>NC_140754.1:37550000-40115000 GCF_051527215.1 Medicago sativa | reverse complement strand
AAGAATCTTCACCCTCTCCAATGAATCCTAGCTCTTGCTTCCTCTTCTCTCTCTCTCTCTCTCTCTCTCTCTCTCTCTCTCTCTCTCTCTCTCTCTCTCTCTCTCTCTCTCTCTCTCTCTCTCTCTCTCTCTCATTTCCTCTCATGAGTTATCTATTTATACTCCAATTATGGGCTAAGTTACTACAATTAATAATTCTCACCACTTAATTCTAAAAAATTACTACTCACTTAACTCACTAAAACATCGATTAATTATCATCTCAAAATAATTACCTTAAGTTACTACTAACTAAGTAAAAATAACTAATCACACCAAAATTACTAAAATACCCGTAGTTCTAAAAATGACCAAAATACCCTTCCCGCCTATAAATCCACTAATCCCAAATCAAACACACAGACAAGCAATTAAACACATATAATAAATAAATAAAATAATCTGTGCGAAAAACGGGCTGTTACACGAGGTGCTTTAGCTTTGCCGGACGCTTATAAGGTGACGACGGGGATATACTCCCGTAGCTATTATTTGTGATATTAAGTAGTAGAATAAATACGTGCTCTGATATGCGACACTGGAGTTGGGGTTAAACGTTGAATGTCTTTAAATTATGAAGTTTAAGCACTATGATCTTTTATGCTATTTTTCCAAAATGATGTTAAAGACCAGGTATTTATAATTATGAAATTTCTATGAAGTATCTTCTATTGTTGTATCCGACTCTATTATTTTATTATGTGAAAGATGAATGAATACGTGTGACATCCTTTTTTTGTTAAAACCATGATTATTTCTATATAAAATTACCGTCGGAAATTAAGGCGTTGCAGTTACAACGGTGTTCAAAGAATGGATGAGGAAGTGGCGGCGCGATAGAGAAAGGTTAGTGAGAGCACCAAGAAAATAGAAGTGCTGATCTTCAATTGCAGAGTAAGAAATGAGTTATTATGGAAGTTTGTTATAATTCACGGTTATTTAAATGTGCAGTTTTGTTGTTTCTGATTATTTGGATACTTGGAAGTTTGGAAGTGCTGGAAGTTAATTATCATTAGACTTTGCTTTAAAAGTAATTTTTTTTGGTCAGGTAGCCTAGTGACTAGAATTCACCGTATAAGGTGAATAAGTGGGTGGCTGGGGTTCGAACCCCGGCCACTGCATATAATAATGCATTGTCCTACCAACTGAGCTATGCTCACGGGACAAAAGTAAGTTATTAAACTCTTTGATATTTAGGAGTGAGAAGAAAGTTATTATGAAAAATTTGTTTTAATTGACAATTATTTGGGAAAATTCTAATTACAAACATTTTTTTTGATGGTCGAGGCTTGAACCCCAGACCTTGTATATATTATGCATTGTCCATATCAAACATGCACCGCAACCACCTCATCTCTTACCCACTTCACTCCATTTTCTACCCATTTGACTCCATTTTTAACTCCATCGTTAAACCCACCGAATCAGAATATCCTTTCGACAAAGAAAACACTGTTTACGGTGGCTCTTGCCATGGAATCCTTTGTTTATCTAGGAAACAAGACTATAGGGCAAAAGTAAAAGATGTCCTCTTGTGGAACCCTACTGTTAAAAAATTCCAATTATCGCCTTCTTTCAAATGCCCTCCTCTAGGTGACAACTACGAGTTTAATCCTATATTTGGCTTTGGATATGATCATATATTTAACCTTTACAAGGTGGTTGTTATTTTTGATTATGTTGATGGAATTTCCAAAGCAGTAACGGTTCATACCTTGGGTACTAGCTCATGGAGATTGATTAATGGTGAGTTCCCTCTTCCAAATGCTCATTACAGATCGCTGCAATTTGCGACTGGGGATGATGAGGGCATAATTGTCCATGACACAAGTTCTTCAATTCAAGGGCTAGGAGGACCAATGACAAGGGCAAGGGCCAAGAAAGCTAAGGAGGCGCTAACTCAATTGGTGGCAAAAGTCTTGGAGTTCAAACCTACACTAGAAAGCATGGAGGATAAAATGGTCATGTGCATCAAACCATTGGAGGAGGGGTGGGGCGCATCTCTTGCTGCCCATTTTATTTAGTTGTTTTGTTATGTTGTAATAAAAAGGTGTAAGGGATCAATTTTGGCCCAAAAACACTAAGTATGCTTATTTTGTGTGTTTAATCCATTTTAAAGCTTCCAAAGCTTTAAATGGAATGTTTTGTGTGTTTATTTTGTGCAAAGGAGTGCTGAAGACAAAAGAAAAACAAAGCATTGAAGAGCATTTAACTGATGGAGGAAAGAAGGCAGAATTGAAAAAGAAAGAGACAAGACATCAATGAGACAATGAAGGCATTTCATTTCAGCATATGAAACCACCACCATCATCAAAATCACGTCCTAACATCTCCATCATCATGATCATCAAGACCAGCCACCATCATTCATTGATTTGTCTTGTAACCTTTCTTGTATTCATGTTAATTTACTGCAGCCATAGGAAATAATGATAGATTAATTTGGCTGAAGGAATCTTAAGAGTTATTTGCCTTTTCCTTTGTAATTCAGCAAGTGTCCCTCCTACCTATATATAGGACACGAAAATTGAATAAAAGGACAAGTTGAATTTTGTTAAAAAAAAGTGAGTAATTGCTCTTTAGGTTCTGGATTGGACCTTGTATTGATCATATCAAGAATCCTTTCTTGTGGTGATTATCATTTCCGTAGACTTATCATTTTCTAGGATTAGAAAGTGTGGCGTCCCTAAACTCTCCATTCCATTTCTTGTTTGAATCCACAAATCTGCCTAAACACCAATTCAAACCCAAAATTCACGTTTTCAATTCAAACACTTGTCAAAATTAACCCCAATTGCATAATTTTCGTATTTCTTTTGCACATCATTTCATTCACAATATTTTCAGTCTATTTCTTGTGTTTCTTTGTCTATATTTAATCTTTCAGCAAGCAATTTTTATCTATTTATAATTAAAAGTCAAATATGAACAATGTTCACAAAATAGTGTTCATCAGGGGCGCTTCATTGGATTCCATATAAGAAGGATTATACTCATAGTGTTGATTCTTTTGATTTTGTGACTGAGTGGTATAAAAGACTTTTGCAGCCTAACTATGGAGTGGAAGATATTAAGTGTTTATGCATATGTACACTCCAGTATGAACCAGGGGCAGATCTGGCCTCGCAAAACCACTGTGGCACAATTTTTTGCAGGTCGTCATATATATTATTTCTCACAATATTATTTATAAAACAATTGTATGTATAGATCAGTGGTACATATGAATGGATTTTACTTTTTAGGTACTCCGGTTCAACACTTACATTTTGCATTTTTTATGGTATTATAAGTTAAAATAATAGTTAAAAAGCTAAAATGGGCAATACAGGAGTCAAACTCAAGTGCCTTGGATGAATTAGGCGTGCCTTTGCCACTAAATCACACCATACATATGTGATTAAATTATAAAATTTGAATTATATAATATAACATTTAACTAAAAAGTAAATAAAAAAATATAATTGGGCCTGGATTGGTGTGGCACTTGCCACACTGGGCCTAGTCCAGGTCCGCCCTTGGTATGAACACCTATGTTTTATTTTTACAAAACTCATTTTCCAATCTAGCAGAAACATCTCAACAAATAATCCATATCTACTTTGTTGTAGTTATTTTTAATATCAAATAAACATTTATCAGTTTTGAATCAATTATTGTAAGGTTTGTATTATTCTCAGGACTCTATCAATATTTTATTTTTTGCTCGTTATACTTTGAGATTAATTCTTTTAAACGGAAGTGTTACTTAGTTATTATTATATTTTATTAAAATTATTATTATTATTATTATTATTATTATTATTATTATTATTATTATTATTTTATTGTTGCTATACTATTATTAGGGATGATAATGGATGTCCACAAATATACATAGTAGTTAACTCTCTCTTTTTAATAAAAATGATATTTATGTCATTCTCACATTCATACGATTATCCGCTAGACAAGTATTAGTGAATAGTAAAGTATTTCAGATATTTGCAAATATCAACATGTAAAAAGATTTTTTTTATTAAAAAAAATGCATACTATAAAATAACTAAAATTATGTAGAATGTATTCCTTAAATTTTATTATTAATAATTGTGGCATTAATGGTCATTTTACAACTTTTCCGTGTGAAATTTAGACAATGTCTCTTGAAGATACAAAGGTATGCCCTTACCATTGATCAGCTGACGACACCTATCTGACATATTCATTCATTTTTTTTGAGACAAAATTTTTTATTTTTTTTTGACAAATGAGACAAAAATATTATATAACACATTTTCACTTTGACAACAAATTATTAATCAAACAAAAATAGGAAATCCAATTATATTTGATTTCATGACAAAAATATTTTTATTTAAGTAATAAGACAATTATATGATTTTACTAATTTAATAACGGGTGCGGAAACGAAAGAGAGTGATTACAAATGGGTAGAGTCAAACCTAGGAGAGTAATGACAAATTAATGGTGAGTAATTACAAATTACTAACATAATTACAACATAATTACTAACATAATTACATAAAGCCAAACAACACGAAAACAGAAGAATCCAAACGTGGCTGCTTCATCTGATTCTTTCGTTGATTTTTGTATTAGCTAAGTCATTATTTTGTTAGCTTTCGTTGATTTTTGTTATTAGCTATCAATGCTGAATCATCTGATTCTTTCAATGATGAAACAAACATGGTTCACCTTCATCAGAATCCTGAAGTCACTATTTTTCACCTTCATCATAACCCTAAAATCACTCTTTGTCTCCTCCGAACCACCATCGCTTCCCTTGCTCCCGATGGATCTCGTGGAAGAAATTCTGTGTAGGCTTCCTGTCAAGCTCCTCTTTCAACTTCGATGCCAAAATAAGTCCTTCAATACTCTAATTTATAATTTGGAATTCGCTAGGAAACACCTTTCCATGTCAAACATGCACCACAACCACCTCATCTTAACCTACTCACATGAAGCATACTCAAAATCAAGGGTATTCTTTTACCCACTTCACTCCATTTTCTACCCACGTTCCTCCATTTTTAACTCCATCGTTAAACCCACCGAATTAGAATATCCTTTCGAGAAAGAAAACATTGTTTATTGTGGCTCTTGCCATGGAATCCTTTGTTTAGCTAGGAAACAAGACTATAAGGCTAAACTAAAAGATGTCCTCTTGTGGAACCCTACCATTAAAAAATTCCAATTATCGCCTTCTTTCAAATATCCTCCTCTAGGAGACAACTACAAGTATAATCCTATATTTGGCTTTGGATATGATCATATATATAACCTTTACAAGGTGGTTGTTATTTTTGATTCTGTTGATGGAATTTCCAAAGTAGTAATGGTTCATACCTTGGGTACTAGCTCATGGAGATTGATTAACATGGAGTTCCCTCTTCCAAATGCTCATTACAGATCGCTGCAATTCACGAATGGGGCACTTCATTGGATTCCATATAGGAAGGATTATACTCATAGTGTTGATTCTTTTGATTTGGTGACCGAGTCGTATAAAAGACTTTTGCAGCCTAACTATGGAGTGGAAGATGTGTATAAAGTGATCTTGGGTGTCTCGAGAAATTGTTTGTGTATCTTTGCATGTAAACAAACATTTTTTGATGCTTGGCTAATGAAGGAGTACGGAAACGAAGAGTCTTGGACTAAATTGTTTCGTGTTCCTTACATGGAAGTCGATCCTTTCAGTGATGCAAAAATCACCTATCCATTATGGATTTCCGAGGAAGACCAAGTTCTAATGGAATATACATACGGAGGATGTTTGGCCGTTTGTGATTTCAAAAATGGTACTTTTAAGTTTCCAAAGATTCAAAACATCGATGGTCCTAATACAATATTCAATTTGGGGAAGGACGATAACGTTGAAGTTTACGTTGAGAGTTTGATATCGCCATGTTTCTAATGTGAGATGGTGTTGTGGGTGGCTTGAACATTATGAATGCATTATATTGGATTTCTCATCCAACTTTTGCTACTAGAAAACTAATAACTTTTTTTATACTGCTCTTCTTTTCTTACTATTTAGATATGATGAACACTAGGCTGTTATAAAGTCATACACCCTTGAGAAACTTCTTTTTGACCCTTTTTGTAGTATAGACTATCCCTTGCATTTTCTTTACTCTGAACAGTTGATTTGAGATGTTGATCAGAAGTGTTTATGCCTGTTATGTTCATATCTATTGTGTTTATTTAATTTCTATTAACTCAGAATAACTTATTTACTTTATGTAATAATTAACAAGTGGTTCATTAAACATTCTTTGGATTCTTGCTCGTTTATGTAATAAAATCCCTTTGCGAACTAATACGAGAAAATGCCTCCGTGAAATGATTTATATAACAAAGCATTAAGAAGTAACACATTAAGAAATGGATGTGATTATTAATTTTATGGTAAGCTTTATATTCTTGGTTGATGTTTTAAATTCTTAAACTTGCACGGTATAAGAAAGTGGTTTTGATTATTTTCTTTCTTGGATTTCAATTATTTTATGTAGTAAATCAATATTTAGGCCTTCAGAAGACAACATTGCAGAATTACAACAATGATAAATGAATGTTAAGATTGAACCACTGCCACCGCAACCTGGCAGTGCAACCGCCACAGATGCTGACACCACCATGTCCATGTGTGAATATGTTTTTTATAAGTTGGAACAACTTTCTGCATAACAAGATTTTACTTAAAAATTGTTGCGATAACTTTCACAATTTTGTCAGTTTACATAATGTTAGCTTATTCCAGAAATTAATGTTTAAATTCAAATTGACAAAATTCCATCAAAACAATGAGAGTATAGGTGATGGGTCTCTGATTCAGGTGATGAAAGATCTATGGATTCTTGGAGAAGGTTCAGCATGGGTTAATTCGCCTCAACCATCAGAGGTTCGCAAGTGCAGATTATTCGAGACCAAGTGCAGATTTTTTCTTCAATATCTGTTGTGATTATTGATGTCTTAGCCCGGGAAGACGACGGTGCAGCAGGTCATGTACTGATGCAGATTGCGGAATTATGACAGAGCAGAAATAACCTATTGTCGAATCTAAAGCATGTGCAGCCAAGGGAGTTCGAACTCAATCAGGGGTGTAATGACGTTGCAATAATGCCTCATGGAGAAGTTGAAAGAGAGAGGGTGCAATGAGAGAGATAGAGTTTGATAGAAAATCAATTTCCTGTCTACTAACCAAGGTTCAACTTTTCTATCTTCAGACAAATCAATTTCCTTAACCAACCAAGACCCATCTCCAAAATTGTCTACTTGGTATCATACTGCAAGATCACAAGGTTTTCATTTTTCACCAAAAGCTTGTTCTGTCAATGGTACTTTTGATTTCTGCGCCTGAAGATTTTGTAGTAGATTATGGAGCAAGATTTGTTGGTACTTTTGGTTTTAGAAACTATTCATAGGATTAATGTTGGAGGTTTGAAAATAACTCCCTTTAATGGTGCAAAAAGAAGGCGTGAATTGACAAATCAAACAGGATAGCGTTTATTTCATTGCTCAGGAGATGAATAGGGATTAGGGATCATAATTCCATTTTTGCTTCGCAATTCAACATAACATGGAATTTTTCAGTGGCTTCAATTGGTGTTTTTGAGGAGAGCAAATAGTTCAACTGAACCGCGCCTCCTAAAGTGATGGGCCTCAAGAAAAAGAGTATTGCCCAATATCCACCCCGATTCAAAGAAAGAAAAAAAAATGTTCCATGTTTCTATTTCTGAGTAAAAAACGTGTTCCATGTTTCTATTTCTAAGTAAAAAAAACGTGTTCCTTATTAATCGCTAATTTTGATTTCGGTGGCTAATAATCGTTATACAGATGTTCTTTTCAATTTGAATAGAATATTGCTCTTTTAAAAAGGGCCTAGTTTTACTAAGAGAACTGAACCTCTAATTTCATAGGAACGACCTTCGTGTTTGATATTTAGTTCGGTTTCATAGGAACGGCCTTCGTGTTTGATGTCCTTCTCTTAATTTTCTATTCTTTTCTTCCTTCTTCCTTTGAAGAAAAAGCTGTTGGTGTTGGTTGGTTCAATTGATGGAGGAAATTTTGTTTTACTTTTAGTTATTGCTGTTTTTCTAGTTTGTCAGAAATGATGCCATAACAAAGTTTTTCTGTTTTTCTTTTTTTCAATTGATGAAGAAGATACTGTAACACCCACACCAGACGTATCTAGAAAGTCTAGCACGTGCGTTAGTTTAGTACTGGATACATTAAAAATTTACAACATAAAAACTTCGAATGAATATTATATACAACATAATGTGTTCGTACAATAATAATATTACTCATCTTTTCTAAAGTATAACATATACATCCTTAAATATCCATAACCTCCTGCTGCGGGTACGAACGATCACTTGTCGTAACATCCATTCGGCTACTAGCTTGCCATCCAACCTGTTTATCTGAAACAAATAAGGATTGGGATGAGACATAATGTCTCAGTGAGTTCCACCTAATCCTAGGCTATAGGCAACCTCAGGGGAAACCTTGGTCACCACGTGTCTACAATACAACCTGACGGTTGATTATACGTGTGTGGTCATGTTTTCCTAGACGGTAGTGCATGCTAGACCCGTCATAGGTTCATCTTAGTTGTTATAGGCTTCACTTCCTATACGTGTCATGGCGGTCGAGGGGGAAACTAAAACCGTATTGCCAAGAATACGCTCTACGTATTGAGGCTTAAACATAACATAATCATGGCACGATTCTAAACCGGACGATTAGGGGAAACCTAAGATCGTCATCGGCATAACATACTTACTTGTTCTATTCCATATCTTGTATTTGTCTTATAGCATCTAGGGCTCTTGTTCTTGAACATAATCGTGCTTGGAATCATTCTTACATAATCATAAACATAATCATATACATAACATGCATGGTCGTACATAAGTTCATTCATTAAGTTAGCGTTGAACAAACAATCATTATCTTGATTCATTTTACGGAGAGCCCCGGGTGGAGTAACCCCGAGAACAATCCCATACATGACCGATGTACGTACATCGGACTCCATCGGTGTTGTGCGGGTCCCTTACGGCTTGAACCGTTCCCCTTAGATCGAGAACCTCCCGTATCCCCCTGATGTGGATAACAAGAGACACGAACACCTACGTCTTGTTACTCGGTGACATGCGGGTCCCTTACGGCTTGAATCGTTCTCATCATGAGAACCCCTTGTATCCCCCTGATGTGGATAGCAAGAGACATGCCACCTACATTATAATAGTCATAGTCTTGTCGTGCGTATAGGTTAAACCTAATCATGCTTACTTGTTACCTCGGAACCTTGATCGAACCGATTAGCAGTAAACTCATACTTGTTCATGTACATACTTACTCATGGTGGAGAGAAATAACCTATCAATCCACAACTTGCATACTTGCTAAGTCATTCTAGCTCATGTACGAAGAGATTACACTTCATGTCTTACTTACCTATGCATTCATTCCTATACTTGACATACTTGGGGTTTCATGCTATCTTTCTAGTTCTCGACAACTAAGTCGAGGCTCTACATTCATCCCCATTTCTTAGTTCTTCACTACCCGGACATATTGCATATCATATCACTCTTACATATCATTTATTAACAAGCATTGTTAATTATTTGCCATGCCTTTCATTTGTTTAAATCCTTGATTGGAAGTGTACTTTAGGCTCTTGGAATTGAGGGGTTCATAGTTTAATAAGATACTGCAAGATCGAGCCTCAGATAGCCCTTGCTGGCCACGAAACGAATTGACAACACATGTTGTGCAGTCAATTTCGCCTGGCCAAATATTTCTCCGCCATGGCAAAATTTTTCGCCATGGCGAGCTAAATGGAGAGCTAATCCAGGGAGCATTGATCCCCAGTTCGCCATGGCTAGCTCAATTCCGCCTGGCGAACTGTAGCAGTCCAGAATTCTGCAGAAAATGTGATTTTGCATAAAAACCTCAATTTCAAGCATCTTAAGGTACCTGACACTTCTAGGACACATAAAAACAGCTAGAAATAAATTACATGGCATCATTAACATGTTTTGATCATAAATGGTACAAAGGGGTAATAAAACCCTAAAACATATACTAACATAAATCATGCTTTTCTCACAAGAAATTGCACAATCCCAAGGTAGGATAAACTATCTAAGAACTCACCTAAATAAAGCTGCACAAGATTCCCAAGCTCAAGCAAGCCAAACCCTAGCTTTGATCCACTTGCTTCCTTTGTTCAACCCATCTCAAACTTGTTGTTTTCATGCAATCCAAAGCATCATGATCTTGCTAGCTCATCTCTAATCCAACCCAAGCTTCCTTCAACAAAACCCTAATCTCATGATTTCTTCGCTTGTGAGGATAGAGTGGAAGAACAAGCTTGTGAGGATAGAGTGGAAGAACAAGCTCAAATAAAGCTTCTATTTGTTCCTTGATCTTGGAAGTACCATACATAAGCTTAATCTTTGAGAGGAATAAGTTTTGGAAGGTTGGTGATGAGGAGAAGAGGGAGAGTGTCGATGGAGAGTAGAGAGAAGGAGGAGAAGCCTTGCCAAAAACTTAGAGAGAGAAAGAAGATTGAAAATGGGATATTTTGGTGCCTTAACCAAATAAATATCCCTTCCCGTGCAATTACCAAATTGCCCTTGTCTTAAACGTGTTCAATACGACTCTGATACTTTAATCGTATTATGCTGACATGTCATAAAATATTTTCCATTACTTACCTTTCCATGAATTATTTCCTCTGGCACGATTAACGGGTAATATACCGATACCGACAGGCGGGATATTACAGCTACCATAACAAAGGACAGTAGGAAGTGTAGGATAGACACCTTTAAGCATGTTCGAAGGGAGTTTGCTCAGTAGAATGTCAGAAGGGACAACTTATCCGTCTGCCGGTTCGTGTGGATATTTCGTCTTGAAAATTGCTTTTTCTGATATATAATTAGCAACTAACAATTTTGATGAAAGTCTGTGTAGTTATAGGATCTGATATACAAAGTGAGGCATTCGTGCATCAAGACAAGTTGTACCAAAATTCCAAAGTGAAATATCGATTTTATCCAATATTCGATATCGGCATCTTGTTTCACTAATTATATTTTGCAAAGAAATTTCAGAAATGATACTTGTCTATGAGTATGTCGAAAAAGAACCACTCAAAGATCATATATATGGTTCAGAAGGACTTCAAACTCTGTCCTGGAAGCAGCGTCTCGAGATATTCATCGATGCAGCTCAAGGTCTATACTATCTCCACACTTGTTTCACCCAATGAATCATCCACCGCGACATTAAATCGACCAACATTTTGCTTGACGAAAATTAGGTTGCTATGGTTGCTGATTCGGGCCTTGTATTGATGAAATTCATGTGAGTACTAATGCGAATGGTAGTTTTGGTTACCTTGATCCGGAGTACCTACTTTCGAAGGCAACAACTTATGAATAAATTGAATGTTTATTAATTTGGAGCTGTTCTCTTCGAGGTTCTTTGTGTTAGACCTGCTGTTGATTCACAACTTGACAGGGAAATGTTGAATTTAGCAGAATGATCTTATTGAAATTTTTTGGTGAAACAACAGAGAAATGTTACTATTGTTTCATTTGAAAGATCAAGTTTCCTTAAACAAAATCAGCCCACAAGGTGAATTAGGTATTTCCTCAGCAAAATATTTCTTTGAACCCTTTTCTTGCATATCTAGGTTAATCAATGCATCTGAAACATCTTCCTTTAGGTATATACAATGATGATTCCATCACATGTGACATGTTTTCTAAATATAAGTTTGGAGTGTTAGATTATTCGTATGTGTCATTGGGATTTTAGTGACCGAGAAAGATATGGTGATTTTAATGTAATTTAGGCTCTATTGTCAATGCAAAAATGCGGTGCAGCGCAGCCAACCCAAAAAGTGGCGCAGTGCGGAAGGGGTACGTAGCGGGCACTATTTCGGTGTTGTGGCGACTAATAAATTTAAAACTAAATAGCATACTATTCAAAAAGAAGTACTAAAATACATTAAACATTACTCAAAATTTCATGAAGTGTTCATAATATGAAATAAAAGGGATAGAAAAATTGAAAATCGCTAATAACAATTGTATACAACTGGTACAAATCATCGTTTTACTATTGATAGGTCCATTTTGACCGCATTCTACTTCTGCCACCAGCCAACGCTGCCTGCTGCGATGATCTTGATTTTTCCGCTATGCCCGCTATAGCGGCCGACGCGGCCGCTTTTGACGACAGATTTTTAGGGTGCTTCGTGAGAATGATAGATGAAAGAGAAACGATAATTAACATGAGAGATTAATAGATAGAGACAAAGTCATGACGACTCTTTCCCTTCACAAAGTCATCGAATCCCAATGATAGTTACTTGAATTAAATAGTTATTATTATTATCAAAGTAAAACCTCAGTTGTAAATTGTGATTTTCAGTTATGTTTTTTTTTTTTTGAATCGGCAAAATATATTGAAGCACTTGAACTAAACACAAGATCTACCTAGTTTCAAGTCGAAAAATACACGCCTCAACATGCACGTAAGAGTACACAAAAGGCAAATAAAAACAAGCCAAAACATCACCAGACAATGCAGAAAAAAGCTCCAAAATGAAGGCAAACCGCTTTTAGCAACTCCAAATAAAAACTGCAATAACTGATATGCAGATTAAATTAATTCGCTTTAAAAATAAACCGTCAAGACCAGACAGCAGGCGACACCAAAGACACCGATAGCAACAAAACCAGAAGACTAACTATGGATCAAGAAAAAAGGAGAAACCTCTACGAACTGAACACCAATTCTGCAACTATCCCAGAACCACCACAAAATTGCAACAAAAACAACAGTTTGCAACTCAAACCGATGAACTGACACTACCTTTAAGTTATCACAATGGTATGTTTTTTTAATAACTAAATTTAATACCAAAACCGACTGCAGAAATATGTCCGAGCATAACTTGATAAAGGGGACAATCCTTAACTTGCAATCCAATTTCATAGCGTTGAGTTAGGTCCAACCCAAAATTCTAAGACTATAGATACAAAAACGAGAGAACAGTACCCCTATTTACAAATCACAAAATGAGAAAACCTTGAATGTATAAATAAAGTGAGCTAACATGGGACTAAAGAAAGCCTCTTCTTAATCATCCAATTTAAACTAATTATTACATTACCTCACATGACACAACACAGCCAATACATTACTAAAAATTTATACCTTTCATCTTCAAAGTTTTCCTAACCATTCACTATGAACCACATGCAAGATACTATTTTAATTTTAATACTAAACAAACATAAACGAAAAGTAGCATATAAGCTGCAATAGAGTCGAAAGGTCAAGCCACATAGCACCATATTGACATCTTCACGTTAGAAACAAGGTGATATCAAACTCTCAGTGCAAACTTCAGGGGTAATCCAACCATCTATATTTTGAATCATTGGACCCTTCAAAGTACCATTTTTCAAATCATAAATGGTCAAATTTCTATTCCTTTGCTGCGGTGACACATCCCATTAGCACTTGGCCATCCTCAGAGATCCATAATGGCTTGATATTTGGACCACGGAAAGAATCTTCCATGTAATAAAAACAAAACAACTTAGTCCAAGACTCTTCTTTTCCATATTCCTTCATCAGCCAAACACTAGAAAACTTAAGATTATGCGCAAATATACACAAACAATCATTCGAGACCCCCAACTTAACCATATTCTTGTGAGTATTTTGAAGTAGGCAGTATTTTGAATTTCCTAATGGAAGGATTCCATAAAACGACATTAATTTGTTTAGCAAGTCTGTGTTCATGAGCCAAACAAAGGATTCCATTGCAAGACCCAACGATAGAATGGTATTGTTGGTCAAATTGATAGTGTAGTCGGGTGGGTTTACTAGTTGCGTAGTTAAAAATGGAGTGAAGTGAATAAGAGATTGTAAGATCCTTATATTTTGAGTGGGATAAGACGAGGTGGCGGCGTGTGGTTGACATACAAAGGTGTTTCTTGGCGAATTCATGATCGGAAATTAGGGTATTGAAGGACTTACTAAGGCATCGAAGTTGAAGGAGAAGATTGATGGGAAGCCGGCACAGAATTTCTGCAATCAGATCGGTGCAGCCTATTTGTCCTTCAAAGTGAACAACAATTTAACTCAAACTCAATGAATCTTCAGAAACCGCAATGTAAGAAAACATATAATAAAGGCAAAACATTGGATTGGTGCAGCCTATTTGTCCTTCCTAAAATACCCTTTGATTCAGTTTTTTGTTTCAATTTTAACTTCTCATCATGTCCCACAAGGCAAATATATAACTGATTAAAGACAGTTTAACTTCCTAAAACACATTCTTCAGATGATTCATATCTTCTATACCATTTCCTCCCATCATTCTATACCTTTTTCAAACCATTGTCTATATAAATTTTATGACAAATTGAATAGTGGTCGTGCAAAATGTTTGCTTAAAATATCCTTTCTGGATACTACTATATAAAATGGATTTTAGATTTTTTGTGTATTCTCTCTGTTTTTTTTTTTAAATTAAAACAAATAGATATTATGCTCTTAAATTATTTGAAAAGCTAATCTTAATATTTTTTTTTTGAAGTTGTTTTTATATTTTTTGTAGATCACGGTTTTTAAAAAAATTAAAACAAATAAATATTATGCTTTTTAAAGTAGTTTTTTTTTTCAAGTTATAAAAAATGTCCTTAATATATAGGGCTCCTTTGTCACATATTAAAATTAAAATATTTTTACATTCAATGATTCATAGATTATTTGTTTTAAAGTTTTTTGTAAAATTAGAACCTATTTTGTGTTTGTCTATCGTAATAAAATGTTTTACCTTTCAATAATTTAGAGATTATTTGTTTTAAAGTTTTTTGAAAAATTAGAACCTATTTTGTGTTTGTTTATAATAATAAAATATATATTTGAAGATAATTTAGTTTATTTATATTTTTGGTCAAGTACCTTAGCGGCTAGAGAAATTCACCTTAAAGATGAATAGGTGGGGTGTTCGGGGTTCAAACCCCAATCCCTGCATAAAATATGCATTATCCCTTACCAAGTGAACTAAGCTCACATGAACAATTTATTAATTTTTTTTTTGAACCCAAATACAACAGAGCCAAATCATGTGTAAGAATGAACGATGGGAGTGTACCCTCCTTAAGAATATATATGAATTGATGAAAATGATCCATAACATGTTGAGGACAATGTATTATAAGATGTTCTGTTGTTTCATTTTGGCCACATCCTGAAACACACAATTGAGAGTCAAAGGGAATAACAATTGAGAGACAATGTATTATGAGATGTATTATGGATTCACATTCACTTGTTGCTCTCCAAATGGTCTAGACACAAGTAGTTGGTGTTGATTGGTTCAATTGTTTGAGGAATTCTTGTTTTACTTTTAAATATAGACGTTTTTCAAGTTTGTCGCGGACGCAGGAAGAAGAAACCGAAACAAAGAACAGTAGAAAGTATTGGATGGACGCCTTTACGTGTGTTTGGAAGGAGTTCACTTAGTAGAATGTCGGAAGGGACAACTTATCTGTCTCGCAGTTCTTGTGAATATTTCGGATTGAAAATTGCTTTTTCTGATATACAATTAGCAACTAAGAATTTTGATGAAACTCTAGTTATAGGATCTCCTGGATTTGGTATGGTATACAACGGAGTGTTGAGAGACAATGTAAAAGTTGCTGCCAAAAGTGGAATGCCTGAATTAAAACAAGGTCTACCAGAATTCCAAATCGAAATATCAATTTTATACTAGATTTGACATCTCTATCTTGTTTCGTAGTTAGATTTTGCAAAGAAAATTCAGAAATGATACTTGTCTATGAGTACGTCGAAAAAGATCCACTCAAAGATCATCTATATGGTTAAGAAGGACGTCAACCTTTGTCTTGAAAGCAGTGCCTCAAGATATGCATCGGTGCAGCTCGAGGTCTACACCATCTTAACACGGGTTTCACAGAAGGAATCATCCACCGTGACATTAAATCGACAAACATTTTGCTCGACGAAAATTAGGTTCCTAAAGTTGCTGATTTTTGTCTTTCAAGATCCGGGTCTTGTTTTGAAGAAACTCATGTGAGTATTTTTTAAGGAAACGACTTGCAAATGAATCAGATGTTTATTCATTTGGAGTTGTGCTCTTTAAGGTTCATATTTATGTGAAACAGCAGAGAAATGTTTGGCTGAATACGGCGTTGATAGACCGTCGATGGGGGATGTTATTATCAAAGAGAGAAAATGAATGAATCTCTTATTTTCATTAGATTGTAACTGAATCAATACAAGGATAATTATACAAGTTGTGAGTTCCATGCTAAGAATAGTAAGCCAGCAACTAGAGAAACACAACTCTAATGGATAACTTGCTGCGCAAGTTATCTCTAACAACTATGCTAATGCATAAACTGTAATAGTCCCCCTCAAGTTGGAGGTTTGTATATGTCTACTAAACCCAACTTGATCAAAAGAGAGTTGAATGGCTAAGGGAGTAAAGACTTTGTGAAAAAATCTGCAAGTTGATTTTGTGAAGAAACTGGAAGAAGTTTCATGATTCCTGCAGCAAGATTTTCTCTGACAATGTGGCAATCAATCTCCAAATGTTTGGTTCTCTCATGAAAGACTGGATTAGCTGAGATATGAAGAGCACTTTGATTGTCACAATACAAAACTGGAACTCTTGTGCATGAAATTTGCAAGTCCTTCAAGAGATACAATAACCATTGAAGCTCACATGTTGCTGCTCCAAGTGCCCTATACTCAGCCTCAGAGGAAGATCTAGAAATAGTGAGTTGTTTCTTAGTTCACCATGAGATCAATGAATCTCCAAGGAAGAAACACTGTCCAGAAATGTAAGGAAGAGAAGTTCTGGGAAAATAGAGACCTTTGCCAGGGCATGTCTTGAGGTATTTGAGCACTCTTAAAGCTGCATTATAATGTGTTTGAGTTGGCTGAGGCAAGAATTGGCTCAATTGATGGGTTATGAAAGTGATGTCAGGTCTGGTGGCATTCAAATACAAGAGTCTACCAACAAGCCTTCTATAAGCAGGAATGTCTGTAAAAGGAGGAGAATCAGCATGATAGAGTTTAATGGATGGATCTGAAGGAGTGGCCACAGGTTTGGAGTCCTGTTATACCCTAATTTTGGACCTAAAAATACTAGCTCAATTCTTCTTTTCTTGCATTTCAAGTTATTTGATGTGTCTCCGATCAATTGCATCTTTCTCTGCATCCTATTTCAATGTTATTTGCAAAATTCATGAAAAAGGGTATTTCAGTCATTTCCTGCATTCAAACTCATTTTAGTCCTTAAAAATTGTTTGAGTCTTTTCATTTGATTTGTATAAGTCCTTGTTTCACTCTCATGTTATAACCCATTTCAAAAAATTACATTTGAAGTCATTTTGAGTCAGTTTAGCCCCTAGGGGCATTTTAGTCATTTCCTATGTTAAAATTTCTTTCAATCTTTGAAAAGTTGTCCCTGAGTCCTTTCAATTGGTTTGAATGAATTTTTGTTTAATTCCATGTTAAAATCCATTTCAAAAATCACATTTGAAGTCTTTAAGTCAGTTTAGCCTTTAGGGGCATTTTAGTCATTTCCTGTGTTAAGATTCCTTTTAATCCCTAAAAAAATTGTCTCTGAGTTTTTTAATTTGCTTGTATAAACTCTTGCTTTAATTCCTTGTTAAAAACCATTTTAAAATTGCATTTGAGTCGTTTAGAGTCACTTTAGTCCCCAGGGGTATTTTGGTCATTTCACGCAAAATTTTGACAGAGAGAGGTTACTTCGAAATTTTCTTTCAAAATTTTTCAAACTTCAAACTTAGATCTACGCTTCACCGTTGATTTTCTTGAAAAACTAAGCCCGGATTCGTGATTAGAATGAAAAAGGATTGTTAAAAAGCTAAAAAAAAATTGAATCGGGCAAAAAAAAAATTTCCGACGCGGTGGTGCCGCCACCTCGCGGTGGTCGGCCACCGCACCGGACCGGTGAAGGTCGACCGGAGAAGAAGGCTGCACTTGCAGACCTTCTCTCACTAGAAGTTGTAGAGAGAGGAAGAAGAAGGAATTATGAAGGAAATAAACCGAAAATGGCTTTTATAGGTGTAAACGAACCGGTTCGGTTCGCTTGAACCGGACCGGTTCACCTTGGTTTCTTCTTCTTGTTCCTCAACCGTTAGATCTAGCTGGATCAATCCAACGCTCCTAATGCGTTTGGATGATCCAGGATCCACTTCACCTTGGGCCTGGGCTTCTTTTCTACAGACTTTATTTTCTTATGTTTTTCTTGTTGTTTACTACGCTACTTCCTGCTGAATACACCTTTGCATGCCTAAAATCTCTTTGAAAAATTCCAAGAAAATTCCTATAATTTTTCTAGTATATTTTGATCAATTTTGATATATTGCATGTCAAGATTGATCAAGAAATACTAGAAAATTATTTTGCCTTGGTTTAATGCTTTTTCTTTTACTTTTTGTTGAAAATCTTGATAAAAATTTGTAAAATTGGGTGAGTTCTTGTTGCAATTTTTGTTGAACGATTTAGGATTGTTTCTTGTTAATTTTGTATGCTGAAAATTGTTAGAGAAAATACATGGAGAAATTGTTTGAATTTTGTGTTGTTTTGTCCAATTTTGTGAATTTTTTTTTTTTGCATGTTTTAATTCCAATTGTTTGGTTCATAATAATTGTGGTTTGTTGAATAATTTTGGAGTATTGTTTGGTGATTGATTTGGTGTTTTGGTGCTGGTTTGTGATATGTGATAATTGATTCATTATATGGCAAGTTACTTGATTCTTTAACATGTGAATTAGTGCAAAATAGGCTTAATAAAATGCCATAGTCCTTGACTTGTGTTTCTCATAACTCTCACATTGGGGATGAACATAAAACCCTTTGAAAAATGTCAAAATATGAGAGTTATGGGTCTCTTGCTTGCTTTGGAATTTTGGTATTCTATTAAGTGCATTTTTGCCACTTTTTCTTGCCATTTTACTATGTTATTATGCCTTATTTCTTTGCCAATTTTTTCTACTACGCTATGCCTTTTATCACTAACCACTTTACTTCATGTTTCATGCATTCCATAAGGCATCCCATCCTCCATCTTATATTCTTAGTCTTTATCTTTCTTACACTTTAAAGTTCATGCAAAAATTAGAATGTAATACCTAGGAATTCTTGTATTTTACTTTATGCTCTTAAATTCTTGCAAGACCATAGCATGTATCTAGGCCAATGATGTAAAGGACAATGGACTCTAATGATGTACACCGACACGAGCACCGGCACTAGCACACACCTCACATGGTTACTTTAGATATATGCTTAGGATATGCATGTTTAGATGTATGTTTAGGATTGCATGTTTAGATGAATGTTTAGGATTTACACTTAGAAAAATCAATCTTCCAAAAAAAACTTGAACAACATCACTTGAAAACCTTTTCCAAAAAATATAGGAGTCAAAACTCCTTTGCATTTTCTCTTTATTTTCTTAATCAAATTTCAATGAAAATTAATCATACTTGACTTTTTTTTTCAAAATCACTAATCAAACCTCACAATTTTACAATCTCATGCCCTTGAGGCCTCTCTCTCTCATTCTTCAAAATCCCATTTTCAAAACTAAAATCAACCAACAAAAACAAAAAATATTTTTGGAAGAGAACTACGGTGGATTTGATCCCTAAAAAGGGTACGTAGGCAAGGAATCAAAATTCCTTCAATTCAAATAAAATAAAAATTCAAACATTCTTCTCCCTCCAATTCTTCACTTAGCAAAAACTCTTAGGTTTAAATAAACACTTTCAAAATAGCATTTAAAATAAAGCGCGCGCGTAGAAATTAAAGACGGTTCCTATAGGATACTATAGTCGTTATGGGTGCCTAACACCTTCCCGTAGCGAAAACAACTCCTCGACCTCGATTCTCAAGGGTTTTGCTTATTTTTTCCATTCCCAAGAAAAAATGAGATATCAACGGTTAAAAAGGTTCAAACGTAATCAATGTTTGACACCCGAAAACCAAGATAAAACAGCTGGCGACTTCACTGGGGAGATTCGAGAGTTACGCCTAGTCTTTATTTCCACGCTTGCGCTTTCGTTTTTACCTGCTTCTTTTACTTGTTTTCCTATGTGAATAAATGTTTAAATTCTTGCTAACGTGTGGGGTGAGAATATCAAAAGTCCTACACCCGGGCTGAGTGAACTTAGGATTTAGGAGGGATATAATCGACAATTCATTCCGAGGGTTGCCTCGTGTATTGGATTATGCGATCAATCCCACATAGCTGAGGCATTTTGGGGGTGATGTTGTCGGCGCGTGTCGTCGCGTTTAGGCACTTTACTTCTAATTGTTCTATGACGCTATGAACCGTAGATAACCTAACCCATCCATAGCCATTTTCTAGGATGTAGTGTGGAGGCTAAACCGAGTGTTGTCTCGAATTTTAGTCGTCACGCGATACTACACTCAAGTTAGGCCTTCTTATGGATAATCATGGAGCGATTGTTCGTCTCGTGACACCATGATATGCGTCGGAGAGGTTGTAACTTGGGAACCTTTTTAGAACTCGGTTACTATTTCCTAAAGCCCTAGATTCACTGGACACCGTGTCCACCCATGACTCCTCGACCTTTGAATTTCAACCCACCATGTTTTCCCCGTACTTGAACATAATCATGCATACATGCATACATGCATAAACTTTTTCCCATGCATTTATCGAAGGGCTTAGACAAATTGAATTTGTAAACATTGTAGGAATGGGGAAGACTAAGTCCTACAAGTTCAAGGAAGTGGATTTGGCTAGTTTGAGAGATTTGGCACTCAAGATCGAGGATATGACTGGTTTCCGACATCGTTATGGGGCTTTGCTTACTCTTCTCTAGACTAATGTGGATGAGAAGCTTGTGCACACTCTAGTGCAATTCTATGACCGGGACTATCGGTGCTTCACGTTTCCCGACTTTCAGTTAGTGCCCACACTCAAGGCTTATTCTTGCTTGATGAAGCTATCTATTGCTAAGGGGGTACCCTTCGCGGGACTTGAGAATCCTCCTACCCCATTGGTTATTGCTAAAGATCTCTATCTCAAGACCACCGATGTCTCCAAGAATCTTGTCACTAAGGCTCACATCCGAGGGTTCACTTCGAAGTATCTACTTGAGAAAGCCAACCTCAAGACCACTTGTCAAGACACTCTCGAGGCTATTCTTGCACTCCTCATCTATGGGCTTATTCTCTTTCCAAATCTTAATGACTTCGTGGATATGAATGCTATTATGATCTTCCACTCAAAGAATCCGGTTCCTACTTTGCTAGCTGACACATACCATGCTATTCACGATCGATCCGGTAAGGGTCGGGGATACATTCTTTGTTGTGTACCTCTTCTCTATAGGTGGTTTATTTCGCACCTTCCAAAGTCTTTCCACGATAATCCGGAAAATTGGACTATTTCACAGAGGATCATGGCTCTCACTCCTAATGAAGTGGTTTGGCTCACTCCCGCTGCTAAAGTCAAAGAGATTATCCTAGGTGGTGGGAAATTTCTTAATGTACCTCTTCTTGGTACCCGGGGTGGAATCAACTATAACCCGGAGCTCGCCTTGCGACAATTTGGGTTCCCGATGAAAGAAAAGCTCGTCCATCTTGCTACATCACCTTACTTCTTTCACTACTCCAATGTACCCACAGGAATAAGAGAGGATTTCATAGAGGCTTGGTCCAAACTTCGGAAGAAAGAGGTGAAGCATATGGGTGTAAGGTCCGGTGTTGCTCATGAGGCCTATACACAGTGGGTGATAAACCAAGCTGAGAAGATTGGTATGCCTTACCCCGCCAAGAGATATGTGTCTGCATCTATTCCAACCATGCCTTTGCCTCTACTTCCGCCTACTCAGGAGATGTATCAGGAGTATCTAGCTATGGAGAGCCGAGAGAAGCATCAGTGGAGGACTAGATACTATGTGGCTGAGAACTTAATCATGAATTTGGATGGAAAGGATGAGCAGAAGACTCATGAGGTCTTGACACTAAAGAAAGAGTTGGCTAAAGCTAGGAAGGAAATTGAAGAAAAGGATAGGTTGCTTATGAGGGACTCCAAGAGGGCTAGAGGGGCCCGTAACTTCTATGCTCGATACTGCAGCTATGAGTCTGGGTCTGAGTCTGAGGATGATGCTTCCACTTCCTATGCTTGAGGATTTCTTTTTCCTTTCATTATTTCCAGTTGTTATTGCTGTTTTACATTTCAAAGTCCATCCCTTGGCTTAGTATTTCAAAGGGAATTATCTTGTAAGACTCTATGATGTTTGATTGTTTTGTCTGGGTTTGATGTTTCAATTGTTTAGTAATGTTTACAAATTTCTAATTTGTCTAAAACCCTTCGATAACATAAAAAGAGTCTTTTGGCATATGCATTAACATATCTCATGCATCATGTGCATTCATTGGTCACAAAAGACTTCTCCCGTGCTCATTGCCTGCTAATTTTTTCCGCCGCAGTTTGAAAAGTGGCTCGTGCTCGTAAGGTTTACCAACCAGATAGAGTTCATCAAACAAGATTATACAGGAGAAGAAACATGGCTAACTTTGAAGAAGAAAATGCTCAGCTCCGTGCCGAATTGGCTGCTATGAAAGAAGACTTGGCTAAGGCTCATGACGCTATGTCCACTATGATGGCTGCACAAGAACAACCAGCCACATCTGTCCGAGCTTCTACTGAGGTGATTCCATCTATACCACTATCTACTGTGATGACTGATGCTCAGTTTGTTATGCCCAATGGACACCCTTATGGACTCCCAGCTTTCTATGCTCCTAATACTGCGGCCGATATTTCTGGTATTGGCAATCAAGGACAGATTCCCGTGACAACTTTTGCTACTACACCTACTTCTATGCCTCAAGTGACTACTGTTGTTACCGACCCTGTTGTACACACTGTGCAACAGGTAATTGATGTTGATACTCCGCGTGGACAAGACCCTATAATGGAGGCTATGAGGAAACAGTTAAGGGAGTTAGCTGGAGAACTCCGTGAGGTCAAAGCTAGCCGTGGGAACGGTGTTTCTGCTAAGGCTCGTGATCTATGCTTGGTATCCCGATTTGAGGTTCCTAAGAAATTCAAAGTGCCGGATTTTGACAAATACAATGGAACTTCTTGTCCACATAGCCATGTCATTCGGTACGTCCAAAAGATGGCCAACTACGCAGATAATGATGCGCTAATGATCCACTGCTTCCAGGATAGCTTGATGGAAGATGCGGCAGACTGGTACACTGGTTTAAGCAAAGACAATATCCATACTTTCGAGGAACTCGCTGCTGCTTTTGAAAATCACTATGAATTTAATACCCGCTTGAAGCCAAATAGAGATTCTCTTAAGTCTTTGTCTCAAAAGTCAGGTGAGACCTTCCGAGAATATGCTCAGAGGTGGAGAGGGGCAGCTGCCCGTGTTTCTCCTCGGCTGGATGAGGAAGAGCTAACACAGACATTCCTGAAAACTTTGAAGAAAGAATATGTTGAAAGAATGATAGTCTCTGCTCCAAATAATTTCTCCGACATGGTCACTATGGGAACTCGTCTAGAGGAGGCTGTCAGAGAAGGTATCACTGTTCTTGAAAAGGGAGAATCTTCAGCTAGCGCGCCAAAGAAGTATGGTAATGGCCACCATAAGATGAAAGAATCTGAAATAGGGATGGTATCTGGTAACCCGTCTACAGCTGCTGCTCAGTTACCCCTGCCCTACCAATACATGCAGTACTCTCAACATCCTTTCTTCCCGCCATTCTACCAGCAATATCCTCTGCCACCGGGTCAACCACCAATGCCCGTTAATGCCATTGCTCAACAAGTACAACAACAGCCTCCTGCTCAACAGCAGCAGCAGCAGCAACAACAGGGTCCTCGGCCCAAGACTTATTTTCCACCAATACCAATGCGGTATGCTGATCTGCCCCCAACTCTACTTGCTAAGGGCCACTGCGTCACTAGACCAGGCAAGCCTCCGCCTACATCGTTGCCTCCCAGGTTCCGACAAGATCTCACATGTGAATTCCATCAGGGCGCTCAAGGCCACGATGTTGAAGGTTGCTTCGCTCTGAAATATGTGGTAAAGGATGTGATAGACCGAGGACGGTTGACTTTTGAAAATAGTGTTCCTCATGTTGTTGACAATCCACTTCCAAACCATGCTGCTGTTAACATGATCGAGGCTTTCGAAAGAGTTCCTGTTCCTAGAGAGGTTCCCACTTTAGATGTCCGTAATGTTGCTACTCCTTTGGTGCCACTACGTGTCAAACTTTGCCAGGCTTCTTTGTTCAATCACGATCACGCATCTTGTTCAAAATGTCTTCAAAATCTTATGGGTTGTTGTGTGGTGCAAGATGATATACAAAGTCTAATGGATGACAAGCACTTGATTGCCAGTGATGTCTGTGTGATTGTTCCAGTATTTCATGATGCCCCTGCTGGGGGTGTGTCTCAGACAAGGAATGTTGAACCCTTAGTGATCAGGTTACCTGGTCCAGTATCTTATGCCTTTACAAAGGCAATCCCTTACAAGTACGATGCAACTATGATTGAGAATGGGGTGGAAGTACCTCTGGTATCCCCAGCTACGGTTGATAACGTCGCCGGAGAAATTACAGCTCTGAGAAGCGGAAAAGTCCGTCCACCTTTGTTCCAAAAGAAGGTGGTCACACCTGTTGCTACCATAACTCCACCAGTTGCTCCTCCTGTTGACAAGAATGCCAGCCCATCAGGCCAATCTATTGAAGAGTCTAATCTGGACGAAATTCTGAGGCTTATCAAAAAGAGCGATTATAAGATTGTAGACCAGCTGCTGCAAACTCCGTCAAAAATATCCATCTTGTCTCTGCTCTTGAGCTCAAAAGCTCGCAGGAAAGTGTTAATGAAAGTACTGGAACATGCTTATGTTGATCATGAAGTCTCCGTGGATCAGTTCAATGGAATAGTGGGTAACATTACTGCTTGCAATAACTTGGGGTTTGGTGATGATGAGCTCCCCGAAGCAGGGAAATACCACAACCTAGCTTTGCATATCTCAGTACACTGTAAGTCTGACATGATATCCAATGTGTTGGTGGACACTGGGTCATCCTTAAATGTAATGCCTGAGTCTACACTAAGACAGTTAAGTCATCATGGAATTTCTCTAAGGGGAAGCAGCTATCTGGTTAAGGCTTTTGACGGATCTCGCAAGGATGTTCTTGGGGAGGTAGATCTACCAATTACCATTGGTCCTGAGACATTTCAGATCACTTTCCAGGTCATGGACATCAATGTTTCTTACAGTTGTCTCCTCGGAAGACCATGGATTCATGACGCTGGGGCAGTAACTTCTACTCTGCACCAGAAGCTCAAGTTTGTGGGGAATGGTAAGCTTGTCACGGTACATGGTGAAGAAGCATATCTGGTTAGCCAAGTGTCATCTTTCTCTTGTGTTGAAGCAGGGTCCGCTGAAGGGATGTCATCTCAAGGCTTGACTGTTGAAGGTGCGGAACCCCGGAGAGCTAGTGCTAGTATGGCTTCATTGAAAGACGCCCAGAAAGCTGTTCAAGAAGGGCAGGCTGCTGGCTGGGGCAAAGTAATATAGATTTTGGAAAACAAGCGCAAAGAAGGCCTTGGGTTCTCCCCGACCTCAGGCGTTTCAACAGGAACTTTCTATAGTGCTGGATTCATCAATGTTATTGCTGAAGATGTTGCTGAAAGTAGTTATGTGCCTACGTTTGTTGTACCAGGAGGCACTGTGAGAAATTGGGAGGCCATTGATGTTCCTTTAGTCATGCATGCTTCCATGTAATGTGTCTTGTTGCTCATGCTTTTTTTGTTGTCAAAATAACAATCCTTTCGCTCTGCCCAAGGCGAAAGTGATATCATTGTAAAGGCATGTTTGTTTCGGCATTGCCGTTATCAATAAAAGTTGTCGTCTTTTCCGCGACTCTTTGTTTCTTCACTTTTTAGTGTCTTTTTCTTAGAAATAATGGTAATGCCAGAAAAAGCCAAAACATCTGTATTTTCTTATTAATTTCAAAAATCTGCATGAAAAACATTTTTTCTAAAATCGTCCCAATCATATTATGCAGATTGAACCACAATAAACCCGTTGAACACAGTGACCCTATGGTTCCTCCAAATTTTGAATTCCCTGTGTATGAAGCTGAAGATGAGGAAGATGATGAAGAGATACCGTATGAGATCACTCGACTGCTTGAGCAAGAAAGAAGAGCCATTCAGCCTCACCAGGAAGAGATTGAGCTTATCAACCTGGGTACGGAAGAAAACAAGCGAGAGATCAAGATTGGTGCTGCACTTGAGCCAGAAGTGAAAAAGAAGATCACTTAGCTTCTCCATGATTATCCAGATGCTCTGCATGGTCCTATGAAGATATGCCGGGTCTAGATCCCAAGATTGTGGAACATCGGATACCGACAAGACCTGAATGTCCTCCTGTCAAACAGAAGTTGAGAAGGTCTCGTCCAGACATGGCTCTTAAGATCAAGGCTGAGGTGCAAAAGCAAATTGATGCGGGTTTCCTCATGACAGCTGAATATCCTGAGTGGATTGCCAACATTGTACCAGTACCAAAGAAAGATGGGAAAGTTCGAATGTGTGTTGATTACAGAGATCTGAGCAAAGCCAGTCCAAAAGACAACTTCCCATTGCCTCATATTGATGTGCTTGTTGACAGTACTACTCAATCCAAAGTGTTCTCTTTTATGGATGGTTTCTCTGGTTACAACCAGATATGGATGTCACCTGAAGATAGAGAAAATACGTCCTTCATCACTCCATGGGGAACATTCTGTTATAAAGTGATGCCGTGTGGCTTGATAAATGCTGGTGCTACCTATCAAAGGGGTATGACCACTCTGTTTCATGATATGATTCACAAAGAGATTGAAGTATATGTTGATGATATGATTGTGAAATCAAGTGATGAGGAGCAGCATGTCGTGTATTTGAAAAAGATGTTTGAAAGATTGAGAAAGTACAAGCTGCGGTTGAATCCCAACAAATGCACATTTGGTGTAAGATCTGAGAAGTTGCTAGGCTTCATTGTCAGTCAAAGAGGCATTGAAGTTGATCCCGACAAAGTCCGAGCTATCAGAGAGATGCCGGCACCTCAAACTGAAAAGCAAGTCAGAGGTTTCCTCGGACGCCTGAATTATATTTCAAGATTCATATCTCACATGACTACTACCTGTGGACCAATTTTCAAATTGCTCAGAAAGAATCAGCCCGTTGTATGGAATGATGAATGTCAGGAAGCTTTTGATAGCATTAAAGAATACTTATTGGAACCACCTATCCTTGTCCCGCCAGTGGAAGGAAGGCCTATGATCATGTACCTGTCAGTGTTAGATGATTCTGTAGGTTGTGTTCTCGGTCAACAAGACGAGACTGGAAAGAAAGAACATGCTATCTACTATCTGAGCAAGAAGTTCACTGACTGTGAAACTCGGTATACAATGCTTGAAAAGACTTGTTGTGCTTTAGCTTAGGCTGCCAAACGCCTGCGTCATTACATGGTGAATCATACAACTTGGTTGATATCCCGAATGGATCCAATCAAATACATCTTTGAAAAACCTGCCGTTACTGGAAGGATTGCACGTTGGCAAATGTTGTTGTCTGAATATGATATTGTGTACAAAGCTCAGAAAGCAATCAAAGGAAGTATCCTTGCTGGGCATCTTGCTTGTCAACCTCTTGATGATCACCAGCCGATTAAGTTTGATTTCCTTGATGAAGAGATTATGTATCTGAAAGCCAAAGACTGTGAAGAGCCACTGATTAATGAAGGGCCAGATCCCAACAGCAAATGGGGACTGGTGTTTGATGGTGCTGTCAATGCTTATGGTAAAGGAATTGGGGCCATTATTGTAACTCCACAGGGGCACCATATTCCTTTCACTGCTCAAATAACTTTTGAATGCACGAACAACATAGCTGAATATGAAGCATGCATCTTGGGCATTGAAGAAGCCATTGATCTGAGAATTAAGCACCTTGACATCTATGGAGATTCCGCACTTGTTATTAATCAGATAAAGGGTGAATGGGAGACTCATCATGAGAAGCTGATCCCTTACCGTGACTATGCAAGACGTCTGTTGACATACTTCACAAAGGTTGAGCTGCACCACATCCCTCAGGATGAAAACCAGATGGCTGACGCTCTTGCTACTTTGTCTTCCATGTTTCGTGTGAACCATTGGAATGATGTGCCCGTAATCAAAGTACAACGTCTTGATAGACCCGCTCATGTGTTTACTATTGAAAATATGGCAGATCAAGCTGATAAAGATGTGAATAATGGAAAACCTTTGTATCATAACATCAAACAGTTCTTGCAGAGTTATGAATATCCACCTGGTGCTTCCAACAGGGATAAAAAGACCTTGAGAAGATGGGCTAGTAGATTCCTTTTGGATGGAGAAATCCTATACAAGAGGAACTATGACATGGTCTTGTTGAGATGTGTTGATAAACAAGAAGCTGAGAAATTGATGCATGATGTACATGACGGTACCTTTGGGACCCATGCTACAGGTCACACTATGTCAAGAAAACTATTAAGAGCCGGCTATTACTGGATAACTATGGAGCGTGACTGCTACAGGCATGCCAAGAGATGCCACAAATGCCAAATCTATGCTGACAAGATTCATGTGCCTCCACATGCTCTCAATGTTATATCTTCCCCGTGGCCTTTCTCTATGTGGGGCATTGACATGATCGGAAGAATTGAGCCAAAAGCTTCCAATGGACATCATTTCATTCTAGTGGCAATTGACTATTTCACCAAGTGGGTTGAAGCTGCCTCCTACGCAAATGTAACCAAGCAAGTGGTAGTAAAGTTTATCAAGAATAACATCATCTGTCGATATGGTGTTCCTAACAAAATCATCACTGACAATGGTTCCAATCTGAACAATAGCATGATGCAAGCTTTATGTGAAGAATTCAAGATCTAACATCACAACTCTTCTCCTTATAGACCTCAGATGAATGGTGCAGTTGAGGCCGCTAACAAGAATATCAAGAAGATTGTTCAGAAGATGGTCACTACTTACAAAGACTGGCATGAGATGCTACCATTTGCCTTGCATGGTTACCGTACTACAGTGCGCAGTTCAACGGGGGCAACCCCTTTCTCTTTGGTGTATGGTATGGAAGCAGTTCTCCCTCTGGAAGTAGAAATTCCCTCTCTTCGAGTGATCATGGAAGCAAAAGTAACTGAGGCTGAATGGTGTCAGAGTCGGTATGACCAGTTGAATTTGATTGAAGAGAAACGTATGGATGCTATGGCTCATGGACAGTTGTATCAAGTACGAATGAAAAATGCTTTTGACAAGAAAGTCCGACCTCGAGAATTCAAGGAAGGCGAACTTGTATTGAAAAGGAGAATAAGCCAGCAACCCGACCCAAGGGGCAAGTGGACACCTAACTATGAAGGTCCTTATGTTGTCAAAAAGGCTTTCTCTGGCGGTGCTTTGATCCTTACACACATGGATGGTGTCGAACTTCCGAATCCTGTCAATGCCGATATAGTCAAGAAATACTTTGTCTAAAAAGAAAAGAACAGCGTGGTAGGTCAAAAACCCGAAAGGGCGGCCTAGGCAAAAATGCGCTTCCCGGTGGATCGAAAACCCAAAAGGGCGATCCAGGTAAAAGTTAGGGACAAAAAAAATGAATATGAAAAAGCTCGCTGAGATTGTACGCAACTCAGGCAAGAATGAGCGTCTCGATGAGCCGAAAACCCAAAAGGGCGGTACATGCAAAAATGAGATTGATAATAAAAGATAAGTAACTATATCTGGCAAACCACCATCACCCCTTGGGGAATCTGCAACTGTCAATGATCGTCTTCATCCGAAGCTTCTGTACTTGTGAATTCAAAATTTCTATGAAATGTAGCGGTCATCGTGTTCAATGTACCACCAACCAATAAAATTACCATTTTCCAAGCTTTGTAAATCTGTGGAGTTATGCCTTTGGCTGACTCTCACTCTTCTACATCAATTTGAGCCTGTGTTATTGTTTGAAACTCCACTTTTATTTCTATTTTTCAATGTTATATACAAAATATTTCCTTTCTATTTGATAATGTCAATGTCTGAAACAAACATTTTTGAAAATTGAAAAATCTTTTTGTTTATTTTGAAAGCAAACCTGAGCAATAGGGTACATTCCAGTGAAACATGCATGAATAAATGTATATCAATGTCTGTTTCAATACCGTTACAAGCAGGTTGTTCCCCAGGATGATCTGTGGTCAATGGCAAGAATGAAAAAACAGAATGAAAATGGAAAAATTGAAAAAATGCAAAATGAAAGGCTCGCTAAGTCGAAAACCCGGAAGGGCGGCTTAGGCAAAAAATGAGCACCCCGCTGATTGACAACCTATGAAGGCAATTCAGCCAAAAATGGGGCAACAAAAAGAATCTATTCCCGGTGAATCGAAAACCCGAAAGGGCGGTTCAGGCAAAAATGGGATTGAAAAATGAAAAATTAAAAAATGAAAGAATGAAAAGCATTGACCACAGATGTGAACATCCAACGTTTACCCAGCACTGACACGCCTAACAACGACGACCTGTATCAAAGAATTCTTCTGAGGTCCCTCCTCTACAAGTTTTATTGCCCTCAGCCATGGTTTTGATACGTCTCTCAACGACGGTCTCTCCAAAGAGGATCTCTATGTGAATATGTTATAGCACGAGCCACTATGTGCCCAATCTTCCAATGTTTCGTCTGTCTCTGTGAAATTTCGCTGTCAAACTACAAACCAATCATGCATTTCAAGCATTCATACATGCATAATCATGCATTTTATGTGCTCATACATTTAATAATCTTGTTATACCATACATACATGTTGCATTCCCAATCTCAACTTTCAATCCAACTCAATCTTCACTTTCAATCCAGTTCAGTCTCCACTTGCAATTCAGTTCAATCTTAATTTTCAATTCAATTCAATTTCAAACTCCAATTCAACTCAATTTCAACTTTCCAATTCAATATCTATGTCTCTGTGAAACTCTCAATTCAATTCAAAGTCTATGTCTATGTCTTTGTCTATGTCTCTGACTGTTTTCAACTTTCAATGTCTCTTTCAATATCAACTTTCAATTCAATTCAATGTCTCAATCAATGCTAATTCACTCTCAATTTGCTTTTGGGCCAACAATAATGGTCATGTCTATTTTCAAATCAAATCAATGTCAACTTACTCTCAATTTGTATCTCTTCAAATCAAACTTCCAATTCGTATCTTGTTATATGGCTTGTTATCAGTCAAGTGGCTAGTTCGATCCAAAGAACAGCTTGTACCTGCTTATATGCCTATGTTTCCGGTCAAACGGCAAGTTCGATCCAAAGAACAGTTTGTACCCTGCTTATGTTTTGTTATCGGTCAAACGACAAGTTCGATCCAAAGAACAGTTTGCACCAACCTACATGTTGTGATATTAATCAAGCCGCAAGTTCGATCCAAAGAACAGCTTGTATCAACCTTTTGTCTATGCCTCCAGGTCAAATGGCAAGTTTGATCCAAAGAACAGTTTGTACCTGCCTATCTGTTTGTGTTTTCAATCAAGCGACAAGTTCAATCCAAAGAACAACTTGTATCTTCCTATATGACTATGTCTCAGGTCAAGTGTCAAGTTCGATCCAAAGAACAGCTTGTACCTGTCTTGTATTTCTATTCCCAGTCAAGCGGCAAGTTCGATCCAAAGAACAGCTTGTACCCATCTCCTGTTTGTATCCCATGGCCAAGTGGCGAGTTCGATCCAAAGAACAACTTGTACCTATCTTTTGTCTCCTGGTTTATTTACCCTGTCAATGTCTACCTAAATCCCCAGTGATATGACATGCTTTGTAGACTCCAGTTGTTTGTCTTGCATTCATAATCAAAGTGTTGCATGGCATTCATGTTTTTGAAAATGTGAGAAGAGTATTTTTATGTCCAAAAACAGTGCAAATGTTAATATTTAAGTGTCTTCGTCCCGTCAAATCAAAGACTTCGTCTCTTGACTCTCCGGACAAAGAAACTTAAATAGGGGCAGCTGTTATACCCTAATTTTGGACCTAAAAATACTAGCTCAATTCTTCTTTTCTTGCATTTCAAGTTATTTGATGTGTCTCCGATCAATTGCATCTTTCTCTGCATCCTCTTTCAATGTTATTTGCAAAATTCATGAAAAAAGGTATTTCAGTCATTTCCTGCATTCAAACTCATTTTAGTCCTTAAAAATTGTTTGAGTCTTTTCATTTGATTTGTATAAGTCCTTGTTTCACTCTCATGTTAAAACCCATTTCAAAAAATTACATTTGAAGTCATTTTGAGTCAGTTTAGCCCCTAGGGGCATTTTAGTCATTTCCTATGTTAAAATTTCTTTCAATCTTTGAAAAGTTGTCCCTGAGTCCTTTCAATTGGTTTGAATGAATTTTTGTTTAATTCCATGTTAAAATCCATTTCAAAAATCACATTTAAAGTCTTTAAGTCAGTTTAGCCCCTAGGGGCATTTTAGTCATTTCCTGTGTTAAGATTCCTTTTAATCCCTAAAAAAATTGTCTCTGAGTTTTTAATTTGCTTGTATAAACTCTTGCTTTAATTCCTTGTTAAAAACCATTTTAAAATCGCATTTGAGTCGTTTCGAGTCACTTTAGTCCCCAGGGGCATTTTGGTCATTTCACGCGAAATTTTGACAGAGAGAGGTTACTTTGAAGTACCTCATTTAAGTAGTTGGTTCATTTTAGTCCGTTTTGTCATTTTTAATTGTTTCACTGTACGTTATTTTCCGTTTACCAATTTTAATTCAATTTCATTTTTAATTTTTATTTTAGTCCTAAAGTTTCTAAAAATTGCACTTTTTAGTCCAGTTTGTTAAAATTGCAGTCCAGTCCTTGTATTTTTCCTTTTTTTGCAGAAAAGTCCCAAAAGTTAAAGCAGTTAGAGATCAGTCAAAGTTTGTTACACTTGTAGTCCACATGGCACTTTCTCATTGGTCAGGAATTACTGCATGGCACCTATAAAAGCAGGCCAACTCATCATTGAGTCAGAATCCACTATTCATTTTCTGCCACATCACACAAAAACAGATTTTCACTTTTCTCTCTCCAAAATTTTGGATCAAAATCACAAAAAAATCAAGAACACAATGAATATCACATGAGTTTCACATGAACATTCAAGCCTTCATCTAATTTTCCAAGAACACTAACCACAAAAATCATCATCAATCAACACCATTATCACTCATACATAACAAATTCGTCACTGTTCATCACTGTTCATCACCGGAAAAGGCCATTTTCGGACTCATCTTCCTCCACACACACAAGGCCGAATTCGGCCATCACCAAGGGGAGGGGGAAACTCGCGGCAATCACAAGGAGGAGGGGAGAAACTCGCGGCCGGAGCTTAATCGGAGAGGGAAGAAAGCTTGCGAACCGGATTCGACTTGAGGTAAAGATTTAGAAGCTTTCTTTCATCTTTTTCGGTACTTTTTCTTTCAAAAATTTTCAAACTTCAAACTTAGATCTACGCTTCACCGTTGATTTTCTTGAAAAACTAAGCCCGGATTCGTGATTAGAACGAAAAAGGATTGTTAAAAAGCTAAAAAAAAATTGAATCGGGCAAAAAAAAAAATTTCCGACGCGGTGGTGCCGCCACCGCGCCGGACCGGTGAAGGTCGACCGGAGAAGAAGGCTGCACTTGCAGACCTTCTCTCACTAGAAGTTGTAGAGAGAGGAAGAAGAAGGAATTATGAAGGAAATAAACCGAAAATGGCTTTTATAGGTGGAAACGAACCGGTTTGGTTTGCTTGAACCGGACCGGTTCACCTTGGTTTCTTCTTCTTCTTCCTCAACCATTAGATCTAGCTGGATCAATCCAACGCTCCTAATGCGTTTGGATGATCCAGGATCCACTTCACCTTGGGCCTGGGCTTCTTTTCTACACAAACTTTATTTTCTTATGTTTTTCTTGCTGTTTACTACGCTACTTCCTGCTGAATACACCTTTGCATGCCTAAAATCTCTTTGAAAAATTCCAAGAAAATTCCTATAATTTTTCTAGTATATTTTGATCAATTTTGATATATTGCATGTCAAGATTGATCAAGAAATACTAGAAAATTATTTTGCCTTGGTTTAATGCTTTTTCTTTTACTTTTTGTTGAAAATCTTGATAAAAATTTGTAAAATTGGGTGAGTTCTTGTTGCAATTTTTGTTGAACGATTTAGGATTGTTTCTTGTTAATTTTGTATGCTGAAAATTGTCAGAGAAAATACATGGAGAAATTGTTTGAATTTTGTGTTGTTTTGTCCAATTTTGTGAATTTTTTTTTTTTGCATGTTTTAATTCCAATTGTTTGGTTCATAATAATTGTGGTTTGTTGAATAATTTTGGAGTATTGTTTGGTGATTGATTTGGTGTTTTGGTGCTGGTTTGTGATATGTGATAATTGATTCCTTATATTTCAAGTTACTTGATTCTTTAACATGTGAATTAGTGCAAAATAGGCTTAATAAAATGCCATAGTCCTTGACTTGTGTTTCTCATAACTCTCACATTGGGGCTGAACATAAAACCCTTTGAAAAATGTCAAAATATGAGAGTTATGGGTCTCTTGCTTGCTTTGGAATTTTGGTATTCTATTAAGTGCATTTTTGCCACTTTTTCTTGCCATTTTACTATGTTATTATGCCTTATTTCTTTGCCAATTTTTTCTACTATGCTATGCCTTTTATCACTAACCACTTTACTTCATGTTTCATGCATTCCATAAGGCATCCCATCCTCCATCTTATATTCTTAGTCTTTATCTTTCTTACACTTTAAAATTCATGCCAAAATTAGAATGTAATACCTAGGAATTCTTGTATTTTACTTTATGCTCTTAAATTCTTGCAAGACCATAGCATGTATCTAGGCCAATGATGTAAAGGACAATGGACTCTAATGATGTACACCGACACGAGCACCGACACTAGCACACACCTCACATGGTTACTTTAGATATATGCTTAGGATATGCATGTTTAGATGTATGTTTAGGATTGCATGTTTAGATGAATGTTTAGGATTTACACGTAGAAAAATCAATCTTCCAAAAAAAACTTGAACAACATCACTTGAAAACCTTTTCCAAAAAATATAGGAGTCAAAACTCCTTTGCATTTTCTCTTTATTTTCTTAATCAAATTTCAATGAAAATTAATCATACTTGACTTTTTTTTTCAAAATCACTAATCAAACCTCACAATTTTACAATCTCATGCCCTTGAGGCCTCTCTCTCTCATTCTTCAAAATCCCATTTTCAAAACTAAAATCAACCAACAAAAACAAAAAATATTTTTGGAAGAGAACTACGGTGGATTTGATCCCTAAAAAGGGTACGTAGGCAAGGAATCAAAATTCCTTCAATTCAAATAAAATAAAATTCAAACATTCTTCTCCCTCCAATTCTTCACTTAGCAAAAACTCTTAGGTTAAAATAAACACTTTCAAAATAGCATTTAAAATAAAGCGCGCGCGTAGAAATTAAAGATGGTTCCTATAGGATACTATAGTCGTTATGGGTGCCTAACACCTTCCCGTAGCGAAAACAACTCCCGGACCTCGATTCTCAAGGGTTTTGCTTATTTTTTCCCTTCCCAAGAAAAAATGAGATATCAACGGTTAAAAAGGTTCAAACGTAATCAATGTTTGACACCCGAAAACCAAGATAAAACAAGTCCAAGAAACTTGTATCAGATAGCTGATCCAAGCAGTATTTCCTTTGACACAATGAAATACCTAGTTTTGAATGAGCAACTTCTAAACCCAAGAAATATTTAAGCTGTCCCAAATCCTTGATTTTGAATGAATTGTGAAGAATGTTTTTAATGAAAACAAATTCATCCAAAGAGTTACCAGCTAAGATGATATCATCTACATATACTAGCAATGCAGTAAACTGGTGAGTGCTATGTTTGATGAATAAAGAGTGATCTGCTGAAGCTTGTTTATAACCATGACTAAGTAACAAAGATGCTAGTTTTTCATACCATTTCCTACTAGCCTGTTTGAGTCCATATAAGGATTTAAGAAGCTTGCAGCACTGATTAGGCTTATTGGTGGCAACACCTGGGGGAATGTCCATGTACACATCTTCTTGGAGATCCCCATGCAGAAAGGTATTGTTCACATCAAGTTGGTGAAGATGCCAATTGTTCAATGAAGCAAGAGCTAAGACCAATCTGATAGTGGTGTGCTTGGCTACAAGTGAGTAGGTATCAAAATAGTCTAAACCTTCTACTTGATTGTAGCCCTTAGCAACAAGTTTAGCCTTGTATCTCTCAATAGTGCCATCTGCATGATGTTTGACTTTATAAATCCACCTACAGCCTATAGGTTTAGCATTTGGGGGTAAATCAATGATTTTCCAAGTTCCCGTATTCTCAAGTGCAGTGAGCTCAACTTGCATAGCTTTCTTCCAACATTCAAACTTATTTGCCTCAGTGTAGGATTTAGGTTCAGAATGAGCATGAACAGACATAATGAAATGAGAATGAGGGTTAGAAATATTATGATAAGAAACAAAATTGCAAATGGAATTCAAATGATTAACAGATGCAGATGCTTTATTGGAACAGACAAAATCCTTCAAGTAGGAAGGAGTGGTTTTATTTCTGGATGAATGTCTAATGAGAGGAGGAATGGGTGCATCAGAGATAGGATGGGATGTAGGAGTGGTGGGAGATACAATGTCAGTGGATGAATTAGGAAGATTGGTATCACTGTCAGATGGAATAGAGGAAGATGATGGAATGGATGTGAAATATTCCCAATCATGACTCTGAAGAGAAGAATTTGATTTGTGAGGTAAAATACATTCATGAAAGACAACATGTTTAGAAGTGAAAAGTTCTCTAGTATGTAAATCATAAAAATGTAACCCTTGAAACCTGACTTGTATCCCAAGAAAACAGACTTTCTGGTTCTAGTTTCAAGTTTAGTTCTGTGACTTTGAATGGATGAAGCATAACAAAGACAACCAAAGACCTTAAAATCAGTAGCATCAGGTGGAGTATCATAAAGTAAATGGTATGGAGACTGATTTTGAAGAAGAGGGGTTGGAACTCTATTTATCAAATAGACAGCATGGAGAAAAGCATAAGACCAAAAAGACAAAGGCAATTTAGATTGATAAAGTAAGGCTCTGCCTATGTTTAATATATGTTGATGCTTTCTTTCAACTCTCCCATTTTGTTGGGGAGTTTCAACACATGACCTTTGGTGCAAAATACCTTTGGAAGCATAAAAGTCATGAAGGAGAAATTCAGAACCATTGTCAGTTCTGATGATTTTAGGTGTGACATGAAACTGATTATCAATCATAGCAATAAAGTTTTGGACATGAAGGGGAACTTCAGCTTTGGATTTTAGTAAAATGATCCACAAAAATCTAGTGTGATCATCAACAATGGTGAGAAAGTATTTGTGTCCATGAATAGAATGAATAGCAAGAGGACCCCATATGTTAAAATGAAGTAACTGGAATTTACTATCAGCATGTGAAATACTATGAGAAAAAGGCAATTTCTTATCTCTAGCAAAATGACAAATGTCACATGCAGCTTTATTATCAACAATAATAGAGGGATACAAATGAGTTATATATGAAAGTCTCTGATTGGACAAATGTCCAAGCCTGAAATGCCACAATGCAGATTCAGGTATCCTAGAGTTATCAAAGACACTTTGAGACTTAGAAATACTAGAATCAGAAATATTACAAGCACTATGTGCCAATTTATTTGGTAAAGACTGAAAACTATGGGGAAATTGCAGCTTCTGATTGTCAAACTGCATAGACAACTTGTAAAGACCATCTGACTTATTACCCAAACCAATCATCCTCTGTGATGTCACATCCTGTATAATACAACTATTAGAACCAAAATTGACACTGCAAGATAAAGATTCAGAGAGTTTTGAAACAGAAATTAGGTTAACTTTGAATTCAGGAGAGTATAAAACATGAGTCAAGTACAAATGAGGAGTAAAATGGACAGTTCCAGCATAATGCACATATAGAGAAATACCATGAGGAAGGGTAACAAGAACAGGTTTGATTTTGTAAAATGAGGTAAAATGAGTTTTAGAGAAGCATATATGATCATTAGCTCCTAAATCTATATTCCAGACAGGCATGGAATTCATATGAAGTGAACAAGAGAAAGCACTATGTATACCTGACTGGTAAGTAACAAGAGGAATGGATTGAGAAAAAGTAATTTGAATTGAAGTAGAGGCAGAAGGAGGCACAGAAGAGGCTTGTAATATTTGGAATATTGTGGAATTTGGAATATTCACTTCAGCTTCAAAAAAGTGATCAATAAGAAAGTCACATGTGTTGCTAGAATTGATAATGTAGAAGTGAATGTTACATAAGATTAGATGGAGATTATGATATTGATAACCATTATTTTGACATAAGTCCTTTCATAATTTTTATTTTCTTTCAATTATTTTCCATTATAAATATTAAATTCTGTTTCCATTCTTGCTGATTGTATATGTGACAATCAAGATATTATGAGGTTGGACCATATGGAATGATCAAGTAAGACAATGTATTTTTCAGTCATATTTTTTTTTTATTCGGCAAAATGGGACAATTCTAAGAACCCAAAACATTACTTGACAACGCAGAAAAACCTCTTTTAGCGAACCCAAAACATTACTGATATGCATATTGGACCGTCATAATATTCCTAAAGACCCAAGAGACCCTCAGAAAGGCTCTCGGACCCTCTATAAGGTCTTGGAGTCCTCTATAAGGCTTCAACGCCCATTACTAATTTTTTTTTACTAATCATAATATTGATCCGGGTCATCCTCATAAATCCATACAGGTGTGATATATGAATAATAGAAAGATTTCATGTAATGAAAACAAAACAATTCAGTCCAAGAATCTTCATATCCATGCTCTTTCATCAACCAAACACTAGAAAAATCAACATTATGCGCAATGATACACAAAAAATCCCTCAAAACACCCAAAATCCACCTTCTTGACATCTTCAGCTCCATAATTAGGCTCCACAATTTTTCTATACAACTCATTCACCAAATCAAAAGAAACAACACAACGATTATTATTACCATCCTTATAAAATGTAATCCAATTAAGTGTACCACTCACGTATTGCAGCAATTCATAACGATCAATTGGGATAGGTAACTCGTCATAAATTATTCTCCATGAATTAGTACCCAAAGTATGAATCATTACTTGAGAGCACTTTGTAAACATTGTTTATTTGATCATACCCAAAACCATAGACTGTAGGACCGAATTCTTGTAAATATGTTGGAGCATGCAATATTTTAAATTTTCTAATGGAAGGGTTCCATAATAGGATTGTTAGCGCAGCAATGGAAGCTTGAACACCAAGCAACACAAAACATAAGCAGTTTTGGAGTTTGTTAGGGTTTTTGGTTTTGAGTGATTTTGAGAGAGAATGAGAAGAAAGAAAAAAGATTATGTGATTGGAGAATAGAAATTGTATTATTGATACTTAATGAAAATATACAAAGGATGGGTTTTTATACAAAGTACTTGAAGCACAAGTAACAAACTATAACCCTTGTAACAAACTTTTCAAAACCGTAAATGGCTCTTTTCACACCATAAATTGCCTAAGCAAACCGTAAATAGGCCTATGGCTTGCAAACTGTAAACAAACTACAACTTGAATTATCACTAAACTAACATCCTCCCTTAATTCAAGTTTCCACTTCCTTCATTCCAATCAAACTTATGAGCTTGATGAATCTGTCAACCTTCAAAGCTTTTGTCAATATGTCTGCAAGCTGCAGCTCAGTAGAGCAGTGAACAATCTGCAAAGCACCTTTGTTTACTTGCTCCCTCAAAAAATGGAACTTAGCCTCTATATGCTTGCTTCTCCCATGCAGAACTGGGTTTCTTGCCAAGCTTATAGCAGATTTGTTGTCTATGAACAATGCTATAGGTCTGCTAACCTCTATCTCCATTTCCTTGAGTACATTTTCAAGCCAAACCGCCTGACATGCTGCCATACATCCTGCAATGTACTCAGATTCACATGTTGACAATGCTACAATTGGTTGCTTCTTAGCACACCATGAAATTGGAGCATTTAAAAACTTGAATAGGTACCCTGAAGCGCTCTTCCTATCCTGCTTGTCTCCACACCAGTCAGCATCAGAATATGCTATCAGCTCCATAGAACTATCATTCAAACATTTAGGAAATAGAATACCATACTCCAGTGTTCCTTTGATGAATCTCATTACCCTTTTGGCTACTAGCAGATGAGATACTCTTGGTTCACTCATGAATCTACTGACTATACCTACTGCATATGCAATATCAGGCCTACTATTGCATAGATACCTCAATGACCCTACAATTTGTTTGAACAAAGTAGGATCCACCAGTTCTTCATCTTCATTCATCACCAGCTTTACATTTGTCTTAGCAGGTGATGATGATGGATTGCAGTTTATCATATTGAACCTTTTCAAAATATCAGATGCATATTTCCTTTGTTGCATCACCATACCCTCTTCAACTTCAGTAAATTCCATGCCTAGAAAATATGTCAATTTTCCTAAATCTGACATTTCAAACTCATTCATCATCTGAGTTTTGAATGCTTCTATCTCATTCAAATCACTACTGTTTTATCTTGGTTTTCGGGTGTCAAACATTGATTGCGTTTGAACCTTTTTAACCTTTGATATCTCATTTTTTCTTGGGAAGGGAAAAAATAAGAAAAACCCTTGAGAATCGAGGTTCGAGAGTTGTTTTCGCTACGGGAAGGTGTTAGGCACCCATAACGACTATAGTAACCTATATGAACCGTCTATACTTTCTACGCGCGCGCTTTAGTTTTAAATGCTATTTGAAAAATGATATTTACACCTAAGAGTTTACTAAGTGAAGAATTGGAGGGAGAAGAAGATGTTTGAATTTTTATTTTATTTGAATTGAAGGAATATTGGTTCCTTGCCTACGTACCCTTTTAAGGGATCAAATCCACCGTAGTTCTCTTCCAAAAAATGTTTTTATTTTTGTTGGTTGATTTTAAGTTTGAAAATGGAATTTTGAAGAATAAGAGAGAGAGGCCTCAAAGGCATAAGATTTGGGAAAATATGAGGTGAAATTAGTTATTTCGCAAAAGAAGTCTAAGTATGATTAAAATTCATTTATTTAAGAAAAGAAAAGGAAAATCCAATGGGATTTGATCCCAAGGTTTATTTAGAAAATGATTTGAGCGATGTTGTTCATATTTTTTTTGGAAAAGAGAATTTTTCTATGTATCGCGATTCCTGATGAGATCAAGAGCTCATTAAGCATGTGGAAGGAAACATATAAAAAAATGAATATTTTTATTCATTTTTAATCCCAAACAAGCATGTTATTTTCCTAGTAAAATAATTTGGCTATTAATCCAAATGGTCAATTATTAGTACTGTTATGGTTTTAATAAAATAATTGGCAGCAGGTTGCAAGTTAGTGATTATCTCATGGAGATGTAATTAGCCCAAGGTGCTGATTCATGTTCTCATCTCAAAATGGCCAATAACATGATTAATCACGTTGGCATTATGGTGGTTACTGTTCAGTTTTGCCTTTGGTATTTCCTTTGCATAAATCAGTTGGAAACTACTCACACTTCAAGAATTAAATGAGCCAATTCACTTCATTTTGAGAAGTAACGGCTTGACAATCAAATGGAGAGATTCTTAATTGCTATTGGCCCGTTCAATTGGAAATGAAATGCATGGTACTGATTGTGTGAATGATAACAGCTACATGGGAGAATGACAGTTATAAACGGGCTCATACTTCATTTGTCATTACATAGAATTATTTGGTGCAGCTCAAGGAAGTAATTGGCTACTCAAATCCCTTTAGTGACGTTTTCATAATTTATTTCTAGAGAATAAATGTAAGGCTAATCAGCCATTTATTTGGGTTTATTTTAATTTATTAGAGTCCATTAGGTTACTTTGTGAAAACTCTATAAATTGTAACTTTCTCTATGAAATAAGATAACTTGAATTTTATAGAATTTTACACATATGTGTATTGAGAGCTTTGTCTCTTGTGGTTCTGGATTGAACCATCCTTGATCTTATCAAGAAATTCTTTTCTTGTGGCGATCCTCGCATCCACCGGCTTATCAATCTTTCTTGGATTAGAAAGAGTGTGGCGCCCCTGTCTCCATTCCATTTCTTCATTTTTGAGTGTTTTCCACCAAAATATTCATAGTTGTTTCCGACGGCTTCGTGACACTCATCATTTGGTAATCAGAGCTTTGGTTCAAATCAGGTGTTATCTATCTTTATATATTTATTTTATATTCTGTTTGCAAAAAAAAAAAATTGTAACAAAAAAAAATTGAAAAAAAAAACAAGAGAGAGATAGCATTTCAACACAAAAGAACGTGAAAAAAAAAAGTGAAGAAAATTCCAAGAAAAAAAAAGAGCAAAAAAAAAAATCAAAAGTTTCAATTTTTATTTTCTTAGTGGTATTTCATGGAAGCCAAGCAAAAGAAAAATATTTTCTTTATAAGATGTCTTGTGAATGATAAATTTTGTGGCTTGTACATTGATAGAAACTATTGGATCAACATGGCAAGTACAACCATGGTGGAGAAGTGGGGACTTTCGGTACTTGACCATTCGGAACCGTACATACTTTATAGTCTCGAAGATCCGGAGTTCAAAGATATGGCTGATGTTTTGGTGACCAAACAAGTGAGAGTTCCATTCACAATTGGAGATTATGAAGATGATGTGCTATGTGATGTCGTACCTTCCAAAACGAGGGATTTGCTACTTGGGCTTCCATGGCAGCAACAACGTCGAGCAAAGCATGACCAACACACCAACACATACACATTTTCATTTAAAAATTGCCAAATCATTATTGCACATGATAAGGTAGGTCATGATCAAATCTTGATAAGAAGAGTGAGAAGAGAAGAAAGCGCTCTAAGGATTGAAAGAGGGATTGCTGCTATTTTTAAAACATTTGAGAAAGAGCTCCTTCAAATTCAAAATGTTTATAAAAAGCGTGAAAGAGATGTTGAAAAAATAGAGGATCTCATCGTACAAGAAAGTCATGAGAAAGACTTCAAGAAGGAAAGAGAAGAGACAAAAGAACTAGAGGAAAAAGAAGAAAAAAAGGTGAATGAGAAGGAAAATAAAGAGAAAAATGTTGGGAAGTTTTTGCCTACTATTACACTAGTACCTTCATCAAAGTTGGTATGTGTAGTTAAATGTTGGGATTCTTCTAATATTTTGCAATCTCCTAACCTTTCTTCTTTAACTCATGAAGGACACCAAGCAAATGAAGAAGTTTTTTCTCAACAAGTAGAAAACAGTCATGTTTTTTGGAAAAATGATTATGTCCCAAAATCACAAGGAGAAAAATTTCTACATAGCTCACTTCAATTTTATGCAGGTTTGGATTTGAGGTCAAATCCTCTTGAAGAGGAGGAGAATGATGAGATCAAGAGCTCATTAAGCATGTGGAAGGAAACATATAAAAAAATGAATATTTTTATTCATTTTTAATCCCAAACAAGCATGTTATTTTCCTAGTAAAATAATTTGGCTATTAATCCAAATGGTCAATTATTAGTACTGTTATGGTTTTAATAAAATAATTGGTAGCAGGTTGCAAGTTAGTGATTATCTCATGGAGATGTAATTAGCCCAAGGTGCTGATTCATGTTCTCATCTCAAAAAGGCCAATAACATGATTAATCACGTTGGCATTATGGTGGTTACTGTTCAGTTTTGCCTTTGGTATTTCCTTTGCATAAATCAGTTGGAAACTACTCACACTTCAAGAATTAAATGAGCCAATTCACTTCATTTTGAGAAGTAACAGCTTGACAATCAAATGGAGAGATTCTTAATTGCTATTGGCCCGTTCAATTGGAAACGAAATGCATGGTACTGATTGTGTGAATGATAACAGCTACATGGGAGAATGACAGTTATAAACGGGCTCATACTTCATTTGTCATTACATAGAATTATTTGGTGCAGCTCAAGGAAGTAATTGGCTACTCACATCCCTTTAGTGACGTTTTCATAATTTATTTCTAGAGAATAAATGTAAGGCTAATCAGCCATTTATTTGGGTTTATTTTAATTTATTAGAGTCCATTAGGTTACTTTGTGAAAACTCTATAAATTGTAACTTTCTCTATGAAATAAGATAAGTTGAGTTTTTTTTTGATACGGAATGGCTCTAGCGATTAGTTTGGCGATTCTAAGGTGATTTTTTTACTGTTCAACCACAACCTTTCTTCATCCATAGGAATTATGCACAACGATCAAAACACCACCAACCACCACCAACACCGACCCAAATCACGACCAACCACCACCTCTCCTTTTATTGTACCATGGAAGTGCCTTTTAGCAGATTCACCAATACAGAATCATGGAAACGATCAGGCTGAAGGTATTGAAACCACAATCAAAAACACCCATCAGAACCCTAAAAACCCAGTAATTAACAAACCGCAATCAAACACCATAGTCACATGGCCTTGCCTCCAAAACAAAACAACTCCAGCGAATCAAACAAAAGAACCGATTAACAAAACCTCAAACACATCAAAGTCTTTTGTTCAAGCCCTCACCAACATCTGCGACACCCCCCAAAGTCAGCTACCAAAACCAATCCTAAAAGGCGAGGAACTGTCGATTTTGATACCAGAAGAAGAGTATGAGGTAGGATTGACTACTTGCAAGAACAATCTACATGCACTACTACAAAATTGGGAAAATATAGCACCCCATAAATAGCGTTTTTAACACTAAAGCGCTATATATTCAAATACGGAGGTCTTAGATAGCACTTCTTAAGAAAAGCGCTATTTATGATGTTATCTTTATATAGCGCTTTATTTTTAAAACGCCGGCATAGGTTAATTAAAAAATAATAAATATAATAAAAAGTTGCAGATTAATCATTAATAGCACTTATTACACGAAGCGCTATTTATGACTCAACCATAAATAGCGCTTTATAAGCGCTGCCGTATATTTGAGAAAGATAGCGTTTATATTTAAAAAAAAAACGCTATCTTTCAATTGATATTTTTCGGCCTAGACCTAGTGGTAGAGAGTGGTAAAGGTTTTTGCCCTGAGGTCGCTTGTTCGATCCCTGCCTCATGTTTTTCTTATTTTATTTATATAAAAACGCTATATATTAAGTAAAAACAAAAAAGGGCTTCCGTAAAAATTCGATCCCTGCCTCATGTTTTTCTTATTTTATTTTTATAAAAACGCTATATATTAACTAAAAACAAAAAAGGGCTTCCGTAAAAAAAAAAACTATAAAGTGCTATTTTATTGGATCCTCCAAACAAATAGAAAAAAAATCAACCAAAATCCTTTTTTTTTAACTAAACAAAACTTTTCATCTTTTGCAGATCGTGATTCACAACTGCTTCTCCCCTTCCATTCTTTTTCATCACTTTCATCGCTAGCCATCAATTGTCTATCTCTCTTTCGATTCATTCATCACCTGCTGCCTATCTTACGACCATCAGTTCTCAGCGCTGTTTTCTCTCACCTACCTATTGAGCACCACCTCTCACCGCCGTTGTCGACTGATTTCCGTCTTCTTCATTCCAGGTACCTGCTTAATTCTTTCCTTACCTTTCATCCGTCAATTCAATTTCAATTAATTAATCTTCAATTTTTCATATCTAATGTTTTAGGGTTCAAACAAAAATTAAGACAACTGTGTTAGTATTTTGGATAATTTAACAATGGGAAATTGGATTTTGAGTTGTGAAACTGAATTTAGCAAAGGAAAACTGAAATTGTGTTGTGAAACTGAAATTGGGAAAATTGGGATTTTGATTGACATGAACTTCTATTTCTATGGTACTTCTCTGTAACCATGCCCTTGAATTATTTTTTTTTTTTATCAACCTGTAAATTTTAATTTAAAACCAACTGTATGTGATTCAATGATTTCTTGTGATTAGTTGTTATGATTATCCTTTTTGTTCTACAATTTTATTTTAAGATTTATTAAAGGAATAAACCTTGGTTCTAGCTTACACACAGGTAATGAGTTAAAGTAGTGAAACTAAGTGTCTAGACATACATGTAGATACTCTTTTTACTCTTAGCCTTTGTATATAAATCTTGTACGAGTAGTCCTATTTGTCTTGGTAGTGCATGATGATCAATCATGGGAGAAAGAAGTTCACTTTTAGAAACTTGACTTGGTATTTGATGTTTAATTAATTAGTCCATACCACATTGTTTTAAAAAGTAATAATCCAAGACATTAGTATTTGTTCTATGTTTGCTTTATTCTAATTTTGTTTATTATATCCATTGTAGAGTGCTTCAATTCCCTCTACAAGAAAAATTAATAAATTTAACTTAGAAGTAACTTAAAGTGGAAATATTCTTTTAACATGTAATAAGAAGGAAATTTGACATGACGTTTAAGAAACAATGTGACTATTCTCATCTTAAATAGATGATGCAACTCCTTTGAATTTTTTACTTAGTTGAGAACAGTTTCTATGGGATGTGACATAACCACTTTAAAAAATTTGTGTATGAATATAAATAATTTTATTGATACAATTACTTGTTTTATTTTTTGTAGTGTCCTCGCCAAGAAAATGGTATAGATTGCGGGTACTTTGTGATGAGGTTTATGAAAGAGATTCTCATTTCAAATCTAAATGAGATTCCAAAGCTGGTATGTTATTTTTATATTAAAATATAATATTTGTATATAATTAAGTTTATTAAGTAACATGGTTATTTTTGATGTTATAATATATGCAGTACATATTGATGGTTTCAAGTGTTTGACATACTCAAAAGATAAACTAATAGAAATACAAGAAGAATGGTGTCAGTTCATGATCAGCCTAAGAGTTATATGATATTTTTTTTTGGATAAAGTGAGTTTCATGTTTCTAAATATATTTGCTAGAAGTGGTAGTGATTTTAATCTACATTATAATTTTGCTTTAATTTGTACTCATGAGTAGTACTTTGAATTTGTACTCATGAGTACTTTGAATTTTCCTCTAATATAATATAATACAGTGTTATTGCTTATTGCTTAATGATGTTTCTGCTATATATTCAGGTGGAGGAGAGTTAACGAAATTTGGAAATGAATAATGAGTTGCCTGCTTGTTTTGGATAAAAATGTTGAGACAACCAAGAAGATAGGAAAAGAGTACTGCATGCTACCATATAGAAGATTTTGATCTTTATGTTAACTAATTAGTTGTAACTTAGAGATATCCATGTTACTAAATTAGTGGCTTTACATTTCTGACTTTTATGTTATATATACATACATTTTATGATATATCTAAGTTTTATTTGATAAATAATAGTTTCAATTATAATGTGTCAAAAATATATATATTTCCCTTAGAAAAGTGATATATATATATAACATAGTTTAAATTTAATGGATAAATAATAGTTTAAATTAATAAAAAAACGCTATCTGTAAAAAAAAATAAACCTGACAAAAAATTTTTAAATTTAATGGATTTCCTAGCGCTTTTTTCTCTATATAAAGTGCTATCTAAATCTAGTGTTATATAGCGTTTAAAACAAAAAGCGCTATTTTTAACCCCTTTTAGATGGCGTTTATTTTTGAAAGCGCTATCTAAGAAGAATCTTTGCTAGCGTTTTTTGACAAAAAGCGCTATATAAACCCTGCTTTAGCTAGCGCTTTATACCAAAAAAAAGCGCTATATTACTTTTACCAGCGCCATTTACAATAGCGCTTCAAAAGCGCTATCTAAAGCAAAAAAAAAAACACTATATAAGCTCATTTTTGTAGTAGTGATGGTAGGATCATTTGGCCTAAAGGAACCACCCCTTTAACGGTGGTTGCTCTGCGCAACAAATTAGCACCAATTTGGAAAGGCTTAAACAGATGGGGAATACAGTCAATAGGCAAGGGATACTATGAACTTGCTTTTTCATCCATAGAAGACATGAAAAGGGTGCGGTCTGCTGGTTCTTGGAACTTGAATCCAGGGGTTTTGAAGCTTTTCACATGGACGAAAGATTTCAACCCGAGTGTGCAAAAGCTGTCCACAGCTCAGGTTTGGCTTAAAATTCATGGTCTTGCGCAAGAATATTGGAGACCTAAGATCATTTTCGCTATAGCTAATAGTGTTGGTACGCCTATTTGCACAGACTCTGCGACTAACAAACCTATTTTTGATAGAACTTTTGGTCAATACGCTCGAGTTTTGGTAGACATGGACGTATCTAAACCTCTGAGATATAAGGTCCTTGTGGAAAGACAGGGTTATGCTTTTTTTGTTGATTTAGAATATGAAAATATCCCTGATTATTGTGACCACTGTAAAATGATTGGGCACCATATTGTAATATGCAAAAGATTTCATCCAGTAAAACATGATAACAAGGCAAAAGAACCAGCAAACAATAGAAGACAGGGTAAGGAACTTGAGAAACATTATGTTGCTGTTCATGATGGCAGAAAAGACCAAGGTAAGGATCCTCCAATTATTGATGTTGAAGCATCGACATCCAAAACTACTGAAATTGCTGATGTAGGTAATCTGACAGTTGCGCTTAATGATGATGGTGATAATAATGTAGAAAATCAGCATGGTGATAGAAATGATGACAACAATCAATTTTATAGTGCTTCTGATGAGGAGGATCAAGGTACCAGTATCCACAATAGATTTGAAGGACTGAACAATGAAACTAGTTCTGATGAGTCTGAATATGTAGAGAACACACCAGTGCAAGTGAATGTGATTCAGCCACAAACTGACAAGGAAAATAGAACTGAAGCAGAAGCAGAAAGAGAGGTTAATGAAGATGCTTGCAATAGTCCAGGAAAAGATATCCCTGCAAGAATTGAAAATGACATGAAGTTCTTAAATGATTCTTGGGCAAATATGATGGATGATGGAGAAGCAGAACAAAGGTTATTGAAAGAATTAGAGCAGGAACATCAAGTTATTCCTGAACCTAATGATGGTTTCCAACAGGTTACTAGGAGAAAAAAGAAACAAAGGAAGGTTGCTTCACCAAACAAAGGATATGTAACCAGATCAAAGGGTGGTCCGTCAAACCCTTCACAATGAAGTGCCTATATTGGAACATTAGGGGTTTAGCCAACTCCCTATCTAATTTGGCCCTCAAAAGGTTAGTAAATAACAATAGACCTGATTTTATTTTTATATCTGAGCCTTGGATACCTATACATAGATTTTCAACAAGATGGCTTCATAGATTTGGGTTACAAGTTTTTTTCTATGAATAAAAGAGAAAACTTGTTATCTAATCTTTGGTGCTTCTGTTCTAACACTTTAAACCCAACCATAATATCAGAAAATGACCAAGATATATCCTTCACTATCACAAACAATAACTTAACCTTAGGCATTGTTGCAATCTATGCTTCTACCTACTATATCAGAAGAAGACACCTATGGAATAGACTAACTGACCTTCAAGCCAACCACATTATACCCTGAACCTTTGTTGGAGATTACAATACTGTTCTTGGTTCACATGAATATAGAGGAGCTCATTCACCAGCAAGAATACCAATGTCTGACTTTGTTCAATGGACCGATAGCAATGAGTTGGTTTACCTACCTACTAGAGGTGCCTTTTATACTTGGGCAAATGGTAGGGAAGGTAATGCTTACACTGAAAAAAGACTTGATAGGGTGATTTGTAATCAGTCCTGGATAGATATGTGCACAAACCTGTCAGTCACAACACTTACCAAAACTAGTTCTGACCATTTCCCAATCCTTTTTGAATTTCAAAACAACACAAACAAATTTGTTTCTCAATTCAAGTTTATGAAAATGTGGACGTTGAATGAAGGCTGTGAGAAGCTGATATCTGACTCTTGGAATGCTCCAATTGTTGGATGCCCTATGTTTATTTTATCTCAAAAGTTGAAAAGATTGAAGTTTACTTTGAAGGAGTGGAATAAAAACATTTTTGGTGATGTTCATATCAAGGTGAAAGAAGCAGAAACATGTCTTAATGATATTCAGCTTCAAATTGACTCAAATGGTTCTTCTGATGCTCTCCTCAATCTCCAAAAACATGCACAGATGAAATTAGATGCAGCCCTGAATATACAAGAAGCATTCTGGAAAGAGAAAGCTAGAGTTGACTGGCACTCTCAAGGGGATAGGAATACTAGCTATTTTCACAGAATTGCAAAGATAAAAAACACAAACAAGCTCATTACCTATATTAAACATGGAGAAATCACCTTACATGAGCCAAATGAAATTGCAGAGCACATTACAAATTACTTTAAAAATCTTTTTTCTTCTAACTCTTTTTTGCAGGTTAATACACTGGTGGAAGATGTAGTTCCTAATCTGATTACTGAAGAGACAAACAACATGCTCACCATTTTGCCATCTATGGAAGAAATAAAAAATGCAGTGTTCTCCTTGAATAAAGACGGAGCCCCTGGACCTGATGGGTTTGGAGCTACTTTCTTTCAAACATATTGGAGCATTATTCAATTAGATGTTTATAATGCAGTCATTCAATTCTACACAGATGGTTGGATCATGCCTAATTATAATGCCAATACTGTTGTTCTTATTCCTAAAGTTGAAAATGCAGAAATAGTTGAGCAGTTTAGACCAATAGCTCTAGCAAATTTCAAATTCAAGATTGTCACCAAAATTCTTGCTGATAGACTTGCTACAATCATGCCTTTCATCATATCAGAGGAACAAAGAGGCTTCATCAAGGGTAGGCAGATTAAGGATTGTATTTTATTAACTTCTGAAGCTGCTAACTTGCTACACAAGAAAGCTTTTGGTGGAAACCTGGCAATGAAAATTGACATATCAAAGGCTTTTGATACTTTAGATTGGGGTTTTCTTCTCAAAGTGCTTCACCAATTTGGCTTTAATCAGAAATTTTGCTTTTGGATCAAAAGTATTTTGGAATCAGCAACTTTATCTGTCTCTATTAATGGTGCTCAGAGAGGATATTTTCAGTGTCAGAGAGGGGTCAGACAGGGTGACCCCCTCTCCCCCCTTTTGTTTTGCATTGCAGAAGATGTGTTGAGTAGATGGATAACAAAATTGGTGCAGGAAAACAAGATTGATCTGATAAAAGCTTCCAATCAATGCAACATTCCATCTCATGTTTTATACGCTGATGATATTATGCTTTTTTGCAGAGGTAGAATTTCATGCATAAAGAATCTCCAAAAATTATTTACTAATTATGCTTTTTGCTCAGGACAGATAATCAATGCCAGCAAATCTACTTTATACTCAGACTCCATTCCATAGGCTACCTTGAATTCTTTCATTCAGCTACTTGGTTTTCAGCAGGGTACGTTTCCATTTAACTACCTTGGGGCTCCCATTTTCAAAGGGAAACCAAAGAACATTTATTTTCAAAATATAGCTGATAAAATCAAAAGTAAATTATCAGCTTGGAAAGCTTCTTTGCTTTCCATAGCTGGAAGAGTTCAACTGGTTAAGGCAGTCATACAAGGGATGCTTATACACACTATCACAATTTATGATTGGCCTATGAGTATGATAAAAGATTTAGAGAAATGCATCAGAAACTTCATATGGAGTGGGGATATATCCAAAAGGAAGTTATTAACAGTGTCATGGAAGAAAGTATGCAAGCCTACATCTGAAGGGGGCCTTGGTATCAGATCAATTTCCTGTATCAATCAGGCTGCTAACCTTAGACTATGCTGGAGCATGATTACTTCACAGGAATCTTGGGCAAAAGTTCTCAGAAGTAGAGTCATTAAGAAGAACAAGGTCATTCAGTACCACATTTTTTCATCAATATGGAGCAGCATAAAAACTGAATATAACACTATCATAGAGAACACAAAATGGCTTCTAGGAGATGGAGAAACAATTAATTTTTGGAAAGATCACTGGTGTGGTGATCTCATAATCAACACTCTAAGCATCCCTCCTACAGTCTCAATATTTTTATCAGCAAAAGTTTGCGATTTCATTCAAGACTTTCATTGGAGAATCCCTCAATCAGTTTCAAATGCCTTCCCCATCATAACCTCTCTTGTGGATCAGGTAACAATCCCTTTGGAAAAAAAACCAGATAAACTAATCTGGTTAAACTCTAGTAAAGGTGATTTCACATTCAAAGATGCTTATCTCCATAAAGCACCTTCTGGTCAAAATATTCACTGGGCCAAAACTATTTGGTCACCTGATATTCCTCCATCAAAATCTCTAACTGTCTGGAGATTAATGCATAATAAGCTGCCTACTGATGATAACCTTTCTCTTAGAGGGTGCTTTCTTCCTTCAATATGCAACTGCTGCTCAAATCATGCTGAAACTTCTTATCATCTTTTCTTTGAGTGTACTTATGCTTCTAGACTGTGGAACTGGCTCTCTACTGTGCTCAACATTAATCTGCAGTTTTCTAATATTGACGATGTGTGGAAGATTTGTAACAGAAATTTGTCTGCTCAATGCAAGATTGCAGTCAAGGCCAGCCTCATCAATACCTTATGTACCATTTGGTTTGTTAGGAATGAATCCAGGTTCAATGATAAGCTCATCCCTTGGAGGACTGCAATTAATCACATAACATCTAATGTAGCTTTGTCAGGTAATTTCTCAAAAACTTCTGGCCACTGTCCAATGCAAGATTTTATAATTTTGAAGCATTTTAACATTAAAGTGCATCCTCCTAATGCTCCCTTGATTAAAGAAGTCATTTGGTCTCCACCTTATCAAAATTGGACTAAATGAACCACAGATGGCGCTTCAATTTCCAATCAAATGCAATCTTCTTGTGGTGGAATTTTTAGAAACTCTGATGCTGACTGTATGGGTTGTTTTGCATGTAACCTAGGGCCTGGTTCAGCCATCATGGCAGAATTCAGTGCAGCAATGATTGCCATAGAGGTTGCTCATGTAAAAGGTTGGAGGAATTTTTGGTTAGAAACAGATTCAAAAATTGTTATGCTTGCATTTTCATCATCTTTCATTGTTCCTTGGCACATAAGAAATAGATGGTCTAACTGTTTGATCAAGGCCAAACAAATAAATTTCATAATTAGTCACATCTTTAGAGAGGGAAACACTTGTGCTGATCTTTTGGCTAATATGGGCTTATCTATCAATGATACAATATGGTGGGATGAAGCTCCAAATGAGATTAGACAGGAAATGATTAGGAACAAGTTAGGACTTCCTAACTACAGATTTGTAAATTTTTGAAGGTTGGCTTTGGTATAGTCCTCCAACCTATCCGTTTTGTATTTCTCTTTCTTTTTATATATGATATTTTGTGATGCTTTGCATCACTAGTTAAAAAAAAAAAAAAAGATAAGTTGAATTTTATAGAATTTTACACATATGTGTATTGAGAGCTTTGTCTCTTGTGGTTCTGGATTGAACCATCCTTGATCTTATCAAGAAATTCTTTTCTTGTGGCGATCCTCGCATCCACCGGCTTATCAATCTTTCTTGGATTAGAAAGAGTGTGGTGCCCCTGTCTCCATTCCATTTCTTCATTTTTGAGTCTTTTCCACCAAAATATTCATAGTTGTTTCCGACGGCTTCGTGACACTCATCATTTGGTAATCAGAGCTTTGGTTCAAATCAGGTGTTATCTATCTTTATATATTTATTTTATATTCTGTTTGCAAAAAAAAAATTGTAACAAAAAAAATTGAAAAAAAAAACAAGAGAGAGATAGCATTTCAACACAAAAGAACGTGAAAAAAAAAGTGAAGAAAATTCCAAGAAAAAAAAGAGCAAAAAAAAAAATCAAAAGTTTCAATTTTTATTTTCTTAGTGGTATTTCATGGAAGCCAAGCAAAAGAAAAATATTTTCTTTATAAGATGTCTTGTGAATGATAAATTTTGTGGCTTGTACATTGATAGAAACTATTGGATCAACATGGCAAGTACAACCATGGTGGAGAAGTGGGGACTTCCGGTACTTGACCATCCGGAACCGTACATACTTTATAGTCTGGAAGATCCGGAGTTCAAAGATATGGCTGATGTTTTGGTGACCAAACAAGTGAGAGTTCCATTCACAATTGGAGATTATGAAGATGATGTGCTATGTGATGTCGTACCTTCCAAAACGAGGGATTTGCTACTTGGGCTTCCATGGCAGCAACAACGTCGAGCAAAGCATGACCAACACACCAACACATACACATTTTCATTTAAAAATTGCCAAATCATTATTGCACATGATAAGGTAGGTCATGATCAAATCTTGAAAAGAAGAGTGAGAAGAGAAGAAAGCGCTCTAAGGATTGAAAGAGGGATTGCTGCTATTTTTAAAACATTTGAGAAAGAGCTCCTTCAAATTCAAAATGTTTATAAAAATCGTGAAAGAGATGTTGAAAAAATAGAGGATCTCATCGTAGAAGAAAGTCATGAGAAAGACTTCAAGAAGGAAAGAGAAGAGACAAAAGAACTAGAGGAAAAAGAAGAGAAAAAGGTGAATGAGAAGGAAAATAAAGAGAAAAATGCTGGGAAGTTTTTGCCTACTATTACACTAGTACCTTCATCAAAGTTGGTATGTGTAGTTAAATGTTGGGATTCTTCTAATATTTTGCAATCTCCTAACCTTTCTTCTTTAACTCATGAAGGACACCAAGCAAATGAAGAAGTTTTTTCTCAACAAGTAGAAAACAGTCATGTTTTTTGGAAAAATGATTATGTCCCAAAATCACAAGGAGAAAAATTTCTACATAGCTCACTTCAATTTTATGCAGGTTTGGATTTGAGGTCAAATCCTCTTGAAGAGGGGGACAATGATGAGATCAAGAGCTCATTAAGCATGTGGAAGGAAACATATAAAAAAATGAATATTTTTATTCATTTTTAATCCCAAACAAGCATGTTATTTTCCTAGTAAAATAATTTGGCTATTAATCCAAATGGTCAATTATTAGTACTGTTATTGTTTTAATAAAATAATTGGCAGCAGGTTGCAAGTTAGTGATTATCTCATGGAGATGTAATTAGCCCAAGGTGCTGATTCATGTTCTCATCTCAAAAAGGCCAATAACATGATTAATCACGTTGGCATTATGGTGGTTACTGTTCAGTTTTGCCTTTGGTATTTCCTTTGCATAAATCAGTTGGAAACTACTCACACTTCAAGAATTAAATGAGCCAATTCACTTCATTTTGAGAAGTAACGGCTTGACCATCAAATGGAGAGATTCTTAATTGCTATTGGCCCGTTCAATTGGAAACGAAATGCATGGTACTGATTGTGTGAATGATAAGAGCTACATGGGAGAATGACAGTTATAAACGGGCTCATACTTCATTTGTCATCACATAGAATTATTTGGTGCAGCTCAAGGAAGTAATTGGCTACTCACATCCCTTTAGTGACGTTTTCATAATTTATTTCTAGAGAATAAATGTAAGGCTAATCAGCCATTTATTTGGGTTTATTTTAATTTATTAGAGTCCATTAGGTTACTTTGTGAAAACTCTATAAATTGTAACTTTCTCTATGAAATAAGATAAGTTGAATTTTATAGAATTTTACACATATGTGTATTGAGAGCTTTGTCTCTTGTGGTTCTGGATTGAACCATCCTTGATCTTATCAAGAAATTCTTTTCTTGTGGCGATCCTCGCATCCACCGGCTTATCAATCTTTCTTGGATTAGAAAGAGTGTGGCGCCCCTGTCTCCATTCCATTTATTCATTTTTGAGTCTTTTCCCCCAAAATATTCATAGTTGTTTCCGACGGCTTCGTGACACTCATCAATTCCTAAGCATACATCTAAACATACATTCCTTGAGCATACATCTAAAGTAACCATGTGATGTGTGTGCATGTGTCGGTGCTTGTGTCGGTGTACATCATTAGAGTCCATTGTCCTTTACATCATTGGCCTAGATACATGCTATGGTCTTGCAAGAATTTAAAAGCATAAAGTAAAGTACAAGAATTCCTAGATACATGCTAACTTTTGCATGAACTTTAAAGTGTAAGAAAATAAATACTAAGAATATAAGATGGAGGATGAGATGCTTATGGAATGTATGAAACATGGAGTAAAGTGGTTAGTAGCATAAGACATGATAGAATGGAAATTAAAAGCACAAGAAACACTAAAATCTTGACAAAAAGTGATAAAATCCTTAACCTAAAAGTAGCAAAATATGCCTAAAGCTTACCATAACATCAAAGCAATTATATGACCTATAATCCACACATCATGACAATTTTCTAAAGGCTTTATTACAATCAATGATATGAGAATTATAAGAACACATGCAAGTCAAGAATCATGATATATTTAGACATATTTGGCACTTTATATTCACAAACAAACATTAAGTTGCCTTGTAAAGAAAGTAATTAACCACACATATTCACATACAGCAAGAAACACATCCAAATAGTGACAAATCAACTCCCAATTCACACATCACAATTCACAAGCACACACCAAAAATTAGAATCAACACTAAGCATATTTTCACAAGTTCTTAACCTAAAATCCAAGAAATAAAGCAACACACAACACATCATCACTTATCCAATTTTATATGTCAAAATATCCTAAGTAACAAGTTTTAAGTGTCAAAACTACTTGCAAGGAGATTCACAAATTTTTAGAAGTTTTTTAACAAGATTTTTATCAAGAAATGAAAAAAGAATTGAATCAACAAGGAACAAATTATTTTCATGTATTTTTTATCAAGATTAATGTGTAAAAACACATTAAAAACCAATGGAAAAAACAAGAAAATATTGAACAAATTTTTTAGGAATTTGGAGAGAAAAATTGAACAAACAGGGGTTTAAACAGCAAGAAAGCAAGGTGTGAACAACAAGAAAATAGCAAGAATGCAAAAAGAAACAAAAGAAACAGGCCTGAGCCCAACACCCAAAGGCCTGGATGCGCAGGGACCACAGGATTGATCCAGGGAATCAAACCCTAGATCAAACGGCCAGGAATGAAGGGAAATGGACCAGTCTTGAACCGGTCCGGTTCACTGGCATATAAATAGATGCCTACACCGGTTTAATCATTTGCCTCTTCTCTTTCTCTCTCTTCATTCGTTCTTCTCTCATCTTCTCTCAACCTCTTCCGCCGGTTTCTGGAAGGAGACGGCCGGAAAAGATGAAGATTCATCGGAATCTTCATCGACTCCGCCGTGAATTCCAGATTCCGGCGAGTCTCAATCTCACCAAAAATCTATGATTCCTACATCAATCAACTCGTTTTCTAACCCTAAACACGAATCTAACACTGGTTTTCACAAATAAAGCTTGAATCAACGTAGATCTAAAGATTTTGCTACGGTTTTGAAAATATTTTTAGGTTTTCAATCTTTTCGAAAGAAACTCTTCGAGACTCTGAAGATCTACGTTGATTCGTTCTTGTAACTGTTCTTGAAAAAGGAAAATGATGTTTGAGTGTTACCTGAGAGTTTTATCGGAGACTTCAGATGAGGATCTTCGGAAAACTTGAGTCCTGGATATGTTCTTGATGCTTCTGGTAAGCTTCGAAAACCGAAAATAAATCGGTTCTTGATCCTCTTCTTCTTCACCGGTTCAATTCCTCTTTGATTTCTCTTCTTCTCTTCCTCAAATCTTCTTCTTGTGATCGTTTTAAACTTGAATTGCAGGAAGAGGAAAGAAAGAAACAGTTCGATGATCATGATTTTCGTAGAAAATCACTGAGAACAAATGTGAATTTAACTGAATTTGACAAAGATTTTTCGAATTGAAACGGTTTTGATTTCGGTTTTCTAAAAGCTTGTGTTGATTTTGCGTGTTTGATGATGAGTTTGATTGGAAATTGAGTCGGTTAGGGTTTGGTGATGATGAATATTGATGTTCTGGGACGGTTAGGGTTTGAAGATTCTTCAAACCTTCATCGTTGTTCTTAAAAAAAAATTGGGTTTTGATTCATTGATTTGGGAGAGAGAAAAAGTAAAGGTGTTTGTGTGATGTGGCGGTGAATGAATGGTATCCCCCTGTGCATTGGTGATGTGGCCTATTTATAGCTGACATGTGTATTGCCTTGACCAATAACTTGTTGACATGTGGACTTGAACTTGTTTGGCTCGGCCTTGCTGAGTTTGGCACCTAAGGACCTTTCTGCAATTATTGAAGTTATGGGGACTAACCTGCAATTAACGAAAAAGGACTGGACTGCAATTTTTAATACTAAGGACCAAAATGTAAATTGAAAAAAAGACCTTTAAAGAAAAAATAAAAATGGAAAGAAGGACTAAAGTGCTATTTTTAAAATCTTGAGGGACTAAAATGAAATTAAAAAAATAAAATTGGTTAAAATTGGTAAATTGAAAATAACGTAAAGTGAAACAAGTAAAAAACACAAAAAGGACTAAAATGAGCCAACTACATAAATGAGGTACTTCAAAGTAACCTCTCTCTGCCAAAATTTTGTGTGAAATGACCAAAATGCCCCTGGGGACTAAAATGACTCAAAATGGTTCAAATGCAATTTTAAAATGGTTTTTAACAGGGAATTAAGGCAAGAGTTTATCCAAGCAAATTAAAAGACTCAGAGACAAATTTTTTAGTGATTAAACAGAATTTTAACACTGGAAATGACTAAAATACCCTTTGAGGACTAAACTTACTCAAAATGTCTCAGATGCAATTTTTTGAAAGGGATTTTGACATGAATTAAATCAAGGACTTATACAAACAACTTGAAATGACTCAAAGACAATTTTCAGGGATTAAAGATGAAACTGGACACATGAAACGACTAAAATGCCCCTTTTTATGAATTTTTGCAAATAACATTGAAACAAAATGCAGGGAGATATGCAATTGATCAGAGACCAACTCAAAAGACTTGAAATGCAAGAAAAATATTTTTGGATGACTTGAAATGCAAGAAAACAGAGACAAATGCACAGATAAAAAGATTTTTAAAGCTAAATTGGAAGATAAAGCAGAGCAAAATATCAGTGTAGAACAATAGCAAATTGACAATCTTTCAAGAGTAATAGACATATATCAAAGATGAAAAAATATTTTGAGCAAGTATTTTTACATCCAAAATTAGGGTATAACAGCTGCCCCTATTTAAGTTTCTTTGTCCGGAGGGTCAAGAGACGAAGTCTTTGATTTGACGGGACGAAGATACTTAAATATTGACATTTGCACTGTTTTTGGACATAAAAATACGCTCTCAGATTTTCAAAAACATGAATGCCATGCAACACTTTGATTATGAATGCAAGACAAACAACTGGAGTCTACAGAGCATGTCATATCACCGGGGATTTAGGTAGACATTGACAGGGTAGACAAACCAGGGGACAAAGATAGGTACAAGCTGTTCTTTGGATCGAACTAGCCGCTTGACCCAATAATACAAACAGAAGGTGAGCACAAGCTGTTCTTTGGATAGAACTTGCTACTTGGCTGGGAATAGAAATATAAGACAGGTGCAAGCTGTTCTTTGGATCGAACTTGTCACTTGACCGGAAACATAGACATATAGGTAGATACAAGCTGTTCTTCGGATCGAACTCGCCACTTGACCATGTAATACAAACAAGAGATGAGTACAAGCTGTTCTTTGGATCGAACTTGCTGCTTGACTGGGGATAGAGGTATAAGACAGGTACAAGCTGTTCTTTGGATCGAACTTGCTACTTGGCCGGAAACATAGACATACAAGTAGATACAAGCTGTTCTTTGGATCAAACTTGCCACTTGACTGGGAATAGAAATACAGGATAGGTACAAGCTGTTCTTTGGATCGAACTTGCGGCTTGATCAATATCACAACATGTAGATCGGTGTAAACTGTTCTTTGGATCGAACTTGTCGTTTGACCGGAAACATAGGCATGTAAGCAGGTACAAGCTGTTCTTTGGATCGAACTAGCCACTTGACAAATAACAAGACATATAGCAAGATATAAATTAGAAGTTTGATTTAATAAGATACCAATTGAGGGTAAGTTGATATTGACCTGATTTGAAGATAGACATGACCATTATTGTTGGCCCAAGAGCAAATTGAGAATGGATTATCATTGATTGAGACATTGAATTGCATTGAAAGTTGATGTTGAAAGAGACATTGAAAGTTGAAAATAATCAGAGGTATAGACAAAGACATAGACATAGACATTGAATTGAATTGAGAGTTTAACAGAGACGTAGACATTGAATTGGAGAGTTGAAATTGAGTTGAATTGGAAATTGAAATTGAGTTGAATTGAAAGTGAAGATTGAGTTGAATTGAAAGTTGAGATTGGAAATGCAACATGTACGTATGGTATAACAAGGTTATTAAATGTATGAGCACATAAAATGCATGATTATGCATGTATGAATGCTTGAAATGCATGATTGGTTTGTAGTTTGTCAGAGAAGTTTCACAGAGACCAACAAAACATTGGAAGATTGGGCACGTAGTGGCTCGTACCATAACATATTCACATGGAAATCCTCTTTGGAGAGACCGTCGTTGGGAGACGTATCGAAACCATGGCTGAGGGTAAAATATCATATCACATACAAAACTTGCAGAAGAAGGAACCCTGGAAGATTCTTTGATACAGGTTGCCGTTGTTAGGCGTGTCAGTGCTGGGTAAACATTGGATGTTCGCATCTGTGGTCAATGCTTTTCGTATCATTTTCATTCTTCAATCCCATTTTTGCCTGAACCGCCCTTTCGGGTTTTCGATTCACCGGGAATAAATTCTTTTCATTGCCCCATTTTTGCCTGAATTGCCTTCATAGGTTGTCAATCAGCGGGGTGCTCATTTTTGCCTAAGCCGCCCTTTCGGGTTTTCATCTTAGCGAGCTTTTCATTTGCATTTTTTTCAAATTTTCATTCTGTTTTTTCATTCTTTCCATTGACCACAAATCATCCAGGGGAACAACCTGTTTGTAACACATATTGGAATAGACATTGACACTCATTTATTCATGCATGTTTCACTGGAATGTACCTTATTGCTCATGTTTGTTTTCAAAATAGACTGGAAAGATTTTCAATTTTCAAAAATGTTTGTTTCGGATATTGACATTATCAAATAAAAAGAAAATATTTTGTATACAGCATTTGAAAATAGAAAGGAAATAGAATTTCGAATAACAGCGCAGGCTCAAATTATTGTAGAAGAGTGAAAGTCAGCCAAAGGCATAACTCCACGGATTTACAAAGCTTGGAAAATGGTAATTTTATTGGTTGGTGGTACATTGAACACGATGACCGCTACATTTCATAGAAATTTTGAATTCACAAGTACAGAAGCTTCTGATGAAGACGATCATTGACAGTCGCAGATGGCCAAAAGGGTGGTGGTGATTTGTCAGATATAGTTACTTGTCTTTTATTATCAATCTCATTTTTGCATGAACCGCCCTTTCGGGTTTTCGGCTCATCGAGACGCTCATTTTTGCCTGAGTTGCGTACAATCTCAACGAGCTCATCATTTTCATTTTTCGTCCCTAACTTTTGCCTGGATCGCCCTTTCGGGTTTTCGATCCACCGGGAAGCGCATTTTTGCCTAGGCCGCCCTTTCGGGTTTTCGACCTACCACGCTGTTCTTTTCTTTTTAGACAAAGTATTTCTTTACTATATCGGCATTGACAGGATTCGAAAGTTCAACACCGTCCATATGTGTGAGGATCAAGGCACCACCAAAGAAAGCCTTCTTGACAACATAAGGACCTTCATAGTTAGGTGTCCATTTGCCCCTTGGGTCGGGTTGCTGACTTATCCTTCTTTTCAATACAAGTTTGCCCTCCTTGAATTCACGAGGTCGGACTTTCTTGTCAAATGCATTCTTCATTCGCACTTGATACAACTGTCCATGAGCCATGACATCCATACGTTTCTCTTCTATCAAATTCAACTGATCATACCGACTTTGACACCATTCAGCCTCAGTTAATTTTGCTTCCATAATCACTCGAAGAGATGGAATCTCCACTTCCAGAGGGAGAACCACTTCCATGCCATATACCAGAGAAAAGGGAGTTGCCCCGGTTGAACTGCGCACTATAGTACGGTAACCATGCAAGGCAAACGGTAGCATCTCATGCCAGTCTTTGTAAGTAGTGACCATCTTCTGAACAATCTTCTTGATATTCTTGTTAGCGGCCTCAACTGCACCATTCATCTGAGGTCTATAAGGAGAAGAGTTGTGATGTTCGATCTTGAATTCTTCACATAAAGCTTGCATCATGCTATTGTTCAGATTGGAACCATTGTCAGTGATGATCTTGTTGGGAACACCATATCGACAGATGATGTTATTCTTGATAAACTTCACTACCACTTGCTTGGTCACGTTTGCATAGGAAGCAGCTTCAACCCACTTGGTGAAATAATCAATTGCCACCAGAATGAAACGATGTCCGTTAGAAGTTTTTGGTTCAATTCTTCCGATCATATCAATGCCCCACATAGAGAAAGGCCATGGGGAAGATATAACATTGAGATCATGTGGAGGCACATGAATCTTGTCAGCATATATTTGACATTTGTGGCATCTCTTGGCATGTCTGTGGCAGTCACGCTCCATGGTTATCCAGTAATAGCCGGCTCTTAACAGTTTTCTTGACATAGTGTGACCTGTAGCATGGGTCCTAAAGGTGTCGTCATGTACATCATGCATCAATTTCTCAGCTTCTTGTTTGTCAACACATCTCAACAAGACCATGTCATAGTTCCTCTTGTATAGGATTTCTCCATCCAGAAGGAATCTGCTAGCCCATCTCCTCAGGGTCTTTTTATCCCTACTGGAGGCACCAGGTGGATATTCATGATTCTTCAAGAACTGTTTGATATTATAATACTAAGGTTTTCCATCATTCACATCTCCATCAGCCTGATCTGGCATATTTTCAATAGTAAACACGTGAGCAGGTCTATCAAGACGCTGTACTTTAATTACGGGCACGTCATTCCAGTGATTCACACGAAACATGGAAGACAAAGTAGCAAGAGCATCAGCCATCTGATTCTCATCCCGAGGGATATGGTGCAGCTCAACCTTTGCAAAGTATGTCAACAGACGTTTTGCATAGTCACGGTAAGGGATCAACTTCTCATGATGAGTCTCCCATTCACCCTTTATCTGATTAATAACAAGTGCAGAATCTCCACAGATGTCAAGATGCTTGATTCTCATATCAATGGCTTCTTCAATGCCCAAGATGCATGCTTCATATTCAGCCACATTGTTCGTGCATTCAAAAGTTATTCGAGCAGTGAAAGGAATGTGGTGCCCCTGCGGAGTTACAATAATGGCCCCAATCCCTTTACCATAAGCATTGACAACACCATCAAAGACTAATCCCCACTTGCTATTGGGATCTGGCCCTTCATTAATCAGTGGTTCTTCACAGTCCTTTGCTTTCAGATACATAATTTCTTCATCTGGGAAATCAAACTTAATTGGCTGGTAATCATCAAGAGGTTGACAAGCAAGATGCTCGGCAAGGATACTTCCTTTGATTGCTTTCTGAGCTTTGTACACAATATCATATTCAGACAACAAAATTTGCCAACATGCAATCTTTCCAGTAACAGCAGGCTTTTCAAAGATGTACTTGATTAGATCCATTCGGGATATCAACCAAGTTGTATGGTTCACCATATAATGACGCAGGCGTTTGGCAGCCCAAGCTAAAGCACAACAAGTCTTTTCAAGCATTGTATACCGAGTCTCACAGTCGGTGAATTTCTTGCTCAGATAGTAGATAGCATGTTCTTTCTTTCCAGTCTCGTCTTGTTGACCGAGAACACAACCCACGGAATCATCTAACACTGACAGGTACATAATCAAAGGCCTTCCTTCCACTGGCGGGACAAGGATAGGTGGTTCCAACAAGTATTCTTTAATGCTATCAAAAGCTTCCTGGCATTCATCATTCCATACAACAGGCTGATTCTTTCTGAGCAATTTGAAAATTGGTCCACAGGTAGTAGTCATGTGAGATATAAATCTTGAAATATAATTCAGGCGACCGAGGAAACCTCTGACTTGCTTTTCAGTTTGAGGGGCCGGCATCTCTCTGATGGCCCGGACTTTATCAGGATCAACTTCAATGCCTCTTTGGCTGACAATGAAGCCTAGCAACTTTCCAGATCTTACACCAAATGTGCACTTGTTGGGATTCAACCGCAGCTTGTACTTTCTCAATCTTTCAAACATCTTTTTCAAATACACGACATGTTGCTCTTCATCACTTGATTTCACAATCATGTCATCAACATATACTTCAATTTCTTTGTGAATCATATCATGAAACAGAGTAGTCATACCCCTTTGATAGGTAGCACCAGCATTTATCAAGCCAAACGGCATCACTTTATAATAGAACGTTCCCCACGGAGTGATAAAGGACGTCTTTTCTCTATCTTCAGGTGACATCCGTATTTGGTTATAGCCAGAGAAACCATCCATAAAGGAGAACACTTTGGATTGGGCAGTACTGTCAACAAGCACATCAATATGAGGCAATGGGAAGTTATCTTTCGGACTGGCTTTATTCAAATCTCTGTAATCAACACACATTCGAACTTTCCCATCTTTCTTTGGTACTGGTACAATGTTGGCAATCCACTCGGGATATTCAGCTGTCATGAGGAAACCCGCATCAATTTGTTTCTGCACCTCAGCCTTGATCTTAAGAGCCATGTCTGGACGAGACCTTCTCAACTTCTGTTTGACAGGAGGACATTCAGGTCTTGTCGGTATCCGATGTTCCACAATCTTGGGATCTAGACCCGGCATATCTTCATAGGACCATGCAAAGACATCTGGATAATCACGGAGAAGCTGAGTAATCTTCTTTTTCACCTCTGGCTCAACTGCAGCACCAATCTTGATCTCTCGCTTGTTCTCTTCAGTACCCAGGTTGATAAGCTCAATTTCTTCCTGGTGAGGCTGAATGGCTCTTCTTTCTTGCTTAAGCAGTCGAGTGATCTCATACGGTATCTCTTCATCATCCTCCTCATCTTCAGCTTCACATACGGGGAATTCAAAATTTGGAGGAACCATAGGGTTACTGTGTTCAACGGGTTTATTATGGTTTAATCTGCATAATATGATTGGGATGATTTTAGAAAAATGTTTTTTCATGCAGATTTTTGAAATTAATAAGAAAATACAGATGTTTTGGTTTTTTCTGGCATTACCATTATTTCCAAGAAAAAGGCATTAAAAAGTACAAAACAAAGAGTCGCGGAAAAGACGACAACTTTTATTGATAACGGCAATACCGAAACAAACATGCCCTTACAAGGATATCACTTTCGCCTTGGGCAGAACGAAAGGATTGTTATTTTGAAAACAAAGAAAGACATGAGCAACAAGACACATTACATGGAAGCATGCATGACTAAAGGAATATCAATGGCCTCCCAATTTCTCACAGTGCCTCCTGGTACAACAAACGTAGGCACATAACTACTTTCAACAGCATCTTCAGTAATAGCATTAATGAACCCAGCACTATAGAAGGTTCCTGTTGAAACGCCTGAGGTCGGGGAGAACCCAAGGCCCTCTTTACGCTTGTTCTCCAAAATCTGTATCACTTTGCCCCAGCCAGTAGCTTGCCCCTCCTGAACAGCTTTCTGGGCGTCTTTCAATGAAGCCATACTAGCACTAGCTCTCCGGGGCTCTGCACCTTCAACAGTCAAGCCTTGAAATGACGTCCCTTCAGCGGACCCTGCTTCAACACAAAAGAAAGATGACACTTGGCTAACCAGATACGCTTCTTCACCATGTACAGTGACAAGCTTACCATTCCTCACAAACTTGAGCTTCTGGTGCAGAGTAGAAGTTACTGCCCCAGCGTCGTGAATCCACGGTCTTCCGAGGAGACAACTGTAAGAAGCATTGATGTCCATGACCTGGAAAGTGATCTGGAATGTCTCAGGACCAGTGGTAATCGGCAAATCTACTTCTCCAAGAACATCTTTGCGAGATCCGTCAAAAGCCTTAACCAAATAACTACTTCCCCTTAGAGAAAGTCCATGATGACTCAACTGTCTCAGTGTAGACTCAGACATTACATTTAAGGATGATCCAGTGTCCACCAGCACATTGGATATCATGTCAGACTTACAGTGTACTGAGATATGCAGAGCTAAGTTGTGGTGATTTCCTGCTTCGGGGAGCTCATCGTCACCAAACGCCAAGTTATTGCAGGCAGTAATGTTACCCACTATTCCATTGAACTGATCCACGGAGACTTCATGATCAACATAGGCCTGTTAACACTTTCTTGTGAGCTTCTGAGCTTAGGAGCAGAGACAAGATGGATATTTTTAACGGAGTTTGCAGCAGCTGGTCTACAATCTTATAATCGCTCTTTTTGATAAGCCTCAGAATTTCGTCCAGATTAGACTCGTCAATAGATTGGCCTGATGGGCCGACATTCTTGTCAATAAGAGGAGCAACTGGTGGAGTTATTGTGGCAATAGGTGTAACCACCTTCTTTTGGAACAAAGGTGGACGGACTTTTCCGCTTCTCAGAGTTGTAACTTCTCCAGTAACGTTATCAACCGTAGCTGGTGATACCAGAGGCACTTCCACCCCATTCTCAATCATAGTTGCATCATACTTGTAAGGGATTGCCTTAGTAGAGGCGTAAGATACTGGACCAAGTAACCTGATCACTAAGGGTTCAACATTCCTTGTCTGAGATGCACTTTCAGCAGGAGAATCATGAAACACTGGCACAATCACACAAACATCACTGGCAATCAAGTGTTTATCATCCATTAGGCTCTGTATATCATCTTGCACCACACAACAACCCATGGGATTTTGAAGACATTCTGAACAAGAAGCATGATCGTGATTAAACAAAGAAGCTTGGCAAAGTTTGACATGTAGCGGTATCAAAGGAGTAGCAACATCACGGACATCTAAAATGGGAGCCTCTCTAGGAACCCGAACTCCTTCGAAAGCCTCGATCATGTTAACGGCAGCATGGTATGGAAGTGGGTTGTCAAGAACATGAGGAACACTATTTTCAAAAGTCAACCGTCCTCGGTCTATCAGGTCTTTCACCACATATTTCAGAGCATAGGAACCCTCGACATCGTGGCCTTGAGCGCCCTGATGGAATTCACATGTGAGATCCTGCCGGAACCTGGGAGGCAATGGTGTAGGCGGAGGGTTGCCTGGTCTGGTGACGCAGTGACCTTTAGCAAGTAGAGTTGGGAGCAGATCAGCATACTGCATTGGTATTGGTGGGAAATAAGTCTTGGGCCGAGGACCCTGTTGTTGTTGTTGCTGTTGCTGTTGAGCAAGAGGCTGATGTTGTACTTGCTGAGCAATGGCATTAACGGGCACTGGTGGTTGACCCGATGGCAGAGGATATTGCTGGTAAAATGGTGGGAAGAAAGGATGTTGAGAGTATTGCATATATTGGTAGGGTAGAGGTAACTGAGCAGCAGCTGTAGGCTGGTTACCAGATACCATCCCTACTTCAGATTCTTTCTTCTTATGGTGGCCATTACCATACTTCTTAGGTGCACTAGCTGAAGATTCCCCCTTTTCAAGAACAATGATACCTTCTCTGACGGCCTCTTCTAGACGAGTTCCCATAGTAACCATGTCGGAGAAATTATTTGGAGAAGAGACTATTATCCTTTCAACATATTCCTTCTTCAAAGTTTTCAGGAATGTCTGTGTCAGTTCTTCCTCATCAAGCCGAGGAGAAACACGGGCAGCTGCCCCTCTCCATCTCTGAGCGTATTCACGGAAGGTTTCATCTGACTTCTGAGACAAGGACTTAAGAGAATCCCTATTTGGCTTCAAGTGGGTGTTAAATTCATAGTGATTTTCAAAAGCAGCAGCGAGTTCCTCAAAAGTATGGCTATTGTCTTTGCTTAAACCAATGTACCAGTCTGCCACATCTTCCATCAAGCTATCCTGGAAGCAGTGGATCATCAGTGCATCATTATCTGCGTAGTTGGCCATCTTTCGGACGTACCGAATGACATGGCTATGCAGACAAGAAGGTCCATTGTATTTGTCAAAGTCTGGCACTTTGAACTTCTTAGGAACCTCAAATCGGGATACTAGGCATAGATCACGAGCCTTAGCAGAAACGTCGTTCCCACGGCTAGCTTTGACCTCGCGGAGTTCTCCAGCTAACTCCCTTAACTGTTTCCTCATAGCCTCCATTATAGGGTCTTGTCCAAGCGGAGTGTCAACATCGATTACCTATTGCACAGTGTGTACAATAGGATCGGTAACAACAGTAGTCACTTGAGGCATAGAGGTAGACGTAGGAGTAAAAGTTGTCCCAGGAATCTGTCTTTGATTGCCAATACCAGAAATACCATCCGCAGTATTAGGAGTATAGAAAGCTGAGAGTTCATAAGGGCGTCCATTGGGCATAACAAACCGAGCATCAGAGACCACAGTAGACAGTGGGATATAGGGAATCATTTCAGTAGAAGCTGGGACAGACATAGCGTCATGAGCCTTAGCCAAGTCTTCTTTCATAGCAGCCAATTCGGCACGGAGCTGAGCATTTTCTTCTTCAAAGTTAGCCATGTTTCTTCTCTTATACAATCTTGTTTGATGAACTCTATCTGGTTGGTAAACCTTTCGAGCACGAGCCACTTTTCAGACTGCGGCAGAAGAACCAGGAGGCAATGAGCACGAGGGAAAACTTTTGTGACCAATGAATGCATATGATGCATGGGATGTGTAAATGCATATGCAAAAAGACTCTTTTTATGTTATCGAAGGGTTTTAGACAAATTAGAAATTTGTGAACATTACTAAACACACCGAAACATTCAAACATTACAAGGTCTCACAAGATAACTCCCTTTGAAATACTAAGCCAAGGGATAGGCTTTGAAATAACAACTAAACATAACAACAGAAACAGAAGTCTTCAAGCATAGGAAGTGGAAGTATCATCCTCAGACTCAGACTCATAGCTGCAGTATCGGGCATAGAAGTTACGGGCGCCTCTAGCCCTCTTGGAATCTCTCATAAGCAACCTATCCTTTTCTTCAATTTCTTTCCTAGCTTTAGCGAACTCTTTCTTCAGTGTCAAAACCTCATGAGTCTTCTCCTCATCCTTTCCATCCAAAGTCATGATCAAGTTCTCAGCCTCATAGTATCTAGCCCTCCACTGATGCTTCTCTCGGCTCTCCATAGCTAGATGCTCCTGATACATCTCCTGAGTAGGTGGGAGTAGAGGCAAAGGCATGGTTGGAATAGATGCAGACACATATCTCATGGCGGGGTAAGGCATGCCAATCTTCTCAGCCTAGTTTATCACCCACTGAGTATAGGCCTCATGAGCAATACCGGACCTCACACCCATATGCTTCACCTCTTTCTTCCGAAGCTTAGACCAAGCCTTTATGAAATCTTCTCTTATTCCTGTGGGTGCATTGGAGTAATGGAAGAAGTAAGGAGATGTAGCAAGATTGATGGGTTTTTCTTTCATCGGGAAACCAAATTGTCGCAAGGCGAGCTCCGGGTTATAGTTGATTCCACCCCGGGTACCAAGAAGAGGTACATTAAGAAACTTTCCACCACCAAGGATAATTTCTTGGACTCTAGCAGCGGGAGTGAGCCAAACCACTTCATTAGGGGTGAGAGCCATGATCCTCTGTGAAATAGTCCAATTCTCTAGATTATCATGGAAAGACTTCGGAAGGTGTGAAATAAACCACCTATAGAGGAGAGGTACACAACAAAGAATGTATCCACGACCCTTGCCGGATCGATCGTGAATAGCATGGTATGTGTCAGCTAGCAAAGTAGGAACCGGATTCTTGGAGTGGAAGATCATAATATCATTCATGTCCACGAAGCCATCAAGATTCGGAAAGAGAATAAGCCCATAGATGAGTAGTGCAAGAATAGCCTCGAGAGTGTCCTGACAAGTGGTTTTGAGGTTGGCTTTCTCGAGTAAATACTCCAAAGTGAACCCTCGGATGTGAGCCTTAGTGACAAGATTCTTGGAGACGTCGGTGGTCTTGAGATAGAGATCTTTAGCAATAACCAATGGAGTAGGAGGATTCTCAAGTCCCGCGAAGCATACCCCCTTAGCAATAGATAGATCCATCAAGCAAGAATAAGCCTCGAGTGTGGGCACCAACTGAAAGTCGGGAAAAGTGAAGCACCGATAGTCCCGATCATAGAATTGCACTAGAGTGTGCACAAGTTTCTCATCCACATTAGTCCGGAGAATAGTGAGTAAATCCCCATAACGGTGTCGGAAACCAGTCGGATCCTCGATCTTGAGTGCCAAATCTTTCAAACTAGCCAAATCCACTTCCTTGAACTTGTAAGACTTGGTCTTCCCCATTCCTACAATGTTTACAAATTCAATTCGTCTAAGCCCTTCGATAAATGCATGGAAGAAGAATTTATGCATGTATGCATGTATGCATGATTATGTTCAAGTACGGAGAAAACATGGTGGGTTGAAATTCAAACTCAAGGAGTCATGGGTGGACACGGTGTCCGGTGAATCTAGGGCTTTAGGAGATAGTAACCGGGTTCTAAAAGGTTCCCAAGTTGCAACCTCTCCGACGTATATCATGGTGTCACGAGACAAACACTCGCTCCATGATTATGCGTAAGAAGGTCTAACTTGAGTGTAGCATCGCGTGACGACTAAAATTCGAGACAACACTCGGTTTAGCCTCCGCACTACATCCTAACAAATGGCCATGGATGGGTTTGGTTATCTACGGTTCATAGCGTCATAAAACAATTAGAAGTAAAGTGCCTAAACGCGACAACACGCGCCGACAACATCACCCCCAAAATGCCTCAGCTATGTGGGATTGATCGCATAATCCAATACACGAGGCAACCCTCGGAATGAATTGTCAATTATATCCCCCCTAAACCCTAAGTTCACTCAGCCCGGGTGTAGGACTTTTGATATTCTCACCCCACACGTTTGCAAGAATTTAAGTATTTATTCACATAAGGAAGCAAGTAAAAGAAGCAAGTAAAAACGAAAGCGCAAGCGTGGAAATAAAGACAAGGCGTAACTCTCGAATCTCCCCAGTGAAGTCGCCAGCTGTTTTATCTTGGTTTTCGGGTGTCAAACATTGATTGCGTTTGAACCTTTTTAAGCTTTGATATCTCATTTTTTCTTGGGAAGGGAAAAAATAAGAAAAACCCTTGAGAATCGAGGTCCGGGAGTTGTTTTCGCTACGGGAAGGTGTTAGGCACCCATAACGACTATAGTATCCTATAGGAACCGTCTTTACTTTCTACGCGCGCTTTAGTTTTAAATGCTATTTGAAAAATGATATTTACACTTAAGAGTTTACTAAGTGAAGAATTGGAGGGAGAAGAAGATGTTTGAATTTTTATTTTATTTGAATTGAAGGAATATTGGTTCCTTGCCTACGTACCCTTTTAAGGGATCAAATCCACCATAGTTTTCTTCCAAAAAATGTTTTTATTTTTGTTGGTTGATTTTAAGCTTGAAAATGGAATTTTGAAGAATAAGAGAGAGAGGCCTCAAAGGCAAAAGATTTGGGAAAATATGAGGTGGAATTAGTTATTTCGCAAAAGAAGTCTAAGTATGATTAAAATTCATTTATTTAAGAAAAGAAAAGGAAAATCCAATGGGATTTGATCCCAAGGTTTATTTAGAAAATGATTTGAGTGATGTTGTTCATATTTTTTTTTGGAAAAGAGAATTTTTCTAAGTATCGCGATTCCTAAGCATACATCTAAACATACATTCCCTGAGCATACATCTAAAGTAACCATGTGATGTGTGTGCATGTGTCGGTGCTTGTGTCGGTGTACATCATTAGAGTCCACTGTCCTTTACATCATTGGCCTAGATACATGCTATGGTCTTGAAAGAATTTAAAAGCATAAAGTAAAGTACAAGAATTCCTAGGTTTTACATTCTAACTTTTGCATGAACTTTAAAGTGTAAGAAAATAAAGACCAAGAATATAAGATGGAGGATGAGATGCTTATGGAATGTATGAAACATGGAGTAAAGTGGTTAGTAGCATAAGACATGATAGAATGGAAATTAAAAGCACAAGAAACACTAAAATCTTGACAAAAAGTGATAAAATCCTTAACCTAAAAGTAGCAAAATATGCCTAAAGCTTACCATAACATCAAAGCAATTATATGACCTATAATCCTCACATCATGACAATTTTCTAAAGGCTTTATTACAATCAATGATATGAGAATTATAAGAACACATGCAAGTCAAGAATCATGATATATTTAGACATATTTGGCACTTTATCTTCATAAACAAACATTAAGTTGCCTTGTAAAGCAAGTAATTAACCACACATATTCACATACAGAAAGAAACACATCCAAATAGTGACAAATCAACTCCCAATTCACACATCACAATTCACAAGCACACACCAAAAATTAGAATCAACACTAAGCATATTCTCACAAGTTCTTAACCTAAAATCCAAGAAATAAAGCAACACATAACACATCATCACTTATCCAATTTTATATGTCAAAATATCCTAAGTAACAAGTCTTAAGTGTCAAAACTACTTGCAAGGAGATTCACAAATTTTTAGAAGTTTTTTAACAAGATTTTTATCAAGAAATGAAAAAAGAATTGAATCAACAAGGAACAAATTATTTTCATGTATTTCTTATCAAGATTAATGTGTAAAAACACATTAAAAACCAATGGAAAAAACAAGAAAATATTGAACAAATTTTTTAGGAATTTTGAGAGAAAAATTGAACAAACAGGGGTTTAAACAGCAAGAAAGCAAGGTGTGAACAGCAAGAAAATAGCAAGAATGCAGAAAGAAACAAAAAAAAAGCCTGAGCCCAACACCCAAAGGCCTGGATGCGCAGGGACCACAGGATTGATCCAGGGAATCAAACCCTAGATCAAACGGCCAGGAATGAAGGGAAATGGACCAGTCTTGAACCGGTCCGGTTCACTGGCCTATATATAGATGCCTACACCGATTTAATCATTTGCCTCTTCTCTTTCTCTCTCTTCATTCGTTCTTCTCTCATCTTCTCTCATCTTCTCTCAACCTCTTCCGCCGGTTTCTGGAAGGAGACGGCCGGAGAAGATGAAGATTCATCGGAATCTTCATCGACTCCGCCGTGAATTCCAGATTCCGGCGAGTCTCAATCTCACCAAAAATCTATGATTCTTACATCAATCAACTCGTTTTCTAACCCTAAACACGAATCTAACACTGGTTTTCACAAATAAAGCTTGAATCAACGTAGATCTAAAGATTTTTCTACGGTTTTTAAAATATTTTTAGGTTTCCAATCTTTTCGAAAGAAACTCTTCGAGACTCTGAAGATCTACGTTGATTCGTTCTTGTAACTGTTCTTGAAAAAGGAAAATGATGTTTGAGTGTTACCTGAGAGTTTTATCGGAGACTTCAGATGAGGATCTTCGGAAAACTTGAGTCCTGGATATGTTCTTGATGCTTCTGGTAAGCTTCGAAAACCGAAAATAAATCGGTTCTTGATCCTCTTCTTCTTCTTCACCGGTTCAATTCCTCTTTGATTTCTCTTCTTCTCTTCCTCGAATCTTCTTCTTGTGATCGTTTTAAACTTGAATTGCAAGAAGAGGAAAGAAACAGTTCGATGATGATGATTTTCGTAGAAAATCACTGAGAACAAATGTGAATTTAACTGAATTTGACGAAGATTTTTCGAATTGAAACAGTTTTGATTTCGGTTTTCTAAAAGCTTGTGTTGATTTGGCGTGTTTGATGATGAGTTTGATAGGAAATTGAGTCGGTTAGGGTTTGGTGATGATGAATATTGATGTTCTGGGACGGTTAGGGTTAGAAGATTCTTCAAACCTTCATCGTTGTTCTTAAAAATTTTTCTGGGTTTTGATTCATTGATTTGGGAGAGAGAAAAAGTAAAGGTGTTTGTGTGATGTGGCGGCGAATGAATGGTATCCCCCTGTGCATTGGTGATGTGGCCTATTTATAGCTGACATGTGTATTGCCTTGACCAATAACTTGCTGACATGTGGACTAGAACTTGTTTGGCTCGGCCTTGCTGAGTTTGGCACCTAAGGACCTTTCTGCAAATATTGAAGTTTTGGGGACTAACCTGCAATTAACGAAAAAGGACTGGACTGCAATTTTTAATACTAAGGACCAAAATGTAAATTGAAAAAAAGACCTTTAAAGAAAAAATAAAAATGGAAAGAAGGACTAAAGTGCTATTTTTAAAATCTTGAGGGACTAAAATGAAATTAAAAAAATAAAATTGGTTAAAATTGGTAAATTAAAAATAACGTAAAATGAAACAAGTAAAAAACACAAAAAGGACTAAAATGAGCCAACTACATAAATGAGGTACTTCAAAGTAACCTCTCTCTGCCAAAATTTTGTGTGAAATGACCAAAATGCCCCTGGGGACTAAAATGACTCAAAATGGTTCAAATGCAATTTTAAAATGGTTTTTAACAGGGAATTAAGGCAAGAGTTTATTCAAGCAAATTAAAAAACTCATAGACAATTTTTTTAGAGATTAAACAGAATTTTAACACTGGAAATGACTAAAATACCCTTTGAGGACTAAACTGACTCAAAATGTCTCAGATGCAATTTTTTGAAAGGGATTTTGACATGAATCAAATCAAGGACTTATACAAACAACTTGAAATGACTCAAAGACAATTTTTAGGGATTAAAGATGAAACTGGACACATGAAATGACTAAAATGCCCCTTTTTATGAATTTTTGCAAATAACATTGAAATAAAATGCAGGGAGATATGCAATTGATCAGAGACCAACTCAAAAGACTTGAAATGCAAGAAAAATATTTTTGGATGACTTGAAATGCAAGAAAACATAGACAAATGCACAGATGAAAAGATTTTTAAAGCTAAATTGGAAGATAAAGCAGAGCAAAATATCAGTGTAGAACAATAGCAAATTGGCAATCTTTCAAGAGTAATAGACATATAACAGAGATGGAAAAATATTTTGAGCAAGTATTTTTAGGTCCAAAATTAGGGTATAACAACTACCAGTCACTATCAAGTCATCAACATATAGACAAATGAGTAGTTGTTTACCTTCAGTTCCTTTCTTCACATAAACACCATATTCAGACTTGCATTTGACAAATTCTTGCTGCACAAGAAAACCGTCAATTCTCTTGTTCCAAGCTCTTGGTGCCTGTTTCAATCCATAGAGAGCTTTGTGTAATTTATACACCATATTCTCCTTCCCTTTGATTTTGAAACCTGGTGGCTGCGTCACATACACTTCTTCATCTAAGGGACCATTTAGAAAAGCAGATTTTACATCCAAATGATGCATTGGCCAGTTCCTGCCACAAGCTATAGCAACTATCAATCTAACAGTCTCCAGTCTTGCTACTGGAGCATACACTTCAAAGTAGTCCATACCAGCCTTCTGCATGAATCCCCTAGCCACTAGTCTTGCTTTGTGCTTGTCTACTTCACCATTTGGCTTCAGTTTTAACTTGAAAATCCACTTCACATCAATTGGTTTCTTGCTTGCAGGCAGTTCAGTCAGTTCCCATGTGTTGTATCTGTTGATTGAATTCAACTCTTCAATCATTGCATTCTTCCAGACATCTTCATTTAATGCTACTTCATAATTGATTGGTTCTGCATCTGCTAGTAGTGCAAAATGCACAAATTCCCCATCTTCATTAACTAAATTATCTGGAGTGACTTCAGGACCAGCTAATCTAGTTGAAGCAAATCTCTGTCTAGTTGAAGTTCTTATGACTGGATTTTCTTCAACTTGCACTTCAGGTTGAACTTCAGTATCAAGTTGAACTTGTTCAACTTGATCATCTTCTGCAATTACAGTGGGAATTGTGTGACTGGAACTCTTCTCTTTCTTATTCCAATCCCATGCTTCATTTTCACAGATTTTAACATCTCTGCTAATCACTATTGAATGATTTAGAGGATGATATAACATGTATGCACCTGTTTCATGATAACCAACCAATATCATAGGCTCACTCTTGTCCCCTAGCTTTCTTCTCTTTGCATCAGGGATATGCATATAGCATAATGAACCAAACACTCTTAAGTGTTTTACTGACTGTTCAAGATGTAGGCTGCAGTTCTTACTGCTTCACCCCAAAAGGTGTTAGGCATCTTCTTCAACTTGAGCATACTTCTAGTCATGTCAAGCAGGCTTCTATTCCTTCTCTCAGCCAAACCATTATGTCGTGGAGTGTATGGAGCAGTGACTTCATGCACAATACCATTGTCTTCACAAAACTTCTCAAACACTTTTGAGGTATACTCTCCACCACCATTAGTTCTTAAAACCTTAATAGACTTTCCACTTTGCTTTTCTACCAAGATTTTAAACTTCTGAAACATTTCAAATGCTTCACTTTTGGCCTTGATCAGATATAACCAGAGTTTTCTGCTGAACTCATCAACAAACCTGATGAAGTATTTGTTGCCCCCTAATGAAGGAACCTCTAAAGGGCCACACACATCTGAATACACAACATTGAGCAGCTCCTTTGATCTACTAGCAACACTTGAACTGAATGCATTTCTAGGTAGCTTGCCCAACAAGCAAGTATCACACTCTGTGTTTGGAATCTCAATTTTAGGTACACCAAGTATCATTTCTTTATCAACCAATTGATTAAGACCTCTAAAATTAAGATGCCCATAACTATAATGCCATAGCCAGCTATCTTCATCTTTCACCATAGCTGATAAGCAATTCAATTCCACAGCTGTCATATTGGTCTGAAAAGTTCTATTCTTTGCAAGAGGAGTCTTCAATACTAACCTTTGATTTTTATCAAACATCTTGAAGATGTTTTCCTTCATAATTACTGAGTATCCTTTCTGAATGAATTGACCAACACTCATTAAATTGCACTGCATTCCAGGGACATAAAGAACTTCTTCAATTATTGCCATTTTTCCATTCTTTCGTTCAATGGCAATATTCCACATTCCTTCTGCAACCAAGACTCTATGATCTGCAAGCTTCACTTTTGTATTCCTTCCAGGATCCACTTGTCTTAACCATGTCTTGTTACCAGTCATGTGATTAGAACAACCAGTATCTAAGAACCAACTTTCTGAATTGCAGCTCTCATTACTAGTTGTTGTAACCATCATGAATAATGACTCTGAATCTGAATCATCTTGTGAAATTTTTGCTTCCTCTTCATCATTCTTTGATTTCTTTCCTTTACCAGACTAACACTCTGAAGCATAGTGCCCAAATTTCTCACATTTGAAGCATTGAATCTTCTTCTTATCAGTTTTCTTCTTCTGATTAGAATTACCTTCCTTTGAAGATTCACCTTTTTCAGATCCATTGTTCTTGCCTTTAGATCCATTTCCTCCCTTAGAGTTTTTGCTCCCTTTCTTGGAATTCTTCCTATCATATTCATCCTTCTTGATAGTTTGAACTTGCAGGGCTTGTTGAATTGATCTTTCACTGCTCCTTTCTGAAACCATCAATTCATGAGCTTCTAAAGAACTCTGCAACTCATCAATCTTCAATGTCTTAACATCTTTTGATTCCTGAATTGCCACCACAATGAAATCAAATCTTGGAGATAAAGTCCTCATGATCTTCTCAACAATCTGTTGATCTGTCATGGCTTCTCCACAAGCCTTCATCTGATTCACAAGATTGATGAGTTTGGAGATGTATTCAGAAATTTTCTGATCATCATCCATCTGCATCAACTCAAACTTTCTCCTTAGTGATTGAAGCTTAATCAACTTCACCTTGTCATCACCTTCATGGTACTTTGAAAGAATATCGCAAGCTTCCTTGGAACTAAGAGTTTTTGAGATTCTTTCAAAGTTGGCTTCATCAAGACTTTGTTGAATTAAGAACAGAGCCTTGCAATCTTTCTTCTTCAGATCTTTGTGTGCGTTCCTTTGCACTTCTGTCGCATTCGCTGCTAAATCAGCTACACCATTCTTCATAATTTCAAGCAAATCTTGTGCTCCAAACAGGTTCTTCATCACTGCACTCCATCTTTCCCAATTACATGCTTCAAGAATTGGAAGATGCGTATTGAAACTGCTGCTACCGTTCATGGTGATTCCTTCAGAGTTTCTTCCTACAAAATGCGTGATTGAAGATCTTGTTTAACCCTTAGAACGAAACCAAAAGCTCATGATACCAATTTGTTAGCGCAACAATGGAAGCTTGAACACCAAGCAACACAAAACAGACACAGTTTTGGAGTTTGTTAGGGTTTTTGGTTTTGAGTGATTTTGAGAGAGAATGAGAAGAAAGAAAAAAGATTATGTGATTGGAGAATAGAAATTGTATTATTGATACTTAATGAAAATATACAAAGGATGGGTTTTTATACAAAGTACTTGAAGCACAAGTAACAAACTATAACCCTTGTAACAAACTTTTCAAAACCGTAAATGGCTCTTTTCACACCATAAATTGCCTAAGCAAACCGTAAATAGGCCTATGGCTTATTGCAAACTGTAAACAAACTACAACTTGAATTATCACTAAACTAACAAGGATATCATCGGGTTTGTCACCATATCTTTTTCCAACAGTCAAACAAAGGATTCCATTGCATGAGCCAATTGTGTAAACGACATTCGATAGTTGGGTGGGTTTCATGATTTTAGAATTGTCGTGCTGGTAAAGAGGATAGTGTAGCTGGGTGGGTTTAATGGTTTTTGGGTTAAAAAAGGAGTGAAGTGGATAAGAGATTACCTTTATTGCATCCAAATCAGATGAGTCAATTGAGATGAGGTGGTGGCGCGTTGTTGACATGTGAAGGTGTTTCTTGGCAAATTCAGGATTAGAGATTAGAGAATTTAGGGTTTTGCTCTGACATCGAAGTTGAAGGAGAAGATTGACGGGGAGCCTGCACCGAATCTCTTCAATCAGATCGAACGGCAGAGTTGGCAGCGGCGGCGGTGGATCAAAGAAGAGGGAACGTATGAATGATATTAGAGGTCTGATAAAGGTGGTGATCAATTGCTTCATCTTGGTGCTGCCTCCGATTTGTTAATGGTAAGCCTAGAGAGAGAGATAATTGGATCAAATTACTTGTTCGCGTATAATGACTTCAATAATTGATTAAATAATATTTATTGCTAATTTTACGTACAGTTCGCTAGAGCAGTTATAAGTTTGAAAATTCTAGAGGCTCCAGTCTATATCTATCTTAAGTATAAAGAAGTGAGAGAGTTTTTCTAAAAAAAAATTATTAAATTAAAAATCTCTCAACTTTCATCTTTCTCTAATTAATGAAACTTAGGGGGATGTATTGGATTAGGATTCTAAGGGATTTTAAAAGACTTTTTAATTATGAAAAAGTTTTGTGGTATTCAATCAAGACTCTATGCAATTTAAAAAAAGTCTTGTGGTATTCAATCAAGATTCTTTGTCATTTTAAAAATGTCTTTCATGAAGACATAAGATTTCTTGGGATTGTTTTCCTTTAAAAGTTTTTACTTTCTCTTTCTTATCCCTTCTTCCTTCTCTCTTCTCCCTTCCCTCTCTCCTCTCTTTTCTCCCTCCTTTCCTCTCTCTCTCCCTTCTCTCTTCGTCTCTCTCTCTTCTTCTCTCTCTCTCGCTCTCTCTCCCCTCTCTTTTCTCCCCTCTCTCCCTTCTCTCTCTCTCTCTCTCTCTCTCTCTCTCTCTCTCTCTATATATATATATATATATATATATATATATATATATATATATATATATCTCCCTCTATCTCATCTCTTTTCTCCCTTCTCTCCCTCCTCTCTTCCCCCTCTCTCTATCTCTCATAAAAATAAAATAAAAAATAAGAGTATGTATTCAAAATATTATGATAGAGAGTGTGTTGTAATCATTTCTTTTCATATTATGATAGAGAGTGTGTTGTAATCATTTCTTTTCAATGAGTCCTTAAAATTCATAAAATCTTTTGACATCTTATAAATCCATAAAATCCTTTAAAATCCTTTAAAATCTTATGATGTAAATCCATTGAAATCCAAATTGAAAATCTTGGTTGTCTTTTAAAATCATGAAAGTCATTACAATCCTACAAAATCTTTTAAAATCTTTGAGACTTTTTTAAGCAAAAATTGTCCTTCAAAATCCTAATCCAATACACCCCCCTTAATCATTTATCATTCTCTAATTTTCTTTTAACAAACATAATTTTTACTAAAAATACAATCTTACCCTCTTCTTAATTTTTTGACACGTTATCGAAATTTTATATTGCTTCAACCTCCCACTATTTTTTCTCTCTTAAAAACATTTTTTTTTTGAAGAAGTCAAAATGAGATTAGTAATCACCAAGAGCAACTCATCTCGCGTGTGCAAAGAGAATCACTCCTCAAAAGAATACAAATTCGAGTTGTATGTTGTCGGACAAAACAAACACAAAAAAGAAGAAAAGAAACACTACTCCATAACACCCATACAAATTAAAGGGTGCCGCCACCAATCATCATAACTGAAAGCTGAAGTTAGCCTATTAGCCTTTAGGTAAGAAAAAGACACGAACTTCACTTTATCTAAAAGTTGGGCCAAATCTTCTGCTTTGTCTTTGAAAATCCTGTTGTTTCTTTCCTTCCAAACAGTCCAAACGCAAGCATGCATGCCAGATAACTTTGAAGAAAGAATGTGTATAACGTGGTAACACCGCCATGTGACCAAACTGGTCGAGATGATCAAGGACAGAGTCTGGAGAGATGAATGAAATACCAAGCCACTGATAAACCATGTGCCACACACTGCCAAAAACGACACAACGGAAAAGGAGATGACATGTTGATTCCGGGACACCACAGCTACCTATGCAATAAATGTCGTCAGGATGTAGACTGCGCAACATCATAAAGACCGCGCTCTTGAGGTGTGTCAGAAAGAGTTAGAGACTCATAAGCCCCCTTAACGGAGTAACCGTTAATAGGATCCAGAATCCAACGCCACCTGTCAAGAACATGATCCTGCAAAACAATAGGACACAACAATGCAGACCACTCCGTAACTAACTCCGCCATTAATTTGTTCTCTTAAAAACAAATTAAAACAAACTCAATCCATAAAACACATTAACTTAATCTTTTTTTAATGAACAAACAAAGTTAATCTTCTATTCTCTAATCTATTCTCTATCTATGAAATTTAATGTCTACCAAAAATACAATCTTACCCCTTCTTAATATTTTGACACGTCATCAAAATTATATGCTTTTGTGTCTTTTGCTTCAACCTCCCTCTAATTCTTCTCTTTTAAAAACAAATTAAAACAAACTCATTCGATAAATCGCACTAACTTAATTTTATTTAAGGGACTTAATCTTTTTTTATAAATAATAATCAAACATAATCTTTTATTTTCTAATCATTTATTCTCTAATTAATGTGTACCAAAAATACAATCTTACCCCTTCTTAACTTTTTGAGTCGTCATCAAAATTATATCATTTTGTGTCTTTTGCTTCAACCTCCCCCTATATTTTCTCTCTTAAAAACAAATTAAAACAAACTCACTTGATAAAACACTCTAACTTAATCTTTTTCTAAAGAGCAAACAAACTTAATCTTAATCCCAATCAAAATAAATTTTTCTATAATCAAACTTCTAAATATCTAAAAGTTAAAAACAATTTACAATCTATTATCTTTCTCTAATTATTAAAGTTAATCTTTCTCTAATTATAAAGTTGATGTAATTTTGTAACAAAAAATCCAATTTTTTTATAGTTGTATCCAAACAAATTAAATTATTTAAAACATGTGATTTTAATTACAATTACCAAACAAAATAAATCATGATTTGTTTTATAAATTCTCTTAATTAAAAGATATCAAAATCACTTTTATTTTAATTTGTAACAAAACGGGCCATGAATTATTATTTTTAAAAGAGGTGGTTTTTAAAAGAGGTGGTCATGATAAAAAAATCTATAAATTATTGAAGTCGTTTTTTTAATTCGTAACAAATTTACATTTACTAAAATTAAACTTTATGACGTACATGTGATTTTATCTGATCATGTGTTTCTAATAAAAAACATTGATAAATACATTTCACTTATGAATAATATAAAAAATATAGGAGAGACATATTATACCGATACTTAAAAAAACACAGGGAAAAAAGGAGTAAATATAAAAGAAAAAAGCACAAGACTATTTCTCACTGATACATATTTTTACATCCAAATTTATTCAATTATATCCAATTGAATGATCACAAATAACATAACTTTAGGAGAGTTACAAAATCTTTCTCATTTATAAATTATACACGGGGTTAGTATTTATTATGAGAAATACAACTACTTTACATAAAATTACACACCTTCAAGATTACTTCTTTTGTATAAATGATGTTCATATGTTTTTTGGTTTATCTTAATGTCATATTATAAAATTATTATTTTTAATCGTTATTCATTATTAATCATTATATCCTTTCAAAGAATGGTTATAAAAAAAACACAAGACAAACGTTACTCTCTAATTAGTTAGACACTAACTAATATTGTCGTACAAATCATACATGGGACAACAATCAGTTACATATTAATTAGTTAAATTGTTTTTTTTATGTATTGTATCTAGGCATGGCAGCAAAACCCATGCCCGAGTACCCATCTGAATCAAACTCAATTTAACGGGTTTTTCCCGGCTTTGACTCGGTTTGAGTTTTTCCCGATTTCAAAACACGGGCACGAGATGAGTTACAGAGATATAGGTATACCCTCCCCGAACCCGTACCCAAACTCGTCCCGAATGTAGAAAATCATTTTATTGCCCCCTTTTATATAAAAAGAAACTCAAACCATATATCATTTCAGTCACACAATCAGAGTCTTAGTCAATCAGATGACTATCACTTCTCAGAGTTCTCTCTATTCTCCATCACCTTAGCCATGATCTTTCATCGTCATTTCTTTGCAGGATAATGCATTGCAACATTGCATATGAGGTAGAAAAATACTTCTATTTTATTAAAAAAAGAAATTATCCATTGCGTTAAAACATGTGATTTTAATTACAATTACCAAACAAAATAAATCATGATTTGTTTTATAAATTCTCTTAATTAAAAGATATCAAAATCACTTTTATTTTAATTTGTAACAAAACGGGCCATGAATTATTATTTTTAAAAGAGGTGGTTTTTAAAAGAGGTGGTCATGATAAAAAAATCTATAAATTATTGAAGTCGTTTTTTTAATTCGTAACAAATTTACATTTACTAAAATTAAACTTTATGACGTACATGTGATTTTATCTGATCATGTGTTTCTAATAAAAAAACATTGATAAATACATTTCACTTATGAATAATATAAAAAATATAGGAGAGACATATTATACTGATACTTAAAAAAACACAGGGAAAAAAGGAGTAAATAAAAAAGAAAAAAGCACAAGACTATTTCTCACTGATACATATTTTTACATCCAAATTTATTCAATTATATCCAATTGAATGATCACAAATAACATAACTTTAGGAGAGTTACAAAATCTTTCTCATTTATAAATTATACACGGGGTTAGTATTTATTATGAGAAATACAACTACTTTACATAAAATTACACACCTTCAAGATTACTTCTTTTGTATAAATGATGTTCATATGTTTTTTGGTTTATCTTAATGTCATATTATAAAATTATTATTTTTAATCGTTATTCATTATTAATCATTATATCCTTTCAAAGAATGGTTATAAAAAAAACACAAGACAAACGTTACTCTCTAATTAGTTAGACACTAACTAATATTGTCGTACAAATCATACATGGGACAACAATCAGTTACATATTAATTAGTTAAATTGTTTTTTTTATGTATTGTATCTAGGCATGGCAGCAAAACCCATGCCCGAGTACCCATCTGAATCAAACTCAATTTAACGGGTTTTTCCCGGCTTTGACTCGGTTTGAGTTTTTCCCGATTTCAAAACACGGGCACGAGATGAGTTACAGAGATATAGGTATACCCTCCCCGAACCCGTACCCAAACTCGTCCCGAATGTAGAAAATCATTTTATTGCCCCCTTTTATATAAAAAGAAACTCAAACCATATATCATTTCAGTCACACAATCAGAGTCTTAGTCAATCAGATGACTATCACTTCTCAGAGTTCTCTCTATTCTCCATCACCTTAGCCATGATCTTTCATCGTCATTTCTTTGCAGGATAATGCATTGCAACATTGCATATGAGGTAGAAAAATACTTCTATTTTATTAAAAAAAGAAATTATCCATTGCGGGGATGGGACGGGGATACCCGAAACTGTCGGAGCAATCGATGAGATTCGATTTCTTATCCACGTTGGGTATGGGTAAGATAGCGGGTAAGTATATGCTAGTAGGGTATGGGGATGGGGAAGGTAAACGTTGTCCGCACCCGCCCCATTGCCATGCCTAATTGTATATTCTAAACAATAGTGAGATTAATTATAATATACTAATTATAATTTGATATAAGAATCTTGCACGATATACATTTTATAAATTCATATAAAAATAAAAAAATGATAAAAAAATTACAAATATTTTTCAATGATATATAAAAATCATGGGGCTTATTAAAGTTCCCGTTATCATTATTGTGATTTTATTATTTATAATATTTTCACATATATTTAGTTTACCACTTTATAATATTTAATAACAACTATTTCAATGTTTTTATTTTTATCTTCATCTTTATCATTAATTTGTTCATATTTCTCAATGAAAATAGTATTGCAAATGCGTTTTGACGCATAAATCGTGATTTAAGGATCAGCTCGTGCGGAGCACGGGCCCCATGCTTAGCACGGGTCTGTTGCTAGTTATAACAAATGAAACTAACCATGATTCTTATTTTTTAAATGACACCAACAACAATATTTATTATATTAAAATTTGTTGTTTAAGGGTATAACTATGATGATGAGAAAGTAAATATAGATATATTCATCTAGTTTGTTACACTTTTTAAATGATAAAGGAGAAAACTGAACTATAGTGTTTGTTACATTATTTTAATATTTAAATTTATTCTTATCAATTTGTTACACGTTAGTATTGAAAATTGAGGGAATTTTTGGAAATAGAAAAAGTCAGACCAAAAGAGCTGAAAGGAGTTGTTTTCTTTATATATAGTATAGATTTTAAAAAATTATTAAATTATTGAATTTTAATATTATTTTATTTTCATTCGTAACAAACAAGCCCTACGGGGTTCGTTACAACTTTAGAAAATTTTTTAAAGAACATTGTATTCGTTTATGATAATGTTTTAAAAAAATCAGGTCCAACAAAAAAAAATCTAAAAGCATCTTTAAATGAAAAGAGATTATAGAAACTTTTGAAAAAATATAAGAGAGGGAGAAAATAAGTATAAAAAAATGAAAATAATTTTGTAACAAAAAACCCCTTTTATATAGTTGTATCCAAAAAAAAAATTATTTCAAAGAAGTTTTTGTTATTACGATAGACAAACACAAAATTGATTATGCTTTTTTAAAAAAATCTCTAAAAAATGATCTCTAAATGATTTTTTTCTGAATGAAAATAATCTATAAATAATTGAATATCAAAATATATTTTTATTCTTAAAAATATCAACCTTAGTTTGACTACATTTAAGATAGCCTTAAAAATATAGGCTAACTAGTTCCTTGAAATTAAACCCAATTCTTCAACCCCTATGCAAACACTCCCCCATACTCCAAGTAACCCTTGAATTTGGTGCTCCTTGAATCTATGGATCCTTGATTACCCGTGCACCCCTTCGAACTCTTCACTCAAGTCTTTGATGCTACATCTGGTAAATGAACCCCCTTCGACTTCAAAAACGGTTAGAAAGACCCCCCAGTCCTTTGGAGGTGGAATGAGATTATTCACTTCCTTTGAAGCCTTGATTAAGCCCAATCAATCTTCTTGAGAGAACCAACTTACAATCCCTACTAGCACCATAGCAAATCAATGCGAGTCAATGTACAAAGTGATTCTAAGAAAAAAGTGTTTAATCTTGAAGAATGTATGAACAATGAGTTTTTGAGACCTAGAGAGAATAGTTGCAAATGATTCAATGAATTGGGTGTTATGAGGTAGTGAGTATATATAGAAAAGGGTGGCAAGAGCAAAATTTCGGCCAAAAATAACATATTGAATCGATTCACTTAATGTGTGAATCGACTCAGACGATTAAGTGACAAGGTAGATGAGCTATAGAGATTGAATAGATTTAGACAGGATTTGAATAGATTCAAAAATCCCCGGATGAAGATTGATACGCATCAGACATAATTTGAATAGATTTAAAAATGCCCAGATGAAGATTGATACTATTCAAATTATTTTGAATCTATTCAACCAAAGTCATAGAGGTTTTTGAATCGATTCAAAATAATTTGAATCTATTCACTCTGATGCTAGTCATAAAAATTTGAATCTGTTCAACCAAAGTCAGAGAGGTTTTTAATCGATTCAAAATAATTTGAATCTATTCACTGTGATGCTAGTCATGAAAATTTGAATAGATTCAACCAAAGTCAAGAAGGTTTATGAATCTAATCAAAATAATTTGAATCGATTCAATCATCACAAAGGAGGATTCTGACACACAAAAATGAAGTTTTCTATACAAGACACCGCACAAGACATTAAGGGATCACATGACTCAATGAGACAAGGTTTGCTAGGTGCTTTAACAAATTTCTAAGCTAGAACTAATCAAGATAATGAACAACAATAAACAACCTAGCTATCTAAACACCATCAAAACATAAACTAAAGAAATAAGCAATATCATCATCAAATAACCTAGCCATCTTAGACATCATCAAAACATAAACCAAAGCAATAAGCAATCTTATCTTCATGGCTTTCGCCGTTCGTTCTGGTGGTTACCACTGTGTATGAGAAGTTCTAAGACTTAGAGTCTGTTTTTTATTGTGTCCTTGGGGAGAAACCGTCAACGATAGGTTGTACCTTAGTTCATAAGCTTTTGATCTGTTGCCACCGGAAAGGGGTTTCTCCGTCATGGGCGAGGTGGTTTTACCATAGGGTCACCTTTCTCGCGAAAAGTTGCTGTCTTTTCGCATTTTCCCTCCAATCTATGATTCTATGGAATTGTTGGGAGGAAGTCTAATTGGATGGTATTATCCGAAAGTTGCTGCGTGATGCTAATGATTTCACATCCCTCCTTTTTGATTTCTTCAGCAGGTTGCAAACACGCACCCAGGCAATGACATCTATGATTCTATGGAGTATGTGGAAAAGTAGAAACTCTAAATTATGGGAAGGCAATGACACTCCCTCATCATCGATCGTTCAACGAGCGCATAATTCACTTCATGAATGGCGTTGTTTACAAAGAGCAAGACAGCCCAACCAGAATATACATCAGGATGAGCTCTGGATTAAACCCCCTCCTTCTAGTTTAAAATGCAATGTAGAATGCACTCTCTTCAACAACAATACCATGACAGGGCTCGAGATCTGCTTTTGAGACTCTTCAGGGGCCTTACGTTTTGGATTATCTAAGTATTCTCTATATACTTCTTTCCGTTCAGAAGCCAAGGCTCTAAGCCTTCTTGAAGCCTTAACCTTCGCCGACAATCATGGCATGGAGTCTATCATATTTGAGTCTGATTGTAAGCTAGTTGTTGATGCTATATATTATTTCCACCTCTACTCCTCTTAATGAGTTTGGATATATAATCTCTAGATGTAAGACCTTATTAGCATCCCACAATAATTATTTTGTGCTTTATGTCAGGAGGCAAGCAAATAGGGTAGCTCATAACATAGCTAGAACTTCCTTATCTCATCCTAGCCCCAACCTTTTCCATAATATACCTGACTATTTGTCTCCGCTATTTTTTACCGAAATGAATTAATCTTGCCTTTGCTAAAAAAATAAAAATAGGTCTTCTAAAAAAATTCTGGTGCCACGTTTTTCTCTTCCTATATTAAAATGAAAATTTTTGGTAGGCAAAGTTTGTTATTTTGATAGAGCTTACGACGAGAAAACAACACGAAACAGAATCCAAACGTGGCTAGCTAAGTCATTATTTCGTTACCTTTCGTTGATTTTTGTTATTAGCTATCGAGGCTGCTTCATCTGATCGTTCAATGATGAAACAAACATGGGTAACCTTCATCAGAATCCTGAAATCACTCTTTTTCACCTTCATCATAACCCTAAAATCACTATTTGTCTCCTCCGACCCACCATCGCTTCCCTCTCTCCCGATGGATCTCGTGGAAGAAATTTTGTGTAGGCTTCCCGTCAAGCTCCTCTTTCAACTTCGATGCCAAAGTAAGTCCTTCAATACCCTAATTTCTAATTCGAAATTCGCTGGGAAACACCTTTCCATGTCAAACATGTACTCCAACCATTTCATTTTAACGTACTCACATGAAACACGATCAGAATCAAGGGTAATCTCTTACCCATTTCACTCCATTTTCTACCCACGTTACTCCATTTTTAACTTCATCGTTAAACCCACTGAATTAGAATACCCTTTCAACAAAGAATACACTATTACTTGTGGTGCTTGCAATGGAATTCTTTGTTTAGCTAAGAAACCACACCCCGATGCTAAACTAACTGATGTCCTTTTGTGGAACCCTTTAATTAAAAAATTTAAATTATTGCCTTCCTTCAATTACACTCCAAGAGACATATATGCTCCTATATTTGGCTTTGGATATGATCATGTATTTAAAGTTTACAAGGTACTTGCTGTTTTTAATTCTGGTGTTGGGGTTTTAAAACCTCGGGGAATGGTTCATACTGTTGGTACTAATTGCTGGAGATTAATTAACGGGGAGTTCCCTCGTCCACATAAATATAATGGAACACTGAGATTCGTGAGTGGTGCGCTTCATTGGATACCATATAAGCATGATTATACTCGTAGTGTTGTTTCTTTTGATTTGGTCACCGAGTCGTATAAAACACTTTTGCAGCCCAACTATGGAGTGGAAGATGTTGATAAAGTGTATTTGGGTGTCTCGAGGGATTGTTTGTGTATCTTTGCATGTGCACAAACATTTTTTGATGCTTGGCTGATGAAGGAGTACGGAAACGAAGGGTCTTGGACTAAATTGTTTTGTGTTTCTTACATTGAAGTAGATCCTTTCTGTAATGTATCTACCACCCGCCCAATATGGATTTCCGATGATGACCAAGTGTTAATGGAATATACATCCCATGGATGTTTGGCCATTTATGATTTCAAAAATGGTACTTTTAAGTTTCCAAAGATTCAAAATATTAATGGTGCTAATGAAATATACATTCCGGGGATGCGGGATAATCTTACAGTTTGTGTTGAGAGTTTGATATCACCTTGTTTCTAATATGAGGACGTCAATGTGGTGTTGGGTGGCTTGAACTTTAGACTCGATTTCATTTATATGTAAATTTCCGTCTATGTTATTTATTTTATTTTTGTTCTAATTAGTAGTAACTTTATTTATCATTGTTTATTGATGGTCGATTGAATATGTAGCTTGAGAAGTTGCTATGTTATTCTCAATTATTAGACAATTAGATTCATTGATTCTCCATTGCATTATCGTTTATAACTATGTGTTGACTTGGATGGTTTGTGATATGATTTTAATGTGAGCAAGTTATGCATTTTTCCAGTTTTATTTTCTCATTCAAAGCAGAAGTAAAATGTGTGTTCGTGTTATATTTGATACTGAACCAAAATTGATTCTTGCTTGTATGTTCCTAAAATGTATGATTTATATTTCTGCTGCTTGTAAGTTTCTATAGTATGAACTTGCATATCTCTAAACAAGAATATTTTTTGTTATTATAATATGATTGGATTTCTAATCCAAAGTTTGCTATTAGAACACAAATATTTTTCTTATACTGCTCAGCAGCACACTATATGAGAGAAAATCTATTCTAATATAATTTAATGTGAAACTAAACATGCTTTATGCAAAACTAGATGCAGAGTTGTAACCATGAAATTTTCTGTGTAAATAACTTCATTTGAATTCATTCTTAACCATAAATTTTTCAGTTTTAAGTATCTTCTTTCATACAAACAGATAACTACCTTCTCAAATGTGAGTCAAATTTGCTTGAAAACGTGTATAGACTCCTGTTAGTTATTCTGGTTTTGGTTTTGTCAATGGTATTGAAGTGTTATCTGCTCCTGAAGATTATGTTGTAGATTATGGAGCTATTTTTGTTGGTCCTTTTGGTGTTAGGGAATACAAGAATCTTTCTAATGTTTTAGAGAACATGGATTCCTGATAAGGATTTTCTGGTTTTTAAGAACGCAGCTATTTTTGTAGATTAATGTTGGAGGTGTGAAATTAACTCCTTTTAATGATACCCTTTAGAGAACATGGATTCCTGATAAGGATTTTCTGGTTTTTAAGAACGCTGCTAAGACGGTAGTTATTGTTGAAGAAATATCCTTTTAGTTATTGTTGTTTTTCTAGTTTGTCAGAAATACGGGAAGAAGATATCTTTACGCATGTTTGGGGGGAGTCGCTTAGTAGAATGTCTGAAGGGACAGCTAATCCGTCTTCCGGTTTGTGTGGATATTTTGTCTTGAAAATTGCTTTTTCTGATATACAATTAGCAACTAACAATTTTGATGAAAGTCTAGTTTTCTATGAGTATGTCAAAAAAGATCCACTCAAAGATCGGTGCAGCTCGAGGTCTACACTATCTTCAAACTGGTTTCACACAAGGAATCATCCACCGCGACATTATTATTATTATTGTTGTTGTTGAAGAAAAACCTCAGTTTTATTTTTCAGCCATATATTTTTTTTTTGGATCGGAAAAATATATTATAGCACTTGAACTAAACACAAGTCGAGAAATATAGGCCAAAACATCAATAGACAATGCAGAAGGCCTGCAGACAAGGGAAACAAACACAACAGCTGCAGAGCACAAACAATACTATAGAAAAAAGCTCCAAAATGCAGAAAACTACAATAACTGATACACAGATTAAATTAATTTGCTTAAAAAATAAACCACCGAGACCAAACAGCAGGCGAAAACCAGAATAATAAACTTTGAATCAATAAAAAATGAGAAACCGCTAGGAACTGAACACCAATTCTGCAACTATCCCAAAACCACCACAAATTTGCAGCAAAAACAACAGTTTGCAACTCAAACCAATGAACCGACACTACCTTTTAGTTATCATAATGCTAAGTTTTTTTAATAACTAAATTTAATGCCAAAACGACAGCAGAAATATGGTTCGAGCATAAGTACTTGATAAGTGGGGACAATCCTTATCTTATAATCCAATTTCATAAGGTTGAGTGAGGTCCAACCCAAAATTCTAAGACTATAGATACAAAAATGAGAGAACATCCTTCAAAAAAAAGAAAAAGAAATGAGAGAACAGTAACCAATGCCTTGGTTTAATAACTAAATTTTAATTCTAATTTTAGAATATCAAATCACAAAACAAATCATCCAAAGCAAATCCATAGTTGAGAACTGTTGTATTTTTATAAGATATATTTCAAAAGTTAATGCAATTAAATATTTTTTTATGCTCATTTAACTTTGTTTACTGAGTCAAAGGCTGTTACATTTTATTCCAAACGTTCCCAACTTGAAAGCTATTATTATTAAGGTTTTATATTTGGCATGACAAAGTCAATTTTTGACTGGTAAAAAATGTAAAAAACTATGATGCACGTTCTTGTTATTGTGAGTAGCGCAGAAGTTTATAACAAACAGGAGAAAACTCTCTTTTTCATTGTTTACTCATCTGTACCACATAAAAGGAAAATCCCCTTTTTATTCTTCAACTCACATATTAACCTTTTAATTTTTCAGAGTCTCACACACAACTCGGGGTTATCATCTTCCTGAAAATATATTCTTGTTAGTTATGTATCCTCGATTTTAATCGAGAAGGGTCTGTTAAATCCTGGGGGGTTAGCGTATAATTACGTGAAAAATCCTTAAGGACAGCGCGATCAGCGCGTCTCAGACTATTCATGGTTTGTTCGTTTTGCAGGTGTTTATTTGATTTGGTTTGATTTGGTTGTCAGAAAGGTTGATAGAGTTGTGTCGGTGACATAATTATACAACAACATCAAAACAGATAAGTTTACTTTGAATTCTTCCTTGATTATTCTTATTAACACACAAATTGATTCTTATATTTATTTGTAGAGATAATTTATGCCTAAATTTACAACAAGAACTATATAAACGGTAAGGCATGATTGGAGAATGAACAAATATAACTATCTAAATAAAATCACTAGTAATAAGACAAATATTAAATAAGTAGCATAAACGAAAATTAGCATCAATAGAGTCTAAAGGTCAAGCCACATATCACCATATTGACATCCTCAATTTAGAAACAAGGTGATATCAAAGTCTCGATGCAAATTTCAGGGGTAACCCAACCATCGACATTTTGAATCATTGGACCCTTCAAAGTACCATTTTTCAAATCATAAATAGTCAAATTTCTATTTCTTTGTTGCGGTGACGCATATCCCATTAACACTTGGTCATCCTCAGAGATCCATAGTGGCTTGATATTTGGACAACGTAAAGAATCTTCCGTGTAATAAAAACAAAACAACTTAGTCCAAGACTCTTCTTTTCCATAATCCTTCATCAGCCAAACACTAGAAAACTTAAGATTATGCTTAAATATACACGAACAGTCATTCGCCAATTCAAAAGAAACAATATTATGAGTATTATCCCTCGATGGAATCCAATTAAGCGAACCACTCACAAATTTTAGTGATTCATCAATACCATCTGGGAGAGGTAACTCCCCACGAATCGTTCTCCAAGAATTAGTACCCATAATCATTCTTGGAGTTTTAAAACCATTATTACTTGAAACCAGTATTAATTTTGAGATTATTAGTTTTAGAGATTTTATAAAAAAAAAAATTAGAATCTATTTGGCTATTTTGAGATTAAAATTTATTTTGTGTTTGTTTATTGAAATAAAATCAATTTTTTTAAAAAAAAAATTAGTTTGTTTATATACAACTAAATAATATGATTTTTTTCCCTAAAAATAAAATAAAATGAATTCTTCGTTAAAAAATCATCTAAATCTTTTGATAGTTATTTTATCTCCCCTCTAATTAAGATCTTCTATTACAAAAGACGCAAAAGTGTAAAAATATATTAAGGTGTCAAATGATTATGATTGACCAAAATTTTATTTTTGTTGGCTATTAAAATTCATAAGTATAGAATAAAAGATTATTTGGGAGCGAGAAATGAGTTATCATGATTCAATATTAAACTGTTTACGTTTTTTTGCTTTTTGCTTTATCTGATCTGCTTTAAGGGTTTTGGCTTAGTCCCCCTCTTGTATATTTTTTCCCCCTTTATTAATAAAATTTATTTGAGTTTAGCAGCAGAGGATGGGTTCTTCGAAGTGTCAATCTAGTTGAGATGTTGTTGCTTCCCTTGATGCATGTCCTTGCTCTGGCTTAGCAAAAAAAATTAATAATCTACAGTTTTGTTGTTTCTGGCTCTTTGAATACTTGGGTAAGCTTGTTTTTTTTGTTGTTTCAAGATCTTTGATATTTAGGTGTGAAAAGTGAGTTAATATGAAAAAGTTTGTTTTAATTGACACTTTTTTTAGGAAAATTCAAATTATAAACATAGAGACAATGGATGGAAGAAATAAAAAACTCAAAAGGGTAGAATGCTTTTTTTTTTCTTTTGAGAAACAAAAGAGTTAAATATTGGTAAGTTGTTAAATAATTACAAGGATGCATAGTTTCGTAGTTCTTCTCAAAGAAAGTTTGGTGCCACGTTTTTTCATTTTTTAATTAAAAGGAATCATTTTTAGGCACTGCTAGTGCTATGTACAGCGAAGTTATTTTTCTCGAAAAACAGTTTTTGTTATGTGGATAATTTTGTTTTAAAAGTGAATTAAGTAAAGTTTGTTTGTTTTTCACGATTGTTTGTTGTTCTTCACGATTGTCTCCCATAGTTTCTTTTGTTAGAGCCATCCACCGTGTGCTTCTTTGTAACGATGAAAGAAACATTTGTCAACTTTATCAGAGCTCTAAAATCACTCTTTCTCATGATCATCATAATCATCAGAACCCTAAAATCACTACTTATCTCCTCCGACCCACCATCGCTTCCCTTTCTCCCGTTCCATCTCGTGGAAGAAATTCTTTGTAGGCTTCCTGTCAAGCTCCTCATTCAACTTCGATGCCAAAGTAAGTCCTTCAATACTCTAATTTCTAATCCGGAATTTGCTAGGAAACACCTTAGCATGTCAAGCATAGCCATGGACCGCCACCGCCTCGTCTTAATCGACTCAAATCATAGGTTAAGCTCAAGCCCAAGGGTAATCTCTTACCCACTTCACTCCATTTTCTACCCACGTTACTCCATTTTTAACTCCATCGTTAAACCCATTGAATTAGAATATCCTTTCGACAAAGAATACATTGTTAATTGTGGCTCTTGCAATGGAATCATTTGTTTAGCTATGGAACAATACTATCCTCCTGAAACAACTGATGTCCTCTTGTGGAACCCTACTATTAAAAAATTCAAATTATTGCCTTCTTTCGAAGAAATTATAGGAGACTACTACGGTTTATTTGGCTTTGGATATGATCATGTATTTGACGTTTACAAGGCGGTTGCAATTTTTTTTTCATTTAATGGATTTCTCAAAATTCAAGGAATGGTTCATACGTTGGGTACTGATTCTTGGAGATCGATTAACGGGGAGTTTCCTCCTCCATATTACTATCAATCGCTGAAATTCGTGAATGGTGCGCTCAATTGGATTCCACATGAGAAGAATTATACTCATAGTGTTGTTTCTTTTGATTTGGTGACTGAGTCGTATAAAAGTATTTTGCAGCCTAACTATGGAGTGGAAGAAGTATATGAAGTGATCTTGGATGTCTTGAGGGATTGTTTGTGTATCTTTGCAAGTAGACTAAAGTTTTCTGATGTCTGGATGATGAAGGAGTACGGAAATGAAGGATCTTGGACTAAGTTGTTTCGTGTTCCAAACATCAAAGACAATAAATTCTTTAGTGCAACTACCACCCACACATTATGGCTTTCCGAAGATGACCAAGTGCTAGTGGAATATACAATTTGGCGGAAACTTTTGGCCGTTTATGATTTCAAAAATGGTACTTTTAAGTTTCCAAAGATTCAAAACATCAATCGTGTGGCTAGCGCTGAAATTTACGTTGAGAGTTTGATATCACCTTGTTTCTAATGTGCGAAAGTCAATGTGGTGTTGTGTGGCATGAACTTTAGACTCAGTAGTAACTTTATTTATCATTGTTAATTAATGGTTGATTGAATTCGTAGCTTGAGAACTTGCGATGTTATTCTCAATTATTAGACATTCGATTTATTGATTTTCAATTACCGATTATATACTTCACAACTGTGTGTTGCTTTGGATGATTTGTGATTTGATTTTAATGTGATCAAGTTATTCATTTTTTTAGTTTTTATTTCTCACTCAAAGCCGAAGTAAAATGGGTGTGCGTGTTAGATCAGTATGTCGTTTGAAAATGATTTGTAGATGGGTTGCTTTGAATGTGAATTTTAAATCTGAGAAACTCCTTATATTCTGTTTTATCTGTGGAATTATTGTGCAAAGATCATTATCTTTGCTGCTTGGTCCCCTCTATACGACACACATATGTTGCGCGCACAAGTGCACTCAATCTAAGTATAACATAAGCAATGTGTACCACCATCAATGGTATAATCACATAAACTTGGTTAAATTTGCTTGTAAGAAAACAGTTAATGATTCATAATAGAAATAATTGATGATTGTTTACTTGACTTCTATTGACTCGGAATAACGTATTTAGCAATGGCTTTTCTGTGTTGTTGCTGCATTATTCAACCATTCATGAATTTTGATCCATGGATTGTTGAAATAACTCCAATTCTGCTCTCAATTATTCTCATTCTTGGATTTCATTGTTCAAAGGTTTCCAATTATTTTATGTAGTGAATCAATATTTGTCTATGCTATTACTTTTACTTTTCAAACATTTCGTTCCATCAATGAAAAGTTTTCTTTTTTGGATTTCATTTGAAAGCTTAACCCGATTATCGCATGGGTTTTTTCTCTAGATTAACTTAAGCCTTTTGCGAAACAACATTGCAGAATTACAACAGTGATAATTGTTCAGAATTACACTCACACCACTGACTATGCTCCATTTGCTAAATCCGACTAAGATTGCACCACTGCCACTTCAACCTGGCGGTGCACCGCCACTGATTCTGACATCACCATGCGTGAAAAGATGTTCTTTATAAGTTGGAACAACTTTCAGCATATCAAGATTTTACTTAAAAAATTGATAATCCAACAAATTGTTGCGCCAACTTTCACAATTTTGTTAGTTGACATAATGTTAGCTTATTTCAGAAAGTAATTTTAAAATTCAAATTCAAATTGACAAAATTCCATCAGAACAATGAGATCTATAACATGAATGACGCAGGATACCTATATTGTTCATAAGAAGGATTTGTACCATTTTTCTCCCAAATTTTTTATTTTTGGTTTAAGTTTTGGTTAACCATGAAAGATCTGTGGATTCTTGAAGAAGTTCAGCATGGGTTCATTCGCCTCAACCCTTAGAGGTTCACAATATGGCTGTGAATAATTTGATGATACTTTTGATTAATTCTGATTTTGCTTTTGTCAATGGTACTTTTAATTTCTGCTCCTGAAGATTTTGTAGTAGATTATGGAGCAAGATTTGATGGTACTTTTCGTTTTAGGGAATTTAAGAACCTTTTTTGCAATGTTTTAGAAACTATTCATTGGATTAATGTTGGAGGTTTGAAAATAACTCCTTTCAATGATGCAGAAAGAAGGCATGAATCAACAGATCGCACCGGTTAGTGTTTATTTCACTGCGTCCCTATTCAACATAACATGGAATATTTCAGTGGCTTCGATTGGTGTTTGATACTTAGTTCGGTTGCATATTTGTGATATAGCTAGTCCTTTTCAAAATTTGCTATTCTTTGACATTTATATCAATCGATGTTTTTCATATAAAAATGTTCCGCATATATAGTTAGTGCTTATTCCTAGGTGAATGTAACTCCTAGGAAGAAAAAGCTGTTGGTGTTGGTTGGTTCAATTGTTGGAGGAAATGTTGTTTTACTTTTAGTTATTGCTGTTTTTCTAGTTTGTCAGGAATGCAGGAAGAAGATACCATGACCAAGGACAGTAGGAAGTGTAGGATGGATGCCTTTACGCGTGTTTTGAGGGAGTTCGCTTAGTAGAATGTCAGAAGGGACTGCTTATCCGTCTGCTGGTTCATGTTGATATTTCGTCTTGAAAATTTCCTTTTCTGATATACAATTAGCAACTAACAATATTGATGAAATTCTAGTTATAGGATCTGATGGATTTGGTATGGTTTACAAAAGAGTGTTAAGTGATACTGTCAAGAGGGGCATTCCAAAGTGAAATATCATTTTTATCCAATATTCGACATCGGCATCTTGTTTTGCTAATTATATTTTGCGAAGAAATTTGACAAATGATACTTTTCTATGAGTATGTCGAAAAAGATCCACTCAAAGATCATATATATGGTTCAGAAGGACTTCAACCTTTGTCTCTGAAGCAGCTTCTCGAGATATGCATCGGTGCAGGTCGAGGTCTACACTATCTTCAAACTGGTTTCACACAAGGAATCATCCATCGCAACATTAAATCTACCAACAGTTTGCTCGAAAAAATTAGGTTGCTAATGCTAAGGTTGCTGATTTCGGACTTTCAAGATCCGGGCCTTGTATTGATGAAACTCATGTGAGAACTAATGCGAATGGTAGTTTTGGTTACCTTGATCTGGAGTATTTTCGAAGGCAACAAGTTACAAATAAATCAATGTTTATTTGTTTGGAGTTGTCTTCTTCGAGGTTCTTTCTGTTCAACTTGATAGGGAACAGATGAATTTAGCATAATGGGCTCTTAGATGGCAGAAGAAGGGTATGTTGGAACTATCAAGGAGAGCTCATTGGAAAAAATTGGTGAAACAACAGAGAAATGTTTGGATGAAAACGACGTTGATAGACCATCTATGGGGAATACGGCGTTGATATCAAGCAGTGAAGATAGAGATAGAAACTCTATTAGGATCTGCTTAGATATTTTAAAATGAGAAGAATGGGAATGAAATAAAATGAAATAGTGTGGAAATAATGTAACAAAATTTTCGTTCTATTGTTTGACTATTTGACGTCGAAACAAAACAAAATTCCGATTCCAGTCTTGCTTATGTAGTAAAATGCTTGACATGGGAAATAAAGATACTACGCAGTACCTGTGCTTTCATAATTTTTATTTGCTTTTAATTTGTTTCCATTATATTATTTTTCTTCATTAATCTTGTTTCCATCTTTCTGATTGGGGAAATTGATATGTGCTAGGGTTGGACCATATGAATGTTCCATAGATGAATTAGAGAGAAGGCTACATGGCTAACTTAAAGAGAAGATTATTTTCATGATAATTAAGTCAAAATTACTTTTTTTAAAAGGTATATAGAATGATGAATGTAAGATATTTTCAAAATATAAGTTAGGACTGTTAGATTATTCGAATGTGTAAATATTTTTCAGTCATAAGCAAGACTCCAAATAAATAGTTATTATAATTTAAGAAAAACTCATTTGTATTTTTGAGTCATATTTTTTTTGAATCGGCAAAATATATTATAGCACTTGAACTAATTACAAGATGACAAAAGGCAAACAATAACAAGCAAAAGGGGACAAGAAAAACTTCCAAATAAAAGCTACACTAACTGATACACAGATTAAATCAATTCACATCAAAAATAACTATGGATCAAGAAAAACAGAGAAACTGCTACGAACTGAATACCGACTCTGCAACAGCCCCAAAACTGCAGCAAAAACAACAGTCTGCAACTCAAATTTAATGCCATAAGCGACTGAAGCAGATATGAGACGAATATAACATTATAAGCCGTTTTCAAAGGGTTGAGTTAGGTTCAACCCAAATTTTTAAGACTATAAATAGATACAAGAATGAGAAAATAGCACCACTAAAGTTTCAAGTTTTCCTAATCATTTACTGGTGGCTTGGTGTAATAGCTAAATTTAATAATAATTTAAGAATATCAAATCACAAATCATCCAAAGCAATGATAAATTTCTCAAGCTCGTAAACAATCGCCCATTAAGAACAAATATAAAGTAAGTGTAATTCAAACAAATATAAAATAAGTAACATAAATAGAAATTAACATATAAGCTGCAATCAAGCAAGTTTAAGCCAAATAGCACCACATTGATATCCTCACATCAGAAACACGGTGATATCAAACTTTCAACGCAAACATCATAGGTAAACGGAATATCGCACATTTGAATCTTTGAAAACTTAAAAGGAAACTTAAAAGTGTCATTTTTGAAATCATAAACTGTCCAATTTTTATTCCTGTGCTGTTCGGTTATACGTCTCATTAGTACTAGGTCATCCTCATAAATCCATAGTGGTCTGATATAATGATCCGTCTCATGAAAACGAAACAATTCAGTCCAAGACTCTTCAATTCCATATTCCTTCATCAACCAAACACCAGAAAAATCACGATGATGTGCAATGATACACAAAGAATCCCTCAATACACCCAAGAACACGTTGTCATTGACGTATTCTTCTCCATAATTAGGCTGCAAAAGTTTTCTACACGACTCATTCACCAAATCAAAAGAAGCAACACAAAGATCATCCTTACTATCCGTATATGTAAACCAGTTAAGTGCACCACCAATGAATACCAGCATACGATGAGTTGGAAGAGGGAACTCCCCGCGAATCATCCTCCAAGAATCAGTACCCAAAGTATGAATACTTACTTGACTTTTGAAGATCCTATCCTCTAAATCTAAATAATCATCGAAAGAAATTGAAAGCACCTTGTAAACATTGTTTACATGATCATAGCCAAAGCCATAAAGAGTAGTAGGATTGTATTCTTGTGAATATTTTGGAGCATGCAATATTTTAAATTTTCTAATGGAAGGGTTCCATAAAAGGATATCATCGGGTTTATCACTATATCTTTTTCCAACAGTCAAACAAAGGATTCCATTGCATGAGCCAACTGTGGAAACCTCCTTTGACTGTAGCTGGGTGGGTTTAATGATTATAGAATTGTCGTGTTGGTAAGGAGGATATCGTAGTCGGGTTGGTTTGAATGTTTTTGGGTTAAAAAAGGAGTGAAGTGGGTAAGAGATTACCTTTATCGAATCCAAATCAGATGAGTCCATTGGGATGAAGTAGAGGCGCTTTGTTGACATGCGAAGGTGTTTCTTGGCAAATTCAGGATCAGAGATTAGAGTGTTTAGGGTTTTGCTCTGACATCGAAGTTGAAGGAGATGACTAACGGGGAGCCTGCACAGAATCTCTTCAATCAGATCGAACGGCAGAGTGGGCAGAGTGGGCGGTGGCGGCGGTGGATCAAAGAAGAGTGAACGTATGAATGATATCAGAGTTCTGATAAAGATGGTGATCAATTGCTTCATCTTGGTGATTACTTGTTCGCGTACAATGACTTCAATAATTGAATTCTTATTTATTAAGTGATTTCATTCGATTAAATAATATTGATTGCTATAATTTTACGTACAGTTCGCTAGAGTAGTTATTTAGAACTATTCAGTAGAGGCTCCAGTCTATATCTATTCTTTAAGTTTTTTGGTAGTGGCCGTGGTTTGAACCCCGGACCTTACATATTTTTATGCAATTATGCAATTGTCCAACCAACTGAGCTAAGCTCACGAGGACTATTCTCTTAAGTTTAAACAAGTGAGAGTTTTTCTATAAACAAATTATTAAATTAAAAATCTCTCAACTTTCATATTTCTCCGATTAATGAAACTTAATCATTTCTCTTTTGTCTAATTTTTTGTTAACAATCTAAAATGGACTCTTTTCTCTAATTATGAAACATAATTTTTACCAAAAATACAATCTTACCCTCTTCTTAATTTTTTAGATACGTTATCGAATTTTATTTTGCTTCAACCTTCCACTATTTTTTCTCTCTTAAAAACAAATTAAAACAAACTCACTTCATAAAACACATTAACTTAATCTTTTTTTAATGAACAAACAAAGTTAATCTTCTATTCTCTATTTCTTGAAACTTAATGTCTTGTAAAAGTACAATCTTACCTCTTATTAATTTTTTGACACTTCATCAAAATTATATCTTTTTTTGTCTTTTGCTTCAACCTCCCCCTATATTTTCTCTCTTAAAAACAAATTAAAACAAATTCACTCGATAAAACACACAAATTTAATCTTTTTTTAAAGAACAAACAAACTTAATTTTCATCCCAATCAAAACAAATTTTCATATAATTCAACTTCTAAATACCTAAAAGGTTAAAAACAATTAACACTCTATTATCACTCTCTAATTATGAAAGTTAAAGACCAGCAAAAACAAAATTTTGCCCCATCTTAATATTTTGAAACCTCAACATATATTTAAATAACTTTCAAAAGATTGATGTCATTTTGTAAAAAAAAAAAAAATCTTTTATATTAATGTATCTAAACAAGCTAAAATTATTTTTTAAAAAAAAAATTACGATAAGAAAACACAAAATAGAATATGATTTTTGTATAAAAATTTGGAAAAATTATTAAATTATTGAATCTCAATATTATTTTTATCTAAACAAAAAATTATTTGGAAAAATTTTAAGTACCATAACAACACTAAGCATCATAACATCAATATAATAAAATCAAGAATTTGCTCTAACCATCCTCATTCATCAATTAAAAATAAATTTCGGGGTGTTACATATATACTACTCTCCAATGAGCTAGGTTTCTAATATTCACAATCGGCTTAAAACTCATACTAACAAATTCTAAAAAGTTACTACTAATTAACTCGCTAAAACATCAGATAATTACTATCTAGAGATAATTATCTCGACTCACTAGTAACTTAGTAAAAATATCTATCCTCACTAAATATCTTCCCAATAAAATTATTAATTTAGTCTTACTCACCAAATGACTAAAATACACCTTAGTTTTAAAATGATTAAAATACTCTTCTAGGCTAAAAATCCACTAATCCCAACACAATTGTACACATAAGCAAATAAGCACATATAAACACACATAAATACATGTAATAAATAATTAAAATAATTCTAGCTAATTACATCCTTGACGAAACCCTGTTTCAAATTTGAACTCATTGGTCGCACAACCATTCACTAAAACTGATGCTGTAAACATCTTCAACTTAAAAATATATACAGAAATACACCATTTTGGACAAGTTTTTTCTTCCCATTTTATCCTTTAATTTCAATTATTTTTATTATATTAGCAATCCACAATAAATATAAGCAATATTAAAAAAAGATCGTGAAGATGTTTTACGTGCTCTGAAAAGAAATATTAAAAAGAGGATGAGGCCAGGTGGTGACACTCAAGTTCAAGCTATCTCAAAAGACAAAGGGCACAACAAAGTGTTTCTCAGTCATCTGTTAATAATGACTGGGAGAATTAGTTGGTGCTTCATGGTATTGATTGAGTGGCACAAGAGGATGTTACGGGGATAGGAAAGGAGATTGGGCCAAATTTTGGCGGAGATAATAATAATATGTTTGATGTTTTGTCTAGTGTGAGACGAAAAAATAAAGAGGGTGTTGGGAAGGGGAAGTGAGTTGAGGGGGCATGGGAGTGGAGGTAGGTCGATTTTTGGTGGTGGAGTGGGTTTAGATTTTTTTAAGTGATGCTCATTTCATCGAACGTACAGGGCTTGGGAGGTCTTGAGAAGAGGAGAGAGGTGAGACAACTGGTGACGGAGAAAAGTCCTTTTATTCTATGTATTCAGGAAACAAAGTGTGTTATGTTTGATGATATGTTATGTAAATCTATTTTGGGCGATGCAAATGTTGGTTATTCTTTTCAGCCTTCTCTAGGTGCCTCCGGCGGTTTAGTAACTCTATGGGATAGTTCACAGGTTGAAGTATGGTCGACTACTTCTTTTGATCATATCTTGCTGATAACTGGTCATTTTTACAAGTCAAATGAGCAATTTGTTGTGCTCAATATTTATGCACCTTGTGATGTTTCTCGTCAACACTCTCTTTGGGTTAATATTACCAACAAATTGGGTACTTATGCTAATAAATATGTTTGTATCTGTGGTGATTTCAATGCGATTTGTAGTGTGTCAGAAAGGTGAAGTGTGGGGTCTATTCAACGTCATTTAGGGATGGCATATCTTAATCAGTTCATTGATGGTTATTTGTTGATCGATTTACCTCGTCGGGGTCGCAGTTTTACTTGATTCAAGGGTGACAGCAAGTCTATGAGTCGAATAGACCGGTTTTTATTATCTGAAAAGTGGTGCTTGTCTTGGCCTAATTGTTTTCAGCTCGCTACGACAAGAAGGTTGTCGGATCACTGTCTGTTATTGCTATCGATTGATGAGGAAAATTGGGGGCCTAGACCGTTACGGTTGTTGAAATGTTGGGAAAATTATCCAGGTTATAAAATGTTTGTTTGAGATCAGTGGCACTCCTTTCAGCTGGATGGATGGGGTGGCTATGTTTTGAAAGAAAAACTCAAGTTGTTGAAATTGGCTTTGAAAGATTGGCACCTTAGGCACTCTCAGAATTTACCTGCAAAAATTTTATTGTTGAAGGATAAGATCACATCGTTTGATTTGAAAGGTGAGATAGAGGATCTTTTGGAGAGTCAGCTCGAAGAGTATCATGGTTTAACTGAGGATTTGTTCTCTTTATCTCGGTCCCATGCTAGTATATGTTGGCAACAATGTCAGGCTCATTGGTTGAGGGAAGGGGACGCCAGTTCAAATTTTTTTCATGGAATCATGTCAAGCAGAAGGAGAGGTAATGTTGTGTCTTGTTTTCTTGTCAATGGTGTTTTGATTGAGGGTGTTGACAATGTCAGAGGGCAGTTTTTCTCATTTTTCTGCTCATTTCCATGCGAGTAATGTTCAATGTCCTAGCATCGAGGGCCTTCAATTTTCGTCGATGTCTCATGGAGAGGGTGCAAGTTTGGTTAAACCATTTTATATGGAACAGGTAAAGGCCGCGGTGTGAGATTGTGATAATTATAAATGTCTGGGCTCTGATGGTATTACTTTTGGCTTCATTTAGGATTTTTAGGATATTCTATGGGATGATGTTTTGCGATTTCTTGTTGAATTCCATAGGAATTGGAGGCTGACCAAAGGCATCAATAGTACTTTCATTGCTGTTATTCCTAAGGTTGAGAGTCCGCAACGGTTTAATGATTTTCGTCCGATTCTTTGGTGGGCAGTATGTATAAAATTCATGCGAAGGTCCTGGCTAATCGACTTTGCTCTATTATTGGGTCGGTTATCTCGGATTCTCAATCTGCTTTTGTTAAAGGTCGTCAAATTCTAAATGGTATCCTGGTGGCTAATGAGGTAGTCGACGACGCTCGCAGATGTAAAATGGAATTGCTTCTCTTTAAAGTAGATTTCGAGAAAGCTTATGATTCTATAGACTGGAGTTATTTAGATGAGGTGATGTGCAAGATGGGTTTCCCAGTTTTGTGGCAGAAATGGATAAAAGAATGCATAGGCATGGCTAAGGCATCAGTGTTAGTTAATGGGTCCCAAACGGACGAGTTTCCTATGAAGAGGGGGTTGAGGCAAGGCGATCCGCTTTCCCCTTTCCTTTTTCTCTTGGCCGCAGAGGGTTTCAATATTTTGATGAAATCGTTGTCCGATACTCATCTCTTTCACGGTTACAAGGTGGGTTCTCCTGTTCCTACGGTTGTATCTCACTTACAATTTGCCGATGATACCTTAATTATTGCTGAAAAATCATGGGCTAATGTAACGCCCAAATTGAAAGTGTCTAGAATTTCCAACAAGTGCGTTAAAACTGATATTGGATACATTAATTATACAATACTGAAACGACATCAGTCGGGAAATCAGTTACAAAAAACCAGCTTGAGTCCTATGTTACATTTGCCACGAGAAAATCAGTTACAAAAAATCAGTTACAAAAAATCAGTTACAAAGTTGGTTCCACGAAAGCACGATCAATCCAAAGCTTTCTCCTTACTTTTGCCACGAGAAACCTGTGAACCTGAACAAAGAAGGAAAGGGATGAGACATAATGTCTCAGTGAGTTCTACCTAATCCTAGGCTATAGGTAACCTCGGGGAAAACCTACGATTACCAGGTGTCTACAATACAACCTAACGGTTGATTATACGTGAGTGGTTATGCTTGCCTAGATGATAGTGCATGCTAGATCCGTCATAGGTTCATCATATTTGACAAAGGTTTAGCTTACATCTTACATGTCATGGCGATCAAGGGAAACTAAGACAGCTATACCGAGATATGCTAAACACATCAAGGCCGAAACATAACATATTCATGACACGAATCTAAACCGGACGATTAGGAAAACCTAAGATCGTCGTCGGTAAAACTTCATAAACTTGCTCTTGTCTATTATCATATCATAACATATCGTATCATACATAGTCACATTCATTTTTAGTAAGAGGTTAGCGTTGAACAATAACATTATCTGAGTTCATTTTACGGAGATCCCCGGGGTGGAGTAAACCCGAGCACAATCCCATACATAACCAATGAAAACCTATCTAAGGTACATAGGACTCCCTCAGTGTCATGCGGGACCCCCTTACGAAGCTTATCCCGTTTCACCTAGTGGAAGCCCCTCGAGATCCAACCTAACATGGATCACAAGAGACACGACACCTACGTCTTGCTTATACATTCTTAGTGAATAGATTAAACTAATCGCTTCACGTCTTAACATACGTAAGTTTCATGTTTAACATTCTAGTTCTTGACTTTCTAAGTCGAGGCTCTATGCTTTCTTCCATACTTAGTGTTATATCCTACCAGCATCCAGGATCGTGTCATAATATCTCATGTGCTATTCTTCATTGAAATTGTTGACGTTGTTCATGTATTTCATTACCAATATCTTTAGGTGTAATGTACAATGAATACTTAACTTTGAGGGGTTTTTAAAAGTTATAAGAATCTGCAAGGAAAAGCCTCTTCGAAACCTCTGCATCACATAAAGTTTTCAAAAAAGTGCTATGCTGTGGAATCTCGCATGAGCGAGATCCAAGGGAGATGCCAAGCGAGATTCTCGCTTGAGCGAGCTCCAAGAGAGATGCCAAGCGAGATTTAAATTTGATTCGACATTGATTTCGCTTGAGCGAGATTTTCTCGCTTAAGCGAGGTTCTTCAGTACCAGACCTGCAAAATTCGTGTTTTTGACCTCTAAACCTCAAAATTAAGTTTCCAATGCACACAAGACACCAAGAACACATAGAAAACAGTTTAGAACAATTACATGGAAACAAACAACATAATTTCAATGATTAATGGCAAAAGGGGTACTAATTCTCCTAGCACATAAACTAACATAATTCATATATCTTCTGTCCCACCAGTCGTACCAGATACGACCTCGTCAACTGATTCTCCACCACCTTTAAATCGGTATGGCATCACTTATGAGAGAAGGTTTGGACCACATGCTTCAGTTCCTACTTCAAGTGTCTCCACCCGTGCTCCAGATCCACCTGCATCTCCTGATTTTCCCATTGCCATCCGCAAAGGTAATCGTTCAACCCGTAACCCGTATCCTATTTATAATTTCTTGTCTTACCATCATTTATCTCCCACCTATTGTGCTTTTGTTTCTGCACTTTCATCTGTTTCTATTCCTAAGACAATTTAGGAAACATTGTCCCATCCAAAGTAGAGGCAAGCCATACTTGATGAAATGTCAGCTTTAGAATCTAATCGTACTTGGGAGCTTGTTCCACTTCCTTTTAGGAAATCTATTGTTGGTTGCAGGTGGATATTTAATGTTAAGGTTGGCCCTGATGGATAGGTAGATCGGTTGAAAGCTCGCCTAGTGGTGAGGGGAGATACTCAAGTCCATGGTCAAGATTATAATGATTCTTTTTCTCTAGTTGTAAAAATGGCATCTGTTCGACTCTTTCTGGCAGGGCTACAATGAAACGTTGGTCTCTTTTTCAGTTGGATATCAAGAATGCATTCTTCCATGGTGACTTGGAGGAAGATATTTACATGGAGCAACCTCCTAGGTGAAGTAAATAAAATAGTCACAAGGAAGGGGGGGCGGGGGGGGGGGGGGGGGGGGGGGTTTGAATTGTGACCCTTTACAGTGGTTCACCCAATGTGGGCTAGTTCACTCCTCACAATCTTGTGAGAGTTTCCACTATGATGCTTGAAATAACTTCTCAAATCCTGCACCTTACAATCTTTGTTCACATGAAAAATTACAACTCTGTATTCTCTAAACCTCAGAAGGTTGCACCTTGTTGCTAAGTTACCTACTTAGACTTTTACAATCTTTGCTCAAACTAACAATTTAGTACCCCTAAAGTTGTATGAGACTTTGTTTGCAATTTGTATGGAGGTTGGATGTTTGAAAACAAACTAAGAGGAATGGAAGAAGTTATCTTTAAAAGAGATAACGGAGAGAATATATTTACACCACAAAGAAGATAGAAAGAGTCTTCAGTGATGATCAATTCAAATTGCAAGACCTTCAAACACGTTTCAAATGTTTTTAAAATTCTAGTCCACTTGTTTTAATATGTTATGTGCAATGTTTTAACGTTTGCGATGTTCTGTTCAATATTCCAACATCACGAAATAAACAGAAATAAAAACAAGAAAATAAATGACAAGAAAGTAAAGAACAATGTGAGTTTGTTGACCCAGTTCGGTAAACACACCTACTCTGGGGGCTACAAAGCCAGGAAGGAAATCCACTTGTGTAATCCTTATTCAAAAGCTCTCAGCAAACTCCTCGTTTACACTTTATGACCTAGGACCTACCCGTATAGACTTCAATCTAGGAACTCCAAGATCTGAGATCCCATCTCACTATCCTAATGGTCAATCACAACCCCTTTGACCTATCAGACCTAAACACAAACACAAAGATGAAGTTACCTTCAAACACAAACAACTAACACCTTGTTTCACAACTTCGGTGCAGTACACAAGAGTATCAAACTCACACAAATAAACCTAAACAAGTATCACAAACGATACAGGAAAGGCTCACAATATAGGTTCTAAACTTGCATCACAAACGATATAAGAGTAGAGAACATGTAGACTTAAAACCCTAAAAATCTAAACATTTTAGTATGACGGCTTGAATGATCAATTAGGTCTTGAAGTCTTCTTTATATACTGAACCAGCTTTGGCCAAATACTTAGTTGGGCTTTAGAACAAAGTAGATCGGTTCAGCAAATCTGCAAAATAAAAATCAGAAACAAATATGGAAAATCCTAAATTGTCAGAACATCTTTAGGATCGTTTTAACCAATAATACATATTTCCTAAAATATAAATACTACTTTAGAAATATTCCACAGCTGATTCTGTAAAGATATGCGCGTTGCTTGGTCAATAAGATAAGGAAATATTGTTTCCTTAAACAATAAAGGGCGTGCGTACAAATAGGCATGAACCCAGGCACACTGAACCGTGCCAGGATGTTGGAACATCGTATCCAACATCTTATAGAGATGTCTAACCACATCTTGGAACATTGGTTCCAACTTACACATCAAGGATATTTGTTTTAGCAATAATGCAACCAATACAAATACCCAACAATCTCCTCCTTTGGCAAACTTTTGGCTAAAACAAATTAAAGCCAAATCCAAAGAATAAAGAGGGATACAGAGCACAACCACTTTTCCAAGAGCATGAACACATACCTATGAAGAAACAACTAGCACACATAATACAAAGAGATACCTTAGATACACTTCCTCAATTCTTCACGAACACATATTCTAGAAGAAGAAGTAGCAGGCCGAATCACTAGCATCCAAGAATACCTCACATAATCTTCAATCACAGCTTCAGCTGTAGAGGCATTACACTTTATCAGAGACATGCAGCAGTGGATCAGATAAATAGCATAGTCTCACAAGAGCAGAGGAAAAATAAATTCTTATGCTACAACTAGGAAACATAAGTTCCCTACACATCGGATGTTCCAACATCCTTCACCACATAGAGCAGAGGGAAAATAAATTCCTATGCTAAAGTCAGGGAAAACAAATTCCCACACAAAAATAGAGAGAAGCAAATTCTCTCAAGAACAGAGGAAAAATAAGTTCCTATGCTACAATTAGGGAAAGAGAATTCCCACACAATAGAATCTTTCAACATCCTTCATAACATCAGACAGGAGTACCTGCCACACATAGAGGCAAGGGAAAAATAAGTTACCCATACCTACAGAGTACTGTCACCAACCAACCATTGCACAGAAAAATAATTTCCCATACTTACAAGTGACAAACATGGATGTCTACAGAGTACTGTCACCAACCACATAAAGAAGCAAGGAAAAAAATGAATTCCCATACTTACATGTGACAGACATGGATGTCTAAACATTTGACTTAACATCCCGTCAACCAGCTTGGACTAGCACAAGCACACATAGAAGTATCACTCCCCCTAAATATAAGAACCTATGAGTGACTACTTACATGAATATTCTATTACTCCACCGGAATACATGCATATTAAAAGATATAAACTTCTATTGCATAGATAAAAGAATACTTAAATTACCCATACCTACAGAGTACTGTCACCAACCAACTATTGCACAAAAAAAAAAATTCCCATACTTACAAGTGACAAACATGGATGTCTACAGAGTACTGTCACCAACCACATAAATAAGCAAGGAAAAAAATGAATTCCCATACTTACACGTGACAGACATGGATGTCTAAACATCTGACTTAACATCCCGTCAACCAGCTTGGACTAGCACAAGCACACATAGAAGTATCACTCCCCCTGAATATAAGAACCTATGAATGACTACTTACATGAATATTCTATTACTCCACCAGAATACATGCATATTAAAAGATACAAACTTCTAATGCATAGATAAAAGAATACTTCAGGTTCTGGGCATAACATCTTTCAAGAATACGCTCGCTGGAGGTCTTAGAACCTTCTTCGAACCGGTGAGTTGCTTCGAATCTCTTTTTCACCGAAAATAAATCGGTGAAACTTCTCTTTCGATGCTGATTTTGCTTCCTCTTTCTCACTGGAATGAAAACTCTTCTTCTCCGATTCGAAACCACTTCGATCCTTCTTCTTCTCTTTCTCACTGTGATCGTACGATCTGTGCTTGAATTGCAGTGGCTGGTATTCGATGATAATGATTCAGTTGAATCTCTGAGAATCCACACTCAAATTTGTCGCAATTGATTATTGCTTCTTGATTCTGGAAATTAGGGTTTTGGTTTATGGATTTTGACGGAAGATTGAATGGATTAGGGTTTTTTACAATTCGTAACTAACTCAGATTGTGTTTGTTTCTCTGGAATTTTGGATTATGGTTGAATGTTGATGATGAATATTGGTGAATTCTGGAAATTTGTGTTGTTTTTGGGACGAATTTTGAGTTTGTTAGGGTTTGAGATTCATATGTTCTTGATGAGATTCATCGAGTTCATATGAATCTTGATGATTTGATTTGTTTTTTGGTGGAGAGAGAATCTGTAAGGTGTTTCTGATGAGTTGTCACTGAATGAATGGTGATTTTTCTGTTCTGGGCTTAGGTGGCCTTTTATAGGCTGCCAAGTGGCCTCTGGACGAATAGCTTGCTGACATGTGGCGCAGAATGCTGATTTGGACAAAAGGGACCTTTCTGCAATTCTTTGAAATTAAAGGATCAATCTGCAATTGAGACAAATGGACTAAAAAAAACTTGACACTAATAGGGACCATTCTACAAAAAAAAGACCAAAAAAAACAAATTTAAGACCAAAAGGACTTAAATGCAATTTCTGAAAGTAAAAGGACCAAAAATGAAAAATAATAATAAAATTGGACTAAAATTGGTAAAATGAACAAAACGTAAAGTGAAACAATTAAAAATAACAAAACGGACTAAAACGAACCAACTACTTAAATGAGGTACTTCAAAGTAATCTCTCTCTGTCAAAATTTTGTGTGAAATGACCAAAATGCCCCTAGGAACCAAAACGACTTAAAATGACTCAGATGCAATTTTAAAATGATTTTTAACAAGGAATTTAAGCAAAAATCTATACAAGCACATTGAAAAGACCCAGAGACAATTTTTGGAAATTAAGCAGAGTTTTAACACATGAAAAGACTAAAATGTTCCTAGGGGCTAAACTGACTCAAAATGACTTCAAATGCAATTTTTTGAAATGGATTTTGACATGGAATTGAAATAAAGACTTATTCAAACCAATTGAAAAGACTCAAACAATTTTTAAGGACTAAAACGAGGTTGGATACAGGAAATGACTAAAATACCCTTTTTCATGAATTTTTGCAAATAATATTGAAATAAGATGCAGAGAAAGATGCAATTGATCAGAAACAATTTCAAATGACTTAAAATGCAAGAAAAGAAGAATTGAGCTAGTATTTTTAGGTCCAAAATTAGGGTATAACAATGCTCTAAGAGATATGTGCGCAATTAACCCAGTGTTGATACTTCTGGGGTTCCATCCTTTCTTGTAGGGTTTCTGCTGAAAATGATTGGACTCACCATGTAGCTTGAAGCAATAAGGTCTAATGTGTCCCTTCCCTTTACAGTGATCACGAACCCAAGACTTTGGTTTCTTCTTGGTATGATGTTCCTCTTAATGTTTAAACATTGAATCTGCGGTCATCATTCCAGCGTGTTCCTTCATCTGCTCGAGTTGGGAGTTCAATTTTAATAACTCATCATTGAGTTCTAAGATATGAGCTAGATTATCAAACCTTTTATCCTGCAGTTGTGCAATCTCTTTTACCTGTTCCTCAACCTTTTGGGTTAATTCAGTATTTTTAGCCATCAGGTAATAGTAGGATATAGCAAGCTCATCATAAGTCCTCTCCTCTTCACAAGACTCAGTGACATAATTCTACCAGTTAGGGCAGAGACATGATTTGCAGATTCAGCTTTTACTTCATCATCTGAGCCATCTCCATCTGACCAAGACACAACTAAACTCTTCTTCTATTTCTTTATCTCTCATTTGAGCCATCTCCATTCTGTCCTGATATGACCATATCCTTCACATTCATGACTTTGAACTCCTTTGTAATGAGAGTTCATTTCATCAGATCTTGTCATCTTCTCTTTACCAGGTTGATTATCAATGTTGGTTCTGATGTTCTGACCATTTGGCATGGACCTTCTATCAAACCGTCTGAAAATCTTCTTGAGCTGTCTCCCAAGAAGTGCTAGTGACTCTGACATATCTTCATCATCTTCATGATTTCCCTGTGTCTCATCAGAATCCATACTAGAAGTAAAGGCAATACCATTTCCCTTATAATCAGTCTTGCTGTTGACAGTTATTTCAAAGTTTTGCAGAGATCCTATTAATTCAACAACCTTTAAACTAGATATATCTTGAGCCTCCTCAATTTCAGTTACTTTCATGTCAAACCTCTTAGATAGAGATCTGAGAATTTTTCTAACAAGTTTTTCATTAGAAATTTTCTCTCCAAGAGACTTAAAAGAATTTGCGATATCTAGAATATTCAAGTGGTAGTCCTAAATGCTCTCATCTTCCAACATTTTCAGATTCTCAAATTTAGTAGTAAGAATTTGGATTTTAGCACTTTTTACCTTGGTAGTACCTTCATGTGCAGTTTTGAGAATCTCCCAAGCATCCTTAGCCACAATGCATTGTTTGATCAATCTGAACATGTTCTTGTCTACACCATTGAACAGAGCATCCAATGCCTTTGAGTTTCCAAGAGCTAGTTCATTTTCAGCAGCAGTCCATTCTTCTTCTGGTTTCAGAACATCAGTCCTATTACCATCAGCATCAAGTGTCACAGGATGTTCCCAACCTTTCAGAACTGCCTTCCAGGTTTTGCTGTCTATGGTTTTGAGAAAAGCACTCATGCATGATTTCAGTAATCATAGTTTGAGTCATCCAACAAAGGAGGTCTGTTTACAAATCCATCTTCCTTGTCCATAATGCTAGAATGAAACTTCCTTGGAGCTCACCCTAAAACAGACAGGGTGCCTTCTCTGATGCCAATTAAAATTCTAGCGCACTTGTTTTAATATGTTCTGTCAGATGTTTTAACGTTTGCAATGTTCCGTTCAATGTTCCAACATCACGAAATGAATAGAAATAAAAATAAGAAAATAAATGACAGGAAAGTAAAGATCACAATGAGTTTGTTGAGACCCAGTTCGGTGACAAACACACCTACTCTAGGGGCTACCAAGCTAGGAAGGAAATCGACTAGTGTAGTCCTTATTCAAAAGCTCTCAGCAAACTTCTTGTTTACATTTTATGACCTAGGACCTACCCGTATAGACTTCAACCTAGGAACTCCTAGATCTGAGATCTCATCTCACTATCCTAATGGTCAGTCACAACCCCTGTGACCTATCAGACCTAAACACAAACATGAAGATGAAGTTACCTTCAAACACAAACAACTAACACCTTGTTTCACAACTTTGGTGTAGTACACAAGAATATCAAACTCACACAAACAGACCTAAACAAGTGTCACAAAGGATACAAGTAAGGCTCACAATATAGGTTCTAAACTTGCATCACAAACGATACAAGAGTAGAGCACATGTAGACTTACATCCCTAAAAATCTAAAATTTTTAGTATGACGACTTGAATGATCAATTAGGTCTTGAAGTCTTCTTTATATACTGAAGCAGCTTGGGCCAAATACTTAGTGGGGCTTCAGAACAAAGCAGATCGGTTCAGCTAATCTGCATAACAGAAATCTGAAACAAATATGGAAAGTCCTAAAATGTCGGAACATCTTTCGGATCGTTCCAACCAATAACAAATATTTCCTAAAATATAAATACTACTTTAGAAATATTCCACAGCTGATTCTGTAAAGATATGTGTGTTCCTTAGTCAATTAGATTAGGAAATATTGTTTCCTTAAACAATAAAGGGCGCACGTACAAATAGGCATGAACCCAGGCACACTGAACTGTGCCAGGATGTTGGAACATCGTATCCAACATCTTAGAGAGATGTCTAACCACATGTTGGAACATTCTTTCCAACTTACACATCAAGGGTGTTTGTTTTAGAAATAATGCAGCCAATACAAATACCCAACAGTTTTCTTGTATGCTTTGCAATGGTGCAAGTAATGTTGAGCCTTTGATCTCTATTTATAGATTTTATGGGCTCATATAGCCGTTGTAGGATGTCCAATGGTGTTATGCCATCTATCATGGGTCCCACAAGCTTTTACTTGAATTTCAGGGTAAACATTCTGATCAAGGATGAACATCAGAATGTTGTTGTGTTCTTGATGATTTGGGTTCATGTTGATGAAGGTGAGAAAAACACAAGAAGGGGGGTTGAATTGTATTAGATTTTTCTTCGTATTCTCCTAAGCTGAAACTCACTGGCCATAAGCAAATAGAGAGTGCTTCTGAAGTGATGTTCAGAACTAACTTGCAGCGGATAAAAACAGAGAGAGAGTGAAGAAAGACAAAACAATTTTATAGGTTCCTTCCACAAACCAGAAGTAGTCCTGTCCCCCTTGCACTTCCAAGGAGAGTTCACTAAAAAATGTAAATATCTGATTACAACTGCTCACTGCTACAACTAGCAAGAGACTTCAAATTGCTCAAGCACAACTGCAAGAGACTTCCTATGCTCCTGAACACAATCAAGAGACTTCTAATGCTCAAGCACAACTTCAAGAGACTTCTAATCAAACAGAATTACAAAGAAAAATGTTTGAGATTGAACACTTGATATACAATCAGTGGTGTTCACAATACAAATCAGATACAGACTCTTAAGACTCTAGAATTTCTAAGATATGAACTTTGAAACAGAAATTCTAAGAGAATTTTGAATGCAAAACAATTTCAACAGAGTTTTGGCACTTGTAAATTGTTGTTGAGTCTTTACCAATCTCTAAGTCTTCACTCCTTTATATAGAGGTGTGAAAGAGACGTTGTGAAATTGCCAGCACATCAAAAAGAGTCGTTTGAAGCTTTGATCAATCACCAACGATCTTTTGCTTGATATGGTAGTTGTCCTATGAAGGATCAATTTGAAATACATTCCCATTGTGAAGGAACATCGATGCAGGAAGAGCTGTTTTTCTTGTCTTGTAGCAGGGACAAAGAAGAGTAGTGGAGGTAGTGGTTGTACACTTCGTATAATTGTACTTTTGTCAATGCTTTTTGAAGATAAGCATCCAATGCCTTCAAGTCCATTCAAAATGACCGTTGATTTACATTTCCAGTCTTCTGCAATGCTTAGACGAGTTTAAAACCATTAAACAGCCCTTGAAGCTTTAAGTCTTGCATCTTCTGATGAACTTCAGCTTCTGGTGATCTTTAACTTCTGATGAGATGCTTCTGATGAACTTGCTTCTAATGACTTCATCACTTCAGAAGCGCTTTGTCTTCAGGAGCACTTTTGACTTCAGGAGCACTTCTCTTCAGACGCTTTAAGCTTCCTTTTTGTTGATACTTTTGCTCTCTTTTGTTCATCCAGAACCTATTAAGATGTCAAATTTGTCTATGGTCCTGTACACTTGAACAAATATTAGCTAGTCCAATTGAAAAATTTTAATACCTTGTTATCATCAAAACTCTTAAGGTTCATTGTTAAACACATTTTGTTCCAACACATGGCGTTTCAAATGAATTTCTGGGCAATATCCAAGAGTAGTGGCTTTTCCACATACATCAGAAAGTTGCTTTCCCAGATTTGCTTCGGGACTGGTGCAGGAGAGATAAAGTGGATTCTGCATCTTCATGTCTATGCTTTGAGGGATTGTGTGGTCCATTTACTGTACCAACTCCGAAGCGTGTCTATCTATGATTGTGCAGGACAAATTTGCTTTGCTTTGCTTTTTGCTTTTTCACCTATTGTATTGTTCATAATGTAAGCATGTGCAGAGCTGAACATTCTGACCATCAGAATGTTCCTTTTTTTTCACTTAGGATGATTTGTAAGACTACCATTTGATGTAATCAAATCCTAATAGTGAAACAACAATGAAGAGCAGTTATTTTAACATCTAGGATGATATTCCCTTTTGGAATATTCCTAGTACTTCAATGTTCATAGTCTTAAATGAACATTGAATTTCCTTTTTGACATATTCCTTCTATATGCCTTTATTGCTTGATTGATCTATGCAAATGTACTTTCCTGGACATTTATCCATGTCACATGTGTCTTTCATGACCTTGATCAATGTTCTTGAGATTTCTGGCTTGTATAAAAACAACCTTCTGATCTCTGATTGAACATTCTGATCTCTGAGCAACATTCTGATCTAACTTTCTGACCTCAGTGTTAGATCATGAATTCAAATGTCCTTTGATTTCTTAATTCTTGGTATGATTTAAACCTTGTTCATGTCTTAGTAAAACACTCAAGAGCACAAGTTAAATACCAAGGAATTAATCATATTCCATTAATTCTTTAATCATAATGGTTTATTATCTTTAAAATTAATTAGGGATTTTGCCTCAACACTGGGTTTGTTGCTCAGGGGGAGTGTGATCTGGTATGAAAATTACATAAGTCTTTGTATGGCTTAAAAAAAATCTCCTCGGGCATGGTTTGGAAGATTTAGTAGAGTCCTTCAACAGTTTGGGATGATCCGTTGTGAGGATGATCACTCTGTTTTTATGAAATGTTCTTCCTCGAATAAATATATCTACCTAGTGGTTTATGTTGATGACATTGTGATTACAGGTGATGATAATGAGGGTATCAATGCATTAAAACAACACTTATTTCAAAACTTCCAGAATAAAGACTTGGGTCCTCTTCGTTATTTTCTTTGTATTGAAGTAGCACAATCAAAGTTAGGAATTGCTATCTCTCAAAGGAAGTATTCTCTTCGTTGTCGTTGTCATCACCATTGTTGTCGTCAATGTCGTTAAAGTTGTAAGTTGTTTGTCGATGTCGTTAAAGTTGTAAGTTGTTTGTCGATGTCGTCGAAGTCGTTGGTCGTCAAGTATTGTTGTTGAGTCCATGCATCATCATTGTCAGAGAAGAGGGCTCATGCCCTGGAATGCTAGTCATTCACTCCTAAAGACGAGGGCTCATGCCTTAGGAGCTTTTGCTCAATAAAGACGAGGGCTCATCCCCTAGGAGCTTTTCCTCAATAGCGACGAGGGCTCATGCCCTAGGAGTATACTTATGCTCAAAAGCGACGAGGGCTTATGCCCTAGAATGGTACCACATGTATGAGTAAAATGATAGAGTTGCATAGTCGATTTAAGTTGCATTGTCGAGTCAAGTTGTTAAGTTGATTTATGAAGTTGATATTGATGTTGATTATGAAGTTGATTATGATGATGATAATGATGCTACATGACCATTGCTATGATATGTTGATGATGTTTATGTTGTTAAATATAATTGATGAATTATATGCTTAATATTATTGTTTGTGAATCTCACCCCTTTTGCTTGGAAATGTTGCTCTTCGTATGAGTAACTTGCAGGTGATCGAGAATAAGTAGTTGTTGATTGATGTCGTGAGTGGCTATCTCTCACTGTGTCTTTAGGTGCTCTGATACGTAACGGGATGGGAACTTTTGTGGCTATTTTCTATTCCTTACGTATTGCTTATGATTTAACATGACTATGATTTAGCTTTTCGATTATTACGAGATGTTTTGATGAGGCCTTCGTGCCAAGACTAATTATGTTATTGAATTAAAATCCGCTGCGAAGTTTTTGAATATTTATGTTGACCAATTTATGAAGGATGAATTGTTATTTATTCCATTTATGATTTTTAAGAAGTGTAGCATTCCGTTTATATTGAATGACTCTGATTTATATGGGAAATTTTTATGTTGGGAAAACGGGGTGTTACACAGAGGGTGCTGCTGAAACGATGTTCGTGGCAGTGCATGTGGTAGTTGAATTTGTGGCTTGTTTTGGTTTGTTTCTGTTCGAGATGGATCGATTTGCACTACTATTCTACCGTTTCTGTCTTGAATTTGGCATATGGATTTCGGTGGGCCGAGTTTTTGGATAGGTTTGTTTTTGCTCTGGTGGTTCGTGAGTTGAGGGGTGCCTTTATGATTTATGTCGGGAGTCTAGTGGGCCGATCACTTTTGATTCGAGATTGGAAGCTAGTTTTTTGACTCAGGTTCTTTTAGGATTTGTCGGTGGATCCTCCGTCTTACCGGAAGTTGAGTGGTGGTCGCGTCTGATCGTTTGAAGCAACTAATCATTGTCGGCTACTTTATTGATCTTTGTAGGTGGTGTCGGAAAATTGTTGTGTTGTTGTTTTTTCGCTGGGTGTTTTGGGGGCTTTTATTTTCTTATTGGTGTAATACTTGGGATTTAATCCCCTATATATATATATATATATATATATATATATATATATATATATATATATATATATATAATATTTTGCTATTTGTAACAGCTCAGGTGGGTCCTGGCTAGGCACTGTACCCCCCGGGCACTGTTACTCACAAGCTTAATCACTACCCCCCCCCCCCCCCTATAGTAGTGTTTTTGCCTTCCGTGGGAATCGAACATAGTACCTAGGGTTAAGTACTACTTCAATGCATTCCCACTACCAATTGAGCTACAAATGTAACACTCATACTAGACGTATCTAGAAAGCCTAGCATGTGCATTAGTTTAGTACTGGATACATTAAAAATTTACAACAATAAAACTTCGAATGAATATCTTTACAACAATATGCGTTCGTACCATAAAATCACAATTCAACTTTTCTAAAGTATAATAAATGCATCCTTGGATATCCATATCATCCTGCAGCGGGTACGAACGAACACTTGCTGAAACATCCATTCGGCTACTAGCTCAATTGGTAGTGGGAATGCATTGAAGTAGTACTTAACCCCAGATACTATGTTCGATTCCCACGGAAGGCAAAAATACTACTATAGGGGGAGGGGGTAGTGATTAAGCTTGTGAGTAACAGTGCCGCGGGGTACAGTGCCTAGCCGGGACCCACCTGGGCTGTTACACTATTCAAAATAAAAAAATAAAGGTTGAGGTAGGGTTGGACACTATGCACACAAAAATGAGAGAGAAATGGAGTAAGACTGTATGCGAGAAAGTGCAGATGTTTTCGTTTTTATTTTTGATAAATCATAACCATTAATGTAATCTTATGGCATTTTCGTGGTGCTTCACCGGTGAGGGACTTAATTAAACCCTCACCCTAGAATCCATCATTCCAATTTGTTTTTGAAATTAGTCAATTTTAATTTTTCACTATCCAATGCATAAAACTTTGTTCACACATCTACAATATTAATTTATTCTTAAGGAATATTGTTTGCGCCATTTTTGAATTGAAATATGTCCAACCTTTATTCATACTAGCGAAAAGATGGGCACGTGTAAATTATGAACCGTATTTTATATGAAATTTTGATTTTGATTAAAATCATAAGTACAAATATATGTAACAAAACCAAAAAATTAATATAGTAATTTAACAAATATAATATAACTTCTTATCTTTTTTAATACAACCAACAATATAACATTAATATAGAAAATTTGATTAAAGGTGTATAATTAGAATTAGAAAAAGTTCATCCCAAAATCTCAATCCCCTTAATATATAATATTGATAATGTTGTTCTTATTGTAGTGTGATATTTTCTATTTTAATGAGATTTAATTTTTTAATTAAATTGAAAATAATATTATCAAAGGATAACATAGTAAATAAAATAATTTAAATAAAGGGTAAAATAGGTAATGAAATAACCAGCCCAAACTCATGTATTTTAAACTTATTTTCTTTATATATAACTAGCGAAAAGACCGACATTCCCCTTGCATGTCTTTTCGCTTTTTTTATTGCTAACGCGTCTAAATTATGAACGGTATTTCATATGAAATTTTGATTTTGATTTAAATAGTTAGAACAAGAATGATTCATACAAATCCTCTTGGGTTTTGATGATAACAAAGTATTGAAGAACAATTGGCATACTAACATATGTTCAACTGTGCAGGATCTGTCTACCATGAAGAAGGAACATATGAAGAGCATCAGAAAAGGATTAGGAAGCTTAGAAGATTATGGTGGAAGGTCAATCAGAAGTCAACGTCTTTAGAAGAAGGATGCCTCACAGAAACTTGAGAGTGACATCAACAGATTCCGTGTGGACATCAGACTCAGAATCTGACCAAGCTATTTGGATCTGATGGATCCTGATTCCACGTAAGTTTTTGTCTTATTCTGTGAGCCGTCTTTATCTTAGCATCTGATAGAGCAGTTCTTTTTATCCTCTTTTGTCTATGTGTGCAAACAGACAAAAGATATCAAGAATAAATAAAGCAAGTAGTGGTGGTCATGGTTTGGTCAACCACAAAACCAAACCAAACGGAACCAAATTGCTGAAATGGTTCGGAAAAACTGAAACGAACCGTTTAAAGTTTGAAAGTAACCAAACTGAACCAAAGTTATCGTTCGGTTAACCATTTGCTTACCTATGAATCAATCCGAACCAAACCAAAAAAAAATAAAAAATTTATCCAAGGAATAAAACCACTTTTATTAATTAAAAATAGCAAATTAAAATAAAAAATTAAACAAATATTTTTTGAATAAGCTATTTTGTTAGATCATAGTAAGCTGTTTTGCAAAAAAATAAGTTGTTTTTTAAAAAGAGATCGTCATAAGTTTTTTTTACATAAAATAAGTTGTTTTGAAAGGAGATCATAATAAGTTGTTTTGAATAAAATAAGCTGTTTTGAATAAGTTATTTTTTAAAAAAGAGGTCGTAATAAGTTGTTTTGCATAATATAAGTTGTTTTGAATAAGCTATTTTTTTAAAAAGATATCGAAATAAATTGTTTTGCTTAAAATAAGTTGTTTTGAATAAGTTGTTACTTAAAAAGAGATCGTACTAAGTTGTTTTGTATAGAATAGATATGGTTAATGGTTCAGATAATTAAGGTTATTAACGGTTCAACTCGGTTAGCGAATTGTTATCAAAATAATGGTTTGGTTCGAGAAGTGGTGAAATGGTTCAATTAATTTTTATACGGTTTGGTTCGCTTAACCAGTTCGATTTGGTATTTGGTTATTTTTGCCCACCCTTAAAAGCAACAAATAATTCTACTTTCAGCAATGAAAATTCAAAGGACTTTCCAATAGAACTATCCATATAAGGTAAAGGGCCAACGTTCTTGATCAAAGTTTCTCAATGACTCTATTTGCGCTAACACTCTTCTTCAACGTCTCTCAAATCAACTACCTATATAAGGAGTTGGAGACCTGAAGAAGAAGTAACAAACTCTGCTATTTTTTTGTGCCAAAACAATGTTAAATTAAATAATGCAAGACACTTAGGATTATTTTTTAAGTTTATATCTTAGATATCCAAAGGAGTGAGTCTGTTCAGTTGTTCAATTTACACTTACTAGTTAGAAAAAATGTATGAACAAATTACCTTGTTTGCATTTGGGGCAAACATTTTAAAAAGTCTTGTGCCTGTGTGCTTGACCATATAAGTCTCTTGGCTAAGCCCTGAGCACCGAGGAAGTCTCAGTCTGTTGTGATTGAGCAAAGTAAAGTCTTAAGCTGTTGTGCTTAAGCAATGGAAGTCTCTTGCAGGTGTGTTTGAAGATATAAGTCTTAAAGCATAGAAGTTTCTTGCAGTTGTGCATGAGCATTAAGAAGTCTCTTGTGTGTGTCCTTGAGAAAGTTGTAATCAAGAGTGATTATAGTGGAAGCCCTTGGAAGTGCAAGATGACTAAACTACTCCAGTGTTGTGGGAAGAACCAGTTTAAATTGCTTTGTGTTTGTCTTCTATATCTGAGTTTTTATCTTTTATCTTTGTGTTCTATATTTTCGCTGCATTCAGACTCTGAGTCAGAATCTGCAACATCAGATTCTGATCAAGTTTTTATAAACACTTATAAAAAGAGTTTGTCAAAAGACCCACACATTAGTTTAACAAATATAATATAAATCATTATATTTTTTAATACCACCAACAGTATAACAATAATATAGAAAAAGATGTTAGTGGGTATGATTGGAATTATAAAAAAAATTCGGCCCAAAATCCCAATCCCCTTTATATATAATATTGTTTCAATTGCATTGAGATATTTTTCTATTTTAATGGGATTTAATTTTTTTTAATGAAAATTTAAAATAACATTATTAAAGGAAAAATATAAAATAAAATAGTTAATGATAATCATATTTTCTTTATATATTGTATAGATAACATATCCCCCATGTATAAGCCCTCTTTACTTTTTTCACAATTTTTACTCAGATGCATTTCACAATCTCACACATGCCGGATTGTATTTGAGATCCTATTGGGAAAGATTGGTCAGGTTACCCTTATTTCATATTTGTGTCTTTTTATTAGGAGTTTTGGCTTGGTCCCATCCTTGTAATTATCTGCTCTTTTAATATATTATGGGTTGGTTAGCTCTTTGCTACCAACTTTTTTCGTAAAAAAAATAATAATAATTGTTAGTGCAATTAATGTGTTTATTTTGCATGTGAATATTGTTTTTTGTTTGTATGTATATTGAATTTGACTTTTGATATTTCAAAATAAATTGTTGTGCATTCAACTAATTAAAAGTTAAAAAATTAAAGGCACAACTTAGCGTTACCTTATTTAATTTTTAAAATGTATTTAGAAGTGAGAAGTAAGTTATTATTAAAAAAAATATTTTAATTGAAACATTTTTAGGAAAACTCAAATTATGAACATGTAGATAATTAATGGAAGTTGAAAGAGAAAAAAAACATAACGGTATAATTTTTTATTTATTCATTTTGACAAACAAAAGGAAATAATATTGGTGAGTTGGTTCCTTAAAAAAAAATATATTGGTGAGTTGGTAAATACGTAGAAGGATGCAAAATAATTAAGTTTCATAGTTCTTCGAAAAAAAAATTGTGGTGCCACATTTTTTTCTTCTTAGATTAAAATGAATATTTTTTGTAGGCAAAGTTTGTTATTTTGATAGAGCTGTGCTATTTGTTACGGTGAGAAAACAACACGGAATAGAAATAAAAAAAAAAAAAAGAAAAAGAAAAGAAAGAGAGGAAATTAAGTTTCAAGCTTATCTCTCAGGATGAGAGATTTCATGTCAGGTGCAGGTGCAGGGTAGTTTCAATGAGCAGAGCATCTTGCATGTGATCCTTCCTTAACCATAAAATCTGCACATATGTTTTTTTCCCTAAGAACATGCACCAATGTTGTATTTCTATTTTGATGTAAACCATATCTAATATGAATGATGTAAGTAGCATAAGTGTGCAATGTATGATCATGACCATCAATAATCCGGTTAACTAGACAATCACTCTCACAAATAATATTGACATAACCTTTTTTACTACAAAAATCAAGACCTATCTGGATAGCACGTAACTCATCTAATAACGCATCACCTCCAACTTCATAGTGGGAAAAACCAGTTATCCAATCTCCATCGTTGTTGCGAACAACACCACCAACACCTATACAACCAAAATCTTCTAGAAAGCTGCCATCAACATTGAGTTTGAGTGTACCTTTCGTGTTGGAAATTTAGGTCTTAATAAAAAACAGATCTCATAAAACATAAAACATGTTCATCAATTATGAATCAATAGCGGAAGCAAATAAAATATTGAACATGATCATGATCGGATCTACGACATGATGATCGGATCTACGACATGTTTGATTTATCAAGGATATTAAGAATTAGGGTATTAGGAATACCTGGATAAAGCTTTCATGATAACCTTCTCAACAGCAACCATAAAGAAAGGAGTTGATCTAAAACAAACAGCAAGGTTAGCGGCGGCTGATTTGGTTCTTCCTCAACCGGTACCTTTATGCCTCAAGTTCTCTTCAGATGGGGAGAAGAGAGAGTTCGCCATGTACGGTATATTGGGGACCATAGCCTCTTTTATATTGGATGGTCATTAGGGTTTCCCATTATTCCGTTAATGGGCCATCCAGACATCCACTCATTGAGTCCATATCAACTAATTAAATATTTATTTAATTATCCAATTAGAAATCTAATAGCCTTATTACTTAATTTGATCACTAATCAACTAAGGCCCACAAATGATAAATAGCTAATATAATTATTGTTACGATATTTACCCACATAATATTATTGGAATATTATTAAATAATAAAATATTCCAACAATCTCCCACTTGGGCTACATATCTTAATAATTATATCAGAATTCTTTAAGCGTGCAACTGAATGCTATTTATCTTTAGATTTCAACCTTACAATCTGGTCCACCTCATACATTAATAATGGGACCACCGCGGCTGTCGTCACTGGCATATAACGTAACGGAACCCCGACGACCACCATATCAATGCACTTGATGACATAGATTGATATGGATGAGTGGCATGGAAATTTCATGTAATGTGATCTCTAAATCATGCCTATTTCCAACTGATCCAACTGAAAACTTTAGTGAGATCAAACTGAAGTTTGCAAATTTAATATTTGCACAAAATGATACAGTAATGGTTATAATAAACATAACCTCATGAACTTTACTTCTGCAGAAAATCATAGCATAAAGTCTGTATCAATACCAAAAAACAAAAGTATAGAACATAAAATAAAGGAGACTCCCACTAATCCAAGACATCCTTAATGACAACAACCATATGAAAAGACCTTAGGTGTCATGTCTTTGATTAGTGGTATAGCTAGCATAAAGTTTGTCTCTACATGCATGTTCTATCATTCAACAACAAAGGTAATGAACCTTATAAACTTTGTTATCAAATACAACTGAATTATGTCACTATATAACTTGAGTGGTCTTTCAATACCTTTAACAATATACAACCAAGTGACATAAATACTTACAGTAATTTCCTTAGTTGGATGTGTATTATATACAAACATCCAAAAGCAAGAGTCTGACACGTTAATGATCTCCAAATTGTCAGATTTCTAATGTGAGTAATAACTCTCCTGTTCTCTTTAATAATCCTTATGGTTGCCTTTTCAACAATTCAAACTTTGAATTGCTCCAGTATCTGCCAAACAATCTTATTATATACGTTATTTCCAAATGTGTATAATAAAATCATACATAAAAATCCTATAGGCAAAGTGTAGGAAAATACTTAAATTTCTGAATTCATAAATTTCCTAATGGGCAATATTTGAGACTGAAAAGTCGTCCAAAAATTATGTCATTTTATTTTCAACTTTATTGATATAACTCTTTTGTGATATCCGAATAATACCTTGAGAAGAATCTCTAAGTATTGAAATGCCTAATACAAAAGAGGTGTCCCCAGGATCTTTCATCACTAACTTTTGTTAGAGATTTCCTTGGTTTCACATAACAAACATATATCATTGTTAACTAAATAAAATAAAATTGACATATTAAACTATGAATATAGACTTACTCCCACTGAATTTGCTAAATCCACAATTCTCCATAATATTATCTCAAAACCAAATGAGACAATTACTTTATGAGAATTTGTGGTAACACTAAAGAGACAAATTTCTTAACATATAAGTGGATCATGACTTTGCAAACCATTTACTCTGTATCAATTGACACAAAAGTTTTATTCGGCTGCACCATATTGTATCATTAATGTCACCATTAAGAAACACTATATTTAAATCCATCTTATGCAGCTCCATAATTATAATAAGCAAACTAGTATCATGACTGTCTTAATAGAGTCTTTCAAATATACTAAATAGAATTTCTCTTTTCAGTCAATTCTTAATGACACTAGAATCCCTAGTTCTTGAGGGTGTTGAGTTTGATCTATATGAAATAGTTTCTTAACTTGATTGAGAGGAAGAACAATAATGTCCTCATGAAGATCCAAATATACTATAATAATAATAGTAACTATATGAATTAGTTTAGAACTAATTCTTCCTCATTTAATTTTGTTCTATTACCATATCTCTCCCCCAAACTCAATATCCTCAAGAAAACTTAACAATTTATGTCTCAAAATTTTCTTAATTTGTGGGACGAAAACTCATAGTATTTAAAACCTTAAACAATATAGAATGTCACAAGTCATAACTGAATTGACTCTAATAATTGAACTTAAAAGACACATTGAATCATCATAAAATAAAAACTTAAAATATCTTGATTCATTCAAAGAGCGAAATTAAAAAAAAAAAAAAAATCCAAGCAATGATTCACCAAATAGTCTTTTAAATACAAAAATAATCCATTAATGACAATAAAAAAAAAAGTTCAAAAATGAATAAAGCAATCTTTATCGACTTTGTCCATTCTAAATTGATATATCTTTCAACATCATCAGACATAAGTCAGTCAAGACTACTTTTCTTTATTTGCCCTTATCTTTTTGAGGTATTTTCTGAATGAGCACTATTTTATTTTCTCTTGCTTCAACTTTTCCTTATTTGCACACTTTATGAATTGATCATTTAAATGATCATTTCTAACTGAAATAGTTATAAACTTAATTGTGCAAAGAGAATACTAAATATTGAATTCTCGAACAAGTCACATGATAGTCGAAATTACTGAATTTTCGAACAAGTCATAGATAGTCGAAATTATGGTGTCTTAGCAAGATTAAATATTTACATAATGTGCTTCTTACATTTTCTTTGCCTAATAATCTTCATGAAATACCCACTCTCCAATGAGAGCTTGTCTTTCTCTATATTGCTTTAAAAGCACTTTAGTTTAAGCAAAGAAAATATGACAAAAATATGTCTTCTTAAATAACACCTCAAATATATATGATATCTTAGCTTTATGATCACATGTGACCTATAGAATTTGGTGTATACTCACTTGTCAAACTTGATTCTCACATTGAGTACTGAATTTGTGAGAGAATGTGAGTTTTACCATCCTTATCTAAGGTCTAGATCCAAGAATAATATCAATGTTATTCTTTAAATCCTATATTAAAATTTAACTCAAATTAGCAGATACATAAACTATATTAGTTTAAAGAGAACAAGAGTAGTTAAAGTACTCACCAAAATACCTAGTGCACCATCAATATCAAGTCTTTAAACGATAATATCAATTGCTAGCGGTATTTTACAATATTGATCAAACAATGACAATTTACTTTGACAAAGAATAAATTCTTATAATTGTCATATGTTTATCATAATTTATGTGAATGTAAACTCTTAAATATTTAAATAAGTTTACACTAACACAACATCATCACACATGTCAGCAAAATATTAAAGAAACGTGCTTCTTTATTTGTAAATAAAGGACCTTAACAAGATACCAAGCGCACCATTAAAACACAATCTTTGGATTGCTAAGAATTAACTGCAAGCGGTACTCTCAATGTAATGATCAAACATTGGTGATAAGTCCTGTCAAATAATAGTCACCTTTGGGCATCCTATTATCCACATGGATAATTACGTTATAATCACCACATATTTACCATCACAGGTATGTAATTATCCGGCCAAGTTGTGCCTTCCTTGGGGCCGACAACAACTCGCATGAATAATTACACACTACATCTTTTGTAAGCTTAATTGAAATCAATTTACACAACAGAGGTTACTTGGGCAACATTATTGTTTCAATTGACTCAACTAATTTTACTAGACAATTTTAATATATATTAAACGGGGTGATAAATCCTGTCAAATAATAGTCACCTTCAGGTATCCTATTATTCACATGGAAAATTACTTTATAATCACCACACTTTTACTATCATATGTATGTAACTATCCGGTCAAGTTGTGCCTTCCTTGAGGCCGACGACAACTCACATGGATAATTTCATACTACGCCTTTTGTAAGTTCAGTTGAATCAAATCTACGCAACAGAGGTTACTTTGGCAACATGTTGTTTCAACCAAAACAACCGCAATTACTAGACATTTCACAGTAAATTAAATGGGATTGGTCTTAAATTTACAAGGCATTACAGACATAATGTAGGCTGAATTAGTCCATTATGTTGCCAAGTAACCATAAAGTCACTCGACAACCCTTAAGTGTGAAGACAAATTCACGAATTTGAAAGAAGATGAAAGTCACAAATCACACCAATGTGTGTATGACAATACTTAAGTGTGAAGACAAACTCACGAATTTGAAAGAAGATGCAAGTCACAAATCACACCAACGTGTGTATGACAATACATTTACATATATCGCATAAAAGCAACGACAAACATAGCATGAAATATATTTAAAATGCATGATAAAGACAAAGTATTATTGTAGAAAACTTAATAACAATAAACTCAAATATGATAATCATGCTATAACCAAATATTCAATTTCAATCCAAATAAAAATCGAAACTTTGCATGATCAAAAATATTATTGTAGAAAACTTAATAACAATAAACTCAAACATCACAATCATGCTATAAACCAAATATTCAATTTTAAGTCAAAAGAAAATTGAATCTTATATGCCAAAAATATTCATGTCATAATTGATTCACATATACACTTAATGATTCTTTAAATAAAGGAACAAATAATTCTAGAACCAATTATTTCCAACATAAAGAAAACAAATCTTTATATGCTTAAAAAATAAACAAACAGCTCTAGACTCCATATTTTCCAAAGTTAGAAGAATCAGATCTTTAAATCATGTAATACAATTTCTTCATAATATTTTGAGATGTGTTGTTAAACACTATTCAAAAGAGACAATAAATTTTATAAATAATATATGAGAACCAAATATATATCAAAAAATTGCCTAATATCTCAAAATAAACTTTTAAGTACTGAATCTATGTGAATCAAAACTAATTTCAAAGAGAAATTAAGCTGGAAGATATGATAATGGTATTTAAAAAAAAAAATTATCTCAAAACAAATTTTTAAAACAAATCAAATTCAAACACTTATTTATTAACAATATATTTGTATTTGATATATCAAAGACCGAATAGATATAATAACACAAAAACTTTATAAATAAGTCAAACAGAAAGATTTGTTTAAAGAATTCCAAAATATAAATTTGACATGAATCCAATAGACTTTGTATGTTTTTCCAAAACGAATAAAGGGAATATGATTATATGAAGTATGTTTCAAATTCACATATTTGATTGAAAAGAATATGAAACCATATATATCCAAATTTGTTTGATTTAAAAAACAATCCAGTCAATTGACTGTCCTTATTTCTAAATCGGTTCTAGAACTTATGACCAACTTTACCAATAAAAAAAAAAACTATGGCCAGCAAATAAGAACAAATTAAGTAAGAAACAGGTAAGAATTGTTTACCCTTCAAAAAACAAAAGAGAAGTAAGAATAGTTTAGAAATTCTAAAAGGATGACAAAAGTCCACTGTCAATGTACATGAAACTTCCGATGAAGAAAATCACATAGATAATATATTAATCATGCTAAACTTAATTCTTAGACTCGATAGCATAGTCTGATACAAGTGACCAGTGCCTTAACAAAACTGATCTTTGTTGCAGGATAAAACAAAAAATCGTTTGTACCAAACGGAAAACAAAATAACCGCAACAATCGTTTCACTTCTGTTTATAAGATTATTATAAAATATTTTGAAACCAAAAATAAAACAATAATCTAATTAAACTCGCAACCTTTCGTGACAAATAATACAACATATGTACCCGTGCAGCAAAATTGAAATTGAAAACTAGAGCATATATTTCCCAACTATGTAAAGGATTTGATTTTCAATTTCAATTTAAAAGGAAAATTAATCGAAACTCAACCATTATGGGCACGGAATCAAACAGAAACGAAACCACGGCCAAATTTATATTTTAGGGTTCACGTACTTGCAAAAATAAACATAAACCCAACCGATCTTAACAAATCAAACATGAAGACCGCTCTGATACCACTTGTTGGAAATTTAGGTCTTAATAAAAAACAGATCTCATAAAACATAAAACATGTTCATCAATTATGAATCAATAGCGGAAGCAAATAAAATATTGAACATGATCATGATCGGATCTACGACATGATGATCGGATCTACGACATGTTTGATTTATCAAGGATATTAAGAATTAGGGTATTAGGAATACCTGGATAAAGCTTTCATGATAACCTTCTCAACAGCAACGATAAAGAAAGGAGGTGATCTAAAACAAACAGCAAGGTTAGCGGCGGCTGATTTGGTTCTTCCTCAACCGGTACCTTTATGCCTCAAGTTCTCTTCAGATGGGGAGAAGAGAGAGTTCGCCATGTACGGTATATTGGGGACCATAGCCTCTTTTATATTGGATGGTCATTAGGGTTTCCCATTATTCCGTTAATGGGCCATCCAGACATCCACTCATTGAGTCCATATCAACTAATTAAATATTTATTTAATTATCCAATTAGAAATCTAATAGCCTTATTACTTAATTTGATCACTAATCAACTAAGGCCCACAAATGATAAATAGCTAATATAATTATTGTTACGATATTTACCCACATAATATTATTGGAATATTATTAAATAATAAAATATTCCAACATTTCGCACCTCAATGTTTCTCCAACACCAAGCATACCATACTCTTGGAAGCTGATGAATATAGTGAACAATATCGGTTGGTATCATAGTGGCAAGATCTTGCAAGTTCCAATTACCATCCTCCCACACGTCCTTCAAACACATAACTGAATCACTGATGTTAACAAATAGGACCAATTGGCAGAGGGGACAGAGTTGCGTCCAGTCAATATTCCAAATCGATGAGTTTCCGTAGCCTACACGAAAACTATACCCTGCAGCAAAATTTGTAATGGCATGTTGAATACCACGCCAAGTGATTGATGGTTTATTATGTTTCTTATTCATCCATAAAGACGTGTTGCCCATGTATTTATGGGAAAGAACTTTCACCCACAATTTATCTTTATTATGAAGCATGTTCCAAACTAACTTACCAAGCAGAGCTAAATTAGTAAGTCTAGCTTCACGAATACCTAGGCCGCCAAAACGTTTAATGGGTTGTAATCATATTCCAATTAACATGATTCCAAGTTCGAGAGAGCTCATCGCCCCCCAAAGGAAACTCCTTGACATTTTATCTAACCTGTTGCAAATATAAGTAGGAAGATAGTGAAGTTGCATGGTATAAACGGGAATTACTGTTGTGACAGACTTCACTAGGCAGGCTCGTCCTGCTTTATTCAAGATATTTCCTTTCCAAGTAGCTAGCCTTTTTAAAACTTTGTCAACAACGAAATTATATACATCTCGAGAAATTCGACCTTTGACAAGAGGAAACCCAAGGTAATGACCCAAATCCGCCACAAATCTAATAGTTGAAATATCCTGTCGCTCACGCTTTCTTTCCCCTTGAACCATCCTAGAACACATAACTTTGGATTTTAGGGTATTAATCCTTAATGTTGAAGCTGAACAAAACTCCTCTAAGGTATCCATAACCACTTTGACTTGTTCAGTACTAGCTTCACAAAACAACATAAAATCATCAGCAAAAAGAATATGAGATAATGGTGGCCCACCCTTAGATACCTGCATAGGTTTCCATATCCCACTTAGGACTTTCTGTTGAAGGAGTAAAATGATCAGTTTTGGCACCATTCCAAAGAACACTCAAATTGCTAGATTGAACACAACTCATGATGAGAGATATAGTTGCCGGAGGGAAACTAAAATCATGGAGAGTGAGTTCCAAGAAGTCCCAATTAAGCCTATCATATGCCTTTTCAAGATCAATTTTGAATGCAATAGAGCCCTTTTTTGCATGAGAATGATGTATGAAATGAACAACCTCCTGGGCCAGGATGGCATTATCAGTAGTACCTCGATCGGGGATGAAGCTACTTTGAAGAGGGCTTATCAGGTCAACAAGAAACGGTCGCAAGCGACTAACCAAAACTTTTGTGATTACCTTAAAAATTACATTACAAAGACTGATTGGTCTAAAATTCTTTAACCTTTGGGGATTACTCTCTTTGGGTATTAGAACAATTAATGTATATGCAATTGAAGCATTAATAGTACCCATATTGAAAGCCGTATGCACGAGACACCATATGTCATCACCAATTCTATCCCAAAAATGTTTTAAAAATATGGGTTGGAAGCCATCAGGGCCCAGAGCTTTATAGGACTCCATACTAAAAACGGCGCTCCTCACCTCTTCCTTAAGGACCGGTGTTGTAAGAGAATCGCTGCATTGTTCCCTTAAACGAGGCATATCATTACCATGGTTGGAACAGAAGAATCTAAACGTGGCTATGTGCAATTGGTTTTTAAATAAAATAAATAATATTTAAACGTGGCTATGTGCAATTGGAACAGAAGTAATATAAACATTGATTTGCATGGAAATCAGCTGGTTCAGACGTTCAGTTGTGTGTTTCGCATTCCTAATATACAGCATTTCCATTTGGATTAAGTTTCTAGGCGATACAGGCTCTAATAGTAAAATCAGAATCCTGAAACCACTCTTTGATTTTTGTTGTTAGCTATCAAGGCTGCTTCATCTGAATTCTGAAACCACACTAATCATTCAATGATGAAACAAACATCCGTCACCTTAATCAGAATCCTGAAATCACTCTTTTTCGCCTTCATCAGAATTCTGAAATCACTCTTTTTCGCCTTCATCATAACCCTAAAATCACTATTTGTCTCCTCCAACCCACCATCGCTTCCCTCTCTCCCGATGGATCTCGTGGAAGAAATTCTGTGTAGGCTTCCCGTCAAGCTCCTCTCACAACTTCGATGTCTAAGTAAGTCTTTCAATACCCTAATTTCTGATCCTAAATTTGCTAGAAAACACCTTAGCATGTCAACCATGCACAGTCACCACCTCGTCGTAAGCTACTCAGATTATAAGTTAGGCTTAAGCCCAGGAGGGTCGAGGGTAATCTCTTACCCACTTCACTCCATTTTCTACCCATGCTACTCCATTTTCAACTCGATTCTTGAACACACCAGATTAGAATATCCTTTCGACAAAGAATTTATTATTAATTGTGGCTCTTGCAATGGAATCCTTTGTTTAGCTCTGAAACAACACAATGGTGCTAAAGTAAATGATGTCCTTTTGTGGAACCCTTCCGTTAAAAAATTCAAATTATTGCCTTCTTTGAAAAAAACTCCAGTAAACAACTATGATCGTGATCCTATATTTGGCTTTGGATATGATCATGTGTTTGATGTTTACAAGGTGCTTGTTATCTTTTCCAACACTCAAGGAATGGTTTATACTTTGGGTACTGATTCATGGAGATTGATTAATGGGGAGTTCCCTCTTCCATATGATTATGATTTGAAATTCATGAGGGGTGCGCTTAATTGGATTCCATATGAGAAGAATTATACTCACAGTGTTGTTTCCTTTGATTTGGTGACTGAGTCGTATAAAAGACTTTTGCAGCCTAACTATGGAGCGGAAGATGTGTATAAAGTGATCTTGGATGTCTCGAGGGATTGTTTGCGTATCTTTGCTAGTAGACGAAGGTTTTCTGATGTTTGGCTGATGAAGGAGTATGGAAATGAAGGGTCTTGGACTAAATTGTTTCGTGTTCCTTACTTGGAAGAAGATCCTTTCGCTTCTAAATATAACACCTACCCGCTGTGGCTTTCCGAAGAAGACCAAGTGCTAATGGATCATACATTATCGGTGCAAAGTGAATGGAATTATTTGTCCGTTTATGATTTCAAAAATGGTACTTTTAAGTTTCCAAAGATTCATAACATCAAAAGTTGGAATGGGGTTACCCTTGAAGTTTGCGTTGAGAGTTTGATATCACCTTGTTTCTAATGTGATGGCATCAATAATGTGTTGTTGTGTGACTTGAACTTTAGACTCAATTGCAACTGATATGTTAATTTCCGTTTATGTTATTTATTTTATATTTGTTTCAAATAGAAATGACTTTATTTATCGTTGTTAATTAATGGTCGATTGAATTGCTAGCTTGAGAAATTGCTATGTTATTCTCAGTTATTATACAACTAGATTCTTTGATTTTTGCATTACCGTTTATCTAGTTCGCAACTGGCTTGCTTTGTATGGTCTGTGATTCGAATTTAACGTGAGCAACATATGCATTTGTCAATTTTAATTTCTCAATCAAAGCATAAGTAAAATGCGTGTGCGTGTTATATTTGATACTGGAAGTTAAAGATCATTATGTTAATTATATCTGATGTTTGTATGCTTGTATGAACTTGCATATCTCTAAGTTGGTTTTCAAAGATTGAAAATTAGTTTTTGTTATTATTAATGAATTAGATTGGATTTCTCATCCAACTTTTGCTGCTTGAAAACTAATATCTTTTCTTATTATTTTGTTATGATGCATAATTTTGGAGGTTGTGATAAGGAACATCTCACCTGGTAAACAGTTTTCTTATTATAAAAGTCATACAGTTCCTTGATCTTGACCCCTTTTAGGCTTAGACTCCTGTTTGGCTTCTGATGAAGTTTAAGTCTAATGATAATCTTCTCCTTTACTTTCAACTTTTGTGATTTTTGACAAATTTATTGTTAAACCATTTTGAGGTTTAGACTTTCCCTTGCTATCAATTTTGTAACTTGAACTTTTTGAGAAAAAAATTTGTTGGCCATTTGGAGGCATAAATAATCACTTTTCGAGCTTTCTGACCTTATTGAGGTATAGACTCTCCCTTGCATCAGAAGTGTTTTGTTACTTCAGCAGCACAGTAATGACTAAACTATTCTTGTCTCACTCCTTCCCTCACACGGTCCCCTCTATACGACACACATATGCTGCACACACAAGTGCACTAACATAAGCAATGTGTACAACAATCAACGGTATAATCACATAAATTTGGTTAAATTTTTTTGAAAGAAAACTGTAAATGATTCATAGTAGAAATAATTGATGACTGTTTTTGCATGTTATGTTTCTGTCAGATTACAACAATGATAAATGAATCATAAATGTTCAGAATTACACTCACACCACTGACTACGCTTCATTTGCTAAATACAATTAAGATTGCACCACTGCCACCCCAACCTGGCGGTACAACCACCACTGATTCTGACACCACCATGCGTGAAAAATGTTTTTTTATAAGTTGGAACAACTTTAAGCATATCAAGATTTTACTTAAAAAATTGATAATCCAACAAATTGTTGCAATAGCTTTCACGATTTTGTCAGTTTACATAATGTTAGCTTATTCCAGAAATTAATGTTTAAATCCAAATTGACAAAATTCCATCAAAAATTGATACCTATATTGTTCATTACAAGAATTTGTACCATTTTTCTCCCAAATTTTTTATTTTTGGTTTAAGTTTTGGTTAACCATGAAAGATCTGTGGATTTTTGGAGAAGGTTCAGCGTGGATTCATTTACCTCAACTCTTAGAAGTTCACAATATGTATTAGTGAATAAACCATAGTTAGTTGTTAATAATTTGATGATTTAAGAAGATGGGATTATAATAAGATCGCGATGTTCCTAGCTTAGTTGGCCCATAATGGTTTGTCAAAGTCGCTGCTACCATCTGTTCACGCTGACACGATTCTTTCAAATGAGGAGAGGAATTGTGTTTAAAGAGAAATGGGTGAGAGGTTCGTTATGAAGGTGGCAGAAATAATATATGCAATGCGAGAGTACCACAGAGAGTGCAGAATTTAACGTGAAGGATGTTTAGGCAAAGGTTGGTTGAGTGTTGGGTTTCCGGCATGTTATTTGAGACCAACCTGTTGTGATTGATTTTTTCTTGGCCAAACAAACAGCAACATTAATACCAACCTGAATCTAGTAGAACTAAATATAGATGCATCAAAACAGAAGACACACTTCACGTGAAGCATTCAAAATGTTTTGTTTCTTTGATTCAATCATTAATACTCTTCACTGCAAATCACTTCAGTTTTTACATTTCATTCTACACATTTTCATTCCCGTTTCATTATCTTCTTTCATTCCTACAGATAACTACCTTCTCAACTGTGGATCAAATGCCAATACTTCCCTTTATAGACTCAAGTTTTGAAATGGAAGGAAAATTTAGTATCTTGGGTTGAGGAAAATTGAGTCCGAGTAATTTTTCATATATTAAAGAGTTTATTTTGAAAGTTGAGTCAAATATGCTTGAAATCGTGTTTAAACATCTTAGCAATTCTGATTTTGTTTTGTCAATGGTGCTTTTGATTTCTGCTACTGAAGATTTTGTAATAGATTATGGAGCAAGATTTGTTGGTACTTTTGGTTTGGTTTTAGGGAATACAAGAACCTTTCTTACAATGTTTTAGAAACTATTCATAGGTATAATGTTGGAGGTTTTAAAATAACTCCTTTTAATGATGCAGAAAGGAGGCGTGAATCGAGAGATCGCGCTGGATAGTGTTTATTTGATTACTGATCAGGAGATGAATAGGGATTAGGGGTCATAATTCCATTCTTGCTCCGAATGCAACATAACTTTTAATAATTCCTTTCAATGTTGTTTTACTTTTAGTTATTGCTGTTTTTCTAGTTTGTCAGAAATGCGGGAAGAAGATACCAAAACAAGGGACGGTAGGAAGTGTAGGAGGGACGCTGCTACGTGTGTTTGGAGGGAGTTTTCTTAGTAGAATGTCAGATGAGACAGAGTTGATCTTAGAACAAAATATATTAACATGATTACTCTCTATACATTTGGTTTCTCAGCAAATTGTATTGTATGGCTTCTCAAGGATGGAAGTTTCTTCTACCGTACACCCACTTGCGTTTTTCCTGCCTCTTTTTCTGCTGGAAAATATCCGCGAAAATTGCTAATATGTGAAGAGTGATATCATTCCAACTTATAAAATGTTTATATATGCTTTCTCACAATAGTTTACATTCCAGAATATGCACGAGAAACTCTTTTCATGATATTCTTATCATTCATTATAAGTCATCTTCAAAGAGTTTCCAATTGAATTCGCAGTGAGTCTTTTCGCCGTATCATAATATGAAATTCTTCCTGTAATGACTATCAAGCTCTGTTGTACTAGCATTGAAACTTAGATGAAAGGCATGTATGGTGTCCGACATGTGTCTGTGTCCCACATGGATACAACGTCTGTGTCAGGGTCTTGTCTGTTGCGTGTCAGTTCTTCATAGCTATCAAGTGGTTCTTTAAATATTCCTTAGTTTTTTCAGATTTTGTTGCCTATATTATTTCTTTCTACAATTATTTAATAAACCACTTGGTAATCATTTACCGTTTAAATTCTAGCAAATTTAATCAAATTTATGTGATTATACCAAGAACTGTGGTACACATGGCTTATGTGTTATACCTGCATATAGTTCACTTGTGCGCCAAGAATGGTTTGGTCATTAGTCAAAAAGTTTCACATAACCGCTATACAAGTATAATGCAAGAAAATTCCTCTCTGAACTAATTTATAAAACAACAAGGCATTAAGAAGTGGATGTGATTATTAATTTTACTGTAATCTTTATATTCTTGGTATATGTTTTCAATTCTGAAACTTGAACTGCATTGGAAGATGGTTTGGATAAAAGGATTGCACATGTTAGGGTGTATAAAATCTCCTTCATTTTATCTTTGAGTCCTATTTTTATCCGATGTGGACTTGGGTTTTCCCTAATAATTATAATTCCAATACTGCACTCAGTTATTTTCTTTCTTGGATTTCATTGTTATGAGATTTCCAATTATTTCTGTTCACTTTCATTTTTCAACCACTTGAAGGAAAGAGGCCTACCAAACTATACACTAAGGCTTAGTTTCGGAGTTTAGAGGGGAGGACTTAGGAAAAAAAGAATGAACAAGTGGAAGAAATAGTGGAAAATGGTAGGAGAGGGTTTTGAAGGTTAATTTTTCTTAGTAATACAAAACTCTCCTCGTTTGGGAAACTCGAAAATTATATTGGAGGGAGTTTTAGAGGGTTTATATGAATTATTCAAATTTAATCTATGTTGTTATGATATTCGTAAGATTAAAAAAAAAACTTAATCATAAGCATTAACTTATTCTTCTCTACAAGATTACTCTTTCAGAAAATGAGAAGATTTTCTCATTTTCCCTCATTTTCTCTCAAAGATTTGTTTGGAAGATGGAAGGGAAGGAGAAAAAAGGGTTTTGGGGAAAAATGAAAAATCTTTCAAAAAATTTAAAAGAGTGTTTTTTTGAAGAATGATAAATTAATGCTTATGATTAATATATTTTTTATTTTAACAATATTACAAAAACATAAATTGAATTTGAAAGATTCATATAAACCTTTCAAAACCATCATCCAATACAATTTTTTATTTTAAGTTGTTTTTATATTTTTTTCTAGATCATGGTTAAAAAATAAAAAAGACAAATAGATATTATGCTCTTTCCTTTCAAAAAAAGATATTATGCTCTTTAAAGTGCTTTTATTTTTTCTCTCAAAAAAAAAAGTGTTTTAATTTTTTTTTTTTTGAGTTATGACAAACAACCTCATAGGGACCTTTGTTATAGATCAAAGTAAAAATGATTTTGACAATCAATAATTTTAAGATTAATTGTTTTAGAGATTTATAAAAAAAAAATCAAAATCTATTTCGTTTTTGTTTATCGTAATAAAATTAATTTTTTAAAATAATTTAGTTTGTTTTGATACAACTATCTAAAATGAATTTTTTGTTAGAAAATCATGTCGATATTTTCATAGTTATTTTATCTCTCCTCTAGTAGGAATCTTATTTACAAAAGACACAAAAGTGTAAGAACATGATGTGTCAAATGACTAGGATTGACAAAAATTCTATTTTTGCTGGTCATTAACTTTTATAAGCAGAGAATATAAGATTTATTGGGAGCGAGAAATGAGTTATTACGTGCAAGTTTGTTATTATTTTGCAATAATTTTGGGGAAGTTTGTTTTAATTTTACAGTTTTGTTGTTTCTGTTGTCAAGTCTCTCAAGCTATCACCGGTTTCTTTTGTTAGCCACCCAAAGGTGCTTCTTCTGATCGTTCAACTATGAAAGAAACATTCGTCGCCTTCATCATAAATCTAAAATCACTCTTTCTCACCTTCATCGGAACCCTAAAATCACTATTTCTCTCCTCCGACTTACCATCGCTTCCCTCACTCCCATTGGAACTCGTGGAAGAAATTCTTTGTAGGCTTCCCGTCAAGCTCCTCTTTCAGCTTCGATGCCAAAGTAAGTCCTTCAATACTCTAATTTCTGATCCCCAGTTTGCTAGGAAACACCTTGTCATGTCAACCTTAACCATGGACCGCCACCGCATCATCTTAACCAAAATAGTTAATAGGTTAAGCTCAAGCTCAAGCTCAAGGGTAATCTCTTACCCACTTCACTCCATTTTCTACTCACGGTACTCCATTTTTAACTCCATCGTTAAACCCACCGAGTTAGAATTCCCTTTCTACAAAGAATACATTGTTAATTGCGGCTCTTGCAATGGAATCCTCTGTTTAGCAATGAAACAACTCAATTCAACTAAACCATCTCATGTCCTTTTGTGGAACCCTTCCATTAAAAAATTCAAATTATTGCCTTCTTTCGAAGAAACTCTAGGAGACAACTACAGTATATTTGGCTTTGGATATGATCATGTATCTGACGTTTACAAGGTGCTTGCATTTTTTTATTTCAAAATCCAAAGAATGGTACATACTTTGGGTACTAATTATTGGAGGTTGATTAACGAGGACTTACCTCCTCCATATGAATATCAATTGCTGAAATTTGTGGGTGGTGCGCTTAACTGGATTCCATATGAGAAGAATTATACTCATAGTCTTTTGCAGCCTAACTATGGAGCGGAAGATGTTTATAAAGTGATATTGGATGTCTTCAGGGATTGTTTATGTATCTTTGCAAGTAGAAAAACTTTTTATGATGTTTGGTAGATGAAGGAGTATGGAAATGAAGGGTCTTGGGCTAAGTTGTTTCGTGTTCCTCACATGGAACAAGATCCTTTTGGCACCCGCCCCCTATGGCTTTCCAAAGATGACCAAGTGCTAGTGTCTACATTATTGCGGGGTAGGACACTGAAACTTTTGGCCGTTTATGATTTCAAAAATAGTACATTTAAGTTTTCAAATATTGAAAACATCAATTGTGTGGCTACTCCTGAAATTTGCATTGAGAGTTTGATTTCACCTTGTTTTTAATGTGAGAATGTCATTTTCGTGTTGTGTTGCTTGAACTTTAGACTCAGTTGCCACTTATAAGTTAATCTGCGTTTATGTTGTATATCTTATTTTTGTTCTAATTAGTAATAGCTTTTATTTATCATTGTTAATTAATGATCGATTGAATTTGTAGCTTGAGAACTTGCTATGTTGTTCTTAATTATCAGATAATTAGATTCGTTACGTTGATTCTCCATTCATGCATTACCTATTACATAGTTGACAACTAAGTGTTGCTTTGTGATTTGATTTTAATGTGAGCAATTTAATGTGCGTGCGTGTTGTTAAAAATCAGTATATAATTTGAATATGATTTGTAGATGGGTTGCTTTCAATGTGAATTTTAAATTGGAGAAACTCCATATATTCTGTTTTATCTATGGAGTTATTGTGCAAATATCGTTATCTTTGCTGCTTGTATGTTTGAATAATGAACTTGCATATCTCTAAGTTGGATTTCAAAGAATTAAATTTAGTTATTGTTATTATTAATGAATCAGATTGGATTTCTCATCCAACTTTTGCTACTTCAGTTATTCTTTTCTTATGATTTTGATACGATGCATAATTTTGGAGGTTTTGATAAGGTACATCTCACTGTTTGATCTTGACCCTTTCGAGGTATAGACTTTCCCTTGCTATCAGAAGTTTCGATGCATATATGTTGCGCACACAAGTTCACTCTATCTAAGTATAACATAAGCAATGTGTACCATAATCAATGGTATAATAACATAAAATTTGGTTAAATTTGCTTGAAAGAAAACTGTAAATAATTCATAATAGAAATAATTGATGATTGTTATGTTCATATCTGTTGTATTTACTTGACTTCTATGGACTCTGAATAACTTATTTACTTTTATTTAAAAACCCGATCATATCCTTTTTGGATTCATTTGAAAACCCGATCATCGCATGGGTTAATACTCTAGATTAACTTAAGCCTTTTGCAAAGCAACTTTGCAGAATTACAACAATGATAAAAAAAATTATAGTTGTTCAGAATTACACTTACACAACTGACTGTGCTCCATTTGCTAAATGCGACTAAGATTCTGACATCACCATGTCCTCGAAGATTAATCCCATGTGTGCAAAGATCTTTTTTATAAGTTGGAACAACTTTCTGCATAACAAGATTTTAGCCGGGAAGACAATGGTACAGCAGGTCATGCACTGATGTTGATTGCGGAATTATGGCAGAGCAGAAATAACCAATTATCGAATCAAAAGCATGTGCAGCCAAGGCAAATCTGTCATACAGCATATCTGAAGATGCGGTGAGACCTCATCACAATTATCGAATCAAGAACTTGACTTATTGTAATATAAGATAATTATTATTGAGTGATGGCCATTTTGTACTTATGCATCAAAATAGAAGACACACTTCATGTGAAGCATTCAAAATGTTTGTTATTAAGCATTGCCACTAATAAAATGAAAGTAATGTCAATATTTAATCTCTTTGTTTCACTCATTATTAATCTTCCTTGCAAATCTCTTCAGTTTCTAACCTTCAGTTTTTGCATTTCATTCTTCTCGTTTTCATTCCCTTTCCATCATCTTCTTTCATTCTTACAGGCTACAGATAATTAACTACCTTCTCAACTGTGGATCAAATACCAATGCTACCCTTTTTAGACTCAAGTTCTGATCTAATGGAAGGAAAATTTAGTATTTAGGGTTGACGAAAATAGAGTCTGAGTATGCTTGAAATTGTGTTTAAACCTGTTAGCAATTCTGATTTGGTTTTGTCAATGGTACTTTTGTGGTAGATTATGGAGCAAGATTTGTTGCTACATTTGGTTTTAGAAACTAGTCATGAATAGAAAGGAGGCGTGAATCGACAGATCGCAACGGATAGCGTTTATTTGACTGCTCAGGAGAGGGATTATAATTTAATTTTTGCTTCCCAATTCCTAGGAAGAAAAAGCTGTTGGTTTTGGTTGGTTCAATTGTTGGAGGAAATGTTGTTTTACTTTTTGTTATTTCTGTTTTTCTAGTTTGTATGAACCTGAGGAAGAAGATACCAAAACAAAGGACAGTAGGATGGACACCTTTACATGTTTTTAGAGGGAGTCACCTGCTCTTCGAGGTTCTCTGTGTTAGTCCTTCTGTTAATCCAAAATTTGATAGGGAACAGGTGAATTTAGTAGAATGGGCTCTTAAATGGCAGAAGAATGGTACGTTGGAACATTATTGAAAAAAATTTGGTGACACACAGAACCTCGAAGAGAAATGTTTGGAATGTTTGGACTCTTATATTTTGCGAAGAAATTTCAGAAAAGATATTATTGATCCTTATCTTGATGGAAAGTTCCGGGACTTGTATTTAGCAGCGCTGTGGCATATTATTCGAGAAATGTTTGGACGAATGTGGCGTTGATAGACCATATATGGAGAAATGTTTGGGGAATGCTCATTTCATCTCACTCAAATAAAAAGCTCCTTTTTGACCATATGGAATGATCCATAGATGAATTAGAGAGAAAGCTACAGTCAGCAACTGAAACCGATGAACCGACACTACCTTTCAATTAGATCAATGCGTTTTTTTTTCTTGCCGAATGTAGTAAATATGGCCCGAATATAACTTGATAAGTTGGAACAATCCTTATCTTACCAGCTGCTTTCATAGGGTTGACTTAGGTGTCCAACCCAAAATTCTAAAACTATAGATAGATACAAGAATGAGAAAACAGTAACCCTATTGAGCTAACATGGAACAAAAGAAAGTCTTTTCTGATTCAGTGGTTTGATCTTGTAACATTTCTAACTTCATTTTCAGCTACTCATCCAAGATAAACTATTATTACATTAACTCTCATGACACAACACAACCAATAAATTATTACTAGAAATTAGCTTAATGAATCAATGCAATGATCACAAAATCATTGCATCAATTATAAATTTAGCATTTAATCATTAAAAAACAAAATTCTATACCAATTTACTAAGAACCACGTGCATGATTCAGCTTAGTTTAATACCTAAATTTAATTCTACTTCAAGAATATCAAATCACAAATCATCCAAAGCAACCCATAGTTGTGAACTTATTTATAAAAATTTCCCAAGCTACATACTAAATCGCCCATTAATTAACAATGATAAATAAAGTCACCAGTAACTAGAACAAATATAAAATAAGTAACATAAAAAGAAATTAACATATAAGTTGAAAATAAGAGTAAAGTTTAAGCCAGATAGCACCACATTGACATCCTCATGTCAGAAACAAGGTGATATCAAACTTTCATCGCAAACTACATAGGTCATATGAGAATTGCACCCTTGAATCATTGGATACTTAAACGTACCATTTTTGAAATCATAGACAGTCCAACTCCTTTGATGTAGCGATGAAATATCTCTCATTAGCACTAGGTCATCCTCATAAATCCATATTGGTTGGATAGAATGAGAGATAGATTCCGTGGCATGAAAACGAAACAATTCAATCCAAGAGCCTTCATTTCCATATTCCTTCATCAACCAAACACTAGAAAAATCAAAATGATCCACAAGGATATGCAAACAATCCCTCAAAACACCCAAGTACACGTTGACATATTCCCCTCCATAATTAGGCAGCAAAAGTTTTCTACACGACTCGTTCACCAAATCAAAAGAAACAACACAAAGTTCACTATTATACTTATTCGTATAAGTAAATCAATTGAGTGCACCACTGATGAATACCAGCACTTCATGACGATTAGTTGGAAGAATTAACTCCCCGTGAATCATTCTCCAAGAATTGGTACCCAATGTATGAATCCTTACTTGAGTTTCGAAAATCCTATCCTGTGAATCTAAACCATCATCAAAAGAAATAGAAATCACCTTGTAAACATTGTTTACATGATCATAGCCAAAACCATACACGGTAGGACTGTATTCGTGTGAATATTTTGGAGCATGCAATATTTTGAATTTTCTAAAGGAAGGGTTCCATAAAAGGATATAACTGGGTTCCTCGGGATGTCTCATTCTAACCCTCAAACAAAGGATTCCATTGCAAGAGCCAACTTCTAAAAGAGGATGGTGTTGGTAAGGATAGTTTAGCTGTGTGGGTTTAATGGTTTTTGGGTTAAAAAAGGAGTGAAGTGGGTAAGATATTGCCTTTATCGCATCCAAATCAGATTGGTCAATTAAGATGAGGTGGTGGCGCGTTGTTGACATGCGAAGGTGTTTCTTGGCAAATTGAGCATCATAGATTAGCATATTTACGGTTTTGCTGAGACATCGATGTTCAAGGAGAAGATTGACGGGGAGCCTGCATAGAATCTCAGAAATGAGATCCAACGGCAAAGTGGGCAGCGGCGGCGGTGGGTCGGAGGAGAGGAAGAGTGTAGGTATGAATGAAATTAGGGTTCTAATGAAAGTGGTTGTCAATTGCTTCATCTTGGTTCTGCCTTCATTTTTATCAAGTGATTCTGCATCCAAGATAAAAGAAGTTGCTTCCTCCATTTTGGAATTCTCAGTTACTAGGAAAGCCTAGAGAGAGAGAGAAAGATAGATGGATCAAATTATTTCGTAGCTTCTCATTCAGTACAGTGAGACCTATTTATCAAGTGATTGAATTCTATTGCCTAATGGCAATTACAGATGGCATAAACCTATTAGATAGTATTAATGACTCTTTAAAATACTTACATTGATCCATAAAACTAGGAAAACCATTCAATTCAAACATTTTGAATACAGAGACTCAGATCAGTTTTTTTATTTGGCATAAATTAGGTATGCTCCACGAGGCGTTGCCAGGAATCTAGACCAGAGGGGTTTAAACTTTGATTATATATATATATATAGAGGGCATATCAAGTGAGAGGACATTTAAAATGAGAGATGAGAGGACTAAATTATGACCCTTAGATTAATATTAACAGATCAGATCTAATTTGTACAATTCTCTCCTTTCTGTAGGCGAGCGTTCTTCTTTCTCCCTTTCTCCCAATTCCAATTATCGATCTGCTTTTTTCACCTTCATCACATCGCAACTCATATGAGTGAAAAATAATTCTCATCCCCTTCGTGGCTTCTTCTATTGATTATATCAGTGCAACCATTAGGAGACTCAAGACAATTTGTTGATTTTCCAAAATTATTTCACCATTTTAATTAGGGATTCAACCATCCTTCTTTTTTATGTTCTTCATGTTTCTGATTTGTGTTTGAGTAATCGTTACAGGTTTCGAATTGCAATTTCACGTTGAATATAACTAAAACATTAACAGTATACAAATTCTATCCCAACTTCTCTATGATAATTTTTTGATTCATTCTTTGGTAGTTTGATGCTAAAACTGTGATTCTTTTATGAAAAAAAGATGGATTAATACCACACTACAACCTTCCAAAAGGGATGATGGATGTTGAATTAGATCTAAAAAAAGGAATTCTGCAATTTTTGCTGGATGTGGAGAGAATACGCAGAAGAAATGCTGGATAGAAGAAGAGGGTGAAAAGATGCTACGCTACAATTATAAAAAATAACTACTACCGTAAAGATTGATCCAAGGGTCAATATTAAAGTCTCTCATCTCTCACAATAAAAACCCCTCTCACTTGATATGTCCTATATATATATATATATAATCAATATATTTTTTTTCTCTAGTGCGTAGTTCATTCACATAATTATGTACCTCTTAGAGGCACACCCCCACTATATAAACACTACTAATGTGTTTCATCCGATATAGGACTTCCACTTTTTTCAATTCACACAACACTAGTTCTACCCAACATGAGAATTTGTGCTTAATCTTTTAACTCAATTTCCACACATATTCCAACTACATTTTTTTAGGGGATTTAATTACCAACATTTGTCCTTAAAAAAGTAAAAAAGTTTACATACTAGTTTGCTTGTTACCGATTAATTTGCATCCAGAGGTAAACACTAGTTTTACAATTAATTTATTACTGAAACTATTTACTAGACCTTAGTGATTCATCAGTATACATAAAAGCCTAGATAACAATATACCACCAATGCAACTGAATCTTACAGCATCAAAATGAAAGGCTTATGATCAAATATTAATTCATTTTACTCAGTATGACTTATTGTAAGAAGACCATCAGATGCCATGTGTTCATATGTGTCCTAACCCAAAACTATTATGATCAAGTACTAATTCATTATCATGTGTTGATGTACTAATAATTTGTCTTTAATATAAGTTCTTCATAACCACCTTCTCTTCTATCAATAACTAACAACAGATGTTAGGGAATAACATTTCACACCCTCTATATCACTTTGATCGTACACATCTAAAAAAATCTGATTTTATGCCGTTCAGAAGTATAATCTAAACGAAATATGTTGTCCGAAAGTGTACATTCGAAAACATTTGTTTCATAGAAATTTTTCTATGGATTGGCCAAGCATACATATGCACAGAAATTTCATGAAGTTTCAAAGAGATAATGTTTAACATGAACTATATTCTAAACATGAATCAAGAGGAAATCATTCAATTAGTTTTTCTCCAAACCAACCATTATCAGGTTCACATGTTTCAAATCATTACCATTTGCATAATTACATCAAAGTAACCAAGAACTACATTTGAATATAACCAACAAAGCATGAGAAACAAAATAGAGTCAAGGCATAGTTTAACTCTAAAAAATCAGCAAAATAAAAGCTCAAGTAATAGTAGGTGCAAAATGCAAGTCAACAAAACATTTGTCATGCGATAAAAACATTAATGCTTCACTAAATATTGCACCAAACCATTGAGAAAGCTATAACTTTGACAATAACCTCTAAATATTGCAACTGGGTCGATAAAAAAGATCCGAGAAATCAAAATTTTCTAATTCAAATTCTGACCTCTGTATGGTTTGAAACATTAACAATGAAACGTCAAACATAAATGGTATTCATATTTCATCAACCTCAAAAAAAAACACATCAAGAACAATCGTAAAAGACGTCAAAATCAAAAGGATAATTTCAGAAAGATTTTCCTTAGAGGACTTGGCAATAAGACAGTTACATAAAAAACCTATCGCACATCTTGATTCTCAGCAGAATTTGTATTTACTACATCTAACACTCTATGCCATAAGGAATAGGAATACAATATTTCAAAATCCTGAAGAAAGCCTTGAAATGTGCTTCATACAATTACTGTCATATTGGTTGCTGCACTGCTTGATACAGTTTACATAATGGTTAATTTGCGTTCAGAACTGAACACTAGTTATACGATTAATTACTGAAACTATTTACCTGGCCTCAAAGATTCGGCAGTATTTTTATTTATTGAGCGGTGATTCAGCAATATATAAAGCCTAGAGAACAATAAAACATAATTGCAAATAAATCTTATAGCACCAAACTGAAAGAAGACTATGACATCCTCCAATAACAATCATTGAAATTCCATCATATTTGCATGACATTCTTACCTAACCTACCTACTTTTAGATCTGAAGTCAATACACAACCGAATTGGTTGAGGAAAAGGAAACCCCAGCGACCAAGCACTCCCGCCTCCAAAAAAAAAAGCGAAGACCGAACAAACGCCACACGTCTGAAGAGGAGGCGCCCTCTAAGTTGCCCACCTTACCCACTAATGGACTACGAGGGGAGCAGGCGAACGGGAACCGACCGAGAACCCGAACCGCTTGGCTGACCCCTTCATACATACTCGATTCATTAGGGTCGGGGATGGATTAAACAAAAAAGAGTAAAAAAAAAGTGCAAAAAATCGCGCAAGCGAAGCCGGGAAACAGACTGCAGTGCAACGACTAGGACTCATGTCGGAGGAGTTTTTTCAAATCATAAGCATGTGCATAAGAGTAACCAAGAACTACATCAGATGACAGACAATAAAGCATGAAGATCACAAAACACAGCACAAAACACAAGTTTACTCGAAGCTCAGGCAAATAAAATCTCAAGTAATATTTGGTGCATAAGGCAAGTTAATTCCTATTGTCAATCATATCTACACGCTAAACAACAAAAATACTATAGCTATATTGTGGATAGCGGAATGCGCGGAACCACAAAATTACCATAGTGGTATGGCGGATTGCAGGATGACCATTATTGTGAAGAATAAAACACAATAGAAGAACACACGCAGACCAACCCAAGAGGGTTAAATGCACGCTATTAAAGAGACGATCATACAGAATAATTATAATCAACTTTCAACTTTGCCATTTCCCATCAAAATAAGTTGTAAATGTAATCAAAAGGACATCCTAGCAAAATGACAAAATAAAGATCTAAAAGTAATCAAAATCATACTTCTACATATGTGGGTGCTCATCTTCACTTCTAAGTTCCACCATATCAAATATCATCTTGTTCATTACAATGAAGCACTAAAGGGCACTGACCTGAGCGGACTCTCCCTGATCCCAACCATTTCCGAACCTTAAAATGCTTTGAAAATTTATGGTCTACAAAATACTCAAAATCGGCTTCTTTTTCTTCGGATGGTACACCATCATAAAACTTACCCATCACCACCAAAGGATTTGAAATTGTCTTCCTTAAGTTCAGCAAATCACTCCGTAAATTATCTCTCTCTTTACGACAACTTGGTTCAGAAACCAAAAGAAAAGACACATCAATACGTTCTTTTATCAAATTACCTTCAACCAAGAGCCATCTCTTCTTTGGTAAAGTTTTTGATATCGTAAAATAAAGTTCATTCCACGCGAACATGATTCCCCCACTTTTCTTGTCTTTGAAAAATGATTTTGGAACATCTACCCAGCTTAAATTGTCTTCCTTCTTCAAACATCCTTTAACCGTTTCCTCAGTGAGCTTCGAACGTCTTGTATCCACCAATCCCATCACAACTGGATTATACCTAAGAACAAACGGGCGTATGGACTCTGATGGTCCTGACTGAGTAATACTTTCCCCTGGTCCTAACCGAATCAACCCCAACCTGTTTCCAAACCAAGTAATCCGTGTGACATTCAAACCTAAAATATTCATAATAATTCCTCTGCACATTAAGAAACATCAAGAGTTAAAATGATAATTTGAAGTAGTCAAAGGAACACTAAACATGAAATCAACTCATTTCAATCAAACGTGAACAAAAACTCTAAACAAAATTGAGTAAAAAGGTTTAAAAAAAAAAAAACACATATTCAAACTGAAAACACAGAAACAACACAGTTTTCATGAACAAAGCATAGCATATATCTATAAAAACCAAAACTTTGGAAACACCCAAATGAAAGAAATCAAATAAAACAGAAAAATAAATCAAGGGTGGTTCTGAAAACCCATTAAAATAAATAAATAAGTAAATAAAAAACAAGTTTTTCAACAACCCATTTGCATTAAGGAAAAGGAAACATCAACCCAGATGATGATTTTGGTTGAAAATGATGAAAAGATGAAGAAAGAAAAAGTAACAGTGTAGGTTCAAGATGAAATAGAAAGTAAAACCCTAAATCACAGTACAAAGGAGGTGATGAACAAAACTTACTTGAAGTTAGGGCACACAGCAATGAGAGAATCGATTTGCCAGACAAAAAGAGATTGTGTGAGAATTTAAACTCATGGATCTGTAGGTTCAGCTCATGGGTTGGGCTAGGTAGGAATTTTGCTCTTTACCCAACCCATTTTGCTTATTTCCAACTGAAATTCCAAAAATACACATGCGTGAGTTAACTCATGCTGGTGTTAAATTTGCGTGACTTAACTCACATACACTACGTGAGTTAACTCATGCAGAGATTTTTACAAAGATTTACACTAGCGTGAGTTAACTCACGCTGGGGCACTATAGCCATTTCAGTTGGGAATGAACAATTTTTGTTGGGTAAAGAGGATAATTCTAAGTGTAGGTTCAACTCATGGGTTGGGCTAGGCACATAAGCATAGCCATAACCAATCATAACTTTGTTTGGACTATTATTTTTTTCACCCTATGTTATTTTCGCGCGCCCTATTTTTTAATGGAGGAAAATACAGATTTATGGAAAATCAGTCGACCTCCAAAAAAAGATTATTGCTATTCCAACCAGACAATCTACTACGGATACGATCCACCAAGGGATGCCAAAAACTAAGTTTTCTAGGATCTCCACCGATAGGCCGTCCCAAAACACGAAAAGAAGACAACCATGTCTACAATTCAATACCACAGCAGTCTCATGTAACCATGATTCCGCTACATTAACATTAATGCTTTTGTGAAAATTGATTTTTAAACAAGATAACTCTTCAAACAAAATTAATACCACCTTCAAAGCTCTAACATTGGCCCAACTTTTAACCTCAACCAATAAGGTTCATCTGCAAAATGAAGATGAGATAATGACATGGTAGATTGCGCCCCCACACCATAACTAGTAAATCTAAACTAATGCTTTCATCATGACATTTAGGCCTTCAGCCGCTAATAGAAACAAAAAAGGAGAAATATGGTCACCTTGTCGAGGACCTTTTTCAACATGAAATTCATGAGTTGGACTCCATATCTGTAAAATTATTCGATTTATTGGATTTCAAAATTAAAAATCAATAACTTAACCAATTTTGTTCGGTTTCTTTTGATTCAGTTTTTAAACGAACCTAAATCCAAAAGAGATAAAAAAAAATTATAATTTTTCAGTTACATCGGTTTTATCCTAATCGGTTAAAGCAAGCAATCATATCATTTTTTTTGGGTAAAATAATTTTTTTGTCCCTTTAAATATATCAATTTTTCATTTTATCCCTTTCAATTTTTTCTTCAACTTTTAGCCCCACAAAAATTTTCTACCGCTACTTTGGGTCGCATTTTTAAGTCAACTCGATATGTTCAGTAAGAACGGATGAGTGGCAACGGTGGTGGAATGCGCTCCGGTGTGACAATGATAGTTTCCGGCACGGTTGCGACGAGTCTTCGCAGTGGAACGATATGCGTCTGCAGACACGTTAGCACTCCAACACTCAAGTCAGTAATAGAACTGAGAAAGAGTGCAGAAAGTGTTGGGAAAAGTGAATCAACCCTTGAGGTGAAACAAGTTCACCATTATATAGGCACGCATTGAGCCTAACCGTCTCCGAGTTTCGTGGCGTGTGATTAGGGTAGTTAGAGGACACGTGTGGCGTGATCCTAGCGCAGAGGCGTGCTCATATGTGGCACGGTGCACTTGAGTCGACGTGTTCGCTTAGGTGCAAAGCCGTAAGGCGGTGTAAGTTATGCTACCTGTTGATAGAGCCAAACCGCAAGTGCATGGCCTATCGAAGTAATAGTAGTAAGTAGAGTATCGTTCCGCTAGGGAGTTGTTCAACTTAATTAACTTTTAATGAATGATTAGAGGAGAGAAAGTTGATAAGGGAGAGTTTGATTGCTGAAGGTAAAAACAATAATAATAAAGGGCCTTAGGATCATTGGTTCATCTTAATAACTAATCCTTCACTAGACAAAACCTAAACATCTAATTTCATGATTTACACACTAATTTCTAAAGACCGGTTTCCCTTAGCCCCTCACCTTTCCGATGAAAGTCCGGTGAGAGTTTACTTCTAGCAACCAAGCCTATTTCACTGACATGATTACTAGAAGATGCATAGAGGATTGAAACTACTCTTTGTCTCAATAATTGCAAAGACTATTTCACTGTTTTGCAATTATTGTCTAGATTCACTTGTTCCAACATCAAGACTCCGCTCTCGCTTTATGAATTGATGTTTGGGATGATGGATTAACGATTATCAAACCCTCCGCTTTCGCTTCCACAGTTTGATAATTGTTAATCCACGTTAAGACGGTGAATCTAGATTAGAAATTAGGGTTACATAGAAATTAGGGTTTAGACATGTTTTGTTTAGGATTGAGTCATTAGACTCCCCAACAATCCTAAGACTAAGAAGTCTACTCACTCATGTTCATCGTAGACATGGAGGAAGAAGAGAGAAATACGGTAAAATAAATTGCAAGGAAAGTAAAAGGGAAAATAAAGACTTTTATTAAAATAGCAATTGAAATAAACAAAGTAAAGCATGATTGTTTATGGTGGAGAGCTACTCTATTTATAGCTTTACAATTGACTTAGAAACTAAGCAACTAAAAGGATAAAACGGTAAAGCCGCAACAGGGTAACTTGGCCTTGAAGAAAAAGCAGCAAAAGTGGTTTCTGGGACGGGCACGGCCGTGCCACATGTTGGCACGGGCCGTGCCAAGCTTCTGAGTTGGGGGAATATATTTTTGCCCCGTATCTTCGTATTCTTGCGCTGTATTTTGCTCCAGTCCTCTTTCTTTTGCTCCAAGGCACCTTCCACCATATATTTATTCCTAAAATAAAATAAAAGACAATTTGAAGTAAAATATTCTAAACTAAAATAAAATGCAATAAAATAAAATCAAATCTAAAATAAAACTAAACTAAATAAGGCAATAATTAATACTATCTATGACTCATCAAACTCCCCCACACTTGAATCTTTGCTTGTCCTCAAGCAAAAGGCAGCAAACATAGCAGCAACAAAAGTTTGATTATGGCAATATTAAGAACAATGTGTCTCAAAAGAAAGGCTTTGCTTCAAGTACACTAATTACAACTTCAAACACTTCTCATGAACCTATTCTACCCAACATCAAGTCTCAAGTGAGTGTGTGTGTGTGCAGTCCAACCCTTTTCTTGCTCCTGTATAAGACAGATATTATGAGGAACAGGTTCTATCCTTAGTGCTAAAGTAACCGAGAAAAGTCCTTTCTTCATTTCATATAAGAGTGATGGGAATTAAAGTTAAGATTGAATTAATTTAACGATTAAGCACAAGGGGCTGCAGATGCTTAGGGGTTATCGATCCTCGTAGGAAGTCTTCTCGGATGTAATTGTCCTTTCCCCCTAGATTCAAAATCACCCTAAGCAGTGCTGCAAAATTATTATTTGTTTCATCTCCGCGTAGGAAGTCTTTTTGGATGTAATTGTCCTTTCCCCCTAGCATTGATGGATTTGTTTCACATTAAGTTCAAATTAGGGAGTCACCACCACAATTAGGAAGTCAGGGATTGTCCTTTCCCCCACATGTTGGTGCCATCCTCCCGCCCCTTTTAACATTAACAAATTAATAAGAATATAACAATTAAGAACAATTTGATTAATTGTCCCACACAAACTTATACTACTTTTACTCTTAAGACTTTAAAGGGTCTAAGTTAACACTAAAGATAGAACGTGTTCCTTAAAATACTTATTCATACATTTACTCAAGGATTGCAACCGGGTGCTTTTCTCATTGGAGAATTTTCACATTAAAACAAGATATGGGTATAGCAAGAACACAAGAAACACTAGAAACTACTTTCATGTACAAGAAGCAACCTAAGGAAAAGACAGAACAAAAATTTTCATGCCATATTTACATTAAAAACAAGCTACTTTAGTTATGCCTCTTGCTATAAAAACAAAACAAAAGAATAAAGTTCAAGGGAGTTTGGGAACACTACGACTCTAGACACTTTATTAGGCCCCCCCCCCCACACTTAGGGGAAGCATTGTCCTCAATGATTCAAAAGAAAAAGAAATTAAAAGAGAAGAGGTAGAAGAAAGAAGGAGTAGAAGGATGAGAGAGATAGGAAAAAGAGATGAGTAGAAGAAGAATGAGAGAGATAGGAAGAAGAAGAAGGGAAGAGAGGAAGAGGAAAGCTCACATTTGTTTATTGAGGTCCGTAAGGAGGACCTTGAAGTTGGAGGTGTTGTATCATCCGACGGAGCATCTCATTATTTTCATCATTGACACGGTTGCCCCTTTGAACTTCATTGCGAAGGCCGGAGATCTCAACACCTTGCCTTTGTTGCTCGGTGCTCATCCTCTCAATTTCATTGTGAATCCATGTCCATCTTTGATTCTCATTAAGCTCACCGGTTTCATGGCCATGGTGCCCCTCTTGGTGCAAGTTAGCACCTTCTCCTTCATCATGGTGCAAGTTAGCACCTTCTCCCTCTTCATCATCTTGCTCACCAAGAACCTGCACATCATTAACATACAACCAATTTTCTTCCACCTCGGTGGTAGTCCGAGATGGGTTAGGCAATAAAAACACGATTGGCATATTTAGCTTAAGTTGGTAATGGAGCGGTGGATGATGTTTGATGAAATTCATAGCAATAAGGGTTTCTATGTTAAGCCTATTGTTTCCCTCAATTGGTTTGATCCCCTCATCTTCACCCACTCCAAAACACCTAGCTATATATGTAATGATGCCACCCACCACTATGTCTCCTCTACCGGCCGGTCTAGTACCGACAAAGTCTAGGTAATCAATCAAATAAAAGCAAGTATTGACGGGGTGGTTGTGGAGCATTGCCCATAGCATGAACAATTCATCGGTTCTAGTGTTTCCTAGCTCGGTTCTACCCCAAATAGTGCAAGCCATTACCCTTTGGAGGTACCTAAGTACGGGGTTGTGGATGTTGCTAGCTTTGTTGGCTCTAGGAACATAGTTGGAAACGCCGGTGATGCGTGTCCAAAAGGCAGCTGGGTCATAGTTATCCGGTTTTAGGCTAGGATCCCAATGATCATGAATATATCCTTCATTTGCAAAACCTAAGGCTTCACAAAAGTGCTGAAGTGACATGTCATAATCGATATTCATTAACCGGAAAACAACTCTATGGTTAGGGTTATCAAAATTCAACTTATCTTTAGTGAAAACAATTGAGCTTAAGAATTCATAAGTGAAGTTTTCATAACCCCTCATAGGTTTCAGCAAATCAGTCCAACCTAACTTTCCTATCAACCTAGAGACATCATCAAACAGTTCTAGCACATCTAAAGTATTGGGATCAGGATAACGAGAAGGATGCAAGTGTTTAGAGATTAGAATTTTATACCTGTCCCGTTGCTTGTTGTTTTTGAACTGGATCCCATGATTTTTCACTTGGGCTTGCTTCTTTGGGGGAGGTCCTCCTTGAGAGCTTGCTGGTTCTTTACCACTTCTTCTTGAAGCCATTGACCCTTGTTGGAATTGGTTTTGAAGTTTTAGGGTTTGGGAAGATTTTTGGTGGAAAGGATTGGTTTAGGTTTGGGGTTGATGCTTAGGGAAGGTTTGTTGGTTTGGATATGGAGATTGGTTAAGGTTTTGTGGTGTTTGGGTTAGGTTTTTAAAGATTAGGGTTTTGGTGAATTATGGGTTTGAATGGATGAAGGGTGTTTTTGATTGGTGGTTCTTGTTTTGGATGAAGTTTGTGGTTGATTGGTGAAAGAATTAAGTGGTTTGGTTAAGATTTGAGTGAGATAGGGAGTTTTGAAGGTTTGAAGGTTATGGAGGTTTAGAGGGAAGTTTGAAGGTAGAGAGAGGTTTGTGGTTTGAGAATGAATGGAGAAGAAGAAGAAAAATTATGTTTATATTGGCTAGAACACGGGCACGGCCGTGCCATCCTTGGCACGGGCCGTGCCATCTTCCTGACTTCAATATTCAAAATTTGTTTTAAAAACTTGGCACGGCCGTGCCATACTTAGCACGGGCCGTGCCACCTTTCTGGTCCTGGGGCTTCAAAATTTTTCCATCTTTTCGAATCAACTCGGACAATTACCTACAAAACATCTTAAAACAAAGAAAAACAAAACAAAAGCAGTAAAATGCGTGGGTTGCCTCCCACGAAGCGCTCTTTTAATGTCATTAGCTTGACGGTTAGAAAGAGTCCTTAGAATGGATCAAAGGTATCATATTGTGTAGATGACGCTATAAAACGTTCTTTTACAACATGATCGTTAAGCATGCAACAAGAGTAAAGAGCGGGACCTTTCATAACGTTTTCCAACTCAAATCCTACCATCTTATCACTCACTTGAAAGACTATCCTACCAAGTTTAACATCAATGAGAGCTCCTGCAGTTGCAAGGAAAGGTCTACCTAGGATTATAGGGACGTCATCGTCCTCTTCAATGTCAACGACTACAAAATCAGTGGGGATGTATATCCCCTCTATCTTAACAGGTATGTCCTCGACAAATCCTACAAGTTTCATGGTAGAACGATCAGCTATTTTTAATTCCATCTCGGTAGGTTTCAACTCTCCTATCCCTATCCTTTTAAGAAGAGACAAAGGCAGCAAACTAACACTAGCTCCTAAGTCACATAAGGCTTTGTTTATGGATTCATTCCCAATTTCACATGGTATGGCAAAGCTACCTGGATCTCTAAGCTTAGGGGGTGCTTCTTGGATGATTGCACTAGTTTCCTTGGCCAAGGCTATTGTCTCATTATGCTCTATAGCCCTTTTCTTTGAAAAAATTTCCTTTAAAAACTTGGCATATAGAGGCATCCTAGACAAAGCTTCAGCAAAGGGAAGTTTAATGCAAATCTTCCTAAGTATGTTAACAAATTTTTCAAACTTACCCTCTAGTTTAAGCTTATCAAGATTTAAGGGGGATGGAGTTTTGTTTTCTTCAAGCGGTTTTGCTTCTTCTATCACAATTTTATCACCTAAAGGCTTGACACTTTCTTTCCCAATGTTTTTAACCTTAGCAAAAGCTTCGCCTAACTTACTACCCCCAAAAGATATGACATTAACTTGGGCTTTGGGATTGGCTTCGGTTTGACCAGGAAAGACTCCCGGTGTTTGGGAAGAGGTAGCCACTTGTTGGGCTATTTGAGCGATTTGAGTTTCAAGCATTTTAGAGTGAGTAGCAATAGAATCAACCTTGGTATTGAGCTTGGAAAGAGAGTCATTCAGAAATCCAGTTTGGTTTTTAAGTTCTTGAAGTTGTTTGTTTTGGTTGGCAATAGAATTTTCCAACAAAATTTCCAAATTGGACTTCTGAGTGAATCTTTGGTTGTTTGCATAACCGGGTGGTGCTACTTGTCCATAGGGATTTTGGTTTTTGTAAAAATTTTGATTTTGTCTCATCCCTTGGTTGTATTGAGCATAATTCATTTGCTCAACACCGTTAATAGCACTACCTAGTTGGCAATCAACACCAGCATGACCAGTTATACCACATATTTCACAAGAAAGAGTAGAAGCAGAATTGATAGCACTAACGTTGAGTTTTTCGAGTTTTTCAGTTAGTGTATCAATTTTAGAAGCAAGGTGGTCATAGTTAGAGACTTCGTGTATACCTGCCTCCTTTTTGGAGGGTGAAGAACTAGTGATGGCTCTCTCGTCGGTCCACTTGTAGTGATTTTGAGCCATGTCTTCGATCAAGGCATACGCCTCCGTGTAATTCTTGTTCATAAGTGCTCCACCTGCAGCTGCATCAACAGACATCTTAGTGGTATAAGACAAGCCATTATAAAAAGTGTGGACTATAAGCCACTTCTCTAGGCCATGGTGGGGACAAAGTCTTAGCATTTCTTTGAAACGCTCCCACGCCTCATAGAGAGATTCCCCATCTTTTTGGTTGAACCGCGTGATTTGGTCTCTAAGTTTAGCGGTTTTAGATGGTGGGAAGAAGCGGGCAAGGAATGCTTGCCTCATCTGATCCCATGAAGTAATGGAACCGACTTCGAGGGAATGGAACCAAGCGCTAGCTCTATCCCTTAAGGAAAAGGGAAAGAGATGAAGTCTTACGGCTTCTTGGTTCTCCTTCATGGTTCCACTAATTCGTAGGAAAACAGAGATGTGAAGATTGGGATCCTCAGTGGGGGATCCCGAGAATTGGTTTTGCTGCACCAAGTTAAGTAGGGCAGGCTTTATTTCGAAATTGTCATCCTCAACCGTTGGGTACACAATAACAGCTTGTGGCTCAGCCGTAGACGGCGTTGCGTACTCTTTGAGAGTGCGATTGGCCATGGCGGTGTTATTTTGTGCGTCTCTCCTTCGTCTATGCAAATACCTTTCGATCTCGTTGATTATTACAACTCGATTTCTGGTTTTTCGCATAAGAATTTGAGAACCCAAGAAGTTAGTGATAACAGAAAAATAAAAATAAAAACAGAAAAAGAAAGAGAAGAAGATAGAATTCTAATCACTAAGAAAAAGCTAATTAAATTAGTTAACTCCCCGGCAACGGCGCCAAAAACTTGATAGAGCCAAACCGCAAGTGCACGGCCTATCGAAGTAATAGTAGTAAGTAGAGTATCGTTCCGCTAGGGAGTTGTTCAACTTAATTAACTTTTAATGAATGATTAGAGGAGAGAAAGTTGATAAGGGAGAGTTTGATTGCTGAAGGTAAAAACAATAATAATAAAGGGCCTTAGGATCATTGGTTCATCTTAATAACTAATCCTTCACTAGACAAAACCTAAACATCTAATTTCATGATTTACACACTAATTTCTAAAGACCGGTTTCCCTTAGCCCCTCACCTTTCCGATGAAAGTCCGGTGAGAGTTTACTTCTAGCAACCAAGCCTATTTCACTGACATGATTACTAGAAGATGCATAGAGGATTGAAACTACTTTTTGTCTCAATAATTGCAAAGACTATTTCACTGTTTTGCAATTATTGTCTAGATTCACTTGTTCCAACATCAAGACTCCGCTCTCGCTTTATGAATTGATGTTTGGGATGATGGATTAACGATTATCAAACCCTCCGCTTTCGCTTCCACAGTTTGATAATTGTTAATCCACGTTAAGACGGTGAATCTAGATTAGAAATTAGGGTTACATAGAAATTAGGGTTTAGACATGTTTTGTTTAGGATTGAGTCATTAGACTCCCCAACAATCCTAAGACTAAGAAGTCTACTCACTCATGTTCATCGTAGACATGGAGGAAGAAGAGAGAAATACGGTAAAATAAATTGCAAGGAAAGTAAAAGGGAAAATAAAGACTTTTATTAAAATAGCAATTGAAATAAACAAAGTAAAGCATGATTGTTTATGGTGGAGAGCTACTCTATTTATAGCTTTACAATTGACTTAGAAACTAAGCAACTAAAAGGATAAAACGGTAAAGCCGCAACAGGGTAACTTGGCCTTGAAGAAAAAGCAGCAAAAGTGGTTTCTGGGACGGGCACGGCCGTGCCACATGTTGGCACGGGCCGTGCCAAGCTTCTGAGTTGGGGGAATATATTTTTGCCCCGTATCTTCGTATTCTTGCGCTGTATTTTGCTTCAGTCCTCTTTCTTTTGCTCCAAGGCACCTTCCACCATATATTTATTCCTAAAATAAAATAAAAGACAATTTGAAGTAAAATATTCTAAACTAAAATAAAATGCAATAAAATAAAATCAAATCTAAAATAAAACTAAACTAAATAAGGCAATAATTAATACTATCTGTGACTCATCACCTGTCTACGTGTTATTGGTCTTCAACTCATGTGTAGCCTTCATATTTTTAAGTGAAATTTTGTATAAATGTGAAGAATAATATAACAATCTCTACAAAAAATAGATATATAAATATTTAAGCGTCATAAACATTTATATTTGATTCATATTTTGTAAAAAATTCAAATAATTTTTAAAAAATTATTATAATATATAAACAATCACGCAAAATTTCATTCAAAAATACAAAATTATATCTAAGTTAACTTAAAAATAGATATAAAAAAATGGTGATGATATTTTTTTGGTTAACTGTAAATATTCAGAATTTAGTTAACTTAAAAATAGATATAAAAAAATGATGATGATATTTTTTTGGTTAATTAAGTAAATGAACACCGTAAATATTTAGAATTTTGTTTTTAGTCCCTATAAAATAAAATCACACTTTTTAATCCTTATAAAATTTTCCATCAGTATTTTTAGTCCCTATAAAATTTTTCCATTAACATTTTTAGTCCTTATAAAAAAATTTCATCAAGATTTTTGGTCCCTAAAATGCTTAAGAAAAATGTCGCAGAGACTAAAAAGTGTGATTTTATTTTATAGGACTAAAAACAAAAATGTAAATTTTGTCAAAAAAAAACTATAAATATTTATAGAGACTATTTATAGAGACTAAAAACTTAATTAACCCTATTTTTTTTTTAATGATACTTAATCCTTAAAACTCCCTAACTGGTATCAAATGACAAATCTCAACCGTTGAAATATCAAAGACAAAGTTGAACTTATCCTTGTTTTGTTTCTTTGTCCTTTCGTTTGCGCGAGACAAACACAAACACACACAGAACAAAACAGAACAGAAAAGAAAGTAAAACCCTAATTCCTTTGTTCAGCCAACCAACGTTTCAATTCTTCAATCTTCTTAAATTCGGTAATTATTTGTGAATTCTTTGTGTAGTTTCTCATTTTGTTTAATTGTATTGGGTTTAAATGAAATTTTTTTTTTTGTTTTGAAATTTTATTTTGGGTGTGATATTGTTCTTGAAATAAAAAACTTATTTTGCAAAATTGAAAATTTGATCACTTCCAATTTTTTTTTTTTTTTTTATTATCAATAAGTTAAAGTCAAGTAATTTGTTTTTTATTTTTTATTTATTTTTGGTGAATGTGGTTTGATTTTGTGATCTTGTGAATTTGAATGATGATCTTTTGTTGGCTATGTGATATAGTTGTACAGGAATCAAGCACTGACACATACACATACACGGCGACACTGACACATGGACTCTGGTAATAATTCAAAAAATTGAAGTGGTTGAATGTAACATGTGTCATGTTGGTGTCAGGCAGACACCAACACGTGTCTGGTATGACACTATTTTCATCAGATGTGTCGGTGCAACTTAGGATTGTACACTGTGATACTGCATTTTTTGGCTGTATGTATGTAACCTCTTTGAATAAGATGTAAAGACTTGATTTTTATGATTGATCTTTCATTTACAGGGTGATGCTTATTTGATGCTTCAGAGTTTTACTTGAAGTTTCACTCGCCTGGTTTTCTGTCATGGTATGTTCAATCTCTTTACCTTAGTGCTGTCAAATAGAAGCTCGAGTAGTGTTATAGTGTAGCGTAATTTGAACAAATCGCTATTGTTCCACAATGCACTATGTTAGGAATTCTGTCTTTGTAAGCTATCAAATTAGTCCTTGTCTTTGTAAGCAATTCTCAAATTAATCTGTCTTTGTCAAAAGTTTCTCAATTAGGTCTTTGTCTTTATGTTTTGTCCATGACGAGTGACCTAATTGAAATACTTTTGACAAAGACAAGGACTAATTTGAAATATTAATAAAGTCAGGGACTAATTTGAGAATTTCTTACAAAGACAGGGACCAACTTGCTGGTTTACTTGTAGGGTAAACTACAAAGTGTTGGTGGCTATTTCCGCACTGTGGCATTGTAGTAAAGCAAAACTTGAACAAACCGCTTCTTTCCACAATTCGCAGTTGACAACTTTACTTTAACTATATATTTTGTCAATATGATGTTTGATTTCAATTTTTAGTGTTAGGAATTTTGTCATCCTTCTCTTTACGACCAGTAAAGAGATCCCGTCTAATACTATGAATAGTTTACGTGTCCGAGTGGGCACACTTTTGTGCTGTTTTTGATCTGTCAATATGATTTTCCTTGTCTAAGTGTTGTGTGTATATCTTTGTATTTCTGTGAATTCTTTCAAAAGTATACGTAGAAAAACCTATATTGGATTTGGACTGGAAAATGTTTGCAAAAAGAATGACAGAATACCATCATTAACAATACAGCAACATCACGAGAGTAAATTTCATCCCATAGATAAATTCATATTTAGAAATTGATAGCATTAACTTAACATGGCAGTATCTAAATTGATCCAGTGGATATTGATATTTCCCATCTCAATGTATTGTGGAACTTATTTTGATGTATTACTGAATGCAGGATCCTAATGGTTCTGTTGATGATAAGTGTGAAAATAGACTCTACGTTGGCAATCTCGATCTCAAAATTACAGAGTGAGACTCGCTGACTCCTCAACATGGCTTATTTTTTTATATATTTTTGGCAAACGCTAATATTACTTGTGAAGGCTTGTTAAGGAATCAAAGATGGAAAGTGTGCATTGAAAAGTATAGGCTTTTTAAGTTACCAATGTATTAAGTGCTGTTTTTTAAATTAACACTTTTTGTTTCTCGATTTCTTAAAGCATGTTTGGATTTCAATTGAAACAGCTTAAATACTCGAACTTATGTTTGACTTGATCAGCCAAGAGAGATTCAAATATAGGTTTGAGTTCCTCAGATCAGAAATCCAAACTTGCAATAACTATTGCCATGACAAACGGTCGCAGGAATCAAGTTTTTAAAATCGCGTAACAATTGCAATTGCATCATGATATGACTGGTTCGACCTCAATCATGGTCACGAATACATCAAAAACCTAGATTTTGTGGCACACCTGTTCGGTTTCTTTTCCTTGTACTATATGCATATTCTTATCCTCTTTCTCTGTTTCCATCATTTTCCAGAGCTGCTCTGCTCAAAATGTTTTCTCCTTATGGAAAGATCGTGTCTGAGGACTTCTTGTGGCACACACGTGGCCCAAAACGTGGGGAGCCACGCGGTTTCGCTTTCATCCAGTACAGCACAAAAGAGGTACGTTTTTTTTTTATCCGTCCATAGAAATAAATGAGGTACGTTGATAGCATACTTTTGTTGATTTCACATTCAAGCAATTTCTGATTTCCATTCTTAAAGTGAGAATGCAGGAAGCAATATTGGCCAAGGAGAAAATGCACGGGAGGTTAGCTTGCAGCCGGCCATTGGTTGTTCGCCTAGCGGGTGAGAGGTACGCCCTGGAAAAGGCAGATAGCTCTACAAAAGCAGTAAGTGAAGGGCACAAGTTGCATCTCACCGGTGGTGGCATGGGACAGACGAGTCGAAGTGCAAAAATAGCTGCAATAAAGAACAAGTTGAAGTCTTTAGACGAGGATAACTCGAAGATCAAGAAACAGAAGCTGAGTGACAATATATCTTGAATCAATAATGTTATAGTAAAATCTGTATAATCAGGGGAATATTCTGTGGCATATAAATTGAATGTGATTCAGTTGTTTGTAACACCATTAAATTAAATTGTAGTTTATATATTTCATTGAGCTATGGTTATTTTTTCCAATTTAGATCTAAAGCCAAGATTTTAACTGCTTGGGAAATATGTTTTACCTTAACATTATGTATTGGTCAAGTTTTCTCTAATTTGAGGTGGAAACTGGAATCTTAATTCTTAATGGAATGGACTATTGTTTTCTGATTGTAAAAACAAGTGCAAGGATTTAACTGAGCTAAGAGTTCAGTGGTGGCCAGTTTGTGTTCAGTTTTCTTTTCTCAAATTGACATTTCAAATAACAGTTAAGAACAATTCATTTTTTTTTTTAATTCAGTTTTCATGTTTGAAATTTTTGTTAAGAAAATGGTAAATTTAGGAAATTAGATTTAACTGTAGTCTAGAAAACCATAAAAATATTAAAATTAATCTAGATTGAGTAGGCTTTTATATAAAGTATTTGAGTTCCACGTTGTCGATGTTTTTGGATTGTGCAATCTATCTATACATTTGTCTTCGTGAGCTTAGCTCAATTGGTTTGGACAATGCATAAAATATGCAAGGTCCAGGGTTCAAATCCCGACCACCACAAAAAAAAAAAAAAAACTAATTTTAAGCTAGAATTGTAAAGACGCGACACTTTTAGAAAAACTTCCTACTCTCTATTATTCGGGTAGCGCTTGGGTGACATTGGGGTGTCAATGTCATGTGAAATTGACCAACCACAATGTGGCTTAAGCTAGAATTGTGATGATGATGTGACACTCTATCCACTCACCTATTTTATGAACTAGCTTTTAGGAAAGATCTATTTGGCATGATATTAGGTCAATTAGGTTAAGGATTACAATATGGAAAGGGAAATGATATTTGTACATCTACTTTATGACAACTTTTTGACAACTTTCTCTCTCATACTCACATTATATTCTTAATCTCCCTTTTCTTTTTTCTCTCTCTATTGTTTTGGACTAATAGGAAGAGAGCAAATAAAAGTTGTCATCAAAGTTGTCACATATGGTTGTACAAATATCACTCCTCATATAGAAATTGGATCTAGAATCCACACTAGGTGTGGTGACGAGTGTTGAAGTTATATTAAAATTTCAAGTTGTCAAGTTTTCTAAGTTATCAAATGTGTATGTGTTTGGACACCTTCGTTCTCAAGCTAATTTTAATTGTTTTTAAAGGACATGTACTATCAATGGGAAACAATCTTACGTTAGCATCCAACGAAAGTTTATTATCATCTACCAACAATTATGAAAGTAATTAGAAGTTCGATTAATATCAACTCAAGTAATTTATAAGTCCCAACTCAACTCAAGTGACAAATAACTCAACTCAAGTGACAAATAAATATCAAAATTGTTTGTTTGAATGTTGTGACCCAGGTTAGAACTCTCATAATCATCTACTTGTGTGTGTGAGTTTTCATAACATTAATCACATTTCAAATATTTCTAAAAAAAATGTTTGATTAATTAGTAGTGGGACATTGAAACAGGTGGTTTCTCATTGAATTGAACTTGGTGAGTATACCGATTAAATTCTTCAAAGAGTTTGTGTACTAGCCTTTTACTATTACTATTTTTTAATTTAACAAAATAACTTCAACGTTTCAGAAACTTGCAGAGCCTTGTTTTCCTTAATTGTAATAAACTCCTGCGTTAGTTTGACGATCATAAATTCATAATAACGTAGAATGTTGCTTCTTTTACTCCTTTACAAAAATGTTACTTTGTTTTTATCCGTTTATCTTTTTCTAGCTGAAAAGAGCTTTAACTCTATGTTCGTTTTTGTATCTTTCTTTCTATATATATATATTTATTTATTTTATGTTATTTTAGGGGATTTTTTTTACATGTTCTACAACATCTGTTTTCAGATTTTTTTACATGTCTACAATGATAGGTAGACGCCCTTAATGAATACACCCCTTTGTATCATTCCTAAAGATTTCAGTTAACCGAATGTATGGTCTATGTGACCAAATTTTTTTTAGTTGCGTGACCACTATTTTTCCAGAATTTATTTGGTTAACTAAGTGGAAAAATAGTGGTCACGCACATTTTGTTGCGTGACCACATTTTTCAGCTTATAAATAATGGTCTCGCAACTGAAAAAATGTGGTCACAAATCATATATTTGGTTAACTGAACTTTTCGAAAGTAGTATAAAGAGGTGTACATATTATGGATGTCTACCAATCTTTATTCTTGATTTTTTATGATACAAAGTTGGATAAAAATGAATGTACATCAATATTTTGATTAATGTCCAAAAAATTTTTTGTCAATAAATTAATTAAATTTATGTCAATTTTAATATTCTTTGACCTAAATTTTCCAATTTATCCATTTTGACTTAAACTTTCACATCCTTTTCTGAAATTTTTTTTTTACCCAACCTTTTCTAAAAAATATTTGTTTAACATATATTCCAACTCTCCTTAAAAAAAAGGGGAATTAGTCACTTTAGTCCCTGAATGGGAGATGATTCGTCACTTTAGTCCCTGAATGAAGAGAAATTGCAAAACAGTCCCTGCATGGTCAATTTCAAGGACTAAAGTGACTAACGGAGTCTACATTCAGGGACTAAATTGACTAACGAAGTTTGCATTCAGGGACTAAATTGACTAACAAAGTCTACATTCAGGGACTATTTTGCAATTTATCTGCATTCATGGACTAAAGTGACGAATCCCTTCCGATTCAGGGACTAAAGTGACTAATTTCCCTAAAAAAAACTATTTCCACCAAATCAAGTAAATGTATTCAAATGATGGAAAACTTTTCTTAGTATGATTTTGTTTGTAAGAAACCAAATTAGATTCTTAGGTAAAACACTTATTGATTCGATTTTAATTACCTTTTAGATCGAACTTCTAATTATCAGAGTCTCATCCCTCCGAGAATCGAGACGGAAAACCCAAATATATATTTTTTCCCCATTATCACGTGCAATGCACATGTTAAAATATACTCTTTTTGTTTCTTTTTGAAAATGCAGACATCCTATAAATACATGATCAGATTTCGTTCAACTTCTATCATTTCATAATCACCACTCACACTCACAGACACCAATGTCTCTCCTCAAACACCCACCTGTCACTGTTCTTTCTCCATCAAAACCAATCCCATCACGCCACGTATCATTCCGACATTCTCTCCATGCTAGATTCTCCAACATCCTCAATTCATGTCCGAACCTCGGACTACAACCTCAACACACGACCACGACAATTACCTCGTACCTGTCAAAGGAACCTCGTATAAGTCGAAGTGTTGTTGCAGTGAAGTCACAGCTGAGATATCCTATCATATCTCCTGATGATCATTGGGGTGTTTGGTCTGCTATCTTCAGCATTGGTGCTTTTGGGATTTGGTAATTTTATTCATTCATTCATTTCTCTCTTTTATCTATTCATTTTCTGTAATTTGGTCTCATTGATTTTCCTAATTCCATTTCTTTATGGTTTGTTGAGAAATAGGATAATAATGTTTCAATAAATATTCTGTTTTTTAGCTTATAACTTATAACTTATGTTTGTAATAAGTTCATTTGACTAAAAAATATCTGTTTGGTAACTGTCACACTCTCAAGAACTTATAACAGTTTGTGATAAACTAATTCAAGTAGCTTATAACATTTCAGCTACTTCAACCTCTGTAGAAAAAAAGCTACTTCAACCGTTAATTTTATCAAACACTGCAAATTCAATCAGATAGCTTATCTGCTATCAGCTATAAGTCAGCTTATAAGTCATTCGCTATAAGATAGTTTATCAGCTATCCACTATTTTTTCCCAAACAAAGCATAAGGGTATGATTCAATTAGTTTTAAACTGCGGCCGCGGATTCAGTTGTTGTCCTTGCGATTGCAGTCATTGTGCTTGTTGCAACGTGCATTGCAGCATGAAGTAACTTTTAAATTTGTACAACTATATAAAGTGGCACCACTATGCCACTATAGTATTTACCCACTATAATAGTGTTAGTTTGTTCTGTAAATAGAGATTTAGATGCGCTTGAAATTCATGTATTTGTTGTTGTGAAATACAAGGTCGGAGAAGACTAAAATTGGGAGCATGGTGAGTGCCGCTTTAGTGAGCACATTAGTCGGACTTGCTGCAAGTAATCTTGGAATTCTTCCACATGATGCACCTGCATATTCAATTGTCTTGGAGTTTCTGTTACCTCTTACTATTCCATTGCTATTGTTTGGAGCAAATTTACTACAAGTAGTTCGTTCAACTGGAACGCTTCTAGTGGCTTTCTTACTTGGGTCAGGTGATTCTATTTATCTATACAAAATGGCTGAATTACGATTGAAAGCGTGTTTGGTGTCCAACATGCGTTGATGTCTGACACCGACACGTGCAATTGCATTTAATTATTTAATTTTCTCAAATTATTACTAGTGTCGTGGTGTCTGTTTCTGTGTCAGTGTTTCATAGTTTATGAAGGTACTGTATGAGATTTTTAACATGTCTTGTGAAACTGATTTTGATGTTGTGGATTGCAGTTGCCACTATAATTGGTACTCTAGTGGCATTTCTTATAGTGCCTATGAGATCTCTTGGTCCTGATAACTGGAAAGTTGCAGCAGCTCTAATGGGTAGCTATATTGGTGGATGTAAGTGCTTAAAGAAGTTGCTCCATGCTTAATTATGGTGAACTTCTTAAAATAATGTATATTTGAATTCACTGTTGTATTTATTATAACAATAATCAACTCGAATTAAACAGTACTTTTGATTTATATTTTGTTTGACTTTATCTTCTGCATAGTTATAGAACTAATGTACTATTGTATATCTATAACCGTAGTTCTAAATTACAGTTGTGGTCTCGGTAGCAGTTACACTGTGAACCTTGACATTCTGGCTAAATTATGCAGCAAATGAGGTCGGTGTGGCCACAACGGTGGTTGTTAAGATCTCTAAAATCTTTAAATTGCAGTTGCAGACCGCAATTTTGAACTATATCTGCAACTTTAAGACAAATTTAAATGCTAGATACATCCAGAGGTTTCTTCATATATTACATGTCTATAATAACCAATATGTTTGTGACAAAACACTAGCTTGGTTAAGCAAAAGACAAAATATATGCAGCAAACTTTCTTCAATAAACTCTTTGCTTCAAAATTAGGGGATCTAAACTCCCTGCAGTCACTAACAGGAGTCGAGTCTAGTGGAAGGGGCTAGTCGGACACAATGTCGATAACGTTGAATGAATACTTGATTCCATTAAAAATTGCATAGGGATGAAGCATATATATACCATTGAATGAATACTTGATGCAATTAAAAATTGGGTTTTGTATATCTTTTCAATTAACATGATGAGTCGCTAGCTAGTTTTGGTTTCTTGGTATATTATTTGAAACATGTTGATGGATTTTACAACGGTAAAACTTGAATGAATTTCCTTTGACTCTTCCTTGTTGATTGTTGTGTAGCTGTTAATTATGTTGCCATTTCAGAGGCGCTTGGTTTGTCAGCATCAGTTTTAGCTGCAGGAGTGGCAGCAGATAATGTTATCTGTGCTGTTTATTTCATGGTGTTGTTTGCATTGGCTTCTAATATACCCGCAGAGACTGCACCACCAACCACTGGTACTATTTTTACTATATCAGTATTCCAATTTTTAAGCTGTTTCTTGTTGCATTTTCTGTGTTTGGGCCAGAATTTTTGGAATGAATAGTTTTTTTATTACCGGATTGATATAATGAATACACTAACATCTACATATGTTGATTGTTTCCAGTATTAGTTATGAAATGTGATAGAATTAAAGAAAAGTTATAAGATTGAATAATTTAATGGGAAACCGATGGAATCATCATTATAGTTCTAAATTGAGGGCGCAGTTGCAGTTACGCTGCAAAATTTGTTATTAAGGCAAGACGTGGGCAAATGTGGCCACAATAGTGGTTGCAGAGACATCTGAAACCCATATTGCTGCTGCAATTGCGACTGCAGACTGCAATTTAAAACTATGGTTACGATGAATGAAGTCATTCATTTTTTTTGACTATATATGTCTTTGAAAAATTGTGTGTTTGTTCATCTTGAATGGAAATTTTAGCTTGATTTAACGAGTAATGTTGACAGATGAAGAAATGCTTATAAAGTCAGAAAATCAGGGCAATATGCCAGTGCTGCAGACAGCTACTGCAGTTGCTACATCATTTTTAATATGTAGAGCTGCCACATACTTCACAAAATTATATGGTATACAAGGAGGAACTCTTCCAGGAGTAACTGCAATCATCGTCGTTTTAGCCACTCTTGCACCGAAGCTGATTAGTCCCCTTATACCTGCTGGTCATACTGTTGCCTTGGTCTTGATACAGGTAACAGAAAAACTTTGTTGATTCTATTTTGAGTGGTCGCTTTATGTCAGCATTGAAATTACATAATCATCCCGATGTGTGTGTATTATGAACTAAATTAACTAATCGAAGACACAAGCGGGACCAAATTAAGTAATGAAATTAATATTTGAGGACCAAATTTACAAACAAAAGACATATTGAAGGACCAAATTTACTATATACAAAACTTTACTCTCTTTCAAAGCACTCTAAATTATAACTTCTTTCTAAGAAGTTACACCTTCTAATTAATTACATGGATCACACGACACCATATGTACCGATTGGTATGGTACTCTTGTAAAAATTTAAGGATCATGTGACCTAAGATGTTTAACATACGATCCATTTCGTTTGCAGGTATTTTTTGTGGTCGTTGGAGCTAGTGGAAGCATATTGAATGTTATCCAAACTGCCCCAAGTATATTCATGTTTGCACTGGTTCAAGTAACTATCCATCTTCTTATTGTTCTTGGATTAGGAAAGTTATTTAAGCTTGATTTGAAGCTATTACTTTTAGCATCAAATGCTAATATTGGAGGCCCTACAACAGCTTGTGGAATGGCTAAGGCTAAAGGCTGGGAATCTTTAGTTGTTCCTGGAATCCTTACTGGCATTTTTGGTGTTTCAATTGCAACTTTTTTAGGTATTGGTTTTGGATTAATGGTTCTAAAACACTTGTAGAAATTATCATTTTTGATGTTTTGATATATACACAATACACCTTATTGGAAGTTATGTTTTTAACACAGTTTTAAGGTGCCTTTTGACAAAATTTCTCATGAGCTCAATGTAACTTCTTTTGTACTCCATCTCCTACCTCATCAATTGCATGATTACGAGCTTATGAACGTTTGTAGCACATTCAAGTGATATGTAGTTCTTTTAATTGTTTTGATGAATATGTAGCAAATATATATTTTGATGGAAAAACATAACTGATTGGAATTCTTTAATTGAAGATACTAATTTAATATTTCATAAATTTGAGAGACTGGCGTCCTTTAGAACTTCGAGGATTGATATCTTGTTAGCTTCTTCTCGCCACGTAGTTGCTGCTATTACCTTTCCGTGTTGATCACGAGTAACTGCACCTGTTTGTTCCAAGCAAATTTCTCTTTGGTTTTCGTTTTGCTTGTGAGAATTGCTGGTTGTGATTTTTTGTAATCTTCTTGTTTGCCCGATGATAATTATTATGACTGTTTGTAGCATTAGAAACTGCTTCGTTTATATAGACTGGAACTTCTGCATCGTGCAACTGCTGTTGAAGATCTAACTTTGACTCAAGATTAGTAAAAAAAAAAGACTCAGATTTAAAATTTAGAATGTCAAACAAAGATGCAAAGGAAGGGAATGAAGGAAGAAGTCTAAGGAACAATTAAAAACCCCATAAAGAAATTTCGTCGCTCATATAAATTGAACAGTTGGACTGTTGAAGAAATTCCATATCCAACTCAATCATAATATAATACCAAATCAAGTTAACTATCTGCCAAAGAAAATTCTAACCAAGAAACTAACAGAACTTAACAACTTCCACTTTTCTGTAGGCTATTAAAAACTGGTATCATTGATACAAAATCTGAAAAAGTGCGCACACATATTTGTAATTACAAGAATAAATAGGACACATCTTCAAAATGTAGTTGGAATTTCAGATTCATAACCAAACAACTGAAGCATAAAACATAGAAGTGTTTCCTTTAATAGGAAGGGAGGCATGATTAAGTCCTATTACGGTACTTAAGTTATTAAGTTGATGACCAAAGTTGTTCTGCATATATATAGGATGAGATTCTTACACAGAAAGATGAAGATATATGCTCTTCACTTAGAGAATATCAATCATCTGGTCAAATTCACTCGAGGTATGCTTCCCCATCTTCCATGTTGATATGATATTCTCTGCACCCATTGTTCAATATATATGCCAAAAATCATTGCACATTTGGTGAAAAGATCAACCAAACACAGTAGCGCAAAAAAGAGAAAGGGAGAAAAGGGAGTAAATTATATTACCACAAAATGTTGGTTTTGCATCAAATTTAGATTCCAATTCAACTTCAGGTATGTGAGCTATCTTATCCCAATCTTCTCCTATTCCTCTCTTGCATCGCTTCTCCAACATAGAGCAACTAACAATACTTAACCTTTGCAAGTTTCGGAGTTGCTGAAAGCTGTCTGGAAGTGACCTTAACTTCGGAAACCCACTGATTTTTAATCTTTGAAGAGAAGTCATGGCACCCAACCAGTCTGGCAAGGATGTCAGAGAAGGAAAATTAGTTAGAGACAAATTTTTCACCGAGAGGTTGCCTTCTATGCCATCTAGTATGTTGGCATTTTGTCCCGAGACTTTTAGTCGATGAAGGGAAGTTAGACTGTTCATGTTATGTGGAAAAATGAACCGTGGGCAGTCAATAATTTCAAGTCCCTCGAGACAAGTTAGGTGTCTTGTAACCTCAGACAGAGACTTAAATCCATGGCATGAATGAATGCACAAAGTCCGAAGAGAACCCAAACATTGCAACAAGTGCTCTGAAAATGACTCAATTTCATCACAACATTGAATGTGAAGAACTTCTAAGGTACTTAGAGTGCCGAGTTCATCAGGTAACTCCTTGAGTGTGGCAAAGTCTGATATGTAAAGTAACTTAAGATTATAAATATTATTACCAGCAATTCCTTGTGGGGACGAAGTCGCATATTCATTGCAATTGTTGTTAAAAATGGACTTCAATAACTCTTCATTTCCTCCGGTAACAAAAAGAAACTCAACAGATGGGAGGGACGACAATGCAAGTTTCGGGACACATTCTATACTTAAGAATGAAAGTTGGGGTAGCATCTCCACTCCTTCGGCTTCCAACACCCTCTCTAAATTTGGTAAGTTACGCAACGTCAATTTTTTCAATGACGTAAAAGCCTTCTCGGCTGCAGGTTCATATAAGCCATCTTCAATGTACTTTAAATTTCTCATTCCAGATAAAAAGAGAGTAGTTAAACATGGTAATTTACCAAGTGGGGGAAGTTGCTTGCAGTTTTTACAATCATAGAGAATAATACAAACTAAGCTTTTTAGAAGAGAAGTATTTCTCATCCAAGGAGGCAAATTTATTCCCTCGTAATCCTTCATCCCAAATCTCTTAAGACCTGAATGGGGCTCAAGAGCTTCCAGTACTTGCTCAGCATCAACACGTCTAACTTGTGAATTAGGATAATCACCCCATGACAAATATAAGTGATTTAAGTCTTTCTTTCCAATCAAATTAGCTTCTTTAGCATCCTCTTCGTTTGACACATTCTGAAGGCCTCTGATGTGTAGTTTTCCTCCTAATTGTAAGTTCTGCAGCTCAGATAAACGAAACCCAATTTCCGAGCAAACAATGAAAATGGTCAATGTTTTCAGACAAGTTAACTCCCTGATTTTAAATGGACTTGATACTAATGACTTACAATCTTTAATGATAAGATGTCTAAGGTCTTTCAATTGTGTCAATTTTTTTGGAAAACTAGAAAGAGAATCACAACGTTCAAGTTTTAAGGTTTGCAATTTCTGCAGCCTGCAAACAGATTCAGGCAAGGTTGTGATCTTACTTTCGTAAAGTTCCAAGTACCTCAAATGAATCATGTTCTTCAATCCTGAGAGTTGAAAAGAACTTGTACGTAAAGCTCGGAGAGGAGTGATCGATGGAAACACATATGAAATTTTGCAGGTTGGTTTGAACTCAAGGAAGGTTCGCAAGGATTCAACTTTTTTGAAGGGAATCATGTTGTAGTCAAATTTTCCTTTAGTATCAAAGCAACTTATATGGTGAGTTCTAATTGACAAGTCGGTCAAGCTTGAAACCTCAGAAGCCACACATTCTTCTCCCATAATGGACTGAGATAAATCATGGACTAAATCATGCATTTTGAATGTTATGTTACCTACCACATCTGATTTAACTTCTTGAAAAAATGATCTTTGGTATAATTCATTCCATACCTCATTACCAACATGCTCCATCTGTAAGTTTCCTCTAGATGTAACAAGTCCATTAGCCATCCAAAGTTGAATGAGACTTTCCTTCACCATTTGAAAATCCCTAGGAAAAACAGCACAAAAAGTAAAACATGGCCTCAAGGACAATTTCAAATTAAAGTAGCTTAGTTTCAAAGCACACATGATAGGGTTATCCTCAGATAAATTCCAAAGCTCATTTTCCTTTACAGAAAGCCATTGATGTTCCTCACTTTTAAAGCGCAAAAGGCTTCCCAAAACCTTGGCAGCAAGAGGTGAACCCACACATTTTCTCACTATCTCCTTGCCTATTGCTGCAAGCTCTGCACGCTCTTCCCCATTAGGTCCAAAAGCATGTAGTTTAAACAAAGACCAAATGTCTTCATCATATAAACCAACCAAATGATGAGCAGGGTGAGTTCCCATGATGGATGCAACAATCTCAAGTCGTGTTGTGACTAAAATTGATGACCCTTTCCTTGTAATGCCACATTGCAACAAAAACTTGAACTTGTCCCATTTAACACGGTCTTCATTCCACACATCATCTAGTACAAGTAAATACCTTTTGCTTTGCAAAACTTCTTGAACTTTTTTTTGCATCGATTCCAAAGACATGAGATTAGGATTTTGTCCTGTTTCAGATTCTATGATAGAATGTAGGATTTTCTTTATACTGAAATCATCGGAAACACAAACCCATATTTTCAAGTCAAAATGGGTGGTTACGCTTTCATCGTTGTAGATCAGCTGAGCAAGTGTTGTTTTTCCATATCCACCGTGGCCGACAATTGAATAGACAGAGAGATCTTCATTGTTACTTGCATCCCTTAGAAGATACTCAACAATTTGTTCTTTATCTTTGTCTCTTCCATATACATCAGATTCAGTGATGACAGAAGTAGTTTGGCGCCACTCCATATCTTCTGGTAGACGCTCCATGACTCCCACATGTAATCCAAACTTGATCCGGTCTTCAGCAATAACATCAATCTTTTTAGCAACCTCTTTCATCCTCTTTCCAATACCTCGGCGAGCCAAAATCTTCTTAGGATGGAAACGAGTGATCCATTTGTCGTCTCCATGTGCTTTGGATCTTATTCTTATCGAACATTCGTCTAATATATCATCAAGAATATGCGATGCATCAGTTAACTTCTGCAGCCAATCTTTTACAGCATGACTTGTTACTTGCTTCTCTTCAGCATCTTTGAGGACAGCCCGAATTGCAGTGAGATTACTAGATAGCTTCTCAGTCAATCCTCCAACACCCAAAAAGGTTGAAAGCTCCTGTCGAACAAACGATCCAAGGTTTTGAATCATGGTTCCAAGTAAAACATCAGCCATTTCGCAGGTATGAGAACAGAAACGAATCAAACTTTGTCTTGGAGATAACTTTTCTCGAGGAAGATATGCAATTCTGTTTTATGAAAGTGAGAAAATTCCAGCAAAGGGGAACAAATCCAAGGTTCAAATGCTAGAAATGATGAATCAGAGATATTCTTGTTTTGCAAAATGGTGATTCAAGCTAATGGAAGGGAAACCATGGTGGTAGCTGGATTTTGACTTTGAGAGGTTGGTGGTGGATAGTGTTAAAAATATAGTGTTCAGATAGTATACTAATACTGTGGTCTTCATTTAATTTAATGGTTAAGAATAAATTTAAGTTAATTGAAATCTTTCAATTAAATCCACCTAAATTATATGTTTTTAAAGATATCTCTCAATTAAAATAAGGGTCATGCTAACCGTTATCCTAGACACCGATTAAAGAAGCAAAAAAAAAAAAAAACAAGTTTTAACTAGAAAACAACACTTCTTACATTTTTGAAGAATTGATTATAGAGAAATGTTATTTGAACATCAATTTAATTGACAACCACATTGACAACCATGATTTTACAAAGAAAATTATGTATTTACACGAAAACCAAAGCAATAGAGAGAGAAAGTAAAAATATATTGTGAATATGAAAGAGAAAGTTGTCACAAAAGTTGTTAGAAAATGGTTGTACAAATATCATTTCTCTTGATTATATAAGTTCGAATGCAATATTTTTTTTTTGAAGAAAAGTTCAAATGCAATATTATAAGGTAAATATAAACACACCATAAAATGTCCTTCAAGTTCAACTAACTCTTGTTGATATATAAATATAAAGTAAATAATCATATTTACACTGTAAATATATTTCACTTTACTCTCTAAGTTACTTAGGATATAATATTATGTTGAATATTCATTCTGTAAATATATCATAGCTTAGCCAATTGAAAGTTATGTTGCTAACACATTTTTAAGGTGCCAATGCACGATTACAAGCTCATGAACACTAAGTGATATGTAGTTCTTTTATTGAATTTGATGAATATATAGCAAATATATATTTTGATGGAAAAACTTAATTGATCGAGATTCTTTAATTTAAGAGACTAATTTGATATTTCTTAAATTTGAGAGGTTGACGTACTTTACAACTTCAAGGATTGAAATATAAATTTACTCAAGTTTATTGAAATACTTGTTAGTATTGTTAGAATTTAATTCAGATTTTAATTTCTTGCAATCAATCAATCATCAAAACCAATTGTTGATCAAGATCAAACAACACACATTCTGATCTTGAGAAGTATCTTGTACACCGACACATATTGTACAACAGATGTGTCTTCGATGTGAAATTTCGGTGATACATAGAGCCGTTAATCGTGGCCCTCATTTATAAATGTTATTTATTTTTCACAACCAAAATATATCAATTGAAGAAAAAAGCGAAAAAACCATAACCTAGCAGACCAAGGTCCCTTTGACCATTTACAATGAAAAATGAAATATTGTGCTGTTAATTTTTCTGTTCGCTGAGAATTCATAGAACGTTTGTACAATAGAATGTGCATAACTTGAAAAGAGTGAATTGATGAATTTGACCTCTCGAAAATTCCAAAAGTAAGTATGCAATAACCATGGTTCTAGATTGCGAGTGCCCACGAACCTTATTACTGCATCAAAAGATGGGAAAATACGGCCGATGGGGCTACAATTGTGTTTGTGATGTCACTGCAAAGATCTCTAAAACCTTTATGTGTGATTTGATGATCCAAAACTTGAATGTTAATTCTAATTATAGAAGTATGATGATGATCCAAAAGATACTTTGATGTTTAAATAACAATCTTCATGACATTCATTAAATAACAAAACTGCAAATGCCAAATAGTAACCATGTAATCTCTAACTTTACCACATGATCTATTTTTTTTTTTGACGGACCACATGATCTAGCCATAACATAAGAATTAAGGGATCCGGATTCTCTCCAGCTTAATCTCTCCAGCCATCTCTCCTGCGCCATTTTCCACCGTTCGATCAATCCAACCGTTAAAATGAGAAAAATAAAAATAAAAATAAAAATAAAATATAATACAGAGCTATATTCAATTTTTTGACAATCAACAAAGCTATATTCAATTAATTATCCAGTGACCACGCACAACGACAACGAGATGGTGGCCTTTGCACGATGGTGGAAGGCGAGTTTTGACGATGACGGCGGCATGCCAGCAATCAGATCCTTATCCTTCTGTGGAGAAACAAATTATGCTAAGCGCATGCAAAATATCTTGCTCGTTAAAACAGAGAGCATTTCGTGTTGCAGGGAAAAAAACGCAGAAGGCTCTTTAATGATAAAACAACGACTTATTCTTCATCTTTTCCCTCTATTCAATTCAATTCAATTACAGATTTCTCAAAATTTCTATCATTTTAAGATTTTTTATTTAATCTAATCCATTGGTGGTGATAAACGGAGTTATTGTGGCATAAGTTTCTAAAAGGAAATTTTAAAGATATATGTTCTATGGAATATGGATACAAATTTGTGTGGCAAACTTTGAAAAATGAAAACACAGCCGTCATGGTACTCAAGGCAAAGGAAGAAGATCACGCCTTTTTTTTTTTTTTAGAGAAAGAACACACCTTTTGTTTCTCTCTCTTCTTTAAAATTGTTTTTTTTGTTTTTTTATTTACTTTGTCTCTCAGCCGTTGGATTATGGGCTGGAAGATGGCAGGACAGATAGAAGGTTGCTTTTCTGACAAGGAATACTTCCAATTGACACATGGAAATGACCTTAATGCCCCCATCGGTTGTTAATTGCCGCTGGTAAATACGCCGGTTGTTAACTGCCGCTGGTACCCAGCGGTTGTTAACTACCGCCGAAGCTGAATGTAGCGGTTGTTAACTGCCGCTACGTGCTTGCCCATTTTCCAGGAGTTCATTTCCATCTTCCTAACCAATTTTAACTTTCATTTTCATCTAAAATTTTTATCAAATAACCAATTGAAAATTCTTCTAAAATTTTCATCTAATAATACCTAAACATATTCATCCAATATTTAACAGGAACATGGTAAAATTAAAACGCAAGAAATAATATAAAACTAACAAACGTACGTATATGTCATATAAATAGGAAAATGTATCGAACATGTCATAATAACACATCATGATCATCATAGTCAAAAAAATACAAAAAAAATCCTAATACTAATCAGCCCTGCCTACCCTGCCTCTGCTGCCCCCTGCGCCGCCTGGAAATCTGATAAGTAAGGACGGGCTCAGTAGCACTAACTATCCGCAGGACCTCCTGGACAACCTCCTCTTTGGTCATCTCGCCATGCCTGGCCGCAATATCTTGGGCTATGTGAGCCACATCTCGGACGATGGTCAGTGTGTCAGGCATCTCCTTGGCATGCTCCTCCTCAATCAGCTGCTCCACATTCGCCGGCCTGGGAGGGGATCCCTCATTAGGTGGGAGAATGCGAGGGTGAGAGACTGTGGCATACCAAGCCATGTAGCCAGGAACATGATGTCATGGTGTCTGACACCCATCTACCCAACCACCTACTAACCATGCAGTAGTGTCCATCAACACGGTAGTCAGCATCTGTGTAGGCACCTGAGGGACAGCTGAAGGATGTCTGGGAATGTCCTGCACAAAGGTGAACTGCCTCTTCACCGCTCAGGCAAATGACGGTACACCCTCTCCTTCCCGCACATGAGCCATCCAGAGTAAGTGCACAACATCTGAAATGGGTGGACGTCTCTGCGATCACCATAGGTAGAAAACCTGACGTCATCCACCTCCATGCGATCCATGCGTGATCGGTAATGGTGCACACTCGTATGGCCTTTGGTAGTGAGCCATCTCCCAACACATGGTGTCCGCGGGTCCCAATCCGGGTTACGCCTCCTTGGGTAAGGACCTGGCAAATGCTCCAAAATCCATCCCTGCAACAAAATAAATAATAGTCTAACATTATAAATAATAGTCTAACAAAATAAATAATAGTCTAACAAAATAAATTATTCGAGTTAAATATTCAATAAATCTAAAACATTATAAAATAGTCTAACATGATAATAAAATTTATAAAATAAATTCATAAAGAAATTAAGATAAATATTACCATCAACTTACGCTACGTTATATTAATTAATTAAACAACTTACGTTACGTTATATTAATTAATTAAATCACTTACGCTACGTTATATTAATTAATTAAACAACTTACGCTACCTAATTTTAATTAATTAAATCACTTACGCTACGTTATATTAATTAATTAAACAACTTACGCTACGTTATATTAATTAATTAAACAACTTACGCTACATTATATTAATTAATTAAATCACTTACGCTACGTTATATTAATTAATTAAACAACTTACGCTACCTAATTTTAATTAATTAAATCACTTACGCTACGTTATATTAATTAATTAAACAACTTAAGCTACATTATATTAATTAATTAAATCACTTACACTACGTTATATTAATTAATTAAACATTTAAAGAATTTTAAACAATTTAAACACTTACATTATTGTGGTTCACCCAAAGAGGGTTCGCCACGTGTCTCGCGTAGTCGGACAACAATGCCAAGGTCTGAGGTCCTCCAGGAAAGGGAGCTTCTCCAGCAGGATAGGGTGGTATCCGCCGAGCACGACCACCTCGTCGTGGCCGAGGCTGACGCTCAGGCTCACCCTCGGGAATAACATTATGTGCCTCCATATAATCTGCCACTACATCCTCTGGCACCCGCTCATCATCTCCCATCTCCTCATCCTGTGCCTCGGCCTCCGGCGGCGGCTGATAAAACATCCTCTCCTCCTCCATCCGATCATATCCAGCAAAACCCTCATCCGCATACCCAGCATAATCATGCGCTGGTGTCGGATCAACCACCTGGGAGGAGTCATCCACATGTGCCTGTGACTGTGAGCCCTCTCCATGAATCCTCGGGTCCCTGCGCTTCCGAGGCTTAGGGACATACGGGTCATCAGCCCTCCTTTCTCTCCGAGCACTAGCGGTACTCGTCTCTTTACCTCTCCGCATCCTATCCTCTCTAATAACCCGCTGCTGCTCATCCGTATCCCTAGCCATATCTGTACAAAACAAATTTTAAAAAACATATATTAATATTAGTTCTATCAATTTAGAGAATGCATGTACTTCAAAGAAAATTTACAAGTACACATACACATATTTTAAAACATCTCATATTTACACATACACATAGTTAATAATATATTGAATCCGTAACAGAACATTGTACATATACATGCATTACTCAGAGTAGTTTTAAGTTCTTTATAAAAATAACTAATAACCAACACTAATAACCAACACTTACGCTAATCTCAATTCATAGCCAACTCATAAACAACTCATAACCAACACCAATACTAATCGCAATTCATAACCATAATACCAGATACATATATACATTATTAAATTTAACATATTTGGAAGAAAAAAAATCACAAAAAAAGCAAGATTATTTCACTTAGGCATTTCATCAAACACCATAAGTGCATTTTAAAATACTAGCACAATTAGTGTTATTTCAACATCAAATTCAACTACATTGAACATAAACCTACTCTAAACAACAATGCCATCATAACCAAGCCTAAACAACATCTAATTCTATCATAATTTCCAATTTTCATACCTAACCTAAACCTAACCTAAACCCTAAACATTTTGCTAAAATTATGAAAACTAACAATCTAAACAGCCTACATTACATGTAAATAGGAAGAAAGGTACTTACTTGTTAATTACTTGAAGAGATTTGCCTCAAATCCATGCAATTGAAGTTGGGGTGAAGTTGGTTTTGGGTTGGTTTTGTGTTGTTTTGAAGTTGAACCAGAAACTGGAAGCTGTTTGCGTTCTTAACATACAGAACTTAGCGGTTGTTAACAACCGCTGACACTCAGCGGTAGTTAACAACCGGCGTGTTTACCAGCGGTTGTTAATACCGCCAGGGGTATTAAGGTCATTTCCATGTGTCAATTGGAAGTATTCCTTGTCAAAAAAGAAACTCTCGGACAGATATGGTGCAGGAGGTGATCCAATTCCAGAATTAAGAAAGGAACAGAAAAAAGATTATTTTTTTTTGAGGGAAGAAAAAAGAATTATTCTCAGGATATAAATTGAGGTGAAGCACACGTCATGTAATTAATTCATTCACTTCTAAATGTCAACAACATTAAATCATTAGGTTAAAACCCTACACTCATTAATGGAGTTATGAAGAAAATGTTACTGATAGAATAAGCCAAATTTGCTTAAAAAATATCTAAAATATTCTTAATCATGTTGAAAATTCATAGCTACCTACGAGTTTGGTTGGGTACCGTAACCAAAATTAGATAAACGGTACATACCCAATCAAACTCCATATGTATCAAAGTGTTCACCACTTAGGGTTTATTCTAAGTATGACACCAGGAACGATATCTTCCGAATCATGGACATCTGGATTGGAGAACAAGATAGATTGATCATCACACTTCTCCGCTATACTAAGGGACGGACCCAGGAATTTTTAGGAGTGTAGGCCAATAGAGAGACATCACCAAAATATATTCAACAAAAAACAAGTACAAAAAAGGAGGGGGACTAGGCCAAGACCTCGCCAAGAAGAAACAAACCAAAGCTTACATATAGATCATAATTTTCCTCTACGGTTGTTCATATTTTGGAAACGTTGAATAATTTTCTCATTTTCAATGCCAACTAAAATATCACCCTCAATATAAGTAACCAAACAATTATTTAACCATTCGTCTCCCATGCGATTTCGCATCCGATTCTTGATAATACTCATAGCAGAGAAAGTTCTTTCAGCACTGGCGGTTGCAACAGGTAATATCAAAGACAACTTTAAAAGCAAATATACCAATGGATACATTCCGGTCTCCACCAGCTTTAAAGAAAGATCACCAATCCCCTCTAATTCTAAAAAATCACTATCAGAGCATACATCTACAAAATAGGTATCAAGCTCATCATCTAGTGCCAATAATTCCACTGGAGAAAATTCTAACGGGTAAAATTGAGCTAAACGATTCAACCTCTCCTTATCAAATGCTGAAAAGGAATCTCTCGGGCTTAAACAAGCTATACAAAGTAGCAATTCTGTACTCACTTCCGTAAAACGATTATTCAACTCTTGAAGTTGGCGATCAATCACTTCATAGAACACTTGAACTTGAAAGCGATGTAAATTAGAGACTTTTGGCAAGTTGCGCTTTGACTTTTTGTATGTTATATAGGCATCATCCATATTTAGAATGACAACATCATGTTGTTCACAAAATAATGAAACCTCATTGAGCAAAGAATCCCAACCATCATCCCTTATAGCTTGTAACCTTTGTTTAGACATTTTGACTAATTTCATTGCATTTACAATATCTTGATAACTTCTTTGTAATGCTTGAGATAAGTGATGAGTAATCCCTAAAACTTTTTTCATCAAGTGCAAGATGAAAATAAATTCAAAAGATTGCATATACTTCATTAAAAGCACTGCATCTCCTTGTTGCTCTAAACTTGGTCCATCATCCTCAATCATGTCGAGCACATCAATTATGGAAGGGAATAGAGAAACTATACTAAGTAAGGTACCATAATGTGAGCTCCATCTAGTATCTCCCACCTTCTTAATTGTAGATTCTTGATTCTTGCCACGTCCATTAGAGATGTCTCCTTGTTGCAATGCTTTTTCCACCCTTGCAATTTGACTTTTACGAAGAAAATCTTGACGCTTAGATGATCCTCCAACAACATTAGACAAACTAGCAACGAAATTAAAAAATGATGCAATTTCAGTATGCTTTTTCGCTAATGTCACCAGAGCTAATTGAAGTTGATGGGCGAAACAATGAATGTAGAACGCAGAACAATTCTCTTTCAATATCAAGCTTATGAGGCCATTATATTTACCTTTCATGTTGCTTGCTCCATCATAGCCTTGTCCACGAACTCTGGACAAACTTAACCCATGTTTTGCTAATAATGATTCCAAAGAAGATTTCAATAATAGAGCACTTGTATTGGTAACACGAACAATACCAAGAAAACGCTCAATAACTTGCCCTTTCTTATTAACATAACGTAAAACCACAACCATTTGCTCCTTAACTGAGACATCCCGAGATTCATCAATCAAAATAGCAAACAAATCATCTCCGAGATCATCAAGTATAGCTTTAGTGGTTTCCTTAGCAGCAGCTTCAACAATATCTTTTTGAATTTTAGGAGCTGTTAACTTTAAATTTCCACGAGCTTTCTTCCAAACTTTATAAATAATTTCATTGTGGTTAACAAGAAAATCCAAAAGTTCAAGAAAATTACCCTTGTTGCTTGATGACAACGCCTCATCATTACCACGGAAAGCTACACCTTGGCGTAATAAAAACCTAATGCAATCAAGTACGGCAGTCAAATGAATTCGGTATTCCTCTCTAACTTGATGGGACTGTTTGCACAAGACACCTTCAATATGTTGCTTTTCTTTCATTAGAGCTTGACAATTTAACCATGCTTGATTATGAAAGCTATTTGAACTTCCCACATGAACTCTAAACCTGTCACTATTTTTCCAGTTTGTAAAACCTTGTGTTATAAAGGCATCACCACTTCCTTTATGTTCTTCAACATCTGATCTCATAAGATAACAATATAAGCAATATGTTGCATCCTCCATTTGACTATATTCCAACCAATTGCCAAATTTTGAATACCAATCCGGATTAAACTTACGAAAGTGCTCCCCACATTTTCTTAGTGGAAAATTCATCTCTTTTGGTTGACAAGGACCCTTTTGCAAATAATATCTCCTAATTTCTTCTCTATCACTTGGATGATAATCTGCCATTTTTGGCCTTAAACCAGGATCACTAGGAAGCATTTCCAAATCAAATTCCAAAAACTTTTTTTCCAAGGATGGACCCAATTTTATACTTCTACATTCATCAAGTGCTCGATGACGATTCCTCCGAAGGGGAAGGTGGCTTCCTTTTGTAAAACGTTTCCATTGCTAACTACTGCAAATAGAAACAAGAAACTCAAATAAGCAAAAGCACTACCAAAACTTTTGTATATAAAATATTTATCCTTATATTAACTAATAATCCATTGTTTTAAAGCAATAAAGTTTGCTCCTGTAACTAAAATTACACGCACAACACATGACATGAACTAATACAAAAACCCCTATTTAACAACCAATACATTACATTTAACATAAACATTATAACCTAAAATTTCACAATAACTTACTTTAGTGATTAATAGAGGTTATAAAGATTCTATTCAACAACCCAGAAAGACCAATCAAAAGAGGGATTAACAAAACCTAGAAACAAAGGTTGAGCAATAGGGATTTCCAATTTCAATTTCTAAAAAGAGATAAAATGAGAAGAGCTTGTACCTATGTCTTTGAAACCATGTGGATTATGTTGTGTTCAAGGAGATCGATGCAGTAGCTAGCAAGAGATGCAGTAGCAAGCAAGAGATAAAATGAGGGTTTTTTCTTCTCTATGTCGTGTGCTTTTGTTTCAATTTGGGATTTGGAAATTGTAAGTGTGGGCCACTATTCTTGTTGACTACACTTCCATTGAATTATTAGGAGAATATGGGGTATTTTTTTTAAAAAAAAAATTAAGTAGTGAGGGCCCAGGCCCACAGTATCATACACGTGGGTCCGTCCCTGGCTATACTATACTCCCTCCGTCCCGGAATAACTGACCCATTTTCTAAATAAAGTGTCCCAAAATAACTGACCCATTTCAATTTTCAATACAACTTTCATCATTCCCAATACAATATATCACTAAATAATACTACTTTTATCATTCCCAATACAATATATTCCACTTTCCCCTTTATTTATACACTTTTCTTAATCTGTGTGAAAAACCAAAGTAGGTCAATTAAATTGGGACGGAGGGAGTAATAAGGTTTCCCCTTCTTTAACCATGTAAAATTCATCGCATGGTGGTTCATCTGATAAAAATGCACTCTCTTTTGCATCACTAACTCCTATAAGTAGTGCCGCTGCCATTAAAACTATGTAAAAACACCGTAAAACTGATACTCCCCCACACGCCATCGTTTTCATGGTTATTGCCATATAACTTTGCTGAAGATGAACAGAAAAAAAAAGAGAAGATAAAATAGTAATTGTATGTGAAAGTATATCTATGGAGCTTGTTTTTTTAATTCACGTACTCGGGATTACTTGTGTTAACAAAATAGATAGCAAAAGAGGAGAAAGACAAGAATATAGGGTTCGGGTTTCTAGAAAGTTTGATTGAAAATAAGCAGTGGCGGAGCCAGAAAAAAAGTTGGGGTGGGTCACTAAAATTAACCGTTGAAAAATTGTTTAAAGTATCGCAAAATAGATCTATAATTGAATTATTTAAATTTTTTGGTGGGCCACTACACCATTTTGCAGGAATTGGGATCAACCGAAACCTAAAACCGACATAAAATTGTATAAAATCTCACAAAATAGACCTATAATTGAATTATTTAAATTTTTCGGGTGGGCCACTACATCACTTTGCGGGAATTTGGATCAACTGAAACCTAAAACCGACACAAAATTATAAAAAATCTTGCAAAATAGACCTATAATCGTTGATTTTTAAATTTATTCGGGTGGGCCTATGAAGGGCTCCGCCACTGAAAATTAGGGTTACAAAGATAATAATAAAGCAGCAAGTTAGACAACTACTAAAAAATGGCAAAAGTTATGGTGAATAAGCCATAACTTATGCACCATGCATAATTTAATCACAACCATCAGATCAGGGACACGTGTTATAATCTTGTGCTTCAGCTCTTTCCCATTGTTTTGCATCACACTGTACAGAACAAAAAAACAAATGAACAAAAGAGATGAACCTTCATCCTGGTGAACCTCTGAACCAAACCAATCGTAACAAACTCCGCTGAACCAAACCAATCGTAACAAACTCCAATCCGTTCATCGTCTTCATCAATGGCGATACCTGCAACTTCGCAACGAACCGAGCTAGCGAAGCTCTGCAGCACCAAAGACTGGTCCAAGGCAATTCGAATCCTCGATTCTCTCATTTCTCAATCCACCACTACCCAAGACATCTGGTTCAATCTTCATCCCTATCCGATTAATTTTTTTTGTTAATCGTTGTTAATTATGCTAATTCGTTATTTAATTTTGTTCTTATGCTTGTTTTTCAGCAAGCAACAGAGCTTTCTGTTACAGTCAATTGGAGCTGCATAAGCACGTGATTAAGGATTGTGATAGAGCGATTCAGCTTAATCCTTTGCTTCTTCAAGCTTATATTCTGAAAGGTTTCTTAGTGGTTTATTGAATTTGTTCATTAGTATCTACTTTTTCAAACTTTTTGTGTAAACTATAGTTCTGATTTAAGTTCTCGTATGAATAATTGATGCTATTTATAGATTTGTAACCATATTTGACTTCGGAGTTTTGTTTTAAATTTGAATTTAAATTTTTATTTGATTTATTTGTGCTGTCTATAAATTATCATCCCTCAATTTTTTTTTTTTATAAAGTTTCATAATTGAAATGAGAATGATATTTTGACATTTGAGGTCCTTTGGTCCTTTGATCAAAAAATGAATTGCTGAAAAATATTGTTCATGTTGTTCTTGCTGGAAACCATTCTCACAGTAAAATGGTTTTGGAGTACAACTCACAGAAACCATTTCCACAGCAAAATGGTTTCAAAGTACAACTCACAGAAACCATACCCATAGCAAAACCATTAGACAATTATTTTGGTTTCTCATAGAAGACTATCAAAACCATTAAATCATAATTATGGTTTCAGTAATAATTTCAGTGTATAACATCTTAATCATTATTCAAAACCATCTAACAATAATAATTTCATTAAAAACCATTACACAATTATCTTGGTTTCACATACATGACAATCAAAACCATTAAACCATACTTATGGTTTCAGTAATTAAACTATTTTTATGTTATTAAACTATTTCATGTTATTAAACTATTTTTAATGTTCACTCAAAAAAAAAAAACTATTTTTAATGTTACCATCGTGGTCATAGCAAATTAGCAATGGTTTCGCAGACATTTTAAAAGATTTTGCATCATATTTATATTTGTACAATAGTTCCATACAAATCACTTTGAAGAAAGAAAGAAAAAAATGCTAGGTAGTTTCCAGGCTCGGTAGCATCAAACTTAGCATCTTGGTTTTACTATTGTTTGTTATTTGCATTTTGGATTGAATGTGTTCAATAAATTTTCAGTATATTGAATTTAACATAATTCGATTCATCACTAAGTGCAGTGTTGAAAATGGTAAAACAGCAACTTCTGAAGAAGTAGTTGATGATTCTTATTGTTGAGCTTGACAACATGGTAAAACTGGCAGAAATGTGCAGATGCGTTGCTTCCTTGCACAAAACAAATTGTGGTTCCTTCCATGGGAGAAGATCTTCATGGTCGTAGCAGTGAAGCCGGTCCCAAGCCAAAGCCGAAAGCTACTGGTTCGTATGTCTCTTCTCAACAAAGATGCGATCTACCCACTCTTATCAATGAGAAGCCTCAATGCAAATATTCTCCAAATGTTGCCTTTTGTGGGGGGTGTAGGAAGTAATTCTGTTGGGCTACAGGTTAATGGGCTGGACTTATGCAATCCTTATGCATGGTGCATAAGGATTTTCCTTATGCACCATAACCACACCCCTAAAAAATATTCAGCACAACCAAATAAACCTAATAATAAACTATTATCTTTTGTCAAAAAAATAAACTATTATCTAACACTTTCAACATGATCTCCTCGTACAATAAAAATATTATCTAAATGACGGGCACTCACAAGTCATTCTTTTCATTTTATTTATTGCGCTAACACGAGTAAATTATGAACGGTGTTTTATATGAAATTTTGAATCTGGTTAGAATTATAAAATAAAAATATTTGTGACTTTTAAATTGTAACAAACCCAAAAAACTATAATTATCTTTTATAATGACAACAATGATTTAACAAATATAATATAAATACTTATCTTTTTTAATACCACCAGCAAATATAACATTAATATAGTAAAATTTTATTAAGGGTATAATTGGAATTATAAAATTCAGTCCAAAATCCCTATCTCCTTCATATATTGTGTAAATAAAATTGTTCCTTTTGTAGTGCGATATTTCTTATTTTAATGGGATTTAATTGTTTTAATTAAAATTTAAAACAATATTATTAAAGGATAAAATAGTATTTAAAATAGTTTAAATGGAGGGTAGAATAGGTAATGAAAAAGCCAACCCAAACCCATGTATTTTATTTATATATAGCATAGATTTAAGAGTTTAATATGTATGCATCGTTAATGTAAAACTAATCAAAACATGAGAGAGAGAGAGAGAGAGAGAGAGAGAGAGAGAGAGAGAGAGAGAGAGAGAGAGAGATAGAGAGAGAGAGAGAGAGGTAGAGCGAGGCGATAATCTTAGGCTATCACTAGGGCAGTCACACCGGAGTTCATCATCGCCCAAAGAGAGTCCATCCAGGAGAGGAATAGGTCCACTCAAGGTGATATATACATGGGGGATGTGGGTGGATGGTCAACGGTGAGGTCACGAAGTCGAAAAGTGATCACACCAGGAAAGTTTGGACAAGACAGGTTTGGAAGGTTCAAGTAGCATGGAGGCGCTTTTTATGTACGTCTTGGTGGGGCTACCATGGTCTTAGAAGGCCCGTGATAGGTTTGGAGCAGAAGAAAGGGTTGAGTGATGGACAAATTGGCAAGTGCACCAAATCGTAACAAGTAATAAAGTAGTTAGTTATCGTCTCCATAATGATTTGTGAATATATGCATTGACGTGAATATCTTTGGTTGTGATGATTGAAAAAAGAAGTCCTAGGAGAACAAAGATCGAAAAAGAGATTATACATATCCTACATATATAAGATCAATCAACATGTTTCACTCTATATGGATGAACGATATATTGACGCTTCACCAATATCGATTCTTAAGCTTCAAACAAATCGAACATCCAAAACAGAAACATGGTGCGATGCAAATTTTAATTTCTCTTTATTATTTAAATTTAATATGTTTAATCAAATTAAAACATAAAGTAGTAAAAAAAACAATCTGATTTCTCGTTTCGTAATTGGGAAATCATGATCATAAAGGAAACGAAAATTAATTTTTCTAATTTTCTTTCCTTGGATCATTACAAAATTAACATGAATCAGTGATATAATTGTTATCTCTTGAAGTGAAAAAAAAAATCATAGAAATGTAATGTAGCAACGCCTCTACTCGTCCACACGAACAACTATCCTCTAGTTCCCCGTGCTAGCCAAGCAATCAGAGTTTCAGAGAGAACTAGGGTTTAGTTTGTGGTTTTAGCATTTTTGTAAAGTAGTTTGTCATTGCTTCAGCACAATGGTTCTATTTATAGAACTACTTGTGTGCTTTGCAAGTCAAACATGCACAATTTGGGCTTTTGTAAGTCCATTAACTCATTTGCCTTTGCTAACTAATTAACTTCATATGCTAATTGCACCCCATATTATAAGTCCATTGTCCTTATGTGTAGGACCCCATAAGTTCTTGTAAGGGTTGGCAGTTATATTAAATCTATACTTAATATTATAAACAGGGAGCTGTTTCTACCCACACATCTCTGTTATCCAAGTGACAAGAATTTCAAGTGATCTGACGAAACATTTTCCATTATAATGTTCATGTGTATAATTACCCCTTTTCCCTTTATATCTGTATTGAATACAACACATAGATTCTGTCACCCTTGCATAATTCAATATTTATATTTCTTGATCCCAAAATATAATGGGTAACAAATAAGTCCAATATCTCATACCAACTTAATTCGGCATGGCCTTGCAATTTTATAGTCATATTTCACCAAGAGGCCTAAAGATATAACTCCTATTATGCAGGAGGAGGAAATCCCATCTAGAGCACCTATGTCCATCAGCATGATTCTTCAACTGCCCATTAAATGACTTTATTGTTATCTTGTTACAGATAACGTTTGAATGACATTAAAACACTTGAGTCCACATCTAGGGGTCATAATGGTTTCAAGTCTAAGAGTGGTATTCACCATTGTCATTACGAGGAATAGGGAAAGGACGGGCACGCACATGCCCGTCTTTCCGCTCTTTTTATTGCGCTAGCATTTGAAAAATATGAACGATGTTTTTTATGAAAATTTGAGTACGAGTATAGAAAATTGTTTGTTACTTTCAAATTACAACTGGCCAAATTAACCATGTTTATCTATTTCAATGACACTATGGTGTGGATGGAGGTAGGGCTGGGTTAGTATTTTGGATCATTTTGTTCAGTTTATTCATTTACAGGCAGATACAGAATGCGATGTTAAATCATGTAGTTTACATGGTTTTCGTGTAACTAGGAAATTTAGAAAGAAAGGAACAACAAATTTTTTAAAAATCAATAAAAGTGTATAGACAAGCTTTTGGACAAAATCAAGCTGTTATCTTTTCGGTGGTTTTGTCTTTTTTCTTGTTTGGGTATTGGTTAAGAGTTTCATGAGATTTTTCTTTTTCTATAGGTTAAGAGTGATTTGTCCTTAACCTCGATTTTGTAATGCTTGTACTTAGTTTTTCTATTTCTGGTACGTCTTGTGCTGGAAAGAATATTTTTTCGTTATTAATATATCTCATTTTGTCTTTTTAAAAAAAATAAAATAAATGTATATTTTTTAAGCAAACAAAATATATCAAATAAAAAGAAGTACAAGCAAAGCTGGAGGACATAGACCTAACCCAGCAACCACAAATCAATCCAGATAGGGTAATATAACCAAGAATTCAAAAAATGGTATAACCTAGCCAAATAGACCTAAATCCAGTGATGAACCCAAATGCCTTGTAGAAAAATATACACCAAGCACAAACCAGCAAGCCCAACGCGGGACTCAAAACCAAATTGCAAAAAAAGATGATGTATAAACGACCACAAGCATTGAACGAGCCAAGTAGCCAGAGACAAGCAAGAGCATATCTTTTTAAGGGATGGTTTCTAAACTGACCGCCAACACGGACAAGATTCATGTACCAACAACTCCTACGTCAGATCGCAGCAAGCATTTTCAGCACTTTCGAGCCCAAGGGACCCGTACACAGCGACCCATATCTGAGAAATAGAATTAAGCACACTTATAAGGGTTTTGAAATAGAACCGGAACTACACAATCCAGAACCTAAGTTCCAGATGCGTCTTGAATCATGAATCTCTACAAATCTGAAACCGATACTCGTTCAAAACCAAGCACGCAACCGCCACTCAAGACGACAGCTGCTCGGACAGAAATCGGTGATGAACCTCGCAACATAAACCCAGAAGGCAACAAAGACGAACATTATAACAAATCCACCCTTCAGCAATGACAAGGGTTGAAAACAGAAAATTTGGATTCGATGGGATGGAGAGGTGGTGCCGTCGTGAAGCGACGAGAGCTCCACCTGATGTCGATATACATCTGGCTGAAAATCTTTTGGATTTTAGAGAGGATTAGGAGAAAAACGGTGAGGCGATGGTTGGTTAGTTTATAGAGATAAAAATAAAAATAAAAGTGGTAGCAAGAGAAAAGACCCAACATTAATTTAAAGGTCTATGTGATATTTTATTCCTATAGTGCTTCATTAGCAAAAAAAAAAAAAAAAACTAATCTTGTTAAGTTTGTTAGGTTAGACCAATGGGCCTAGCCCATTACCACATTATGAGAGATTGTAAAAGTTAACCTAGTTCCTCTCTGCAATTGTTTTTTCTCTTATAAGCTGCCGCATAGAGTACACAGTCGTTTGAAGGGTGCACCAAACAATAACCCATTCACAACACCAAAACAAATTCTTTCAATATCCAAACTTCAAAAGCCTTCCCTTAGAAAGGGTCGTCCACCTATGTCTCAAGCTGTGTTTATGCTTTGGTTACTTGTAGAAATTGCAATGAAGAACACAGATACGTGTAAGATACCTATGGACGAAAGTATTTTCGGTAGGTATTATGAAGAGGAAGTGATTAAAGAGCAAATTAATGAGCTTTTCGAAGATGCAGGAATAGGTGGCTCTGTTATTTGCATATATATCAGGTACTCCAAATAACTTTAAAATGTCTGAATAATTTATTTTACTTGTATGAAGGAAACATTTAATAGAATCTAATATTATTGCTTCATTGTAGACACTTATATGAAAAATGGGTGTACCAGCGTGATTTAACAAGGAAATTCTCCTTCTTATCTCCCCATCGCATATCCTTGGTGTTAATTGAAACAGATCCAGAATTGGTCAAACAATACATGATTCAGGAATTTATGAAATACAAAGATATGCATAAGTTGTTTATTCTACCATTTTACATTCATACGTTTGGGTAAGATTTTCGTTAAAATTTTGTTTTCGAACATTTTTCTAACTTTTTGTTGATGATAATCTAATCGGACATTTCTGTAGGGGACATTGGGTTTTGATTGTCATTGATGCCATGTCAGAAATCATATATTATTTAGATCCATTACATAATGATTATAGCAATTACCCAACAATGAAGGGAATATTTGATACGTAAGTATATTGATTTATTAAAATTGTGTGTGTGTGACTGCTTGTGTACGATTATTCTAAATATTCATTTATATTTTGTAGATGTCTGAAAGTATTTCGCTTTTCAAGTGAAGCTCAAATACAAAAGCATAGATTTAACAACATTTCATGGATCCGAGTACAGGTTTAATAATATAACTACCTCCAAAATTTTGTGTATGAATATAAATAATTTCATTGATATAAATACATATTTTACTTTTGTAGTGTCCTCGCCAACAAAATGGTAAAGATGGTGGGTACTTTGTGATGAGGTTTATGAAAGAGATTATCACTTCAAATCTGGATGAGATTCGAGAGATGGTACGTTTAATATTTAATATATATATATATATATAATTAAATTTAATTTAGTCACATTTTGATCTTATACTATATATGCAGTATTTTGAAGATTTCCGGTTCTTAACATACTCTAAAGATAAACTAGAAGAAATTAAGGAAGAATGGTGTCAGTTCATGCTTGACCTAAGAGTTATATGATATTTTTTCGATATGGTGAGTTTCATGTGCTAATTATATGTGCTAGTAGTGAATGATTATACTATACACTACAATATTTTTTTAATTTTTTATCATTGATGTTGGAACCTGAACTGTTGTTGTGTAAATATATAAGCCTTTCTAGACTCTTGCATTTTATGTACATTTTGGTGAATCTATTTATCTTAGGTAGTCCCAATCATTGTTATCAAAAACGCGACTTAAGTCCTAAAATCCTGGTTTTTGCGACTTTGCGTAGCTTCAACGACTCAAATCCATAGCAAAGTCCCAAAAACAGGCAAAATCCTATCAAAATCGCACAAAGTCGCACAAAATCGTGAAATCCATTCAAAATCGCACGATTTTGATGGATTTTGAAGGATTTTGTACATTTTTTGATAAGGGTCAATTTTTGACCCGGTTCGTAAATTGACCCGATTTGAATCCATGACCCAGTTCTATAAATACCCAGAAGGCCAAAAAAATTCATTCTTTCACTTCCTCAATTGTTACACGGGATTATTAAGCATTGTTAGGTTATGTAACATTATTATGACTACTAAAGAATATTTGCATCTAGGCTTTGAGTCATCTATATATATGTATTTTATGGACTTTGAACTTTAGTCATTTATGACTATATGCAATTTATAACATATATTTAACATTATTTTTGTTTTGGTAGAATCCTCGATTTTGATTGCGATTTTACGAGTCCCGACTTTGCTATCCTATATCGATTCTACTAAAGTCCTTGAGTAAAATCCTTCGATTTTGATTGCGATTTTACGAGTCCCGATCTTGCTACTCCCGTTCGACTTGAAGTAAAGTCCCGATTTTGATAACCTTGGTCCCAATGTTTTGGAATCACCTTGTTTTGTTGTAGTTTTGGATCCTTTAGCTTTTAGTTGGTTCATGCTTACTTTGGGTTATTATTCTTTATTAATTTTTCGGTCTCTAGTGGATTATAGTGGTATTATGCTCACCATCATGACCGTGGAAGTTTTGTGCGGCTGTTTAGATCTTACAATTAGGTGACAGGGTTCATTTTTGCTTCTACATCATCTTATTGTAGCATTTTCTATACCTATGGTCTAATACAATTTTAGTCCCACCTTAGCATCAACATTGAGCTACTGTTGTTGGCTGTTGCAAGTTGTAACAACTATTACTTGGTGTCGGCTATTGGCTTGCTCTATGTTTCTTGCATTTGATGTGTAATCATTTGATGTAGCTCTCTTATGGCTTGCTCTATGTTTCTCATTCCTTATTTATGATCATGATATTATGTTGTTTTTAAAATAATGATATATTGTGTTTGTTGTTATAATTAATTTCTTGCCATTTTAAAATTATTAATTGATTACGAGTAATTTTATATTTTAATTATGATAAAATAATGATATCTTGTTTGTTATCATATGCACATCAGATCAGACACATAATATGATTAATGTTTACTGTGTTCATATCATATAATGTCTCTATCTAACTCAATATCATATCATGTCCATCAAGTTGGCCCTTAGTGTTTATGGTTTAAAGATTTAGTAGTGAGCTTGTTTTACATGTTCGTGTTTTAAGATTTATTTTGAATAAAAATTCCAATATAATGCCTACTAAGCATTACCTGCGTTATTTATAATGAATATATTTTTTTCTCTTCAGGTGAAGGAAGTTCCCAAAATATGGAAGTGTATCATGCTATATTTTTGTTTGTATAAGTTCTTTTATCGCTTGTTTTGGGCAAAAAGGCAGAGACGACCAATAAGACAGATGAATATTTGTTTGAGGAATATTTCATATTACCTAAGAAGATTTTGATGTTTATGTTGACTAAGTTGTAACTTAGAGATAATTAATCATTTGTAACTTCTTAGAGATTGTGGTTATACATTTATAATAGCTTCTACACTATATATAATAATTACATACAATTTATGATATATTAAAGTTTTATTAGATAAATAACAGTCTCAATACATATATTTGAAAGCAGAAAAATCATATACCTATCGTAGCTTTTATTTACAAAAAGAGCTACAATAAACCAACATAGAATAGAGTTTATAGGGACAAAGCACTATATTAAAAATCATTATTCAAACCCTGATTAAAAATCATAATTGAACCCCAATTGTTTAACTTTTTCTGTTACGGGTGGAAACCTTTTTACCTTTTAGTTTGACCCTCAATGTTGAAAAATTAACAAAAATTTGTTGTTCCCCTACTACAGCTAACTACCGTTCAAAAAATCACAAAGGTAGTTAATTGCAGTTCGCCTCCTCTGAAATGGTAGTTAACTACCGTTGCAAATAAATTATTTTCGTAAAACTAGCAGACCTACTTCTACCTCACTATTCCTTCAACAACTTTTTCACCTCATCCACAAAAATGCCTACAATATAATTTTTCCCCAATATTTGTCTCAAATCATTGAAGAAGGTTGACTACAAGGTTTTTTTACATACATTTGACGTCAAGAAATAGACATTGCATCTTTTAACCTGTTTACATTTGAAGAATTTTCTGCTATATTTTTGTTGTTTCTGACATGCACCAGAAGGTGAGAAAAACACAAGAAGAGAGGGGGGGAGGTGAGAAAAACACAAGAAGGGGAGGGGTTAAATTGTGTTGGCTTTTTTTAAACAAAAAAAAAAAACTTTCTAAGTGTTTAAGAACTGGTCAGAGTTTGTATGCAATAGAAAATATCAAACACAAAGATAAGATAGATAGATAGAGATAGATAGATGGATCGATATATATATATATATATATAGAGAGAGAGAGAGAGAGAGAGAGAGAGAGAGAGAGAGAGAGAGAGAGAGAGAGAGAGCAGACACTGAGCAATTTATATTGGTTTATCCTACAAAGCAGGAGTAGTCCAGTCCCCTTGCACATCCAAGGGATTTCACTATAATCTCACTAGATTTTAATTGCTCAAGGACACTTCCAAGAGACTTCCAAATGCTAAAGCAAACAAGCACAATACTTACAATACTCAATCACAACTAAAACAGACTTCCAATACTCAAGCACACAGGCAAGAGAAAATATTGACAAATAAACAATGTTTTTTCTTACACTTGATATACAATCAGAGGTATAAACAATAAAAAACTAAACATACTCTTAAGACTTAGAATTTCAAAGATACAAACTTTGATAAGAAATTCTTAAGTGTTCTTTTGCGCTATTTGATTTTGGAAGAGTAATGGAATAGTAAAACTAGCAGAGTCTTGTTATTATTCGTCAAGTCTTCAGCTCCTTATATAAGCAACGATTTGATAGACGTTGGAGAACAAATGCTAGCACATTAAGAGTCGTTGAGAAGATTCAAATTAAGAACATTGTCCCTTTTCCTGATATAGATAGTTCTTTTGATTAGACATTTGAAATTCCTTTGCATTAACTGAAATTATCCATTCATTTTTGTTGTCCTTAAAGTTCTTTGTTTGTTTATACATGCAGTCAGAAAAAGACAAACTGTGCTATCACACTTTGATAGAGGCAGCTACAAAAGAGGAAAAATCCAACGTGGAGTCTAGGTCCCTCAAGATCTTCTTAGTCTGAAGCTCTTCCAAGTCTCATGAGGTCTTTTAAGACCGATGAACTTTAAAGTTTGATGATAGTCTTCAGCTTCTGAGTAGCATCCTTTATTTTGATACAAGGCGTTGACCTCTGATTGACCTTTCTTCAAATCTTCTACCATAGTCTTTGAGCTTCTCTGGTGCTTATGGTGCAATTTATACATGTTCCGACTTGTTAAATTTCAATCTATGGTCCTGAACACTTGAACATGTATTAGCATATCCAATTGTTCTTTAATGATTTGTTATCATCATAACCTTAGAGGAATTGTACAAATCAATTTTGTTCTAACAATCTCTCTCATTTTGATGATGACAAACACAAGTATTTAAAAACAATTGATGTTAATCTAATTAACAATTTAACAGATTAAAATGTATCATAGTATACTGTGTATCAAAGAATACTTAACTTTTATCAAAATATATGAAAACTTAGCATATTAGAGTTAATTAGACTGAGTTAGTTTGCATTAGTTCCTTAGTCTTTTAGAGATTTTACTTAAAGACTCATAGCTTAAATACTTATATTTCAACCCCCTTTTGTTATCAATAAAAAGTAATGAATGCACAAAATAATGTAGAAACACATAAATAGATATATTAAAATCTTAAATAGCCAAAGTATAAGATTGAAAGTACAAAGCATAAAGAGAAAAATAATAAAAATAGAAAAATCCTAAGGCTTAGTTCTCAACAATTGAAGGATGGCATCGAACTTGACATTGGTGTCTTCTAATCAACCTTCCATCTTGACTTGTCTGTAGACTATTGTTGTTACATGTGTATGCAAGTCTGCATTACTGGCAGTAAGATTAACCAGCTCAGCTTTCATAGCTACTTGCGTGGCCTTTTGTTCTGCCAGTTCAATCGTCATAACTTCTATTGCAGGATATTCAACAATTTTTCTTAAATTAATAAGATCTTCCGGTTGCAAGGCAAATCTTTTAGCTATAGGAGGAAGAGAGAAGAACTCTGGTAAGTCATCTACCAGAGGTTGTCTTGGAGACTCCAATTGTCTAAAGACATTCCTTTTAAGATATGTTCTGTCCATAACCTTTCTAACATTCTGAAGCTACTTATAGAGATTCTTTTCTATATTCCTATAGGCAAGTTGAGTCAATTTTGTAGTATGATCTTCTGAATAGACTACTATCATACTTCAGAGTAGATTTCCTTAACCTTGGTATAGGTATTATTGAAGACTCCGTCTAGGGCAGGGTGTTGATGAGGAGGTGTATGTCAAAAGTTTTCTTAAAAGGAGTTTGTTTTGAAAGAAAGTGAGGGTTGGTTTGAAGATAATGTTTGGTTGAGTCATAATCACAATCAGAGTCAGCATCTCCATTTCTGACTAAGACCAGATCCAAGGTTTGGTTGGAGAGTTGCTTATTTTTAGTTAAAGGTTATATGTTCATTGTAGGAACGATGATTTTAGTGTTGGTTGGGGAAAATGTAGATTGAGTAGCTTCGGATGAAATTTTAGCTATTGCTTGAGGTTGGTTGTCTGAGGAAGTTGGGGGTTCTGTTATGATAACATTCTCAACATCTGCTGATTGTTTTATCACAACAGTAGGAGTGGGAGATGTATTGTGGGATGCATTAAAGGTACATGAGATGTAACACACATACTAGACGTATCTAGAAAGTCTAGCATGTGCGTTAGTTTAGTACTGGATACATAAAAAATTTACAACACTAAAACTTCGAATGAATAATTATACAACATCATGCGTTCGTACAATAATATTACAACTCATCTTTTCTAAAGTAATTCAAATACGTTCTTGATTATCCATAATATCCTGCTGCGGGTACGAACGATCACTTGTTGCAACATCCATCCGGCTACTACCTTGACATCCAACCTGTTTATCTGAAACAAATAAGGATTGGGATGAGACATAATGTCTCAGTGAGTTCCCCTAAATCCTAGGCTATAGGTAACCTCAGGGGAAACCTACGGTCACCACGTGTCTACAATACAACCTGACGGTTGATTACACGTGTGCGGTCATGTTTTCCAAGATGGTAGTGCATGCTAGACCCGTCATAGGTTTATCTTACTTGTTATAGGCTTCACTTCTTATACGTGTCATGGCGGCCGAGGGGGAAATCTAGGACCGCATTGCCAAGAATACACTCTACGTATCGAGGCCTGAGCATAACATGTCATGACACGAATCTAAACCGGACGATTAGGGGAAACCTAAGATCATCATCAGTATCATGTTCTTTACTTGTTCTATACATGATTTGTACTTGTCTTATAGCAATCTAATGCTCTTGCTCTTAACTTGATCATACATTTAATCATTCTTGCATAAACATAACATAATCATAATCATGATATACATGGTCGTACATAAGTTCATTCATTAAGTTAGCGTTGAACAAACAATCATTATCTTGATTCATTTTACAGAGAGCCCCGGGTGGACTAACCCCGAGAACAATCCCATACATGACCGATGTACGTACATCGGACTCCCTCGGTGTCGTGCAGGTCCCTTACGGCTTGAATCGTTCCCCTTGAGTCGAGAACCTCTTGTATCCCAACCTTGCGTGGATAGCAAGAGACACGAACACCTACATTTTGATTACTCAGTGACATGCGGGTCCCTTGCGGCTTGAATCGTTCTCATCATGAGAACCCCTTGTATCCCCCTGACGTGGATAACAAGAGACATGTCACCTACATTATTAGTCATGGTCTTGTCGTTCATGAAAGTTAAACTTATCATGCTTACATGTTTACCTCGGGACCTTGATCGATCCGATTAGCGGTAAATTCATACTTGTTCATGTTTGTACATACATAATCATAGTGGAGAGATAACTATCCTATACACAAATTAACATACTTGCTACATCATTCTTGTTCATGGGCGAAGAACCATACTTCGCGTCTTATCATTCTAGGGATTCTTGCTAAACATGCTAGTTCTCGACTACTATGTCGAGGTTTTAGTTTTCCCTTGATTAAGGAATAATTTGCTACCCTTAAACGTATCGTATCATGACAATCTCTCATGTACCAAGAAATACTAAGCATGATGAATACTTGCCTCATTCTTGAGAAAATTCTTTTGAAAGTTCATCATTAAAGACATTGGTTTGAGGGGTTTACTTTTATAAAAGACTGCACAAGAAAACCCGATACGAAAACACCGAGTCTGCCTGAAACGAGCAAGCAGTACCAGATGGCACCACTTGCTGGCCTAGGTGAGTAACTTCATGTGGGAGGCGAGCAGCTGCTCGCCATGGCGAGTTGGGGGCGAGCAGGACCCCCTGTTCTGCCTTCTAGCTCGCCTAGCGAGCTATTTACTCGCCGTGGCGAGTTGTGACAGTCCAGCACCTGCATAATTGGTATTTTTGACCCAAAAACCTCAAAACCAAATGCCTCCATGCATGTTATGACTCTAAAGGTCATAGAAAACTTGTAAAACATTTATATGGCAAGTATTAACACATTTAGTAAGCATGGCAAGAAAAGGGGCAACTAATCACATACTTTAACCCTAGAATTTCATGTTATTCTACAAGGCATAAAACATAATCCCAAAGGTGGGGAGTACTATCTATGGAACTCACCTAGAAAGTTTCTTGTGGCATCTCCAAGTTCCAAGTATCATTCCACTTTCCATCTTTCAAAACCCTAGTTTTGATCCACTTGCTTTCTTTGTTCAAACCTTCTCAATCTTGTTATTTTCTTGCAATCCATAGCATCATAATCTTTGCTAGCCCATCTCTAATCCATTCCAAAGCTTCTTTCACCAAAACCCTAATCTCATGATTTCTCCCTTGTGAAGATAGAGTTAGAAAACAAGCTCAAATAAAGCTTCTACTTGTTCCTTGATCTTGAGAGTACCATAACATAAGCTGTAACTTCTTGCTCAATCCAAAACCCTAACTCTTGGAATCTCTTCTTGAGATGAGAAGTAGAGAAATAAACCAAAAACAAACTTCTCTTAGCTAAGGAGATCAAGAGGAAACACAATCTCAAAGCTTGCCAAGGAAGGGAGAAGTTTTGGAAAGGTTTGGTAGAGAGAAGAAAGGAAGGAGGAGTGGAGAAGAAGAGAGAAGGAAGAGAGAAATATTTCTTCAACTTAGAGAGACAAAGAAGATAGGAATAATGAGATATTTGGTGCCTTTACCAAATAAATATCCTTTCCCGTGCATTTACCATTTTTCCTTTGCCTTAGACGTGTTTAATACGACACCGATACTTTATCCGTATTAAGCTGACATAACAAAAAATATATTTCCATTAACTTACTTTCAGTAACATTAGTCCTCTGACGCGTTTAACCGGTAAAAATCTGATACTGACAGGCGGGATATTACATTCTACCCCCCTTAACAAAAATTTCGTCCTCGAAATTTAGAGATCACTTACCAATCATTAAAACAAAATCTTACCATCTTTGATCTAAGCCATACATCCTCAAAGGGTCCATTGCATAATTTTCTCATCAAAGCGTGTACTTCGTCTTGTTTCTTAGTTCACATACATATGTAGATAGCCTTCTTAATCTTGGTATCCTTCTCACAATTTAGAGTTACCTCAGAACATTGTGATTTGGAACTTACCTTGCCACCCGTAAACTTACTGACTAAGATTTATATCTTATCCACTTAACTTAAATCATTCATATGAATAACTTATCGTTAACTTGAACACTCAGGATTTACCTTTTAACTGGAGTCCTACCGGAAACCAGGTTTGCCCTGCAATGCCCACTTGCATTTAAAACATCTTATTGTGTAAACATATAGTTCATAAATCATCTTACTTACTGTACCTTGAGACACATCTACTTACATTACTCTTCCTGATGATTCCACGAATCACTTATCTCTTATCAGAGCCTTAGGAAATCTTCTGATCTCATTGCATTCTCGTTGCACCCAAATCAAAGGGTAACTCATATAACTTGACATGGAGAAGTGAAATCAGCAATGTCGATTCATCTGACAACCTAGTAACCCGTTTTGTGGTTTACTTACTCTTGACACTTCTTACTAAATCCATTTGCACTTGTATTGAACACTCTTAATCACAAATTCATGTATCCCGTATGATATTGGTTTCATACGGACATTGTTGTTTCCATAACGTGAGCATACCTTCCAATACCGTTGCTTGTTAAATGATAACGATATGTTTTCTAACATATTGCTTTAAGAAAAAAAATTTCTTCTTAAACTTTGGTATACGGGATCCTGGAGCGAATAGTTACATGTCTTAAAAGAATCATCATTTCAAAACCGAATTTATAAAAGTATTACAGAACCACAGGACGAGTCTCTATATTTTGAAAAAGATTTTACAACTCGCCCCAAACTTGCCCACAATGAGTTGGTCCTGAATTTGTACGTCTTAAGTAAGCTTACGACGTACCCTTTTCAATTTTTTTGATAATGTAAAACTCTATGTTTTTAAAATAAGCATCGTTCCCAAGTTCCTTAATACCAATCTTAGCTTGAAAAGTTATAAAATCATGCCTGACATATTTTAACAAGTATCGTTTTCATTCAACAAGTATTGCATGCGGGGGAATGAATCTCATGGCACATAACTCAAGAGTGCTTCTCCTTTCATGACAAAATGCTTAACTTCGAAGGTGGATGCTCCCCTTATTAACTGATATACATACTCACAATACTGCGTTACATAACTGTAGAAAATCCTTGAATCACTTGACGTTAACTTGTTCCTCTTCTTCAGGAGCACTAAATTGGAATCTTCAAATAATCTTATTCGGATATAGCTTGAACATTACTACCTTTTCCGAATATCGTTCATCATTCTTGATGTTTCAATTCTTTACTTGAGTCACAAGATGAAACCTTCTGAGTCTTACATGTTTTCCATTATCATCATTCATGCATCCTGATAAATTCATAAATAGCGACTCTCAGTCTTTCTCATCTTACCTAGGTAAGGATACATACTTTAAACTTTAGCCTTAACCATCTATGACCGTATAAGCATCAATACTTACTTATCATATCGAGAACTCCTCGCTCGTCTTATGATGTTTCTTGCTAAACTTGTGTTATCATCCGAGCATTCTTCACGAAGATTCATACACACTAAAATCCCATGTTTCATGTTTACCGCTTAACTTCCATGGCACAACTCTGATTCCCATTGGTTGGCTTAAGCCATTACTCTAATCCATTAGGGCAACAAAGACTTCACATTCCTGTTCATCAGCTGTTTACTAACTTCTTGAACTATTCTCAAGATTTCCCATGTTGCAACCAACGTCACTATATCTTGCTTAATTATTCCTTTGCTTGCTCGTTGATTTTTTTTTTAAAGAAAACTTCATAAACTAGCGCACGGTTCATTGACGTTGATGATTTTCTACTATATATAAATACTGAGTTTAGGCCCCGGTCGTTACTCTAAAATCATAGAACGAGTTGATAACACATAAGTGTCATCAAATTTAGATTCTAATGAGTCTAGCCCGCTCTACGCGTGTCGTAGCTAACCGGTTCCTAGAAAATCTATTGTGAATTTCAAAATGTCAACCTCGATCACCCATACGCGCAAATCTTTCTAAAATTATTTAACTTCATGATTCAACTTCACAACGAGCCTTAGCAAGTCTATTAAGCAAAACATAGGTTCGAGGGATACGTCATAATTCCACAAAATCCGAAAACCTTGTGATTTCACATAACTTTACATCACTTTAACTTCTTACTTCATGCCCTCACATTTATGACTTCCTTCTGAATATCGGAAATTCTAAACTCTTGGTCTGAGCTCCTTCTTGGCTCTTGTCACATTAACTTCCAAAGTTACCTTAAACCGTATCTATTTCGTTAATGATTGTCCATGCCTTTTTCCTTTGGAAACTTTAGTACGCGATATGCATTCTTCACTTGATGTCATATGTCATACCCCAATTTTTGACCTAAGGTCCCACTGACACGTGTCACGTGACCCTGATCAGTCCCCGACATTTCGGTGAAAATTTCGGCAGAGAGGTATTTTAAAATACCTCATATTTTTGTTCCGAGTCAGGCCCACTTCTCTTTCTTTTTTTAATTATTATTTCCATCTTTTAACTTGTTTTTTAATTAATTAATTATAACTTTAGTTTTTTTTTTTAATTTAGTCATCATTTCTTTTTATTAGTTTTATTTTATTACTTTTTTAGATAAGTACAAAGGTCAAGTCTGCATTTTTTTTTATTATTATTGTTATTATTTATTTTTCTTTTTTTTGGTACATATTTATTTTTCATTTTATTTGTTATTATTATTTGATAAAAAATCCAAGAAACGTGTCCAGTCTAATCCAGCTTTCACGCCTATCGCGATTGCATTTCGTCTCAATCCTTCAACAGGTTTCCAGGAACAGTTTCACACGCTCTGCTTCATCCCAATCCAAAGAATGCAGATTTTCTGCTTCCATTTAACAAACCCTAAATCCCAACACTGAGGCTATAAAAAGAAACGAATAGTTCATCTGCAAAGGGGCCGGAAATTCACAAAGAAAACCAATTCACGGCTGACTTCCAACACAAAAAAAACCTGCAAAAACATATACAAACAACAACAAGCATCACGATACACAATCTGTCCCAAACCCAATATCATCAAACGATTCCGAATCAAACACAAATCTCAACATACACCCAAGACATCGAATCTCAATCAACATCAAAATAAAATCGCAAACCCATCAACAACACCCTTTTTTCACAAAAATGGATCCAACCTCAACAACATAGGAGAATCACGACCCATAACCACGAACCACATCCAAAACGCGACACTCACGTGAACCAACACCATCGTTCCGAACTCATCAGCCATAACCAGCAAGCATCACACAGACATCAGCACCGACGTCAATGGAAGCACAGCCACACGAAGACGGATTCGAACACAAACGGAACAACGACGGAACCGACTCAAAAACCAACGTCAGTCAACCACAACCATCAAAACGGAACCGCAAGCAATCGGAAGCTGGCACAGAAGATTCGGATTCGTGACACAAGAACAAGAGGTATTTTTCTTCTTCTCTTTCCTTTCATAAACTGGTGGATATAGGAACCTAAGGTCTCTGTTTAAAAATTTTAAGAAGAATAAAAAAGAAGAAGAAGGGAAATTGAAGCAAGAATCGTAAAAAAATAAATATGAAAGAAGATGAAGAAGCTTTGAGAGAGAGAAGTGAGAAAGAGGCATTCTATTGAAAAAATGAATGAAGAAAACGTGAACTTGACATATATATATGGCCTATGATCCTATGTACTCCCGCCCACACACTGACATGCACCCTCACTTCCTACACCATATGATGGTAATCAGACGGCCTTGATCTAGACCCAGAAGCCCAGCAGCGCTCCTTTCCCTCTTCAGGCCCAATCTCTATTCATTTTACTTCCTACACCCCCCTTTTAATCACTGCACCCCCAGCATCTCATTTTTTTTATTTTACTCCATGCATTTTAAATTCTCTTGCATTTTGTTTTATTTTTATTTCTTTAGCATGTTATTATTTCTATATTTATTAGATTAGGATGCACATTTACCATTCATTTGTTCATTGCATATTTATTTTTTATATCATTTATTCTTATCATATGGAATTTAGAATGTATATATAAGTTTGATGTAAAATCATTCATGACTTTTAGTCTAGGTTCACTATCATGCATATTTCAATTTTCGCCATTTATTTCATCGCATAAAGTTTAGAATGTAAATTTAGGTTTTAATGTAATTCATTCATGCATCTTTATCGCTTTCGCATCTTAAGTTATTTCTCGTCGGATTCTAGAATGTAAATATAGGCTTAATGTAATTTATTTATTTTCTCGCAGACCCTAGAATGTATTAATAGGCTTTTTGTAATAGCTTAGGTGCATGTGTGTGTGCGTGGGTGTATGCCTTTATCTTTCTTCCTAGTTTAGGTTAAAGGTCCTCGTGGTGGTCCAGCCCCGCCATAAGGTACCTACGTTTTACTTTTCTGCTCGGTTAGTTTATATTCGATTTTTCAATAAAAAACAAAAAAATGCAAATAGTTCAAAAAAAAAAACACAAAATATTTTCATAAATAAACCTTGATCTTACATCAAGTGACCGTCTTTTTTATTTTCTTTCCTTAATCAAATATCAATCAATTTAATTTTATCATGAGTCCATTTTTCTTCAATATTAAAAAATACAAACCAATTCCATTTTGCCACTTGGCTTTTTATTTCAAAACCTTTTTCAAAACTAATAAAAAACACTCAACCAATCAAACGTCAATTTTTACCCCGAACTACGAGGTTTTGATCCTTCACGGGTACGTAGGCAGAGGACACTCGTCCTTACAAATCAATAAAATGTAGATAATTAGGTCTTTGTTTTTTTAATCATTCAAAATTTCATTTTTTTCAAAACAAGCAAGTTATAGCAGACTTATTAAATAAAACCAAGAGGTTCCCGTAGAGTACTACAGACATAAAGGGTGCTAATACCTTCCCTTTATGTAACTAACCCCCGAACCCTAAATCTTTTCAAAATGGGGTAGTTTGAACTTTTTCCCCCTTTTCTTAAAAAAATAAAATGTTCAGTCGTGAAATGAAAAGTGAGTCAAACGCTAATCAAATAGCCTTGATCTCCAAAAATGACGCGACAGAAATGGCGACTTCACTGGGGACCCCCTAAGAGGGTTGAGCCTAACTTGGTCTTATTTAATTTTTGTGCTATAACTTGCTTAAAAAAATCAAAAAAATAAAAGATGGAAATACTTGTATATATGTTCTCCATTCCTCTTCTTTCTTCATTCTTTTAACGTGAGTGGTGAGATAAGTCCTAACCCGGACTTGAGAGAAATATAAGATAGGACGGGGTATAATCGTAGTGCCATACCAAGAGCATTCTTGGACCACGTGTACATGTGATAACCCTACTCGGTGGAGGCCTTACGGAAGGTAGTAGTCTTGTTAACATGAGCGTTTGTGTTGATGTTATTACTTTCAATGTGAGTGTCCGTCGAAGCCGTGGACCTTAGTAACCCTTAACCCATCTTGGCCTTTTTAGGACGTAGTGCGGTGGCTAAACCAAGAGCATTCTTGACTTTAGTTGTCACGCGATACTACACTCAAACTAGACTTCCTTATGGATGATATTGGACTAGGAGCATTCCTATACACCGATATATTCATAAGGGTAGTTGTAATTTGGGAACTTGGTAGAACCCGTGATACAGGTACATTTGAAACCATAGTCCTTACCAAATGGCGTTGTTACCCTTGACTCCAACATTATGGACTTAACCACACCATGTTTTCTCCGTTCTTTAGCATAATCATGCATGCATGCATTCATTCATAAAAAAAAATTTCATCAAAACATTGAAGGACTTAGATAAGTTCTTGTAAACATTGGATGTGTGGACCTTATAAAGAGGGACACCAAGGAATACAGTTTTAAAAGTCTTAAACTAGACCTTAGCTTTGTTGGGAACCGTTTTTAATATCTCAAATTATCAAATGAAACAATGTTCCTTATGATGTTTACAATTACTTTGACAAATCCTCTGATAAAAAAAAATGTGTCCATTTTTTGCATATGCATGTCATGCATCATTTTTCAGTCTCAATTTCGAGTCTCACAAATTTTTCTCTTCCGTAAAAAGGTCAATCCAACAGTAAAGTGGTCCGATGTCGTCCTTCAATTTCAGTTCGCATATGCAGACATTCGTGCAAACACAAAAGACGGATCAACTTGAGCAAGAGGTCCACGAACTCCGCGGAGAGGTAACAACGCTTCGGGCCGAGGTAGAGAAGTTAACTAACTTAGTATCTTCACTGATGGTTACACAGGTTCAACCACTATGTCCCCAACAACCTCGACAACAGGCTCTGCAACAGTTTATTCCTCAAAACCATGCTAAGGGGGCATCGAAGTTTGATCCAATCCCTGTGAAATACGCGGAGCTGTTTCCTACACTGCTTAAGGAGGACCTAATCCAAACTAGACCACCTCCTCCGGTGCCGAAAAGATTGCCAATGGGGTATAGAGCTGACCTTTCTTGTGCATTTCATCAAGGGGCACCAGGTCACGATATCGAGCGATGTTTTGCTTTCAAGACTGTAGTTCAGAGGTTAATCCAAGATAACACCCTGTCCCCCGAAGGTCAGCTACTTGTCCAGCCACAACCTCAACAACAGGCTCCAAGAGCACTGCAGTTTGATCTGATTCCTATGAAGTACGCAGAGTTGCTTCCGTATTTTCTTAAAAAGAGCTTCGTACAAACTAAGGCACCTCTTCCAGTACCGAAGAAATTGCCGGCTTGGTGGAGACCTGATCTCTTTTGTGTCTTCTATCAAGGGGCACAAGGTCATGATGTTGAGCACTGTTTCTCTTTGAAGATTGAAGTCCAGAAACTGATCGATGACAACGTCTTGCCTTTCAAGAATTTGAATCCGAGCGTGTAGCCGCAATTGGGTCGCTGTCAATGTTCTTTCTACTACTCATCTGCTCATTTAATGTGTTTGTTGTTTGTCTTTTCAAAAAAAAAAATCCTTTCGTCCTGCCCGAGACGAAAGTGAACTTGTGTAGGGCCTTTCGCTTCATGTATTTTCCACCATTAATAAAAATGTCGTTTTGATCCCGACTTTGATTTTATTTTGTGCTTATTCTGGAAAAATGGTAATACAAAAAAACCAAATTTTTTTTTTAATCATTTCCACATATCTGCATAATTATAATGTTTATATCAATAATCAAATCATGCATTAATAAACCCGTTGAACGCATTAGCCATGTATTCTCTCCCAACTTTGAGTTCCTTGTATCTGAAGCTGAAGAAGGAGAATGAAGAGATTCCTGACCAGATCACTCACATACTGGGGCATCTTAGCCATTGAAGCTGCAAACATAATATCAAGGAGATTGTCCAGAAGATGACATTCGGTTACAAAGACTGGCCCGGGGTGCTACCATTCGCTTTGCTCAGATATCGTACTTCAGTACACATTTCAACAGGGGCAACCCCCCTCCTTCCCCAATATGCAACATGGAGGTCATGCTTCCTGTGGAGGTCGAAGTCCCGTCAATAGGAGTTCTGCTAAAGTCCAAGCTTGATCGAATTTAAACGCATGACGACCTTGTACAAATATATCAAAAGAAGTTTGAAACAAGCTTCTAACAAAAAGGTTCGTCCCCATGAATTTCAAGAAGGTAACTTTGTACTACTTTTCAACCAGACTCCAGTGGCAAAGGTGGGTGACTAACTATGAAGGCTCGTGTGCAATGACTTTCGCATTTATGGATGGTGACAAACCGACACGTCCTATGAACGCTGGTGCAGTCAAGAAATACTCTGTCAAAAAATAAAAGCTCGATGAGTCGCAAATCATAAAATGCGGCTTAGGCAAAAATGAGCGTCTCGGTGGACTGAAAACCCGAAAGGGCGGTCTAGGCAAAAGTTAGAGACATGAACAAAAATGATTATCCTGATAGGTTGAAACCCAAAAAGGGCGATCTATGCAAAAGTTAAGGATAAAGACAAAGTAACTGCATCCGGTCAGCACAGTCCACTTTGGGCGTCCAGCTATCAAAAAATCTCTGATTCGAAGCATCTGCAGATCGAAGACTCGAAACAGGGGCATTCAAAGACTCGAAACAGGGGCATTCAAAGACTCGGAACTGGGCCATTCAAAGTTGTTGGGGAATAACGGTTATTGTGTTCAATGTACCTTCCAATATATTTACCATTTTCCAATTCTTTTAAAGATCTGTGGAGCCATGCCGTTGGTAGGCCACCATTCAATTCATCAAATTTGAGCCTGTGCCCATTTATTTGGAACTCCCATTTATTCTATTTGCAAAATTTCTTCTATTTTTGATGACAATACTTGAAGCAAAAATTTTCAAAATACGAAACTTTTTTTTTACATCTTTTGAAAAGTGTGAACAACAAACACACTCTCTTTGAACTCTTGAGTAGTTGAAGCGTAACATGGCTAAGCACAATGGAGAGGACCTCTGCTTTGAGCAAGATGCTGTCACAGTCCAAAAAAACAAAAAAAAAAATATACAAAAAAAATCAAAGCTCGCTAAGTTGAAAACCTGTAAAGGCGACTTAGGCAATAGAGAACGTCCCGGTGGACTGAAAACCCGAAAGGGCGGTCCAGGCAAAAATTAGGGGGACAAAAAAAGGAATATATTCCCGGTGGACTGAAAACCCGAAAGGGCGGTCTAGGCAAAAGTTAGGGATTTTCAAAAAAAAATATATAAAAAAAAATGACTGTTGAAGCATATTCGTGGGAGAACACTCCATGCCGGTTTACAAATGGCGATTTCTTTCAAACTTTTGATCAACAATGGGCTTTATCCCCAGGATCATCAGCCGCTACCTTGTACCAGGTTTTACCCCGTCAAACGGCTCGATTTATTCACAATAGTATCATCTCCAAGGAAGTTTGACGAGTGTTTGTACTGCGATATCAGTCCGCCTCCCATCTTACCCGTCTTGTCTCGTTTCATCGAGTTACCTGTCATATACAGTTTATGCAGTCGTACAAGTTACATCCATACCTTCATACATCCATTCATACAATCATACATTCATACATTAATACTTTCACATATTCATACATTCATATATACACAACATATACACAATATCAATTCATACATGGTTGCATCAGTCACCCATAGCCTTGTTTTGTTGTATCCCTTCAGTTCGATCTTCACTCATGGTGCGTCAAGCGAATAGCTTGCAAACCTATTTTGTTACCTTGGTGTCAAGCGAATAGCTTGCAAACCTCTACTGTTATCTTGGTGTCAAGCGAATAGCTTGCAAACCTATTTTGCTACCTTGGTGTCAAGTGAATAGCTTGCAACCCTTTTTTGTCATCATGTGTGTCAAGCGAATAGCTTACAAACATCTTTTGTCACCTATGCGTCAAGCGAATAGCTTGCAAACATCTTTTGTCACCTATGCGTCAAGCGAATAGCTTGCAAACATCTTTTGTTACCTATGCGTCAAGCGAATAGCTTGCAAACATCTTTTGTCATCATGTGTGTCAAGCGAATAGCTTGCAAACATCTTTTGTTACCTATCTGTCAAGCAAATAGCTTGCAAACATCTTTTGTTACCTCTGTGTCAAGCAAATAGCTTGTAAGCCTCTTATGTTACCTATGTGTCAAGCGAATAGCTTGCAAAATTCTTGTCATATAAAAAGTGTTATCCCAGCGTTAGCTGTTCCAGTGATGTCACTAATCAATTTCAATTTCAATTTCAAAAGTGTCATCCCCAGCGTTAGTTGTTCCAGTGATTTCACTAATCAATTTCAATTTCAATGGTGTCATCCCCAGCGTTTAGCAGTTCCTGTGATGTCACTAATCAATTTCAATTTCAATTTCAATTTCAATGGTGTCATCCTCCAGCGTTAGCTGTTCCAGTGATGTCACTAATCAATTTCAATTTCAATTTCAATTTCAATGGTGTCATCCCCAGCTGATGTCACTAATCAAATCAATTTCAATGGTGTCGTCCCCAGTTTATCTGTTCCGGAGACGTCGCTAATCAATTTCAAATGGCTAGCTCCGACAAAAGGACAACTTGAACCCTTTATTTGCAATAGTGTCATCCCCAGCATAGCCGTTCGAGTGATGTCGCTAAAAAGTTTTGTCTTCATTAAACTATCGTCCCAAACCAATACGGTAGTAGACAATCTTTCCCCAGTGAAACTACATTCCCCCTAACGGAGTCGGATCCCATTCTTCAGCGAATTTGGGTATCCCGTTGTTGTTTCTCGTCTTAGTCAAGTCATATTTGTCGTCCTGCATTCATACAAGCATTTCACGAGCATTCATAGCATCTTAGGTCCAAAATTGGTGTACTTTATATTTAAGTCTCTTCAGTCCGATTGAACCGAAGATTTCATCTTCAAATCTTCGGACGAAGAAACTTAAATAGGGGCATCTGTCATACCCCAATTTTTGACCTAAGGTCCCACTGACACGTGTCACGTGACCCTGATCAGTCCCCGACATTTCGGTGAAAATTTCGGCAGAAAGGTATTTTAAAATACCTCATATTTTTGTTCCGAGTCGGGCCCACTTCTCTTTCTTTTTTTAATTATTATTTCCATCTTTTAACTTGTTTTTTAATTAATTAATTATAACTTTAGTTTTTTTTTAATTTAGTCATCATTTCTTTTTATTAGTTTTATTTTATTACTTTTTTAGATAAGTACAAAGGTCAAGTCTGCATTTTTTTTTTATTATTGTTATTATTTATTTTTCTTTTTTTTTGGTACATATTTATTTTTCATTTTATTTGTTATTATTATTTGATAAAAAATCCAAAAAAAGTGTCCAGTCCAATCCAGCTTTCACGCCTATCGCGATTGCATTTCGTCTCAATCCTTCAACAGGTTTCCAGGAACAGTTTCACACGCTCTGCTTCATCCCAATCCAAAGAATGCAGATTTTCTGCTTCCATTTAACAAACCCTAAATCCCAACACTGAGGCTATAAAAAGAAACGAACAGTTCATCTGCAAAGGGGCCGGAAATTCACAAAGAAAACCAATTCACGGCTGACTTCCAACACAAAAAAAAACCTGCAAAAACATATACAAACAACAACAAGCATCACGATACACAATCTGTCCCAAACCCAATATCATCAAACGATTCCGAATCAAACACAAATCTCAACATACACCCAAGACCATCGAATCTCAATCAACATCAAAATAAAATCGCAAACCCATCAACAACACCCTTTTTTCACAAAAATGGATCCAACCTCAACAACACAGGAGAATCACGACCCATAACCACGAACCACATCCAAAACGCGACACTCACGTGAACCAACACCATCGTTCCGAACTCATCAGCCATAACCATCAAGCATCACACAGACATCAGCACCGACGTCAACGGAAGCACTGCCACACGAAGACGGATTCGAACACAAACGGAACAACGACGGAACCGACTCAAAGACCAGTGTCAGTCAACCACAACCATCAAAACGGAACCGCAAGCAATCGGAAGCTGGCACAGAAGATTCGGATTCGTGACACAAGAACAAGAGGTATTTTTCTTCTTCTCTTTCCTTTCATAAACTGGTGGATCTAGGAACCTAAGGTCTCTGTTTAAAAATTTTAAGAAGAATAAAAAAGAAGAAGAAGGGAAATTGAAGCAAGAATCGTAAAAAAATAAATATGAAAGAAGATGAAGAAGCTTTGAGAGAGAGAAGTGAGAAAGAGGCATTCTATTGAAAAAATGAATGAAGAAAACGTGAACTTGACATATATATATGGCCTATGATCCTATGTACTCCCGCCCACACACTGACATGCACCCTCACTTCCTACACCATATGATGGTAATCAGACGGCCTTGATCTAGACCCAGAAGCCCAGCAGCGCTCCTTTCCCTCTTCAGGCCCAATCTCTATTCATTTTACTTCCTACACCCCCCTTTTAATCACTGCACCCCCAACATCTCATTTTTTTTATTTTACTCCATGCATTTTAAATTCTCTTGCATTTTGTTTTATTTTTATTTCTTTAGCATGTTATTATTTCTATATTTATTAGATTAGGATGCACATTTACCATTCATTTGTTCATTGCATATTTATTTTTTATATCATTTATTCTTATCATATGGAATTTAGAATGTATATATAGGTTTGATGTAAAATCATTCATGACTTTTAGTCTAGGTTCACTATCATGCATATTTCAATTTTCGCCATTTATTTCATCGCATAAAGTTTAGAATGTAAATTTAGGTTTTAATGTAATTCATTCATGCATCTTTATCGCTTTCGCATCTTAAGTTATTTCTCGTCGGATTCTAGAATGTAAATATAGGCTTAATGTAATTTATTTATTTTCTCGCAGACCCTAGAATGTATTAATAGGCTTTTTGTAATAGCTTAGGTGCATGTGTGTGTGCGTGGGTGTATGCCTTTATCTTTCTTCCTAGTTTAGGTTAAAGGTCCTCGTGGTGGTCCAGCCCCGCCATAAGGTACCTACGTTTTACTTTTCTGCTCTGTTAGTTTATATTCGATTTTTCAATAAAAAACAAAAAAATGCAAATAGTTCAAAAAAAAACACAAAATATTTTCATAAATAAACCTTGATCTTACATCAAGTGACCGTTTTTTTATTTTCTTTCCTTAATCAAATATCAATCAATTTAATTTTATCATGAGTCCATTTTTCTTCAATATTAACAAATACAAACCAATTCCATTTTGCCACTTGGCTTTTTATTTCAAAACCTTTTTAAAAATTAATAAAAAACACTCAACCAATCAAACGTCAATTTTTACCCCGAACTACGAGGTTTTGATCCTTCACGGGTACGTAGGCAGAGGACACTCGTCCTTCCAAATCAATAAAATGTAGATAATTAGGTAACTAATTAAATAAAACCAAGAGGTTCCCGTAGAGTACTACGGACATAAAGGGTGCTAATACCTTCCCTTTATGTAACTTCCGAACCCTAAATCTTTTCAAAATGGGGTAGTTTGAACTTTTTTCCCCTTTTCTTAAAAAAATAAAATGTTCAGTCGTGAAATAAAAAGTGAGTCAAACGCTAATCAAATAGCCTTGATCTCCAAAAATGACGCGACATCATAAAAGGTTTTTGTCACAAAAGAGGTGGTGAAGACAACTCCCCAATAGTCACTGCAGACCCTAGAGGCGAACCGACAGTTTTTAGTAAACAGAAAATTTCGCCTCAGGTTCACTACTGGTGAGCTTCTTCAACTCAGTTTTCCGAAAAGCATTCTTTGCATGAAATTTTTTATTCTCAAGTATCCAATGCACATCATTCATTCCTACATCGTGAAATATTCTATAACATATGCACGACAAACATCAACCTATTTCGATACAATTCTCGACACATCGGAAATCAATGCCTTAGTCCTGATAACATAAAACTTTCACTACAAGTAGCTTAACTCATTACAATGCCGCTCAACGCAACTTCCCAAACGCTAGAACCTTGTCCACTCTGAACATACAAGTCCATAACTTCCATCACGTAATGCTATTTCTGGGAGCCTACTGACTCCGTCAACATAGGTCGACTTCTCATTATCATGTAACCTTGTACTGACGTTCCAAAATACATTTCCTTTCCATACATCAACTCCTACTGAAACTTCTGGCCATACTTATATATATCCAATATTGTCGGAACGTTCCTTCTCAACATTACTTTACATTCCCGGAGGATTCACACTTCTACTTGTTTAGTTCATCGGCCACCTTTTGGCACGATCAAACTTCTTACTTATACTCATTCCTTATGAGTTCACACTTTACAATGTATCTTCATCACATACTTCGTTCCTCCAAGGTCTTATTCAGCTCTCAGGCATCCATTCTAATTGTCATACTCCAAATTTTGACCAATTAAAGTTTTTCCGCTTTTTAAATCGACCAATTTGTTTTTATATGTTTTTTTAGTAAGTCGAACATTTCTATTCATATTTTAGCTCGTTAAAACATTTTTAGTCGTATTTTAAGTAGTTAAACATTTTTATTCGTATTCTAGTTGGTTAAAACAATTTTTGTTCAAGCAGTTAAATATTTTATCTTTTTTTTTTTTGTAATTTGTTTAGTTAGTTAGAACTTTTATAGTCGCATTTTACGCAGTCACTTTTTTTTAATCGTATTTTAAGTTTGTAGTTTTTTTTTTATCTTATTTAGTTGTTATTTTTCATTTATTTTATTATTTAGTTTTAGTGTTTAATTTATTTATTTTAATTCTCTTTTTAGTTAATTGGTTCTTTTAGTCATTTGGTCCTCAAGGTTCTTGCTGCCCAAGTCAGGGGCATTTTAGTCCAGCAAATTTTCATTTTAACCTAATACTATAAATAACTCCCAATCATTGGAGAGAGGGGGGCTGCACATTATTTTAGAAGAAACAACATTCACAAACGGCAGTGCCCAAAGAAGATCAAAACCCCTTTTTCTTTCAAAAATGAAGAACGCAAAGAAAAATTAAAACTCTCCAGCAAACTTCATCACCAAACCATTAATTAAAACTCATCGCCTCACTCTCTCACCAACATTCTTTCTTTCAAATCGTTCTTAAACAATCACACCACTACACAAATCCATTCACAAAACCGATCTACTCATCATAACCAAAACCGTTCATCAAAATTCATGACAATTATGTTCCTATCCATCAACACAATAGCACTACTCTTCGTTTCAAAATCATAATAAGGTCATCACTGTTTCTTTTCTTTGGTTCATTACAACAACAACACAAATCCAGAATAGCAGCGAGCAGAAGTACAAAGAAGAAGAAGAAAGATGGTAACAGTCTCGGATCCAAACTGAACCGTAAAGAAAGGATCCATAACCGGTTTCAAACGTGAAGAAGGAGAAGGAACACAGGCGCGAGATTCAAGCAATGGGAACCGATTCAAGCTTCAACAAGTATAGAACCGGATTCAATAGCGGTTAGCAGATCGGACGCAGCGTTTGGATCTGAACCAAATCGGAACTCAGTGAAGAACAGAGAAAGGTAGAATTAGAGGTATTGTTTTTTCCTCTTTGTTTATTCGAACGTTAATCTCCGATCTAGTGCATATGTGATTTGTTTTGGAAATTTTAAGGCCAGATTCATGTTTAATGTTAAAAAGGATGTCTGAAATTGTGTTTTGATTTTAAAAGAGAGCGGTTTAAAACTCCGGCGCGGTGGTGCTACCACCGACCACCGCGCAGGAAGTTAGTTTTTGCCGGAGAAGAAATAGATAGGGGGCGGTTGTTGTTACAGTAGAGAGAGAAGTGACCAAAACTTTTTTTTAGTGAGAGAATTCTTTTGTTAAAATGAAGCACACAGCAACAAACAACAACGTTCATATACTTCTTTCCTTTCTTTTTTATTCAGTGTGTATACTCCTTTCCCTTACCATACTCCCTTACTCCTTCTTGCATTTTGATACTCATCAAGTGGTCTGCAATGTTAAATGTTTTTGTTTTCATACGCGCTAGTTTTCGCTTTTCCCGTGCACCCTCGATTTTTTACTCTTTGATTTTATCTTAGTGGCTGTGATGATTCTGCACTGTGATTAAATCTGGACCTTCTGATTCATCAGACGGTCTGGATTTATCCAGCCTGAGCCCACTTTATTTTTTCCTTTTCACTACTGTTTTGCTGTTTATACCCCCTGTGTTGCTACTGCACCCCCCTTCTGCATTTGTTCTTGCTCATTGTTTATAACTCTTTCAAAAACAACTCATGCATTTCTTATGCTTCATGCATTTAAATGCTTTAATCTCCATGATTTTTCTATTTTTGCTTTAATATTTTTAAAAACATCATCTCATGCATTTTAAATGTTTTATCCCATAATTTTCCTTGTTAATCTTGCTTTACTTCATGCATTGCTTTAAAATTTTGGCATTATGCTTTCTATTTGATAATTCATCCTAGTATGTGATTTATTTAAGTCTCTTATTATCTCATTATATTTTATTTGCTTTAATTTTAGTATAATCTCATGCATTTTCATTTCCTCTTGCAATTTATTTAAATTCCATGATATTTAGTGTGTATAATTAGGGAAGTGATGTAATTTATTTTTGTGCTTTTTATGTCTCTTAGAATGTATCTAGGAAGGGTATGTAATAATGTAGTAATTGCACACACCGACACAAGCACCGACACCACACCGCTTTATTTATCGCTTTACGCTCGCTTTATCTTTCCACATCATTACGCTAGCTTACCGTTAGTTTAGAAAAAGCTTTTCATCCAAAAAAAAAATCAAATGAGCACAAAGTCAAAATTTCTTTCTTAATAAACCTTGGATCCAAATCCAAGAGGCTTTTCCTTTATTTTCTTAATCAAATTTCTAATGAATCTTAATTGAACTTAGACTAAATTTCTTAATTAAAATTAACCAACTTCAGGCTATTTTATTCTTCTATACCTTGAGGTCTCGCAACCATTCTTAAAACCATTTTCAAAAACAATCTAAAATCAACCTAACCCACCAAAAATATTTTTAAGAGTGAACTACGGTGGTTTTGATCCCTTTTTAGGGTACGTAGGCAAAGGATTTATTCCTTTCAAATCAACCAAATAAAAAACAACAAAAACATGCTTCTTCTCCCTCCATTCTTTCACTTAAGTTATTAGACAATAATTTTCAAAATAAACAAATGAATTTAGCACAAGATAAAGTAGGTAAGAGGTTACCACGGAGTACCGTGGACGATGCGGGTGCCTAACACCTTCCCCAATCGTAACCGACCCCCGGATCCAAAAATAAGGGTTTTTCACTCATTCTTTCCCTTCCCACGAATAAGAATTGAGAGGTCTAAAGATCGAAGGTTCAAAACCAATTAATGGCTTGACACCCGAAAATCATGGTCTACACTAATCGTCGAATGCTAAATTGAGTTGATCAGGCTCAACTAGCAACATCAACAAGAACATTTACCCGGAACCCAATGGGCCCACTTCTTTCGTTGTAACTTAATGACCCAAGGCACGATTTGAATCGACCTGCTCTGATACCAAATGTAACACCCATACTAGACGTATCTAGAAAGTCTAGCATGTGCGTTAGTTTAGTACTGGATACATTAAAAATATACAACTTAAAACTTCGAATGAATAATTATACAACATCATGCGTTCGTACAATAATATTACAACTCATCTTTTCTAAAGTAATTCAAATACATTCCTGATTATCCATAATATCTTGCTGCGGGTACGAACGATCACTTGCTGCAACATCCATCCGGCTACTACCTTGACATCCAACCTGTTTATCTGAAACAAATAAGGATTGGGATGAGACATAATGTCTCAGTGAGTTCCCCTAAATCCTAGGCTATAGGTAACCTCAGGGGAAACCTACGGTCACCACGTGTCTACAATACAACCTGACGGTTGATTATACGTGTGTGGTCATGTTTTCCTAGATGGTAGTGCATGCTAGACCTGTCATAGGTTTATCTTACTTGTTATAGGCTTCACTTCTTATACGTGTCATGGTGGTCGAGGGGGAAATCTAGGACCGCATTGCCAAGAATACACTCTACGTATCGAGGCCTGAGCATAACATGTCATGACACGAATCTAAACCGGACGATTAGGGGAAACCTAAGATCATCATCAGTATCATGTTCTTTACTTGTTCTATACATGACTTGTACTTGTCTTATAGCAATCTAATGCTTTTTCTCTTAACTTGATCATACATTTAATCATTCTTGCATAAACATAACATAATCATAATCATGATATACATGGTCGTACATAAGTTCATTCATTAAGTTAGCGTTGAACAAACAATCATTATCTTGATTCATTTTACAGAGAGCCCCGGGTGGAGTAACCCCGAGAACAATCCCATACATGACCGATGTACGTACATCGGACTCCCTCGGTGTCGTGCGGGTCCCTTACGGCTTGAATCGTTCCCCTTGAGTCGAGAACCTCTTGTATCCCAACCTTGCGTGGATAGCAAGAGACACGAACACCTACATCTTGATTACTCAGTGACATGCGGGTCCCTTGCGGCTTGAATCGTTCTCATCATGAGAACCCCTTGTATCCCCCTGACGTGGATAACAAGAGACATATCACCTACATTATTAGTCATGGTCTTGTCGTTCATGAAAGTTAAACTTATCATGCTTACATGTTTACCTCGGGACCTTGATCGATCCGATTAGAGGTAAATTCATACTTGTTCATGTTTGTACATACATAATCATAGTGGAGAGATAACTATCCTATACACAAATTAACATACTTGCTACATCATTCTTGTTCATGGGCGAAGAAGCATACTTCGCGTCTTATCATTCTAGGGATTCTTGCTAAACATGCTAGTTCTCGACTACTATGTCGAGGTTCTAGTTTTCCCTTGATTAAGGAATAATTTGCTACCCCTAAACGTATCGTATCATGACAATCTCTCATGTACCAAGAAATACTAAGCGTGATAAATACTTGCCTCATTCTTGAGAAAATTCTTTTGAAAGTTCATCATTAAAGACATTGGTTTGAGGGGTTTACTTTTATAAAAGACTGCACAAGAAAACCCGATACGAAAACACCGAGTCTGCCTGAAATGAGCAAGCAGTACCAGATGGCACCACTTGCTGTCCTAGGCGAGTAACTTCATGTGGGAGGCGAGCAGCTGCTCGCCATGGCGAGTTGGGGGCGAGCAGGACCCCCTGTTCTGCCTTCTAGCTCGCCTAGCGAGCTATTTACTCGCTGTGGCGAGTTGTGACAGTCCAGCACCTGCATAATTGGTATTTTTGACCCAAAAACCTCAAAACCAAATGCCTCCATGCATGTTATGACTCTAAAGGTCATAGAAAACTTGTAAAACATTTATATGGCAAGTATTAACACATTTAGTAAGCATGGCAAGAAAAGGGGCAACTAATCACATACTTTAACCCTAGAATTTCATGTTATTCTACAAGGCATAAAACATAATCCCAAAGGTGGGGAATACTATCTATGGAACTCACCTAGAAAGTTTCTTGTGGCATCTCCAAGTTCCAAGTATCACTTCCACTTTCCATCTTTCAAAACCCTAGTTTTGATCCACTTGCTTTCTTTGTTCAAACCTTCTCAATCTTGTTATTTTCTTGCAATCCATAGCATCATAATCTTTGCTAGCCCATCTCTAATCCATTCCAAAGCTTCTTTCACCAAAACCCTAATCTCATGATTTCTCCCTTGTGAAGATAGAGTTAGAAAACAAGCTCAAATAAAGCTTCTACTTGTTCCTTGATCTTGAGAGTACCATAACATAAGCTGTAACTTCTTGCTCAATCCAAAACCCTAACTCTTGGAATCTCTTCTTGAGATGAGAAGTAGAGAAATAAACCAAAAACAAACTTCCCTTAGCTAAAGAGATTAAGAGGAAACACAATCTTAAAGCTTGCCAAGGAAGGGAGAAGTTTTGGAAAGGTTTGGTAGAGAGAAGAAAGGAAGGAGGCGTGGAGAAGAAGAGAGAAATATTTCTTCAACTTAGAGAGAGAAAGAAGATAGGAATAATGCCATATTTGGTGCCTTTACCAAATAAATATCCTTTCCTGTGTATTTACCATTTTGCCCTTGCCATAGACGTGTTTAATACGACACCGATACTTTATCCATATTAAGCTAACATAACAAAAAAATATTTCATTAACTTACTTTTCGTAACATTAGTCCTCTGACGCGTTTAACCGGTAAAACTCTGATACTGACAGGCGGGATATTACATGAGATAATTTTAGTAGATGTTTGAACAAGAAATGGCAGTTGTTGTGTGTTGATAGGTTGTTGAGAAGGTTGAGGAGATGAAGATTTAGATGAAAATAAGGTTCCATCCGAATGTCTTTCCAATTCATCCAAGAAGGATGAATCAACATTCAGATTTTTGGTTGGCGAGGGTAGGGATGGAGAGATGCTAGAAGGAATCTTGTTTACATCTATAGCAAAGTCAAGAACATCTGCAGAGTCTGAATGACTTCTGGTTTATCTTCTAACAGAGTATCTTCGCAGGCTTCTGCCTGTTTCTCAATGGACTTCTTCACCTTTTCAATTTCTTCCTCACCATGTTTACAACTTCCTTCTCAATAGCCACCATAAGAGATTTGGCTATTTTAGTTGCACTTTTCAATTTCTCTATAGTTGAAGGATCTTGTGCTACGGTTTTAGACAACTTTTTGTACTTAAATGACAAAACCTTGTCATCATCAGATTTTGTCTCTAACTTAGACTTAGGCAACTGCATATGCCTGACTGTATTCATAGGCTTCTCAAGCGCTTTCCTCCTAAATCTAGATACTGAGTTGTTGCCAATGCAGCTTCACTCCTTGTCTTTATTTCCTTGATCTTTATTCCCTTAAAGATATAGTGCAGCTCCTTCTGAACAGACCCTTTGGGCGGGATGATCTTCATGTTACCTAGAAGTTCTGCTGTCAGAACCTGTCCAAACTTTATCCCTAGGTCAAGATGACCAAGACTCCCAAGCTTCTGAATTAATTTGCTCCGGCGAAATAATTCAGATAGAATTTTTAATTAAGGAATGATCTTCAAATGTTACTTGTGAGTTTTGTCAATTGTTTTGCATAGATGATTGAACACATACCAAGCAAGGTTAAGTTTTACTTTCTTGTGAAGGTGAAGAAGCATCACCTTGTGAATCCAATTGGGTTGATCTGTACTTCCTTCCCTAGGAATAATGTATAAGATTATGAATTTAAAGTAAATTATATCCAAGTCACACATGTTGACAACCTTGTCACCCTCCTCTAGATTCCAATAGAGTGTGCTCTTGATTTCTTCCCTAAAATCCAAAGGAATGGAATTTTTGTCTATCTCAAACAATCCAGTATTGTCAAAGCCAATCAACTTAGCTATGGAGGAGTAATTGTGATCTCAATCCCCATAACAGATGATCTAATCTATGTTTCTTGTCCTTCTGCAGTACCATTTACCACTTCTACCATAACCTAGAAATCCTTTACTTGCGTTGTGAAGCATGTACCATTCAGAGCTTCATAGAATTACATCCATCCTTGATTTGGTAACATCGCTTGCATATCATACCCATTCTTCTTGAACAATTCAAAATCCATAACTTGTTATTTGACGAGCTTCAAATCCCTTTGAGAATCTTCATCATTCTTCCCTTGACTGTTGTTGAAACTTGCCTAGGTGTTGAAATAGAGGATGCCATAGTTCTGGTGTTTGAGTTTTACTAAGGGTTTCTTTGAAATTTTTTGAGTTTTTTAGAGAAGGCTTAAGAATGAAAGTGTGGGATGTGAGAGTGAAAGTGTGTGAAGTTGTATGAGTGCTTTAAAATATTGTTCAACTTCAGATTTTGGAACTGTAAAAGCATTAATGATCAGGGGGGTAAACAATATTCAAATAAAAAACATCAATGCCTAACAGTTACAACCAACTTAAAAAAATTACTAAAAAACGTGACATATAATTGGACAACTGTCAATGAATTTCTTTAAAACCTTTCCACTTATAAGTAACCCCAGTGATTGTTGATACTTAGAATCAACCACTCATTAGTGGCATAACTCAGAGACTCAACTTGGGTTGCTTATGAGTTCCTTCAGACTCTGAGTTACCCTACAGAAGCAAGCATTATTTGAAGAAAAAAATCATGTTCAGATTCTTTTTGATAAATTCAAATCTTTAAACAGTTAAGTTTTTTTTTGAATATATCAGTCCAATGATGATCAATATCAATGAAATCAATATCTATAACTCCTTCTACTCATAATCTCTTATACAATGGTGTTCTATTTCAATGTTCTTGGATCTTGATGGAAGAATTAATGAAGCCTGTAATGGCTGCAACATCTAACAATGTAGGCGTAAGCATGCCACATTTCAGATGCAAGCTATTGGTCGAACTATTCCAAAAATGGATGCAACTAAGAGCATGTGGTGCTGATAACTAGGGCTTTTCCTCGAAGATTGAATAAGATAAAAAATGCCTAGATCTTTCCATAAATTACCCTTACGGGTTTCGATCCTATCAAGCCATGCGATATAATCTTCAAATTTATCAATTCTTGGAGCTGACCTAAAAACCCTAGTTTCTAAATAATGAAGGTTATAGGGTTTGTCAAGGTTCCTAGCAAAGATAAGAGGTAAATCCGTTTTATCATGTGGGAAAAAGGCTTCAGTTTTCTCACTTTCATTTTTCTCAAGAGGTCTTAAGTATGCACATAATGAGGTGGAAGAAGGAACTAAAACCTGGGATTTTCAAACTTGAGTGTTCTCCTCTCTCAAATCCGGTTCGTTGGCAAACCAACCATTTCCAGGTTGATATTGAACAGAAAAGTTTTGAAGTCCTCGTCTCGATGGAGATAGCGAAGGACTATCAGCATCACTCGTCATAGCAGTAAAAATTTATTGGGTGATGATTTAAGGTTTTCGGAGAAAAGGGTTTTGTTGGTTGAGGTTTTGGAAAAAGTTCCAAATGGAAACACAATCAAACTTTGAGATGGAGGAGAAGAAAATTATGGAAAGTACAAACTAAACTGAAAAGGGGGAGAGGAAACGGTTTCTCCCTTTTTGTAGTCTGAGTTGGTCAACAAGTGTCAATGTTTAAATTGGCAGTTATTAAAAAATGAATAAAGTGGTGGTTCCCAAGAACTGGAACGTGGCCCATTAAGTGGGATTTGATGACATCATAAAAAGGTTTTTCAACTGCCTTTAGATGCTGATGATAGTGATGTTATCTGTTTCGACGGAAAGATACGTTCGATGAAGTTCAAAAACGTCTTTTTCTACTTCTATCTGAAGATACAAACGAAAAAGGAATTTGGGGAACAATTTGTTAGTTTGTATTTTCGATAGACTACAATAAATGCAGTCAACTAAGATTGACTTAGGTTTTGAAGAAATTTAAGTGAGTTCGACTCACAAGCTGGATCAGGTTTACGGACTTAGAAAGATTTTGCCGTTTGATGGAGAAGCTTCGACAAGCAAGCAAGATATCGAAGAGGAGTCGGTGCCAGATCGACAAGCCAAACAGCAGTTACTGTCAGAGAGATGTCATTTGAAATTCAAAAGATATCTAGGGTAGTTATTAGAGGTTATATTCGACGGTTTCTGTATAGGCAGTTGTGTAGTATAAGTAAGAGTTTTTAATAGGGAAAACGGATCACAATTCGCATACGCACAAAACTTACACTCTCAAACTATCCGCACTATAGGAGAAACGAGTAACCAAGTTGCAAATGTATGAATCTGTGTACCACTTTACTTTCATTTATGCAATTTAAGTTTATCCTTTAAATTCCTTGCAATTTACCCCTTTTTCTTAGCAATTTGCTTCGCGGATTCGACACGTGTTAGATCCCGACTTTTATATTTTTTGGTTTACATCAAGAACATTCATACTTTCTGTCAAACATAAACACAATATGCCTCGAGATTTACTGGTTGATCTCTCAAGTTAACTGTTTTCGAAAACCAATGTTTGTTTACCAAAAACTAGGGTAAACATGCACATACAAAAAAAAAGTATACATCATTCAAATATTTTATTAAAAAGAAAAAATTGATTAATCTCTTACTATTTTTTTTCTAGTCGAGTAGTCTATTGGCTGAAACTCACACATTTCAAATATGGAGAAGTGGGGTGTAGGTTCGAAATCCAGCCCCTGCATATACTATACAATGTCCCTACCAATTGATTAGTCTCTTACTACTCTTTTTGGTCAAGTAGCCTATTGACTTAAGCTCACACATTTTAAATGTGAAGAAGTGAAGTGTCTAGAATTCGAACCCCCGACCTTGCATACACAGTTTAATTTTTACACAATTTGATCTCAACCATTTATTTTTGATTGGATCGTCATCAACACATCAAGAAATAGATGATCATATCCGCACACATCATCCTTCATCAGTATGAGAAGCAACATTTATTTGGTCAATGCAACTAATAAATTGGTGTAAAACATGATAACAACGAAGTTAACATACAAGGGCACCGACAATGTGAAGAATTGAAGCAATTGGCTAAACAACAATCATGTCATTTATTGATAGTCAAACAACTTAATTTTCTCACCTTCAATCAATTTATTCAATTATATATATCGCTTGCAAACTTAAACGAACAAAAAATATGAATGTTCAAGTTAGGAAAATGCATTTTTCATTTGGACAAAAATACTATTCATCTTTGTCAAAAAAAAAAAAAATACCATTCATCTTTATTATTTAAATCTAATAGCTCGAGAGTTACTTTAATAATTTTTATTAAAACATATTTGTTAACTTGTACTAATTTGCTTACTTAAACCCACTTTTATTTTATTACAAATAGCTTGAGGGATAATTTAGTAATTATTCCAAAAAATTAGGAAATGGTTGTTGGATGTTTTTTATTATAAAATAAAATTACATAAAATTTATTAAACTACCTCTTAATTTAAATTGGTTTACACTAGAGGATATATTGTTTTTTTGTCCAATAAAAAGGTGCACTTTCTCTAATTTGGACCTTCGTGTTTTGTGTTAGTCTCAGTTAGCAAACCCATATATATATATATATAGGTTTTGCTAGAAGACACATTTTCTGAAGGTGTCTTTTAGCAAGTTATTCTATAGACATTTGTTAAAAGACACCAATTAATATTTATGAAGGTGTCTTTAAGCAAATTTATAACTAAAAAGTGGATAATCTCACCTTGAGATGTGGGTTGCTAAAAGTCACCTTCATGGGTGACCTCTAGCAAAACCCTATATATATATATATATATGTAATTCCTCTAAAAAAAAATTATCAAATAGCCTAATTACCATATTTTCCCCCATCTAAGGAATAAGTGGAAAACTCTGACCGTAACATATTACAATATCCCTTCCAACTTTGTTATATTCATGAGTATGAGTTGTATCTACATCTATACTACTAATAAACAGAATACATAATTTTTTGTGTGTATGATATTTTCAATATACCTAAATTATCATCCAACATGTTTACTCATAAATTTATTAATTATGATTTTGTTGTTACAGATATGTCTTTATTTAATCCACAAATATAAATAGCAATGAATCCTCTCACCGTACTTATATACTCATCTTTATTATAATAATATGTAAAATTTTAAATTGAAAAATTTAGATAAATCTCATGATAATATGAACTACTTCATTGCTATAGAAACGATATCTTATTAAAAAAAGATGAGTTTTTCTATTCAGACCTCACCCCATGTATTTCTGGTTATACTCAAATTTACTTAAAAGTTTACAATAATATCAAAATGCCCTTTTATAAAAAAAAAATCTTAAAACCTTAATTTCATTCATTGTTACTCTAAAATTTCACCCTCTTTCACCACAAACAATCATGAATGCTCAATCAATCTATATAAAAGATTAAAGAGTGAATCAAAATATATTTCATCTGTACTCTATTGCATATAAGTAAGTGAATTTCTTCTTCTTTTTCAATGATGCAAAAGTTTCATTTTTTTTTCTTGTTGTTCAACATTGATATGTTATGCACTGTACAACGACGATTATTTGATGGTGGCGTTAACGTTGAAATACAATGTTGATGTTAACTTAAATTCAGTTTAAGTAGGTTCATGTAAACTTAGTTTAAATAACCTACTTAAACTGAGTTTAAATGTACATATTTAAAATAAGATTACGTAGAATCATTAAACAAGGTTGAAGAGGTTAAAGCAAAATTTATCTTTTAGTATGTACACTTAAACTCAGTTTACGTTACCTACTTAAACTCAGTTTACATGACTTACTTAAACTGAGTTTAAATATGTACACTCAAAAAAGTATACCGTTACAAGTAGGGGTGGGAATAGGCTAGACTGTCTGTCAGGGGCCTATGGCCCGGCCTACTTAAAGCGTGGTTCGGCCTAGCTTGTTTATTAAATAGGTTAGACTCAAGCTTTTTAAAAAACTTATTAATTTAAATAGGTCATGTTAGGCTTATAGAAAAGCCTAGAAAGTCTATTAGGCCGACCCATATATGTGTAACCATATATACTACATTATATAATACACATGTATCAGCCTTTACAAAATACATTATATAATACACGAGTATTAACCTCTACAAAATGGATGTGCTAGCTCTACAAAAATTTTATTGGATATACATGCAATATATATGTTAATAAAGTGGGGGAAAATGGGTGTACATGCTTTACGAAATTTTATTTACCTATTAGTCTTTTAAGAATACTATATGTTTATTAGACTTTTTATAAATAGGACAATTGTTATATTTAAAATTGTTAGCACATTATTTCAAAAAAAAAATTTGTTAGTACAAATTAGGCTTTTATATAGGCTAATAGGTCAGGTCGGACTGTAAAAAGGTCAAGCCAGACTTAAAATAAAGCCTTTGACAGACTAATAGGCTAGACTTACGTTTTATTTTTTCAACTATGCCTGACCTATTTAAGCACAACCTGACTCAACCCGACCTATTCCCACCCTTAGTTACCAGTATCTATAATTACATGATGTCGGCAAGCACAAACCAAGCATGGTGCAACCGGAACATGCTGTAAATCATTTACAACAGTTCGAAAGTCTAGGTGGTTTTCACAGAAGCATCCGCTTAGTTTTTAATCTCATTTGGCTATCTTGCGTTTGGGACATTTGAAACAACTACTAGATAAAATCAACATTCAATATTTTTGGTGGCTAAAAGCAAATAGTCACAATCTTTCTTTTACCTATCACTTGTGGTGGCTAAACCCCTTTACATTGTTTGGGAATCTTTTTGTAACGAGGTTGTTTTTTACTATGGTTATTTGTTACTACTATACTCTTGATGTAACTTAATTTTTTCAGGATTTCCGGCACTCCTTGTGCTTAAAATTTTAGATCGATGATTTATAATATTTCATTTTAGCTTTCTTAAAAAAAAAATATAATTACTTATGTCTCTATTATAAATACAAACAAGGTATGCTCTTTCTAGACACACACCATTCAGACATATCTAGAATTTTACGGTGATCATGTCACTTAATTCAGTGTCAACAACTTTCATAGAGTTTACAATTGATGAGCTTGAGGGTCTTGTGGCGGTCTCTAAAATGCCGTTATACAAGTTTGTTTCGTGGAAGAACTTTGTCGAAAACTTACCGGAGGTTGTAGATTTCACTAAGGATGATATTTGCTCTATTTGCATGGAAGACTTTGAAGAATCACACGATTCAGAAGGAGGAGGAAAAAGTTTGTTTAGGGTGTCAAACAGACGAGTTCCTTGTGGTCATGTGTACCACTCAAACTGCATCACTGAATGGCTCGAACGTTGCAATTCTTGCCCTCTTTGCCGCCACCATATCTCCCGTTAGAATGCTCATGCATTTATATGTTTGACATGTACTTTTATAAGCTTTAATAAGTTCTTCAAAAAAAAATAATATAAGCTTTAATATGTTGTGCAATTTGTTAAAGGAATTATCATTTATGTATTGAATGAAAATCATGCTATTGTGGTGCTGAAAATCAACATATCATATGGTGCCGTTCATATCATTTTTAGTGTGTTTGTACCAACGAGTAATATCGTTGTATAAGATAGCACGGTTGTCAAGACCGTGCTACAAATCTCCCTCAAAAAAAAAAAAAAAAGACCGCCCCACAACTCGTGAGATCGTACGATTGCACACTTCAACGTTTGTTCACCAAGGCGGCGTAGTGGAAACCTCGCTAGATGTAGCGGCGCGGCCAAGTTGATGAGAAAATGCGTAATTAGTTGGAGCGGCACTCTTCTCTAGAAACATTTGTGATGTTTTCGAACCCTCTGACAATGAAATATCGATTGATTCCGTGTTGTGGGTTTCCGGGTCAAGTATGTGACCCGATCTCTTGAAACTGCGACTTGCATAATTTCGAGTATATGTCATTTAGGAAAAGTTACTCTCGCCGACACTTAACGTAATTTCGTGTAACAATTTCCTCCTTTATATTTTTTTTATTCATTTTCGTCCTTTTTTGATCATTTTTAAGATTCCAATCTTTGGTTTTATGTCAATATGAGCTCTTAATGTTCAAATCTATGGTTCTTCACTCATGTTTTCATATGAGTTTTATATTCGATGCTTGAAAATCCATATACAAATTAATCAAAAAGAATAAAAATGACGAAATTGTTATTTGAGGATAAATGAACAGACAACAAGTGTGTTATGAAATTTTGTTTTTTGATTACACTCTCCTCCCTTCAAATATGTTTGAATTACACTCTACTCCACTCTTATGTTAAAATATACACTCTCATCCCCTCTTATTCAAAACATATTAGAAAACATTTTACTCCCCTCCCCTAGAGAAGCTTTAATTACATCCCCCTCCCCTCTTATGTTAAAATCTACACTTTACTCCCTCAATAATTTTTTATATTTCTTATAATCTGGCAAAAAAATAATAATAATCTAAAGCAGTTCGAAAAAAATGGTATTGCGGATCTATTTTAATATAATCAAAATTTGAAGACATATTTTTTGCTTTTTTATATTAACAATTTCATTAACATATAATTTTAAACCCAATTGTAAAATATGAAACAACCCAAAATAAAAATAAAATATGTGAAAATTTACTAAAGAAAATAAAGTATGATTATTTAAAAGTTAATTTTATACTCTAAATTATAAACTTAATAGCAAATATTTAAATATAATTATCATTGACATTTAAATTATAAAAAAATGAATTTATTTTTCTAAAATGGTGAATCAAAATTAGTATATATCATAAAAATAATCATGTTAAAATAGATTAAAGTGGAGCGCATATTTAATTACTAATGGTGGGGGTTGTAATTCAATCATCTTAGGGGAGGGGAGTGTAGATTTTACTTTTTAAGGGAAGAGAGTGTATATTTTAACAAAAGAGAGGAGGGAAGTGTAATTTAAACATCTTTGAGGGGAAAGAAGTGTAATTTACTCTATATTTTAACATAAGAGGAGAGGGGACTCTAATTCAAGCTTCTCTTATGGGGAAGGGAGCGTAATTTACTCCAAAAATAAAGATATAGATTTCCGTGGCTTTAAAAATGTAACAAACCATATTTATATTTTTCAATGACAACAACAACAATATATATATATATATATATATATATATATATATATATATATATATATATATATATATATATATATAATAAAACTCCTAACATTTTCAATGATATCAACACAGGGGCAGACCTGAATAGGTCCTAGTGTGGTAAGTGCCACACCACCCCAAGCTGATGTTTTTTTGTTCCACAAACCAAACTTAGTCTCAAACAGTAGTGTGTTCAACACAGAACTAATCCTATTGAAAAACCGCAAACTGAATCATTCGAAACAGCAAAACCACGCATTTGATGAGGAAAATTGGGGGCCTAGACCGTTACGTCTGTTGAAATGTTGGGAAAATTTTCCAGGTTATAAAACTTTGTTCGAGATCAGTGGCACTCCTTTCAGGTGGATGGTTGGGGCGGATATGTCTTGAAAGAAAAATTCAAGTTGATTAAATTAACTTCGAAAGATTGGCATTTTACACACTCTCGGAATTTACCTGCAAAAATTTTGTCGTTGAAGGATAAAATTTCTATGTTTGATTTGAAGGGTGAGACCGAAGACCTTTTGGAGAGTGAGTTAGAGGAATATCACAGATTAGCTGAAGAATTTTTTTCCTTGTCTCGGTGCCATGCTAGTATATGTTGGCAACAATCGCGGGCTCTTTGGTTGCGGGAGGGGGATGTCAAGCAGACGACGGGGTAATGCAGTGACTTGTTTTCTTGTTGATGGTGTTTTGACTGAGGGGGTTGAAAATGTCCGAAGAGCAGTTTTTGATCATTTTTCTACTTATTTTCAAGCTTGTAATACGGAGCGCCCTAGCATGACAACCCTCCAGTTCCCATCGTTGTCTCATAAACAGGGTGCGAGCTTGGTTAAAGTGTTTTCTGTGGAGGAGGTCAAGGCCGCGATGTGGGAATGTGACAATTTTAAATGCCCCGACCCTGATGGTATTACCTTTGGATTCATTAAGGACTTTTGAGACATTCTGCGGGAGGATGTGATGCGGTTTCTGGTGGAATTTCATAGAAATGGGAGGCTTGCCAAGGGAATAAATAGTACTTTTGTTGCTCTTATTCCTATGGTTGAGAGCCCACAACGTCTAAATGATTTTCGTCCAATATCTTTGGTGGGAAGTATGTACAAAATTCTTGCGAAGGTACTTGCCAATCGTCTTCGTTCTATTATTGGGTCGATGATTTCCGATAACCAATCTGCATTTGTTAAGGGTCGACAAATTTTAGATGGTATCGTGGTGGCAAATAAGGTAGTGGATGATGCCAAAAAGTGTAAAAAGGAACTTCTTCTTTTCAAAGTGGATTTCAAAAAAGCGTATGACTCTATAGACTGGACATACCTAGATGAGGTCGTGCAAAAGATGGGGTTTCCAATTCTGTGGCGGAAGTGGATAAAAGAATGTATAGGCACAACTACAGCGTCGGTTTTGGTCAACGGGTCCCAAACAGAAGAGTTTCCCTTGAAGAGGGGTTTGAGGCAAGGAGATCTTCTTTCCCCTTTTCTCTTTCTCTTGGCCGCAGAGGGCTTCAATATTTTGATGAATTCTATGTCTGCAAACTAGTTCTTTCACGGGTACAAGGTGGGTTCAGGTACTACCACAATTGTCTCTCACTTGCAATTTGCGGATGATACTTTAATTATAGCTGAAAAATCTTGGGCCAATGAGCGAGTGATGCGTGCTATCCTTGTGTTGTTTGAAGCGATACCTGGTTTAAAGGTCAATTTCAGAAAGAGTCAATTGTCTGCTGTTAATGTCCATTTGTCGTGGTTGACCGAGGCAGCGTTAGTTCTGAAGTGTAAGGTTGGAAATCTTCCTTTTGTGTATTTAGGGCTGCCTATAGTTGGTTATGCGCTTCGGTTGTCATTTTGGGATTCACTGATTACTCGCCTTAAATCTAGACTGTCAGGGTGGAAATCTAAACATTTATCGTTCGGTGGTCGGTTGGTTCTATTGAAGTCTGTCAAGTCATTTATGCCTGTTTATGATCTTTCTTTCTTCAAGGCTCATTAAGGTATCATCTCCTCTGTTGAATCTATTATAAATTGTTTTTTTTGGAGGAATGACGACCACAAAAAAATATCTTGGGTTGACTGGAATTCTATGTGTTTGAGTAAGGAGGTTGGTGGTTTGGGGGTAAGGAGAATTAGGGAGTTTAATAATGCATTATTAGGGAATGGTGTTGGAGTTGCTAGTGGAGAAGGAGAGTTTGTGGTATATGGTGCTTTCGGCGAGGTATGGTGAGGAGGGAGGGAAGTTGTTAGATGGCGGGAGGTCAGCCTCAGCTTGGTGGCATGTCATTGCTGCCTTGCGTACTAAGGCATGGTTTGGTACTCATGTCAGAAGAGCGGTGGGGAATGGGAAAAAATTTTATTTTTGGTCGGATGTGTGGGTGGGGTGTCTTTTAAGGAAAGGTTTAGCAGACTATTTGAGTTGTCGGTGGATAAATGAGTGTCGGTGTTTGATTTGTTCTAGTTAGGTTGGGGTGTGGATGGAGAGGCGTGTAAGTGGAGGCGGAGGCTGTTTGCGTAGGAGGAGGAGCAGTTGGGGGAACTATGTTTATTACTTCAAAATGTGATTTTGCAGGTTGACAAAGATGACAGATGGACATGGAATTTGGAGAAATCTAATGTTTACACTATTCGTAGTGCTTATAATTGTCAGTCTACTCAGCTTCCAGTTGTCGATCTAGTGGAGCTGAAGTTGCTTTGGGAAAAGTATTTTCCTCTGAAGGTGGTGGTTTTTGTTTGGCGTCTACTCCGAAATAGATTGCCAACCAAAGATAACTTGTTGCGGATAGGATTTCTTCGTACAGATACTTGTCAGTGTGTTTCTGGAGAAATCTAATGTTTACACTGTTCATAGTACTTATAATTGTAAGTCTACTCAGCTTCCCGTTGTCGATCTGGTGGAGGTGAAGTTGCTTTGGCAAAAGTATGTTCCTCTGAAGGTGGTGGTTTTTGTTTGGCGTCTAGTCCGAAATAGATTGCCAACCAAAGATAACTTGTTGCGGAGAGGAGTTCTTCGTACGGATACTTGTCAGTGTGTTTCTGTTTGCGGCTCTATGGAATCTGTTAATCATTTATTTTTACATTGCTATGTTTTTGGGCATTTTGGAACTGTATTTTGCGTTGGATTAGTCTTTCTACCATTGTCCCGCTAACTATTTCAGATCATTTTACTCAATTCTGTTTGGGTGGTGGCGGAACTCAGGTGTGACACTCAATTTTAACCGTCATTTGGTTTGTTACTGTGTTGGAAGTTTGGAAAGAAAGAAATAATAGAATTTTCAATGGTAAAGAATGCCTAATTATGAGGACTGTGGACAAAATAAAGTCACTTTCTTTCCTATTGTTAAAGGAGAAACAGGTTCAGATCTCCCTCAATTTTCATGGCTGGTGGCTTAGTCCCCTCGCAATGTTGGGCTACGGATAATTGTTATTTCTTTCGTCTTTCTTTTTGTTGTTTTTCTTTTCCATTCTTTGTAAATATTGTACAGACTCTTTTGTTCCTTCTTGGCTCATCTTGTGCTCGGAAGGACTTTTTGAGTTGATAATATAATCCATTTTAGTCTCTTCAAAAAAAAAAAAAAGACAAACCAACCAGAAGAATAAACATATGGTGATTAAAGAAAACATGGTGCTTTATTGATATGAATGAAAATAGTAAAATAGTAGAAGAGAGAGCTCTAACTACTCCCAGAGCAAAGCTTCGATATAACTCAATGAGGAATTCTACTCAGACCGTAAACAGAAAACTTATTATGTCAAACTTTAAACTTCTAAGAATTCTCTTTTATATCCTAATGGGCCTCTTATTATTAAATCATAATCTTAACGAGCCAATTAGTAATAATCTACTTACTCTTAACTAACTACCTACTAATTAAGTAAAACACCCTCCCATACTAGGTCCTAACATTGCCACCGTCTTGAAAAACAGATTTGTCCTCAAGTCAGAGCTTGGGAATTTGCCTCTATCAAATACAAAGTTGATCAATCCATGAAAAATAAGTAAACCAGTTTAACAGTAGTCACACTTTGTAGCTATCATTGAACTCATTCTATAGGAACTCCACAGTTAAGCGTGCATGATTTGGAGCAATTTTGGGATGGGTAACCTACTGGGAAGTTTCCTTGTAAGTGTGTGAGTGAGGACAAAACACACTAAAAAGACTTGTGTAGATTTGTGGGGTCAGTCGGTAATCTTGAAAGCAATATAGGGTGTTACAAATGGTATCAGAACGGATCTCTCCCAGTACGATGTGGTTCGGGGACGAACCAAGCGGAAGCTGGTGGGCATGTAACGCCTCCTCTTTGTGGGCATGTAACACCCGAGGTTGATGAGGGCAGGGCGTGGTCCAGCTCCTAGCATGCTTCTTGGCAAAAACTAAATCACATCGAATCTAAGGTCGTGAAGGTATGAGACTGCATGGTTGAAGGAAGGCTTATAAGAATTGTTTGGTACTACCTATATCAACAAGATGCATCTTCTTTTCGATAGCTCATTCCATATGAACTCCACAATTAAGCGTGCTTGACTTGGAGCAATTTTGGGATGGGTGACCTACTGGGAAGTTTTTCTCACCAGAAGCTTGCAGGATGATCTCACCTTCCTCTGCTAGCAGTTCTTCAACAACATAACCATAGTTCCCCTTTCTGAATCTCCTCAACAAAGCTATGGCAAATGTATCCCAATCTTCATCTAGGTCCTCTTGACACCAAGAATGGAACCACACCAAAACAACAACATTCATCCTAAAAAATTTCCAATGCACTTTATCAGATGAATGAATTTCTTGCTCTCGAAAAAATCTTTCTGCTTTGATGTGAAGGTGAGAAAAACGCAAGAAGGGGGGTTGAATTGTGTTTTGGAAAATTCTTCGTTTCTCCTAAAAACTGATCACACTGGTCAGAAGCTAAATGAGACAGCTTCTGAAGTGGTAATCAGAATCTAAATGCAGCGGAATAAAACAGAGAGAGAGAAGAAGAACGACACAAAGTAATTATACTGTTCCTTCCACAATCCGGAAGTAGTCCAGTCCCCCTTGAACTTCCAAGGAGATTTCACTAAGAGTAATATCTGATTACAATTGCTCAAGCACACAAGCAAGAGGCTTCCTTTGGTCAAGCACAACTGCAAGAGACTTCCTATGCTCAAGAACACAATCAAGAGACTTCCCTGCTCAAGCACAACTGCAAGAGACTTCTAACTAAACAAAATTACACAGAAAATTGTTTAATTTTGAACACTTGATATACAATCAGAGGTGCTCACAATACAAATCAGATATAGACTCAATAACTTAAGAATTTCTATGATATGACTTTGAGACACAGAAATTCTAAGTGAATGCAGAACAATTTCAGCAGAGGTTTGGCACTTGTAAAAATGTTGAGAGTCTTTCGTTTAGCATTACCAATTCTCTAAGTCTTCACTCCTTTATATAGAGGTGTGAAAGAGACGTTTTGAAATTGCCAGCACATCAAAGAGTCGTTGTTGAAGCTTGATCTTTCACCAATGATCTTTTGCCTGATTTGGTTATTGTCCTATGAAGAACCAATTTGAAATCCATTCCCTATCCAAAGGAACATCTTAGCAGGAGAAATCGTATTCTGGAGCTGTTTTCTTGTCTTGTAGCGCAGACACAAAACAGAGTAGTGGAGAAGATGGTTGTACAGTTCGTACAGTTGTACAATGTCAATGTTTTCGTCCAAATTGCAAGCACATGCCTTCAAACACCTTTGAAATGACCGTTGCAATGTTCCACTAATCTTCTGCTGTGTTTTCGAATCCAATATTTTGCAGTGATGATTCTTCAATCATTGAATCTTTGCAAATCCAGTTGATCTTCAGCTTTCTGGTGAAATGGCTTCTGATGAGGCAGCTTCTGATGTTGTAGCTTCTGATGATGACGTGACGCTTCTGGACCTCTAGTCTTCAGAAGCAGTAATCTTCAGGAGCACTATTTCTTCAGGAGCGCTTTACTCTCTTCAGGAGCAGCTTGACTTCAGGAGCGCTTTCCGTCTTCAGGAGCGTATTGCCTTCAGAAGCGTCTAAGCTTCAGTTTCTTTTGCTCTTTATTTGCTCATTCAGAACCAATTAATGATGGAAAAATTTAACTATGATCCTGTACACTTGAACAAATATTAGCTAGTCAAATTTACAATTTTTAATACCTTGTTATCATCAAAACTCTTTAAGGTTCATTGTTAAACACATTTTGTTCCAACATGATGATCCACCGAAAAAGATTTTCACCAAAAATTCTAGCAGGCTTGCATTTGTGAACATATTATAATGATTCTTCCATCTCAACACTGGCTCGATAATCTGGTAGCTTAATATCGAGGTTTGGGAAAACAATGTCAGCAGGGCGGTTTACTAATTTAAGGAAATAATAGCTTCCTAAAATTTGATGCGAAAATTTTGGAAAGCACAATTGATAATTTTAATGAAAATACTAGTTTCGGATATTAAGGAAAAGTTGATGCTAAAATTATGGAAAGTTCGTTTGAGGAATTTAAAGGAACTGTTTGTTTCAAAATCAAGGAAACTGTTTGTTTCAAAAATCAAGGATATGATGGGAATATTAAGGAAAAAGTTGGAGGTATCAATTTGATTTTGTGGCGAGTCGATCTTGCTTGGTTGTTTATTGAGGAAAATAGGGGTTCGAGTATTGTTTGGAAAAGATAGGGGATCAGTTATTTTATAGACAAATTTGATAGGGACCAATGAATCCTACCAATCAATTAACACTAAGACAAACCAACAAGAAGAATAAACATATAGTGATTGAAGAAAATATGGTCCTTTACTGGTATGAATGAAAATAGTAAAATAACAGAAGAGATAGTTTCTCTAACTACTCCTAGAGCATAGCTCCGATATAACTCAGGGAGGAATTCTACTCTGGCCCTAAACAGAAAACTTATCCCGTCATACTCTAAACTCTTAAAAATTTCCCTTTATATAAGAAAAAGAGAACATTCTAGTATTTCACCCAAATGGGCCTCTTATTATTAAATCCTAATCCTAACGAGCCACTTACTAATAGTCTACTTAAACATGACTAACTACATACTAATTACATAAAACTACCTCCCATAATAGGTCCTAACATTGACAATAAGAAGAATAAACATTTGGTGATTAAAGAAAATAGGGTGCTTTATTGATACAAATAAAAATAGTAAAATAGTAGAAGAGAGAGTTCTCTAACTACTCCCAGAGCAAAGCTCCGATATAACTCAGAGAGGAATCCAACTTTGGCCTAAACAGAAAATTTATTCTGTCATACTCTAAACTCCTAAGAATTCCTCTTTATATACAAACAAAGAGAACATTCTAGTATTTAACCCTAATGGGCCTCTTATTATTCAATCCTAATCCTAACGGGCCACTTATTAATAATCTATTATATGACTTTTAACCTCAAAACCGAACAACCAATCTGCACCGCGAAAACCCCAAAACAGAAGTACCTTATAAACACTTTCCCCTCACTTCTCACTTCAGCAAACCCTTTTCATTGTTCTTTCTCTTAGTAAGCGCACAACACAAACAGAAGCAAACACTTTTCATTCTTATTAAATTAAGTTTTAATTAATTATTTGACAAAAATATTGTGCTTCACCGATATTTTGAGTCCAATTTTTAGTCCTCTGTATCAACATATATCATTCTTATAAAGGACTAGGTGTAAGTCAAGCGACTTACATCAAATCTCAACCGCTAATTTAAATTGATCTAATGGTTTATCCTACACCTCCCGTGACTTCGTTTCTCACCATCGTTGTTGTTTATTCATCCTACACCTTCATTTTGTTCCTCTTAAACGTTGAATTTCTTTTGTGCTTCCTTCCTTATTGTTGGAAAACAAGAGAATTTTCACTTTGATTCTCATGTGCACTCATGCACACTTTTGTGTTTTGATTGAAGAAGAATATTTTGAATAAAAGAGAGAGTTCTTAAGAATCAGTATCACGCATTTTGTTAGTTCACATACAAAAACTAAGTGAATCATAACCACTCTAACAACTATGTAACTTCCATAACAAATTTCAAACAGAAAAATTGATCCTAGGAGTTGTAACTATCATACCAAATAAACTCATTTTATTATGATTTATTGTACGAAAATCTAAGCAATACGATAAATTCGCCTAAAAACCAATTTTTTACGGTGCATAAATCTATTTTTCATTCTTTCTTGATTATGAACGCCTAAACGATCAAGAAACATGCCTCAAAGAGAAGAAACACATATTTCTTTTGCATTTTATTCTGATTTACTATGTGAAAATACATAGCAATGCGACAAATTTGCTTAAAAATAATTTTTTTTATGTTTTGCATAAATCTAAGCCATCATACAGAGTCCTCGAAAACCAATTTTTCATTCTTTTTTATTACGAACACCCAAACGATCAAGAAACAAGCCTGCAACACAAGAAACACACGAGAAATTCCTTTTGCATTTTAATTAGATTTAGTGCGCGAAAATTGAATCAATATGACAATTCGCCTAAAAACTGATTTTTTTTTTTTATTGTGCATCAATCTAAGCCATCAGACAAAGCCGCTAGAAAGCTGATTCTTGATTGATTCATGATTTTTGAAAAAATATAAGCCATGATAAAATGAGTTTATCTGATGGCTTATACAAAGGGTGGGAATAAAGTTTATCTGATGGCTTATATCTAACTTTATATGTCGCAAACGGATAGTCCTAAGCCCACCCTTTGTAAGGTAGGCTTAGGACTATCCGTTTGCGACATCATCACTCCAACCATTACTATTAACATCAAATTTGGAAAACACTGATGTCATCAGCTTAAAACCCTAGGGGAAGAAAATCTTATTTCCCCAAAGCAGCGAACCCCATCAAAATTTGTGATTGTCTTGATTAATTTCTAGAAGGCAAATCATATCATGTGGTCATCTTACTTATATCCCTATCTGAAAACAAACAACAAATTTTATCGACAAACGACAAATTTTTATCAAAAAACAAACATCATAATATAATTCAGGTATTACCTCAAATTTTTATAGCTTATCATATTTTATTCCAGTTTCACCCCTCTAATTCTAATTGAAAAAACTAAAACATTAATTATATATATATTTTTTTTATGTCATTTCATATTTATAAGATAGTTCAACCGCTAATAACAGACAATATCCGTTATTTTTTTTTACTAAACAAAGTCTAAATATGCTTAAACATAATCAACTTTCAAAAAAAAAAAAATCTTATTATAAAATAATGACTAAAATTGAGCAACCACAACCAAAGTTATTCGAAGCTACAAATTTATTAATTCGTGGCATTTTGCCAACTATGAGGATATTGTTTGAGTAGTGTTCAAAGAATCATATGCATAACTTGAATAGAGTGGAACACGCATGTAACGCCCATGCTTCTAACCTCCAACCAATCTCCAATCTCTTGCCTCTAATCACCCAATCAGGCCTCAAATACCATGAATCACACGTGCATGGCCATTGCTGTGCCAAAAATCATTTCTTTCACAATTCTTAGAATAGAGAGAGAGAGCTCGGCAGAGAGCATACTTGAGAGAGGAGGAGGTTTTAGAGTTCAAACCTTTTGGTTAATTTGTCATAAGGATCTCATATAGATGGTTACATGTTGTAGTTGGGTAGGATTTGGATGAGAAGTAGAATATTGGAGTGGAGAGGGTGGTGGCCGAGAGAGTAAAGAAAGATAGGAGAAAAAATCTGTTCTAATGAGAGAGAGATAAAGGAAATGAAGGAAAAGTGAGAAAAATCAAAAAACATTTTGTCTTATATAAAAATATCTACAAGTGGAAAGGACTCTTTTTCCCTTTTCAAAGTCTTAAAGCTTCATTTACCAAATAACCATTCTCATGAAGGTTGCTCAGATGCACTTCAGGATACCGATAACTGACTAAGTTTTAAGCGGGATATTACACTCTACTCCCCTTAAGAAAATTTCGTCCTCGAAATTTAGAGTTTACCCGCTAATAAGCACAAATAAATTTTCTATATTTTCGACTTTAGACTTTAACATACATTTGTTGCTAACTGATTCTTTCTGTCCGACTAAAATAATGGTTTCTATTGTCTCACAATGTTTCTTGTTTAATCCATAAATACATACTGACTAAAATTACTAATACTTGTTTAACTTCACTGAGTTCTGGAAAAATCTCATACGTTTATTAAAGCAACACTTTTATTGGCTTCGTTGATTTTTATCTTTTCTCGAACAGATGCAACCTTTGAGTGATCTTTCATGCTATGTCTGGTCCCAATAAAATTTTATCTCTAAACTATGCCCCAAATAATGAGGTCTTATAATGATAATTGTACCATACTCTGTATAAGATCGTCCCTGCTCTGAGCAATATCTGACGTCAAGTTTATTTCATCGAAAGTAAGAATTGTTTCAACTTTCTCCGTTAATCAACACATAAATAGGAAATGTTACTTCTGATATCTGTTATGTTTTATACGAATAAACTCAACATGGTGCTACCTCAAACATCTGTTGGAAGTACTAACTGACGAGTACAATCCATAAGTCATATTTAAATACATAGTGTACTAACTGGCGAGTACATTAAATATATAAATCTTATATGAGAATGGTGCACTGACTGGCGAGTACACAATACACGAGGTAGTACAACTGATAGCTTAATACATAACATATATTTGTAGTCATTCAACTTTGCTTCATTTATACCAAATTTTAAATCAATCACGATACACCTTGATCATACACCTTGATCATATTAGAATGAGTAGAAAGTATCATCATAGATCTTCTCTTGAACTTATATGTTCAAAATATACATTTCATTCTTGAACAATATTGTTATAGCTGTTACTCTAGGGAATGTCTTATCATCTTTTTCGTTACTCAATATTGTGAAGGTAAAGAAAAGAATGATGTCATACAAGTTAGAAATTCCGTTCCAACTGGCGGGAACCTTTCGTATCCAACTGGCGGGATATCGAAAGCCACAACTTAAACATGTTTTAATATTATAACTTGAACTGATTTCTAAAAACTGAGTTAATCCTCGGCTCCACTACTAACGGGGAGCTAGAGATGAATAACCTATCTTAACTGATTTCCTTGTAATAATAACATTAATAATAAAGACGTAGTAATTTTGTCTTTATTCTGAAATTAATTCTGATACTAACCTATTCAGGTTCTAGGCATATCGTTGTCATATGCCGTTCCTAAAAGGGTATAAAAATTTCCCCATATCCTGGTAAATTAAATTCGACTAATTAAGTCGAACCTCCTTACTTAGAATTCTTTTCTTTCTAATGATTGGAAATTTACCCATCAATAATTGTTTCAATGGCTAGTTTACTCTAAACATTGTCTTACACCAATATTACACATTATGGTAGAATGTGATTGGAGGAGACCATAACATATTTCGGCTACATATTCAATAAACTGAGTGTTTAAATTATTAACCAAGCTAAAAGCTATTTATTACCATAAAGTTTCATTTACACTATCTAAGAATTGAGTCAAAGTTATAAAAATCCAACAAATTCACTTTCCAGAGCATTAGCCGAAATTGTGTATTTATTCAAACATATACCAAAACTTGTTAAATTATTCTTCCTCCAATTTCTAAACTACCATAAGTATATTTATCATCATAAGAGCTATTTTAGAGTACACTAGCAAGGGGAAACTAACCTAAGTCATAATATGACTAATTATGTCCTAATGTACCAAAGTTAGAAATTGTCATTATAAGGACATAATTAAACTACCCAAAGGTTCTGTCAAAAAAAAAAAAAAAATTAAACTACCCAAAGGTGGGTTTTCTAACTAAAGGAACTCACCTTTAAAGAATTAAAGGGTTAATATGTCTTTACCCCCTGTAATATAGGCGAGTTCCGGTTTCCCCTCCTGTAAAAAAGATTCTTTCGATTCCAACCCTGTAATATAAAGATTCCGTCGAAAACACCCCTGAGCACATTTGAGACCCCCCCAGCTGATGACGTGGCGCGCTGAGTCACCTTTTCTGCTGACGTGGCGTGCTGACTGTATAATTAATTTTATTTTTTATTTTTTTTATAGGGTACACGTGGCATTTGTCATTTTTTTATGTCTTTACCCCCTGTAATTTAGGCGAGTTCCAGTTTTCCCCCTGTAAAAATTTTAAAAATAAAAAATAAAATCTGGAAAATTTAAAAAAATAATTATTTTTTAAAAAAATGCTGGAAAATTAATAAAAATTGAAAATAATGAAAAAAATAAAAAAAAATTAAAAAAATTAAAAGTCTGGAAAAAAAAATTCACATGACATGTGTGTATATACATACCACATCATTAAATCAGATTATTTTTTCGAAAAATAAAATAAGTTCGGATTTAAAAAAATTGGAAAAAAGTTCAGATTTTTTATGAAATTTAGAAGATATTTAAAAATATTGAAATTTAGTTTTCAAAATAAAAAAGTTTAGATTTTTTTGCGAAATAAAAAAACTGGAAAATATTTAAAATTTTAAAAATCTGGATATATATTTTTTTAAAATCCAATTATAATATGAAAATTAAATTTTAAAAATCATATAATCTGAAGAAAAAAATTTGATTTTAGTTTAATTAAAAATTTAGGAAAAAAATCTGAGAAGCTTGAATTACATAGGAATATTTTTGTAAAAAGAATTATTTTTGTTAGGATATTTTAGGACTGTTTTGCTTGGTCGGATTTATAACGATGTATGCCCGTTTTGGATTTTACCTGGGTTAGGTTTTATGTCCCCCCAGTCTCTGTATCTCTCTCTTTTTTTTTAATGTATTTTTCTTTTTGCTTAAATTTTTTTTAAAAAACGTCTTATTTAAGAGACATTAAAATTTAAAAATTGAGTACCTCAAATTGCTCTTCCAATGTCTTTTGAACTTCGCAAAAAAAATCTAAACTTTTTTATTTTGAAAATTAAATTCCAGTATTTTTAAATATCTTCTAAATTTAAAAAAAATCTGAACTTTTTTATAATTTTTAAAATTTTGAAAAAAAATCTATTTTTTCATTTTTATTAATTTTTTAAATTTTTTTGGAATTTTTTCATTATTTTCAATTTTTATTAATTTTCCAGAATTTTTTTTAAAAAATAATTATTTTTTTAAATTTTCCAGATTTTATTTTTTATTTTTAAAATTTTTACAGGGGGAAAAACTGGAATTCGCCTAAATTACAGGGGGTAAAGACATAAAAAAAATGACAAATGCCACGTGTACCATATAAAAAAATAAAAAATAAAATTAATTATACAGTCAGCACGCCACGTCAGCAGAAAAGGGTGATTCAGCGCGCCACGTCATGCCACGTCATCAACTGGGGGGTCTCAAATGTGCTCAGGGGGGTTTTCGACGGAATCTTTATATTACAGGGTTGAAATCGAAAGAATCTTTTTTACAGGGGGGAAAACCGGAACTCGCCTATATTACAGGGGGTAAAGACATATTAACCCTTCTTTAAAATAGCATAGGCTCGTCTCACTTTTGCATTTCAAACCTCAACCAACTTCGCGCTCAACCATGAGGGCATCCGTAATTAACCTGAAATCATTTATAACCGATGTAAATTCACATTGTAGCTTATTCCGGAAAAATCCACATCAAACCCGTAACTACTTTCAGCATGAATTTCCAAACTTTAAATATGTTTTCTGAATCCGTCGCTAATCCAAAACATACAAAATTTATATCCAAACTGAAGGGAATCAAGTGTAGTATTCAAAAATCCAATAATTACTCGATTATGGGTTACACGGCAGCATATACGGGCCCAAGAAAACCATACAAATTTTAACCCAATTCCATATCAATTTTTTTAATCCAATTCTAACTTCTCTAGTTATCATAAACAATAATAACATATACACAATACCCCATCAGCCATCTATAATTTCTGTCCTAAGCTCAATTCCACCTTACTCAAGAACTTACCTCATTGAGAAATATTTTCTTCATCTTCTTTGAAATTGCACCCCCACCATTCCAATTTTGTGCTCTTGGATACAAATTATCTACATGTAATTTGTCAAACAATCAAAATTACCAATAAAATCACATAAGCCCCAATTTGGGATTAGGGTTCTACCAAGGGAAAAAGAGAAGGAGGAATTTGACTTATCTTTGTTTCCTAGTAGCTCCAACAAGATGGACATGGAACATTTGAACACATACAACTTGAATCAATGGATTAGGAAGAAAAATTGTGAAATTTGAGTGATGGTGATGGTGGTTCGGTCAAGTTAGGAGGAGAAAGAATGATTTAGCTTGCAATAAGTGTTGATTCCTCCAAATATTGATCTAGTGTGACAGACATTATGACTATAGTTGTGAGTATGATTTCAGCATTAGTATCAGGATTGAATCAGTATTTCAGATAGCGATCCTAGTTATCCTCCGATCGCTCAGTTATGCATGACACAACTAGTTATGCATGACACAACTGTATAAACCCAAAAAGGGCTGAGTTTAGAGACAGATTGCGATCCTAGGTTCCCTGAGATTGCCTACAGCCTAGGATAGGTGGAACTCACTGAGACATTCCGTCTCACCCCAATCCCTTTTATTTTTTCAGATCAGCAGGTTGTACGTGACAAGGAGATAATACAGTAGGCTGAATGATATATTTTTACATGCTCGTGTCGTACTAGTTCAGATTATTCATTATGGTTCCAGACATGTATTCAGATAGCAAATGTACGATCCTGCAGTGATGTATATATTTACTCAGTCGAAATTTTTATTATTGTAATTTTAATGTATCCAGCACTAAATTTAACGCACAGTCTAAATATTCTAGATAAATTTAGTACGTATGGGCGTTACAAAATGGTATCAGAGCAGACCTCTCCCAGTACGGTGTGGTTCGGGGACGAACCAGGAGGAAGCTGGTGGGCATGTAACACCCACGACGTGGCTTTCGAAATCCCGCCAGTTGGATACGAAAGGTTCCCGCCAGTTGGAACGGGCACTATCCATAAGGATGACCCCACGTTAATAAAAGGAACCGAATCACATCGAAATGAGAGGGATCCAGAGGCCGTGTAGGTATGGGACTACATGGTTGAAGGAAGGCTTATAAGAATTGTTAGGTACTATCCATATCAACAAGATGCATCTTCTTTTCGGTGGCTCATTCCATAAGAACTCCACAGTTAAGCGTGCTTGACTTGGAGCAATTTTGGAATGGGTGACCTACCGGGAAGTTTCCCGGTAAGCGTGCGAGTGAGGACAAAACACGCTGAAAAGACTCATGTTGGTTTGTGGGGTTAGTCGGCAATCCTAAAAGCAGTCTGGGATGTTACAACGCAAATGGGTCAATTGCTAGAATAAATTTACAATTAAGAATTGAAAGAACTATTGAAAAGTGGAAATTGGAAAAGAAAAAAAATGACATGACACACATTAACAACGAATATCAAAATTATGGAGGAAAAACAACATGAGAAGAAACAAACAATTAAGTAATAGTAATGATATATAGCTGCAAGAGATCTGATGCACGCCATCAGTTTCCACCTATGAAGCATGGCCACTCCACAGATTAAACGTGTCACAGTGCCGAACAAGTGTCGTGTCTGACACCGACACATATAATTACACTGAATTATGTGATTTCTTAAATTATTAGCTGTGTGTCCATGTGTTAGTGTCGTGTCTGGTGTCTCTGTCTATATTCGTGCTTCGTAGGTTTCCTTTAAGAAAAGACGATTGAGATAATGATTTGAAAGAGGCAAATAAAATAAGCTGGTGGAAAAACAATAGAAAGACGGCATCCATGATTCATCAGTTCCTTAGAAAATTTACCAAATGCCAAATAAATCACACAACAAGAGTAGACAACAATCTTCAAGATTCCTGAGGTAACTCTTCTTCCAGTTCACCCCACTTGTCCCCATTTTCAGAAAACTTGTCCTTGATTATCTTAACAAGCTCTTTAGCATCATCAACCTTCGAAATACGAACAAGCCCATTCACAAGTTTTTTCATTGTAGTAAGAGTAGGGACCAAACCTTCACGAATCATGTCCATAGCATCATCGAAAGCATGTTCAAACTCCTCAATATGGCACAGAGAATCAACTAGAAAATGAAAACAATCACTCCAAATCCCCACATCCCTTTTCATACAAAGAAAATATAATCAAGCATACCCATTGTGAATGTCCCCTTCCTCATTGACACACATATCGTCGAAAACAGATAAAATATAGGAGGTTGAGCCAGAATCAACAAAATAATCCATAACCAAGTTATCTGTATCAACATTAGGATTAATAGAGTAAATTTTCGGGAAATCTTTGTAAATTCGTGTTACCTCATGAGGATTATCTATAATGATTGCAGCTGTGAGCAACCCATTGAGCGACTTAACTGAGGGAGTGACGTTGAGTTTTTCATGGATGAAGATGAAAGTATTGAGAGCTTGGTAGAACATGCCGGCTTGACCATAGACAGCGATAGCGCGAGAGATGAAACGTTCAGCTTTTCTATTTGTTTCAGCTTTGGTCTGGGGGAGAGGGAGAGGGGATTTCAGTGCCGAGGAGTTCTTCTGACTATTCATAGGACAGTCGCGGTAGACGAGACGGGGAGGGTCATCCAGTACTGAGGAGGAGTTTCGAGAGAGGAATGTTGAGTAGTGTCGCACTGAGCGGCGAAGAAGACGATAAGCCATTGACGAAGAAAGTCGAACTTGACAGATTAGGGTTTTCGTTAGAAAACAAAATCAACGATGGACGATGGAGGGTTGGAGTATGGTACGAATGAAGAAAAAGAAATAAAAGAAACTGGCGTGGCTGTTTCTAATTTGTGGCTCTCTTGATTTATTTTTATTTTTTTTTGGAAAATGCTGTTTAGTACGGAAAAGAGGTGCGAAATTTGACGAATGACTACGTGGCAATGCTTTTAAATTAGTCTCAACTAAAATCCAAATCTAAATATACAGCACACCGTATCCTCCTACCCCTTTTATACACTACTATTTCACCAATCACCGCCTCACTGATAACTACACATGGTGCCACCGTCATAGGAAATTTGGCTCCAGAGTCCTCTTTAACCTTTGTCTGCAGATGTTCTGTTTTTATGGAGGTATTTTGAAATGGATTTCGATTTGCAGAAAATTCAATTCATGGCCTTCACAACCACCTCCATTGCTGAAGAAGAGTAATTATTAGGAGCCAATTTATCTAATTATTTAGTACAAAGTTCTGAATTTAATTTAGGTATTTTTCATGTTATTAATTAACAAATGAAAATAAAAATGGGTTGGGTATTTCATTCATCAAACACAATGAATTTTAGAGTCCATCGTCTTCTCATTGCATAATTAAAAGAATGTTTAACAAGGAAATGGTGGAAGGTCATGGAGGATGACAATGGTGGAAGGTCTACGACGGGTTGTATTTTTTTGATATATTGTTTTTTAATAAAAACCTGACTCTGCACGTGGGAGAGGGGAGATAAGTTTTTGCACGTGCATTCGTTAAAATCCGCACATAAAACTTCCGTACCAAATAGCATCACTCTTTTTTTTTTGAGAGAAAAAGGAACAAAAACTATATCAATGTTTCCACATAGTCAAATTTGCCGTTTGGATTAGCTTATTTTCGAACTTATATGAAACAACTTATGCAAATAAATAAGTTTTTATGTATTATTTATAATTTTTTAAGGTAGTTTATGAAAAAACAGTTTATGAATATACAATTTTCATTAGTGCGAATTTATAAATTAAAATAAAAGCTTATTTATTTACATAAGCTATTTTTCATAAGCTCAAAATAAGCCCAAACCAAACGGGAATATCGATTTGTTTTTTTTTTTTGAGGAAAAGGTTAGAAGATCAATTTTTTGTCACAACAATTAAATAAAATATTAAAAACGATAACAGTTTATGAAATTTTAATATCTTACCATTTTTTTTATAGATTTTTTCAATGAAATCTAAGTTTTTAGGTTTGTATGAATAAGATTTGAATTTGTATGAGTTTTAGATGACTTTTCTTTTTCGGAGTTTTGAATATTTTTGATAAAAAAAATGACAATTATGTTGACATTCTATAACATAAATGATTATATTGAAACAAAAAATATATATAAAGGACAAAAGTGTTCCCTGAAATTAGGTTAAAGGACACAAATTGTATAATTTTTCCTATAAAATATTAAAAACAATGACAGTTTATGAAAACATTTAAAAACGCTTGGAAAATCTCAAGATTAAAATAGTGTGGTTTAGAACAATCATTCAGGTATGATATAACTTTGCAACGATATCGAGAGATATAGTTTTCTGTAACTTCTTGACAGCCTGGTGCCCTTAGGGGTATTTCAACTCAACCATCATGTTAAGTTTGGGACGACACACAGTATCAGAGCCATGCACTTTGAATAGTGGGGGTACCATTACACGAAATTTCTTGAGAGGAAAAGTTTGCGTGGTTGATTTTATGGTTCCATGACACAAGGAGGAAGGGTTTTCATTTTTCTCATTGTGAAAGAGAGAAAGATATGATCATAGGTGGGATTAGAAATAAAATCTCACAAAAATAAATGTTATGAGAATATTGCCCCCATTTGTCAACACTTATACATGTCATCTCTCAACCGATGTGAGACAATTTAACATATAGTGAGACGGGGTGTAATAAAAACTACTTATTTTAACTTAAAAAAAAATTAAATATATGAGAGAGTGTAACATTTTTTTTTTTGAAGGAAGAGAGTGCAACATGTTTTGTTTGTGTGGATAAATTGCCCGCAAAATAAAGTGAATAAATTGAGTGCGAAATCTATTAGGAGTATATTTCAATTCATATATTTAATTTGCATGCAAAGTCTAATAGTGGTATATTACAACTATGGTGGGGGGAGATATATTTGTGCAGGCAGGAGCCCACACAACTTTGTGTGTGGTTCCGCCACTGACGACACACCTTTCAGGGTTCATTCATTCCTGTGACAAGAAATATAGATAGATCCTTACTTTTGCGCTCAAAGATCTTTGTTCATGTCAAGAGGTCTTTCAAGTTCACATCTCATTTCGGTCTTAGGGAAAAAACTAATATTAAACAAACATTTTAATTATATCTCCTTTCAGTCTCAAGGAATTTGGCAATAAACGCAAAAATGGTCAAGTTTTATTTCAAAGATTAGCAATATAATAGTTATTTAAAAAGAAGCTTGAAGTTGTAACATCATCATGTCTAAACCACTACAGGGGCTAGTTCATGATGATATTTATCAAATAGTCTAATGACCATAATTTCACCCCATCTAAGGAATAAGTGGAAAACTCTGACCCCAACATATTACAATATCCCTTCCAACTTAGTTATATTCATGGGTATGAGTTGTATCTACATCTATATTACTAATAAACAGAATACATAATTTTTTGTGTGTAAGATATTTTCAATATACCTAAATTATCATCCAACAAGTTTACTCATAAATTTATTAATTATGATTTTGTTGTTATAGATATGTCTTTATTTAATCCACAAATATAAATAGCAATGAATCCTCTCACCGTACTTATATATTCATCTTTTTTATAATAATATGTAAAATTTTAAATTGAAAAATTTAGATAAATCTCATGATAATATGAACTACTTCATTGCTATAGAAACGATATCTTATTAAAAAAAGATGAGTTTTTCTATTAAGACCTCACCCCATGTATTTCTGGTTATATTCAAATTTACTTAAAAGTTTACAATAATCTAAAAATTGCCCTTTTATAAAAAAAAAATCTTAAAACCTTAATTTCATTCATTGTTACTCTAAAATTTCACCCTCTTTCACCCACAAACAATCATGAATGCTCAATCAATCTATATAAAAGATTAAAGAGTGAATCAAAACATATTTCATCCATACTCTATTGCATATAAGTAAGTGAATTTCTTCTTCTTTTTCAATGACGCAAGAGTTTCATTTTTTTTTCTTCTTGTTCTTCAACATTGATATGTTATGCACTGTACAACGACGATTATTTGATGGTGGCATTAACGTTGTAATACAATGTTGATGTTAACTTAAATTCAGTTTAAGTAGGTTCATGTAAACTTAGTTTAAATAACCTACTAAAACTGAGTTTAAATGTACATATTTAAAATAAGATTACGTAGAATCATTAAACAAGGTTGAAGAGGTTAAAGCAAAATTTATCTTTTAGTATGTACACTTAAACTCTGTTTACGTTACCTACTTAAACTAAGTTTACATGACTTACTTAAACTGAGTTTAAATATGTACACTCAAAAAAGTACCGTTACAAGTGGGGGTGGGAATAGGCCAGACTGTCTGTCAGGGGCCTATGACCCGGCCTACTTAAAGCGCGGTTCGGCCTAGCTCGTATATTAAATAGGTTAGACTCAAGCTTTTTAAAAATCTTATTAATTTAAATAGGTCATGTTAGGCTTATAGAAAAACCTACTAAGTCTATTAGGCCGACCCATATATGTGTAATCATATATACTACATTATATAATACACATGTATCAACCTTTACAAAATACATTATATAATACACGAGTATTAACCTCTACAAAATGGATGTGCTAGCTCTACAAAATTTTATTGGATATAAATGCAATATATATGTTAATAGAGTGGGGGAAAATGGGTGTACATGCTTTACGAAATTTTATTTACCTATTAGTCTTTTAAGAAAACTATATGTTTATTAGACTTTTTATAAATAGGTCAATTGTTATATTTAAAATTGTTAGCACATTATTTCAAAAAAAAAAAAAATTGTTAGTACAAATTAGGCTTTTATATAGGCTAATAGGTTAGGTCGAACTTGTAAAAAGGTCAAGCCAGATTTAAAATAAAGCCTTTGACAGGCTAATAGGTTAGACTTACGCTTTATTTTTTCAACTAGGCCTGACCTATTTAAGCACAACCTGAATCGATCCGACCTATTCCCACCCTTAGTTACCGGTATCTATAATTACATGATGTCGGCATGCACAAACCAAGCATGGTGCAACCGAAACATGTTGTATATCATTTACAGCAGTTCGAAAGTCTAGGTGGTTTTCACAAAAGCATCCGCTTAGTTTTTAATCTCATTTGGCTATCTTGCGTTTGGGACATTTGAAACAACTTCTAGATAAAATCAACATTCAATATTTTTGGTGGCTAAAAGCAAATCGTCACAATCTTGCTTTTACCTATCACTTGTGGTGGCTAAACCCCTTTACATTGTTTGGGAATCTTTTTGTAACGAGGTTGTTTTTTACTATGGTTATTTGTTACTACTATACTCTTGATGTAACTTAATTTTTTCCGGATTTCCGGCACTCCTTGTGCTTAAAATTTTAGATCGATGATTTATAATATTTCATTTTAGCTTTTTTTAAAAAAAAAATTATAATTACCTATGTCTTTATTATAAATACAAACAAGGTATGCTCTTTCTAGACACACACCATTCAGACATATCTATAATTTTACGGTGATCATGTCACTTATTTCAGGGTCAACAACTTTCATAGAGTTTACAATTGATGAGCTTGAGGGTCTTGTGGCGGTCTCTGAAACGCAGTTATACAAGTTTGTTGCGTGGAAGAACTTTGTCGAAAACTTACCGGAGGTTGTAGATTTCACTAAGGATGATATTTGCTCTATTTGCATGGAAGACTTTGAAGAATCACATGATTCAGAAGGAGGAGGAAAAAGTTTGTTTAGGGTTTCAAACAGACGAGTTCCTTGTGGTCATGTGTACCACTCAAACTGCATCACTGAATGGCTCGATCGCTGCAACTCTTTGCCCTCTTTGCCGCCACCACATCTCCCGTTAGAGTACTCTTGCATTTATATGTTTGACATGTACTTTTATAAGCTTTAATAAGTTGTGCAATTTGTTAAAGGAATAAAATATTAACAATTATGTATTGAATGAAAATCATGGTATTGTGGTGCTGAAAATCAACGTATCATATACTGTCGTACATATCATTTTTAGTGTGTTTGTACCAACGAGTAATATCCTTGTATAAAACAGCACGGTTGTCAAGACCATGCTACAAGTCGTGAGATCATACGATTGCACGCTTCATTTTTGTTCACCAAGGTGGCATAGTGGAAACCTCGCTAGATGTAGCGGCGCGGCTGAGGCGATGAGAAAATGTGTAATTAGTTCCTAAAAAAAATGTGTAATTAGTTGGAGCGGCACTCTTCTCTAGCAACATTTGTGAATTTTTCCGACCCTCTGACGACAAAATCGATTGATTCCTTTTGTTCTAGTGTTGTGGATATCCGGGTCGAGTATGTGACCCGGTTTCTTGAAACAGTGACATGCAATGAAATAATTAATAACGTCATTTAGTCAAAACTATGCGTACATGTAAATTATGTCATTTAGGAAAAATTACTTTCGCCGACCCTGTGAGTTTAGTTTGGTTGGTATGGACAATGCATAATATATGCATGATCAGAGGTTCGAACCCCAGACACCACAAAAAAAAAAAAACATCTATGGTTTTTCACTCATGTTTTTTTTTTTTTTCACTCATGTTTTCATATGAAAATCCATATACGAACGAATCTAGAACAAAAATGACGAAATTGTTATTTGAAGATAAATCATTGGACAGCGAGTGTGATTTTGCCTTCTATTTTATGAAATTTTAATTTTGATTAAAATTATATATATAAATGTTTGTGACTTTCAAAACGTAACAAACCCTATTTATATTTTCCAATGACATTAAATTCTTAACGTTTTCAATAATATCAACGATATGACATTCTTATAAGAGACATGCTTGCTATATATCAATATTCACTAATGTATCACCACCCGCTTCTTGCACCGTCTTTATTAACCGTTTGCCTTTCTTCTTGCCCACTAAATCAAGCATTGCTTATTTTCGACACGCCTCAATTAAAAACTTGTTCTCCATTTACTCTATTTTGCACCCACACCCACTATACATTAATCAACATTGTTAACCCATAAAACAACATAAGCAACTCTCTCACTCTAATAGTTCGATTGATAACAGTGTAAATGATAAGAAAGAATGGTGATTTCTCTATGAATACTGATAAAGGAATTATTGTTTTGAAAAAATATAACAGTGAAGAGGTAAGTAGCTTACATGAGTGCTTCTTCAATTAACTGTTTGTGAAATCCTTGTGGATTTTTTTTTCGTGTTACTTAGCATTTCTCTTCATATAAAGAAACTATTTGTAAGCCAAATGATTTACATCAAATCTCAACCAATAATTTAAATTGAGCTAACGGTTTATGTAAAGCAGAAAAAGAAAAAAACTTCAGGTGATAATACTAATTTTGTTCCTCGTAAACGTTGAAGTTCTTTTGCGGTTCCTTCCTTCTTGTTGGAAAACAAGAGAAGTTTCACTTTGATTCTATTGTGCACCCATTTACACTTGTGTTTTGATTGAAGAAGAATATTTCAAAAGAAAGGAGAGAATGAATAAATGAGAGAATTCTTAAGAATGAGTATAACACATTCTCTACACTTTGGTTATTCACTATAATTGTCTTATATACACAAATTTCGTTAGTTCACATACAAAAACTAAGTGAATCATAACCAATCTAACAACTATGTAATTGTCATAACAAATTTCTAACACAAAAATTGACCCTAAGAGTTGTACCTTGCATACCAAGTAAACTCATTAACTAACAAATTTGAATTATTTCTTGACACACCATCTGATTGATTAATCTGATTGATTAATGCTCAAATTTTTATAGCTTATCGTATTTTATTCCAACTAGTATTTAGACCCGTGCGATGCACGGGAGGTTAGATATGACATTAATTAATAAATAAGGTAATCGTAAATGAAACAATAATAGTTGTAAGTGAGCATGAATTAACGTGTCCAAAATAAAACCAATAAAACCCTGAAGTAATTTAGAATTCTCATTATCACATTGGATAGACAAATAAAAATAACCAAATGCAACTACTAATATAAGTTTGTCTTGAGTAATAATATACAAATTTGTGGATAATAAAGACGTATCAATTCTCAACAATTGAATCGGTAAAACTCAGTTTTGTGTCCATGACTTTTGCTGATTCCAAATCAAAAATTCATCATAAAGATGATGATCAACCTGGCATGAAATAAAATAAATTTGTATGATTATGCACGATTATTTTAAATGGCATAAGGTATAAAGAGAAATACAAATTACATAACCATATAAAAAAGTATAAGAAAAATGCATAACATAATGTTAATTTGTGAAACAAATTTAGTTGATAAGTTTTGACTTTTTTGTCAACAACAAAATTCTAAATATTATTTTTTACACACGCGTGTGCGCCCACACACACACACACACACACACACACACACACACACACACACACACACACATATATATATATATATATATATATATATATATAGTTCGGAAGAAAGGCATTATTTTAAATAAAAGTGTTTTGAAAAACATAGCTAGATGCACGCAACAATAAACAAATAAAAAATATATACGAATATGTATATGTGTAAATTACCTATCTTAAATTCTGAAAGACTTCTTTGTAGACAACATTATTAGTTTTGTTGGAGACATGTCCTTCGTCATCGCAAATCAGCATCATCAACCCAGCACGTGAAGTAACGCGTGAAAGAGCAACATATAACTGTCCGTGTGAAAATATGGGTTTTGGAAGATATATTCCAACATTTTTAAGAGATTGTCCTTGGCTCTTATTGATAGTCATCGCAAATGAGACCATAATAGGAAACTGTTTACGTTGAAACGTGAAAGGAAGTTTTGTATCAGATGGAGATGGAGACAAAGTCAATCTTGGGATATATACCTTTTGTCCAATATTGTTCCCTGATATTATCTTTGCCTCAAGTACGAAATTCCCCATTTGCATAATTATAAGGCGCGTACCATTGCATAATCCTAATGGTTGATCAATATTTCTCAATAACATAATTGGAACTCCAACCTGGAGATTTAACTCATGGTTTGGCAAACCTGAAGATTTGACGGTGTTCAAAAATTCTGGAGTGAGAATCTGATCAGGACCATTAATATTTTCATCCTGTGTAGACGGACTATCAGCACTTAAGTATGTTTTTTTCTCACCAGGAATCATCGATAAAATGTAATTGTTCAGTGAATCATCAATATCATTGGTAGGTGCTAAAATTGCCCTATCTTGAAAAAATGAAATATCACTCATATTCTCCAAAAGTGATGGATATGTGCTATTAACAATTGAAGAAATTAGGTCACCTGAGTTCTTGATCAACATGTCATCTGGTATTTCAATTTTAGCTTCCCCATCATTGTTGTCTCTAATATTTCCATCTCCAACATTTAAAATCCAGTCAGCGAACTCTTTGAGTTCATTGACATCAGAACATGAAGAACCAGTTTGAAGCCTCATGTTTTTGGTCAATTTTAGGACTCGCCAATGTTTCCAAAGGCGCGATGAATTAATGCTAGCATCAACAACATCATGTCTTGGTGCTCTTGGAATGACCGGAAGAATTTGCCTGAAATCACCACCCAAGACAACCACTTTTCCTCCAAAAGGAATATCCGCACTTCCAAGATTAGAGTCACGAAGTATATCCCTAAAAGTCTTATCAACTGCTTCAAAGCAATGCCTATGAAGCATCAGAGCTTCATCCCAAATAATAAGTTTTGACTCAACGATTAGTTGCGCTAAAGGATCATCTGGCTTGATAGGGCAAGTCGAATTCTCGAATAAGTAATGTGCTGTCCTGCCACCTGGAATAAGTAATGCTGCTATCCCATTTGATGCTATCGTCAAAACAATTTCTCCTCTGGATCTAATTGCTGCAGATATCGCTCTCCAAATGAAGGTTTTACCGGTTCCGCCATACCCATCAATGAAGAAAAAAACCACCGATGTTCGCATCCACAAAACTCATGATTGTGTCGTATATGCTCCTTTGTTCTTCAGTCATTCTGGAAGTTAATTTTTTGTGCTCCAGAATTAGATCACGATGATTATAGTTAAGCTCGTTAGAAATAAGTTGATTGTAAGATTCAGGATTCAAAGGCATGTTCACTTGAGGCATGGTTTCAAAAAAAAAATAGACTTTTGTTCCTTCTCCGCAACAATTTTTCTATCTCCACCAAAGTTAAATTTTTCAATTCATCTTCAGTCAAAACCAAATCTGTTATATAGAGTAAAAACATAAGTTAAATATGATAATAGTAAAATTCAATATTATAAACAATGAAGCAAAAGAAATAATGAGAATTGAATATACCTGGAATTTTCAGGTGTCTTCGTTGCCTATATAAAATGTCATCACTTAAATACTTTCAGGTATTTATCCAAACATAATCTGGACTTGGAATTTCATTTGACAGCAATAAAGTTGTAAATAAGATCCTTAGAAAACTACCTGTGCCCCACTGAGCTGCTTCTTTAATTACATCAATCTGCTCTTTGTCATCAAACAAAAAACAAATAAGATTATGAAAGAAAGAAAAAAAAACAAAAAAAAACAAACTAAGATTATGGAAGAAAAAACGTATTTAGTAGTTTATGGCACAAATTAAACAAAAGTTTGTTCAATTGCTTAAATATATATTATTAAATAGTAATGTGAAAGAAAAACAAAATAAAATTATGAAAGAAAAAAAAAACAAACTAAGAGTATGGAAGGAAAAAAAACGTATTTAGTAGTTTATGGCACAAATTTAGCAAAAGTTTGTTCAATTGCTTAAATTTTTTTTAGCAAAAGTTTGTTTAGAAAAACATAATTAACAAAAACAAAAAAACATATGGGGATCGGTGTTTATATTGCCAAATAGATAGAGAAAATAGCACTACCAAAAAAATAGAGAAAATAGAAAACAAACTATGATGTCCATCAAACAAAAACAAAATAAGATTACGAAAGAAAAAAACCAAAAAAAACAAACTAAGATTATGGAAGAAAAAAAAACGTATTTAGTAGTTTATGGCACAAATTTAACAAATGTTTGTTCAATTGCTTAAATATATATTATTAAATAGTAATGTGAAAGAAAAACAAAATAAAATTATGAAAGAAAAAAAAAGAAAAAAAAACAAACTAAGATTATGGAAGAAAAAAAAAACGTATTTAGTAGTTTATGGCACAAATTTAGCAAAAGTTTGTTCAATTTCTTAAATCTTTTTTAGCAAAAGTTTGTTTAGAAAAACATAGTTAACAAAAACAAAAAAACATATGGGGATCGGTGTTTATATTGCCAAATAAATAGAGAAAATAACACTACCAAAAAAATAGAGAAAATAGAAAACAAACTATGATGTCCATCAAACAAAAAACAAAATAAGATTATGAAAGAAAAAAACCAAAAAAAACAAACTAAGATTATGGAAGAAAAAAAACGTATTTAGTAGTTTATGACACAAATTTAACAAATGTTTGTTCAATTGCTTAAATATATATTATTAAATAGTAATGTGAAAGAAAAACAAAATAAAATTATGAAAGAAAAAAAAAAAGAAAAAAAAACAAACTAAGAATATGGAAGAAAAAAAAACGTATTTAGTAGTTTATGGCACAAATTTAGCAAAAGTTTAGCAAAAGTTTGTTCAATTGCTTAAATCTTTTTTAGCAAAAGTTTGTTTAGAAAAACATAGTTAACAAAAACAAAAAAACATATGGGGGTCGGTGTTTATATTGCCAAATAAATAGAGAAAATAGCACTACCAAAAAAATAGAGAAAATAGAAAACAAACTATGATGTCCATCAAACAAAAAACAAAATAAGATTATGAAAGAAAAAAACCAAAAAAAACAAACTAAGATTATGGAAGAAAAAAAACGTATTTAGTAGTTTATGGCACAAATTTAACAAATGTTTGTTCAATTGCTTAAATATATATTATTAAATAGTAATGTGAAAGAAAAACAAAAATAAAATTATGAAAGAAAAAAAAACAAACTAAGATTATGGAAGAAAAAAAAACGTATTTAGTAGTTTATGGCACAAATTTAGCAAAAGTTTAGCAAAAGTTTGTTCAATTGCTTAAATCTTTTTTAGCAAAAGTTTGTTTATAACAATAACAAAAAAACATATGGGGGTCGGTGTTTATATTGCCAAATAAATAGAGAAAATAGCACTACCAAAAAAATAGAGAAAATAGAAAACAAAATATGATGTCCATCAAACAAAAAACAAAATAAGATTATGAAGAAAAAAAAAACAAACTAAGATTATGGAAAAAAAAAACGTATTTAGTAGTTTATTGCATGCTTAAATATATATTAAATAAATGATAATAATAATGAGATGTCAATATTAAATTTAGCAAAAGTTTGTTCAATTCAATTACTTAAATATATATTAAATATTAAATAACAATAATAATGAGATTTCAATATTAAAATGACATAATTAACCTCAATTTTTGGCTCCAAAAAGTTGTTTAAGACAACTTAAGACCTTTTATAAATAAGATGTCACCCTATAATCTTAATTTTTTTTAGGGACCTCTTGTAATCTGAATTGAAAAAACTGAAATGTTAAGTATATATTTTTTTATGTCATTTCATATATATAAGCTAGTTCAACTGCTAATTTATCCAAACACTACAAATTCAATCTCTTTTCTTATCCGCGATCAGTTATAACCTAGCTAATAAGTTCATCCTCTATAAACTAGTTTATCAGTAATTTGTTATTTATTTTTTCCCAAACAGTCTTTTACAAAAAAAAAAAAAAAATTAAAAATCATATTATAAAATAATGACTAAAATTGAGCAACCACAACCAAATTATTCGAAGCTAGAAATTCATTAATTCGTGGCACTTTGCGAACTAAGAGCACGTAAAATCCAAAGTATTCTGTTTGGAAGAACTACTTTAGTGGAGAGTAATAATTGATTATGAGCTTATAACACATACAATGAAGATATTGTCTCAGAAGTTATTCAAAGAATCATACGCATAATTTGGGATAGAGTGGAACACGCAAATAAGTCAATTGCTGGAATAGTGGAAAAAAGAAAAGAGCAACAATGACATGGCACACATTAACAACGATTATCAAAATTATGGAGGAAAAACAACAGAAGAAGAAACAAACAATTAAGTAATAGTAATAATATTGTCTGCAAGAGATCCGATGCACGTCATCAGTTTCCTCCTATGAAGCATTGCCACTCCACGGATTAAACGTGTCACATTGTCAGACACCGACACAGCACTGACACATATAATTACACAAAATAATGTGATTTTCTTAAATTATTAGTTGTGTCCATGTGTCAGTGTCGTGTCTGGTGTCCCTGTCCGTATTCATGCTTCCTAGGTTTCCTCTAAAAAAAGACGATTGAGATAATGCATTTGAAAGAGGCAAATAAAATAAACTTCATGATTCATCAGTTTCTTAGAAAAGTTACCAAATGACAAATAAATCACACAACAAGAGTAGACAACAATCTTCAAGATTCCTGAGGTAACTCTTCTTCCAGTTCACCCCACTTGTCCCCATTTTCAGAAAACTTGTCCTTGATTTTCTCAACAAGCTCTTTAGCATCATCAACCTTTGAAACACGAACAAGCCCATTCACAAGTTTTTTCTCGTAGTAAGAGTAGGGACGCAACCTTCACGAATCATGTCCATAGCATCATCCAAAGCATGTTCAAATTCCCCAATATGGCACAGAGAATCAACTAGAAAATAAAAACAATCACTCCGAATCCCCATATCCCTTTTCATAGGATGAAAATAGGATCGAGCTGACCCAATGTGCCCTTCCTCATTGAGCCCAGAAATCAAATGATAATAATCTTCGAAAGACGGATAAAACCCTTACATTGCCTTCATCGCAAATGCATTCCTCGCCTCATCAAACATCTTCAACTTACATAAACCCTTTATCCTAACACTAGAAGCGACAGGGCATGAATCTAACCCATACTTATTTTCCATCAAATCAACCAACTTTTCAATCTCCACAAATTTATTCTCCCTAAGAAAACCAAGGTACGCTTTATCGAAAGTCGTAGCATTAGGTTTGACACGATAGACACGCATATCTTCGAAAACGGATAAAATAGAAGAGGTTGAGCCAGAATCAACAAAATAATCCATAACCAAGTTATATGTATCAACATTAGGTCTAATAGAGTAAATTTTCGGGAAATCTTTGTAAATTCGCGTTACCTCATGAGGATTATCTATAATGATTGCAGCTGTGAGCAACCCATTGAGCGATTTAACTGAGGGAGTGACGTTGAGTTTTTCACGGATGAAGTTGAAAGTATTGAGAGCTTGGTCGAACATGCCGGCTTGACCATAGACAGCGATAGCGCGAGAGATGAAACGTTCAGCTTTTCTATTTGTTTCAGCTTTGGTCTGGGGGAGAGGGAGAGGGGATTTCAGTGCCGAGGAGTTCTTCTGACTATTCATAGGACAGTCGCGGTAGACGAGATGGGGAGGGTCATCCAGTACTGAGGAGGAGTTTCGAGAGAGGAATGTTGAGTAGTGTCGCACTGAGCGGCGAAGAAGACGATAAGCCATTGATGAAGTAAGTCGAACTTGACAGATTAGGGTTTTCGTTAGAAAACAAAATCAACGATAAAGGATGGAGAGTTTGGTACAAAAAGGAAGGAAGGAAAAAAAACGAAACTGACGTGGCTATTTATAATTTTTGGCTCTATTGATTTTTTTTTTTTTTTTTTGCATCTGTTGATTTTTTTTTTTTTTTTTGCATGAGAGAAAAACGAACAAAAACTATATCAATGTTTCCACATAGTCAAATTTGAAAATAAAGTAAATTAAACCAGGTTAGAAGATCAAATTTTTTTTTTTTTTTTAGGAAAAGGTTAGAAGATCGATTTGTTGTCGCAACAATTAAATAAAATATTAAAAACAATAACAGTTTATGAAATTTTAATATCTTATAATTTTTTATGAGGTTTTTTCAATGAAATATGAGTTTTAGATGATTTTTTTTGGAGTTTTGAATATTTTTTTTGATAAAAAATGATAATTATATTGACATTCTATAACATAAATGATTATATTGAGACAAAAAATATATATAAAGGACAAAAGTGTATAATTTTTCGAATAAAATATTAAAAACAATGACAATTTATGAAAACACTTAAAAACACCGGGAAGATCTCAAGATTAAAACTACCGTGGTTTAGAACAATAATTCAGGTATGACATAAGTTTGGGAAGACACACCTTTCAGGGTTCAATCATTCCTGTGACAAGAAATATAGATAGATAGTTACTTTTTGCGCTCAAAGATCTTTGTTCATGTCAAGCAGTCTTTCAAGTTCACATCTCATTTCGGTCTTAGGGAAAACACTAATATTAAACAAACAGTTTCATTCACATCTCCTTTTAGTCTCAAGGAATTTAGCAAAAAACGTAAAACTGATCAAGTTTTACTTTCAAAGATTAGCAATATAATAGTTATTTAAAAAGAAGCTTGAAGTCGTAACTCTCAAATCTTATGCACATCATCATGTAAACCACTACAACTAGTTCAGGATGAGCTTTACCTAAAAAACAGAAAGTATAGAAGAAATATGAAGGTCGGATTAGACAAGTATACTAAATTGTTTACCAAGTAATAAGTAGAGTATCGTATCCACAGGGATTTTCGTTTCCTCCAAACAATTCGTGTTACTTATTTGGGAACAAATAATTAAATAAAAGAGTTGAGGGTTAAGATATTTTATTTTTTTTATATGTTTGCAATAGAGCAAGTTACATGTTTGGTTGCAGAAATGTTAAGAGTTGTTAGGGTTCTTCAAATACCCCTATTCATTTGTTGGAATTAATTAACAGTCAAGTCATATTCAGTTATTCTAAGTAGACGATATCTAAGTGTTGAGTCTGTCGGGATGTGATAACCTAATCGGTTTGTCAAGATGCACATGTTGGTCGCACGGTGATCCTTACGTGCGGGGTTTCACTCTCTCGGTTGATTTCGGTCTATCCCTCCGCCTGATGTGTTGCACCTGTTGGTCACACGGTGATCCTCACGTGTGGCGTCTTACTCCCTCAGGGGTAATTGAAATATAAACTGAAATTGGTCCTATATATCCCAAGGTATGGTGGCCAGTGTTCCGAAAGGTTTTCCCATTTATGAATCTTAGGAGTACATAGCACACTCTCCCTCTCGGTAATTCTACAAACAGACAGCCCTGTCAACATCTACCTTACCAAGGTGCGAGGACAATGAAGTTATTGGGATGATTTAAGTCATAATGTCACTTGTTTCCTTAATTACTAACTAGTTACTTCATGGGTTCAGCAGATTTTACTCAATATTAGTAATGTCACATCCTAAGTACTTACTACCAGGGTCCACTCGCTTTCGGTATCTTTCGCTAGTCACTAACTAATTACTTCTTAGATAGACATATATAAATATTAAAATATAAATATCAATATTAGTCTCTGTCACTACTTAAGTGCCTAAACTAGGGTTGCGCTACAGAGGAGACAAATATTACGCACTACAGTAAAACTAAATAGCAAACAAAAAATAACTGAAAAAACGACAATAAATTAAATAATTATCCAACAGATAAAATAGAGGTACATCTTAGAACCCTAGCCTAATAATATTTAGTTACCCATGGTAACTAAAAACTAATTACAAAATAAATAAAACTTACCCTAGAAAGACTTGGAGAGAGGAGAGAGAAACTACTCCTGAAAACTCCTAGTCACCGCCTTCCTCTTGAACAACTCTAATTCTGAACGAAAAAATTATGAATGAGGAAGGCGGTATTTATAGGGAAAGTTTCCACCTGATATTGGGCTAAAAACAAGGGTTTTATTCCACAAAAAGTCACAAAACGGCACCTTGGGCCGCAAGGAACATGTGTTGGGCATCTGAAACCATGCGCTAGGCGCAAATGTCTGCTAAGTTAGACGATATGCTCCTTAAACCATGCACCAGGCGTCTCAGTTGTTAGTTGTGGGTGCACCCTCCTACGCACCTGGGCGCTTCTGAGTGCGTTCCGGGTGTTGAATTGTCTGTTTCATTACCTTTTTAGGTGTTTACTTCAATGTAAGATGTAACAACCTAAACACGGGAAGAAATAATCATGCAATAAATTCAAATAAATCAAAGATTTAGATGCTACATCTTCATTTTTCTCAAAAGAATGCATAATCTGTTTTTCAAAATACTCGCAGCGAAAAATATTCAACATAAAAGTTCCCGACAACATAGAATAATTCTTAACATGCTATGTATCACTCCACATAAGTTCATCACCATGATACAATTATCCTCATCATATAAATAACATAAACCATCAAACGGTTTCAAAATAAAAAGGTCTCAAGATCGACACTCCTACGTCAGAGCATATCTAGACTCTAAGTGAAAATAAAAAGAGGAAGCATCAATGCTACCCCTCAAGCATCAAAGAAAAGAAATCACCTCAATCCTACAAATCATTTACGCCGTTCAAAGAAATGATGCGGTGGTCAGCCGAACGACCACTAGGAGTTAGATAATATTTCACACAATAGCATATAAACAAAGTAAGAACAAATCAACATATTCATTTTCAATGTTCATCAAATAACTCTTAATCAAATCATAGGATATTGACTCAACACATAAACATTACAATCCAAGTATACTAACATAATCGAGTCACATATACAAGTTCACATTTCCATATAATCACAACATTCACCAACTTTCACCAATGCACATAATCACCAATTCACATAATCTAGTATGACACGTTTCTCAACTTCAAGTGCATGCAATGTTCTAGACACTTCTACATGCATGTGGTACCAATTGGATTGCAGATATAATTTTACCGCATGAATCCACCAACGTAATAACACCGACAATTATGTTCTTCATCGTAACCAACCTCATTCCTTACGGAAAATATTCTTCACCATAACCAACGTCTAGCGTTCTTCACCATAGACTCGATATGACTATGAATGCATGGATTTACAAGCAAAGACTCGACAACGCACAATTCACCAAAACTATATTATATAATTTACACCATCATATAATATATTCACCAAGCACCACCATTTTCATTATCAAGCATTTACATTCATACAATTCAACAAGTCATAATCAATCATAGAGGCATTATTATCATATTCATCAACCAACAATTATAACCTCAAGGAAGCAACATCGTTTCACAAGACACAAATCGCATATAAGACGAATAATTCACCACATCATGACAACCAACATATCAAACACCCAACAATCATTATTTCATCCTTATTTCATCATATTATCATGTTTCTAAAACCATTTGTAAGTTATCCGATCAAGAAAACTCATTTTGACAAAGTTCGTCTATTTTCACAAAATCGTCTATTTTCAATTTCTCAACTAAATAAGAGTTACAAGTTCTTACACTTCATTAAAAACATCTCTACATATCGTATAATATCTTAGTTAATCAGTCATAGTATTTTGGTTTCACAAAGTTCAATCATTTTATCAAAAACTCAAAGTTCGTCTCATTTTGACACATCATTCAAAACCGAAACAAATTCAAATTAAAGTCATGTTTAAACACTCTTAGAAATGATTTTGTTGGCAAACTAACCCTTTTTTTTAGAAACTTTGAATTTGTATTGCATTCATGTAATCGACAAATTTGAATGAATGAATATGATTTATTTTTTGTTAAAAAAAGTGATCACCCGAAAACTCAAATCAGACCCTTATATTTTTTTTATTATTATCATTTCATTTATTTCACTCTAAATTAATAGGTTTATCTGAAAATATAGTGAAATTACATCCCCGACACCTCTCACGCGCTATTAAACTCCCATTTTGCCTCTGTTGAAATTCTAAAAGCTAAGGGTAGGCACAATGGGTCGAACAAGCTATACGCGTCCAATCCTTGTGGCCCTAAACGCTAACAGGCAGTTTAAATCAGGTCATCAAGTCATTCATGTCATTCGTCCAGTTGGTTTTGGTGGGTTTTTGGTTCCACCAATGACCAAACTGAATTATTATTATTATTATTATTATTATTATTATTATTATTATTATTATTATTATTATTATTATTATTATTATTATTATTATTATTATTATTATTATCATTATTTTTTTTTTTTACCCTTGGCCCAGATCCTTTCTCTGAGGCCTAAGTTTCCCTGGCCCAAATATGTTTCCACTATAAAATGCAATATTGCACTACTACAAGCCAGAGGCACAATAAACCATTTCTTTGTCAAAATCATATCAACATCTCTAAAAAACAATTATTCTAAAAATCTTCATCTCTCATTTTTCCCGTCATCACTCAATTATGCTTTCTCTCTTGAAGTTTTCCTTTTTTGTTGGTATTGTTTTTGGCATGAAAATTTGGATCAAGGAAGCAAAAGGAGCACTGAGGGCGAGGACCATTGTATGGTTTTCTTGAGTTTTCCGTTTGTATCATTTTAGATCTATGGTTTAGGTTTGTTTTTTTTTTTTTTAGTTTTCTGTTGGTACTATTTTAGATCTATGTTTATGAGTTAGCCTATTTTTTTTCCTTTGCATTTTCTTGAGTTTTCCGTTGGTATTATTTTAGATCTATTATTTAGGTTTGTTTTCTTGTATTTTCCGTTAATATTATTTATTCTATCCTCCTTTTTTTTTTGCGTTTTCTTGAGTTTTCTATTGATATTCTTTTGGACCTACTTTGTACGTTTGTTTTCTTGAGTTTTCCATTGGTATTCTTTTAGATCTATGTTTATATTCTACCCCTTGAGCAAAGAACCACGAGGGCATGAGCAAGAAAGAAGCAAAAAAAAAAAAAATTAATTTGTTGTTGTTGATTTGAAAGTACTTTAGTTTTATTTTTACCTTGTATATTGATGATTTAATTAATTTGTGTGTAATGCAAGTGACTATTGTCTATTGACACATTTTTTGGAAGCTCATTTATTTTATTTTTACTTCATTCATTATATATATAATTTGGATAATTATCAACTGCTACCATAAAATGGAAAATAATAGCCAACTTAATTGCAGTTTTCATGTTTTGGTTCCCGGATAACTTAATTTTGGTTTTTAGATGTATTGCCTGATTTCGTAAAACTTTAACATGTTTTCCGATGTTGTTTTCTATTTCTTTTTCGTTTTTAATTTTTTTTAGCTTTTTAATTGTTTTTAGTTTGTTAATTTTATTTACTAATTCTTTATCATTTTTTCAGTGGCATGATGCAAAGGACATGATGGTAGGATAATACATGTAGGGCACGACGACACAACACCAAGTCATGCATGATATGGTTTTTGATCAACAACTTGATTCATACGGAGAGCAACCCATACATCAGGAGATGAAGCTGTTGGAACAAAATGTGTTTAACAATGAAAGTTACATCATTTATTGGTTCTGAATGAGCAAATAAAGAGCAAAAGGAATCAATAAAATTGAAGCTTAGACGCTCCTGAAGGCAACTTGCTTCTGAAGAGAATAAGCGCTCCTGAAGTAAAGCCGCTCCTGAAGTTAGTAAAGTGCTCCTGAAGAATAGTGCTCCTGAAGACAAGAGGTCCAGAAGCTGCATCATCAGAAGCTGCATTTTCAGAAGCTGTGTTATCAGAAGCTGCATCATCAGAAGCTGCGTTATCAGAAGTTACCTCATCAGAAGCCATTTCACCAGAAGCTGAAGATCAACTGAATTTGAGAAATTCAAGGATTCAAGAGCTGTGTCATGGATCGAAATTCATCAAAGGACAACAAAAGATCAGTGGAATTTTGCAACGGTCATTTCAAAGGTGTTTGAAGACATGTGCTTGCAATTTTGGACGAAAGCGTTGACATTGTACGAACTGTACAACCACCTTCTCCACTAATCTGTTTTGTGTCCACGCTACAAGACAAGAAAACAACTCCAGAATACGGCTTCGCCTGCATAGATGTTCCTTTGGATAAGGAACGGATTTCAAATTCGTTCTTCATAGGACAACAACCAAATCAGGCAAAAGATCATTGGTGAAAGATCAAGCTTCAACAACGACTCTTTGATGTGCTGGCAATTTCACAACGTCTCTTTCACACCTCTATATAAAGGAGTGAAGACTTAGAGATTTGGTAATGCTGAACGAAAGACTCACAACATTCTTACAAGTGCCAAACCTCTGCTGAAATTGTTCTGCATTCACTTAGAATTTCTGTGTCTCAAAGTTTCATCTTAGAAATTCTTAAGTTATTGAGTCTGTATCTGATTTGTATTGTGAGCACCTCTGATTGTATATCAAGTGTTAAACCTTAAACAATTTTCTCTGTAATTTTGTTTAGTTAGAAGTCTCTTGCAGTTGTGCTTGAGCAGGGAAGTCTCTTGATTGTGTTCTTGAGCATAGGAAGACTCTTGCAAAGTGTGCTTGAGTAAAGGAAGTCTCTTGCAGGTGTGCTTGAGGAATTGTAATCAGATAATACTCTTAGTGAAATCTCCTTGGAAGTGCAAGGGGGACTGGACTACTTCCGGATTGTGGAAGGAACCAGTATAATTGCTTTGTGTCATTCTTCTTCTCTCTCTCTGTTTTATTCCGCTGCATTTAGATTCTGATTACCACTTCAGAAGCTGTTTCACTTAGCTTCTGACAAGTGTGTTCAGTTTTTAGGAGAAACGAAGAATTTTCCAAAAACACAATTCAACCCCCCTTCTTGTTTTTTTCTCACCTTCAATTGGTATCTAGAGCCTTGGTTCTGTTGATAACACCTAACAGTGTAACAGTCCAAGATCAGAGAGAAACATGTCTGACGAATCTGGTTCTGGAAATGGATCTGGCAACAACAACAAAAGTTTGCATATGATTACAATGTTGACAAGAAATCCAGTGTTGGAAAGATTCCAAAGTTCAACGGAGATGCTGAAGAATTCTCTTGGTGGAAAACCAACTTCTATAGTTATATCTGAAGTGGATAAAACAGTCACAAGAAAGGGGGGTTTGAATTGTGACTCTTTAAAAATTAACCTGCAACTTAAAAATGATTCTCAAGTAGTTTACTTAAAAATGATTCTCAAGTAGTTAACCTGAAAGTTTCCACTATGATGTTTGAGATAACCGCTCAAATCCTGCACTTTACAATCTTGTTCACCTGAACAATTACATCAACTATATTCTCTAAGCCTCAGCAGGCTTGCACCTTCTTTCTAAGTTACCCACTTAGACTTTTGCACCTTTTGCTCAAACTAACACTTTAGTACCCCTAAAGCTAGATGAGACTTTCTTTTCTTCTTGCTAAGTTACCCACTTAGACTTTTACACCTTCTGCTCAAACTAACACTTTAGTACCCCTAAAGCTAGATGAGACTTTATTTTCTTCTTGCTAAGTTACCCACTTAGACTTTTACACCTTCAACTCAAACTAACACTTTAGTACCCCTAAAGCTAGATGAGACTTTACAAGATGTTTGGAGTTTAAATGTTTGTGAAACAAACAGAAGAAGAAGAAGAACTTATCTTTGAAAAGATAAGAGAAAGAGAATTGATTTACACTTAAAAAGACTTCTTGGAATCTTTGTGATGATCAATTTTTTGCTAAAGCTTCACGACAATGTTCATGTTGTTTTTCTTGTTGCTTTGCAATGGTGCCTGTTATGCTGAGGCCTTGATCTCTATTAATAGAGTTTCTTGAACCTTTGTAGCCGTTGGAGAGTGTCCACTGGTCTTGTGCCACGTGTCCTGGGACCCACCAACTTATACTTGAATTTTGGGCAAAACTGATATACTTCAGAATGTTGCTGTGTTCTTGAGAATACTTCAGAATGTTGTTATGTTCTTGAGAATACTTCAGAATGTTGTTGTGTTCATCATGATCTTCATATGGGTTCATGTGAATGGATGGTCAGATATGTATCTGGGCTGTTGCAGATGAATATCACATGAATTTCTGGGTTGTACTATGAAGATTTGCTTTGTGCGACTTCAGAAAGTTCCAGGGTCAGATCTTCTTTGAAATCTGTCTTGGAACATGTGCAGGATATCATAAAGTGGTGCTGTCACTTCAAGTCCATGCTTTAGGGGATTTGGTTTGCTTTGTACAGTACCAACTCCCTTATGTGTCGAAATCCTGTTGAATCAGACTTGATCTTGCTTTTGGATTTGCTTTTTACTTTCTAACTACTGTACTGTTCATGTCAGAAAAAAGCATGGAGCAGGATCGAACTTTCTGAACTCAGGGGACTTCAGAATGTTCCTTTTTTTCACTTAGGATGATTTGTAAGACTCTTATTTGATGTAATCAAATCCTAATAGTGAAACATTGATGAAGTGCAGCATGGAAAACATCTAGGATCATATTCTTAATGGAATATTCCTATTGTTTTGTACTTCAAATGTTCATAGTCTTGAATGAACATTGAAGATGCCCTTTTTGACTTTAGTCAAATAAATGCCTTTATTCCTTGATTGATCTTAGTCAATGTACTTTACTGGGCTTTTATTTAAGTCATGTGAACCTTGCATGTTCTTCATTTGGTTCATGAATTTCTGGGCTCGGTTCTTGATGTTCATCATGAACAACCTTCTGAACTTTGTCCAACCTTCTGAACTCTTTTTAACTTTCTGAATTCTGACTGAGTTCTTAAGTCTTTATGTCATTTGATTCTTTGTTTCTTGGTATAAATTGAAACTTGTTCCTGTCTTAATTAACCACTCAAGAGCAAAAGTTAAATACCAACAAATTAATCAAAGTCCATTAATCATTTAATCACCATAAATGCCTTTAATGATTTCTTGATCCAAAGTCAAAATCATTGTATGCATAAGATATGTTCATGTCACATCTGTTCTTGCATGTTCTTGGTGTGGATATTGATTTATGGGTTTTCTCTAATGAACCTTCTGAGCAACCTTCTGAACACCTTCTAGGTTCATACATATGAACTTCAAAAGGTTTCTTCTGGGTTCCTTCCTTTATGACGGTTGTACTTTGTGCTGAACTTTCTGATGTTCATAAACATACTAATGTTCTTCAACACTTTGAACCTTATGAAGGTTGTTTCTTTATTCCCTTCAAAAACTTCTTGAAGCATATAAAGGAGAGATCATTTGTTTCGACAAACAATATGATTCTTTCTTTGAAGTCCAACTGAATATTTCTTTGCATCTAGTTCAATATCGCTTGTAACCGATGACTTTAAATATTCTTGTTTATCCATGAAATAATCCTTTATGATTTCTGGAAATATTCTGGTTTATGTTCATGATCATTATGAACTTCATTCATATGAACATTCTGAACTCTATTCATATGAATATTTTGAACTTTGAAGAAGCTTTGGAAGTGTGATACTTTGAGGAGGTTCTGAAAATATTCCTAACTTGTATGCATATTTCCTTTTATCTTGTTTACCCATGGAGGATCTTCAAATCATATAGCACAAAACACAATGTGAGTTTTGTCACATAACTTCAAGCACATTCTTGTGTAGCTTATGATGTTAGTTCTTCCATCATGATTCTTGAGCTATGAATCTTCATGGAGATATGATCTTGTTTCAACTGATGATATACTCATTCTTTCATTGTTGAGTAGATATGATGCACTTATCAACGTGGGTGGCGCTTCTAGCTTATCCACTTATGTGATTCCTGTTCTTTTAACAAAAACTCAAGTGAAAACATCAGTAGATCACCATTCATAAAACTTATCATTTATTCCACGAGGTTTGTTATCATTAAAACATTCATCAAAAAGATTTTTGCTTTAACAATCTCCCCCTTTTTGATGATGACAAACCTTTTGAATAAATCTTAAGTTTTATGATGGATATAATAATAAATGTAAGAATGTTCATGGATATGCAATTAAACTCCCCCTAAACACATGCAAGAGTTTAATTCTTATCAAACTAATTAAACTCCCTCTCAACATATGCAAAAGGTTAATTCATAATAACATTCTTCATTAATTAAATCCATTTTAGATTTTTCTCTCCCATAATACATATGTCTCCCCATCCTAGGGTTTTCTCCCATCATATATATTTCTCCCCCTTTTGTCATCTATCAAAAAGTACTAGGGATGATATGAAGGAAAAGTTATATAATCTTGGAAGGTAAGAATCATAAGACATTGCATGTAATTCACAAGTGCATTCATATATCAAACTCATGGTTTAATTAAAACACATTGCAGGAATCATGATCAATCATTATTTCAATCAGTTGAATAAACAAGACATGAAAAATGATAACATATGCAACCATTTCAACATATTCCAAATATGAGATATTTTTCTCAAAATTGAGAAAATGTTTTTGTCCTTGATTTCAATGTTTATGAAAAGATTGATATTTTCAAGTATAGAAAACTCCCCCTACGTTTTATAGAAGAATGTCCTATTACATTTCAAATCTTTTGATTTTCTAAGAAAATAATTATTTTCTTTTACTTATTGTCATAGCAGATAAGTTTTTCATCTGAGTCTTTAACAGAGAAAATATCAATTGATCTTATTCAGCAATTTTTGAAATTGAGAGAAAATGAAGTATTTGTGGAAGCGTTGAAATCAGAGTTTAGAAAAGATCTTTCTCTCTCTACAATATCCTCATGTTGGAAAATATTGATGAGTTTTTTTCAAATGCTTCAAAGTATCATTTGATGCACGATAGTTTCTTTAAAAGAAATCAATTACAACAATTTTTGACACTGAAATTCTGGCACGCTAGTTTAAGATGTTTCACGTAATGTTCCAACACTTAATTAACAGATTCAGATGTTGAACAGAATGTTTGAAACATTAAACTAACAGTTAACAGCAAAAGCATAAAACTAATAAAGCAGATAGAGAACACAATGATTTGTTAACCCAGTGATGAGTCATAGATAGTATTATTTATTGCCTTATTTAGTTTAGTTTTATTTTAGATTTGATTTTATTTTATTACATTTTATTTTAGTTTAGAATATTTTACTTCAAATTGTCTTTTATTTTATTTTAGGAATAAATATATGGTGGAAGGTGCCTTGGAGCAAAAGAAAGAGGACTGGAGCAAAATACAGCGCAAGAATACGAAGATACGGGGCAAAAATATATTCCCCCAACTCAGAAGCTTGGCACGGCCCGTGCCAACATGTGGCACGGCCGTGCCCGTCCAAGAAACCACTTTTGCTGCTTTTTCTTCAAGGCCAAGTTACCCTGTTGCGGCTTTACCGTTTTATCCTTTTAGTTGCTTAGTTTCTAAGTCAATTGTAAAGCTATAAATAGAGTAGCTCTCCACCATAAACAATCATGCTTTACTTTGTTTATTTCAATTGCTATTTTAATAAAAGTCTTTATTTTCCCTTTTACTTTCCTTGCAATTTATTTTACCGTATTTCTCTCTTCTTCCTCCATGTCTACGATGAACATGAGTGAGTAGACTTCTTAGTCTTAGGATTGTTGGGGAGTCTAATGACTCAATCCTAAACAAAACATGTCTAAACCCTAATTTCTATGTAACCCTAATTTCTAATCTAGATTCACCGTCTTAACGTGGATTAACAATTATCAAACTGTGGAAGCGAAAGCGGAGGGTTTGATAATCGTTAATCCATCATCCCAAACATCAATTCATAAAGCGAGAGCGGAGCTTTGATGTTGGAACAAGTGAATCTAGACAATAATTGCAAAACAGTGAAATAGTCTTTGCAATTATTGAGACAAAGAGTAGTTTCAATCCTCTATGCATCTTCTAGTAATCATGTCAGTGAAATAGGCTTGGTTGCTAGAAGTAAACTCTCACCGGACTTTCATCGGAAAGGTGAGGGGCTAAGGGAAACCGGTCTTTAGAAATTAGTGTGTAAATCATGAAATTAGATGTTTAGGTTTTGTCTAGTGAAGGATTAGTTATTAAGATGAACCAATGATCCTAAGGCCCTTTATTATTATTGTTTTTACCTTCAGCAATCAAACTCTCCCTTATCAACTTTCTCTCCTCTAATCATTCATTAAAAGTTAATTAAGTTGAACAACTCCCTAGCGGAACGATACTCTACTTACTACTATTACTTCGATAGGCCGTGCACTTGCGGTTTGGCTCTATCAAGTTTTTGGCGCCGTTGCCGGGGAGTTAACTAATTTAATTAGCTTTTTCTTAGTGATTAGAATTCTATCTTCTTCTCTTTCTTTTTCTGTTTTTATTTTTATTTTTCTGTTATCACTAACTTCTTGGGTTCTCAAATTCTTATGCGAAAAACCAGAAATCGAGTTGTAATAATCAACGAGATCGAAAGGTATTTGCATAGACGAAGGAGAGACGCATAAAATAACACCGCCATGGCCAATCGCACTCTCAAAGAGTACGCAACGCCGTCTACGGCTGAGCCACAAGCTGTTATTGTGTACCCAACGGTTGAGGATGACAATTTCGAAATAAAGCCTGCCCTACTTAACTTGGTGCAGCAAAACCAATTCTCGGGATCCCCCACTGAGGATCCCAATCTTCACATCTCTGTTTTCCTACGAATTAGTGGAACCATGAAGGAGAACCAAGAAGCCGTAAGACTTCATCTCTTTCCCTTTTCCTTAAGGGATAGAGCTAGCGCTTGGTTCCATTCCCTCGAAGTCGGTTCCATTACTTCATGGGATCAGATGAGGCAAGCATTCCTTGCCCGCTTCTTCCCACCATCTAAAACCGCTAAACTTAGAGACCAAATCACGCGGTTCAACCAAAAAGATGGGGAATCTCTCTATGAGGCGTGGGAGCGTTTCAAAGAAATGCTAAGACTTTGTCCCCACCATGGCCTAGAGAAGTGGCTTATAGTCCACACTTTTTATAATGGCTTGTCTTATACCACTAAGATGTCTGTTGATGCAGCTGCAGGTGGAGCACTTATGAACAAGAATTACACGGAGGCGTATGCCCTGATCGAAGACATGGCTCAAAATCACTACAAGTGGACCGACGAGAGAGCCATCACTAGTTCTTCACCCTCCAAAAGGGAGGCAGGTATACACGAAGTCTCTAACTATGACCACCTTGCTTCTAAAATTCATACACTAACCGAAAAACTTGAAAAATTCAATGTTAGTGCTATCAATTCTGCTTCTACTCCTTCTTGTGAAATATGTGGTATAACTGGTCATGCTGGTGTTGATTGCCAACTAGGTAGTGCTATTAACGGTGTTGAGCAAATGAATTATGCTCAATACAACCAAGGGATGAGACAAAATCAAAATTTTTATAAAAACCAAAATCCCTATGGACAAGTAGCACCACCCGGTTATGCAAACAACCAAAGATTCACTCAAAAATCCAATTTGGAAATTTTGTTGGAAAACTCTATTGCCAACCAAAACAAACAACTTCAAGAACTCAAAAACCAAACTGGATTTCTGAATGATTCTCTTTCCAAGCTCAATACCAAGGTTGATTCTATTGCTACCCACTCTAAAATGCTTGAAACACAAATCGCCCAAATAGCCCAACAAGTGGCTACATCTTCCCAAACACCGGGAGTCTTTCCTGGTCAAACCGAAGCCAATCCCAAAGCCCAAGTTAACGTCATATCTTTTAGGGGTAGTAAGTTAGGCGAAACTTTTGCTAAGGTTAAAAACGTTGGGAAAGAAAATGTCAAGCCTTTAGGTGATCAAATTGTGATAGAAGAAGCTAAACCACTTGAAGAAAACAAAACTCCATCCCCCTTAAATCCTGATAAGCTTAAACTAGAGGGTAAGTTTGAAAAATTTGTTAACATACTTAGGAAGATTTGCATTAAACTTCCCTTTGCTGAAGCTTTGTCTAGGATGCCTCTATATGCCAAGTTTTTAAAGGAAATTTTTTCAAAGAAAAGGGCTATAGAGCATAATGAGACAATAGCCTTGGCTAAGGAAACTAGTGCAATCATCCAAGAAGCACCCCCTAAGCTTAAAGATCCAGGTAGCTTTGCCATACCATGTGAAATTGGGAATGAACCCATAAACAAAGCCTTATGTGACTTAGGAGCTAGTGTTAGTTTGCTGCCTTTGTCTCTTCTTAAAAGGATAGGGATAGGAGAGTTGAAACCTACCGAGATGGAATTAAAAATAGCTGATCGTTCTACCATGAAACTTGTAGGATTTGTCGAGGACATACCTGTTAAGATAGAGGGGATATACATCCCCACTGATTTTGTAGTCGTTGACATTGAAGAGGACGATGACGTCCCTATAATCCTAGGTAGACCTTTCCTTGCAACTACAGGAGCTCTCATTGATGTTAAACTTGGTAGGATAGTCTTTCAAGTGAGTGATAAGATGGTAGGATTTGAGTTGGAAAACGTTATGAAAGGTCCCGCTCTTTACTCTTGTTGCATGCTTAACGATCATGTTGTGAAAGAACGTTTTATAGCGTCATCTACACAATATGATACCTTTGATCCATTCTAAGGACTCTTTCTAACCGTCAAGCTAATGACATTAAAAGAGCGCTTCGTGGGAGGCAACCCACGCATTTTACTGCTTTTGTTTTGTTTTTCTTTGTTTTAAGTTGTTTTATAGGTAATTGTCCGAGTTGATTTGAAAAGATGGAAAATTTTTGAAGCCCCAGGACCAGAAAGGTGGCACGGCCCGTGCTAGGTATGGCACGGCCGTGCCAAGTTTTTAAAAGAAAATTTGAAGGTTGAAGTCAGGAAGATGGCACGGCCCGTGCCAAGGGTGGCACGGCCGTGCCCGTGTTCTAGCACACTATATACCAATTTTTCTTCTTCTTCTCCATTCATTCTCAAACCACAAACCTCTCTCTACCTTCAAACTTCTCTCTAAACCTCCATAACCTTCAAACCTTCAAACCTCCCTATCTCACTCAAATCTTAACCAAACCGCTCAATTCTTTCACCAATCAACCACAAACTTCATCCAAAACAAAAACCACCAATCAAAAACATCCTTCATCCATTCAAACCCATAATTCACCAAAACCCTAATCTTTCAAAACCTAACCCAAACACCACAAAACCTCAACCAATATCCATAACTAAACCCTTAAAACCTTACTTAAACATCCACCCCAACCCTAAACCATTCCTTTTCACCAAAAATCTTCCAAAACCCCAAACTTTCATACCAACCATAACCAAGGTCAAATGGCTTCAAGAAGAAGAAGTGGAAAGGAGCCAGCAAGTTCCTCCGGTCGTCCCCCAAAGAAGCAAGCCCAAGTGAAAAATCATGGGATCCAGTTCAAAAACAACAAGCAATGGGACAGGTATAAAATTCTAATCTCTAAACACTTGCATCCTTCTCGTTATCCTGATCCCAATACTTTAGATGTGCTAGAACTGTTTGATGATGTCTCTAGGTTGATAGGAAAGTTAGGTTGGACTGATTTGCTGAAACCTATGAGGGGTTATGAAAACTTCACTTATGAATTTTTAAGCTCAATTGTTTTCACTAAAGATAAATTGAATTTTGATAACCCTAACCATAGAGTTGTTTTCCGGTTAATGAATATTGATTATGACATGTCACTTCAGCACTTTTGTGAAGCCTTAGGTTTTGCAAATGAAGGATATATTCATGACCATTGGCATCCAAGCCTAAAACCGGATAACTATGACCCAGCCGCCTTTTGGACACGCATCACCGGCGTTTCCAACTATGTTCCTAGAGCCAACAAAGCTAGCAACATCCACAACCCCGTACTTAGGTACCTCCAAAGGGTAATGGCTTGCACTATTTGGGGTAGAATCGAGCTAGGAAACACTAGAACCGATGAATTGTTCATGCTATGGGCAATGCTCCACAACCACCCCGTCAATACTTGTTTTTATTTGATTGATTACCTAGACTTTGTCGGTACTAGACCGGCCGGTAGAGGAGACATAGTGGTGGGTGGCATCATTACATATATAGCTAGGTGTTTTGGAGTGGGTGAAGATGAGGGGATCAAACCAATTGAGGGAAACAATAGGCTTAACATATAGACCCTTATTGCTATGAATTTAATCAAACATCGTCCACCGCTCCATTACCAACTTAAGCTAAATATGCCAATCATGTTTTTATTGCCTAACCCATCTCGGACTACCACCGAGGTGGAAGAAAATTGGTTGTATGTTAATGATGTGCAGGTTCTTGGTGAGCAAGATGATGAAGAGGGAGAAGGTGCTAACTTGCACCATGATGAAGGAGAAGGTGCTAACTTGCACCAAGAGGGGCACCATGGCCATGAAACCGGTGAGCTTAATGAGAATCAAAGATGGACATGGATTCACAATGAAATCGAGAGGATGAGCACCGAGCAACAAAGGCAAGGTGTTGAGATCTCCGGCCTTCGCAATGAAGTTCAAAGGGGCAACCGTGTCAATGATGAAAATAATGAGATGCTCCGTCGGATGATGCAACACCTCCAACTTCAAGGTCCTCCTTACGGACCTCAATAAACAAATGTGAGCTTTCCTCTTCCTCTCTTCCCTTCTTCTTCTTCCTATCTCTCTCATTCTTCTTCTACTCATCTCTTTCTCCTACTCTTCTTCTATTCCTTCTTTCTTCTTCTACTTCTTCTCCTTCTTTTAATTTCTTTTTCTTTTGAATCATTGAGGACAATGCTTCCCCTAAGTGTGGGGGGGCCTAATAAAGTGTCTAGAGTCGTAGTGTTCCCAAACTCCCTTGAACTTTATTCTTTTGTTTTGTTTTTATAGCAAGAGGCATAACTAAGTAGCTTGTTTTTTAATGTAAATATGGCATGAAAATTTTTGTTTTGTCTCTTCCTTAGGTTGCTTCTTGTACATGAAAGTAGTTTCTTGTGTTTCTTATGTTCTTGCTATACCCATATCATGTTTTATTGTGAAATTCTCCAATGAGAAAAGCACCCGGTTGCAATCCTTGAGTAAATGTATGAATAGGTATTTTAAGGAACACACTCTATCTTTAGTGTTAACTTAGACCCTTTAAAGTCTTAAGAGTAAAAGTAGTATAAGTTTGTGTGGGAAAATTAATCAAATTGTTCTTAATTGTTATATTCTTTAATTTGTTAATGTTATATGGGGCGGGAGAATGGCACCAACATATGGGGGAAAGGACAATTACATCCTAACTTCCTAATTGTGGTGGTGACTCCCTAATTTGAACTTAAAGTGAAACCAATTCATCAATGCTAGGGGGAAAGGACAATTACATCCAAAAAGACTTCCTACGTGGAGATGAAACAATAATTTTGCAGCACTGCTTAGGGTGATTTTGAATCTAGGGGGAAAGGACAATTACATCCGAGAAGACTTCCTATGAGGATAGATAGCCCCTAAGCATCTGCAGCCCCTTGTGCTTAATTGTTATGTCTAATTTAATTTTTAACTCAAATTCCCATCACTCTTATATGAAATGAAGAAAGGACTTTTCTCGGTTACTTTAGCACTAAGGATAGAACCTATTCCTCATAATATCTGTCTTATACAGGAGCAAGAAAAGGGTTGGACTGCACACACACACTCACTTGAGACTTGATGTTGGGTAGAATAGGTTTATGAGAAGTATTTGAAATTGTAATTAGTGTACTTGAGGCAAAGCCTTTCTCTTGAGACATTTGTTCTTAATATTGCCATAATCAAATCTTTTGTTGCTGCTATGTTTGCTGCCTTTTGCTTGAGGACAAACAAAGATTCAAGTGTGGGGGAGTTTGATGAGTCATAGATAGTATTATTTATTGCCTTATTTAGTTTAGTTTTATTTTAGATTTGATTTTATTTTATTACATTTTATTTTAGTTTAGAATATTTTACTTCAAATTGTCTTTTATTTTATTTTAGGAATAAATATATGGTGGAAGGTGCCTTGGAGCAAAAGAAAGAGGACTGGAGCAAAATACAGCGCAAGAATACGAAGATACGGGGCAAAAATATATTCCCCCAACTCAGAAGCTTGGCACGGCCCGTGCCAACATGTGGCACGGCCGTGCCCGTCCCAGAAACCCCTTTTGCTGTTTTTTCTTCAAGGCCAAGTTACCCTGTTGCGGCTTTACCGTTTTATCCTTTTAGTTGCTTAGTTTCTAAGTCAATTGTAAAGCTATAAATAGAGTAGCTCTCCACCATAAACAATCATGCTTTACTTTGTTTATTTCAATTGCTATTTTAATAAAAGTCTTTATTTTCCCTTTTACTTTCCTTGCAATTTATTTTACCGTATTTCTCTCTTCTTCCTCCATGTCTACGATGAACATGAGTGAGTAGACTTCTTAGTCTTAGGATTGTTGGGGAGTCTAATGACTCAATCCTAAACAAAACATGTCTAAACCCTAATTTCTATGTAACCCTAATTTCTAATCTAGATTCACCGTCTTAACGTGGATTAACAATTATCAAACTGTGGAAGCGAAAGCGGAGGGTTTGATAATCGTTAATCCATCATCCCAAACATCAATTCATAAAGCGAGAGCGGAGCTTTGATGTTGGAACAAGTGAATCTAGACAATAATTGCAAAACAGTGAAATAGTCTTTGCAATTATTGAGACAAAGAGTAGTTTCAATCCTCTATGCATCTTCTAGTAATCACGTCAGTGAAATAGGCTTGGTTGCTAGAAGTAAACTCTCACCGGACTTTCATCGGAAAGGTGAGGGGCTAAGGGAAACCGGTCTTTAGAAATTAGTGTGTAAATCATGAAATTAGATGTTTAGGTTTTGTCTAGTGAAGGATTAGTTATTAAGATGAACCAATGATCCTAAGGCCCTTTATTATTATTGTTTTTACCTTCAGCAATCAAACTCTCCCTTATCAACTTTCTCTCCTCTAATCATTCATTAAAAGTTAATTAAGTTGAACAACTCCCTAGCGGAACGATACTCTACTTACTACTATTACTTCGATAGGCCGTGCACTTGCGGTTTGGCTCTATCACCCAGTTCGGTGCAACGTCACCTACTCTGGGGGCTACCAAGCCAGGAAGGAAATCCACTAGTAGATCGTATTCAAAGAGCTCTCCACAAACGACGTTTGCACTCTCTTGACCTAGACTCTACAAGAACAGACTTCAGCCTAAGAGTTACCCTAGACCAGAGATCCCCCTCTCACTTCTTTACCACAGATCACAGTCCCAGTGATCTAACTAAACTCAACACAAAAACTTAGGAACCATATCCCATTACATACGATGAACACCACAACCCGGTGTCTATCTCACAACTACCTTCCTTATGCTTACAAGCTTATGGAAGTGAACAACATACAACTCGATGACAGTCCTAAACGTGCATCAAAAGAATACACGAAAGGCTCACACAAAGTGACTCAAAACCCTAGACAATTCTAGCTTTTCTTCGTTATGTTTTGAATACAGTCTTTAGGTCTTGTGTGCTCCTTAAATACTGAAGCAAAGAGATCAGCATGATATCCCAGCTTCAGAATAATCCGCGTGACCATTAAGAAACAGATCTTCCCAAAAAGGAAACTTACCATAATAAGTTCCAGACATTAAATGGAGCATCATGATCACGATATAAACCTTCCTAAGATGCTTCCACAATCTCAGGAATTAAACCTTGTTCTGATCTTCATCCAGAACGCGTAGAGTAGAAAAATCACTGATTGGTGTGGATTCCTTAAGACCAGGGAACGCGTGGTTAAATGTAGGCGAGGCATAGAACAAAACTACTAGGCCTTCATGTTGGAACATCATGTTCCACATCAGTGCTGAATATTTGTTTTAGGCAATAATGAAGCCAACTTACAAATATCCAACAATCTCCCCCTTTGGCAAATTTTTGGCTAAAACAAATTCAGCCCAATCTGAACAATTGCCAGAGAGATAAGCACACATACAATTTTCTTCATTCTTCAAAGGTAGATCATCCATGAAGAAAATACACAGCTCTTGTATTACCAAGGAGTACCATACATATAATACTTCAGTCACAACACTCTTCAGACTTCAGAATTATATCAAGTTCTCAGAATTTACAATCATACTTTTTCACATACAAACATCATCAGTACAGTAGATTAGAGATAAAAGGTACCACATAGGAACACCAGAGTTTTTTGCAGCAGCGGTCAAACAAGGAAACATAACTTCCTAGTATGCAGACGTTAAATGTTCAGACCTTCCACAAAACATCCTTGCCATTGAGAAAAATAAATTCTCAATAGACAATAGTAACAACAGAACATAATCACTCCCCCTCAATCATAGAACCATTGAGTGATTACTCACAAGTACTCCCCCTGAACATGTGCATCCAGGGTTGTATATTTTGTAGGCACATCAGAAGAACAGGCAAGTACAACAAATACATAGAATGTCAGAAAATAAAAACACAGAACATATCAGAGACATGTTCCAACATCACCTACCACCTTCCATCCATTCAACTGGCATAACATATAGGTATGGCAACCATAAGATCTCTCCCCCTTTTTAGCCACAAAATATGTCAAACCCAGAAGCCAGTAATGGACCACCTACAGCTCCTCATGCAAGCAGACTCCAAGCTTGCTTCTCAGAGCCTCAAACTGTTTAACATCTAGAGCTTTGGTGAAGATGTCAGCCAATTGCTCTTCAGTAGGCACATGCTCCAGAGTCACAACCTTGTCTTCGACCAAATCCCTGATGAAGTGATGCCAGATGTTAATAAGCTTTGATCTGCTGTGCTGGATGGGATTTTTAGCGATGTTGATTGCACTTAAGTTATCACAATACAATGTGAGAACATCTTGTCGAACATCATATTCTTCCAGCATTTGATTCATCCACACTATCTGAGAGCAGCAACTTTCTGCAGCAATACATTCAGCTTCTGCAGTAGACAAGGACACAGAGTTTTGCTTCTTGCTGAACCAAGATACCAGGTTGTTGCCAAGGAAGAAACATCCTCCTGATGTGCTTTTTCTATCATCTGTACCTCCTGCCCAGTCAACATTATAATAACCAGTCAAGTTAGAATTCTTACTAAGGGAGCCCAGAAAGTCATAATCTGTGGTGCCACTCATATCTTTCAGAATTCTTTTGATTTGAGCCAGATTATTCATCTTGAGCTTTGCTTGATTTCTTGCATAGCCTCCTGTTACACTATCTGGTCTGTTTGTTGTAAAGTAAAGTGAAATCCCTATCATGCTCCTATACAGACTTGAATCATCAGCTACACCCTCTTCATCTTTGATCAACTTGAAGTGTGTTGCAGCTAGAGTGTTCTTATGACTGGCTTCACCCTGTTTCTGTTCAACAACTTCAGGATTAGTATCTGATTCAACAGCAGTTTCCGGAGTAGTATTTTCTGAAGTAGATTTCTCTGGAAAGGCTTCAACATCAGGTACAACTTCAGGAATCACCACATTAATGAACTCCATGACCACTTGAGTTTTCTTATTCCTTGCTTTGTTTACTCCAAGCTTTGTCACAATGTTCCCGGAATGCTTGCTTTGACAGATAAAAATGGTGTTCTCCATTTGCACATCCAGAAAATAAATCACCTTTCCTACCAGCCTCATCTCAGTTCCAGATTGTATCAGATAAACCACATGTTGAAACATTTGATTAGACATTCCTCCAAGCACAATATTGTTAGGGTGTGTACAAACAACCAGAAATCTTTCAAGCTCTTTCTTCACAGACCAGGTCTTGTCTGCATCACCTTTCTTGTATCTTTGATTGTTACAGGACTCTGCAAGTCTCTTGAGCCAAGGTCTGGGGGCTTGCTCAAGATATGGACAAGCTTTCTTACACACAAGGACAAGAAGATATGAGTTACAATAAATTCTGTGTTCTTCTATACAGACACTTGTATGAAGACACCCATCATTATCCTTTAGAATACAAGCTTCACATACCAGAGGATATATGAATTTCAACTCAACTATAGAGTCAAGGATTTTAACAATTTTGAACTTTTCTTCTAGCTCAGAACCTTGTATCAAACTTTTCTTCTGATAGTGGAAATAGATTTGGTTTCAGTATCAGACTTAGGTACCAAATTTCCACCCATACTTCCTTCACCTTGAGTAGTGGTAGACACTTTATGATGTTCTATCATTACTCGCAACATCTCAATTTGTTCCTCATACTCTGAATCCCATTTGTAACAGTTGTCTCTAGATCTGACCCCTTTCATTATCATTTCTCCTTCTTTGTTCATAACTCTGCATCCGGTCTTCCTGAAGGTAACTTCCAGATCCTGATCACACAACTGGCTTATGCTAATCAGGTTTGAGTGAAGTCCCTCAACCAAAAACACACCTGTTAACTTGGGTAGATTTTTCTTGAGGTTCCCTATTCCTACAACTCTGCCCTTAAAGTTATCAGCAAAGGTAACATGACCTACATCACACTGTTTCAAGTTCTCAAAGTACTTATACTCTCCAGTCATATGTCTACAGCAGCCACTATCAAAGAACCAACCCTTCTCATCAGATGTTGATGTTGATGTATGAATCATCAGACCCACACATTTAGGTTTCCTATCTTCATGTGTTTCACTTTCTACAGATCTGGATTGATACAATTCAGGTGTTTTACATAACTTGAAACTCAACTAATTTTTATGACCTTGTAAGTTGCTAAGAGGACACTTCCAGAAGAAAGGCTCTTTTGACATGGTTATCACTGTACTAGAGGAAGTTACAAAGTCTAACTTTTCAGCTGGGTTCACACTTTTATCTGTCTCATGCTGATCTAGGGACTGGACACAGTTACTAATCTTAAGTTCATTTATCAAGGGTTCAAGAATAGGTCCTATGTCATTAGGTTCATCTAATGTTTGATCATCTAACACCCTAGCATAAGTTTTAGTTCCAGTACTCATCATCTTAACTTGTTGAGAAGCATTGTTAAGATGAGTTTTGACAGATATTACCTGATGATTAAGATCAGCAATTTTGCTCGAATGTTTAGACCTATTATTCTGGAGCTGGTTGAAAATCACATCATGCCCTGATAGAAGCTTCAACATGTTTGTATCATCATGGTCAGGTACCTCGACTTCCTCATCCACAAGATCTTTATCAGTAGAAGATTTGAAAGATATTACCTTGTGAGTTAGATCAGCAATTTTGCTCGAATGATTAGATCTTTCATTCTGGAGCTGGTTGAAAATTTTATCATACCCTGCTAGAAGCTTAGACATGTCTGTATCATCATAGTTAGGTACCATGATTTCCTTACCATGAAGATCTTTATCAGCAGAATTGCACATGGGTATCATTCTTCCAGTCATGGCAGTGACAATTTTGGCAGCATCTCCTCCACCATCTCCATCTTTGTAACAGCCCGGGGCCCACCCGGTCTCACTATTACTCACAAGCTTAATCACTACCCCCCTCTCTAGTAGTGTTTTTGCCTCCCGTGGGAATCGAACCTAGTACCTGGGGATAAGTACTACTTCAATGCATTCCCACTACCAATTGAGCTACTAGCTCAATTGGTAGTGGGAATGCATTGAAGTAGTACTTATCCCCAGGTACTAGGTTCGATTCCCACGGGAGGCAAAAACACTACTAGAGAGGGGGGTAGTGATTAAGCTTGTGAGTAATAGTGAGACCGGGTGGGCCCCGGGCTGTTACAAAAAAAAGGCGCTTTTTTTTTGTAACAGCCCGGGGCCCACCCGGTCTCACTATTACTCACAAGCTTAATCACTACCCCCCTCTCTAGTAGTGTTTTTGCCTCCCGTGGGAATCGAACCTAGTACCTGGGGATAAGTACTACTTCAATGCATTCCCACTACCAATTGAGCTGACATTAGATAAGCCTTACATGTAGTCTATGAACTTTAAAATATTTTTAAAATATATGTAGATATATATTTATATAACTATTGGACTGTCGAAAGAAAAAATAATAATATATATTTATATAACTATGCAGGGTTAAAACAAAAATGTTAAGATAATTAACTTAGTAGATTTAGAAGTTGTAGTCTTGGACTTTAGAAAGGACATTTATTTCTGGTGTGAAATAGATTATGAATTATGATTATAATTACAACTTTAGGTAAATTTAAGGAGAACTTAAAATTATACCTTTGTTACTACTTTTAGTTTAATACATGATTATTTATTTAGTTAGTAACTTAAAAAGGATAATAATCAAACCTTAAAAGATATTATTTTTAGAATGATTAAGATTAAGATAGGAACCAAAAGTCTAATTTGGAGTTCCTATTCCTTTTCTAGCATGTCGAGTGATTCCAATATTTTATCATTCACGAATTTTGAGTTGCAAAGTTCAATAATTCTTGAAGCTAAGAAGTGCTTTGATTTAAAATGTTATGTTAAAATAAGAAGTGATATTTTATTTGGTATAATAATTTTTAGTTGAATGTTTAATTTGGTAATAGTGGTTTAACACTCTAAAGACTAAGATAAATGGTTAATCTAGAAAATTTGATATTCTACTTTAAATAAATTTTTGGACGCCGCACATAAGTTTTAACGGACTTAACGAAGTTTGAAAAACGACATAAAACAAATGAGGTTTTATTGAGACAAATACGTTAAAGATTATTATAATTCTCGGCTGGTTTAAATTAAGATAACCTCGATTAAAGTAAGAAAAGTTTTCTTGATCAAATATTATTTTGAAAGCGTTAGTTAATTTTAGAAAATACAACTTCTAAAAGTGTTAACTTTTACCTTACGAAAAATAATAGAAATAAATCTTGACCATAATCTTAATCTTTAAAGATATGGTCTCTCGAGTGGAAAATTGTCAAAATCCTATTTTATTGCTCTCTTTCAAGTGCGAGTCATATTTTCTTTCTCTCTCTCAGGTCTGATCATCTCTCTATCTGCTTCGGTTTCTTTTCCCTTATCTTATGTGTCGGTGTCTTGAACTTTGAGAGATAAGTGAGATTGTGAGAAAGTTTGAGTGAGAGTTTGGAGAAATGAATAATAAAATAAATAAAAACATTTAATTGGAGGGCTATTGGTGTGAGAACAAAATTGGGAATATCACCTTTGTGAATGCTATTGGGACAGAAATAAAAGGGACAAGGTCAAATTTGTTTGGATAAAAAGTTAGTCGAGGTAAGGGCACCTATCCACTTTTTAGATATACTTATACATGCTAATTTGTTGTGTATAATTGCTCATTTTTCATACGTGTTTAATATTGTGTAAATTTCAAAGTGAATGAATGAATAAATGTATGCATGAGAAAGATCAAATATGATATAGTTAAGTTGTAACATGTGACTAGAAGTATATATACCTATTGAAAAATATTATGTCCATGCATTTCATAGTTACGTGACCACCAGAGAGGAGTCACGAGGTGCACACCGGAGAGGTGGCACGAGGTGCGTTTTAAAACCACCTTATCCCGTAGTGGATCATCGAGTCTGATAGATGAGTAGATACTCATCTCCTTAGTGGCGTGGCCACGACCCTCTGCGGAGGTGTATTAATTCCGGAACATATGCATTGACATATAGGCATTGCATTAGGAGTCGAGTCATAATAAATTTTGTATTAATCTTATTTTTCTACTTGTTTCCATACAAGGGTTAAAATGCGATCTTTAATCCTTGTATAATGTTTGCTTTGTTCATGTTATCTTTATATTTGTTATTTTCGGAAATGGTGACCCTTTCAGTGGATATGTGGGCTATACGCCATTAGATTGTGAAGATTTCGAGGAAAGCCGAGATACGACGGCGGAAGATGGCGATTCCTTCTTCCCGAATGAGTGGACTGTTTCGTTTAGGGAATTTGATCCAACCGCATGATAGATCACGTACACGAGGGACATACTCGAGACCACCCGCATAGTTAGTAGGAGAAATCCTTTAGGGTGAGGTCATTGGTAGGACCAGTTCCCAACTTTATATTTTTCATAGTTAAAGATCAGCTTAGGTTTCTTTTTATTTCAGTTAATACTTTTGTTAGGAAACTTTCCCACTGCGCAGGGATGTAATTGTGTCTTGTAAATTATTCCGTTGTCAAACAAAGCTCTATATAACTCTGACGTTCATTTTGAAAAGGAAACTTTATTTTATTTTGTGAATAAAAGTCTATGATTTGTGATTAAAAAGGTTTAACATTATTCTTTTGATCTTCGTTAAAAAAAAAAAAAAAAAAACAGACACAATTTTTGGTGCTGAAAAATGGGGCGTTACATTGTGGTATCACTACTAGAGAGGGGGGTAGTGATTAAGCTTGTGAGTAATAGTGAGACCGGGTGGGCCCCGGGCTGTTACAATCTTCATCATCAGACCAAGAAACCAACATCCCTTTCTTTTGTTTCTTGAGCAAGGTTGCACATTCAGTTCTAATGTGACCATAACCTCCACATTCAAAGCATTGCACACCTTTGTTTTGATCATTTTTGTCATCATTTCTGTCATACCTTGGGTTGCTTTGTTCCTTGTCAATGTTGAATCAGATGTTCTGCCCACTGCCTCTGATTCTGCTATTGACATGTTTCAAAATTTTGTTGAACTGTCTACCCAGCATAGCCATATCATCTGCAATCTTGCTATCTTCTGCATCTTCATACCACTCATCATTATCAGCTGCATTTACTGTAAAAGCAATGCCTTTTCCTTTCTTCTCAGCTTTGTTGTCAACAACAAGTTCATAGTTCTGTAAAGAACCTATGAGTTCTTCCACTTTCATATTGGAGACATCCTGAGATTCTTCAATAGCTATCACCTTCATATCAAATTTCTTCGGAAGGGATCTGAGAATCTTTCTTACCAATTTCTCATCTGACAGCTTTTCACCAAGAGAATCAAATGAATTTGCAATGTCTAGGACATTCATGTAGTAGTCTTGGATGGTCTCATCCTCCTGCATTTTCAGATTCTCGAATTTGGTAGTTAAGAGCTGAATTCTTGAGCTCTTTACTTTAGAGGTTCCTTCATGTGCTGTCTTGAGAATGTCCCAAGCATCTTTGGCAACATCACATTTTTTGATGAGTCTGAACATGTTTTTGTCAACCCCATTGAAGAGAGTATTCAGAGCCTTTGAATTTGCAAGTGACAGTTCATCTTCAGGAGTAGTCCACTCCTCTTCTGGTTTCAGGACAGTAGTTTTGTTACCATCTTTGTCGAGGGCAACAGGATGTTCCCAACCTTTCAGCACTACTTTCTAGGTTTTGCTGTCAATAGACTTAAGGTAAGCACACATACGTGACTTCCAATAGTTATAATTGGTTCCATCTAATAGAGGTGGTTTGTTAACGAATCCTCCTTCTTTTTCCATCTTGCCAGAATAGATCTCCTCTGGATCTCACCCAATAACAGGCAGGGTGCCTGCTTTGATGCCAATTGAAATTCTGGCACGCTAGTTTAAGATGTTTCACGTAATGTTCCAACACTTAATTAACAGATCCAGATGTTGAACAGAATGTTTGAAACATTAAACTAACAGTTAACAGCAAAAACATAAAACTAATAAAGCAGATAAAGAACACAATGATTTGTTAACCCAGTTCGGTGCAACGTCACCTACTATGGGGGCTACCAAGCCAGGAAGGAAATCCACTAGTAGATCGTATTCAAAGAGCTCTCCACAAACCACGTTTGCACTCTCTTGACCTAGACTCTACAAGAACAGACTTCAGCCTAAGAGTTACCCTAGATCAGAGATCCCCCTCTCACTTCCTTACCACAGATCACAGTCCCAGTGATCTAACTAAACTCAACAAAAAAACTTAGGAACCATATCCCATTACATACGATGAACACCACAACCCGATGTCTATCTCACAACTACCTTCCTTATGCTTACAAGCTTATGGAAGTGAACAACATACAACTCGATGACAGTCCTAAACGTGCATCAAAAGAATACACGAAAGGCTCACACAAAGTGACTCAAAACCCTAGACAATTCTATCTTTTCTTTGTTATGTTTTGAATACAGTCTTTAGGTCTTGTGTCCTCCTTAAATACTAAAGAAAAGAGATCAGCATGATATCCCAGCTTCAGAACAATCCGCGTGACCATTAAGAAACAGATCTTCCCAAAAAGGAAACTTACCATAATAAGTTCCAGACATTAAATGGGGCATCATGATCACGATATAAACCTTCCTAAGATGCTTCCACAATCTCAGGAATTAAAACTTGTTCTAATCTTCATCCAGAACGCGTAGAGTAGACCAATCACTGATTGGTGTGGATTCCTTAAGACCAGGGAACGCGTGGTTAAATGTAGGCGAGACATAGAACAAAACTACCAGGCCTTCATGTTGGAACATCATCTTCCACATCAGTGCTGAATATTTGTTTTAGGCAATAATGAAGCCAACTTACAAATATCCAACAATCTCCCCCTTTGGCAAATTTTTGGCTAAAACAAATTCAGCCCAATCTGATCAATTGCCAGAGAGATAAGCACACATACAATTTTCTTCATTCTTCAAAGGTAGATCATCCATGAAGAAAATACACAGCTCTTGTATTACCAAGGAGTACCATACATATAATACTTCAGTCACAACACTCTTCAGACTTCAGAATTATATCAAGTTCTCAGAATCTACAATCATACTTTTTCACATACAAACATCATTAGTACAGTAGATTAGAGATAAAAGGTACCACATAGGAACACCAGAGTTTTTTGCAGCAGCGGTCAAACAAGGAAACATAACTTCCTAGTATGCAGACGTTAAATGTTCAGACCTTCCACAAAACATCGTTGCCATTGAGAAAAATAAATTCTCAATAGACAATAGTAACAACAGAACATAATCACTCCCCCTCAATCATAGAACCATTGAGTGATTACTCACAAGTACTCCCCCTGAACATGTGCATCCAGGGTTGTAGATTTTGTAGGCACATCAGAAGAACAGGCAACTACAACAAATACACAGAATGTCAGAAAATAAAAACACAGAACATATCAGAGACATGTTCCAACATCACCTACCACCTTCCATCCATTCAACTGGCATAACACTTAGGTATGGCAACCATAAGATCTCTCCCCCTTTTTATCCACAAAATATGCCAAACCCAGAAGCCAGTAATGGACCACCTACAGCTCCTCATGCAAGCAGACTCCAAGCTTGCTCCTCAGAGCCTCAAACTGTTTAACATCTAGAGCTTTGGTGAAGATGTCAGCCAATTGCTCTTCAGTAGGCACATGCTCCAGAGTCATAACCTTGTCTTCGACCAAATCCCTGATGAAGTGATGCCAGATGTTAATAAGCTTTGATCTGCTGTGCTGGATGGGATTTTTAGCGATGTTGATTGCACTTAAGTTATCACAGTACAATGTGAGAACATCTTGTCGAACATCATATTCTTCCAGCATTTGATTCATCCACACTATTTGAGAGCAGCAACTTTCTGCAGCAATACATTCAGCTTCTGCAGTAGACAAGGACACAGAGTTTTGCTTCTTGCTGAACCAAGATACCAGGTTGTTGCCAAGGAAGGAACATCCTCCTGATGTGCTTTTTCTATCATCTGTACCTCCTGCCCAGTCAACATTATAATAACCAGTCAAGTTAGAATTCTTACTAAGGGAGCCCAGGAAGTCATAATCTGTGGTGCCACTCATATCTTTCAGAATTCTTTTGATTTGAGCCAGATTATTCATCTTGAGCTTTGCTTGATTTCTTGCATAGCCTCCTGTTACACTATCTGGCCTGTTTGCTGTAAAGTAAAGTGAAATCCCTATGATGCTCCTATACAGACTTGAATCATCAGCTACACCCTCTTCATCTTTGATCAACTTGAAGTGTGTTGCAGCTAGAGTGTTCTTATGACTGGCTTCACCCTGTTTCTGTTCAACAACTTCAGGATTAGTATCTGATTCAACAGCAGTTTCCGGAGTAGTATTTTCTGAAGTAGATTTCTCTGGAAAGGCTTCAACATCAGGTACAACTTCAGGAATCACCACATTAATGAACTCCATGACCACTTGAGTTTTCTTATTCCTTGCTTTGTTTACTCCAAGCTTTGTCACAATGTTCCTGGAATGCTTGCTTTGACAGATAAAAATGGTGTTCTCCATTTGCACATCCAGAAAATAAATCACCTTTCCTACCAGCCTCATCTCAGTTCCAGATTGTATCAGATAAACCACATGTTGAAACATTTGATTAGACATTCCTCCAAGCACAATATTGTCAGGGTGTGTACAAACAACCAGAAATCTTTCAAGCTCTTTCTTCACAGACCAGGTATTGTCTGCATCACCTTTCTTGTATCTTTGAATGTTACAGGACTCTGCAAGTCTCTTGAGCCAAGGTCTGGGGGCTTGCTCAAGATATGGACAAGCTTTCTTACACACAAGGACAAGAAGATATGAGTTACTATAAATTCTGTGTTCTTTTATACAGACACTTGTATGAAGACACCCATCATTATCCTTTAGAATACAAGCTTCACATACCAGAGGATATATGAATTTCAACTGAACTATAGAGTCAAGGATTTTAACAATTTTGAACTTTTCTTCTAGCTCAGAACCTTGTATCACTAGCTTAGCCTTGTTACCTGTCACATCATCTGAACTGATAGTGGAAATAGATTTGGTTTCAGTATCAGACTTAGGTACCAAATTTCCACCCATACTTCCTTCACCTTGAGTAGTGGTAGAGACTTTATGATGTTCTATCATTACTCGCAACATCTCAATTTGTTCCTCATACTCTGAATCCCATTTGTAACAGTTGTCTCTAGATCTGACCCCTTTCATTATCATTTCTCCTTCTTTGTTCACAACTCTGCATCCGGTCTTCCTGAAGGTAACTTCCAGATCCTGATCACACAACTGGCTTATGCTAATCAGGTTTGAGTGAAGTCCCTCAACCAAAAACACACCTGTTAACTTGGGTAGATTTTTCTTGAGGTTCCCTATTCCTACAACTCTGCCCTTAAAGTTATCAGCAAAGGTAACATGACCTACATCACACAGTTTCAAGTTCTCATAGTACTTATACTCTCCAGTAATATGTCTAGAGCAGCCACTATCAAAGAACCAACCCTTCTCATCAGATGTTGATGTTGATGTATGAATCATCAGACCCACACATTTATGTTTCACTTTCTACAGATCTGGATTGATACAATTCAGGTGTTTTACATAACTTGAAACTCAACTGATTTTTATGACCTTGTAAGTTGCTAAGAGGACACTTCCAGAAGAAAGGCTCTTTTACAGGCTTAGTTAAGAGAGGTTCTGAATGATGTTCTAGCATTTTGACAGGGTTATCCACTGTACTAGAGGAAGTTACAAAGTCTAACTTTTCAGCTGGGTTCACACTTTTATCTGTCTCATGCTGATCTAGGGACTGGACACAGTTACTAATCTTAAGTTCATTTATCAAGGGTTCAAGAATAGGTCCTATGTCATTAGGTTCATCTAATGTTTGATCATCTAACAACTTAGCATAAGTTTTAGTTCCAGTACTCATCATCTTAACTTGTTGAAAAGCATTGTTAAGATGAGTTTTGACAGATATTACCTGATGATTAAGATCAGCAATTTTGCTCAAATGTTTAGACCTATTATTCTGGAGCTGGTTGAAAATCACATCATGCCCTGATAGAAGCTTCAACATGTTTGTATCATCATGGTCAGGTACCACGACTTCCTCATCCACAAGATCTTTATCAACAGAAGATTTGAAAGATATTACCTTGTGAGTTAGATCAGCAATTTTGCTCGAATGATTAGATCTTTCATTCTGGAGCTAGTTGAAAATTTTATCATACCCTGCTAGAAGCTTAGACATGTCTGTATCATCATAGTCAGGTACCATGATTTCCTTACCAGGAAGATCTTTATCAGCAGAATTGCACATGGGTATCATTCTTCCAGTCATGGTGTAAAACTTATGAAGATTAGCTCAGGTTCTTATGTCAGAAGCTACATGAAAAGTGTAATGAAAAACCTTTAAGCAACCATGAAATTGCTCTTGAAGATTTTATCATATCTGGCATTGACAGAAGCAGAATGACTTCTATGATTTATAGTATTTATAAGAACAATGGCAGAGGAATTGGTTTTCCAGAAGTGAAACTTGAGAAAACCAATCTTAAATCTTGTTGTGAATGCATCAAGAAAGGTCTGAAAACCTTCTTTGTACCTGAAGGTGCTGAGTTGGAAACTGTTGTTCAATCAGAACCTGAAGCTTCTGGCTCTAAGGCTAAGATTACTTCAAAGCCAAAGAACTCTAAGCCAAAGGCTATGATCAAATCTGAATCCAAGACTTCAAAGATCAGGATCCTGAAAAGATCAGAACCTGTTCCTCAGAGTCTGGTGAAACCAAAATCTGAGGTTCTGAAGTCTAAGTTTCAGAAGAAGACAGTTACTGCTTCTGAAGTACCAAAACCTAAGGTGATGGTTAATCAGAAGCAATCCAACTCACAGCACAAGGTACAAGAAGTGAAGAGTAAAGCATCAAGTACTAACCTTTCAGGACCCATAGGACAATGGGTACCTAAATCTGAAAATGTCAATGATGCAGGTATGTCTAAGAGCAGCACCAAAGCAAAAATCATGGTACCTAGACAGCGGTTGCTCAAGACACATGACAGGAGAAAAGTCCAGCTTCCTCAGCCTAACAATGAAGGAAGGAGGAAGTGTGAAATTTGGAGGCAACCAATCTGGCAAGATCATAGGTACAGGAACTATTGGTAATTCCTCTACCTCAATTAATAATGTATGGTTGGTAGATGGTCTTGAACATAACCTTTTGAGCATTAGTCAATTTTGTGATAATGGTTATGATGTGCTTTTTGAGAAAACCAACTGTACTGTAATCAACAAGGAAGACAAATACATTGTGTTCAAGGGAAAGAGAGTTGATAATGTCTACAAAATCAATTTTTCTGAACTGGCTGATCAGAAGGTGATTTGCCTTCTATCAGTGAATGATAAGAAATGGATGTGGCACAGAAGGTTGAGACATGCTAACTGGAGATTAATCTCTAAGCTTAGTAAGTTACAACTTGTCAAAGGGCTACCAGACATTGACTATCATTCAGATGCACTCTGTGGTGCATGTCAGAGAGGGAAAATTGTGAAATCATCTTTTAAAACCAAAGACATTGTTTCAACCTCCAGACCCTTAGAACTACTCCATATTGATTTATTTGGACCAGTAAGTACTGCATCCTTATATGGAAGTAAATATGGATTAGTCATTGTTGATGATTATAGCAGATGAACTTGGGTGAAATTCATAAAGAGTAAAGATGTTGCTTGTGATGTATTCAGTAGTTTCTGCACTCAAATTTAATCTGAAAAAAAAATCAAAGATTTTGAAAGTCAGAAGTGATCATGGTGGAGAGTTTGAAAATGAGCCATTTGAAGCTTTTTGTGAAAAACATGGAATTGTCCATGAATTCTCTTCTCCTAGAACTCCACAACAAAATGGGGTTGTAGAGAGAAAGAATAGAACTTTACAAGAAATGGCTAGAACCATGATTCATGAAAACAATTTACCAAAACATTTTTGGGCAGAAGCAGTGAATACAACATGTTATGTCCAAAACAGGATCTATATCAGAACTATTTTGGAGAAAACAGCATATGAACTCTTTAAAGGAAGAAAACACAATATCTCTTACTTTCATCAATTTGGATGTACATGTTACATTCTTAATAACAAGTTCTACCTAAAGAAATTTGATGCCAAAGCCCAAAGAGGAATCTTCTTAGGTTACTCTGAAAGGTCAAAGGCATACAGAGTGTATAATTCAGAAACACTTTGTGTTGAAGAATCTATGCACGTTAAATTTGATGACAAAGAGCTTGAAGATAAAACTTCAAAGCAAGGTGAAAGTGTTGCAGAGATACAGGTTCCTGAAGCTACTCCAGAACCTGATCAGATAGCTGAATCTGAAGAAAGTCCAGAAGCTGAACCCACATCAGAAGCGCAAGATGAAGCTGCTTCTGATGAAGCACAAGATGGCTCGCATCAAGCAGATCCTCCCAGAAACACATTCAAGCACAAGCCTTCACATCCTGAGGAATTAATCATTGGAAACAAAGATAGTCCAAGAAGAACAAGATCATACTTCAGACAAGAAGAATCAATGATTGGACTGATCTCAATGATTGAACCTACCACAGTTGATGAAGCACTTTCAGATGATGGATGGATCTTAGCTATGCAAGAAGAGTTGAATCAATTTCAAATAAATGATGTGTGGGATCTGGTACCCAAACCTCAGCACAAGAACATTATTGGAACAAAATGGGTATTCAAAAACAAGTTGAATGAGCAAGGAGAAGTAACAAGAAACAAAGCCAGACTTGTTGCACAAGGGTATAGTCAACAAGAAGGAATTGATTACACTGAAACATTTGCTCCAGTTGCAAGATTGGAAGCAATCAGGTTACTTTTGTCCTATGCAGTTAATCATGGCATAATATTATATCAGATGGATGTCAAGAGTGCATTTCTTAATGGTGTCATAGAAGAAGAAGTGTATGTCAAGAAACCTCCTGGATTTGAGGATATTAAATATCCTGACCATGTTTTTAAACTGTAGAAATCACTATATGGCTTGAAACAAGCTCCCAGAGCTTGGTATGATAGACTAAGTAATTTCTTAATCAAAAATGATTTTAAAATGGGACAGGTTGATACAACACTCTTCAGAAGGACCATTGGGAAAGATATTCTTGTTGTGCAAATATATGTTGATGATATAATATTTGGTTCTACTAATGCATCTCTTTGCAAGGAATTTTCTAAGTTAATGCAGGATGAATTTGAAATGAGCATGATGGGAGAGTTGAAGTTCTTCCTGGGCATTCAAATTAATCAATGCAAAGATGGAGTCTATGTTCATCAATCAAAGTATACAAAGGAGCTTCTGAAGAAGTTCAAGCTTGAAGATTGTAAAGTGATGAACACTCCAATGCACCCTACGTGCACCTTAAGCAAAGAAGATGAAGGAGGTAAAGTAGATCAGAAGCTGTACAGAGGTATGATTGGTTCTTTGTTATACCTCACTGCATCTAGGCCAAATATTTTATTCAGTGTATGCTTGTGTGCAAGATTCAAATCAGATCCTAGAGAATCTCATATGACTGCTGTCAAGAGAATCTTCAGGTATTTGAAAGGAACAACTAATCTTGGAATCCTTTATAGGAAATCCTTAGATTATAAGCTAATTGGATTCTGTGATGCTGATTATGCTGGTGATAGGATTGAAAGAAAGTCAACCAGTGGCAATTGTCAATTTTTGGGTGATAATATTATATCCTGGACTAGCAAAAGACAAACAACTATTGCTATGTCTACAGTAGAAGCAGAATACATTTCAGCTGCAAGTTGTTGTACACAACTACTTTGGATGAAACATCAGTTGGAAGACTATCAGATAATTGCTAACAGTATTCCCATTTATTGTGATAATACTGCTGCTATTTGTTTGTCTAAAAATCCAATTTTGCATTCAACAGCTAAGCACATTGAAATTAAACACCATTTTATCAGAGACTATGTTTAAAAAGGAATTTTAGATATACAGTTCATTGATACTGAAAACCAATGGGCTGATATATTTACTAAGCCTTTAACTGTTGAAAGGTTTGATTTTATAAAGAAAAATTTGAACATGCACTTTGTGTCTGATTAAATGTCTGCTTGCTCCTGAATAGGATTTTAGGTTCTGAAGTTAGTTCAGAAGCAGTAGTTCATCAGAAGCTCTTTAGTGAGATTCTGAGGAAAACTCGCTTCTGATGATGACGTTAGCATCTGAAGTCCAGAAGCTGGATTTTATGCTTCTGAATAGTAGAGTTAGTGGAAACGTTGGGAGTTACTTTTTATGGTAACTTCTGGCCCACAAACTTGGTAGTTACTCTAAAAGTTTCTGACGTGGCTTGTCTGTATTGGTGTATAACTAAAAAGGGCAATGATGATTTAATAGCTTTGAAAAGTACTTTCACGCGCCCCCAATTTGTCATTAATGTTATGTTTGTTTGTCTCTTTTGAATTGCAATCATTTTTACTCTTAACACTTTGACAATTCACACACTACTCACTTCACAAACAAAAGTAAGCGCATTCTCTCAACCTTAGAACCCTAAAATCATCATCTTCTTCAAATCTTCTTCAATTAATCAATGGCATCATCAAGCTCAAAAGTTTCAGAATCAACTGCGCGAATGGTTCCTGAATATGACTACAAAGGAAGAAGCATGAAACTAGAAGAATGGGAACTACAAGTTCAGATAGAAAATCCAGTGGATTTCGGATCACTAGCTTTTCATAAGTGTTGGATCAGAAGCTACTATGAAAAGCAAGGACTCATGCAATACTTCAAGATGTTGAATGGACCAACATACGAAGCATTGGTTAGGCACTTCTGGGTAAGAGCGAAAATCTATGACAAAATAGCATCTTTAGCAGAAGAAAGTCAAATGGTGTTGATTTATCCAGAACTGGAGGGGAAGACGAGAGAAGAAATGGGACTTGATCCTTTTACCGGTGTTGAAATCAGGTCCAGTATCTGTGGAATTCCAGTAAGGATTGCTGAATGGCAGATAGAAGCTGTAATTGGTATAGAAGCTTCTGGAAAGTATTCTGGAATTGATCTTTCAAATGCTGCTGAAGAACGCATTTGGAAAGAAAAAGCTAATTTGGTCATATATAATTCCACGAAAGAAGGAAAATATGCTGACTTAAACATGGAAAAGAAGATACTTCTGAAGATTCAGAATGAAGATTTACTTCCATGTGGTGGAAATGAGAAACCCAATTTGGCTAAAAAAGTCTTTCTCCAGCACTTCATCAAACAGGAAAAGGTGAATGTGCCAAAATACATGTTCAAGTATTTGATAGAATGTCTGAAAAAGAGTTAGCTACAGAACAGTCCTTGGGTTCCTTATGGAAGACTCTTATCAGAAATATTCTATCAAGGAGGAATTTTGGACAGGCTAAGCAGTGTTGAAGCCTTCACAGATAAGATGATTGACACTAAGACTGGGAAGTTCATCAATGCTAATACACTCGTGCATATGAAGCTAATCAGTGAGGTCACCAAGCTTCAAACTGATTTAAGTGAATCCCATGTCAGGTCTGATCTTATGAGAGATTTTCCACCCATCTGCAAGAAGGACCCTATTGATGTGCAGATGTACTACATCAAGGATCACTATGAGGCAACCAACAAGGTTATCAGGTTGGATGAGGTACCTGAGGAAATGTATGGTGGTGTGGTGCCTCTAGCGAAAGGCAGAAGATCAAAAAGAAAAATGACTGCAGAAGAGTACATGGAAGTTGAAAAATCTGCAAAGAAGGCAAAGGTCACTTCTGATAAGCTTAAAATTGGTGGTTCTGCAATGCCATCAATTGAAGAAGCTATTGAAGACATGGATTCAAGGTTTATCCTGGATGTTGGTATTGCTCTTGATCAACCTGCAATACCAAAGAAGAAGAGGAAGCCAGCAGTAAGGAGGACCAAGGATTTTCCTCATGTTACTGAGAAAGCAGAAGCTGCTACTACTGCTTCTGAAGCTATTGGAAAGGCTTTAGAGATTGCTTCTGATCTTCAAGAGATGGTTATGACAGAGGCTTCACAACTTCTTAACATGCCTGGTACTGTTGAACGTGATCAGAAGAGAACAGCTGAACATTCAGAACCGGTAATACATGAGATATCCAGTGACTCTCCTTTAACTTCCTTAGAGACCCCATTATCATCATCTTCTGATTCTGATGATGATATAGCCATAGGACTTATTTTTCGATAACCAGTAAAAAGCCATCCAACATCAACCAAGATCAACACAAAACCCTCTCAGTCAAGCTCTTATGAACCAGTTGGTCATATAATCAATCAAAAGCTTGAAGAAATAGCTGAGAGAAGAGACAAAGTCATTGATACTATCCTCCGCCATAACCCTCAACCTCTTAAAATTCAACCGCTCAACATGATCATACCAGAAAATGTTCAATCCACCCCAGAGAAAGCCTCTGAGACAACTCCAAAAGCAGCTGCTTCTGAAAAAGTTGTTTCAGAACGCCCCCATCAACAAACACCTGAACCACACAAACCCACATCACCCCCAAAACAACAATCACCATTACTTGACATTGACCCCCAAACCAACATTCAAACTCAACAAACTTCACCACAACAACCACCTCAATCTAACCCACAACCAGAGCATAATGAACCACAAGAAGAACAGACTTTACCCAAATCCACTCCCATGGATATTGACAATCATCAAGTCAATCTCCAAGCCTCAACCTCAACCTCACACATCGCTTCTGACCAACCATCATCTTCAACTCCATCTCAACAAATCACCATTTCAGAATCCCACCCTGCTCAAGACCTTATTCTTAGTGATTCTGACCTTGAAACCCTTGAACAACCACCCATGGACATCCTGGAATCTGATTATATGGATGTAGAGCTACTCAAGATCCTCTCTAAAATGCATGATCTGGTGGATCAAAGAAGGACAACTGATCTCACCAATGCATATGAAGAAAGATGGGCATCACTTCAGAAGAAAGCTACTGAGATGATAGAGGCGATAAAGAACAAATGCATCAGAATCAAGGGAGCTACTGTCAGAAGATTGCTCAAGGATCTGAAGCAAAGGCTTAGAGCTGGAGGTCCTAGACTGCTTCTGGCAAATAAGTCATTCTTTTCAGAAGCTGAATACTTGACCAGAGAGGCAAGGATGTTCAAGCTGCTCAGGCAGAGGATGGCACAGCAACAGCAGGAAGCTAAAGCAAGGGAACTAGAACTTCTTTAGAGGCAACAAACTCTTGAAGAACTGGTGAAGAAGCAAGCAGAAGAATTAGAGAAGATGAAGAAACAACAACAAACCAACCCTTAGTTGCACACCTTAGTGTTAATATTTTGTTTGTTGTTTGTTTTAGTTACTTTAGTTCTTGCTTCTGAACATTCCTTGTTTTATCTTTTTACTGCTTCTGATGCTTAGTTGATTCTGATTCATACAATGGCTGGATATTTTTTTTAATTTTACTTAGTTTTTTTTCATACTCTGATTATATTTTTGATGAGATTATAGGTTCTAATTTTAGTTATACTCTCTTCTTGTTTGAGTTTTTCTCAAATCTTTTTGTTGTTATTGCTTTATTTGCTTTTTGCTAATGATAAAAGGGGGAGCATATGTGATAGTATTTAAAGGCTCTGAGCCCCATTAATGATATTTGAAAATTTTGAAAAACTTCTATTTTTTTTGTTTTACCTAAAGAGGGGTGCATCAAAAATGAGGGAGTATCAAATTTCAAATAAAAATTAATTGAACCACTCTTCTCATCTATAATTCATTTCATTTAAAGCTCTGATGTTATTATTATGCGTTAAATGAATTTAATTAACCTGGATAGAACTTAGGGGGAGCTTACAAACCTCACCTTAAAGTCTATCAGACTCGGGGGGAGTTTGAGCTTACAAACCTCAGATTCTGAGCTTACAAACCTCAGAACCCCAAAGTTAACTTGTTAATTAGATTAACAACAATTGATCAATTTTAAATACTATTGTTTGTCATCATCAAAAAGGGGGAGATTGTTGGAACAAAATGTGTTTAACAATGAACCTTAAAGAGTTTTGATGATAACAAGGTATTAAAAATTGTAAATTGCACTAGCTAATATTTGTTCAAATGTACAGGACCATAATTAAAAGTTACATCATTTATTGGTTCTGAATGAGCAAATAAAGAGCAAAAGGAGTCAACAAAATTTGAAGCTTAGACGCTCCTGAAGACAACTTGCTTCTGAAGAGAATAAGCGCTCCTGAAGTAAAGCCGCTCCTGAAGTTAGTAAAGTGCTCCTGAAGAATAGTGCTCCTAAAGACAAGAGGTCCAGAAGCTGCATCATCAGAAGCTGCATTTTCAGAAGCTGCATTATCAGAAGCTGCATCATTAGAAGCTGCGTTATCAGAAGTTGCCTCATCAGAAGCCATTTCACCATAAGCTGAAGATCAACTGAATTTGAGAAATTCAAGGATTCAAGAGTTGTGTCATGGATCGAAATTCATCAAAGGACGACAAAAGATCAGTGGAATTTTGCAACGGTCATTTTAAAGGTGTTTGAAGACATGTGCTTGCAATTTTGGACGAAAGCGTTGACATTGTACGAACTGTACAACCACCTTCTCCACTACTCTGTTTTGTGTCCACGCTACAAGACAAGAAAACAGCTCCAGAATACGGCTTCGCCTGCATAGATGTTCCTTTGGATAAGGAATGGATTTCAAATTGGTTCTTCATAGGACAACAACCAAATCAGGCAAATGATCATTGGTGAAAGATCAAGCTTCAACAACGACTCTTTGATGTGCTGGAAATTTCACAACGTCTCTTTCACACCTCTATATAAAGGAGTGAAGACTTAGAGATTTGGTAATGCTGAACGAAAGACTCACAACATTCTTACAAGTGTCAAACCTCTGCTGAAATTGTTCTGCATTCACTTAGAATTTCTGTGTCTCAAAGTTTCATCTTAGAAATTCTTAAGTTATTGAGTCTGTATCTGATTTGTATTGTGAGCACCTCTGATTGTATATCAAGTGTTCAACCTTAAACAATTTTCTGTGTAATTTTGTTTAGTTAGAAGTCTCTTGCAGTTGTGCTTGAGCAGGGAAGTCTCTTGATTGTGTTCTTGAGCATAGGAAGACTCTTGCAAAGTGTGCTTGAGAAAAGAAAGTCTCTTGCAGGTGTGCTTGAGCAATTGTAATCAGATATTACTCTTAGTGAAATCTTCTTGGAAGTGAAAGGGCGACTGGACTACTTCCGGATTGTGGAAGGAAACATTATAATTCCTTTGTGTCGTTCTTCTTCTCTCTCTCTGTTTTATTCCGCTGCATTTAGATTCTGATTACCACTTCAGAAGCTGTTTCACTTAGCTTCTGACAAGTGTGTTCAGTTTTTAGGAGAAACGAAGAATTTTCCAAAAACACAATTCAACCCCCCTTCTTGTGTTTTTCTCACCTTCAGAAGCAACCCGCACATGTGGTGGTGTAGCAAATCATACACCAGGAAGTGGAGTAAACCGTAGATGGGGGTATAGAGGAGGACCTTACGACTTGTCTCTTCGACGTCGTATGAGGACCTCATTTCCTGTAGGTTTTGGTATGGTCAAGTAAGTACTCAGTTGAATTAATTGATTGATTTCCTTTTTTTTTTGGAATACAAGAGGGCCGAAGTTAAAAATAAAAAAGGTAACACCTTATTAGAAGAGGTTTAGAAACCCTAGTCTTGTCAGGTAATAATAACGAACTAATCTAAACGACAGACATCTTTTAAAAAGCATCAAATCAGTTACACTTTCACACGCTAATTTTGCAAGAGCATCTGCACAAGAATTGAATTCCTGATAAGCATGACAAATTCAAACATCCCAATCCAATCCCAAAAGCTCTCAACAATTAACGAGTAAACTACATCTAGATGCAAAACAACCTCTACCTTTCATAAGATATATTTTTTTAACAAACCTTTCATAAGAATTTGATTGCTTTTTTTTTTTGGTACAAAGAATTTGATTGCTTTATTTAGTTGTAATAAGTTTATATTAATTTTAATTGTTTTATTCAGATAAACAATAATGTTTTACTAAATTTAATTGTTTTGCTTGTTTTATTTAGTTTTATAATAAAGTTTTTATTAATTTCAGTTGTGTTATTAGTTATGTAATAATGTTATAATGTTTTATATTTTAGTTGTTTTGTTTTGTTTTGATAGTTTTATTTAGTTATATAATAATGTTTTATCATTCTTAATTGTTGTGATTGTATTAGTTAGTTATATAATATATTTAATTTAAAATTTATGCATGGGCACAATAAAAGGAATTAAAGGTAACATCACACGATAATTTAGATGAGTCTACGGCAGAGCCGACGAGGAAAGTGGGTGGCCAATTATAACAAGGACTGAATTTACAGTTTGTTTGATAGACATCGTCAAACTGAGGTACATGATTGCGTTGCTAGGGTGTACATGCTGCTGCTAGCTAGGTTTACTAATTTTTCCAAACAAAAGTTAAATTTGTGTAAAGGTAAAACAACTACTTCAATTTAGGAATTTTTCAACTGCGTAGATATTGCTGAGAGCAGCTACTTTGGCTACACCGTACAAGTACTTGAAAGTAGGCATGACAATGGGGCGGGTGGGGACGGGTTTTACATTCCCCGTCCCCATACCCGATTGTCATGTACTTAACCGTTACCCTACCCATACCCAACGGGGATGAGAAATTGAACCCCAACCCCGTCCCCAACGGGTTCGGGTATCCCCGCCCCATCCCCGTCCCCACATTGAATAATTTTTTTTTAATAAAAAATAGAAGTTTTTTTGAAATCATTAGAGAAATGTTGTAATGCATTATCCAACAATATGCTCACTTTAACATTTGTTAGATCGATTGGTTTAGTTGCCTCATTAAATATCAATGGTAGTTTTTATAACACGACAATTATTAAACAAAATAACATGACATATCAACATAAAACAGTTTTCTGCATTCGGGACGGGTTTGGGTATGGGTTTGGGGTGGATACCTATATACCCGTTACCCGTCCCATACCAGTGTTTTGGAATCGGGGAAAACCCAAACTCATACCCATACCCAGTCAAAACGGGGAAAACCCGTCAAATTGGGTTTGGTTCGGGTGGGTAACCACGGGTATGGGTTTTGTTGCCATGCCTACTTGAAAGGTGATCCTATGTTTATCAATAAGTATCTTGGATGATGTGTGGTTTGATATTAATGTTAGAGAGTAAATATTATTATTGTTTTGATGTTTATTATTATAATAATTTATCATGGTTTCAATTTATTATTATAGTTTCAATTTATTATTATTTCTAGATTTTTATTTTGTAACAATGTTGGATTCATGATTATTATTTTACTCTTGGTAATCGACCACAAATATTGGTTTTCTGTGCTGAGCCAGGAAGAGGTGTTGCTCGAGCTATGTGATGGAAGTATAAGCAAGAGACTCTTAGGATTGATAGGATGTATGGGCTGATAAATGAGATGTCTGACACCTACATATGTCATATGGAATCCATTTGAGAATCGATGTTAGGTAATCCCATTTGATAATATATGTCTTTACAGTGATTGTCTTTGATGGTTCAACAAAGTAGTTCCTTACTTGTCTGAGAGATGCCTCCAACATGTTAGATACATAAATATATGCCGCCACCACCTTCAGATGACCATACTTTTTATGTAGATACAAAGCAAATTGATTACTATTTGAGTGTGAATTGAGTCATTGGAGGAGCACTTTTGATGACATATCCATTTGAGATCACACGGACATACATGGAGTGGTACTACAAAGTACACATCATCCTTTAATAGGCCTTGCTAAGACCTGTATATACTAGTCTCTATTTCAATGTATAGAGTCCACGATAATGCAGGATCTTCTTATTTGAGATCATCTTTGATTGCTTTTGAGTTACAGGGTTACTTAGACAAGTTCAGGGACATGCCAAAGGAACCCATGTTTAGAGGTTTGTGTGAGCATTAGACTTGACTCGTTGTGGACGTTTACATTAGTTATCTTGATTTTTTTATGTGTAGTATTATCATTGATAGAATATAGAACATAAATCTGAAGTCGATAATACAATCTATAACATAACTAAGATAGCTAATTTAAAGTCCACCACGAGCCAAGTTTAATATTTTATACAAATGCCTAAACACGAGTTCTTTTTGCATTCCCCTGAACTCGTTTATGTAACCATGTAGCTCGGAAGAAATTGAAGACAATCTCGAATAAAAAGGTCCTACATCATCGGAGGCTCTATACGCTATAATAGAGAATGGTTTATATGGATCCTTGGTATGACGTATCAAATGAGGATGTGATGGTTTGTCGTAGCACTATATCTATGTTTTTGTGACCTGAAATTAATTTCACCAAAAGTGATGCTTCAACGAATCGATGCACACTAGAATGGTAATCAGTCCACGCGACATCTACATCAAAGGTGTGAAAATTTGAAGGTGATGGTGGTATATATTGTTTGTTGAAACTGTTGAAGTCAACTGTCAGGCAAGTAAGAAACTACTTTGTTGCACCAACAAAGACAACAAACGTAAAGACATGTATCACAAAATGAGATTACCTAACGAATGACTCTCAAATGGATGTCATATGACATATATGGGTTTCAAAACATTTTTCACCCTTTGTGTTTAATCAACCTTAAGAGTCCCCGGCTTATACTTCCACCGCATAGCTGAAGCGAAACCTCTTTATGGCTCATCACATTAAATCCAGATCTCTGCTCAATTACGAAAAGTTGCAAAATATTCATGAATCCAACATTGTTACTTAATAAAGAAAATAGAAATAATAATACATTATAGCTATAATAATAAATGAAAACTATAACAATAAGTTGAAACTATAAAAAAATTATTATAACAAATAATCAAAACAATAATAATAACTATAAATAATTCATCTCTAACATTACAATAAAACTGTAGGTAGAAGAATCACATATTCTCTGAGCTTCTTACAAGTAAATATAAAGCCATATCTTAGGTACTTATCCAATGTAACTGAAGCAACGACACCCCAATAACATCTACTGCAATTTGACTAATTCCTAAATTGCAATAGATATTTTGCCTCTACAAGGGTAAAACTCTTGCCAGTAGAAACAACACAACTAAATAGCAACAGCATGTATGACCTAGCAACGCAATCAAGCATCCCAATTTGAGGATACCTATCAAACAAAGTGTACAACAAGTGCAACAACTCCTTCGTCATTTACAACCGTTCTTGAATATAATAGTCAATCTTAATCCTATTTGTCTCTGCCCCAACTTCACAAAAACTTATCCCAAAGAACTCCTCAACAAGTGTAACTGCTCCTTCTTCATTTACACTCAAAGGTTGATCATAGAAATCACCTGTCATTGCAGTGTGAGGTAGGCATTCCCCATCATATAGTGCAGTCATCATTTCATCAAATGATATGTGAAATGGTGACATCTCAAGGTGTCACCTCTTCGTAAATGCTGATAAAAGGTTGATATTGTGCTTCTACATATATTTTAAATTAAATAATATTGCAATACTAAGTACAACAACCAAAACAAATAAAACTAATAAAACGTTACATGACTAAATAAAACCAATTAAAACAATCAAATCAATACCACATTTCTGCATATATTTTGGCATTGGGACTCTCTATGGAGGTGTATTTAACACTCTTGTCTGCTACTAGTTCTCTTTTAAGTTTTGCATTCGAGGCATTTTTCCGTTGTTTTTCATGTCTCTTAGTGCTCTGTTTTTGTCTTTTGGGTGTGCATTTATTTCTCTAAATTTGTTTGTTATCATTATCTATGTCACTTATGAGATCGTACATCCAGTGTTATTGTCAGTTTAGAGTTGTTCATTTTTCTAATTGGTCCAAGTTACTCTTGTCACAATGTGTCTTCTAGTGTGTCTTCTATTAATGCATATTTTGTTTAGATTAAATTTGTGCCAACATAATCCATTCCAATTAAAATTTCAGTCGTTGGAGTGAACACTGCCTCTAATGTTTTTTTTTTTTTTTTTAAGTTGTGACACCTTCAAGTTTGAGCTTCAACTATCGGAATGAGTGATGTTCCAATATTGTTGTCTTGGTTTAATGTGGTGACTCCTTTTGTAACAGCCCGATTTTTCGCTAGATTTATTTTATTATTTACTTATGTGTGTTATATGTGCTCTTGTGTGATTAATTGCCTCTGTGTGCATTTTTGGTTGGGAATCGTAGAATTCGGTGTTAGAAGGGTATTTTAGTCATTTTGGACTTAGGGGCGTTTTGGTCATTTTGAGAGTAGGGGTAATTTTGCAGAAGGTTATGTTTAGTGCTTAGTGAGAGTTTTTTATTTTACTAAATGTTGGAGAGTGTGGGGTAATTATTTAGTTTACCGTTAAGTGACCGTTAGTGTTATATTTTACCGTTAAGTGAGTAGTAACATTTTTGAGGTTAAAATAGAAATGGGTTAGGCCCATTAAGGTTTGTGAGATAAGCCCAATTAAGTGGGCCTATATAAACTAATGTTAGTAGAGGAATAGGGTTCTTTCACCAACATTATTCATTTGAGAAGAGAAGAGATAGAGGCTAGAGGGAAGAACAAGAACAAGGGTTAGAGGCAAGAGGGGATTCATCATCTAGGAGCTAAATTGAAGCTTGGTTTAGAGATTCTTGGTGCTAGAGGTAAGAGGGTTAGGTTTCAACCATAATTCCTAACTTTTCATTTCTACCCATTTGTGAAATTGATGAATTGAACCTAATTAATTGTAAATTCGTGATCATGTTTTGATGCAATGTTTGGGTATGTAAATTGAATGTTAATTGAGTTGTTGATGATGAAATTACATGCTTAAATTGTGGTTATATGAGTGCTTTGCATTTTTGTCCAAAAATGATGATATGAGGTGTTGTTGTGATGAATTATTGATGAATTCATGATGGTTAATTGTTGTTGTTGTTGAGAGATGGTGTTGTTGATGATTAAAACCTTGGGTAATCATAATTGTGGAGTTTGCTATGACTTTGTGTTGTTTTTGAAGTTTTAATGAAAAATGGGTCAAATGATGATTTTTGTTGTAAGGTTGTTTAGGTGCAAACTTTATATGGATGTGTGTGTCTTTTCATGTTTAGAAATGTTTGGACAAACTTTGGAATCAAATTTGGGCATTGTAGAGTCAAAATTGGGGTTTTGGGGTGAAAATGACTCTTTTTCCCGAAACTACTATCACAACTCGCCACCGTACTCGCAATGGCGAGTTGGATGAGAGCAGCAGGGCTTCCAGGAAGCTTACTCGCAATGGCGAGTAAAGTTACTCGCAATTGCGAGTAGCACAGGACAGAACCCCCTGTTTCGCATTCTTGCATCTTTTTCCCTCGTTTCTGTTGTGAACTGGTTTTTGGTACAAAAATGAAAATTGTAGATAATATTTTTAGCTTTCTAAAGGCGTTGGTTTGACTTGAATATGATTTTTTTGTTTTCAAGTTATGGGCAAAATACTCTTGAAAAGTTTTATCGAAAAATCCAGCATAAGTAGTTCTAAGTCGACCCAAACCTCGTGGACTGTTTTTAATCTTTGAAACTTGATTTTTATGAGTTCAATTGAGGTATTTAAACTGTGATGTGGTGAACCTAACTTGTCTTTCTTTGAAAATGGAAATTTTTGTGAAAAGTGATCAAGTGAGACGAACTTCAAAATTTTTGATAATTTTCCATATGTGGCCGATGAAATGTTTATGTAACCTCTACTGCACGCATAAGTGACTTGTGAGAGTACATGGCATAGACAATTGAGCTTGTAGAATTGGTTTTGGTTCATAACCTCTAGTTATTTTAATGTTGTGATTTTGAGAGACGAACTTTGTTGAATATGACTTTAAGAGCTAATTGTCTTGTGAATCCTTTATGGATAGTTGATACATTATAAGTGGAGATGATTAATGGTGTGTATATGTGACAACTACATGTTAATTGGAATATGGATGTTGTTGGTGATTGTATATATGTTATGTGGTGGTGAATTGTTGTTAATTGCATATATACTAAATCTTGGTGATGTTGAGGTGATTTGTATGTGTGAACATATGCATTTGGAGTTGAGTCATATGTTCATGCATTCATGACTGATGGTGGTGGATTTTATATCCAATTGAGGTGATTATGATGTTTTTGTTGCATCGGAGGTGATGACCTTGAGGTGATTTGATACCACATGCATCTAGATGAGTCTAGAGCCATTGCATACATTGTTGGTGATTTGAAATGCATTTGAGTTGTGAATGATGATTGAATTTGTTAATTGTTGATTGACATGGTTGAATTTGTGATGCGTGTATGATACACTTGTTGATATAGACTTAGAATGATGATATTGAATGATGTGAATGTTATGAATACTTGTGAGTACATGAATAGTTTGTTATTCATCGTTCTTAAATATATCTTTCATTCTCAAAGTTTCTTGTTAATTTCAATTGGATTATGATGATGTAACACTAACCCTCAGTGGTTTACCACCTACCTTTCCGTATGGACGGGTAGATGGAGTGCAGGATGCTTAGACTTTATGCTTGATGTTGCCGAGGAGCGGAGTTCCTCTTTTTATGAGCAAGTGTCTAGATTAGGGCTCTGATCTAGGGTAGTACTTGCACGTTGGATTTTTATTTGATTATGTAGTTTTGGTGTTGAAACATTATTATGTTGAGATTTGAGATCATGTATTTATTAACATGAGATTTGGAGATGTTATTCATATGATTATGTATGTTTCGCTGCTATGTTATGTAACATGATTTTTATGCATGTATGTTTTAATTTGGAAGACGTAGCATCTATTCCTAGAATATATTCGTATGTTCGCGCGTTTTACCGCCTATTAGGAGTAGGGTGTTACACCTTTCAGTCAAGGCTTCAGTTCCTGTCGTGATCACCGGTCTAATATCTTTGCAGTTTGGGTTTTCTTATGATTGAGTTTGTTTGCTTCTTATGTGTCAATGCAAGAAGATTATTGAAGGTTGAAGTTGTATTTGAACCATGTTTCTCATATCGTTGCCTACATTGTTACGAAAATATGATAATATTAATATTTTAAAATACCTTGGGATAAAACTCTGATCCTTATATTAAAAAAAAGTCATTTCTACGAATAAATCTAATAAATTTGAAACAAACATCCTTTAGTAAAAGTCATTTCATGTGTAAAGCAAGAGATGATAATAAATAATGGGGTTCATATTATTTTTTTGGACAGACCGTTGGTTAGGTGGTATTCCCCTTACTGTCATATTTGGTAGGTTTTAAGAGTTAACGGGCGACCCATAGTGAATGGTACTAGAATGCATGCTTTAGGTTGGGATGATGGGTGTGAGGCTTGGAAGTTGCGGCAAAGATTATTTGCGTGGGAGGAGATAGTTGTGGAGTATTGTTCATTGTTACTTGATGTAGTTTTGCAGGTTGATTAAATGGATATGTGTCAATGTTATTTGGATCCTATCAAAGGTTATTCAGTTAGAGGTCTTTATCATTTTTTAACGAAGATGGAGCAATCTGTGCATTCCTTATTAGCAAATTTAATTTGGCATAAGCAAGTCCCTCTTAAAGTATCTTTATTTGCTTGGCTCCTTTCCCGCAACAAACCAAAGATAACTTATTTCGGTGAGGTGTTCTTCATCAGGAATCTCAATTATGTGTAGCAGGGTGCGGCATGGTGGAATCTGCGTATCATCTTTTTTTGGATTGTCTGGTTTATTGAGCTCTTTTGTATTTGCTTCGTCAATGGCTTGGTATTGCTTCTATCAAATCACATTGCTTGTCGAATCATTTTATTCAATTTGGGCAGCTGGGTGGAAATTCCAAATCCCTTCGATAACTTTTCTATTTAATTTGGTTCTATTGTATCAGGGTGATTTGGAAAGAGAGAAACAATAAGTTGTTTAACAATAAGGAGGAACCAGTAAACAAAATATTGCATAAAATTAAGTGCCTCTCTTTCAGGCGGTTGAAGGCAAATAACAATACATTTTCTTTCGATTATCACAATTGGTGGCTTAATTTTTAGTTTGCATAGGTTTTCACATGTAATTTTCTGGGTCACCTAGTTGGTGCTAGTGTCCTTGTTTTTTGTTGGTTATTTTTTTGGATGTAATTTTGTTGTGAACTTTGTGTGTTCTTAGATGGGCACACATTGTAGCTTTTCACAAAAGGTTTAGTAAGGTTGGTCATTAGATCCTTAAAAGCAATAGTTAATGATATTATTAACTGGAGTATGGTTAAAAAATAATATTGACCTAGTATGCAAATGTGAATAAATATACTCTCTATAGAAAGCAAATGTGAATAAATGAATAAAAAAGGGAGAGAGTATGGTCAAAGAGAAAGTAACATTGTAGCTTTCCACCGTGGTTGTAACTAGAGTTGTCAAAACGGGTCGGGTCGTACGGGCCGGTCCGTTTAGCCCGATTAATTATAGGGCTTTGGGCCATAAATATTGACCCCAATTTTAATAAGGCTTTTTAGCCCGGCCCTAAAAAGCCCGGTACCCGTTAGGGCTAGCCCGAATGAGCCGCGGGTAGCTCGTTAGCCCGCATAACAAAAACAAATCCTATAAATTATATATATTTTTCAAATAATTCTTTAGTTAGTTGATTATCAAAGTAAAAAATAAAAGTGAAAATTCAATGAATTAACACATATAAATGTAATATAAAATTATATTTACTCGTTTCGTTATTTATAATTTTAAATATCGAATATATAAATATCTATAACCATAACGTATCTAATTTATTTAAAATTGTTTTCCTCGCCGTTTTAGTTTACGACTAGTGTCCGAAAATGTTTACAATTTATTTTTGTGCTAGACATTATTTAAGCATTTTAAAAATATTATTTATAAAAAAATTTATAGGAGTATTTTATAGTACTTTTTTTATATAAAAAAATGTAATTTTTAATATGGGCCGGCCCACGGCCCGTGTTGGGCCAGGCTCGGGTAGTATATTTCAAGCCTTTTTTTCCAACCGTGCTTTTTGGCCTGGCCTGATAAAGCCCGAAGCCCGTTAGGGCCGGGCCGCCCGTTTTGACAGCTCTAGTTGTAACTTAGCCGTAATATGGTTAAAATTTTATATTTAAGTTTAATTCGTTTTTTTTTTTGAAGAAACTAAGCAAAATTATATTAAAGAAAAACAACACAGTTCCGCAAGCACAAGATGTGCCGGAAGAAACTGAGAAGTTATAATTACACAATAGTTAGGCTACAATCAAGCCGGCAATAAAAAACAGATATAACATTACACAACAACATGTAGACAAACTAAAGGTTGTGACCTCCATAAAAGATAGTCGAAATCAAACAGAATATAATACGCTTTCAACCACCAAAATGTCTGAAGCTTAACGTTTTCAGCAAGAGCCACAAGTTGGTCCATCTTATTATGAAAAATCCTGTTGTTACAATCTTTCCAGATAACAAATAAAACCACAATCCAAATAATGGTAAACACTGTCCTAGAGTTTCTAGAAAAACCTCCAAGACCTCCAAAATGATTTGAATGGAAAAAATATCACCTTGGGAAACCATAACAATACCTAGCCATTCCAAAATCAAGAGCCAAAGTTTCCCATGGTAAACACATTTAAAGAACAAGTGGTCCCTATCCTGCATACCACCACAAAGAGCTGAAAAAGAAGTTTAGGAGGCCTCCAGCACACGTCTCCTACACAGATTATCCTTGCTAGCTAATCTATTCAGAAACAGACGCCAAATAAAAATATTCACCTTGAGAGGCACCGTTTTTAGCCACAACAAATGATCAAAACCTTTTATGTGATTACTATTATCAGCTGTTAAATAAATATTAGTAGATTTAACTGTATAACTTTGTGATGAATGAAGTTTCCACACCCATCTATCAGCAACACCAACCAGCAAAACAATAGAAGACAACCGATCCACGCACTCACCAACCAACCTTTCCTCCCATGAAAATAATCTCCTCCGTCACTTCCATGCCTCGCCATCCCCCTCCCACCCCAACAAAAACATCTCATCCACCATGGCTAGCTTATTTTCCGTCAACTCAAACAACCTACTAAAGGACGTTGCTAATGGAACATTATCAAGCCATGGATCCACCCAAAACAATGTGAACCGCCAATCCCCCACCTTCCTACAAATATTATCTTTCAACCACCTGACATCTGAAAAATCCACCCTCTTTAATTTGGTTTAAATTACGCCACCAAATTGACCCTTCGCCACCACTTAACCACAACTTTCCCCCATCTCTCCATAACGTGCCTGAAACACCTTATACCACAAACTCTTTGTTTCCTCCAACACCCTCTAAACCCTACTTCCCAAGTAAAGAAACATTAAACTCCCTCAACCTCTTCACACCCAAACCGCCATTCTCCTTATGAAAACAAATGGTATCCTATTCAATCCAAGACATTTTAGTAAAATCCTCACCACCCCGTAAAAAAAATACTGAATAAAGAATCAAAGGAAGAAATAATAGCTGAGGGAGCTTTGAAGAAGGAAAGAAAATAAAATGGAATCGAGGACAGAGCGGATTGAAGCAGGATCAGCCGACGACCCACAAATAGATATTTACACTTCCAACCAGACAACCTACTACGAATCCGATCAACGAACAGATACAAAAATTGCAGCTTCCGAGGATCCCCACCAATAGGCAACCAAGATACAAAAAAGGAAGGCAACCATGCTTACAACTCATACCATAGCCGCCTCATGGAGCCAAGAGTCAGTTTCATTAACTCCAAATAACATACTTTTGTGGAAATTGTCATACCCCAATTTTTGACTTAAGATCCGGTTTCACTTTGTCTCTTGGCCCGGAATGTTTTGTCTTTTTGAGAAAATTTTTGGCAGAGAGCTATTTTAAAATAACTCATTTTGGTTGGTTCTTTTTGGGCCCACCTTATTATTTATTTTATTTTATTTTTATTTTTATCATTCTTTTTTTCATTATTCAGTATTTTTATTTTATTTTACTTTTATTTTATTTCATTTTCTATTTTTTATTTTATTTTTATTAATCTAAAACAAATTATTAAAATGTGTTCAAAGGAGTCCGAAATTTTTTTAGCCAGCACTGTTGAACCAAACTCTCTTTTAATGTTTTAAGGATTACAAACATATATTAAATAAATCATCTTGTTATTACTAATGATTTTTGTGAGAATTATTTCATCAAAGAATACTCTCAAGATCGATCTTGTACCGTAAGCAAGCTCATAAGCAAGAAACGCAAGAGGACAAGGTTGAACTTTTTATTTAAGAAGAATAAATCATGAGGATCAAGAAATAAATGTTGTTTCACCATTTAAAGGAATATTTCATGTATTGATTTGGACACATTTATGGGCTTTAAAGGCTTTTGATCCATTAAGGAAAAAGACCCATAAAAAGAAAGAGTTTTACTTTTCCCACCCTATGGCCTTCTCGCGCGCCCTATTTTTTTGACCAAAATACCCTTTATCCGGATAATATATTCCGGACAATATTCGGAATGTATAATCCGGATCGTTTGAAAATCACCCTGTCTCGTGAGGACTTGCGAAACTTGGGGTTGGTCAGTTGAAATACAATCCGGATAACATAATCCGGACATCGTAGCTGTATTCCGGAGAAGATATTCCGCACGCCCTGTATTCGAAACGAGCGGGAAAAAGTACACGTTTTTTTCCGGAATATGTAATCCGGAGAGCTAGGTTATATATAGTTCTCCAGAACCTAGCTGAAGCAGACCACCTTTATCAAAAACACTCTCTACACCTCTAAAAAACACTCCATTTGGGCGAAATCATGGTTTGGAGCAGCAATCTGGCCATCAAGGGGTGTTAACATCATCATTTTCGTCTAAATGCAAAGGTAATGTGTATATAAACCTTTCCCTAGTCGATTTTTAGGCTATTAAGCTTTGATCACGTTGTATGATCTTCACTGTACTTTTCCGAAATATGTAATCCGCACTGTATTCATGCATTCCGGATAACATTTTCCGGACACCAGCAGTACAGAAACTGTGTTCATTTTCTGACTCTGTTTTGCACTGTTTTCAGTCATGGCTGTTCCTGATGATCCCCCGAATGATGATGTACCTCAGAATGAACCTCCTGTTGTGGACCCGCTTCTTTTACTTGAATATGCGCATGATTCCGGAGATGCCAAATCCGAGAATCCCCCACCACCACCCCCGAAATTAGTGGATGCTCCTCCTCCTATTCCTCCTGTTGTACCACCTCCAGTTGTTGCTGTTTGTATTGACCAGCAAGAACATTTTACCACCAAACACAAGTTTGCAACACGTAATGATTTGTTGGAGTGGGTTCGAGAGAAATCTAGGAAGCTTGGATTCTCCACTGTTATTGGTAAATCCGATAACGGTGGCAACGGAAGAAATGCATTTGTTACTTTGATATGTGAAAGGGGAGGTTCATACACTGAGTACAAGAGAAAGAGTCGGCGTGAGATAGCTGGTTCGGTTAAATGTGAGTGTCCATTTAGGCTGAGAGGTTACTTGTTGACTGGTGGTGAGTGGAGCCTCAAAGTTGGTGATGGTAAACACAACCATGGCATGACAGATGTGTTGAAAGGTCATAAAACCGTCGATCGTCTAAACTGAAATGAATGTGTTCACCTTGAAGAGATGGTGGAATCTAATGTTCCTCCGAGGCAAATGCCTACCAACTTAAAGAAGAGGAACCGTACCACTTCAACTACCATCAAACACGTTTATAATGCTACTTGCAGATATAGGCGGTCCATTAGGGGTACGAGGAATGACATGCAACATCTCTTGAAGTCTTTGGTTGATAATGGTTACATTTTTCATTGTAGGAAGTATCATGATTCTGATGAAGTCAGTGATGTTTTTTGGGCACATCCAGAGTCTATCAAGTTGTTTAACACTTTCTCCACGGTGCTTGTATTGGATTCCACATACAAGACAAACAAGTATCGTCTTCCATTGCTTGAGTTTGTCGGTAACATCTCTACCATGAAAACATTCTCCATTGCTTTTGGGCCTATATGATGTCTGAGAGGCAAGACAATGTTTATTGGGCTCTTGAGAGGTGCCGTGAGATGTTGCACTCCAAAGATCTCTATCCCAAAGTAGTTGTCACTGATCGGGACAATGCTTTGATCAATGCTGTGGAAAAGGTTTTCCCTAAAGCTACTACTTTGTTGTGCTCATATCACATTGGACAAAATGTGAGAGCAAAGTGTAAAGTGGATTGCAAAGTGACGGATCTCAAAGGCAAGAATGGGCAACCGATTAAGCCTGGTTCGGTTGTGAAGACTGTGATGGCTGCATGGATGGATATTGTGGACTCCGACACGGAGGAAACATATATTGATAATTGGACCCGGTTTAAAGTTGTATGCACAAAATTTCCAAAGTTTTTGGATTATGTTGAAAAGACAATTTTGGATCCGGTTAAGGATAAGTTTGTGAGGTTTTGGGTTGACAAACACCTTCATATGGGGAATACTACAACAAACAGAGCTGAATCTGCACACGCTCGGTTGAAAAAGTATCTGAGTAGTAGTATGGGTGATTTGAGCACAAACTGGAAATCCGTTCATGCCATGCTAGAGCTGCAACATACTGCAATACATGCTTCATTTCAAACGAGCATTATCATGCTTGAACATCGGTTCAAAGACAAGGTGTTGTGGTCTAAGTTGATCCGAAACATTTCAAGGGAAGCTTTGCATCATCTCGTAGTGGAGTACAATAAAGCACTTGAAATTGGTACGAATAAATCAAGATGCGGTTGTTTGAGTTTGATCACTTACGAATTACCGTGTGCGTGTATGCTAGCTTTGAAGATCAAGAACGGCACTGCCATTCGTTTGGAAGAAATTCACACCCACTGGAAGAGGTTGGGGTTCGAGTACGAGGTTGACCCGAAGCTTAAAAAAGAAGACATCTCTCTATTGCCAGAATGGGATATTCTCAGGTATTTTTTTCCCAACACTGTGTTAGTTTATGTTCTGCCCAGGATTTCTATTTCTGTATTCTGTACTGGTGCAATCTGGATTACATAATCCGGACATAACAGATGTATTCCGGATTATGTAATCCGGAGAAGTAGCATTTATGCCCCATGCAAGTGCATTTAAGGCTCATGCAAAGGGTGTATCGGGAAGTTCCGGATTATACAATCCGGATTACCTTGTCTATTTCAGATTGTATAATCCGGAAGACACCAGTAGTAACAGAATGGCATGTTTCTGACTGTTTTGTTACACATTGTAGGCGCGGTTCAAGGACGCTGATTACAACATGAAAGTGCATTTGAAAGAACAATTCCGGCAATTTGTTTTACCAAAAACCAGCTCTATGCGTCCACCGCCAAATAAGGTCACCACCAAAGGAGCTCCAAAGAAAGATAAGCAAAGCATTCGATCGACAAGGCGGTCCCCTTCCCTATGGGAGATTGTTGACTCCCAAGAGCAAGAAACACAGGGTTCACAAACACGGTCAACAGGGACAAGTAGAAAGAGAGCACGGAAAAGCAACATGTCTCCTACTCCTCCTAAGCCAATTCCAAAACATCCAAAGAAGCCAACACCCGTTGAAGTCCACATACCACACAAAGACCAAATCCAAATTTGGATGCATGGCTTTATTTAAAAGGTTACGGATGTACCCGGTGATGGCCATTGTGGGTTCCGAGCAGTTGCGGTCCTACGTAACTTGACTGTTGATGATCACGTATTAGTCCGGTACAACCTTTACAAAGAGCTTATCGGTGTAGAAAATGACCGCTATCGGAGGATAATTAATGATGATAGGCGGTATAACGAGGTCTTGGACGCTCTATCCTACTCCGGTATTGGCATTGCACCACCGGATGAATGGATGACAATGCCGGATATGGGGTTCCTCATCGCACAGAAATTCAACCAAACGGTTGTTGTGTTGTCCATTGGGAAATCAGAAACCTTTTTCGCTCTATGTGGTCCACCGCCGCCTCCAACTATCGATCCGTTGATATGTCTGGCATATGTGAATGACAACCATTTTATGGCCTTGAAATTGAAGGATGGTTGTCTGATTCCTCCCACTTCCGCTCTATGGAGACAATACCATCGAGAGGATGCAGACACATGGCCTGATAGATATGTCAGCCGGATGGCAGATTATAATGAGCTAAGTCGGGCGGTGGGTGTTGAGGTCATAGAAGATGATGAAGAGTTGTACGTTGTTGAAAATCTTGATCCCGATGAGAGGGTTGGTGCTGGTCCTGCTCCTGGTGTGAAGGTTGAAGTGGATGATAGTCCCATTGATCTTTCGGCGCCATAGATTAGATATATATCATTAGTTTAGTTGAAATGTATATCATTAGGTGAAATGTGTAATGATATAAATTCAACTTTTTTTGGTATAATGATATATATATAATCATTTTTTGATATAATATTTAAGTTAATTGTCTTTTATACAAACATATATAATGATTTATTGAAAAAAAATGATAAAAACCACAATGACATGCAAATCTGTTTCAGTTCTGTTTCAGTTCTGTGCACTGCTTCATTCCGGATTATATAATCCGGAACTCCCCGAGGGCAATTTTGGAAAAAAAATAGGGCGCGCTAGGAAAGGCATAGGGTGGGAAAAGTAATACTCAAAGAAATTTCTATTATCCCTTGTGACATACACATGATATCATGCCATTACATCACTCAAGATACTTCTCATGAGTTGTCCAATGCAAGGCACACACTCACAGCTTGCAAAGCGTGTGATCTTTCTTTGTTGCACATGCTGAATTGTTTCAAGATAAATCTGGAGAAAGCAAGATCAATCTGGTAGTGCAAATACTCATGGTTTCTCTCAAGCAAAAAGTTTGGAGCGCAAATGGGATTTGAATTAAAGCAAGGACAGCTGTTTTTTCAAGTGTTGGCAGCAAGCATCTCACTTCTATAAATAGAGGAAGGCTTTGATGTTTAAGGCCAAGAGTTTGAAATACAAAGCATACATCTTTCTCAAAGCAAGAAAAGCTATCAATATCTTAATCATCTTTAGTTCTACAATCACAAAGCAAATTCCAAAATCTTTCACTATATTTATTTTCCTTATCTCTTTTATTTGAGATAACATTTTGAGTTTGTGTTTGTATAAGTCTCTTTTGTTTGAGACATTTAGTTCTAAATCATCATCCTACAAAAATGGAAATTAGATCTCAAGTCTATTGGGCTTAATAGTGTGAGATATGTGTTCTGGACTGATCTGGTGTGATCAAGACCTTATAGTGTTGGTTAGAAGTTTCTACCAACTGTATACTATAATGGATAATCTCACACGAGGTGTGGGGACTGGAAGTAGCCGGTTTCGTTGAACCAGGATAACTCTCCTGTGTTATTCTTCTTTCTCTCTATCTCTTTTATTTTACACAATATACACACACTATCACACGCATTTATTTTTAACTATCTCCAGAACATTCTGGTCCTAATTAACTACAACCATATTAATCCAGAGTTCTCTGGTCCTAACTTAATTCTTACTTTATAAATTAAACTGCCTCCAGAACATTCTGGTTCAAGATTAAACAACTGCTTAAATATTTAACTAAAGTTTAAATTCAGTCTGTTATATTGTTTTATCTTTCAGTCTTTATAATTCTCCAGAACAATCTGGTCCTAGCTAAATTAACTTTATAATTCAGCCTAATATCATTTTTCTCATTTTGCTTATATTATCACTCTCCAGAACATTCTGGTCCTTTATATAAAATCAATTAATTATCTATCTATTAAACTAATATTCACCAAGAATTTTTTCTTGAGTATAACTTAAAGTTTCAGGAATAATTTTAAAAGGGTCACAATTCAAACCCCCCCTTCCTTGTGACGTTTATTTCTACTTCAAGCGCCACCATTCGTGGCCAAAGTCAGGTGTCAACTTTCCCATTTCAAAAATCATTCAAATCACATTCAATCCCCATCAAATCCATTAAACCAGTTTTCCATTTTCATCAACCTTTGAACCTATAAATAGAGCTCTCATTCCTCACTTATACACACACAAAAAGTTATCTTGAGTTGTCAAAGAATTTTTCTCTCTTCTCCCTCCTTTAGCTTGTGTTGACGAGCTATTATTTTCCTATCCCTCTTTTTATGTCCTGTCGGATTTTAAGAGTGGTCTTAAGACCATAGTCCCTATTTGGTTCATTGTCCCTGAGAGGTATTTTAATATACCTCATTTTTTGGTTTGTTTTTGGTCCACTTTTTTATTTATTTTATTTTTGTTTCATTGTTTATTTATTTGATAGCATTTTAATTTTTGTTATTTATTAATTTGCAATTAGAATGTATTTTAGGGAAATTGTAAATATAAAGAAAAATATGCATTGTCTTTACTTCATTATTTATTTAGTTCTTATATATCAAACAAATACAAAAATATTAGGTCTATATTTTATTATCCAAGGGAAAGGGATTCGTTTTGAACTAGTGTCACTACGGAACTCTCGCGCGTTTAATTTATCGTTGTTTTAATGTTTAGGCTTTAAATAAATAAAAACCAAAAAAAACATTCAAATAATCAAAAAAAAATTTCACAAAAAAAGATTTCTTTTTCCAAAAAAACCTTGATTTTCAATCAAGTGATTTTTCATTTTTATTTTCTTCAAAAAAACTTTAATCCATTTTAATATATTTAAACCCTTTCTTAAAATTAAAAAAAACAAACAAATTATCTCTTTGTCATTTGGCTTTTATTTTCAAAACCTTTTTTTTCGAAAATAATAAAAAACAACAAACAAATCACTCAGCATTCTACCCCGAACTACGTGGTTTTGATCCCTCAAAGGTCCGTAGGCAAAAGACCTCGTCTTTCCAAATCAAAAAACCATAAAAAATATTTTTTTTTCATCATTACACTAATTTTTTTTACAAGCAAATAAATCATAGCCAAAAATAAATAAAAGCAAAAGGTTCCTATAGAATACTATAGACGTTTAAGGTGTTAATACCTTCCCTTTACGTAACTAACCCCTGAACAATAAATCTCTAAAAATTGTGGGTTTATTCGAACCTTTCCCTTGGAATAAATTAGAGCTCGGTGGTGAACCTAAATTTGTGAGTCAACGCTAATCAATAGCTTGATCTCCGAAAATCACCGCGACAGAAATTAACTCTCAACCTTGAGATAGCTTCAAATAAAAGCAACACCGGCTTCAATGCTCTAACATTTGCCGAACTCTTAACATCAACCAAGAAGGTATCATCAGCAAACTGTAAATGAGAAATTGACACTAAATCATGTGGCCCTATACCATAGCCAGAAAACAAACCATTATCCACCATTGCGGTCTTCATCACATTAAGCCCTTCAGCCGCTAAAAGAAATCGGAAAGGGGAATGAGGGTCCCCTTGACAGAGACCTCTTTCAAAACAAAACTCATTCGTCAGACTCCCATTCACCAACAACAACGTTGTAGCCGTCGTCACACACTCCAAAATCCACCTACGCAAAGTCAGTGGGAAGTTCATTTTAGTCATCACCTCTTCTAGGTACCCCTGGTCCACGGAACCATACACCTTCTCAAAAGCCACCTTAAATAGAAGTAACTCTTTCTTTGCTCTATGTGCATCATCAACAATCACGTTAGCTACCAAGATGCCATCCAGGATTTGTCTACCTTTGATAAAAGCAGATTGAGCTTCAGACGCAACTTTCCCAACCACTTTTCTGAACCTGTTAGCCAACATTTTGGAAAGAATTTTATACATACTACTCACCAAAGAAATTGGGCAAAAATCAGACACCCGCTGAGAGCTCTCAACTTTTGGGATCAAAGCAATAAAAGTACTGTTTACTCCTTTAGCAAGCATACCGTTACGGTGGAATTCGGCAAAAAAATTCAACATATCAATCTTCAACAAATCCCAAAAATCTTTGAAGGAACCAAAGTTAATTCCATCCAGCCAAAGACACTTATAACTGTCACAGACCCATACGACTTCATTAATCTCTTCCATAAGGAAAGGTTTAATAGGCTTAATAGGTCATTTGGTCCCTTAATTGAATTTAAGTTTTCATTTTGGTCCCACAATTAATAAAACTCATGTTTTGGTCCCTTAATTGTCCCTCCGCCTGTCAAATAAATCCTTGACTTTTATGTTTAACCCCAAATGTCTATGGTGGACCAACGTTAAGAGTGGTCTACCATAGATCCTATTAATTATTTTAATTTAAACTGTTTAATCTTTTTTTAAAAGAGAACCATTGGATTACGCAAGTCTATTTTATCTTATGATGTACCACCAACACCTAAATTTTTTTTCCTTTTCTTTATCTTCTCCCCTCAACTTCTTCATCATCTTCATATCATCTTCACCAATATTCATAAAAAAAAAATCCAGAAAACCCATATAATCAAAATCCAACTTGATTATCCCCCACAGTCTACTAATCTACACATAAATCCATTAAACCCTAAAATAGAAGAAGGATCTTGAGATTGCCATTGATTTACAAACATAATGGATAATAACCACCTTTAAGCTTATGTTTTCGAATAGATTCTTCCAACACAGAAGATGCACTAGCAGTAGTTTCAGAGTGAGGAAAAAATGGAACATTAACATGTTCAAGCTTCTGAATCTGACTCGTATAAAAAATAAAATTCAACCACCTAAAGAAGAAAAACACTATTCCAACAAGAGTTTGGTTAACAGTGGTATAAGAATAGGCTACAAAATGCAAAACAAAACACATAAAGATATAAAGAACATACACATTAATCAAAATCAATTAGCTTAATCGTTTTCTTATGTCAATTGGGAATTTGGAACCTTGATCGTTTTCAAAACAGGTCCAGTTTAATCGTTTACCAGAACATGTGGGAATTAGCTTAATCGTTTTTTTTATTTGGTGTTATGGATGGTGATAAAGATAATGAAATTGTGATGTTGGATTTGATTATAAGAGAAGAGAAGATTGTGGCGTTGGATTTGATTTGACAGAAGGGATTCGGATGGGAAGGATGAAGAGGAGACGGGATTCGAATGGGTGAGAAGAGAAGAGAGAGGAATGGTGATGAAAGAACCTTAATTTCAGGGTTTCTCAAAAAAACTTGCATTTTATACTTGTAAAGTGGGCAGAAACTAACAGAAGTCTAATGTTTTGACAGAAGTAATTTTTTTTATAGAGGAAAGGACAATTAAGGGACCAAAACATGAGCTTTGTTAATTACGGGACCAAAATGAAAACTGGAAATTTATTAAGGGACCAAATGACCTATTAAGCTAGTTTAATAAGATCTCCCTTCCGCCAAAGATAAAGATTTAAACACTAAACCTCCAATGTCTTGCCTAACTTGCGTCGCCCTCTTGAAATGATTGTGAAAGTGTTGATAAACTGCATGACGAATCCCATCAACACCTTCAATATGGCCGCCCTCAACAAATAAATAGATAATAGCATTCGATCTCCTACATGAAGACATAATGTCATGGAAAAATTTGGAATTAGCATCACCATCCTCAAGCCAGGTAACTCTAGATTTCTGCCACTGCTAACTAGCTTGTAATTTGGAAAGAGCCATGAAATTAGATGATAACAAGTGACTCAGACACCTCATATTCATGCCACAAGCAGTTTTCACCCACATCATTCAACAAAGCCAACATGTTTTTTGCAGCCTGAATCTTACTATCTAAACTACAAGAAAATCTGTCATTACCCACGAACAATTACCCACGGTCATAAGATCGTGGATAATTTTTTAGAGTAGTGACAAATTACCCACAGCTAAACCATCTGTAAGGTTGAAAGTTCAATGTAAATTTTTTGAAATTACTACCCACGACTTTGCCATCAATAATTATAGATGGCTTTTTGTCGTCAATAATCACCCACTGTCTAACCCTCTGTTTGATACATTTATTTATTTATAATAATTCATATTCATAATAACAATAATATATTTATTTATAATTTCATTAGCAATATTGGCTCCAAACCTTTTCCCTAGTCCCAATATTTCAATAATTTGGCTCTTCTTCTTTCAAAAAAAATAATAATAATTTGGCTCAACAAAATTTTAAAATACCCAAGATAAAAACAAAACATAACCACTCAGGCACTATCTCTTCGTGAGCATTAATATTGTCCCTCTCTCTTCAAACAACAACCCACCGTCCCTCTCTCTTCCGATCGTGATTCCGTCACCATTTCAGTTTATCTCTCTGATTCTCTCTTCATAGATTATGATCAAAAAAGGGTTCTCGTTAAAAGGGGTTATCGTGTTCAGAAAGGGGATTCTTCATTTTTGATTTTGGTAAGTCCTCTCACCTTCTTCATCACTAATTACAGATTCGTATTATTTACATGTATATTTGTGGTTATTCAATTTGCCCTTTTGAATTCTTTGCATTTTGAGATATCATCTCTTCTAGACTTGGCCTTGGTGGTTGTTGTTGAGTTCCTTGGGAGGCGGTTTGTCTGTGTGGTTGTAGAACAGTGTTCCTTCGGTTAGAGAAGTTTGGATGTTCTACATAACTTGGATTGTAAGTGTTGGAGTATGGATTCCTATGCTGTCTAGAATAATTTCCCATATACTTTACCTACTTTTATGAAAACCCCAAACTTGCTGGTAAGCATGCACCACTTCCATGAGCTTGCTCACAGATGTCACAGTTGGTTTTTGGAGATAGGTGTGCAACTTCACGAGCTTCCAAACTTTTTGCTATAGTTTCTAGTTGTATACTGAGAAGTTTATTGCTAGAAAGTAAAGCATCCTGAATGTTTAGATCTTTCATACCTTTCTTCCTTGGGGTCACCTAAACAACATCATAGATTTGATAGTTAAGGCTGGTAGAGCACTTCAGCCAAAAACACTAGAACTTGAAGGACTATGTGTATTGAATGAAGTGAATAGATTTATGTGGTCTGCGGATGCAAATGCATTATTATGCAAATTTTCCATCATCGAAGTTGGCATACCATAAGGTTGATCCCTAGACAGATTTTGCATGGTTATGTACCTATCAACATGTCTAGGTCTAACTTGAGGATGAGGAGATGTAGGAACACTGGTAGACACAGGTACACTAGCAGTAAATAAAGGCACAAAGGTTCTCATTTATGGTCGTGTCATTGTAGCGGTTGTTTTCGGAGCGGTTACTCCCATCTCCGTCGAAACCGGCATAGCCATGATTGCCCCCATGACTATTGATACACTAGCATCCACTGTAGGGGCAAATGCCCGTGTAGATTGTGCTTGTGAAGAGGACTGCGATGATTGTTATGACACAGAAACACAACTACTGGTGGGTTTAGTCATTGTTTTCAAAGTTTTACCACTTTTTAAATGCATGCACAAAAAAGAATTTTTTTCTCAGAAAAAGTTTACCAAAAACAGTTGCTAATTTTCAGAAAACGGTTTTCACAAGAAGGTATGATTTTGGTTATTACAAGCAGGATCAAACCAGAAATCCTAGGACATGTTGTGCAAAGTTTTTCCAGAAAAAGAGTGAGCGTTCGTCAAATTCATAGGTTGCTTTATGAACAAGACGAATCCTTGGGGTGTCTTTCGACAAAAAAAAGTATAAAACAAAAGGAAATGCAGTAAATGCAAGTAAAAGACTAAAAGTTTAAAACGCATAAACTTAAAGAAAAGGTAAATTACATTGCACTAAAGTAAAGGTGGTTCGACAAATCATATTACATACATTCTGTATAACTCTTTTCTCTCGCGCCGGTACTTCGACTGTTTTAGAATTTCTATAAGTGATTTGCGACACATTTTCCCTATGGAAAACTATTATTTATACATAGTAAAATAACTGGAAAAAGCCTAGCTCCACGATCATCACTTCTTCCACTAAGGAACCACTTGTCTCCCACATCTTTGTTGAGGAAACCGCCCCTCTTTAGATTCAAAATCTTCCCGCCTCGTTAGTAAATGGTTGGCTTCAACGAAATTGCATTCTTGGCATATGTATTGTCGAACTCCGAAGCTTTTAGACCCTTTCACATGATAATTTCTCCCTCTTTAAGGTGTTACAAGGCCTCTTGAATCTTCATTCTTGATCTTCCCAAAGTCTTCATTGATCTTCAGATGTCTTGATTTGCTGATTTGCATGATTTCTTCGTGGCCTACAACAAAAACACCCTAGAATTTCTATGTTTCGGGAAGAATAGAATTACAGACTCAAATATAGAAAACATTATAAATATCCCGAAATAATAAGCAATTTTTCTAATACTCCTCTATTATGCTGGTAAAACCTACTGAAAATGATTGAAAAACATGCCAAGAATAACGTAAGATGACTTGTCATCAGTGGTGATGTTGAAAATCTTAATTTTTGGTATCCTCTTGTTAATCAGGTTAAAATTAGGGCGTCTTGGTGGAAGAGACACAATCTATCATTTGGTGTTGGGGGGGTCGTCTGATCCTCTAGAAATTTGTTCCGTCCTTCATGCTGGTCTACTTTCTTTCCTTCTTCAAGGCTTCCACATGTATCGTATCTTCCATTGAAAACATTTTTAATGCATTTTTTTGGGGAGAGGTGAGAATATTATGAAACTTTCTTGCATTAAATGGGATACTATTTGCATTAAAAAATATAATGGTGGTTTGGGGTTATATTATGAGTTGAAAGTGTTTAATTTAGGTTTGCTTGAAAGATGGTGTTGGAGGATGTTGGAAGAAAGGGTGAGTTTATGGTATAGAGTGCTTTGCTCCCTATATGGGGATGAAGGGGAGGTTTAGTTTTGGGGTAAGTGGAGGATCAGTTTGGTGGCAATACTTGAATAAGATTAGAGATGGTGTAGGATTAGTGGATGGGCGTTAGTTGATTAAAAATATTGGCCGTGACGTGGGGGATGGGTCTTCCACTCATTTGGAGGGATCCATTGTTAGATGGCGTACCTTTTATTGTTAGGTTAAGTAGAGGAGTGTGTTGAGTGTAACACCCTATTTCTATTAAAGCGATAAAACACGCGAATATAACAATATTCAAGAAATAGACGCTACGTCTATTTCTTTGAAGGAACCAAACTTAAATTCAATTAAGGGACCAAATGACCTATTAAGCCTATTAAACCTTTCCTTATGGAAGAGATTAATGAAGTCGTATGGGTCTGTGACAGTTATAAGTGTCTTTGGTTCCTTTTTGGTTTGTTTTTGGTCCACTTTTTTATTTATTTTATTTTTGTTTCATTGTTTATTTATTTGATAGCATTTTAATTTTTGTTATTTATTAATTTGCAATTAGAATGTATTTTAGGGAAATTGTAAATATAAAGAAAAATATGCATTGTCTTTACTTCAAAGGTCTATATTTTATTTTTTATTAATTTAGGTTTGCTTGAAAGATGGTGTTGGAGGATGTTGGAAGAAAGGGTGAGTTTATGGTATAGAGTGCTTTTCTCCCTATATGGGGATGAAGAGGAGGTTTAGTTTTGGGGTAAGTGGAGGATCAGTTTGGTGGCAACACTTGAATAAGATTAGAGATGGTGTAGGATTAGTGGATGGGCGTTAGTTGATTAAAAATATTGGCCGTGACGTGGGGGATGGGTCTTCCACTCATTTGGAGGGATCCATTGTTAGATGGCGTACCTTTTATTGTTAGGTTAAGTAGAGGAGTGTGTTGAGTGTAACACCCTATTTCTATTAAAGCGATAAAACACGCGAATATAACAATATTCAAGAAATAGACGCTACGTCTATTTCTTTGAAGGAACCAAACTTAAATTCAATTAAGGGACCAAATGACCTATTAAGCCTATTAAACCTTTCCTTATGGAAGAGATTAATGAAGTCGTATGGGTCTGTGACAGTTATAAGTGTCTTTGGTTCCTTTTTGGTTTGTTTTTGGTCCACTTTTTTATTTATTTTATTTTTGTTTCATTGTTTATTTATTTGATAGCATTTTAATTTTTGTTATTTATTAATTTGCAATTAGAATGTATTTTAGGGAAATTGTAAATATAAAGAAAAATATGCATTGTCTTTACTTCAAAGGTCTATATTTTATTTTTTATTAATTTAGGTTTGCTTGAAAGATGGTGTTGGAGGATGTTGGAAGAAAGGGTGAGTTTATGGTATAGAGTGCTTTGCTCCCTATATGGGGATGAAGAGGAGGTTTAGTTTTGGGGTAAGTGGAGGATCAGTTTGGTGGCAACACTTGAATAAGATTAGAGATGGTGTAGGATTAGTGGATGGGCGTTAGTTGATTAAAAATATTGGCCGTGACGTGGGGGATGGGTCTTCCACTCATTTGGAGGGATCCATTGTTAGATGGCGTACCTTTTATTGTTAGGTTAAGTAGAGGAGTGTGTTGAGTGTAATACCCTATTTCTATTAAAGCGATAAAACACGCGAATATAACAATATTCAAGAAATAGACGCTACATCTAACACAAAATCCAAAATCCAAACATACCTGTGTATATGTGTGTGTGTGTGTGTGTGTATATATATATATATATATATATATATATATAAAATATCTCAACAGTCGCAGCGGATACAAATCAAATAACTCCAACATATACATGCCATGGTCAAATACAACCTCAACTAAAAATCCTCCGAGTCTGACAAATGGACAACAACTACAAGATAAAACAGAAATCAACAAGACATAAAAAGACTCTACGACCTAATCAGAGCCTAAAACTACGACTCCAGACGATAACGGAGAAAGCTCCCGCTATCAAGCACTCACCACAAGCAACTACTCCTGCACAGCGTCTACCCATCCATACAGACAGGTAGACGGCAAAAACCACTGAGGGTAAGCTTTACATTAATCATAATCAACAGATAATATTAATACTTGACATAAATAGTTCAATTCAATTCTCAAATAGTTTGCATGAATATTTAACTTCCATAATTACATTCATACAACAAATTCAAGCACTACAGCTAGCACTCATCAAATACGTTCATCGTCAACAAACATCATTCACATGCCACAACAAGACATCATTTCAATATGCACTGCGCCTAGACTCGACACATATATGCATGTGGTACCAAATCTCCTCAAGGTCATCACCCATGATGCAACAAAAACATCATATGGAAGAGAACACCTCCTCTCTTACAAATCACCTATGTAAAAGTACACCTCCTCTTTTACATTTCACATATGACTCAATATGATTAAGATGCATGGACATACAACAACGACCTGATAATGCACAACTTCACCACAACAACGACAATGTAAAAGTACACCTCCAATTACATTGACTATCTCAACAACATTGCATTGTCAAGTATACATGTCCACACATTCAACAAATAATAATTCACATAAGAGTCATCATCACACACATCAACATCAACTTACCAAATATCTTAACAATTCCATATACTTCTCATAAACCAAGTAAAATGGAACAACACATCATATCATGATAAACATCATATTCAATCGTCTACAATCATCCACATATCATCAATTAATCATATAAAATCATTCATGAAAGATTTATAAGGTAATTGGTTTAAAAAAACCATTTTCAACCAAGTTCGTCTATCGGTATCTCATTTTCAAAATAATTGAAGTATTGAACCAAAACCAAAAAAACAAGATCCAATGCCTCAACTAAGTATTCCCCTAGGCTACATATAAGTACAGTAGGGTATACCTTGGCGTTTCACTGGCTAAACACGACGAAATCATGAAAATCACAAAGTTCGTCTCACTTTATCATTTTTACAAAAGAATCCCATTTTCAAAACAAAACATGTTAAGACTTGATGAAACCAATCAAAACCATTTTTAGAAATCATATAAACATTATACAAACTCAATCCTACTTCATTTTCCGGATAAAAACGAGTTTTTGGAAAATCGGCGTTCTTGGACCATTTTCAAAAGTTTAAGTTCAATTCACAAACCAAGTCCAATTCAATTCAAATGAAGTTCCAGTAGGATTAAATGTATAAACAGAGGTTAATCAAACCAAAAGAAACATTTTAGAAAGCTCGGATTGGTCCCCAAGTACACAAAACAAAAGAATCAAAATGGCTGAACTGGGCAAATCTCGCTTAAGCGAGGTCTCGTTCGCTTAAGCGAAATAGTTCCAGAAAGCACTGGACTATCTCGCTTGGAGCTCGCTTAAGCGAAGCTTCATCAGTTCAGAAAAATAACTTTCGGGTTTCAACCCCTTTTTGCCCCAAAATCCCAATTTTGATCATTCCAAGCCCCAAAACTTAATCACAAAGATGTTTAGAGGTCATATATACTTCAAAACACTTAAACATGTATACAACTTACAATCACAACATCAATTCATCAAAATTCACCAATTCACCAAAACTCTCACAACTTTCAACAACAACAACAAATCTCCTCATAATTCACCAAATCATGATACCCAATGCATCAATTCATCAACAACATATCTAGCAGCAACAACAACAACATATGATCATGAATTTATCCACAATTTAACAACCACATCATCATTCATCATCAATTTCACCCAAAAACATGTCATATGCATATAAACCCATTTGACATACAAATTCAACAACAACAACACAATTATCATCCAATTCATGTACATAATCATGTCACCAAAATTAAGCACAAATTTCTACATCTAAAATCAAATTAACCACTTAACCACAATTATACAAAGAATTTGGGTAGAAATTAAACTACTAGATTATGATTAAAGACTAACCCCCTTACCTTAATTCTTCACAATCACCAACTAAGGCTTCACTTTAGCTCCCAAAGCTTGAATCTCTAGCCTCCTCTAGCCCTCTCTAGATCTTCCTCTTCAAACCCTTATCTTCTCTGTATCTCTATCTCTTCTAAATTGTGAAAATGTTGGTAAAACCCTATTTTCTCTACAAACTAGAGTTTATATAGGTTCCACCTAATTGGGCTCAACTCACAATGCCTTAATGGGCCAAACCCATTACTAATCTAACCCAAAATGTTACTACTCACTTAACGGTAAAATGTAATAATAACGGTCACCTACCGGTAATAAAATAAATTACTACAACTCCCTAGCACTTAGTAAAATAACAACTCTCACTAAGCACTAAAAATAATCCTCATCAAAATTACTAAATTACCCCTACTCTCAAAATGACCAAAATACCCCTAAGTCTAAAATGACTGAAATACCCCTAAGTCCAAAATGACGAGAATACCCTTCTAACACCAAATTCTACAGTTCCCGACCAAAAATACACACAGAGGCAAATAATCACATAAGAGCACATATAACACACATAAATAAATAATAAAATAAATCTAGCGGAAAATCGGGCTGTTACAACTCTCCCCACTAAAAAGAATTTTGGCCCTCGAAAATTACCTGAAGGAAACAACTCTGGATACGAAACCTTCATCCTACTCTCCGATTCCCAAGTGGCACTCTCTCCAGTTGGTCCAACCCAAATCACATTAACCAAAACGATCTCCTTGCCACGCAAACGCTTCACCTCACGATCCTTAATCCTAACTGGCCAAGTCTCATCCACTTGAATCACATGAGATGCATCATACACATACTTCCCCAACTGATACACATGAAACACATCATGAAGATTCGACAAAGATGGTGGTAACACAATTCGATACGCTACAACCCCAACCTTCTTAACAATCTCAAACGGTCCAACAAAACGAGGAGTCAACTTCCGACACTTCAAAGCACGACCAACACCAGTTACAAGATTCACTCTCAAAAATACATGATCACCAACCTAAAACTCAATGTCCTTCCTCCTCTTATCATGATAACTCTTCTGCCAACTCTGAGACGCTTTCATCTTCTTTTGAATCATCTTAACCTTTTCCGTAGTCTCTTGCACAACCTCCGGTCCTAACAAAGCACTTTCACCTGACTCATACCAACATAAAGGAGTTCTACACCTTCTACCATACAAAGCCTCAAATGGTGCCATTCCGAACAAAGCACTGTTGTTGTAAGTAAACTCAATCAACGGTAAACATTCGACCCAACTGACACCTTGCTCCAAAACACAAGCTCTCAACAAATCTTCCAAAATCTAAATAGTCCTCTCCGTCTGACCATCAGTCTGGGGATGATAAGCAAAACTCAACCTCAACTTAGTTCCTAAAGCAACTTGCAAACTCTCCCAAAACTTGGAAGTAAACCTCGGATCCCGATCCGACACAATACTAGAAGGAATACCATGCAATATAACAATCTGCTCAATGTAGATCTCAGCCAACTTCGCCACAGACATACCGGTCTTGATAGGAACAAAATGTGCCGACTTCGTCAACCCATTAACAATCACCCAAATCGAATCAAAACCCTTAACAGTCTTCGGCAAAGCTGCAACAAAATCCATAGATATACTATCCTACTTCCACTCTGGCACAAACAACGGTTGCATCAAACCCGACAACTTCTGATGTTCAATCTTAGACTTCTGACAAACCAAACAAGCATAAACAAACTCTACGATCGCCTTCTTCATTCCAAGCCACCAAAACAACCTCTTCAAATCCTGATACATCTTAGTCGCTCCTGGATGAATACTCAAACTACTTCTGTGACCTTCATCCAAAATCCATCTCTTAAGTTCAAGGACATCTGGTACACAAACACGACCACGAAATATCAAAACACCGTTCTCATCCAATATAAAATCTCCACCCTTACCTTGGTTAACCAACACCACTCGATCTACAAGTTCCAAATCTTCCTTCTGACCATTCTTAATCTCTTCCAAAATATTACTTGTCGGCTTCAACATTCCCAACCTCACACCCTCCGGTGTCAACTCATTAACCAAACTCAAATCTCAAAACGGCTCAATCAACTCCAACTCTTTAACCATCAAAGCAGACATATGCAACGACTTCCTACTCAAAGCATTAGCAACAACATTCGCCTTTCCAAGATGATAACTCAACTGAAAATCGAAATCCTTAAGATACTCCAACCATCTTCTCTGCCTCTTATTCAACTCCTTCTGGTCAAACAAGTACTTCAAACTCTTGTGATCACTGAACACTTCAAACTTGGAACCATACAGATAATGCCTCCAAATCTTCAACACATACACAACAGCTGCCAATTCCAAATCATGAGTCGGGTAGTTCTTCTCATGCACTTTCAACTGCCTCAAAGCATAAGCCACAACCTGACGATTCTGCATAAGCACACCATTGGAGCTGAAGTCAACCTCTTCTTCAACTCTTGGAAACTCTTCTCACACTTAGCATCCCAAGCATAAACTTGCCCTTTCCGAGTCAACTGCGTCATTGGCAATGCCAACTTAGAGAATCCCTCAATGAACCTCCGATAATAACCTGCCAAACCAAGAAAGCTTCTAACTTCAAAAAAAGACTTAGGTGATTCCCACTGCATCAACCTTTGACGGATCCACGACAATACCACCTTTAGAAATCACATGACCAAAGAAACTCATTTCCCGCAACCAAAACTCACACTTCGACAACTTAGCAGACAACTTCTTCTCCTTCAAGACTCCCAACACCATCCTCAAATGCTCAGCATGCTCCTCTTCCGACTTCGAATACACCAAAATATCATCTATAAACACCACCACAAACGGTCCAGAAAAGGATGAAATATTCTATTCATATATTCCATGAAAACACCTGGTGCATTAGATACTCCAAATGGCATAACAGAATACTCATAGTGTCCATACCTCGTTCGGAACGCAGTTTTGGATATATCTTCTGCCTTTACTCTAATATAATGATATCCTGATATCAAATCAATCTTGCTGAACACTTCCACACCAACCAACTGATCCATTAAATCATCTATCCTCGGAAGCGGATACCGATTCTTAATCGTCACCTTGTTCAACTGCCGATAATCCACACACAACCTCATGCTTCCATCCTTCTTCTTGACCAACAACACTAGAGCACCCCACGGAGAAACACTCGGCCTGATAAACTGCTTCTCGAGCAACTGTTCTAACTGCTTCTTCAACTCACCCAACTCTGATGCAGACATCCGATAAGGCGCAATCGAAATAGGACTCGTTCCTGGTACCAAATCAATTGCAAACTCAACTTCCCTCTCCGGCTGTAACTCGGTAATGTCGTCCGAAAAAACTTTTCGAAACTCTTGCACTACCGGCAAATCACCATCTCCTTTCTCACTACCCTCCTTCAAGGAAGCAAACATCATGAACACACTAGCTTCACCGTCCAAAGACCTCTTCACTTGCTCCGCGGTCAAGAATTTCTCACCTTCTTCAGCTACCGGCTTAGAAAACGTTACACTCTTGGTCAAACAATTAATGTTAACACCAAAAGTTAACATCCAATCCATACCAAAAATCACGTCCATATGCTTCAACGGAAGACACACAAGATCCAACTCAAAATTAACATTACCAAAACTAACAGGACACTTAGCACACACAAAAGAAGTAGTCACCGAACCACTAGCCGGGGTGTCGATAACCATCCCTCGAGACAACGGAGTCACAACCAAACCCAAACGCTCAACACAACTAACCGCAATAAAAGAATAAGTAGCATCAGTATCAATAATTGCAATCACAGGAGTACTATTGATAAAACACATACCTCGGATGAGATTATCCGGATGCTCCACTCTTTCGCATTTAGTGCAAACACCTTTCCTGCTGCCTTCTTTGGCTTGGTACACTTAGTACTGATATGTCCCTTCTCACCACAATTGTAGCAAGTGATCTCCTTCCCAACATAAGTACACTCAAAAGCCTTGTGACCTGCTTTCCCACACTTGTAACATTTATCACCATTCTTGCAATCATTAGCAAAATGACCAAATGTGCCACACTTGAAGCACTTGACCTCAGCAGCATTCAACTTAGAGCCTCCACCACCTTCTTTCTTCTTTCCCTTGTCCTTGTTATACGGTTTCCCAAATCCATGACTCTTTCCCTTCTTGCCATTCATCGCCATATAATGATTCACCTTGACCTTTCCAGCTTCATCAAACATACGACACTTGTGCACCAAAGTGTCAAAGTCTCGGATCTCCTGAATACACATGTACTAATAGATATCGGGCCACAAACCGCTCTCGAACTTCACACACTTAGAAACCATAACATCCTCAGCATTGATGTACGGGCAAAACCTCGAAAGCTCTTCGAACTTAGCCGCATACTCAGCCATTGAACGGTTCTCTTGCTTCAAGTTCAAGAATTCCACTTCCTTCTTGGTCCTCAAATCCTCAAGAAAGTACTTCCTCAAAAACTCAGTCTTGAACCTAGCCCAAGTCACAGCTTCTCCACCAGCCTCAAGCCTTTCCTTAGCATTGGTCCACCAATACTCAGCCTCCTCAGCAAGCATATGAGTAGCCATCCTGACATTCTGGTCCTCACTAATCACCATAGCATGAAAGATCCTCTCCATGGCCTGCATCCATGTCTGAACTCCATCCGGGTCATACCTACCCTTGAACGTCGGCGGACTGTTTCGCAAGAAACGATCAAGTCTCCGCTCCTCAGCCTCTCCAGGATCACGATGACCAACTGCCGCCTGCTCTTTAGCCTGAGCCAACTCCTGAGCCATTGAAGCCAAAGCCTGCGCAATCGCTGCATCATCTCTACCATCAGTCATCTCACTTCTACACAAAACCAACCAACAGATAAGAACAACATCACAACAAACAAGTACCGAAGGTACCTCATTACCATTCACATACTAACATGAAGATTCAACGGATGCTAGTCCGGACAAGACTAACCAGGCTCTGATACCAACCTGTAACGCCCTATTTCTATTAAAGCGATAAAACACGTGAATATAACAAATATTCAAGAAATAGACGTTACGTCTAACACAAAATCCAAAATCCAAACACATGTGTATCTATACCTATTAATAAAGGCAATACTATTTTTTGGTGTAGCCTTTTTTTGTAAATCCCAAAATGCCCTTACTTGATGGAAGTTATTAAAAAAAATCAGCATTATCCACTAATAATCACACACGGCAGTTATTAAAGGAAAAAATCTACCTTACCCACTAATCACACACTAAAATAATAACTTCCCTTCAGTTTAATATTGATATTTACAACTTACAAAAACTGTAATAGAGCACAAACAGTTGGTTGTGTAGAGTATTTGTTTCTCATCTTTTCTACTGGCCTTTGTTTTATGGTAGATTGTAGAGGAAAGTAAGGGAAAAAGTCTAATAATAATATGACATAAAAGATGGGAAGGTTGAAGGCTTCAATTTTTATCATTGCAAAATGGTAATTTGCATTACTCTTTTCTCCAAAATCGGTGCATCCCTTATCAATTTGTCAAACTATGGTAACAATTCTAATTTAATCTCTTCATCAATATTATATTTTAAAAGGTTGTTTTGAATTGTTACTGTAATTTTCTTTTTGTTTATTTCCAAGGATCATATTAGAAGTTCATAACCAAAAAGAAAGAAGGCATCAAGAGAGAAACTCACAACCATAATAGACATGGTCACAAGTACATCATATGATATTTGCAATTCTGTTCTATGAGTGCATGGCTGGGTTTGTGTGTGTGTTTGTAACGGAAGAGAGGAAGAGAGTGTTGTAATTTTTAATATTTTCTTTAATTAATTCACTTCACAATTACTGAACAAGAAAAATGGGAAAATTGGAAGAATTTCAAATGTTTTTGTAGATCTTAAGCCTTCTGCCAAACGGTTGGTTTCAATTGCAATTACTTCATTACTTTTTATTCCAAATGCCAATTTATTTATGTGTCAATGTATTGTTTCTTAACCCTTTATATTTTTTATCTCCTTATTTAATAAGGAGACATAATTAAACCTCAATGTCTCTCTTAAATCATTTTTTTAACTCTATAACCCTTTTAATATTTGTGTTTCAGTTTCTTTACAATATTTTTTTTTTTAATTCATATTAACATGGATTTGTACTCAAGGGCTTAATTGACAAAGGGGAAGGAATGTACAATAAAAGATTAGTTTATAATAAGTTGTTTTATCTTGGTTTTTCGGGTATCAAACATTGATTACGTTTGAACCCTTTTAACCTTTGATATCTCATTTTTTCTTGGGAAGGGAAAAAATAAGCAAAACCCTTGAGAATCGAGGTCCGGGAGTTGTTTTCGCTACGGGAAGGTGTTAGGCACCCATAACGACTATAGTATCCTATAGGAACCGTCTTTACTTTCTACGCGCGCGCTTTATTTTTAAATGCTATTTAAGAAATGATATTTACACCTAAGAGTTTACTAAGTCAAGAATTGGAGGGAGAAGAAGGCGTTTGAATTTTTATTTTATTTGAATTGAAGGAATATCGGTTCCTTGCCTACGTAACCTTTTAAGGGATCAAATCCAACGTAGTTCTCTTCCAAAAAATGTTTTTGTTTTTGTTGATTGATTTTAAGTTTGAAAATGGGATTTTGAAGAATAAGAGAGAGGGGCCTCAAGGGCATAAGATTTGGAAAAATGTGAGGTGGAATTAGTTACTTTGCAAAAGGAGTCCAAGTATGGTTAAAATTCATTAGGATTTTGTTTAAGAAAATCAAGGGAAAATCAATGGGATTTTGATCCCAAAGTTTATTTAGAAAATGATTTGAGTGATGTTGTTCATATTTTTTGGAAAAGAGAATTTTTCTAAGTATCGCGATTCCTAAGCATACATCTAAACATACATTCCCTAAGCATACATCTAAAGTAACCATGTGATATGTGTGTATGTGTCGGTGCTTGTGTCGGTGTACATCATTAGAATCCATTGTCCTTTACATCATTGGCCTAGATATATGCTATGGTCTTGCAAGAATTTAAAAGCGTAAAGTAAAGTACAAAATCCCTAGGCTTTACATTCTAACTTTTGCATGAATTTTAAAGTGTAAGAAAATAAAGACTAAGAATATAAGATGGAGGATGAGATGCTTATGGAATGTATGAAACATGAAGTAAAGTGGTTAGTAGCATAAGACATGATAGAATGGAAATTAAAAGCACAAGAAACACTAAAAAAAACTTGACAAAAGATAACAAGACTCTTAACCTAAAAGTAGCAAAATATGCCTAAAGTTTACCATAACATCAAGACAATTATATGACCTATAATCCTCACATCATGACAATTTTCTAAAGGCTTTATTACAATTAATGATATGAGAATTATAAGAACACATGCAAGTCAAGAATCATGATATATTTTAGACATATTTGGCACTTTATTTTCACAAACAAACATTCACATGACTTGTAAAACAAGCAAACACATACAATATATCCACATGCAGTAAAAAACACTTTAAAACAGTAAGAAATTCATTACAAATTCACACTTCACAAATCAATATCATGTATCATGATTAGGGATCAAGAACATGCACTTTTCACAAATTTTTAATATAAAACATCACAAAATAGCAAGAAAAGCATCACATTATTTTCTATCAATTTTTAATATGCAAAATCATCATAAAAATATCACAAAACTAACAAGAAATATACATGGAAAATTTTTAGAATTTTAAAGGATTTTTAGACTCAAGAACATGCAAAACTTCACAAATTTTAACAAAAATAGTAAACAATTTAGCAAGAAATACCACATATATTTTCCCTCAGGTTTTTACACATAAAAATATCACAAAAATGTCAAGAAAAAGTCAAGAACATGTAGAAAATTTCTAGGAAATTTTTTATCAAAGTTTTGAACACATAGAGGTGCAATTATCAAAAGTAATGTACAAAATAGCAAGAAACAAGTAAAAAAACGAAAATCTGTAAAGAAACAGGTCCAGGCCCAAAGAGAAATGGGTCCTGGATCATCCAAACGCATCAGGGGCGTTGGATTGATCCAGTTCGTCCTAACCCTAGATCTAACGGTGGAAAGCTTGGTCCAGAGGTGAACTAGACTGGTTCAAACGAACCGGTCCGGTTCACATTCCCTTATAAACACAGGAAGCCGGTCTAATCCTCATTTCTACACTCTTCTTTCTCTCTCTTCTCTCAAATCTAGTGAGAGAAGCTCTCACCTCTCTCTTCACCGGTGTTCTTCCCTTCGCCGTTTTCTGGAAAAGAACGGCTGAAGAAGATGAAGATTCATCGGAATCTTCATCATCACCGCCGTGAATTCCAGATTCCGGCAACACTTCAAACAAAACGGTTTGTATGGATCTAAACCCTAATCCACTTGTTTTTTCCCACAGATTATGAATATGAACTCAGTTCTTAAAAATAAACGGTGAATCTTCGTAGATCTATGTTTTAGGGTTCGGTTTAAAACTTTTTCGAATCTTTTCAAAGTTCTTTCGAAGGAAAGTGTTTCTACGTCACCGATCTATTCTGATTCACCGTTTATTTGTGTTAATAGACCTTCGTTGAGCTTTTTGCGATGAAAAACGAGGAAGTTTTTGTGGTTACCTGGATTGAATTGGAGATTCGAACAAAGATCCTCCAGAAAGCTTCTGATTCTTCTGGTAAGTGTTGAACCGAAAATAAATTGGTGAAACTCTTCTTCTTCTTCACCGGTTCAAAACTTTGCTTCGATCTTTCTTCTTCTCACCTTAAACTGTGATCGTACAAATTCGTCTTTTGGTGACGAATTTGTGCTTGAATTGCAGTTATTCTAGTTCGATGATGAAGATTCAAGTTCGAATCTCTGAGAACTGCGATGAATTCGCTTAATTTTGCTTCAATTTCTGGTTCTGGAAATTTAGGGTTTGATGAATGTTCTTGGTGTTTCTGGAAACAGTTACGATTTTGATCTTGATGAAAAGAGAGAGAGAATTGGATTGTGTTTGTGATGTGGCACTGAATGAATGGTGATTGTCCTGTGCATTGATGAGTTGGCTCGTATTTATAGCTGACATGTGTACTGTTGGACCAATGAGCTTGTGACATGTGGACTTGGGCTTGTTTGGCTCGGCCTTGGACTAGTTTTGGCTTAAGGGCCTTTGTGCAATTCTGGAAAGTTAGAGGACCAACTTGCAAAACTAAAAAAAAAAAAAGACAAAAATAAACTTGATACAAAATAAGGACCATTCTGCAATTGTTAGAAAAAATGGGACTACTCTGCAATTTTAATAAAAGGACTAAAAACAAATTCGAAACAAAAAGGACTTAAATGCAATTTTAGAAATTTGAGGACTTAAATGCAATTTTAGAAATTTGAGGACTAAAAATGAAAAATTAAAAATAAAATTGAACTAAAATTGGTAAATTTGACTAAACGTAAAGTGAAACAAAAAATAAAATCAACAAAAGGACTAAAATGAACCAGCCACATAAATGAGGTACTTCAAAGTAACCTCTCTCTGTCAAAATTTAATGTGAAATGATCAAAATACCCCTGGGGACTAAACTGACTCAAAATGACTCAGATGCAATTTTAAAATGGTTTTTTAACAGGGAGTTAAAGCAAGAGTTTGTACAAGCAAATTAAAAGACTCAGGGACAAAATTTTTAGAAATTAAACAGAGTTTTAACACTGGAAATGACTAAAATGCCCTTGAGGACTAAACTGACTCAAATGTAATTTTTGAAATGGACTATAACATGAGATTTAAACATGGACTTATACAAACCAATTGAAAGAACTCAAATAATTTTCAAGGACTAAAATGGGTTTGAATGCAGGAAATGACTAAAATACCCTTTTGTTATGAATCTTGCAAATAATATTGAAATAAAATGCAGAGAAACATGCAATTGATCAGAGACAACTTCAAAATGACTTGATTATGCAAGAAAACATTTGGATGGTTTTAAATGCAAGAAAACATAGACAAATACACAGTTGAAAAGATTTTTAAAGCTAAACTGGGAGATAAAGCAGGGTAGAATATCAGTGTAAAACAACAGCAAACTGGCAATCTTTCAAGAGTAATGGACATATATCAAAGATGGAAAAACATTTTGAGCAAGTATTTTTAGGTCCAAAATTAGGGTATTAGAGCTGCCCCTATTTAAGTTTCTTTCTCCGGAGGGTCAAGAGACGAAGTCTTTGACTTGACGGGACGAAGATACTTAAATATTAACATTTGCACTGTTTTTGGACATAAAAATACGCTTTCAGATTTTCAAAAACATGAATGCCATGCAACATTTTGATTATGAATGCAAGACAAACAACTGGAGTCTACAAAGCATGTCATATCACTAGGGATTTAGGTAGACATTGACAGGGCAGACAAATCAGAGGACAAAAGATAGGTACAAGTTGTTCTTTGGATCGAACTAGCCACTTGACCATTTAATACAAACAGAGAGTGAGTACAAGCTGTTCTTTGGATCGAACTTGCTGCTTGACTGAGAATAGAGGTATAGAACAGGTGCAAGCTGTTCTTTGGATTGAACTTGCTACTTGACCGGAAACATAGACATGTAAGTAGATACAAGCTGTTCTTTGGATCGAACTTGCTACTTGATCAATAACACAAACAGATAGACAGGTACAAACTGTTCTTTGCATCGAACTTGCTATTTGACCTGGAGACATAGACAAAAAGGTTGATACAAGCTGTCCTTTGGATCGAACTTGCGGCTTGATCAATGTCACAACATGTAGGTTGGTGCAAACTGTTCTTTGGATCGAACTTGTCGTTTGACCGATAACAAAATATAAGCCGGGTACAAACTGTTCTTTGGATCAAACTTGCCGTTTGACCGGAAACACAAGCATATAAGCAGGTACGAGCTGTTCTTTGGATCAAACTAGCCACTTGACCAATAACAAGACATATAGCAAGATACAAGTTGGAAGTTTGATTTGAAAAGATACAAATTGAGAGCAAGTTGATATTGACTTGATTTGAAGATAGACATGACCATTATTGTTGGCCCAAGAGCAAATTGAGGGTGGATTAGCATTGATCGAGACATTGAATTGGAAGTTTGATATTGAAAGAGACATTGAAATTTGAAAACAATCAGAGACATAGACAAAGACATAGACATAGACATTGAATTAAATTGAGAGTTTCACAGAGACATAGACATTGAATTGGAAAGTTGAAATTGAGTTGAATTGGAAATTGAAATTGAGTTGAATTGAAAGTTGAGATTGAACTGAATTGAAATTGGAGATTGGAGATGCAACATGTATGTATGGTATAACAACATCATCGAATGTATGAGCACATAGAATGCATGATTATGCATGTATGAATGCTTGGAAATGCATGATTAGTTTACAATTTGGCAGAGAAGTTTCGCAGAGACAGACAAAACATTGGAAGATTGGGCACGTAGTGGCTCGTGCTATAATATATACACATAGAAATCCTCTTTGAAGAGACCGTCGTTGAGAGACGTATCGAAGCCATGGCTGAGGGCACTATATAATATCACATACAAACTTGTAGAAGAGGGACCTTGGAAGATTCTTTGATACAGGTCGCCGTTGTTGGGCGTGTCAGTGCTGGGTAAGCATCGGATGTTTGTAGCTGTGGTCAATGCTTTTCATATCATTTTTCACTCTTTCCTTTTTATTCTTTTATTTTTCAATCCCATTTTTGCCTGAATCGCCCTGTTGGGTTTTCGCCTCACCGGGAATAGATTCTTTTCATTGCCCCATTTTTGCCTGAATTGCCTTCGTAGGTTGTCAATCAGCGGGGTGCTCATTTTTGCCTAAGCCTCCCTTTCGGGTTTTCAACTTAGCGAGCTTTTCATTTGCATTTTTTTCCAAATTTTCTTTCGTTTTCTTTCTGTTTTTTCATTCTTGCCATTGACCACAGATCATCCTGGGGAACAACCTGCTTGTAACACGTATTGGAATAGACGTTGACACTCATTTATTCATGCATGTTTCACTGGAATGTACCCTATTGCTCAGGTTTGCTTTCAAAATAAAAGGAAAAGATTTTTCAATTTTCAAAAATGTTTGTTTCAGACATTGAATTATCAAATAGAAAGAAAACATTTTGTATATTAGCATTGAAAGTAGAAAGAAAATAGAGTTTCAAACAATAGCACAGGCTTAAATTGATGTAGCAGAGTGAAAGTCAGCCAAAAGCATAACCCCACAGATTTACAAAGCTTGGAAAATGGTAATTTTATTGGTTGGTGGTACATTGAACACGATGACCGCTACATTTCATAGAAATTTTGAATTCACAAGTACAGAAGCTTCTGATGAAGGCGATCATTGACAGTTGCAGATGCCCCAAGGGGTGATGGTGGTTTGCCATATATAGTTACTTGTCTTTTATTATCAATCTCATTTTTGCATGAACCGCCCTTTCGGGTTTTCGGCTCATCGAGACGCTCATTCTTGCCTGATTTGCGTACAATCTCAGCGAGCTTTTTCATATTCATTTTTTTGTCCCTAACTTTTGCCTGGATCGCCCTTTCGGGTTTTCGATCCACCGGGAAGCGCATTTTTGCCTAGGCCGCCCTTTCGGATTTTCGACCTACCACGCTGTTCTTTTCTTTTTAGACAAAGTATTTCTTGACTATATCGGCATTTACAGGATTCGGAAGTTCAACACCATCCATGTGTGTAAGGCTCAAAGCACCACCAGAGAAAGCCTTCTTGACAACATAAGGACCTTCCTAGTTAGGTGTCCATTTGCCCCTTGGGTCGGGTTGCTGGATTATTCTTCTTTTCAATACAAGTTCGCCTTCCTTGAATTCACGAGATCGGACTTTCTTGTCAAACGCATTCTTCATTCGTACTTGATACAGCTGTCAATGAGCCATGGCATCCATACGTTTTTCTTCAATCAAATTCAACTGGTCATACCGACTTTGACACCATTCAGCCTCAGTTAGTTTTGCTTCCATGATCACTCGAAGAGATGGAATCTCCACTTCCAAAGGGAGAACTGCTTCCATGCCATCTACCAAAGAGAAAGGAGTTGCCCCGGTTGAACTGTGCACTGTAGTACGGTAACCATGCAAGGCAAACGGTAGCATCTCATGTCAGTCTTTGTAAGTAGTGACCATCTTCTGAACAATCTTCTTGATATTTTTGTTAGCAGCCTCAACTGCACCATTCATCTGAGGTCTATAGGGAGAAGAGTTGTGATGTTCGATCTTGAATTCTTCACATAAAGCTTGCATCATGCTATTGTTCAGATTGGAACCATTGTCAGTGATGATCTTGTTGGGAACACCATATCGACAAATGATGTTATTCTTGATAAACTTCACTACCACTTGCTTGGTCACATTTGCATAGGAAGCAACCTCAACCCACTTGGTGAAATAGTCAATCACCACTAGAATGAAACGATGTCCATTGTAAGCTTTTGGTTCAATTCTTCCGATCATGTCAATGCCCCACATAGAGAAAGGCCATGGGGAAGATATAACATTGAGAGCATGCGGAGGCACATGAATCTTGTCAGCATAGATTTGACATTTGTGTCATCTCTTAGCATGTCTGTAGCAGTCACGCTCCATAGTTATCCAGTAATAGCCGGCTCTTAATAGTTTCCTCGACATGGTATGGCCCGTAGCATGGGTTCCAAAAGTACCATCATGTACATCATGCATCAACTTCTCAACTTCTTGTTTATCAACACATCTCAACAAGACCATGTCATAGTTCCTCTTGTATAGGATTTCTCCGTCCAGAAGGAATCTACTAGCCCATCTTCTCAAGGTTTTTTTATCCCTGTTGGAAGCACTAGGTGGATATTCATGATTCTGCAAGAACTGTTTGATATTATAATACCAAGGTTTTCCATCATTCACATCTTTATCAGCCTGATCTGGCATATTTTCAATAGTAAACACATGAGCGGGTCTATCAAGACGCTGCACTTTGATTACGGGCACATCATTCCAGTGATTCACACGAAACATGGAAGACAAAGTAGCAAGAGCATCAGCCATCTGGTTTTCATCCCTAGGGATATGGTGCAACTCAACCTTTGTGAAATATGTCAACAGATGTCTTACATAGTCACGGAAAGGGATCAGCTTCTCATGATGAGTCTCCCATTCACCCTTTATCTGATTAATAACAAGTGCATAATCTCCATAGATGTCAAGGTGCTTAAATCTCAGGTCAATGGCTTCTTCAATGCCCAAGATGCATGCTTCATATTCAGCTATATTGTTTGTACATTCGAAGATTATTCGAGCTGTGAAAGGAATGTGGTGCCCCTGCGGAGTTACAATAATGGCCCCAATCCCTTTACCGTAAGCATTGACAGCACCATCAAATACCAATCCCCATTTGCTATTGGGATCCGGCCCTTCATTGATCAGTGGTTCTTCACAGTCTTTTGCTTTCAGATACATAATCTCTTCATCAGGGAAATCAAACTTAATTGGTTGGTAATCATCAAGAGGTTGACAAGTAAGATGCTCAACAAGGATACTTCCTTTGATTGCTTTCTGAGCTTTGTACACAATATCATATTCAGACAACAACATTTGCCAACGTGCAATCTTTCTAGTAACAGCAGGCTTTTCAAAGATGTACTTTATTGGATCCACTCGGGATATCAACCAAGTCGTATGATTCACCCTATAATGACGCAGGCGTCTGGCAGCCCAAGCTAAAGCACAACAAGTCTTTTCAAGCATTGTATATCGAGTCTCACAGTTAGTGAACTTCTTGCTCAGATAGTAGATAGCATGTTCTTTCTTTCCAGTCTCGTCTTGTTGACCGAGAACACAACCCACGGGATCATCTAACACTGACAGGTACATAATCAAAGGCCTTCCTTCCACTGGCGGGACAAGGATAAGTGGTTCCAACAAGTATTATTTAATGCTATCAAAAGCTTCCTGGCATTCATTGTTCCATACAACAGGCTGATTCTTTCTGGGCAGTTTGAAAATTGGTCCGCAGGTAGTAGTCATGTGAGATATAAATCTTGAAATATAATTCAGGCGTCCGAGGAAACCTCTGACTTGCTTTTCAGTTTGAGGAGCCGGCATCTCTCTGATGGCTCTGACTTTATCAGGATCAACTTCAATGCCTCTTTGGCTGACAATGAAGCCTAGCAACTTTCCAGATCTTACACCAAATGTGCACTTGTTAGGATTCAACCGCAGCTTGTACTTTCTCAATCTTTCGAACATCTTTTTCAAATACACAACGTGCTGCTCTTCATCACTTGATTTCACAATCATGTCATCAACATATACTTCAATCTCTTTGTGAATCATATCATGAAACAGAGTAGTCATGCCTCTTTTATAGGTAGCACCAGCATTTATCAAGCCGAACGTCATCACTTTATAACAGAATGTTCCCCACGGAGTGATGAAGGACGTCTTTTCTCTATCTTCAGGTGACATCCATATCTGGTTATAGCCAGAGAAACCATCCATAAAGGAGAACACTTTGGACTGTCAACAAGCACATCAATATGAGGCAATGGGAAGTTATCTTTTGGACTGGCTTTGTTCAGATCTCTGTAATCAACACACATTCGAACTTTCCCATCTTTCTTCGGTACTGGTACAATGTTGGAAATCCACTCAGGATATTCAGCTGTCATGAGGAAACCAGCATCAATTTGCTTATGTACCTCAGCCTTGATCTTAAGAGCCATGTCTGGACGAGACCTTCTCAATTTCTGTTTGACAGGAGGGCATTCAGGTCTTGTTGGTATCCGATGTTCCACAATCTTGGGATCTAGACCCGACATATCTTCATAGGACCACGCAAAGACATCTGGATAATCACGGAGAAGCTGAGTAATCTTCTTTTTCACTTCTGGCTCAAGTGCAGCACCAATCTTTATCTCTCGCTTGTTCTCTTCAGTACCCAGATTAACGAGCTCAATCTCTTCCTAGTGAGGCTGAATGACTCTTCTTTCTTGTTCAAGCAGTCAAGTGATCTCATACGGTATCTCTTCATCATCCTCCTCATCTTCGGCTTCATATACAGGGAATTCAAAATTTGGAGGAACCATAGGGTCACTTGTTTTATCTTGGTTTTCGGGTGTCAAACATTGATTACGTTTGAACCTTTTTAACCGGTGATATCTTATTTTTTTCTTGGGAAGGGAAAAAGTAAGCAAACCCCTTGAGAGTCGAGGTCCAGGAGTTGTTTTCGCTACGGGAAGGTGTTAGGCACCCATAACGACTATAGTATCCTATAGGAACCGTCTTTACTTTCTACGCGCGCGCTTTATTTTTAAATGCTATTTTGAAAAATGATATTTACACCTAAGGGTTTACTAAGTGAAGAATTGGAGGGAGAAGAAAGTGTTTGAGTTTTTATTTTAATTGAATTGAAGGAATTTTGTTCCTTGCCTACGTACCCGTTTAAGGGATCAAATCCACCGTAGTTCTCTTCCAAAAATGTTTTTGTTTTTGTTGGTTGATTTTAGGTTTGAAAATTGGAATTTTTAAGAATGAGAGAGAGAGGCCTCAAGGGCATAAGATTTGTGAAATTGTGAGGTTTGATTAATTATTTTGAAAAATGAAAGTCAAAGTATGATTAAAATTCATTGAAATTTTGATTAAGAAAATAAAAGAGAAAATACAATGGGATTTTGATCCCAAGGTTTATTTTGAAAATGGTTTGAATGAAGTTTGTTCAAGTTTTTTTTTTTTGGAAAATTGATTTTTCTAAGTTTCGAAGTTCCTAGACATGCATCTAAAGCATTCAATCCTAAACATACATCTAAACATGCATATCCTAGCCATACATCTAAAGTGAGGTGTGTGCATGTGTCGGTGCTTGTGTCGGTGTACATCATTAGAGTCCATTGTCCTTTACATCATACCCTAGGTACATGCTATGGTCTTGCAAGAATTTAAAAGCATAGGGAAAATATTACAAAATTCCTAAGTTTTACATTCTAATTTTGGTGGAACTTAAAGTGCAAGAAATAAGATGAAGGAGGAGATGAAGTATGGAATGATTATGAATGAAACATGAAACAAAAAGAGTTAGTAGCACATGATAATATCAAGAAATAAGAGCAAGGAAACATCACTATAGCAAAAGCAAGAAAAATGTCACAAAACATGGCAAAAATAGTGCGAAATAGGCCTAAAGATTCATCAACAATGCAAGGCTTGAACAAGGCCTATAATCCTCATGTCTTAACAAGTTCCCAAAGAGTGTCAAATCAGTTTTCACAAGGGGGATTAAAGGAGTGTAACATGTTAAGCATTTAGGACAAAAGTTAGGCTTATTCCACATTATTTATTCACACACAAGACTTATAAAACGAGTAATAGAGCGCAAAAATATTCACATGCAGTAGTATATACATTTAAACAGCAGGAAAAAATATCACAAAGTCACACACCATGGATCACAAACACATCAAGTATTGGAATTGAAACCAAGCAATCCTCACAAGCCTTTTTAACATAAAATCTTCAAGGCTAACACAAGAAATTAACACATTATTTTTCCAAGTCTTTTAGTGCAAGATTATCATAAAAACACCACAAAATTATCAAGAAAGAACTATGAATTTTTAAGGAATTTTTTAAAACGTTTTTGAGTGCACAGGGGTGTAAAAATCAGTTTGCGGTGTGGAAATAGCACAAAATTCACTAAGAACAAAAATTGCAAGCAGTCAAGGCCCAGGCCCAGTCCAAAATGGAAAAACGGGTCATCAGGAGGCACAGAGATCGTTGGATCAACCCAACTGGATCAGATCCAAGATCCACTGGCCAGATCATACGAAGGGACACCGTAAGGACGTAGGCATGAGCACACAGGAACAAAGGAGTATAAATTAGACTTCTCACATACAGAAACAACATCACGCTCATTCTTCTCTCTCTAATATCTTCTTCCACGTTGAAAAAAAAACAGTCCGGCGAGCTTAGACATTCCGGCGTAACGGCCGGTGATGCACCACCACGCCGGAATTTCGAATTAAATTCCTTTTGAAACAACAAAACAAGAATCCGGACTTTCCTTCCCTCTGAGATCCAATTCGATGCCATTTTCAAAGAAACACAACACAGGCGCTAGAACTGCAATTCGAAAACAGAAATTTCTTCAAGGAAGAAGAAACCAGGTGCGAACGTTACCTCTTTTCGTGCTGATCTGCGATCTGTTTCCTCCGTTCCGGTTTGGCTTCACGCGTCCTTTCGCCGGCTTCGATCCTTGAGAATTTCAATTCTGCTTCCGTTCATTCTTCTTTGAATTGAATCAGCTTCGATTCGTTCTTTCTCTTCCACGAACTGTTTCCGCTTCGATTCCGTTGCTGTTCCCAATTCACCGTAAGATTGACGTTTCACCGTCGTGTATTCTCCATCTCCGATCCTTTGCGATTTCGACTCAAAGTTGTTCTGGTATTGTTGTTATTGCTGTGTTTCAGTTCTATATCGAATTTGGTTGAGAATTTGGAGGTTTGTGTTGTTGAATTTGGTAGTAAAAATGGATCGGAGGAGATTTGTGATGATGGAGCTTATAGGTGGTTATGGAGGATTATGGTGCATTTCAACGGTGGATGTGGTTGATGATGATGGTGGTTGAAGGTTGGTTAGGGTGGTTTAGGGTGGAGAAAGTTAGTTAGAGGTGAGAGAGAAGGTTGTTATGGTGTGGAGATGGTGGTTACGGTTAGAGGAGAAAGAGGAAAAAAGAAATTGGTTTTTTGTTATTTTTTGTATTTTGTGGAAAAATGATTGAAAAAAAATTGGTGTAAAAAAAATGATTAGTGTGTATGAACCTTGACCATGACTTTGACCTATTTATAGGTGATGTGGGAATGCTTGGACCAATGATGTGATGCCATGTGGCACTTGACTTGTAACAAACCTTGACTTTGACTCTATCAAACTTAAAAAGGGATTAAAATGCAAATAACAAAAGTACAAGGACCAAAATGAAAATTAAAACTAAAATTGAATTGAAAAAGTAAATTGAAAATTAACGTAAAGCGAGACGATTAAAAGCAACAAAGCAGATTAAAATGAATCAGAAATTTTATGTGAAATGACCAAAATGCCCCCAGGGACTAAAACGACTTAAAAATGACTCAGATGCAATTTTAAAATGATTTTTTAACAGAGAACTAAAGCAAGAACTTATACAAGAAAATTAATAGACTCGGAGACAATTTTAAGAGATTTAACAGGGCTTTAACACATGAAAAGACTAAAACGCCCCTAGGGGCTAAACTGACTTAAAATAACTTCAAATGCAATTTTTGAAATGGATTTTGACATAGAATTGAAATAAGGACTTATTCAAACCAGTTGAAAAGACTCAAACAATTTTTCAAAGATTGAAAGAAATTTTAACATAGGAAATGACTAAAATGCCCTTTTTCATGAATTTTGCAAGTAATATTGAAATAAAATGCAGAGAAAGATGTAATTGATCAGAGACAGTTCAAATGACTTGAAATGCAAGAAAAGAAGAATTGAACAAGTATTTTTAGGTCCAAAATTAGGGTGTAATAGCTGCCCCTATTTAAGTTTCTTTGTCCGGAGAGTCAAGAGACGAAGTCTTTGATTTGACGGGACGAAGATACTTAAATATTAACATTTGCACTGCTTTTGGACATAAAAATACGTTTTCAGATTTTCAAAAATATGAATGCCATGCAATACTTTGAGTATGAATGCAAGACAAACAACTGGAGTCTATGGAGCATGTCATGTCACTGGGGATCCAGGTGGTCATTGACAGGGTAGACAAACCAGGGGATAGAAAGAAGGGTACAAGCTGTTCTTTGGATCGAACTAGCCACTTGACCAAGGAATACAAAACAAGAGATAGGTGCAAGCTGTTCTTGGGATCGAACATGGCACTTGACCGGAAACATAGACATATAGGCAGATACAAGCTGTTCTTTGGATCGAACTTGACACTTGATTGAAGATACAAACAGATAGACAAGTACAAACTGTTCTTTGGATCGAACTGGCTGTTTGGTTGGAGATACAGACAAAAGGGTGGATACAAACTGTTTTTTGGATCGAACTTGTCGTTGGATTATCACCACATCATGTAGGTAGGTGCAAACTATTCTTTGGATCAAACTTGTCGTTTGGCTGATAACAAAGCATAAGCGGGGTACAAACTGTTCTTTGGATCGAACTTGTCGTTTGTCCGGAAGTATAGGTATATAAGCAGGTACAAGTTGTTCTTTGGATCGAACTAGCTGCTTGACCAATAACAAGATATGAATTGGAAGTTTGATTTGGACATATACAAATTGAGGGTAAGTTGATATTGACTTGATTTGAAGACAGACATGACCATTTTGTTGGCCCAAGAACAAATTGAGAGTGGACTAACATTGACATAGACATTGAATTGAAAGTTTGAAAGAGAGATTGAAAATTGAGATTGATCAGAGACATAGACATAGACATTTAATTGAGAGTTGAAATTGAATTGAATTGGAGATTGAAATTGAATTGAGTTAAATTGACATTGAAATTGGATCAAAAGTTGAGGTTGAGTTGAATTTAACAGTTGAAATTGAAATTGTGATTGGATTGAAATTGGAGATTGAATATGACAATTGAAATTGGATTGAGTTGAAATTGAGATTGGATTGAAATTGGAAATTGATTTGAAATTGAAATTGAGATTGAGTTGAAACTGAAATTGAGATTGGATTGAATTGAAATTGAGGTTTGAGAGTTGAGATTGCATCAAATTTGAGATTTGAAATTGAATTGAATTGAAATTGAGATTTGAATTGAAATTGAAAATTGATTTGAATTTTTGATACAAGTCGCCAAAACTTGCGGAAGAGGGAACCTTGGAAAATTTTTGATACAAGTCGCCATTGTCAGGCGTGTCAGTGCTGGGTAAACATCGGATGTTCGCATCTGTGGTCAATGCTTTTTATTCATTTTTTCACGTTTCATTTTTCAAACCCATTTCTGCCTGAACCGCCCTTTCGGGTTTTCGATTCACCGGGGAGTAAATTCTTTTCATTGCCCCATTTTTGCCTGAATTGCCTTCATAGGTTGTCAATCAGCGGGGTGCCCATTTTTGCCTAAGCCGCCCTTTCGGGTTTTCAACTTAGCGAGCTTTTCATTTCCATTTTTTCATTTTCATCCTGTTTTTTCATTCTTGCCATTGACCACAGATCATCCCGGGGAGTAACCTGCTCGTAACATGTATTGAAGTAGACATTGACACTCATTTATTTATGCATGTTTCACTGGAATGTACCTTATTGCTCAGGTTTGCTTTCAAAATAGACAGAAAAAGATTTATTTATGCATGTTTCTGATATTGACATTATCAAATGGAAAGAAAAATATTTTGTATATAGCATTGAAAGTGGAAAGAAAAATAGAGTTTCAAACAATAGCACAGGCTCAAATTGATGTAGAAGAGTGAAAGTCAGCCAAAGGCATGACTTCGCGGATTTACAAAGCTTGGAAAATGGTAATTTTATTGGTTGGTGATACATTGAACACGATGACCGCTACATTTCATAGAAATTTTGAATTCACAAGTACAGAAGCCTCTGATGAAGACGATCATTGACAGTTGCAGATGCCCCAAGGGGTGATGGTGATTTGCCGGATATAGTTACTTGTCTTTTATTGTCAACCTCATTTTTGCATGAACCGCCCTTTCGGGTTTTCGGCTCATCGAGGCGCTCATTCTTGCCTGAGTTGCGTACAATCTCAGCAAGCTTTTTCCATATTCATTTTTTTTTTGTCCCTAAATTTTGCCTGGATCGCCCTTTCGGGTTTTCGATCCATCGGGAAGCGCATTTTTGCCTAGGCCGCCCTTTCGGGTTTTCGACCTACCACGCTGTTCTTTTCTTTTTAGACAAAGTGTTTCTTGACTATATCGGCGTTAACAGGATTTGGGAGTTCAACACCATCCATGTGTGGAAGAATCAAAGCACCACCAGAGAAAGCCTTCTTGACAACATAAGGACCTTCGTAGTTAGGTGTCCACTTGCCCCTTGGGTCGGGTTGCTGACTTATCCTTCTTTTCAATACAAGTTCGCCTTCCTTGAATTCTCGAGGTCGGACTTTCTTGTCAAAAGCATTCTTCATTCGCACTTGATACAACTGTCCATGAGCCATAGCATCCATACGTTTCTCCTCAATCAAATTCAATTGATCGTACCGACTTTGACACCATTCAGCCTCAGTCAACTTTGCTTCCATGATCACTTGAAGAGACGGAATCTCCACTTCTAGAGGGAGAACTGCTTCCATGCCATATACCAAAGAGAAAGGAGTTGCCCCGGTTGAACTGCGCACCGTAGTACGGTAACCATGCAAGGCGAAATGTAGCATCTCATGCCAGTCTTTGTAAGTAGTGACCATCTTCTGAACAATCTTCTTGATGTTCTTGTTAGCGGCCTCAACTGCACCATTCATCTGAGGTCTATAAGGAGAAGAGTTATGATGTTCGATCTTGAATTCTTCGCATAAAGCCTGCATCATGCTATTGTTCAGATTGGAACCATTGTCAGTGATGATCTTATTGGGAACACCGTATCGACAGATGATGTTATTCTTGATAAACTTTACAACCACTTGCTTGGTCACGTTTGCATAGGAAGCAGCTTCAACCCACTTGGTGAAATAGTCAATTGCCACTAGAATGAAACGATGTCCATTGGAAGCTTTTGGTTCAATTTTTCCGATCATGTCGATTCCCCACATAGAGAAAGGCCATGGGGAAGATATAACATTGAGAGCGTGTGGAGGCACATGAATCTTGTCAGCATAAATTTGACACTTGTGGCATCTCTTAGCATGTTTGTGGCAGTCACGCTCCATGGTTATCCAGTAATAGCCGGCTCTTAACAATTTCCTCGACATGGTGTGACCCGAAGCATGGGTCCCAAAAGTACCATCATGTACGTCGTGCATCAATTTCTCAGCTTCTTGTTTGTCAACACATCTTAACAAGACCATGTCATAGTTTCTCTTGTATAGGATTTCTCCGTCCATGAGGAATCTGCTATCCCATCTTCTCAAAGTCTTTTTATCCCTGTTGGAAGCACCAGCTGGATATTCATGATTCTGCAAGAATTGTTTGATGTTGTAATACCAAGGCTTTTTATCATTCACATCTTCATTAGCCCGATCTGGTATATTTTCAATAGTAAACACATGAGCGGGTCTATCAAGACGTTGTACTTTGATTATGGGCACGTCATTCCAATGATTCACACGAAACATGGAAGACAAAGTAGCAAGATCATCAGCCATCTGATTTTCATCCTGACGGATATGGTGCAGCTCAACCTTGGTAAAGTATGTCAACAGACGTCTTGCATAGTCACGGTAAGGGATCAGCTTCTCATGATGTGTTTCCCATTCACCCTTTATCTGATTAATAACAAGCGCAGAATCTCCATAGATGTCAAGGTGCTTAATTCTCAGGTCAATGGCTTCTTCAATGCCCAAGATGCATGCTTCATATTCAGCTATGTTGTTTATGCATTCAAAAGTTATTCGAGCAGTGAAAGGAATGTGGTGCCCCTGCGGAGTTACAATAATGGCCCCAATTCCTTTACCATAAGCATTAACAACACCATCAAACACCAATCCCCATTTGCTATTGGGATCCGGCCCTTCATTGATCAGTGGCTCTTCACAGTCCTTTGCTTTCAGATACATAATCTCTTCATCAGGGAAATCAAACTTAATTGGCTGGTAATCATCAATAGGTTGACAAGCAAGATGCTCGGCAAGGATGCTTCCTTTGATTGCTTTCTGAGCTTTGTACACAATATCGTATTCAGACAACAACATTTGCCAACGCGCAATCTTTCCAGTAACAGCAGGCTTCTCAAAGATGTACTTGATTGGATCCATTCGGGATATCAACCAAGTTGTATGATTCACCATATAATGACGCAGGCGTTTGGCAGCCCAAGCTAAAGCACAACAAGTCTTCTCAAGCATTGTGTACCGAGTCTCACAGTCGGTGAATTTCTTGCTCAGATAGTAGATAGCATGTTCTTTCTTTCCAGTCTCGTCTTGTTGACCGAGGACACAACCCACAGAATCATCTAACACTGACAGATACATAATCAAAGGCCTTCCTTCCATCGGCGGGACAAGGATAGGTGGTTCCAACAGGTATTCTTTAATGCTATCAAAGGCTTCCTGACATTCATCATTCCATACAACAGGCTGATTCTTTCTGAGCAATTTGAAGATTGGTCGACAGGTAGTAGTCATGTGAGATATGAATCTTGAAATATAATTCAGACGTCCGAGGAAACCTCTGACTTGCTTTTCAGTTTGAGGGGCCGGCATCTCTCTGATGGCTCGGACTTTGTCAGGATCAATTTCAATGCCTCTCTGGCTGACAATGAAGCCTAGCAATTTTCCAGATCTTACGCCAAATGTGCACTTGTTAGGATTCAAACGTAGCTTGTACTTTCTCAATCTTTCAAACATCTTTTTCAAATACACAACATGCTGCTCCTCATCACTTGATTTCACAATCATGTCATCAACATATACTTCAATCTCTTTGTGAATCATATCATGAAATAGAGTTGTCATACCCCTTTGATAGGTAGCACCAGCATTTATCAAGCCAAACGACATCACTTTATAACAGAATGTTCCCCATTGTTATACCCTAATTTTGGACCTAAAAATACTTGTTCAATTCTTCTTTTCTTGCATTATAAGCCATTTGATATGTCTCTGATCAATTGCATCTTTCTCTGCATTTTATTTCAATATTGTTTGCAAAATTCATGAAAAAGGGTATTTTAGTCATTTCCTGCATTCAACTCATTTTAATCCTTGAAAATCGTTTGAGTCTTTTAGTTTGGTTTGTATAAGTCCTTATTCCAATCTCATGCCAAAATTCATTTCAAAAAATATCAGTTGAGTCATTTTCTAGTCAGTTTAGCCCCTAGGGGCATTTTAGTCATTTCCCATGATAAAATCTCTTTCAATCTTTAAAAATTTGTTTGAGTCCTTTCAAATAGTTTGAATAAGTCTTCATTTCAATTTTATGTCAAAATCCATTTCAAAAGTTGCATTTGAAGTCATTTTGAGTCAGTTTTGCCCCTAGGGGCATTTTAGTCTTTTCATGTGTTAAAGCCCTGTTTAAATTCTAAAAATTGTCTCTAAGTCTTGTATAAGTTCTTGCTTTAATTTCCTGTTAAAAATCCATTTTAAAACTTGTATCTGAGTCATTTTCAGTCATTTTAACCCCAGGGGCATTTTGGTCATTTCACATAAAATCTCTTGTCTGCTTCGTTCTTTTAATCGTCTCGCTTTACGTTAATTTTCAATTTACTTTTTCAGTTCAATTTTAGTTTTAATTTTCATTTTTGTCCTTGTACTTTTGTTATTTGCATTTTAATCCCTTTTTAAGTTTGTTAGAGTCCAAGTGCCACGTGTCCAAATGTTACTGGTCCTTAAGAGTTTGTTACAAGTCCAGTGCCACATGTCCCATTCCAATTGGCCCAAGCATTCCCACATCACCTATATAAGTCAAAGTCCACACATTCAATCATTACCAATCATTTTTTTTACAAACTCCAAAAAATCACAAACTTTTTCTCATTTTTTCCCTCCTTTCTTCTCTCACGTAACAACCTTCTCCTCCACCATAACCACTTCTCTCCACCACTTCCTCCACCACAACAAACTCTCACCACCACCCAAAACCACCCTAACTAACTCCTCTAACCTCCATAACCACCCTAAACCACCACCACAATTCACCTCTAACCACCATAACCTCCACAAAATCTCCACAACAACCACCATAACCGATCCATTGATCCAAATACAAGCTTCAATTTCAAGATCGTCACAACCTTGCTGCTTCCTTCGGAGTGGCTTCATTCGCAAGCTCACAAAACTCTCGCAAATCCTCACACATCAGGATTCACCAAGCACCTCTCGACACATCAATCGGAGCTCAAATCCGAGAACGAAACGGCAACGTAAGCGGTGCAAAAGCGAATCTGTTCGGATGATTCGAAACCGCATTTCCACCTCCGTTCTCCGATTGGAACGCAGCTGTAGAAACAACGGAACCGTACGTGAATTCGAGAGGAGACCGCAGCAAGCGAATTGAACTCGTAACAACGGTAACGAACTCGGATCGTGTGTAGCACTTTCAAGGCTGTGCGTGAATCGTACATAGCACTGTCAAGGCTGTTCATGAAGCTGTTCTTGAGGTTGTGCGCGACACTTTTGAGGCTGCACGTGAATTCAAGAGGTAACATGCTTTCTTCCTTTCTCCTTCCGATCTGCGCTGCTGCCGTTGCTCTTATGTGAATCTGAGTTCATGAAATGGATTTTAATTCCTTCCATATTTCCTCTTTGTTGAATCTGCACTGTGTTTTTCGTTATTGTATGAATCCGAATGCATGTTTGAGAGAAGAAGAGAGCAGTGATCTTAGAGAGAGAGTAAGGTATGGCCGTGTTTTTGGAAAGAAGGAGAGGGAGTTTTTGTTGCGTTGGCTTTCCTTCAGGAACGCATATGTACTTCCTCCAATCTTATTCCACTTGACCCATGGCACTTGACCCATAATCCATGAACCTACCCGCTCCAGCTCTAGGGCCCAACATTAATGCCTTCCCTTTGTTTCAGTATGCTGTTTACACCCCCTGTTTCTTTGCATTTCTTGATGAAAGTTGCTGTTTACACCTCCCTCATGTTCTCTTTTCATGATAAAATTGCAAGAAAATTACTATTGGTCTTTGAGGCTTTTTGATGTTTCTTGATAATTCTTGCGTGTTAAATCTTGGTTAAAAATGTGTGGGAAAAAATATCTTGTTAATTGTTTTTTTTGTTAAAATGTTGCTAAAAACTTGTAAAAATCTTTGAAGATTTGGTGGACTTTTCTTGTAAGTAATTTTGGTGTTTGAAGACTATCTTTTGGAAAGCAATTACATGTAAAAAATTCATTTCAACAAACATGTAGGATATATTCTTGTTTTTGCTTACTTTTTGTTAACATTTTTGTGAAGTTTTGATGTGATTTTGAACTTGAAATTGTGTTACATAATTGTGGCTTTGAACATGTGATTTCTTGGGGTGAATTTGCTTATTAAATGTGGTATGTGCTTGCTGTTTTGAGTTAGATTTTTGTGGACCTTGTGTTGTAAATAATGTGAAATGCCCTTGTGAAATAAAGTGCATAAAGGACTTGAAAATCTTATAATCTTTGGCATGTCGATTTTCCTTGATTCTCATATTTCTTTCCTTGAAATAAGTCACCTAAAATTTCCAATGTTGTGAGAATTTAGGTCTCAAACTTGCCCTAGAAGTATATTGAATTTCAAGTCCCTTAGTCACTTTTTACTAAAATTGTTAGTTTACTTTACTTGCAAGTTATATTTGTTTCACCATGCACTTGTCATTTTGTTTCTATATCATTGGTATTACTAACCCATTTTCACTTTATGTTTCATACACCCATAAGCATCTCACACTTCACTTTCCCCTTCACTTTATTTCTTGCAATTTAATTTGTACCAAGACTTAGAATGTAATACTTAGGAGCTTTTGTAATATTTTCCTTTATGCATTTTTAAATTCTTGCAAGACCATAGAATGTATCTAGGCCAATGATGTAATAAGGACAATGGACGCTAATAATGTACACCGACACAAGCACCGACATATGCACACACACCACTGTAGGTATATAGCTAGAATATGCATGTTTAGATGTATGTTTAGGATTGTATGTTTAGATGAATGTTTAGGCTTTTATACTTAGAAAAATCAATTTTCCAAAAAAATATGAACAAACTCCATTTCAAACCATTTTCAAAACAAACCTTGGGATCAAAATCCCATTGAATTTTCCTTTTCATTTTCTTAATCAAAACTCAATGAAAATAATCATATTTGACTTCTTTTGCAAATGACTAATCAAACCTCACCTTTTCTTAATTTCTCATGCCTTTAAGGCCTCTCAATCTCCATTCTTCAAACTCCCATTTTCAAACTTAAAATCAACCAACAAAAACAAAAACCCTTTTTTGGAAGAGAACTACGGTGGATTTGATCCCTTAAACGGGTACGTAGGCAAGGAACAAAACTCCTTCAATTCAAATAAAACAAAAATTCAAAGACATTCCTCTCCCTCCAATTCTTCACTTAGAAACCCTTAGGTGTAAATATCATTTTCCAAATAGCATTTAAAAATAAAGCGCGCGCGTAGAAATTAAAGACGGTTCCTATAGGATACTATAGTCGTTATGGGTGCCTAACACCTTCCCATAGCGAAAACAACTCCCGGACCTCGATTCTCAAGGGTTTTTCTTACTTTTTTCCTTCCCAAGAAAAAATAAGATATCACCGGTTTAAAAGGTTCAAACGTAATCAATGTTTGACACCCGAAAACCAAGATAAAACAGCTGGCGACTTCACTGGGGAATTCGAGAGTTACGCCTAGTCTTTATTTCCACGCTTGCGCTTGTATTTTTACTTGCTTCCTTTACTTGATTTCCTATGTGAATAAATGTTTAATTTCTTGCAAACGTGTGGGGTGAGAATATCAAAAGTCCTGCACCCGGGCTGAGTGAACTTAGGATTTAGGAGGGATATAATCGACAATTCATTCCTGGGGTTGCCTCGTGTTTTGGATTATGCGATCAATCCCACATAGCTAAGGCATTTTGGGAGTGATGTTGTCGGCGCGTGTTGTCGCGTTTAGGCACTTTACTTCTATTTGTTCTATGACGCTATGGACCGTAAATAACCAAACCCATCCATGGCCATTTTCTAGGACGTAGTGCGGAGGCTAAACCGAGTGTTGTCTCGAGTTTTAGTCGTCACGCGATACTACACTCAAGTTAGATCTTCCACGTATAATCATGGAGCGAGTGTTGTCTCGTGACACCATGAGATACGTCGGAGAGGTTGCAACTTGGGAACCTTTTTAGAACCCGGTTACTATTATCCTAAAGCCCTAGTTTCACCGGACGCCGTGTCCACCCATGACTCCTCGACTTTTGAACTTCAACCCACCATGTTTTCTCCGAACTTGAACATAATCATGCATTCATGCATACATGCATACATGCATAAACTTTTGTCATGCATTGTTATCGAAGGGCTTAGACAAGTTGAATTTGTAAACATTGTAGGAATGAAGAAGACTAAGTCCTACAAGTTCAAGGAAGTGGATTTGGCTAGTTTGAGAGATTTGGCACTCAAGGTTGAGGATCCGACAGGTTTCCGACGTCGTTACGGGGCTTTACTTACTATTCTCCAGACTAATGCGGACGAGAAGCTTGTGCACACTCTAGTGCAATTCTATGATCCGGAGTGTCGATGCTTTACTTTCCCCGACTTTCAGTTGGTGCCTACTCTAGAGGCTTATTCCTCCTTGATGGGTCTATCTATTGCTAAAGGGGTACCTTTCTCAGGACTTGAGAATCCTCCTACTCCATTGGTTATTGCTAAAGATCTCTATCTCAAGACCACCGATGTCTCCAAGAATCTTGTCACTAAGGCACGCATCTGAGGGTTCACTTCGGAGTATCTTCTTGGAAAAGCCAACCTCAATACTACTTGTCAGGACACTCTTGAGGCTATTCTTGCACTTCTCATCTATGGGCTTATTCTCTTTCCGAATCTTGATGGCTTTGTGGACATGAATGCTATTATGATCTTCCACTCCAAGAATCCGGTTCCCACTTTGCTAGCTGACACATACCATGCTATTCACGATCGTTCCGACAAAGGTCGTGGATACATTCTTTGTTGTGTGCCTCTCCTCTATAGGTGGTTTATTTCGCACCTTCCACAGTCTTTCCACGACAATCCGAGGAATTGGTCTATTTCACAAAGGATTATGGCTCTCACTCCTAATGAAGTGGTTTGGCTCACTCCCGCTTCTAGGGTTAAGGAAATTATCTTTGGCGGTGGAAAGTTTCTTAATGTACCTCTTCTTGGTACCCGGGGTGGAATCAACTATAACCCGGAGCTTGCTTTGAGACAATTTGGTTTTCCGATGAAAGATAAGCCCATTAATCTTGCTACAACTCCTTACTTCTTTCACTACTCCAATGCCCCCACGGGAATAAAAGAGGATTTCATGGATGCTTGGTCCAAGCTTCGGAAGAAAGAGGTGAAGCACATGGGTGTAAGGTCCGGTGTTGCTCATGAGGCCTATACACAATGGGTAATAAACCAAGCTGATGAGATTGGTATGCCTTACCCCTCTATGAGATATGTGTCCGCATCTGTTCCTACCATGCCTTTGCCTCTACTCCCACCTACCCAGGAGATGTATCAGGAGCATCTAGCTATGGAAAGTTGGGAGAAGCATCAGTGGAGGGCTAGATACTATGAGGCTGAGAACTTGATCATGACTTTGGACGGAAAGGATGAGCAGTAGACTCATGAGGTCCTGACACTGAAGAAAGAGTCAGCTAAGGCTAGGAGAGAGATTGAAGAGAAGGATATGTTGCTTATGAGAGACTCTAAGAGGGCTAGGGGTGCCCGTGACTTCTATGCACGATACTGCGACTATGAGTCTGAGTCTGAGGATGATGCTTCCACTTCCTATGCTTGAGGATTTTCATTTCCTATTGTTATTTCCATTTGTTTATGTTGAAATTGTCTTGTAAAACTATATGTTGGTTGTTTGTTCCCGTTTATGTTAATTGTTGTTTAGTAATGTTTACAAGTTTCTCATTTGTCTAAAAACCCTTCGATAACACAAAAAGAGTCTTTTTGCATATACATTAACACATTTCATGCATCATATGCATTCATTGGTCACAGAAAACTTCTCTCGTGCTCATTGCCTCCTGGTTTTGTCCGCCGCAGTCTGAAAAGTGGCTCGTGTTCGCAAAGTCTACCAACCGGATAGAATTCATCAAACAAGATTTCACAAGAGAAGAGTGATGGCTAACTTTGAAGAAGAGAATGCTCAGCTCCGTGCCGAATTGGCCGCTATGAAAGAAGACTTGGCTAAGGCTCATGACGCTATGTCCGCTATGATGGCTGCATAGGAACAACCAGCCACTTCTGTTCCAGTTACTGCTGAGGTGATTCCCTCTATCCCACTATCTACTGTGGCTACTGATGCTCGTTTTGTTATGCCCAACAGCCGTCCCTATGGCCTCTCAGCTTACTACTTTCCTAATACTGCTGCTGGTGTCTCTGGTGTTGCTGGTCAAGGACAGATTCCCGTATCCAATGCCATGCCTCAAGTAACCGCTGTTGTTACCGACCCTATTGTACACACTGTGCAACATGTGATTGATGTTGATACTCCACGTGGACAAGATCCCGCAATGGAAACTATGAAGAGACAGTTGAGGGAGTTGGCTGGAGAACTCCGCGAGGTCAAGGCTAGCCGGGGAAGCAATGGTGCTCCTGCTAAGGCTCGTGATCTATGCTTGGTATCCCGATTTGAGGTTCCTAAAAAATTCAAAGAGCCAGAATTTGACAAATACAACGGAACTTCCTGTCCACACAACCATGTTATCCGGTATGTCCGAAAGATGGCTAACTACGCAGATAATGATGCACTGATGATCCACTGCTTCCAGAGTAGCTTGACAGATGATGCAGCAGATTGGTACACTAGTTTGAGCAAAGATAACATCCATACTTTTGAGGAACTCGCTGCTGCTTTTGAGGGTCACTATGAATTCAATACCCGTCTGAAGCCAAACAGGGACTCTCTTAAAGCCCTATCTCAGAAATCAGATGAAACCTTCCGTGAATATGCTCAGAGATGGAGAGGGGCAGCTGCCCGTGTTTCTCCTCGACTTGATGAGGAAGAGTTAACACAGACATTCCTGAAGACTCTGAAGAAGGAATATAAGGAGAGAATGATAGTCTCTGCTCCGAACAACTTCTCTGATATGGTCACAATGGGAACTCGTCTAGAGGAGGCCGTCCGAGAGGGTATTATTGTTCTTGAGAAAGGTGAATCTTCAACCAGTGCACCAAAGAAGTACGGTAATGGTCACCATAAGAGGAAAGAATCTGACGTAGGGATGGTATCTGGTAACCCATCTGCAGCTGCTGCACAATTACCTATGCCTTATCAATACATGCAGTACTCTCAACATCCTTTCTTCCCACCATTCTACCAGCAATATCCTCTGCCACCGGGTCAACCACCAATGCCCGTCAATGCCATTCCTCAGCAAGTACAACAACAGCCTCCTGCTCAACAGCAACGGCAGCAACAACAGGGTCCCCGACCCAAACCTTCTTTTCCACCAATACCAATGCGGTATGGTGAGCTGCTCCCAACTCTACTGGCTAAGGGACACTGTGTTACCAGACCAGGCAAGCCCCCGCCTAATCCATTGCCTCCCAGGTTCCGTCAGGACCTAACATGTGAATTCCATCAGGGTGCTCAAGGTCATGATGTGGAAGGTTGCTTTGCTCTGAAATATATTGTGAAAGACCTGATAGAAAAGGGACGGTTGACTTTTGAGAATAGTGTTCCTCATGTTCTTGACAATCCACTTCCAAACCATGCTGCTGTCAACATGATCGAGGCTTTCGAAGGAATCCCTGTTCCTTAGGAAGAGCCCATATTGGATGTCCGCAATGTTGTCACTCCCTTGGTGCCGTTACATGTCAAGCTCTGCCAGGCTTCTCTTTTCAAACATGATCATATTTCTTGTTCAGAATGTCTTCGGAATCCCATGGGTTGTCGTGTCGTGCAAGATGATATCCAGGGTCTGATGGATGACAAACACTTAATCGCCAGTGATGTATGCGTGATTGTGCCAGTGTTCCATGACTCTCCTGTTAAAAATGTATCTCACACAAGGGATGTTGAGCCTTTGGTGATCAGGTTACCCGGTCCGGTATCATATACCTCTACCAAGGCAATTCCTTACAAATACAATGCAACCATGGTCGAGAATGGAGTGGAAGTGCCTCTGGTATCCCCATATACAGTTGATAATGTTGCTAGTGAAATTACAGCTCTGAGAAGCGGGAAAGTCCGTCCACCCCTGTTTCAAAAGAAAGTGGTAACACCTATTGCCACGATAACTCCACCAGTTGCTCCTCCTGTTGATAAGAACCCCTGCCCGTCAGGCCAATCTATTGAAGAGTCTAATCTGGATGAAATTCTGAGGCTTATCAAGAAGAGTGACTACAAGATTGTTGACCAACTGCTGCAGACCCCGTCAAAGATATCCATCCTGTCTCTGCTCATGAGCTCAGAGGCTCATAGGAAAGTGTTGATGAAGATACTGGAGCAAGCTTATGTTGACCACGAAGTCTCTTTGGATCAATTTGATGGGATAGTGAGTAATATTACTGCCTGCAACAACTTGGGGTTTGGTGACGATGAACTCCCCGAAGCAGGGAAACACCACAACTTGGCTCTACATATCTCGGTGCACTGCAGATCTGACATGATATCCAATGTGTTGGTGGACACTGGATCGTCTCTGAATGTAATGCCTGAATCCACACTAAGGCAATTGAGCCATCACGGAATTTCTCTGAGGGGTAGCAGCTATCTGGTTAAAGCTTTTGATGGATCCCGCAAGGATGTTCTCGGGGAAATAGACTTGCCAATTACCATTGGTCCAGAGACATTCCAAATCACTTTCCAAGTCATGGACATCAATGCTTCTTACAGCTGTCTCCTCGGAAGGCCGTGGATTCATGACGCTGGAGCAGTCACTTCTACTTTGCATCAGAAGCTCAAGTTCATGAGGAATGGTAAGATTGTCACTGTGCATGGTGAAGAAGCATTTCTGGTTAGCCAAGTATCATCTTTCTCTTGTGTTGAAGCAGGGTCCGCTGAAGGGACGTCATTTCAAGGTTTGACTGTTGAGGGTGCAGAACCCCGGAGGGCTAGTACTAGCATGGCTTCACTGAAAGACGCCCAGAAGGCTGTTCAAGAAGGGCAAGCTGCTGGCTGGGGCAAAGTGATTCAGATTCTGGAAAACAAGCGTAAAGAGGGCCTTGGATTCTCTCCAACCTCTGGTGTTTCAACAGGAACCTTCTACAGTGCTGGGTTTATCAATGCTATTGCTGAAGACGCTGCTGAAAGAAGCCATGTGCCTACATTTGTTATACCAGGAGGCACCGTGAGAAATTGGGAAGCCATTGATGTTCCTTTAGTCATGCATGCTTCCATGTAATGTGTCTTGTTGCTCATGTTTTCTTCGTTTTCAAAATAACAATCCTTTCGCTCTGCCCAAGGCGAAAGTGATATCATTGTAAGGGCATGTTTGTTTCAGCATTGCCGTTATCAATAAAAGTTGTCCTCTTTTTTCACGACTCTTTGTTTTTACTTTGTAGTACCTTTTTCTTGGAAATAATGGTAATGCCAGAAAAAACCAAAACATCTGTATTTTCTTATTAATTTCAAAAATCTGCATGAAAAACTTTTTCTAAAAATCATCCCAATCATATTATGCAGATTGAACCACAATAAACCCGTTGAACACAGTGACCCTATGGTTCCTCCAAATTTTGAATTCCCTGTATATGAAGCTGAAGATGAGGATGATGATGATGAAGAGATACCGTATGAGATCACTCGACTGCTTGAGCAAGAAAGAAGAGCCATTCAGCCTCACCAGGAAGAGATTGAGCTTATCAACCTGGGTACTGAAGAAAGCAAGCGAGAGATCAAGATCGGTGCTGCACTTGAGCCAGAGGTGAAAAAGAAGATCACTCAGCTTCTCCATGATTATCCAGATGTCTTTGCATGGTCCTATGAAGATATGCCGGGTCTAGATCCCAAGATTGTGGAACATCGGATACCGACAAGGCCTGAATGTCCTCCTGTCAAACAGAAATTGAGAAGATCTCGTCCAGACATGGCTCTTAAGATCAAGGCTGAAGTACAAAAGCAAATTGATGCGGGTTTCCTCATGACAGCCGAATATCCTGAGTGGATTGCCAACATTGTACCAGTGCCAAAGAAAGATGGGAAAGTTCGAATGTGTGTTGATTATAGAGACCTGAATAAAGCCAGTCCAAAAGATAACTTCCCATTGCCTCATATTGATGTGCTTGTTGACAGTACTGCTTAATCCAAAGTGTTCTCTTTCATGGATGGTTTCTCTGGTTATAATCAGATACGAACGTCACCTGAAGATAGAGAAAAGACGTCCTTCATCACTCCGTGGGGAACATTCTGTTATAAAGTGATGTCGTTTGGCTTGATAAATGCTGGTGCTACCTATCAAAGAGGTATGACAACTCTGTTTCATGATATGATTCACAAAGAGATTGAAGTATATGTTGATACAATGATTGTGAAGTCAAGTGATGAAGAGCAGCATGTTGTGTATTTGAAAAAGATGTTTGAAAGATTGAGAAAGTACAAGCTGCGGTTGAATCCTAACAAGTGCACGTTTGGTGTAAGATCTGGAAAGTTGCTAGGCTTCATTGTCAGCCAAAGAGGCATTGAAGTTGATCCTGACAAAGTCCAAGCTATCAGAGAAATGCCGGCCCCTCAAACAGAAAAGCAAGTCAACGGTTTCCTCGGACGTCTGAATTATATTTCAAGGTTCATATCTCACATGACTACTACCTGTGGTCTAATCTTCAAATTGCTCAGAAAGAATCAGCCTGTTGTATGGAATGATGAATGCCAGGAAGCTTTTGATAGCATTAAAGAATACCTGTTGGAACCACCTATCCTTGTCCCACCAGTGGAAGGAAGGCCTTTGATTATGTATCTGTCAGTGCTAGATGATTCAGTGGGTTGTGTTCTCGGTCAACAAGACGAGACTGGTAAGAAAGAGCATGCTATCTACTATCTGAGCAAGAAGTTCACCGACTGTGAGACTCGGTATACGATGCTTGAAAAGACTTGTTGTGCTTTAGCTTGGGCTGCCAAACGCCTGCGTCATTATATGGTGAATCACACAACTTGGTTGATATCCCGAATGGATCCAATCAAGTACATCTTTGAAAAACCTGCTGTTACTGGAAAGATTGCACGCTGGAAAATGTTGTTGTCTGAATATGATATTGTGTACAAAGCTCAGAAAGCAATCAAAGGAAGCATCCTTGCTGACCATCTTGCTTGTCAGCCTCTTGATGATTACCAGCCAATTAAGTTTGATTTCCCTGATGAAGAGATCATGTATCTGAAAGCAAAAGACTGTGAAGAACCACTAATCAATGAAGGGCCGGACCCCAATAGCAAGTGGGGGTTGGTATTCGATGGTGCTGTTAATGCTTATGGTAAAGGAATTGGGGCCATCATTGTAACTCCACAGGGGCACCACATTCCTTTCACCGCTCGAATAACTTTTGAATGCACGAACAATATAGCTGAATATGAAGCATGCATCTTGGGCATTGAAGAAGCCCTTGACCTGAGAATTAAACACCTTGACATATATGGAGATTCTGCACTTGTTATTAATCAGATAAAAGGTGAATGGGAGACTCATCATGAGAAGCTGATCCCTTACCGTGACTATGCAAGACGTCTGTTGACGTACTTTACCAAGGTTGAGCTGCACCATATCCCTCGGGATGAAAATCAGATGGCTGATGCCCTTGCTACTTTGTCTTCCATGTTTCGAGTCAACCACTGGAATGATGTGCCTGTAATCAAAGTGCAGCGTCTTGATAGACCCGCTCATGTGTTTACCATTGAAAACATGCCGGATCAAGCTAATGAAGATGTGAATGATAAAAAGCCTTGGTATTACAACATCAAGCAATTCTTGCAGAATCGTGAATATCCACCTGGTGCTTCCAACAGGGATAAAAAGACTTTAAGACGATGGGCTAGCAAATTCCTTCTGGACGGAGAAATCCTATACAAAAGGAATTATGACATGGTCTTACTGAGATGTGTTGACAAACAAGAAGCTGAGAAGTTGATGCATGATGTACATGACGGTACTTTTGGGACCCATGCTTCGGGTCACACCATGTCAAGGAAGCTGTTAAGAGCCGGCTATTACTGGATAACTATGGAGCGTGATTGCCACAAACATGCTAAAAGATGCCACAAGTGTCAAATTTATGCTGACAAGATTCATGTGCCTCCACACGCTCTCAATGTTATATCTTCCCCATGGCCTTTCTCTATGTGGGGCATTGACATGATCGGAAGAATTGAACCAAAAGCTTCCAATGGACATCGTTTCATCCTAGTGGCAATTGACTACTTCACCAAGTGGGTTGAAGCTGCTTCCTATGCTAATGTGACCAAGCAAGTGGTTGTCAAGTTTGTCAAGAATAACATTATCTGCCGATACGGTGTTCCCAACAAGATCATCACTGACAATGGTTCCAATCTGAACAATAGCATGATGCAAGCTTTATGTCAAGAATTCAAGATTGAACATCACAACTCTTCTCCTTATAGACCTCAGATGAATGGTGCAGTTGAGGCCGCTAACAAGAACATCAAAAAGATTGTTCAGAAGATGGTCACTACTTACAAAGACTGGCATGAAATGTTACCTTTCGCCCTGCATGGTTACCGTACTACAGTGCGCAGTTCAACCGGGGCAACTCCTTTCTCTCTGGTATATGGTATGGAAGCAGTTCTCCCTCTGGAAGTGGAGATTCCATCTCTTCGAGTAATCATGGAAGCCAAATTAACTGAGGCTGAATGGTGTCAAAGTCGGTATGATCAATTGAATCTTATTTAAGAGAAACGTATGGATGCTATGACTCATGGACAGTTGTATCAAGTGCGAATGAAGAATGCTTTTGACAAGAAAGTCCGACCTCGGGAATTCAAGGAAGGCGAACTTGTATTGAAAAGAAGAATAAGTCAGTAACCCGACCCAAGGGGCAAGTGGACACCTAACTATGAAAGTCCTTATGTTGTCAAGAAGGCTTTCTCTGATGGTGCCTTGATTCTTACACACATGGATGGTGTTGAACTCCCAAACCCTGTTAATGCCGATATAGTCAAGAAATACTTTGTCTAGAAAGAAAAGAACAGCGTGGTAGGTCGAAAACCCGAAAGGGCGGCCTAGGCAAGAATGCGCTTCCCGGTGGATCGAAAACCCGAAAGGGCGATCCAGGCAAAAGTTAGGGACAAAAAAATGATGAATATGAAAGAGCTCGCTTTGATTGTACGCAACTCAGGCAAGAATGAGCGCCTCGATGAGCCGAAAACCCGAAAAGGCGGTTCATGCAAAAATGAGGTTGACAATAAAAGACAAGTAACTATATCTGGCAAGTCACCATCACCCCTTGGGGCATCTGCAACTGTCAATGATCGTCTTCATCAGAAGCTTCTGTACTTGTGAATTCAAAATTTCTATGAAATGTAGCGGTCATCGTGTTCAATGTATCACCAACCAATAAAATTACCATTTTCCAAGCATTGTAAATCCGTGAAGTCATGCCTTTGGCTGACTTTCACTCTTATACATCAATTTGAGCCTGTGCTATTGTTTGAAATTCTATTTTTCTTTCTACTTTCAATGCTTTATACAAAATATTTCCTTTCCATTTGATAATGTCAACATCTGAAACAAACATCTTTGAAAATTGAAAAATCTTTTTCTGTCTATTTTGAAAGCAAACCTGAGCAACAGGGTACATTTCAATGAAACATGCATGAATGAATGAGTGTCAATGTCTATTTCAATACATGTTACAAGCAGGTTACTCCCCAGGATGATCTGTGGTCAATGGCAAGAATGAAAAAACAGAATGAAAATGAAAAAATGAGAAAAATACAAATGAAAAGCTCGCTAGGTTGGAAACCCGAAAGGGCGGCTTAGGCAAAAATGAGCACCCCGCTGATTGACAACCTATGAAGGCAATTCAGGCAAAAATGGGGCAATGAAAAGAATATTATTCCCCGGTGAATCGAAAACCCGAAAGGGCGGTTCAGGCAAAAATGGGGCTTGAAAATGAAAAATGAAAGAATGAAATATTGAAAAGCATTGACCACAGATGCGAACATCCGATGTTTACCCAGCACTGACACGCCTAGCAACGGCGACCTGTATCCAAGGACATTCCAAGGGTCCCTCCTTTACAAGTTTTACTGCCCTCAGCCATGGTTTTGATACGTCTCTCAACGACGGTCTCTCCAAAGAGGTTTTCTCCTGTGAACATGTTGCAGCACGAGCTACTACGTGCCCAATCTTCCAATGTTTTGTCTATCTCTGCGAAGCTTCTCTGCCAAAATACAAACCAATCATGCATTTCAAGCATTCATACATGCATAATCATGCATTTCATGCGCTCATACATCCAATAATATTGTTATACCATACATACATGTTGCATATCCTGTCAAATTCAATCCAATTTCCAATTTCAATCCAATTTCAATTTCAATTTCCAATCAATTCCAACTGTCAAATCCAATTCAATTTCCAACTGTCAATTTCAAATCAATCTCAACTGTCAAACTCAATTTCAATCACAATTTCAATTCCAACTTTCAAATCAATTTCAATTGTCAAATTCGATGCAATCTCAACTCTCCGATCTCAATTTCAATTTCAACTGTCAAATTCGAAGCAATCTCAATGTCAATGTCAATATCCAATCTCAATTTCAATTTCAATGTCAATCTCCAATTTCAATCCAATCTCAATGTCAATGTCAAACCTCAATGTCAATATCAATGTCAGTTTTCAATTCAATTCCAATCCAATTTCAATGTCAATTGCAACTCTCCAGTTCAATGTCTATGTCTTAATCCAATTTCAATTTTCAATGTCTCTTTCAATTTCAACTCTCAATCCAATGTCTATGTCTCTGTTCAATCTCAACTTTCAATCTCTCTTTCAATATCAACTTTCAAATCAATGTCAATTCACTCTCAATTTGCTTTTGGGCCAACAAAAATGGTCATGCCTACTTTCAAATCAAGTCAATGACAATTTACCCTCAATAGGTATCTTGTCAAAACAGACTTCCAACATATCTTGTTACTGGTCAAGTGCCAGGTTCGATCCAAAGAGAACCACTTGTACCTGCTTATATACCTATACTTCCGGACAAACGACAAGTTCGATCTGAAGAACAGTTTGTACCCAGCTTATGCTTTGTTATCGGGCAAACGGCAAGTTCGATCTAAAAGAACAGTTTGCACCTTCCCACATGATGTGGTGATAATCCAACAAGCGAGTTCGATCCAAAGAACCGTTTGTATCTACCCTTTTGTCTATGTCTCCAGCCAAACAGCCAGTTCGATCCAAAAGAACAGTTTGTGTCTGCCTATCTGTTTGTATCTTCAATCAAGTGTCAAGTTCGATCCAAAGAACCGCTTGTATCTGCCTATACGTCTATGTTTCTGGTCAAGTGCCAGGTTCGATCCCAAGAACAGCTTGTGCCTATCTCTTGTCTTGTATTCCTTGGTCAAGTGGCTAGTTCGACCCAAAGAACAACTTGTACCTTATTTTCTACTCCTTGGTTCGTCTACCCTGTTAATGTCCACCTGAACCCCCAGTGACATGACAGGTTCCATAGACTCTAGTTGCTTGTCTTGCATTCATAACCAAAATGTTGCATGGCATTCATATCTTTGAAAATCTGAAAGCGTATTTTTATGTCCAAAAGCAGTGCAAATGTTAATATTTAAGTATCTTCGTCCCGTCAACTCTAAGACTTCGTCTCTTGACTCTCCGGACAAAGAAACTTAAATAGGGGCAGCTGTTATACCCTAATTTTGGACCTAAAAATACTTGTTCAATTCTTCTTTTCTTGCATTATAAGCCATTTGATATGTCTCTGATCAATTGCATCTTTCTCTGCATTTTATTTCAATATTGTTTGCAAAATTCATGAAAAAGGGTATTTTAGTCATTTCCTGCATTCAACTCATTTTAATCCTTGAAAATCGTTTGAGTCTTTTAGTTTGGTTTGTATAAGTCCTTATTCCAATCTCATGCCAAAATTCATTTCAAAAAATATCAGTTGAGTCATTTTCTAGTCAGTTTAGCCCCTAGGGGCATTTTAGTCATTTCCCATGATAAAATCTCTTTCAATCTTTAAAAATTTGTTTGAGTCCTTTCAAATAGTTTGAATAAGTCTTCATTTCAATTTTATGTCAAAATCCATTTCAAAAGTTGCATTTGAAGTCATTTTGAGTCAGTTTTGCCCCTAGGGGCATTTTAGTCTTTTCATGTGTTAAAGCCCTGTTTAAATTCTAAAAATTGTCTCTAAGTCTTGTATAAGTTCTTGCTTTAATTTCCTGTTAAAAATCCATTTTAAAACTTGTATCTGAGTCATTTTCAGTCATTTTAACCCCAGGGGCATTTTGGTCATTTCACATAAAATCTCTTGTCTGCTTCGTTGTTTTAATCGTCTCGCTTTACGCTAATTTTCAATTTACTTTTTCAGTTCAATTTTAGTTTTAATTTTCATTTTTGTCCTTGTACTTTTGTTATTTGCATTTTAATCCCTTTTTAAGTTTGTTAGAGTCCAAGTGCCACGTGTCCAAATGTTATTGGTCCTTAAGAGTTTGTTACAAGTCCAGTGCCACATGTCCCATTCCAATTGGCCCAAGCATTCCCACATCACCTATATAAGTCAAAGTCCACACATTCAATCATTACCAATCATTTTTTTTACAAACTCCAAAAAATCACAAACTTTTTCTCATTTTTTCCCTCCTTTCTTCTCTCACGTAACAACCTTCTCCTCCACCATAACCACTTCTCTCCACCACTTCCTCCACCACAACAAACTCTCACCACCACCCAAAACCACCCTAACTAACTCCTCTAACCTCCATAACCACCCTAAACCACCACCACAATTCACCTCTAACCACCATAACCTCCACAAAATCTCCACAACAACCACCATAACCGATCCATTGATCCAAATACAAGCTTCAATTTCAAGATCGTCACAACCTTGCTGCTTCCTTCGGAGTGGCTTCATTCGCAAGCTCACAAAACTCTCGCAAATCCTCACACATCAGGATTCACCAAGCACCTCTCGACACATCAATCGGAGCTCAAATCCGAGAACGAAACGGCAACGTAAGCGGTGCAAAAGCGAATCTGTTCGGATGATTCGAAACCGCATTTCCACCTCCGTTCTCCGATTGGAACGCAGCTGTAGAAACAACGGAACCGTACGTGAATTCGAGAGGAGACCGCAGCAAGCGAATTGAACTCGTAACAACGGTAACGAACTCGGATCGTGTGTAGCACTTTCAAGGCTGTGCGTGAATCGTACATAGCACTGTCAAGGCTGTTCGTGAAGCTGTTCTTGAGGTTGTGCGCGACACTTTTGAGGCTGCACGTGAATTCAAGAGGTAACATGCTTTCTTCCTTTCTCCTTCCGATCTGCGCTGCTGCCGTTGCTCTTATGTGAATCTGAGTTCATGAAATGGATTTTAATTCCTTCCATATTTCCTCTTTGTTGAATCTGCACTGTGTTTTTCGTTATTGTATGAATCCGAATGCATGTTTGAGAGAAGAAGAGAGCAGTGATCTTAGAGAGAGAGTAAGGTATGGCCGTGTTTTTGGAAAGAAGGAGAGGGAGTTTTTGTTGCGTTGGCTTTCCTTCAGGAACGCATATGTACTTCCTCCAATCTTATTCCACTTGACCCATAATCCATGAACCTACCCGCTCCAGCTCTAGGGCCCAACATTAATGCCTTCCCTTTGTTTCAGTATGCTGTTTACACCCCCTGCTTCTTTGCATTTCTTGATGAAAGTTGTTGTTTACACCTCCCTCATGTTCTCTTTTCATGATAAAATTGCAAGAAAATTACTATTGGTCTTTGAGGCTTTTTGATGTTTCTTGATAATTCTTGCGTGTTAAATCCTGGTTAAAAATGCGTGGGAAAAAATATCTTGTTAATTGTTTTTTTTGTTAAAATGTTGCTAAAAACTTGTAAAAATCTTTGAAGATTTGGTGGACTTTTCTTGTAAGTAATTTTGGTGTTTGAAGACTATCTTTTGGAAAGCAATTACATGTAAAAAATTCATTTCAACAAACATGTAGGATATATTCTTGTTTTTGCTTACTTTTTGTTAACATTTTTGTGAAGTTTTGATGTGATTTTGAACTTGAAATTGTGTTACATAATTGTGGCTTTGAACATGTGATTTCTTGGGGTGAATTTGCTTATTAAATGTGGTATGTGCTTGCTGTTTTGAGTTAGATTTTTGTGGACCTTGTGTTGTAAATAATGTGAAATGCCCTTGTGAAATAAAGTGCATAAAGGACTTGAAAATCTTATAATCTTTGGCATGTCGATTTTCCTTGATTCTCATATTTCTTTCCTTGAAATAAGTCACCTAAAATTTCCAATGTTGTGAGAATTTAGGTCTCAAACTTGCCCTAGAAGTATATTGAATTTCAAGTCCCTTTGTCACTTTTTACTAAAATTGTTAGTTTACTTTACTTGCAAGTTATATTTGTTTCACCATGCACTTGTCATTTTGTTTCTATATCATTGGTATTACTAACCCATTTTCACTTTATGTTTCATACACCCATAAGCATCTCACACTTCACTTTCCCCTTCACTTTATTTCTTGCAATTTAATTTGTACCAAGACTTAGAATGTAATACTTAGGAGCTTTTGTAATATTTTCCTTTATGCATTTTTAAATTCTTGCAAGACCATAGAATGTATCTAGGCCAATGATGTAATAAGGACAATGGACGCTAATAATGTACACCGACACAAGCACCGACATATGCACACACACCACTTTAGGTATATAGCTAGAATATGCATGTTTAGATATATGTTTAGGATTGTATGTTTAGATGAATGTTTAGGCTTTTATACTTAGAAAAATCAATTTTCCAAAAAAATATGAACAAACTCCATTTCAAACCATTTTCAAAACAAACCTTGGGATCAAAATCCCATTGAATTTTCCTTTTCATTTTCTTAATCAAACCTCAATGAAAATAATCATATTTGACTTCTTTTGCAAATGACTAATCAAACCTCACCTTTTCTTAATTTCTCATGCCTTTAAGGCCTCTCAATCTCCATTCTTCAAACTCCCATTTTCAAACTTAAAATCAACCAACAAAAACAAAAACCCTTTTTTGGAAGAGAACTACGGTGGATTTGATCCCTTAAACGGGTACGTAGGCAAGGAACAAAACTCCTTCAATTCAAATAAAACAAAAATTCAAAGACATTCCTCTCCCTCCAATTCTTCACTTAGAAACCCTTAGGTGTAAATATCATTTTCCAAATAGCATTTAAAAATAAAGCGCGCGCGTAGAAATTAAAGACGGTTCCTATAGGATACTATAGTCGTTATGGGTGCCTAACACCTTCCCGTAGCGAAAACAACTCCCGGACCTCGATTCTCAAGGGTTTTGCTTACTTTTTCCCTTCCCAAGAAAAAATAATATATCACCGGTTTAAAAGGTTCAAACGTAATCAATGTTTGACACCCGAAAACCAAGATAAAACACCCATGGAGTGATGAAGGACGTCTTTTCTCTATCTTCAGGTGACATTCGTATCTGGTTATAGCCAGAGAAACCATCCATAAAGGAGAACACTTTGGATTGAGCAGTACTGTCAACAAGCACATCAATATGAGGCAACGGGAAGTTATCTTTTGGACTGGCTTTGTTCAGATCCCTGTAATCAACACACATTCGAACTTTCCCATCTTTCTTTGGTACTGGTACAATGTTGGCAATCCACTCAGGATATTCAGCTGTCATGAGGAAACCCGCATCAATCTGCTTTTGCACCTCAGCCTTGATCTTAAGAGCCATATCTGGACGAGACCTTCTCAATTTCTGTTTGACAGGAGGACATTCAGGTCTTGTCGGTATCCGATGTTCCACAATCTTGGGATCTAGGCCCGGCATATCTTCATAGGACCATGCAAAGACATCTGGATAATCATGGAGAAGCTGAGTGATCTTCTTTTTCACTTCTGGCTCAAGTGCAGCACCAATCTTGATCTCTCGCTTGTTTTCTTCAGTACCCAGGTTGATAAGCTCAATCTCTTCCTGGTGAGGCTGAATGGCTCTTCTTTCTTGCTCAAGCAGTCAAGTGATCTCATACGGTATCTCTTCATCATCCTCCTCATCTTCAGCTTCATATACGGGGAATTCAAAATTTGGAGGAACCATAGGGTCACTGTGTTCAACGGGTTTATTATGGTTCAATCTGCATAATATGATTGGGATGTTTTTAGAAAAATGTTTTTATGCAGATTTTTGAAATTAATAAGAAAATACAAATGTTTTGGTTTTTTCTGGCATTGCCATTATTTCCAAGAAAAAGGACTAAAAAGTAAAAACAAAGAGTCGTGGAAAAGACGACAACTTTTATTGATAACGGCAATGCCGAAACAAACATGCCCTTACAAACATGCCCTTTTATTCATAGGACCATGCATGACTAAAGGAACATCAATGGCCTCCCAATTTCTCACGGTGCCTCCTGGTACAACAAATGTAGGCATATAACTACTCTCAGCAGCATCTTCAGCAATAGCATTGATAAACCCAGCACTGTAGAAGGTTCCTGTTGAAACACCAGAGGTTGGGGAGAATCCAAGGCCCTCTTTACGCTTGTTTTCCAAAATCTGAATCACTTTGCCCCAGCCGGCAGCTTGCCCTTCTTGAACAGCTTTCTGGGCGTCTTTCAATGAAGCCATACCAGCACTGGCTCTCCGGGGTTCTGCACCTTCAACAGTCAAGCCTTGAAATGACGTCCCTTCAGCGGACCCTGCTTCAACACAAGAGAAAGATGACACTTGGCTAACCAGATATGCTTCTTCACCATGTACTGTGACAAGCTTACCGTTCCTCACAAACTTGAGCTTTTGATGCAAAGTAGAAGTTACTGCTCCAGCGTCGTGAATCCACGGTCTTCCGAGGAGACAACTGTAAGAAGCATTGATGTCCATGACCTGGAAAGTAATCTGAAATGTTTCAGGACCAATGGTAATTGGCAAGTCTACTTCCCCAAGAACATCCTTGCGAGATCCGTCGAAAGCCTTAACCAGATAGCTACTTCCCCTTAGAGAAATTCCATGATGACTCAACTGTCTCAGTGTAGATTCAGGCATTACGTTTAAAGATGATCCAGTGTCCACCAGCACGTTGGATATCATGTCAGACTTACAGTGCACCGAGATATGCAAAGCCAAGTTGTGATGTTTCCCTACTTCGGGGAGCTCATCATCACCAAACCCCAAGTTATTGCAAGCAGTAATGTTACCCACTATTCCACTGAACTGATCCACAGAGACTTCATGATCAACATAAGCCTGTTCCAGTACTTTCATTAACACTTTCCTGTGAGCTTCTGAGCTCAAGAGCAGAGACAAAATAGATATCTTTGACGGAGTTTGCAGCAATTGGTCAACAATTTTATAATCGCTCTTTTTGATAAACCTCAGAATTTCGTCCAAGTTAGACTCGTCAATAGATTGGCCTGATGGGCTGGTATCCTTGTCAATAGGAAGAGCAACTGGTGGAACTATTGTGGCAACAGGTGTAACCACCTTCTTTTGGAACAAGGGTGGACGGACTTTTCCGCTTCTCAGAGCTGTAATTTATTCCGCAACATTATCAATCGTAGCTGGGGATACCAGAGGCACTTCCACTCCATTCTCAATCATGGTTGCATCGTACTTGTAAGGGATTGATTTTGTAAAGGCATAAGATACCGGACCGGGTAACCTGATCACCAAAGGTTCGACATTCCTTGTCTGAGATGCATTTTCAACCGGAGAATCATGAAACACTGGCACAATCAGACATACATCACTGGCAATCAAGTGCTTGTCATCCATCAGACTCTGGATATCATCTTGCACCACACAACAGCCCATAGGATTTTGAAGACATTCTGAACAAGAAGCATGGTCGTGATTGAACAAAGAAGCTTGGCAAAGTTTGACATGTAACGGTACCAAGGGAGTAACAACATTGCGGACATCCAACGTGGGATCCTCTTGGGGAACAGGGACTCTTTCAAAAGCCTCGATCATATTAACAGCAGCATGGTTTGGAAGTGGATTGTCAAGAACATGAGGAACACTATTTTCAAAAGTCAACCGTCCTTTTTCGATCAGGTCTTTTACAATATACTTCAGAGCATAGCAACCCTCAACATTGTGGCCTTCAGCACCCTGATGGAAGTCACATGTGAGATCCTGTCGGAACCTGGGAGGCAATGGTGTAGGCGGAGGCTTGCCTGGCCTGGTGACGCAATGGCCCTTAGCAAGTAGGGTTGGGAGCAAATCAACATACCGCATTGGTATTGGTGGAAAATAAGTCTTGGGCCGAGGACCCTGTTGTTGCTGCTGCTGCTTTTGAGCAGGAGGCTGTTGTTGTACTTGTTGAGCAATGGCATTAACGGGCACCGATGGTTGACCCGGTGGCCGAGGATATTGCTGGTAGAATGGCGGGAAGAAGGGATGTTGAGAGTACTGCATGTATTGGTAGGGTATAGGAAATTGTGTAGCAGCTGTAGATGGGTTACCAGATACCATCCCTACTTCAGATTCTTTCCTCTTATGGAGGCCATTACCGTACTTCTTCGGTGCACCGGCTGAAGACTCACCCTTTTCAAGAACAATGATACCCTCTCTGACAGCCTCCTCTAGACGAGTTCCCATAGTAACCATGTCGGAGAAGTTGTTTGGTGCCGAGACTATCATTCTTTCCTTGTATTCCTTCTTCAAAGTCTTCATGAATGTCTGTGTCAATTCTTCCTCATCAAGCCGAGGAGAAACACGGGCAGCTGCCCCTCTCCACCTCTGAGCATATTCACGGAAGGTTTCATCTGTTTTCTGAGACAAAGACTTAAGAGAGTCCCTATTTGGCCTCAAACGGGTATTGAACTCATAATGATTTTCAAAAGCAGCAACAAGTTCCTCAAAAGTATGGATATTGTCTTTGCTCAAACCAGTGTACCAATCTGCCGCATCTTCTGCCAGGCTGTCCTGGAAGCAGTGTATCATCAGTGCATCATTATCTGCATAATTGGCCATCTTCCGGACGTACCGAATGACATGGCTATGTGGACAAGAAGATCCATTGTATTTGTCAAAATCTGGCACCTTAAACTTCTTAGGAATCTCAAATCGGGATACCAAGCATAGATCACGAGCCTTAGCAGAGACACCATTCCCACGGCTAGCTTTGACCTCACGGAGTTCTCCAGCCAATTCTCTTAACTGTCTTCTCATAGCTTCCATTACAGGGTCTTGCCCACGCGGAGTATCGACATCAATCACCTGTTGCACAGTGTGTACAACAGGGTCGGTAACAACAGTAGTTACTTGAGGCATAGAAGTGCTTGCACCAGCAAAAGTTGTCATAGGAATCTGTCCTTGACCAGCAAAACCAGAGACACCAGCAGCAGTATTAGGAGAATAGAAAGCTGAGAGCCCATAAGGGCGTCCATTGGGCATAGCAAACCGAGCATCAGACATCACAGTAGACAGTGGGATAGATGGGATCACTTCAGTAGAAACTGGAACAGATATGGCTGGTTGTTCTTGTGCAGCCATCATAGTGGACATAGCGTCATGAACCTTAGCCAAGTCTTCTTTCATAGCAGCCAATTCGGCACGGAGCTGAGCATTTTCTTCTTCAAAGTTAGCCATGATTCTTCTCTTGTAAAATCTTGTTTGATGAACTCTATCTGGTTGGTAAACTTTGCGAGCACGAGCCACTTTTCAGACTGCGGCGGACAAAACCAGGAGGCAATGAGCACGAGAGAAGTTTTTTTGTGACCAATGAATGCATATGATGCATGAGATGTGTTAATGCATATGCAAAAAGACTCTCTTTTTTTTTTTGTCAGAAGACTTGTCAAAGTGGTTGTGAACATCACGGAGAAACACGGTTTTATTTGAAGATCTTGAGCAAAACTAGAAGTTTAGTTGAGATGGTATCACTTGGTGTTCACATCCGTGATGTTCAAACGATGACTTGTCTAAGTCCTCCGATAAATGTATGGGAAAAAGTTTATGCATGTATGAATGTATGCATGAATGCATGATTATGTTCAATTTCGGAGAAAACATGGTGAGTTTGAAGTTCAAAGTCGAGGAGTCATGGGTGGACACGGTGTCCGGTGAAACTAGGGCTTTAGGATAATAGTAACCAGGTTCTAAAAAAGGGTTCCCAAGTTGCAACCTCTCCGACGTATATCATGGTGTCACGAGACAACACTCGCTCCATGATTATCCGTGGAAGGTCTAACTTGAGTGTAGTATCGCGTGACGACCAAAACTCGAGACAACACTCGGTTTAGCCTCCGCACTACATCCTAGAAAATGGCCATGGATGGGTTCGGTTATCTACGGTTCATAGCGTCATAGAACAATTAGAAGTAAAGTGCCTAAACGCGACAACACGCGCCGACAACATCGCCCCCAAAATGCCTCAGCTATGTGGGATTGATCGCATAATCCAAAACACGAGGCAACCCCCGGAATGAATTGTCGATTATATCCCTCCTAAATCCTAAGTTCACTCAGCCCGGGTGCAGGACTTTTGATATTCTCACCCCACACGTTTGCAAGAAATTAAACATTTATTCACATAAGAAAGCAAGTGAAAGAAATAAGTAAAAAGAGCGCAAGCGTGGAAATAAAGACTAGGCGTAACTCTCGAATCTCCCCAGTGAAGTCGCCAGCTGTTTTATCTTGGTTTTCGGGTGTCAAACATTGATTACGTTTGAACCTTTTTAACCGGTGATATCTTATTTTTTTCTTGGGAAGGGAAAAAGTAAGCAAAACCCTTGAGAGTCGAGGTCCGGGAGTTGTTTTCGCTACGGGAAGGTGTTAGGCACCCATAACGACTATAGTATCCTATAGGAACCGTCTTTACTTTCTACGCGCGCGCTTTATTTTTAAATGCTATTTTGAAAAATGATATTTACACCTAAGGGTTTACTAAGTGAAGAATTGGAGGGAGAAGAAAGTGTTTGAATTTTTATTTTAATTGAATTGAAGGAATTTTGTTCCTTGCCTACGTACCCGTTTAAGGGATCAAATCCACCGTAGTTCTCTTCCAAAAATGTTTTTGTTTTTGTTGGTTGATTTTAGGTTGAAAATTGGAATTTTTAAGAATGAGAGAGAGAGGCCTCAAGGGCATAAGATTTGTGAAATTGTGAGGTTTGATTAATTATTTTGAAAAATGAAAGTCAAAGTATGATTAAAATTCATTGAAATTTTGGTTAAGAAAATAAAAGAGAAAATACAATGGGATTTTGATCCCAAGGTTTATTTTGAAAATGGTTTGAATGAAGTTTGTTCAAGTTTTTTTTTTTTGGAAAATTGATTTTTCTAAGTTTCGAAGTTCCTAGACATGCATCTAAAGCATTCAATCCTAAACATACATCTAAACATGCATATCCTAGCCATACATCTAAAGTGAGGTGTGTGCATGTGTCGGTGCTTGTGTCGGTGTACATCATTAGAGTCCATTGTACTTTACATCATACCCTAGGTACATGCTATGGTCTTGCAAGAATTTAAAAGCATAGGAAAAATATTACAAAATTCCTAAGTTTTACATTCTAATTTTGGTGGAACTTAAAGTGCAAGAAATAAGATGAAGGAGGAGATGAAGTATGGAATGCTTATGAATGAAACATGAAACAAAAAGAGTTAGTAGCACATGATAATATCAAGAAATAAGAGCAAGGAAACATCACTATAGAAAAAGCAAGAAAAATGTCACAAAACATGGCAAAAATAGTGCGAAATAGGCCTAAAGATTCATCAACAATGCAAGGCTTGAACAAGGCCTATAATCCTCATGTCTTAACAAGTTCCCAAAGAGTGTCAAATCAGTTTTCACAAGGGGGATTAAAGGAGTGTAACATGTTAAGCATTTAGGACAAAAGTTAGGCTTATTCCACATTATTTATTCACACACAAGACTTATAAAACGAGTAATAGAGTGCAAAAATATTCACATGCAGTAGTATATACATTTAAACAGCAGGAAAAAATATCACAAAGTCACACACCATGGATCACAAACACATATCAAGTATTGGAATTGAAACCAAGCAATCCTCACAAGCCTTTTTAACATAAAATCTTCAAGGCTAACACAAGAAATTAACACATTATTTTTCCAAGTCTTTTAGTGCAAGATTATCATAAAAACACCACAAAATTATCAAGAAAGAACTATGAATTTTTAAGGAATTTTTTAAAACGTTTTTGAGTGCACAGGGGTGTAAAAATCAGTTTGCGGTGTGGAAATAGCACAAAATTCACCAAGAACAAAAATTGCAAGCAGTCAAGGCCCAGGCCCAGTCCAAAATGGAAAAACGGGTCATCAGGAGGCACAGAGATCGTTGGATCAACCCAACTGGATCAGATCCAAGATCCACTGGCCAGATCATGCGAAGGGACACCGTAAGGACGTAGGCATGAGCGCACAGGAACAAAGGAGTATAAATTAGACTTCTCACATACAGAAACAACATCACGCTCATTCTTCTCTCTCTAATATCTTCTTCCACGTTGAAAAAAAAACAGTCCGGCGAGCTTAGACATTCCGGCGTAACGGCCGGTGATGCACCACCACGCCGGAATTTCGAATTAAATTTCTTTTGAAACAACAAAACAAGAATCCGGACTTTCCTTCCCTCTGAGATCCAATTCGATGCCATTTTCAAAGAAACACAACACAGGCGCTAGAACTGCAATTCGAAAACGGAAATTTCTTTAAGGAAGAAGAAACCAGGTGCGAACGTTACCTCTTTTCGTGCTGATCTGCGATCTGTTTCCTCCGTTCCGGTTTGGCTTCACGCGTCCTTTCGCCGGCTTCGATCCTTGAGAATTTCAATTCTGCTTCCGTTCATTCTTCTTTGAATTGAATCAGCTTCGATTCATTCTTTCTCTTCCATGAACTGTTTCCGCTTCGATTCCGTTGTTGTTCCCAATTCACCGTAAGATTGACGTTTCACCGTCGTGTATTCTCCATCTCCGATCCTTTGCGATTTCGACTCAAAGCTGTTCTGGTATTGTTGTTATTGCTGTGTTTCAGTTCTATATCGAATTTGGTTGAGAATTTGGAGGTTTGTGTTGTTGAATTTGGTAGTAAAAATGGATCGGAGGAGATTTGTGATGATGGAGCTTATAGGTGGTTATGGAGGATTATGGTGCATTTCAACGGTGGATGTGGTTGATGATGATGGTGGTTGAAGGTTGGTTAGGGTGGTTTAGGGTGGAGAAAGTTAGTTAGAGGTGAGAGAGAAGGTTGTTATGGTGGTGGAGATGGTGGTTACGGTTAGAGGAGAAAGAGGAAAAAAGAAATTGGTTTTTTGTTATTTTTTGTATTTTGTGGAAAAATGATTGAAAAAAAATTGGTGTAAAAAAAATGATTAGTGTGTATGAACCTTGACCATGACTTTGACCTATTTATAGGTGATGTGGGAATGCTTGGACCAATGATGTGATGCCATGTGGCACTTGACTTGTAACAAACCTTGACTTTGACTCTAACAAACTTAAAAAGGGATTAAAATGCAAATAACAAAAGTACAAGGACCAAAATGAAAATTAAAACTAAAATTGAATTGAAAAAGTAAATTGAAAATTAACGTAAAGCGAGTAGATTAAAAGCAACAAAGCAGATTAAAATGAATCAGAAATTTTATGTGAAATGACCAAAATGCCCCCAGGGACTAAAACGACTTAAAAATGACTCAGATGCAATTTTAAAATGATTTTTTAACAGAGAACTAAATCAAAAACTTATACAAGCAAATTAATAGACTCAGAGACAATTTTAAGAGATTTAACAGGGCTTTAACACATGAAAAGACTAAAACGCCCCTAGGGGCTAAACTGACTTAAAATGACTTCAAATGCAATTTTTGAAATGGATTTTGACATAGAATTGAAATAAGGACTTATTCAAACCAGTCGAAAAGACTCAAACAATTTTTCAAAGATTGAAAGAAATTTTAACATGAAAGAAATTTTAACATAGGAAATGACTAAAATGCCCTTTTTCATGAATTTTGCAAGTAATATTGAAATAAAATGCAGAGAAAGATGTAATTGATCAGAGACAGTTCAAATGACTTGAAATGCAAGAAAAGAAGGATTGAGCTAGTATTTTTAGGTCCAAAATTAGGGTATAACATCACTGTGTTCAACGGGTTTATTGTGCTTCAATCTGCATAATATGATTGGGATGATTTTAGAAAAATGTTTTTCATGCAGATTTTTGAAATTAATAAGAAAATACAGATGTTTTGGTTTTTTCTGGCATTACCATTATTTCCAAGAAAAAGGCACTAAAAAGTACAAAAACAAAGAGTCGCGGAAAAGACGACAACTTTTATTGATAACGGCAATGCCGAAACAAACACGCCCTTACAAGGATATCACTTTCGCCTTGGGCAGAGCGAGAGGATTTTTATTTTGAAAACAAAGAAAAGCATGAGCAATACGACACATTACATGGAAGCATGCATGACTACAGGAACATCAATGGCCTCCCAATTTCTCACAATGCCTCCTGGTACAACAAACGTAGGCACATAACTACTTTCAGCAGCATCTTCAGCAATAGCATTAATGAACCCAGCACTGTAGAAAGTTCCTGTTAAAACGCCTGAGGTCGGGGAGAACCCAAGGCCCTCTTTACGCTTGTTTTCCAAAATATGTATCACTTTGCCCCAGCCAGCAGCTTGCCCTTCTTAAACAGCTTTCTGGGCGTCTTTCAATGAAGCCATACTAGCACTGGCTCTCCGGGGTTCTGCACCTTCAACAGTCAAGCCTTGAAATGACGTCCCTTCAGCGGACCCTGCTTCAACACAAGAGAAAGATGACACTTGGCTAACCAGATACGCATCTTCACCATGTACAGTGACAAGCTTACCATTCTTCACAAACTTGAGCTTCTAGTGCAGAGTAGAAGTTACTGCCCCAGCGTCATGAATCCACGGTCTTCCGAGGAGACAACTGTAAGAAGCATTGATGTCCATGACCTGGAAAGTGATCTGAAATGTCTCAGGACCAATGGTAATTGGTAGATCTACCTCCCCAAGAACATCCTTGCGAGATCCGTCGAAAGCCTTAACCAAATAGCTACTTCCCCTTAGAGAGAGTCCATGATGACTCAACTGTCTCAGTGTAGACTCATGCATTACATTTAAGGATGATCCAGTGTCCACCAGCACATTGGATATCATGTCAGACTTACAGTGTACTGAGATATGCAAAGCTAAGTTGTGGTATTTCCCTGCTTCGGGGAGCTCATCGTCACCAAACCCCAAGTTATTGCAAGCAGTAATGTTACCCACTATTCCATTGAACTGATCCACGGAGACTTCATGATCAACATAGGCTTGTTCCAGTACCTTCATTAACACTTTCATGTGAGCTTCTGAGCTTAGGAGCAGAGACAAGATGAATATTTTTGACGGAGTTTGCAACAGTTGGTCTACAATCTTATAATCACTCTTTTTAATAAGCCTCAGAATTTCGTCCAGATTAGATTCTTCAATGGACTGGCCTGATGGGCTGGCGTTCTTGTCAATAGGAGGAGCAACTGGTGGAGTTATTGTGGCAACAGGTGTAACCACCTTCTTTTGGAACAAGGGTGGACGGACTTTTCCGCTTCTCAGAGCTGTAATTTCACCAACAACGTTATCAACCGTAGCTGGGGATACTAGAGGCACTTCCACCCCATTCTCAATCATAGTTGCATCATACTTGTAAGGGATTCCCTTAGTAGAGGCATAAGATACTGGGCCAGGTAACCTGATTACTAAGGGTTCAGCATTCCTTACATGTGGTACGTCCGTAGCAGGAGAATCATGAAACACTGGCACGATCACACATACATGACTGGAAATCAAGTGTTTATCATCCATTAGGCTTTGTATATCACCTTGCATACAACAACCCATAGGATTTTGAAGACATTCTGAACAAGAAGCATGATCGTGATCAAACAAAGAAGCTTGGAAAAGTTTGACATGTAGTGGCACCAAAGGAGTAACAACATTACGGACATCTAAATTGAGAGCCTCTCGAGGAACACGAACTATTTCGAAAGCCTCGTTCGTATTAACGGCAGCATGATTTTGAAGCGGGTTGTCGAGAACTTGAGGAACACTATTTTCAAAAGTCAACCGTCCTCTGTCTATCAAATCCTTTACAACGTATTTCAGAGCATAGCAATCCTCAACATCGTGGCCTTGAGCGCCTTGATGGAAATCACAAGTAAGATCCTGCCGTAACCTAGGAGGCAATGGCGTAGGCGGAGGCTTTCCTGGTCTGGTGACGCAGTGGCCTTTAGCGAGTAGAGTTGGGAGTAGATCAGCATACCGCATTGGTATTGGTGGAAAATAAGTCTTGGGTCGAGGACCCTGTTGTTGCTGCTGTTGCTGTTGAGCAGGAGGTTGTTGTTGTACCTGCTGAGCAGTGGCATTAACGGGCACTGGTGGTTGACCCGGTGGCAGAGGATATTGCTGGTAGAATGGTGGGAAGAAAGGATGTTGAGAGTACTACATATATTGGTAGGGTAGAGGTAACTGAGTAGCATTCATAGGGGCGACAATAGCTGTAGACTGGTTACCAGATACCATCCCTACTTCTGATTCTTTCTTCTTATGGTGGCCATTACCATACTTCTTAGGTGCACTAGCTGAAGATTCCCCCTTTTCAAGAACAATGATACCTTCTCTGACAGCCTCCTCTAGTCGAGTCCCCATAGTAACCATGTCGGAGAAATTATTTGGAGCAGAGACTATCATTCTTTCAACATATTCCTTCTTCAAAGTTTTCAGGAATGTCTGTGTCAGTTCTTTCTCATCGAGTCGAGGAGAAACACGGGCAGCTGCCCCTCTCCATCTCTGAGCGTATTCACGAAAGGTTTCATCTGACTTCTGAGACAAAGACTTAAGAGAATCCCTATTTGGCTTCAAGCGGGTGTTAAACTCATAGTGATTTTCAAAAGCGGTAGCGAGTTCCTCAAAAGTATGGATATTGTCTTTACTTAAACCAGTGTACCAGTCTACCGCATCTTCCATCAAGCTATCCTGGAAGCAGTGGATCATCAGCGCATCATTATCTGTGTAGTTGGCCATCTTTCGGACGTACCGAATGACATGCTATGTGGACAAGAAGATCCATTGTATTTGTCAAAATCTGGCACTTTGAATTTCTTAGGAACCTCAAATCGGGACACCAGGCATAGATCACGAGCCTTAGCAGAAAAACCGTTCCCACGGCTAGCTTTGACCTCGCGGAGTTCTCCAGCCAACTCTCTCAACTGTTTTCTCATAGCCTCCATCATAGGGTCTTATCCACGCGGGGTATCAATATCGATTACCTGTTGCACAGTGTGTACAATAGGATCGGTAACAACAGTAGTCACTTGAGGCATAGAGGTAGACGTAGGAGTAAAAGTTGTCACAGGAATCTGTCCTTGATTGCCAATACCAGAAATACCAGCCGCAGTATTAGGAGCATAGAAAGCGGAGAGTCCATAAGGGCGTCCATTTGGCATAACGAACCGAGCATCAGAAACCACAGTAGACAGGGGAACAGATGGAATCACTTCAGTAGAAGCTGGAACAGATGTGGCTGGTTGTTCTTGTGCAGCCATCATAGTAGACATAGCGTCATGAGCCTTAGCCAATTCTTCTTTCATAGCAGCCAATTCGGCACGGAGCTGAGCATTTTCTTCTTCAAAGTTAACCATGTTTCTTCTCTTGTATAATCTTGTTTGATGAACTCTATCTGGTTGGTAAACCTTACGAGCACAAGCCACTTTTCAGACTGCGGCGGAAAAAACCAGGAGGCAATGAGCACGAGGGAAGTCTTTTGTGACAAATGAATGCATATGATGCATGAGATGTGTAAATGCATATGCAAAAAGATTCTTTTTATGTTATCGAAGGGTTTTAGACAAATTAGAAATTTGTAAACATTACTAAACAATTGAAACATCAAAACCAGACAAAACAATCAAACATCACAGAGTCTTACAAGATAATTCCCTTTGAAATACTAAGCCAAGGGATAGACTTTGAAATGTAAAACAATAACAACTGGAAATAACAACGGGAACAAAAATCCTCAAGCATAGGAAGTGGAAGTATCCTCAGACTCAGATTCAGACTCATAGCTGCAGTATCGGGCATAGAAGTTACGGGCCCCCTAGCCCTCTTGGAGTCCCTCATAAGCAACTTATCCTTTTCTTTAATTTCTCTCCTAGCTTTAGCCAACTCTTTCTTCAGTGTCAACACCTCATGAGTCTTCTGCTCATCCTTCCTATCCAAGGTCATGATCAAGTTCTCAGCCTCATAGTATCTAGTCTTCCACTGATGTTTCTCTCGGCTCTCCATAGCTAGATGCTCCTGATACATCTCTTGAGTAGGTGGGAGTAGAGGCAAAGGCATGATTGGAATAGATGCAGACACATATCTCATGGCGGGGTAAGGCATACCAATCTTCTTAGCTTGGTTTATCACCCATTGTGTATAGGCCTCATGAGCAACACCGGACCTTACACCCATATGCTTCACCTCTTTCTTCCGGAGTTTAGACCAAGCTTCAATGAAATCTTCTCTTATTCCTATGGGTGCATTGGAGTAGTGGAAGAAGTAAGGAGATGTAGCAAGATGGATGGGATTTTCTTTCATCGGGAAACCAAATTGTCGCAAGGCGAGCTCCGGGTTATAGTTGATTCCACCCCGGGTACCAAGAAGAGGTGCATTAAGAAACTTTCCACCACCAAGGATAATCTCTTTGACTCTAGCAGCGGGAGTGAGCCAAACCACTTCATTAGGAGTGAGGGCCATGATCCTCTGTGAAATAGTCCAATTCTCTAGATTATCATGGAAAGACTTCGGAAGGTGCGAAATAAACCACCTATAGAGGAGAGGTACACAACAAAGAATGTATCCACGACCCTTGCCGGATCGATCGTGAATAGCATGGTATGCGTCAGCTAGCAAAGTAGGAACCAGATTCTTGGAGTGGAAGATCATAATAGCATTCATGTCCACAAAGCCATCAAGATTCGGAAAGAGAATAAGCCCATAGATGAGTAGTGCAAGAATAGCCTCAAGAATGTCCTGACAAGTAGTTCTGAGGTTGGCTTTCTCAAGTAAATACTCCAAAGTGAACCCTCGGATGTGAGCCTTAGTGACAAGATTCTTGGAGACATCGGTGGTCTTGAGATAGAGATCTTTAGCAATAACCAAGGGAGTAGGAGGATACTCAAGTCCCGTGAAAGGTGTCCCCTTGGCAATTGGTAGATCCATTAAGCAAGAATAAGCCTCGAGTGTGGGCACTAACTGAAAGTCGGGAAAAGTGAAGCACCGATAGTCCCGATCATAGAATTGCACTAGAGTGTGCACAAGCTTCTCATCCACATTAGTCCGGAGAATAGTAAGTAAGGCCCCGTAACGATGTCGGAAACCAGTCGGATCCTCGATTTTGAGTGCCAAATCTCTCAAACTAACCAAATCCACTTCCTTGAACTTGTAGGATTTAGTCTTCTCCATTCCTACAATGTTTACAAATTCAATTTGTCTAAGCCCTTCGATAAATGCGTGGAAAAAGAGTTTATGCATGTATGCATGATTATGTTCAAGTACGGAGAAAACATGGTGGGTTGAAATTCAAAGTCAAGGAGTCATGGGTGGACACGGTGTCCGGTGAATCTAGGGCTTTAGGTAATAGTAACCGGGTTCTAAAAAGTTCCCAAGTTGCAACCTCTCCGACGTATATCATGGTGTCACGAGACAAACACTCGCTCCATGATCATCCGCAAGAAGGTCTAACTTGAGTGTAGCATCGCGTGACGACTAAAATTCGAGACAACACTTGGTTTAGCCTCCGCACTGCATCCTAGAAAATGGCCATGGATGGGTTTGGTTATCTACGGTTCATAGCGTAATAGAACAATTAGAAGTAAAGTGCCTAAAAGCGACAACACGCGCCGACAACATCACCCCCAAAATGCCTCAGCTATGTGGGATTGATCGCATAATCCAATACACGAGGCAACCCTCGGAATGAATTGTCGATTATATCCCCCCTAAATCCTAAGTTCACTCAGCCCGGGTGTAGGACCTTTGATATTCTCACCCCACACGTTTGCAAGAATTTAAGCATTTATTTACATAGGAAAGCAAAGAGAAGCAAGTAAAAACGAAAGCGCAAGCGTGGAAATAAAGACTAGGCGTAACTCTCGAAAGTCCCCAGTGAAGTCGCCAGCTGTTTTATCTTGGTTTTTCGGGTATCAAACATTGATTACGTTTGAACCCTTTTAACCTTTGATATCTCATTTTTTTCTTGGGAAGAGAAAAAATAAGCAAAACCCTTGAGAATCGAGGTCCGGGAGTTGTTTTCGCTACGGGAAGGTGTTAGGCACCCATAACGACTATAGTATCCTATAGGAACCGTCTTTACTTTCTACGCGCGCGCTTTATTTTTAAATGCTATTTAAGAAATGATATTTACACCTAAGAGTTTACTAAGTCAAGAATTGGAGGGAGAAGAAGGCGTTTGAATTTTTATTTTATTTGAATTGAAGGAATATCGGTTCCTTGCCTACGTACCCTTTTAAGGGATCAAATCCACCGTAGTTCTCTTCCAAAAAATGTTTTTGTTTTTGTTGATTGATTTTAAGTTTGAAAATGGGATTTTGAAGAATAAGAGAGAGGGGCCTCAAGGGCATAAGATTTGGAAAAATGTGAGGTGGAATTAGTTACTTTGCAAAAGGAGTCCAAGTATGGTTAAAATTCATTAGGATTTTGTTTAAGAAAATCAAGGGAAAATCAATGGGATTTTGATCCCAAAGTTTATTTAGAAAATGATTTGAGTGATGTTGTTCATATTTTTTGGAAAAGAGAATTTTTCTAAGTATCGCGATTCCTAAGCATACATCTAAACATACATTCCCTAAGCATACATCTAAAGTAACCATGTTATATGTGTGTATGTGTCGGTGCTTGTGTCGGTGTACATCATTAGAGTCCATTGTCCTTTACATCATTGGCCTAGATACATGCTATGGTCTTGCAAGAATTTAAAAGCGTAAAGTAAAGTACAAAATCCCTTGGCTTTACATTCTAACTTTTGCATGAATTTTAAAGTGTAAGAAAATAAAGACTAAGAATATAAGATGGAGGATGAGATGCTTATGGAATGTATGAAACATGAAGTAAAGTGGTTAGTAGCATAAGACATAATAGAATGGAAATTAAAAGCACAAGAAACACTAAAAAAAAACTTGACAAAAGATAACAAGACTCTTAACCTAAAAGTAGCAAAATATGCCTAAAGTTTACCATAACATCAAGGCAATTATATGACCTATAATCCTCACATCACGACAATGTTCTAAAGGCTTTATTACAATTAATGATATGAGAATTATAAGAACACATGCAAGTCAAGAATCATGATATATTTTAGACATATTTGGCACTTTATTTTCACAAACAAACATTCACATGACTTGTAAAACAAGCAAACACATACAATATATCCACATGCAGTAAAAAAACACTTCAAAACAGTAAGAAATTCATTACAAATTCACACTTCACAAATCAATATCATGTATCATGATTAGGGATCAAGAACATGCACTTTTCACAAATTTTTAATATAAAACATCACAAAATAGCAAGAAAAGCATCACATTATTTTCTATCAATTTTTAATATGCAAAATCATCATAAAAATATCACAAAACTAACAAGAAATATACATGGAAATTTTTTAGAATTTTAAAGGATTTTTAGACTCAAGAACATGCAAAACTTCACAAATTTTAACAAAAATAGTAAACAATTTAGCAAGAAATACCACATATATTTTCCCTCAGGTTTTTACACATAAAAATATCACAAAAATGTCAAGAAAAAGTCAAGAACATGTAGAAAATTTTTAGGAAATTTTTTATCAAAGTTTTGAACACATAGAGGTGCAATTATCAAAAGTAATGTACAAAATAGCAAGAAACAAGTAAAAAAAACGAAAATCTGTAAAGAAACAGGTCCAGGCCCAAAGAGAAATGGGTCCTGGATCATCCAAACGCATCAGGGGCGTTGGATTGATCCAGTTCGTCCTAACCCTAGATCTAACGGTGGAAAGCTTGGTCCAGAGGTGAACCAGACTGGTTCAAACGAACCGGTCCGGTTCACACTCCCTTATAAACACAGGAAGCCGGTCTAATCCTCATTTCTACACTCTTCTTTCTTTCTCTTCTCTCAAATCTAGTGAGAGAAGCTCTCACCTCTCTCTTCACCGGCGTTCTTCCCTTCGCCGTTTTCTGGAAAAGAACGGCTGAGGAAGATGAAGATTCATCGGAATCTTCATCATCACCGCCTTGAATTCCAGATTCCGGCAACACTTCAAACAAAACGGTTTGTATGGATCTAAACCCTAATCCACTTGTTTTTTCCCACAGATTACGAATATGAACTCAGTTCTTAAAAATAAACGGTGAATCTTCGTAGATCTATGTTTTAGGGTTCGGTTTAAAACTTTTTCGAATCTTTTCAAAGTTCTTTCGAAGGAAAGTGTTTCTACGTCACCGATCTATTCTGATTCACCATTTATTTGTGTTAATAGACCTTCGTTGAGCTTTTTGCGATGAAAAACGAGGAAGTTTTTGTGGTTACCAGGATTGAACTGGAGATTCGAACAAAGATCCTCCAGAAAGCTTCTGATTCTTCTGGTAAGTGTTGAACCGAAAATAAATCGGTGAAACTCTTCTTCTTCTTCACCGGTTCAAAACTTTGCTTCGATCTTTCTTCTTCTCACCTTAAACTGTGATCGTACAAATTCATCTTTTGGTGACGAATTTGTGCTTGAATTGCAGTTATTCTAGTTCGATGATGAAGATTCAAGTTCGAATCTCTGAGAACTGCGACGAATTCGCTTAATTTTGCTTCAATTTCTGGTTCTGGAAATTTAGGGTTTGATGAATGTTCTTGGTGTTTCTGGAAACAGTTACGATTTTGATCTTAATGAAAAGAGAGAGAGAATTGGATTGTGTTTGTGATGTGGCACTGAATGAATGGTGATTGTCCTGTGCATTGATGAGTTGGCTCGTATTTATAGCTGACATGTGTACTGCTGGACCAATGAGCTTGTGACATGTGGACTTGGGCTTGTTTGACTCGGCCTTGGACAAATTTTGGCTTAAGGGCCTTTGTGCAATTCTGGAAAGTTAGAGGACCAACTTGCAAAACTAAAAAAAAAAAAAGACAAAAATAAACTTGATACAAAATAAGGAGCATTCTGCAATTGTTAGAAAAAATGGGACTACTCTGCAATTTTAATAAAAGGACTAAAAACAAATTCGAAACAAAAAGGACTTAAATGCAATTTTAGAAATTTGAGGACTAAAAATGAAAAATTAAAAATAAAATTGAACTAAAATTGGTAAATTTGACTAAACGTAAAGTGAAACAAAAAATAAAATCAACAAAAGGACTAAAATGAACCAGCCACATAAATGAGGTACTTCAAAGTAACCTCTCTCTGTCAAAATTTTATGTGAAATAACCAAAATACCCCTGGGGACTAAACTGACTCAAAATGACTCAGATGCAATTTTAAAATGTTTTTTTAACAGGGAGTTAAAGCAAGAGTTTGTACAAGCAAATTAAAAGACTCAGGGGCAAAATTTTTAGAAATTAAACAGAGTTTTAACACTGGAAATGACTAAAATGCCCTTGAGGACTAAACTGACTCAAATGTAATTTTTGAAATGGACTTTAACATGAGATTGAAACAAGGACATATACAAACCAATTGAAAGGACTCAAATAATTTTCAAGGACTAAAATGGGTTTGAATGCAGGAAATGACTAAAATACCCTTTTGTTATGAATCTTGCAAATAATATTGAAATAAAATGCAGAGAAACATGCAATTGATCAGAGACAACTTCAAAATGACTTGATTATGCAAGAAAACATTTGGATGGTTTTAAATGCAAGAAAACATAGACAAATACACAGTTGAAAAGATTTTTAAAGCTAAACTGGGAGATAAAGCAGGGTAGAATATCAGTGTAAAACAACAGCAAACTGGCAATCTTTCAAGAGTAATGGACATATATCAAAGATGGAAAAACATTTTGAGCAAGTATTTTTAGGTCCAAAATTAGGGTATAACATAGGTGAATGATGTAATTGAAATATCGTTAATTTGTCCAACTATAACTTTCCATTGAAAACTCTATGGTTTGGTTATGATCTTGGTTAATCGCAAGTGGCTATGTATTAACAACACATGTAGAAAGATATGTGTGACCAATGTATGTATGAGTGCCATAACCAAGGGAGTACACTTACTCCATGAATGAAAGAATGAGTTATTACTTTGGAAAAAAAATCTATGCGTTATATCTTAGACCGGAATATTCCATAATTGTCATTTAATTATTTTGTTGGCATCTAATAATTATATATTTTATTTATTTTTCTTTTTTCAATTTCACGGACCTTGCAATAGGTTTTTTTTTTTTTGACAAAAGTAAACGATGTTCATTCATTCAAATTGATACAGTACATCGATACAATACAAATCCAAATTCGCTAAAAACCTGAAGGATGAATCTGTGAACAAACTCACAGCATCCATGTTAATAGCATAAAACGGCAAAGTATATATGCCTACAAATATGACTAACATGACTATATTCAAATCCCCGGAATACTCATGCCTCCGGATCTGCAACGTTGACGACGCCAAAGTCATTGTCATTGATCGGATCTGCACTTGCTCAAAGCTAATCTTTCAACCTAAATCAAATAAACACCGCACTAAGACGGGAAATCAAATAAACACCGCACTAAGACGGGAAATCAAAACAAATAGAGTCGTTCAGAGACGACGAAATCACAAAAACAAACGAAAGAAAACAGAAAATATGTGAAATCACTTATTTAATTAGGATAGAAGGAAAAAACAACTCAGAGGGGTGATTTTTGGGTCAAAATTGACCCTAAATCACCCCTCTGACAAGAAGAAGAATAAAGGGGTGACGGCTAGGGTTTGAGAAGGAGAGTTGCAATAGGTTTTATACTCTAAGATGTTGATAATAAAATAAAATATGGCACTAAAGAATATTATAACCAGATTGTTTTCATTTCTCTTAATTTTAATTCCTCTGTTAAATTGAAGTTTGTTCCTTGCATCGTTTCAAGTGGTCAACACAATAACATGATGTAAGATGTTTGTCTTATTCTTAGGTAAAAAAAATATTTAAAAGTCATTTTGCTTTGTAAATGATACTTACATATTCACATTCATATTTTGGAATCATATTAAGAGCAAGTATATGCTATGCTTTTGGTTCTTGAATATCCTATTTCCATCCCATATGTGGATGAATTATAGTTTGAATATCTCCCATATCTTTTGATCTACTATTTTAATATATCAAACAATGGCTAATTATTTTTTATGTTTCCATATGCAGCAGTCCGTGAGATGATTGAAGGGGACGTGGAGATGTTATTCCATCAACCAAGAGAGATATAAAGGTGTTCTTATTGTTTTCAATGTTACAAGAATTTGATTGTACAAACGGGGTTTTCTTCTTTTTAATTATGTTTTTTCGGTTAATCTTCCTATTTTCTTTCTAACTAATTTTATACTTCCCTTATAATGACACAATCTCAAAGTAAAAGATGTAGAAAGAATTAACAAAAATCATTTTATGATAATTTGTGTGCTAAGTAAAATATATTGTGTGCAACCTGCTGAGAAACAAAGTGAGGGAGAAGGAGAACAAGGAGGAAGAAGAGGGAACCACTTCGGGGAGGAGCTCTTTTGGAAGGCAATGACATTGGACTAGATAGATACTTGGATACATAAAGATAGATAATAGGAAGGAAGTCATGGTGGTTAACCCCCGACACTTTTAGAACAAGATGTTGCAACCACGCCTATAGTTGTTGTGGTATCATCGAGGGTACAAAAAGCTTATGTGAGTTTCCTGATCTTTGATTGATGATATCAAACGAATATTCACTCATGTTTCATGCACGTGAGCATGTATTTGGTTTCTGTAAATTGTGTTAGCTTTGAGAAAGATTTAATGTCCTCATCAAACACACCCCCGTAAACTTCACTCATGTTTCATCCATATTAACCTTCCATAGATTGATGAGTATGTATCACAAAACTAAGTATGTATTACGTAACTCCCTCCATGTTAAAGAAGTGCATGTATCGTCTTACCTATCTTACATTTTTATAAAGTTCGATCTTTCTATTTTTGAGGGGAATGTATGATCTTTATTTTAATTCTAATAATTTTCTCCAAGATATATCAAGAAAAACTAAACCAACATAAATGTTGAAAAGAAGTGCATGTATCATCTTACCTATCTTACATTTTTATAAAGTTCGTTACTCTTATTTTTGAGGGGAATGTATGATCTTTGTTTTAATTCTAATAATTTCCTCCAAGATATATCAAGAAAAACTAAACCAACATAAATGTTGAAAAACATACTGTTTATGAGTTACAACATTAGCGCAGTAGAAAGAGCGGACAGACGGGCACGGGAGTGCCCGTCTGGATGCTAGTGTGTGTGTGTGTATATATATATATATATATATATATATATATAATATCTCAACAGTCGCAGCGGATACAATTCAAATAACTACAACATATACATGTCATGGTCAAATACAACCTCAACTAAAAATCCTCCGAGTCCGACAAATGGACAACATCAACAAGATAAACCATAAATCAACAAGCATAAAAAGACACTACGACCTAATCAGAGCCTAAAACTACGACTCCGGACGATAACGGAGAAAGCTCCCGCTATCAAGCACTCACCACAAGCAACTACTCCTGCACAGCGTCTACCCATCCATACAGACATAGGTGGCAAAAACCACTGGGGTAAGCTTTACATTAATCATAATCAACAGATAATATTAATACTTGACATAAATAGTTCAAGGGGGATTTAGTAGATTATTTGAGTTGTCAATGTTTAAGGGGGAGTCAATGTTTGATACGTGTCTGTTAGGGTGGGGGAATGAGGGTGCGGCTTGGAGATGGAGGCGGACATTGTTTGCGTGGTAAGAGGAGTTGGTGGGGGAACTTAGGCTATTACTTCAAAATGTGACTTTGCAGGTTGACCGGGAAAATAGATGGCTTTGGAGTTTGGAATCATCTTCCACTTATATTGTTCGTAGTGCTTATAATCTTCTGAATTTTCAGCCTCATATTGATTATGTGGTGGTAGTGTCTTCTCTTTGGCATAAGGATGTCCCTCTGAAGGTTGTGTTGTTTGCTTGGTGTCTGTTTCGCGATAGGCTACCTACTAAGGACAACCTTCTTCGTCGTCGAGTTATTGATATTGATGCTCAGATGTGTGTTGGAGGGTGTAGTGCGGTGGAAACTTCTTCTCATTTATTATTACATTGTAATTTTTTTGGGTTTGTTTGGCATTTTATCTTTCGGTGGCTTGGCATTTCTACGGTTATGCCTTTTGATGCAATAGATCATTTTAATCAATTCAATTTTGTTGGTGGTGCCGCTAAGGTGCGGTGTTCAATCTTGCAGGTTATTTGGTTTGCAACCGTATGAGAAATTTGGAAAGAAAGAAATAACAGGTTATTTAATGGCAAAGAATGATCGATTATGCAGGTGGTCGATAAGATTAAGTCTCTAGCATTCATGTGGTTGTAGGCGAAATTTGCTTCTCTTCCCTTCAATTATCATGGTTTGTGGCTTAATCCGTTTATCATGCTCGGCATAGGCTAATTGTTATTTCTTTTTGTTTTGTTTTGTTTATGTTTAGCTTCTAGCTTGTAAATATTGTTTGGACACTATTTGGACTAGTTTGTTTCTTTCTTGATATACCTTATGCTAGGAAGGACTTTTTGATGTGGTATATATTCCATTTTATCCTCTTAAAAAAAATATATATCCAAACGGATGATAATGCGGTAAGAGAAAAAAATATCCAAACGGATAATTATATAATAGAATTATAATAATGTGGGTGGTTGGTAAAATATGTCTATCTACAATGAATTATTGTCGCTTTTATTTAAAAAATAAATAAATGAATTGTTGTCGCTAGTACGATGATGACTCTATAAATTGATGTAAGGAAGAAACATGCAACACAAATCTATTTAATTAACCTGTCATTTATTTTATACCATCTTTAAAAAAAATCTATTTTATACCATAATATAATGACAACTTAATAGATAACAACAAACTAATTCTAACTATAAAGTTGGATCCTCCAAAAAAAAAATATAGTTTGATTTTTTTTTTTGAACAAATTTATTTTTGCAAAAAGATTCTATTTAAATTTGAATATACACCTATATTATAGAAAATTAAAATCAACTTCTTACTTGAGCAATTTTCTGTTACAAATTCACTTTTAATATTTTTTTGGAAAATTCAGATTAAATTAAATTTATATGAACTATAAAACACAAACAAATGAATTAATTAAAAACAAAATTATACCCCATCTAAAATTAAATATAAGCAAAAAAAAAAAGTAAGTAAACATTTGATGGACGTAGACTAAATTTTTAACCACATACATTAGAATATAGCAAATACAATAGAAACAAATAATATAATTGTAGTTGTTGGTCCAAAATAAATCATGCATACGTTTGTTGATTGAGACACAAGATTTCCCAAAATAAAAAATCATGCACACATTAATGGTGGTTGGTGAAATATGTCTAGAGGAAACATTAATGATGGTTGCTAAAACTTCTTTAACATGTGCAGATTTGTACATGTTAGTGTTGGAACAAAATTAGATTTATACAATACTTTTAAAATTTTGATGATAATAAAATATTAAAAAATAATTGAATATGCTAATATATGTTTAAGTGTGTAGGACCATATGTTAAAATTTAACAAGGTCTGAACATATATGAGAGCAACAGAAGCACAAGTGGCTAAAAGACTTGGTAGAAGATTTGAAGAAAGGTCAACTATAAGTCAACATGTTGGATCAGAAGAGAAGAAGTCACCCTGAAGCTATTGAAGACCAGACTTTGTAGCATCCAGACACGTAGGGACCCAGAAGACAGGTCATCTTTGTCTTCTTCTAAGAAGGGTCACTTTCAGATAGTACAATTTGTCTACTTATGAACCATGTACTTAGTCAAATTCTAGGACATGAATAAGATAATTCTATTTGCAGAATTGAATTTCGAATGTATTTTCAAACAAAATTAATCATATCAAGCAACATTCCAATGTCTTTGATTTGATGTTTCTCAACAACTCTTAATGCATTGACACTTTTCCAACGTCTCTCAAATCTTTTCCTATATAAGGAGTTGAAGACTTGAAGAATGATAACAAGACTCTGCAAGTTTAACTATGTCATTACTCTATCAAATTCAAAAGTGCATAGACCACTTAAGAATTTCTTACTAAGTTCATATCTTAGAAAGTATAAGTCTTTAGAGTCTATTCTGTCATGTAATTGGTTGCACCTATGATTGTATATCAAGTGCAAAAACACTTTCTTACTTGTAAACCCTTAGAAGTCTCTTTCAGTTGTGATTAATCATTTGGAAGTCTCTAGCTTGTGTGCTTGATCATTGGAAGACTCTTGATTGTGTCATTGAGCAATGGTAATCAGGTCTAATTATAGTGAAAATGTCTTGGAAATACAAGGGGACTAGACTACTCCTGGATCGTAGGAGGAACCAATATATTTGATTTGTGTATGCTTCTCTGTTTCTCTCCTTTTATCTTTGTGTTTGATTTACGTTGCTGCACTCAGACTCCGAGTCAGACTCTAAACAACTTCAGACTCTGACCAGTACTAACACTTAGGAAAGTTTGAAAAAACTAACACATTTCAACTACCCTATAATCTAAAGTTTTCTCACCTTCGGTTAGAAAAATCCTTAATGTAATTATATAGAAGTGAACAAGTTAAAAAAATAAAAGGAAATTAAAAATTACTCCCTCTGTATTTTAATAGAGTTAAATAGGTTTTTGGTCTCTATAAATATATTAACTATTTATTTTAGTCACCCGAAAATTTTGTTAGACTTCTAATTCTTCAAAAATTTGCCATCGCCGCTTTTGATTCCTACTTTTTAGTCAACTCTGAAGGTGAGAGAAACACAAGAAGGGGTGGTTGAATTGTGTTGGATTTTTCTTCGTTTCTCCTAGGCTGAAACACACTAGTCAGAAGCAAATTGAGACTGTTTCTGAAGTGGTATTCAGGATCTAAATACAGCGGATAAAAATAGAGAGAGAGAAGGAAGAAAGACACAAGGCAATTATACTAGTTCCTTCCACAAACCGGAAGTAGTCCAGTCCCCCTTGTAGAAAGTTCTCAAGAGTCCTTCTGAAGAGTGTTGTGTCAACTTGGCCTCTTTTAAAATAATTTTTGATCAAGAAATTACTTAGTCTATCATACCAAGCTCTGGGAGCTTGTTTCAAGCCATATAGTGATTTCTTAAGTTTGTAAACATGGTCAGGATACTTAAGATCCTCAAAACCAGGAGGTTGCTTGACAAACACTTATTCTTCAATTACTCCATTCAGAAATGCACTCTTGACATCCATTTGATATAATATTATGCCATGATTAACTGCATAGGAAAGAAGTAACCTGATTGCTTCCAATCTTGCAACTGGAGCAAATGTTTCAGTATAATCAATGTCTTCTTGTTGATTGTAACCTTATGCAACAAGTCTTGCCTTGTTTCTGGTTACTTCACCTTGTTCATTCAGCTTGTTTCTGAATACCCATTTTATTCCAAGAATGTTCTTATGTTGAGGTTTGGGTACCAGATCCCACACATCATTCCTTTGAAACTGATTAAGCTCTTCTTGCATAGCCAGTATCTATCCATCATCTGAAAGTGCTTCATCAACTGTAGCAGGTTCAATTACTGATAACAGTCCTATCATAGACTCTTCTTGTCTGAAATATGATCTTGTTCTTCTAGGACTATCTTTGTTTCCAATGATTAGATATTCAGGATGTGAAGACTTATGCTTGAATGTATTCTTGGGTTGAATAGCCTGCTTAGAGCCATCTTGAGCTTCATCGGAAGCAACTTCATCATGTGCTTCTGAGGTTGGTTCAGCTTCTGGACTGTCTTCAGATTCAGCTATCTGATCAGGTTCTGGGGTATCTTCAGAAACTTGTATCTCTACAAAACTTTCATCTTGCTATGAAGTTTTACTTCCAGGCTCTTTGTCATCAAATTTAACGTGCATTGATTCTTCAACACAAAGTGTTTCTGAATTATACACTCTGCATGCATTTGACCTTTCAGAGTAACCTAAGAAGATTCTTCTTTGGGCCTTGGCATCAAATTTCTTTAGGTAGAGCTTGTTATTTAGAATGTAACATGTACATCCAAATTGATCAAAGTAAGAGATATTGAGTCTTCTTCCCTTAAATAGTTCATATGTTGTTTTCTCTAAGATAGGTCTGATATAGATTCTATTTTGGACATAACATGTTGTATTCACTGCTTCTGCCCCGAAATGTTTAGCTAAATTGTTTTCATGAATCATGGTTCTAGCCATTTCTCGTAAAGTTCTATTCTTTCTCTCTACAACCCCATTTTGTTGTGGAGTTCTACGAGAAGAGAATTCGTGGACAATTCCAAGTTTTTCACAAAAATTTTCAAATGGCTCATTTTCAAATTCTCCACCATGATCACTTCTGACTTTTAAAATTTTCATTTCTATTTCAGACTGTATTTGAGTGCAGAAGTTGCTGAATACATCACAAGCAACATCCTTACTTTTCAGGAATTTTACCCAAGTCCATCTGCTGTAATCATCAACAATAACTAATCCATATTTACTTCCATATAAGGATGCAGTGCTAACTGGTCCAAATAAATCAATATGGAGTAATTCTAAGGGTCTGGAGGTTGAGACAATGTCTTTTGTTTTAAAAGATGATTTCACAATCTTCCCCTTCTGGCATGCATCACAGAGTGCATCTGAATGATAGTCGATGTCTGGTAGGCCTTTGACAAGTTGTAACTTACCAAGCTTAGAGATTAATCTCCAGTTAGCATGCCCTAACCTTTTGTGCCACATCCATTTCTTATCATTCACTGACAGAAGACAAAATACCTTCTGGTCAACCAGTTCAGAGAAGTTAATTTTATAGACATTCTCAATTCTCTTTCCCTTGAATACTATGGATTTGTTTTCTTTGTTGGTTATAGTGCAGTTGGTCTTTTCAAACATCACATCATAATCATTGTCACAAAATTGACTAATGCTCAATAGGTTATGTTCAAGACCTTCTCGTACCAATGATCTTGCCAGACTGGTTGCCTCCAAACTTCACACTTCCTCCTTCTTTCATTGTGAGGGTGAGGAACATAGAATTCTCTCCTGTCATATGCCTTGAGCAACCGCTGTCTAGGTACCATGATTTTTGCTTTTCCTTTGCTCTTAGACATATCTGCAGTATTAACCAGTTATGATTTAGGAACCCATTGTTTTATGGATCCTTTTAGGTTAGTACTGGAAGTTTTACTCTTCACTTCATGTACCTTGTACTGTAAGATTGGTTGTTTCTAGTTAACCATTACTTTAGGTTTTACAACCTTTGGTTTTGTTACTCCAGAAGCACCAACTGCTCTGTTCTTCTGAACTTTAGACTTCAGGACCTCAGATTCAGATTTCAACAGACTCTGAGGAACATGTTCTAATCTCTTCAGAATCTTTATCTTTGAAGTCTTAGAGTCAGAGTTTATCATCGCCTTTGGCTTAGAGTTCTTTGGCTTTGATGTAATCTTAGCCTTAGAACTGGAAGCTTCAGGATCTGACTGAACAACAGTTTCAATCTTAGCACCTTCAGGTACAAAGAAGGTTTTCAATCCTTCCTTGATACATTCACAACATGCTTTGAGACTGATTTCATTAGGTTTCCCTCCTGAAAATCCAATCCCTTTGCCATTGTTTCTGTAAATGATGTAAATCATTGAAGCAACTTTGCTTCTGTCAATACCAAATATAATGAAATCTTCAAGAGCTATCTCATGCTTACTTAAAGACTTTCCATTACACTTTTCTTGTAGCTTCTGACAAAGATACTTGATCTTCTCTTCATAAGTTTTACAGATGAAGTCAAAGCCTCTAAGTCCTTCTTCAGAAGCTTTCAGATCCAATAGGGTTGATTCTTGTTGTTTCATCAACACAACTGATGACATGCTGTCATTACGTAATTTTTAGGACTTATTGTGACATTTTGATAGAGTTCTCATGCAAATTATATTGTTCTGGAGTGCAAAAAGCTGAAAATTGAAGTCAGTCTGAAGCAAATCGCGACACGCCAAATTCAAGCCTTGCCGCGATTTAAGAAGCGAATTTTCACATCTTCCTGTTTTGAGGAAATCGCGGCGCGCCATTATACAGCCGCAGTGCAATTTTGCAACTTCAGGCCCAAAAAAATACTGCACTCTTTGGTGAGAACAAGGGGTTACGATTTTGGAGAGCAAAGTGCGATTTTGAGACATCGGAGACAGCTAGAAGGGCGATTTCTTCAACCTTTTACCAATTCATGTATGTTTTATTTCAATCATTGATTATGCTATTTGTAAACTCGATTATGAGTAGCTAAATCTCTTAGAGATTAGGTCCTAGATGAATCTTTGTAACCCTAATTGACACATGTTGTTGTGAAACTCTATTTTGTTTATGAATTCAATTCTAGTTTATTCAATTCAATTGTTCTTAATGCTTTTTATATCTTGATCACATATAACCTGATTTTGTGAGAACGAATGACCACTGACCATGGCTTTCGACTTAGACCTAATTGAATTGTTCTAATAAACAGGGTTAGTCTAGGAATCGATAATCGTTTGTTAGTGATAATAGGTTAACGTTCGGTAAAACCTTCAAGAATTATTAGACCACCCAAGGGATTGGGGGCTGTAATTTGAGAAGAGGGTTCTAATTCAAGGGATTGATTAGAGCTATTTTGTTAATCATCGTAAATTAGAAGAAGATTCATAACAAATAGGTGTGGTATACCAATTAGGGGAACTTAGAGGATTTGAAGGATCTGATCTCATCTCTCTCCATATTTTCTTAATCAAATCTATTTTCTTTTATTTGATTTCATAAAATCAAACCAAATCTACTGCCTAGTGGCAAACCAAAATAAACTTTACACATCCTATTTCTATAACGTAATTGAATTATTGAAGTTAAAAACAGTCCTCGTGGGATCGATATTTTTACTACTTCGATAGTATTTGGTACACTTGCCAATCGTCTATCAAGTTTTTGGCACCGTTGCCGGGGACTGTTGAATTATTTCAACAAGGCAATTACGTTATAATTTAGGATTTCTGCAATTTAATTTTCTGTTTTTATTTTATTTTTCTGTTATTTTAGTATTCATTGATTACTCTGCATTGTGCAGTGCTAATAAGGTATTTTGCTGTTTATGCGAGGTAAGGTGAGCGCTGACGATCTCGAATTCAATCCAGAAATTGAAAGGACTGCTAGAGCACTCTGAAAAGCTGTCCGGTTGCAAAGGTTTTCTCATTCCGTTCCACCGGGTGTTCGAGAACAAATACCGGAGCAAATCTCTCTTGAATCTGAAACATCTGCTATCATGGGAGACCAAGTACCACCGAGACCTAAGCTAGGAGACTATGGGTTAGCAACTCATCGCGGTCAACTGACCCATACTTTTCAACCAGCTAACCCCGTTGCTTTTGACATCAAGACCACCGTTCTCAACGGTTTGAGGGACAAACAATTCGATGGGACTGAAGCTATGAGTCCACATGAACACTTGAGCCGCTTTGCTGACACTTGTGAGTTATGTGTGCAACCAGCCACCGTGACTGAAGCACAAAAGAAACTAAGGCTATTTCCTTTCACCTTGACGGGAAGAGTAAAAGATTGGTTGCTAATAATACCCAACGGGACTGTCCAAACATGGGAAGAATTAGAGCTGAAGTTCTTAGAGAAATATTTCCCTATGTCTAAATATTGGGAAAAGAAGAAGGAGATCTCTAACTTCAAGCAAAGGGAGAATGAGTCATTATATGATGCTTGGGAGCGATTCAACTTGCTTCTTAAGAGATGCCCTAATCATGAATTCACGGAGAAACAATACCTCCAAATCTTCACAGAGGGGGTAACGCCAAACACTAGGATGTTCTTAGATGCTTCCGCGGGAGGTAATCTCAAGAGCAAAACTGATCATGAAGTCCAAGCTTTGATAGAAAACATGGCTGGAAATGAGTATCGTGTTGAAGCTAAGAAGAAAGAAAGAGGAGTGTTTGGGGTGAGTGAACAAACTGCTATCTTAGCCAACCAAGCAGCCATGAACAAGCAAATAGAGGCTCTAACTAAGGAGTTTCAAGGCTTCACTTTGGCTCACAAGCAACAACAAGTAGCTGCAATCAAGTGTGACTTATGTGGTGAGGAACATCCCAATGGTGAATGTGTGCCCGAAGGATCTAGTGAGGAAGCTAACTACATGGGAGGATATCAGAGGCAAAATCAATACTACACTCTAGGAATCAATAAGCATCCCAATCTAAGCTACTCAAATAACAACGCTTTGAACTCTCAGATGCTTGCTCCTCCACAACAACAACAAAGAAAGCCTTCAGCTCTTGAGGAAACTATGATGAACTTTATGAAGATGACTCAAGGAAACTTTGAAGAGATGAAGAATTGTCAAGAAGCTGAAAGAAAGAACAATGAAGCTTCCAGGAAGATGCTTGAAACTCAGTTGGGGCAATTAGCTAAGCAATTGGCTGAACAAAACAAAGGTGGATTCTCAGGTAACACTAAAGAAAACCCTAAGAATGAGTCTTGTAATGCTATTGAATTGAGGAGCAAAAAGGTTTTGACACCTTTAGTTCTAAAAGCTCCACAGAAGGTTGATGATGTAGTAGTTGAGATGGAGGAAGATGGTGAAGTTGAAAAGAATAATGAGGGTGTAGTTGAAAAAGAAAATGATCATGGAGTAGTTGAAAACGAAAGGAAGAAAAAAATAGAGGGAGAAAAAAGTGAGAAGTTAATAGATGAGGATTCAATCTTGAGGAAGTCGAAGAGTCAAATCTTGAAAGATGGAGATAAACCACAAGTTGTTCCATCATATGTGAAGCTTCCATACCCTCACTTAGCCAAGAAAAAAGAAAAGGATGAAGGTCAATTCAAGAAGTTCATGCAACTTTTCTCACAACTTCAGGTGAATATTCCTTTCGGTGAAGCTCTCGATCAAATGTCGTTGTATGCTAAGTTCATGAAAGACTTGTTGACTAAAAGAAGGAAGCCTAAGGATGATGAGAACATAGCACTTTCAGAGAATTGTAGTGCTATTCTCCAAAAGAAGTTGCCACCTAAGCTGAAGGATCCTGGTGCTTTTACTATCCCTTGTTCCATTGGACCGGTAGACATTGGTAGAGCTTTATGTGACTTGGGAGCAAGTATCAACTTGATGCCTCTTTCAATGATGAAGAAGCTTAAGTGTGGGGAACCAAAACCAACAAGAATGACCATTACTTTAGCTGATCGGTCAATCTCTTATCCTTTCGGTGTGCTTGAAGATGTGCTCGTCAAAGTTAATGATTTGGTGTTTCCGGTAGATTTTGTGATCTTAGATATGGTTGAAGATGAAGAAATGCCACTCATTCTAGGAAGACCTTTCCTTGCAACTGGTCGTGCTTTGATTGATATTGAGAAAGGAGAGCTAATGTTGAGATTCCATAAGGAGCAAGTCGTGTTTAATATATTTGAGGCAATGAAGCACAAAGATGAAAATCCAAAGTGTTACCGGATTGACGTTGTTGAAGAAATAGTTGAAGATGACTCTTGTGTACCTCAACCAACACAACCTCTTGAACGTGAAATTATGAATTCTATAGCAAGTTGTGATGCTGATGAAGATCTTGAAGTAAGTGATTGTGTCAAGCAACTTGAAGCAAGCAAGCAAGAGTTGGGACCAGTAAAAATTGAAGAATTAATGGGAAAGTACTCTATGGATGTTCCTACTTTGAGTGGAGAAGGAGAGAAAAATCCAGAGTTAAAAGAACTCCCTGCTCACTTGAAGTATGTTTTTCTCACCAAAGATGCCTCTAAACCAGTAATCATCAGCAATACCTTGACACCTTTGGAAGAAGAAAAATTAATGAGGGTGTTAAGAGACAATCAAGGAGCTTTGGGGTGGAACATTTCTGATTTGAAGGGTATTAGTCCAGCTTATTGCATGCACAAAATACACATGGAGGCTGAATACAAACCGATGGTTCAACCTCAAAGGAGACTTAACCCAACAATGAAGGAAGTGGTGAAGAAGGAGGTGCTGAAGTTACTAGATGCAGGTATGATTTACCCTATCTCAGATAGCTCATGGGTAAGTCCAGTTCACGTGGTGCCTAAGAAAGGAGGAATGACGGTGGTGGCTAATGAAAAAAATGAATTGATACCCACCCGCACCGTCACTGGTTGGAGAATGTGTATAGACTACCGGAGGTTGAATACCACAACAAGAAAGGACCACTTTCCATTACCATTCATGGATCAAATGATTGAGAGATTGGCTGGCCAAGCCTTTTATTGCTTCTTGGATGGGTATTCGGGGTATAATCAAATTGCAGTGGCTCCGGAAGATCAAGAAAAGACTGCCTTCACTTGTCCATTTGCGTGTTTGCTTATCGAAGGATGCCCTTTGGGCTGTGTAATGCGCCGGCGACCTTTCAAAGGTGTATGCTCTCCATCTTCTCTGATATGATAGAGAAGAACATTGAGGTATTTATGGATGACTTTTTTGTTTTTGGTAAGTCTTTTGATCAATGCTTGTTCCATTTAAATGCTGTACTTAAAAGATGCACCGAAACTAACCTTGTTTTGAATTGGGAAAAGTGTCATTTTATGTTGACTGAAGGTATAGTGTTGGGGCATAAAATAAGTGCTAAAGGCATTGAGGTGGACCAAGCTAAGATATAGGTTATAGAGAAACTTCCCCACCTGTTAATGTTAAAGGAGTAAGGAGTTTCTTGGGGCATGCCGGTTTCTATCGGCGTTTCATAAAAGACTTTTCTAAAATTTCCAAACCCCTCTGTAACCTCTTGGTCAAAGAAAACGAGTTTAATTTTGATTCTGAATGTCTAAATGCTTTTTCTTTGACTAAAAACAAGTTGGTGACTGCACCAATAATCATTGCACCCGATTGGGATTTACCTTTTGAACTTATGTGTGATGCAAGTGATTATGCTGTTGGTGCAGTCCTAGGCCAACACAAGAACAAATTTTTCCATGCAATTTACTATGCAAGCAAGGTTTTAAATGAAAATCAAGTTAACTATTCCACAACTGAAAAGGAATTGCTTGCTGTAATCTTTGCATTGGAAAAGTTTCGTTCTTATCAAATAGGCTCCAAAGTCATTGTTTTTACAGATCACGCAGCTCTTAAATATCTCTTGACTAAAGGGGATTCAAAGCCTCGACGGTTGAGGTGGATCCTATTATTGCAAGAATTTGATCTTGAGATTTGTGTCAAGAAGGGAGTCGAGAACGTGGTAGCTGATCACCTCTCAAGGATGGAGAATGATGAGGTGACAAAGAAGGAGAAGGCCATCAAGGCCGAGTTCCCGGATGAACAGCTGTTTGCTATTGGAGAAAGGCCCTGGTTTGCTGACATGGCGAACTTTAAGGCCGGTATTATAGTTCCTGATGATATGACCTATCCTCAGAGGAAAAAGTTCTTCAAAGATGCGAACCACTACTTGTGGATGGTCCTTATCTGTTTAAGGTAGGTACTGACGGTTTGAATAGACGTTGTGTTGCAGGTGAGGAAGCACATAGTATCATGTGGCACTGCCATAGCTCAGCTTATGGAGGCCACCATAGTGGAGAAAGAACAGCTGCAAAAGTTTTGCAAAGTGGATTTTGGTGGCCCACCCTTTTCAAGGATTGCCACAACTTTGTCAAAAGATGTGACAGATGCCAAAGGACAGGTAACATATCAAAGAGAAATGAAATGCCCCTAAAAGGAATCATTGAAGTTGAACCATTTGATTGTTGGGTTATTGATTTTATGGGACCATTCCCTTCCTCTTACTCTTATCTCCATATTCTAGTTTGTGTTGATTATGTAACAAAGTGGGTTGAAGCGATACCTTGTTTTGCTAATGATGCAAAAACTGTTGTCAACTTCCTTCAAAAGAATATTTTCACTAGGTTTGGAACCCCTAGAGTATTGATCAGTGATGGGGGGAAGCATTTTTGCAATAATTTTCTTGAAAATGTGCTAAAAAGGTATAACATTAAGCACAAAGTTGCAACTCCCTATCACCCACAAACTAGTGGTCAAGTAGAGGTTTCAAACCGACAGCTGAAACAGATTCTGGAGAAGACAGTTGCGTCAAATAGGAAAGATTGGTCTAGGAAATTAGATGATGCACTGTGGGCATATAGGACAGCCTTTAAGACCCATCTTGGGTTTTCACCCTATCAGTTAGTCTATGGGAAGGTATGTCATCTTCTAGTCGAGCTAGAACATAAAGCTTATTGGGCTATTAAGGCCTTAAATTTTGATCAAGTAGCCGCTGGTAAGAAAAGACTTTTGAAACTTAATGAACTTGAGGAGATGAGGCTTAGAGCGTATGAAAATGCGCTCATCTATAAAGCCAGGACAAAAAGGTATCATGACAAAAACTTAGTGCCTAGGGATATTAACTGTGGACAACTAGTTTTGTTGTATAATTCCAGGTTGAAGCTGTTTCCTGGGAAGCTCAAGTCAAAATGGTCTGGACCATTCTTGGTCAAAAGTGTGTCACCATATGGAGCTGTTGAACTAGTGACACCTGAAGGAGATCGAAGTTTCAAAGTGAATGGACAAAGAGTTAAACCATACCTATGTGGCGACCTACCAAAAGAAAGGGTGGGACTCATTCTGAAGGACCTCTAAGGATCCTTAGCAGTCAAGCTAGTGACGATAAAGAAGCGCTAGGTGGGAGGCAACCCACTAGATTTACTTTGTTTTCGATTCAATCTGTTTTTATTTTCCATTCAATGTCAAAAGTCCGTAAACAACTTATTTCCCCTTTTGTGATAAATTTGCACTTGTTTATTATTGATGAATTTGTTTTGTCTCATGTGACCTATTCCAGTTTAGTAACAGTTGTTTGATGAAACAGTATTCCAAAAGTTCTAAAGGAGGGGTGACTTGATTCATAGGCGAAGTGTACGGCGTTGCTAAGTAGTCACATACTCCCAGAAATCTCAGCCATAAGGTTCATTGCCAAATTTTGTTTTTCAATTTACTTATATTTAGATTAGTTTTCCATGCAACTACATTTCTAGAACTTGCATTGTTTCTCTATTATTGATTGGTCTTTGTTAATTACACACTGAGGCAAAAGTGCTTGGTCCTGTGAGCCTTTTTGAAGCCTACCCTGTTTTCATTTGTTGAATTTATCCTTTCTTAACCAATTATGAGCCGGTAGGATTAGAACTTTTTGTTCGGTGACAAACTACAAATGAAGCCTAGAGCCTTTTTAGGACGATTACCTTGAAATTTTAATTTGAGTTAGGCTATGTAGGATGTTGCTTGATAATAAGTTTGGGGTTGCCTTTGGAATTTGCAACCTACTAAGTTTGGGGTGGGGGTACTAGAGAACAAGTGATGAAAAATGAAAAAGAATGAAAAACATACACACAAAAATAGGTGTATCAAAAAAAAAAAGATGAAAGAAATTGAAAAAGGGGCATACAATGTCATATCCGAGTAACTTCAAACTCGATGTGTCCCAAGCTTTTGATAAAGTTATTGAAATTGAAAATTTTCTCTAGGTACCTAAGTTTTGTTTCAAATAGGGATTGGGGGATTGAATCTTGTTTTACACTTGTAGGAATGCCTAACTCAAATTTTGTGTAGCCTACTTATCCAAATATATCCCACCTTTCACCTAAGCCCCGTTATAACCCTAAAGACCTCAAAAGTGTGTAATGATATTGACTTTGATTGATGTTTAGAAACTTTTCAAGCGTATGGTAATATGTAGACCTGCATGTCGACTGGTAGAACCCTATGTCAATTTGATGCGAGGAGTTGTGAATTGGTGTATGCGAACAAGTCAAACTAGCTCATCTTTAGCTAGAAGGAGAATGAACTTTTGGGTACTATCGTTTTGTCAGGTAACTGTTATTTTACTGTCTTTTGTCCCTGTTGCAAGCAAATTCCTTGAGGACAAGGAATGGTTTAAGTTTGGGGTTGTGATGACATGCTGTCATTACGTAATTTTTAGGACTTATTGTGACATTTTGATAGAGTTCTCATCCAAATTATATTGTTCTGGAGTGCAAAAAGCTGAAAAATTGAAGTCAGTCTGAAGCAAATTGCGCCACGCCAAATTCAAGCCTTGCCGCGATTTAAGAAGCGAAATTTCACATCTTCTTGTTTTGAGGAAATCGCGGCGCGCCATTATACAGCCGCGACGCGATTTTTCAACTTCAGGCCCAAAACTCTATAAATACTGCACTCTTTGGTGAGAACAAGGGGTTACGATTTTGGAGAGCAAAGTGCGATTTTGAGACATCGGAGACGGCTAGAAGGGTGATTTCTTCAACCTTTTACCACTTCATGTATGTTTTATTTCAATCATTGATTATGCTATTTGTAAACTCGATTATGAGTAGCTAAATCTCTTAGAGATTAGGTCCGAGATGAATCTTTGTAAACCTAATTGACACATGTTGTTGTGAAACTCTATTTTGTTTATGAATTCAATTCTAGTTTATTCAATTCAATTGTTCTTAATGTTTTTTATATCTTGATCACATATAACCTGATTTCATCTCTCTCCATATTTTGTTAATCATCGTAAATTAGAAGAAGATTCATAACAAATAGGTGCGGTATACCAATTAAGGGAACTTATAGGATTCGAAGGAGCTGATCTCATCTCTCTCCATATTTTCTTAATCAAATCTATTTTCTTTTATTTGATTTCATAAAATCAAACCAAATCTACTGCCTAGTGGCAAACCAAAATAAACTTTACACATCCTATTTCTATAACGCAATTGAATTATTGAAGTTAAAAACAGTCCTCGTGGGATCGATATTTTTACTACTTCGATAGTATTTGGTACACTTGCCAATCGTCTATCAACAACATATTTTTCTTTTAGATCTTTCAACTCATTGGTTCTGAGCTCAAAATGTGTAAGGATTTCTTTAAGAGACTCAACTAGTTCTTCTCTGGGAATTTTATAATATACCTCATTTTCATCTTCAGAATCTGAATCAGGATCTGCTTTTGAAGTCTCAGTAGCCACTAACCCAACAGCTACTTTAGCATCTTCATCAGCTTCTTCCTTTTCAGAACCAGATTCACTATCCAAATCTTCCCAGGTTGCCATTAAACTCTTCTTAATCTGCTTTTTGAATTTCCTTGTGGTGAAGCTTGATTTCTTTGACTTGTCCTTTGATTTCTCCTTCTGAAGATCAGGGCAATCAACAATGAAGTGTACAGGCTTCTTACAGTTGAAGCATCCCTTCTGATCTTCTTTCTTGGAACTCTTGCTACCACTTCTCTTACTCAGAAACTTCCTGTTCTTTCTTGCCAGATACTCAAGCTTGTTGGACAACATAACCATTTTCTCTGAGGGATCTTCACTAGAGTCTCCATCAGATGACTCTTCTTCAGAATCAACAACCTTCAGAGCTTGTGATGACTTCCCTTTGGATGGTAGAGTAATAGATTTACTCTTCTTGGAAGGTTCATGTTCATTAATACTAATCCCATGAACTTTGAGAGAGCTGAAAAGATCTTCAACACTTAAAGTGTTTAAATCTTTAGCTTCCTCAATAGCAGTAACCTTAGGTCTCCATCTTGCAGGCAAGCTTCTTAGTATCTTGCTAACATGATCAGAAGCAACATAACTCTTCTTCAGTATTTGTAGTCCAGAGACTAGGGTTTGAAACCTTGAGTATCTTCTCAATAGTTTCATCATCCTTCATCTTGAACAACTCATACTGATGAACCATCATAAGAGCCTTTGCTTCTCTAACTTTCTTGCTGCCTTCATAGTTAGCACAAAGAGAAGAAAACATTGCTTTAGCAATTGACTTGTCACTCATCTTCATGTACTCTGCTTTAGGAATAGCAGTGACAAGTGCTCCTCTGATGATATGATGCTTCTCCTAAATCTTCTTCTGAGCAGGAGTATGTTTCTTTCTATCAACAACAGCTCATCAAGAACCAAGTCACCAACACCATCTTCAAGTATGTCCCATAGTTCTTCATCTAAACCCATGACATAGCTGTAGAAGTTGGTTTTCCACCAAGAAAATTCTTCAGGATCTCCATTGAATTTAGGAACTTTTCCAGAGTTGGATTTCTTGTCACCATAGTTATATGGAACAACATTGTTGTTGTTGTGGCCAGATCCAGAACTAGAAGTATCACCAGACATGTTTTTCTCAGATCTTTTTCTGTTACACTATTAAGTGTTAAGACAACATACCAAGGCTCTAGATACCAATTGAAGGTGAGAAAAACACAAGAAAGGGTGGTTGAATTGTGTTGGATTTTTCTTTGTTTCTCCTAGGCTGAAACACACTAGTCAGAAGCAAATTGAGACTGCTTCTGAAGTGGTATTTAGGATCTAAATGCAGCGGATAAAAACAGAGAGTGAGAAGGAAGAAAGACACAAGGCAATTATATTGGTTCCTTCAACAAACCGGAAGTAGTCCAGTCCCCCTTGCACTTCCAAAGAGAGTTCACTAAAATGTAATGTCAAATTACAACTGCTCACTACTAAACTTAGCAAGAGACTTCAAATTGCTCAAGCACACAAGCAAGAGACTTCCTATGCTCCTAAACATAATCAAGAGACTTCTATTGCTCAAGCACAACTGCAAGAGACTTATAATCAAACAAGATTATAAAAAAATAATGTTTGAGGTTGAACACTTGATATACAATCAGAGGTGCTCACAATACAAATCAGATACAGACTCTTAAGACTCTAGAATTTCTAAGATATGAACTTGAAAACAGAAATTCTAAGTGAGCTTTTGAAAGCAGAACAATTTCAGTAGAGTTTTGGCACTTGTAAATTGTAGTTGAGTTTGATGCAATTCTCTAATTCTTCACTCCTTTATATAGAGATGTGAAAGAGACGTTGTGAAATTGCCAGCACATCAAAAAGAGTCGTTTGAAGCTTTGATCAATCACCAATGATCTTTTGCCTGATTTGGTTGTTGTCCTATGAAGAACCAATTTCAAATTCATTCCCATTGTGAAGGAACATCGTTGCATGCAGAGCTGTATTTCAGAGCTGTTTTCCTGTCTTGTAGTATGGACACTGCAGAGTAGTGGAGATAATGGTTGTACACTTCGTACAATTGTACTATGTCAACGTTTTTTTGAAGATAAGCATCCAAAGCCTTCAAATCTTCACAAAAAGACCGTTGCTTTGCATTCTCAGTCTTCTACATTGCTTTCGAATCCATTGAACAACTTTTGAATTATTAAATCTTGAATCTTCAGCTTCTGGTGATTTTCAGCTTCTGATGAAGTCGCTTCTGAACTTGCTTTTGATGAACTTGCTTATGATGACGTCAACATCTTCAGGAGCACTTTGTCTTCAGGAGCACTTTTTGTCTTCAGGAGCACTTTTCTTCGGACGCTTTAAGCTTCCTTTTTGTTGATTTCTTAGCTCTCTTTTGTTCTTCAGAACCCATATATGATGTAAATTTTTGACTATGGTCTTATACACTTGAACAACTATTAGCTAGTCCAATTGACAATTTTTAATATCTTGTTATCATCAAAACTCTCAAAGGTTTATTGTTAAACACATTTTGTTCCAACAAACTCATGTATAACCTTCATACTTTTTAATGAAATTTTCTAGAAATATGTAAATATTATAACTATCTCTCCCAAATTATTTATTTTTTTAACAAAACATGAATTAAATATTAATTTTTAAGCATCAAAAACATAAAAGTTCATCTTTAATTCATATTTTCTTATAAAATCTTTTTTTTTTTTGGAAACTTTTATTCAAAAATATGATTTCTACATGAGTTTACTTAAAAATAGGAACAAAAGGTGAAGGTGGAAAACTTTTTGGGAACTAAAAGTCGAAGAGATTTTTAAGAAAGACTAAAACTTCTATATTGATCAAACGATTATATTTTAAACTTTTAATGTATTAAATGCATCATTTTCAAGAAATTTTTTTAATATTTAGTTTATAAACTTGTGTGCCAAAAATACAAGTTAACATTTCCCAATATTATATGTAGTAATAAGAATTGCTAGGAATACTTTCTTTCTAACATTTTAACTAACACTCACTCTCTCATAATGTGGATCTCACCACTTTATGTTTGATGTATTTAAAAAATATGATATATACATAGATTTCACTTAACCATTAAATAGAGTATGTCTATAACTCTTACACCATCCGGTCACTAATATAAGCAAAAGTTTGATTTTTAGATTCATTTATTAAATGACGTATGTAGTCTTACTATTGATAAGTCCATAAAATCTACATCCACACGATATGATGCATCTTCTACCTTAAATAAATATTAATCTTTGTTTCCAATCGATGAGTTGGATTTCTTAGATATAACTGATGCATGTAAATTGGTGTGGAACTTTAATATATGTTGTTACATTCCTAGTAATCCATTATTACTGGCTTTCCATACACAATTTTTGGTTTTAATTCTTCAATTTTTATAATTCCTTATGATATGTTGTAAAACATTGAAACAGTTATATGCAAATAAGGCAATTTATTTGTACGATAACAAAGCATAATAGACGTCATGGAAATTAGAATGATTCAAATGAAAATTAAACGGGGGTTTCTACGGTGAAGTCAAAAAATTGACTTTTTTGAAAAAAGTAATTTTGTTTAACCAATAATATAATTGTCGATGTCATGTTAGCTAGTGTCATGCTGGTGGATCACTCTAAAACTAAACTTTACCTTATTTCAAATCAATCCTCATACAAAATGGAGCGGAACGAAACGGAATGGGACGGAGCGGAATGGAATGGAATGAAATAAAAATTTCATTCCATTATTTGGATATTTCAAGACGGAATCGAACTAATTTCCCACTCCATTGTTTGGAAAGTGGACGGAACGGAACGTGTTATAACTTTTTTATTCCAATTTTAGCCTTTAGTTTAAAAATATCAATGTGTAATCAACAACATATGATTATTGGCATCAAGTAACACCATAATAAACAAGTACATAATAAACATGGGTAATTGAAAAAAATGTTCATTACTGATTAGTTAGAATAAACAAGTCAATACATGTTCATAATAAGCATAAACGGCAAAAAACGTATAATACTAATTAGTTAGAATTGAAGATAATTGTGCAGTGCATAACAAAGGTTCCTATATAATTTACGATTGTTGCATAATAATTTGGCAGTCAATTTCTATGCGGTAGTAAGTAAACGTGTGGGAAACAAAATGGGGAAGTAGTATGAAGTATGGGAAAGGCAAGAAGAAAGAAGATAGTGAACAGAAGAAGAAAAGAAAAACGAAGAAAGGAGGAACATCAGTTGATGAAATAGAAAAGGCAGGGGCATACTTGTCATTGTATTATTTATGTATTGCATTCCATTCGATACACCCCAAATTAGGGGAAATGAAAATTTGGCTTAATGGGTGGTATTGGATGGAATGAGTTCCATCACACTCCATTCCATTCCATTCCATTCCTTTTATGCAAAACCAAACAATGGAACATGGTTTTATCCCACTCCATTCCATTCCATTCCACCACTCTTCATCAATCCAAACATAACCTAAGGGGAATTTCAATCTTAATGCACAAATGGAAATCTAAGTTTAATTTTGATTTAGTCAGGGACACAATTGCAATAATTAAAGATATAATGACACATCTTATGGGCAAATGTTCAATACATCTAGGGGTGTAAGCGGTTCGGACTAAACCAACGAAACCGATAGTCCAAACCGAAAAAATATCCGACCTTGTTTGGTTCGGTTTGAAACCGATCCGAACCAATTGAAACCGATCTAGTTTGGTTTGGTTCATGGTTTTTCATTTTGTGATCCATGAAACCGATGATCCAATCCGATGATAACCACACTCCTTATTTTACTAATATTATCCTACCTCACACAAACTTATGGTTAGGCCAAAATTAAAAGTCCAAAACTAATTCACTTTCTCTCATCTTTATCTGACATCTCATCTCATCAGTCAGACTCTTTCATGTCTACAAAAAAAAGAAACCCTAGCCGTCAACCTATTGTTCATCGCCACCGCCGATCACCGCTTAGATTGTTTATCTCTTGGTTAGTTTTATCATGTTTATGCTATTGACTTATACTCATTATATTTCATGGTTTTTCATGTTCAATTTCTATACCATTGATTTATTTATACACGTTATAACTTATATGTCATTGTTTAGTGAAGATTAGAAAAAACCATTAAAAAAAGAATTGCAATTTGCACACTGTAAAATTAGAACACCATAAAAGCCATTCAAAAAGTTTAGAACACCGTTATTAAAGCCTAGAAAATTTTGTCAACAATAGCAGAAATTGAATGTGTATCCCTATAGTAACAAAAAAATCATGATAAATAAAACTATAAAATGTATATACTAAATTAAATGTGCATGAGTGCATCCCTAGAAAATATATACACTATGAATGATGGATGAATGAATCTTGGATCATATGTATGAAATATCGAGTAAGGTTATTTATAAAAAGTTGTTTGAAAAATAAAAAAACAAAATATGAAATACAATTATACAAAGTTCTATGAAATATTTTATGAGAATATGATTTTTTTTAATTGTATTTTTTAACAAACCGATCAACCGAACCAATCCAAACCGAACCAAACCGGTTAGTTTGGTTCGGTTTCTTTTTTAAAAAACAGTGAAAACCGAACCAAACCGAACCGATGAAGGTTTCATCGGTTCGGACATTTTTTTGACTAAAAACCAATCCAAACCGAACTGTTACACCCCTAAATACATCATATAATCTGACGTGACATGAATTAAATACACAAATGTTCAATGATTGGCCATTTAAATTCACCAAAAAAGTCATTCTCATGACTTCACCATATAATTTTCCAAATTAAATGGGCGCAAGAGTAGTTATGTAGAGCTAGATATCATAAATTAATCACCTAAAAATGACATGAACGAAATTTAACAACCATGCATGGTAGAAGCCATCTAAGTCATGAATCAAAAGATTAACATTAAGTAGAAGCTAAAATCATCAAAGTCGTTTGTTTTCTTGCATTACTAATATTTCCACACTACCAAAACAACAAAAACTTTAAATACATTTTTTTTTTCTATTTTGTAAGAAGTTTTCTTTGCTAGGGTTTAGTGTGTGAAACCTTGGCAGCATCTTTGTAGAACGTAAACGTCGGCAACCTTTCTCTTCCTTTTGCTCCGGGCAAAACTCCCGGTCATGAGGCCACTATAACTACCACCAGAACAATGTGTGTTTGTTAAATATTTCTTAGTGAGCATATGCTCTATGCGAGTGAAAGTCCTCCCTTTTGCATCCTCCTTTTAATTAAATTATTATAATCTTAAGTTTATCTATTTTATTTATCCATTTATTTTATTTATCCAATTTGGTTTAAGTTGAAATTCATTAGCCTTTTACCAATAGCATAAGCATACATGAACAAGTAGTGGTATTCTCTTATTTAAAAAAAAAAAAAAAGTATTGGCATTCTTTTCAGGTGAAGCTATTTTGGTCATATGGAATTGGAATTGTCTTTACTCCTAGACTTTCACTTAAGCCCTCTCTGATTTCTTTGTGCCATAATTATTTTATGACATGTGAATGTGATGGTGTTCAATCTATAGCATGCTGAACATTCATAATCTTCCTATGAACCATGTTAGAATTGGCAATTAATCCTTTAATTACTACACCTTTAATATGTGCGGTGAGGATGGATGAGTGGTAATAGTGGCAGAAAGTACTCCAGTATGAAGGTGACGGTTTCCGGTACGACGGTAATGAATCTTTGCAGTGGAACAAAAGGTGTATGCAAACACGTTAGCACTTCGATGCTCAAGTCAGTAATTAAACGGAGAAAAAGTATCGTTGTGTGATTGGTCCTCTGATCAGTCTAGAACAACCTTATTTGTATCTAAACTTTATCACCCCATGATCCTTCATTCAAATTCCTTTCACCATAAGTAAAACAGTAAAGAAAGAAAAGTCAGAAAATTTTCCCTCTTCAATGCATACGCGCCTATCATGTAAGGGTTCTCAAAATTGGTAATGTAACAAATGGATAAATGTAATTGAATGACATATAAAATTGAGAGTTGAGAACCCAATTAAAATTGATGTTCTTAGTACATAGAAGAGAGAAAGAAAGAGATATAAGAAATTACTCTATTAGAGAGTACCATAGAGAGATAGGAGAGACTTTCATCATTTTTCTTCATACAAACTATTGATCATCTTTTTCACTATTTATGCACAACTTAAGGTTCCTAGATTTTAGGATCACTAGCCAAGTGACATTTATCTCAACCAATTATGTTATGCCAAGTGTATTTTCTCATTTGCTATTTTGGATCATAACAACCTCTTAGTTGTATCGTTGTGTTCTCTTCTTTAATAATTGTCGCAGAAAGTCTCATTTTCTCGTTCTCTCCACATGAGTTTTCGCTGGTTTTTTCTACATTACCCTCTCTTGTTTAGGGGGTATTTACCCCTTCAAGATAACAACCAATCAAAATGTAATATACAAATGTAACATTAAATGTCAAATAAATGAGTCAATTTTTTCTATAAAAAAATGAATTTTAATAAGGTAACTTTTAATTTTTATTTAATTAAATTTAGGTATACAATCTTAATTAATTTACACTATAGGGCTTGTAACAATTTCACATCAAATTCAACCAATCATGGTTGTGTTTGGTAACACGAATAAGCTAGCTTATAGCTTGTTGGACTAGCTTATAAGTTTGTTTTGATATAATAAGATGTGTTGGGTAAAAAAACTTTTTCCACTAGCTTATAGCGTTTTTTGAGAAGCTATTTCAAGTAGCTTTTGAGCTTATAATTGATAGTTTTTTATATTTTCTTCCAATTTTAACCGTATTAATTTAATTTAATTATTTTTTAATAAAACAACATGTTCATGGCTTAAAAAATAACGGCCAAGTTTATAGCTTATTTTTTAATAAAACAACTGTCACGTTTTCTCCTTTGAAAAAAAACGGCCATGCTTTATTTTATTTTTTAACTAGTAATAGACCCGTGCGGTTACGCACGGGTCACGTAACACTGTGGTAATCATATAAAAAATAATTACTTTGTTAGTACTATCAAATGTTTTTTTTCATATATTATATATAAAAAAATGTTAAATATTTGAATCACGTATGTTGTGGATTTTATTTTCTTATGTACACGAAAACAAATTTTTATATACACATATAAGAAAGTCAATAAAATAAATTTTTTAAAACTCATGATTATTTTCAAAATATCAATATCAATGTAGTGTTTCAATTAAATAACTTTTTATTTTTATCAATATCAATGTAGTGTTTCAATTAAATAACTTTTTATTTTATATGCAAAACACTGTTCAATGTTTTCACCGTACCCGTTGTAGATTTTATGTGATTTATCTGCAAAAATAATTTTTTATGTTAATATATGAGAAAGTTGATATGATAAAATTGTAGAAACTCATTAATATTGTCAAAATATAAACATTAATATAGTGTTTCTATTGAATAACTTTTTATTTTATATGAAAAACACCGTTCAATATTTGCACCGCTCCCGTTGCAGATTTTATGTGCTTATACATGCACAGATAAATTATTATGTACATATATGAGAAAATTGATATGATAAAATTTTGAAAACTCGTGACTATTTTCAAAATATCAACATCGATGTAATGTTTCTATTAAATAACTTTTTATTTTATATTTAAAACACCGATAAATATTTGCACTGCACTCGTTGAAGATTTTATATACTTATATATGATATATATGCAGAAGAATTTTTTTTTTTTTAACAATATGTAATAGTCAATATGATAAATTTAGAAAACTCGTGTCTATTTTTAAAATATCAACATCATTGTATTGTTTCTCCAAAATACCGTTAAATATTTACACCGCACTCATTGTAGACTTTATGTGTTTATATCTCCAAAATCAAATTTTATGTATACCGGTATGAGAAAGTTGATATGCTTAAATTTTGAAAACTAATGATTATTTTAAAAAATTTAACATTATTCTATCGTTTCTATTAAAATTTTAAATGTGCAAATTATTAAGATTGAGAGATTAAAATAGATGAGAGCAGAATGACGAGAAATAGTTAGGCTTGGAAGTGCTAAATCTGAAAAAAGAAGATACACAGAGAATTAGTTAGGCTAGAAAGATAAACAAAAATATAATTTTTTCAAAATGAATAAATTTGTATTTTATTTTGTAAAATGACGACTAATCCTGTAAAATTAAGAAGATTGTGAGGATAAATATGAAATATTACTCGAGTAAGATTTTCTAATTTTCTTATTATAGTATTAGTATTATAAGTAGATATTTAAATTTGTTGTGTGGAATTGAAAAAATAGTTGTCCGTAATTATCATGATAATATATTGGCTTTTAAGAAGGACGATTATGAAATTTTGTTGGATTTTGATTTTGATATATATTTTTTTTAATAAATATATATTTTTTCAATAATTTTTTTATATATTGTTAGTAGATTAAAAAAAATAATATTTAAAATTTTAAAGTATTCCAAAGACTTATTAATTTTGCAACAAAAATACAAATATTGGTGGAAATTTGTTATATCAACTTATCCGTGGAAGTACAGATTAGGAACAATTTTTTTGTTTTTTTTGTAGAGGAAAAGTTGGCTACAACTTTTTATTTTTAATTAAAAAAAATAATGTTTTAAAAGTATTCCAAAAACTTATTAATTGTGCATCCTAAAACATAAATATTTATGGGTTGAATTTGGTGTGAAATTTTAATTGTTACAAGCCCTATAGTATAAATTAATTATGATTGTATACCTAAATATAATTAAATAAAAATTAAAAGTTACCTTATTGAAATTGATTTTTTTATAGAATAATTGACTCATTTATTTGATATTTAATGTTACATTCGTATATTATATTTTGATTTGTTGATATCTTGAAAGGGTAAATACCCGCTAAACAAGAGAGGGAAATCTAGGTCTCACTTTTTTCGCCGCTTTAGTTCAAATTTATGAATTCTGTTGGAACAAAATGTGTTTAACAATGAACCTTAAAGAGTTTTGATGATAACAAGGTATTAAAAATTGTAAATTGGACTAGCTAATATTTGTTCAAGTGTACAGGAACATAGTTAAAAAATTTACATCATATAAAGGTTCTGAAGAACAAATAGAGAGCTATGGACTAAAGAAAAGGAAGCTTAAAAGCATCTGAAAAGAAGTACATCTGAAGTCATAAGTGCTCCTGAAGAATGATGGCGTCATCAGAAGCTGAAGATCATCAGAAGCTGAAGGTCATCAGAAGCTGAAAGTCATCAGAAGCTGGAGGTCATCAAAAGTTGAAGGTCAACAGAAGCGGATAGCCTTCAGAAGCGAATAGTCATCAGAAGCAGATAGTTCAGAAGCGACTTCATCAGAAGCTGAAGCTCATCAGAAGCTGATTATCACCACAAGCTGAAGATTCAAAGATCAACACTTCAAAAGTTGTCTATTGGATTCGAAAACACTATAGAAGACTAGTGGATGGTTGCAACGGTCATTTTGGTGGAGATTTGAAGGCATTGGAACCTTATCTTCAAAAAGCGTTGACATTGTACTTTGTACGAACTGTACAACCACCTTCTCCACTACTCTGTTTTGTGTCCACGCTACAGGACAAGAAAACAGCTCCAGAATAACAGCTTGCCTGCAAAGATGTTCCTTCACAATGGGAATGGATTTCAAATTGGTTCTTTATAGGACAACAACCAAATCAGGCAAAAGATCATTGGTGAAAGATCAAGCTTCAACAACGACTCTTTGATGTGCTGGCAATTTCACAACGTCTCTTTCACACCTCTATATAAAGGAGTGAATACTTAGAGATTTGGTAATGCTGAACGAAAGACTCACAACATTTTTACAAGTGCCAAACCTCTGCTGAAATTGTTCTGCATTCACTTAGAATTTCTGTGTCTCAAAGTTTCATCTTAGAAATTCTTAAGTTATTGAGTCTGTCTCTGATTTGTATTGTGAGCACCTCTGATTGTATATCAAGTGTTCAACCTTAAACAATTTTCTGTGTAATATTGTTTAGTTAGAAGTCTCTTGCAGTTGTGCTTGAGCAAGGAAGTCTCTTGATTGTGTTCTTGAGCAAAGGAAGACTCTTGCAAAGTGTGCTTGAGCAAAGGAAGTCTCTTGCAGGTGTGCTTGAGCAATTGTAATCAGATATTACTCTTAGTGAAATCTCCTTGGAAGTGCAAGGGGGACTGGACTACTTCCGGATTGTGGAAGGAACCAGTATAATTTCTTTGTGTCGTTCTTCTTCTCTCTCTGTTTTATTCCGCTGCATTTAGATTCTGATTACCACTTCAGTAGCTGTCTCACTTAGCTTCTGACCAGTGTGTTCAGTTTTTAGGAGAAATGAAGAATTTTCCAAAACACAATTCAACCCCCCTTCTTGTGTTTTTCTCACCTTCAATTTGTATCTAGAGCCTTCGTTCTGTTGATAACACCTAACAGTGTAACAGTCCAAGATCAGAGAAAAACATGTCTGACAAATTTGTTTCTGGAAATGGATCTGGCAACAACAATAAGAGCGTTGCATATGATTACAATGTTGACAAGAAATCCAGTGTTGGAAAGATTCCAAAGTTCAACGGAGATGCTGAAGAATTTTCTAGGTGGAAAACCAACTTCTATAGTTATATCATGAGCTTAGATGAAGAACTATGTGATATTCTAGAAGATGGTGTTAGTGGCTTAGTCCTTGATGAAGAAGGAGCTGCTGTGGATAGAAAGAAACATACTCCTGAGTTGAAGAAACTCTACAAGAAGTATCACATTATCAAAGGAGCTCTTGTCACTGCCATACCCAAAGCAGAGTACATGAAGATGAGTGACAAATCCACTGCTAAAGCTATGTTTGCTTCTCTCTGTTCAAACTACGAAGGCAGCAAGAAGGTCAAAGAAGCTAAAGCTCTCATGCTTGTACATCAGTACGAGTTATTCAAGATGAAGGATGATGAAACTATTGAGGAGATGTACTCAAGGTTTCAAACCTTAGTCTCTGGGCAACAAATTCTAAAGAAGAGATATGTTGCTTCTGACCATGTGAGCAAGATACTCAGAAGTTTGCCTGCTAGATGGAGACCAAAGGTGACTGCCATTGAGGAAGCTAAAGATTTAAACACTTTAAGTGTCGAATATCTTGTTAGTTCTCTCAAAGTTCATGAGTTAAATCTTAATGAACATGAGTCTACTAAGAAGAGTAAATCAATAGCTCTTCCATCCAAAGGCAAGTCATCAAGAGCTCTCAAAGTGGTTGAATCTGAAGAGGAAGAACAATCAAGTTCAGATTCTGAACCAGATGCTGCTGAAATGGCCATGCTCTCCAACAGACTTCAGTATCTGGCCAAGAAGAACAGAAAGTTTCTAGCCAGAAGGAGTAACTCCAGAAGCTCAAGGAAAGAAGATCAGAAGGGATGCTTCAACTGTAAGAAGCCCGGACACTTCATTGCTGAATGCCCTGATCTTCAGAAAGAGAAATCAAAGGACAAGTCAAAGAAATCAACATTCAAACCAAGCAAATTCAAGAAGCAGATTAAGCAGAGTTTAATGGCAACCTGGGATGATTTGGGAAGTGAATCTGGATCTGATAAAGAGGAAGCTGATGAAGATGCAAAGGTAGCAGTTGGGTTAGTTGCCACAGCAACTTCAGAAGCTGGATCAGAATCAGCTTCTGAAGATGAAAATGAGGTATATTCTAAGATTCCCAGAGATGAACTTGTTGAGTCACTTAAAGATCTTCTTACACATTTTGAAGTAAGAACCAATGAGTTAAAGGATTTAAAAGAAAAATATGCTGATTTGGTAAAACAGCAAAAATCAACTCTATTGGATCTGAAAGCTTCTGAACAAGGACTTAGGGGCTTTAACTTCATGTGTAAAACTTATGAAGATCAGCTCAGGTTCTTATGTCAGAAGCTACAAGAAAAGTGTAATGAAAAACCTTTAAGCAACCATGAAATTGCTCTTGAAGATTTTATCATATCTGGCATTGACAGAAGCAGAGCGGCTTCTATGATTTATAACATTTACAAGAACAATGGCAGAGGAATTGGTTTTCCAGAAGTGAAACTTGAGAAAACCAATCTTAAATCTTGTTGTGAATGCATCAAGGAAGGTCTGAAAACATTCTTTGTACCTGAAGGTGCTGAGTTGGAAACTGTTGTTCAATCAGAACCTGAAGCTTCTGGCTCTAAGGCTAAGATTAATTCAAAGCCAAAGAACTCTAAGCCAAAGGCTATGATCAAATCTGAATCCAAGACTTCAAAGATCAGGATCCTGAAAAGATCAGAACCTGTTCCTCAGAGTCTGGTGAAACCAAAATCTGAGGTTCTGAAGTCTAAGTTTCAGAAGAAGACAGTTACTGCTTCTGAAGTACCAAAACCTAAGGTGATGGTTAATTAGACTCAATCCAACTCACATCACAAGGTACAGGAAGTGAAGAGTAAAGCCTCAAGTACTAACCTTTCAGGACCAATAGGACAATGGGTACCTAAATCTGAAAATGTCAATGATGCAGGTATGTCTAAGAGCAGCACCAAAGCAAAAATCATGGTACCTAGACAGCGGTTGCTCAAGACACATGACAGGAGAAAAGTCCAGCTTCCTCAGCCTAACAATGAAGGAAGGAGGAAGTGTGAAATTTGGAGGCAACCAATCTGGCAAGATCATAGGTACAGGAACTATTGGTAATTCCTCTACCTCAATTAATAATGTATGGTTGGTAGATGGTCTTGAACATAACCTTTTAAGCATTAGTCAATTTTGTGATAATGGTTATGATGTGCTTTTTGAGAAAACCAACTGTACTGTAATCAACAAGGAAGACAAATCCATTGTGTTCAAGGGGAAAAGAGTTGACAATGTCTACAAAATCAATTTTTCTGAACTGGCTGATTAGAAGGTGATATGCCTTCTATCAGTGAATGATAAGAAATGGATGTGGCACAGAAGGTTGGGACATGCTAACTGGAGATTAATCTCTAAGCTTAGTAAGTTACAACTTGTCAAAGGCCTACCAGACATTGACTATCATTTAGATGCACTCTGTGGTGCATGTCAGAGAGGGAAAATTGTGAAATCATCTTTTAAAACCAAAAACATTGTTTCAACCTCCAGACCCTTAGAACTACTCCATATTGATTTATTTGGACCAGTAAGTACTGCATCCTTATATGGAAGTAAATATTGATTAGTCATTGTTGATGATTATAGTAGATGGACTTGGGTGAAATTCATAAAGAGTAAAGATGTTGCTTGTGATGTATTCAGTAGTTTCTGCGCTCAAATTCAATATGAAAAAGAATCAAAGATTTTGAAAGTCAGAAGTGATCATGGTGGAGAGTTTGAAAATGAGCCATTTGAAGCTTTTTGTGAAAAACATGGAATTGTCCATGAATTCTCTTCTCCTAGAACTCCACAACAAAATGGGGTTGTAGATTGAAAGAATAGAACTTTACAAGAAATGGCTAGAACCATGATTCATGAAAACAATTTACCAAAACATTTTTGGGCAGAAGCAGTGAATACAGCATGTTATGTCCAGAACAGGATCTATATCAGACCTATTTTGGAGAAAACAGTATATGAACTCTTTAAAGGAAGAAAACCCAATATCTCTTACTTTCATCAATTTGGATGTACATGTTACATTCTTAATAACAAGCTCTTCCTAAAGAAATTTGATGCCAAAGCCCAAAGAGGAATCTTCTTAGGTTACTCTGAAAGGTCAAAGGCATACAGAGTGTATAATTCAGAAACACTTTGTGTTGAAGAATCTATGCACGTTAAATTTGATGACAAAGAGCTTGAAGATAAAACTTCAAAGCAAGGTGAAAGTGTTGCCGAGATACAGGTTCCTAAAGCTACTCCAGAACCTGATCAGATAGCTGAATCTGAAGAAAGTCCAGAAGCTGAACCCACATCAGAAGCGCAAGATGAAGCTGCTTCTGATGAAGCACAAGATGGCTCACATCAAGCAGATCCTCCCAGAAAAACATTCAAGCACAAGTCTTCACATCCTGAGGAATTAATCATTGGAAACAAAGATAGTCCAAGAAGAACAAGATCATACTTCAGACAAGAAGAATCAATGATTGGACAGATCTCAATGATTGAACCTACAACAGTTGATGAAGCACTTTCAGATGATGGATGGATCTTAGCTATGCAAGAAGAGTTGAATCAATTTCAAAGAAATGATGTGTGGGATCTGGTACCCAAACCTCAGCACAAGAATATTATTGGAACAAAATGGGTATTCAGAAACAAGTTGAATGAGCAAGGAGAAGTAACAAGAAACAAAGCAAGACTTGTTGCACAAGGGTGTAGTCAACAAGAAGGCATTGATTACACTGAAACATTTGCTCCAGTTGCAAGATTGGAAGCAATCAGGTTACTTCTGTCTTATGCAGTTAATCATGGCATAATATTATATCAGATGGATGTCAAGAGTGCTTTTCTTAATGGTGTCATTAAAGAAGAAGTGTATGTTAAGCAACCTCCTGGATTTGAGGATATTAAATATCCTGACCATGTTATTAAACTGAAGAAATCACTATATGGCTTGAAACAAGCTCCCAGAGCTTGGTATGATAGACTAAGTAATTTCTTAATCAAAAATGATTTTAAAAGAGGTCAGGTTGATACAACACTCTTCAGAAGGACCCTTGGGAAAGATATTCTTGTTGTGCAGATTTATGTTGATGATATAATATTTGGTTCTAAGTTAATGCAGGATGAATTTGAAATGAGCATGATGGGAAAGCTGAAGTTCTTCCTAGGCATTCAAATTAATCAATGCAAAGATGGAGTCTATGTTCATCAATCAAAGTATACAAAGGAGCTTCTGAAGAAGTTCAAGCTTGAAGATTGTAAAGTGATGAACACTCCAATGCACCCTACATACACCTTAAGCAAGGAAGATGAAGGAGCTAAAGTAGATCAGAAGCTGTACAGAGGTATGATTGGTTCTTTGTTATACCTCACTGCATCTAGGCCAGATATTTTATTCGGTGTATGCTTGTGTGCAAGATTCCAATCAGATCCTAGAGAATCTCATATGACTGCTGCCAAGAGAATCTTCAGGTATTTGAAAGGAACAACTAATCTTGGACTCCTTTATAAGAAATCCTTAGATTATAAGCTAATTGGATTCTGTGATGCTGATTATGCTGGTGATAGGATTGAAAGAAAGTCAACCAGTGGCAATTGTCAATTTCTGGGTGATAATCTTATATCCCGGGCTAGCAAAAGACAAACAACTATTGCTATGTCTACAGCAGAAGCAGAATACATTTCAGCTGCAAGTTGTTGTACACAACTACTTTGGATGAATTATCAGTTGGAAGACTATCAGATAATTGCTAACAATATTCCCATTTATTGTGATAATACTGCTGCTATTTGTTTGTCTAAAAATCCAATTTTGCATTCAAGAGCTAAGCACATTGAAATCAAACACCATTTTATCAGAGACTATGTTCAAAAAGGAATTTTAGATGTACAATTCATTGATACTGAAAATCAATGGGCTGATATATTTACTAAGCCTTTAACTGTTGAAAGGTTTGATTTTATAAAGAAAAATTTGAACATGCACTTTGTGTCTGATTAAATGTTTGCTTGCTCCTGAATAGGATTTTAGGTTCTGAAGTTAGTTCAGAAGCAGTAGTTCATCAGAAGCTCTTTATTGAGGTTCTGAGGAAAACTCGCTTCTGATGATGACGTCAACATCTGAAGTCCAGAAGCTGGATTTTATGCTTCTGAATAGTAGAGTTAGTGGAAACGTTGGGAGTTACTTTTTATGGTAACTTCTGGCCCACTAACTTGGTAGTTACTCTTAAATTTTCTGACGTGGCCTGTCTGTATTGGTGTATAACTAAAAAGGGCAATGATGATTTAATAGCTTTGAAAAGTACTTTCACGCGCCCCCAATTTGTCATTAATGATATGTTTGTTTGTCTCTTTTGAATTGCAATCGTTTTTACTCTTAACACTTTGTCAATTCACACACTACTCACTTCACAAACAAACACTTTGCTTTCAAACCTATTCTTGCGAAGTAAGTGCATTCTCTCAACCCTAGAACCCTAAAATCATCATCTTCTTCAATCATCAAATGGCATCATCAAGCTCGCAATGAGAAGTTTCAGAATCTACTTCAAACATGCAAGGCGCATCAGAATCTGGGCTGGTCATCAAACCTAAGACCATGTCTATTCCTGAAGAAAAACTGATTGTTCAAAAGGAGACACCTTTTGACTTCACTTCTCTGAAGAAATATGATGTGAACATGGAAGCTTACGTCAAGAAACAAAAGCTATATGGTTATTTTCGTATGTTGAATGGACCAACATATGAGAATCTGGTAAAAGACTCTTGGTTAAGGGCTGAGGTCTACGATGAGGAAGCTGCTGAACTTAAAGAGAAAAGGGCCGTAGAAAAGAATTCAAGTTTAAAAGGAAAAACCAGAGAAGAAATGGGTCTGAAACCTTTTGAAGGATTGGAGATTAGATCTGCAGTGATGGGTATCCCAGTAACCATCACCAAAAGAGCTATTTCAAAAGCATGCAGGTTATCTTCAAAAGGATTTTTTAAGTGGGAAGTTAAGGATGATATTCTATTACAGAGCTACGTAAATCTGTTCTGCAAAGGAGATTCTAAGTTAAAAACTGCAAATATGGAAGTGTGTCACAGATTATTGCTAAAGTTCAGTGCATATTTCTTCTTTCAAAGAGGAGGAGGAACTGATCAACCAAACAAGGATCATCAACTAGCCTTGTACTCCTTGGCTACCTTTCAAAGGATTGATGTTCCAAATTACCTCTTGCATCATATGTGCTGGCCATCAAAGAAGCTACTAGCAGGAAAAGGAAACAAGTACCTTGTGGAAGGCTTCTGTCAGAAATCTTTCACCAAGGCAAGTTGTTGGAGACTTTGAGGAACTTCAAATCAGCTTCTGATAGCTGTTTTACAGTTAGTACTTCAGACCGCATCTGGAACAGCAAATCCTTGTATGCTATGAAGGTCATCAGCGAACATCCTGTTGATGAAAAATGGATTGAACTGACCACTGCTGAGTCAGAACCTTTGAAGGATTTTCCTTCCATCCTTCAAGAAAACAATGCTGAAGTTCTGGCCAATCTGGTAGCTGCTCATGCCAGAGAATCAGGAGTCAACACTGTAGTTGTTGCTGCTGCTCCTGATGCATCTAAAGGGAAGAGAGCCTGAACCAGTTCTGAATCTGACGTTGCTGGTACGAAGAAACAAAAAATTGGTGTTGCTTCTATTCCCACAAAAAGAGGCAAAGAGGCAAAAGCAGAACAGGGCAAGCTTAAGAAAAGAAGTGGAAAGGGAGAGCGGTTTATCACCAAAGAGCAGCTGGATGAAGCTTTTGAAGCAATAGAAAAGGAAGAGCATGAGCCCAAGAAGAAGAAGAAGACTCCCCTTCAAATTGTGAGTCCTATGATTGAAGTGACTCCAAGATTGAAAAGAATGGCTAATGAACGTGCTTCTGACATTTTAGCAGACAGAAAGGAGTTAAAATTACAATACATTCAACAAAGAGATGAGAAGCTCAAAGCTTTGGGTATGGAAAACTGTGATAAGTTCTACCAAGAAAAATTGGCTGAAGTCAGGGAAATTGCTGGTAAGGCTACTGAAGATGACGAAGAAGAAGAAATGATGATCATTGTGGAAGAAGCTGTTGTTGATAACATAGAGCAAGATCAGATGAATCAGGGAGATAATCATGGAAAAGCAGAAGCTGATGCTTTAGGTTCTGTTCCTCCAGCTGGTGCACCAGATGCTACCACTTCTGAAGCTGATAACTCAGTCAAGGTATGTCAGATTCCAGTCACTTTTACCCCCATCTCACCCTCTTCATCACAACCACCAGCACCTGAACATGTAGAAGACTCTAATGTCTTAGAAAACCTTGTTCATCACTATTCAGGTGAATTACCTAAGGTTGGTTCTACCTCAGAAAAAGCCTTTGAAACAACCCCAGAAGCATATGCTTCTGAGAAAATTGTTTCAGAAAACCCCCAACAACAAACACCAAAACCACACAAATCCTCATCACCACAACAACAACAACAACAACCACCAATCAATACTAAACCTGAACCCCAACCAAACCCACAACCAGAGCATACTGAACCATAGGAAGAACAAACTTTACCCAAACCCACTCCCATGGATATTGACAATCATTAAGTCAATATCCAAGCCTCAACCTCAACCTCACACATTGCTCCTGACCAACCATCATCCTCAACTCAATCTGAACATCTCACCATTCCAGAATCCAATCTTGTTCAAGACCTTTCCCCTAGTGCTTCTGACCAATCCTCAGACCTAGAAATCCTTGAAGAACCACCCCTAAACATACTGGAATCTGAGTACATTGATGTTGAGTTACTCAAGATACTCTCAGAGATGCAAGATCTTGTACAGAACAGAAGGATGATTGATCTGCCATCAGCCTATGAGGAACAATGGGAATCCTTGCAGAAGAGAGCTACTGATCTGATAGCATCTGTAAGAAGAAAATGCATCAGAATCAAGACTTTTGCTGTAAGGAAGTTTTTGAAGAATGTGGAGTCAATCAAGAAAGGTCTTAGGCTTCTTCTGACAAATGAGTCATTCTACTCAGAAGCTGACTACATGACTAGAGAGGCCAAGATGTTCAAGCTACTAAGACAGAAGATGGCACAGCAACAGCAGGAAGCTAAAGAAAGGGAACTGGAACTTCTCCAGAGGCAACAAGTTCTTGAAGATCTGTTGAAGAAACAAGCAGAACAAATGGAGAAGATGATGAAACAACAACAAACCAAACCTTAGTTGCACACCCTAGTGTTTATTTTTGTTTGTTGTTTGTTTTAACTGTTTCAGTTCTTGCTTCTGAACAACTTTTGTTTCTGAATGTTACTAACTTGCTTAGTTGGTTCTGATCCATCATGCTTGATATTCTGCTCATACATTGCTCTGAATTACTTTATATTCATGATTATATTTTTGATAAGTTTATATGTTCTGATTATAGTTATACTCTCTTCATGTTTGAGTTTTTCTCAAATCTTTTTGTCTTTATTGCTTATTTGATTTTTTTTTGCTAATGACAAAAGGGGGAGTATATGTGATAGTATTTAAAGGCTCTGAGCCCCATTAATAATATTTGAAAATTTTGAAAAACTTCTATCCTTTCGTTTTACCTAAAAAGGGGTGTATCAAAAAGGGGGAGTATCAAATTTCAAATAAAAATTAATTGAACCATTCTTCTTATCTATAAGTTAATTCTTTCAATTTTAAGCTCTGATATTATTATTGCGCGCTAAATGAATTAGTTAACCTGGATAGAACTTAGGGGGAGCTTACAAACCTCACCTTAAAGACTATCAGACTCAGGGGGAGTTTGAGCTTACAAACCTCAGATTTTGAGCTTACAAACCTCAGAACCCCAAAGTCAACTTGTTAATTAGATTAACAACAATTGATCAATTTTAAATACTATTGTTTGTCATCATCAAAAAGGGAGAGATTGTTGGAACAAAATGTGTTTAACAATGAACCTTAAAGAGTTTTGATGATAACAAGGTATTAAAAATTGTAAATTGGACTAGCTAATATTTGTTCAAGTGTACAAGACCATAGTTAAAAAATTTACATCATATAAAGGTTCTGAAGAACAAATAGAGAGCTATGGACTAAAGAAAAGGAAGCCTAAAAGCATCTGAAAAGAAGTACATCTGAAGTCATAAGTGCTCCTGAAGAATGATGACGTTATCAGAAGCTGAAGATCATCAGAAGCTGAAGGTCATCAGAAGCTGAAAGTCATCAGAAGCTGAAGGTCATCAGAAGTTGAAGGTCAACAGAAGCGGATAGCCTTCAGAAGCGAATAGTCATCAGAAGCAGATAGTTCAGAAGCGACTTCATCAGAAGCTGAAGCTCATCAGAAGCTGATTATCACCACAAGCTGAAGATTCAAAGATCAACACTTCAAAAGCTGTCTACTGGATTCGAAAACACTGCAGAAGACTAGTGGATGGTTGCAACGGTCATTTTGGTGAAGATTTGAAGGCATTGGAACCTTATCTTCAAAAAGCGTTGACATTGTACTTTGTACGAACTGTACAACCACCTTCTCCACTACTCTGTTTTATGTCCACGCTACAGGACAAGAAAACAGCTCCAAAATAACAGCTTGCCTGCAAAGATGTTCCTTCACAATGGGAATGGATTTCAAATTAGTTCTTCATAGGACAACAACCAAATCAGGCAAAAGATCATTGGTGAAAGATCAAGCTTCAACAACGACTCTTTGATGTGCTGGCAATTTCACAACGTCTCTTTCACACCTCTATATAAAGGAGTGAAGACTTAGAGATTTGGTAATACTGAACGAAAGACTCACAACATTTTTACAAGTGCCAAACCTCTGCTGAAATTGTTCTGCATTCACTTAGAATTTCTGTGTCTCAAAGTTTCATCTTAGAAATTCTTAAGTTATTGAGTTTGTATCTGATTTGTATTGTGAGCACCTCTGATTGTATATCAAGTGTTCAACCTTAACCAATTTTCTGTGTAATTTTGTTTAGTTAGAAGTCTCTTGCAGTTGTGCTTGAGCAGGGAAGTCTCTTGATTGTGTTCTTGAGCAAAGGAAGACTCTTGCAAAGTGTGCTTGAGCAAAGGAAGTCTCTTGAAGGTGTGCTTGAGCAATTGTAATCAGATATTACTCTTAGTGAAATCTCCTTGGAAGTGCAAGGGGGACTGGACTACTTCCGGATTGTGGAAGGAACCAGTATAAATGCTTTGTGTCGTTCTTCTTCTCTCTCTCTCTGTTTTATTCCGCTGCATTTAGATTCTGATTACCACTTCAGAAGCTGTCTCACTTAGCTTCAAACCAGTGTGTTCAGTTTTTAGGAGAAACGAAGAATTTTCCAAAACACAATTCAACCCCCCTTCTTGTGTTTTTCTCACCTTCAATTGGTATTTAGAGCCTTGGTTCTGTTGATAACACCTAACAGTGTAACAGTCCAAGATCAGAGAAAAACATGTCTGACGAATTTGTTTCTAGAAATGGATCTGGCAACAACAACAAGAGCGTTGCATATGATTACAATGTTGACAAGAAATCCAGTGTTGGAAAGATTCCAAAGTTCAACGGAGATGCTGAAGAATTTTCTAGGTGGAGAACCAACTTCTATAGTTAGTTATATCATGAGCTTAGATGAAGAACTATGAGATATTCTAGAAGATGGTGTTAGTGGCTTCCTTGATGAAGAAGGAGCTGCTGTGGATAGAAAGAAACATACTCCTGAGTTGAAGAAACTCTACAAGAAGCATCACATAATCAGAGGAGCTCTTGTCACTGCCATACCCAAAGCAGAGTACATGAAGATGAGTGACAAATCCACTGCTAAAGCTATGTTTGCTTCTCTCTGTTCAAACTACGAAGGCAGCAAGAAGGTCAAAGAAGCTAAAGCTCTCATGCTTGTACATCAGTACGAGTTATTCAAGATGAAGGATGATGAAAATCCCGGATCAAAATCCCATCTTTCTTACTGGCACGATTATCATAATTCAATTGAGGCTTTTAGAATCACCACAAACATCCGTTGAGTCGGAATGACCTCCTAGAGCCACCTCCTCTTTCATGATGTCTAATACTCGTAAAGTGCAGGGTAACTTCTTTCAATTATTAACGTTGTCAAGTCATTGTATTTGAGTAAGTAGTTTTTAATTGTTTCAAATTAAGTCTCATTCTCTGATTATCATGCAATGGAGCTTCCACATAGAGAGGCATCAATGAAGCAAATCAAATCTTAAGGGAAAACGTGAAGCATATGGAGAAGTTTTGAGGGGGTAAAACAAGGGTTAAGGTTTGATTAATTTGAGAGAAAAAAAATCTGATATAAAATTCATTGCAATTTTTAGATTCCACATACAAGTTTAAATCTATGCTGGTGTTGGCGTTTTTTTTTTCCAGGTGGTGAGTCTGACAGTGTTTTCATCTTATTAAGGTTTAAGAAAGCAAAAAAAACTAACGGAACCAAAATGAGTTAACAGGGTTAATTGACAAGGGTCTGAGGTGGATTAATAATCCAGCTGTCATGATTTTATTGGAGAACAATTTAGAACTGTGTGTAAGTTTTGTCCTTTTAATTAAATGTGTTGGGAAGGGTAATATATAAAAATAATATATAAATGTTTAAAATACTTCATCCGGTCCTATTTACAAGAGACAATTTACTTTTTAGATACATTAAATAATTTATGTATTTGGTTTAGGTTCTTGACTAGATACATACATTATTTAATGTATCTAAAAAGTCAACTTTCTCTTGTAAATAAGACCGGAGGGAGTAATTGACAAAATTTATGAGACTCCTTAATATGTGTAATAATGCTAATATGATAAGGGTTTGTCTAACATGTGCAATATTGCACATGTTAAGAAAACTAAATGTAGTAACTTTTCATTGAAAAACACCAATTATTATTAAAAAGTTGTCTATTTAATATAGAATACACAAGTTCCAAAACAAACCTACCATTTTAAATTTCTTAACATGTGCAAATTTGCACATAATAGAAAAACTCATATGATAAAATATAAAATATGGAGGAAGTCTCAAATTGTTTTTTAAATCAGCCTTGTAAACAAAATATCATCGTAATCATCCATAAAAACGAGGTAGAATCTTCTCCGGTTAGGTTTTACTCCATTTCGTCCATTTATGAAGATAAAGATACAATACAACTTAAAATAATTAATGATGGTGTGACACATTTAATGATATGATCCACCACCAATATTTTGTGTCTATCTCTTTTTTAATGACAATCTCTATTTATTTTGAAGGAAATGGTAACATGTGCCCTGAAGCAATCTAAAGTGAAAATTTTATCTAAGAAATTGTGACAATTTATTCTTTTAAAGATTAAAAATTAATATTTTGTATAAATTATTTATCATTTATGGAATCATTAACATGTGCCCTAAAGACATAAGCTAGCATGGCCCATTTATAAAAACTTTAACATGTACCCTTAGAACACATGTTATCATAACCCTTATTTTCATAAGTGGAGATAATCCTTTCTCCATAAAAACGAGCTAAACGAGCAAGTAATTATATAGGCACATTAATGGTGGTAGTTGCCACCCCAGCCATTATTAATGTAATTATATTAAGGTGTATTTGTTTGAAGTTATATTTGTTGACTCCTAAGAATAAAATGATATAAATATATATGCATATGTTTGTTACAAGTTTACTAAATTTTATTCCCAGGTATAAAATATTCCTAGGAATAGAAAAAAATTTGCAAAGAAAATGATAGGAATAAATTTCTCATGGAGATGAAAATAAATATATATGTAATTACCTATTATAATCTTATTTTTTATGGCAAAGGTTAAACTAAACTCTTTCTTATGGTTGAAATCAAAACATGGATTATTTAGTTACAATTATCAAGGTTGGTGGAATCATCCCCTTCTCTGTATGAGTATCCACTTGTCATTTATTTTTCTCTGTTTTGCTATTTTGGTGGTGCTTGTTTTGCACGTTGTTACTGTAAATACTGTTGGGTGGTTTGCCTTTTGCACGCCTTGTGCGAGGTAAATCACAGTTGTTAATATCATATTTTTTATGGTTTCCAGGAATATTATAAAGTTAACCAAACATAATTTTTCTAAATATCTTGAAATAAAATTCCCATTTTTATATTCCAAGAAATGTTATTCCTAAAGGGAATTCTCGCTCCATTAAAACGAGCTAAACAAGCTGGTAATTATATAGGCACATTAATGGTGGTAGTTGCCACCCCAGCCATTATTAATGTAATTTTATTATATAGTAAATTTTTATTTTTTTGGAAATAAAGCTTATATTATATATAATTACCAAAACAAAAAAAAAAGCTTATATTATATAGTACTAATATATAGTGATAGTAGTTGCCACGCTATAAGACGAAATAGCAGACCTTCTACTAGTGATAGTGGTTGCCATAGCAAGATAGTGGTTGCCATAGCAATTATACAGAAATATACTACAATATTATATAGTAGCAATATATTGGCGCTAGTACGAGGATGACTCTATAAATTCCTGCACGCAATAATGCCCTAATGCAACAAGAAGCTAATAATAAGCTCTCATAACAAACAATTGTAGCTGGTTCTTTCTTTCCATCAAGCAATGACTTATCTTAAGCTCACTCCTTTAGCAGTGTTCTTTCTCGCTACATTGAGTATGTATTTTAACCGTTTTTATTACCATTAACGTGCATTTCCAATCATATTTTAGAACCAAGCAATTAATCAATCATACGAGAAATAATCTCTCTCTCTCCCTCCCGCCAATAAGAATAGAGAAGAAGAGATCCCAAAAGTTTTTTCAAAATAGTTGGACGAATATCGTTACTCTTAAATTATTTAGGATCTACCCCCGTGAGCTTAGCTCAGTTGGTAGGAATATTGCATATTTTACCTCCCGTGAGCTTAGCTCAGTCGGTAGGAATATTGCATATTTTATGTAGGGGTTGGATTTCGAACCCGAGACACCCCATTTCTCCATATTTAAAATGTGTGAGCTCTAGCCACTCGACTACTTGATAAAAAATTATTAAGGATCCACCCTCCTAAATCTATGATAAAAAGGAATATTAAGTTTTGGTGTACCTTACTTTCTTCTTCCAATTTTGCTTTTCACGGAAACTCTATATTTACAATTTTATGTTTATTCACCAAATTTAACAATTTAGTAATCTAATTTAATATAATTTCAAATGAATTTTGATTTAATGTAATTTAAATTTGGAAAATGCTAACTAGCGTCTCTAACATAAGGAAACAAATTTGGAATATCTTAAAACTTGTGTAATCAATAAAGTCGCGTTTGATTTGTTTAAAATTGCAGCACAGGACAGTACAAATATATTTGCCCAGCGTTTGATTTGAAAAGGCAACAATGGACAGCACAAAATAAGAAGCGAGGGACTGGACAACCACCGTTTTTTTGTACCGCATAAAAGCAGTGGACAAAGTTTTGTCCCGTGTTCAATTAAGTGCAAAATACTATTTTATCTAAGTAGTTAGATCTCTTCAGATAATTCGTTCAATTATCTCTTGTTTTTTTCAGTTTTTTTTCTTTCTTTATGTGTGTGTTACGATGATGATTATCATGTCTTGTTTTTTTTTTTTTTTAAAGCTATGTAATATGATGTAGTTCTGCTAAAAAAAGCTATGTAATATAAACATGTTTACCAAGTTAAAATTGTTTAAATAATCTTTAAGTGTATTGAAAATATTAGAAAAATAAATAAAATAGTTTTAAAGTTTCAAAATTTGTTGTGTCTTTTACGTAGTGAAAAATCAAACATTGCATATCACAAAGGGTATTAAAGTAAATTTTCAATTATTTTGTCCTGTGCATTAACATATCAAACAAGGTACGATTAAGAATTGCATGTCCTGTGCATCGACTGCCAAACACGATGCATGACAAAAAGTTGTCCTGTAACTCAGTCACTTGTTCAGTACTGTTCTGTCCAGTATCCAACCTTTTACAAATCAAACGCACCCTAAGTATACAAATGATGTTTTCAATGTAAGACTTTTTTTTTTTTATTTATGTACAATCAAATTCTAGTTTCTTAACCCTATAAAATGAAAGAGTTTCATTCTAAAATATCAACTTTAATTGGCAACTTCAATTGCAGTAATTCTCCCGATGGAAAAAGTAGAAGCAAATCGTTGTTATCTGGCTGTTTGTTCAGACACATCCCGAACATGCGGCGTAGGTTGTGTTTGTTTCGGTTATGATTGCCAACCTGCATCATATAAAGATCTTGTGAAGATACCTGGGAAAAATACTAACTTTTGTCAGTCTCATGTGGAATGCAAAGAGAAGGGACGTGGGAGCTTCTGCGCTCGTCATCCTAGCCCTAATGTCGATTATGGTTTGTGTGTTGCCTCTTTATCCGAGGGAGAAGATTTCTTCAAGATTGTCTCTAAATCTACAGTCCCAAAAGACTTCTTGACCATGCTTGAGATAGCTTGATATTGATATGTCCATAAAATCTACATCCTTGATATGATGCATCATCTACTTTAAATAAATTATCTTTATTTCCAATCGATGAGTTGGATTTCCTAGATATAACTGATGCATGTAAATGGGTGTGGAACTTTAATATATGTTGTTACATTCCTAGTAATATTGGTGTGACTCTATTATTCGAGATTGTATTAGTTTTAAGGGTAGTTTTCGTAGTTTAATTTTTTTTCCATGTTAGGCGTGAAGCCAATCAAGCTGCTCAATATTTAGCTAAGTATGCTCTTAAGAATTTAGATTGCATATGGATCGAAGAAACTCCGCCTTGTATTTATGCTGTTTTGGCTTTTGAGTTATTGTCAGACTTTTGTTAATGAAATTGTCTTTAACGTAAAAAAATAATAATATTATGAATCATCCATTACTCGTTCTCTAATTCTTTCGATATATATTTTTTTGGCATTAATTCTTTCATTTTTAAAAGTCATTATGATATGTTGTAAAACATTGACGCAGTACATAAGTGTTGGCTAGCAAGCGGTAAACCTAGATTGAAAAAGAACAAGTTTGCAAGCGACAAACATATGAAAGTAGAGTTCCGGAATCCACCAGAAAATTGAGAAAACTTCTCTCAAATACGATTGAAAGTTTAAAAGTTATCCCCTTAAGCTACATCTGTTAAGCTTAAATAGGGAAATAACAAAACCTAAAATACTCTAGAAAATAACAAACCGAAACAAAAACAGAAGATTAATAAATTGAGCAAATATGGGAATTTGTACCATTAAAAAGCATAATAGACGTCCTGAAAATTAGAATCATTTGAATGAAAATTAAATGAGCACAAGAGTGGTTATGTAAAGCTAGATAATGATGCTTATCTATAAGAAATATATTCGATGATTATTATTTGATAAGATCAAGTGATTACATACAAGTACTGGTAAGTTAAGAAAGAGTAACTAATCATGGCTCATAAAAGCTAAACATTCACTACTGCCTTCGATGTAACACAAGATGCTCAGAAAGCCTGCATGTGAACTTCCATTGAATTGAGCATAAATAAACATAGGGAAATGTTAACCGGTGCCCCCGGAGCACTGGTTAAGGAAGTAAATATAGTAGCTTTTGTATTGGAAATTGTTTAATCAATTCCTGAAAAGTCAAAAAGGTGTTATTTTTAATTTAAATTTTCCTTTTTTGGATTCCTTAACCAGTGCCCCGGGGGCACCGGTTAACAGGACCCATAAACATATATATCGGACCACAAATGAAATATCCGGTCTTCTAAAAGTGATATACTAGAGAGTATTCGTAAGGTTGCGATACACGAATAGATCCACATATTGAGTGCCGATTGTGGTGCTAAGTTTCGATTTCATGTCAACTGGGGTAGGACATGACTTCATGTCAACTGGGGTAGGACATGACTTACAAGAAGACATACCAACACGTTCAAGGACCTATACTACGTATTTTTTCTCAGATAAGAATATACGACTTGAATGCTGTATTACTAAAATGCCCAGATAATAAGTGAGTGGTCCCAAGTCATTCATTGTATATTCAAAGATGAAAAGAGATATAATAGATGTGTGAAGAGCATCAGTAGAAGTGGTAAGAATGATGTCGGCGACATATAGCAGAAGATAAGTTATGGTAGTGTATTTCTGATAGATTAAAAGATAGTTGTCAGACTTTCTTTCGGAGAAACCAATCGATGAAACGTAATCAGGAAATCGTTTGTATCATGCTCTAGGAGTTCGCTTGAGGCCATACAATGATTTGCTCCAAAGGAAGATATGATATGGATGACTTGGATCCTTGAACCCCAACGGTTGATATATGTAGATTGTTTCTTTGAGTTCACCGTGTAGGAAAGCATTTTTTACATCTAACTAGTGAATGTGCCATTCTTTTGAGAGAGCAAGAGTGAGAACGGTTTGAATATTCGCCAATTTAACAAGCGGGTCGAATGGTCCTCCACAATACACACCAACATGTTGACCTACACCATCTCCTACAAATCGAGCTTTATGCCTCTCAAATGAAACGTCATATTTTTCTTTATCTCTAAAAATTCACATAGATTTAATTGAAGAGAAATTGTGAAACTAAAAGCAGATAAAACAATAAAATTTCACCTTACAATGGATTCTTACGAATGAACATAACAAGGGTTCATGTATTACCTCTTGTAGTTCAGTATTGTTGATATTAGATTTCTGAAATCGATCACAAACGCCACTCAAATGGCAACACCTCTACTCAATCCACACGAACAGTTTCCTCCACTCACAATGCTAGCTGACTCGAAATAGAGGCTTAGAGAGAAAAGAGAGGGGCGGTTAAGGTTAGAAGACAAACAAGGGTTTATAGCAACTGTTGCTTCCACACACAATGTCTCTATTTATATAAACTATTGTGTGCTCTCCATGTCATTTGTTATTGGGTTTGCACAAATCCAATAACTCATTTGCTTGATTTGATAACTAATTAGCTGAAGCCATGTGTAGATTTAAGTCTTTGTTTTCATGATGTTTGTTAGATAGGTAATATTATTTATTAAATTATTCATTTGATGATGTTATATTTTTATTGATATATGATAGAATCATATTAAAGCACCTAGCAATTGTCCTCTCGTGAACACATTTGAGGTTGGCCAAGTGGTTTGTTTGGGATCCTGGAGATTCCTCCTCTCAAGATCTCAGCAGGTTCGATTTCCTCTGGTGCCAATTTTGGTAGGCAAGTCCATACATAGCTTTGCTCTGGCTTTAAATGGGGTCCCCGCAAGTGGGTTGTGGGATTGATCCCCTCAGATTAGTCGGTCATTATACTGAGTTTTCAAAAATAAATTGTCCTCTCATGTGTCCTATTGATTCCTTGTGTCTAGATTGGTATACACATGTAGAAATGTCCTTTTCTCTTGGCAAAACTTTGTTTCTAATAGTTTGATTTGATTCACATTTATTTGAACTCTGTGCCATTTTCATATGTGTCTTGTGAAACTTGGATCGATTCTTGAATTGATGAATTGTATCATTCATGAATTGAATCAATCTTGTGTGAATCGTATCACTATTTTCCTTTGGACTTGTTTTCTGGCTTGTTGAATCGATTCATAGGTTATTGAATAATATAAACTTTCATCGTAGGCAATATGATTTGATTCATTTTTGGTCTGAATCATAGCAATCTTTATATCTCATATTGTTTGTCTTTTAGTTGTCTGAATCGAATCACACATTAAGTGAATCGATTCATTATGTTGTTTTTGGCCAAAATATTGCTTTGTCACCCTTTTCTATATATACTCATATCCTTATTACAACCAAACCACTTAATCATTTGCATCTATTCTCTCTAGAGTCTCCAAACCACTGCTTTGTCACCCTTTTATAAGAATCATTGTGGTCCTTTGAGTCATAGATTGCTAGAGTTCTATAGGGATTGTAAGTTGATTGCTTTCAAGAATATTGATTGGGAATCAAGGATCTAAAGTGAATTAAGTAATTCCATTCCACCTCCAAAGGTATTAGGGTTCTTTCTGAAGATCTTCAGTTGAAAGCGATCCAGCCATCGTACGTAGCAAAGAAGAGTTCGAGTGAAGAGCTTCAAGGATTGCATGAGTGTTTAAGGATTCAAAGACTTCAAGAAGTACCAATTTCAAAGGGTATTTGAAGATTGGGGAGTAGTTGCATAGGAATTAAACAACTAGGGTAGTTTCAAGGAATTCTTGTACATTGCAATCAACCATTCAATTTTAGTGGAAGTCCTTGGTGGAGATGTTTTCCATCAAGAAGAGTAGATGTACCCCGAAGTGCGGACGAAATGGGGAACTACTATAAATATCGGTGTCGTTTCTCTTCCATTTCCTCTTTGACTTCGTTTAATTTTGTTGGAACAAAATGTGTTTAACTTTGCCACCTTAAGTTTTGATGATAACAAGGTATTTTTTTTGAGGGAAGATGATAACAAGGTATTAAAAGTTCAATTGGATATGCTAATATTTGTTCAAGTGTGGAGGACCATATACTAAAATTTATAAGTCTCTAAACAAAGCATTGGTTCTGGAAGAAGAAATGAGAGCAAAGAAATTTACAAAGGAAGCTTATGTTGCAAGTCTGAGTCTAAAGACAATCAAATTTTGTAGACCATCAGAAGATGACTGCCAGAGTCTAAAGTCACCCAAAGTCTGAAGTTCATTAGAATCTGAAGTGAAGAACTTGTAGTTAGTTATATTTATTATTTGAAGACACAACTTTGTAGAATGAATAAAAGCCTGGAGCAACGACCACTATAGAGGAATTATAAGACATTGGATGCTTATCCACTGAAGAATGGACAGAGAAAGGACAATAGTACACTTGTACCACCACTACTTCACTCATGTCTGTGCATAGTACTACTACATCTGTGTCTCTGCTGGTTAATTCTCCATACAAGGAATGAATTTCAAATTATTCCTTCTTAGGACATTAACCAAATCAAGCAACAGATCATTGGTGATGATCAAGCTTCAGTAATGACTCTTTGATGTGCTGTAAACTCTCAACATCTCTTTCATACCTCTATATAAAGGAATGAAGACTTGAAGTTCAGTAAGGACTTAACAACAATTTAAATGTGCCAAAACTCTGCTGAAATTGTTGTGCATCAATTACTTTGAATTTCTTATAAACTTTCATATCTTAGAAATTCTAGAGTCTTAATAGTCCAATTTGATTTGTATTGTGAACACCACTGATTGTATATCAAGGGTTCAAACCAAACTTATTTCTTTGTAATTTGTTTGTTTAAAAGTTTATTGCTTTTGTGCTTGAACATAGTAAATATCTTGCTTGTGTGCTTGAGTATTTGAAGTCTCTTGCTTGTGTACTTGAACATTTGTAACCAGAATTGGATTAGAGTGAAATCTCCTTGGAAGTGCAAGGGGAACTTGACTACTTTTTGATTGTGGAAGGAACCATGATAATTGTTTTGTGTCTTTCTTCTCCCTCTCTCACTTTTCTTTATCTGCTGCATTAGACTTTGAACATTGCTCCATAATCTCTAGACTTTGAATTTACAAGGATCGAATCTAAAAAAAAAAATTACAGGGGGTAAAGACCTATTAACCTGAAAGTTAATATTTTGTAATAAATATTTATCATTTATGAAATCTTTAACATGTATCTTAAGATCACAAGTTAGCATGACACATTTATAAAAACCTTAACATATACTCTCAGGACACGTGTTAGCATGACCCTTTATTTTTATAAATGAAGAAAATCCTTAATCCATAAAAACGAGCTAAACGAGCTAGTAATTATATGGGCACATTAATGGTGTTAGTTGCCACCCCAGCCATTATTAATGTAATTATATTATTATATAGTAATTTTTTAAGAAAGATTATATTATATAGTAATATATAGTGATAGTAGTTGCCACGCTATAAGACGAAATAGCAGATCTCCCTATTACTAGTGAGTAGTGATAGTGGTTAGTAGCAATATATTGGCGCTAGTACGAGGATGACTCTATAAATTCATGCACGCAATAATGACCTAATGCAACAAGAAGCTAATAATAAGCTCTCATAACAAACAATTGTAGCTGGTTCTTTCTTTCCATCAAGCAATGACTTATCTTAAGCTCACTCCTTTAGCGGTGTTCTTTCTCGCTACATTGAGTATGTATTTTTACCATCTTTATCACCATTAACGTGCATTTCTATTCATATTTTAGAATTAATTAAGAAATTAATCAATCATACGTGAAAGAATATTTTTTAAATAACTTTTGGACAACTATCTCTTTAACATACTTTCATTAATCAGAAGAAAAATATTGCGCACCTACTCTCCGTCTCTCCCGCTCTCTCTCCTCTTTCTATTATTTTTGTTCAATAAAAATAGAGAAGAAAAAAGTTATCCCACAAGTTTTTTCAAAATGGTTGGACGAATATCATTACTCATAACTTATTAAGGATCCACCGTCCTAGATCTATTATAAAAAGGAACATTAAGTTTTGGTGTACCTTACTTTCTTTTTCCAATTTTTCTTTTCACGGAAACTCTATTTACAATTTTATGTTTATTCACCAAATTTAACAATTTAATAATATAATTTAATTTAATTTCAAATGAATTTTGATTTAATGATAATTTAAATTTATGCTAATTAGCCGGCCTGAGACATTAGTTAAGGAAACAAATATAATATGAATATCTTAAAACTTCTGAAGTCAAAAAAAAAAAAATCTTATAAGCAAGGTTGTTAAAATCGAAATTTTGCTTCAGGTCGAAAGAGAAGAGAAAAATCGACAATCGTAAAATCGCAACCAAAATTAAAAGATTTTACTCAACTATTTTTGTAGAATCGATATAAAAAAAAATCCTAAAATCGCAATCAAAATCGATGGATTTAAAAAAGAAAAATTACTAAATATATGTGTATGATGTTCCAACTTTAATTGGTTTCTTCATTTGCAGTCATTCTCCCGATGAAAAAAGTAGAAGCAAGCCGTTGTTATATGGTTGTTTGTTCCGCGACATCCCAAACATGCGGTGAAGGTTGTGTTTGTTTCCCCACTGATCCATGGGCGGGTGAATATGATTGCCAACCTGCATCATATAAAGATCTTGTGAAGATACCTGGGAAAAATACTAACTTTTGTCAGTCTCATGTGGAATGCAAAGAGAAGGGAGGTGGGAGCTTCTGCGCTCGTTATCCTAGTCCTAATGTTGATTATGGTTTGTGTGTTGCCTCTTTATCTGAGGGAGAAGATTTCTTCAAGATTGTGTCTAAATCTACAGTCCCAAAAGACTTCTTGTCCATGCTTGAGATGGCTTGATATTGATATGTCCATAAAATCTACATCCATTATATGATGCATCATCTACTTTAAATAAATAATCTTTATTTCCAATCGATGAGTTGGATTTCTTAGATATAACTGATGCATGTAAATGGGTGTGGAACTTTAATATATGTTTATGTTGTTACATTCCTAGTAATATAATGAATCATCCATTACTCGTTCTCTAATTCTTTCGATATTTTTTTTTATTGGCATTAATTCTTTCTTTTTTAAAAGTCATTGTGATATGGTGTCCTTGTGAGATTAGCTCAATTGGTATGGACAATGCATAATATATGCAAGGGCCAGGATTCAAACCCCGACCACCACCAAAAAAGTCATTATGATATGTTGTAAAACATTGAAACAGTTATATGCAAATTAAATATGGCAATTTGTACCATTACAAAGAAGAAAAATAAACGTCATGAAAATTAGAATAGTATTTTGCCCAAAGTGTGATTGATATTGATATATAACCTACCTACATAGGAAGGAGTTCCTTATCTACTAGAATAGTATTTTGCCCAAAGTGTGATTGATGCTAACACTTTATCGATAGATATTAAGTTAATATTCGATTGACTTTTAGTGCTGGTGGGGGATTGCAAGAGTAAGCCCTAATAGTCAATCTGTATTAATTGTGTTTGGCTTTGTATCGTGACTTTAATATATATTTAGGAATATATAATAAGACATTTCTTTATTGATTTTGTTTTGTTTCAAAATAATGAAATCCCTAGAATAATTAGTCTGTTTAATGGAACATAAATATGACTTTAATCATGAGACCCCGTTAAACTAAATGACATTATTCTTAAAGTATTTGTAGTCAATAGTTTTATTATGAACTGTTATAATAGTAAGGCATATAGACTATTCTGTGAGTAGACTGATGACCACATCTCATGGGTCATGGATATGGGATATCATGTCTTCACTTAGGTATAAATATTAGGAGTAATATTTATACTGGATTGATCCACCATAAGAATACTACATAGTAAAAGTTATGAAAAGTGTCATAAGATATTTTCATAGTGACAGTGATGTATTCTCCCCTTTTACCTGAAACCACTATGTACCCTAGATGTTGGAGTCGAGTGCTTTATCACCATTCAATTTTTGTCTGTAACATGATGACTATAAAGGTGGTTGATGGGTACTCCACGAAATCATGTTGAGGCACATGAGTGGCCTAGATGAAATTTTCCCCTCCTACATAACAGGAGAAATGTCTACGGGCTCAATATCAAACTGGACAAGGGTGACATGCTATGCCTTGTGTTCAATATAGACATGAGGGCGAAAGGGTAATTATACACATGATCATTATCACAGAAAGATTTCGTCAGATCACATGACATTCTCGTCACTTTGGTGGCAGCGACTTGAAGTGGATATTTTATTAGCAAGGGACAATAGTATTTATTAAGGGTTTGTTTGGCAAAAAGCTATGTTTTTGAGAAGCTACTCTTAGTAGCTCATTTGAAGTTGTTTTTAGAATTTTTTAAGATTATGATTTTTTAAAAAAGTTGTGACAAATGATGCAAACTCTTAAAAGTGATTATTTTTTTAAAAAAAAATTGATTTTCTTTTTAAAAAAAAGCTATAACAAACGGGTTCTAAATCTCTAAAAAAATAATCTCTAAATCAATTTATGTCAAAATCACTTTTATTTTAATTCATAACAAACGGACTCATAGTGCTTTCTTTATTCTTGAATAATATGTTGTTACGTTCATTCTACACGATCCAAACACAAAGAAGTCTAATCTGTTGTTACGTTTACAGTTAAATTCGTTTCTTTGGTTGAAAGCCACGAATGTTCCCTTCAGTTACAGTTATCATGACTGGTGGCAACAACCACTTTCTTGTATGGGCATTTACGTGTAATTTAGTTTTCTGTTGTTGGTTGGTGCTTGTAGCACATTGACGTTGTAAATATATGTAGGTGTTTCTCCTTTTGCACGTCTTGTGCGGGGTGATTCACCGCTGTTTATATATATATATATATATATATATATATATATATATATATATATATATATATATCATTTTGATTTGTTAAAAAAAAAATTAACAATATAAAATAAAAATGTCCAACTGAGTAAAAAATAATGGTAATCCTCACCTAAAGTTTTTTATATATCGACATAGCAAGTGGAGTATATAACAAAATCCATACACTTGAAAGATTTAAGCTTGCTTGTTCAAAAAAAAAAATTAAGCTTGCAATTTTATGTCCCACATCGAAAGTTTTGTGAAGAACGGAAAGCAACTTGTCTATAAAAAGATGCGTGTACAGTACATTCACCTACAATGGGAATGGAATTTCAGTAATATTAATTAAATTAATTTAATTAATAGTATTGTTACCATTTGTTACTATTTTTCGTAAGTGGTTTTTAGACCAATTACAAGGTTTGTAAGCTGTTTTTTGTGCCCTCATATAAACCATAGTTGTCTTCGTCCCTTGCTTCATTTAATTTGAGTCGAGTTAATTTTTATCGAGTCGAACCGAGCTGAGCTAGGTTCGACTCAGCTTGACTCATTTTCAGCTCTAGTTATGTGATTTGAGCAAACAAACTGAACCTAACGAGCCGAACTGAACTGTTCGTGAACCTTAAACGAGTTGAACTCGAGCTGAAAAAAGAGTTCGTGTCGAACTCGAGTCGAGTTTCGAGCCGAGCAAATTCTTATCGAGTCGAGCCGAGCTCAGACAGGTTCAACTCGACTCATTTTCAGCCCTAGGTGGATCCAAAACAGTCCATTAATTTTTGTTTTATTTAATAGATGGATTGAATAGATAGATATGAATTTAGTGAATCAAATTAACATCGTAGAACTAATGAATGAATTTGTTGAAGAAATTGGGAATTTTTTTGGTAGTGTTTTTTTCTCTTGGTGGTGTAGAAATTGGGAATTTGGGATAATGAAAAATATTTCCATTTTTTAAAAGTTAAATTAAGGGTATTTTTGGAATATAAGGTGTTAGGGCATATGCAAAAAAGAGCATGAGAGTCTGACCTAGTTTCTTTATTCATCGTTTGTTTGGTTCAGCCGTTCTTCATTCTCGATTTTCAATTCTTCGTCCTCTGTTGTCAATATCAATGGCGGATGAGGCGGAGGAGAAGGAGGATATCATAAGCACTTTACCAGACGAGATTCTCTGTCATATTCTCTCTTTTCTTCAAACCAAACAAGCAAATGCCACAACCATTCTTTCAAAACGGTGGAAACATCTCTGGCTCTCAGTTCCCACTCTGTATTTCAAAAACACGATAGGGGTGAACGAGAAAAACATTGATTTTCGATTTAACGACTTCGTATACTCTGTCTTGATGTCCCGAGATGCTGCACTTGCCATTAAGACTTTCCGTCTTAAGGTGATATACAGTTATCCTGAACTTCACTATCCCAGTAACAGTATCCCCATATGGCTCAACTTTGTCGTACCACGGGGTGTTGAATACCTTTATCTCTATGTGGACAGAGTGGGTTGTTTACAAAAATTACCCATTTGTATTCTAACATGCAAGACACTTGTAGTTCTCAAGCTTTTTGGTTTCTGCGTGGACGACGGATTTCCTTCAGTTCTACTTCCTTCTCTCAAAACCCTTCATTTGGGACGGATTCGGTTCCATGAACTTCGAGATTTTATGTCGTTTCTAAAGGGTTGTCCAATCCTTGAGAATTTACTCACATATGATGTGCCCTTTGAAGCTGAGGAATTGCTTACCTATGAAGAATGGAAGAGCTTTTGCTTTAATAACTTGATCCGAGCGGATATTGATTGTGTTGGTTCTTATTTTCCATTGAAAGCAGTTCGCAATGTACTGTCTCTGAGCTTTGAATTTGATCAGGTCTGTTAATGATACTTACTATAGAGTTGAATCGGAAAAAAAAAATATAAGTTTGCCCTATTTTCTAACAATTTGTTTTTGTACGTATTTTAGGATCATTGTTGTAATGATTTCCTTCCTACTTTTCATAATTTGACCCAGCTGGAGCTTATTTGTCGGAATTTTAGTTTGAAATTCTTAATAGAAGTTCTCAACCACTGCCCTAAACTTCGAAAGCTTGACCTTGATCCGGTTTGTTAAGGATAATATCTGATTTATTTATTCAGTCACACTCTTCAAATTTGCGTTAGGCTTAACTCAACCCTATAAAATTTGCGTTAGTCTCATCGAGTGTGGGACTTATAACACACACTTTATGTGTTTTAATTTATTTTTTGTGCATTATTAACAGACGGATGTAACATGGACTAGAGATGACAATGAAAAATGGGTAGACCCAGATGTTGTTCCAGAATGCCTTTCATTACACCTTAGAACTTGCAATATTTTCAACTTCTTAGGCTTACAATGGGAGCTTATGGTGGCGAGGTATATTTTGAAGAATGCAATAGTCTTAAAAACCATGAAAATCTGGAATGGTGGACAACCTGAAATAGTAAGAAAATTATCCTCATTTCCAAGGGCCTCTTCAACGTGTGAGCTTATAGTTTATGATGATTCATGATCCATGTAAGTAGTAGTTACTCTATCATTTTTAATTAGCTAATTAGCTTGTACCAAGTAATGGCTAGATTTGGTAGTTTGAACTAGAACTTTGATGTCATTAACTTTGTCTTTGGTGCATAAATTGAGGAAATGTATTCCTTATATCATCAAGTACTTGCTTACCTAATTTTATTTTCATTTTGTTTATGACTTCACATCCACGTTGATTTTAAAAGGTTTTTCTATCAGCGTTATGTTCTAATTGCTTGTATCTGTGTATTAACCTATCTTGACCGGAAATTAATTTCTTAAATGAAGTAGTAATGTATTCAAAGTTAACCAGGGATTGTAGGCAATCTAAAATATTAAATATTATAATTACAAAGAACGAGCCTCAATGCATGGCTAATTGTACGTAGCAATTCACACGCGGGAGGGGAACATTGTTTTGGAGAGTTGCTGAGAATGTAGTAAGTACTAAAGGATAGGTTTGAGAAGTTATTTCTAATCACAACTGAAAAATTGGAATTGGAACTAGAGATGGGAACATTTTCATTGTGAGAATGACTTTATTAGTTTCGTGCCGGAGAGTGATAAAGAAGAGGGTTTCAAGGGGGCTGAATGTGAAAATTGGAGCTGGAATGGTGTTGCTGGATGAGTATATTCTATTTGAGACCAAGGAGCATATATGGTTTTAAAAAGGGAAACCGCACATCGAATACCCTTTTAGAATAAGTTTGTTTTGAACAAAGTTGTTCGTCCGAAAATATCTGTGATGGTGTGGAATGTGTTTTAAAACAGGTTAGCAACAAAAGCCAGTCTAGGGAATATGAGACCTATTCTGCGAAACAATTTGCAGGATTGGTAAATGGCACAAAGATAAGAATACATATTTCTATCATTTTATTTATAGGAAACAAACACATCCATAGTATTAGCATTTAACACTATGCTTGCCCCAGCTAAGATGCTTTGAGTATATTCTATGTGAGACCGAGGACTAGGAGCAAATATGGTTTTAAAAGGGGAAACCGCACATTGAATACCATTTTAGAATAAGTTTGTTTTGAACAAAGTTGTTCGTCCGAAAATATCTGTGATGGTGTGGAATTTGTTTTAAAACAGGTTAGCAACAAAAGACAATTTGGGGAATAGGAGAGCTATTTTGCGAAATACGAACTTATGTGTTTGTGGGAGTGGGGCTGTTGAAAGTAGCGCCATGGAAGTTAATCGTTAACCACGAAACATGGAATTTTAGTATGAAAGAATCTTCGTGGAGAATATTCGGTTGGTAACACAAGTTTAACAAGAATGCATCATAAGAAAAGCGAGGAGTTCTCGATGTGATAAGTAAGGATGGATGCTTATTTAATTAGTGTTGGCTAAGGTAAAAGTTTTAAGTATGTGTCTTTACCTAAGTAAGATGAGAAAGACAGGAATTGCCATATACGAATTGGTCAGGATGCACGAATGATGATAATGGGAAATATGTAGGGTTCAGAAGGTTACCTTCCGTGACTCGAGTAAAGAATCAAAGCATCAAGAATGATGACCGAAGAAGAAGAAGGTTACCTTCCGTAACGATCAAGCGATAACCGAATGAGATGATGTGAAGAATCAAGTTTAGTGTTCCGAAGAAGAGGAACAAGTTAATGTCAAGAGGTCCAAGGATTTCCTACGAATATGTAAGCGATATTGCGAGTATGTATATCGGTTAAAAAGGGAAGAACCCATCTTCGAAGTTAAGCATGTTATCATGAGAGAGAGAAGCAACTTTTGCGTGATGTGTAATGAGATTCATACTCTTGTATCCAATACTTGTTGAGTGAAAACGATACTTGTTAAGACATGTCAAGCCATGATTTAATAACTTTTAAAGCTAAGATTGGTATTATGGAACTTAGGAACGATGCTTATTTTAAAACTCATGGAATTATACATTTTCGAAACTGATAAGATACGTCATAAGTAAACTTACTTAGGACGTACAACCTTCAGGACCAACTTGTCGTGGACAAGTTTTGGGAGAGTTGTAAATTTTTTTTTCCAAATTATAGAAACTCGTCCGGTGGTTCTGTGGTACCATTACAAATTCAGTTTTGGAAATGATAAAATCTTTTTAGTCATGTATCTATTCGTTCCAAGAACCTGAATACCAGAGCTTAAGAAAATTTCTGCAAGAAAGATGCTCGAACAAGTATCGTTATCATTTAACAAGAGGCGACACTCGAAAGTATGCATATGTTATGGAAACGACAATGTTCGTATAAAGACAATATCCTACAGGATACACGGAAATGTGTTAAGAGTTTTTGGAATTACTAGAAAGTTTCAAGAGCATGTGAACCACAACATTGGTTATTAGATTGTCAGATGAAGTGGCTAGTTGATTTCACTTTTACATGTCAAGCTATATGAGTTACCCATTAGTTCGGGTGCGATAAGATGCAATAAGTTCTCAAATGAGATCGGAAGATTTTTTAAGACTCGGAAAGAGAATCGTAGAATCGTTTATATGAGTAATACAAGTAAGAAGCATGTATCTCAAAGTATAGTAAGATTATGTATTCATGATAAGATATATGTATGAAAAGATGTTTTATGTTGCAAGTAAGAACTGCAGGGCAAACTTGGTATCCGGTAGGATTCCAGTTAAAAGGAAAATCCTGAGCGTTCATGTTTATGATAAGACACCTTTATGAATGGTTTATGTTAAGCGGGTTAGATACGAGACCGAGACGATAAGTCTATGTGTAGCAAGGAAAGTTTCAAATTATGATGTACTAAGATAACTCTAAGTTTGAGTAATATTAAGATCAAGAAGGCTATGTTCAGTTACATGTGGGTTAAGAAACAAGATGAGGACATGATATGACGAACCCTTTAAATATGTATGAATAGAAAATGTATGGCTCAGACCAAAGATGGTAAGTTTTTGTCATGATGACTGCTAGTCGATCTCTAAATTTCGAGGACGAAATTTTTGTTTTAGGGGGTGGGATGTAATATCCCACATGTCAGCATCGGTATATTACCAGTCGATCGTGCCAGAGGAATTAAATTCATAGAAAAGCAAGTTAATGGAAAATATTTTATGACATGCCAGCTTTTTACGGGAAAAGTATCAGAGTCATTTTTAACACGCTTAAGACAAGGGTATTTTGGTAATTGCTCACAAAAGGATATTTATATGTTTTTGAAAGGAAAATATCTCATTTCCCTTATCCTTTCTCTCTCTTGAGTGTTGGTAAAACATTCTCTCTCCCTTCTCTCTTCTCCCACACACCCATCTCTTTCCTCTCCACCAAATCTATCAAAGCTTCTTCCTTCCATGACAAGTGAACCAATCTTGTTCCCTCTTGATCTCTTAAACTCTTAGAAGCTTGGATTTGTTGATTTCTCTACTTATCCTTAGTGAAGAGAATCAAGAGTTAGGGTTTGTTTTGGTAGTGGATCAAGTGAAGGTTTATGCTTGAAGTTTCATCAAGAAGGGTTTAGTCTCAACCTCTACCAAGATTGGATATTCTTTGAAAGGATTTACATGTTCTAGGGTTTGGATCAACCTCTCTCTTCACTTTGTTTCTCACGAGATGTAAATATGGAAGCTAGGGTTGGTGATTGTTTAAGAGGCTAGGACTTTGGGAGCTTATGTTGAAGCATGTACCATGGAATTGATGGACAAGATCAAGAAATAAAGTTTGAGGATGTGAAGTGATGATGATGATGATGCTTGAGAGCTTTGGGATCAAGAGCAACCATTAGGTGAGTTCCATAGATAGTTTTCCCACCCTTTGGGATCATGATTATGCCATGTTAGAACATTAAGAATATATGATAATTCTAGGGTTTTCAAGTATATGTTTAGTTGCCCTTTCTCTTGCTATGCATACTAAACATGTTTATACTTTCCAAATGAGTATTTTACAAGTATCCTATGATCAAATATGTTCCAAAACACTTAGAGACACTTGGTTTGAGGTTTTTGGGCTTAAAATACCATTTTTAAGTGTTCTGGACTGTCATAACTCGCCACAGCGAGTTAATACTCGCCACGGCGAGGTAAAACTCCGAACAGGGGGTCCTGCTCGCCCCAACTCGCCACGGCGAGCTACTGCTCGCCTCCCCAGTAGAATCACTCGCCTAGGCGAGTAAGGTAGTGAGAAATCTCACTGTTTTGCTTGCATCAGGCAGGCATGGGGATTCGCGACGCGGTTTTCTCCGTGGTGTCTTTTTATGAAAGTAAATCCCTCAAACCAAGGTCCCAATTAGTAAATAAGAAAAGCAAGATTCGTATGATAATGAGGCAAGTCTTAAGCATGTAGGTAAGGCATAGCATAAGAGGAAATCATGTCATGAATGGGGTAGCAAGTTAACCTTTAAGCGGGGTAAAACTAGAGTCTTGACATAGTTGCCGAGAACTAGCATGATATTAAGAATTCCTAGAATGATATAGCAAGCATGTTAACTTGTGGTTTGATTAGTTAATCTCTCCACCATGTTTAGGAATGTACAAGCATGAGCAAGTATGACTTTACCACTAATCGGATCGATCAAGGTTCCGAGGTAAACATGTAAGCATGAATAGGTTAATCCTACATGAATGACAAGTATAAGTAGGTGGCATGTCTCTTGCTATCCACAACATGGGGATACAAAGGGTTCTCATTATGGGAACGATTCAAGCCGTAAGGGACCCGCATGTTATACCCTAATTTTGGACTTAAAAATACTTGATCAAAATATTTTTTCATCTCTGATATGTGTCTATTACTATTGAGTGATTGCCAATTTGATATTGTTTACTCTGATATTTTACTGTGTTTAGTTGCATGCTTTACTGTCTTTGTTTTGAAAAATTTTCAATTATGACTTTGTCTATGTTTCCTTGCATTTCAAGTCATCCAAAAGGTTTTTCTTACATATCAAGTCATTTGGAATTGTCTCTAGTCAATTGCATCTTTCTCTGCATTTTATTTCAATGTTATTTGCAAAAATTCATGAAAAAGGGCATTTTAGTCATTTCCTGCATTCAAACTCATTTTAGTCCCTGAAAATTGTCTCTGAGTCCTTTCAATTGGTTTGAATAAATTCTTGTTTAATTCCATGTCAAAATCCATTCCAAAAATTGCATTTGAGTCATTTTGAGTCAGTTTAGCCCCTAGGGGCATTTTAGTCATTTCCTGTGTTAAAACTCCTTTTTAACCTTTGAAAATTGTCTCTGAGTCTTTTCAGTTGGTTTGTATAAATCTTTGTTCCCATTCTATGTTGAAATCCATTTTAAAAATTGCATTTGAGTCATTTTGAGTTAGTTTAGTCCCTAGGGGTATTTTGGTCATTTCACACAAAATTTTGACATAGAGAGGTTACTTTGAAGTACCTCATTTAGTAGTTGGTTCATTTTAGTCCTTTTTGTGTTTTTTTATTGGTTTCACTTTACGTTTATTTCAAATTACCAAATTTTAATCAAATTTTATTATTAGTTTCATTTTAGTCCCTACTTTTTAGTATTTTCATTTTAGTCCTCCAAATTGTTAAAATTACGTTTCAGTCCTTTTAATTTTGCAGTCCAGTCCATTATTTTTTGGTAATTACAGGGAGGTCCCTAAGTCCCAATTTCAGTCCTTTGGTCCGAGCCTCAGTCCAAGTCCAGGTGGCACTATCTGATTGGTGCAGAATCACACATGGCAGGCTATAAATAGTGCATTTACTGCACAAGTCAGAATCAATCATTTTCTGCCAACTCACGTGCCACATCACAAACACATTTCCATTCCCATTTTCCAGAAAAACGAATCAAAGCCCCACATTCATATGAACTTCAAGAACATTCGTCAAGAACTCAAACCCTAACCGACTCAATCCTCCATCAAATTCATCATCAAATACACAAAATCAATACAAATTTCCAGAGAATCAAAGCCAAAAGGTTTTCAATTCAACAAATCTTTTCGAATTCATCGAAGTTCTCAGTGATTCTCTGTGAGAATCTTCATCACTAAACTTGTTTCCTTGCAATTCAAGCGTGAATCCGTCAATAACTACGACGAATTCAACGCGATCACAAGGAAAGCGTCAAGAGAAAGAAGAACAGAGTTCGAAACAGAAACAGAACCGGCGAAGAGGAAGAAGAGGGAGAAGTACCGATTTATTTTCGGTCTTCAAGCTAGGAATCTCTTACCAGAAGTACGAATAGAAGATTGAAGCCTTCTATCGTCTTCTCCTCCTTTTTTCTCCGATTTCAACGAAGTAAGTTCTCGTTCTCCTTCTTCTGTCACTTTGCTTTGCAAATCCAAACATCTAGGTCTTGTACTGGTTCGACGTTCATAGATCAGCGTAGATCGAAGGTTTTATAAACGTTTCCTTTCAAAATTTATTTTAAAAGACTCAAATAACCTCAAGATCGTAAAAATCTCCGTCGATCTACGCCGATCTACTCGTTCTTGGTGTTTGCGAAGCTCAGATCGTTGTTTAATTTCAAAATCCGAGCGTTTTAGTGTTTGTTTGGCTTGGATATGTAGGGTTAGGGCTTTAAAAGTGTTAGTGTTCATCGGAGACGATGAAGTTTCCGGCGGAACTCTCCAGTTTCCGGCCAAGCTTCATCATCTCCGACGTGTTGTGTCTGGTGAGAGCTAGAGTGAGAGGAAGAGGCTTAGAGAGAGAAAGATAGGTGAGAAATGGTGCTGGACCGGCCTCTTGTGCCTTTATAAGGGCGTGAACCGGACCGGTTCGTTCGAACCAGTCTGGTTCACCCCTGAACCATGTGTTTTAGCGAGTTAGATCAATCCAACGCTTCTGAAGCGTTTGGATGATCCAGGTCCATCCATACGTGTGGGTTTGGGCCTTGTATCTGTGCTGATTGTAGTTTCGCCCAATTTCTTGCTACTTTCCACGCTGTTTGTGATCTTTGCACCTCTGTCATGATTAATTTGTTTTAGAAAATTCCGTAAAATTTACATACATTTCCTTGATAATTTTGTGATGTTTTTGTGTTATTTGTTTACTGAAAAAACTTGATAAAAATATTATGACATTTTCTTGCTTTATTACTTGAATTTCATGTTAAAAATCCATGAAAATTGCATGATCTAATTCTAATTCGTGATAAATGTTTGTGGTTCTTGATGTATGACTTTATGAAGTTTTTACTACTGTTTGAATGTGTTTTACTGAATATACGTATATGATACTTGGTTGCTTGCTTTGTAAGTTTTGTTTTGTGAATAAATAGTGCAAATAGGGCTAAATTCATATTAAAATGCATAGTTTACAATGACGCTTTGATTCTCATTTTAAAACCTGGATTTTATGCCTTGAAAGTGTGTTGAATCATGAGAATTAGAGGTCATGTGGCCTTTGTATTTTATGGTGGAATTTTAGCTGTTTTGGCATTTTTTTTTGTTTTGTTGTTATATGTTTTGTGGTAATTTCTTTACTTTGGCTATTGCAATTTTACTTACTTTTATTTCAATTCGTATTATGCCTTATGCTATATGCTTAATGAATTTTAATCATATTTGGATTTCTTTTGCAAAATGACTAATTCAACCTCATCTTTTCACAATCTTATGCCCTTGAGGCCTCTCTCTCATTCTTCAAAATTCCATTTTCAAAATTAAAATCAACCAACAAAAACCAAAAACATTTTTGTGGAAGAGAACTATATGGAGTTTGATCCCTTAAAAGGGTATGTAGGCAAGAAGTCAACACTTCTCCAAGTCCAATAAAATAAAAATTCAAACATTCTTCTCTCTCCAATTCTTCACTTAGTGAACCCTTAGGTGTAAATAACACTTTCAAATATCATTTAAAAATAAAGCGCGCGCGTAGAAAGTAAAGACGGTTCCTATAGGATACTATAGTCGTTATGGGTGCCTAACACCTTCCCATAGCGAAAACAACTCCTGAACCTCGATTCTCAAGGGTTTTTCTTATTTTTCCCTTCCCAAGAAAAAATGAGATATCAATGGTTAAAAAGGTTCAAACTCAATCAATGTTTGACACCCGAAAAACCAAGATAAAACACCGCATGTCACTGAAAACACAAGACTAAGATTACAACCGCATGTCGGTGCTCGTGTCTCTTGTTATCCACGTCAGGGGGATACAGGAGGTTCTCGACTCAAGGGGAATGGTTCAAGCCGCAAGGGACCCGCACGACGCCGAGGGAGTCCAATGTACGTACATCGGTCATGATGGGATTGTTCTCGGGGTTACTCCACCCGGGGCTCTCCGTAAAATGAACCAAGATAATGATTGTTTGTTCAACGCTAACATAATAATGAATGAACTTACGTACGATCATGTAGCTTATGTTTAAGTTTATGTTATGATATGCAAAAGTGATTTCAAGTGTGTCTAAGTTAAGAGCAAGAGCATGAGATGCTACAAGCAAGTACAAGTCAAGAATAGAAAAAGTAATGAACATGATACCGATGACGAGCTTAGGTTTCCCCTAATCGTCCGGTTTAGAATCGTGCCATGATTATGATATGTTTAGGCCTCGATACATAGAGTGTATCCTTGGCAATGAGGTTTTAGATTCCCCCTCGACCGCCATGACACGTATAAGAAGAGAAACCTATAACGAGTGAGATGAGCCTATGACGGGTCTAGCATGCACTACCGTCTAGGAAAGCATGACAACACACGTATAATCAACCGTCAGGTTGTATTGTAGACACGTGATGACCGTAGGTTTCCCCTGAGGTTACCTATAGCCTAAGATTTAGGGGAACTCACTGAGACATTATGTCTCATCCCAATCCTTATTTGTTTCAGATATCAGGTTGGACGTCAAGGTAGTAGCCGGATGGATTTTTCAGCAAGAGCTCGTTCGTACCCGAAGCATGAAGAATATGGATCTCAAGGATGTATTTATTTTAAATTAGACAAGTTATGATGTATTGATATTGTACGAATGCGTTTTGTTGTATATAAATCCATTCGAATGTTTTATTATGTTGTATATTTTAATGTATTCAGTACTAAATTCAACGCACGTGCTAGACTTTGTAGATACGTCTAGTATGGGTGTTACATTTGGCATCAGAGCAGGTCAATTCAGACCGTGCCTTGGGTCATTAAATTACAAGTAAGGAAGTGGGACTATTGGGTTCCGGGTAAATGTTCTAGTTGTTGTTGTTAGTTGAGCCTGATCAACTCAATTTAACATTCGACGATTAGAACGGATGCCTGAGAGCAGAATAGGACCCAGGAGGAACGAAGTATGTGATGAAGAAGTTTGATTGTGCCAGAAGGTGGCCGGTGAACTAAGAAAGTAGAAGTGTGAATCCTCCGGGAATGTAAGACATGTTAAGGAGGAACGTTTCGATAATGTCGGGTAAGATGTTAGTGATACTTCGTGTACCCGTAAGTGAAGAAGTTGGATATATATATATATATATATATATATATATATATATATATATCTAAACATGACCAAAAGTTTCGGTAAGAGATGTTGTAACGGATTTATGATATTCTAGAATGTCAGAACAAGGCTACAAGGTAGTAAGAGGTCGACATATGTTGATAGAGTCAGCAGGCTCTCAGGAATAGTATCATGTGAATGAAGTTATGGACGTGTGTGTGTTTGGAAAGTTGCGTTAAGAGGCAACGTACGTAATGAGGTAAGTTGTTCGTAGTGGAGAAAGTTAAGGAATTCAAGTGAAAGTTTTATGTTGTCAGGACTAAGGCATTAGTATTCGACGTGCCAAGAATTGTATCGAAAAAGGTTGATGTTGCCGTGCATATGTTATAAAATATTTCACGGTGTTAGGAATGAATGATGTGCATTGGTTACTCAAGAGTAAAAGAAAAATTTCATGCAAAGAATGTTTTTTGAAAAATAGAGTTGGAGAATCTCACCAATAGTGAACCTGGGACGAAACTTTCCGTTTTTATGAAACTTACTAGTTCGTTCCAATGGTCTGCAATGACTATTGGGGAGATGTCTTCACAATAATCTTTTATGTGATGAAAATCTATTATGGCATCAAGTAATGAATGCATATCATATCCTAAGATTTCGAAGGAAAAGGCATGGGCAATCATCAACGAAATCGATACGGTTTAAGGTAACTTTGGAAGTTAATGTGTCAAGAGTCAAGAAAGAGCCAAGACCAACAGTATAGCAGCTCCGGCATTTAGAAGGAAAGTCACAGATGTTTATGCATGACGTATGAAGTAAGAAGCTAAAGCGGTTCAAAGATATGTGGAATCACAAGGTTCTCGGATTTTGTGGAATTATGGCGTATCTCTTGAACCTATGTTTTGCTTAATTGACTTGCTAAGGCTCGATCTGATGTTGAGTTATAAAGTTTAAAAGAATATTTGAAAGGAATTACGTGTATGGGTGATTGAAGTTGACATTTTTGAAATTCACAAGAGATTTTTTTAGGAACCGGTTTGCTACGACACTCGTAGAGCGAGCTAGACTCATTAGAATCTTGATTTGATGACACGTATGTGTTATCAACTCGTTCTATGATTTTAGAGTAACAACCGGGGCCTAAACTCAGTATTTGTATATAGTAGAAAAATCACCAACGTCAATGACCCGTGCGCTAGTTTACGAAGTTTTCTTTAAAAAGGAAAATCAACGAGCAAGCATTGGTATGATTAAGCAAAATATAGTATGCGAGAATGCGAAGGTACAAATTTAGATGTTCAAGAAAGATGTGTTCAAGTGCTAGATGAGTTTGTCAAAGGAGTTCGAGTTGCTTGCAAACAAGTTCAAGTATGATATGTATGGTAAATGCAACCAGTAAAAACGTAAGGTTTACCCCCAAGTCAAATATTATGAGCATAAGGCAAGTTATGACGAGTTTTGTTATTACAAGGCCGTGGTAAAGACAAGTGTAGGAATGTGATGTTGGTTACAACATGGGAAATCTTAAGAACAGTTCAAGAAGTTAGTAATCAAGTGGTAATCAGGAATGTGAAATCTCAATCGCTCTAACGAATTAGAGTAATGGTTTAAGCCAACCGTTGGGAATCAGAGTAGCGCCATGGAAGTTAATCGTTAGCCACGAAACATGGAATTTTAGTATGAAAGAATCTTCGTGGAGAATATTCGGTTGGTAACACAAGTTTAACAAGAATGCATCATAAGACAAGCGAGGAGTTCTCGATGTGATAAGTAAGGATGGATGCTTATTCAATTAGTGTTGGTGTTGTAACATTTGTACAAGTCATAAAACTATTTACACGTGAGTATATATAGGATCGTTTTCCGCAGGGAGTTACGCTAATTATAAGCATTTTCACAATAGTTCACATTAAGGGAATGGATATAAAATGTTTGTTTGTAACTATGTTCCTAAACGACATAAAAGTAAAAACGAGAGGAGATCGAACTAATTCGCTTGCGGTATAAGATAACAATCAAGCATAACAGCAGCAATCTCTCGATCGATTAACAAACTCTAGCTTGACAACCAATATTATCACAATCATTTCTACGACATCCTTCGTGTCCAAAGCGATATCGTTATTTCTAAATTAGCGTTTAAACATTCGTGTCCAAATCCCTTAAACGATAACAAAGTCGATCGGATAACTTAATCGACCGTGTCCAGCCTGATTAAGCATCCGAAAGCATTAAGTTCTTGATTAAAAGTAATTATCAAAGGTTTACAAACTTGTCAAGAGTGATATAACTTAAGATAGATTGTTATTATAGTTCTAGATTCAAGAGTTTGTGTCCAAATCATCTTGAATCTCTTTGAAAGCATTAAACACAATAATAACAACAATATTGAATCATTAAGCTAGAACCTTATTCATTAAAAGATCAAAAGATTACATAATAGCTTGTTTATTACCTCTATACTACAAAGTAGATGATAGCTACACATAGACATGTATACTATGCAAGGAATGAAGGAAAGATGAAGATTCCATGCCAAGATCCTTGATGTCTCAATGAATCTAGGGTTGAATCTACTCCTAAACAACTTGCTTTTGTTTCTCTCTTGAAATAGCTCTAACCTCTCTCTTGAATGTATGAAAAATATCTAATAAAACAGTGAATAGTGCTAGAGAGAGGGAAAAGTTATATTTAAATGGGCTGAAAACGTGACAACTCGCGTGAGCGAGCTACATCTCGCGTAAGCGAGTATCATAAAAATCTATCTCTGACCAATGAAGTCTTGCAACGTAGCCCTCAGACCTGATGAAATTGTATCTCGCGTAAGCGACCTGGGAGCGAGCCAAAAGCGAGTTCTTGAAGATGATCCCTGGAGAAATCTCGCGTGAGCGAGTTTCCACTCGCGTAAGCGAGATTGCTTAAATCTTAAACCGCCTTGAATCATGCTTGAGCGACTTGGAAGCGAGATAAAAGCGAGATGTTTCAAAAGTTTCTGGAAGAATCTCGCTTAAGCGAGGTGATCTCGCGTAAGCGAGTTTTGCTTGGTTCACACACTTGAGTTTTGGTCCTTGCTTGTCATTTCCTGCATAAATTGGGTAAGATCAGGCATGTAAAGCATAAATGGTATAATTACAACAATTGATTGCTTTTCCGTAGATAACTTGCATAACAAGTCACTAAAAATGCCTCTTTTAACACATGAAATATATTACTTTTAAGCACTTATCAAACTCTCCCCAACTTAGCTTTTTGTTTGTCCTCAAACAAAAGAATCAAAAGGAAACTAACAAGGCTTTGGACAAGCATTCTAGCACAGTACTAAACAATTCAAAAACATTAAAAATTTTCAAGTGGTGATTCAAATGTGAATGCGCGGCAAGTATGAAGTTCTCCATTATTCTAAACACAACTATGAATGTGAAACCAGTTCTAAACACAAAATATACATCATAAACTTCAAAACATAAACATAACTAACTATGAACCACACCTAACACACTTCTTTAAAAGTAAATGAAATACTATGATAACAATAAGCAAGGGTAATGAACACACACCCAACAATCATGCTAAAATCCTGATTAAGTTAGGTGTCCATCCAAATATCGTCTCAAAAAGCATAAAAGCATGGATCAAAAGGTCTTTCAAGGGTTATAACTTGGCCGGGCTGCAAAAGAAATGTCATATGTGGGGCAATTGATCAGAAAGCCTATCAAAGAGGAACATTCCTTGTATTAACAATTCAAATCAAAACTCTTGGTGATTAACAATCTAACCAATAATCTTAACAACTTATTCTATTTTTTATTTTTCTTTCTTTTTCTTCTTTTTCTTTTCTTTTCTTTTTCAAATGTACAACTTTTTCATTTCTACAATGTTGTCAGGCTATTTTATCAATTTCACCAGATACTTGACATACAATGCCTCCTTATTCTCCCCAACTTGAATACAACAAAACTCTTAATTGAATGTTCCCCTATCCTAAGGCAAGGGACAAAGTACAATAAGGTTAAGGGTTCAACAAAGTAAAAATATCAAAGTCCTATAAGAGTCAAGCATGAACTGGATTTTTGAAAAATTTCAGGCAAATTCAATGAGCATTGTGCTTATGAATATTGACAGTTCATGTTTGAGGACTTGATTCATTTGGCTCAGATTGGGGTATCAGATACTCGCTCTTCTCACAGGTAGGTTTTATGTGGTCAGTTAGGTTACTCTCAATTCAAAAAGTGCCTTGATCCTTTCCATGCTTTCAAACAATTCAAAATATTTATCAGATTTAACATAACTAAAACAAGTCAGACGGTGATTATCAGTCTCCAGCATATATATACAACAGATTGAAGCTACCTCACATTTATGTTAAGTACTAAGTGGTTCAAAATTATTTATGTTTATGAAAAGAATTAAATGAGATAGATTTTGTGTAAAGTACAAGTTTCAAATTCATAGTAACACCTAGAACAACAGGAAACCAATACCTTGGCTTTGCTCTTTCTCACAATTCATATCATTATCACACACCTGCTTTTGCTCAATAATTGGCTCCTTGGAGCACTTTAAACTTTGATGTTCATGAGCAATTTTTCTTTTGACGAAACACGAGCAAGATTAAACAAAAAATTTCATCCAAAGCAATAAGTTAAAAACCAAACAACAAGCTAAGCTATTTAACCCAAAATGAAATTAAAATTAAACCAAAATGTTGAACACCCAAAACCGTGCTCAAAAAGTATAAGTTCAAAAGCGATAAATTGTTCCAACATGAAAATAAAAACATAAACTAAAGAGTCAAAGCAGAAGTCAAAGCAAACTAAGCATCACTAATAAATCAAGAAATACTGTCAATGTGCTGCATCGTCATCCATGTCATCAGAAGGATGGAAACTAACAGTCCTCTCTGGATCCTAATCAGCACCATGAAAACTAGCAGTCCTCTCCTGAGTAGCATGTCCAGCTGTACTAATACCATGAACACTAGCAGTCCTCTCCTGAGTCTGGGCTGGTCCTGCTCCACTGCCCCCTCCTGGGTAAATTGGCCTGTCCCCAGGACACATGCAAGAATCATAGTACTGTGCAGGAGTGAACATAAAACACTGAGGATCCATGTGAGCATCGTAAAGATGCGAGTAGATCCCCTGGTTGCTGCGGAAAACCGCAGCCATCTGGCTCATCATATGCATATCTCTCTGCTCCTGTGCCTGAGCTAACTGAAAGTTTTGCTGCTGCTGTGCCTGAGCTCTCTCAACTGCTCGCTGCTCATACTGAGCCATATATGCCTGAAAAGAAGAAAAATCAAAAGTGCCAGGCTGCTGAGGTGGTGGCATAGTCTGATGAGGATCATCATGCTCAGGAAAGTCTTCAGGTGGGGGTACATCCTCAGGTGGGGGTACTTGAGAAGAGGAAGCGGCACCCTTAGATAGTGCTCTGGAAATGTAACTCCGAATGTACTTGTCATCAATGGGAGAAACAAGCTCTTCGGAAAACTCAGGAATTTGCACCTGATGATGCTTAAGCAGCCCCATTATGAACCCTGGAAAGCAAAGTCGAGTTTCAGCTCCTGCTGTCGCACCTAGAGCTGTATTCTTAAGCTCTCTAGAATTGATACTCGCCACGTCCACCGGTCTTCCTTTACAAATGTGATAAATGAGAGGAGTTACAACCTTAGTAGCAGTGGTGACATGGCTCTTCGGCCAAACATTATGAACCAAAAACTTGAAAATGATTCCGGCCTTTGGCTTCATGTCAGTGAAGCCAGCTAAATTTGGGTTACCAGTTTTGGATGGCCGATACCGCCTCCCGGGTAAAAGGATCTCTCTCTGAATTTTCTCATGGTCCCATCTCCCATTTTTCTGCCTATCTCCATAAGGACAAATGGGTTCCTCATCTGGGTCCTAAGGGTCAGGTAAAGTGAAAAGGTTCCCCAAATACTCATTGATGGCATCACGATCAAAGTGGATCGTGGTACCCCTCACAGTGGTTGTGTAAGTGTAGGCAGCATGCATTTGGTTGGCTTCACAATCGGGTAAGGAATTGGCATAGAACTCACACAACAAGTCCAGGTTAATCTTTGGGTGGGGGTTGAGAAGTTTCTCCCACTTTCTCTCAGCAAACACGGCTGCAATATCCGCATACTCTCCCTCGGGGTTAATCTGGAAAATTTTATCATGCCAAGTTTTCTCTTTTTTCAACTCAAGAAACCTGTCATAAGTTTTGTTTGAGGTGTATCTGGTTCGGTCTGGGTTTCTGGGTAAAGGTGCTGGACGGTTAGTAACCCCGGAAGAAGAAGCAGTGGTTTTTCGTTTCTTGCTTTGTTGATTTTTGGGTGCCATCTGCAAGACAACCAGGAAAACCATATACAGTATAGAATAACGATCAGCACAAGTATGAAATCCAATGGGTTAAAGCAAATAGGACTTAAAACAAAAACAGAGGGACAGAGAGATTTCGCTTGAGACTCGCTTAAGCGAACTCAGAAGCGAACATGCATAAGCAAATCTGGAAAAAATTCGCTTGCGCGAGATTTCACAGCATGAACTTCGCTTAAGCGAATTCTCTCTGTACCTGCGAAATTCAACCCATTTCCAGCATATTCAACCAAACCAGCCAAAAATTGTCACAAAACTCAGCCCTACATTTCAATAACAGCAAGAGTGTTCAAAAGGGGACATTAATCACATGTACAACCAAAAATCATTCACAACTCTTATTTTTCACAAAATTTACAAATGGGTTTGATTTTTCAAAATTGAATGTTTAAGGTTATGCAGCAGTGATTATAGTCCATTTACCCACTATTGTTCTATCTCAATCCAATTTCTAACAAACTAAGTCATCTAAACCTAACCCTAACCAATTCTAGAAATGCTAAAGGCATAAATTTTTCAAATTAAAACAAGAGAAGGAAAAGGAAAAAGAAACCTGTTAAAGGAGAGGAATAATGACTGCAACAGAGTGTAGATTGATGCAATGAATGAATGTTTGCTTTGAGAAAAATTGGTATAGTGTGTGTGAGAAAAGAGAAGTGTGGAGAAGTTGGGGAGAGTTTTTATGTTTTTGTGTTGTTGGAACGGCTAAAGAGAGAAGTGGGGTGGTTGGGTGGTTTTAAGAGGAGTTATGACATTGAAATTGGGAACCGTTTTAAAACAAATTCGCTTGCGCGAAATTCACCTCGCTGGCGCGAGTTCAATGTCGTAACTAATGCTAAAATTTGAAACCAAACTCGCTTACGCGAGATTTACCCAGATAAGACTCAAAAAATGCTTCTTGCTTTGCTTGCAATGCTCATGATATCTATTCTACATGCTATAAAACATAAAATTACTTACAAAACTGGGTGTGCCTCCCAGCAAGAGCTTGTTTTATGTCATGAGCTCGACGCTTTTAACTTTGAAGAATTCATGGTTCGATTAATGAAATCATCGATAAACCCCGAACAATTTCACCACCGAAGTAAGGCTTAAGTCTCTGCCCATTCACAGTCCAGCTGGCTTTTGAACTTGGATCCTCTAACTCAACAGCTCCATATGGTTTCACCTCTTTAACCATGAAAGGCCCGGACCATTTTGACTTTAATTTGCCCGGAAAAAGTTTGAGCCTTGAATTGAAAAGCAACACCAATTGCCCCGGCGTGAACTGTCTCTGAATGATCTTCCTATCATGATATTTCTTGAGCCTCTCTTTGTAGAGCTTTGAAGATTCATAAGCTTGATTTCTCATCTCTTCAAGCTCATGCATTTGAACTTTTCTTCTTTCACCGGCCTTCTCTTGATCGAAGTTTAGGAACTTGAGTGCCCAAAATGCTTTGTGTTCAAGCTCGACCGGTAAGTGACATGATTTACCATAGACCATTTGAAATTGAGTGAGACCTATAGGAGACTTCTAAGCAGTCCTATATGCCCACAAAGCTTCATCAAGTTTAGCCGACCAATCCTTCCGAGATGTAGAGACCGTCTTCTCAAGTATTCTTTTGATCTCTCGGTTGGAAACTTTAGCTTGTCCATTTGTTTGCGGATGATAAGGTGATGCTACCTTGTGCTTGACTCCATAGTGATCCAGGGCTTTAGCAAGTTATGTGTTGCAAAAGTGTGAACCTCCATCACTAATGAGAACTCTTGGTGTACCAAACCGGGTGAAAATATTTTTCTTTAAGTACTTCACTACCGTCTTGCTATCGGCTTTAGGCGATGCTACGGCTTCCACCCACTTTGAAACATAATCAACAGCTACCAAGATGTATTCATTTGAGAATGATGAAGGAAAAGGGCCAACAAAATCTATGCCCCAACAATCAAACACTTCTACCTCCAGGATGTTTTGTAGAGGCATCTCGTTTCTTTTTGACATCGATCCGGTTCTTTGACATTCATCACAATACTTACAATGTGAATTGGCATCTTTAAAAAGTTTTGGCCAATAGAACCCGGATTGAAGTACCTTTGCGGTTGTTCTCTCCCCATTGAAGTGACCTCCATAGGGTGAATTGTGACATCTCCAAAGGATTTTCTTTGCCTCTTCGTCATCCACACACCTACGCAAGAGGTTGTCCGCTCCAATCTTGAACAAGTAGGGCTTATCCCATACATATTGATTAGCATCATGGAGGAACTTCTTGCGTTGTTGCCTTGAATAATCTTCAGGAATGAACCCGGTTGCTTTGTAGTTCACCATGTCGGCAAACCAAGGTCTCACATTGATTGCAAGCAACTTTTCATCAGGAAATTCTTCAAGAACTTCGGGTTCATCCTTTGTCACCTCATTGTTTGTCAACCTTGACAGGTGATCAGCTACAAGATTCTCCGTGCCTTTCTTATCTTTGATCTCCAAGTCAAACTCTTGTAGCAACAACATCCATCGAAGGAGCCGTGGCTTTGAATCGGACTTGGTAAGGAGATACTTGATAGCTGCATGATCAGTATAGACAACAATTTTGGAACCTATGAAGTAAGAACGAAATTTCTCCATTGCATAAACTATTGCAAGTAACTATTTCTCAGTGGTGGCATAATTCATTTGTGCCTCATTTAAAACCTTACTTGCATAGTGAATAGCATGAAAAATTTTGTCCTTACGTTGACCCAACACCGCACCAACAGCATAATCACTAGCATCACACATTAATTCAAAATTTAAATCCCAATTAGGAGCTATGATTATTGGTGCGGTGGTCAACTTTTCTTTCAAAGTTTCAAATGCTAAAAGACATTCATTATCAAAAATAAAAGACTTATCTTTGTTGAGCAAGTTGCTCACAGGCTTTGCTATCTTTGAGAAGTCTTTAATGAATCTCCGGTAGAAACCGGCATGGCCAAGAAAACTCCGAACACCTTTGACATTCACCGGTGGTGGAAGCTTTCCAATAACATCAACCTTTGCTTGGTCTACCTCGATACCCTTTGAAGAAATCTTGTGACCAAGGACAATACCCTCGGTAACCATGAAATGACATTTCTCCCAATTGAGCACCAAGCTAGTTTCAATACACCGTTTCAGCACGGTATCCAAGCTCTTCAAACACATATCAAATGACGGTCCAAAAACTGAGAAATCATCCATGAACACCTCCATGCATTTACCGATTAATTTGGAGAAGATTGCTTGAACACACCGTTGGAAAGTTGCGGGTGCATTACACAAGCCGAATGGCATTCTTCGATAAGCAAAAATTCCAAAGGGACAAGTAAAAGCTGTCTTCTCGTGATCATCTGGGTTCATGGCAATTTGATTGTAACCGGAGTAACCGTCTAGGAAGCAATAAAAGGATTGACCGGAGAGTCTCTCAAGCATTTGATCCATGAAGGGCAAAGGAAAGTGATCCTTTCTTGTCGCTTGATTAAGTCTTCTATAATCTATACACATCCTCCATCCGGTGACGGTTCTAGTTGGGATCAACTCATTTTTATCATTAGTGATCACCGTCATTCCTCCTTTATTGGGAACTACTTGAACCGGGCTTACCCAAGCACTATCCGAGATTGGATAGATCATGTCGGCTTCAAGCAACTTCACTACTTCCTTCCGCACCACTTCTTTCATGTTGGGATTCAAGCGGCGTTGCGGTTGTGCTACCGGTTTGAAGTTTTCTTCCATCATAATCTTGTGCATGCAATAAGATGGACTTATCCCTTTCAAGTCGGATAACTTCCACCCTATCGCTTCCTTGTTGGCTTTGAGGACCTCTACCAACTTTGTTTCATCATTGATGGACAAGGAGCTACTAATGATCACCGGTTTGGTACCATCTTTCTCTAAGAATACATATTTCAAATTAGATGGTAAAGCTTTTAAATCTACCTTGGTGTCATCAACTTTTGCTTCTTCCTTGGCTTCCTCCTTCAAATCTTCAATTGTAGCTTGATCAGGAAGAATCTCCTTCAAGGAATCTAACTCCTTCAAACACTCTTCAATGTCTCTTTCTTCATCTTCATCAATAGTATTGAGTGCGTCCACCAAAGCACTCTCAAGGGGTGTTCTTTTGTGCAATTGCTTCCAAGTTGTCAAGATGACCTCTTCGGTTGCATCAATTTTGAAGCATGCACCCTTGTCTTTTGAGTGCTTCAAGGCTTCCTGGATGTTGAAAGTAACCTCTTCATCATTTACCTTAACCTTCATGATATTATCATCAAGATCAATCATCATCTGAGCCGTTTGCATGAAATTCCTTCCCATTAAAAGAGGCACATCCTCATCTTCTTCGACATCCATAACCACAAAGTCAGCCGGAAAAACAAATTTGTCCACTTTTACAAGAACATCTTCGGCCATACCTAGTGGTTTTGCAAAGGATTTGTCGGCCAATTGCAACATCATCCTAGTCCGCTTTATACAAAGGTCACCAACTCTTTTGGCAACGGACAAAGGCATGACGTTAATGCTTGATCCAAGATCAAGTAGTGCTTTACCTAAATGGTTTGTGCCAATAGCTACCGGTAGTGTAACTCTTCCCGGATCTTGCTCTTTCTTTGGCAACCTTCTTTGAATGATAGCACTACAATTGGCATTGATTTGGATTGTCTCTTCATCATTGACTTTTCTCTTCTTGGAAAGGATATCTTTCATGAATTTAGCATAGACTGGCATTTGCTCCAAGGCTTCTGAGAATGGTATATCAATTTGCAACTTCTTGAAGATTTCAAGAAACCTTGCGTATTGCCACTCTTTATCTTTCTTCGATGGAGCATGTGGGTACGGTAATTGTTGAGTACGAACTTTCTTCTCAACTTCTTTCTTCTTGCCTTTATCTTGCACCACAGCTTTACTCTTTCTCTCCATCGACTCTTGTTCAACTAGTTCTCTTTTTTCAATTTTTTCTTTTTCAACTAACTCACCTTTATTTTCTATGTACACTTCCTTCTCTATCTCCACTACATCCTGTAACGCCCCATTTTTATTCTATTATTTTTTAGTGGATGTTTGAGTGTTTTATATAATTTTATATGATTTATTTGGTATTTGATGTGTTGTATATTATTTAAATGAATATGGCTTTATTATTTGTGGAAATATTAGGAGAAATAAAAATAGGAGTAAAATATTAATATTTTGGTTAATGGGAGTTGATTAGTAATTATGAGAGTTTAGTGGGAGTTAAATGAAAAGAAAGAAGTTATATTTTTGGGAGAAAAAGAAAGAGAAGCAGAGAGAAACAGTTTCACGTACAAACAATAGAAAAACTGGTTTTTGGAGAGAAAAAGGAGAAGAACCAAGAGAAAGCTAGGAGAAGAGCTAGGAAGAGAGAATCCAATCGTTTTTGCTGTAGAATTTGCTGAGATAAGGTAAGGGTGGGATTCCTTTCAATAATCATGGTATATAATTTGAAAATTGATGAATTTGTTGTTCTTGGTTTTTAGGGTTTTAGAAGTTATGTTAGATGTTGAATTATGATGAAACTTGTTATTGAATTGCATGCTTCTATGTTGTTTTGGTTGCTAGGTTGTATATGGAACCTGTAAACATTGTTCTAATTCATTTTGGGTGATTAGGGGATCAAAAATTGGGTTTTGGAGTGAAAACTGGTCTGTTCTCGTAAATCTGTCCATGTCCCATCGTAGTACGATGCTGGGAAATCGTACTACGATTTTTCCAGCAGCAAAAACAAATTTTTCAGTATATCCCATCGTAGTACGATGCATTCCATCGTAGTACGATGTAACAGTGACAGCATTCCCCTGTTTCGTGTTCTTGCGTCTTTTTCATCCGTTTTTGTTTTGAATTAGCTTTCGGTGTAAACATGAAAGTTGTAGATAATTAAGTTAGCTTTAAAATGCCCTGGTTTGGAGTGGAAAAGATTTGTAGATTTTGAGTTATGATAAAAATAGTCCAAGTGGGTCTTTCGCAAAATTTAAGAAAACTTAGCATAACTAATCCCAAGTTAGTCCAAAAACTTATGGTTGGTTTCCCAACTTCAAACTTAAGTGTTAGGGATTTAGTTGAGGTGTTTTATGGATATTTGACTTATCTTCTATTGATCAAAACTTAATTGCTTCTGGGGGGATGTTTTAGACTTTGAGATGAATGTAATTGATTCATATATATGCTATGTTGTTGATTTCCGTTGTTGATGTTGTTGTAATCATCTGATGTCGAAGTTGGGGAGTGTGTCATAATTGTTTTAGGCACATATGTTGTTGTTGTAGTCGCTGTTGAAGTTGTATGTTGATATACACAAGTTGAGTCCATTGCATACTCACATCTGTTGGGGGCTTATGCCCTGGAATGTTCATCATTCAACCCGTTGGGGGCTTATGCCCTGGAATGTTTATCATTCACCTGTTGGGGGCTTATGCCCTGGGATGCTTTAACCATCCAAATTGTTGGGGGCTTATGCCCTGGAATGTTTAGCATTCAACGCGCGTAGATTGGTACCACCTGCATGATGCATTAGTTGTTGTTGTCGTAGCATTGTTGGGTTGTTGTTGTCGTTGTAGCATTGTCGAGTTGTTGTCGTTGTCGCATTGTCGAGTTGTCGGTGTCGTTGTGGATAACGTTGTTGTTGTTGTTGTTGCTGTACCTTGTTGCTGAAAATAATTATGTCGTTGCCTATGTGTTTATTTAAATACATTATTAATGATGCCTGTTGTGATATGCTTTGTTGTTTTCATTAATTTGATGAATTATATATTATTATTATTGGATAAGTTTCTCACCCCTTCTGCGTATATGTTGCCTCGACCGTGGGTAATGTGCAGGTACTGATGACTTGTAGGTTTGGTCGGCTCAAGTGTCTAGGGCTCTGATACATACTAGGATGGGGAAATCGTTGCGAATGTCTTCTCATTTCTTTTATGTATCACATATTTTGGAAAAGACTTGCTATTAGAGTTTATCGTTGTTGAAAATAAAGTTGATTTATGTTGGGGCCTATGTGCCAAGATTTTCATTGATGTTGAATTTTGGTTGAAATTATATTTTTAAAGAATTATTCCGCTGCGGTTTATTAAGATTCTTTATGTTGGTCTTAAATAAATAGATATTTTCTATTTATGAATTTTTGAAAAGTAGTGTGACACTCCGTTGTGTGATTACTCTGATTATAATAATTAATATTACGTTGTTGGGAGAACGGGGTGTTACAATTGGTATCAGAGCAGGTCGGTCCGTCCGGCCAATTAGTAGAGTCGTGTCGAGCCATGTAGAGTTGTTTGACAATTTATATTGTCTCAGTTGTGCTGATTTCTGTTGTTATGTAGAGTAGAGACCTGGAGGCTGCGAATATTATCTGTTACAAGAGAAATAGAATGGCTGGAAGAAACGATGCTGCGGTGGCTGCTGCATTGGAAGCTGTAGCCCAAGCTATAGGACAACAACAGAATGTTGGTGCTGGTGTTAATGCTGATGTAAGAATGTTGGAGGCCTTTCTGAGGAATCATCCTCCTACTTTCAAAGGAAGGTACGACCCTGATGGAGCACAGACATGGCTCAAAGAGGTTGAAAGAGTTTTCAGGGTTATGCAATGTACTGATGACCAGAAGGTGCGTTTTGGTACACACATGCTAGCTGAGGAAGCTGATGACTGGTGGGTGAGTCTCTTACCTGAATTAGAGCAAGGTGATGCAGTTGTGACTTGGGCTGTGTTTAGGAGGGAGTTCTTAAACAGATATTTCCCTGAGGATGTTCGCGGAAGGAAAGAGATTGAGTTCCTTGAGCTGAAGCAAGGAAACATGTCGGTGACAGAGTATGCAGCCAAGTTTGTGGAGCTGGCTCAGTTCTATCCACACTATACTGGAGATAATGCTGAGTTTTCAAAGTGCATAAAGTTTGAGAATGGTTTGCGTGCTGATATTAAGCGAGCCATTGGTTACCAGCAGATCCGTGACTTTTCTGCTTTGGTGAGCAGATGCAGAATCTATGAAGATGATACCAAAGCTCACTACAAGGTGATGAGTGACCGTAGGGGTAAGGGACAGCAGAGTCGTCCGAAGCCTTACAGTGCCCCAGCTGACAAGGGCAAACAGAGGATGCCTGAGGAAAGGAGACCCAAGGGAAGAGATGTTCAAGCTGAGATAGTTTGTTACAAGTGTGGTGAGAAAGGCCACAAGAGTAATGCATGTACTCAACGGGATGAGAAGAAGTGTCATCGTTGTGGCAAGAAAGGGCATACGATGGCTGAGTGCAAGCGTGGTGACATGGTTTGCTTCAATTGTGATGAAGAGGGTCATCTTAGTTCTCAGTGCAAGAAGCCTAAGAAGACTCAGACTAGTGGGAAGGTGTTTGCATTGGCCGGTACACAAACGGCTAATGAAGATCGACTTATCAGAGGTACTTGTTTCTTTAATCGTACTCCTTTAATTGCTATTATTGATACTGGTGCTACACATTGTTTCATTGCTGTTGATTGTGCAAATAAGTTGGGTTTAGTTATGTCAAGTATGCCTGTGGAAATGGTTGTTGAAACTCCAGCTAAGGGTTCAGTAACCACATCGTTTGTTTGTCAGAGTTGCCCTATATCCATGTATGGTAGAGATTTTGAAGTTGATCTTGTATGTTTGCCATTGACGGGTATGGATGTGATCCTTGGTATGAACTGGTTGGAATACAACCATGTGCATATTAATTGTTTTAGAAAGACGGTGTACTTTTCTTCTGCTGAAGAAGAGAGTGGAGCAGAATTTTTATCTACCAAGCAGCTGAAGCGGTTAGAGCATGATGGAAACTTAATGTTTTCCTTGATGGCGTATTTGTCTGTAGAGAGTCAGTCGATAATTGATAGATTGCCCGTGGTGAATGAATTTCCTGAAGTTTTTCCTGATGAGATTCCAGATGTACCGCCAGAGAGGGAGGTTGAATTTTCGATCGATCTTGTGCCGGGTACGAAGCCTGTGTCGATGGCTCCTTACCGTATGTCAGCCTCCGAGTTGGCAGAATTGAAGAAGCAGTTGGAAGAATTGCTTGATAAGAAGTTTATAAGACCAAGTGTGTCACCTTGGGGAGCACCTGTGTTGCTAGTTAAGAAGAAGGATGGTAGCATGAGATTGTGCATAGATTACCGTCAGCTGAATAAAGTGACGATAAAGAATAGGTATCCACTTCCGAGAATTGACGACTTGATGGATCAATTAGTGGGTGCTCGCGTGTTTAGTAAAATTGATTTGAGGTCAGGTTACCATCAGATTAAGGTGAAGGATGAAGATATGCAGAAGACGGCCTTTAGGACACGGTATGGACACAATGAATATAAAGTGATGCCTTTCGGTGTTACTAATGCGCCGGGTGTGTTCATGGAGTATATAAACAGAATTTTTCATGCTTTTCTGGATAAGTTTGTTGTTGTATTTATTGATGATATTTTGATTTATTCTAAGAATGAAGAAGAGCATGCAGAACATTTGAAGATTGTCTTACAGGTGCTGAAAGAAAAGAAGTTGTATGCAAAACTGTCAAAGTGCGAGTTCTGGTTAAGTGAAGTAAGTTTCCTTGGCCATATTATTTCTGGTAGTGGTATTGCTGTAGACCCGTCGAAGGTTGAAGCGGTATCACAGTGGGAGACTCCTCAGTCAGTTACGGAGATTAGAAGTTTTCTTGGTTTGGCTGGTTATTACAGAAGATTTATCGAAGGATTTTCGAAGTTGGCACTTCCATTGACTCAGTTGACCTGTAAAGGTAAAGCTTTTGTGTGGGATGCTCAGTGTGAGAATAATTTCAATGAGTTGAAGCGGAGATTGACAACGGCTCCAATTTTGATTTTGCCAGAGCCAGATAAACCTTTTGTTGTATATTGTGATGCGTCCAAGTTGGGCTTAGGTGGTGTGCTTATGCAAGATGGCAAGGTAGTGGCTTATGCTTCGAGACAATTGAGAATACATGAGAAGAACTACCCTACACATGATTTAGAGTTGGCTGCTGTGGTTTTTGTGTTGAAAATTTGGAGACACTATTTGTACGGTTCCAGATTTGAAGTGTTTAGTGATCATAAAAGTCTGAAATATTTATTTGATCAAAAGGAGTTAAATATGAGGCAGAGAAGGTGGCTAGAGTTGTTGAAAGATAATGATTTTGGCTTAAATTACCATCCGGGTAAAGCTAATGTGGTTGCAGATGCCTTGAGTAGGAAAACGTTGCACATGTCGGCTATGATGGTGAAAGAATTTGAATTGCTGGAACAGTTTAGAGACTTAAGTCTTGTTTGTGAATTGGCACCTCAGAGTGTGCAGTTGGGTATGTTGAAAATTAATAATGATTTCTTGAAGAGTATCAAAGAAGCCCAGGAGGTTGATGTGAAATTTGTAGACTTGATGGCTGCTAGTAATCAGAATGCAGATGGTGATTTTCAGGTTGATGATCAAGGAGTGTTGAGATTCCGAGGTAGGATTTGTATTCCTGATAATAATGAATTGAAAAAGTTGATTTTAGAAGAAAGTCACAGAAGCAACTTGAGTATCAATCCAGGAGCTACAAAGATGTACCACGACTTGAAGAAACTGTTTTGGTGGTCTGGGTTGAAGCGAGATGTCGCACAATTTGTATATGCTTGTTTGACTTGTCAGAAATCGAAAGTTGAACATCAGAAGCCTGCTGGTTTGTTGACACCTTTAGATGTGCCGGAATGGAAATGGGATAGCATCTCCATGGACTTTGTGACGAGTTTACCAAACACTCAAAGAGGGCATGATGCCATTTGGGTTGTTGTCGATAGATTGACGAAGTCGGCACACTTTATTCCAATTAATATCACTTATTCGGTAGCTCAGTTGGCGGAGATCTATATTCATAATATTGTGAAGTTGCATGGTGTCCCGTCGAGTATTGTGTCGGATAGAGATCCGAGGTTCGCTTCGAGATTTTGGAAGAGCTTGCAAGAAGCTTTGGGCTCTCAGCTGAAGTTGAGTTCAGCTTATCATCCGCAAACAGATGGTCAGTCGGAAAGGACGATTCAATCATTAGAAGATTTGTTGAGGGTGTGTGTACTTGAGCAAGGTGGAGCTTGGGACAGTCACCTACCATTGATAGAGTTCACGTACAACAATAGTTACCATTCGAGTATTGGTATGGCACCTTTCGAAGCTTTATATGGTCGAAGGTGTAGAACTCCTTTATGTTGGTTTGAGTCGGGTGAAAGTGTTGTGTTGGGACCTGAAATAGTTCAGCAGACCACGGAGAAGGTCAAGATGATAAGAGAGCATATGAAAGCATCGCAGAGTCGACAGAAGAGTTATCATGACAAGCGTAGGAAGGACCTTGAATTTCAAGAGGGTGACCATGTGTTCTTGAGAGTCACCCCTATGACCGGTGTGGGTCGTGCATTGAAGTCCAAGAAGTTGACTCCAAAGTTTATTGGTCCTTATCAAATATCTGAGAGAATTGGCACGATGGCTTATAGAGTTGGTTTGCCACCACATCTTTCGAACTTGCATGATGTGTTTCATGTGTCGCAACTTCGGAAGTATGTAGCGGATCCTTCACATGTTATTCCTAGAGATGATGTGCAAGTTAGAGACAACCTTACGGTGGAGACTTTACCTTTGAGGATTGATGATCGCAAGGTGAAGACGTTGAGAGGCAAGGAGATACCTCTAGTGAGGGTTGTTTGGGGAGGAGCAACTGGTGAAAATCTTACTTGGGAGTTGGAAAGTAAGATGCAGGAGTCATATCCTGAGTTGTTTGCTTGAGGTAATATTTCGAGGACGAAATTCTATAAGTTGGGGAGAGTTGTAACGCCCCATTTTTATTCTATTATTTTTTAGTGGATGTTTGAGTGTTTTATATAATTTTATATGATTTATTTGGTATTTGATGTGTTGTATATTATTTAAATGAATATGGCTTTATTATTTGTGGAAATATTAGGAGAAATAAAAATAGGAGTAAAATATTAATATTTTGGTTAATGGGAGTTGATTAGTAATTATGAGAGTTTAGTGGGAGTTAAATGAAAAGAAAGAAGTTATATTTTTGGGAGAAAAAGAAAGAGAAGCAGAGAGAAACAGTTTCACGTACAAACAATAGAAAAACTGGTTTTTGGAGAGAAAAAGGAGAAGAACCAAGAGAAAGCTAGGAGAAGAGCTAGGAAGAGAGAATCCAATCGTTTTTGCTGTAGAATTTGCTGAGATAAGGTAAGGGTGGGATTCCTTTCAATAATCATGGTATATAATTTGAAAATTGATGAATTTGTTGTTCTTGGTTTTTAGGGTTTTAGAAGTTATGTTAGATGTTGAATTATGATGAAACTTGTTATTGAATTGCATGTTTCTATGTTGTTTTGGTTGCTAGGTTGTATATGGAACCTGTAAACATTGTTCTAATTCATTTTGGGTGATTAGGGGATCAAAAATTGGGTTTTGGAGTGAAAACTGGTCTGTTCTCGTAAATCTGTCCATGTCCCATCGTAGTACGATGCTGGGAAATCGTACTACGATTTTTCCAGCAGCAAAAACAAATTTTTCAGTATATCCCATCGTAGTACGATGCATTCCATCGTAGTACGATGTAACAGTGACAGCATTCCCCTGTTTCGTGTTCTTGCGTCTTTTTCATCCGTTTTTGTTTTGAATTAGCTTTCGGTGTAAACATGAAAGTTGTAGATAATTAAGTTAGCTTTAAAATGCCCTGGTTTGGAGTGGAAAAGATTTGTAGATTTTGAGTTATGATAAAAATAGTCCAAGTGGGTCTTTCGCAAAATTTAAGAAAACTTAGCATAACTAATCCCAAGTTAGTCCAAAAACTTATGGTTGGTTTCCCAACTTCAAACTTAAGTGTTAGGGATTTAGTTGAGGTGTTTTATGGATATTTGACTTATCTTCTATTGATCAAAACTTAATTGCTTCTGGGGGGATGTTTTAGACTTTGAGATGAATGTAATTGATTCATATATATGCTATGTTGTTGATTTCCGTTGTTGATGTTGTTGTAATCATCTGATGTCGAAGTTGGGGAGTGTGTCATAATTGTTTTAGGCACATATGTTGTTGTTGTAGTCGCTGTTGAAGTTGTATGTTGATATACACAAGTTGAGTCCATTGCATACTCACATCTGTTGGGGGCTTATGCCCTGGAATGTTCATCATTCAACCCGTTGGGGGCTTATGCCCTGGAATGTTTATCATTCACCTGTTGGGGGCTTATGCCCTGGGATGCTTTAACCATCCAAATTGTTGGGGGCTTATGCCCTGGAATGTTTAGCATTCAACGCGCGTAGATTGGTACCACCTGCATGATGCATTAGTTGTTGTTGTCGTAGCATTGTTGGGTTGTTGTTGTCGTTGTAGCATTGTCGAGTTGTTGTCGTTGTCGCATTGTCGAGTTGTCGGTGTCGTTGTGGATAACGTTGTTGTTGTTGTTGTTGCTGTACCTTGTTGCTGAAAATAATTATGTCGTTGCCTATGTGTTTATTTAAATACATTATTAATGATGCCTGTTGTGATATGCTTTGTTGTTTTCATTAATTTGATGAATTATATATTATTATTATTGGATAAGTTTCTCACCCCTTCTGCGTATATGTTGCCTCGACCGTGGGTAATGTGCAGGTACTGATGACTTGTAGGTTTGGTCGGCTCAAGTGTCTAGGGCTCTGATACATACTAGGATGGGGAAATCGTTGCGAATGTCTTCTCATTTCTTTTATGTATCACATATTTTGGAAAAGACTTGCTATTAGAGTTTATCGTTGTTGAAAATAAAGTTGATTTATGTTGGGGCCTATGTGCCAAGATTTTCATTGATGTTGAATTTTGGTTGAAATTATATTTTTAAAGAATTATTCCGCTGCGGTTTATTAAGATTCTTTATGTTGGTCTTAAATAAATAGATATTTTCTATTTATGAATTTTTGAAAAGTAGTGTGACACTCCGTTGTGTGATTACTCTGATTATAATAATTAATATTACGTTGTTGGGAGAACGGGGTGTTACACATCCTCCTCGAACTTCTCTTGATCTTCCTCATTAACAACTTCTTCATCCTTCTTTTCAACTACAATCTCTTCACCTGCCCCTATACCGATCACTTTACCACTCCGTGTCGCAATAGCTTTTGATTGCTATGCTTTGTGATGCTCCTTAGGATTTGGTTGAGTGTTGGCGGTGAAAGTTCCCACTTGCGGAGGACCTTGAGCCATTTGTTGTGCTAACTGACCAACTTGCGTTTCAAGGCCTTTGATTGACGCGTCGGTATTCTTCTGGTTAGCCATTGACATTTGAATAAATTGCTTCAAAGTCTCTTCGGTGCTTTGGGAATTGTTAGGTTGTTGGGGATTATTTTGTGGTGGGAATTGATATTGGTTGTTGAATGGTTGTTGAAATTGAGGGTATGGTTGTTGATAGAAGTTGGATTGCGGCCATTGGTAGTTATTGTTGTAAGGTGCTCTCCATGGTCTTTGAAAGTTTTGGTTGCCCGGATATCTTCCTTGAAAGTTGGAAGTACCCGGATTTTGGGATTGTTGTGAAGTTCCGGCCTGTTGTGGTTGGTTAGCTCTTTGTTGGTTTCCCACATAGTAGACCTCTTCTCCCTCAAAAGAACCGGGAGCAGGACAATCTTCGGTGGGATGATCTCCCGTGCAAAGTTCACAAGAGTTGGCTTGAGATGTACCTCCTTCTTTCATGAGAGACGCGAGAATTTGTTTTGGCATAGCTTTCATCTCCTTTTGCATAGCTTCCATTTCTTTAGTGAGAAGCTTGTTTTGAGCCAAAACTGCATCATTTGCTTCTAGTTCAAGGATACCGGCTTTCCGTTGTTGAGGATTCTGGTTGTGAGATGATCTCCGAGTGTTGAGAGCCATTTGGTTTATGATTTTGACAGCATCAGCTGGGTTTTTCATAGCAATAGATCCACCAGCACTTGCATCTAACATTGTCTTGGACATATCTTGAAGCCCTTGAGGAAAAAGGTAGAGTTGCATTTGGCTATCAAAACTATGCTTTGGACAATTCCTTAGCAAAGATTTATAACGCTCCCAAGCTTCACAAAGAGACTCACTTTGGCCTTGAGAAAAGGTTGTAATTGAAGTTTTAGCTTCAAGATGTCTATCCTCAGGAAAGAATCTTTCTTGAAACGCTTTCTCTAGCTCACCCCAGTTTTCCATCAAAGAAGTTGGTTGATCAATATACCACTCCTTAGCCTTCCCTATCAAAGAATGAGGAAACAATTGCACGAACACACCCTCTTCCTCAACTTCCTTCATACCTAGTGTACCGGCTATAACATAGAAGTTTGTTAAATGTTTATATGGATCCTCATGATCCATACCGGTAAACTGGTTATGAGTTATCAAGTTTATCAACCCCTTCTTCAGCTCAACAGATTTGGCATTACGATTGCCAAGATTATCTAACCTTCTTGGATTAATCCACATAGGTAGAGCATCATTATCTTCTTCATTAGCCATGACTACTTCTGGTTCACTCTTTGGAGATGAATGTGCAGAAGAGTGTGAAGAACCACCAAGTGATATAGTATGCACCGAACCGGAAGGAGAAGGAACAAAAAGTAAAGATTCCGGCTGAGCCAGCCTGGCTAATCTCCTAGCTTCCTTTGCTTGAGCTCTAAGTAACCGAGCAGTTTTCTCAATCTCAGGATCAAATTGAAGATCTTCTTTAGCAACGGTACCTCGCATAAACAAAGTTCACCAAGACTATACCAGGTGGTTAGCATAAAAAAAAAAAAATGAATGACATATGTGTATATGTATATGCATGAAAGAATTTTGTGCAAAATTGACTTAACATGACAAAATTGTTTCAATACTTATAATAAATTTCTGTTACTCCCCGGCAACGGCGCCATTTCGATGTAACATTTGTACAAGTCATAAAACTATTTACACGTGAGTATATATAGGATCGTTTTCCGCAGGGAGTTACGCTAATTATAAGCATTTTCACAATAGTTCACATTAAGGGAATGGATATAAAATGTTTGTTTGTAACTATGTTCCTAAACGACATAAAAGTAAAAACGAGAGGAGATCGAACTAATTCGCTTGCGGTATAAGATAACAATCAGGCATAACAGCAGCAATCTCTCGATCGATTAACAGACTCTAGCTTGACAACCGATATTATCACAATCATTTCTACGACATCCTTCGTGTCCAAAGCGATATCGTTATTTCTAAATTAGCGTTTAAACATTCGTGTCCAAATCCCTTAAACGATAACAAAGTCGATCGGATAACTTAATCGACCGTGTCCAGCCTGATTAAGCATCCGAAAGAATTAAGTTCTTGATTAAAAGTAATTATCAAAGGTTTACAAACTTGTCAAGAGTGATATAACTTAAGATAGATTGTTATTATAGTTCTAGATTCAAGAGTTTGTGTCCAAATCATCTTGAATCTCTTTGAAAGCATTAAACACAATAATAACAACAATATTGAATCATTAAGCTAGAACCTTATTCATTAAAAGATCAAAAGATTACATAATAGCTTGTTTATTACCTCTATACTACAAAGTAGATGATAGCTACACATAGACATGTATACTATGCAAGGAATGAAGGAAAGATGAAGATTCCATGCCAAGATCCTTGATGTCTCAATGAATCTAGGGTTGAATCTACTCCTAAACAACTTGCTTTGTGTTTCTCTCTTGAAATAGCTCTAACCTCTCTCTTGAATATATGAAAAATATCTAATAAAACAGTGAATAGTGCTAGAGAGAGGGAAAAGTTATATTTAAATGGGCTGAAAACGTGACAACTCGCGTGAGCGAGCTACATCTCGCGTAAGCGAGTATCATAAAAATCTATCTCTGACCAATGAAGTCTTGCCACGTAGCCCTCAGACCTGATGAAATTGTATCTCGCGTAAGCGACCTGGGAGCGAGCCAGAAGCGAGTTCTTGAAGATGATCCCTGGAGAAATCTCGCGTGAGCGAGTTTCCACTCGCGTAAGCGAGATTGCTTAAATCTTAAACCGCCTTGAATCATGCTTGAGCGACTTGGAAGCGAGATAAAAGCGAGATGTTTCAAAAGTTTCTGGAAGAATCTCGCTTAAGCGAGGTGATCTCGCGTAAGCGAGTTTTGCTTGGTTCACACACTTGAGTTTTGGTCCTTGCTTGTCATTTCCTGCATAAATTGGGTAAGATCAGGCATGTAAAGCATAAATGGTATAATTACAACAATTGATTGTTTTTCCGTAGATAACTTGCATAACAAGTTGTTATACCCTAATTTTGGACCTAAAAATACTTGTTTAAAATCTTCTTTCATCATTAATATATGTCTATTACCTTTGAACATTTGCCAATTTGTTATTGCTTACACTGACATTTTATCCTGCTTTATCTCTCAACTTAGCTTTACAAATCTTTTCAACTGTGTATTTGTCCATGTTATCTTGCATTTCAAGTCATCCAAAACATCTTTCTTGCATTTTAAGTCATTTGATATGTCTCTGATCAATTGCATATTTCTCTGCATTTTATTCCAACATTATTTGCAAAATTCATGAAAAAGGGTATTTTAGTCATTTCCTATGATAAAATTTCTTTCAATCTCTGAAAAATTGTTTGAGTTTTTTCAACTGGTTAGAATAAGTCCTTATTTCAATTCCATGTCAAAATCCATTTTAAGAATTGCATTTGAAGTCACTTTGAGTCAGTTTAGCCCCTAGGGGCATTTCAGTCTTTTCATATGTTAAAACCCTGTTTAAATTCTAAAATCTGTCTCTGAGTCTTTTGATTTGTTTGTGTAAAACTTTTGCTTTAATTCCCTGTTAAAAATCCGTTTTAAAATTGCATCTGAGTCATTTTGAGTCGTTTTAGTCCCCAGGGGCATTTTGGTCATTTCACACGAAATTTTGGCAGAGAGAGGTTACTTTAAAGTACCTCATTTAAGTAATTGGTTCGTTTTAGTCCGTTTTGTCATTTTTAATCGTTTCACTTTAAGTTTATTTCAAATTACATTTTTTAAATTCAATTTTATTAATTTTTGCATTTTAGTCCTTTTGTGTCATTTTGCATTTTGGTCCTTGTCTTTTATTATTTTGCAGATTAGTCCTTTTGGTCCAAATGTGCAGTCCAGTCCACATGTCAATTTTTCATTTGTCCAAAGGGAGTTAGTTACAGTCCAGTCCACGTGGCAGCTCATTATTGGTCCAATTATCACATGTGTCAGCCTATAAAAAGCCAACTCATCACAGAGATCCACACACACAGTGCCACATCACAACTACACTGCACAAACAGATTCCATCTTTCTCTCTCTATTTCTCACGGATCAAACACCACAAAAACCCAGAAAAACTTCAAGAACAATGATGAAGGTTTGAAGAATCTTCAAACCCTAACCATTCCAGAACATCAAAATTGCATCAAATCATCGCCAACTTAACACTAAATCATCAATTCTCATCAAATTCCACCATAAACGAACACATTTAACCATAAAATTGCAACAAATCTGCAAGATTCTCAGAGATTCGTTACAAATCATCATCATCGAACCTGCTTCCCTACAATTCGAGCTCGAATTCACCATTAAAGTGGTGAATCTGAACGATCACAGAAAAGCAAGAAGAAGAGAGAAAGAAAGATCAAATTCGAAGTCGAATCTGAGAAGAAGAAGAATTCGAAGTCCATCAGAAGAAGAACAACTGAAGAACTCACAGTTCCTTTCGTTCGTCTTACCTCCGACCTAAATACAGGTATCAGGCTCTTTTCCCCTTTTCTTTCGATTTTCCTTCATAAATCCAAGCTTCTTGCTTCGTATATGTGCTTGTCCTTGTAAATCAACGTAGATCGGAGTATTTTAGAAGCTTTTCTTCAAAGAATCGTTTAAAAAGAGAGGAATTAACGAAAAGTGTATCAAAGCCGTGAAAGAATTTCCCCGATCTACGTTGATTCGAGAACTTTTTTAGAAATCTAGCTTTGGAATCGAAGAGAGGAGAGAAAGAGCTCTAGGATTATGTAATTAGTTTCTGAGTCGGCATAGTTTGAAGCTCCGACGCGGCGGCGCCACCACCGGCCACCGCGTCGGAGAAAGGAAGAAGATGAACGGAATTAGGTCGGAGAGGAGAGTCACTTGCAGACTCTCTCTCTCTAGAACATTTTAGAGAGAGGATTGGCTTTTGGTTATGAGCATTTCCTTTTGTTTTTCCTTTTATATGCTCATATGCCTTCAACGTGCGCGTGTGCTGCACGTCCTTGTTCCTACGCCTTCACAACCATTGATTGTGCTGTTTAATTACGTGTGCGGTCCTGATTCAACCTTAGTGTGCGTCTGATTAAGCTTATTATGCGCTGCCTGGCTAATCACCGTTAGATCTAGGGTTTTGAAGGGAATGGATCAATCCAACGCCTCTGAGGCATTTGGATGATCCAAACCCACTCAGGACTCTGGGCTTGGGCCTGTTTGTTGAGAATTTCGTGATCTTGCTGCCTTTTGCTATTGTTAACATTGCCTTTTGATATCTACACATCTGTTTCATCAAAAATCCTTTAAAAATTCCATAAGTTTTTTTTTTTATGTTCTTGATATTTTTCTTGACCCTTTTTTGCGATAGTTTTATGTGTAAAGTTTAAGAAAGATATATGTGGTATTTTCTTGTCAATTTGTTTACCATTTTCTTAAAATTTGTGAAGTTTTTTGTAAAATTTGAGTCTAAAAATCCTTTGAAATCCTAAAAAAATTTCTTACATGTTTCTTGTTAGTTTTGTGTTAGTTCTATGATGATTTTGTATATTAAAGGTTAGTAAAAGTGTTCGTGATGTCTTTCTTGCTTACTTGTGATATTTAGTGTTAAAACTTGTGAAAATTGCATGACCTTGATCCAAATTTTTGAAACCTATTGTTGATTGGTAACATGTGGATTAGTGATGAGTCTACATCTGTATTTGATGTGTTTTTTACTATATGTTAATGTGTTGTGGTTGATTACTTGTTCTACTAGTCATGTGAACATTTGTTTGTGAAAATAAGGTGTAAAGATAAGTCTATGAATATGCCATAACTCTTGGTTTGATATTTCTTGGTAATTCTCATGTCATGGCTGAAGTGAACCCTTTGAAAATTGTCATGATATGGGGAATTAGGAGCCTTGATGCTATGGTATATTTTAGATGTACTTTGCCACTTTTAGATTAGAAGTCTTATTATTTTTTGTCAAGTTTCTAAGTAATCCTTTTGGTTATAATTTTCAATTCCTATTTTTCCTTATGCCACTAACCATTTCATTTCATGTTTCATTCGTTCATAAGCATTCCATACTTCATCTCCTCCTTCATCTTATTTCTTGCACTTTAAATTTTACCAAAAAAAATAGAATGTAAAACTTAGGAATTTTGTAATATTTTTCCCTATGCTTTTAAATTCTTGCAAGACCATAAAATGTATCTAGGGTATGATGTAATAAGGACAATGGACTCTAATGATGTACACCGACACAAGCACCGACACATGCACACACATCACATAGATATTTTTAGATGTATGGCTAGGATATGCATGTTTAGATGTATGTTTAGGATTGTATGTTTAGATGAATGCTTAGGCTTTACACTTAGAAAAATCTCTTTTCCAAAAAATATGAACAACATAACTCAAATCTTTTTTCATAATAAACCTTGGGATCAAAATCCCATTGTATTTCCCTTTTCTTTTCTTAAATAAAACCTCAATGAATTTTAATCACACTTTGACTTTCTTTTGCAAAATGACTAATTCAACCTCACAATTTCACAATCTTATGCCCTTGAGGCCTCTCTCTCTCATTCTTCAAATTCCAATTTTCAAACTTAAAATCAACCAACAATAACAAAAACATTTTGGAAGAGAACTACGGTGGATTTGATCCCTTAAACGGGTACGTAGGCAAGGAGCAAAATTCCTTCAATTCAAATAAAATAAAAATCCAAACACTTTCTTCTCCCTCCAATTCTTCGCTTAGATAACTCTTAGGTGTAAATATCATCTTTTAAAATAGCATTTAAAAATAAAGCGCGCGCGTAGAAAGTAAAGACGGTTCCTATAGGATACTATAGTCGTTATGGGTGCCTAACACCTTCCCGTAGCGAAAACAACTCCCGGACCTTGATTCTCAAGGGTTTTGCTTACTTTTTCCCTTCCCAAGAAAAAATGAGATATCACCGGTTAAAAAGGTTCAAACGTAATCAATGTTTGACACCCGAAAACCAAGATAAAACAGCTGGTGACTTCACTGGGGAGATTCGAGAGTTACGCCTAGTCTTTATTTCCATGCTTGCGCTCTTTTTTACTTGTTTTCTTTTACTTGCTTTCTTATGTGAATAAATGTTTAAATTCTAGCAAACGTGTGGGGTGAGAATATCAAAAGTCCTACACCCGGGCTGAGTGAACTTAGGATTTAGGAGGGATATGATCGACAATTCATTCCGGGGGTTGCCTCGTGTTTTGGATTATGCGATCAATCCCACATAGCTGAGGCATTTTGGGGGTGATGTTGTCGGCGCGTGTTGTCGCGTTTAGGCACTTTACTTCTAATTGTTCTATGACGCTATAAACCGTAGATAACCGAACCCATCCATGGCCACTTTCTAGGATGTAGTGCGGAGGCTAAACCGAGTGTTGTCTCGAGCTTTAGTCGTCACGCGATACTACACTCAAGTTAGACCTACTTACGGATAATCATGGAGCGAGTGTTGTCTCGTGACACCATGATATACGTCGGAGAGGTTGCAACTTGGGAACCTTTTTAGAACCCGGTTACTATTATCCAAAGCCCTAGTTTCACCAGACACCGTGTCCACCCATGACTCCTCGACTTTGAACTTCAACCCACCATGTTTTCTCCGAACTTGAACATAATCATGCATACATGCATACATGCATAAACCTTTTTTCCATGCATTGTTATCGAAGGGCTTAGACAAATTGAATTTGTAAACATTGTAGGAATGGGAAAGACTAAGTCCTACAAGTTCAAGAAAGTGGATTTGGCTAGTTTGAGGGATTTTGCACTCAAGATCGAGGATCCGACTGGTTTCCGACACCGTTACGGGGCTTTACTTACTATTCTCCAGACTAATGTGGATGAGAAGCTTGTGCACACTCTAGTGCAATTCTATGATCGGGAGTATCGGTGCTTTACTTTTCCGGACTTTCAGTTGGTGCCTACTCTAGAGGCTTATTCTTGCTTGATGGGTATATCTATTGCTAAGGGGGTACCCTTCGCGGGACTTGAGCATCCTCCTACTTCTTTGGCTATTGCTAAGGATCTCCATCTTACAACTTCCGATGTTTCCAAGAATCTTGTCATTAAGGCTCGCATCCGAGGGTTCACTTTGAAGTATCTACTTGAGAAAGCCAATCTCAAGACCACTTGTCAAGACACTCTCGAGGCTATTCTTGCACTCCTCATCTATGGGCTTATTCTCTTTCCAAATCTTGATGACTTCGTGGACATGAATGCTATTATGATCTTCCACTCCAAGAATCCGGTTCCTACCTTGCTAGCTGACACATACCATGCTATTCACAATCGATCCGGCAAAGGTCGTGGGTACATTCTTTGTTGTGTGCCTCTTCTCTATAGGTGGTTTATTTCGCACCTTCCGAAGTCTTTCCACGACAATCCGGAGAATTGGTCTATTTCACAGAGGATTATGGCTCTCACTCCTAATGAAGTGGTTTGGCTCACTCCAGCTTCTAGAGTCAAGGAAATCATCTTCGGTGGTGGGAAGTTTCTTAATGTACCTCTTCTTGGTACCCGGGGTGGAATCAACTATAACCCGGAGCTCGCCTTGCGACAATTTGGTTTCCCGATGAAAGAAAAACCTATCAATCTTGCTACATCTCCTTACTTCTTCCACTACTCCAATGCACCCACGGGAATAAGAGAGGATTTCATGGAAGCTTGGTCTAAGCTTCGAAGGAAAGAGGTGAAGCATATGGGTGTAAGGTCCGGTGTTGCTCATGAGGCCTATACGCAGCGGGTGATAAACCAAGCTGAGGAGATTGGTATGCCTTACCCCTCTATGAGATATGTGTCTGCATCTATTCCTACCATGCCTTTGCCTCTACTTCCACCTACTCAGGAGATGTATCAGGAGTATCTAGCTATGGAGAGTCGGGAGAAGCATCAGTGGAGGACTAGATACTATGAGGCTGAGAACTTGATCATGACTTTAGATGGAAAGGATGAGCAGAAGACTCATGAGGTTTTGACACTGAAGAAAGAGTTGGCTAAGGCTAGGAGAGAGATTGAAGAGAAAGATAGGTTGCTTATGAGAGACTCCAAGAGGGCTAGGGGTGCCCGTGACTTCTATGCGCGATAATGCAGCTATGAGTCTGAGTCTGAGGATGACGCTTCCACTTCCTATGCTTGAGGATTTCTGTTTCCTGTTGTTATTTTCAGTTGTTTAGGTTGTTTTATATTTCAAAATCTATCCCTTGGCTTAGCATTTCAAAGGGAATCGTCTTGTAAAACTATATGTTGGTTGTTTGTTTCCCGTTTATGTTAATTGTTGTTTAGTAATGTTTACAAACTTCTAATTTGTCTAAAACCCTTCGGTAACGCAAAAAGAGTCTTTTTGCATGTGCATTAACACATCTCATGCATCATATGCATTCATTGGTCACAAAAGACTTCTCTCGTGCTCATTGCCTCCTGGTTTTGTCCGCCGCAGTCTGAAAAGTGGCCCGTGTTCGCAAAATTTACCAACCAGATAGAGTTCATCAAACAAGATTTTACAAGAGAAGAATCATGGCTAACTTTGAAGAAGAAAATGCTCAGCTCCGTGCCGAATTGGCTACTATGAAAGAAGACTTGGCTAAGGCTCATGACGCTATGTCCACTATGATGGCTACACAAGAACAACCAGCCATATCTGTTCCAGTTTCTACTGAAGTGATCCCATCTATCCCACTGTCTACTGTGATGTCTGATGCTCGGTTTGCTATGCCCAATGGACACCCTTTTGGGCTCTCAGCTTTCTATTCTCCCAATACTGCTGCTGGTGTCTCTAGTTTTGCTGGTCAAGGACAGATTCCTATGACAACTTTTGCTGGTGTAAGCACTTCTATGCCTCAAGTAACTACTGTTGGTACCAACCCTGTTGTACACACTGTGCAACAGGTGATTGATGTCGATACTCCGCGTGGGCAAGACCCTGTAATGGAGGCTATGAGACAACAGTTAAGGGAGTTGGCTGGAGAACTCCGTGAGGTCAAAGCTAGCCGTGGGAACGGTGTTTCTGCTAAGGCTCGTGATCTATGTCTGGTGTCCCGATTTGAGGTTCCTAAGAAGTTCAAAGTGCCAGATTTTGACAAATACAATGGATCTTCTTGTCCACATAGCCATGTCATTCGGTACGTCCGAAAGATGGCCAATTATGCAGATAATGATGCACTGATGATACACTGCTTCCAGGACAGCCTGGCAGAAGATGCGGCAGATTGGTACACAGGTTTGAGCAAAGACAATATCCATACTTTTGAGGAACTTACTGCTGCTTTTGAAAATCATTATGAGTTCAATACCCGTTTGAGGCCAAATAGGGACTCTCTTAAGTCTTTGTCTCAGAAATCAGATGAAACCTTCAGTGAATATGCTCAGAGGTGGAGAGGGGCAGCTGCCCGTGTTTCTCCTCGGCTTGATGAGGAAGAATTGACACAGACATTCCTGAAGACTTTGAAGAAGGAATACAAGGAAAGAATGATAGTCTCGGCACCAAACAACTTCTCCAACATGGTTACTATGGGAACTCGTCTAGAGGAGGCTGTCAGAGAAGGTATCATTGTTCTTGAAAAGGGTGAGTCTTCAGCCGGTGCACCAAAGAAGTACGGTAATGGCCACCATAAGAGGAAAGAATCTGAAGTAGGGATGGTATCTGATAACCCATCTACAGCTGCTACACAATTACCTCTGTCCTACCAATACATGCAGTACTCTCAACATCCTTTCTTCCCTCCATTCTACCAGCAATATCCTCTGCCACCGGGTCAACCACCAGTGCCCGTTAATGCCATTGCTCAACAAGTACAACAACAGCCTCCTGCTCAACAGCAACAGCAGCAACAACAGGGTCCCCGACCCATAACTTCTTTTCCACCAATACCAATGCGGTATGATGAGCTGCTCCCAACTTTACTTGCTAAAGGCCACTGTGTCACCAGACCAGGCAAGCCTCCGCCTAATCCTTTGCCTCCTAGGTTCCGACAGGATCTTACATGTGAATTCCATCAGGGTGCTCAAGGCCACGATGTTGAGGGTTGCTATGCTCTGAAGTATATTGTAAAAGACCTGATCGAAAAAGGACGGTTGACTTTTGAAAACAGTGTTCCTCATGTTCTTGACAATCCACTTCCAAACCATGCTGCTGTTAACATGATCGAGGCTTTCGAAAGAATCCCCGTTCCTCAAGAGGATCCCACGTTGAATGTCCGTAACATTGTTACTCCTTTGGTGCCACTACATATCAAGCTTTGTCAGGTTTCTTTGTTCAATCACGATCATGCTTCTTGTTCAGAATGTCTTCAAAATCCTATGGGTTGTTGTGTGGTGCAAGATGATATCCAGAGTCTGATGGATGACAAGCACTTGATTGCCAGTGATGTATGTATGATCGTGCCAGTGTTTCATGATTCTCCGGGTTAAAATGCATCTCAGACAAGGAATGTTGAACCTTTGGTGATCAGGTTACCCGGTCCGGTATCTTATGCCTCTACAAAAGCAATCCCTTACAAGTACAATGCAACCATGATTGAGAATGTAGTAGAAGTGCCTCTGGTATCCCCAGCTACGGTTGATAATGTTGCGGGAGAAATTACAGCTCTGAGAAGCGGAAAAGTCCGTCCACCCTTGTTCCAAAAGAAGGTGGTTGCGCCTATTGCTACAATAACTCCACCAGTTGCTCCTCCTATTGACAGGAACCTCGGCCCAACAGGCCAATCTATTGACGAGTCTAATCTGGATGAAATTCTGAGGCTTATCAAAAAGAGTGATTATAAGATTGTGGACCAGCTGCTGCAAACTCCGTCAAAAATATCCATCTTGTCTCTGCTCTTAAGCTCAGAAGCTCACAGGAAAGTGTTAATGAAGGTATTGGAACAGGCCTGTTGATCATGAAGTCTCTGTGGATCAGTTCGATGGAATAATGGGTAACATTACTGCTTGTAATAACTTGGGGTTTGGTGATGATGAACTCCCCGAAGCAGGAAAACACCACAACTTGGCTCTACATATCTCGGTGCACTACAAGTCTGACATGATATCCAATGTACTGGTGGACACTGGATCATCCTTGAATGTAATGCCTGAGTCTACACTGAGACAGTTGAGTCATCATGGAATTTCTCTGAGGGGAAGTAGCTATCTGGTTAAGGCTTTCGACGGATCTCGCAAAGATGTTCTCGGGGAGGTAGATCTGCCAATTACCATTGGTCCCGAGACATTTCAGATTACTTTCCAAGTCATGGACATCAATGCTTCTTATAGTTGTCTCCTCGGAAGGCCGTGGATTCACGACGCTGGGGCAGTAACTTCTACTCTGCATCAGAAACTCAAGTTTGTAAGGAATGGTAAGCTTGTCACTGTGCATGGTGAAGAAGCATATCTGGTTAGCCAAGTGTCATCTTTCTCTTGTGTTGAAGCAGGGTCCACTGAAGGGACGTCATTTCAAGGCTTGACTGTTGAAAGTGCAGAACCCCGGAGAGCTAGTGCTAGTATGGCTTCGTTGAAAGACGCTCAGAAGGCTGTTCAAGAAGGGCAAGCTGCCGGCTGGGGCAAAGTGATTCAGATTTTGGAGAATAAGCGTAAAGAGGGCCTTGGATTCTCCCCAACATCAGGCGTTTCAACAGGAACTTTCTATAGTGCTGGGTTCATTAATACTATTGCTGAAGATGCTGCTGGAAGTAGTTATGTGCCTACATTTGTTATACCAGGAGGCACCGTGAGAAATTGGGAGGCCATTGATGTTCCTTTAGTCATGCATGCTTCCATGTAATGTGTCTTGTTGCTCATGTTTTTCTTTGTTTTCAAAATAACAATCCTTTCGCTCTGCCCAAGGCGAAAGTGATATCATTGTAAGGGCATGTTTGTTTCGGCATTGCCGTTATCAATAAAAGTTGTCGTCTTTCTCACGACTCTTTGTTTTTTTTACTTTTTAGTGCCTTTTTCTTGGAAATAATGGTAATGCCAGAAAAAACCAAAACATCTGTATTTTCTTATTAATTTCAAAAATCTGAATGAAAAACATTTTTCTAAAATCATCCCAATCATATTATGCAGATTGAACCACAATAAACCCGTTGAACACAGTGACCCTATGGTTCCTCCAAATTTTGAATTCCCTGTATATGAAGCTGAAGATGAGGAAGATGATGAAGAGATACCGTATGAGATCACTCGACTACTTGAACAGGAAAGAAGAGCCATTCAGCCTCACCAGGAAGAGATTGAGCTCATCAACCTGGGTACTGAAGAGAACAAGCGAGAGATCAAGATCGGTGCAGCACTTGAACCAGAAGTGAAAAAGAAGATTACTCAGCTTCTCCATGATTATCCAGATGTCTTTGCATGGTCCTATGAAGATATGTCGGGTCTAGATCCCAAGATTGTGGAACATCAGATACCGACAAGACCTGAATGTCCTCCTGTCAAACAGAAATTGAGAAGGTCTCGTCCAGACATGGCTCTTAAGATCAAGGCTGAGGTGCAAAAACAGATTGATGCGGGTTTCCTCATGACAGCTGAATATCCTGAGTGGATTGCCAACATTGTACCAGTACCAAAGAAAGATGGGAAAGTTCGAATGTGTGTTGATTACAGAGATCTGAACAAAGCCAGTCCAAAAGATAACTTCCCATTGCCTCATATTGATGTACTTGTTGACAGTACTGCTCAATCCAAAGTGTTCTCTTTTATGGATGGTTTCTCTGGCTATAACCAGATACGGATGTCTCCTGAAGATAGAGAAAAGACGTCCTTCATTACTCCATGGGGAACATTCTGTTATAAAGTGATGCCGTTCGGCTTGATAAATGCTGGTGCAACCTATCAAAGAGGTATGACCACCCTGTTTCATGATATGATTCACAAAGAGATTGAAGTATATGTTGATGATATGATTGTGAAGTCAAGTGATGAAGAGCAGCATGTTGTGTATTTGAAAAATATGTTTGAAAGACTAAGAAAGTACAAGCTGCGTTTGAAACCTAACAAGTGCACGTTTGGTGTAAGATCTGGAAAGTTGCTAGGCTTCATTGTCAGCCAAAGAGGCATTGAAGTTGATCCTGACAAAGTCCGAGCCATCAGGGAAATGACGGCCCCTCAAACTGAAAAGCAAGTCAGAGGTTTCCTCGGACGTCTGAATTATATTTCAAGATTTATATCTCACATGACTACTACCTGCGGACCAATTTTCAAATTGCTCAGAAAGAATCAGCCTGTTGTATGGAATGATGAATGTCAGGAAGCTTTTGATAGCATTAAAGAATACCTATTAGAACCACCTATCCTCGTCCCGCCAGTAGAAGGAAGGCCTTTGATTATGTATCTCTCAGTGTTAGATGATTCTGTGGGTTGTGTCCTCGGTCAACAAGACGAGACTGGAAAGAAAGAACATGCTATCTACTATCTGAGCAAGAAGTTCACCGACTGTGAGACTCGGTATACAATGGTTGAAAAGACTTGTTGTGCTTTAGCTTGGGCTGCCAAACGCCTGCGTCATTATATGGTGAATCATACAACTTGGTTGATATCCCGAATGGATCCAATCAAGTACATCTTTGAGAAGCCTGCAGTTACTGGAAAGATTGCACGTTGGCAAATGTTGTTGTCTGAATATGATATTGTGCACAAAGCTCAGAAAGCAATCAAAGGAAGCATCCTTGCTGAGCATCTTGCTTGTCAACCTCTTGATGATTACCAGCCAATTAAGTTTGATTTCCCTGATGAAGAGATTATGTATCTAAAAGCAAAAGACTGTGAAGAGCCACTGATCAATGAAGGGCCGGATCCCAATAGCAAATGGGGATTGGTGTTTGATGGTGCTGTCAATGCTTATGGTAAAGGAATTGGGGCCATTATTGTAACTCCGCAGGGGCACCACATTCCTTTCACAGCTCGAATAACTTTTGAATGCACAAACAACATAGCTGAATATGAAGCCTGCATCTTGGGCATTGAAGAAGCCATTGACATGAGAATCAAGCACCTTGACATCTATGGAGATTCTGCACTTGTTATTAATCAGATAAAGGGTGAATGGGAGACTCATCATGAGAAGCTGATCCCTTACCGTGACTATGCAAGACGTCTATTGACATACTTTACAAAGGTTGAACTGCACCACATCCCTCGGGATGAAAACCAGATGGCTGACGCTCTTGCTACTTTGTCTTCTATGTTTCGTGTCAATCATTGGAATGATGTGCCCGTAATCAAAGTGCAGCATCTTGATAGACCCGCTCATGTGTTTACTATTGAAAATATGCCAAATCAGACTGATGAAGATGTGAATGACAAGAAGCCTTGGTATCATAACATCAAACAGTTCTTGCAGAATCATGAATATCCACCTGGTGCTTCCAACAGGTATAAAAAGACCTTGAGACGATGGGCTAGCAAATTCCTTCTGGACGGAGAAATCCTATACAAGAGGAACTATGACATGGTCTTGTTGAGATGTGTTGACAAACAAGAAGCTGAGAAATTGATGCACGACGTACATGATGGTACTTTTGGGACCCACGCTTCGGGTCGCACTATGTCAAGAAAATTGTTAAGAGCCGGCTATTACTGGATAACTATGGAGCTTAACTGCCACAAACATGCCAAGAGATGCCACAAATGTCAAATTTATGCTGACAAGATTCATATGCCTCCACATGCCCTCAATGTTATCTCTTCCCCATGGCCTTTTTCTATGTGGGGCATTGACATGATCGGAAGAATTGAACCAAAAGCTTCCAACGGGCATCGTTTCATTCTAGTGGCAATTGACTATTTCACCAAGTGGGTTGAAGCTGCTTCCTATGCAAACGTGACCAAGCAAGTGGTAGTAAAGTTTATCAAGAATAACATCATCTGTCGATATGGTGTTCCTAACATCATCCGCTAACAAGAACATCAAGAAGATTGTTCAGAAGATGGTCACTACTTACAAAGACTGGCATGAAATGCTACCATTTGCCTTGCATGGTTACCGTACTACAGTGCGCAGTTCAACCGGGGCAACTCCTTTCTCTTTGGTATATGGCATGGAAGTAGTTCTCCCTCTGGAAGTGGAGATTCCATCTCTTCGAGTGATCATGGAAGCAAAATTAACTGAGGCTGAATGGTGTCAAAGTCGGTACGATCAATTGAATCTGATTGAAGAGAAACGTATGGATGCTATGGCTCATGGACAGCTGTACCAAGTGCGAATGAAGAATGCTTTTGACAAGAAAGTCCGACCTCGAGAGTTCAAGGAAGGCGAACTTGTATTGAAAAGGAGGATGAGCCAGCAACCCGACCCAAGGGGCACTACAACATTTTTTGCTTTAGGCAACGACGCAAAAGCGTGGCTTAAAGGGCCAAAACCGTTGCCTGAATGCTTATACTACGGTTTACAGGGCGTGGTATATGCGGCCGTTGCCTATTCCTATAGACCATGGTTATTGTGCTTTCGCCAACGAAAGATGAAAATCGTCGCTAGAGAGTGTGAAGAAGCCACGGTTTATGAATATCTTTTAGCCAACGGTTTAGTTTATGCCACAACTGTAAACCGTCGCATATAATCTAGGTCACGGTTTACTCTGCAAGTGTTAGACCACGGTTAAGTTTTTATCCACAGCTACAAAACCGTGGCCTATAAGCTTTAAAGAAAATAAAAAAAATATATATAATTGGCCAAACGCCTGAGTTCTCTTGGCATGGCACTACTTCACCCTCAATTCTAGTTTTTGTAAATGCATCAGTTCTAAGACACTACACATCGCAAAATTTTAAGGTTTGTACTACAATTCGATTTTTTCAATTTCAAAACATCAAATACTCAAAATTAACAAATTCGAACACAATTGTACACGTAAAAAACTAGAATTTTGTAGATATGAAAATTAAAATCCTCAATTCTTACAAGGCGAAATGTATAGCTAAAACAACAAGAAAAAATGGAGTCTCCCACTTAATGACATTACAACCAAAACTCAACACAAGTAGCAAAAAAATGCAAGACCATCATTGTACATGGAAGAGAAAAGAAAACAAGTAGTCGTAGATCTTGTAGAAAACAACCAGCCAAGAGAGTCATGCGCAATCCAACATCAACTTTGAGAATAATCTACAACACAAACTACCATAATGTCACAATGTTCATAACAAGAATCCAATGATAATTTCCTACACCATAACTTCTACAAGTAGATAAACATTGTTAGACTAGTAGTATAGGAACTAAGGATTTCATGTTGCAAGTAAAGAACCATAGCACAACTAAAATCACACCATCCCAACTTGATACAAGAGGCCCTTAATCACTACTTATCAAGAACAACAACAAGAAACTAAAACTAAATAAATAAAATTGAAGCAAAACTATAAGGAAGTAAATAAGGACAAAACTATGAACAAGTAACAATAGTAAGAGGGAGAGTTTTTTTTTTCTCCTTTAAATAGATAACATAACATTTATAAGATGGTTAATTGTCATTGATTTGAACGTGTATTTTCTCTCCCTCTTAAAGGTAAAACTCATACTAAATATTTTGCTGAAAATCATCATTTAAACCTTACTCATAAACTCATATTTTGAATATTTAGAGGAAATCCCTTATCATTGTATTGTGCAAATAAAAACTATCACCACTCCACATACACACACAAATATACAACTAGTATTTTACACCGTACAACAAATCTACCAAGGAAATTACTAACAATAGACAACATAGTTTATGAAAATTAAGATTGAAAAACTTAGTCGAGCACACACACACAAGAGAAACAAATAATTATTGAATCCAGTCACATGGACAACAGCACACACATAAAAATTATTGAAGCACATATACAAGTTAGAGACATAGAAAAAGAAAAGAAACTTAACTATATCATCTCTTTGTTGGGATATCATGATAGAGCCATTGGTGCGAAGGGATCTTCCCAATCCATTACAATTAGATGATATGTTTGTATTTGTTAGACTTGCAGCAAAGCCACCTGAAACAAATGAGATGAATTTTTCAATGACATATATGATTAGTGAAAGAGATAGATAGATTGACATAATCAGAAGAATGAAATACATCATTATTAATACAATGCCTAAAGATATGGTTCACCTTTCTAAGCTTGAGAAGATGTTAAGCGGGTAGTACTTGGTGATATTGGGGTGTCAATGTCATGTGATATTGGTCAACTACAATGTCACAAGTGGCTTTCTTCTCTCACTCTCACAAGATTTCTTTTTTTTGTATGTTTGTGACATTGTGGTTGTCTAATGTCACATGACATTGAAACCTTTCACCCAAGAGCTACCCGATGTCAAGCACAACACCAACCACAAACTGTTCACACAACAATTCAGCAACAAGGAAATTGGAAGCAGAGAAAAATTATGTAAAAATAATAAAACATCATTATGCCTAATCATGACTTACCTATAACCTACAATAATAATATTACCAATAGAATACAAGAAAAAATTAGTGCAAACATAAGATAATATAAACAATAGCAATACACGTAAACACTACAATTTGTCAAATAACAATCTATAATAGCAAAAAAAAGGTTAAAAAATATTTTAAGACTATAAATAACGTCAAATTTTAAGGAGAATTGTTTTAAGTGAAAATTGGGGTTTTTTTTATTTAATGTTGAAATCTAATCAATCTAATGAAGTAAAGTCACTATCTAATGAAGTAAAGTCACTTACCATTGATTGAGGAAACGGTAAAGGATAACAAAAAGTACCCAAAATAAGGGAAAAAATGAATTTTAGCAAAACAGAGTTAAAAGTATTTTAAGACTACACATAATGTCAAATTTGAAGGAAAATAAATAAGGGTTTTAGATAAAAATTGGGGCTTTTTATTTTACAATGCAATCTAAGAAAAAGTAAGGTTACTTACATAGATTAACGGCATCCATGAGAATGAATTCGAACTGTCATTAGATCTAAAACAGATCTAGAATTGGAGAAGAAGATAAAACAGGACTGGAGGTTCCCAAAACGCCAAAACGAACAGGTAAAAGGAAAGATCTCGTTAACATGACTGAGAAAATAGTCTTCTTTTTTAGAATAGGCTGGCGTGGTGGCCGGATTGACGCCGGAAAGCAACCAGAGGCGTGGGTTTGGTTGGGAAAGAACTTCAACACTAATTCTCCTTGTTTTGAAAGAGAGAGAGAAAAAACAATTGAAATGTGTGGGTCTGTGCATTTACGTTTGAGTGTTTTAGTTCTAAAATGTTTACACACGTGTTTTAGTTCTAAACAAAAGGTATACATGTGCCAAGTAACTACTATTCTAGTTTAATTATTATTATTAATTATTAATTATTTTTCTAAGGATAATTATTATTACTCTTTCAAATAGTTCTAAAATGTTTACACACGTGTTTTAGTTCTAAACAAAAGGTATACATGTGCCAAGTAACTACTATTCTAGTTTAATTATTATTATTAATTATTAATTATTTTTCTAAGGATAATTATTATTACTCTTTCAAAAAAGGATAACTATTATTAATTAATATTATTTAGCTCTAAATAAAAGGTATAGTAACTACTAATTCGTCTTATAAAAAAATCTATTAATTCTAGTTTTATTATTATTATTACTCCATCTTCTCCTTCTATTTTTTCTTCTTTAATGAGAACTTTTGTTGAATTTTGAGAAACTCCTCATGATAAAGCTACATATAATTGACCTTGGCTGAAAACATGCCGTGGAAGATAGATTCTGACATTGTGAATGATCTGCCCTTGTGACTTATTTATGGTAATAGCAAAACTTAGTCTAACGGGAAACTTTGTTACTAATATTTTTTTTAGATGATTTAATGTCCAATCTTTAACATTATATTTTGCTCACATTTGTTACTAATCTTTTTTTTCCAGATGATTTAAAGTCTAATCTTTAACATTATTTTTTGCTCATGTTTGTTACTAATCTTTTTTTTAGAGCATTTAAAGTTCAATCTTTAACATTATTATTTTTTGCTCATGTTTGTTACTGATCTTTTTTTTAGAGGATTTAAAGTCCAATCTTTAATATTATTTTTTTGTCACGTTTGTTACTAATCTTTTTTTTAGAGTATTTAAAGTTCAATCTTTAACAATATTTTTTGCTCACGTTTGTTACCAATCTTTTTTTAGAGGATTTAAAGTCCAATCTTTGACATTTTTTTTGCTCACGTTTGTTACTAATCTTTTTTTAGAGGATTTAAAGTCCAATCTTTAACATTATTTTTTGCTCACGTTTGTTACTAATCTTTTTGGGAGATTAGTCATTTTAGTCCCTGAATAGGAAAGGAGTCGTGACTTTAGTCCTTGAATGCAGATAAATTGTAAAATAGTCCATGAATGTAGACTCTGTTAGTCAATTTAGTCCCTGAATGCAGACTCTGTTAGTCAATTTAGTCCCTAAAATTGACCAACAGAGTCTACGTTCATGGACTGTTTTGCAATTTCTATGCATTCAGAGACTAAAATGATTATTCATTTTCTATTCAGGGACTAAAGTGACTAATTCCCCAATATTTTTTTAGAGGATTTAAAGTCCAATCTTTATCATTATTTTTTGTTCACGTTTGTTACAATTGATCAAAGGCTAAGGAAGAGTAACTTATATTAATAGAAGAATAAAATAATAGGAAATAATGTTTTTTGTGGAAGTAATAAAATAATATGGAAATATTGTTTTTTGTGGAAGGGGTATGAAAATACTTGGTAATCTTTGTCGGTTGTATTGAGGGGAATAACACAGATGTACAACATAAAATCGGGTGATAAAAAAGTAACACGAGTTTCTGTTTTGTGCTAGTATTTTGTGAGTTTGATGTGTGGTTAATGGAGGTAAAAGAATGTTAACGGGGACGATTAGTGACATGGATTAGTAATCCACGTGTTATTTTATAATTAGCTTTTTTTTTGTAGTGGCCGGGGTTTGAACTCCGAACTTTGCATATTTTATGCATTGTCCAACCAACTGAGCAAAGCTCACAAGAACATTTTTTAATTAGCTAACAGTACGAACAGTTCATAAGGAATTGTGCGTAAGTTTTCTCCTTAAATTAAATTTATTTTTATCTATTTGTTACATTTGTTATTTGTATTTAAAATTAAAATTGAAAATTAAGGGTAATTTTGGAAAGAAAAGTCCAACCCAAAAATGTGCTGAAACGGGTAGTTTTCTTTATATATAATATAAATATAGATAAATAAATATAGTATAGATGACACCAATAACAATATTTATTATAGAAAAAGTTATTTGAGGGTATAATTGGAATAATAAAAAAGTAAGTATAAATATACTCATCTATTTTGTTACCTTTTTTAAATGATAAAGGAAAAAAAAACCAAACATATATATATATATATATATATATATATATATATATATTCATATCGTATTTGTTACATTTGTTTTAATATTTAAATTTATTCTTATCTATTTGTTACATGTGCTATTTGTATTGAAAATTGAGGTATTTTTGGAAGAATAAATTCAACCCGAAAGTGTTGAAAGTGGTAGTTTTCTTTATATATAGTATAGATATAGATATAGATATAGATATAGATATAGATATAGATTAATTATAATTATATTAATTATTAGTGTACAAAAATAATTAAGTAAAGATTAAAATTAAAAGAAAAAAATATTACAGTAGACTACGATATTTTTTATATTAAATTAAATAAAAAAAAGTTTATTTTTAAGGAAGGTTTTGTTTTTTAACCTCAAAAAAAAAAGGAAGGTTTTGTTATTTTATAGTGTTGAATATTGCTCTATTACCAAGGATTGTTACTATAATCTCTTATAAAAGATTATATCCACATTTTTAATCCTGTAAAAAATTTCATCGGCATTTTTAGTCTCCGTAAAATTTTCCGTCAGCATTTTTTATCTTTAGAAATGCTAAAGGAAAATTTTACAAGAAGTAACAAGTGTAATTTTATTTTGTAGAGACTAGAAATCATTTTTTTTAAATAATTAAATTTGTTTTAATACAGCTATATAAAATAAATTTTTTGTTACAAAATCACCTAAATTTTTTAATCAGTTGTTTTCTCTCTCCTCTAAAATGTATTTTTTTATTAAAAAAAGTCACAAAAGATTTAAAAAATCCAAAATGTCTAATGATTATGAGTTATTATGAGAAAATTTGTTTGTAAGTGAGTTATTATAAGAAGTTTTTTTTTGTTTTGATTATGAGTAAGTTTGTTTTAATTTTTTTTGACAAATCAAGTTTGTTTTAATGACAGTTTTTAAAGAGAAAATAATGGGGGAAGTTGAAATAAAAGACACAAAATGATATAATTTTGATGACGTGTCACAAAATTAAAATGGAGTAAGATTATATTTTTAGTAGTCATTAAATTTCATAATATAGAAGAAAGGAAATTTAGTCAAAAAAAACAAGAAGAAAGAAGGAATGAGAATGAGTGAAAAAGACGAAGGAAATATCACAGGCTATGAAATATCTTTAGCCCACGGATTACAAATGTTTTAAGCAACAATTATTAAATGCGGCGTAAATATAAGAAAACCGTGGCCAGAAGGATTTTACGCCACGCTTTCTTAAATGCAACCTATTAAAAAACAAAAGCGACGGTTTCAGTTGGTAGTTTGTCTAGCAACAACACAAATCTGTCGCGTAAAAGGAATCGGCAACGGCTAGGTTATTGCCACGGTTAATGTAGCGTGGACATATCTGAATAGGCAACGGTTTTCAACTGGACAACGGGAAAAGTATTGAAACCTGTCAACGTATACAAATCCGTGAGCTATTACCCCTTTAGCCAACGGATTGTCAGCCGTGGCCTAAAGTTTCGTTGCCTAAAGTCAAAAATGGTGTAGTGGGGCAAGTGGACACCTAACTATGAAGGTCTTTATGTTGTCAAGAAGGCTTTCTCTGGTGGTGCTTTGATTCTTACACACATGGATGGTGTTGAACTCCCAAATCCTGTAAATGCCGATATAGTCAAGAAATACTTTGTCTAAAAAGAAAAGAACAGCGTGGTAGGTCGAAAACCCGAAAGGGTGGCCTAGGCAAAAATGCGCTTCCCGGTGGATCAAAAACCCGAAAGGGCGATCCAGGCAAAAGTTAGGGACAAAAAAAAATGAATATGAAAAAGCTCGCTAAGATTGTACGCAACTCAGGCAAGAATGAGCGCCTCGATGAGCCGAAAACCCGAAAGGGCGGTTCATGCAAAAATGAGGTTGACAATAAAAGACAAGTAACTTTATCTGGCAAATCACCATCACCCCTTGGGGCATCTGCAACTATCAATGATCGTCTTCATCCGAAGCTTCTGTACTTGTGAATTCAAAATTTCTATGAAATGTAGCGGTCATCGTGTACAATGTATCACCAACCAATAAAATTACCATTCTCCAAGATTTGTAAATCCGTGGAGTCATGCCTTTGGCTGACCCTCACTCTTATACATCAATTTGAGCCTGTGCTGTTGTTTGAAGCTCTATTTTTCTTTCTACTTTCAATGCTATATACAAAATATTTTCTTTCCATTTGATAATGTCAATATCTGAAACAAACATTTTTGAAAATTGAATAATCTTTTTTTGTCTATTTTGAAAGCAAACCTGAGCAATAGAGTACATTTCAATGAAACATGCATGAATAAATGAGTGTCAATGTCTATTTCAATACATGTTACGAGCAGGTTACTCCCCAGGATGATCTGTGGTCAATGGCAAGAATGAAAAAACAGAATGAAAATGAAAAAATTGAAAAAATGAAAATGAAAAAATTGAAAAAATGAAAATGAAAGGCTCGCTAAGTCGAAAACCCGAAAGGGCGGCTTAGGCAAAAATGAGCACCCCGCTGGTTGACAATCTGTGAAGGCAATTCAGGCAAAAATGGGGCAATGAAAAGAATTTTATTCCCCGGTGAATCGAAAACCCGAAAGGGCGGTTCAGGCAAAAATGGGATTGAAAAATGAAAGAATGAAAGAATGAAATATTGAAAAGCATTGACCACAGATGCGAACGTCCAATGTTTACCCAGCACTGACACGCCTAACAACGGCGACCGGTATCCAAGAATCTTCCAAGGGTCCCTCCTCTACAAGTTTATATTGCCCTCAGCCATGGTTTTGATACGTCTTTCAACGACGGTCTCTCCAAAGAGGATTTCTATGTGAATATGTTGCAGCACGAGCCACTACGTGCCCAATCTTCCAACGTTTCATCTGCCTCTGTGAAACTTCTCTGTCAAATTACGAACCAATCATGCATTTCAAGCATTCATACATGAATAATCATGCATTTTATGTGCTCATACATTCAATAATCTTGTTATACCATACATACATATTGCATTTCCAATTTCAACTTTCAGTCCAACTCAGTTTCCACTTCCAATTCAACTCAATTTCAATTTCCAATTCAACTCAATTTCAATCTCCAATTTCAATCCAACTTTCAATTTCAACTGTCAAATTCAGTTCAATCTCAACTTTCAATCCAATTTCAATTCCCAATTCAATTCAATTTCAATCTCCGATTCAATTCAATTTCAACTCTCAATTCAATGTCAATGTCTATGTCTCTGATCGATCTCAATTTTCAATGTCTATTTCAATTTCAACTCTCAATTCAATGTCAATGTCTATGTCTCCGATCAATTTCAATTTTCAATCTCTCTTTCAATCTCAAACTTTCAATTCAATGTCTGTGTCAATGTTAATCCACTCTCAATTTGCTCTTGGGCCAACAATAATGGTCATGTCTATTTTCAAATCAAGCCAATATCAACTTACTCTCAATTTGTATCTTTCCAAATCCAATTTCCAATTCATATCTTGTTATTGGTCAAGTGGCTAGTTCGATCCGAAGAACAGCTTGTACCTGCTTATATACTTATACTTCCGGACAAACGACAAGTTCGATCCAAAGAACAGTTTGTACCCAGCCTATGCTTTGTTATCAGTCAAACGACAAGTTCGATCCAAAGAACAGTTTGCACCTACCCACATGATGTGGTAATGATCCAACGGCGAGTTCGATCCGAAGAACAGTTTGTATCTACCCTTTTGTCTATATCTCCAGCCAAACAGCCAGTTCGATCCAAAGAACAGTTTGTGCTTGTCTATCTGTTTGTATCTTCAATCAAGTGTCAAGTTCGATCCAAAGAACAGCTTGTATCTGCCTATATGTCTATGTTCCCGGTCAAGTGCCAAGTTCGATCCCAAGAACAGCTTGTACCTATCTCTTGTTTTGTATTCCTTGGTCAAGTGGCTAGTTCGATCCAAAGAACAACTTCTACCTCTGTTTTGTCCCCTGGTTTGTCTACCCCGTCAATGTCCACCTAAATCCCCAGTGATATGACGTGCTCTGTAGACCCCAGTTGTTTGTCTTGCATTCATAATCAAAATGTTGCATGACATTCATGTTTTTGAAAATCTGAGAACGTATTTTTATGTCCAAAAACAGTGCAAATGTTAATATTTAAGTGTCTTCGTCCCGTCAAATCAAAGACTTCGTCTCTTGACTCTCCGGACAAAGAAACTTAAATAGGGGCAGCTGTTATACCCTAATTTTGGACCTAAAAATACTTGTTTAAAATCTTCTTTCATCATTAATATATGTCTATTACCTTTGAACATTTGCCAATTTGTTATTGCTTACACTGACATTTTACCCTGCTTTATCTCTCAACTTAGCTTTACAAATCTTTTCAACTGTGTATTTGTCCATGTTATCTTGCATTTCAAGTCATCCAAAACATCTTTCTTGCATTTTAAGTCATTTGATATGTCTCTGATCAATTGCATATTTCTCTGCATTTTATTCCAACATTATTTGCAAAATTCATGAAAAAGGGTATTTTAGTCATTTCCTATGATAAAATTTCTTTCGATCTTTGAAAAATTGTTTGAGTTTTTTCAACTGGTTAGAATAAGTCCTTATTTCAATTCCATGTCAAAATCCATTTTAAGAATTGCATTTGAAGTCACTTTGAGTCAGTTTAGCCCCTAGGGGCATTTCAGTCTTTTCATATGTTAAAACCCTGTTTAAATTCTAAAATCTGTCTCTGAGTCTTTTGATTTGCTTGTGTAAAACTTTTGCTTTAATTCCCTGTTAAAAATCCGTTTTAAAATTGCATCTGAGTCATTTTGAGTCGTTTTAGTCCCCAGGGGCATTTTGGTCATTTCACACGAAATTTTGGCAGAGAGAGGTTACTTTAAAGTACCTCATTTAAGTAATTGGTTCGTTTTAGTCCGTTTTGTCATTTTTAATCGTTTCACGTTACGTTTATTTCAAATTACATTTTTTAAATTCAATTTTATTAATTTTTGCATTTTAGTCCTTTTGTGTCATTTTGCATTTTGGTCCTTGTCTTTTATTATTTTGCAGATTAGTCCTTTTGGTCCAAATGTGCAGTCCAGTCCACATGTCAATTTTTCATTTGTCCAAAGGGAGTTAGTTACAGTCCAGTCCACGTGGCAGCTCATTATTGGTCCAATTATCACATGTGTCAGCCTATAAAAAGCCAACTCATCACAGAGATCCACACACACAGTGACACATCACAACTACACTGCACAAACAGATTCCATCTTTCTCTCTCTATTTCTCACGGATCAAACACCACAAAAACCCAGAAAAACTTCAAGAACAATGATGAAGGTTTGAAGAATCTTCAAACCCTAACCGTTCCAGAACATCAAAATTGCATCAAATCATCGCCAACTTAACACTAAATCATCAATTCTCATCAAATTCCACCATAAACGAACACATTTAACCATAAAATTGCAACAAATCTGCAAGATTCTCAGAGATTCGTTACAAATCATCATCATCGAACCTGCTTCCCTACAATTCGTGCTCGAATTCACCATTAAAGTGGTGAATCTGAACGATCACAGAAAAGCAAGAAGAAGAGAGAAAGAAAGATCAAATTCGAAGTCGAATCTGAGAAGAAGAAGAATTCGAAGTCCATCAGAAGAAGAACAACTGAAGAACTCACAGTTCCTTTCGTTCGTCTTACCTCCGACCTAAATACAGGTATCAGGCTCTTTTCCCCTTTTCTTTCGATTTTCCTTCATAAATCCAAGCTTCTTGCTTCGTATATGTGCTTGTCGTTGTAAATCAACGTAGATCGGAGTATTTTAGAAGCTTTTCTTCAAAGAATCGTTTAAAAAGAGAGGAATTAACGAAAAGTGTATCAAAGCCGTGAAAGAATTTCCCCGATCTACGTTGATTCGAGAACTTTTTTAGAAATCTAGCTTTGGAATCGAAGAGAGGAGAGAAAGAGCTCTAGGATTATGTAATTAGTTTCTGAGTCGGCATAGTTTGAAGCTCCGACGCGGCGGCGCCACCACCGGCCACCGCGTCGGAGAAAGGAAGAAGATGAACGGAATTAGGTCGGAGAGGAGAGTCACTTGCAGACTCTCTCTCTCTAGAACATTTTAGAGAGAGGATTGGCTTTTGGTTATGAGCATTTCCTTTTGTTTTTCCTTTTATATGCTCATATGCCTTCAACGTGCGCGTGTGCTGCACGTCCTTGTTCCTACGCCTTCACAACCGTTGATTGTGCTGTTTAATTACGTGTGCGGTCCTGATTCAACCTTAGTGTGCGTCTGATTAAGCTTATTATGCGCTGCCTGGCTAATCACCGTTAGATCTAGAGTTTTGAAGGGAATGGATCAATCCAACGCCTCTGAGGCATTTGGATGATCCAAACCCACTCAGGACTCTGGGCTTGGGCCTGTTTGTTGAGAATTTCGTGATCTTGCTGCCTTTTGCTATTGTTAACATTGTCTTTTGATATCTACACATCTGTTTCATCAAAAATCCTTTAAAAATTCCATAAGTTTTTTTTTTTTTTATGTTCTTGATATTTTTCTTGACCCTTTTTTGTGATAGTTTTATGTGTAAAGTTTAAGAAAGATATATGTGGTATTTTCTTGTCAATTTGTTTACCATTTTCTTAAAATTTGTGAAGTTTTTTGTATAATTTGAGTCTAAAAATCCTTTGAAATCCTAAAAAAATTTCTTACATGTTTCTTGTTAGTTTTGTGTTAGTTCTATGATGATTTTGTATATTAAAGGTTAGTAAAAGTGTTCGTGATGTCTTTCTTGCTTACTTGTGATATTTAGTGTTAAAACTTGTGAAAATTGCATGACCTTGATCCAAATTTTTGAAACCTATTGTTGATTGGTAACATGTGGATTAGTGATGAGTCTACATCTGTATTTGATGTGTTTTTTACTATATGTTAATGTGTTGTGGTTGATTACTTGTTCTACAAGTCATGTGAACATTTGTTTGTGAAAATAAGGTGTAAAGATAAGTCTATGAATATGCCATAACTCTTGGTTTGATATTTCTTGGTAATTCTCATGTCATGGCTGAAGTGAACCCTTTGAAAATTGTCATGATATGGGGAATTAGGAGCCTTGATGCTATGGTATATTTTAGATGTACTTTGCCACTTTTAGATTAGAAGTCTTATTATTTTTTGTCAAGTTTCTAAGTAATCCTTTTGGTTATAATTTTCAATTCCTATTTTTCCTTATGCCACTAACCATTTCATTTCATGTTTCATTCGTTCATAAGCATTCCATACTTCATCTCCTCTTTCATCTTATTTCTTGCACTTTAAATTTTACCAAAAAAATTAGAATGTAAAACTTAGGAATTTTGTAATATTTTTCCCTATGCTTTTAAATTCTTGCAAGACCATAGAATGTATCTAGGGTATGATGTAATAAGGACAATGGACTCTAATGATGTACACCGACACAAGCACCGACACATGCACACACATCACATAGATATTTTTAGATGTATGGCTAGGATATGCATGTTTAGATGTATGTTTAGGATTGTATGTTTAGATGAATGCTTAGGCTTTACACTTAGAAAAATCTCTTTTCCAAAAAATATGAACAACATCACTCAAATCTTTTTTCATAATAAACCTTGGGATCAAAATCCCATTGTATTTCCCTTTTCTTTTCTTAAATAAAACCTCAATGAATTTTAATCACACTTTGACTTTCTTTTGCAAAATGACTAATTCAACCTCACAATTTCACAATCTTATGCCCTTGAGGCCTCTCTCTCTCATTCTTCAAATTCCAATTTTCAAACTTAAAATCAACCAACAAAAACAAAAACATTTTGGAAGAGAACTACGGTGGATTTGATCCCTTAAACGGGTACGTAGGCAAGGAGCAAAATTCCTTCAATTCAAATAAAATAAAAATCCAAACACTTTCTTCTCCCTCCAATTCTTCGCTTAGAAAACTCTTAGGTGTAAATATCATCTTTTAAAATAGCATTTAAAAATAAAGTGCGCGCGTAGAAAGTAAAGACGGTTCCTATAGGATACTATAGTCGTTATGGGTGCCTAACACCTTCCCGTAGCGAAAACAACTCCCGGACCTCGATTCTCAAGGGTTTTGCTTACTTTTTCCCTTCCCAAGAAAAAATGAGATATCACCGGTTAAAAAGGTTCAAACGTAATCAATGTTTGACACCCGAAAACCAAGATAAAACACAAGTCACTAAAAATGCCTCTTTTAACACATGAAATATATTACTTTTAAGCACTTATCAGTTGGCTAAGGTAAAAGTTTTAAGTATGTGTCTTTACCTAAGTAAGATGAGAAAGACAGGAATTGCCATATACGAATTGGTCAGGATGCATGAATGATGATAATGGGAAATATGTTTGGTTCAGAAGGTTGCCTTCCGTGACTCGAGTAAAGAATCAAAGCATCAAGAATGATGACCGGTTTCCAAAAAAGGTATTATCGATCAAGAGATAACCGAATGAAATGATGTGAAGAATCAAGTTTAGTGTTCCGAAGAAGAGGAACAAGTTAATGTCAAGAGGTCCAAGGATTTCCTATGAATATGTTAGCAGTATTGCGAGTATGTATATCGGTTAAAAAGGGAAGAACCCATCTTCGAAGTTAAGCATGTTATCATGAGAGAGAGAGAAGCAACTTTTGAGTGATGTGTAATGAGATTCATGCTCGTGTATGCAATACTTGTTGAGTGAAAACGATACTTGTTAAGACATGTCAAGCCATGATTTTATAACTTTTAAAGCTAAGATTGGTATTATGGAACTTGGGAACGATGCTTATTTTAAAACTCATGGAATTATACATTTTCGAAACTGATAAGATACGTCATAAGTAAACTTACTTAGGACGTACAACCTTCAGGACCAACTTGTCGTGGACAAGTTTTGGGCGAGTTGTAAATTTTTTTTTCCAAAATATAGAAACTCGTCCAGTGGTTCTGTGGTACCATTACAAATTCAGTTTTGGAAATGATAAAATCTTTTTAGTCATGTATCTATTCATTCCAAGAACCTGAATACCAGAGCTTAAGAAAATTTCTTCAAGAAAGATGCTAGAACACGTATCGTTATCATTTAACAAGAGGCGACACTCGAAAGTATGCATATGTTATGGAAACGACAATGTTCGTATAAAGACAATATCCTACAGGATACACGGAAATGTGTTAAGAGTTTTTGGAATTACTATAAAGTTTCAAGAGTATGTGAACCACAACGTTGGTTATTAGATTGTCAGATGAAGTGGCTAGTTGATTTCACTTTTACATGTCAAGCTATATGAGTTACCCATTAGTTCGGGTGTGATAAGATGCAATAAGTTCTCAAATGAGATCGGAAGATTTCTTAAGACTCGGAAAGAGAATCGTAGAATCGTTTATATGAGTAATACAAGTAAGAAGCATGTATCTCAAGGTATAGTAAGATTATGTATTCATGATAAGATATATGTATGAAAAGCTGTTTTATGTTGCAAGTAAGCACTGCAAGGCAAACTTGGTATCCGGTAGGATTCCAGTTAAAAGGCAAATCCTGAGTGTTCATGTTTATGATAAGACACCTTTATGAATGGTTTATGTTAAGCGGGTTAGATACGAGAGCGAGGCGATAAGTCTATGTGTAGCAAGGAAAGTTCCAAATTATGATGTACTAAGATAACTTTAAGTTTGAGTAATATTAAGATCAAGAAGGCTATGTTCAGTTACATGTGGGTTAAGAAACTAGATGAGGACATGATATGACGAACCCTTTGAATATGTATGAATAGAAAATGTATGGCTCAGACCAAAGATGGTAAGTTTTTGTCATGATGACTGGTAGTCGATCTCTAAATTTCGTGGACGAAATTTTTTTTTAGGGGGGTAGGGTGTAATATCCCGCATGTCAGCATCGGTATATTACCAGTCGATCGTGCCAGAGGAATTAAATTCATGGCAAAACAAGTTAATGGAAAATATTTTATGACTTGTCAGCTTTTTACGAGAAAAGTATCAGAGTCATTTTTAAAATGCTTAAGACAAGGGTATTTTGGTAATTGCTCACAAAAGGATATTTATATGTTTTTGAAAGGAAAATATCTCATTTCCCTTATCCTTTCTCTCTCTTGAGTGTTGGTAAAACATTCTCTCTCCCTTCTCTCTTCTCCCACACGCCCATCTCTTTCCTCTCCACCAAATCTATCAAAGCTTCTTCCTTCCATGACAAGTGAACCAATCTTGTTCCCTCTTGATCTCTTAAACTCTTAGAAGCTTGGATTTGTTGATTTCTCTACTTCTCCTTAGAGAAGAGAATCAAGAGTTAGGGTTTGGTTTGGTAGTGGATCAAGTGAAGGTTTATGCTTGAAGTTTCATCAAGAAGGGTTTAGTCTCAACCTCTACCAAGATTGGATATTCTTTGAAAAGATTTACATGTTCTAGGGTTTGGATCAACCTCTCTCTTCACTTTGTTTCTCATGAGATGTAAATATGGAAGTTAGGGTTGGTGATTGTTTAAGAGGCTAGGACTTTGGGAGCTTATGTTGAAGCATGTACCATGGAATTGATGGACAAGATCAAGAAATAAAGTTTGAGGATGTGAAGTGATGATGATGATGCTTGAGAGCTTTGGGATCAAGAGCAACCATTAGGTGAGTTCCATAGATAGTTTTTCCACCCTTTGGGATCATGATTATGCCTTGTTAGAACATTAAGAATATATGATAATTCTAGGGTTTTCAAGTATATGTTTAGTTGCCCTTTCTCTTGCTATGCATACTAAACATGTTTATACTTGCCAAATGAGTATTTTACAAGTATCCTATGATCAAATATGTTCCAAAACACTTAGAGACACTTGGTTTGAGGTTTTTGGGCTTAAAATACCATTTTTAAGTGTTCTGGACTGTCATAACTCAACACAGCGAGTTAATACTCGCCACGGCGAGCTAGAACTCCGAACAGGGGGTCCTGCTCGCCCCCAACTCGCCACGGCGAGCCACTGCTCGCCTCCCCAGTAGAATCACTCGCCTAGGCAAGTAAGGTAGTGATAAATCTCACTGTTTTGCTTGCTTCAGGCAGGCATGGGGTTTCGCGACGCTGTTTTCTCCGTTTTGTCTTTTTATGAAAGTAAACCCCTCAAACCAAGGTCCCAATTAGTAAACAAGAAAAGCAAGATTCATATGATAATGAGGCAAGTCTTAAGCATGTAGGTAAGGCATAGCATAAGAGGAAATCATGTCATGAATGGGGTAGCAAGTTAACCTTTAAGCGGGGTAAAACTAGAGCCTTGACATAGTTGTCAACAACTAGCATGATATTAAGAATTCCTAAAATGATATAGCAAGCATGTTAAGTTGTGGATTGATTAGTTAATCTCTCCACCATGTTTAGGAATGTACAAGCATGAACAAGTATGACTTTACCACTAATCCGATCGATCAAGGTTCTGAGGTAAACATGTAAGCATGAATAGCTTAATCCTACATGAATGACAAGTATAAGTAGGTGGCATGTCTCTTGCTATCCACAACAGGGGGATACAAGGGGTTCTCATTATGATAACGATTCAAGCCGTAAAGGACCCACATGCACCGAAAACGCAAGACTAAGATTACAACCGCATGTCGGTGCTCGTGTCTCTTGTTATCCACGTCAGGGGGATACGGAAGGTTCTCGACTCAAGGGGAACGGTTCAAGCCGCAAGGGACCCGCACGACACCGAGTGAGTCCGATTTACGTACATTGGTCATGATGAGATTGATCTCGGGGTTACTCCACCCGGGGCTCTCCGTAAAATGAACCAAGATAATGATTGTTTGTTCAACGCTAACATAATAATGAATGAACTTACGTACGATCATGTAGCTTATGTTTAAGTTTATGTTATGATATACAAGAGTGATTTCAAGTGTGTCTAAGTTAAGAGCAAGAGCATGAGATGCTACAAGCAAGTACAAGTCAAGAATAGAACAAGTAATGAATATGATATCGATGACGAGCTTAGGTTTCCCCTAATCGTCCGGTTTAGAATCGTGCCATGATTATGATATGTTTAGGCCTCGATACGTAGAGCGTATCCTTGGCAATGCGGTTTTAGATTCCCCCTCGACCGCCATGACACGTATAGGAAGAGAAACCTATAACGAGTGAGATGAGCCTATGACGGGTCTAGCATGCACTACCGTCTAGGAAAGCATTACCACACACGTATAATCAACCGTCAGGTTGTATTGTAGACACGTGGTGACCGTAGGTTTCCCATGAGGTTACCTATAGCCTAGGATTTAGTGGAACTCACTGAGACATTATGTCTCATCCCAATCCTTATTTGTTTCAGATATTAGGTTGGACGTCAAGGTAGTAGCCGGATGGATTTTTCAGCAAGAGCTCGTTCGTACCCGACGCATGAAGAATATGGATCTCAAGGATGTATTTATTTTAAATTAGACAAGTTATGATGTATTGATATTGTACAAACGCGTTTTGTTGTATATAAATCCATTCGAATGTTTTATTATGTTGTATATTTTAATGTATCCAGTACTAAATTCAACGCACGTGCTAGACTTTCTAGATACATCTGGTATGGGTGTTACAGACGAAAATAGCAGTCCGAATTTTTTCAGGGCTTTTTAGCCTGGCCCGAAAAAGCCCGCTGCCCGTTCGGGCTAAGGGCAGCCCGAAAAAAAAAAAGTAGATTATTTTTGACATTCTCTCTTCCAAATAGTTATGTTCATTTAGTATTTAAGTCATTCTCTCTTCTAAAAATTGTATATAATTATGTTCATTTGTTTTGTTACTTCTAATTAGAATGAAGGAAAAACAAAAATCAAAGCGATAGTGTTTCATCATTGTTTCTTAACTCTTGTTCTCCTGTATTGTTAAAAATGTTATGCTTTTATTCTCCACTTTTGAAACCCTTTTGCTTATGGTTGCATTGTGATTTCCTTTCTTCATTGTCAACTCAGTTTAGTACCCTTTATCTCTCTTTCCTTTTTTTAAAAATTTATTTTTACATGTGTTGGTTAATTATTATATGTGGATCTTACAAGACAATATAGTGACCACATTGTTCCCTCGAAAAAAAAATACAGTGACTATACTGATTAGCTAATGAATTTAATAAATATACTTTTTTAGTGTACAATTACGTTAATGTTACTATGTTAGTAAAGATAATTGTTATTCTCTTGGATCAAACATAATTTATCCTTTGGTCACTATAAATTTTATGTATATTTATGTTATTATGTTTTCAGTCCTTAAAAAATGAAAGAAAAAAAAAAGGGTCAGGGCTGGCCCGTTAGCCCGGGTGCCGGCCGGGCTCGGGCTCTATTTTTCCAGCCCATATTTAAACCGGGCTTTTCAGCCCGGCCCTAAAAATCCCTTGGCCCCATCGAGTCGGGCCTAAATGGGCCTGGACGCCCATTTTGACAGCTCTAGTGTTTTTATACCAAAAAGAATAAAAAGTAAAGCTAGTAGTTTCCGATGGTGTTTTGTTAGTATTGCTACCACTTTTGAATGTATTACTTATCATGATTATGGAAGGAAATCATTTTATTAGGAAGAATGATATCGGGCATGATAGATATATGCAGTTTAAGAAGATGCCTTGATAATGGCTTGTCAGTATGTGGAGTAAGACCATACGAATAGGTCGTCGTGGTAAATACTCAAGAAAATAGTATGATAAATATTTATGTAGCATCATGTTTGACATGGTTCCATATGAAATATTTCAATTATAACTCTACGACTCTTTCAATAGAGGTAATCATAAAGACTCCATATTAGATATGGAGGTAAGAGTACCTAGTTTGACTTTATGATAATTTGGAGTTATAAGGTTTATTAAATAAACTAAATTCCAAATTAAATGAATGTATATTAGTGGAGGTGCACTTAGGAAACTAGAAGATACTAATTATACATCTTCTTTGACAAAAGTTATTTGTCGCTGGAACTGGAGTATTCCTCTTGAAGGAGTGTGTCTCAGGAGCCAGTGGGAGTGATGTAGAACTTGAAATAAGTCAAGTACCACAAAATACATGTTTCTTTAAGAACGAAACATGAATTTATTCAACAAAGGGATGTTGTTAAATCACCAGTTTGAGTAGCACCAGATCTAGATGATTGATAAATCTCATATCACTAGGATGAGAAACATGACTCAACAAGGTGATACGATGTTCACGGAAGATGAGCCTGCGACTTATTTAAAGGTTGTAAAACTCTTTAATTAATTTGAGAAGTGTCTATATGACATGAGATCTTATATAGAATTCATGTTTCTTTAAGATGAGTGATATATCTCATATCACTAGGATGAGAAACATGATTTCGTCATAACTCAACAAGGTGATATGTTGCTTACGGAAGATGAGCCTGCGACTTATTTAAAGGTTGTAAAACTCTTAAATTTGAGAAGTTTCTATATGACATGAGATCTTATATAGGATTCATCTACAAAAACCAAATATGAATGTTGGTTATATCATTCAAATGAGTATGAATCACAAGATGAATGTGAGTTTTCTTAAAGAAAACAGACATGAATAATATTATGAATACCTTTACAGAGGTCAAATATATGATTTGGATCGTTTGATTCATAATTGAACAAAACATTTGTTTCTTGCGTTGTAGATTTCATTGATCCAATCTAAGATGAAAATGGTTTAATCATACCAGAAATAAAAACTAGATCTCACCAACGATTCAAATGTATACTTTGACACTTCGATTTCCTTTGGATAGAAGATCAAAAGTGGAAACTGAAAGAAATATAACCTACCAACATAGGAAGGAGTTCCTTATCTACTAGAATAGTATCTTGTTGTGTGATAGATACCAACACTTTACCAATAGATACTAAGTTAATATTTGATTGAATTTTAGTGTTATTGGGGAATTGTTGGAGTAATCCCTAATAGCCAACCTGTATTGATTGTGTTTGGCTTCGTATCATGACTTTAATATATATTTATGAATATATAATCAGCCATATTTTTTATTGATTTTGTTGTTGGAGTAAGCCCTAATAGCCAACTTGTATTGATTGTGTTTGGCTTCATATCATGACTTTAATATATATTTATGAATATATAATAAGAATTTTTTTATTGATTTTGTTTTGTTTCAAAATAATGAAGTCCCTAGAATAATTAGTCTATTTAATGGAACATTAAATTTGACTTTAATCATGAGACCCCGTTAAACTAAATGACATTATTCGTAAAGTATTTGTAGTCAGAAGCTTTACTATGAACTGGGATATCATGTAGACTGATGACCACTTCTCATGGGTCATGGATATGGGATATCATGTATTCACTTAGGTATAAATATTAGGTGTAATACTTATACTGGATTGATCCGCCATGAGAATACTAAATACTAAAAGTTATGAAAAGTGTTATAAGATATTTTCATAGTGATAGTAGTGTATTCCACCCTTTTACCTGAAACCACTATGTACACTAGATGTAGGAGTCGACTGCTTTATCACCATTCAATTTTGTCTGTAACAAGATGACCATAAAGTTTGTTAATGTGTACTCCACGAATCATATTGAGGGACATGAGTGACATAGATGAAATTTTTCCCTCCTACATAATAGGAGAAATGTCTACGGGAACAATATTGAACTGGACAAGGGTGACATACTATGTGTTGTGCTCAATTAGACATGAGGGTGAAATGGTCATTATATATGTGATCATTATCACGGAAAGGTTCACTACTACAGAAATGAGTTTTTACATCAGTTGAAAAGCACTTTTCGCATCAGGTGGCAACTGATGTAAAGTGATATGATGTGGTATGTTCACATCTTTTCACATCAGGTACGAACTGATGTGAAATCTTTTTTCCACATCAGGCCTTTATTGCACTGAAGTGGTACGCTCTCTTTAAAATTTAACAGCAGGGTTTTCACATCAGTTTTATGATAGACACTGAAGTTAAACATGTATACTTCACATCAGTCCTTTTACCCACTGATGTGAAATCCAAAAAAATTTAAAAAAAAAATGCTTTTTTTTTTTAAAACTGCTTACCAGATCAGCTTGAGACCTCTTTCCTTTTATATTAAAAATAAGACAAAAAATTATGGATATTTTTATGCTACATCATTATTTTTTATATAAAAAAGTACATGCATATATAAATACAATCAAAGAAGTTATATTATACACTACAAGAAATATTTATGCTACATCAATATTTTTTATTATACAATATTTTTTTTAAATTGTTTCAAAAATCAAAATATTTAAATTTAATAATTAAAATAATTTTAAAGTTGTGGAACATTTATAAATTATCCTTCAATACAACAGCAAAACAAAACTCTAAACATTTATAAATTATCCTTCAATACAACAGCAAAACAAAACTTTAAATAGATATATTTTGTGATCAGTTAATATATTTTATGTTTCTACATAGATATAATGGATGCATTTACCAAAACTTCATATTATATCCACAATATGACCAAGTCATATACTTATGCAAATTGCTAAGGTAGGAAATATTGCTACCTTCATAGTTTCCAATCATGACCCTTGTATTGTAGCGTTAGCATTAGGGCCTATAACTGGACTATTTTTAAGCAACACAATCCCTTGCCTTGCAGCTTCACGAGCTAACTCTTGATTCTCTAGAGTGCAAACATCCTTTGGACCAAGACGCATCAATGTTGCGAAATTGTCCGTTACAGCATTGTTAATGGATGCTTCATCCACAAGCGCTTGCTTTACTGCCCCTCCTGTATATTGGCCAAGATAACTTCCACGGTCCAAATCTAAACCTGCACGAAATCAAAATTTACATACAACCAAGATAAGTAAAGAACTAGAACAGAAACCCAGTCCGATAGTAAAGAGATACAAAAAAAAACCCAAACAAGCGATATTTGATCACATAGTTCGGCCCATTTTGCCTACATTTCAGAATTCAAAGTGGCTGGTTGGTTGGATCACATAGTATGACCAATAACTTTGCAATTAACTAACACAAAATGATTGATAATCCAACATTTTTCATTGGAATATGTAAGTACAAATTTTTCTCATATTTTGTTACCTGACAATATGGTTTTGGTTGCAGCTTCTTCAGGAATCTTGGTATAATCCTGATCTTTGAAAAGCTCTTCTACTGAGTCACAATCAGAAACTATATATCTACATTCATCACATAATAATATTCATATTATTTGGTGTGAAAACAACATGAATAATACAAGATTGTTAATAGTTGGCTACCTCGCTTCTCTTTCTCTTCGATTGAATGCTTTTCTAAGCCGAACATTGGGGCTTCTAGCTGCCATAACCTTAACTCGAGCATTACACTCCAGCACAAAACAGTAAATAGCAGCATATCACTGGAATACTATTACTGGAATAAACTTCCCTGGTGCAATAAATGAGGGATCGTTGATGTTTGTACTTTGTTGACAAGTTAATTACTGAGACTCTTGTTGTGCTAACCTAACCGAGATGATTGAATCTTATAAACGATAGATTGTTGATTCAGGTTAATGAACATAATAGTCATGTGCCTTAAAATCGCCAGCTTCATCACACAATCAGGAAAATTTGACAAATTCAATATCTATCAACAATATTCACAATGAAAAGAAAAAATTAATTTAACAAGGTAAAGAAAAATATTATTGAACTTTCTATCTTTAATCTCATTAATAATAAAGTGTACTGGATTGCAATTATTTATATATCGTGAAGTATAAATTTAGCAGTCAAGAGCAATGGATGAACCTGAAATTTAGGGTCAGCATTCTGGGCCAATGTATTTGCAAGCATACAAGTCTGCTCCATAGCAGCAATGTTGGACATGTTCATACCTCGCATTTGATCTACTGATGACAATTGAGACTGACAGATGTAACCAAGAAGGAAAAAAATCAACAAAATAATATAAAGTGGGTTAAAAATAATATAGGTCTAACATTGATTGTATAAAGATAGATAGCATCATGTTGTATAGTTTTTAGATAGCAATAATCAATAATTTCCTTACAAAGATCATACATCATATACTAAAAACTAAAAAACTTCATTATCTTGAACTAATTATCATCGTAACTTTGGAGGCCGAACTAGAGGTTGGAATGAACTAGCAAGTAGTGTTCAAGAGCCTATAGAAGATCAATCATCATAACTTTGTATTTGTATAAATACAAAGTTTTCTCATATAAGATCTTTGTCTCAGTTTACTAGTTGTCAACATGATCAAGTATAAATAAATTTAAAGGCTATACAAGCTTTCAAAGATGAAAAAATGATAACCAATCTAATAGAAAATCCAGTGTCAAACACCCCAAAACTTAATGATAAAAACAGAACAGCAGCTGCTACAGTCTTGCACCAGCAGCAAAAATGCTGAACTGTCATGACAGAAACGCGAGTGTCGTATTTCGGCCAAACACCCCAAACCAAACACTCAAAAAGCTGAAGGACAGTCGGGAAAAATCAACAACAACTGGGCGAGGAAACATCCCAACCCACATCACTCTAAAAGTTGGATAGCAGAAAAATTGGGCCCAATTTAACTCCTTGAATTAACCAAACTACACTGCTATCTGCACCCCTAAAAACCCAAAACAGCAGGGAAAAAAACATCATAGAAAAAACGGTCACCACTCAAATAACTCCCAACTCAGCCTAGAAAAAACACGCTAATAGCACTGCATAATCACAAAAACACCAGTACAGCAGAAGCTTCACGCAAAAAACTCAAAGCTCACCACAATCTCGACCCATAAACTACCTTCGAAGATAATCAACCGGGTCCCAACATCACTCATAATATAAACAAAGCCTATACTTCAATCTAGCCAAAACCCACCTCCAGTTATAGAAATAGTTTATGCTATGTAAATGATAATGTTTATACTATAAACACTTAAATAAACTCTATAACAAACAATGCATTAGTATCTAATTAAATGCTTATTTTCATTATTATGCTACATACGTGATAATGTTTATACTACGAGAGCTTAATTAAATTGTATATTAAAATATTGTGTGAACAAATTAACATTATACTATGTTATACCTTCTTGGCTTGTAAATTTCTTGCAGTTAAATATCTTCAAAATGATATTCATAATTCCAAGCTGTCCAATACTAGATGATGCATAGGACAGAGAAAATCGTCATTTTGAAGAATTCTTGTTTTTCAGATGATAAATCAGTTGAATCTGCAAATTAAGACACATCTTAATCAATAATAAACAAATTCCCAAAAAATGATTGAATATAAACCACTAGACAATGACAAGGCACAACACCACTTAAAAGCACAATAACAACAACACACCTAATGCTACACAATCAAACCACCACACTAAAAAACTAGTTGTAGCCAAAGATGCCTACACGCTTAATCACCAATACAACAATCGAAGTAGCTTGCAGTGAATTTAACTGATAAATGAACTACTTAACTATTTACTCACTGATTTCTAATTAAAAACCAGAAAATCTCCACACTGATTTCTAAATAAAACCCAAACAATCATATGGTAGAATAAATAAACTCTTCCAAAATTAACTAGCACAACAAAACTCTTTCATTTCACAATTCATGAATCAAATAAAAAAGTCATTATCAAAATGATGTATGATCTTTGTAAGGAAATTATTGTATTTGCCCAGCCATTTGCACCATGTTGTTGCTCAAATGAGTTAGCCCATGCATCGGGATTAACATATCTTTCCCCATTTTGACTGAATTCGGCAATCCATCCATCTGAAGCATGAGCACCATGTATCATGTTTCCTTGAGACTCATTCCAGTAATCTTCAAGCTCCCTATGTCTTTCAGGCATAGGTCCCTTGCCACGGACATTGCTGTCAATATCTAGACAGGACAGAAGAGCATTTACCTAAAAAGTAATACATGTGATAAGTATCGAGATACATAATCAAGACTCACTATTGCCCTCAATGAAAAGTTCAGTCTTCAGAGCATTATGTTTGTATGCAGATAATTAATTTAATAAGAGGAAAAAAAGTAAGTGGAAACTAGATGAAGGTATCCATGAATTTCCTTACTTGAGCGTGGATAAATTCTTCACTTTTATCTGCAAAGAGATGCCTGGCCATAATGCTGCTACGGTCGCGTATACATTGTTTATCGCCTTCAGATAAACCCAATACTGGAAGAGGGGAAGGATGAAAAGGTATTCCACCTCAACTGCTGTCAAGAAATGAGTGCAAAAAAGTTGATAGAACTCTTTGTCGACACTTAGCCCTATTGCAAAGAAAATAACATCAATTTGATGCCTCTTCTTATATGTTAACCATCTTAAAGCATCAAAATAATATGCCCATCAATTTGATGTCTCTTCTAAGTTTTTCAGTTTTAGTGAGCGTTTGGAAGAGCGTACTTAAGCTTATATTACAGCATAGGCATTTCGTTATAATATATACGCTCATAAGCTCCTCATAAAATCTTACACAAAAAACATATATAAAGTTTCTCCTCACTCCCACTTCAACGAAAAGAACAACTTATGCAGAAGCACTTAATGAACTTGTTAACTCAAACACATCCTTAAAACACAAAACAAGACAATCCAAAGAGGAAATGAAGTTTGAAATTACCATCCAGTGTGGGTTGATGAGGCTGTGGTGAAAGTTGTCCCCTACCATCATAGAGCCGGAGTTGACTTCTGTCGCGTTGTATTTCATCCCATGTTTCGTCAAACCCACCCGCACCCGCAGACCTAAACCTATTCAAAAACTCCGAACCCTACACCATTCCAAAATTCATTTTCAAATTCAAATAAACAAAAAACCAAATTCATTCACCCAATCATTCAATTTTGATACAAGTCAACAAATACACACATATAAACATAATTTTGAAATCCGAACCCTACACTGTTCCAAATTCGAATAAATAAACAAACCAAATTTACCAATTCATTCAATTTAGATACAAGTCAATCAAGTAACAGTTAGTAATAAATTTCCAATTATCTAAAAATAAAATAAAAATTATAAATTATTGAAAGAAAATCGATAAACAACAGCATAAAGGAGTAAATACTTTATTCTATTGAAAGAAGAAGAGATGAAGAAGTTGTAACCTGAGATTAGGGTATAGAATCGATTGGGAGCGGGAAGGAGAAAGGGTTTTGTAAACATCTTCGATTGGGAGCGGATCTTCAATTGGGAAGGAGAAAGGGTTTTGTAACCTGAGATTAGTGAAAAAGTGGACGGTTGTGGACGGTGGGGGACGGTGGGGGATTGGAATTTAGAAGAAGAAGTGAAAAAGTGAGGAAGGAAGAAGTGAGAAAGTGAGGTACGCGTAGATCTGTTTTTACGATTGAGAGGAAGGGATAAGGTAAAGTGAAAATTTGTTTTCACATCAGGCAGTTCTCAGCCACTGATGTAAAAATAAGTTAGCCAAAGTTTTCGCTTAAATTGCAAAAATGCCACCGCGTGTTTTTCCCTTCATCTCAATTATGCACTGATGTAAATGGTATATGCTAGTAGGAATTCCCTTCATTTGCTTATGCCAACTGATGTTAAAACTCACACTGTGTATCTTTCCCTTCAGATATTTTCCGTGCTGATGTGAAAACTAAAACCCCCTTGATGTTAAATGTGTATTTTGTAGTAGTGGTTTCGTCAAATCACATGACATTCTTGTCAATTGAGTGGCAACGACTATAAGTGGATATTTAGTAGCAAGGGACAATAGTATTTATTAACCAATTATATTATAATAAATTGTAATGGGTAAAAATATATTTTAGATAAAATAATAAGGGTAGAAATGGAAGAAAAAATTATAAGGTATACGTTCAAACGCTATTTGAAATAGTGTCCGGAAAATAAGTTATAAGCTCATGATAAGACGACGTTTACCAAACAGAGTTTTTTAAACGAGCTTATAAGCTATAAGTTATCCACTATAAGATAGCTTATTTGATTTACCAAACATGCCCTTAGTGTGATCCTTGGCTCAGTGGTGAGTGCTTGAGATTTAGATTTTTAATAATATTAAACATATTAAGATAATTTTAAAAAAATTTCGTTCCTACTTTTTTATTAAATTAATATTTTTTTAACAAGTAAAAATGAATTATATTAACACAAACAAATCCGTGTCCTCAGCACAAAGGCGTATCGAAAAAAACCACTAAAATTTACAATCAGTCAAATATAAGAGGTACAACATGCAAGTTAGCTTTTATTTAAAAAAACAAGCAAGTTAACTGATGCCCAAACACAAAAGGTGGCTTGACCACCACGTATGAACACCAAAAACAAAATTAGTACCTTTAGCCTTCAACCACCATAAAGAATATGATTTTACTTTATCTAGTAGATGAGATATAAAGTCCGATTGTTATAGTTTTTTAAGAAAAAAATCAATTTTTTTTAAAATAATCATTTTTTAGATTTTTGCATGTATTTGTTACAACTTTTTAAAAAAATCACAATCTAATAAAAAAATTAAAAACAACTTCAAATCAGAAGCTGTTAAAAGTAGCTTTCAAAAAATAGATTTTTTTAGAGGAGTGAAAAAATATGGTTTAAAAGATTGAGCTAATTTTGTAACAAAAAATCACTTTTATATCGTTGCATGCAAACAAACTAAATTATTCGTTAAAAAAAATGATTTTTATTATACTAGTAAACAAATGTAAAATAGATTCTGGTTTTTCATAAAATCAATAAAAAATAATCTCTAAATTATTTTATGTCAAAATCACTTTTATCTTAATCCATAACAAACGCGTCCATAGTGCTTTCTTTATTCTTAAATAATATGTTGTAACATTCATTTCACACGATCCAAACACAAAGAAGTCAAATAAGTTGTAGGAAATTACATGTTGTTACGTTCATTAAATTAATATTACAAATAAATTATTTATATTTGAAGGTGAGAAAAACACAAGAAGGGGGGGTTGAATTGTGTTTTGAAAAATTCTTCTTTTCTCCTAAAAACTGAACACACTGATCAGAAGCTAAGTGAGACAGCTTCTGAAGTGATAATCAGAATCTAAATGCAGCGGAATAAAACAGAGAGAGAGAAGAAGAACGACACAAAGCAATTATACTGGTTCCTTCCACAATCCGGAAGTAGTCCAGTCCCCCTTGCACTTCCAAGGAGATTTCACTAAGAGTAATATCTGATTACAATTGCTCAAGCACACAAGCAAGAGACTTCCTTTGCTCAAGCACACAAGCTAGAGACTTCCTTTGCTCAAGAACACAATCAAGAGACTTCCTGCTCAAGCACCACTGCAAGAGACTTCCTAACTAAACAAAATTACACAGAAAATTGTTTAAGGTTGAACACTTGATATACAATCAGAGGTGCTCACAATACAAATCAGATACAGACTCAATGGACTTAAGAATTTCTAAGATATGACTTTGAGACACAGAAATTCTAAGTGAATGCAGAACAATTTCAGCAGAGATTTGGCACTTGTAAAAGTATTGAGAGTCTGTTGTTCAGCATTACAAAATCTCCAGGTCTTCACTCCTTTATATAGAGGTGTGAAAGAGACGTTGTGAAATTGCCAGCACCCAAAGAGTCGTTGCTGAAGCTTGATCTTTCACCTTTGATCTTTTGCCTGATTTGGTTGTTGTCCTATGAAGAACTAATTTGAAATCCATTCCTTATCCAAAGGAACATCTATGCAGGCGAAGCCGTATTCTGGAGCTGTTTTCTTGTCTTGTAGCGTGGACACAAAACAGAGTAGTGGAGAACGTGGTTGTACAATTCGTACAAATGTCAACGCTTTCGTCCAAATTGCAAGCACATGCCTTCAAACACCTTTGAAATGACCGTTGCAAAATTCCACTAATCCTTTGTAGCGTTTTCGAATCCAATAGACAGCTTTTGCAGTGATAATTCTTCAATTCTTGAATCTTTGCAAATCCAGTTGATATTCAGCTTCTGGTGAAATAGCTTCTGATGAGGCAGCTTCTGATGATGCAGCTTCTGATGATACAGCTTCTGCAGCTTCTGATGATGCAGCTTCTGATGATATGACTTCTGGACCTCTTGTCTTCAGGAGCACTATTCTTACTTCAGAAGCGACTTAACTTCAGGAGCACGTTGCCTTCAGGAGCGTCCAAGCTTCAATTATGTTGTTTCCTTTGCTCTTTATTTGCTCATTCAGAACCAATGATGATGTAACTTTTTAATTATGGTCCTGTACACTTGAACAAATATTAGCTAGTCCAATTTACAATTTTTAATACCTTGTTATCATCAAAACTCTTTAAGGTTCATTGTTAAACACATTTTGTTCCAACAATATTTTATCATAAAAGTGTATATTATTTGAGGTGATATATCAAACGTTTTGTTTTGTTGGTCGGGGTTTGAACCATTGCATATATTATTCATTGTCCCTACCAACAGAGTTAAACTCTCTATCTATCAAACTTTTACAACAAGGTGGGTGGATCCAAAACAATCCATTAATTTTTGTTTTATTTAGAAGATGGATTGAAATGATAGATATGAATTTGGTGAATCAAAAAAAATTTGACAGAAATTTGGTGAATCAAATAAACATCCTAGAACTAATGAATGAATTTGTTGAAGAAATTGGGATAATGAAAAAGATTTCCATATGAGTAATGCTATTCATAGCGAGATTTTTTTTCAAGAAATTCCACGACATAAACGTGTCCATCATCAGGGCCGCTCCTACGAATTCGGAGGCTCGGTTCTGTAGGTGAAAAGAGGCCCGTAATAAAATAAAAATGTATTTTTTTTTAAAGAACAATGTTCTACTTAAATTTTTTAAAAGATAAATACAAGGTGCCGTATATAAGTGGTGCACCCAAAGGTGAAAATCACCACCATATACCTGGGGAACTTCAAATCACCCTCCCAAAAACACACGCACCTAACACTTAGCAGTACTATTAGGCTATAATTTTTTTGAGGCTCATGTCTTGGGGAGGTCCAGTTCCATTGAGCGGTTTGCACACCCCAAGGTCCGGCCCTGTCCATCATATAAAGAAAGAGAGTAAGTAGCATACAGTTCCACTTTTCATGGAATGCATGGGGAGTTATGGGTTGATTTACCAATTGCACACATTCGTGATGTACTATAAGCATTAGCCTTTCCATCAATAGCATCAATACTATATATATAAAGTAAGCTTTTTTTATGGCACATGTCGTTTCCATGTTTATTCTCAATATTTTTATTATTATTTTAATTTTTTAAATTAATATTTTATTTGACATAAATATCTCAACAAACTTCAGATATTACTTTGATCTTATCAACTAGATATTTTATTTAAGTTTTTAAATTATTTTTAATATTTATTTAGCATAAACATCTCATCAAACTACTCATTATGTTTTAATTTTTTTTTATTGGTCAAGTAGCCTAGCGGCTGGAGAAATTCACCTTAAAGGTGAAATAGTGGGGTGTCCAGGGTTCGAACCCCGGCCCCTGCATACATAATGCATTATCCCTTACATAGTGAGCTAATCATCTATAGTATCAATCAATAATCTATCTTTTATTCTATATTTATGAAAGTTTTTTTTAGAGTATATTTATGAAATTTAATGATCATCGATCCTAATCATTTGACACCACAATATATTTTCACCCTTTTGTGTCTTTTGTAACAAAAAACACTATCTATAAGTGTTTTTGTAACAAATAATTCATTTTATATAATTTTATTAAACAAACTTTTTAGAAAAATATTGTTTAAAAAAATGATTTTGTTACCTTAAACAAACATAAAACAGATGTCCGTTAAGTCTAAAATCAACTGACAATGCCGAAATTCATAGGTTTGACGTATTCACCCGGGACCTTGCAGTGTGTGAGAGTTTCAGACTTCAGTGGTATTTTTCACTTCGTCTATAAACCAAAAAAAGAATAGGATAGATTCTGATTTTTTTTATAAAATGTAAAAAAAAAAAATCTCTACATTATTGAGTGTGAATATATATATATATATATATGGGTTTTGTTACAAACCACCCTTTGGTGGTGTCTTTTATCAAGTCACACCTTAAGGTGTGATTTTCACTTTTTAGTTATAACTTTGCTAAAAGACACCTTCATAAAAGTAAGTTGGTGTCTTTTCGCAAATGCTCATAGAGTAACTTGATAAAAGACACCTTCACAAAAGATGTCTTCTATCATAACCCTATATATATATATATATATATATATATATATATATATATATATATATATATATATATATATAAAACGAGGATCTACAAAAAGAACAAATCAATTGTATCTATACTATACTATAGATAAAGAAAACTACCCCTTTCAGCACTTTTGGGTTGTATTTTTCTTTCCAAATATACCCTCAATTATCAATACAAATAACACATGTAGCAAATAGATAAGAATAAATTTAAATATTAAAACAAATGTAACAAACAAGATATGAATGTATATTTTTTTGTTTTTGTTTCTTTATCATTTAAAAAGTGTAACAAACTAGATGAATATATTTATACTTACTTTTTCATCATTCCAATTATACCCTTAAACAACTTTTTCTATAATAAAATTGTTGTTGATGTCATTCAAAAAGAATTTAGATTATATTTTTTTGTTATATTGTATAATTGTCGTTGAAATAAATAATTATGGTTATTTTGATTTTTTATAACTTGAAAGCAAAAAACATTTATTTTTTTTTAGTTTTAATCAAAATCAAAATTTCATAAAAAAACACCGTTCATAATTTTCAAACGTTAATTTTGTTAAATTATTACATTTTCATGGAACAACTCTCTCTCTCTCTCATGTTGAAAATTTTCATTTATCAAGCAACAACAATAAATTTATCAATGTTACTTTCAATTATTCTTCTTAGTTGTTTATTTTCTTATATATTAAAAAAAAATTGTTGCAGCTATTTTGAATGTGAAACAAACATTTATCTATTAATTTTACTAATTTTACTACATTCAGTTAATTTCATCCGCATGTGCATCTATTAATTTACGAGTACTTGAGATATGATTTATTTTATTCTATTCGTATGTACCCATTAAGTTATTCATCCCGTACCGATCCATGGTGAATTTTATTTGCGGATACCATGCATACAAAATTTGGATACTCTTTAATTATATGTTTAATCTGGGCAACGCTGGGTAAATACACTAGTATTTTTTAAAGTTAAATTAAGGGTATTTTTGGCATATAAGGTGTTAGGGCGTATTAAAAAAGGGCATGAGAGTCTGACCTAGTTTCTTTATACATCGTTTGTTTGTTTCGTTTCAGCCGTTCTTCATTCTCGATTTTCAATTCTTCGTCCTCAGTTGTCAACATCAATGGCGGATGAGGAGGATATCATAAGCACTTTACCGGACGAGATTCTCTGCCATATTCTCTCTTTTCTCCAAACCAAACAAACAAATGCCACATCCATTCTTTCCACACGGTGGAAACATCTCTGGCTCTCAGTTCCCACTCTGTATTTCAAAAACACGACACAGGTGGACGAGAAAAACGTTGATTTTCGATTTAACGACTTTGTATACTCCGTTTTGATGTCCCGAGATCCTGCACTTCCCATTAAGACTTTCCGTCTTAAGGTGCTATACCGCTATCCTGAACTTCACTATCCCAGTAGTAACAGTATCCCCATATGGCTCAACTTTGTCGTACCACGGGGTGTTGAATACCTTTATCTCTATGTGGACAGAGTGGGTTGTTTCCAAAAATTACCCATTAGTATTCTAACATGCAAGACACTTGTTGTTCTCAAGCTTTTTGGTTTCCGTGTGGACGAGGGTTTTTCTTCAGTTCTACTTCCTTCTCTCAAAACCCTTAATTTGAGAGAGATTCGGTTCCCTGAACTTCGAGATTTTATGTCATTTCTAAAGGGTTGCCCAATCCTTGAGAATTTACTCACATCTGATGTGCCCTTTGATCCTGAGGAATCTCTTACATCTGAAGAATGGAAGAGCTTTTGCTTAAATAACTTGATGCAAGCGGATATTAATTGTGTTGGTTCTTATTTACCATTGAAAGCAGTTCGCAATGTACAGTCTCTGAGCTTTGAATTTGATCAGGTCTGTTAATTATACTTACTATAGAATTGAATGGTAAAAAAAATATATGTTTGACTATTTTCTAACCATTTGTCTTTGTACATATTTTAGGATCATTGGTGTAATGATTTCCTTCCTACTTTTCATAATTTGACCCAGCTGGAGCTTATTTCTCTGGATTTTAGTTTGAAATTCTTAATAGAAGTTCTCAACCACTGCCCTAAGCTTCGAAAGCTTGACATTGATCCGGTTTGTTAAGGATATATCTGATTTATTTATTCATTCACACTATTTAAATTTGCGTTAGGCTTAACTCAACCCTATAAAATCAGCATATGATTGATAAATTTCGTAGTGTCATCCAGTGTGGGACTTTTAACACACACTTTTATGTGTTTTAATTCATTTTTTGTGTATTATTAACAGACGGACATAGCATGGGCATGGTCTGTAGATGACAATGAAAAATGGATAGAGCCAGATGTTGTTCCACAATGCCTTTCATTACACCTTAGAACCTGCAATCTTTTCAACTTCTTAGGCTTACAATATGAGCTTACTGTGACGAGGTATGTTTTGAAGAATGCAATAGTCTTACAAACCATGAAAATCTGGAATGTCGGACAACCTGGAATAGAAAGAAAATTATCCTCATTTCCAAGGGCCTCTTCAACGTGTGAGCTTATAGTTTATGATGATTCATGATCCATGTAAGTAGTAGTTACTCTATCATTTTTAATTAGCTAATTAGCTTCTACCATGCAATGGCTAGATTTGGTAGTTTGAACTAGAACTTTGATGTCATTAACCAGTGGCGGAGCCAGAAATTTTAGATTGTGGGGGCAATATGAAAATACTAGTTTACCAGCCAAAAAACTACAAATTATTTGAGATTCTTCAAGCTAAAAGTAAAATACACTTTACAATAATATATTAATGAAAGAGTCCATAAATCCTATCTCAATTGACAAAAAAATATTAATGAACAAAAAAATTACTCTTATCAATGACCCCTACTTTTTTTTTACTCTCATCAAATATTAATGTATTTACATTTCCATATATACAAAGTGGAAGTTATAGACTTAAGAATAATGCAAGTATTAGTGTATAATAAAAAAAAGTAATTAAGATTGCATTGAAAGTTGAAAATATCATTTTTTTTTTTACACAAAAGATCGTTTTATTTGGTGCATAAATTGAGGAAAAGTAGTTGTATGCTAAATTCTGATTTGGTAGTTTGCACTAGAACTTTGATGTCATTAACTTACCTAATTTTATTTTCATTTGTTTATGACTTCGTATCCACGTTGATTTGTAAGTAGTTGTATGCTAAATTCTGATTTGATGCATAATCATATGGTAGGAGGGAGAGTGCAATTGTTCCAAAAAAAAAAAGAGAAAGGTGCAATTGTAAATTAGTATCTCATTTTTTCCATGTACCTTCTTTATTCTTTTACAATAGCATGGAGAAAGATTAAACTAAGTAATTGTATTCTCAAATGATTCCTTACATAACAGCCTTTCCATGGTGTATTATGTTCTAATTGCTTGTATCTGTCTATTAACCTATCTTGTCCGGAAATTAATTTCTTAAACGAAATAGTATTGTATTTCTAATTACAACTGAAAAATTGGAATTGGAACTAGAGATGGGAACATTTTCATTGTGAGAATGACTTTATTAGTTTTGTGCCGGAGAGTGATAAGAGGAGGGTTTCAAGAGGGCTGAATGTGAAAATTCGAGCTGGAATGGTGTTGCTGGATGAGTATATTCTATTTGAGACCAAGGAGCATATATGGTTTTAAAAAGGGAAACCGCACATCGAATACCCTTTTAGAATAAGTTTGTTTTGAACAAAGTTGGAATGTGTTTTAAAACAGGTTAGCAACAAAAGCCAGTCTAGGGAATATGAGACCTATTCTGCGAAACAATTTGCAGGAATGGTAAATGGCACAAAGATAAGAATACATATTTCTATCATTTTATTTATAGGAAACAAACACATCCATAGTATTAGCATTTAGATGCTTTGAGCACTGATTTATTGTTGACATGAGTTGGCTGTGTGCATGAATCATGATAGTATATAGATACTGTATAAACAGAAAATCGATTTTGTTTTGGGTTGTAATAAAATGGATCGATGCAGCAATGAACTAATATTACAACTGTATTTTTCTGCATTGTGCAACAAACAAGCTATAAGTATAACATAGTGTGGTTTAATTTTCTTTACCCATTGTCTTGATAACCAATAAAATCACGCCTTTTTTGTTGAGATCCATCACTGAATTTATTATGATTCATAATATAGAACAGAAGAATGATGGATGAAATGTATATTAGTTTTAACTTTTTTCTTTCTTTTTCTATTGATTTCAGATTTCAGATAATAGAGTGAAAAATGACGATGCGATGAAAGTTGATTTCACTTGAAGGCAGGTGATTGACAATATCCGTAGAAAATTCACTCTCAATTTCAATTTTTGTGCTATTTGAATTTTTTCTAAAACTTCACTTATTTCTACAAGAAACTTGGAGTTAAATATTATTCAGAGACAAACAAATAATGTTACTCATTTGTTATAGAAATGGTATTGTCGTATGCAAGGTTATCAAAATCGGGACTTTACTTCAAGTCGAAAGGGAGTAGCAAAATCGGGACTCGTAAAATCGCAATCAAAATCGAAGGATTTTACTCAAGGACTTTTGTAGAATCGATGTAGGATAGCAAAGTCGGGACTCGTAAAATCGCAATCAAAATCGAGGATTCTACCAAAACAAAAATAATGTTAAATATATGTTATAAATTGCATATGGTCATAAATGTCTAAAGTTCAAAGTCCACAAAATACATATACATAAATGTGGGAGAAGTGAAGGAATGAAAATTTTTGGCCTTTCGGGTATTTATAGAACGAATCATGGATTCAAATTGGGTCAATTTACGAACCAGGTCAAAAATTGACCCTTATAAAAAAATGAACAAAATCCTTCAAAATCCATCAAAATCCTGCGATTTTGAATGGATTTCACGATTTTGTGCGATTTTGTGCGATTTTGATAGGATTTTGCCTGTTTTTGGGACTTTGCTATGGATTTGAGTCGATGAAGCTACGCAAAGTCGCAAAAACCAGGATTTTGAGACTTAAGTCGGGTTTTTGATAACAATGGTCGTATGCTTATTTCCAAGATCATGAACACTTGTCATTGTATTATGACTGCATATGTCATTGTATTATGACTGCATTTATGAATGAAATAAATTAGTAGTGTTTTTATACCATAAAGAATAAAAAATAAAGCTAGTAGTTTGACCCATCAGAAGTGTATGTTTCCAATGGTGTTTTGTTAGTATTGCTACCATTTTTGAATGTATTACTTATCATGATTATGGAAGAAAATCTTTTTATTAGGAAGAATGATATCGGGCATGATAGATATATGCAGTTTAAGAAGACGCCTTGATAATGACTTGTGAGTATGTAGAGTAAGATTTGTATTGGAAATTTATCGTCATTCACTGGCAGGGATATCTTTATAAGCTAGCTATTGTATTTATGTTTTTACATGGAGCACACTGCTTCTGTGTTCACAACAAAAATAATCAAGCCTTATCTCATTAAGGTAGGGGTCACTTAAATGAATCGATGACGTTATAGTGTTTTATCAAACATAAATTTTTTTTCTTCGACTCATTTATCTGTATATCCTTTCTAATAGTTTCACTTTCGCTTTTTTTTAGAGTTATTTTTACCTCTAGTGATTTGACTCCCTTCCATGTGATCTACTCTCCTTACTATAGAATTCACAGGTCTTCTCCATACTCAAACCACCTATGTCTAGTTTCTACCATCTTTTCTACTAAATTCATAGATTAGATAGAGCAAGTACAAGAATACAATCTTTTGAAGGAGAGTGATGAGTCAAAGCATCACCAAGTAATCTAACTCTAAACCTCTAGAATCTAGCAACCACGCTCATCTATGAGAAGATAAGATGGAATGAGATCTCTAAAGTTATTGACCCTAGTCATAACCTGGCCTCTCCTATTCTATAATGAATTTTTGGACCCTTCGCACTAACACATGATTGTCCTTTTACAGTATCAGTCCAACCACTACAAGTTGTACCCTTTGGTCATTTTATACATGGGCTGTCCTTATCATATCCTACCTACCCCCTGGCATATTACTTTATTATTCCTAGGATTCCAATCATTAGGGACAGCTCATATTCTTCCTCACATGTTGTTGTCTCTAAACCACGGGTTCGACAACTTGCAAAGGTTGAGTATTTTGGATTTTTGGGATATTTTGGATTTGAGGAATCTGTTGATAAACAGGTTGTGGAGGGGCGAATAAGTTTGCTATTCTCCCCATTTGAGTGGCAAATGCTTGGTAACTTCGGTTTTGAATCAAAGGATTAAACATTGTGCAAATTTGTTGTGTTAACAAATTAACCATTTCGTGGCTACTCTCATCCATTTGTTGCCTAAACAACATCATAGATTTTGTAGTTAAGGCTGGTAGAGTACATCTGCAAAAAAAAAACTAGAACTTGAAATTCTATGTGTATTGAATGGCATGAATGGATTTACATGATCTGTGGATGCAGACGCATTATTATGCAAATTTGCCACCATCGCAGTTGGCATACCATAAAGTTGTTCCCTAGACAGATTTTGCATAGTTATGAACCTATCATCTAGTCTAGGTCTAACTTGAGGATGAGGAGACCTTTTCACATTGGTAGACGCAGAGGCACAAAGGTTCCTATTTCTGGTCGTGTCATTGTAGCGGTTGTTGTCGGGGCGGTTGTGGGACCGGTTACTCACATTTCCGTTGAAACCGACATAGCCATGGTTGCCCCACGACCGTTGATACACTAGCACCCTAAGTAGGGGCAGATGCCTGTGTAGATTGTGTTTGTGAAGGTGATGACGCATAAGCACCATTACTAGTGTATTTAGTCATTATTTTCAAAGTTTTACCACTTTTTAAATGCATGAACAAACAAGAGTTTTTCTCAGAAAAAGTTAACTACAAATTGTTGCTAATTTCAGAAAACAGTTTTCACAAGAAATGATTTAGAAAAAAGTTTGAAAAGTTGTGGAAATTTCTTCCAAAAAGTTTTTTTTAAAAAAAAGAATGCACAAACAGGGTTCCACCGGGAGTGTCAATTTGTTCACCGGTGTTTTTTGTAATCAAGAACGGCTGGTTTTGATTATTACAAGCAGGACCAAACCAGAAATCACATAACATGTTGTGCAAAGTTTTTCCAGAAAAAGAGTGAACGTTCATCAAATTCATAAGTTGCTTTATGAACAAGACGAATATGTATGGCGTCCTTCGACTGAAAAAAGGATAAAATAAAAGGAAACGCAGTAAATGCAAATAAAAGACTAAAAGTTTAAAACGCAGAAACTTAAAGACAAGGTAAATTGCATTGCATTAAAATAAAGGTGGTTCGTTAAATCAGTTTACATACATTTTGTACAACTTTTTCCTCTAACACCCCCCCGGCCCTAACATAGTTCACATTTTGCCACAACCAACTGTCCCCCTCATCACCATACTTCCACAAGCTTCCCCTGTCCTCCAACATCCTCCACACTTATTTACCAAGAAGAGAAAAATTAAACTCCTTAAGCCTCTTAACCCTCATACCTCCATTCTCCCCATGTAAACAAAAAGTATCCCATTATACCCAAGACAATTTCCTAACATCCTCACCCCACCCCCCCCCCCCCCCCCCCCCCCCCCCCCCCCCCCCCCCCACACCATGAAGCCAAGAACCTACCACATTAATATCAAACATGCTTTTCTTTCTTCTAAACGCGAACACTTGCCCAACTTTTTTCACCAATCAAGAGGATATCGTCAACAAACTGTAAATAAGTTACAGACAAATATTTTACGCCCCAACATTGTACCCATTAAATAATTCATTATCCATTATCACATTCATCATAACATTTAATCTTCAACAACTACTAGAAAAATGACATGTTTTCTTACATGTGCACATTCTATTCATTCTAAAAACATATTCTTGATTAATATTTCAATGTACACAACTGAGATTTCTTTTATTTTCATATGTTAGGTACATGTTATAATACGAGTAATGATTATTTATTATTTCTGAGATATATGAATTTTTAATGATATTATACTTTTTTTTTTAAAACCGACTAATCTAAGAAGTTCAATGACAATGAATATCATATATATAATCTGGACAATAATATCATATATGTAACCCGGGCAACACTGTGAAAATACGCTAGTGTATGCGTATATATGAAAAAATGACATAAGAGGAGTGCTATATTTGTCACAAATATATATATAAATAAATTATGTGAGAAATATTTGTCACTAGCCATAAAATTAAATACATCTCCCTAATATCTCCCCTTTGTTACGTTCTCCCTTATCTTAGGTTTGTTACATTCTCACTTATCATTAGTTTAAATACTAGACTTACCTTTGTGCTTATCTTAGGTTTGTTACATTCTCAGTTATCACTAGTTTAAATAATAGACTTTTTTTTTTTAAGGATGTTTAAATACTAGACTTACCTTTGTTCATTAGTAGATAATACAATCTTTTTTAAAATACTAGTTTAGAGACCCGGCATTGCCCCAGGTTAGATATTAAATAAGTTTAATAAGTTTGTGTAAACGAATACACGTGTCAATATATTAGATTGAATTTATTCAAATTTAAAATTATAATAATATCATAAAAATAAACATAAATGATGAGATGAATGTTCAATGCAAAAATAAAAAGTGTAACAAAATCAGTAATGAATTAGTCCAAGTGGTAAGAGTTTTGGGTCCCTTTAAACATGTGGTCATGAGTTTGTTTCGTGGCCCATGCGTATGAGAGAGAAAAATCGATTGAAAGGGAAGAAAGTGGTTGAAATAATAAAATTGGTGTTTGGCAAACCTGAAGAAGGAAAAACGTTAGATAAAAAGATGGTTTGGGGTTTCTGCTTGTGCTCAAAATATGTAAATATGTGATTAACGAAAATTTATTTATTTATAGTTAACATTTGCATTAGAATATGCTGCTCAAAGATAACATAATAACTAATCGAACATTTTTTTATCAAAAAAAATAAAATTAATCGAACTTTTTTTTCCTCAAACATAAAAACTAATTGAATGATATAGTGCTAAAAGATTAGTAATAACTAATTGAAGCTTATTTTCCTAAAAACAAATAAACAAATTGGAGTCTTTTAATCATAAAATAAGATCGTATATGTAAACTTTGTTGAAAGTATTATGTGTAGTTTGTTGAGATATTTCTGCTACATAAAATATTAGAAATTAAATAAAAATTTAAAGAAAATATTGAGTGGATAAGATCAAAATGTTGTTGAGATATTTATGTTAAATAAAATAGGGTTAATTAAGTTTTTAGTCCCTATAAATATTCAGAGTTTTGTTTTTAGTCCATATAAAATAAAATCACACTTTTTAGTCCCTGTGACATTTTCCTTAAGCATTTTAGGGACCAAAAATGTTGATGAAATTTTTTTACAGGGGCTAAAAATGTTAATGGAAAAATTTCATTGGGACTAAAAATACTGATGAAAATTTTTATATGGACTAAAAAGTGTGATATAATTTTATAGGGACTAAAAACGAAATTCTGAATATTTACAGGGACCATTTACTTAATTAACCCAATAAAATGACATAAAAAAAAAATTAACCCAATAAAATATTGATTTTTAAACATAGAAAAAATAATAAAAATATTGAGAACGAATGTGGAAGTGACACGTGGCATAAAAACCTTATTATATATATACTATTGATATTGATTGATATCGTATGCAATTTGTTGAGATATTTTTGTTACATAAAATATTAGGAATTCAATAAAAAGTTAAGTAAAATATTTAATAGATAAGATCAAAAATTTGTTGAGATATTTATGCCAAATTAAATATTGGTTTTAAAAAATAGAAAAATAATAAAAATATTGCGAATAAACGTGGAAGTGACACGTGTCATAAAAAACCTTATTTTATATATATACTATACTAATGATTGATTGATATGTATTTTGTTGAGATATTTCTGCTACATAAATTATTAGAAATTCAATAAAAATTAAAAAAAAAATACTGAGTGCATAAAATCAAAAGTTTGTTGAGATATTTATGTGAAATAAAATATTGGTTTTTAAAAATAGAAAAAATAATAAAAATATTGAGAATGAATGTGGAAGTTGTTGGAACAAAATGTGTTTAACAATGAACCTTAAAGAGTTTTGATGATAACAAGGTATTAAAAATTGTAAATTAGACTAGCTAATATTTGTTCAAGTGTACAGGACCGTAGTTAAAAATTTACATCATGTAAAGGTTCTGAAGAACAAAAAGAGAGCTAAGGAATCAAGAAAAGGAAGCTTGAAAGCATCTGAAAAGAAGTGCATCTGAATATGAAAGAGCATCTGAAGACAAAAGTGCGCCTTGTTTTATCTTGGTGTTTCGGGTGTCAAACATTGATTACGTTTGAACCTTTCTAACCTTTGATATCTCATTTTTTCTTGGGAAGGGAAAAATAAGAAAAACCCTTGAGAATCGAGGTTCGGGAGTTGTTTTCGCTACGGGAAGGTGTTAGGCACCCATAACGACTATAGTATCCTATAGGAACCGTCTTTACTTTCTACGCGCGCGCTTTATTTTTAAATGCTATTTGAAAGTGATATTTACACCTAAGGGTTTACTAAGTGAAGAATTGGAGGGAGAAAGAGTGTTTGAATTTTTTATTTTATTTGAATTGAAGGAATTTTGATTCCTTGCCTACGTACCCTTTTAAGGGATCAAATCCATCGTAGTTCTCTTCCAAAAATGTTTTTGTTTTTGTTGGTTGATTTTAAGTTTGAAAATGAAATTTTGAATAAAGAGAGAGAGGCCTCAAGGGCATGAGATTGTGAAAATGTGAGGTTGAATTAGTTATTTTGCAAAAGAAAGTCAAAGTATGATTAAAATTCATTTGAGATTTTTATTAAAGAAAAGAAAGGGAAAATGAATGGGATTTTGGATCCCAAGGTTTATTGTGAAAATGATTTGAGTGATGTTATTCATATTTTTTTGGAAAATTGATTTTTCTAAGTGTAAATCCTAAGCATTCATCTAAACATGCAATTCTAAACATACATCTAGACATGCATAACCTAAGCATACACCTAAAGTAACCATGTGTAGTGTTTGCATGTGTCGGTGCTTGTGTCGGATTACATCATTAGAGTCCATTGTCCTTTACATCATTTCCCTACATACACACTACTTTGTGAGAATTTAATCTCACATGAATGAATTAAAAGCAAAATAAAAGTGAAGAAGTGAAATGAGAAAGTGAGGTGGAATATGTTTATGATGTATGAGACATGAAATACAAGGAAATGGTTAGTAGCATAAGGTGTAATATGATAAAAGTAAAGCAAGAGAAACACTATACCAAGAACATAGAGATCAACACAAGATAATGCAAAATATAGCTAAAAAACCACTTCAAAAACACAAATATCCTATGGCCTAGGATTCCCATAATTCACCACATTTTTAAAGGCATAAACTCAAATCTTAGAATGAGAATCAAGACAACATGATGAACTTGACATTTTTAAACTGAATTTAGACATTATGCATTATTTATTTACAAACATAACTTGCAAACCAAGCAATTAAGCAAAGTTCACACACATGCAGCAAAAGCACATACAAACAGTAGTTAAAGCTTCACAAAATCATATGGTAATAGATCACAAACTTTTATCAAGAAATTGGGACTAGAATCAAGCAATTTTCACAAGTTTTTAATACAAAACATCACAAAATTAGCAAGAAAATCATCACATTATTTTTATCAACTTTTTTAATATGTAGAATCATCACAAAAATATCACCAAAATTAACAAGAAATGCACATGAGAAATTTTAGGAATTTTATAGTACAAAAATGAGCAGGCAAGGGTTCAAACAGCAAGCAAACAAGTGAACATAGCAAAAATACCAAAAAACGAAAAAAGAACAGGAAGCCTAGGCCCAAACCCAAGCCTGCATGGATCCTGGATCACAAGGGAGGCTATGGAGCGTTGGATTGATCCAAACGGATCAAACCCTAAATCCTGTGGCTACGAATGAAAACCAGATGGACCAAGAATGAACCGGACCGGTTCAGGGGCCTATAAAACCCCAAACCTACCGGTCCAATTCATTTCCTACGTTCACTTCTCTCTCTTCTCTCATCCTAGCGAGAGAAACTCTCACCTCTCTCTTCTCTTCTGGTCGTCTTCTCCGACGAACACAACGGAGGAGGTACGGTGGCCGCCGGTGGCGCCGCCATACCTGAACTCTTTTTCTGAAAAAACTTGTGTCGTTGTGTTCGTCTTTGATTTCTCTTCATGGTTTTCGAACTCGTTTTTTGAAACAAGGCTTAAATTTGAACAGATCTACGTTTGAATCTTACGTTCTAGGGTTTCAAATCTTTTTCTAATCTTCTTGAAACTAAACCCTAACTTGACCTATTTTCCACGCTGATGATGATTATAAACTCTAATCTTGCAAATAAACGGTGAATCTTCATGATTTTATATTTTAGGGTTTCGTTTCAAACTTTTTTGAATCCTTTCGAAGTTTTCGTTTCGGTTCACCGTTTATTTTCAATTTCGAGCCTTCGATGATGATTTAGAGTGAAAAACGAGAAGGTTTTTGTGTGTTTACCTGGATTTGAATGGAGATTTTGAGTGAGAAGACGAAGAAGATCTTCTCGTATCTTTTCTAGGTCTCTAGTAAGTGTTTCGTTGTTGTTCGTCTTCTTCTTCTCTGGTTCACTTCGAATTCGATCCCTCTTCTTCTCCCTTTCACCAAAACCCTTCGTGATCGCAAGGAATTCGTCTTTGTACGAATTCTTGCTTGAATTGCGAAGGTGAAGGTTCAATGATGATGATTTTCAAAGAAAATCACTGAGAATCTTCTGTAAATTCGAACCACTTTTGCTGAATTGAACACATTTTGTTTTGATCTTCTGGAACTTTGAATTGATTTCGTATGTTAGATGATGAATTTGATGGAGAATTGGTATGAATTTGAGAGTTTGTGGTGGTGATTTGAGATGGTTAGATTCTGTTACGGCGGAGGAAGTGGTGGTGGGAAGTTTGTTACGGTGGTTAGGGTTTGGAGAAGAGAGAGAAAGTTTGTTGGAACTTTCTGTGATGATGTGTCAATGAGTTACTGGTATCTCCTCTGTGCTGGGCTTAGGTGGCCTTTTATAGGCTGCCAAGTGGCCCCTGGACCAATGGCCTGCTGACATGTGGCGTGGCTTGATGACTTGGACAAGGAGGGACCTTTCTGCAATTTTAGAAACTTTGGGGACCAATCTGCAATTTGAAAAAAAAGGACTGCAATATTTTTAAAACTGAAGGACTTAATTGCAATTGACCTAAAAAAAAATAAAAAGTTGACCTAAAGGGACTAAAATTTAAATTGCAAAAGATTCTAAAATAAAAATGAAACAAAAGGACTAAAATGCAATTTTTTAGAATTTTAGAAATTTTTAAAAAGAAATTAAAAATAAAATTGGTTAAAATTTGGCAAATTGGCAAAAACGTAAAGTGAAACTAAATAAAAAACACAAAATGGACTAAAACGAACCAATTACTTAAATGAGGTATTTCAAAGTAACCTCTCTGTGCCAAAATTTCGTGTGAAATGACCAAAATGCCCCTAGGGACTAAACTGACTCAAAATGACTCAGATGCAATTTTAAAATGATTTTTAACAAGGAATTTAAGCAAGAATTTATTCAAACCAATTGAAAAGACTCAGAGACAATTTTTAAAGATTAAACAGAGTTCTAACACTGGAAATGACTAAAATGCCCCTAGGGGCTAAACTGACTCAAAGTGGCCTCAAATGCAATTTTAAAATGGATTCTAACATGGAATTAAACAAGAATTTATTCAAACCAATTGAAGGGACTCAGGGACAATTTTCAAAGATTAAAAGGAATCTTAACATAGGAAATGACTAAAATGCCCCTAGGGGCTAAACTGACTCAAAAATGACTCAAATGATATTTTTGGAATGACTTTGACATGAGATTGAAGCAAGGACTTATACAAACCAATTGAAAAGACTTAAACAATTTTCAAAAAATGAGTTTGAATACAGGAAATGACTAAAATACCCTATTTTATGAATTTTGCAAATAAAATTGAAATAAGATGCAGAGAAAAATGCAATTGATCAGAGACAAATTCAAATGACTTAAAGTGCAAGAAGAATTGAGCTAGTATTTTTAGGTCCAAAATTAGGGTATAACAGTTGCCCCTATTTAAATTTCTTTGTCCGGAGAGTCAAGAGACGAAGTCTTTGATTTGACGGGACGAAGATACTTAAATATTAACATTTGCACTGTTTTTGGACATAAAAATACGCTCTCACATTTTCAAAAACATGAATGTCATGCAACATTTTGATTATGAATGCAAGACAAGCAACTGGAGTCTACAGAGCATGTCATATCACTGGGGGTCTAGATGGACATTGACAGGGTAGACAAAACAGGGGACAAAGGATAGGTACAAGCTGTTCTTTGGATCGAACCTGCTACTTGACCAAGAGATACAAACAAGAGATGGGTACAAGCTGTTCTTTGGATCGAACTTGCCGCTTGATTGAAAACACAAACAGATAGGTAGTTACAAACTATTCTTTGGATCGAACTTGCTGTTTGACCGGAGATATAGGCAAAAGGTGGATGCAAGTTGTTCTTTGGATCGAACCGGCCGCTTGATCATTATCACAATATGTAGGTAGGGACAAACTGTTCTTTGGATCGAACTTGTCGTTTGACCAATAACAAGGCATAAACTGGGTACAAACTTTTCTTTGGATCGAACTAGCCGTTTGTCCGGAAATATAGGCATGTAAGCAGGTGCAAACTGTTCTTTGGATCGAACTAGCCACTTGACCAATGACAAGACATATAGGAAGATACAAATTGGAAGTTTGATTTGGAAAGATACAAATTGAGTGTAAATTGATATTGACTTGGTTTGAAGATAGACATGACCATTTTCGTTGGCCCACAAGCAAATTGAGAGTGGATTAGCATTGATGGAGATATTGAATTGAAAGTTGATTTTGAATGAGACATTAAAAGTTGAAAATAATCAGAGACATAGACATGGACATTGGCAGGGAATTGAATTGAGAGTTTAACAGAGACATAGGTATAGACATAGACATTGGGTTGAGGGTTGAAATTGAGTTGAGAGTTGAAATTGAATTGAATTGGAAGTTTGAGATCGAATTGGACTGAAATTGAGATTGGGTTGAATTGAAATTGGTGTTGAGTTAAATTGGAAGTTGAAATTGAATTGGAAATGCAACATGTATGCATGGTATAACAGTGTTATCAAATGTATGAACACATAGAATGCATGATTATGCATGTATGGATGCTTGGAATGCATGATTGGCTTGTAATTTGGCAGGGTAGTTTCACAGAGACAGACAAAACATTGGAAGATTGGGCACGTAGTCGCTCGCGCTATAACATATACACACAGAAATCCTCTTTGGAGAGACCGTCGTTGAGACGTATCGAACCCATGGCTGAGGGCAACGCATCACATCACACATACACAACTTGCAGAGGAGGGAACCTTGGAAAATTCTTTCGATACAGGTCGTCGTTGCTAGGCGTATCAGTACTGGGTAAACATTGGATGCTCGCATCTGTGGTCAACGTTTTTATATTATTTTCATTTTTCATTTTTCAATCCCATTTTTGCCTGAACCGCCCTTTCGGGTTTTCGATTCACCAGGAATAAATTCATTTCATTGCCCCATTTTTGCCTGAATTGCCTTCATAGGTTGTCAATCAGCGGGGTGCTCATTTTTGCCTAAGCCGCCCTCTCGGGTTTTCAACTTAGCGAGCTTTTATTTTCATTTTCATTCATTTTTCTTTCATTCTGTTTTTTCATTCTTGCCATTGACCACGGATCATCCTGGGGAATAACCTGCTCGTAACATGTATTGAAATAGACATTGATAGACATTTATTCATGCATGATTCATTGAAATGTACCCTATTGCTCATGTTTGCTTTCAAAATAGACAGAAAAAGATTTTTCAATTTTCAAAGATGTTTGTTTCAGACATTGATATTATCAAATAGAGAGAAAATATTTGGTATATAGCATTGATAAATGGAAAGAAAATAGAGTTTCAAACAAAAGCACTAGCTCAAATTGATGTAGGAGAGTGAAAGTCAGCCAATGGCGTAACTTCACGGAATTACAAAGCTTGGAAAATGGTAATTTTATTGGTTGGTGATACATTGAGCACGATGACCACTATATTTCATAGAAATCTTGAATTCACAAATACAGAAGCTTCTGATAAAGACGATCGTTGACAGTTGCAGATGCCCCAAGGGGTGATGGTGATTTGCCAAATATAGTTACTTGTCTTTTATTATCAACCTCATTTTTGCATGAACCGCCCTTTCGGGTTTTCGGCTCATCGAGGCGCTCATTTTTGCCTGAGTTGCGTACAACCTCAGCGAGCTTTTTCATATTCATTTTTTTTTTGTCCCTAACTTTTGCCTGGATCGCCCTTTCGGGTTTTCGATCCACCGGGAAGCGCATTTTTGCCTAGGCCGCCCTTTCGAGTTTTCGACCTACCACGCTGTTCTTTTCTTTTTAGACAAAGTATTTCTTGACTATATCGGCATTAACAGGATTTGGGAGTTCAACACCATCCATGTGTGTCAGAATCAAAGCACCACCAGAGAAGGCCTTTTTGACAACATAAGGGCCTTCGTAGTTAGGTGTCCACTTGCCCCTTGGGTCGGGTTGCTGGCTTATCCTCCTTTTCAATACAAGTTCGCCTTCCTTGAATTCTCGAGGACGGACTTTCTTGTCAAAGGCATTCTTCATTCGCACTTGATACAACTGTCCATGAGCCATAGCATCCATGCGTTTCTCGTCAATCAAATTCAACTGATCATACCCACTTTGACACCACTCAGCTTCAGTCAATTTTGCTTCCATGATCACTCGAAGAGATGGAATCTCCACTTCTAGAGGGAGAACTGCTTCTATACCATATACAAGAGAGAAAGGAGTTGCCCCGGTTGAACTACGCACTGTAGTACGGTAACCATGCAAGGCAAAAGGTAACATCTCATGCCAGTCTTTGTAAGTAGTGACCATCTTCTGAACAATCTTCTTGATATTCTTGTTGGCGGCCTCAACTGCACCATTCATCTGAGGTCTGTAAGGAGAAGAGTTGTGATGCTCAATCTTGAATTCATCACATAAAGCTTGCATCATGTTATTGTTCAGATTGGAGCCGTTGTCAGTGATGATCTTGTTTGGAACACCATATCGACAGATGATATTATTCTTGATAAACTTGACAACCACTTGCTTGGTCACATTTGCATAAGAAGCAGCCTCACCCCACTTGGTGAAGTAGTCAATTGCCACCAGAATGAAACGATGTCCATTAGAAGCCTTCGGTTCAATTCTTCCGATCATGTCGATGCCCCACATAGAGAAAGGCCATGGGGAAGAGATAACATTGAGAGAATGTGGAGGCACATGAATTTTGTCAGCATAGATTTGACATTTGTGGCATCTCTTGGCATGTCTGTAACAGTCCCGCTCCATAGTCATCCAGTAATAGCCGGCTCTTAACAATTTTCTTGACATAGTGTGACCCGAAGCATGGGTCCCAAAAGTACCGTCATGTACATCATGCATCAATTTCTCAGCTTCTTGTTCATCACCACACCTTAACAAGACCATGTTGTAGTTCCTCTTGTATAGGATTTCTCCGTCCAAAAAGAACCTACTAGCCCATCTCCTCAAGGTCTTTTTATCCCTGTTGGAAGCACCAGGTGGATATTCACGTTTTTGCAAGAATTGTTTGATGTTGTAATACCAAGGCTTTCTATCATTCACATCTTCATCAGCATGATTTGGCACATTTTCAATAGTAAACACATGAGCGGGTCTGTCAAGACGCTGCATCTTGATTACGGGCACGTCGTTCCAGTGATTCACACGAAACATGGAAGACAAAGTAGCAAGAGCATCAGCCATCTGATTTTCATCCCGAGGGATATGGTGCAGCTCAACCTTTGTAAAGTATGTCAACAGACGTCTTGCATAGTCACGGTATGGAATTAGCTTCTCATGATGAGTCTCCCATTCACCTTTTATCTGATTAATGACAAGTGCAGAATCTCCATATATGTCAAGGTGCTTAATTCTCAAGTCAATTGCTTCTTCAATTCCCAAGATGCATGCTTCATATTCAGCCATGTTGTTTGTGCATTCAAAAGTTATTCGAGCGGTAAAAGGGATGTGGTGCCCCTGCGGAGTTACAATAATGGCCCCAATTCCTTTACCATAAGCATTGACAGCACCATCAAAGACTAATCCCCACTTGTTATTGGGATCTGGCCCTTCACTGATCAATGGTTCTTCACAGTCTTTTGCTTTCAAGTACATAATATCTTCATCAGGGAATTCAAACTCAATCGGCTGGCAATAATGAAGAGGTTGATAAGCAAGGTGTTCAACAAGGATACTGCTCTTGATTGCTTTTTGAGCTTTATACACAATATCATATTCGGACAACAACATCTGCCAACGTTCAATTTTGCCGGTAACAACAGGCTTTTCAAAGATGTACTTGATTGGATCCATTCGGGATATCAACCAAGTTGTATGATTCACCATATAATGACGCAGGCATTTGGCAGCCCAAGCTAAAGCACAACAAGTCTTTTCAAGCATTGTATACCGAGTCTCGCAGTCGGTGAATTTCTTGCTCATATAGTAAATAGCATGCTCTTTCTTTCCAGTCTTGTCTTGTTGTCCGAGAACACAACCCATGGATTCATCCAACACCGACAGATACATAATCAAAGGCCTTCCTTCCACTGGCGGGACAAGGATAGGTGGTTCTAACAGGTATTCTTTGATGCTATCAAAAGCTTCCTGGCATTCATTATTCCATACAACAGGCTGATTCTTTCTGAGCAGTTTGAAAATTGGTCTACAGGTGGCAGTCATGTGAGATATAAATCTTGAAATGTAATTCAGGCGTCCAAGGAAACCTCTGACTTGCTTTTCAGTTTGAGGGTCCGACATCTCTCTGATGGCCCGGACTTTGTCAGGATCAACTTCAATGCCTCTTTGGCTGACAATGAAGCCTAGCAATTTTCCAGATCTTACGCCAAATGTGCATTTGTTAGGATTCAACCGGAGCTTGTACTTTCTCAATCTTTCAAACATCTTTTTCAAATACACCACATGCTGCTCTTCATCACTTGATTTCACAATCATGTCATCAACATATACTTCAATTTCTTTGTGAATCATATCATGAAACAGAGTAGTCATACCCCTTTGATAGGTAGCACCAGCATTTATCAAGCCGAAAGGCATCACTTTGTAACAAAATGTCCCCCACGGAGTGATAAAGGACGTCTTTTCTCTATCTTCAGGTGACATCCGTATCTGGTTATAGCCGGAGAAACCATCCATGAACGAGAACACTTTAGACTGAGCAGTACTGTCAACAAGCACATCAATATGAGGTAACGGAAAGTTGTCTTTTGGACTGGCTTTATTCAAATCTCTGTAATCAACACACATTCGAACTTTCCCATCCTTCTTTGGCACTGGGACAATGTTGGCAATCCACTCAGGGTATTCAGCCGTCATGAGGAAACCCGCATCAATTTGGTTTTGCACCTCAGCCTTGATCTTAAGAGCCATGTCTGGACGAGACCTTCTCAGTTTCTGCTTGACAGGAGGACATTCAGGTCTTGTCGGTATCCGATGTTCCACAACTTGGGATCTAGACCCGGCATATCTCCATAGGACCATGCAAAGACACCTGGATAATCACGAAGTAGCTGAGTGATCTTCTTTTTTACTTCTGGCTCAAGTGCGGCACCAATTTTGATCTCCCGCTTGTTTTCCTCAGTACCCAGGTTGATAAGCTCAATCTCTTCCTGGTGAGGCTGAATGACTCTTCTTTCTTGCTCAAGCAGTCGAGTGATCTCATACGGTATCTCTTCATCATCATCCTCATCTTTAGCTTCACATACCGGGAACTCAAGATTTGGGGGAAACGTAGGGTTACCGTGCTCAACGGGTTTATTATGGTTCAATCTGCATAATATGATTGGGATGATTTTAGAAAAGTTTTTTTTCCTATGCAGATTTTTGAAATTAATAAGAAAATAAAGATATTTTGGTTTTTTCTGGCATTACCATTATTTCCAAGAAAAAGGCACTAAAAGTGAAAAACAAAGAGTCGTGGAAAAAACGACAATTTTTTATTAATAACGGCAATGCCGAAACAAACATGCCCTTACAAAGACATCACTTTCGCCTTGGGCAGAGCGAAAGGATTGTTATTTTGAAAACAAAAAAACATGAGCAACAAGACACATTACACGGAAGCATGCATGACTAAAGGAATGTCAATGGCCTCCCAATTTCTCACAGTGCCTCCTGGTACAACAAACACAGGCACATAACTACTTTCAGCAGCATCTATAACATTGATAAACCCAGCACATTAGAAGGTTCCTGTTGAAACGCCTGAGGTTGGGGAGAAACCAAGGCCCTCTTTGCGCTTATTCTCCAAGATCTGTATCACTTTGCCCTAGCCAGCAGCTTGCCCTTCTTGAACAGCCTTCTGGGCATCTTTCAATGAGGCCATAGTAGCATTAGCTCTTCGAGGCTCCGCACCTTCAATAGTCAACCCTTGAAATGATGTCCCTTCAGCGGACCCATTCCTTACAAACTTGAGTTTCTGATGTAGAGTAAAAGTTACTGCCCCAGCGTCGTGAATCCACGGCCTTCCAAGGAGGCAGCTATAGGAAGCATTGATGTCCATAACCTGGAAAGTGATCTGGAACGTCTCAGGACCAATGGTGATTGGCATATCCACCTCACCAAGAACATCCTTACGGGATCCGTCAAAAGCCTTAACCAAGTAACTGCTTCCCCTTAGGGAAATTCCATGATGGCTCAACTGTCTCAGTGTAGATTCAGGCATTACATTCAAAGATGACCCGGTGTCCACCAGCACGTTGGATAGCATATCAGATTTACATTGCACAAAGATGTGTAAAGCTAAGTTGTGGTGTTTCCCTGCTTCGGGGAGTTCATCATCACCAAACCACAGATTATTACAGGCAGTAATGTTACCCACGATTCCGTCGAATTGATCCACAGAGACTTCATGATCAACATAGGCTTGTTCTAGTACTTTCATCAACACTTTCCTGTGAGCTTCCGAGCTCAGGAGCAGAGATAAGATGGATATCTTTGATGGAGTTTGCAGCAGCTGGTCTACAATCTTATAATCGCTCTTTTTGATGAGCCTCAAAATTTCATCCAGATTGGACTCTTCAATGGATTGGCCTGATGGGCTAGAGTTCTTATCAATAGGAGGAGAACCTGGCCGAGTTACTGTGGCAGCAGGTGTAACAATCTTCTTTTGGAACAAAGGTAGACAGACCCTTCCACTTCTCAGAGTTGTAGTTGTTTCTGCAATGTTACTAACCGTAGCTGGGGATACCAAAGGCACTTCTACCCCATTCTCAATCATAGTTGCACCATATTTGTAAGGGATGGCTTTAGTAGAGGCATAGGATACCGGGCCAGGTAGTCTGATCACCAATGGTTCGACCTTCCTAGTCTGAGGCACATTCTTGACAGGGGAATCATGAAACACTAGCACAATCATGCAAACGTCACTGACAATCAAGTGTTTGTTATCCATCAAGCTCTGTATATCACCCTGCACTATACAACATCCCATAGGATTCTGAAGACACTCTGAGCAGGAAGCATGATCATGATTACACAAAGAAGCTTTGCAGAGTTTGACATGTAGCGAGACCAAAGGAGTGACGACATTACGGACATCTAAAGCGGGGGTTACCCAAGACACTTCCTCCTCATCAAAGTCACAGAATTTTTCAAAGGCCTCAATCATGTTGACACCCCCATGATCTGGAAGTGGGTTATCAAGGACGTGCGGGACACTGTTTTCAAAAGTCAACCAACCCCTGTCCATTAGATCTTTCACGATATATTTCAGAGCATAGCATCCCTCAACATCATGACCTTGAGCGCCCTGATGGAATTCACACTTAAGATCTTGTCGGAACCTGGGAGGCAGTGGATTAGGCGGAGGCTTGCCTGGTCTGGTGACACAATGTCCTTTAGCAAGTAGAGTTGGGAGTAATTCAGCATACCACATTGGTATCGGTGGAAAATAAGTTCGGGGCCGAGGACCCTGCTGTTGTGGCTGCTGCTGTTGAGCAGGAGGCTGTTGTTGTACCTGTTGAGCAATGGCATTAACGGGTGCTGGTGGTTGACCCGGTGGCAGAGGATATTGCTAGAAGAATGGTGCGAAGAAAGGATGTTGAGAGTATTGCATGTAGTGATAAGGTAATTGAGCAGCATTAGGAGCAACTGCTGCTGTAGGCTGATTACCAGATACCATCCCTACTTCGATTTCTTTCTTCTTATGATGACCGTTACCGTACTTCTTCGGTGCATTGGTTGAAGATTCACCCTTCTCAAGAACAATGATGCCTTCTCTGACAGCCTCCTCTAAACGAGTTCCCATGGTAACCATGTTAGAGAAATTATTTGGTGCAGAGACTATCATTCTCTCCATGTATTCCTTCTTTAGAGTTTCCAGGAACGTCTGTGTCAGTTCTTCCTCATCAAGCCGAGGCGTCACACGGGCAGCTGCCCCTCTCCACCTCTGGGCATATTCACGGAAGGTTTCATCTGACTTCTGAGACAAAGACTTAAGAGAGTCCCTATTCGGCTTCAAGCGGGTATTAAACTCATAATGACTTTCAAAAGCAGCAGCAAGTTCCTCAAAGGTATGGATATTGTCTTTACTCAAACTGGTGTGCCAGTCTGCCGCATCATCAATCAGACTATCCTGAAAGCAATGGATCATCAGTGCATCATTGTCTGCGTAGTTGGTCATCTTCCGGACGTACCGAATGACATGGCTATGTGGACACGTAGTTCCATTGTATTTGTCAAAGTCTGGCATCTTGAACTTCTTAGGAATCTCAAATCGGGATACCAAGCATAGATCACGAGCCTTAGCGGAAGTATTGTTCCCACGGTTAGCTTTGACCTCGCGGAGCTCTCCAGCTAGCTCTCTTAACTGTTCCTTCATAGTCTCCATTGCGGGGTCTTGTCCGCGTGGAGTGTCAACTTCAATTACCTGAGGTATGGTTTGTACAACAGGGTTGGTAACAACAGCAGTCACTTGAGGCATGGAAGCATTTGCAGAAGAAAAGTTTGTTGCAGGATTCTGTCCTTGATTGGTAACACCAGAAGCACCGGCTGCAGTATTTGGAGCATAGAAAGCTGAGAGTCCATAGGGACGGCCATTGGGCATAACAAAGCGAGCATCAGAAGCCACATTAGACAATGGGATAGATGGAATTCCTTCAGTAGAAGCTGGGACAGATGTAGCTGGTTGTTCTTGTGCAGCTAGTAAGGCAAACATAGTGTCATGAGCCTTAGCCAAGTCCTGTTTCATAGCAGCCAATTCGGCACGGAGCTGAGCATTCTCTTCTTCAACATTAGCCATATTCCTTCTCTTGTGCAATCTTGTTTGATGAATTCTATCTGGTTGGTAAACTTTCCGAGCACGAGCCACCTTTCAGACTGCGGCAGAAGAACCAGGAGGCAATGAGTACCAGAGAAGTTTTGTGACTTTAGTGGCCAATGTATGATGCATATGATGCATGATATGTGTAAATGCATATGCAAAAGACTCTTTTTGTGTTATCGAAGGGTTTTAGACAAATTAGAAGTTTGTAAACATTACTAAACAATGATTAACATAAACGGAAAGCGAACAACCCACATGTAGTTTTACAAGACGATTCCCTTTGAAATGCTAAGCCAAGGGATAGACTTTGAAATGTAAAGCAACATAAACAACAACTGGAAACATTGACAGGAATCCTCGAGCATAGGAAGTAGAAGAATCATCCTCAGGCTCAGACTCGGACTCATAACTGCAATATCGGGCATAGAAGTCACGGGCATCCCTAGCCCTCTTGGAATCCCTCATAAGCAACCTATCCTTTTCCTCAATTTCTTTTCTAGCCTTAGCTAACTCCCTCTTCAATGTCAAGACTTCATGAGTCTTCTGCTCATCCTTTCCATCCAAAGTCATAATCAGATTCTCAGCCTCATAGTATCTGGACTTCCACTGATGCTTCTCTCGGCTCTCCATAGCTAGATGCTCCTGATACATCTCCTGAGTAGGCAAAGGCAAAGGCAAAGGCATGGACGGAGTAGATGCAGACACATATCTCATAGCGGGGTAAGGCATGCCAATCTTCTCAGCTTGGTTTATCACCCACTGAGTGTAGGCCTCATGAGCAATACCGGATCTCACACCCATGTGCTTCACATCTTTCTTCCGAATCTTAGACCAAGCATCTATGAAATCTTCCTTTATCCCGGTAGGAGTATTGGAGTAATGAAAGAAATAAGGAGATGTAGCAAGATTGATAGGCTTATCTTTCATCGGGAAACCAAATTGTCGCAAGGCGAGCTCCGGGTTATAATTGATTCCACCCTGGGTACCAAGAAGAGGTACATTAAGAAATTTTCCACCATCAAAGATAATTTCCTTGACCTTAGCTGCGGGAGTGAGCCAAACTACTTCATTAGGAGTAAGAGCCATAATCCGCTTTGAAATAGACCAATTCTCCGATTATCATGGAAAGACTTCGGAAGGTGCGAAATAAACCACCTATATAGGAGAGGTATGCAGCAAAAGATGTATCCACGACCTTTGCCGGATCGATCATGAATAGCATGGTATGTGTCAGCTAACAAAGTAGGGACCAGATTCTTGGAACGGAAGATCATGACAGCATTCATATCCACAAAGTTGTCAAGATTCGGAAAGAGAATAAGCCCATAGATGAGTAGTGCAAGAATAGCCTCGAGAGTGTCTTGACAAGTGGTTTTGAGATTGGCTTTCTCAAGTAGATACTTCAAAGTGAACCCTCGGATGCGAGCCTTAGTGACAAGATTCTTGTAAACATTGGAGGTTGTAAGATGGAGATCCTTAGCAATAACCAAAGAAGTAGGAGGATGCTCAAGCCCCGAGAAAGGTGCTCCCTTGGCTATCGGTAAACCGGTCAAGGAAGAATAAGCCTCAAGAGTAGGCACCAACTGAAAGTCAGGAAAAGTGAAGCACCGATACTCCCGATCATAGAATTGCACTAGAGTGTGCACAAGCTTCTCATCCACATTAGTCCGGAGAATAGTAAGTAAGTCCCCATAATGGTGTCGGAAACCGGTCGGATCCTCGATCTTGAGTGCCAAGTTTCTTAAACTAGCCAAATCAACTTCCATGAACTTGTATGACTAAGTCTTCCCCATTCCTACAATGTTTACAAATTCAATTTGTCTAAGCCCTTCGATAAATGCATGAGAAAAAGTTTATGCATGTATGCATGATCACATTTCAAGTACGGAGAAAACATGGAGGGTTAAGATTCAAAGTCAAGGAGTGAAGGGTGGACACGGTGTCCGGTGAAACTAGGGCTTTAGGAAATAGTAACCGGGTTTTAAAAAGGTTCCCAAGTCGTAACCTCTCCCACGTATATCATGGTGCCACGAGACAACACTCGCTCCATGATTATCCGTAAGAAGGTCTAACTTGAGTGTAGTATCGCGTGACGACTAAAACTCGAGACAACACTCGGTTTAGCCTCCGCACTACATCCTAGAAAAATGGCCATGGATGGGTTTGGTTATCTACGGTTCATAGCGTCATAGAACAATTGGAAATAAAGTGCCTAAACGCGACAAACACGCGCCGACAACATCATCTCCAAAATGCCTTAGCTATGTGGGATTGATCGCATAATCCAATGCACGAGGCAACCCCCAGAATGAATTGTCGATTATATCCCCCCTAAATCCTAAGTTCACTCAGCCCGGGTGCAGGGCTTTGTTATTCTCACCCCCACACGTTTGCAAGAATATAGACATTTATTCACATAAGAAAGCAAGTAAAAGAAGCAAGTAAAAATACAAGCGCAAGCGTAAAAATAAAGACTAGGCGTAACTCTCAAATCTCCCCAATGAAGTCGCCAGCTGTTTTATCTTGGTTTTTCGGGTGTCAAACATTGATTACGTTTGAACCTTTCTAACCTTTGATATCTCATTTTTTCTTGGGAAGGGAAAAATAAGAAAAACCCTTGAGAATCGAGGTTCGGGAGTTGTTTTCGCTACGGGAAGGTGTTAGGCACCCATAACGACTATAGTATCCTATAGGAACCGTCTTTACTTTCTACGCGCGCGCTTTATTTTTAAATGCTATTTGAAAGTAATATTTACACCTAAGGGTTTACTAAGTGAAGAATTGGAGGGAGAAAGAGTGTTTGAATTTTTTATTTTATTTGAATTGAAGGAATTTTGATTCCTTGCCTACGTACCCTTTTAAGGGATCAAATCCATCGTAGTTCTCTTCCAAAAATGTTTTTGTTTTTGTTTTTTGATTTTAAGTTTGAAAATGAATTTTTGAAGAAAGAGAGAGAGGCCTCAAGGGCATGAGATTGTGAAAATGTGAGGTTGAATTAGTTATTTTGCAAAAGAAAGTCAAAGTATGATTAAAATTCATTTGAGATTTTTATTAAAGAAAAGAAAGGGAAAATCAATGGGATTTTGGATCCCAAGGTTTATTGTGAAAATGATTTGAGTGATGTTATTCATATTTTTTTGGAAAATTGATTTTTCTAAGTGTAAATCCTAAGCATTCATCTAAACATGCAATTCTAAACATACATCTAGACATGCATAACCTAAGCATACACCTAAAGTAACCATGTGTAGTGTGTGCATGTGTCGGTGCTTGTGTCGGATTACATCATTAGAGTCCATTGTCCTTTACATCATTTCCCTACATACACACTACTTTGTGAGAATTTAATCTCACATGAATGAATTAAAAGCAAAATAAAAGTGAAGAAGTGAAATGAGAGAGTGAGGTGGAATATGTTTATGATGTATGAGACATGAAACACAAGGAAATGGTTAGTAGCATAAGGTGTAATATGATAAAAGTAAAGCAAGAGAAACACTATACCAAGAACATAGAGATCAACACAAGATAATGCAAAATATAGCTAAAAAACCACTTCAAAAACACAAATATCCTATGGCCTAGGATTCCCATAATTCACCGCATTTTTAAAGGCATAAACTCAAATCTTAGAATGAGAATCAAGACAACATGATGAACTTGACATTTTTAAAGTGAATTTAGACATTATGCATTATTTATTTACAAACATAACTTGCAAACCAAGCAATTAAGCAAAGTTCACACACATGCAGCAAAAGCACATACAAACAGTAGTTAAAGCTTCACAAAATCATATGGTAATAGATCACAAACTTTTATCAAGAAATTGGGACTAGAATCAAGCAATTTTCACAAGTTTTTAATACAAAACATCGCAAAATTAGCAAGAAAATCATCACATTATTTTTATCAACTTTTTTAATATGTAGAATCATCACAAAAATATCACCAAAATTAACAAGAAATGCACATGAGAAATTTTAGGAATTTTATAGTACAAAAATGAGCAGGCAAGGGTTCAAACAGCAAGCAAACAAGTGCACATAGCAAAAATACCAAAAAACGAAAAAAGAACAGGAAGCCTAGGCCCAAACCCAAGCCTGCATGGATCCTGGATCACAAGGGAGGCTATGGAGCGTTGGATTGATCCAAACGGATCAAACCCTAAATCCTGTGGCTACGAATGAAAACCAGATGGACCAAGAATGAACCGGACCGGTTCAGGGGCCTATAAAACCCCAAACCTACCGGTCCAATTCATTTCCTACGTTCACTTCTCTCTCTTCTCTCATCCTAGCGAGAGAAACTCTCACCTCTCTCTTCTCTTCTGGTCGTCTTCTCCGACGAACACAACGGAGGAGGTACGGTGGCCGCCGGTGGCGCCGCCGTACCTGAACTCTTTTTCTGAAAAAACTTGTGTCGTTGTGTTCGTCTTTGATTTCTCTTCATGGTTTTCGAACTCGTTTTTTGAAACAAGGCTTAAATTTGAACAGATCTACGTTTGAATCTTACGTTCTAGGGTTTCAAATCTTTTTCTAATCTTCTTGAAACTAAACCCTAACTTGACCTATTTTCCACGCTGATGATGATTATAAACTCTAATCTTGCAAATAAACGGTGAATCTTCATGATTTTACATTTTAGGGTTTCGTTTCAAACTTTTTTGAATCCTTTCGAAGTTTTCGTTTCGGTTCACCGTTTATTTTCAATTTCGAGCCTTCGATGATGATTTAGAGTGAAAAACGAGAAGGTTTTTGTGTGTTTACCTGGATTTGAATGGAGATTTTGAGTGAGAAGACGAAGAAGATCTTCTCGTATCTTTTCTAGGTCTCTGGTAAGTGTTTCGTTGCTGTTCGTCTTCTTCTTCTCTGGTTCACTTCGAATTCGATCCCTCTTCTTCTCCCTTTCACCAAAACCCTTCGTGATCGCAAGGAATTCGTCTTTGTATGAATTCTTGCTTGAATTGCGAAGGTGAAGGTTCAATGATGATGATTTTCAAAGAAAATCACTGAGAATCTTCTGTAAATTCGAACCACTTTTGCTGAATTGAACACATTTTGTTTTGATCTTCTGGAACTTTGAATTGATTTCGTATGTTAGATGATGAATTTGATGGAGAATTGGTATGAATTTGAGAGTTTGTGGTGGTGATTTGAGATGGTTAGATTCTGTTACGGCGGAGGAAGTGGTGGTGGGAAGTTTGTTACGGTGGTTAGGGTTTGGAGAAGAGAGAGAAAGTTTGTTGGAACTTTATGTGATGATGTGTCAATGAGTTACTGGTATCTCCTCTGTGCTGGGCTTAGGTGGCCTTTTATAGGCTGCCAAGTGGCCCCTGGACCAATGGCCTGCTGACATGTGGCGTGGCTTGATGACTTGGACAAGGAGGGACCTTTCTGCAATTTTAGAAACTTTGGGGACCAATCTGCAATTTGAAAAAAAAGGACTGCAATATTTTTAAGACTGAAGGACTTAATTGCAATTGACCTAAAAAAAAAATAAAAAGTTGACCTAAAGGGACTAAAATTTAAATTGCAAAAGATTCTAAAATAAAAATGAAACAAAAGGACTAAAATGCAATTTTTTAGAATTTTAGAAATTTTTAAAAAGAAATTAAAAATAAAATTGGTTAAAATTTGGCAAATTGGCAAAAACGTAAAGTGAAACAAAATAAAAAACACAAAATGGACTAAAACGAACCAATTACTTAAATGAGGTACTTCAAAGTAACCTCTCTCTGCCAAAATTTCGTGTGAAATGACCAAAATGCCCCTAGGGACTAAACTGACTCAAAATGATTCAGATGCAATTTTAAAATGATTTTTAACAAGGAATTTAAGCAAGAATTTATTCAAACCAATTGAAAAGACTCAGAGACAATTTTTAAAGATTAAACAGAGTTCTAACACTGGAAATGACTAAAATGCCCATAGGGGCTAAACTGACTCAAAGTGGCCTCAAATGCAATTTTAAAATGGATTCTAACATGGAATTAAACAAGAATTTATTCAAACCAATTGAAGGGACTCAGGGACAATTTTCAAAGATTAAAAGGAATCTTAACATAGGAAATGACTAAAATGCCCCTAGGGGCTAAACTGACTCAAATGATATTTTTGGAATGACTTTGACATGAGATTGAAGCAAGGACTTATACAAACCAATTGAAAAGACTTAAACAATTTTCAAAAAATGAGTTTGAACACAGGAAATGACTAAAATACCCTATTTTATGAATTTTGCAAATAAAATTGAAATAAGATGCAGAGAAAAATGCAATTGATCAGAGACAAATTCAAATGACTTAAAGTGCAAGAAGAATTGAGCTAGTATTTTTTGGTGCAAAATTAGGGTATAACACGCCTGAAGAATGATGACGTCATCATAAGCTGAAGGTCATCAGAAGCTGAAGGTCATCAGAAGCTGGAAGTCATCAGAAGCGGATAGTCATTAGAAGCGGATAGTTCAGAAGCGACTTCATCAGAACCTGAAGCTCATCAGAAGCTGATTATCACCACAAGCTGAAGATTCAAAGATCAACACTTCAAAAGCTGTCTATTGGATTCGAAAAACACTGCAGAAGACTAGTGGATGGTTGCAACGGTCATTTTGGTGAAGATTTGAAGGCATTGGAAACTTATCTTCAAAAAGCGTTTACATTGTACTTTGTACGAACTGTACAACCACCTACTCCACTACTCTGTTTTGTGTCTACGCTACAGGACAAGAAAACAGCTCCAGAATAACAGCTATGCCTGCAAAGATGTTCCTTCATAATGGGAATGGATTTCAAATTGGTTCTTCATAGGACAACAACCAAATCAGGCAAAAGATCATTGGTGAAAGATCAAGTTTCAACAACGACTCTTTTGATGTGCTGGCAATTTCACAACGTCTCTTTCACACCTCTATATAAAGGAGTGAAGATTTAGAGATTTGGCAATGCCGAACGAAAGACTCTCAACATTTTTACAAGTGTGAAACCTCTGCTGAAATTGTTCTGCATTCACTTAGAATTTCTGTGTCTTAAAGTCATATCTTAGAAATTCTTAAGTCTTAGAGTCTGTATGTGATTTGTATTGTGAGCACCTCTAATTGTATATCAAGTGTTCAACCTTAAACAATTTTCTGTGTAATTTTGTTTAGTTAAAAGTCTCTTGCAGTTGTGCTTGAGCATAGAAGTCTCTTGATTGTGTTCTTGAGCATAGGAAGTCTCTTGCAGTTGTGCTTGAGCAAAGGAAGTCTCTTACTGTGTGTTTGAGCAATTGTAATTAGATATTACATTCTAGTGAAATCTCCTTGGAAGTACAAGGGGGACTGGACTACTTCTGGATTGTGGAAGAAACCAGTATAATTGCTTTGTGTCGTTCTTCTTCTCTCTCTCTGTTTTACTCTGCTGCATTTAGATTCTGATTATCACTTCAAAAGCTGTCTCACTTAGCTTCTGATCAGTGTGTTCAGTTTTTAGGAGAAATTTAAGAATTTTCCAAAACACAATTCAACCCCCCTTCTTGTGTTTTTCTCACCTTCAATTGGTATCTAGAGCTTTGGTCTGTTATTTAACACTTAATCATTAAACAGTAAAAGATCTGAGAAAAACATGTCAGGTGAAATTCCTATTCCTACTCCTGGTCAAACTAGCTATAATAATGTCTCACATGATTATAGTGATAGTAAGAAATCCAGTGTTGGAAAGATTCCAAAGTTCAATGGAGATGCTGAAGAATTTTCTTGGTGGAAAACCAACTTCTATAGTTATATCATGAGCTTAGACGAAGAAATATGGGATATACTAGAAGAAGGAGTTGGTGACTTCGTTCTTGATGAAGAAGGAGTTGCTGTGGATAGAAAGAAACACACTCCTGAGTTGAAGAAACTCTACAAGAAGCATCATATTATCAAAGGAGCTCTTGTCACTGCTATTCCTAAAGCAGAGTACATGAAGATGAGTGACAAATCCACTGCTAAAGCTATGTTTGCTTTTCTCTGTTCAAACTATGAAGGCAGCAAGAAGGTCAAAGAAGCAAAGGCTCTCATGGTTGTACATCAGTATGAGTTATTCAAGATGAAGGATGATGAAACTATTGAGGAGATGTACTCAAGGTTTCAAACCTTAGTCTCTGGGGTCCAGATTCTAAAGAAGAGTGACCATGTGAGCAAGATACTCAGAAGCTTGTCTGCCAGATGAAGACCAAAGGTGACTGCCATTGAGGAAGCTAAAGATTTAAACACTTTAAGTGTCGAAGATCTTGTTAGTTCTCTCAAAGTTCATGAGTTAAGTCTTAATGAACATGAGTATACTAAGAAGATTAAATCAATAGCTCTTCCATCCAAAGGCAAGTCTGTTGGAACAAAATGTGTTTAACAATGAACCTTAAAGAGTTTTGATGATAACAAGGTATTAAAAAAATTGTAAATTGGACTAGCTAATATTTGTTCAAGTGTACAGGACCATAGTTAAAATTTTACATCATTTATTGGTATTGAAGAACAAATAAAGAGCAAAAGAATTCAACAAAATTGAAGCTTAGACGCTCCTGAAAACAAGCTGCTCCTGAAGAAAGAAAAGCGTTCCTGAAGCCAAGCTGCTCCTGAAGGAAGAAAAGCGCTCCTGAAGAAAAGCGCTCCTGAAGACAAGTGCTTCTGAAGACTAGAGGTCCAGAAGTGCCACGTCATCATCAAAAGCTACAACATCAGAAGCTGCCTCATCAGAAGCCATTTCACCAGAAGCCAAAGATCAACTGGATTTGCAAAATCCAAAGATTTAAGAGTTGTTTCATGGATCGAAATTCATCGAAGGACAGTAGAAGATTAGTGGAACTTTGCAACGGTCATTTCAAAGGTGTTTGAAGGCATGTGCTTGCATTTTGGACGAAAGAGTTGACATTGTACTGTTGTACGAACTGTACAACCACCTTCTCCACTACTCTGTTTTGTGTCCACGCTACAAGACAAGAAAACTGCTCCAGAATACGGTTTCGCCTGTAAAGATGTTCCTTTGGATAAGGAATGGATTTCAAATTTGTTCTTCATAGGACAACAACCAAATCAGGCAAAAGATCATTGGTGAAATATCAAGCTTCAACAACGACTCTTTGATGTGATGGCAATTTCACAACGTCTCTTTCACACCTCTATATAAAGGAGTGAAGACCTAGAGAATTGGCAATGCTGAACGAAAGACTCTCAACATTTTTACAAGTGCCAAACCTCTGCTGAAATTGTTCTGCATTCACTTAGAATTTCTGTGTCTCAAAGTCATATCTTAGAAATTCTTAAGTCTTAGAGTCTGTATCTGATTTGTATTGTGAGCACCTCTGATTGTATATCAAGTGTTCAACCTTAAACAATTTTCTGTGTAATTTTGTTTAGTTAGAGTCTCTTGCAGTTGTGCTTGAGCAGGGAAGTCTCTTGATTGTGTTCTTGAGCATAGAAAGACTTTTGCAAAGTGTGCTTGAGCAAAGGAAGTCTCTTGCAGGTGTGCTTGAGCAATTGTAATCAGATATTACTCTTAGTGAAATCTCCTTGGAAGTGCAAGGGGGACTGGACTACTTCCGGATTGTGGAAGGAACCAGTATAATTGCTTTGTGTTGTTCTTCTTCTCTCTCCCTCTGTTTTATTCCGCTGCGTTCAGATTCTGATTATCACTTTAGAAGCGGTTTCACTTAGCTTCTGATCAGTGTGTTCAGTTTTTAGGAGAAACGAAGAATTTTCAAAATACAATTCAACCCCCCTTTTTGTGTTTTTCTCACCTTCAATTGGTATCTAGAGCCTTGGTCTGTTGCTAAACACTTAACCGTGCAACAGTAAAAGATCTGAGAAAAACATGTCTGGTCCTATTCCTACTCCTACTCCTGGTGAAACTAGCTATACTAATGTCTCACATGACTATAGTGATAGTAAGAAATCCAGTGTTGGAACTATGGGATATACTAGAAGAAGGAGTTGGAGACTTGGTTCTTGATGAAGAAGGAGCTGCTGTGGATAGAAAGAAACATACTCCTGAGATGAAGAAACTCTACAAGAAGCATCATATTATCAGAGGAACTCTTGTCACTGCTATTCCTAAAGCAGAGTACATGAAGATGAGTGACAAATCCACTGCTAAAGCTATGTTTTCTTCTGTCTGTTCAAACTATGAAGGCAGCAAGAAGTTCAAAGAAGCAAAGGCTATCATGCTTGTACATCAGTATGAGTTATTCAAGATGAAGGATGATGAAACCATTGAGGAGATGTACTCAAGGTTTCAAACCTTAGTCCCAGGGCTACAAATTCTAAAGAAAAGTTATGTTGCTTCTGACCATGTGAGTAAGATACTCAGAAGCTTGCCTGCTAGATGGAGACCAAAGTTGACTGCCATTGAGGAAGCTAAAGATTTAAACACTTTAAGTGTCGAAGATCTTGTAAGTTCTCTCAAAGTTCATGAGTTAAGTCTTAATGAACGTGAGTCTACTAAGAAGAGTAAATCAATAGCTCTTCCATCCAAAGGCAAGTCATCAAAAGCTCTCAAAGTGGTTGAATCTGAAGAAGAAGAACAATCAAGTTCAGATTCTGAACCAGATGCTGCTGAGATGGCTATGATCTCCAACAGACTTCAGTATCTGGTTAGAAAGACCAGAAAGTTTCTAACCAGAAGGAGCAACTCCAGAAGCTCAAAGAAAGAATATCAGAAGGGATGCTTCAACTGTAAGAAGCCTGGACACTTCATTGCTGAATGCCCTGATCTTCAGAAGGAAAAGTCAAAGGACAAGTCAAAGAAGTCAACATTTAAACCAAGCAAATACAAGAAGAAGATTAAGCAGAGTTTAATGGCAACCTGGGATGATTTAGGAAGTGAATCTGTATCTGATAAATAGGAAGTTGATGAGGATGCAAAGGTAGCTGTTGGGTTAGTTGCTACAGCAACTTCAGAAGCTGGATCAGATTCAGACTCAGAAGATGAAAATGAGGTATATTCTAAGATTCCCAGAAATGAACTTGTTGAGTTTCTTAAAGAACTTCTTACACATTTTGAAGTAAGAACCAATGAGTTGAAGGATTTAAAAGAAAAATATGTTGATTTGGTAAAACAGCAAAAATCAACTTTATTGGATCTGAAAGCTTCTGAACAAGGACTTAGGGGCTTTGACTTCATGTGTAAAACTTATGAAGATCAGCTCAGGTTCTTATGTCAGAAGCTACAAGAAAAGTGTAATGAGAAACCTTTAAGCAACCATGAAATTGCTCTTGAAGATTTTATCATATCTGGCATTGACAGAAGGAGAGTGGCTTCTATGATTTATAGCATTTACAAGAACAATGGCAGAGGAATTGGTTTTCCATAAGTGAAACTTGAGAAAAACAATCTAAAATCTTGTTGTGAATGCATCAAGGAAGGTCTGAAAACCTTCTTTGTACCTGAAGGTGCTGAGTTGGAAACTGTTATTCAATCAGAACCTGAAGCTTCTAGCTCTAAGGCTAAGATTACTTCAAAGCCAAAGAACTCTAAGCCAAAGGCTATGATCAAATCTGATTCCAAGACTTCAAAGATCAGGATCCTGAAAAGATCAGAACCTGTTCCTCAGAGTCTGGTGAAACCAAAATCTGAGGTTATGAAGTCTAAATTTCCGAAGAAGACAATTACTGCTTCTGAAGTACCAAAACCAAAGGTGATGGTTAATCAGAAGCAACCCAACTCACATCACAAGGTACAGGAAGTGAAGAGTAAAGCCTCAAGTACTAACATTCCAAGACCCATAGGACAATGGGTACCTAAATCTAAAAATGTCAATAATGCAGGCATGTCAAAGCGCAGTGCCAAAGCAAAGATCATGGTACCTAAACAGCGGTTGCTCAAGACACATGAGAGGAGAGAAGTCCATGTTCCTCAGCCTAACAATGAAATAGGGAGGAAATGTGAAATTTGGAGGCAACCAGTCTGGCAAAATCATAGGTACAGGAACTATTGGTAATTCCTCTACCTCTATTAATAATGTATGGTTGGTAGATGGTCTTGAACATAACCTTTTGAGCATTAGTCAATTTTGTGATAATGGTTATGATGTGCTTTTTGAGAAAACCAAATGTACTGTAATCAACAAGGAAGACAAATCCATTGTGTTCAAGGGAAAGAGAGTTGATAATGTCTATAAAATCAATTTTTCTGAACTGTCTATCAGTGAATGATAAGAAATGGATGTGGCACAGAAGGTTGGGACATGCTAACTAGAGATTAATCTCAAAGCTTAGTAAGTTACAACTTGTCAAAGGGCTACCAGACATTGACTATCATTCAGATGCACTCTGTGGTGCATGTCAGAGAGGGAAAATTGTGAAATCATCTTTTAAAACCAAAGACATTGTTTCAACCTCCAGACCCTTAGAACTACTTCATATTGATTTATTTGGACCAATAAGTACTGCATCCTTATATGGAAGAAAACATGGATTAGTCATTGTTGATGATTATAGCAGATGGACTTGGGGTAAAATTCCTAAAGAGTAAAGATGTTGCTTGTGATGTATTCAGTAGTTTCTGCACTCAAATTCAATCTGAAAAAGAATCAAAGATTTTGAAAGTCAGAAGTGATCATGGTGGAGAATTTGAAAATGAGTCATTTGAAGCTTTTTGTGAAAAACATGGAATTGTCCATGAATTCTCTTCTCCTAGAACTTCACAACAAAATAGGGTTGTAGAAAGAAAGAATAGAACTTTACAAGAAATGGCCAGAACCATGATTCATGAAAACAATTTACCTAAACATTTTTGGGCAGAAGCAGTGAATACAGCATGTTATGTCCAGAACAGGATCTACATCAGACCTATTTTGGAGAAAATAGCATATGAACTCTTTAAAGGAAGGAAACCCAATATCTCTTACTTTCATCAATTTGGATGTACATGTTACATTCTTAACAACAAGCTCTACCTAAAGAAATTTGATGCCAAGGCCCAAGGAGGAATCTTTTTAGGTTACTCTGAAAGGTCAAAGGCATACAGAGTGTATAATTCAGAAACCCTCTGTGTTGAAGAATCTATGCACGTCAGATTTGATGACAAAGAGCTTGAAGATAAAACTTCAAAGCAAGGTGAAAGTTTTGCAGAGATACAGGTTCCTGAAGTTACTCTAGAACCTGATCAGATAGCTGAATCTGAAGAAAGTCCAGAAGCTGAACCCACATCAGAAGCACATGATGAAGCTGCTTCTGATGAAGCACAAGTTGGATCACATCAAGCAGATCCTCCCAGAAATACTTTCAAGCACAAGTCTTCACATCCAAAAGAATTAATCATTGGAAACAAAGATCGTCCAAGAAGAACAAGATCATACTTCAGACAAGAAGATTCAATGATTGGACTAATCTCAATGATTGAACCTACAACAGTTGATGAAGCACTTTCAGATGATGGATGGATCATAGTTATGCAAGAAGAGTTGAATCAATTTCAAAGAAATGATGTGTGGGATCTGGTACCGAAACCTCAGCACAAGAACATTATTGGAACAAAATGGGTATTCGGAAACAAGTTGAATGAGCAAGGAGAAGTAACAAGAAACAAAGCAAGACTTATTGCACAAGGTTACAGTCAACAAGAAGGCATTGATTATACTGAAACATTTGCTCCAGTTGCAAGATTGGAAGCAATCAGGTTACTTCTTTCCTATACAGTTAATCATGGCATAATATTATATCAGATGGATGTTAATAGTGTTTTTCTTAATAGAGTCATTGAAGAAGAAGTGTATGTGAAACAACCACCTGGATTTGAGGATATTAAGTATCCTGACCATGTTTTTAAACTGAAGAAATCACTATATGGTTTGAAACAAGCTCCCAGAGCTTGGTATGATAGACTAAGTAATTTCTTAATCAATAATGATTTTAAAAGAGGCCAGGTCGATACAACACTCTTCAGAAGGACCCTTGGGAAATATATTCTTGTTGTGCAAATATATGTTGATGATATAATATTTGGTTCTACTAATGCATCTCTTTGCAAGGAATTCTCTAAGTTAATGCAGGATGAATTTGAAATGAGCATGATGGGAGAGCTGAAGTTCTTCCTTGGCATTCAAATCAATCAATGAAAAGTTGGAGTTTATGTTCATCAATCAAAGTATACAAAGGAGCTTCTGAAGAAGTTTAAGCTTGAAGGTTGTAAAGTGATGACAACTTCAATGCATCCTACGTGCACCTAAAGCAAAGAAGATGAAGGAGCTAAAGTAGATCAGAAGCTATACAGAGGTATGATTGGTTCTTTGTTATACCTCACTGCATCTAGGCCAGATATTTTATTTAGTGTATGCTTGTGTGAAAGATTCCAATCAGATCCTAGAGAATCTCATATGACTGCTGTCAAGAGAATCTTCCGGTATGTGAAAGGAACAACTAATCTTAGACTCCTTTACAGGAAATCCTTATATTATAAGCTAATTGGATTCTGTGATGCTGATTATGCTGGTGATAGGATTGAAAGTTAGTTAACCAGTGGAAATTGTCAATTTCTGGATGATAATCTTATATCCTGGGCTAGCAAAAGACAAACAACTATTGCTATGTCTACAGCAGAAGCAGAATACATTTCAGCTGCAAGTTGTTGTACACAACTACTTTGGATGAAATATCAGTTGGAAGACTATCAGATAATTGCTAACAGTATTCCCATATATTGTGATAATACTGCTGCTATTTGTTTGTCTAAAAATCCAATTTTGCATTCAAGAGCTAAGCATATTGAAATCAAACACCATTTTATCAGAGACTATGTTCTAAAAGGAATTTTGGATATACAATTCGTTGATACTGAGAATCAATGGGCTAATATATTCACTAAGCCTTTAACTGTTGAAAGATTTGATTTTATAAAGAAAAATTTGAACATGCACTACGTGTCTGATTAATGATTGCTTGCTCCTGAATAGGATTTTAGGTTCTAAAGTCAGATCAGAAGTAGTGGTCCATCAGAAGCTCTTTATTGAGGTTCTGATGAAAACTCGCTTCTGATGATGACGTCAGCATCTGAAGTTCAGAAGTTAGATTTTATGCTCCTGAATAGTTGAGTTAGTGGAAACGTTGGGAGTTACTTTGTTTGGTAACTCCTGGCCCAATAACTTGGTAGTTACTCTGAGAACTTCTGACATGGCTTATCTGTATTGGTGTATAACTTAAAAGGGCAATGATGATTTAACAGCTTTGAAAGTACTTTTCACGCGCCCCCAATTTTATCATAATGTTATGTTTGTTTGTCTCTTTTGAATTGCAATCGTTTTACTTTTAACACTTTGTCAATTCACACACTACTCACTCACAACAAACACATTTGCTCTCAAACCTTTTGCGAAGTAAGCGCAAAAACCTTAGAACCCTAAATTCTCTAAATCTTCTTCAATCTTCATCAATGGCAACCTCAAGCTCAAACGTTCCAGTATCAACTTCAAGTAAGCAACAAAGAGCACCAAGATCTGGGTCAGTTTGCAAACATAGAACTATGTCTACTCCTCTGAAATCTTTAATCGTGCAGATAGAATCACCGGTGGACTTTGCTTCACTCAAGAAGTATGATGTGGACATGAAGGCTTTGGTAGATGCTCAGAAGCTGTCTGAGTACTTCAAGATGTTGGATGGGCCAACGTACGTGAATCTGGTTAAAGACTTCTGGGTAAAGGCTGAAGTCTACGAAAGGGAGAGTGCAAAGGTAAAATTGCAAGCTGTATCAAAGAAGGGAAAGATGGAGATGGAGATGAATCCTACTTCTTTCAGTAGCCTGGAAATAAGGTCTGAAGTGATGGGTATCCCTATAACCATCACCGAGGATGTTATAGCAAAAGCATGCAGAGTGACTGCTGAAGGAAGATTTTAGGAGATTGTAAAGAAGGAGGATATTTTGCTAAAGAGCTACTATAACTTGCTTCTGGATGGGAACCCAAAAACGAAGACTTCAGAAATGGAAATTCACAACAGGATGCTAGTGAAATTCTGCACAGATTGCTTCTTTCAAAGAGGTGGAGGGTCTGACCAACCCAACATTCAACAGAAGATAGCAATCCATGACAAGATCAACTTCCTAAGATACGTCATGGATCATCTCTGCTAGGAAATTAATGAGGGCATCAATAAAGGAAGGAAGCAAGTACCTTATGGAAGATTGTTGTCTAAAATCTTCCACCAAGGTAGAGTTCTGGAGACACTAAAGAAATCAAGGAATGCTTCTGATGAATGCTTCAAGGATTCTACTGCTGAGAAAACTATCAGTAGCAAGACCTTGCATTCCATGCATCTTTTCAAGAAAGCCCCTCAAGATGAAAAGTGGATTGAGATGACTAAGGCAGAATCTGAGATTATCAGGGACTTTCCTTCCATCATTAAGGAAAGTGATCCTGAAATCTTAGCTAAAACAATAGTTTCTTATGTCTTAGATACAGATGCAATTCGTCAGAAGGAAGCTGCTCCTGCTAAGGTCAAAGGAAAGAAGGCCAAGGCAGTTACTATATCAGAAGTCACTATTGAAGAAACCAATCAACAGAAAGATGCTAAGAGAAAAAGGGGAAAAGCTAAAAAGGAGACAGTGGGAGAAGCTTTTGAGAGGCTAGAACAAGAAGAAACAGAGCCTAAGAAGAAAAAGAAGAAGGCTGCTGCATCTAAGTTTCTTCCCATGTTTGAAGTTACTCCTAACATGGAAAAAAGGGCTAAAGAGCAAGCTGATCAATTCTTAGCTGAAAGAAAGAGAAAGGAAGCCCAATACAAAAAAGAGAGGGATGCAAAGCTTAATGAGTCTAATCAAGGATTGAATGAAGACTATTTTGTCAAGAAAATGGAGGAAGTAAAGGAAATTGCTACTGAAACTGAACGAATTGTCAAAAAGAAAGTTGTCACTTCAGAATCTGAAATCCTAAGTGGGAGAAGCTCTGAAATGGCTTCTGAAGCAACTGCTTCTGAAAAAGTCATTTCAGAAAACCCCCAACAACAACAACCTGAACCAGGAAAGACGAACTCACCCCCACAACAACAACCTATTGTTCCTGAATGATCAAGTCCAAAACAGACCGTTCCTGAACATATTGTTCCTGAACAACAAGTTACTGAACCCGTTCCTGAACATGAACCTATCCCTGAACCTGAACCTATCCCTGAACCTGAACCTGAAACTATTGCTCCTGAATGATCTGTTCCTGAGCCAACTTCTTCTTCCACAACTCCTTCGTCAGTACAAGTTGTCAAAATCACCCACTACACTGGTGTGTGTGATATGGATATTGATTCTGAGGATGATCATGCCTCTAATATGATTAGTGACAACTTTGCTGATCAACCCTCAACTAGCCAACCACCAAACCTAACCATTGTACCAATTGTCCCTCCAAAACCCTCTAAACAACCTTCACCCCCCACCATTTTCTTGGACTCTCAAGTATTACAAGATGTGTGGGAAGACATTGCCTCTAAAGTTCTAAGACTGATAGCAGGAAGATATGACTTGGGTCATAAAGTAGACTATCAGAAGCAATGGAGGAGGATGAAGGAAAGGGTCGTCAACTTGATTTTAGCTCTGCATGATTCCTGCATTGAGGCTCAAGAGCAAGCCAAGCAGAAGCTGGAAGAATGGTTGAATGGAATGGAAGAAAAATCAGAAGATACAGAAATCCTTGGTACTTGGGTGAAGAATCCACTAAGTATCACAGGCAGAAAACCGGAGGAGTTCCTGCCTAAGGATTTAGATTTGACAATTCCTTTCGAGATCCTAACCTGGCTCTAGTTCAGGAAAACAAGGTGCTGAAGGAAAGCAATGAAAGACTTGAAACAGAGCTACTAGAGCAGAAGCTGAAGATAACAAAGTTGGAAGCTGACATGAAAGAAGCCAGAATCAGGGAAGAAAAGTACAAGTCAGACATGGATCAGAAGTATGCTAAAGTTCAAGAGCTTCTGAAGAAGATTTTAGAGAAATAAGCCAAACATTTAGTTGCACACTTTTAGCTTATTTCTGTCTCTTTAAGCTTCTGAAATATTCTGTTTAATTCTGCTTCTGATTCAGTCTTCGCTTCTGATATTATATGCTTCTTAATTCTTCTCGCTTCTGAATAACATGACTGTTTATATTATGCATAGTAGTATTTGCTCTGTTAATATTGTTTTCTATACTCTGTTAAGTTCGTTTTTGAAGATGATTAATATACTTTAATTATATGGTTTAAATGCTCTGATCCTTTATCTTATGTTTTTCTCATCTTTTTTTTTTTGTTTAAATCTTTTTGCTAATGACAAAAGGGGGAGTATATGTGATAGTATTTAAAGGTTCTGAGCCCCGTTAATTCTATTTGAAAATTTTGAAAAATTTCTATCATTAAGGAAGTATCAAAGTTCAAATAAAATTAATTGAACCATTCTTCTTCTCTATAAGATAATTCTTTCAATTTTTAAGCTCTGATAATTTTTTTTATGCGGAAAAATGAATTTAATTAACCTGGATAGAACTTAGGGGGAGCTTACAAACCTCACCTTAAAGACTATCAGACTCAGGGGGAGTTAGAGCTTACAAACCTCAGACTCTGAGCTTACAAACCTCAGAACCCCAAAGTCAACTCGTTAATTAGATCAACAACAATTGATCAATTTTTAAATACTATTGTTTGTCATCATCAAAAAGGGGGAGATTGTTGGAACAAAATGTGTTTAACAATGAACCTTAAAGAGTTATAATGATAACAAGGTATTAAAAAAATTGTAAATTGGACTAGCTAATATTTGTTCAAGTGTACAGGACCATAGTTAAAATTTTACATCATTTATTGGTACTGAAGAACAAATAAAGAGAAAAAGAATTCAACAAAATTGAAGCCTAGACGCTCCTGAAGGCAAGCTGCTCCTGAAGAAAGAAAAGCGCTCCTGAAGCCAAGCTGCTCCTGAAGGAAGAAAAGCGCTCCTAAAGAAAAGATCTCCTGAAGACAAGTGCTCCTGAAGACTAGAGGTCCAGAAGCGCCACGTCATCATCAGAAGCTGCCTCATCAGAAGCCATTTCACCAGAAGCCAAAGATCAACTGGATTTACAAAATCCAAAGATTTACGAGTTGTTTCATGGATCAAAATTCATCAAAGGACACCATAAGATTAGTGGAACTTTGCAACGGTCATTTCAAAGGTGTTTGAAGGCATGTGCTTGCATTTTGGACGAAAGCGTTGACATTGTACTGCTGTACGAACTGTACAGCCACCTTCTCCACTACTCTGTTTTATGTCCACGCTACAAGACAAGAAAACAACTCTAGAATACGGTTTCGCCTGCAAAGATAATCCTTTGGATAAGGAATGGATTTCAAATTTGTTCTTCATAGGACAACAACAAAATCAGGCAAAAGATCATTGGTGAAAGATCAAGCTTCAACAACGACTCTTTGATGTGCTGGCAATTTCACAATGTCTCTTTCACACCTCTATATGAAGGAGTGAAGACCTAGAGAATTGGCAATGCTGAACGAAAGACTCTCAACATTTTTACAAGTGCCAAACCTCTACTGAAATTGTTCTGCATTCACTTAGAATTTCTGTGTCTCAAAGTCATATCTTAGAAATTCTTAAGTCTTAGAGTATGTATCTGATTTGTATTGTGAGCACCTCTGATTGTATATCAAGTGTTCAACCTTAAACAATTTTCTGTGTAATTTTGTTTAGTTAGAAGTCTCTTGCAGTTGTGCTTGAGCAGGGAAGTCTCTTGATTGTGTTCTTGAGCATAGGAAGACTCTTGAAAAGTGTGCTTGAGCAAAGGAAGTCTCCTGCAGGTGTGCTTGAGCTATTGTAATCAAATATTACTCTTAGTGAAATCTCCTTGGAAGTGCAAGGGGGACTGGACTACTTCCGGATTTTGGAAGGGACCAGTATAATTGCTTTGTGTCGTTCTTCTTCTCTCTCTCTGTTTTATTCCGCTGCGTTCAGATTCTGATTATCACTTCAGAAGCGGTTTCACTTAGCTTTTGATCGGTGTGTTCAATTTTTAGGAGAAACGAAGAATTTTTCAAAACACAATTCAACCCCCCTTCTTGTGTTTTTCTCACCTTCAAAGTCATCAAAAGCTCTCAAAGTAGTTGAATCTGAAGAAGAAGAACCATCCGATTCAGAATCTGAAGAAGATGTTGCTGAGATGGCTATGATCTCCAACAGACTTCAGTATCTAGTCAGGAAGAACAGGAAGTTTCTAACCAGAAAGAGTAACTCCAGAAGCTCAAGGAAAGAAGATCAGAAGGGATGCTTCAACTGTAAGAAGCCTGGACACTTCATTGCTGAATGCCCTGATCTTCAGAAGGAGAAGTCAAAGGACAAGTCAAAGAAATCAACTTTCAAACCAAGCAAATTCAAGAAGCAGATTAAGCAGAGTTTAATGGCAACCTGGGATGATTAAGGAAGTGAATCTGTATCTGATAAAGAGGAAGTTGATGAGGATGCAAAGGTAGCTGTTGGGTTAGTTGCTACAGCAACTTCAGAAGCTGGATCAGAATCAGATTCTGAAGATGAAAACGAGGTATATTCTAAAATTCCCAGAGATGAACTTGTTGAGTCACTTAAAGAACTTCTTACACATTTTGAAGTAAGAACCAATGAGTTGAAGGATTTAAAAGAAAAATATGCTGATTTGGTAAAACAACAAAAATCAACTCTATTGGATCTGAAAGCTTATGAACAACGACTTAGGGGCTTTGACTTCATGTGTAAAACTTATGAAGATCAGCTCAGGTTCTTATGTCAGAAGCTACAAGAAAAGTGTAATGAAAAACCTTTAAGCAACCATGAAATTGCTCTTGAAGATTTTATCATATCTGGCACTGACAGAAGTAGAGTGGCTTCTATGATTTACAACATTTACAGAAACAGTGGCAGAGGGATTGGTTTTTCAGGAGGGAAACCTAATGAAATCAGTCTCAAAGCATGTTGTGAATGCATCAAGGAAGGATTGAAAACCTTCTTTGTACCTGAAGGAACTGAGTTGGAAACTGTTGTTCAATCAGAATCTGAAGCTTCTAGCTCTAAGGCTAAGATTATTTCAAAGCCAAAGAACTCCAAGCCAAAGGCTATGATCAAATATGATTCCCAGACTTCAAAGATCAGGATCCTGAAGAGATCAGAACCTGTTCCTCAGAGTCTGGTGAAACCAAAATCTGAGGTTCTGAAGTCTAAGTTTCAGAAGAAGACAGTTACTGCTTCTGAAGTACCAAAACCTAAGGTGATGGTTAATCAGAAGCAACCCAACTCACAGCACAAGGTACATGAAGTGAAGAGTAAAGCCTCAAGTACTAACCTTCCAGGACCCATAGGACAATGGGTACCTAAATCTAAAAATGTCAATAATGCAGGTATGTCAAAGAGCAGTGCCAAAGCAAAGATTATGGTACCTAGACAGCGGTTGCTCAAGACACATGACAGGAGAGAAGTCCATGTTCCTCAGCCTAACAATGAAAGAGGGAGGAAATGTGAAATTTGGAGGCAACCAGTCTGGCAAAATCATAGGTACAGGAACTATTGGTAATTCCTCTACCTCTATTAATAATGTATGGTTGGTAGATGATCTTGAACATAACCTTTTGAGCATTAGTCAATTTTGTGATAATGGTTATGATGTGCTTTTTGAGAAAACCAACTGTACTGTAATCAACAAGGAAGACAAATCAATTGTGTTCAAGGGAAAGAGAGTTGATAATGTCTACAAAATCAAATTTTCTGAACTGGCTGATCAGAAGGTGATTTGCCTTCTATCAGTGAATGATAAGAATTGGATGTGGCAAAGAAGGTTGGGGCATGCTAACTGGAGATTAATCTCTAAGCTTAGTAAGTTACAACTTCTCAAAGGGCTACCAGACATTGACTATCAGTCAGATGCACTCTGTGGTGCATGTCAGAGAGGGAAAATTGTGAAATCATCTTTTAAAACCAAAGACATTGTTTCAACCTCCAGACCCTTAGAACTACTTCATATTGATTTATTTGGACTAGTAAATACTCCATCCTTATATGGAAGTAAATATGGATTAGTCATTGATGATGATTACAGCAGATGGACTTGGGTAAAATTCCTGAAGAGTAAAGATGTTGCTTGTGATGTATTCAGTAGTTTCTGCACTCAAATACAATCTGAAAAAGAATCAAAGATTTTGAAAGTCAGAAGTGATCATGGTGGAGAATTTGAAAATGAGCAATTTGAAGCTTTTTGTGAAAAACATGGAATTGTCCCTGAATTCTCTTCTCCTAAAACTCCACAACAAAATGGGGTTGTAGAGAGAAAGAACATAACTTTACAAGAAATGGCCAGAACCATGATCCATGAAAACAATTTACCGAAATATTTTTGGGCAGAAGTAGTGAATACAACATGTTATGTTCAGAACAGGATCTATATCAGACGTATTTTGGAGAAAACAGCATATGAACTCTTTAAAGGAAGGAAACCCAATATCTCTTACTTTCGTCAATTTGGATGTACATGTTATATTCTGAATAATAAGCTCTACCTAAAGAAATTTGATGCCAAGGCCCAAAGAGGAATCTTTTTAGGTTACTCTGAAAGGTCAAAGGCATACAGAGTGTATAATTCAGAAACACTCTGTGTTGAAGAATCTATGCACGTCAGATTTGATGACAAAGAGCTTGAAGATAAAACTTCAAAGCAAGGTGAAAGTTTTGCAGAGATACATGTTCCTGAAGTTACTCTAGAACCTGATCAGATAGCTGAATCTGAAGAAAGTCCAGAAGCTGAACCCACATCAGAAGCGCAAGATGAAACTGCTTCTGATGAAGCACAAGATGGCTCACATCAAGCAGATCCTCCCAGAAACACCTTCAAGCACAAGTCTTCACATCCAGAAGAGTTAATCATTGGAAACAAAGATAGTCCAAGAAGAACAAGATCATACTTTAGACAAGAAGAGTCAATGATTGGACTGATCTCAATGATTGAACCTACAACAGTTGATGAAGCACTTTCAGATGATGGATGGATCTTAGCTATGCAAGAAGAGTTGAATCAATTTCAAAAAATGATGTGTGGGATCTGGTACCCAAACCTCAGCACAAGAACATTATTGGAACAAAATGGGTATTCAGAAACAAGTTGAATGAGCAAGGAGAAGTAACAAGAAACAAAGCAAGACTTGTTGCACAAGGTTACAGTCAACAAGAAGGCATTGATTATACTAAAACATTTGCTCTAGTTGCAAGATTGGAAGCAATCAGGTTACTTCTCTCCTATGCAGTTAATCATGGCATAATATTATATCAGATGGATGTCAAGATTGCATTTCATAATGGTGTTATTGAAGAAGAATTGTATGTCAATCAACCTCCTGGATTTGAGGATATTAAATATCCTGACCATGTTTTTAAACTGAAGAAATCACTATATGGCTTGAAACAAGCTCCTAGAGCTTGGTATGATAGACTAAGTAATTTCTTAATCAATAATGATTTTAAAAGAGGTCAGGTTGATACAACACTCTTCAGAAGGACCCTTGGGAAAGATATTCTTGTTGTGCAGATATATGTTGATGATATATTATTTGGTTCTACAAATGCATCTCTTTGCAAGGAATTCTCTAAGTTAATGCAGGATGAATTTCAAATGAGCATGATGGGAGAGCTGAAGTTCTTCCTTGGCATTCAAATCAATCAATGCAAAGATGGAGTTTATGTTCATCAATCAAAGTATACAAAGGAGCTTCTGAAGAAGATCAAGCTTGAAGATTGTAAAGTGATGAACACTCCAATGCATCCTACGTGCACCTTAAGCAAAGAAGATGAAGGAGCTAAAGTAGATCAGAAGCTGTACAGAGGTATGATTGGTTCTTTGTTATACCTCACCGCATCTAGGCCAGATATTTTATTCAGTGTATGCTTGTGTGCAAGATTCCAATCAGATCTTAGAGAATCTCATATGACTGCAGTCAAGAGAATCTTCAGGTGTTTGAAAGGAACAACTAATCTTAGACTCCTTTAGAGGAAACCCTTAGATTATAAGCTAATTGGATTCTGTGATGCTGATTATGCTGGTGATAGGATTGAAAGAAAGTCAACCAGTGGCAATTGTCAATTTCTGGGTGATAATCTTATATCCTGGGCTAGCAAAAGACAAACAACTATTGCTATGTCTATAGTAGAAGCAGAATACATTTCAGCTGCAAGTTGTTGTACACAACTACTTTGGATGATACATTAGTTGGAAGACTATCAGATAATTGCTAACAGTATTCCCATTTATTGTGATAATACTGCTGCTATTTGTTTGTCTAAAAATCCAATTTTACATTCAAGAGCCAAGCATATTGAAATCAAACACCATTTTATCAGAGACTATGTTCAAAAAGAAATTTTAGATATACAATTCATTGATACTGAGAATCAATGGGTTGATATATTTACTAAGCCTTTAACTGTTCAAAGATTTGATTTTATAAAGAAAAATTTGAACATGCACTTTGTGTCTGATTAAAGCTTGCTTGCTCCTGAATAGAATTTTAGGTTCTGAAGTCAGTTCAGAAGTAGTGGTCCATCAGAAGCTCTTTATTGAGGTTCTGAGGAAAACTCGCTTCTGATGATGACATCAGCATCTGAAGTTCAGAAGCTGGATTTTATGCTTCTGAATAGTTGAGTTAGTGGAAACGTTGGGAGTTACTTTATTTGGTAATGTTATACCCTAATTTTGGACCTAAAAATACTTGTTCAATTCTTCTTTTCTTGTATTTCAAGCCATTTGATATGTCTCTGATCAATTACATCTCTCTTTGCATTTTATTTCAATATTATTTGCAAAATTCACATAGAAGGGTATTTTAGTCATTTCCTATGTTAAGATTTCTGTCAGTCTTTGAAAAATAGTTTGAGTCCTTTCAAATAGTTTGAGTAAGTCTTTGTTCCCATTCTATGTCAAAACCCATTTCAAAAATTGCATTTGAAGTCATTTTGAGTCAGTTTAGCCCCTAGAGGCATTTTAGTCTTTCCATGTGTTAAAACTCTGTTTAAATGCTAAAAATTGTCTCTGAGTCTTTTAAATTGGTTTAAATAGATTCTTGCTTTAATTCCCTGTTAAAAATCCATTTTAAAATTGCATCTGAGTCATTTCTAGTCGTTTTAGCCCCCAGGGGCATTTTGGTCATTTCACACAAAATTTCGGCAGATAGAGGTTACTTTAAAGTACCTCATTTAAGTCATTGGTTCGTTTTAGTCCGTTTTGTCAATTTTAATCGTTTCACTTTATGTTATTTTCCGGTTACCAATTTTAATTCATTTTATTTTATTTTCATTTTAAGACATAAAATTCCTAAAAATTGCATTTTAGTCCATATTGTCCAAGTCATTAGTCCAGTACACATGTCAGTTTCTCATTTGTCCAAGAGTTAGTTACGCCACATGGCAGTGTCTTATTGGTCCAGCAGTCACATGTGTCAGCTATAAATAGCCCAGTCATCACATACACTATGGAGATCCATTCATTGTTGTACAACTCATCACAAACAGATTCTTTTTTCTCTCTCTCTGCATTTTCAGATCAAAACACAAAACTCTTGATGAACTTGATGAATGTTCATCAAGAACATCAAGAACAAACCCTAACAAACTTTTCCAGAATTCAATTCTTCATCAACACATAATCATCATCACCAAATGATCAACACATAATCATCATCAAAAAAATTGAATCAAAATTCCAGTATCCAATCCACAAAAAACACACCGAAATCGAATCAAGATTCCAGTATCAAATTCACAAGAAACACAACAAATTCGAATCTAGTATTCCAGCACCAGAACACGCATTCGAATTCGATTCAGCACTGAATCAAGCAAAAAACTCAAAACCGAAGCACCAACGTAAAGGCACAAGGGAATGGAAGAAGAAAGAGTTCAGAGAGGCAAACAAATTGATCGGTGAAAGGATCTTTTCACGAGGCTTTTCTGTCCTCAAAGTCTCCGATTCAAAACACGGTACGTGGCTCGTTTGTCCTCCTTTCGTCATATTTCGTTTGATTTAGCATACGTGAAAAAGTGAAAAACGTCGCAAACCTTTGAAGTCCGATCTACTCCGTTTCAAGCTTTTTTTTCGAAAACGAACTTTGGATCCAGAAAGAGTGTGATGAGAAGAGTCTAAAAATGTAAAAAAATTAAAGATCGGAGAAGATTGGAGTTCGCCAGCGCTGGAAACCGCCACCGGCAACCGTCGCCGGCGTTTAAGGCTTCGTCGGAGAAGAAGAGGTTTTGTTGCAGACCTCCTCTCTCTAGGAAAGTTTAGAGAGAGAAACGGTAGTGGAAAGTGAAGATTTCTACTTGCATCTTGCTTTTATACTTCCTTGTCATCCCATGTGTGCGCGTGTATCATCATACTGTGCTCCCCTGCGTTCTGTGACGTTAGATTTAGGGTTTTGGCTCCCTGGATCAATCCAACGCTCCTGATGCGTTTGGATGATCCAGGATCCATCTCCTTTTGGGCCTGGACATCTTTTCTTTACAGCTTCTTCGTTTTTGCTTGTTACTTGCTATGTGCACCACTGGATCTTGTTTTTGCGCCCCTTGCTCATTCAAAATTTCTTTAAAAAAATTCCAAATAAATTTCCATGAGTTCTTGATAACTTTCTTGATGTTTTTTTAACATTTTTGCATAATAAAATTTGATAAAAAAATATGTGTAGGATTTTTTACTATTCTTGTTAAAATTGGTGATTTTCTTGCACATATTAAGTCTAAAAGTCCTTTAAAAATCCCTTAAAAATTCTAAAAATTTTCAAGTATGTTTCTTGTTATTTTTGTGACGTTTCTATGTATTTTGCTTACTGAAAATTTTGTTGAAAAATATTATCACATTTTCTTGCATTATCTCTTGATTTCATGTGAAAAATCTTATGAAAATTGTCTAATTCCATCTCAAGCTCTTGATGATTGTTTGTGGTATATGTTGCTTGAAGTTTGTGAGTTTATTGTTACTGTTTGTATTTGATATTGCTGCATGAGTGTGAATCTTGATTAGTTACTTAGTTTACAAGTTACTTGTGTAAATAAATAATGCAAATATGCCTAAGTTTGCTTCAAAAAATGTCAAGTTAATCATGTTGCCTTAATTCCCATTCTAAAGCCTAATTCTAAACCTTTGAAAAGGTGTTGGAATGTGAGAATTATAGGTCATATGGATCTTGAATTTTATGAGCAAATTTTAGTCATGTTTCGCACTCATTTTGCCTTTATTTTGGGTTGTTTTCTATGCTTTGTGTTATAGTGTTTTTCTTGCTTTATTTCTTTTGATATTACCATGTGTTACTAACCATTTTGTTTCATGTCTCATGCATCCCATAAGCATCTCATCTCCCATTTCACATTCTTGGCTTTCATTTTCTTGCAATTTAATCTCATGCAAAAATTAGAATGTAAAAGCTTAGGAATTCTTGTATTTTACTTTTATGCAATTTTAAATTTCTTGCAAGACCATAGAATGTATCTAGGCCAATGATGTAATAAGGACAATGGACTCTAATGATGTACACCGACACAAGCACCGACACATGCACACACATCACTTTAGGTACATAGCTAGAATATGCATGTTTAGATGTATGTTTAGGATTGTATGTTTAGTTGAATGCCTAGGATTTACACTTAGAAAAATCATTTTCCAAAAAAATATGAACAAACTTCACTCAAACCATTTTCAAAATAAACCTTGGGATCAAAGTCCCATTGAATTTTCCTTTTCTTTTCTTAATCAAATTTTAATGAACCTTAACCATACTTAGACCCTTTTGCAAAATAACTAATTCCACCTCACTTTTTTCTAAATCTCATGCCCTTGAGGCCTCTCAATCTCCATTCTTCAAACTCCAATTTTCAAACTTAAAATCAACCAACAAAAATAAAAACATTTTTGGAAGAGAACTACGGTGGATTTGATCCCTTAAACGGGTACGTAGGCAAGGAACCAATATTCCTTCAATTCAAATAAAATAAAAATTCAAACATATTCTTCTCCCTCCAATTCTTCACTTAGAATACTCTTAGGTTTAAATAAATACTTTCAAAATAGCATTTAAAAATAAGGCGCGCGCGTAGAAAGTAAAGACGGTTCCTATAGGATACTATAGTCATTATGGGTGCCTAACACCTTCCCGTAGCGAAAACAACTCCCGGACCTCGATTCTCAAGGGTTTTGCTTACTTTTTCCCTTCCCAAGAAAAAATAAGATATTACCGGTTAAAAAGGTTCAAACGTAATCAATGTTTGACACCCGAAAACCAAGATAAAACAGCTGGCGACTTCACTGGGGAGATTCGAGAGTTACGCCTAGTCTTTATTTCCACGCTTGCGCTCTTTTTACTTGTTTCTTTTACTTGCTTTCCTATGTGAATAAATGTTTAAATTCTTGCAAACGTGTGGGGTGAGAATATCAAAAGTCCTGCACCCGGGCTGAGTGAACTTAGGATTTAGGAGGGATATAATCGACAATTCATTCCGGGGGTTGCCTCGTGTTTTGGATTATGCGATCAATCCCACATAGCTAAGGCATTTTGGGGGTGATGTTGTCGGCGCGTGTTGTCGCGTTTAGGCACTTTACTTCTAATTGTTCTATGACGCTATGAACTGTAGATAACCAAACCCATCCATGGCCATTTTCTAGGACGTAGTGCGGAGGCTAAACCGAGTGTTGTCTCGAGTTTTAGTCGTCACGCGATACTACACTCAAGTTAGACCTACTTAAGGATAATCATGGAGCGAGTGTTGTCTCGTGACACCGTGATATACGTCGGAGAGGTTGCAACTTGGGAACCTTTTTAGAACCCGGTTACTATTTCCTAAAGCCCTAGTCTCACCGGACACCGTGTCCACCCATGACTCCTCGACTTTGAACTTCAACCTACCATGTTTTCTCCGAACTTGAACATAATCATGCATTCATGCATACATGCATACATGCATAAACATTTTTCCATGCATTGTTATCGAAGGGCTTAGACAAATTGAATTTGTAAACATTGTAGGAATGGGGAAGACTAAGTCCTACAAGTTCAAGGAAGTGAATTTGGCTAGTTTGAGAGATTTGGCACTCAAGATTGAGGATCCGACTGGTTTCCGACATCGTTACGGGGCTTTACTTACTATTCTCCAGACTAATGTGGATGAGAAGCTTGTGCACACTCTAGTGCAATTCTATGATCGGGAGTATCGGTGCTTCACTTTTCCGGACTTTCAGTTGGTGCCTACTCTAGAGGCTTATTCTTGTTTGATGGGTTTATCTATTGCTAAGGGGGTACCCTTCGCGGGACTTGAGCATCCTCCTACTTCTTTGGTTATTGCTAAGGATCTTCATCTTACAACCTCCGATGTTTCCAAGAATCTTGTCACTAAGGCTCGCATCCGAGGGTTCACCTTGAAGCTATTATTGCACTCCTCATCTATGGGATTATTCTCTTTCCAAATCTTGATGACTTCGTGGACATGAATGCTATTATGATCTTCCACTCCAAGAATCCGGTTCCTACTTTGCTAGCTGACACATACCATGCTATTCACAATCGTTCCGGCAAAGGTCGTGGATATATTCTTTGTTGTGTGCCTCTCCTCTATAGGTGGTTTATTTCGCACCTTCCGAAGTCTTTCCACGACAATCTGGAGAATTGGTCTATTTCACAGAGGATTATGGCTCTCACTCCTAATGAAGTGGTTTGGCTCACTCCCGCTTCTAGGGTTAAGGAAATCATCTTTGGTGGTGGGAAGTTTCTTAATGTACCTCTTCTTGGTACCCGGGGTGGAATTAACTATAACCCGGAGCTCGCTTTGCAACAATTTGGTTTCCCGATGAAAGGAAAGCCCATCAATCTTGCTACATCTCCTTACTTCTTCCACTACTCCAATGCTCCCACGGGAATTAGAAAGGATTTCATGGAAGCTTGGTCTAAACTTCGGAAGAAAGAGGTGAAGCATATGGGTATAAGGTCCGGTGTTGCTCATGAGGCCTATACACAGTGGGTGATAAACCAAGCTGAGGAGATTGGTATGCCTTTCCCCTCTATGAGATATGTGTCTGCATCTGTTCCTACCATGCCTTTGCCTCTACTCCCACCTACCCAGGAGATGTATCAGGAGCATCTAGCTATGGAGAGTCGGGAGAAGCATCAGTGGAGGGCTAGATACTATGAGGCTAAGAATTTGATCATGACTTTGGATGGAAAGGATGAGCAGCAGACTCATGAGGTCTTAACACTGAAGAAAGAGTTAGCTAAAGCTAGGAGAGAGATTGAAGAGAAAGATAGATTGCTTATGAGGGAATCCAAGAGGGCTAGGGGTGCCCGTGACTTCTATGCACGATACTGCAGCTATGAGTCTGAGTCTGAGTCTGAGGACGATGCTTCTACTTCCTATGCTTGAGGATTTTCATTTCCTGTTGTTATTTCCAGTTGTTATTACTGCTTTACATTTCAAAGTCTATCCCTTGGCTTAGCATTTAAAAGGGAATCGTCTTGTAAAACCATATGTTAGTTGTTTGTTTCCCGTTTATGTTAATTGTTGTTTAGTAATGTTTACAAACTTCTAATTTGTCTAAAACCCTTCGATAACACAAAAAAGAGTCTTTTTGCATATGCATTAACACATTTCATGCATCATATGCATTCATTGGTCACAAAAGACTTCTCTCGTGCTCATTGCCTCCTGGTTTTGTCCGCCGCAGTCTGAAAAGTGGCTCGTACTTGCAAAATTTACCAACCAGATAGAGTTCATCAAAAAAGATTTCACAAGAGAAGAATCATGGCTAACTTTGAAGAAGAAAATGCTCAGCTCTGTGCCAAATTGGCTGCTATGAAAGAAGACTTGGCTAAGGCTCATGACGTTATGTCCACCATGATGGCTGCACAAGAACAACCAGCCACATCTGTCCCAGTTTCTGCTGAAGGGATTCCCTCTATCCCACTGTCTACTGTGGCTACTGAAGCTCGGTTTGTTATGCCCAACGGGCGTCCTTATGGACTCTCGGCTTACTATTCTCCTAATACTGCTGCTGGTGTCTCTGGTTTTGCTGGTCAAGGACAGATTCCCGTATCCACTGCTATGCCTCAGGTGACTACTGTTGTTACCGATCCTATTGTCCACACTGTGCAGCAGGTGATTGATGTCGATACTCCGCGTGGACAAGACCCTGTAATGGAAGCTATGAAGAGACAGTTAAGAGAGGTGGCCGGAGAACTCCGTGAGGTCAAGGCTAGCCGTGGAAACAATGTCTCTGCTAAGGCTCGTGATCTATGCTTGGTATCCCGATTTGAGATTCCTAAGAAGTTTAAGGTGCCAGATTTTGATAAATACAATGGATCTTCCTGTCCACATAGCCATGTCATTCGGTACGTCCGAAAGATGGCCAATTATGCAGATAATGATGCACTGATGATACACTGCTTCCAAGACAGCCTAGCAGAAGATGCGGCAAATTGCTACACTGGTTTGAGCAAAGACAATATCCATACTTTTGAGGATCTGGCTACTGCTTTTGAAAGTCATTATGAGTTCAACACCCGTCTGAGGCCAAATAGGGACTCTCTTAAGTCCTTGTCCCAGAAGTCAGATGAAACCTTCCGTGAATATGCCCAGAGATGGAGAGGGGCAGCTGCCCGTGTTTCTCCTCGACTCGATGAGGAAGAATTAACACAGACATTCCTGAAGACTCTGAAGAAGGAATATAAGGAAAGAATGATAGTCTCTGCTCCAAACAACTTCTCCGACATGGTTACTATGGGAACTCGTCTAGAGGAGGCTGTCAGAGAGGGTATCATTGTTCTTGAAAAGGGTGGATCTTCAGCCAGCGCTCCAAAGAAGTACGGTAATGGCCACCATAAGCGGAAAGAATCCGAAGTAGGGATGGTATCTGGTAATCAGTCTACACCTGCTAATGCTACTCAGTTACCTTTGCCCTACCAATACATGCAGTACTCTCAACATCCTTTCTTCCCACCATTCTACCAGCAATATCATCTGCCACCGGGTCAACCACCAGTGCCCGTTAATGCCATTGCTCAACAAGTACAACACCAGCCTCCTGCTCAGCAACAACAGCAGCAACAACAGGGTCCTCGGCCCAAGACTTATTTTCCACCAATACCAATGCGGTATGCTGAGCTGCTTCCAACTCTACTTGCTAAGGGCCACTGCGTCACTAGACCAGGCAAGCCTCCGCCTAATCCTTTGCCTCCCAGGTTCCGACAGGATCTTACATGTGAATTCCATCAGGGTGCTCAAGGCCACGATGTTGAAGGGTGCTATGCTCTGAAATATATTGTGAAGGACCTGATAGAAAAAGGACGGTTGACTTTTGAAAATAGTGTTCCTCATGTTCTCGACAATCCACTTCCAAACCATCCTGCTGTTAACATGATCGAGGCTTTCGAAAGGGTTCCCGTTCCTCAAGAGGATCCCGTGTTGGATGTCCGCAATGTTGTTACTCCCTTGGTACCGCTGCATGTCAAACTTTGCCAGGCTTCTTTGTTTAATCACGATCATGCTTCTTGTTCAGAATGTCTCCAAAATCCTATGGGTTGTTGTGTGGTGCAGGATGATATACAGAGCCTGATGGACCACAAACACTTGATTGTCAGTGATGTTTGTGTGATTGTGCCAGTGTTTCATGATTCTCCTGCTGAAAGTGCATCCCAGAAAAGAAATGTTGAACCTTTGGTGATCAGGTTACCTGGTCCTGTATCTTATGCCTCTACCAAAGCAATACCTTACAAGTACAATGCAACCATGATTGAGAATGGAGTGGAAATTCCTCTGGTATCCCCAGCAACGGTTGATAATGTTGCCGGAGAAATTACAGCTCTGAGAAGCGGAAAAGTCCGTCCACCCTTGTTCCAAAAGAAGGTGGTTACACCTGTTGCTACGGTAACTCCACCAGTTGCTCCTCCTGTTGATAAGAGCCCCGGCCCATCAGGCCAGTCTATTGAAGAGTCTAATCTGGACGAAATTCTGAGGCTTATCAAAAAGAGCGACTATAAAATTGTTGACCAGCTGCTGCAAACTCCGTCAAAGATATCCATCTTGTCTCTACTCATGAGCTCAGAGGCCCACAGGAAAGTGTTGATGAAAGTACTGGAACAAGCCTATGTTGATCATGAAGTCTCTGTGGATCAGTTCGATGGAATAGTGGGTAACATCACTGCTTGCAATAACTTGGGGTTTGGTGACGATGAACTCCCCGAAGCAGGGAAACACCACAACTTGGCTCTGCATATCTCAGTACACTGCAAGTCTGACATGATATCCAATGTGTTGGTGGACACTGGATCATCCTTGAATGTAATGCCTGAATCCACACTAAGGCAGTTGAGTCATCATGGAATCTCTCTGAGGGGAAGCAGCTATTTGGTTAAAGCTTTCGACGGATCTCGCAAAGATGTTCTTGGGGAAGTAGACTTGCCAATTACCATTGGTCCCGAGACATTTCAGATCACTTTCCAGGTCATGGACATCAATGCTTCTTACAGTTGTCTCCTCGGAAGACCGTGGATTCACGACGCTGGGGCAGTAACTTCTACTTTGCATCAGAAGCTCAAGTTCATGAGGAACGGTAAGATTGTCACTATACATGGTGAAGAATCATATCTGGTTAGCCAAGTGTCACGTTGAAGTAGGGTCCGCCGAAGGGACGTCATTTCAAGGCTTGACTGTTGAAGGTACGGAGCCTCGAAGAGCTGGTACTGCCATGGCTTCATTGAAAGACGCCCAGAAAGCTGTTCAAGAAGGGCAAGCTGCCGGCTGGGGCAAAGTGATTCAGATTCTGGAAAACAAGAGTAAAGAGGGCCTTGGATTCTCCCCACCCTCTGGTGTTTCAACAGGAACTTTCTACAGTGCTGGGTTTATCAATGCCATTGCTGAAGATACTGCTGAAAGTAGTTATGTGCCTACATTTGTTGTACCAGGAGGCACGGTGAGAAATTGGGAGGCCATTGATATTCCTCTAGTCATGCATGCTTCCATGTAATGTGTCTTGTTGCTCATGTTTTCTTTGTTTTCAAAATAACAATCCTTTCGCTCTGCCCAAGGCGAAAGTGATATCATTGTAAGGGCATGTTTGTTTTGGCATTGCCGTTATTAATAAAAGTTGTCGTCTTTCTCACGACTCTTTGTTTTTTACTTTTTAGTGCCTTTTTCTTGGAAATAATGGTAATTCCAGAAAAAACCAAAACATCGGTATTTTCTTATTAATTTCAAAAATTTGCATAAAAAACATTTTTTCTAAAAACATCCCAATCATATTATGCAGATTGAACCATAATAAACCCGTTGAACACAGTGACCCTATGGTTCCTTCAAATTTTGAATTCCCTGTATATGAAGCTGAAGATGAGGAAGATGATGAAGAGATACCATATGAGATCACTTGATTGCTTGAGCAAGAAAGAAGAGCCATTCAGCCTCACCAGGAAGAGATTGAGCTTATCAACCTGGGTACTGAAGAGAACAAGCGAGAGATCAAGATTGGTGCTGCACTTGAGCCAGGAGTGAAAAAGAAGATTATTCAGCTTCTCCATGATTATCCAGATGTCTTTGCATGGTCCTATAAAGATATGCCGGGTCTAGATCCCAAGATTGTGGAACATCGGATACCGACAAGACCTGGATGTTCTCCTGTCAAACAGAAATTGAGAAGGTCTCGTCCAGACATGGCTCTTAAGATCAAGGCTGAAGTACAAAAGCAAATTGATGCGGGTTTCCTCATGACAGCTGAATATCCTGAGTGGATTGCCAACATTGTACCAGTGCCAAAGAAAGATGGGAAAGTTCGAATGTGTGTTGATTACAGAGATTTGAATAAAGCCAGTCCGAAAGATAACTTCCCATTGCCTCATATTGATGTGCTTATTGACAGTACTGCTCAATCCAAAGTGTTCTCCTTCATGGATGGTTTCTCTGGCTATAACCAGATACGAATGTCTCCTGAAGATAGAGAAAAGACATCTTTCATTACTCCGTGGGGAACGTTCTGTTATAAAGTGATGCCATTTGGCTTGATAAATGCTGGTGCTACCTATCAAAGGGGTATGACCACTCTGTTTCATGATATGATTCACAAAGAGATTGAAGTATATGTTGATGATATGATTGTGAAGTCAAGTGATGAAGAGCAGCATGTTGTGTATTTGAAAAAGATGTTTGAAAGACTGAGAAAGTACAAGCTGCGGTTGAATCCTAATAAATGTACATTCGGTGTACGATCTGGAAAGTTGCTAGGCTTCATTGTCAGTCAGAGAGGCATTGAAGTTGATCCTGACAAAGTCTGAGCCATCAGAGAGATGCCGGCCCCTCAAACTGAAAAGCAAGTCAGAGGTTTCCTCGGACGTCTGAATTATATTTCAAGATTCATATCTCATATGACCACTACTTGTGGCCCAATTTTCAAATAGCTCAGAAAGAATCAGCCTGTTGTATGGAATGATGAATGCCAGGAAGCTTTTGATAGCATTAAAGAATACCTGTTGGAACCACCTATCCTCGTCCCGCCAGTGGAAGGGAGGCCTTTGATTATGTATCTGTCAGTATTAGGTGATTCAGTGGGTTGTGTTCTCGGTCAACAAGATGAGACTGCTAAGAAAGAGCATGCTATCTACTATCTGAGCAAGAAGTTCACCGACTGTGAGACTCGGTATACGATGCTTGAAAAGACTTGTTGTGCCTTAGCTTGGGCTGCCAAACGCCTGCGTCATTATATGGTGAATCATACAACTTGGTTGATATCCCGAATGGATCCAATCAAGTACATCTTTGAAAAGCCTGCTGTTACTGGAAAGATTGCACGTTGGCAAATGTTGTTGTCTGAATATGATATTGTGTACAAAGCTCAGAAAGCAATCAAAGGAAGCATCCTTGCTGAGCATCTTGCTTGTCAACCTCTCGATGATTACCAGCCAATTAAGTTTGATTTCCCTGATGAAGAGATTATGTATCTGAAAGCAAAAGACTGTGAAGAACCACTGATCAATGAGGGGCCAGATCCCAATAGCAAATGGGGATTGGTGTTTGATGGTGCTGTTAATGCTTATGGTAAAGGAATTGGAGCCATCATTGTAACTCCGCAGGGGCACCACATTCCTTTCACTGCTCGAATAACTTTTGAATGCACAAACAACATAGCTGAATATGAAGCATGCATCTTGGGCATTGAAGAAGCCCTTGATCTGAGAATTAAGCACCTTGACATCTATGGAGATTCTGCGCTTGTTATTAATCAGATAAAGGGTGAATGGGAGACTCATCATGAGAAGCTGATCCCTTACCGTGACTATGCAAGACGTCTGTTGACATACTTTACCAAGGTTGAGCTGCACCATATCCCTCGGGATGAAAATCAGATGGCTGATGCTCTTGCTACTTTGTCTTCTATGTTTCGTGTCAATCATTGGAATGATGTGCCAGTGATCAAGGTGCAGCGTCTCGATAGACCCGCTCATGTGTTTACTATTGAAAATATACCAGATCGGGCTGATGAAGGTGTGAATGGTAAAAAGCCTTGGTATTACAACATCAAACAATTCCTGCAGAATCATGAATATCCACCTGGTGCTTCCAACAGGGATAAAAAGACCTTGAGAAGATGGGCAAGCAAATTCCTTCTGGACGGAGAAATCCTATACAAGAGGAACTATGATATGGTCTTGTTGAGATGTGTTGACAAACAAGAAGCTGAGAAATTGATGCATGATGTACATGACGGTACTTTTGGGACCCATGCTTCGGGCCACACCATGTCAAGGAAACTGTTAAGAGCCGGCTATTACTGGATAACTATGGAGCGTGATTGCCACAAACATGCTAAGAGATGCCACAAATGTCAAATTTATGCTGACAAGATTCATGTGCCTCCACACGCTCTCAATGTTATATCTTCCCCATGGCCTTTCTCTATGTGGGGCATTGACATGATCGGAAGAATTGAGCCAAAAGCTTCCAATGGGCATCGTTTCATTCTAGTGGCAATTGACTACTTCACCAAGTGGGTTGAGGCTGCCTCCTATGCAAATGTGACCAAGCAAGTGGTTGTCAAGTTTATCAAAAATAACATCATCTGTCGATATGGTGTTCCCAACAAGATCATCACTGACAATGGCTCCAATCTGAACAATAGCATGATGCAAGCTTTATGTGAAGAATTCAAAATTGAACATCACAACTCTTCTCCTTATAGACCTCAGATGAATGGTGCAGTTGAGGCCGCTAACAAAAACATCAAGAAGATTGTTCAGAAGATGGTCACTACTTACAAAGACTGGCATGAAATGCTACCTTTTGCCTTGCACGGTTACCGTACTACAGTGCGTAGTTCAACCGGGGCAACTCCTTTCTCTCTTGTGTATGGCATGGAAGCAGTTCTCCCTCTAGAAGTGGAGATTCCATCTCTTCGAGTAATCATGGAAGCAAAATTAACTGAGGCTGAATGGTGTCAAAGTCGGTACGATCAATTGAATTTGATTGAAGAGAAACGTATGGATGCTATGGCTCATGGACAGTTGTATCAAGTACGAATGAAGAATCCTTTTGACAAGAAAGTCCGACCTCGAGAATTCAAGGAAGGCGAACTTGTATTGAAAAGAAGGATAAGCCAGCAACCCGACCCAAGGGGCAAGTGGACACCTAACTATGAAGGTCCTTATGTTGTCAAGAAGGCTTTCTCTGGTGGTGCTTTGATTCTTACACACATGAATGGTGTTGAGCTTCCAAATCCTGTTAATGCCGATATAGTCAAGAAATACTTTGTCTAGAAAGAAAAGAACAGCGTGGTAGGTCGAAAACCCGAAAGGGCGGCCTAGGCAAAAATGCGCTTCCCGGTGGATCGAAAACCCGAAAGGGCGATCCAGGCAAAAGTTAGGGACAAAAAATGAATATGAAAGAGCTCACTGAGATTGTACGCAACTCAGGCAAGAATGAACGCCTCGATGAGCCGAAAACCCGAAAGGGCGGTTCATGCAAAAACGAGGTTGACAATAAAAGACAAGTAACTATATCTGGCAAATCACCATCACCCCTTGGGGCATCTGCAACTGTCAAATGATCGTCTTCATCAGAAGCTTCTGTACCTGTGAATTCAAAATTTCTATGAAATGTAGCGGTCATTGTGTTCAATGTATCACCAACCAATAAAATTACCATTTTCCAAGCTTTGTAAATCCGTGAAGTCATGCCTTTGGCTGACTTTCACTCTTCTACATCAATTTGAGCCTGTGCTATTGTTTGAAACTCTATTTTTCTTTCTACTTTCAATGCTATATACAAAATATTTCTTTTTGATAATGTCAATGTCTGAAACAAACATTTTTGAAAATTGAAAACTCTTTCCATGTCTATTTTGAAAGCAAACCTGAGCAATAGAGTACATTTCAATGAAACATGAAGGCAAAAATGAGCACCCCGCTGATTGACAACCTATGAAGGCAATTCCGGCATAAATGGGGCAATGAAAAGAACTTTACTCCCCGGTGAATCGAAAACCCGAAAGGGCGGTTCAGGCAAAAATGGGATTGAAAAATGAAAGAATGAAAGAATGAAATATTGAAAAGCATTGACCACAGATGCGAACATCCAATGTTTACCCAGCACTGACACGCCTAACAACGGCGACCTGTATCAAGGAATCTTCCAAGGTCCCTTTCTCTACAAGTTTAATTGCCCTCAGCCATGGTTTCGATACGTCTCTCAACGACGGTCTCTCCAAAGAGGTTTTCCCCTGTGAATATGTTGCAGCACGAGCCACTACGTGCCCAATCTTCCAATGTTTTGTCTATCTCTGCGAAACTTCCTTGTCAAATTACAAACCAATCATGCATTTCAAGCATTCATACATGCATAATCATGCATTTTATGTGCTCATACATTCAATAATCTTGTTATACCATACATACATGCTGCATTTCCAATTTTAACTTCCAATCTAAATCAGTTTCCACTTCCAATTTCAATTCAATCTCCAATTTCAAACCAATCACAATTCCAATTTCAACTGTCAAAATCAATTTCAACCTCCAGTCCAACTTCAATTCTCAATCTCAATTCAAATCAATTTCCAATTTCAATTCAAAACTCAATTTCAATCCCAATTTCAATTCAATTCAATCTCAATTCGAAGCAACCTCAATTTCAATTTCAATCCAACCTCAATTTCAATTCAATTCAATCTCAATTCGAAGCAATCTCAATTTCAATTTCAACTCGATCTCCAATTTCAATCCAATCTCAATTTCAATTCAATTCAATCTCAATTTTCAATCCAATCTCATTGTCAATTTCAACTCTTCAATCCAGTGTCTATGTCTATGTCTCTAATCAATCTCAATTCTCAATCTCTCTTTCAATCTCAAACTTTCAATTCAATTCGAATCAATGTCAATTCACTCTCAATTTGCTTTTGGGCCAACAAAAATGGTCATGTCTATCTTTAAATCAAGTCAATGACAATTTACCCTCGATGGGTATCTTGTTAAAACAGACTTCCAATTTGTATCTTGTTATCGGTCAAGTGCCAGTTTCGATCCAAAGAACAACTTGCACCTGCTTATATGCCTATACTTCCGGACAAATGACAAGTTCGATCCAAAGAACAGTTTGTACCCAGTTTATGCTTTGTTATCAGTCAAACGACAAGTTCGATCCAAAGAACAGTTTGCACCTACCTACATGATGTGGTGATGATCCAACAGCCAGTTCGATCCAAAGAACAGTTTGTATCTACCCTGTTGTCTATATCTCCAGCCAAACAGCCAGTTCGATCCAAAGGACAGTTTGTGCCTACCTATCTGTTTGTATTTTCAATCAAGTGTCAAGTTCGATCCAAAGAACAGCTTGTATCTGCCTATATGTTTGTGTTTCTGGTCCAGTGCCAAGTTCGATCCCAAGAACAACTTGTACCTATCTCTTGTTTTGTATTCCTTGGTCAAGTGGCTAGTTCGATCCAAAGAACAGCTTGTACCCTATTTTCTATCCCCTGGTTCGTCTACCCTGTCAATGTCCACCTGAATCCCCGGTGACATAACATGCTCCATAGACTCCAGTTGTTTGTCTTGCATTCATAATCAAAATGCTGCATGGCATTCATATTCTTGAAAATCTGAAAACGTATTTTTATGTCCAAAAACAGTGCAAATGTTAATATTTAAGCATCTTCGTCCCGTCAAATCAAAGACTTCGTCTCTTGACTCTCCGGACGAAGAAACTTAAATAGGGGCAGCTGTTATACCCTAATTTTGGACCTAAAATTACTTGTTCAATTCTTCTTTTCTTGTATTTCAAGCCATTTGATATGTCTCTGATCAATTACATCTCTCTTTGCATTTTATTTCAATATTATTTGCAAAATTCACATAGAAGGGTATTTTAGTCATTTCCTATGTTAAGATTTCTGTCAGTCTTTGAAAAATAGTTTGAGTCCTTTCAAATAGTTTGAGTAAGTCTTTGTTCCCATTCTATGTCAAAACCCATTTCAAAAATTGCATTTGAAGTCATTTTGAGTCAGTTTAGCCCCTAGAGGCATTTTAGTCTTTCCATGTGTTAAAACTCTGTTTAAATTCTAAAAATTGTCTCTGAGTCTTTTAAATTGGTTTAAATAGATTCTTGCTTTAATTCCCTGTTAAAAATCCATTTTAAAATTGCATCTGAGTTATTTCTAGCCGTTTTAGCCCCCAGGGGCATTTTGGTCATTTCACACGAAATTTCGGCAGAGAGAGGTTACTTTAAAGTACCTCATTTAAGTCATTGGTTCGTTTTAGTCCGTTTTGTCAATTTTAATCGTTTCACTTTACGTTATTTTCCGGTTACCAATTTTAATTCATTTTATTTTATTTTCATTTTAAGACCTAAAATTCCTAAAAATTGCATTTTAGTCCATATTGTCCAAGTCATTAGTCCAGTACACATGTCAGTTTCTCATTTGTCCAAGAGTTAGTTACGCCACATGGCAGTGTCTTATTGGTCCAGCAGTCACATGTGTCAGCTATAAATAGCCCAGTCATCACATACACTATGGAGATCCATTCATTGTTGTACAACTCATCACAAACAGATTCTTTTTTCTCTCTCTCTGCATTTTCAGATCAAAACACAAAACTCTTGATGAACTTGATGAATGTTCATCAAGAACATCAAGAACAAACCCTAACAAACTTTTCCAGAATTCAATTCTTCATCAACACATAATCATCATCACCAAATGATCAACACATAATCATCATCACAAAAATCGAATCAAAATTCCAGTATCCAATCCACAAAAAACACACCGAAATCGAATCAAGATTCCAGTATCAAATTCACAAGAAACACACCAAATTCGAATCTAGTATTCCAGCACCAGAACACGCATTCGAATTCGATTCAGCACTGAATCAAGCAAAAAACTCAGAACCGAAGCACCAACGTAAAGGCACAAGGGAAAGGAAGAAGAAAGAGTTCAGAGAGGCAAACAAATTGATCGGTGAAAGGATCTTTTCACGAGGCTTTTCCGTCCTCAAAGTATCCGATTCAAAACACGGTACGTGGCTCGTTTGTCCTCCTTTCGTCATATTTCGTTTGATTTAGCATACGTGAAAAAGTGAAAAACGTCGCAAACCTTTGAAGTCCGATCTACTCCGTTTCAATCTTTTTTTTCGAAAACGAACTTTGGATCCAGAAAGAGTGTGATGAGAAGAGTCTAAAAATGTAAAAAAATTCAAGATCGGAGTAGATTGGAGTTCGCCGGCGCCGGAAACCGCCACCGGCAACCGTCGCCGGCGTTTAAGGCTTCGTCGGAGAAGAAGAGGTTTTGTTGCAGACCTCCTCTCTCTAGGAAAGTTTAGAGAGAGAAACGGTAGTGGAAAGTGAAGATTTCTACTTGCATCTTGCTTTTATACTTCCTTGTCATCCCATGTGTGCGCGTGTATCATCATACTGTGCTCCCCTGCGTTCTGTGACGTTAGATTTAGGGTTTTGGCTCCCTGGATCAATCCAACGCTCCTGATGCATTTGGATGATCCAGGATCCATCTCCTTTTGGGCCTGGACATCTTTTCTTTACAGCTTCTTCGTTTTTGCTTGTTTCTTGCTATGTGCACCACTGGATCTTGTTTTTGCGCCCCTTGCTCATTCAAAATTTCTTTAAAAAAATTCCAAATAAATTTCCATGAGTTCTTGATAACTTTCTTGATGTTTTTTAACATTTTTGCATAATAAAATTTGATAAAAAAATATGTGTAGGATTTTTTACTATTCTTGTTAAAATTGGTGATTTTCTTGCACATATTAAGTCTAAAAGTCCTTTAAAAATCCCTTAAAAATTCTAAAAATTTTCGTGTATGTTTCTTGTTATTTTTGTGACGTTTCTATGCATTTTGCTTACTGAAAATTTTGTTGAAAAATATTATCACATTTTCTTGCATTATCTCTTGATTTCATGTGAAAAATCTTATGAAAATTGTCTAATTCCATCTCAAGCTCTTGATGATTGTTTGTGGTATATGTTGCTTGAAGTTTGTGAGTTTATTGTTACTGTTTGTATTTGATATTGCTGCATGAGTGTGAATCTTGATTAGTTACTTAGTTTACAAGTTACTTGTGTAAATAAATAATGCAAATATGCCTAAGTTTGCTTTAAAAAATGTCAAGTTAATCATGTTGCCTTAATTCCCATTCTAAAGCCTAATTCTAAACCTTTGAAAAGGTGTTGGAATGTGAGAATTATAGGTCATATGGCTCTTGCATTTTATGAGCAAATTTTAGTCATGTTTCGCACTCATTTTGCCTTTATTTTGGGTTGTTTTCTATGCTTTGTGTTATAGTGTTTTTCTTGCTTTATTTCTTTTGATATTACCATGTGTTACTAACCATTTTGTTTCATGTCTCATGCATCCCATAAGCATCTCATCTCCCATTTCACATTCTTGGCTTTCATTTTCTTGCAATTTAATCTCATGCAAAAATTAGAATGTAAAAGCTTAGGAATTCTTGTATTTTACTTTTATGCAATTTTAAATTTCTTGCAAGACCATAGAATGTATCTAGGCCAATGATGTAATAAGGACAATGGACTCTAATGATGTACACCGACACAAGCACCGACACATGCACACACATCACTTTAGGTACATAGCTAGAATATGCATGTTTAGATGTATGTTTAGGATTGTATGTTTAGATGAATGCCTAGGATTTACACTTAGAAAAATCATTTTCCAAAAAAATATGAACAAACTTCACTCAAACCATTTTCAAAATAAACCTTGGGATCAAAGTCCCATTGAATTTTCCTTTTCTTTTCTTAATCAAATTTTAATGAACCTTAACCATACTTAGACCCTTTTGCAAAATAACTAATTCCACCTCACTTTTTTCTAAATCTCATGCCCTTGAGGCCTCTCAATCTCCATTCTTCAAACTCCAATTTTCAAACTTAAAATCAACCAACAAAAATAAAAACATTTTTGGAAGAGAACTACGGTGGATTTGATCCCTTAAACGGGTACGTAGGCAAGGAACCAATATTCCTTCAATTCAAATAAAATAAAAATTCAAACATATTCTTCTCCCTCCAATTCTTCACTTAGAATACTCTTAGGTTTAAATAAATACTTTCAAAATAGCATTTAAAAATAAGGCGTGCGCGTAGAAAGTAAAGACGGTTCCTATAGGATACTATAGTCGTTATGGGTGCCTAACACCTTCCCGTAGCGAAAACAACTCCCGGGCCTCGATTCTCAAGGGTTTTGCTTACTTTTTCCCTTCCCAAGAAAAAATAAGATATCACCGGTTAAAAAGGTTCAAACGTAATCAATGTTTGACACCCGAAAACCAAGATAAAACAGCTGGCGACTTCACTGGGGAGATTCGAGAGTTACGCCTAGTCTTTATTTCCACGCTTGCGCTCTTTTTACTTGTTTCTTTTACTTGCTTTCCTATGTGAATAAATGTTTAAATTCTTGCAAACGTGTGGGGTGAGAATATCAAAAGTCCTGCACCCGGGCTGAGTGAACTTAGGATTTAGGAGGGATATAATCGACAATTCATTCCGGGGGTTGCCTCGTGTTTTGGATTATGCGATCAATCCCACATAGCTAAGGCATTTTGGGGGTGATGTTGTCGGCGCGTGTTGTCGTGTTTAGGCACTTTACTTCTAATTGTTCTATGACGCTATGAACTGTAGATAACCAAACCCATCCATGGCCATTTTCTAGGACGTAGTGCGGAGGCTAAACCGAGTGTTGTCTCGAGTTTTAGTCGTCACGCGATACTACACTCAAGTTAGACCTACTTGCGGATAATCATGGAGCGAGTGTTGTCTCGTGACACCGTGATATACGTCGGAGAGGTTGCAACTTGGGAACCTTTTTAGAACCCGGTTACTATTTCCTAAAGCCCTAGTTTCACCGGACACCGTGTCCACCCATGACTTCTCGACTTTGAACTTCAACCTACCATATTTTCTCCGAACTTAAACATAATCATGAATTCATGCATACATGCATACATGCATAAACATTTTTCCATGCATTGTTATCGAAGGGCTTAGACAAATTGAATTTGTAAACATTGTAGGAATGGGGAAGACTAAGTCCTACAAGTTCAAGGAAGTGGATTTGGCTAGTTTGAGAGATTTGGCACTCAAGATTGAGGATCCGACTGGTTTCCGACATCGTTACGGGGCTTTACTTACTATTCTCCAGACTAATGTGGATGAGAAGCTTGTGCACACTCAAGTGCAATTCTATGATCGGGAGTATCGGTGCTTCACTTTTCCGGACTTTCAGTTGGTGCCTACTCTAGAGGCTTATTCTTGCTTGATGGGTTTATCTATTGCTAAGGGGGTACCCTTCGCGGGACTTGAGCATCCTCCTACTTCTTTGGTTATTGCTAAGGATCTCCATCTTACAACCTCAGATGTTTCCAAGAATCTTGTCACTAAGGCTCGCATCCGAGGGTTCACCTTGAAGTATCTACTTGAGAAAGCCAACCTCAAGACCACTTGTCAGGACACTCTTGAAGCTATTCTTGCACTCCACATCTATGGGATTATTCTCTTTCCAAATCTTGATGACTTCGTGGACATGAATGCTATTATGATCTTCCACTCCAAGAATCTGGTTCCTACTTTGCTAGCTGACACATACCATGCTATTCACAATCGTTCCGGCAAAGGTCGTGGATATATTCTTTGTTGTGTGCCTCTCCTCTATAGGTGGTTTATTTCGCACCTTCCGAAGTCTTTCCACGACAATCCGGAGAATTGGTCTATTTCACAGAGGATTATGGCTCTCACTCCTAATGAAGTGGTTTGGCTCACTCCCGCTTCTAGGGTTAAGGAAATCATCTTTGGTGGTGGGAAGTTTCTTAATGTACCTCTTCTTGGTACCCGGGGTGGAATTAACTATAACCCGGAGCTCGCTTTGCGACAATTTAGTTTCCCGATGAAAGGAAAGCCCATCAATCTTGCTACATCTCCTTACTTCTTCCACTACTCCAATGCTCCCACGGGAATTAGAGAGGATTTCATGGAAGCTTGGTCTAAACTTCGGAAGAAAGAGGTGAAGCATATGGGTATAAGGTCCGGTGTTGCTCATGAGGCCTATACACAGTGGGTGATAAACCAAGCTGAGGAGATTGGTATGCCTTACCCCTCTATGAGATATGTGTCTGCATCTGTTCCTACCATGCCTTTGCCTCTACTCCCACCTACCCAGGAGATGTATCAGGAGCATCTAGCTATGGAGAGTCGGGAGAAGCATCAGTGGAGGGCTAGATACTATGAGGCTGAGAATTTGATCATGACTTTGGATGGAAAGGATGAGCAGCAGACTCACGAGGTCTTGACACTGAAGAAAGAGTTAGCTAAAGCTAGGAGAGAGATTGAAGAGAAAGATAGATTGCTTATGAGGGACTCCAAGAGGGCTAGGGGTGCCTGTGACTTCTATGCACGATACTGCAGCTATGAGTCTGAGTCTGAGTCTGAGGACGATGCTTCTACTTCCTATGCTTGAAGATTTTCATTTCCTGTTGTTATTTCCAGTTGTTATTACTGCTTTACATTTCAAAGTCTATCCCTTGGCTTAGCATTTCAAAGGGAATCGTCTTGTAAAACCATATGTTAGTTGTTTGTTTCCCGTTTATGTTAATTGTTGTTTAGTAATGTTTACAAACTTCTAATTTGTCTAAAACCCTTCGATAACACAAAAAAGAGTCTTTTTGCATATGCATTAACACATTTCATGCATCATATGCATTCATTGGTCACAAAAGACTTCTCTCGTGCTCATTGCCTCCTGGTTTTGTCCGCCGCAGTCTGAAAAGTGGCTCGTACTCGCAAAATTTACCAACCAGATAGAGTTCATCAAAAAAGATTTCACAAGAGAAGAATCATGGCTAACTTTGAAGAAGAAAATGCTCAGGTCCGTGCCAAATTGGCTGCTATGAAAGAAGACTTGGCTAAGGCTCATGACGTTATGTCCACCATGATGGCTGCACAAGAACAACCAGCCACATCTGTCCCAGTTTCTGCTGAAGGGATTCCCTCTATCCCACTGTCTACTGTGGCTACTGATGCTCGGTTTGTTATGCCCAACGGGCGTCCTTATGGACTCTCGGCTTACTATTCTCCTAATACTGCTGCTGGTGTCTCTGGTTTTGCTGGTCAAGGACAGATTCCCGTATCCACTGCTATGCCTCAGGTGACTACTGTTGTTACCGATCCTATTGTCCACACTGTGTGTAACACCCTATTTCTATTAAGCGGTAAAACGCGCGAATACACAACCATATTCTAGAAATAGATGCTACGTCTTCGAATAAACCACAATACATACATGCATAAAGATCATGTCACATCACATAGCAGCGGAATAATATATAATTCATAAACAATCTATGGATGTCCAAACTAAATACAAATGTATCATCCAAATCTCAAATAACAAATAACATCTCAACTCCAAAATACACGGTCCAAAAATAAAAACCAACATGCAAGAACTATCCTAGATCAGAGCCCTAATCTAGACACTTGCATGAAAAAGAGGAACTCCACTCCTCGGCATCAACAAGCAACAACTAAGCATCCTGCACTCCATCTACCCGTCCATACGGAAAGGTAGGTGGTAAACCACTGAGAGTTAGCATTACATCATCATAATCCACTTAAAATTAACAAGAAACTTTGAGAATGAAAGATACATTTAAGAACGATGAATAACAAACTACACACGTATTCACAAGTATTCTTAACATTCACATCATTCAATATCAACATCTCAACTTCATATCCACAAGTGTATCATACACACATCACAAGATCAACCATCTTAATCAACAATTAACAAATTCAATCATCATTCGCAACTCAAATGTATTTCAATTCACCAACAAGTATGCAATGACTCTAGACTCATCTAGATGCATGTGGTACCAATTCTCCTCAAGGTCGTCACCCATGATGCAACAAAAACATCATTATCAACGGCTATAGTCAACGGCAATATGGATATAACATCCGACACGACATATGATGCATGAGCATATGACTCAATTCACTATGCATATGTTCACAACAATTCAACGGCTATAATCAACGGCTATAATCATCATCCAACTATATCATATAGTTCATATCTCCATATAGTTCCTTACATTCCAAATAAAAGAACAATCACAACATATGATCACAAACATCATATTCATCACTTAACAACCATTCATACATCATCTCATAATCATATCAATCTAATCATAGGGGGTTCATAAGCAATTGGCCCTCAATGATCATTTTCAATCAAGTTCGTCTCATAAATCACAATATTGAAAATAATTGAGCACCTAAGCCAAAACCAAGTAAACGAGTTCAATAGCCTATGCCATGTATCCTTTCAAGTCACACATATGTGCAGTATAGATTACATAAGCATTTCATCGGCCAAAAACGATGAATTCATAAAAATCACAAAGTTCGTCTCCCTTTATCACTTTTCACAAAAATTTCCATCTTCAGATCAAAACAAGTTAGATTCACCACATCATAGTTTAAATACCATTAAACACCTTTATTGAACTCATAAAACTCAAGTTTCGAAGTTTAGAAGCAATCCATAAGGTTTGGGTCGACTTAGAAATAGTTATGCGGATTTTTCGTAAAATGTCTCTAAGACCTCCTTGGAGTATTTTCATCATAACTCAAAAACCAAAAATCATTTTCAAGTCAAACCAAAGCCATTGGAAAGCTAACAAAATTATCTACAACTTTCATGTTTACACCAAAAGCCAATTCAAAACGAAAAATGGTGAAAAACGTGAATATTTCCCAGATTTGCCTGACAAAATCGGTGGCCGATTTTGGGAAATCGGTGGCCGATTTTTCCCGAGTCAAAACTGGAAAATCAACCCAGAAATCGGTGGCCGATTTTGGCAAATCGGTGGCCGATTATGGGCTTCACAGCAGTTCAAAATGTGACGGTTCCAACCCCTTTTTACCCCAAAATCCCAATTTTGATCATCCCAACCCCAAAACTCAATCCCAAAGATGTTCATAGGTCACATACACTTCAAAACACTTAAACTTGCATAAGTTTTGAGATTAACACATCAACACATCAAATTCATCAACATAACAAAATTCACCAAAATATCATCACTTCCTCAACTTTCAACAACAACCCAAAATCTCTTCATCCAATCATCAATCTTAATACCCAAGGCACCAATCCAACAACAACGTGTTTCAAATCAATAACAACAACTAATGAACACAAATTCATGCACAATTCATTATCACAACTTCATTTCTCATCAAACTTGCTCAAGAACACAAAGCACCAACAACTATGCATTTAAACATGTTAATTCACATACTAACATGCAATTATCATATAAATCATGTTCTCAAACATAACAACAACAATTATGCACGAATTTTACAACAATTAGATTCAATTCATCAATTTAACAAAATGGGTAAAGAGAAAAAGATATGAATTATGGTTGAAATCTAACCCTCTTACCTCTAGCACCAAGATTCTCTAACCCAAGCCTCAATTTAGCTCCTAGATGATGAATCCCTCTTCTAGCTCTAGCCTTCCTCTTCAATCTCTTCAAACCCTTTCTTCTCTCTATCTCTATCTCTTCTCTCAAATGAAATGAAATGATAAAATGTTTGTAAAACCTAGTTTCACCAACAACTAGAGTTTATATACTAGCTCTACTCAATTGGGCTTATCTCTTAAACCTTAATGGGCCTAACCCATTTCTATTCTAACACCCAAATGTCACTACTCACTTAATGGTAAATTATAACACTAACGGTCACTTAATGGTAATTAAAATAATTACTACACCCTCTCTAGTAACTTGGTAAAATAATACTCCTACTAAACATTAAAAATAATCCTCGTTCATAATTACAAAATTACCCCTACTCTCAAAATGACCAAACTACCCCTAAGTCCAAAATGACTAAAATACCCTTCTAACACCTAATTCTACGAATCCCAACCAAAAATACACACAGATGCAAATAATCACATAAGAGCACATATAACAAACACAAATAAATAATTAAAATAAAACCTAGCGAAAATCGGGCTGTTACAACTCTCCCCCACTAAAAAGAATTTTCGCCCTCGAAAATTTACCTGAAGGAAACAACTCTGGATACGCAACCCTCATCCTACTCTCCGATTCCCAAGTGGCACTCTCACCAGTTGGTCCAACCCAAATCACTTTAACCAAAACGACTTCCTTGCCACGCAAACGCTTCACTTCACGATCCTCAATCCTAACCGGCCAAGTCTCAACGGTCAAATTATCCCTTACTTCCAAATCATCCACTTGAATCACATGGGACGCATCATACACATACTTCCTCAACTGAGACACATGAAACACATCATGAAGATTCGATAAAGATGGCGGTAACGCAATCCGATACGCTACAACCCCAACCTTCTCAATAATCTCAAACGGTCCAACAAAACGAGGAGTCAACTTCCGACACTTCAAAGCACGACCAACACCGGTTACAGGATTCACTCTCAAGAACACATGATCACCAACCTGAAACTCAATATCCTTCCTCCTCTTATCATGATAACTCTTCTGTCTACTCTGAGACGCTCTCATCTTCTCTTGAATCATCTTAACCTTCTCGGTCGTCTCTTGCACAACTTCCGGTCCTAACAAAGCACTCTCTCCTGATTCATACCAACACAATGGCGTCCTACATCTTCGACCATACAAAGCTTCGAACGGTGCCATTCCAATACTAGAATGAAAACTGTTGTTGTAAGTAAACTCAATCAACGGTAAACATTCAATCCAACTGACACCTTGCTCCAACACACAAGCTCTCAACAAATCTTCCAAACTCTGAATAGTCCTCTCCGTCTGACCATCAGTCTGAGGATGATAAGCAGAACTCAACCTCAACTTAGTTCCTAAAGCATCTTGCAAACTCTCCCAAAACTTAGAAGTAAACCTCGGATCCCGATCCGATACAATACTAGAAGGAACTCCATGCAATCTAACAATCTTCTCAATGTAGATCTCAGCCAACTTTGTCACAGACATACCGGTCTTGATAGGAACAAAATGTGCCGACTTCGTCAATCGATCAACAATCACCCAAATAGAATCAAAACCCTTAACAGTCTTTGGCAACGCTCCAACAAAGTCCATTGATATACTATCCCACTTCCACTCTGGCACAAACAACGGTTGCATCAAACCTGACGGTTTCTGATGTTCAATCTTAGACTTCTGACAAACCAAACAAGCATACACAAACTCTGCGATCTCTTTCTTCATTCCAAGCCACCAAAACAACCTCTTCAAATCTTGATACATCTTAGTCGCTCCTGGATGAATACTCAAACTACTTCTATGACCTTCTTCCAAAATCTGTCTCTTAAGCTCAAGAACACTTGGCACACAAACGCGATCACGAAACATCAAAACACTGTTCTCATCCAATCTAAAGTCTCCACCTTTGCCTTGATTAACCAACACCACTCGATCTACAAGTTCCAAATCTTCCTTCTGACCATTCTTGATCTCCTCCAGAATATTACTTGTCAGCTTCAACATTCCCAACCTCACACCATCCGGTGTCAACTCACTAACCAAACTCAAATCTCGAAACTGTTCAATCAACTCTAACTCTTTTACCATCAAAGCAGACATATGCAACGACTTCCTACTCAACGCATCAGCAACAACATTGGCCTTTCCAGGATGATAGCTCAACTGGAAGTCAAAATCCTTAAGATACTCCAACCATCTCCTTTGCCTCATATTCAACTCTTTCTGGTCGAACAAGTACTTCAAACTCTTGTGATCACTGAACACTTCAAACTTAGAACCATACAGATAATGCCTCCAAATCCTCAACACATACACCACGGCTGCTAATTCCAAATCGTGAGTCGGATAATTCTTCTCATGCACTTTCAACTGCCTTGAAGCGTAAGCCACAACCTGACGATTCTGCATAAGCAAACCACCAAGACCCATCTTAGAAGCATCACAATACACAACAAAAGATTCCTTCGGATTCGGCAAAATCAACACTGGAGCTGAAGTCAATCTCTTCTTCAACTCTTGGAAACTCTTCTCACACTTAGCATCCCAAACATACGCTTGCCCTTTCCGAGTCAACTGCGTCAATGGCAACGCCAACTTAGAGAATCCCTCAATGAACCTCCGATAATAACCTGCCAACCCAAGAAAGCTTCTAACTTCAAAAACAGACTTAGGTGATTCCCACTGCAACACTGCATCAACCTTCGACGGATCCACGGCAATACCACCTTTAGAAATCACATGACCGAGGAAACTCACTTCCCGCAACCAAAACTCACACTTCGACAATTTAGCAAACAACTTATTCTCCTTCAAGACTCCCAACACAATCCTCAAATGCTCGGCATGCTCTTCTTCAGACTTCGAATACACCAAAATATCATCTATAAACACTACCACAAAACGGTCCAGAAAAGGATGAAATATCCTATTCATGTATTCCATGAAGACACCTGGCGCATTAGACACTCCAAATGGCATCACAGAATACTCATAGTGTCCGTACCTCGTTCTGAACGCAGTTTTGGATATATCTTCCGCCTTTACTCTAATCTGATGATATCCTGATCTCAAGTCAATCTTGCTGAACACCTCCGCGCCAACCAACTGATCCATCAAATCATCGATCCTCGGAAGTGGATACCGATTCTTAATCGTTACTTTATTCAACTGCCGATAATCCACACACAACCTCATGCTTCCATCTTTCTTCTTAACCAACAATACAGGAGCACCCCATGGAGAAACACTCGGTCTAATAAACTGTTTCTCAAGCAACTCTTCCAATTGCTTCTTCAATTCACCCAACTCTGATGCAGACATCCGATAAGGCGCAATCGAGATAGGACTCGTTCCAGGCACCAAATCAATTGCAAACTCAACTTCTCTCTCCGGCGGTAATTCGGTAATGTCGTCCGGGAAAACTTCTGGAAACTCTTGCACTACCGGCAAATCACCAACTCCTTTCTCACTACTTTCCTTCAAGGAAGTAAACATCACGAACACACTAGCTTCACCATCCAAGGACTTTTTCACTTGCTCCGCGGTCAAGAACTTCCCACCTTCCTCAGCCACCGGCTTAGAAAACGTTACACTTTTGGTCAAACAATTAATGTTAACACCAAAAGTCAACATCCAATCCATACCGAAAATTACGTCCATATGCTTCAATGGAAGACACACAAGATCCAACTCAAAATCCACGTTACCAAAACTAACAGGACACTTAGCACATACTAAGGAAGTAGTCACCAAACCACTAGCCGGGGTATCGATAACCATCCCTCGCGACAACGGAGTCACAACCAAACCCAAACGCTCAACACAACTAGCCGCAATAAAAGAATGAGTAGCACCAGTATCAATAATTGCAATCAAAGGAGTACTATTGATAAAACACATACCTCGGATGAGATTATCCGGATGCTCCACCTCTTCCGCATTCAATGCAAACACCTTCCCCGCCGCCTTCTTCGGCTTGGTACACTTAGTACTAAGATGACCCTCTTCACCACAGTTGAAACAAGTAATATCCTTCTTGCACTCAAATGCCTTGTGACCCTTCTGTCCACACTTGTAGCAACTATCACCCTTGCGACAATCACTAGAGTAATGACCCAAGATTCCACACTTGTAGCATCTCACATCAGCAACATTCTGCTTAGAGCCTCCACCAGATTCCCTCTTCTTTCCTTTGTCCTTGTTGTACGGCTTCCCAAATCCATGACTCTTTCCTTTCTTCTCATTCATCGCCTTATAATGATTCACCTTGACCTTTCCAGCTTCATCAAACATGCGACACTTATGCACAAAAGTATCAAAGTCTCGGATCTCCTGAATACACATGTACTGATAGATATCGGGCCTCAAACCGCTCTCGAACTTCACACACTTAGAGACCATAGCATCCTCCGCATTGATGTACGGACAAAACCTCGAAAGCTCCTCAAACTTTGCTGCATACTCAGCCACTGAACGATTCTCTTGCTTCAAGTTCAAGAATTCCACTTCCTTCTTAGTTCTCAAATCCTCAGGAAAGTACTTCCTCAAAAACTCAGTCTTGAACCTAGCCCAAGTCACAGCTCCACCAGCCTCAAGCCTTCCCTTAGCATTGGTCCACCAATACTCAGCCTCCTCTGCAAGCATATGAGTAGCCAACCTGACCTTCTGGTCCTCACTAGTCACCATAGCACGGAAGATCCTCTCCATGGCCTGCACCCAACTCTGAGCTCCATCCGGGTCATATCTACCCTTGAACGTCGGCGGACTGTTTCATAAGAAACGATCCAACCTTCGCTCCTCAGCCTCACCAGGATCACGATGACCAACTGCCGCCTGCTCATTAGCCTGAGCCAACACCTGAGCCATCGAAGCCAAAGCCTGAGCAATTGCCGCATCATCTCTACCACCAGCCATCTCACTTCTCTAGCACCAACCAACAGATAAGAACAACAGCACGACAACACAAGAACAAGTACCGAAGGTAACTCATTACCATTCGCATACTAACAGGGTAAATCAACATACACTAGCGTACTAGTCTAGACGAGACTGACCACGGCTCTGATACCAACTTGTAACACCCTATTTCTATTAAGCGGTAAAACGCGCGAATACACAACCATATTCTAGAAATAGATGCTACGTCTTCGAATAAACCACAATACATACATGCATAAAGATCATGTCACATCACATAGCAGCGGAATAATATATAATTCATAAACAATCTATGGATCTCCAAACTAAATACAAATGTATCATCCAAATCTCAAATAACAAATAACATCTCAACTCCAAAATACACGGTCCAAAAATAAAAACCAACATGCAAGAACTATCCTAGATCAGAGCCCTAATCTAGACACTTGCATGAAAAAGAGGAACTCCACTCCTCGGCATCAACAAGCAACAACTAAGCATCCTGCACTCCATCTACCCGTCCATACGGAAAGGTAGGTGGTAAACCATTGAGGGTTAGCATTACATCATCATAATCCACTTAAAATTAACAAGAAACTTTGAGAATGAAAGATACATTTAAGAACGATGAATAACAAACTACACACGTATTCACAAGTATTCTTAACATTCACATCATTCAATATCAACATCTCAACTTCATATCCACAAGTGTATCATACACACATCACAAGATCAACCATCTTAATCAACAATTAACAAATTCAATCATCATTCGCAACTCAAATGTATTTCAATTCACCAACAAGTATGCAATGACTCTAGACTCATCTAGATGCATGTGGTACCAATTCTCCTCAAGGTCGTCACCCATGATGCAACAAAAACATCATTATCAACGGCTATAGTCAACGGCAATATGGATATAACATCCGACACGACATATGATGCATGAACATATGACTCAATTCACTATGCATATGTTCACAACAATTCAACGGCTATAATCAACGGCTATAATCATCATCCAACTATATCATATAGTTCATATCTCCACATAGTTCCTTACATTCCAAATAAAAGAACAATCACAACATATGATCACAAACATCATATTCATCACTTAACAACCATTCATACATCATCTCATAATCATATCAATCTAATCATAGGGGGTTCATAAGCAATTGGCCCTCAATGATCATTTTCAATCAAGTTCGTCTCATAAATCACAATATTGAAAATAATTGAGCACCTAAGCCAAAACCAAGTAAACGAGTTCAATAGCCTATGCCATGTATCCTTTCAATTCACACATATGTGCAGTAGAGATTACATAAGCATTTCATCGGCCAAAAACGATGAATTCATAAAAATCACAAAGTTCGTCTCCCTTTATCACTTTTCACAAAAATTTTCATCTTCAAATCAAAACAAGTTAGATTCACCACATCATAGTTTAAATACCATTAAACACCTTTATTGAACTCATAAAACTCAAGTTTCGAAGTTTAGAAGCAATCCATAAGGTTTGGGTCGACTTAGAAATAGTTATGCGGATTTTTCGTAAAATGTCTCTAAGACCTCCTTGGAGTATTTTCATAATAACTCAAAAACCAAAAATCATTTTCAAGTCAAACCAAAGCCATTGGAAAGCTAACAAAATTATCTACAACTTTCATGTTTACACCAAAAGCCAATTCAAAACGAAAAATGGTGAAAAACGTGAATATTTCCCAGATTTGCCTGACAAAATCGGTGGCCGATTTTGGGAAATCGGTGGCCGATTTTTCCCGAGTCAAAACTGGAAAATCAACCCAGAAATCGGTGACCGATTTTGGCAAATCGGTGGCCGATTCTGGGCTTCACAGCAGTTCAAAATGTGACGGTTGCAACCCCTTTTTACCCTAAAATCCCAATTTTGATCATCCCAACCCCAAAACTCAATCCCAAAGATGTTCATAGGTCACATACACTTCAAAACACTTAAACTTGCATAAGTTTTGAGATTAACACATCAACACATCAAATTCATCAACATAACAAAATTCACCAAAATATCATCACTTCCTCAACTTTCAACAACAACCCAAAATCTCTTCATCCAATCATCAATCTTAATACCCAAGGCACCAATCCAACAACAACGTGTTTCAAATCAATAACAACAACTAATGAACACAAATTCATGCACAATTCATTATCACAACTTCATTTCTCATCAAACTTGCTCAAGAACACAAAGCACCAACAACTATGCATTTAAACATGTTAATTCACATACTAACATGCAATTATCATATAAATCATGTTCTCAAACATAACAACAACAATTATGCACGAATTTTACAACAATTAGATTCAATTCATCAATTTAACAAAATGGGTAAAGAGAAAAAGATATGAATTATGGTTGAAATCTAACCCTCTTACCTCTAGCACCAAGATTCTCTAACCCAGGCCTCAATTTAGCTCCTAGATGATGAATCCCTCTTCTAGCTCTAGCCTTCCTCTTCAATCTCTTCAAACCCTTTCTTCTCTCTATCTCTATCTCTTCATCTCAAATGAAATGAAATGATAAAATGTTTGTAAAACCTAGTTTCACCAACAACTAGAGTTTATATACTAGCTCTACTCAATTGGGCTTATCTCTTAAACCTTAATGGGCCTAACCCATTTCTATTCTAACACCCAAATGTCACTACTCACTTAATGGTAAATTATAACACTAACGGTCACTTAATGGTAATTAAAATAATTACTACACCCTCTCTAGTAACTTGGTAAAATAATACTCCTACTAAACATTAAAAATAATCCTCGTTCAAAATTACAAAATTACCCCTACTCTCAAAATGACCAAACTACCCCTAAGTCCAAAATGACTAAAATACCCTTCTAACACCGAATTCTACGAATCCCAACCAAAAATACACACAGATGCAAATAATCACATAAGAGCACATATAACAAACACAAATAAATAATTAAAATAAAAATTAGCGAAAATCGGGCTGTTACACTGTGCAGCAGGTGATTGATGTCGATACTCCGCGTGGACAAGACCCTGTAATGGAAGCTATGAAGAGACAGTTAAGAGAGTTGGCCGGAGAACTCCGTGAGGTCAAGGCTAGCCGTGGAAACAATGTCTCTGCTAAGGCTCGTGATCTATGCTTGGTATCCCGAAGAAGTACGGTAATGGCCACCATAAGCGGAAAGAATCCGAAGTAGGGATGGTATCTGGTAATCAGTCTACACCTGCTAATGCTACTCAGTTACCTTTGCCCTACCAATACATGCAGTACTCTCAACATCCTTTCTTCCCACCATTCTACCAGCAATATCCTCTACCACCGGGTCAACCACCAGTGCCCGTTAATGCCATTACTCAACAAGTACAACACCAGCCTCCTGCTCAGCAACAACAGCAGCAACAACAGGGTCCTCGGCCCAAGACTTATTTTCCACCAATACCAATGCGGTATGCTGAGCTGCTTCCAACTCTACTTGCTAAGGGCCACTGCGTCACTAGACCAGGCAAGCCTCCGCCTAATCCTTTGCCTCCCAGGTTCCGACAGGATCTTACATGTGAATTCCATCAGGGTGCTCAAGGCCACGATGTTGAAGGGTGCTATGCTCTGAAATATATTGTGAAGGACCTGATAGAAAAAGGACGGTTGACTTTTGAAAATAGTGTTCCTCATGTTCTCGACAATCCACTTCCAAACCATGCTGCTGTTAACATGATCGAGGCTTTCGAAAGGGTTCCCGTTCCTCAAGAGGATCCCGTGTTGGATGTCCACAATGTTGTTACTCCCTTGGTACCGCTGCATGTCAAACTTTGCCAGGCTTCTTTGTTTAATCACGATCATGCTTCTTGTTCAGAATGTCTCCAAAATCCTATGGGTTGTTGTGTGGTGCAGGATGATATACAGAGCCTGATGGACGACAAACACTTGATTGTCAGTGATGTCTGTGTGATTGTGCCAGTGTTTCATGATTCTCCTGCTGAAAGTGCATCCCAGAAAAGAAATGTTGAACCTTTAGTGATCAGGTTACCTGGTCCTGTATCTTATGCCTCTACCAAAGCAATACCTTACAAGTACAATGCAACCATGATTGAGAATGGAGTGGAAATTCCTCTGGTATCCCCAGCAATGGTTGATAATGTTGCCGGTGAAATTACAGCTCTGAGAAGCGGAAAAGTCCGTCCACCCTTGTTCCAAAAGAAGGTGGTTACACCTGTTGCTACGGTAACTCCACCAGTTGCTCCTCCTGTTGATAAGAGCCCCAGCCCATCAGTCCAGTCTATTGAAGAGTCTAATCTGGATGAAATTCTGAGGCTTATCAAAAAGAGCGACTTTAAAATTGTTGACCAGCTGCTGCAAACTCCGTCAAAGATATACATCTTGTCTCTACTCATGAGCTCAGAGGCCCACAGGAAAGTGTTGATGAAAGTACTGGAACAAGCCTATGTTGATCATGAAGTCTCTGTGGATCAGTTCGATGGAATAGTGGGTAACATCACTGCTTGCAATAACTTGGGGTTTGGTGACGATGAACTCCCCGAAGCAGGGAAACACCAAAACTTGGCTCTGCATAACTCGGTACACTGCAAGTCTGACATGATATCCAATGTGTTGGTGGACACTGGATCATCCTTGAATGTAATGCCTGAATCCACACTAAGGCAGTTGAGTCATCATGGAATCTCTCTGAGGGGAAGCAGCTATTTGGTTAAAGCTTTCGACGGATCTCGCAAAGATGTTCTTGGGGAAGTAGACTTGCCAATTACCATTGGTCCCGAGACATTTCAAATCACTTTCCAGGTCATGGACATCAATGCTTCTTACAGTTGTCTCCTCGGAAGACCGTGGATTCACGACGCTGGGGCAGTAACTTCTACTTTGCATCAAAAGCTCAAGTTCATGAGGAACGGTAAGATTGTCACTATACATGGTGAAGAAGCATATCTGGTTAGCCAAGTGTCATCTTTCTCTTGTGTTGAAGCAGGGTCCGCCGAAGTGACGTCATTTCAAGGCTTGACTGTTGAAGGTACGGAGCCTCGAAGAGCTGGTACTGCCATGGCTTCATTGAAAGACGCCCAGAAAGCTGTTCAAGAAGGGCAAGCTGCCGGCTGGGGCAAAGTGATTCAGATTCTGGAAAACAAGCGTAAAGAGGGCCTTGGATTCTCCCCAACCTCTGGTGTTTCAACAGGAACTTTCTACAGTGCTGGGTTTATCAATGCCATTGCTGAAGATACTGCTGAAAGTAGTTATGTGCCTACATTTGTTGTACCAGGAGGCACGGTGAGAAATTGGGAGGCCATTGATATTCCTCTAGTCATGCATGCTTCCATGTAATGTGTCTTGTTGCTCATGTTTTCTTTGTTTTCAAAATAACAATCCTTTCGCTCTGCCCAAGGCGAAAGTGATATCATTGTAAGGGCATGTTTGTTTCGGCATTGCCGTTATTAATAAAAGTTGTCGTCTTTCTCATAACTCTTTGTTTTTTACTTTTTAGTGCCTTTTTCTTGGAAATAATGGTAATGCTAGAAAAAACCAAAACATCGGTATTTTCTTATTAATTTCAAAAATTTGCATAAAAACATTTTTTCTAAAAACATCCCAATCATATTATGCAGATTGAACCATAATAAACCCGTTGAACACAGTGATCCTATGGTTCCTTCAAATTTTGAATTCCCTGTATATGAAGCTGAAGATGAGGAAGATGATGAAGAGATACCATATGAGATCACTCGATTGCTTGAGCAAGAAAGAAGAGCCATTCAGCCTCACCAGGAAGAGATTGAGCTTATCAACCTGGGTACTCTGAAGAGAACAAGCGAGAGATCAAGATTGGTGCTGCACTTGAGCCAGGAGTGAAAAAGAAGATTATTCAGCTTCTCCATGATTATCCAGATGTCTTTGCATGGTCCTATAAAGATATGCCGGGTCTAGATCCCTAGATTGTGGAATATCGGATACCGACAAGACCTGGATGTCCTCCTGTCAAACAGAAATTGAGAAGGTCTCGTCCAGACATGGCTCTTAAGATCAAGGCTGAAGTACAAAAGCAAATTGATGCGGGTTTCCTCATGACAGCTGAATATCCTGAGTGGATTGCCAACATTGTACCAGTGCCAAAGAAAGATGGGAAAGTTCGAATGTGTGTTGATTACAGAGATTTGAATAAAGCCAGTCCGAAAGATAACTTCCCATTGCCTCATATTGATGTGCTTGTTGACGGTACTGCTCAATCCAAAGTGTTCTCCTTCATGGATGGTTTCTCTGGCTATAACCAGATACGAATGTCTCCTGAAGATAGAGAAAAGACATCTTTCATTACTCCGTGGGGAACGTTCTGTTATAAAGTGATGCCGTTTGGCTTGATAAATGCTGGTGCTACCTATCAAAGGGGTATGACCACTCTGTTTCATGATATGATTCACAAAGAGATTGAAGTATATGTTGATGATATGATTGTGAAGTCAAGTGATGAAGAGCAGCATGTTGTGTATTTGAAAAAGATGTTTGAAAGACTGAGAAAGTACAAGCTGCGGTTGAATCCTAATAAATGTACATTCGGTGTACGATCTGGAAAGTTGCTAGGCTTCATTGTCAGTCAGAGAGGCATTGAAGTTGATCCTGACAAAGTCCGAGCCATCAGAGAGATGTCGGCCCCTCAAACTGAAAAGCAAGTCAGAGGTTTCCTCGGACGTCTGAATTATATTTCAAGATTCATATCTCATATGACCACTACTTGTGGCCCAATTTTCAAATTGCTCAGAAAGAATCAGCCTGTTGTATGGAATGATGAATGCCAGGAAGCTTTTGATAGCATTAAAGAATACCTGTTGGAACCACCTATCCTCGTCCCGCCAGTGGAAGGGATGCCTTTGATTATGTATCTGTCAGTATTAGGTGATTCAGTGGGTTGTGTTCTCGGTCAACAAGATGAGACTGCTAAGAAAGAGCATGCTATCTACTATCTGAGCAAGAAGTTCACCGACTGTGAGACTCGGTATACGATGCTTGAAAAGACTTGTTGTGCCTTAGCTTGGGCTACCAAACGCCTGCGTCATTATATGGTGAATCATACAACTTGGTTGATATCCCGAATGGATCCAATCAAGTACATCTTTGAAAAGCCTGCTGTTACTGGAAAGATTGCACGTTGGCAAATGTTGTTGTCTGAATATGATATTGTGTACAAAGCTCAGAAAGCAATCAAAGGAAGCATCCTTGCTGAGCATCTTGCTTGTCAACCTCTCGATGATTACCAGCCAATTAAGTTTGATTTCCCTGATGAAGAGATTATGTATCTGAAAGCAAAAGACTGTGAAGAACCACTGATCAATGAGGGGCCAGATCCCAATAGCAAATGGGGATTGGTGTTTGATGGTGCTGTTAATGCTTATGGTAAAGGAATTGGAGCCATCATTGTAACTCCGCAGGGGCACCACATTCCTTTCACTGCTCGAATAACTTTTGAATGCACAAACAACATAGCTGAATATGAAGCATGCATCTTGGGCATTGAAGAAGCCCTTGATCTGAGAATTAAGCACCTTGACATCTATGGAGATTCTGCGCTTGTTATTAATCAGATAAAGGGTGAATGGGAGACTCATCATGAGAAGCTGATCCCTTACCGTGACTATGCAAGACGTCTGTTGACATACTTTACCAAGGTTGAGCTGCACCATATCCCTCGGGATGAAAATCAGATGGCTGATGCTCTTGCTACTTTGTCTTCTATGTTTTGTGTCAATCATTGGAATGATGTGCCCGTGATCAAGGTGCAGCGTCTCGATAGACCCGCTCATGTGTTTACTATTGAAAATATACCAGATCGGGCTGATGAAGGTGTGAATGGTAAAAAGCCTTGGTATTACAACATCAAACAATTCTTGCAGAATCATGAATATCCACCTGGTGCTTCCAACAGGGATAAAAAGACCTTGAGAAGATGGGCAATCAAATTCCTTCTGGACGGAGAAATCCTATACAAGAGGAACTATGATATGGTCTTGTTGAGATGTGTTGACAAACAAGAAGCTGAGAAATTGATGCATGATGTACATGACGGTACTTTTGGGACCCATGCTTCGGGCCACACCATGTCAAGGAAACTGTTAAGAGCCGGCTATTACTGGATAACTATGGAGCGTGATTGCCACAAACATGCTAAGAGATGCCACAAATGTCAAATTTATGCTGACAAGATTCATGTGCCTCCACACGCTCTCAATGTTATATCTTCCCCATGGCCTTTCTCTATGTGGGGCATTGACATGATCGGAGGAATTGAGCCAAAAGCTTCCAATGGGCATCGTTTCATTCTAGTGGCAATTGACTACTTCACCAAGTGGGTTGAGGCTGCCTCCTATGCAAATGTGACCAAGCAAGTGGTTGTCAAGTTTATCAAAAATAACATCATCTGTCGATATGGTGTTCCCAACAAGATCATCACTGACAATGGCTCCAATCTGAACAATAGCATGATGCAAGCTTTATGTGAAGAATTCAAAATTGAACATCACAACTCTTCTCCTTATAGACCTCAGATGAATGGTGCAGTTGAGGCCGCTAACAAAAACATCAAGAAGATTGTTCAGAACATGGTCATTACTTACAAAGACTGGCATGAATTGCTACCTTTTGCCTTGCACGGTTACCGTACTACAGTGCGTAGTTCAACCGGGGCAACTCCTTTCTCTCTTGTGTATGGCATGGAAGCAGTTCTCCCTCTAGAAGTGGAGATTCCATCTCTTCGAGTAATCATGGAAGCAAAATTAACTGAGGCTGAATGGTGTCAAAGTCGGTACGATCAATTGAATTTGATTGAAGAGAAACGTATGGATGCTATGGCTCATGGACAGTTGTATCAAGTACGAATGAAGAATGCTTTTGACAAGAAAGTCCGACCTCGAGAATTCAAGGAAGGCGAACTTGTATTGAAAAGAAGGATAAGCCAGCAACCCGACCCAAGGGGCAAGTGGACACCTAACTATGAAGGTCCATATGTTGTCAAGAAGGCTTTCTCTGGTGGTGCTTTGATTCTTACACATATGGATGGTGTTGAGCTTCCAAATCCTGTTAATGCCGATATAGTCAAGAAATACTTTGTCTAGAAAGAAAAGAACAGCGTGGTAGGTCAAAAACCCGAAAGGGCGGCCTAGGCAAAAATGCGCTTCCCGGTGGATCGAAAACCCGAAAGGGCGATCCAGGCAAAAGTTAGGGACAAAAAATGAATATGAAAGAGCTCGCTGAGATTGTACGCAACTCAGGCAAGAATGAGCGCCTCGATGAGCCGAAAACCCGAAAGGGCGGTTCATGCAAAAACGAGGTTGACAATAAAAGACAAGTAACTATATCTGGCAAATCACCATCACCCCTTGGGGCATCTGCAACTGTCAAATGATCATCTTCATCAGAAGCTTCTGTACCTGTGAATTCAAAATTTCTATGAAATGTAGCGGTCATCGTGTTCAATGTATCACCAACCAATAAAATTACCATTTTCCAAGCTTTGTAAATCCGTGAAGTCATGCCTTTTGCTGACTTTCACTCTTCTACATCAATTTGAGCCTGTGCTATTGTTTGAAACTCTATTTTTCTTTCTACTTTCAATGCTATATACAAAATATTTCTTTTTGATAATGTCAATGTCTGAAACAAACATTTTTGAAAATTGAAAACTCTTTCCATGTCTATTTTGAAAGCAAACCTGAGCAATAGAGTACATTTCAATGAAACATGCATGAATGAATGAATGTCAATGTCTATTTCAATACAAGTTACAAGCAGGTTACTCCCCAGGATGATCTGTGGTCAATGGCAAGAATGAAAAAACAGAATGAAACGAAAAGAAAAATGAAAGTGAAAACAAAAGCTCGCTAAGTTGAAAACCCGAAAGGGCAGCTTAGGCAAAAATGAGCACCCCGCTGATTGACAACCTATGAAGGCAATTCAGGCAAAAATGGGGCAATGAAAAGAACTTTACTCCCCGGTGAATCGAAAACCCGAAAGGGCGGTTCAGGCAAAAATGGGATTGAAAAATGAAAGAATGAAAGAATGAAATATTGAAAAGCATTGACCACAGATGCGAACATCCAATGTTTACCCAGCACTGACACGCCTAACAACGGCGACCTGTATCAAGGAATCTTCCAAGGTCCCTTTCTCTACAAGTTTTATTGCCCTCAGCCATGGTTTTGATACGTCTCTCAACGACGGTCTCTCCAAAGAGGTTTTCCCCTATGAATATGTTGCAGCACGAGCCACTACGTGCCCAATCTTCCAATGTTTTGTCTATCTCTGCGAAACTTCCTTGTCAAATTACAAACCAATCATGCATTTCAAGCATTCATACATGCATAATCATGCATTTTATGTGCTCATACATTCAATAATCTTGTTATACCATACATACATGCTGCATTTCCAATTTTAACTTCCAATCTAAATCAGTTTCCACTTCCAATTTCAATTCAATCTCCAATTTCAAACCAATCACAATTCCAATTTCAACTGTCAAAATCAATTTCAACCTTCAGTCCAACTTCAATTCTCAATCTCAATTCAAATCAATTTCCAATTTCAATTCAAAACTCAATTTCACTCCCAATTTCAATTCAATTCAATCTCAATTCGAAGCAATCTCAATTTCAATTTCAACTCGATCTCTAATTTCAATCCAACCTCAATTTCAATTCAATTCAATCTCAATTCGAAGCAATCTCAATTTCAATTTCAACTCGATCTCCAATTTCAATCCAATCTCAATTTCAATTCAATTAAATCTCAATTTTCAATCCAATCTCATTGTCAATTTCAACTCTCCAATCCAGTGTCTATGTCTCTAATCAATCTCAATTCTCAATCTCTCTTTCAATCTCAAACTTTCAATTCAATTCGAATCAATGTCAATTCACTCTCAATTTGCTTTTGGTCCAACAAAAATGGTCATGTCTATCTTTAAATCAAGTCAATGACAATTTACCCTCGATGGGTATCTTGTTAAAACAGACTTCCAATTTGTATCTTGTTATCGGTCAAGTGCCAGGTTCGATCCAAAGAACAACTTGCACCTGCTTATATGCCTATACTTCCGGACAAATGACAAGTTCGATCCAAAGAACAGTTTGTACCCAGCTTATGCTTTGTTATCAGTCAAACGACAAGTTCGATCCAAAGAACAGTTTGCACCTACCTACATGATGTGGTGATGATCCAACAGCCAGTTCGATCCAAAGAACAGTTTGTATCTACCCTGTTGTCTATATCTCCAGCCAAACAGCCAGTTCGATCCAAAGGACAGTTTGTGCCTACCTATCTGTTTGTATTTTCAATCAAGTGTCAAGTTCGATCCAAAGAACAGCTTGTATCTGCCTATATGTCTGTGTTTCTGGTCAAGTGCCAAGTTCGATCCCAAGAACAACTTGTACCTATCTCTTGTTTTGTATTCCTTGGTCAAGTGGCTAGTTCGATCCAAAGAACAGCTTGTACCCTATTTTCTATCCCCTGGTTCGTGATACCCTGTCAATGTCCACCTGAATCCCCGGTGACATAACATGCTCCATAGACTCCAGTTGTTTGTCTTGCATTCATAATCAAAATGCTGCATGGCATTCATATTCTTGAAAATCTGAAAACGTATTTTTATGTCCAAAAACAGTGCAAATGTTAATATTTAAGCATCTTCGTCCCGTCAAATCAAAGACTTCGTCTCTTGACTCTCCGGACGAAGAAACTTAAATAGGGGCAGCTGTTATACCCTAATTTTGGACCTAAAAATACTTGTTCAATTCTTCTTTTCTTGTATTTCAAGCCATTTGATATGTCTCTGATCAATTACATCTCTCTTTGCATTTTATTTCAATATTATTTGCAAAATTCACATAGAAGGGTATTTTAGTCATTTCCTATGTTAAGATTTCTGTCAGTCTTTGAAAAATAGTTTGAGTCCTTTCAAATAGTTTGAGTAAGTCTTTGTTCCCATTCTATGTCAAAACCCATTTCAAAAATTGCATTTGAAGTCATTTTGAGTCAGTTTAGCCCCTAGAGGCATTTTAGTCTTTCCATGTGTTAAAACTCTGTTTAAATTCTAAAAATTGTCTCTGAGTCTTTTAAATTGGTTTAAATAGATTCTTGCTTTAATTCCCTGTTAAAAATCCATTTTAAAATTGCATCTGAGTCATTTCTAGTCGTTTTAGCCCCCAGGGGCATTTTGGTCATTTCACACGAAATTTCGGCAGAGAGAGGTTACTTTAAAGTACCTCATTTAAGTCATTGGTTCGTTTTAGTCCGTTTTGTCAATTTTAATCGTTTCACTGTACGTTATTTTCCGGTTACCAATTTTAATTCATTTTATTTTATTTTCATTTTAAGACCTAAAATTCCTAAAAATTGCATTTTAGTCCATATTGTCCAAGTCATTAGTCCAGTACACATGTCAGTTTCTCATTTGTCCAAGAGTTAGTTACGCCACATGGCAGTGTCTTATTGGTCCAGCAGTCACATGTGTCAGCTATAAATAGCCCAGTCATCACATACACTATGGAGATCCATTCATTGTTGTACAACTCATCACAAACAGATTCTTTTTTCTCTCTCTCTGCATTTTCAGATCAAAACACAAAACTCTTGATGAACTTGATGAATGTTCATCAAGAACATCAAGAACAAACCCTAACAAACTTTTCCAGAATTCAATTCTTCATCAACACATAATCATCATCACCAAATGATCAACACATAATCATCATCACAAAAATCGAATCAAAATTCCAGTATCCAATCCACAAAAAACACACCGAAATCGAATCAAGATTCCAGTATCAAATTCACAAGAAACACACCAAATTCGAATCTAGTATTCCAGCACCAGAACACGCATTCGAATTCGATTTAGCACCGAATCAAGCAAAAAACTCAGAACCGAAGCACCAACGTAAAGGCACAAGGGAAAGGAAGAAGAAAGAGTTCAGAGAGGCAAACAAATTGATCGGTGAAAGGATCTTTTCACGAGGCTTTTCCGTCCTCAAAGTCTCCGATTCAAAACACGGTACGTGGCTCGTTTGTCCTCCTTTCGTCATATTTCGTTTGATTTAGCATACGTTAAAAAGTGAAAAACGTCGCAAACCTTTGAAGTCCGATCTACTCCGTTTCAAGCTTTTTTTTCGAAAACGAACTTTGGATCCAGAAAGAGTGTGATGAGAAGAGTCTAAAAATGTAAAAAAATTCAAGATCGGAGTAGATTGGAGTTCGCCGGCGCCGGAAACCGCCACCGGCAACCGTCGCCGGCGTTTAAGGCTTCGTCGGAGAAGAAGAGGTTTTGTTGCAGACCTCCTCTCTCTAGGAAAGTTTAGAGAGAGAAACGGTAGTGGAAAGTGAAGATTTCTACTTGCATCTTGCTTTTATACTTCCTTGTCATCCCATGTGTGCGCGTGTATCATCATACTGTGCTCCCCTGCGTTCTGTGACGTTAGATTTAGGGTTTTGGCTCCCTGGATCAATCCAACGCTCCTGATGCGTTTGGATGATCCAGGATCCATCTCCTTTTGGGCCTGGACATCTTTTCTTTACAGCTTCTTCGTTTTTGCTTGTTTCTTGCTATGTGCACCACTGGATCTTGTTTTTGCGCCCCTTGCTCATTCAAAATTTCTTTAAAAAAATTCCAAATAAATTTCCATGAGTTCTTGATAACTTTCTTGATGTTTTTTTAACATTTTTTCATAATAAAATTTGATAAAAAAATATGTGTAGGATTTTTTACTATTCTTGTTAAAATTGGTGATTTTCTTGCACATATTAAGTCTAAAAGTCCTTTAAAAATCCCTTAAAAACTCTAAAAATTTTCATGTATGTTTCTTGTTATTTTTGTGACGTTTCTATGCATTTTGCTTACTGAAAATTTTGTTGAAAAATATTATCACATTTTCTTGCATTCATGTGAAAAATCTTATGAAAATTGTCTAATTCCATCTCAAGCTCTTGATGATTGTTTGTGGTATATGTTGCTTGAAGTTTGTGAGTTTATTGTTACTGTTTGTATTTGATATTGCTGCATGAGTGTGAATCTTGATTAGTTACATAGTTTACAAGTTACTTGTGTAAATAAATAATGCAAATATGCCTAAGTTTGCTTCAAAAAATGTCAAGTTAATCATGTTGCCTTAATTCCCATTCTAAAGCCTGATTCTAAACCTTTGAAAAGGTGTTGGAATGTGAGAATTATAGGTCATATGGCTCTTGCATTTTATGAGCAAATTTTAGTCATGTTTCGCACTCATTTTGCCTTTATTTTGGGTTGTTTTCTATGCTTTGTGTTATAGTGTTTTTCTTGCTTTATTTCTTTTGATATTACCATGTGTTACTAACCATTTTGTTTCATGTCTCATGCATCCCATAAGCATCTCATCTCCCATTTCACATTCTTGGCTTTCATTTTCTTGCAATTTAATCTCATGCAAAAATTAGAATGTAAAAGCTTAGGAATTCTTGTATTTTACTTTTATGCAATTTTAAATTTCTTGCAAGACCATAGAATGTATCTAGGCCAATGATGTAATAAGGACAATGGACTCTAATGATGTACACCGACACAAGCACCGACACATGCACACACATCACTTTAGGTACATAGCTAGAATATGCATGTTTAGATGTATGTTTAGGATTGTATGTTTAGATGAATGCCTAGGATTTACACTTAGAAAAATCATTTTCCAAAAAAATATGAACAAACTTCACTCAAACCATTTTCAAAATAAACCTTGGGATCAAAGTCCCATTGAATTTTCCTTTTCTTTTCTTAATCAAATTTTAATGAACCTTAACCATACTTAGACCCTTTTGCAAAATAACTAATTCCACCTCACTTTTTTCTAAATCTCATGCCCTTGAGGCCTCTCAATCTCCATTCTTCAAACTCCAATTTTCAAACTTAAAATCAACCAACAAAAATAAAAACATTTTTGGAAGAGAACTACGGTGGATTTGATCCCTTAAACGGGTACGTAGGCAAGGAACCAATATTCCTTCAATTCAAATAAAATAAAAATTCAAACATATTCTTCTCCCTCCAATTCTTCACTTAGAATACTCTTAGGTTTAAATAAATACTTTCAAAATAGCATTTAAAAATAAGGCGTGCGCGTAGAAAGTAAAGACGGTTCCTATAGGATACTATAGTCGTTATGGGTTCCTAACACCTTCCCGTAGCGAAAACAACTCCCGGACCTCGATTCTCAAAGGTTTTGCTTACTTTTTCCCTTCCCAAAAAAAAATAAGATATCACCGGTTAAAAAGGTTCAAACGTAATCAATGTTTGACACCCGAAAACCAAGATGAAACAGGTAACTCCTGGCCCACTAACTTGGTAGTTACACTGAGAACTTCTGACGTGGCCTGTTTGTATTGGTGTATAACTTAAAAGGGCAATGATGATTTAATAGCTTTGAAAACTACTTTCACGCGCCCCCAATCTGTCATTAATGTTATGTTTGTTTGTCTCTTTTGAATTGCAATCGTTTTTACTCTTAACACATTGTCAATTCACACACTACTCACTTCACAACAAACACTTTGCTTTCAAACATGTTCTTGCGAAGTAAGCTCAATTCTCTCAACCATAAAACCCTAAAAGTATCATCTTCATCATCAATCAAATGGCATCATCAAGTTCGAATCAACAACACGTCCGAGAATCTACTTCAAACATGCAACCTCAAGGTGTTCCAGAATCAGGGTTGGTTATCAAACCAAAGACCATGTCTATTCCTGAAGAAAATCTAATTGTTCAAAAGGAAACACCTTTTGACTTCGCTTCTTTGGAGAAATACGATGTGAAGATGGAAGCCTACATCAAACCACAAAAGCTACATGGTTATTTTCGTATGTTAAATGGTCCAACATATGAGAATCTGGTAAAGGATTTTTGGTTAAGGGCTGAAGTCTACGACAAGGAAGCTGCAAGACTCAAAGAGAAAAGGGCTGTAGAGAAAGATTCAAGTCTAAAAGGAAAGACCAGAGAAGAAATGGGTTTAAAACCTTTTGAAGGAATGGAGATTAGATCTGCAGTGATGGGAATCCCAGTAACCATCACAGAAAGAGCTATTTCTAAAGCCTGCAGGGTATCGTCAAAAGGATTCTTCAAGTGGGATGTCAAGGATGATATCTTGTTAGAAAGCTACGTGAATCTGTTCTGCAAAGGAAATCCTAAAACTAAGACTGCAGAAATGGAGGTGTGTCACAGATTGTTGTTAAAGTTCAGTGCACATTGCTTCTTTCCAAGAGGAGGAGGAACTGATCAACCAAATAAGGATCATCAACTAGCATTTTACTCAATAGCTACGTTTAAAAGGATCTTCCAAAAAACTTGTTGCATCATCTGTGCTGGGCTATTAAGGAAGGTATCAGCAAGGAAAGGAAGCATATACCATGTGGAAGGCTGCTCTCAGAAATCTTTCATCAGAGCAAGTTGTTAGAGACTCTGAGAAGCTTCAAACAAGCTTCTGATAGTTGTTTCACAGTTACCACTTTAGATCGCATCTGGAACAGCAAGTTCTTGTATGCTATGAAGGTCATCAGCAAATTCCCAGTTGATGAAAAGTTGATTGAACTGACCACTGTTGAGTCAGATTCTCTGAATAACTTTCCTTCTGTTATTCAAGAAAACAATATTGAAGTCCTGGCCAGTCTGGTAGCTGCTCATGCCAAAGAATCAGGAGTCATCACTGTAGCTGTTGCTGCTGCTCCTGATGCATCTAAAGGAAATAGGGCCAGAACCAGTTCTGAATCTGATGTTGCTGGCTCAAAGAAACAAAAAATTGGTGTTGCTTCTATTCCCATAAAAAGAGGCAAAGAGGCGAAAGTAGAAGAGGGCAAACCTAAGAAAAGAAGAAGTAAAGCTAAAGCAGAAAAGATAATCACCAAGGAGCAACTGGATAAAGCTCTTCATGGAATAAAAGCTGAAGAACATCAATCCAAGAAGAAAAAGCAAGTTTCCACTCCCATTTTCACTCCTATGGTTGAAGTGACTACTGATATGGAGAAAATGGCATCTGATGAAGCTAACAAGATGTTAGCAGAACAGAAAGAGAAGCAAGCCAAATTCATTCAGGAGAGGGATGCAAAGCTCAAGGCAGCTGGACTGGATAAGGATGAAGATTTCTTTATGGAGAAGATGGCAGAGGTGAAAGGCATTGCTGATAAAACTGCAGAGATTGCCAAGAAGAAAGTTACTGCTTCAGATGTTGAGCTCACTTCAGAAGCTGGCACTGCAGTTCAGGTACTTCAGATTCCAAACTCCTCTACCCCTATCTCACCCTCTTCATCACAACCACCCATTCCTGAACAAGAAGAAGACAATACAGTCTTAGAAAATCTTGTTCATCACTACTCAGGTGAATTACCTAAGGTCAATCTTAACTCAGAGAAAGCCTCTGAAACAACTTCAGAAGCAGTTGCTTCTGAAAAGATTGTTTCAGAAAGCCCCCAATAACAAACACCTGAACCACACAAGCCCTCATCACCCTAACAACAACAATCACCAAAAGCTGTTAGTGAACCCCAACCCAACATTCAAACAGAGCAAACCTCACCACAACAACCACCAACTAACACTGAAGCCGAACCCCAACCAAACCCACAACCAGAGCAAGCTATACCCCCAACCTACACCAATGGATATTGACAATCATCAAGTCAATTTCCAAGCTTCAACTTCAACAATACACATTGCTTCTGACCAACCATCTTCTTCAACCCAATTAGAACAACTCACTATTCCAGAATCTAACATTGTTCAAAACATATCCTCTAGTGCTTTTGACCAATCCTCAGACCTAGAAATCCTTGAACAACCACCCCCAGACATCCTGGAATCTGAGTACATTGTAACTGAGCTACTCAAGATCGCTTCTGAAATGCAAGATCTGATTCAGCTCAGAAGACTGCTGGACTTGCCAATTGTGTATAAAGAGCAATGGTCATCCTTGAAGAAGAAAGCTTCTGACTAGCTAGATGCAGTAGACAACAAGTGCATCAGAACCAAAACTGCTATTGTCAGGAGATTCTTCAAGATCTCTCAGTCAGCTAAAAGAGCTAGAGGTCCAAGGCTTCTTCTGACAAATAAGCCGTTCTACTCAGAAGCAGATTATGTGACAAGGGAAGAAAGAGTGTTCAAGCTGCTGAAGCAGAAGCTAGCAAGGCAACAGGAGGAAGCTAAGGTAAGAGAAGATGCTCTTCTTCAGAGGCAACAAGCTCTTGAAGAACTGGTGAAGAAGCAAGCTGAACAGATGAAGGAGATGCTGAACAGATGAAGGAGATGATGAACATGATGCAACAACAACAACAAACCAAACCTTAGTTGCACACCCTAGTTTTTTGGTTGTTTGTTTTAGTTGGTTCCTGCTTCTGAATATCTCATGCTTTAAAAGTTTTTACTATTTCTGAATGATATTGAATGCTTAGTTGGTTCTGATTCATAATGCCTTGATATTTTGTTCATATACATTGCTCTGATTTACTCTGTTATTTATGCTTTGATTATATTTTGATAAGATTATAGGTTCTGATTATAGTTATACTCTCTTCATGTTTGAGTTTTTCTCAAATCTTTTTGTCTTTTATGCCTATTTGCTTTTTGCTAATGACAAAAGGGGGAGTATTTTTGTTTAAAGCTCTTATATTTTTGCACGCTCAATGAATTTAATTAACCTGGATAGAACTTAGGGGGAGCTTACAAACCTCACCTTAAAGACTATCAGACTCAGGGGGAGTTAGAGCTTACAAACCTCAGACTCTGAGCTTACAAACCTCAGAACCCCAAAGTCAACTTGTTAATTAGATTAACAACAATTGATCAATTTTAAATACTACTGTTTGTCATCATCAAAAAGGGGGAGATTGTTGGAACAAAATGTGTTTAACAATGAACCTTAAAGAGTTTTGATGATAACAAGGTATTAAAAATTGTAAATTGGACTAGCTAATATTTGTTCAAGTGTACAGGACCATAGTTAAAAATTTACATCATGTAAAGGTTCTGAAGAACAAAAAGAGAGCTAAGGAATCAAGAAAAGGAAGCTTGAAAGCATCTGAAAAGAAGTGCATCTGAATATGAAAGAGCATCTGAAGACAAAAGTGCGCCTGAAGAATGATGACGTCATCAGAAGCTGAAGGTCATCAGAAGCTGGAAGTCATCAGAAGCGGATAATCATCAGAAGTCTCTTGATTGTGTTCTTGAGCATAGGAAGTCTCTTGATTGTGTTCTTGAGCATAGGAAGTCTCTTGCTGTGTGTTTGAGCAATTGTAATCAGATATTACATTCTATTGAAATCTCCTTGGAAGTGCAAGGGGGACTGGACTACTTCCGGATTGTGGAAGGAACTAGTATAATTGCTTTGTGTCGTTCTTCTCTCTCTCTCTCTCTCTCTCTCTCTCTCTCTCTCTCTCTCTGTTTTATTCCGCTGCATTTAGATTCTAATTATCACTTCAGAAGCTGTCTCACTTAGCTTCTGATCAGTGTGTTCAGTTTTTAGGAGAAATTGAAGAATTTTCCAAAACACAATTCAACCCCCCTTCTTGTGTTTTTCTCACCTTCAGAAGTGACACGTGGCATAAAAAACCTTACTTTATATATATACTATTGATTTGTAAGGAGCCATAAAATTAAAAGCATCTCTCTTATATCTCCGGTTTGTTACGTTCTCCTTTATCTTAGGTTTAGCTTTGTTACATTCTCTCTTATAAATACTAGACCTACCTTTGTGCATCAGTACATACTACAATCTTTTTGTGTGATATAAAATTTTACGATATGGGAAGCTGTTGTTCTAGACCTACCGAAAATACAAGCGATGAAGATTATAGAAACAAGTTAAAGAGCTCTCAAGTCATTAAAACTAGGCGACAAATCACAAGAAGTTCTAGTCCTCTCAAGGATAATAACATGGTTATTATGACTACTTCAATGGCTGGCGGAGGTTGTGGAGGGGGAGGTGGTCATCATGGAGGTCATCATGGTGGTGGAGGTTGTGGAGGTGGAGGTGGTCATCATGGTGGTGGAGGTGGAGGGTGTGGAGGTGGAGGAGGTTGTGGAGGTGGAGGGTGTGGAGGATCTTAAGATTATAGTTAATTGGTTTGTCCATATAGCAATGATTTTTAAAATCTTGTATGCTTTTGTTTTAACTCTTAGATAAAGTGGCAAATATTATTATAACATTCAATAATATTTGTTCTCTTTGATGACTATAATATTAACTTTTTTATATTGCATTAGTTTTGAATTGGTTATTCATCTTGAAAATTCTAATCGGTCGTATTAATAATCGGGTCTCTTCTCATAATGTCAGTAATTTAAATTGTTATTGCTTGTGCTCAATTGGAAAATTTCCTCATCTTTCTTTCTTTTTAATTTTTTCTTCCTTCATAACAGTATTTACTCTTTTCAATTTGTTTAACTGTGTTAACATTTTCTTTGTTTTACGAAAAGTATTTAATTATTTTTGTAAAATATTTGAAGAAAAGTATTACCCATTCTTGTTATAATTTTAGTTTTAATATAAGTATGTGTCTACACTCTTTCTTTCAAAAAATAAGTATGTGTCTACATGCTAGTAATAACAAAGAAGTTCCTTCAAAAAAATAAAACAAAGAAGTTGTTTACATTATAAGAAAGTAGCGAAAAGACGGGCGCTCACGTGTACATCTTTCCGCTCTTTTTATTGCGCTAACGTTTGAAAATTGTGAACGGTGTTTTTTTTTTTTTTTTATAAAATTTTGATTTTGATTAAAACTAAAAACACAAATGTTTGTTGATTTCAAGTTTTAACAAATCAAACTAATCATCAATATCTATTTCAATGACACAAACAATGCAACAAAAAAATATAATATAAATTCTTTTTTTAATGACACCAACGACAATCTTTATTATAGAAAAAGTTGTTTACGAGTATAATTAGGATAATGAAAACGTTAGTATAAATATATTCATCCAGTTTGTTACACTTTTTAAAAGATAAAAGAAAAAACTGATATTCATATCATGTTTATTACATTTGTTTTAATATTTAAATTTATTCTTATTTGTTACATGTGTTATTTGTATTGAAAATTGAGGGTATTTTTGGAAAGAAAAAGTCAATACAAAAGTGTTGAAAGGGGTAGTTTTCTTTATATAGTATAGATAATTTCAATTTCACATTAAAAAATATGTAGTGTAAATTGTTGAAAACATGATGACTTTAAAAAAATATGTATTATAGATTGTTGAAAATGAAGGTGAGAAAAACACAAGAAGGGGGGTTGAATTGTGTTTTGAAAAATTCTTCGTTTCTCCTAAAAACTGAACACACTAATCAGAAGCTAAGTGAGACAGCTTCTGAAGTGATGATCAGAATCTAAATGCAGCGGAATAAAACAGAGAGAGAGAAGAAGAACGACACAAAGCAATTATACTGGTTCCTTCCACAATCCGGAAGTAGTCCAGTCCCCCTTGCACTTCCAAGGAGATTTCACTATGAGTAATATCTGATTACAAATGCTCAAGCACACAAGCAAGAGACTTCCTTTGCTCAAGCACACAAGCTAGAGACTTCCTTTGCTCAAGAACACAACAAGAGACTTCCTGCTCAAGCACTACTGCAAGAGACTTCCTAACTAAACAAAATTACACAGAAAATTGTTTAAGGTTGAACACTTGATATACAATCAGAGGTGCTCATAATATAAATCAGATACAGACTCAATGGACTTAAGAATTTCTAAGATATGACTTTGAGACACAGAAATTCTAAGTGAATGCAGAACAATTTCAGCAGAGGTTTGGCACTTGTAAAAATGTTGTGAGTCTTTCGTTCAGCGTTCTTGCATTACCAAATCTCTAGGTCTTCACTCCTTTATATAGAGGTGTGAAAGAGACGTTGTGAAATTGCCAGCACACCAAAGAGTCGTTGTTGAAGCTTGATCTTTCACCAATGATCTTTTGCCTGATTTGGTTGTTGTCCTATGAAGAACCAATTTGAAATCCATTCCTTATCCAAAGGAACATATATGCAGGCGAAGCCGTATTCTGGAGCTGTTTTCTTGTCTTGTAGCGTGGACACAAAACAGAGTAGTGGAGAACGTGGTTGTACAATTCGTACAAAGTACAATGTCAACGCTTTCGTCCAAATTGCAAGCACATGCCTTCAAACACCTTTGAAATGACCGTTGCAATGTTCCATTGATTTTCTGCTGTGTTTTCGAATCCAATAGACAGCTTTTGCAATGTAGATTCTTCAATCTTTGAATGTTCTGCAAATCCAGTTGATCTTCAGCTTCTGGTGAAATGACTTCTGATGAGGCAGCTTCTGATGATGCAGCTTCTGCAGCTTCTGATGGTGCAGCTTCTGCAGCTTCTGATGGTGCAGCTTCTGATGATGTGGCTTCTGGACCTCTTGTCTTCAGGAGCAGCTTTTACTTCAGGAGCGCTATTTCTTCAGGAGCAGCTTGACTTCAGGAGCGCATTGCCTTCAGAATCATCTAAGCTTCATTTTCTTTTGCTCTTTATTTGCTCATTCAGAACCAATCAATGATGTAACTTTTTTTAACTGTGGTCCTGTACACTTGAACAAATATTAGCTAGTCTAATTTACAATTTTTAATACCTTGTTATTATCAAAACTTTTAAGGTTCATTGTTAAACACATTTTGTTCCAACAATCTCCCCCTTTTTGATGATGACAAACAATAGTATTTAAAAATTTATCAATTGTTGTTAATCTAATTAACAAGTTGACCTTGGGGTTCTGAGGTTTGTAAGCTCAGAGTCTGAGGTTTGTAAGCTCTAACTCCCCCTGAGTCTGATAGTCTTTAAGGTGAGGTTTGTAAGCTCCCCCTAAGTTCTATCCAGGTTAATTAAATTCATTTTTCGCACAATAATATCAGAGCTTAAAAAAAATTGAAAGAATTGACTTATAGATAAGAAGAATGGTTCAATTAATTGTTATTTGAAATTTGATACTCCCCCTTTTTGATACACCGATAAAAAGGATAGAAATTTTCAAAATTTTCAAACATTAATTAATGGGGCTCAGAGCCTTTAAATACTATCACATATACTCCCCCTTTTGTCATTAGCAAAAAGACTTAAGCAAAAAGAAGAGATGGAAGAAAAAAAAAACATAAGATTAAAGGTTCAGAGCATAATTCAAATAAATTAAAAGCATTTTAACCATCTTCAAAGATTAAATAAACAGTCATAGCAAGCATTATTATCAAAGCAAATAATGACATACAAGGTATAAACAGTTAAAGATATTCAGAAGCAGGAAGAATTCAAAAGCTTATAATATCAGAAGCAAAAAGAACTAATTCAGAAGCAGAAATGAACAAAGAATATCAAAAGCCTAAAAAGACAGAAAAATAAGCTAAGTGTGCAACTATGGGTTTGGCTTATTTCTCTAAAATCTTCTTCAGAAGCTCTTGAACATCAGCATACTTCTTGTCCATATCTTTTCTGTAGTTGTCTTCTCTGATCTTGGCTTCGCGCATATCAGCTTCCAGCTTTGATATCTTCAGCTTCTGCTCTATTAGCTCAGTTTCCAGCTTTTCATTTTCTTCTTTGAGCAGCTTGTTCTCCTGAGCTAGAGCCAGGTTAGGTGCATCAATCTTTTCTAGGATCTCAGAAGGAATGATCAGATGCAGCTCCTTAGGCAGGAATTCATCAGGTTCTCTGCCTCTGATACTGAGTGGATTCTTCACCCAAGTACCAAGAATTTCTACATCTCCAGCATTCTCTTCAATTCCATTCAACCAATCTTCCAGCTTCTGCTTGGCTTGCTCTTGAGCCTCAATGCAGGAATCATGCAGAGCTGAAATCAGGTTGATGACCCTTTCCTTGATCCTTCTCCATTGCTTCTGATAGCTTATTGTATGACCCAAGTCATTTCTACTTGCTATCAGTCTGAGAACTTCAGAAGCAATATCTTCCCACACATCTTTTAGTACTTGAGAATCCAGGTAAATGGTGGGAGGTGAAGGTTGTTTAGAGGGTTTTGGAGGGGCTAGGGGAACAATTTGTAGGTTTGATGATGATTGGTCATTTGTAGTTGATGATTGGCTGGTTGATGGTTGGTCAGGAGTGGGGTCAACTACCATATCAGAGGCATGTTCATATTGATCATCCTCAGAGTCTGTGTCCATATCACATACACCAGTATGATGAATGATCTTGATAACTTGAACTGGTGAAGAAGATATGGAAGCAGAGGTTAGCTCAGGAACAATGTGTTCAGGAGCGGCAGTTTCAGGTTCAGGTTCAGGAGTGGGTTTAGTAACTGGTTGTTCAGGAACAGAATGTTCAGGAACGGTCTTTTGAAGAGTTGGTTGTTCAGGAACAGAATGTTCAGGAACGGTCTTTTGAAGAGTTGGTTGTTCAGGAACAGAATGTTCAGGAACGGTCTTTTGAAGAGTTGGTTGTTCAGGAACAGATGGTTCAGGAACAATTGGTTGTTGTTGTGGGGGTGATGAAGTTGTAGGGGGTGAAGAGGCTTTTTCTGGTGAAGGTGTTTGTTGTGGGGGGTCTTCTGAAACAACTTTATCAGAAGCAGCTGCTTCTGGAGTTGTCTCAGAGGCTTTCTCTGAGGTTGTGGTAAAGCCAGATTGGGGTAGTTCACCTAGATAATGACTTTCTAGGTGATCTAAAAGAGATGTGTCTTCAGAAGGAATAGAGGATGTGGTACAAGATGTGTGAGAAACTTGAGATACCTTAGATAACATTGCAGAGTTATCTACTGCTTCTGAAGTTCCAAGATTCTGAACTTGCTCTACATTTTCAGCAACAGCTTCATCCTCTATTAGAGTCCTTTCTCCTTCCTGTTCTTTTTCAAGTTCTTTTATGGCTTTCACTTCTTGCCTATTTGCTAAATAGTCATCAGAAAATTCCTTAGCCATTCTCTTCATGGCTGGAGTCATTTCAACCATGGAACTTTTCTTGTCAACAGGAGCCTTCTTCCTTTTCAGCTTTGGCTCAGCCTCTTCTTCTTCTATTTCTTCAAGAGCTTCATCCAGTTTTTCCTTGTAGTAAACTGTTTCAGCTTTCCCTCTCTTTCTCTTAGCATCCTTCTTTTGCTTGGGCTTATTATCAGTGGCTTCTGACGCAGTAACTCCTTTAACTTTCTTCCCTTTGGTCTTAATAGGAATAGTTACTTCCTGAGAGCTTGCATCTTCCTCCAAGACATACTTAGCAACTGATTGAACTAGGAAATCAGAGTCACTTTCCTTAAAGATGGGAGGAAAGTCCCTGATTATCTCAGTTTCAGCAGTTGTCATCTCTAACCACTTCTCATCTTTAGGGGCTGTCTTGAATATGTGCATAGAATGCAATGTCTTGCTACTGATAGTCTTCTCTGTAGTAGAAACTTTGAAGCATTTATCAGAAGCATCCCTTGTCTTTTTCAAGAAATCCAGCACTCTTCCTTGATAAAAGATCTCTGATAACAATCTTCCACAGGGCACTTGTTTCCTTCCTTTGACAGTGCCTTCATTAATAGCCCAGCAGAGATGATCCATTACATATCTTGGGAAGTTTATCTTTTCCAAATTTGTCATGAAGTAAATTGCTAGCTTCTGTTGGTTGTTGGGTTGATCAGACCCACCTGCTCTTTGAAAAAAGCAATCGTTACTGAATTTCACCAACATTTTGTTGTGACTCTCCATTTCAGAAGGCTTAGCATCTTTGTTACCACCCAGAAGAGTGTTGTAGTAGTTTTGCAGCAGGACATCATCCTTCTTAACTATTTCTTGAAACCTTCCTTCTGCATTCATTCTACAAGCTTTAACAATTATCTCCTCTGTGATGGTTACGGGAATACCCATCACTTCAGACCTTATCTCAAGGCTACTGAAGGAAGTGGGATTCAACTCTATCTCCATCTTTCCTTTCTTCGACCCAGCTTGTTTACCTGCTACCTTCACAGGCTTTCCATTGACGATTTCAGCCCTTAACCAGAAATCTTTGACCAAGTTCACATACGTTGGCCCATTTAGCATCCTAAAGTATCCGGACAGCTTCTGAGTTCCTACATAACCTTCCATGTCCACTTCGTACTTCTTAAGTGAAGTGAAGTCCACTGGCGATTCTACTTGGACGATTAAGGATTTCCATGGAATATCCATAGTCTTTTCTTTGTAGACTGACCCAGATTTTGTTGCGCCTTGCTTGCTTGAAGTAGATTCAGAAACTTTTGAGCTTGATGACACCATTTGATGATGATTGAAGAAGATTTAGAGAATTTAGGGTTCTAAGGTTTTTGCGCTTACTTCGCAAGAGGTTTGAGAGCAAAATGTGTTTGTTGTGAGTGAGTAGTGTGTAAATTGACAAAGTGTTAAAAGTAAAACGATTGCAATTCAAAAGAGACAAACAAACATAACATTAATGACAAAATTGGGGGCGCGTGAAAAGTACTTTCAAAGCTATTAAATCATCATTGCCCTTTTTGTTATACACCAACACATACAGGCCACGTAAGAAGTTCACAGAGTAACTACCAAGTTAGTGGGCCAGAAGTTACTTTTAAAAAGTAACTCCCAACGTTTCCACTAATTCAACTATTCAGAAGCAGCTTCTGATGATGTGGCTTCTGGACCTCTTGTCTTCAGGAGCAGCTTTTACTTCAGGAGCGCTATTTCTTCAAGAGCAGCTTGACTTCAGGAGCGCATTGCCTTCAGAATCATCTAAGCTTCATTTTCTTTTGCTCTTTATTTGCTCATTCAGAACCAATCAATGATGTAACTTTTTTTAACTGTGGTCCTGTACACTTGAACAAATATTAGCTAGTCCAATTTACAATTTTTAATACCTTGTTATTATCAAAACTTTTAAGGTTCATTGTTAAACACATTTTGTTCCAACATAAAATATAATAATTGCTTGGTCTCGAAATAACTCATGAAAATAAATAAACCAAAGTTTAATTTTTGAAATAGTCTATTTACGAGGTAATCCAACCCTGATAAAAAAAATAGATGTATGTCTCGATGCCAACTCAATGATTGGTCTCATAAGAGATACTTTAAATGTCTATTGACGGTCAAAGATCCAATTTTTTTTTTTTAACAATAAAAAATTGGACATATATTAACACTGCTTGGAATCTCCAAATTACAAGCTGTACTATGAAGACCCCAAAATAACTACAGTGAAGCAATGTTAGCCACAAAAATTAGCCAATTCCCAAACAAGTCATGGGATTTAACCACCAAAGAGATAGACATTTTACTTTATCCAATAACTAATCTATGGAACTAGCTGTATTGTTAAACATCTAGGTTAATTAGGTCAAAGATCCTAATTACTGCGAGTTAAGGGAAAAAATTGCGTAGAAAATAAAAAATTACATTGTAACAAAAATAAGTTGAATGGTTTTTTACTAAAATCACATTATGAGCTATTCAATCTCCACCCATTGAATTCAAACCTATTCAAATATGAATTTATATCTCAATTTAATACAGAATCATCAAATATGAATTTCCCTATCGATAGTGTCGCGTCATTTTTTGGAGATCAAGGCTATTTGTTTAGCTTTTGACTCACTAATTTATTTCACGACTGAAAAAAAAATTAAGAAAAGGGGAAAAAAGTTCAAACTACCCCATTTTGAAAAGATTTAGGGTTCGGGGGTTAGTTATATAAAGGGAAGGTATTAGCACCCTTTATGTCCGTAGTATCCTACGAGAACCTCTTGGTTTCATTTAATTAATGTACTACAAACTTGCTTGCTTCAAAAGAAATGGAATTAAAGTGATAAAGAAATAAGGACTAATTTTATTTACATTTTTTATGATTTGGAAGAACGAATGTCCTTTGCCTACGTACCCATGAGGGATCAAAACCTCATAGTTCGGGGTAGAAATTGACGTTTGATTTGTTTGGTGTTTTTTATCAATTTTGAAAAAAGTTTAAAAGTGAAGACAAATGATGAAATATGCTCGTTTGTATTTTTTAATATTGAAAGGAAATACTCAAGATAGAATTAAGTTGATTAAACATTTGATTAAGAAAAAAATAAAAAAAGGGGCACTTGACTTGGGTCAAGGTTTATTATAAAAAATATTTATTTGTGATTTTTGAACTATTTGTATGTTTTTGTTTTTTTGAATAATATTTGAACTAAAATTAAAACTAACGGAGCAAGAAAATAAAATCTAGGTATCTTGTAGTGATGTTGGATCACTACAAGAACCTTTAACCTAAGCTAGGATCATAAGAATAAAGCATACACACACGCACGCATGAATGATTTACATCAAGCCTAATATACATTCTAAGGTCTGCGAGAAAATAAATGACAAGAAAAATAAATTATTTACATTAAAGCCTAGTTTACATTCTAATATATTTGTTATAAAATAAATAACATAGATAAATATATGAACAAAATAATAAATCTAATCCTAAAATATGCATGAGAGAAAATAAAAAAACAATTACAATGCTAAAAGATAAAAATAAAACGCATGAAACACTTGAAATAAAAATGGGGTTCAATCACAAGGTGGGGGGTGCAGCAGTATTCAGGTAGGCGCAAACAGCAAGCAAAAACTAAAGCGGTAGAGAGTTGGGCCAAAGAGCAATTTCGGAATTGGGCTTAGAGGACAGGTTGCGGCCATTTCGGTTCAAATCCTGGGTCGGTTCCAGGAGAACCGAACCGGTTTGAAGGGGACATATATATAGGGTGTAAAACCCTTTTTCATCTTTCTCTCTACTTCCCTATGCTCTCTCCTCTCTCTTCTATATCTTCTTCTTCTCCGATGAGGAGTGGGGCGGCCGGAGCAAACATCGGCGCAGTGGCCAGTAGACCACCACGGCGGCGCCGCCGCGCCGGCTTAAAAGAAACCTCTTTTTTTTTTATTTTTTTCTCTCGGTTTCGCACCGTTTCTGATCGTACCTGATCAGAAGGTGACTGCCGGTGCTTTGAATGCGGTGGTTATGACGGTGGTGGAATGCGTCAGAATGCTTCTTGGAACAGATACGGGGTGTGTACCTGCAGGCACTCCGACGCTCAAGTCAGTAGAGATCAGAGAGTGAGGGTTTAGAGGGAGGAAGAGATTCTACCTTGGGGACTGCATTGAGTCCCCTATTGATAGAGGTGGAGGACTGCAGTGCCGTTGTAATGGCACACCTGGTTCTGGCGGTTACGAAATCGTGTGATGTGTAACCGCCAAAGAGTTTATTGCGGGAACGTGCAAAGAGACGTTGGGGTTCGTTTGAACCGGTCTCGCTCGCTCCGTGCACTCTCCTCGCGGAGAGGAGGTGTGTTGCAAGTAATGCTGCCAAACGTGGAGTTTGGGTTTAGGATTGTATTGGGCCTAAGTAATGGGCCAAAGATCCTTTTGGTCGGTCCAGAACAGTAGCCCCCCAAGTCGTTACTCTTGCCGAAAAGTGATGACTTAAGTCTGGGTGTTTGATCTTTTGTGGTCAACTGCATGAGGGGGTTTGTTTTTGAGCACCTTCCCGTTTGAGGATAAGGTGAGTCTTGCTCGCCAGACTTGAAGACATCTTTGACCTAGGGAGTAGCTTGCGAGGACGGTCGAGAGTGTTAAGAGGTTAAGCGAGCGGACTCGTTTTCCTCTAAGCTCCATTAGCCCTATACCTGAGTGAGTTCGCCAGAGTGGTGTGTCATGTTTGGCATTCTAATGTTCAGCACACAAGATCAGATAGGAGGATTCCTCGCCAAAGAGTTTGGTCGAATGTCATTCCGCAATTAATGCCCACGTCTCGAGGGAAAAACTGAAGAGACATGACCTTTGATTTTTGTATGACACGTGTAAAGGCTATTGTAGTACTTGAGTACCTAAATTCTGTAGAGTGTTCTTGGTTTGTGTTTCCGATGTGTCAACATCACCGTTGATTTAATTCTGACGTTCAAGGAACCGCTAAGAAAGATCAGGGCCCTTAGATGAATGGTTTGATCAAATCTGGACCGTAGGAATGCTACTTCAAGGGAGAGTCGTGTGTGAAGGGCTGTATTGGATAAAACATCGCGACTTTTGAGCAGCCCCAGTCGACAATTTCTTTGATGACCCCAAGCTGAAGATCATCCAGGACCTGGGTCCAGCTGGCTGGAGTAAGGCGATAACCGATGGGGTTATAGCTACTATGAAGGCTTAGGAGGTTGTTGCTGCCCTGAACAACGCTTTGCTGGAGAGCGAAATTTGGGTCGATGCTCTGGCGTAGGACAGGGGTGCTCTGACTGCTATGGTTGCTGCTCTTGAGGAGGATCAAAGGAGCAAGAGGTCAGTTGCTGAGGAACGTGACCGCCAACTGGCTGTTTTAAAGGAGCAGCTGGTAGAGGCTCATACTGCTCAAGAGCAAGCAACTGATTCCTCCCGTAAGCTGGCTGAGGAGAAGATGTCCTTGGAGGAAGCCCTGAAGAAGGCGGACCTTCCAGGGGAGGATGAGGTGGAAGACCTCGCTGTTCTACGGCGCGCTGACCTTATGGACAAGATTGGTGAGTTGGAAGGAAGCTTGGTGGACACTGTCAAGCTTGGCTTTGATCGGGTGGTGGCTCAGCTGAAGGTGGTGAACCCGGATATCGAGCTGAACGTCGAAGGAATTCATCCCCTTAACGAAGTGAAAGATGGGGTGATTACTGCACCCCCTGATCCGGAAGAAGATGATGGACGTGTTGATGAAGCACAGGCCTGATGAGGCCTTTGTAATTAATATTCTTCAACAACCAAGTTTGTAATGACATTGTGCGCCCTTAGTGGTTTTAGCACCATTTATAATACAATTAGATTATTCTCATTTACACTTGTTTGAAATGCATGATTTATTTTCAAGTATAATGTTTTGAATTTGATTGCACGTGTGAGGCTTTTTAATATTGTTTGAAGTATTTGTTGAGAGCGAACTATTTATCCTGCGTGTTTCATAGACTGCAATAATTTGTATTCTCTTACTTGTTCAGCTTGTGTTGTTGCTCGCTTTTGAAATTCAAGGTTTATGAGGCAAAGCTTGTTTTGCTCTAGAGGGATGGACCCCCCCCCCCCCCCCCCCGGCGTCATTATTTCGATGAAGTGATTTAATGACTAGAGAGTTCAGCATGCCCGCTTGATTGCCTGTTACTTTGACTTGTTGAAATCAAAGTTCTGCCTTTTTCTTCCCAGGTAATTGGTTACTATGTTTGGAAAGTTTTACCTTTGTGTTGTTTTGCAAGGAAGAGTTTGGGCAGAGGGTTCCAACTGTTACGCGGAGTATTAGTTAGAAATATTGCACATCGAAGAGATCGTTTATCTGAATGAGTGTCCAAAGTTGTGTTTTGGACGTATAACAGCGGATGAACGAAGAAATCATTCTAAATTCAACGCACTGAGGCGTGAGTCACCCATCGCGAGCTGGGGTTGTACTTAACATGCCGAGCAGTGATGTCGCAACGGTAAGCGTACATACTGAGGAGTAAGAGAATTTGTTGTATGAATTTCTTTTATCCTTTTTCTTTTTGGATTCGGAGTGGCACGACTTTCCTCTTCGTTTATTTGCTCGTTGGAGAGCGAGGAGTTCATTGCATAGAACTAAGTATGCACATTAGAGTAAATTGGCGTTGTCTGCCATCTAAGTGTAATGCTTTTTGAGTTTTTTGGCATTCCAAGTCCTTGGAATTGTATTTTCATGAAGATCTTCGAGTCCATAAGCTCCCGTCCCAGTTTTCATTCGGATTCTATAGGGCCCGTCCCAGTTGGCGGCAAGTTTCCCTTCTTCAGTACCCTTTTGATTTCATCGGAGAACGAGATCGCCCACTTCGAATTCTCTTTTCCTAACTTTCTTGCTGTGGAGAGCGGCTATTTTTTTTTAGCGCTGCTTCCCGCAAGGTAGTGTTTGTTCTGACTTCGTCGACAAATTCAAGCTCTTCACGTAGATTCGCCGTGTTGGCCGGGAAGTCGGTGTTGGCGTCAGTTCGCCAAGTGAGTTCTGTCAATTCAATTGGTATGACTGCTTCCATCTCATATGTGAGCCGTAAAGGTGAATCTCCAGTGGTGGAGTGGGGAGTAGTTCTATAGGCCTAGAGGACCGCGTGCAACTCTTCAGCCCACTGTGTTTTGGCCGCGTCTAGCCTTCTTCGTATCCCTCGTAGAATGACCCTGTGTGCGGCCTCGGCGAGGCCGTTGGCTTGAGGTTGTTCGACGGAGGTGAAGCTTTGTTTGATGCCGATATTCCTTAGGTAGTCTTGGAACCTTTGGTCCGTGAATTATGTATCATTGTCAGATATTACTAAAGTCGGTACTCCAAACCTTGCTAGATTGTTCCTTTTGAAGAAACAAAGTACATTTTTAGGCGTGATCTTAGCCAGTTGTTCGGACTCGATACATTTTGTAGAGTAGTCGATGGCGACTACCTGATATTTCATCTGTCCGGTGGCTTTAGGGAATGGTCCCAGAAGGTCGATGCCCAACCATGCAAAGGGGCAAGGGGAAACTAGGGACGTTAGCTCAACGAGGGGTGGTAGGTGCATGTCCCCATGTCGCTAGCACTTGTTGCAAAGGTTCACGTAATCTTGGGCATCTTTTAACATGGTAGGCCAGTAATATCTTGGTCGTAGGACCTTTTTTGTGAGAGCTTTGGCACCAAGATGTTGTCTGCAGATGCCTTCGTGGATGTCGGCGAGGACTTCTTGGGTCTCGTTAGGTCCTAGACACTTGATAAGTGGTGTAATGAAACCCCTTTTGTATAAGGTTCCTTCCACTAAAGTGAATGAGCATGCCCTTCGTTTCAGCCTTATTTTTTCATGCGGATCGGAAGGGAGTTCCCCATTCTCTATGTATCAAGAAATAGGGCCCCTCCAATCTTCTATCCCGATGATTGAGTTGATGTATTACAATTGAGCTTCTTTTTCTTGGATGCTTGGTTTGTCGAGAACCTCCTGTAATATGGTTTTGTTCCCGTTTGCAGTTCGCGTACTTGCGAGTTTTGAAAGAATGTATGCCCGAGTACTTGTGAGTTACTTCGACAATTTCAAATTCTTTCATCTTCTCTAGTACTAACTAGACGTACCTTTGGAGGTGGTCTTCTTTCACCTGGAACTCTCCCGTGACTTGGGAAGCCATGAGTTGCGAGTCGGTAAAGATTTTCACCTTTCTGGCCCCCATGTCTTGGGCGGTTCATAAGCCAGCCAGGAGGGCCTCATATTCTGTAGTATTATTGGTTACAGGGAAAGATAAAGCGAGAGAAATTTCGACAATGATACCTTTGTTATCTTCTACAATTATTTCGGCCCCGCTTCCTTTGGAGTTGGATGATCCGTCTACGAAGACGGTCCATTCCTCGTAGTCATCCTCAGCTGGGAACGTCATCTTGGCGGGGAAGTCGGCAAATACGTGTGCCTTCAGTTCCTTTTTGGATTCATAATGTATGTCCAACTCGGATAGCTCGAGCGACCACTTTATCATCCGACCGGCTACATCTGGGCGACCCAGGATCTGTCTGATGGGTTGGTCCGTCCGGACTATCACCGTATGAGCTAGAAAGTACTACCTCAAACTTCTGATCGCTGTGAGGAGTGCGAGAGCTACCTTTTTTATTCTCTGGTACCTCGTTTCTGGACCTAGCAGCGCTTTGCTGGTGAAGTAGACTGGTTTTTGTCCCTCCGCCGTCAGAAGAGACGGATAGGTGTAAGTATAGTACTTTTCCTTGGTCGGGTCGCGAGAGTACTGGCGGCGTGGAGAGGGTCTCTTTGAGATGCTTCAAAGCATTCTCACATTCCTCTGTCCTATCGAACTTCGTTTCTTTCCTCAAAAGTTTGAAGAAAGGAACGGCATGTTGAGCGGACTTAGCCACGAATCTAGAGAGGGCTGTTAGCATTCTGTTGAGCGTTTGGATGCACTTTTTGGAGTGGGGTGTTAGGAGCTCGATAAATGTGCGGCATTTATCTGGGTTCACCTCGATTCCTCTTTCCGTTAGGTAGAAACCAAGGAATTTACGCGCTTGGACTCCGAAGGTGCATTTCTCTGGGTTGAGTCGCATGTTGTACTTTCGAGTTTGTTCGAACACTCTTCTGAGGTGAGCGGCATGATCCACCTCTTGTTGGGATTTTACGATCATGTCGTCCATGTAGACCTCAAGGATGTCGCCTAGAAGTGTCTTGTGATAGACTATGTTCATCACTCGTTGATAAGTGGCCCCCGCATTTCGTAGACCAAAGGGCATTACGTTGCAGTAATAGTTCCCTGATTCAGTCATGAAGGTTGTTTTCATTTTATCTTCTTCAGCCATGGGTATCTGGTTGTACACAGAATAGGCGTCCATGAAGGATAAAAGTTTATAGCCGGAGGAATTATCTAAGAGTTTATCGATGTTAGGAAGGGGATATGCGTCTTTAGGGCAGGCCAAATTAAGATTGGTATAGTCAACACACATACGCCATTTTCCATTAGATTTCTTGACAAGTACAACATTGGAGAGCCAGGTAGTGTATTTGGCCTCAAAAATAAAATTTTCCTCTAGGAGGTCTTTTACAGCTTTTTCTGCAGCCACTGATTTTTCGGTAGACTGCTCTCTATGTCGCTAGGCTACAGCGCTAACTCCGGGGTCTACTGTCAGTTGGTGACAAGCGACGCTAGGGTCGATTTCGGGCATGTCGGCCGCGCTCCATGCAAATCGGTCGGCGTTCTCCCTCAGGCAAGCGATCAGCTATTGATAGGATAAACCGCAACTGCACGGTTTACCGATGTAGTAATAAAAAGATATCGTTCCGACAGGGAGTTATGAACTCAATTAACTTTTAACAATGATTAGATTGAAAGTTTAAAAGGTAGAAAGTTGTATTTTTGTTTAATTAAAAGAAAATAACAATAATAAAATAAAAGAGTCTTGGGATTATTGGTTCATCATAATGACGAATCCTTCACAAACAAACCCTAAAACTCTAACTTTATATTTGATCTACTTTCTAAAGACAAGTTTCTCTTTAGCCTATCACATCTCCTTTCGGTCTCAGTGAGTGTGTCCTCCAACAACCACACCTATTCTCATGGGTGATTGCCTTTGGAATCCTTGAAGCTCGAAATTTTCACAACATTTTGGTCTTACGGGAACGACAAAAAACTGTTTTAAAATGCAAAAAAACCGTTGCGTTTGGATACCAGAACGGTTTAACCACTGTGGCAGATTGAGGCGTTGTACTTGCCTTTTGCTACGGTTTCCGTCAAAAACAGCCACGGCTAACATATAACCGTAGTCTTATCTCAGCTTTGTAAAACGGTTTTCAAAGATTCATAAAGCTACGTTTTCCTTCGTTGCCATTTAAAATCCGTAGTGAAATCAAACATTTAAGAACATTTTTGTGCTGGCAATTGGAACGGTTCTGGTAGGTGGGGGATTAGAAATCCGTTCTTATATAATTATTTTCATAAGCTACCACAACGGTTTCTCACCGTTTCGATAAAGAAAGGATTTTTTTTTTTAAAATTGCGGACCAATTATTTTGGTCACGGTGATTCACACTTAATTATAAACCAACTTTTTTTTTGAAAAATAATTATAAACCAACTTAAACAATAATATTCATACAATATTTTATATCGAATTGATTAAGATTATCTTTAATCACAATTAACATCTTTAATATATATATATAAACACACACATCTATATCTCTTCATCTTGTGCTTCCAAATCCTTAAATTCTTCATTGATATCATCATTATTCATCTGCAAAATAAAAGTAAAGTGTTCAATAAACACACACGCGCGCGCGCGCGCACACACACACACAAACTTCTTATAAATAAAAACTTCCAAAATGATAAATGCATCAAATCACACAACCAACAAATACAACCATCAACATTTGCCACCACAACACTGCACTAACTCTATTTCTTTGTCCATCATTATTTTTTCTTCAAACTGTGTTTCATTATGTATCAGTACAATTTATTTGTAATATTGTTCAACACTAACACAAAATTACACAACCAATACATCAAGTCTTAAAAAACATAACACGATTTTCATATAACACATTTAAAACATATGGTATGAAAGAAACAAGAATGTAGATCATAAATTACAGTTCAATCTTACCTCATTATCATCTGGAGCAAATATTGACGTAGAAGAACGCAAAACATTGTTAGGATCAGCTGCAGAAGATGTTATCAAATCTGCCAAAGCCTCTGTATCAAACCCAGTTGTGTTTTGACTCAACATGGCCTTAAGAAGAATCTGAATTTTTCCTTCCATTGCTTCTGTTTCCTTAAGCCGTTTCTCCTCCATTTCTTGTATCTGATCCTTTAATTGTTTTACCTCATCATTATGTTATTTTCTATGTCTTGCAATTTCTTCATTTCTCTTCAAGAGAGTCATGGTTGTAGTTCTTCCATGGCAACGAAGTCTCCCAGGTTTTTCTTTGCCGCATACACTTTGAAAGGCTTCTTCAGAAGGCTTCCCATGTTTCTCAATTAAGTCTTGAAGCTTTATCTAACATACATAAAACAATAGCAGTAAATAAATATATTAACATTTCACTAACGAAACATAACATGGTGAAAACTACCGGGATCGAAAATCAATACAAATACTCAAAAACACAATTCTTATCATATCCTACAAACATTAAACAACTACCAAAATCAACACCAAAACAAGATATATGACCAACAAAACCAGAGTGCCACAATGCACAGTGAGTCTACCAAAACCAAAGTGTCAACCGTACAAACTATGAAGCAAATCAAACTCAACTCGCCAATAACAAACAACAAAACATACAACACAGTCTAAAATTAAATTCAGCCATGCCGAGACACCAACAAATTAAAAGGTATTGGAAAAAAACTCACAATTGCAATATTGGTTTCTTCATCCAGCTCTTTTCCTTTCTTACTTTGACGTGTAACAATGAACATTTCTGCTTGACTGGGAGGCTCTTTATCTTCATTACTTACACGCTAAACCAAGCATGACAAGATTATTAGAATATCAAAGAGGTAGCGGAATTTAATATTCACTTGCAAAAATTTAAACAACAATACCATTTTTTCTCTTATAACAGCAAAGGCTTTATTGCCCGTTCGATGTCTCCATTTCAGTTGAGCAATATTTTGAGCATTTTGCAGACTGACTTCCAGCATGCATTAAAGTATAATTCTTTTATTAAATTCTGAATGTGCGACAACAATAGTATATACGAAATAGTAATTGTATCTTACTTGACTGTTTTCATCTCTCCAATGCACCAATAACTTCTTAAAGTCTTCTTCCGGTACCTCTTCTGGACGATTTTTTAACCGCTCACGCATGGTTTTGTACTTGGTAAAATGATTCTTTTTAATCAAGTATTTGTATCGTCTCCAAGCATCATTTACAATAGCAAATACATCCTTCTTTCCTTTCTCTGGGATGATGTATTTTTCCTGTGAAAATAACAGACATATTTAGAAAGATATATTCATTAAAGCATTCTAGCTCACACAAGTTCAAATAAAAAGATAAATACATTGACATATTCCATACTGGATCGATTTCTTCATCCTCCCAAGACTTAACCAAAGCCTTCCAGTTATTGAAGGTGACTATAATAAGATTTTCAATATTTAATTTTACAGGGTTAGTAGCAAATGGAGATTTTGAGGTAAGTCCGTCAAATGGGTTCCCTAATGAAGCAATAATATAAGGACCAACTGAAGTCCCAAACAGGAAATCAAACGGCCCAATTGAGCTAATAGAATCAGGGTAAAAACAAGGTGGAATAATCCTCATAGTACCACTAAGTAGACATGCAATAAGACTAGGTAATGATGCTGAAATAATCGTAGAAAAAGGTTCAATTTAATCTGTCACGTTTTGTGCTGATTGCACGTGTGCTCAACTTCAACAACTTGTGTTCGTGACATCTGCATCATAAACAATATACTTGCAGACATTGTATAATGTTCATGGTTGTATAATATTGATGTTTAAGAACCCTGGTATGGAGGATGACCCGACATGTGGACCCATTATTGATAACATGGCTATTAAGAAGCTTTTCACTCCTGATAAGCCCAAATGTATATACTATCAACTTAATGCACATTATTGTTTATCTATGTATATCTATCCATGCATTTATACTTTCCTGTCAATATTTGTGAGCTCTTTTAATGTTTTCCTGCAAGGTCATTTAAACTTTTAATGCACTAAGATATGCTATAATAAACCATACCTTCTTGAATAGTACTTTCTATGAACCAACAGCAAATACGCTGATCGGAAGAGAAGTGGAGTTGATGTATGGAATAAAAACTGCAAACGTTACTGCAACAGACATGAAGTTTTTATAAGAATCAATATGATGTAGAGAAAGACTATTGTAAGAAAGAAAGGAGTACATTAACATTAGGAATGATGCAAAAGACTAAAACAGATTCATGCCTATTAATCAATAAAAAGAATGATGAATTACGACCTACACACCCGTCTCTCATTCTTGATTTGTAACAAACATACTGATGCATAAGTCTTAAACATAAATTCTACTTAATATAAAACCAAACAGATTAAAAAAAAGGGATAAGATAAAAATAAGTAAACAAAATCATAAACAATATGAGCTTATTTACAACTGAAGTACAAATCTGAGCTTATTGAAACGATTTTCTTAACAACAAATTTTATTATAGTGGAAAACCCTGCACGTGAAGTAGATCTCTGCCTGAACAAAAAAAATACAAATCAAAAAGGTATCGTACAAAGATGGATAATCCAAACCCAAAATGGCCCTACAAAGAAATAAAAAGGTCCACTAAATTAAACCTAGAAGCCAATACAAAGGCAGGACAACAAATCACAGAGCAGACCCCAAAAAAACATAACAGCAGACGAAATCCAACCCACTATAGCCATAAAAACACCCCCAAAATTCAAGCATAACGAAAACCTATACTTCCAAAATCAACACCTACATTAAAACGCAGAACAACTGCAACTTTGCCAATAAACATAAGACGACGCAGAAGGTACATCCGCCGAAGTAAACAAAACTTTACTGAATAAAACAATCTTCGCAAGTTTATTTGGATTTATTACGAAACTTCATATCTAAAATCATATAAAACCATTCGGGACCAAGTTCTTATGTAGTCTAACAATTATACAAAGAAAGAATGAATAAAAAAGTCTAACAACTATACAAAGAAAGAATGAATAAAAAAGGAGAGTCAGTGACTTCAGAACCAAAGTCCTATTTCCAAAAAAGATAAAAAAAAATTTAAAGGTATAAAAATGAGGGTTATTTTATATTTTGGTTGTTGTAAAAAGACTCAAATTCAAAGGGATTGGATCATGACATTATATGCTTATACAACCATAGCAAAAACAAGATTACAATAATGGTTGGAAATGATATCATATTTTTATCAAAATAATGAATGTTTCAACTTCAAACATTAAAAAAAAAAATAATAAATAAAGATAGTATAATATCCATTTCATATATTTTTTTCTCCCCTTTATCCACAATATTCATTTGACCTTTTTCCCATCTTATACTTGAAAGGTCGAAAATTTTAAATTGGTCAAAAGGAATGTTCAAATTGGCATGGATTGGACAAGTTTTTCCATCTTGGACCACTTCAAATTGAAGAAATAAAAAACACGATGGGAAGATCATGGATTGACAAAAAGTAGCTTACTATAAAGTATCACAAAATGTTTGATACATGGATTAGATTCCTAGTCTTTTCCCCCCTCATTGGATTAACCATTATATAGTGTGGCAACTAACCACAACATAATTTGGCTTCAAGGTATAAATTCAACACCACAAACTAGTATAATGATCATTATTTATTTTTAACAACAAATTTATTTATCGACAACCACACAAGACGTAAAGGAAGCGAAAGCGAGCAATACACAGATAAAGGGTGCTGCTGTACACAATAAAACTAAAGCAGCCCCAGAAGAACAAACAGCCACAAAGAAACATCTAACAGATGAAACTAAAAGCACCTAATTGGCACCCAAAATCAGCCCCAAAGAAAAGGAACACAACCACACCTACAGAAGTACACATGCACTGTCACCACATCAGCTGCACTCACAGACTAAAAACAGGCCACTAATAACCACTTAGGTGTGATATTATATTGATCATAATTCATAATAAATAGTATAGTTGAAAGTTTGCAACCAATCTAATTTTATGCTCCTTTCAGAAACTACTAGTGAGAAAGTAGATCCACTATTGGTAGTGTTGACATTTAATTTTTAAAAAATATTTAATTTTGATACACGATAAAGTAATTTACACCATCAAACAATTGTATATATACATGACTTTTATGATGGTTGTAATTAAATTCAAATTTTCATAATTGATTGACAATGTAAATAATTTAAACGCACAATTGAGTGTAAATTGGAGATCAGATCAAAGGATTGAAACTAATGTATGCCATAAGAAGTAATTCAATGCAAAAAGTAAAAGCAGATAGAGATCATGTTGTATATGGTTATAATGATATCATGATATATGTTCCAAAAAGGTCTAAACAGAAAAAAATCAAAGGCATAGTAGACATTGAAAATAAAATAACTTACTGAGGAAATCTCCCAAGCTGAATTGTTTCTCGGCAACCCACTTCAGATAATTAACAGTTGGTTTTTCAAGATTGTCAAACCAGCCTAAAGAATCTCCCAATGTGTAATTTTTGTAAGCTCCAACAGAACCTAAGAAACATGAGAGAAAAAGACAAGAAATAGTTGAAAATAGAAGAAACCAACCAGTAGCCCCAAAAACCCAGAAACACTTATATTAATTAATTAAAAATAAAGGAACCCATCAACTAAACACTAACCAGAGCTTAATATTTTACATAAAAAAGAAGATTGAATTAACAATGAAGTACCCTAATACTAAAGTATCAGGAAAAATCAAAATTCTACAAAATCAAAATTGGTAAAATTGATGATCAAATACATAATCCTAATAGCTGAGCACTAACAAAATTGAAATTTAAGCAATAAAAACACCACAAAAACAAACCAAATTGAATTGAGAGATTGGGAAGAAGACTTGCGGTGGTGAGATTGGGAAGAAAACGTAAGCACCAGAATTTCGAATGGGTTCAGCGTGGTTGAAGCTTTTGAGATTTTCGAATGGCTTCTGAGGTTCGAATAGGTTGAGGGTTTGAGAATGTTGAGGTTCGAATGGGTTCTGAAGTTAGCTTCTGAGGTTCGATTGCGTTTGTACGTTTCTGCTTTGGATATTGGTTTTTATATATTTTTCTTTTTATTCTTATTATTAGTTTTTATTAAATAATGGAGTTTGTTTTTTTTTTTTTACAAGAGTTTTTTTAAGAGCAAATTGTTTTTTTTTTCTTTTCAAAAGGGTTGTTGTGTATTTGTTTTTTAGAACGGTATTTTTTTGTTATATTAAGATTTTTTTGTTTCAATTTTTAAGAACGGTATTTAACAAAGTTGTTACTCGTACTTTTATTAAAGGTAATTAAAAATTATACCAGAACAGTTAATACATGTTGACAAAAATAACAAATAAAAATCCGTTCTCGTTTCTTATACCACAACGCTTTTGAGTTGTTACAAATAAATTAAAAAAATATCATATCCTACTAAAACAAAATCAAAAAATCGTTGTCCATGGGGCTCTACCAAAACAATTTTTTTACCTTCCAAAATTTAGGCGTTGTCGTAGGCCCAAAATGTTGTAGTGATTTATATGTCTCAAGGTTTGCTAGACCATTCTCATGTTTCGCAATCCTTGTCTAAATTCACTTGTTCGAATATCAAAACTCCACTCTTGTTTTATGAATTGATATTTGGGATAATGAATTAACAATTATCAAACCCTCCACTTTTGCTTCTACAGTTTGATAATGGTTAATTCACGTTAAAACGGTGAATTTAGATTAGAAAGTAGTTTTATATAAAATTAGGGTTTATGGTTTGGTTTGATTAGGATTACGTCATTAGACTTATCCAACAATCCCAAGACAAGAAGAGTCTACTCACTAACGTTCATTGTAGACATAGAGAAGAAGAAAAAGAATAACATAAAATAACAATAAAGTAAAGATGAACTTTTATTCCAAGAACAAAAGATTATTTGTTTGTGATGGCTAGCTACTCTATTTATAGGATACATTCGACTTAAAATCAAAGCAATTGCATCACTAGAATGTTCCACAAGCAACTGTGGGCTTTTTGGTCAAAATAAAATAGAGTAGCTTAAATCCTAAGTAAAAACAGCAAAAGGCACTCCTGGAGGGTGGCACGGCCGTGCCAACCATAGCACGGGCCGTGCCAAGCTTCTGACTTTGGGGAGACATATTTTTGTCTCCAAATCTTCGTATTTTTGCTCCGAATCAGCTCCAGACTCCTTTCTTTTGCTCCAAGACTCAATCCATCAAATATTTACTCCTGAAATATAATATTATTCAATTGAAGTAAAATAGCTCAAAAAGGAAAGAATATTAAAATAAAATAAACTTAAATCTAATTAAAACGAAACCAAATCTTATACTAAAACTAGCAAATTATTGACTCATCAAACTCCCCCACACTTGAATCTTTGCTTGCCCTCAAGCAAAAGGCATAGACATAGTAGCAACAAAAAGAATAACATATGGCAATACAATTGAAAACTCATGTCTCTCTTAAGGTTTTATTTCAATGTACACTAGTCACAATTTCAAGTATTCCTTGTGATTGTGAACCTATTCAACCTAACATCAAGTCTCAAGTGAGTGTGTGTGTGCAGTCTAACCCTTTTCTTGTTCCTGTATAAGACAGATATTATGAGGAACAGGTTCTAACCTTAACACTAAAGTAACAGAGAAAAGTCCTTTCTTCATTTCATATAAGAGAGATGGAAATTTAGTTAGAATTAAATTGACAATTTAAGCACTTGGGGGCTTGCAGATTGCTTAGGGGCAACCATCTTCTCATAGGAAGTCCGCGAGGGGTATCCTTTCCTCCTAGATTCCATAATCACCCTAAGTAGTGCTGCAATTTTTAATCATCTCCACGTAGGAAGTCAGTGAGGGGGTTTCCTTTCCTCCATGCTTTGATTTCCTCTTTTGAGGGATTTAGAACTTAAGTTCGATTAGAGAGTCATCACCACATTTAGGAAGTCAGCGAGGGGGTGTCCTTTCCTCCACATGTTGGTGCCATTCTCCCGCCCCATTTTGGTTTAACACATTATAACAATATAACACATTATTTCCCACACAAACTTATACTACTTTTACTCTGAAGACTTTTAAGGGTCCAAGTTACCATTAAAGTTAGAACGTGTTCCTTAAAATACCTACTCACACACTTACTCAAAGATTGCAACTGAGTGCTTTTCTCATTGGAGAATTTTTCACAATAAAACATGATGTGGGTATAGCAAGAACACTAAAAACACAAGAAATCACTTTCATGTACAAGAAACAACCTTTTAAGAGAAGACAACAAAAAATTTTATGCCATAATTTCCAATAAAAACAAGCTACTTAATCATGCCTTTCGCAATAAAAACAAAACAAAAGAATAAAGTTCATGGGAGTTTGGAACACTACGACTCTAGACACTTTATTAGGCTCCCGCCACACTTAGGAGAAGCAATGTCCTCAATGATTCAAAATAAAAGAAAAGAAAAGAAGAAGTAGAAGAAGAAGGAGTAGAAGACGAAGAGTAGGAGAAGGAGAGTAGAGAAGGGAAGAGAGGAAGAGGAAAGCTCACATTTTATTGAGGTCCATAAGGAGGACCTTGGAGATGGAAGTGTTGCATCATCCGTCGGAGCATTTCATTGTTTTTTCCGTCATACGGTTGCCCCTTTGGACATCATTTCTTATTCCGGATAATTCAACACCTTGCCTTTGTTGCTCGGTGCTTATTCTCTCAACCTTTGTTTGCATCCATGCCCATTTTTCATTGTCATTTATCCCAGCGGCTTCTTGGTCATGGTGTTTTTCCTCATGGTGCAAGTGTGCACCCTCTCCTTCATCAAGATTTTGCTCCTCATGTACTAGGACATCATCAACATACAACAAATTTTCCTCCATCTCGGCGTTAGTCCGAGATGGGTTAGGAATTAAAAATAAAATAAGCACATTGAGTTTGAGGGCATATCGCATGGGTGGACGATGTTTTATGAAGTTCATAGAGATGAGGGTCTCTATGTTAAGCCTATTGTTTCCCTCAATTGGTTTTATCCCTTCATCCTCACCCACTCCAAATTGCCTAGCTATGTATGTAATGATACCACCTACTACTATCTCTCCCTTACCGTCAGACCTATTACCTACATATGAAAGATAATCAAGCAAGTAGAAACAAATATTCACAGGGTGGTTATATAGCATAGCCCATAACATGAAGAGCTCATCTGTCCTAGTGTTCCCTAAGTCGGTTCTACCTCAAATGGTGCAAGTAATAATCCTCTGAAGGTGCCTAGGCACAGGATTGTGTTATTCAACAGGCTAATCACATGTTCCTCTATTTCTAGTCTATCCATAGCATTAACATCAGGGTACCTGCAAAGAGAGATAGTTCTAGAGATTAGAGATTTATATCTATTCCTTTGCTCGGGATCCTTGAGTTCGATCCCATGATTGCGGGTTGTTGATTGCTTTTTGCACTACTTCCGGAGTCTTCAATTTCCTCTTAGATGCGATGGACCGAGTTGACTTGGTTTTGGTTTGGGTTAAGGTTAGGTTTTTGTGTGGGAAATGTTGGTTTAGTGATTTGGTTGGGACTTAATGAAGGTTTTTGAGTTTAATGATGAAGATTGGTGAAGAAATTGGGTTAGGGATTAATGGACTATGATTTTGGTGTTTGGATGGGTGAAGGTTGATTTTGATTGGTGGCTTATGTTTCCAATGATGGCTGGAATTGATTTGCGGAAGAAATTGATTGATTTGGTATAGATATGAGGGAGATATGAAGGTTTGAAGGTTGTTGGTTATGGAGGTTGTAGAGAAAAGTTTGAAGAATGAGAGATGTTTGTGTTTGAGAATGAGGGAAGAAGAAGAAAAATTTGTGGTTATAATAACCTAGGAGTCGGGCACGGCAGTGCCAACCTTAGCACAGGCCGTGCCAACTTTCTGCACATGGGGACTTCAAAAATTTTCACTTTTCTCGAATCATACTCGAACAATTACCTACAAAACACTTAAAACAACAAAAAACAAACAAAATAAAAGCAGATAAATGTGTGGGTTGCCTCCCACGAAGCGCTCGTTTAGAGTCATTAGCTTGACGGTTAGAAAGTGGTTTAACTATCCTATACCCAATCTTTCAGAAAGGGACAATGGCATCAAACCGACATTCTCTCCCAAATCACACATGGTTTTCTCAAAGGTTTCAGATCCTATGACACAAGGTATGGAAAAACTTTCTAGATTCTTAATTTTAGGTGGCAATTTGTTTGGAAGTATTTCAATCGAATTCCTAAACTGGTCATATAACTTGGATTTAACAAAACCTTGTGTTAATGGAATTTTAGGCTCATGAGATGGTGAAACAAATGGCTTTTCATTCTCTCCTATGGCTTTCTCACTTGTAGGCTCATCACTTCCTATCTCTCCTTTATTGTTCTTCACTTTCACAACGGGGTCCTCTAATTGTTTACCATCCCTAAGAGTAATAACACATATATGGTCTTTGGGATTGGTTTCGGTTTGGCCCGGAAGGACTTCGAAGGTTTGAGAAGAAGTAGCCACCTGTTGGGGCACTTGAGAAGTCCGAGTCTCTAGCATCTTATTGTGAGTAACTATGGAGTATACTTTCGATGTAAGTTTGGCAAGAGAGTCCTTCAAAAATTCAGTTTGATTTTCAAGCTCTTGGAGCTGCTCGGATTGATTTATACAATAATTTTCTAAAAAAAAGTTCCAAGCTGGATTTTTGAGGGACTCTTTGGTTGTTTGCATAACTGGGTAGTGTTGTTTGTTGTCGAAAAAGATTTTGAGGGGTTTGAAAAAAAAATTGGTTGTTTCTAAACCCTTGATTATATTGATCATAGTTTACTTGCTCAGGACCTTTAACAACACTACCTAGTTAGCAATCAATGCCAATATGGCCAAATACACCACAAACTTCACAGGGAGGTGATACAGGGGCAGGTGAGACAGCACTAGTATTCATTTTATCAAATTTTTGTGTGAGTGCGTCAACCTTAGGAGCTGGATGATCAAGGGAAGAAATTTCATACCTACATGCCTCTTTTTTAGAGGGTGAAGAAGCAGTGATGGATCTCTCACTTGTCCACTGATAGTGGTTTTGTGCCATGTCCTTGATCAAAGCATATGCTGCTGTGTAAGTTTTATTCATCAAAGCTCCACCTGCAACTGCATCAACATAAATTTTTGTGGTACGCAAAAGACCATTATAAAAAGTGTGAATAATAAGCCACTTATCTAAACCATGATGGGGACAAAGTCTAAGCATTTCTTTGAAACGCTCCCAAGCATCGTAAAGAGATTCTCCATCTTTTTGAGTGAATTGTGTGATTTGATTCCTTAATTGAACAGTTTTAGAATAGGGAAAGAACCGGGCAAGAAAAGCTTGCCTCATTTGGTGCCATGAAGTTATAGAACCGACTTCCAATGAATGAAACCAAGCACTAGCTCTATCCTTTAAGGCTTTGTTTGCGAGTTTGGAGGGGAAGGGAGGGGAAGGCTTGGGAAAAAAGGAATGAGCAAGTGGAAGAAATAGAGGAAAATGGGAGCGGAGGGTTTTGGGGGGTTAACTTTTCTTCATTATACAAAACCCTCCTCATTTGGAGGAACTAAAAAATTGTATTGGAGGAGGGTTTTGGGGGGTTTTGGAGGGTTAATAAGAATTCTTTAAATTTAATTTATATTGTTATAATATTTTTAAAATTAAAAATAAAGTAATCATATGCATTAATTTATCATTCTCTAAAAAACTACTCTTTTAAAACATTTGTAAGATTTCTCTATTTTTCTTCATATTTTGCACCCCTCAAAGCCTTTCCTTTCCTTCCCCTCCAAACTCGCAAACAAAGCCTAAGGAAAAAGGGAAGAGGTGCAGCCTTACGGCCTCTTGTTTTGCATTCAAGGTTCCACTGAGTCTTAAAAAAGTTGAAATATGAAGTTTCGGATCCTCAGTGGGTGATCCGAAAAATTGATTTTGCTGCACTAAGCAAATAAATGCAGGTTTAATTTCAAAATTATTACCCTCAATCGTTGGGTACACAATAACAGTGTATGACTCATCTGAAGATGGGATTGCATCCTCTTTGAGAGTGCGTTCCTCAGCCATATCGTTATTATTTCATGCTTTCCATGAAGTTAAAGGCAAAGGAAGGAAATAAATAAAATAAAATAAAAAATAAAGAAAAAGATTTTGTTTTTTAGTCTAATCGTTAAAAAAAATTAATCAAATTGCAATAACTCCTCGACAACGGCGCCAAAAACATGATAGGATAAACAGCAAGTGCACGGTTTACCGATGTAGTAATAAAAAGATATCGTTCCGACAGGGAGTTATGAATTCAATTAACTTTTAACAATGATTAGATTCAAAGTTTAAAAGGTAGAAAGTTGTATTTTTGTTTAATTAAAAGAAAATTACAATAATAAAATAAAAGAGTCTTGGGATTATTGGTCCATCATAATGACAAATCCTTCACAAACAAACCCTAAAGCTCTAACTTTATATTTGATCTACTTTCTACAGACAAGTTTCTCTTTAGCTATCACATCTCCTTTCAGTCTCAGTGAGTGTGTTCCTTCAACAACCACAACTATTCTCATGGGTGATTGCCTTTGGAATCCTTGAAGCTCGAAACTTTATATGTCTCAAGGTTTGCTAGACTATTCTCATGTTTCGCAATCCTTGTCTAAATTCACTTGTTCGAATATCAAAACTCCACTCTCATTTTATGAATTGATATTTGGGATAATGAATTAACAATTATCAAACCCTTCACTTTCGCTTTTACAGTTTGATAATGGTTAATTCACGTTAAAACGGTGAATTTAGATTAGAAAGTAGATTTATATAAAATTAGGGTTTATGGTTTGGTTTGATTAGGATTACATCATTAGACTTATCCAACAATCCCAAGATAAGAAGAATCTACTCACTAACGTTCATTGTAGACATAGAGAAGAAAAAGAAGAATAACATAAAACAACAATAAAGTAAAGATGAACTTTTATTCCATGAACAAAAGATGATTTGTTTGTGATGGCTAGCTACTATTTATAGGATACATTCGACTTAAAATCTAAGCAATTGCATCACTAGAATGTTCCACAAGCAACTGTGGGCTTTTTGGTCAAAACTAAATAGAGTAGCTTAAATCCTAAGCAAAAGCAGCAAAAGGCACTCCTGGAGGGTGGCACGGCCGTGCCAACCTTAGCATGGATCGTGCCAATCTTCTGACTTTAGGGAGTCATATTTTTGTCTCCAAATCTTCGTATTTTTGCTCCAAAACAGCTCCAGACTCCTTTCTTTTGCTCCAAGACTCAATCCATCAAATATTTATTCCTGAAATATAATATTATGCAATTGAAGTAAAATAGCTCAAAAAGGAAATAATATTAAAATAAAATAAACTTAAATCTAATTAAAACGAAACCAAATCTTATACTAAAACTAGCTAATTATTGACACAGCTGTGCCCTGACAAGTTCAGGAAGTTCCTTGCCGATCTTGAAGTTCTTCGAGGGATTGTTTCCAAAGGGGACCAGCTCGAACTCACCGTCAAGAATAGGTCTAAGAAGTTTCGCGTTGAGCGGATTCTTCTTTTCCCATTTTTGTTCCTTAAGGTCTTCCTTTGTGAACCTGGAATCAAGTTCTACCAAGTTGGTGTCCAGAGTGCTCGCAACAGCTTTCCCTTTGTCCTCAGAAGGTTTGCTGGATTGGGAAACCGAGTTTTGGGATTTGTTAGCTTGGAGAAAACATCTTCTTGCAGCTTCGATGTCTCCGTTGAGAGATGCGATGATGCCATCCTTCCCATGGTACTTCAACTTCAGATGAGCGGTTGAACATGCGGCCCCTAGTTGGGTAAGTCCGGTCCTCCCTATGATGCAATTGTAGAGAGAAGGGAAGTCGATCACCAAGAATGGGACCTTTATTGTTTCCTTGGCCTCCTTTTCGTCAAAGGTGACCAGCAGCTTCATGTACCCCCATGGCTGAGTAGACAAGCCGTTGAAGCGGTAGAGTTCATTTCCAACATAGGGAGAAAGGTTTTTCTTCGTTAGTTGGAGAGTTTTGGACATGCTGGTGTACATGATGTCTCACGAGGCCCCTGTGTCAATCAGGACTCGTCGGACGCCTGCGTTGGCCATCGATGCTCGCACGTGCAAAGGGATGGCGGAATTTGAAGCTCCACCATGAAGTTCTGAATCATAGAACGCCAAAGCTGGCCTTCCTCCGTGGTTGTAGGGGGCCAGCAGGTTGTCACTCATGAGCTCCTCGAATTTCCTCTTCATACTTCCCATGAGACATTCAGTGTTCCTCCAGTGATGACGTTGGCAGTGGGGAACTGTTCCCAGATGCATGAGTAGGGGGTGATTTCCACGTTGTCAGGGAAATCACTGAGATGTTCCACGGACATGGCGATGGTTTTTCCAGGTTCAGAACCGTCACCGATGAGCTCGACGGTCTTTCTTTCCGCCTTTAGGTTCTTAACAAACTGCTTGAGCTGACCTCTCTGGATGAGGAGCTCAATGGCACCCTTCAGATGGATGCAGTCATCGGTGGTGTGGCCGTGGCATTTGTGGAATCGACAGTACTTTGTTTTGTCGACCCCCTTCCTCTTCTACGACGGAACTTTTGGTGGATTGATGCCAACTTCGTTCAGATCAGCCACAGTGATCTCGGCGAGGATTTTCTCCCTTTACATGGCCAAAGGAGTGTACTCGGTCAAGTGACCGTTGAGCCTCTTTCTTTCCCAAGCAGTTTTTCCTTCCTTCTTCTTTTCATGGAAGGGCTTTTTGGAGGTTTCTGCAGTAGGCTCCTCCTTCCTGGATTTGTTGAGGTTGTCCGCATACAGCTCTTCTTCGTAAGTAATGTAGATCTTGACGATCGCTGGGAACTCGTTGAGAGTCCTTGGGGGATCCAGGCAGACAACCTTCTTCACGTTTGTACCTTCGCGCAGACCTTTGGCGATGAGGTACCGCTTCTTCATTTCATTGGCACCTCTTACTTGAACAACTTCTTTGTTGAACCTCTCGATGTAGTCTCGGAGGGGTTCATTTCTTCCTTGGACGATGGCTTCGAGGGATGCCACCGTTTTCAGTTGCGTCCTTGACGCAGTGAAGTGGGTTGTGAACTCGTGACAGAGGTCGCTCCATGAGTTGATGGAGTTTCTCCGTAAGTTCTTAAACCATGTAACGACTCCTCGTCTCAGTTGATGGAGCTTGCATTTGACGGTGCCTTGCATCGATCGATAAGTGAGAACTGCCTCGATGTTCTCGATGTGCTCGTCCGGGTTGGTTGTCCCGTCGTATGAGGCCATCTATGGAGGCTTTTCAAGTCCACAAGGAATAAGAGCTTCCCGGATACGCCACGTGAACGGACCGTAACCGTTACGGTCAGTTCGGGTATGACGAGTGTCCTTGGAACTGGAGGATGACCAAGAGCGCCCGTTGCGCCTGGGCGGAGATCTTCCAGGAGGAGTCCGGCGTGGAGGGGATCTCCTAAGTGGAGTTTGCCTTGGAGGAGATCGTCTGGGTGGAGACCGTCGGGGTGATCTCCTTCTTGTTGATCTCCTGGTGTAACTTGGAGATCTGATGCTCACCGAATGTCGTGGTGATTTGGAGCGTGACCGGTGAGGGCTCCCTCCTCGTCTGCTACGTATTGGGGAAGGAGTCCGTTTGGTTCGAACTAGTGGGCATGTTTGCTCCAGATCTATCAGACCTTGATCTGTTCCTCGATTAACAACGTCTGTCGTTGAACCATGCGGATCAGGTTATCGATGAGTACACCAGTTGGTGTAGCATCTTCAGGTGTCTTTGTAGGCCATAGGGGACCCTTCAGAGGTCTTTGCTGTAGAGGAACTATCTGAGCTGGTTCCTCCCTAGGTGTATCCACAGGTGAAGGTGAAGATGTCATGCCATCCCGTTGAGGGATGCGTATCTCACTTCGTACCTGGGAGTTGGCACCGTTGGCAGCCACGGTGTATTTTTCTGGAAAGCTTTGGTTTTTAGGAGCATAAAAACGGGGAGAGCTTATATATTTCCCACAGACGGCGCCACTGATCGTACCTGATCAGAAGGTGACTGCCGATGCTTTGAATGCAGTGGTTATGACGGTGGTGGAATGCGTCAGAATGCTTCTTGGAGCGGATGGGGGTGTGTACCTGCAGGCACTCAGACGCTCAAGTCAGTCAAGATCAGAGAGTGAGGGTTTAGAGGGAGGAAGAGATTCTACCTTGGGGACTGCATTGAGTCCCCTATTTATAGAGGTGGAGGGTTGCAGAGCCGTTGTAATGGCACACCTGGTTTTGGCGGTTACGAAATCGTGGGAAGTGTAACCGCCAGAGAGTTTATTGCAGGAACGTGCAAAGAGACGTTGGGGTTCGTTTGAACCGGTCTCGCTCGCTCCGTGCACCCTCCTCGCGGAGAGGAGGTATGTTGCAAGTAATGCTGCCAAACGTGGAGTTTGGGCTTAGGATTGTATTGGGCCTAAGTAATGGGCCAAAGATCCTTTTGGTCGGTCCAGAATAGTTTCCCTCTCCCTCTTCATATTTTTAAAACAAAAATCTCACACAAACAGTTCAGAAGCCCTAGATCTAAGAAAAGAAAATACTACCTCTTTCTTTGAATTTCTTTGTATTGTTCTCCTATTTCCTTTTGGTTAACTTCAGCTATGCTTTGGGTCGATCGCTGTTGACGGTTGTGCTTGTAAATGAGGCCGAATCTGATTGTGTGTGGTTTGGATTCGTCCTGCGTGTGAATCGGTTCCGTAGTTGTTGTGTTTGGTTCGTTGTGTTGGTGAATTGTTGCACCGTGACCGTGATACTGTTATGTTACTTCTGCGTGTCTGTAATTGTTGCAGTGGTTTGGATTCAGTTTTGGGATGTGTGGGTTGGATTGATATCTGAGTGTTGATAGCTTTGCTGGCCGATTTGAGTAAAGTAGTCAGGGTTTGGATTTGAGATTTGGAATTTGATTGATTGGTGATGGTTTTCAATGTTCTGCTGTTGTGTATTGTTTGGTCGATGAATTGGTTTTTTTGTGCGTGTAATTGGTTGCAGGTTTTTGTAAATTTTCGGTCCCCTTGACTGTGTGTGTGCAGGTTTGGTTTTATAGTGTTAGGATTGTGCTGAAAATGTGAACAGATGCGAATAGAGCATTGATTGAATTGGGGAGGAAGAAATTGAATTGGAGTGCCTTGTTCCTGAGTTTGCGACACAGGCTGCAAATATTTTTTTGGATTTTTCTGTCTTGGACTTATCATAATATAAATGGAATAAATAAATAAATAAAAGGATAAATATGCACATTTGGATGTGGACTGTTTTGGGACTTATCTAAAAAAGAAATAATTAAATAAATAGAGACTAAATAGAATTAAAGATCAAAATAAAATAAAATTAAAATTAAATGATTTTTTTTAAAAAAAAGAATAAAAGATGGAAATTTAAACTAAATAAAAAAATGAAAATAAAGAGAGAAGAGGGCCCAATTCGGAACCAAAAATGAGGTATTTTAAAATACCTCTCTGCCGAATTTTTTACTAAAAAGTCAGAGACCGATCAGGGTCAAATGACATATGAATGTAGGTCTTAGGTCAAAAATTGGAGTATAACAGATAGCTAACCACATCAGCTCAATTTAACTAGTGCTTAAATCAAATTACCATTAGTTGCATAACTACTATGTGTAAGAGAAATAACATTAAATCATTAGGTTAAAACCCTACAATCAAACATGCAGTATTACGTATAAAACGTTGCAGAGAAAATAATCAAATTTTCTTCTTTTTGACTAAATAACTACATTCATTCATTTCTTGTTGGTGTTTTTAATTGTAGCGTGTTTGTTTCTATGTTGGGGTTATTCGGTCCTGCTTTGGGTTTGTTTGTTAACCGGTTGTATTCCCCTGTTGTATTTTCCTGTTTAGCACGCTTGTGTCAGGTTGTGTAATACCATCTGTTGTTAAATAAACGACATTCATTCAAATTGTAGAGAATGCATTAATTGTTATTTGTTAACAAATTAAAAATTATGTCAAAGGGGAGCTTCTACGGTGCAGTAAGGAAACTGACTTTTTTGAAAAAGTTAATTTCGATTTTAATGTTTGATTCATTTTTAAATTGTTGATTACTGATTAATGATCAATAGTAATTCATCTAGTAATGCTTGCAACATCTTGGACTTATTGATACTATTTTTTCGTTGGAATCTTTAACATGCAAACAAAGTTAATGATATTGTGTGATAGTCTTAAGTGTTACACTTTGTGGGGTGTTACGCTTATAACAAGGTAGGATAAAATTAGATTAAGTGTAGTCTTATTAATCTGATGAATTGATGATACTATGAGGACTGAACTTTTGATGTCACTGTACAAACAGTGAGGTGTTACTCATTACATTTTTGAAGTTATAGTGTTAACTTCACCAAAAAAAAATCATTTTTATGACTTCACCATAGAATTTTCCATGTCAAAGTTATTGTTTAATCTGAACTTGGATCGAAACTAATTTCTCAATCTTAATCCAACAAACACCAAAATCAGACGAAAAAATGAAATAATGTGGCGTGAAGACAACGAACAAAGTAACGCATTGCACTAAGCCGACAAAATAAAAAAAAATAAAAAATCAAATATACTGAAATTTATTTATTGAAATAAAAAGACGTAAAAAAACTAATTCAAAAGAGAAAAATCTAAAATATTCTTATCATATGAATCAGAGTTCACTCTAAGCATGACACCAGGAACGATATCTTCTGGATCATGAACATCCGGATTCGAGAACAAGATAAGCGGATCATCACACTTCTCTGCTATGCTATAAAAGGTTTCCCTTTCTTTAACAACGTAAAAGTCATGACATGGTGGTTCATTGGAGAAAATGCCACTCCCTTTTGCATCATTAACTATAAGTGCTGCAATTATTAACACTATAGTAAAACATATGCTCCTTCGGATGCCCTCGTTTTAATGGTTGTTAACTTTGTTCGTTGTCAAAAACAATGGAATATGGAGTTAGTTAATGCTTTTTTTGACAATGCTACTGCTAGAAATATTTTTAACACCCCATTGCTCCCTTCAGGAACTCATGATGTGCCTACTTGAAAGTTCGAGAACGATGGTGCTTATTCAGTTAAAAGTGCTTATAAGGATATTCTGAATCATGATGTGGCAGTTGTACAACACTGTGTGCTGGGTAATTGGAATTGTGTTTGGAGTTTAAACTTGCCCCCGATTGTTTGCCTATAAGAATCCTCTCGCAAGCAAAAGGAGTTTGATGTACTGATAGGTATGCGGCGTGTGATGAATTTGGTGAAGATAGTACTCATCTGTTTTTTATGTGTAGTAAAAGCATGCTTTGTTGGCAGCGCATTGGCTTACGGAGCCCTTTGATGGTTGTCTTTGATATTGATGCAAGCTTTCCAACCAATGTGTTTGCTATCTTACAACATCTAGATCAGCAACAAAAGCAAGTATTTGGTGTGACACTTTGGAGTATATGGAAGCATCGAAACAATAAGGTATGGAACAATGTTACCGAAACAGCTCCAGCTATTTGTGATCGTGCAGGTTCTCTTCTTACTAGCTGGAGGAATGCTCAGATTATTCGTCAGCCCATCCCTCAACATTGGTGTGTGTATTCGAGATGATGAAAGTCGTTTTGTTTTAGCCAAAACGGATGACTACGCTCATTGATGTGGATTTGGGTGAGGCCTTAGGTTTATTATCAACAATGTATTGGGTTCGTGATCTGAAGCTGGGTATTGTGGACTTTGAGCTTGATTCCAAAAATGTGGTGGATAGTCTTTATGGTAGTAAAAGTGACGTCTCTAATTTTAGCGTAGTAATTAATGATTGTAGACGCATGTTAGCTTCTGATTTAGTAACCTCTGATGTTAGATTTATTCAGAGACAAGCCAACGAAGTCGCTCATAGCTTTGCTAGAGTGGCTTCGCGTCATGCTAGTTTCCATATTCATATTAGGATTCCATCTTGTATCTCTACTATTATTATGAATGAAATGCAATAAGTTTCTTCTTGTCAAAAAAAAAAGTTATGTGAGAAATATTTGTCGCTAGATATAAAATTAAGGGTTAATTATGTTTTTGATCCCTATAAAATTGGAACCTTTAAGTTTAGCCCTTACTTAATTTTAATAGTTCTTTTAGTCCCTAAAAAAAAATCGGTACTCAGTATTAGTCCCTCCTCAATTCAAATTTGTTTAATTTATGCCTAAACTCTTGAGTTTTCGAATAAGTTTTTGCTGACGTGTTAAGAACATTACTAAAAGTTTCTCTGCAAAAAATTGTCGCAAAATTTGATTTCTACGTCCAGATTTTGTTAATTTTATCTTTAACTTCTGCCTTTTTAAAAAATTCACATATAATTCGTTTTATGATAAAAAAATTCTAAATTTTAGTAAATGAACCTTTCATAGTGTTCTAAACTTGTGTCAAAAAAATCGTTCAAAAATTTGAGAGTTTAAGGATAATTAAACAAACTTTGTTGTAACAAGGACTAAAATTAGAAGTAATTTTTTTTTTTGTAGGGACTAAAAAACCTATTAAAATTAAGTAAGGACTAAACTTAGAAGTTCCTAATTTTATAGGGACCAAAAACATATTTAACCCTAAAATTAAATACATCTCCCTTGTATCTCCTGTTTGTTACGTTCTCCCTAATCTTAGGTCTGTTACGTTCTCCACATCTTTGGTTTGTTACGTTCTCACTTATCATTAGTTTAAATACTAGACTTACCTTTGTGCATTAGTAGATAATACAATCTTTTTTTTTAAATATTTGTCCCTAGCCATAAAATTAATGCATCTCTCTTATATCTCCGGTTTGTTCGTTCTCCCTCATCTTAGGTTTGTTACATTCTCCCTTATATATACTAGACCTACCTTTGTGCATAAGTACATAGTACAATCTTTTTGTGCGATATAAAATTTTACGATATGCGAAGCTGTTGTTCCAAGAATGATGATGCTCAAGTCATTAAGAGTAGGCGACAAGTCACAAGAAGTTCTAGTACTCTCAAGGATGGCTATTATGACTACTTCTATGGCTGGAGAAGGTTGTGGAGGAGGAGGTGGTCATCATGGTGGTGGAGGTTGTGGAGGTGGAGGTGGTCATCATGGTGGTGGAGGTTGTGGAGGTGGAGGAGGGTGTGGAGGTGGAGGGTGTGGAGGATCTTAAGATTATAGTTAATTGGTTTGTTCATGTAGCAATGATTTTGAAAATCTTGTATGCTTTTGTTTTAACTCTTAGATAAAGTGGCAAATCTTATTCTCTAGAGTTTTGAATTATAGTTATTATGACATTCAATAATATTTGTTCTCTTTGATGACTATAATATTAACTTTTTTATATTGCATTAGTTTTGAATTGGTTGTTCATCTTGAAAATTCGAATTGGTCGTATTAATAATCGGGTCTCTTCACATCTCTATATAATACAGAAGGATACTTCTATGAGTATAAGTACACGTGGTGCCTCAATTTGCTTCTAGCATTTAATGCTTCTCGAACAAATTTTTTGCAAAGCATTAGACCTTTGATCAAGAAAGTTGACTTAATTATGTATTATGTATTATGTATCCATTGCATTTAATATTTTTATCAACCAATTAGAATGGATCATGACTCATAATTTTTTTTCTTAACCAATCAAAATAGATCATGACTCATTTATTTTTTATGAGCCAATCAAAATTGATCTTGACATGATTTTTTTCATATATATAGACAATTTGTTTTTCATTATCTTCATCTACCATCTTCCTCTCATAAAATAAAAGACATTTTGTGTCCATAATTTAGGTTTCGAGTATACTTTTTATGATTGTTTTTCATTGTGGTTGTATTTATGTGTTTTTTGTTATAGCATGTAGGTGTGAAAATTCTGTATTTAGTTTTCCTTCATTTTTTTTTATCCAGTTCCTTTTTTTTTCCTTCTTCTAATTAACTATTTGCATTTTTAGGGTAACAAAATTCATGCTATTGTATGAAGAAATATGATCTATAAATTTGAGAAGGATTTGAAGGAAGGAAAGGTCTACTTTGGTGTTGCGCTACAAATCTTGGATCTTATCAAACAACGAAACATGACTACAAACAAAATTTTTAGTTTAACACAAAAATGAAATTATGCGGAGTGAATAATGTACCTTCAAATATTTCAGTTCAGATATTGATTTGGTGTTTCTTATTATGTTTTGTTAATTCCTTGGTAAAATGTTCTATAGAGAATAAGCCAAATTGATGACCGGTTTCCAGAAAAGGTATTAACGCTCAAGCGATAACCGAATGAGATGATGTGGAGAATCAAGTTTAATGTTCCGAAGAAGAGGAACAAGTTAATATTAAGAGGTCCAAGGATTTCCTATGAATATGTAAGCGGTATGGCAAGTATGTATATCGGTAAAACAAGGGAAGAATCCACCTTCGGAGTTAAGTATGTTATCAAGAAAGGAGATGCAACTCTCGAGTTGTGCTATGAGAATCATACTCTCGTATGCAATACTTGTTAAGTGAAAACGATACTTGTTAAGACATGTTAAGTCATGATTTTTTAACTTTTAAAAGTTAATATTGGTATTAAGGAACTTGGGAACGATGCTTATTTTAAACTCATGGAATTATACATTTTCGAAACTGATAAGATACGTCATAAGTAAATTTACTTAAGACGTACAACCTTCAAGACCAACTTGTCGTGGACAAGTTTTGGGCGAGTTGTAAAAATCTTTTTCCCAAATATAGAAACTCGTCCGATGGTTCTGTGGTACCATTATGAATTCAGTTTTGAAAATGACAAAATCTTTTTAGTCATGTATCTATTCGTTCCAAGAACCCGAATACCAGAGCTTAAGAAAATTTCTTCAAGAAAGATGCTAGAACACGTATCGTTATCATTTAACAAGAGGCGGCATTTGGAAGTATGCACATGTTATGGAAACGACAATGTTCGTATGAAGCCAATATCATACAGGATACACGGAAATGTGTTAAGAGTTTTTGAAATTACTAGAAAGTTTCAAGAGCATGTGAACCACAACTTTGGTTATTAGATTGTCAGATGAAGTGGCTAGTTGATTTCACTTTTACATGTCAAGCTATATGCGTTACCCATTAGTTCGGGTGTGATAAGACGAATTGAGATTGTAATCAAATCGGAAGATTTTCTGAGACGCTGAAAGGAAATAAGAGATTCGTGGAAACATTTATGAGTAATGCAAGTAAGAGGCGTGCGTCTCAAGGTTCAGTAAGTACACTGATGTATGAATTATATGTTTACCCGATAAGATTATATTTGCATGAAAAGATGTTTTAAAGTTACAAGTAAGCACTGTAGGGAAAACCTGGTCTCCGTAGGATTCCAGTTAAAAGGCAAATCCTGAGTGTTCATGTTATGATAAGATATATTTATGGTTCATGTTGAACGGGTAAGATACGAGTCCAAAACAATGAGTCTTTGTGTAGCAAGGTAAGTTCTAAATCATGATGTAACAAGTTAACTCTAAATTTTGAATGATGTTAAGATCAAGAAAGTTATATGCTTATGTATGTGAATCAAGAAACCAGATGAATCACAAGCAACGGTGAACTTCTTGAGAATTTGTGTTTTGAATATATATGGCATAGACCGAAGATGGTAAGATTTTGTCATGATGATCGGTAGGTGATCTCTAAATTTCGAGGACGAAATTTTTTTAAGGGGGTTGAATGTAATATCCCGCCTGTCGGCATCGGTATATTACCAGTCGATCGTGCCAGAGGAATTAAATTCATGGAAAAGTAAGTTAAGGGAAATTATTTATGACATGTCAGCATAATACGGAAAAAGTATCAGTGTCGTTTTTAACACGCTTGAGGCAAGGGCATAATTGTAATTTCACAAAAAATATTACTTATATGATTTTGGTGGAAAATATCTCATTTTCCCTTATCCTTTCTCTCTCCTTTTGGAAAACATTTTCCTCTTCCTTCTCTCTTCTCTTCTCCCACGCCATTTTCTCTTCTCCTCTTCACCAATCTTTCTCAAAACTTCATCCTCTCATGGTAAGCTTCCAAACTTGTTCCCTTATGATCACTTAAGCTTAAGGAAGTATGGATTATGTTTAATTTCTCTATTTCTCCTCTCCTTCATGAATCTAGGGTTTGTTGTTAGTAAAGAGGAAGCTTAGGTTTGTGTATGTTATGTTACATCTTGATCAAGGAAGAGACATGAAGATTTAGGGTTTTGGTGAAAGCTTTGGGTTAGAGTATTAATTCAAAGATTGGTAATCAACAAGGGATTAAGATGCCTTAGATTGCAAGAAAATATCAAGATGGTTATGGTTTGGGCAAAGGAAGCATGTGAAGAAAAACTAGGGTTTTAGCTTGTTTGGGCTTGGAACATTGTGAAGCTACAAGAAACTTTCTAGGTGAGTTCCATAGATAGTTTTCCCAGCCTTTGGGATTATGTTTATGCCATGTATGATTAATATGATAGCAATGAAAAGTCTAGGAATTTAGTAAGGTGTTAGTTGCCCTTTTTCTTGCTATGCATACTAAACATGTTTAAACTTGCCAAATGAATGTTTTACAAGTATTCTATGATCAAATATGTACCAATATGCTTAGAGACACTTGGTTTGAGGTTTTTGGGTCAAAAATACCATTTTTAAGTGTTCTGGACTGTCATAACTCGCCACAGCGAGCTAGAAGGCCGAACAGGGGGTCCTGCTCGCCCTCTACTCGCCATGGCGAGCAGCTGCTCGCCTCCCACACATACTTACTCGCCTAGGCGAGCAAATGGTGCATTCTGCACTGTTTGCTCGTTCAGGCAGATTTTGGCAGTTTCGCGAGGGATTTTCTTATGCAGTCTTTTATAAAAAGGAAACCCCTCAAACCAAGGTCCTAATTAGTAAACAAGAAAAGCAAGATTCATATGATAATGAGGCAAGTCTTAAGCATGTAGGTAAGGCATAGCATAAGAGGAAATCATGTCATGAATGGGGTAGGAAGTTAACCTTTAAGCAGGGTAAAACTAGAGCCTCGACATAGTTGTCGAGAACTAGCATGATTATTAAGAATTCCTAGAATGTTAAGACACAAAGTATATCCTCTTCGCACATGAACTAGAATGATATATCAAGCATGTTAATTTGTGGTTTGATTAGTTAATCACTCCACCATGGTTAAGAATGTGTAAGCATGAACAAGTAAGACTTTTCCGCTAATCGGATCGATCAAGGTTCCGAGGTAAACATGTAAGCATGAATAGGTTAATTCTGCATGAATGACAAGTATTAGTAGGTGGCATGTCTCTTGCAATCCATGAAGGTATGGATTCAAGGGGTTCTCATTATGAGAACGATTCAAGCCGTAAGGGACCCGCATGTCACCAAAAACGCAAGACTAAGATTATAACCGCATGTCGGTGTTCGTGTCTCTTGTTATCCACGTCAAGGGGATACGGGAGGTTCTCGACTCAAGGGGAACGGTTCAAGCCGCAAGGGACCCGCATGACACCGAGGGAGTCCGATGTACGTACATCGGTCATGATGGGATTGTTCTCGGGGTTACTCCACCCGGGGCTCTCCGTAAAATGAACCAAGATAATGATTGTTTGTTCAACGCTAACATAATAATGAATGAACTTACGTACGGTCATGTAGCTTATGTTTAAGTTTATGTTATGATATGCAAGAGTGATTTCAAGTATGTCTAAGTTAAGAGCAAGAGCATGAGATGCTACAAGCAAGTACAAGTCAAGAATAGAACAAGTAATGAACATGATACCGATTAGGTTTCCCCTAATCGTCCAGTTTAGAATCGTGCCATTATTATAATATGTTTAGGCCTTGATACGTAGAACGTATCCTTGGTAATGCGGTTTTAGATTCCCCCTCGACCGCCATGACACGTATAGGAAGTGAAGCCTATAACAAGTGAGATATGCCTATGACGGGTCTAGCATGCACTACCGTCTAGGAAACATGACCACACACATATAAACAACCGCCAGGTTGTATTATAGACACGTGGTGACCGTAGGTTTCCCCTGAGGTTACCTATAGCCTAGGTTTAGGGGAACTCACTGAGACATTATGTCTCATCCCAATCCTCATTTGTTTCAGATATCAGGTTGGACGTCAAGGTAGTAGCCGGATGGATTTTTCAGCAAGAGCTCGTTCGTACCCGAAGCATGAAGAATATGGATCTCAAGGATGTATTTATTTTTAAATTAGACAAGTTATGATGTATTTATAATGTACGAACGCGTTTTGTTATATATAAATTCATTCGATGTTTATATGTTGTAAATTTTTAATGTATCCAGTACTAAATTTTACGCACGTTCTAGACTTTCTAGATACGTCTAGTATGGGTGTTACATTTGCACAACAAGAATATCTTTCTCAAGAGTCCTTCTGACGAGTTTTGTGTCAACTTGACCTCTTTTTAAATCATTTTTAATCAGGAAATTACTAAGTCTATCATACTAAGCTCTGGGAGCTTGCTTCAAGCCATATAGTGATTTCCTAAGTTTGAAAACATGGTCTGGATGCTTAAGATCCTCAAAACCAGGAGGTTGCTTGACAAACACTTCTTCTTCAATGACTCCATTTAGAAATGCACTCTTGACATCCATTTGATATAATATTATGCCATGATTAACTGCATAGGAAAGAAGTAACCTGATTGCTTCCAATCTTGCAACTGGAGCAAATGTTTCAATATAATCAATGCCTTCTTGTTGACTGCAACCTTGTGCAACAAGTCTTGCTTTGTTTCTAGTTACTTTTCCTTGTTCATTCAGCTTGTTTCTGAATACCCATTTTGTTCCAATAATGTACTTATGCTAAGGTTTGGGTACCAGATCCCACACATCATTCCTTTGAAACTGATTAAGCTCTTCTTGCATAGCTAAGATCCATCCATCATCTGAAGGTGCTTCATCAACTGTTGTAGGTTTAATCATTGATATCAGTCCAATCATAGACTCTTCTTGTCTAAAATATGATCTTGTTCTTCTAGGACTATCTTTGTTTCCAATGATTAGCTCCTCAGGATGTGAAGACTTATGCTTGAATGTGTTCTTAGGTTGAATAGCTTGCTGAGAGCCATCTTGAGCTTCATCAAAAGAAACTTCATCTTGTGCTTCTGAGGTGGGTTCAGCTTCTGGACTATCTTCAGATTCAGCTATCTGATCAGGTTCTGGAGTATCTTCAGGAACATGTATCTCTGCAACACTTTCATCTTGCTCTGGAGTTTTACTTCTAGGCTCTTTGTCATCAAATTTAATGTGCATTGATTCTTCAACACAAAGTGTTTCTGAATTATACACTTTGTATGCCTTTGACATTTCAGAGTAACCTAAGAAGATTCCTCTTTGGGCCTTGGCATCAAATTTCTTTAGGTAGAGCTTGTTATTTAGAATGTAACATGTACATCCAAATTGATGAAAGTAAGAGATATTGGGTCTTCTTCCTTTAAAGAATTCATATGTTGTTTTCTCCAAGATAGGTCTGATATAGATTCTATTTTGGACATAACATGTTGTATTCACTGCTTCTGCCCAGAAATGTTTAGCCAGATTGTTTTCATAGATCATGGTTCTAGCCATTTCTTGTAAAGTTCTATTCTTTCTTTCTACAACCCCATTTTGTTATGGATTTCTAGGAGACGAGAATTCATGAACAATTCCAAGTTTTTCACGAAAGATTTCAAATGGCTCATTTTCAAATTCTCCACCATGATCACTTCTGTCTTTTAAAATTTTCATTTATTTTTCAGACTGTATTTGTGTGCATAAGTTAATGAATACATCACAAGCAACATCCTTATTTTTCAGGAATTTTACCCAAGTCCATCTGTTGTAATCATCAACAATAACCAATCCATATTTACTTCCATATAAGGATGCAGTGCTAACTGGTCCAAATAAATCAATATGGAGTAATTCTATGGGTGTGGAGGTGGAGACAATGTCTTTTGTTTTAAAAGATGATTTCACAATTTTTCCTTTCTGGCATGCACCACAGAGTGCATCTGAATGATAGTCAATGTCTGGTAGGCCTTTGACAAGTTGTAACTTACTAAGCTTGGAGATTAATCTCTAGTTAGCATGTCCCAACCTTCTGTGCCACATCCATTTCTCATCATTCATTGACAGAAGACAAATTACCTTCTGATCAACCAGTTCAAAGAAATTAATTTTATAGACATTCTCCATTCTCTTTCCCTTGAATACTATATATTTGTTTTCGTTGTTGATTACAGTACAGTTGGTATTTTCACACATCACATCATAACCATTGTCACAAAATTGACTAATGCTCAAAAGGTTATGTTCAAGACCATCTACCAACCACACATTATTGATTGAGATAGAGGAATTACCAATGGTTCACATACCAATGATCTTGCCAGACTGGTTGCCTCCAAACTTCACACTTCCTCCTTCTTTCATGGTGAGGGTGAGGAACATAGACTTCTCTCCTGTCATATGCCTTGAGCAACCGCTGTCTAGGTACCATGATATTTGCTTTTCCTTTGCTCTTAGACTTATCTCATTTTCATCTTCAGAGTCTGAGTCAGGATCTGCTTCTGAAGTCTCAGCAGCCACTAACCCAACAGCTACCTTAGCATCTTCATCAGCTTCTTCCTTTTCAGATCCAGATTCACTATCCAAATCTTCCCAGGTTTCCATTAAACTCTTCTTAATCTGCTTTATGAATTTCCTTGTGTTGAAACTTGATTTCTTCGACTTCTCCTTTGACTTCTCCTTCTGAAGATCAGGGCAATTAGTAATGAAATGTCCAGGCTTCTTACAGTTGAAGCATCCCTTCTGATCTTCTTTCTTGGAGCTCTTGTAACCACCTCTCTTGCTCAGAAACTTCATGTTCTTCCTTGCCAGATACACAAGCTTGTTGGAGAGCATATACATCTTCTCTGCAGGATCTTCACTTGAGTCTCCATCAGATAACTCTTCTTCAGATTCAACAACCTTCAGAGGTTTTGATGACTTCCCTTTAGATGGTAGAGCAATGGATTTACTTTTTCTAGCAGGCTCATGTTCATTAAGACATGAACTTTGAGAGAGCTGACAAGATCTTCAACACTTAGAGTGTTTAAATCTTTAGCTTCCTCAATAGCAATGACCTTAGGTCTCCATCTACCAGGCAAGCTTCTTAGTATCTTGCTGACATGATCAGAAGCAATATAACTCTTCTTCAGTATTTGTAGTCCAGAGACTAAGGTTTGCTTCATCATCAATAGTTTCATCATCCTTCATCTTGAACAACTTATACTGATGTACAAGCATAAGAGTTTTTGCTTCTTTGACCTTCTTGATGCCTTCATAGTTAGAACAGAGAGAAGCAAACATTGCTTTAGCAGTGGACTTGTCACTCATCTTCATGTATTCTGCTTTAGGTATAGCAGTGACAAGTGCTTCTCTGATAATATGATGCTTCTTGTAAAGCTTCTTCAAAGCAGGAGTGTGTTTCTTTCTATCAACAACATCTCCTTATTCATCAAGGACCAAGTCACCAACACCATCTTCAAGAATATCCCATAGTTCTTCATCTAAACCCATGATATAGCTGTAGAAGTTGGTTTTCCACCAAGAAAATTCTTCAGCATCTCCATTGAACGTAGGAATCTTTCCAAAGTTGGATTTCTTGTTGTCACCATAATCATATGCAACAGAAGTATGATTAGGTCCAGATCCAGAGACAGAAGTATCACTAGACATGTTTTTCTCAGATCTTTTTTTGTTACACTGTTAAGTGTTAAGATAACAGACCAAGGCTCTAGATACCAATTGATGATGAGAAAAACACAAGAAGGGGGTTGAATTGTGTTTGATTTTTCTTCGTTTCTCCTAAACTGAAACACACTGATCAAAAGCAAAGTTAGACTGCTTCTGAAGTGATAATCAGGATCTAAATGCAGCAGATTAAACAGAGAGAGAGAAGAAGAAATACACAAAGTAATTATACTGGTTCCTTCCACAAACCGGAAGTAGTCCAGTCCCCCTTGCATTTCCAAGGAGATTTCACTAAAAATGTAATGTCAAATTACAACTACTCACTGCTACAACTTGCAAGAGACTTCAAATTGCTCAAGCACGACTACAAGAGACTTCTAAACAAACAAGATTACAAAGAAAAATGTTTGAGGTTGAACACTTGATATACAATCAGTGGTGTTCACAATACAATTCAGATGCAGACTCTTTAAGATTCTTGAATTTCTAAGATAAGACTTTAAGAACAGAAATTCTAAGTGAACTTTTGGATGCTGAAAAATTTGACAGAGTTTAGGCGCTTTCAATATGTTGTCGAGTCTTGTTCATTCTTCAAGTATTCACTCATATTTATAGAGGTGTGAAATGAACGTTGTAAGTGCCAGCACATCCAAAAAGAGTCGTTGTTGAAACTTGATCTTTCACCAATGATTCCTTGCCTGATTTAGTTATTGTCCTATGAAGAACCAATTTGAAATCCATTCCACTTGAGAGGGAACATTTCTGTAGGCTTGGTTGTATATTTAGAGATGTTATCTTGTCTTGTAGCAGAGACACAAAACATAGTAGTGGATAAAGTGGTTGTACAGTTCGTACATAGTACAATGTCAACACTCTTGTTCCTTTTGCAAGCAAATGCCTTCAAATACTTTTGAAATGACCGTTGCAAAGTTCCACTAGTCTTCTGCCATCTTTAGACGAGTTTCAATCCATGAAACAACTCTTGAATCCTTGAATTCTACATATTCAGTTGATCTTCAGCTTCTGTTGAAAAATAACTTCTGATGAACTTCAACTTCTGATGATGTCATCATCTTCAGGAGCACTTTTTCTTGAGGAGAACTTTTGACTTCAGGAGCACTTTTCTTCAGACGCTTTCAAGCTTCCTTTTTGTTGATTTCTTAGCTCTCTTTTGTTCTTCAGAACCTTTGTATGATGTAAATTTTCAACTATGGTCCTGTACACTTGAACAAATATTAGCAAGTCCAATTGACAATTTTTAATACCTTGTTATCATCAAAAATATCTAAGGTTCATTGTTAAACACATTTTGTTCCAACATGTTATATTTGCTTTGATCTGTCTGTTTTCTGCTAGCTCGATGTTAAAGCATCTTACTCGACATTCTGATCATAACATCGTATAAAACACATGAAAGCTAGCCTGCCAGAATTTCATAATGTTTTCAATTGGCTAGGCATCTCTTTGGTATTGCCATTATTTTTACGCCATCACTTTATGCAATTTACTAAGATGGCGGGGTGGTTACGATCTTCCCACTTATTTTTTACGACAATTTGGTTTGCGACAGTTTGGGTTTTATGGAAGGAAGGGAATCACCGTATATTGCAAAACACGACCTCTACTTCTGTTGAACTTATTGAAAAGGTTAAGCTTTATACGTTCTTATGGTTGAAATCTAAGCAAACTTCCTTTTGTTATAGTTTTACTGATTGGTGGAAACATCCAACTTTTTGTCTGGGTGTTCAGGTCTAATTTTCTCTTTTCTGTTGTTCTTGATGTCGCTGTTTTTTTAGTGGCATATTGACTCTGTAAATACTTTCCGATGGTTCTCCTTTTACACACCTTGTGCAGGATGAATCATTGTGGTTCTATTGATATCTCATTTTGATTTGTTCAAAAAAAAAATCAGAAAATTTTCCCTCATTAGGAAATGTTCAAAATTAGAATAACTTTTCAATTATCAAAATCATCCTTAAAAATCAGAAAATTCCTTCATTTTTTTCTCTTAGAGAAATTAATTAATTGGTTTTTGACACGTTGGAAGCGTATAAACCCTTTTCTTCTCGCCGACGCAGACAGTTCTCAATAGGATAATGTTTCATGGACACCTTTTTCTCCATACACATAATGTACCACCCCTGTGTGAGAGTGTGTGAGAGACAATAAATGTGAGTTTTTTTTGTGTGTGAGGACTGTTATATCCTAATTTTGGACCTAAAAATATTTGCTCAAAATGTTTTTATCTCTGATATGTGTCTTTGACCTTTGAGAGACTGCCAATTTGCTACTGTTTACTCTGATATTTTACTCTACTGTATTTACGTATTTCTACTGTCTGTGTTTGAAGATATTTTCAATTGTGATTTTGTCTGTGTTTTCCTGCATTTGAAACCACCCAAAGGGTTTTTCTTGCATTCCAAGTTATTTGAAATTGTCTCTGATCAACTGCATATTTTTCTCTACGTTTTATCTCAATGCTATTTACAAAACTCATGAAAAGGGTATTTTAGTCATTTCCTGCATTCAAACTCATTTTAGTCCCTGTAAATTGTCTCTGAGTCTTTCCAATTAGTTTGTATAAATTCTTGTTTTAATTCCATGTTAAGATACCTTTCAAAAATTGCATTTGAGTCATTTTGGGTCAATTTAGTCCCTAGGGGCATTTTGGTCATTTCACTCAAAATTTTGACAAAGAGGTATTTTAAAATACCTCATTTTGTAATTGTTTCATTTTAGTCCATTTGTTGATTTTATTTTGTTGGTTTCACTTTACTTTTATTACAAATTACTTTGTTAAAACCAATTTTATTAACTTTTTTTACATTTTAGTCCTCAAGTTTTAATAATTGCATTTTTAAGTCCTTTTCCCCATTTGCAGATTAGTCCTTCAGGTTTCTTATTTTGCAGAAAGGTCCTCAGGTCCAATAAATTCAAAGCCGAGTCACTCAAGTCCAGGGATGGGTGGCGCATTGCTATTGGTTCAGAAGGTTCACAGTTGTCCTATAAATAATGTCCATCTCATCACATGTGTCAGAGACAGATCCCATTGATCACACGCCACATCACAAACACTTCCCCATTTTCTCTCTCCATTCGGTTAAGATCAAAATCCAGAGAAACACCAAGAACGTGAAGAACATTTCGAAACCCTAAATTTCCAGAATGCAAATTCAAGACCAAATTCGATGAATTCGTGGTGATTCTCAGTGATTCATTGAAGAATCTTCATCATCGAATCATTATTTCTGCAATTCAAGTGCGAATCCACCACTGTTAGTGGCAAACTCAAGCACGATCACAGAGAATAATTAGAGAAGAAGAAGAAGAGGGATCGAAGGTGAAAGATCGAACCAGAGAAGAGGAAAAGGAGGAATCACCGATTTATTTCCGGTTCAAGCACTTACCAGAAGAATTGGAAGCTTTCCTAAGGATCTTTTGATTCGAATCTCCGACTAAAACCAGTTAATCACAAAGAACCTCTTCATTTTCATCGCAAAAGCTCAACGAAGGTTCGTAAGAATAAATAAACGGTGAATTGAAGCAGATAAACAAGTCTCAGAACTTGTTCTTTCAAAAAACTTTGAAAAAGATTGAAAAGATTTGAAACCGAATTTTCAAATGTAGATCTACGACGTTTCACCATTTAGTTTCCAGTTTTGAGTTCATATTTGTGTTCGTATTTAAAAAATAAGTGGATTAGGGTCTAGAACTAAAAAGATCGGAGTCGTTTGAGGTGTTGCCGGAAACTGGAAATCACGCCGGAGAAGATGAAGATTCCGGCGGATCTATGAAGATCTCGGCCGATCTTCATCTTCCCCGGCCATTTCTTTCCAGAAACCGGCGAAGGGGAGGAAACCAGTGAGAAGAGAGAGGCGAGAGCTTCTCTCGCTAGAAATAGGTTAGAGAGAGAAAGAAAAGAGGAAAATGAGGAAACCTGTGTGGGGAGGGTTTTATAGACCTCTCCTTCACCTCTCAACCGCTAGATCTAGGTTAAGATGGATCCGGATCAATCCAATGGTTGAGAGCTTCCCTGTGATCCGCATCCATTAGGTTTGGGCCTGGGCTTGATCTTGTACTGGATTTCGTTGCTTTCTCTGTTTTCTTGCTATTTGCACTCTGTGTCTTGCTTTTTACACCCCCAGCCATGCCTAAAATCTTTTAAAAAAATTCTACGAAAAAACATGAGTGTTTCTTGTTAATTTTGTTGCCTTTTTGTGGACATTTTGTACTAAAAAATTGATAAAAAATGATGTGATATTTCCTTTGCTTATTTGTGAAATTTCATGTTAAAATCTTGTGAAAATTTGCATAATCTTGAGTCCAATTCTTGATATATGTTTGTGACTTGTGGTGTGTGAATTGGTGATGAAATTACTACTGTTTTGGTGTGTTTTACTGTATGTGAATATGTTGTGGTTAGTTACTTGTTTTACAAGTTTTGTTTGTGAATAATAAATGAAGGATATGTCCAATTTCTTCCTAAAAATGCTTATTATGACACATTTCTTCGATCCTCTTTGCAAAACCTAAATGTATGCCTTTGAAAATGTATTGGATTATGAGGATTATAAGTCATGTGAATTTGGCATTTTGTGGTATGATTTTTAGGCATATTTTTTTTACTTTGTTCTTGCTTGGGTTTATGATGATTTTCTTACTTTTGTTATAGTGGTTTTACTTGCTTTATCTCTTGTTATTATATCATGTGCTACTAACCCTTTTGTTTCATGTTTCATGGGTCACATTAGCATCTCATACTCCACCCTTTTCCACACCTTAATTTCTCGCACTTTATCTCTTTACGGTTCATTTTTTGGTGCAAGATTAAGTTCTCGCAAGGATAGTAGTGTGTATTTAGGCCAATGATGTAAAAGGACAATGGACTCTAAACATGCACACCGACACTCACCGACACACGCACACACATCACGTGTATGCTTTAGATGTATGCTTAGGGAATGTATGCTTTAGATGTATGCTTAGGAATTTGAAACCTAGACAAAAATTCATTTTCAAAAAAATGTGAACAATCTCACTTGAAAATCTTTTCTCAAAAAAATAGGAGTCAAAACCCCTCCCTTTTCCTTTTTATTTTGTTAAACAAGAACTTCAATGAATTTTAATCATACTTAGACTTTTTCTTGCAAAATAACTAATCACACCTCTCGTTTTCCAAAGTCTTATGCCCTCGAGGTCTCTCCTTTCCTTTCTTGAAAAATCCATTTTCAAAATTAAAATTCAACCAATGAAAACAAAAACTCTTTTTTGGAAGTGAACTACGATTGGTTTTGATCCCTTAAAAGGGTACGTAGGCAAGGAGCCAACACTCCTCCAAATCAAATAAAACAAAAATCCAAACACATTCTTCTTCCTCCAATTCTTAACCTAGCAAACCTTTAGGTGTGAATAACGTTTTCAATAAATAGCATATAAAAGTAAAGTGTTAGGTGTAGAAAGTAAAGACGGTTCCTGTAGGATACTATAGTCGTTATGGGTGCCTAACACCTTCCTATAACGAAAACAACTCCCGAACCTCGATTCTCAAGGGTTTTTTCCTCATTTTGCCCTTCCCAAGCAAAAATGGAGATATCAAAGGTTAAAAAGGTCCAAGCTTAATCAATGATTGACACCCGAAAAACCAAGATAAAACAGCTGCGACTTCACTGGGGAGATTTGAGAGTTACGCCTAGTCTTTATTTCCTATGCTTACGCTTTACTTATTTCTTGCTATACTTGCTTACTTGTTTAAATTTTTGCAAACGTGTGAGGGTGAGAAAATTATAGTCCTACACCCGGGCTGAGTGAACTTAGGATTAGGGGGATATAATCGACAATTCAATCCGAGGGTTGCCTCGTGTATTGGGTTATGCGATCAATCCCACATAGCTGAGACATTTTGGAGGTAATGTTGTCAGTGTGTGTTTGTCGCGTTTAGGCACTTTGCTTCCAATTGTTCTATGACGCTATGGACCGTAGATAACCAAACCCATCCATGGCCTTTTCTAAGATGTAGTGTGGTGGCTAAACCGAGTGTCGCCTCGAGTTTTAGTCGTCACGCGATACTACACTCAAATTAGACCTTCTTGCGAATAATCATGGACGAGTGTTTGTCTCGTGACACCATGATATGCGTAAGAGAGGTTACGACTTGGGAACCTTTTTAGAACCCGGTTACTATTACCCAAAACCCTAGTATCACCGGACACCGTGTCCACCCATGACTCCTTGACTTTAAATCTTGACCCACCATGTTCTCTCCGTACTTGAATGTGATCATGCATACATGCATACATGCATAAACTTTTTTCCATGCATTTATCGAAGGGCTTAGACAAATTGAATTTGTAAACATTGTAGGAATGGGGAAGACTAAGTCCTATAAGTTCATGAAGGTTGATTTGGCTAGCTTGAGAGATTTGACACTCAAGATCGAGGATCCGACCGATTTCCGACGCCGTTATGGGGACTTACTTAGTCTTCTCCGGACTAATGTGGAAGAGAAGCTTGTGCATACTCAAGTGCAATTCTATGATCGGGATTATCGGTGCTTCACGTTTCCTGACTTTCAGTTGGTACCTACTCTTGAGGCTTATTCCTCCTTGACAGGTTTATCTATAGCCGAAGGGACACTCTTCACTGGTCTTGAGCATCCTCCTATTCCTTTGGCTATTGGCCGTGATCTCTATCTCAAGACTTCCGATGTTTCCAAGAATCTCGTCACTACGTCTCACATCCAAGGGTTCACTTCGAAATATCTACCTGAGAAAGCCAATCTCAAAACTACTTGTCAGGACACTCTTGAGGCTATTCTTGCACTACTCATCTATGGGCTTATCCTTTTTCCAAATCTTGACAACTTTGTGGATATGAATGCTATTATGATCTTCCGCTCCAAGAATCCGGTTCCTACTTTGCTGGCTGACACATACCATGTTATTCACGACCGATCTGTCAAGGGTCGCGGTTACATTCTTTGCTGTGTGCCTCTTCTATACAGGTGGTTTATTTCGCACCTTCCGAGGTCTTTCCATGCTAATCCAGAGAATTGGACTATTTCACAGCGGATTATGGCTCTCACCCCTAACGAAGTAGTTTGGCTCACTCCCACCGCTAAGGCCAAAGAAATTATCATCGGTGGTGGAAAGTTTCTTAATGTACCTCTTCTTGGTACCCAGGGTGGAATCAACTATAACCCGGAGCTCTCCTTGTGATAATTTGGTTGCCCGATGGAAGATAAGCCCATCTATCTTGCAACATCTCCTTATTTCTTCCATTACTCCAATGCTCCTACAGGAATAAGAGAAGATTTCACAGAGGCTTGGTCCAAGATTCGGAAGAAAGATGTGAAGCATATGGGTGTGAGGTCCGGTATTGCTCATGAGGCCTATACCCAATGGGTAATAAACCGGGCTGAGAAGATCGGCATGCCTTATCCCGCCATGAGATATGTGTCTGATCTATTCCATCCATGCCTTTGCCTCTACCTCTGCCTACTCAAGAGATGTATCAGGAGCATCTAGCTATGGAGAGCCGAGAGAAGCATCAGTGGAAGGCTAGATACTATGATGCTGAGAATCTGATCATGACTTTGGATGGAAAAGATGAGCAAAAGACTCAGGAGGTTTCGATGTTGAAGAAGGAGTTGGCTAAGGCTAGAAAGGAAATTGAAGAGAAGGATGAAATGCTTATGAGGGATTCCAAGAGGGCTAGGGGTGCCCGTAACTTCTATGCCCGATATTGCAGCTATGAGTCTGAGTCTGAGCCTGAAGATGATCCTTCTACTTCCTATGCTTGAGGATTCCTGTTTCCCTGTCGGTGTTTCCAGTTGTTGTGTATGTTGTTTACATTTCAAAGTCTATCCCTTTGGCTTGGCATTTCAAATGGAATCATCCTGTAAAACTATATGTTGGTTGTTGTTTTACTCGTTTGTGTTAATTGTTGTGTAGTAATGTTTACAAAAGTCCTAATTTGTCTAAAAAACCCTTCGATGACACAAAAAGAGTCTTTTTGGCATATGCATCTATACCTATCATGCATCATGTGCATCATACATTGGTCACCGAAAAAAAACTTCCCTCGTGCTCATTACCTCCTGGTTCTTCTGCCGTAGTCTGAAAGGTGGCTCGTGCTCGTAAGATTTACCAATCGACCAGAGTTCATCAAACCAGACCATATAGAAGGAGACACATGGCTAATTTCGAAGAAAAGAATGCTCAGCTCCGCGCCGAATTGGCTGCTATGAAAGAAGACTTGGCCAAGGCTCATGACACTATGTCTACCTTGATGGCTGCACAAGAACAACCGGCCACGTCCATTCCGGCTACTACTGAAAGGATTCCATCCATCCCATTGTCCACAGTGGCTTCTGATGCTCGGTTTGTTATGCCCAATGGGCGCCCTTATGGACTTTCAGCTTTCTATGCTCCTAACACTGCAGCCGGTATTTCTGGTATTGCCAATCAAGGACAGATTCCTGCAACAACCTTTGCTTCTGCGAATACCTCTATGCCTAACGTGACTACTGTTGTTGCTGATCCTGTTGTACATATTGTGCCTCAGGTAATCGATGTTGACACTCCGCGTGGACATGACCCTATAGTGGAGGCTATGAGAGAACAATTAAGAGAGCTAGCTGGAGAGCTCCGTGAGGTCAAAGCTAGCCGTGGGAATGGTGTTTCTGCTAAGGCTTGTGATTTATGCCTGGTATCCCGGTTTGAGGTTCCTAAGAAGTTCAAAGGGCCAGATTTCGACAAATACAATGGGTTTTCTTGTCCACATAGCCACGTCATTAGGTACGTCTGGAAGATGGCCAACTACACAGACAATGATGCACTGATGATCCACTGCTTCCAGGACAGTCTGACAGAAGATGCGGCAGACTGGTACACTAGCTTGAGCAAAGATAATATCCATACTTTTGAGGAACTCGCTACTGCTTTTGAAAATCATTATGGGTTTAACACCCGTTTGAAGCCGAATAGGGATTCTCTTAAGTCTTTGTCTCAGAAGACGGACAAAACTTTCTGTGAATATGCTCAGAGATGGAGAGGGGCAGCCGCCCGTATTTCTCCTCTCCTTGATGAGGAAGAATTGACACAGACATTCCTGAAAACTTTGGAGAAGGAATATGTTGAAAGAATGATAGTCTCTGCACCAAATAACTTCTCTGATATGGTTGCCATGGGAACTCGTCTAGAGGATGCTGTCAGAGAAGGCATCATTATTCTTGAAAAAGGTGAATCCTCAGCTAGTGCGCCGAAGAAGTATGGTAACAGCCACCTTAAGAAGAAGGAATCCGAGGTAGGGGTGGTATCTGGTAGTCAGTCTGCAGCTGTTGTCACTCCTATTAATGCTGCTCAGTTACCTCTACCCTACCAATACATGCAGTACTCTCAACATCCTTTCTTCCCACCGTACTACCAGCAATATCCTCTGCCACCGGGTCAACCACCAGTGCCCGTTAATGCCATTACTCAGCAGGTACAACAACAGCCTCCTGCTCAACAGCAACAGCCGCAACAACAGGGCCCTCGGCCCAAGCCTTATTTTCCACCGATACCGATGCGGTATGCTGATCTACTCCCAACCCTACTTGCTAAAGGACATTGCGCCACCAGGCCAGGCAAGCCTCCGCCTATGCCATTGCCTCCCAAGTTTCAACATGATCTCAAATGTGAATTCCATCAGGGCGCTCAAGGCCATGATGTTGAAGGTTGCTATGCTCTGAAGTACGTTGTAAAGGATCTAATAGACAGAGGACAGTTGACTTTTGAAAATAGTGTCCCGCACGTTCTTGACAATCCACTTCCAAACCATGCGGCTGTTAACATGATTGAGGCTTTCGAAGGAATCTGTGCTCTTGATAAGGTTGAAACATCTCGGGTTCCTCGAGAAGCTCCCGCTTTAGATGTCTGTAATGTTGCTACTCCTTTGGTGCCGCTACATGTCAAGCTCTGCCAAGCTTCCTTGTTTAATCATGATCATGCTTCCTGTCCAGAGTGTCTCCAGAATCCTATGGGCTGTTGCACAGTGCAGGATGACATACAGAGCCTAATGGACAACAAGCACTTAGTTTCCAGCGACGTTTGCATGATTGTGCCAATGTTTCATGATTTCCCTGCCAAGAGTGTACCTCAGACAAGGAATGTCGAGCCCTTGGTGATCAGACTATCTGGTCCAGTGCCTTATGCCTCTACCAAAGCCGTCCCTTACAAGTATGATGCAACTATGATTGAGAATGGAGTAGAAGTGCCTCTGGTATCCCCAGCTATCGTTAGTAACATTGCTGAAGAAACTACAACTCTGAGGAATGGAAGGGTCCGTCCGCCCTTGTTCTAGAAGAAGGTTATTACACCTGCTGCCACAGTAACTCCACCAGTTGCTCCCCCTGTTGACAAGAGTGCCAGCCCATCGGTCCAGTCTATCGAAGAATCCAATTTGGACGAGATTTTGAGGCTTATTAAAAAGAGCGATTATAAGATTGTAGACCAGCTGCTGCAAACTCCGTCAAAAATATCCATCTTGTCGTTGCTCCTGAGCTCGAAAGCCCACAGGAAAGTGTTGATGAAAGTGTTGGAACAGGCCTATGTTGATCATGAGGTCTCCGTGGATCAGTTCGATGGAATAGTGGGTAACATTACGGCTTGTAATAACTTGTGGTTTAGTGACGATGAACTCCCCGAAGCAGGGAAGTACCACAACTGGGCTTTACATATCTCAGTGCACTGTAAGTCTGACATGATATCCAATGTGTTGGTGGACACTGGATCAACCTTAAATGTAATGCCCAAGTCTACACTGAGACAGTTGAGCCCTCAAGGAATTTCTCTGAGGGAAAGCAGTTATTTGGTTAAGGCTTTTGACGGATCTCGTAAGAATGTTCTTGGGGAGGTAGATCTGCCAATTACCACTGGTCCAGAAACGTTCCAGGTCACTTTCCAAATCATGGACATCAACGCATCTTACAGTTGCCTCCTCGGAAGGCCGTGGATTCACGATGCTGGGGCAGTAACTTCCACTCTGCATCAAAAGCTCAAGTTTGTGAGGAATGGTAAGCTTGTCACTGTACATGGTGAAGAAGCGTATCTGGTTAGTCAAGTGTCATCTTTCTCTTGTGTTGAAGTAGGATCCGCTGAAGGGACATTATTTCAGGGCTTGACTATTGAAAGTGCAGAGCCTCGGAGAGCTAGTGCTACTATGGCCTCATTAAAAGACGCCCAGAAAGCTGTTCAAGAAGGGCAAGCTGCCGGCTGGGGCAAAGTGATACAGATTCTGGAAGATAAGCGCAAAGAGGGCCTTGGCTTCTCCCCGACTTCAGGCGTTTCAACAGGAACCTTCTATAGTGTTGGATTTATCAATGCTATTACCGAAGATGCCACTGAAAGTAGTTATGTGCCTGTGTTTGTTGTACCAGGAGCCACTGTGAGAAATTGGGAGGCCATTGACATTCCTTTAATCATACATGCCTCCATGTTATGTGTCTTGTTGCTCATGCTTGTTTTTGTTTTCAAAATAACAATCCTTTCGCTCTGCCCAAGGCAAAAGTGATGTATTTGTAAGGGCATGTTTGTTTCTGCATTGCCGTTAGCAATAAAAATTGTCGTTTTTTCCGCGACTCTTTGATTTTTACTTTTTAGTGCCTTTTTCTTGGAAATAATGGTAATGCCAGAAAAAACCAAAACATCTTTATTTTCTTATTAATTTCAAAAATCTGCATGAAAAATCTTTTTCTAAAATCATCCCAATCATATTATGTAGATTGAACCATAATAAACCTGTTGAGCACAGTGACCCTACGATTCCTCCAAATTTTGAATTCCCTGTATATGAAGCTGAAGATGAAGAAGGTGATGAAGAGATACCATGTGAGATCGTTCGACTGCTTGAGCAAGAAAGAAGAACCATTCAGCCTCACCAGGAAAAGATTGAGCTCATCAATCTGGGCACTAAAGAAAACAAGCGAGAGATCAAAATCGATGCTGCACTTGAGCCAGAAGTGAAAAAGAAGATTACTCAGCTTCTCCATGATTATCCAGATGTTTTTGCATGGTCCTATGAAGACATGCCGGGTCTAGATCCCAAGATTGTGGAGCATCGGATACCAACAAGACCTGAATGCCCTCCTGTCAAGCAAAAATTGAGAAGGTCTCATCCAGACATGGCTCTTAAGATCAAGGCCGAGGTGCAAAAGCAAATTGATGCAGATTTCCTCATGACAGCTGAATATCCTGAGTGGATTGCCAATATCGTCCCGGTGCCAAAGAAAGATGGGAAAGTTTGGATGTGTGTTGACTACAGAGATTTGAATAAAGCCAGTCTGAAAGATAACTTCCCATTACCTCATATTGATGTGCTTGTTGACAGTACTGCTCAATCCAAAGTGTTCTCCTTTATGGATGGTTTCTCTGGCTATAACCAGATACGGATGTCGCCTGAAGATAGAGAAAAGACGTCCTTTATCACTCCATGGGGAACATTCTGTTATAAAGTAATGCCTTTCGGCTTGATAAATGCTGGTGCTACCTATCAAAGGGGTATGACTACTCTGTTTCATGATATGATTCACAAAGAGATTAAAGTATATGTAAATGATATGATTGTGAAATCAAGTGACGAAGAGCAGCATGTTGTATACTTGAAAAAGATGTTTGAAAGGTTGAGAAAGTATAAGCTGCGGTTGAATCCCAACAAATGTACATTCGGTGTAAGATCTGGAAAGCTGTTAGGCTTCATTGTCAGCCAAAGAGGCATCGAAGTTGATCCTGACAAAGTCCTAGCCATCAGAGAGATGCCGGCCCCTCAAACTGAAAAGCAGGTCAGAGGCTTCCTCGGACGCCTGAATTACATATCTAGATTCATATCTCACATGACTGCTACCTGTTGACCAATTTTCAAATTGCTCAGAAAGAATCAGCCCGTTGTATGGAATGATGAATGCCAGGAAGCTTTTGATAGCATTAAAGAATACCTGTTAGAACCTCCTATCCTCGTCCCGCCAGTGGAAGGAAGGCCCTTGATTATGTACTTGTCAGTATTGGATGAATCCATGGGATGCGTTCTCGGTCAACAAGACGAGACTAGAAAGAAAGAACATGTTATTTACTATCTGAGCAAGAAATTCACCGACTGTGAGACTCGATATACAATGCTTGAAAAGACATGTTGCGCTTTAGTTTGGGCTGCCAAACGCCTGCGTCATTATATGGTGAATCATACAACTTGGTTGATATCCCGAATGGATCCAGTCAAGTACATCTTCGAAAAGCCTGCTGTTACTGGAAAGATTGCGCGTTGGCAAATGTTGTTGTCTGAATATGATATTGTGTATAAAGCTCAAAAGGCGATCAAAGGAAGCATCCTCGCTGAACACCTTGCTTGTCAACCTCTGGATGAGTACCAGCTGATCAAGCTTGAGTTCCCTGATGAAGAGATTATGTATCTAAAGGCAAAGGACTGTGAGGAACCACTGATTGGTGAAGGGCCAGATCCCAATAGCAAATGGGGGTTGGTATTTGATGGTGCTGTCAATGCTTATGGTAAAGGGATTGGGGCCGTTGTTATAACTCCGCAGGGGCATCACATTCCTTTTAATGTTCGGATAACTTTTGAATGCACAAATAACATGGCTGAGTATGAATCATGCATCTTGGGAATTGAAGAAGCAATTGACCTGAGGATCAAGTGTCTTGACATCTACGGAGATTCTGCACTTGTCATTAATCAGATAAAAGGTGAATGGGAGACCCATCATGAGAAGCTGATTCCTTACCGTGACTATGTAAGACGGCTGTTGACATACTTCACGAAGGTTGAGCTACACCATATCCCTCGGGACGAAAACCAGATGGCTGATGCCCTTGTTACTTTGTCTTCCATGTTTCGTGTGAACCACTGGAATGATGTGCCCATAATCAAGGTGCAACGGCTTGATAGACCTGCTCATGTGTTTACTATTGAAAAAGTGCCTAGTCAGGCTAATGAAGATGTGAGTGATGGAAAGCCTTGGTACTATGACATCAAACGGTTCTTGCAGAATCACGAATATCCGCCTGGTGCTTCCAACAAAGATAAAAAGACCCTGAGAAGATTGGCTAGTAGATTCCTTCTGGATGGAGAAACCCTATACAAGAGGAACTATGACATGGTCCTGTTGAGATGCGATGATAAACAAGAAGCTGAGAAATTGATGCATGACGTCCATGACGGTACCTTCGGAACCCATGCTACGGGCCACACTATGTCAATAAAACTGTTAAGAGCCGGCTATTACTGGATGACTATGGAACACGACTGCTACAAACATGCCAAGAGATGCCACAAATGTCAAATCTATGCTGACAAGATTCATGTGCCTCCACATGCTCTCAATGTTATCTCTTCCCCATGGCCTTTCTCTATGTGGGGCATTGACATAATCTGAAGAATCGAACCAAAAGCTTCTAATGGACATCGTTTCATTCTAGTGGCAATTGACTACTTCACCAAGTGGGTTGAAGCTGCTTCCTATGCGAATGTGACCAAGCAAGTAGTAGTGAAGTTTATCAAGATTAACATCATCTGTCGATACGGTGTTCCCAGTAAGATCATCACTAACAATGGTTCCAATCTGAACAATAACATGATGCAAGCTTTATGCGAAGAATTCAAGATTGAACATCACAACTCTTCTCCTTATAGACCTCAGATGAATGGTGCAGTTGAGGCCGCTTATAAGAACATCAAGAAGATTGTTCAAAAAATGGTCACTACCTACAAAGACTGGCATGAGATGCTGCCGTTTGCCCTGCATGGTTACCGTACTACGGTGCGTAGTTCAACCGGGGCAACTCCTTTCTCTCTTGTATATGGTATGGAAGCAGTTCTCCCTCTGGAAGTGGAGATTCCATCTCTTCGTGTGATCATGGAAGAAAAATTAACTGAGGCTGAATGGTGTCAAAGTAGGTATGATCAGTTGAATCTGATTGAAGAAAAACGCATGGATGCTATGGCTCATGGACAGTTGTATCAAGTACGAATGAAGAGTGCTTTTGACAAGAAAGTCCGACCTCATGAATCCAAGGAAGGCGAACTTGTATTGAAGAGAAAGATAAGTCAGCAACCCGACCCCAGGGGCAAGTAGACACCGAACTATGAAGGCCCTTATGTTGTCAAGAAGGCTTTCTCTGGTGGTGTGCTTCCAAACCCTGTAAATGCCGATATATTCAAGAAATACTTTGTCTAAAAATGAAAAGAACAGCGTGGTAGGTCGAAAACCCGAAAGGGCGGCCTAGGCAAAAATACGCTTCCCGGTGGATCGAAAACCCGAAAGGGAGATCAGGAAAAAGTTAGGGACAAAAAAAAATGAAATGAAAATGAAAAAGCTCGCTGAGATTGTACGCAGCTCAGGCAAAAATGAGCGTCTCGATGAACCGAAAACCCTAAAGGGCGGTTCATGCAAAAATGAGATTGAAAATGAAAAGACAAGTAACTATATCTGACAAATCACCATCACTCCTTGGGGCATCTGCAACTGTCAACGATTGTCTTCATCAGAAGCTTCTGTACCGGTAAATTCAAAATTTCTATGAAATGTAGGGGTCATCGTGCTCAATGTACCACCAACCAATAAAATTACCATTTTCCAAGCTTTGTAAATCCGTGGAGTTATGCCCTTGGCTAATTTTCACTCCTCTACATCAATTTGAGCCTGTGCTTTTTTTTTTTTTTTTGAAATTCTACTTTCCTTCAACTTCCAATGCTATGTACAAAATACTTTCTTTCCATTTGATTAAGCCAATGTCTGAAACAAAGATTTTTGAAAGTTGAAAAACCTTTTTTCTGTTTATTTTGAAAGCAGACCTGAGCAACAGGGTACATTTAAGTGAAACATGCATGAACAACTGAGTGTCAATGTCTATTTCAATACATGGTGCAAGCAGGTTGTTCCCCAGGGCGATTTGTGGTCAATGGCAAGAATGAAAAAACAGAATGAGAATGAAAAATGAAAAAATGAAAATGAAAGGCTCGCTAAGTCGAAAACCCGAAAGGGCGGCTTAGGCAAAAATGAGCACCCCGCTGGATTGACAACCTGTGAAGGCAATTCAGGCAAAAATGGGGCAATGAGAAGAATGTGTTCCTGGTGGATCGAAAACCCGAAAGGGCGTTTCAGGCAAAAAATGGGAATGAGAAATGGAAAATGAAAAATGATATTAAAAGCATTGACCACAGATGCGAACATCCAATGTTTACCCAGCACTGACGCGCCTAGCAATGGCGATCGGTATCAAAGAATCTTCCAAGGTTCCCTCTTCTGCAAGTTTTGCATATGTGATGTAATATATTGCCCTCAGCCATGGTCTCAACGTCGATCTCTCCAAGGAGGATTTCCAAATGTATATGATATGGCACGAGCCACTACGTGCCCAATCTTCCAATGTTTTGTCTGTCTTTGTGAAACTATCCCGCCAAATTGCAAACAATCATGCATTTCCAAGCATCCATACATGCATAATCATGCATTCTACGTGCTCATGCATTGGTAAAGTTGATATACCGTACATACATGTTGCATTTCCAATCTCAATTTCCAATTCAATCTAATGTCTATGTAAAAACCCCTGTGAAAATTTCTGTGAGCCAATGTTACTTGGCCATGTTTCTACCTGCAAGACTGATGTCTGTGTTAAAATCTCTGTGAAAGTCTTTTTGGGCCAACGATGGTGGTCATGGCTATCTCCAAATCAAGTCAATGTCAATCTACTCTCAATTTGCATCTTGTTAAATCAAACTTCCAATGTATCTCGCTATATAATTTGTTATCGGTCAAGCGACCAGTTCGATCCAAAGAACAGCTTGCACCTGCCTATATGCTTATGTTTCCGGTCAAGCAGCAAGTTCGATCCAAAGAACAGTTTGTACCCATCTTGTGTTTTGTAATCCGTCAAGTAGCAAGTTCGATCCAAAGAACAGCTTGTACCTGCCTATCTGTTTGTGTTTTCGATCAAGTAGCAAGGTCGATCCAAAGAACAACTTATATCTGCCTATATGTCTTTGTTTCCGGTCAAGTGACGAGTTCGATTCAAAGAACAACTTGTACCTGTCTTCTGTTTGTATCCCCGGTCAAGTAGCGGGTTCGATCCAAAGAACAGCTTGCACCCATCTTTTGTTTGTATTCTCGGTCAAGTGGCTAGTTCGTTCCAAATAACAGCTTGTACCTGCTTGTTTGTTGCCCGTTCTGTCTACCTTGATGTCAGTCAATCCCCTGGTGGTATGACATATCCTGTAGACTCCGGTTTTGCTCGTCTTGCATTCATAATTGAAATATTGCATGGCATTGATAGTTAAAAATGTGAAAGCATATTTTTATGTCCAAAAATAACGTCATGTCTGATATTTAAGCATCTTCGTCCCATCAAACAAAGACTTCGTCTTGTGACTCTCCGGACAAAGAAACTTAAATAGGGGCAGCTGTTATATCCTAATTTTGGACCTAAAATTATTTGCTCAAAATGTTTTTATCTCTGATATGTGTCTTTGACCTTTGAGAGACTGCTAATTTGCTACTGTTTACTCTGATATTTTACTCTGCTGTATTTACGTATTTCTACTGTCTGTGTTTGAAGATATTTTCAATTGTGATTTTGTCTGTGTTTTCCTGCATTTGAAACCACCCAAAGGGTTTTTCTTGCATTCCAAGTTATTTGAAATTGTCTCTGATCAACTGCATATTTTTCTCTACATTTTATCTCAATGCTATTTGCAAAACTCATGAAAAGGGTATTTTAGTCATTTCCTGCATTCAAACTCATTTTAGTCCCTGTAAATTGTCTCTGAGTCTTTCCAATTAGTTTGTATAAATTCTTGTTTTAATTCCATCTTAAGATACCTATCAAAAATTGCATTTGAGTCATTTTGGGTCAATTTAGTCCCTAGGGGCATTTTGGTCATTTCACTCAAAATTTTGACAGAGGTATTTTAAAATACCTCATTTTGTAATTGTTTCATTTTAGTGCTTTTGTTGATTTTATTTTGTTGGTTTCACTTTACTTTTATTACAAATTACTTTGTTAAAACCAATTTTATTAACTTTTTTTACATTTTAGTCCTCAAGTTTTAATAATTGCATTTTTAAGTCCTTTTCCCCATTTGCAGATTAGTCCTTCAGGTTTCTTATTTTGCAGAAAGGTCCTCAGGTCCAATAAATCCAAAGCCGAGTCACTCAAGTCCAGGGATGGGTGGCGCATTGCTATTGGTTCAGAAGGATCACAGTTGTCCTATAAATAACGTCCATCTCATCACATGTCTCAGAGAGAGATCCCATTGATCACACGTGTAATATCCCGTTCGTCAGCTAATGGAAATTTTATCTGTTAAATGTGTCAGAGGACTAAGATTCATGGAAAGTGAGTATGACGAAAATGTTAAGTACGAGGGAAGCTAATATTAGGTGATATCAGTCAAGTATGGACTTATGTATCAGAGCCAGGTAAACGCGACTAATGTGAAGGGTATTTTGGGTAATTGCTCGCAAGGGAGTATATAAGTGTTTTGGGGCCAAAATTATTCATTTTCCACTTCTCTTTCTCTCTCTAGGTTTTGAGAGAAAGAATTATCTCCTCCTTCTCTCTAAGATGGCGCCACCCTTCCCTCTCCAATCAATCCTAGGCTTTCCAAATCATGCAAGAGGTGATCAAACAAGAACCATAGAAGCTTCAAGGACAAGAAACAACACAGAGAAAGGATTGAACAAGGATTCTTGGCCTAGGGTTTGATCTTGGAAAAGCTTGGAACTTGAGGAATCACAAGGATTATGTTAGGTGAGTTCTTAGATAGAACCCTCCCTTGGGATTATGTGTTTATTTTGCAAGGAATCATGAATTATGTTAAGATTAGGGAATATGAGAATTTTATCCCCTTGCCTTGATCTTGCTTTGTACATGTTAAAATGGCTATGGAAGATGTTTTATCAAGTATATATATGTTGCTGGATGTTTTGGTGCATTGCAGGAACGATTAGGATGAGTTTTGGGTCAAAAATAGCAAAATTTGTACCACAGACCCGAAGAACCACGCTATTAGCGAAATATACGCTAATAGCGAAATTCTTCAGCAAGGGCTACGCCCCAGCTGCGCTAATAGCGTGGCTCTCTGGATGGGCCAGCATGCTTTGGCCTGTTGGTCCATTCTAGGGTCCGTGGTGCGTTCCGATGCTTTTCTGTCATCGTTTTATAACTTTGTAACCCCAAAACAACATCTAATCAATGCACATAACATCAAGCAACCTCGAATCAAGAATCATGGTGATCTTAACATGTACATCAAGAAAGGCACAAGAGAGTTTAAGCCGATTTATTCGGGTAGTAAGCATTAAGGAAGGGAAGAACTAGAGCCTCGACATAGTAGTCGAGAACTAGCAAGTTTAGCATGAATCCCTAAGTATGTTAAGTATAGGAAGGAACCTAAGTATGTGAGACGCGAAGTGTAATCTCTTTGCATATGATCATGTATGATTAGTTAGCACATTAAGCCATGGATTGATTAGTTAATCTCTCCACTAAGAATAAGAATGTATAAGTAAGAACAAGTATAAGTTTACCGCTAATCGGATCGACTCAAGGGTCCGAGGTAATAAGCAAGCAAGTATGATTATGTTTATGTATACGTATGACAAGACTATGACTTAATAAGTAGGTGGCATGTCTCTTGCTATCCACATCAAAGGGACACAAGAGGTTCTCGACCTAAGGGGAACGATTCAAGCCGTAAGGGACCCGCATGTCACTGAAATTAACAAGACGTAGGTGTTCGTGTCTCTTGTTATCCACGCTAGGGGGATACGGGAGGTTCTCGACCTAAGGGGAACGGTTCAAGCCGCAAGGGACCCGCACGACACCGAGGGAGTCCGATGTACGTACATCGGTCATGTATGGGATTGATCTCGGGGTTACTCCACCCGGGACTATCCGTAAAATGAACCAAGATAATGATTGTTTGTTCAACGCTAACCTATGAATGAACTTAGATACGTTTATGTTTAATATGATTATGATTATGATTATGTTTATGCTCGTGAACGAGCCCATGTATGATTATGTTTAAGAGCAAGAACAAGAGCAAGTTATGGATAGAACAAGTAAAGAATATGAAACCGATGACGAACTTAGGTTCCCCTAATCGTCCGGTTTAGATTTATGTCATGATTATGTTAGTTTAGGCCTTGATACGTAGATCGTATACTTGGCAATGCGGTCTTAGATTTCCCCCTCGACCGCCATGACATGTATAGGAAGTGAAGCCTATAACAAGTAAGATAAGATTATGACGGCTCTAGTATGTACTACCGTCTAAGTATGCAAGTCCTCACACACGTATAATCAACCGTCAGGTTGTAATGTAGACACGTGGTGACCGTAGGTTTCCCCCTTGAGGTTACCTATAGCCTAGGATTTAGGGGAACTCACTGAGACATTATGTCTCATCCCAATCCTTATTTGTTTCAGATAAACAGGTTGGATTAGCAAGCTAGTAGCCGGATGGATATTGCGACAAGTGTTCGTTTGTACTGCTGCAGGATGTATGGATAATCAAGGTTGCTCATAGTATATTTATGAAAAGTTGAGTTGTATTTATGATGTACAAACACATTTGTTGTAAGAGAATATTCTTTCGAAGTTTTAATGTTGTATATTTTAATGTATCCAGTACTAAGAATAACGTTCATGCTAAACTTTCTAGATACGTTTAGTATGGGTGTTACAACACGCCACATCACAAACACTTCCCCATTTTCTCTCTCCATTCGGTTAAGATCAAAATCCAGAGAAACACCAAGAACGTGAAGAACATTTCGAAACCCTAAATTTCCAGAATGCAAATTCAAGACCAAATTCGATGAATTCGTGGTGATTCTCAGTGATTCGTTGAAGAATCTTCATCATCAAATCATTATTTCTGCAATTCAAGTGAGAATCCACCACTGTTAGTGGCAAACTCAAGCACGATCACAGAGAATAATCAGAGAAGAAGAAGAAGAGGGATCGAAGGTGAAAGATCGAACCAGAGAAGAGGATCTTTTGATTCGAATCTCCGACTAAAACTAGGTAATCACAAAGAACCTCTTCATTTTCATCACAAAAGCTCAACGAAGGTTCGTAAGAACAAATAACCGGTGAATCGAAGTAGATAAACAAGTCTCAGAACTTGTCCTTTCAAAAAACTTTGAAAAAGATTGAAAAGATTTGAAACCGAATTTTTAAATGTAGATCTACGACGTTTCACCGTTTAGTTTCCAGTTTTGAGTTCATATTTGTGTTCGTATTTAAATAATAAGTGGATTAGGGTCTAGAACTAAGAAGATGAAGATTCCGGCGGATCTATGAAGATCCTGGCCGATCTTCATCTTCCCCGACCGTTTCTTTCCAGAAACCGGCGAAGGGGAGGAAACCGGTGAGAAGAGAGAGGCGAGAGCTTCTCTCACTAGAAATAGGTTAGAGAAAGAAAGAAAAGAGGAAAATGAGGAAACCGGTGTGGGGAGGGTTTTATAGACCTCTCCTTCACCTCTCAACCGCTAGATCTAGGTTAAGATGGATCCGGATCAATCCAATGGTTGAGAGCTTTCCCTGTGATCCGGATCCATTAGGTTTGGGCCTGGGCTTGATCTTGTATTGGATTTCGTTGCTTTCTCTATTTTCTTGCTATTTGCACTCTGTGTCTTGCTTTTTACACCCCCTGTCATGCCTAAAATCTTTTAAAAAAATTCTACGAAAATTCATGAGTGTTTCTTGTTAATTTTGTGGCCTTTTTGTGGACATTTTGTACTAAAAAATTGATAAAAAATGATGTGATATTTCCTTTGCTTATTTGTGAAATTTCATGTTAAAATCTTGTGAAAATTTGCATAATCTTGAGTCCAATTCTTGATATATGTTTGTGACTTGTGATGTGTGAATTTGTGATGAAATTACTACTGTTTTGGTGTGTTTTACTGTATGTGAATATGTTGTGGTTAGTTACTTGTTTTACAAGTTTTGTTTGTGAATAATAAATGAAGGATATGTCCAATTTCTTCCTAAAAATGCTTATTATGACACATTTCTTCGATCCTCTTTGCAAAACCTGAATGTATGCCTTTGAAAATGTATTGGATTATGAGGATTATAAGTCATGTGAATTTGGCATTTTGTGGTATGATTTTTAGGCATATTTTTTTTACTTTGTTCTTGCTTGGGTTTATAATGATTTTCTTAGTTTTGTTATAGTGATTTTACTTGCTTTATCTCTTGTTATTATATCATGTGCTACTAACCCTTTTGTTTCATGTTTCATGGGTCACATAAGCATCTCATACTCCACCCTTTTCCACACCTTAATTTCTCGCACTTTATCTCTTTACGGTTCATTTTTTGGTGCAAGATTAAGTTCTCGCAAGGATAGTAGTGTGTATTTAGGCCAATGATGTAAAAGGACAATGGACTCTAAACATGTACACCGACACTCACCGACACACGCACACACATCACGTGTATGCTTTAGATGTATGCTTAGGGAATGTATGTTTTAGATGTATGCTTAGGAATTTGAAACCTAGACAAAAATTCATTTTCAAAAAAATGTGAACAATCTCACTGGAAAATCTTTTCTCAAAAAAATAGGAGTCAAAACCCCTCCCTTTTCCTTTTTATTTTCTTAAACAAGAACTTCAATGAATTTTAATCATACTTAGACTTTTTCTTGCAAAATAACTAATCACACCTCACGTTTTCCAAAGTCTTATGCCCTCGAGGTCTCTCCTTTCCTTTCTTCAAAAATCCATTTTCAAAATTAAAATTCAACCAATGAAAACAAAAACTCTTTTTTGGAAGTGAACTACGATTGGTTTTGATCCCTTAAAAGGGTACGTAGGCAAGGAGCCAACACTCCTCCAAATCAAATAAAACAAAAATCCAAACACATTCTTCTTCCTCCAATTCTTAACCTAGCAAACCTTTAGGTGTGAATAACGTTTTCAATAAATAGCATATAAAAGTAAAGCGTTAGATGTAGAAAGTAAAGATGGTTCCTATAGGATACTATAGTGGTTATGGGTGCCTAACACCTTCCTATAACGAAAACAACTCCCGAACCTCGATTCTCAAGGGTTTTTTCCTCATTTTGCCCTTCCTAAGCAAAAATGGAGATATCAAAGGTTAAAAAGGTCCAAAGCTTAATCAATGCTTGACACCCGAAAAACCAAGATAAAACAAGGACCACATGGACACATGTCACAATTGTGTGTGGGTGAACAAGTGGTACATGACACCTAAGGTGGTCTATGTATTACTTCCCTTCTCATTATGCTTTTTAAATCACTCTTGTAAACAATATCAATCATCATAATCATTCTTAAAAACGAGTAAGGATCTTTTTCATTTATGAAACTAAATGAAGGATGTCATTAAGAAAATGGTAGACACAAAAACTAAGGTATGGGTCCTACCATTATGTAGGTTCCACCATAATTAATTATTTTTTTATTTTTTTCAAGATTTTGTGTGTCCTCGTGAGACTTCTTAATATGTATAATAATGTTTGTCAAAAAAAATATGTATAATAATGCTAAAATGCTAAAATATAAAATATGGAGGAAGTCTGAAATTGCTTTTTAAATCAGCCTTGCAAACAAAATCAAGCATCGTAATCATCCGTAAAAACGAGGTAGAATCTTCTCCATATAGGTTTTTCTCCATCTACAATATAAACAATTCAAACCCTTTTCATTCACAAATACACGTGGCAGTTTCTAGGATCATTTTAAATTAATGCTAACTAATTAATGATATGCTAATTAAACTATTCAAATCTCTATTCCTCAAAAAAAGACCCCCGTTGCAAAAAATGGCCAACTAATCACGGTTTAACGTTGTATTTGAAAATTTGCCTGTTCCTCTTTTGAGGAGTAAATATGGAATGAATAATCTAAAACATAAATAGGAGTAAAACAAATTTTGAATAGAATATTTTCAAAAATTAAATTGCACTAATTGTATACCCCTATTCTAGCAATTTTGTTAATTGATACTGCTAGAATAAAAAAATGAATTAATACAATTTCACCACAAAAAAAATGAAATAATAGGATAGTTAATGTCTTTAATTTGTCACATATTAGTTACTATAAGTTGGAAAACTCTCAAGTCAACGAAAAATGAAGTTTTTTTTTTTTAAACGAAGGGTTTTAACTCTCAAATTTTTATTTATATTGCTCTTCTTCAAAACTGCTTCTGTGATCATAAATATATATAAAAAATGCTTCTCATATTATTGTTATTCCTAATTCCTAATATTATCTCTGTAGATTTGTTTTCATGGTGGTTGTTGTATCCTTTTGTTCTTTGTTCCTTTACATTATTTCATTTTGGTTTGATTCATTTTCTGGTTTTTCTTTTTGTTTCATTGTTTTAGGAGACACATAGACTTCGTATTATGTTCTAGGTGTTTATCGAAAAGCTATTTCGCATGCTTTGATGTACAAGTTGAGTATAGTAATTTCTTCCTTCTATTCTATTTTTATTTTTTTATGTTTGTTTGCTATAATTTCTTCATTTTATAGTTCAGTTCATATTCTTACTCAAGAAAAGTTTGGTATTTATAGATAGCATGAAGGTTTATGAAAGCACCATCAGACTATGTTGTAACTTCTGCAAAATTATTCAAAGGTAGGTTTTGTTCTATGTAAATTACTCTGTTTATGAGATTTTCTTTTTCTTCTGATTTTTTTAACATTCATGTGACGATTATGTTGATTTCTGATCCTTTCCCCTTTTTCCTGTGTTTCCTTGGGTAATACACACTTTTTCATGTTTCATTTTCCTTCTTTATATATTTACCTATTATCGTTGTCCTTGCATGTTTTTGATCTATTATTAATTCATTCATATTTTTTTTGTCAAATTAATTCATTTATTTGTTCATGAAATTTAAATATCTATTTCAATGGGTTTTCTTCATTTATTTTCTATTGGGACTTATTGAGCTTAACTCTTTTTTTTTCACTACCACAATTTTGGCTTTTAATAGCACAAGTTTAATAGCGCTTATGGATAAATGCTATTGAAAATGCAACTCATAGACCAGTTATAGCACTTTTCAGAATGCGCTAAAAAAAACATGTTAAAAACTGGGTTTGATAGCGCTTTTCTATAAACGCTATTATTTTGGTTCGCACTAATAGCGCTTTTCAGAAAGCGCTATTGTTGGAGGGGGTATAGATAGCGTTTTTACACAAACGCTATTGTTTGAGCTTAATGAAAATTAAAAATAGGCGGACTATTTTCTTTTTCGCGCACAAAGGGATTAACCTGGGCCCACAGAACAAAACAAAAAGAACATGACCCTTTTTTTGTAAAACAAAAAATAAAAAAGAACATAAGGCTTCCTGCTTCTCCATCGTGCACAATATTTCTTTCCTCCGTCACCGAACTTCTCCATCACCGACGAAGTACTTACGTTCCTGCTTCTCCTCCATCACCGAACTCCTTCATCAAAAGACACCATCAATCTCTTCTCCATGAACCCTCACCTCACACCATCAACCCTTCTCCTCACCGAACCTCACACCTACCTGGATCGACACCCCAATCGTGAACCCAAAACCCAAACTCTTCACTGTCACTCTCATCAACGTCCCAGATCGTACACCATCAAAACCCCAAAACCCAAACTCTTCAAATACCACAAAACCTAAATTGTTCTATCACAGATCTGAAGAACCAAAACCCCACTCATTTCAATTCCTATTTCATAAAGACAAGAGCATCCGTCGCCGCCGCCGCCGCCATTGTCTCTGTTTGTCCTTTATAAATCGGTATTATTTTGTTTGTCAGGTACTATTTCATATAATCATTGATCAAGTTGAATTATTTTGCTCTTTTATATTATGTTTGTGACATATGGTTATCGTATTTTAAAATATTTTTTGTTAATGGATGAGATTTTATTGGGTTCTGTTGAATGAAATAGTTGGTTATGTGTTCATTGGCTAAGTTAAATTGTTTATTGTTGTTATAGGTAGTTTTTGTGTTTGTAATTGTAGACATTTGGTTGATAATAGGTAGTTTTTTAAGTTTACAGGACACATTGGCAATGATCTTTAGAACCGATGAGACCCTCTTTAAATTTAAAATAGACAATTTGGATGATCAATGTATTGGGATATTTGAACTTTGTTTCTAGTGTTTGTAGATTTGCTCATTAAGTTGTTGATTAATTTTTTTGTTATAGTGTTTCTAGTGTTTGGATATGGATAAAATAAGTTAAAATGTTTCTTTATATAAGCTGTTTCCATAAGCTATCTTGGAGAATTCATGAAAAGAAGTTGAAATGTCATAAGCTGTTTTCACAAGTTCTTCAAAATAGTTTTATAAGTAAATATGCTGGTAGATAAGTTCAAATAAGTAAATCCAAGGAGGTCCTTTTTCAATTGAGATAAGTACTGGCTCTTAATACAAACATGCTTTTATGCGTTGAAGGTGTGCTAGATATGTTACATAAATGAGCTTCTTAAATAATTTGACGAGCAAAAACTGATTCGTTTTAGGTGCAATTATTATTTTAAATATTCAGTATCATTGGGCTATTTTTCAATTATTTTCCTTTAAATTTAAGAGTTTGTTGAAAAGTTTGTTCAAGTTCGGTATTAATCAATTTCTTTGAAGTTTGTAACTACTGTAGTTTTTATTTGTTATGTTTCTAACTTGGAATCCAGTTGTGATTATTTTCTGATGTGAAGTAGTTGTTTTCACTCTTGTATAGACCATGGATTCCTGGAAGGCTAGGTTTCGTGGCTGGGGATACGAGCTAATTTTTTGCAGTGTTGAATCCGGACATAACATTGATCTTCTCGCGTTCCAATTGAGAGATCAAACAACAGTGGTTGTTGGTCCTAGTGGAGTCGGGAAGTCTAATTTGATCAACGCCCTTAGAAGCAATCCTCGTGCTTGTGATACTGCAGATGGGGGGAATTGGTTTGAACCTGTGCGTTTCTTTCTCTCGACTTTTCATGTCTTTTACTACGCGTATGACTCTGGTATTTGTTTCACCTGTGTACCTGTATTGTTTCTCAGATTTTAGGTAGCAAGTGGTATGACGACCAGCGAGTTGCAGAAGTTTCAACAAGAAGCGGCAGAGGGAAGCATACGACTCGACATGTCTCTATGCTTCCTTTATCTGGAGGGGGTTATCTTGCTGATACTCCTGGATTTAACCAGCCTAGTTTATTGAAAGTGACAAAGCAATCTCTTGCACAAACTTTTCCCGAAGTTAGTTTGTTTAAGTTATATCCAACTATATCTAGTCTATTCACAGTTTTTCCGGTTTGAATAATTGTTTTATTCTGTTTCCCTTATTCAGATCAGGAAAATGCTCGATGGAAATGAGTCTGCAAAATGTTCATTTAACAATTGCTTGCATCTTGGTGAACCTGGCTGCATTGTGAAGGGGGATTGGGAAAGATATTCATTCTATTTTCAACTTATTGATGAAATTAGAATCAGAGAGGAGTTCCAATTGAGGACATTTGGAACTAAAAGAGAAAGTGATGTAAGGTATGATGAGCAATTTGTCTTTGTGATTAGGAATTCTTGGTTTTAATTGAAAAGTATGATACTTGGGTCGAAGAATTCAATTCTTGGAATTTCTATATATTTATATTATTTGTCAATAAAATGAGTATTCTAAGCTGTTTTTGTGACCATGAGGATGCTATACATACTTGAAATCTGAATTTAGTTTTGTACATGACACTAACATGAAAGAGAGTGAGCTATTTTTAGATTGTAGGGTCGTCTGTAGTTGAAAAACAAACTTACACAATCAGAGGGTTGTCTGTAATTGAAAAACAAACGTACACAATCAGAATAAGTTCTGAAATAGCAATGCAAAAGATTTCTAACTTGGATATGAGTAAATTTCCGATGCAAGTTATTAAGAGCCTATTGGGCCTACAGATCCATCTTACTTTCTTTATGATGGTGAATCATGTATATTAAGAAAATGGAGTACAAGGGGTACCAGGTACTCCAACTGATTGCAAAGTAATAGACAAGGCAAGATTTAATTTTGAATGAATTTTTTGTCGGTCTTGTCTGGTCTGATCAGTCATTTTTTTTATTGTATTATCTTTGTTTCTACATGTGTAGCTGGTCTGATCTTTTTTATATTTTTGAATGCATTATCTTTGTTTCTATATATGTATAGTTGGCCAGTTTAAATTTTGTAAAAAAATATGATATTATCTTGTTGAAGTTTTAGCCATTTTTATATTTTGAATGCATTATCTTTGTTTCTATATGATGTTTAGCTTCTACTAGTTAATATTTTTACTTGCCACTCTTAATAAATCATGACATGTTTGGTTATTATTGTTGGTTGTAATTGTAGGCAATAGATGAAAAGATTAGAGAATTGTCTAATTGTCACATTGTTTATCCTGGAACACGTTCTCACTTTCTTTCTTATTTCTCATTTTGCTATATACTTTTTGAGACTTTTGTGCTCGTGTCAGCAGGTATGGTGTCCAACTAAATGTACCTCTCCATTCTATTGATTATGTTAGATCATTAGTTACCCTTGCCACAAAATTTAGTAAACTAGAATACTCCCCGAAGTCCCTAGACAAACCTTTTCAGTTCCAAATAAATGCGAAAACACTCTAATTGTCCCACAGTGAACTTAGTTTCGATTTTTTTCATTTCATAGCTTCCTCAAAATCGCTCAATGTTTGTTTTTGTGTTGCAGTTCAAGTTCAGCCCTTCCTTTGAAAATCGAAACCCCTTTATTTTTTTAGTTTATTATTTTATTTTTCTGATTTTTATTTTATTGAGATCAAATCACTAGACTTCTATGTTTCAATTGTTTTTTCTTAATTCTTATAGCTTCTAACTGTTTATAGCTGCTGCTTATAGATTCTGCTTTCCTTCAAGGAGCATCCGTCGTGGTAGCCGCCGTTGTCTCTGTTTTCCTTCAATAACAGTAAGAAAACGTTGTTTTTGTGTATTGTGGTCATAAGTAGTTAAATTGTTGATTGTGGTTGTACTAATATATTCTGGCCAAGATTGATACACATATTGGGGACCCTTACTAAATCTAGGATGAAGATGAGTATTAAGAGATAATATGCAATGTTAGTGAGACCATTAGTGAGAACTTATAGAAATAATTTCAAAACTACTACTAAGGAATGGGCAAGCTTTATGGTTGAGTATCTTAGTGAGTTTCATTTTCATTTCCAACAATTTTCATTTGCATTTTTTAATCGAGTTATTTTAAATCGTAATTGGTTGTGCTGGAAATTCTATGTTAATTAATTTTTTGTTTCATATTATATGACACAGGAGACTATATTGCTAATAGACTTAAACCGTAATTGGTTGTGCTGGACTATATAGCTTGTCACGAGTCCTCTTAAATTTAGGTGTTTTTTTTGTTGGTAACTGTGGTTGCTTTTAGGAGTTTTTTTTATTGGCAATTGTGGATTGACTAGTATTATGACATTCATAATTAAGTTTATGATCAATTTGTAATGAGCTTATCATGAATGTAATTTGCTATATTCATATTTCAGGATCTTATAGTATCTTATTATAGCGTTTTATTATAGCATTTTTGGTTACAAATTTAAAAATAAAAATAAAAAATAACGCAACTTTTATTAGCGCTTTCAGTAAAACGCTAAGAAACCCCTATTTGAGTAGAAAGGCTACGATAGCGCTTCTCAGAAAGTGCTAAGAAACAACTGTTAGAAAAGCTACTTTAATAGCACTAGAATAAGGCTATATTAGCGCTTTTCTGAAAGCGCTATTGATGTGTTGCTATTTAATAGCGTTTGGAAAGCGCTATTATAGGCTCCTGACCTTTTATAGCGGGGGCTTTCTTAGCGCTTGAGAAGCGCTATTAAGAGCCAAAATAAGTGCTATTAAAGAGGGTATTTTGTAGTAGTGTTTGTCTTAATGATATAGATATATTAGTCTTAAAAGATTATCCAAAACAAGAACTGCAATAGAGGGGGAGCTGATCCAAAGAGAACAGGCGGCTTTGTATTAGCGAATATACTGCCGGATAAAAATCATCCTTTGATTATCGATAAATTTTAAGGTGTATGCTTCATTTGTTGAGAAATTGATTTTGAAGCTGAAGGAAGACATAAACTATAATGATCTTGGATCTTCTCATAATTTGATTTATATTATTTGCTCCTTGTGTTTTAGAGGTATAAATAATTTTCTGATAAATATCATTTTTGAAAAAGTTTCATTTGAGACATTATTTTCATCATATATGTAATTTAGCCAATATCATAATTAGTGCAGTTCCATCCATAATATTATCTATATCTATATCTATCTATATCTATCTATATCTATATCTATATTATATACAATTGAGAATGAATTACCATGACCAATTTTTAATGCTTCTTTTCTCTTAGCCATCCACCTATGCATTTTGCCATGTGGCACTCAATCAAAAACTTATTTCAATTAAGGCTACATCACACATTTTCATTTTGATTAGACCTTAAAGCATCATTGCTCCATTCTAATTTTGACAAAACTAGAATATTTGTTTTATATTTGTTTACTGAATATTTTTTTAATTAAGCATCATTGCTCCATTCTAATTTTGACAAAACTAGAATATTTGTTTTATATTTTGTTTACTGAAAATTTTATTAATTAAGCATCATTGACCTTAAAGTTACATATTTTTTTACTGAATATTTGTTTTATCAGTCTTTTGACATGATAGTTAACCCAAATATTGTCGTGATTAATAACGTCAAAGACTCTACTTGGGATTATTTTTTGATGGTGATGATTGTTAGAATGCGTCGTGCGACTGGAATGTCAAAATATCAAGAGTCACACTCATTTGAAATGGTCCTAATTAATAGATGTTGAGGTTATCATTAATTTTTTGTTTTTAGTATTCTTATACTAAATTGAATTAAAAGTGTTTTTTTTGAGAGAATTAAAAGTGTTTCTTGGTAAATATAATTTTGAATTTTATTTTTTTGTTCAGGGAAACCAGATTCATTTGAGAGAATGTGTTGTCTCTACTATCAATTTGTTCCATGTTGTCAAGAACACGTGAGAATATCATTTGAGATAGACAAAGTGTATGACACTAAATTTAAAAGGGTTGAAAATAATGATTTACCATGAAATTTGTATCATTCCACTCCACGGGTTGTTATCTTCCAAGATGATTTTGACATAAATTTGTTGGTTGATGAATTTGTTTATAAACAACTTCATTTTAATAATATAAACTATCACACCGTGATGCTATTATATTATGTTCAAACATTATTGGTTTACTAACTACTACTGAAAAAGAGATATAATATGTTAGAAATAACTTCAGGGCCGAAATTGGTGTCATATAGCAGGCACTTTTTGTTATTGAAACAGTTCATCAACATAGTCAATTCATGAATGTTTTTAGGGATTGGTGATTGAAGATTTTCCTCCAAAGTTCTATTGTAAAAAAAAAAGGTTGCATAAAAGAGAATATGAAAAAGGGTGTGAAATATGTAATTGAATTTGATTTTTCATTCCTAAAATCCAAAGTAGCCATTAGTAATTATATAAATAGTGCGTGTTTGAACGATATTATCAGATATCTCTCTCTTTGTGTGCCACAGCCACCCCCCCCCCCCCCCCCCCACAATATATATTAGTTTTTTTTTGCATGTATATCACAATAGTGATTGGATTAAAGTTCTTCCATTTCTAATTCTGAACAAGCGTGTTAGATTCCTTTTCTAAAAAAAATCATGTTTAAATAGGGCCGACTTCAATTTATATATTGGAGATTTTCTATTGCACTCAAATATAAAAAGAATAATTTTGGAGAAATAAGATTAAAAAAATGTCAAAAATAATAGAATAGTTTAAATAATGTTGTAAAAAAAAAAAATAACCAACGAAGGTTAACACACTTGATATGGAGTTAACTTACCCGCAAGGTTGTGTGTTTAATTTTTGTTGTCAATGACCTCTTTGATGGGTGATATGTAAGTATCTCTACTAACGTTTACTGAGCCTTGAGGCTTACTCTAACCCTAATAAACCTCCAAAGTTTGAATCCCAAAACGATAAAATAATTAAAATGAAGGGAAACAATAGAATAAAAAAATACTTTAAAAATATGTGTATTTCCTTTATATATAGGATATGCATAAATTTTAACATGTATTTTACTTATTGTTTTATAACAAACATTGTCAACATAAATTAAAATATATATATATATATAAAAAATCAGTATTGATTTTCCCGTGCACGGCACGGGTTTCAAACTAGTTTCATCCATTTACAAAGATAAAGATACAATACAATTAAAAATAATTAATGATGGTGTGACCCATTTAATGATATGATCCACCATCAATATTTTGTGTCTATCTCTTCTTTAATGAAAATCTCCATTTATTTTGAAGGAAATGCTAACCCTTAAGGCAGATGTTAAGGTGTGTCTTTAGCATTTCTCTAAATAGTTTAATATGGAAGTATTTGATTTGGTTTAAAGTATAAATATTTGTTGGAATAAATACTCTTGAAGGAAAATGATAAAACGCACGACATAATTTGTCGTCAAATTGGTACGAATAACTTTACAGTTGTTATTTAGTTTTTTCTCTTAACTTTGATTTGACCTAAAATGATAAATGTCACCCCTGCTAAATTTTTCATATGATAAATCACATAAAACACGTACCAAAAAAAAACACCTTTTTATGCGGTGGTGATTATCCATATAAGTTCTGCATGTGTATTATAACTAAGACAGTCGATTGTCTCAGGATTTCTTTGGTAACAATATTTTTTTAATATATACTATATACAAAAATATTGAAAAGTAATATATGCATGAAATAAGCTAGAAGGAAGTCATTAATAAAGTAAATTACCTCCCTCAAAAAAATAAAGTAAATTACCTTTAAATGAACATGGCGTGCCGTTTCGTGTGTTGAATATGTCGTGCTGTATAGCAGCACTCATACTTGAAATTTTTTATTCGGTTTAATTATTTATGGAAGGATCGCATTAATATATTTATATATTATATGGAATGATTTGTTTTTTATTTATATTGAGATACTTGTGTTATCGTTTACTTCATATTAATATTAAAATTAGAGATTAATTAGAATAGACTGACAATGTAAAACAACTTTACACCATCAATCAATTAAATTCATCTAATTAGACACATCATCTTAAGTGTTATGAGTGTTAAAAATGGAAAAAATCAAATAAAATCTTTGCTAATAATTGTCTTCTACCCACGTTTTTTAATTTGGACATTTGATTTAGCCATTTTTAATCTTCATTATGATTTTGCATTCTTTCACCCTGGCAAACCTTGTCTTCATATTCTAATTTTGCAGACCTTTGTTCATGTATGATCCGTGAAGTCTTCTGGAGTTGCAAAACTCAACAAGTAACTTTTTGGTTTTTAGAACCATCAAGAAATCATTTAACATAGCACAAATTAAACACATGAATGTCATTAAAGCGGTTATGAAGGATGAAGATTTCGAGTCAATTTATTTGAGTACATTTACTTATGAGGTTGCTTGTTTTTCAATGGATTGATATACGTTGGTTAAGTTTTGATATGTGGATCATTTGGTTAATGTTATGTTTTTTGCTTCCTTTTATTCGTTAGTAGTTATTTTTCCATTTTGTGAAAAATTGTTGACGGGAAATAGATAATTGGAATACTCTGACGGAGTAAAGAAATTTTACACCGTCAACCAATTAAAATCATTCTTTAAGACAAATCAGCTTAAATGTTAAAAAGGGGGAAAATCAAATAAAATTTATACTAATAAATGCTATAACCCACATTCCTTATTATTCTAAAACCCTTGTTCCCCGATAAATCAAATCAACAGGGTAACAAAGCTTGTTTTGATTTTCCTTCAAAAAAAAAAAACTTGTTTTGATTATTAGTCAGAAGAAAAAAAAACCTTGTTTTGATTATAAACTACTACAACATCGTTTACCTGTCCTTAACCTTCTCCTACCACTGCGCCTAGTTCCCATCAAAGCACAAATCATCCAAGGAAATCAATTTTCGTGCAAAAAACTCATCACACTATAGTAATAGTTTCTATGATTATCGATTTTCTTATTCAATTTCAGTGATCAATTTCCTTTCAATTTTTTCAAAATAAACAAAATTGATTTTGTCGTTATAAGTTTGCTTGATTTCGTTGGTCTCGTTGGTCTCTTTCTTGTCTCAATCATCAGTGTTCTAGTCCCCTTGTAATTCTCATTAGTGCAGCAGATTTAACAAAAGAGAAATGATATTTGTACATCCACTTTTTAACAACTTTTTGACCACTTTCTCTCACTACAGCATTTATTGTCTTCGGCAACAATGGAAAATTGTTGCCAGAACTATGAAAAACGTTGCCTAAGAGTATAGGAGACGTTTTTCAGGTGTCTCCTATACGAGCGTAGCCTATTGTCTAAGGCGACGTTTTTTATGCCTCTTTCGGCACACTATTCATAAACGTTGCCTAAACTATGGGAAAAGGGGACGATTTTCCCAGCGCACCTAAGGAGACGCTTTTCAAATGTGGCCTCAGAGTTAAACAATGAGCACAATCTTAAAACGTCCCCATAGCTTCGTTTTTTTTTTTTTTTGAGAGAAAACGTCCCCATAGCTTATAGCATAAATTTTTTAAAATAAAAAATATATAAATATATGCTTAAATTGTAATTTTTTTTATAGATTGGTAGTTTGAATGTTATCATAGTTTCAGACATTTTTTTACAACCATCATCCTAGGGAAAACCTTGATATGATGAATCATAATAAATATTATTATAGGCTCACACATTATAGGTTGGAAAGGATTTCAATCCCACATGAGATAGTGATGCAAACAAGTAATATATTTTAGAACATATTGGTTCCACTTAATAAATTACATTCAAGGAATATATATCACACCAAGTATTGCTTACAAAATAACTTTTAACAACAAAATACAAACAAAGTCTAATATCTTTAACGTGAAAATGACAATCTTTACTTGACCAATAATTTCTTCATCAACCTTAGAACAATATCAATAGGAAAACTTTAATCTCACTAGTCCGTGCTTGATTCCCTGATAAAAAACATCCAAAGCGCTAAACCAAAATAAGTGCCTGTGATGAAACATGAAGAATATTCAGAATATTCGAAAATGAATCTTCTTTCATGATTTTTTTACATAATAAGAAAAGTAAACTTGAAGAGAGAACTTACAACTAGCATTGACATAACAAATTAGTATTGACATAACAATTAGTAAACTTGAAGAGAGAACTTACAAATTAGTATTGACATAACTTGTAGTGTCTTCCTTTTTCTCTCTCCATTGTTTTGGACCAATGAAAAGAGAAAAAATGAAAGTTGTCATTAAAGTTGTCCAAAATGGTTATACATATATCACCACTCTTAACAAAATTCAATTGCAACATATAAAACTCATCAAGCCTTTTAATTCTCATTAGTGCATCAGATCGAACAAAATTCAATTGCAACACATAAAACTCACCAAGAATTGATTTTAATTGGTGTCCTCTTGGTTATGTCATTTATTAGTATAGATTTTATTTTATTTTTTCCTTTTTAACGTTTAAGCTTATGTGTCTTAAAGAATAATTTTAATTGGTTGACCGTGTAAAATTTCTATACTCTGTCAGAGTATTGCAATTAAACTCAAGATACTATTCTTAAAGGATATATATATATATTATAGTCTTTAAAGCAATTTTTTTCTCAATCATTATTTATAAAGATCATATGTGAAGTTATTCCTAAAGAACTAAATATTTAATATTAAAAGGATTTCTTGAAGAATAGATTTGTATTGATCAATGCTTTTGAATATTTGTTATATAATTATTGAAGAGGTAAATAAAAGAAATTATATTCAAGCATCCTTGTAGTATTGCTCTAGGTAATATTTCCACCATTTATATTTATGGTAGAATTTCATAACGTGTGATCTTTATTGATCATCGTTTATGAAGATTTGATGTGGAGTTACCGAAGAACCACACCTTTAAAACATGATAGCAATTTATAAGATCTATTGATCTTCGTATTAGTTTAGAATAATTATGAAGATTTGATGTTGAGTTCCTTAAGAACTACACCCTCCGGTCACTATTATAAGCAAAAATCAACATTTTGGATTCATTAATTTAATGATGTATGTGGTCTATAATAAAGACCACATACGTCATTAAATGAATGAACCTACAATATTGTTTTTTGCTTATAATAGTGACCGGAGGATGTACACATTCAGACTATGATAGAAATATAAAATATATTCATCTTTGTATTAATTTGAAGAAGAAAAAGAAGGAAAAGACATGAGATAATATGAGTATTTTATACCAGCCAAATATGCTCTTGAAGTAGCATAATTGAGAAAACTATTATGAATACTCGTGTCAAGCACGAGCTAGAATTTTGTGATACTTAAAATATTAAGTGAAGATTTAATATCATTCTCATTACCCTAGTTATTCAATTCATGTGCAACCACTCCCCCAATCTTCAAATACCCTTTGAAGTTGGTGCTTCTTGAAGTCTATGAATCCCTAATCACTTGTGCAATCCTTAAAGCTCTTCACTCGAACTCTTCTTTGCTACGTCTAGTGGTTGGATCCCCTTCAACTCAAGAACTTTAGAAAGAACCCCTAATACCCTTGGAGGTGGAATAAAATTACTCAATTCACTTTAGATTCTTGATTTCCAATCAATATCCTTGAAAGCAATCAACTTACAATCCCTATAGCAATCTAGAAATCTATGACTCAAAGGAGCACAATAATTATGAGAAAAGTGTTTAATCTGAAAAACAATTGGAGATACGAGTATATATAGGAAAGGGTCGCAAAAGCAATATTTTGGCCAAAAACAACATAATGAATCGATTCACATAATGTGTGATTCGATTCAGACAGTTAAAAGACAAGCAAGATGAGATATGAAGATTGATACGATTCAGACAAAAAACGAATCAAATCATATTGCCCAGGATGAAGGTTGATTAGATTCATGAATGATATGATTCCTCAATTCATGAATCAATTCAAGTTTCATAAATACAGAAAAATGGTAGAGAGTTCAATTGATATGGTTCAAATAAATGTGAATCGAATCAAACTAGTAGAAACAGAGTTTTGCCAAGAGAAAATGACATTTCTATATGTGTATACCACTCTAGACACAATGAATCATTAGGACACATGAGAGGACAATTGCTAGGTGCTTTAACGTGATTCTAGCCTATATCAATCAACAATATAACATCATCAAATGAACAATCTAATAAACAATATTACCTATCTAACAAACATCATGAAAACAAAGCCCTAAAGCTACATATGACTTCAACTAATTAGTTAGCAGATCAAGCAAATGGGTTACTGGGTTTGTGAAAACCCAATAACACGTGACTTGGAGAGCATACAATCGTTTCTATAAATAGAGGCATTGTGTGTGTGTGTGGAAGTAACAGTTGCTACAAACCATTTTTTTCTTCTAACCCTAACCGCCCCTCTATCTTCTCTCTAAACCTCCATCTCAAGACAACTAGCACTGTGTGTAACACCCCGTTTTCCCAACATAAAATTTCATAACAAATAATCATAGTTTTTTTCCCACATAAACGGAATGCTACACTTCTTAAAAATCATAAATGGAATAAATAACAATTTATCCTTCATAAATTGGTCAACATAAATATTCAAAACTTCGCAGCGGATTTTAATTCAACAATATAATTAGTCTTGGCACGAAGGCCTCATCAAAACATCTCGTAATAATCCAAAAACTAAATCATAGTCATGTAAAATCATAAGCAATACGTAAGGAATAGAAAATAGCCACAAAAGTTCCCATCCTGTTACGTGTCAGAGCACCTAAAGACACAGTGAGAGATAGCCACTCACCACAGCAATCAACAGCTACTTATTCTCGATCACCTGCAAGTTACTCATATGAAGAGCAACATTTCTAAGCAGAAGCGGTGAGATTCACAAACAATAATGTTAAGCATATAATTCAACAATTATATTTAACAACATAAACATCATCAACATATCTTAACAATGGTCATGTAGCATCATTATCATCATCAAAATCAACTTCATAATCAACATCAATATCAACTTCATAAATCAACTTAACAACTTGACTCGACAATGCAACTTAACTCGACTATGCAACTCTATCATTTTACTCATGCATGTGGTACCATTCTAGGGCTTAAGCCCTTGTCGCTTTTGAGCATAAATATACTCCTAGGGCATGAGCCCTCATCGCTATTAAGCAAAAGCTCCTAGGGCATGAGCCCTTGTCTTTATTGAGCAAAAGCTCCTAGTGCATGAGCCCTCGTCTTTATTGAGCAAAAGCTCCTAGGGCATGAACCCTCGTCTTTAAATGAGTATGCATGGACTCAACATCTTACAACTTAGACAACATGAACGTCTTATATGACTCCAATAATTTGGATCAACATCTCACATCTTAGACCGACACATGCAGCTTTAATCAATAGTAAACAGCAACATGGCAGCACATCAATAATCTCAAGATATAACAATGTCAAAATCTAATCATCGTCTCAAAACATCACTTATAATTCACATAATACATATACGATTATATATATAATCAGTAACAATATTAAATCATATTATAACAACTTCACAGATCATCATTTATTCAAACATCAACAATTCATCATATAACATCATATTCAAACATCAACAATTCATCATATAACATCGTATTCAAACATCAACAATTCATCATGCGTTTTTGTAAAAACATAATAAATTATACATAACATATTTCCATGTCAAACTAAGGATACTACAAAGATATCACAATTGTCAACAACTTTCATGTTTATACCAAAGACCAATTTAAAACAGAGACGTGTGAAAAAGATGCAAAAACATGAAACAGAGAATGCTGTCACCGTACAATTTCGCTAAGACCTCCTTGGAGTATTTTCATCATAACTCAAAAACTAAAAGTCATTTTTACGTTAAACCAAAGCCACTGGAAAACTAACAAAATTATCTAAAACTTTCATGTTTACTCCCAGGGCCAATTCTGTACCGATCAATACTAGTTTTCGTTTCAAATTTGAAAAAGTTGTCCAGAAAGTCCATAAAAATTCACTGTGACCTACGTGCAGTAATTTGACCATAACTCAAGTTCTATAAATCGTTTTGATGTCAGACCAATGACATTAGAAAACTGGCATCCATACCTACAACTTTTGTGTTTACATCTAAGACCAATTATGTACTGATCAAATACCAGTTTTCATTTCAAATTCGAAAAAGTTATGCTAACAGTCCATAAAAATTTACTGCGACCTACGTGCAGTAATTTGACCATAACTCAAGTTCTATAAATCGTTTTTGACGTCAGACCAACGACATTAGAAAGCTAACATCCATACCTACAACTTTCATGGTATCACCTAAGACCAATTCTGTACTGATCAATACAAATTTCTATTTCAAAATTCGGGACAGAGATAAGAAAAAATCAGGAAAAGCAACTTATATTATACAAACTTCACATTCATTCAAAATCATCACAAAATCGAAATCGCAGCCTCTCTTGTCCTCTTCTCTTCACTTGACTTTTCTCCCTTTTCTCCAAAACTGATCATACGTTAAAAAGTTTCTAACCTAGCTTCTCTCCTATTCATTCTATCTTCTTCCTCTTTCTCCCCCAAAATTCTCTAAAACCTCAAAACAACCCATCATCTTATTATTTATTTTATTTTCAAATCTTATTTTATTAAACAATAAAGTAAGCCACAACACCTCATAAAATCTCTAAAATCACATAAATCCCGTAAATCTTATAAATATATTCTATACTCCATAAAATAATCAAATAATCAAAACGGGCGTTACACTGAGAGTGGAGGAAACTGCTCGAGTAGGCTGAGTAAAGGTACTTCCATTTGAGTGGAGCTTGTGATCAATTTTAGAAATATAATATCAATAGAATTGCACTAAAAGAGGTAATACTTATACCCTGGTCATGTTCATTCATAAGAATCCATTGTAAGGAATTTTTTTCTATTTTATCCATTGCATATTCTGTTTTAAGTTTTTTAATTACCCTTCAATTAATCTATATGGATTTTTAGACATAAAGAAAAATCTGACGGTTAATTTGAGAGGCATAAATCTCGATTCGTAGGAGTGATGACAGGTCATCTTACGTTATTCTTAGCATGTTTTTCAGTTATTTTAATTAGGTTTTAGCAGCAAAAATGAGGAGTATTAGAACGATTGCCTATGATTTCAGGACTTTTGTAATGTTTTCTATATTAGGGTCTGTAATTCTAGTGTTCCCGAAACATAGCAATTTTAGGGGGTTTTCGAAGTAATCACGAAGAAATCATGCAAATCGGAAAATCAAGAACATCCGAAGAATTACGAAGATTCAAGGAAACCAAGAATGAAGATTCAAGAGGCCTAAGAAAACTTACAAATGGGAGGAGCTCTGTACCCAAGTCCTGAGGCAAGTTATTTGAAGACGAAAACTTAAAACAACAGAAAATCAGAGAATTTAGGCCAAAGAAAGAGATGCAATGTGCCTAGCACATGGGAAATATGCCTAGAATATGCAGAAGCATCCATGCGCCTAGGTCACATGTTCGTGCGCCTAGGGCATGGGTTTGTCCCCTCTCTCATGCGCTAGGCAAACTAGCAATGTGCCCCGTGCATATGAAAATGTGGGGCACAAACGTCTTTTCCTGTTCTTATTTTGGGTAAAGCCCGCACTTTTAGCCTAAACCCAGGTAGAAACTCTCACTATAAATATTAGCCTTCCTCATTTAGAATTTTTTGTTCAGAACTGTGGCAGTTCAAGAGGAAGGCAACTTTGGAGCTTCAGGAGAGTTATTATCTTCTCGTTTATTTTCTAAGGTATGTTTTTATCATTAGTAATTTATTTTTAGTTACCATGTGTAGCTAAATTTTTTTAGGTTAGAGTTATAAGATGAACCTCTTTATATTTTTCTTGGATATTTATTTAATATAATATGTTGTTTTTTTTTTTTATTTATCCTTTTGTTTGTTATTATGTTTTATTAGGATATAGTTTTATTTCTGTGAGAGGTCCAACCCTAGATTAGGTACTTAGGTTGTGACAGGGCCTAATATTGCTATTACTAACTGGATGCTTATATCTTGATATTTATATCTTTTTACTGATAAATATCTGTCTAGGAAGTAAGTGATTATTAACTAGCCAAAGATACCATAGGAATTGTTCTTAGACATAGGTACCCAGTGGCTAGAAACCATTCGGTCGTGTGGTGCATTACCGAAGCTAGGAATTAACTTGTTAGTAATTAGGGAAACAAGCACCTAATAACCTAATAAGACCATTCTCTTGAAACCCTTAGTAAGGTAGACGTAGATTAGGGCTGCCCGTTTGTAGAACTACTAAGTACGCGTAGAGTGAGTGTGCTATGAGTGTCCTAAGATTCATAGATGGGCAGACCTATGGGAACCTTGGCCTTCATTGCCTTGGGAAACACTGGCAAACCAACATAAAGTTTTTGTTTTAATTACCTTTGAATTAGCAAGAACCCGCACGTAAGGATCAACGTGCGATCTGCAGGTGCAGCTAGCCATCGAAGGGAAATGCCTAATTAGGTACCTAGTGGCGAAAACCCATTGGGTCAGGTAGTGCCCTACCTGTTTAAGAAATGAGACATTTGTATTACTTTTTATCAACAACAAATATACATAGGGGATTCAAAGAATCATAACCGCTGCTTATTTTTCTGCAACCAAAAAGAGGTAAACTCGTTTGTTGCGAACATATAAAAATTGCAACTTAACTTATATACCATCAAACTTACAAAAATAAGTAACGAGAATGGTTCGGACGAAAGGACAATCCCTATTGATACGATACTCTACTTATCACTTTATTACTTGATAAAAACGAATGGTACACTTTCGATTAAAAACTGTTATATCATCAAGGAGATGGTGCAGGTCAACAGATTGGTGTGGATTATGGAGGACCTTTCAACCCGTTTGTTAAATTGGCGACCATTCAAATCGTTCTCAGTCTTGCTCTCTCAAAAGAATGGCCTATTCACCAGTTATATGTCAAAAATGCTTTCCTACACGTTGAACTCAAAGAAACAGTCTACATTTATCAACCGTTGGGGTTCAAGGATCCAAGTCGTCAAGATCATATCTTCCTTCGGAAAAATCATTATATGGCCTCAAGCTAGCTTCTAGAGCATGATACAAACAATTTCATGATTACGTTTTATCGATTGGTTTCTCCCAAAGCAAGTCGACAACCATCTTTTCATCTATCGGAAAGACAATACTATAGCTTATCTTCTGATATATGTTGACGACATCATTCTTACCACTTCTATTGATGCTCTTCACACATCTATTATATCTCTTTTCAACTCTAAAATTACAATGAATATCTTGGGACCACTCACTTATTATCTCGGCATTTCAGTAATGCGACATTCAAGTGGCAGATTCTTATATGAGAAAAAATACGTAGTAGTCGTCCTTGAATGTGTTGGTATGTCTTCTTGTAAGTCATTTCATACCACAATTGACATGAAATCGAAACTTATTACCACAATCGACACTCAATATGTGGATCTATCCCTGTATCGCACCCTTACAAATACTCTCTAGTATCTCACTTTTACAAGACCAAATATTTCATACGTGGTCCAACATATATGTTTATTTATGCACAATCCAATGGAAGTTCACATGCAGGCTTTTAGGAGCATCTTGTGTTACATCAAAGGCCCTATCAATTGTGGACTACATTTGTATCCATCACCTGCCACATCATTAATAGCATTCACCAATGATGATTGGGACTACTTCCCAGAGACCCAACACTCCACCTTCAATTACTTTTTCTTACTTGGTGACAACTTACTCTCATGTTCTCCGAATCGCCAGCCCACATTATTACGCTTCTGTTTTGAGGCTGAATATTGTGGCATTGCAAATGTGGTATTTGAATCTTGTTTGTTACGTAATTTGCTTCTTGGAATACATTGCCTGATTCACGAAGCTACCATGGTTTGTTGCGATAATTTCAGGTCAATATATCTATCTGGTAATCTCATTTAACATAAATCGACCAAACACATTGAGATGAACATTCATTTCGTCCATGAAAAAGTGGAATGTGGTCAGGTTCGTGTTCTTCATGTCCCCTCGCCTTATCAAATTGCAGATATCTTTACCAAAGGTCTTTCCTTGGTACTCTTTCAAGATATAGGGGACAATCTTAGCGTAGGATATTCTCCTGCTCAGACTATGGGGGTATGATAGAATATCAACAAAATATCTTTATTATTGATGTAAATATTATTAGTCGTTATTAAGTAAGTCAATGTTTAGCTTTTATGAGCCATGATTAGCTACTGTTTCTTAACTTACCAATGCTTGTATATAATCATTTGATCATGTCAAATAATAATCATTCAATATATTTCTTATAGATAGGAATCATTATCTAGCTTTACATAACCCCTCTTGCGCTCATTTAATTTTCATTCGAATGATTCTAATTTTCATGACGTCTATTATGTTTTATAATGGTGCCAATTGCCATATTTGCATATATCTGTTTCAATGTTTTACAGCATATCATAATGACTTTTAAAAATGAAAGAGTTAATGCCACCGAATATATATATATATATATATATATATATATATATATATATATATATATATATATATATAGGGTTATGTTACAAGACACCCTTTGGTGGTGTCTTTTATCAAGCAACACCTTAAGGTGTGATTTTCACTTTTTAGTTATAACTTTGCTAAAAGACACCTTCATAAAAGTAAGTTGGTGTCTTTTCGCAAAAGTTCATAGAGTAACTTGATAAAAGACACCTACACAAAAGGTGTCTTCTATCATAGCCCATATATATATATATATATATATATATATATATATATATATATATATATATATATATAAAGAATTAGAGAACGAGTAATGGATGATTCATAATATTACTAGGAATGTAACAACATAAACATATATTAAAGTTCCACACCCATTTACATGCATCAGTTATATCTAAGAAATCCAACTCATCGATTGGAAATAAAGATTATTTATTTAAAGTAGATGATGCATCATATCATGGATGTAGATTTTATGGACATATCAATATCAAGCTATCTCAAGCATGGTCAAGAAGTCCTTTGGGACTGTAGATTTAGAAGCAATCTTCAAGAAATCTTCTCCCTCAGATAAAGAGGCAACACACAAACCATAATCAACATTAGGACTAGGATGACGAGCGCAGAAGCTCCCACGTCCCTTCTCTTTGCATTCCACATGAGACTGACAAAACATAGTATTTTTCCCAGGTATCTTCACAAGATCTTTATATGATGCAGGTTGGCAATCATAACCGAAACAAACACAACCTACACCGCATGTTCCGGAATAATATTCACAAAGAGCTATATAACAACGGCTTGCTTCTACTTTATTCATCGGGAGAATTACTGCAAATGAAGTTGCCAATTAAAGTTGATATTTTAGCTAGAATGAAACTCTTTCATTTTAATACTGTTCCTTTTACTTTTACATTTTCCATTCAAACTTTATAGGGTTAAGAAACTAGAATTTGATTGTACATAAAAAAAAAAAAAAAAAAAAGTCTTACATTCACTACTACAAAATACCCTCTTTAATAGCACTTATTTTGGCTCTTAATAGCGCTTCTCAAGCGCTAAGAAAGCCCCCGCTATAAAAGGTCAGGAGCCTATAATAGCGCTTTCCAAACGCTATTAAATAGCAACACATCAATAGCGCTTTCAGAAAAGCGCTAATATAGCCTTATTCTAGTGCTATTAAAGTAGCTTTTCTAACAGTTGTTTCTTAGCACTTTCTGAGAAGCGCTATCGTAGCCTTTCTACTCAAATAGGGGTTTCTTAGCGTTTTACTGAAAGCGCTAATAAAAGTTGCGTTATTTTTTATTTTTATTTTTAAATTTGTAACCAAAAATGCTATAATAAAACGCTATAATAAGATACTATAAGATCCTGAAATATGAATATAGCAAATTACATTCATGATAAGCTCATTACAAATTGATCATAAACTTAATTATGAATGTCATAATACTAGTCAATCCACAATTGCCAATAAAAAAAACTCCTAAAAGCAACCACAGTTACCAACAAAAAAAACACCTAAATTTAAGAGGACTCGTGACAAGCTATATAGTCCAGCACAACCAATTACGGTTTAAGTCTATTAGCAATATAGTCTCCTGTGTCATATAATATGAAACGAAAAATTAATTAACATAGAATTTCCAGCACAACCAATTACGATTTAAAATAACTCGATTAAAAAATGCAAATGAAAATTGTTGGAAATGAAAATGAAACTCACTAAGATACTCAACCATAAAGCTTGCCCATTCCTTAGTAGTAGTTTTGAAATTATTTCTATAAGTTCTCACTAATGGTCTCACTAACATTGCATATTATCTCTTAATACTCATCTTCATCCTAGATTTAGTAAGGGTCCCCAATATGTGTATCAATCTTGGCCAGAATATATTAGTACAACCACAATCAACAATTTAACTACTTATGACCACAATACACAAAAACAACGTTTTCTTACTGTTATTGAAGGAAAACAGAGACAACGGCGGCTACCACGACGGATGCTCCTTGAAGGAAAGCAGAATCTATAAGCAGCAGCTATAAACAGTTAGAAGCTATAAGAATTAAGAAAAAACAATTGAAACATAGAAGTCTAGTGATTTGATCTCAATAAAATAAAAATCAGAAAAATAAAATAATAAACTAAAAAAATAAAGGGGTTTCGATTTTCAAAGGAAGGGCTGAACTTGAACTGCAACACAAAAACAAACATTGAGCGATTTTGAGGAAGCTATGAAATGAAAAAAATCGAAACTAAGTTCACTGTGGGACAATTAGAGTGTTTTCGCATTTATTTGGAACTGAAAAGGTTTGTCTAGGGACTTCGGGGAGTATTCTAGTTTACTAAATTTTGTGGCAAGGGTAACTAATGATCTAACATAATCAATAGAATGGAGAGGTACATTTAGTTGGACACCATACCTGCTGACACGAGCACAAAAGTCTCAAAAAGTATATAGCAAAATGAGAAATAAGAAAGAAAGTGAGAACGTGTTCCAGGATAAACAATGTGACAATTAGACAATTCTCTAATCTTTTCATCTATTGCCTACAATTACAACCAACAATAATAACCAAACATGTCATGATTTATTAAGAGTGGCAAGTAAAAATATTAACTAGTAGAAGCTAAACATCATATAGAAACAAAGATAATGCATTCAAAATATAAAAATGGCTAAAACTTCAACAAGATAATATCATATTTTTTTACAAAATTTAAACTGGCCAACTATACATATATAGAAACAAAGATAATGCATTCAAAAATATAAAAAAGATCAGACCAGCTACACATGTAGAAACAAAGATAATACAATAAAAAAAATGACTGATCAGACCAGACAAGACCGACAAAAAATTCATTCAAAATTAAATCTTGCCTTGTCTATTACTTTGCAATCAGTTGGAGTACCTGGTACCCCTTGTACTCCATTTTCTTAATATACATGATTCACCATCATAAAGAAAGTAAGATGGATCTGTAGGCCCAATAGGCTCTTAATAACTTGCATCGGAAATTTACTCATATCCAAGTTAGAAATCTTTTGCATTGCTATTTCAGAACTTATTCTGATTGTGTACGTTTGTTTTTCAATTACAGACAACCCTCTGATTGTGTAAGTTTGTTTTTCAACTACAGACGACCCTACAATCTAAAAATAGCTCACTCTCTTTCATGTTAGTGTCATGTACAAAACTAAATTCAGATTTCAAGTATGTATAGCATCCTCATGGTCACAAAAACAGCTTAGAATACTCATTTTATTGACAAATAATATAAATATATAGAAATTCCAAGAATTGAATTCTTCGACCCAAGTATCATACTTTTCAATTAAAACCAAGAATTCCTAATCACAAAGACAAATTGCTCATCATACCTTACATCACTTTCTCTTTTAGTTCCAAATGTCCTCAATTGGAACTCCTCTCTGATTCTAATTTCATCAATAAGTTGAAAATAGAATGAATATCTTTCCCAATCCCCCTTCACAATGCAGCCAGGTTCACCAAGATGCAAGCAATTGTTAAATGAACATTTTGCAGACTCATTTCCATCGAGCATTTTCCTGATCTGAATAAGGGAAACAGAATAAAACAATTATTCAAACCGGAAAAACTGTGAATAGACTAGATATAGTTGGATATAACTTAAACAAACTAACTTCGGGAAAAGTTTGTGCAAGAGATTGCTTTGTCACTTTCAATAAACTAGGCTGGTTAAATCCAGGAGTATCAGCAAGATAACCCCCTCCAGATAAAGGAAGCATAGAGACATGTCGAGTCGTATGCTTCCCTCTGCCGCTTCTTGTTGAAACTTCTGCAACTCGCTGGTCGTCATACCACTTGCTACCTAAAATCTGAGAAACAATACAGGTACACAGGTGAAACAAATACCAGAGTCATACGCGTAGTAAAAGACATGAAAAGTCGAGAGAAAGAAACGCACAGGTTCAAACCAATTCCCCCCATCTGCAGTATCACAAGCACGAGGATTGCTTCTAAGGGCGTTGATCAAATTAGACTTCCCGACTCCACTAGGACCAACAACCACTGTTGTTTGATCTCTCAATTGGAACGCGAGAAGATCAATGTTATGTCCGGATTCAACACTGCAAAAAATTAGCTCGTATCCCCAGCCACGAAACCTAGCCTTCCAGGAATCCATGGTCTATACAAGAGTGAAAACAACTACTTCACATCAGAAAATAATCACAACTGGATTCCAAGTTAGAAACATAACAAATAAAAACTACAGTAGTTACAAACTTCAAAGAAATTGATTAATACCGAACTTGAACAAACTTTTCAACAAACTCTTAAATTTAAAGGAAAATAATTGAAAAATAGCCCAATGATACTGAATATTTAAAATAATAATTGCACCTAAAACGAATCAGTTTTTCCCCGTCAAATTATTTAAGAAGCTCATTTATGTAACATATCTAGCACACCTTCAACGCATAAAAGCATGTTTGTATTAAGAGCCAGTACTTATCTCAATTGAAAAAGGACCTCCTTGGATTTACTTATTTGAACTTATCTACCAGCATATTTACTTATAAAACTATTTTGAAGAACTTGTGAAAACAGCTTATGACATTTCAACTTCTTTTCATGAATTCTCCAAGATAGCTTATGGAAACAGCTTATATAAAGAAACATTTTAACTTATTTTATCCATATCCAAACACTAGAAACACTATAACAAAAAAATTAATCAACAACTTAATGAGCAAATCTACAAACACTAGAAACAAAGTTCAAATATCCCAATACATTGATCATCCAAATTGTCTATTTTAAATTTAAAGAGGGTCTCATCGGTTCTAAAGATCATTGCCAATGTGTCCTGTAAACTTAAAAAACTACCTATTATCAACCAAATGTCTACAATTACAAACACAAAAACTACCTATAACAACAATAAACAATTTAACTTAGCCAATGAACACATAACCAACTATTTCATTCAACAGAACCCAATAAAATCTCATCCATTAACAAAAAATATTTTAAAATACGATAACCATATGTCACAAACATAATATAAAAGAGCAAAATAATTCAACTTGATCAATGATTATATGAAATAGTACCTGACAAACAAAATAATACCGATTTATAAAGGACAAACAGAGACAATGGCGGCGGCGGCGGCGACGGATGCTCTTGTCTTTATGAAATAGGAATTGAAATGAGTGGGGTTTTGGTTCTTCAGATCTGTGATAGAACAGTTTAGGTTTTGTGGTATTTGAAGAGTTTGGGTTTTGGGGTTTTGATGGTGTACGATCTGGGACGTTGATGAGAGTGACAGTGAAGAGTTTGGGTTTTGGGTTCACGATTGGGGTGTCGATCCAGGTAGGTGTGAGGTTCGGTGAGGAGAAGGGTTGATGGTGTGAGGTGAGGGTTCATGGAGAAGAGATTGATGGTGTCTTTTGATGAAGGAGTTCGGTGATGGAGGAGAAGCAGGAACGTAAGTACTTCGTCGGTGATGGAGAAGTTCAGTGACGGAGGAAAGAAATATTGTGCACGATGGAGAAGCAGGAAGCCTTATGTTCTTTTTTATTTTTTGTTTTACAAAAAGAGGGTCATGTTCTTTTTGTTTTGTTCTGTGGGCCCAGGTTAATCCCTTTGTGCGCGAAAAAGAAAATAGTCCGCCTATTTTTAATTTTCATTAAGCTCAAACAATAGCGTTTGTGTAAAAACGCTATCTATACCCCCTCCAACAATAGCGCTTTCTGAAAAGCGCTATTAGTGCGAACCAAAATAATAGCGTTTATAGAAAAGCACTATCAAACCCAGTTTTTAACATGTTTTTTTTAGCGCTTTCTGAAAAGTGCTATAACTGGTCTATGAGTTGCATTTTCAATAGCATTTATCCATAAGCGCTATTAAACTTGTGCTATTAAAAGCCAAAATTGTGGTAGTGATTGAAAACATCATTTGTATACTTTTAAAACTTTTTTGACCACACAAGTTTTAAGATATTCATATTATATATGTTTCTTTAAAAAATGTCTCAGAGACGCTAGTTAGCATTTTCCAAATTTAAATTTTCATTAAATCAAAATTCATTTGAAATTAAATTAAATTAGATTATTAAATTGTTAAATTTGGTGAATAAACAAAAATTGTAAATAAAGAGTTTCCGTGAAAAGAAAAATTGGAAGAAGAAAGTAAGGTACATCAAAACTTCATATTCCTTTTTATCATAGATTTAGTACGGTGGATCCTTAATAATTTTTTGATCAAGTAGTCTAGTGGCTACAACTCACACATTTTAAATGTGGAGAAGTGGAGGTGCCCGGGATTCGAACCCCAACCTATGTATAAAATATGCAATATCTCTACCAATTAACTGAGCTAAGTTAACTGGGATAGATCCTTAATAATTAAAAAAAAAAATTGGGATAACTTTCTTCGTCTCCATTCTTTTATTTAACAAAAACAATAGAGATAGGAGAGGGAGGGAGGGAGGGAGGGAGGGAACGGGAGAGAGAGAGAGAGAGAGAGAGAGAGAGAGAGAGAGAGAGAGAGAGAGAGAGAGAGAGAGCGAGTGTGTGTGTGTGCAATGAAAGTATGTTAAAGAGACAGTTGTCCAAAAGATCTAAAAAATATTATTTCTCATATGATTGATTAATTTCTTAATTCTAAAATATGATTGGAAATGCACGTTAATGGTGATAAAGATGGTTAAAATACATACTCAATGTAGCGAGAAAGAACACTGCTAAAGGAGTGAGCTTAAGATAAGTCATTGCTTGATGGAAAGAAAGAACCAGCTACGATTGTTTGTTATGAGAGCTTATATTAGCTTCTTGCTGCATTTGGTCGTTATTGCGTGCAGGAATTTATAGAGTCATCCTCGTGGCTTTTTCACGTGTCTGCCCTACATGTGAGTTTTTATTACCAACCTGCCCTACATGAGAAATTAAATACCAATTTGCCCTAGTTGAGTTTTTGAAGCATGAGTATGCCAAATCATATGGCGCACTCATGAATGCGACATGGCAACGAGTTTGCCAATTGAAATGGCGGACTCGTGAAGAGCTTTTTCTTTTTGTCTTTCGTTTTTTTTCTTTTTTTTTGTTGTGGTTTTGTACAATTTTTTTTTCAATTTTAATTATTAAAACCTAAAAACTTAAATTAAAAATATTTTGAAAATAGACTAATAAACTTCATAATAAAATATAACAACAATAATATTTATTACATTAAAAGATAGCACAATATAAAATATCAATTACACTAAAGTAACTACTTTTGTCTAGTAAGAGGACAATTTTTTCGTGAGTGTCCGGTCTCACGACACATTCCACATTTTCTACTAGCGCCAATATATTGCTACTATATAATATTGTATTAGTATATTACTGTGTATGAGGAATGCTAGCAACACTCTCTTTTGAGCACTCTCTCTAGCACTCACTCTTTTATTGGATGAAATCAATGTATGTCTCATCACTTTATGTGGGTTCCATTTCCAAAGTGTAGGTCTCACATTGATTTCACCCAATGAAAGAGTGAGTGCTAGAGAGAGTGCTCAAAAGAGAGTGTTGCTAGCATTTCTCTACTGTGTATAATTGCTGTATATGGCAACCACTATCACTAGTCACTAGTAATAGGGAGGTCTGCTATTTCGTCTTATAGTGTGGCAACTACTATCACTATATATTACTCTCTCCATTTTAAAATGAGTGTCGCTTTAGCCAATTGCACATGGATTAAGGAATGGAACGAAATAATCATTAGACATAACACATTTACTAAACTGCCCTTACTTTATAAGAATTAGACAAGCTTAAAGTTGCATTGAAAATTGTGTGAGAGAAAAGTTTGAGTATTTATTGAGGGTAAAGTTGGAAAAAAAAAATTAAAGTTGTATTGGAAATGTAAAGTGACATTCATTTTGAAACAAATTTTTTTGGCGAAAGTAACACTCATTTTAAAACGGAGGGAGTACTATATAACATAATCTTTCTTTCAATTTGTCAAAAAAAAAAACTTTCTTTCAAAAAAAATTTACTATATAATATAATTACATTAATAATGGCTGGGGTGGCAACTACCACCAATAATGTTTTTATATAATTTCTAGCTCGTTTAGCTCGTTTTAATGGAGCAAGGATTCTCTATTTGCTAAAGGTACATGTTTAAGGTTTTTATAAATCAGTAATGCTAACTTGTGTTTTTAAGATACATGTTAAGGATTTCATTAATGTTACATATTTATTAAAAAAATATTAATTTTCAATTTCTAGGAAAATAAATTGTCACAATTTCACAAAATTTCCACTCTAGGTTTCTTACAATGCGCCCTAAAGGCACAGGTTACCATTTCCCTTTACAAATAGCAAATATTTTATTGTAAAGGATTAATTTTGAATCTTTTGAACAATAAATTTACACAAGTTTCAAAAAGAAATCTCCATATTAAGTTCACTAACATTTGTCATTAACATTTATCTTAAGAGCACATGTTAGCATTTTTCTTAAAAATAAATGGAGATTGTCATTAAGGAAGAGATAAACACAAAATATTGGTGGTGGATCATATCATTAAATGAATCTCACTATCATTAATTACTAGTTACTAGTAATAGGGAGGTATGCTATTTCGTCTTATAGCGTGGCAACTACTATCACTATATATTACTCTCTCCGTTTCAACATGAGTGTTGCTTTAGCCAATTGCACAATTTACTAAACTGCCCTTACTTTATATGAAAAAGACAAGCTTAAAGTTGCATTGTAAATTGTGTGAGAGAAAAGTTTGAGTATTTATTGAGGGTAAAGTTGGAAGAAAAAAAATTAAAGTTGTATTGGAAATGTAAAGTGACATTCATTTTGAAACAATTTTTTTTTGCTAAAGTAACACTCATTTTGAAATGGATGGAGTACTATATAATATAATCTTGGCTTAATTTGATCCAATGGTCCCTCAAATAATTTCAAGTTTTCATTTTGGTCCCACAATTAATAAAATGTACCTTTTGGTTCTTTACTTTTTTCTCCGTTTGCCAAATAAATCCCAAGCTGTTATTGGAAATGTAAAGTGACATTCATTTTGAAACAATTTTTTTTGGCTAAAGTAACACTCATTTTGAAACGGAGGGAGTACTATATAATATAATCTTGGCTTAATTTGATCCAATGGTCCCTCAAATTATTTCAAGTTTTCATTTTGGTCCCACAATTAATAAAACGTACCTTTTGGTTCCTTACTTTTTTCTCCGTTTGCCAAATAAATCCCTAGCTGTTATGTTAAATCTCAAATGTCTATGATGGACTAACAGTTTGGATTTAATTGGCAAACAGAGGAAAAAGTAAGGGACTAAAATGTACGTTTTATTAATTGTGGGACCAAAATAAAAACTTAAAATTATTTGAGAGACTATTGGATCAAATAAGCCTATAATCTTTCTTTCAATTTGTCAAAAAAAAAAAAATCTTTCTTTCAGAAAAAATTACTGTATAATATAATTACATTAATAATGGCTAGGGTGGCAACTACCACCAATAATTTTTCTATATAATTGCTAGCAATAATGGCTGGGGTGGCAACTACCACCAATAATGTTTCTGTATACTCCCTCCGTTTTAAAATGAGTGTCGCTTTAGCCAAAAAAAATTATTTCAAAATGAATGTCACTTTCGGTTTTCAATGCAATAATAACTTTTTCTTTTCAATTGTACCCTTCAATTAATACTGTGTTACACTACTTCCAAAGTATTAACTTTTCTTTAATGAAAAACAAACCAATAGGTGGTTAGGATAATTTGGTAAAATTGCTATGACATTTGACTACTTTATTACATTCCTTAATTTGTGTGCAATTGGCTAAAGCGACACTCATTTTAAAACGGATGGAGTAATTGCTAGCTCGTTTAGCTCGTTTTAATGGAGCAAGGAGTCTCTATTTGCTAAAGGTACATGTTTAAGGTTTCTATAAATCAGTAATGCTAACTTGTGCTTTTAAGATACATGTTAAGGATTTAATTAATGTTACATATTTATTAAAAAAATATTAATTTTCAATTTCTAGGAAAATAAATTGTCACAATTTCACAAAATTTCCACTCTAGGTTTCTTACAATGTGCCCTAAAGGCACAAGTTACCATTTCCCTTTACAAATAGCAAATATTTTATTGTAAAGGATTAATTTTGAATCATTTGAACAATAAATTTACACAAGTTTCAAAAAGAAATTTCCATATTAAGTTCATTAACATGTGTCATTAACATTTATCTTAAGAGCACATGTTAGCATTTTCTTTAAAAATAAATGGAGATTGTCATTAAGGAAGAGATAAACACAATATTGGTGGTGGATCATATCATTAAATGAATCTCACTATCATTAATTACTAGTACTAGTAATAGGGAGGTATGTTATTTCGTCTTATAGCGTGGCAACTACTATCACTATATATTATTCTCTCCGTTTCAAAATGAGTGTTGCTTTAGCCAATTGCACACTTTGCTAAACTGCCCTTACTTTATATGAAAAAGACAAACTTAAAGTTGCATTGGAAATTGTGTGAGAGAAAAGTTTGATTATTTATTGAGGGTAAAGTTGGAAGAAAAAAAATTAAAGTTGTATTGAAAATGTAAAGTGACATTCATTTTGAAGCAATTTTTTTTGGCTAAAGTAACACTCATTTTAAAATGGAGGGGGTACCATATAATATAATCTTGCCTTAATTTGATCCAATGGTCCCTCAAATAATTTCAAGTTTTCATTTTGGTCCCACAATTTATAAAACGTACCTTTTGGTCCCTTACTTTTTTCTCCGTTTGCCAAATAAATTCCTAGATGTTAAGTTAAATCTCAAATGTCTATGATGGATTAACAGTTTGGATTTATTTGGCAAACAGAGGAAAAAGTAAAGGACTAAAATGTACGTTTTATTAATTGTGGGACCAAAATGAAAACTTGAAATTATTTGAGGGACTATTGAATCAAATAAGCCTATAATCTTTCTATCAATTTGTCAAAAAAAAAAAAATCTTTCTTTCAAAAGAAATTACTATTTAATATAATTACATTAATAATGGCTAGGGTGGCAACAACCACCAATAATGTTTCTATATAATTGTTAGCAATAATGGCTGGGGTGGCAACTACCACCTATAATGTTTCTATATACTCCCTCTGTTTCAAAATGAGTGTCGTTTTAGCCAAAAAAATTTGTTTCAAAATAAATGTCACTTTCGGTTTTCAATGCAATGATAATTTTTTCTTTTCAATTGTACCCTTCAATTAATACTGTGTTACACTACTTCCAAAGTATTAACTTTTCTTTAATGAAAAACAAACCAATAGGTGGTTAGGATAATTTGGTAAAATTGCTATGACATTTGACTATTTTATTCTATTCCTTAATTTGTGTACTACAGAAATGAGATTTCACATCGGTTGGAATTCACTTTTCACATCGGGTGGCGCCCGATGTAACTAAAGGTGATGTTGTAAGTCAACAGCTTTTCACATCGGGCTGGGAACCGTTGTGGTATGTGCTTTTCCACATCTGGCAGCCAATCACTGATTTGACATATGATCAATTAAACCAAAAACAGAGGATTTCACATCGGCTGTACCGAAGAAACTGATGTGAAAAATGTATATTTCACATCAGTCATATTTACCACCGATGTGAAATCTCTACCTCAAAAAAAAAAAGTTAATATACAACCCTCCGATTAAATATATATATATATATATATATATATATATATATATATATATATATATATATATATATATATATGGGTTATGATAGAAGACACCTTTTGTGAATGTGTCTTTTATCAAGTTACTCTATGAGCTTTTGCGAAAAGACACCAACTTACTTTTATGAAGGTGTCTTTTAGCAAAGTTATAACTAAAAAGTGAAAATCACACCTTAAGGTGTTGCTTGATAAAAGACACCACCAAAGGGTGTCTTGTAACATAACCCTATATATATATGTTCTGAAACAAATCAGCCTGAAACTATAATCTTTCATTTTATGATAAAAATATGCATATTTAGAGGACTAAACTAAAACCAAAACACATTATAAAGAAAAAAACAAATAAAAGAAAAATAAAAATAGAAGAGGAATTATAAGATTTCACTGCTCACAAGTCCCTTGCATTAAACAAACTTAATAATGATTCATGTCCTTGTTGGTTGTCTAATAATTCAAAAGAAACATTGATGAACCAAAAAAGCAACCAAAGAAAAAGAAACATGATAATAGCCCGAGTTAGGACTTGTCCATTCTTTTTCTCCATTTATTCTCTCCACTAGTAAGTTTTAAAATATTTTGAAAAGTTTACAAAAGATTGGACTCATTAAATATCACATTTTTGTATTTATATTTCGAAAACTATAGTAATGGAAGAATTTGAGAGAATAGAAAATGGAGAGAATCCTAACCCGGATAGCCTATAATTCTAAAAGTCTCAGAAAAACACGTCCGGTGAATGATAGTTGAATCAAATTCACATATACATCTGCAGAGAAAACAAAGCAAAAAGTCTAATAAAATATCAAAAAAAAAAAAAATAGTGCTAATTCACTATTATGAAATGAGAATTGACTACCATGTGGCTTTTTCTTTCAATTTTCAATTGTGTTACTAGAACATCCATAACAGTAATGTGACATAAATATATTGCATGGAATTTGCCAACATTACTATTAATCATATTTCTGTTAAACTAGTGTTACAAGAGTGTCATTTTGTTTCAATCAGCAAACAATTTATGAATCACAAATAGCCAGCTAAAGCAATCAAAACCACCTACTATGTTTGTTATTAGTCTCTTAATTATCAAAGGTTCCCTTGTCAACGAATATAAACACACAAAAACAGAACAAACCAGAAATCAACTACAACCAACACAACCCGCCCAAACACAAGCAGCTACAATTGGCCACCAAATTTGAAAGACGAGAGAGCCTACATTTGCGATGCAACTGCCGCTACATTGCTAACTGTGGATCAGAACCAATGTCAACAGTCAAAAGTAGATGTCTTTTTACTACTCCTATGTAATCATAGTCTCATACTCAAACACTACATGAAAGACATAACCTTCAACTTATTTTATGTTTGGCTTGCAGTTAAAAATAAGAGCAGCGAACATACTGATGGATTCTTTAGGTTTCAATAGAAATAGCAGTCTGGCAAAGAATACTTATAGTTACCCTTTGTTGATTTACCCTGCCATCTGTAGTAACCAAAATGTATCCCTTGCGGCACACCTTGCGAGCAAATATTTTAACACACATTAGATAAGGGTTCACTAATAGCACAAAGTTAAAGTAAAAAAATTGAAAGAATCCAACCTTTTGTTGAGTAAAAGAGTAAGAACTTTTTCTTCAAAAAAAAAAGAGTAAGAACTTCCTCTCAGCTTCAAAACAGTATCAATGAATCGAATCTTATGGTCTCTATGAGTAGTGGGAAAAACATTTATGATAGAGCAAAAAGGTTATCTCAGCTTCACGGGTAAGATGAGTAAGAACCAGCAAGGCCTCGTTTCTTATCACCTAGAAGGTAAACAATGATCATTTTTTCATAATCCATTAGCCGAGTTATATCGCGGTGGATAGCCAGTATAGTTTCCTGGAACCTAAAGAAGTCAGCAAGGGTCCTTTCCACACAAGATGTAACAATATCGGGAATACCAAGGAAACTAGTAAACTAATACCTCTGTTGAAAAATACTGAGAAGGGCAGTCAATATTTGTAGAGTATAATATCTATCGTACATAAAAATCATCCTCTTCCTGTCAAAATATCCAAAAGAAAAATCATAAACTAAGAAACTTTATGAATTATATGCACGAGCCTAAAAGTACAAGTCAACCCATGAAACCAACCTTGATTACTAGGTGTAATCCTTTGGTTCACAACATTAATCAAATTGACAAAAACACTACTTAAGAAGTAACAAAGAGACATTCATATGATCATATCCATGTGAAAGAAGTTGACACCTATATTTGTGCATGAGTATTCAATTTGTCAAACACATGCATGACTCCTCTTTAAGGAGCAACGGAGTTAGCGTGTACATCTGAAGAGGGAGGATTGTTCTGAAGAAGAGAACCAGACATCTGTTACATGTCTGAGTTAGCGTCCTTCTTTTTCAAGAAAGATGACACCGGACATTTGAGAAAAGAAGTAACTTTTTCGAGGACGAGATGTGTGTGGTGGCGTTAACTCACCAAATCTCCATTCTCCCTCATTTGGTGTTAAATTATTACCGGCGACGACGTATGAATATTGATGACATGCTGTCATTACGTAATTTTTTAGGACTTATTTTGACATTTTGCTAGAGTTCTAAGCAATATAAAGTATCCAGGAGATGTTAAAAGCAACAAAATTGGAAGAACTGGAAGCTGCCAATCGTATTGCGATTTTCACCATCGCAGTACGATTTCTTGAAGTCAGAGAGCATGTTTTTGAAGGAGCTGGATCGTAGTACGATCCATCCAATCGTGATACGATTTCAAGAAGGGCTTTGAAGGAAATTAGGGTTTAAAGTACTAATCGTGGTACGATTGTTACCATCGTGGTACGATTTTGGGCGATCAGAACTTGCCTATTTAAGCTGAAGTCAGTCTCAAACAAAGGGGATTACGATTTTGGAGAGCTAAAGTGCGATTTTAACACCCAGAAGGCTGCAGAGGAGAGGATTTCATCATCTCTAACTCAGTTTATGTATGTTTTAATTCTTCCATTGATTATGCCATTTGTAAACTCAATTATGAGTAGCTAAATCTCTCAGAGAGTAGGTCAGAGATGAATCTATGTAACCCTAATTGATAAATGTTGCTGTGAAACTCTATTAGCTATTAATGATATTCTAGTTTTTATTCAATTCAATTGTTCTTAATGCTTTTTATATCCTAATCAAATATAAACATGAATTTGTGAGAACGAATGACTACTGACCATAGCTTTCGACTTAGACCTAATTGAATTGTTCTAATAAACATGGTTAGTCTAGGAATGGATAATCGTTTGTTAGTGATTTTAGGTTAACGTTCATAAAACCTTCAAGGATTATTAGACCACCTAAAGAATTAGGGGCTTTAGTTTAAGAAGAGGGTCCTAACTCAAGGGATTGATTAGGGCTAATTTGTTAACCATCGTGAAACTAAAGAATCATTAGTAATAATAGGTGCAGTAACCAATTAGGGGAAACATAGAGGATTCGATAGACCTGATCTCATCTCTCTCCATATTTTCTTAATCAAATCTATTTTCTTTTATTTGATTTCATAAAATCAAACCAAATCTACTGCCTAGTGGCAACTCAAAATAACTTTTACACATCCTATTTCTATAACGCGATTGAATTATTGAAGTTAAAAACAGTCCTTGTGGAATCGATATTTTTACTACTTCGATAGTATTTGGTGCACTTGCCAAACGTCTATCAAGTTTTTGGCGCCGTTGCCGGGAACTGTTGATTTATTTCAACAAGGCAATTACGTTATAATTTAGGATTTCTGCAATTTAAATTTCTGTTTTTATTTTTAATTTTCTATTTTAGTATTCATTTGGTTACTTTGCATTGTGCAGTGCTACTAAGGTATTTTGCTGTTTATGCGAGGTAAAAGGAGTTCCGACGATCTCGAGTTCAATCCAGAGATAGAAAGGACTGCTAGAGCACTTCGGAAAGCTGTCCGGTTACAAAGGTTGTCTCAATCTGTGCCACCTAGTGAACGAACACCGATACCGGAGCCACTCTCAACTGAATCTGAAACAACTGCTTCTCCTAACTCTGAAACTATGGAAGAAGTTGTACCACCAAGACCAAAATTGGGAGACTATGGGTTAGCAACTCATCGCGGTCAACTGACCCACACTTTTCAACCAGCTAACCCCGTTGCTTTTGACATCAAGACCACCGTTCTCAACGGTTTAAGAGACAAACAATTCGATGGAACCGAAGCCATGAGCCCACATGAACACTTAAGCCGCTTTGCCAAAACATGTGAGTTTTGTGTACAACCAGCCACCGTGACTGAAGCACAAAAGAAACTAAGGCTATTTCCTTTCACCTTGACGGGAAGAGCAAAAGATTGGTTGTTAACAATACCAAACGGGAATGTCCAAACATGGGAAGAGTTAGAGCTGAAATTCCCAGAGAAATATTTCCCTATGTCTAAATATTGGGAAAAGAAGATGGAGATTTCTAACTTCAAGCAAGGAGAAGGTGAGTCTTTGTATGATGCTTGAGAGCGATTCAATTTGCTTCTTAAGAGATGCCCTAATCATGAATTCACGGAGAAACAATACCTCCAAATCTTCACGGAGGGGGTGACACCAAACACTAGGATGTTCTTAGATGCTTCCGTGGGAGGTAGTCTCCAAAGCAAGACTGATCATGAAGTTCAAGCCCTAATCGAAAACATGGCAGGTAATGAGTATCGTGCTGAAGCTAAGAAGAAAGAAAGAGGAGTGTTTGGGGTAAGTGAGCAAACTGCTATCCTAGCTAATCAAGCAGCCATGAACAAGCAAATAGAGGCTCTAACTAAGGAGTTTCAAGGTTTCACTTTGGCTCACAAGCAACAACAAGTAGTTGCAATCAAGTGTGACTTATATGGTGAAGAACATCCCAATGGTGAATGTGTACCCGAAGGATCTAGTGAGGAAGCTAACTACATGGGAGGCTATCAAAGGCAAAATCAATACTACACTCCAGGAATCAACAAGCATCCCAATCTAAGCTACTCAAATAACAACGCTTTGAACTCTCAGATGCTTACTCCTCCACAACAACAACAAAGAAAGTCATCAGCTCTTGAGGAAACTATGATGAACTTTATGAAGATGACTCAAGGCAACTTTGAAGAGATGAAGAAGAGTCAAGAGGCTAAAATAAAGAACAATGAAGCCTCAAGGAAAATGCTTGAAACTCAATTGGGACAATTAGCTAAGAAATTGGCTGAACAAAACAAAGGCGGATTCTCAGGTAACACTAAAGAAAACCCTAAGAATGAGTCTTGTAATGCTATTGAATTAAGGAGCAAAAAGGTTTTAACACCTTTAGTTCCAAAAGCTCCAAAGAAAGCTGATGATGTAGTAGAGGAGATGGAGGAAGATGGTGAAGTTGAAAAAAATAATGAGGGTGTAGTTGAAAAAGAAAATGATCATGGAGTAGTTGAAAATGAAAGGAAGAAAAAAATAGAGGGAGAAAAAAGTGAGAAATTGATAGATGAGGATTCAATCTTGAGGAAGTCGAAGAGTCAAATCTTGAAAGATGGAGATAAACCACAAGTTATTCCATCACATGTGAAGCTTCCATACCCTCACTTAGCCAAGAAGAAAGAAAAAGATGGAGGTCAATTCAAGAAGTTCATGCAACTTTTCTCACAACTTCAGGTGAATATTCCTTTCGGTGAAGCTCTTGATCAAATGCCATTATATGCTAAGTTCATGAAAGACTTGTTGACTAAAAGAAGAAAGCCTAAAGATGATGAGAATATAGCACTTTCAGAGAATTGTAGTGCTATTCTTCAAAAGAAGCTGCCACCTAAGCTAAAGGATCCTGGTGCTTTTACTATCCCTTGTTCCATTGGACCGGTAGACATTGGTAGAGCTTTATGTGATCTAGGAGCAAGTATCAACTTGATGCCTCTTTCAATGATGAAGAAGCTTAAGTGTGGTGAGCCAAAACCAACAAGAATGACCATTACTTTATCTAATCGGTCAATCTCTTATCCTTTCGGTATACTTGAAGATGTGCTAGTCAAGGTTAATGACTTGGTGTTTCCAACAGATTTTGTGATCTTAGATATGGCTGAAGATGAAGAAATGCCACTCATTCTAGGAAGACCCTTCTTTGCAACTGGTCGTGCGTTAATTGATATTGAGAAAGGAGAGCTAATGTTGAGATTCCATAAGGAGCAAGTCGTGTTTAATATATTTGAGGCAATGAAGCACAAAGATGAAAACCCCAAGTGTTACCGGATTGATGTTGCTGAAGAAATAGTTGAAGATGACTCTCGTGAACCTCAACCAACACAACCTCTTGAACGAGCAATTATGAATTCTATAGCAAGTTGTGATGCTGATGAAGATCTTGAAGTGAGTGATTGTGTCAAGCAACTTGAGGCAAGCAAGCAAGAGTTGGGACCGGTAAAAATTGAAGAATTAGGGGGTAATTACTTTATAGATGCTCCTATTTTGAGTGGAGAAGGAGAGAAAAATCCAGAGTTAAAAGAACTCCCTTTTCACTAGAAGTATGTTTTTCTCACCCAAGATGCCTCTAAACCTGTAATCATCAGCAATACCTTGACACCTTTAGAAGAAGAAAAATTAATGAGGGTGTTAAGAGACAATCAAGGAGCTTTAGGGTGGAACATTTCTGATTTGAAGGGTATTAGTCCAGCTTATTGCATGCACAAAATACACATGGAGGCTGAATATAAACCGTGGTTCAGCCTCAAAGGAGACTTAACCCAACAATGAAGGAAGTAGTGAAGAAAGAGGTGTTGAAGTTACTAGATGCAGGTATAATCTACCCTATCTCAGATAGTTCATGGGTAAGTCCAGTTCACGTGGTGCCTAAGAAAGGAGGAATGACGGTGGTGGCTAATGAGAAAAATGAATTGATACCCACCAGGACCGTCACTGGTTGGAGAATGTGTATAGACTACCGGAGGTTGAATACCGCAATAAGAAAGGACCATTTCCCATTACCATTCATGGATCAAATGATTGAGAGATTGGCTGGCCAAGCTTTTTATTGCTTCTTGGATGGGTATTCGGGGTATAATCAAATTTCAGTGGCTCTAGAAGATCAAGAGAAGACTGCCTTCACTTGTCCATTTGGGGTGTTTGCTTATCTTAGGATGCCCTTTGGGCTGTGTAATGCGCCGGCAACTTTTCAAAGGTGTATGCTCTCCATCTTCTCTGACATGATAGAGAAGAATATTGAGGTATTTATGGACGACTTTTCTGTTTTTGGTAAGTCTTTTGATCAATGCTTGTTCCATTTGAATGTTGTCCTTAAAAGATGCACCGAAACTAACCTTGTTTTGAATTGGGAAAAATGTCATTTTATGGTAACCGAAGGTATAGTTTTGGGGCATAAAATAAGTGCTAAAGGTATTGAGGTGGACCAAGCTAATATAGAGGTTAAAGAAAAACTTCCTCCACCTGTTAATGTTAAAGGAGTAAGGAGTTTCTTAGGGCATGCCGGTTTCTATCGGCGATTCATAAAAGACTTTTCTAAAATTTCCAAACCCCTCTGTAACCTCTTGGTCAAAGAAAATGAGTTTAATTTTGATTCTGAATGTTTGAATGCTTTTTCTTTGATTAAAACCAAGTTGGTTACAGCACCAATAATCATTGCACCTGATTGAGATTTACCTTTTTAACTTATGTGTGATGCAAGTGATTATGCTGTTGGTGCAGTCCTAGGCCAACAAAAGAACAAATTTTTCCATGCAATTTACTATGCAAGCAAGGTTTTAAGTGAAAATCAAGTTAACTATTCCACAACTGAAAAGGAATTGCTTGCAGTAATCTTTGCATTGGAAAAATTTTGTTCTTATCTAATAGGCTCCAAAGTCATTGTTTTTACAGATCATGCAGCTCTTAAATACCTCTTGACCAAAGGGGATTCAAAGCCTAGATTGTTGAGGTGGATCCTATTATTGCAAGAATTTGATCTTGAGATTCGTGACAAGAAAGGAGTTGAGAATGTGGTCGCTGATCACCTCTCAAGGCTGGAGAATGATGAGGTGACAAAGAAGGAGAAGGCCATCAAGGCCGAGTTCCCCGATGAACAGTTGTTTGCTATTGGAGAAAGGCCCTGGTTTGCTGACATAGCGAACTTTAAGGCCGATAACATAGTTCCTGATGATCTGACCTACCCTCAGAGGAAAAAGTTCTTCAAAGATGCGAACCACTACTTGTGGGATGACCCTTATCTGTTTAAGGTAGGTACTGACGGTTTGATTAGACGTTGTGTTGTAGGTGAGGAAGCACATAGTATCATGTGGCACTGCCATAGCTCAGCTTATGGAGGCCATCATAGTGGAGAAAGAACAGCTGCAAAAGTTTTGCAAAGTGGATTCTGGTGGCCCACCCTTTTCAAGGATTGCCACGACTTTGTTACAAGATGTGACAGATGCCAAAGGACAGGTAACATATCAAAACGGAATGAAATGCCCCTTAAAGGAATCATTGAAGTTGAACCATTTGACTGTTGGGGTATTGATTTTAAGGGTCCATTCCCTTCCTCTTACTCTTATCTCCATATTCTAGTTTGTGTTGATTATGTCACAAAGTGGGTTGAAGCGATACCTTGTGTTGCTAATGATGCAAAAATTGTTGTCAATTTCCTTCAAAAGAATATTTTCACTAGGTTTGAAACCCCTAGAGTCTTGATCAGTGATGGGGGGAAGCATTTTTGCAATAATTTTCTTGAAAATGTGCTCAAAAAGTATAACATTAAGCACAAAGTTGCAACTCCCTATCACCCACAAACTAGTGGTCAAGTAGAGGTTTCAAACCGACAGCTGAAACAGATCCTAGAAAAGACAGTTGCGTCAAATAGGAAAGATTGGTCTAGGAAATTAGATGACGCATTGTGGGCATATAGGACAGCCTTTAAGACTCATCTTGGGTTCTCACCCTATCAGTTAGTCTATGGGAAGGAATGTCATCTTCTAGTCGAGCTAGAACATAAAGCTTACTGGGCCATTAAGGCCCTAAATTTTGATCAAGTGGCTGCTGGTAAGAAAAGACTTTTGAAATTTAATGAACTTGAAGAGATGAGGCTTAGAGCGTATGAAAATGCGCTCATCTATAAAGGTAGGATGAAAAGGTATCATGACAAAAACTTAGTGCCTAGGGATATTAACTATGGACAACTAGTTTTGTTGTATAATTCCAGGTTGAAGCTGTTTCCTGGAAAGCTCAAGTCAAAATGGTCTGGACCATTCTTGGTCAAAAGTGTGTCACCATATGGAGTTGTGGAACTAGTGACACCTGAAGGAGATCGAAGTTTCAAAGTGAATGGACAAAGAGTTAAGTCATACCTAGGTGGCGACCTACCAAAAGGAAGGGTGGGACTCATTCTAAAGGACCTCTAAGGATCCTTGGCAGTCAAGCTAGTGACGATAAAGAAGCGGTGGGTGGGAGGCAACCCACTAAGTTTTATTTTGAGAACTTTGTTTCGTAATGTTTTTATTTTCATGTATTGTGAAAAGTCCGTGAACTTCTTATTTCCCCGTTTGCGATAAATCTGAACTTGTTTATTATTGACGAATTTGTTTGTTAGTTGACTCTTTACGGTTTAGTAACAATTGTTTGATCAAAGTGATATTCCAAAAGTTCAAAAGGAGGAGTGACTTGGTATTTCAAAGGCGAAGTGTAAGGCAGTTCAAGATAGGTAGTCACAACTCCCAGAAATCTCAGCCATAAGGTTCATTGCCAAATTTTATTTTTCAATTTACTTATATTAGATTATTCCATGCAACTACATTTCTAGAACTTGCAATTTTTCTCTACTGTTGATTGGTCTTTGTCATTAGCACACTGAGGCAAAAATGCTTGGTCCTGTGAGCCTTTTGAAGCCTACCCTGATTTTAATTGTTATATATTATCCATTTCTTAGCCAATTTGAGCCGATAGGATTAGAATTTTTTGTTCGGTGACAAACTACATTACAAGCCTAGAAACTTTTAGGATTTGTCCTTTATTATTATTTTTTTGAGTTAAGGCATTGTAGAATGTTGCTAAAGATTAAGTTTGGGGTTGCTATTGGAATTTGCAACCAACTAAGTTTGGGGTGGGGGTACTAGAGAATAAAAGAACAAAGAATGAACTTTATCATGAAAAATACACACAAAAATGGCGTATCAAAAAAAAATGAAATTGAATGATGAAAAAAGGGACAAAACATTGAAAATCCGAGTAACTTCAAACTCGATTGTCCCTAATGTTATAAATATTCTCTAGTACCTTTGCAATATTGTTCTTCCATAAGGTGAATGAATGATGGATTGAATTTTGTGCTTAACTTTCGTAGGAATGCCTAACTCAAATTTTGTGTAGCCTACTTATCCAAATATTATCCCACCTTCACCTAAGCCCCGTTATAACCCTTAAAGACCTCAAAGTGTGCATTGACATTGATTTTAATTGACGTTTAGAAACTTTTCAAGCGTATGGTAATATGTAGATTGCATGTCAACTGGAACCCTATTCAAATTGTTGCGTGGAGTTGTGAATTGGTGGATGCGAACAAGTCAAACTAGCTCATCTTTAGCTGGTAAGGTGATTGAACTTTTTGGTGGTATTACTTGATCAGGTAATTGTTATTTTACTGTCGACTGTCAATGTTGCAAATGAATTCCTTGAGGACAAGGAATGGTTCAAGTTTGGGGTTGTGATGACATGCTGTCATTACGTAATTTTTTAGGACTTATTTTGACATTTTGATAGAGTTCTAAGCAATATAAAGTATCCAGGAGATGTTAAAGGCAACAAAATTGGAAGAACTGGAAGCTGCCAATCGTATTGCGATTTTCACCATCGCAATACGATTTCTTGAAGTCAGAGAGCATGTTTTTGAAGGAGCTGGATCGTAGTACGATCCATCCAATCGTGATACGATTTCAAGAAGAGCTTTGAAGGAAATTAGGGTTTAAAGTACTAATCGTGGTACGATTGTTACCATCGTGGTACGATTTTGGGCGATCAGAACTTGCCTATTTAAGCTGAAGTCAGTCTCAAACAAAGGGGATTACGATTTTGGAGAGCTAAAGTGCGATTTTAACACACAGAAGACTGCAGAGGAGAGGATTTCATCATCTCTAACTCAGTTTATGTATGTTTTAATTCTTCCATTGATTATGCTATTTGTAAACTCAATTATGAGTAGCTAAATCTCTCAGAGAGTAGGTCAGAGATGAATCTATGTAACCCTAATTCATATATGTTGCTGTGAAACTCTATTAGCTATTAATGATATTCTAGTTTTTATTCAATTCAATTGTTCTTAATGCTTTTTATATCCTGATCAAATATAAACATGATTTTGTGAGAACGAATGACTACTGACCATAGCTTTCGACTTAGACCTAATTAAATTGTTCTAATAAACATGGTTAGTCTAGGAATGGATAATCGTTTGTTAGTGATTTTAGGTTAACGTTCATAAAACCTTCAAGGATTATTAGACCACCTAAGAAATTAGGGGCTTTAGTTTAAGAAGAGGGTCCTAACTCAAGGGATTGATTAGAGCTAATTTGTTAACCATCGTGAAACTAGAGAATCATTAGTAATAATAGGTGCAGTAACCAATTAGGGCAAAGAAACATAGAGAATTCGATATACCTGATCTCATCTCTGTCCATATTTTCTTAATTAAATCTATTTTCTTTTATTTGATTTCATAAAATCAAACCAAATCTACTGCCTAGTGGCAACTCAAAATAACTTTTACACATCCTATTTCTATAACGCGATTGAATTATTGAAGTTAAAAACAGTCCTCGTGGAATCGATATTTTTACTACTTCGATAGTATTTGGTGCACTTGTCAAACGTCTATCAAATATTAAACTTACCTTTCCTTTCAACACGACTGAGCAAACTAACACGACTAATTAGTCACCAAAACCCATTTTACAACACCTGAGAGCATGATTTTCGGACAAAGTACACTTTAGAGCTTAAAAAATCACTTAATTTCTGCAAACTCACCCCAATTCAAACATTCAATCAAATACAATCGAATAACATGTCACAAATCCCAAATTACTAATAATTTTATAGGCTTAATACATCTCCCGGTCCCTTAACTTATTTTATTTTCTCAGTTTGATCCCTTAACTATTAAGTGTTTCAATTTGGTCCCATAACTCTTTTGTCGTTTACTATTTTAGTCCTCTTTCTTAGTTTTTAACCTTAAATGTTTAAAGTGAACCAACTTTATAGGTGGTCCACCATACACCTTACTAAATCTTTTATTTTTAACCGTTTGATCTTTTTTTAAATGGAGACCGTTAGATCAAGGAGAGATCTATCGTAGGTTATAATGAACCACAAACACCTAATTTTTTCTCCATATTCTTCCCTAAATCATCCCCAAATAAAACTCTCATCTTTATTCATCATCTTAAAGGAAAGAAAACAACCGAAAAATCAAAAATCCCACCAGAATCATCATCATCTTCATTTCATTTTCCTTAACATTCTTAAAAAAAAAAAAAATACTATCAGAATCATTCGTTAAAAAAAGAAAACATTCTCATTCTCCTTCCCCTTCTCTTTTCTTTCTCATGATCTTCATCATCTTAAATACTATGTTCTTATAAACCCAGAAAAATTAATTAAATTCTTCACCAAAATCTCAAATTAATTGAAACCCATTATTAATATTTAAAAAAAAAAAACTAGAATTGAATTGGTAAATCTAAAAAGAACAGAAGGAACAACAACAAAAACGCATAAACAAACAATACAGAAGGAACAACGCAGCAGGAATAGGAATCAAAATTGGATTGGAATTAATTTTCCAAGAATAAAAATGCAGCAGAACTAAAGGAACAACAGTGCAGCATAACAAAAGGAACAAAAACCCAGCAGAACTAAAGGAACAACAGTGCAGTAAAATTGGATTGGAATTATTTTTCCAAGAACAAAAACGCAGCAACAACAGTGCATCAGGAATCAGAGGTTTAAACCCATTTTTCTCTTTTAATCCGGTCCAAATCTGCTCCCCAACAACAACATCAAAATGGGTTACTGTTCATAAAAAATGGGTTTAGATTGGGAATTGGAAGGGTTTAGATTAGATCCAAAAATGGGTTTAAATTGAAATATGAAAGGATTGATGTTGATGATGAAGGATTGTAATTCAAAAATGAGTTTTTTATGAAAGATTGGAAAAAGTGAACATGAACAAAGAGGGAAGAGAATGAACAAGAGAAGAGGAAGAAAGAAGACAACGAAGGGAACACAGAGAAGAGAAGAGAAGAGAATTTTTTTATTTTTTTTTATTTTTATTTGTAGGAAATTCAATAGAAATGATCTTATGTTGTGAGATCATTGTATATTTGTGTTCTTTCTAAATCCAGCCATTGATCACCAATCTTAAATTACACATGGACGTGGGGTTAACGGCGAGGACCAAATTAGTAAACGGCAGAAGAATTATTGGACTAAATTGAAACACTTAATATTTAAGGGATCAAACTGAAAAAATAAAATAAATTAAGGGACCGGGAATGTATTAAGCCTAATTTATATTAAACTAAGGCTTCCTGGAAGCTAGTTATATATTGATCTAATAAGCATATGAACAATAGGCTTCCTTGAAGCTAGTTATAAAATCTTATGAACAATAGGCTTCATGGAAGCTAGTTATAGATTTAACTAATATCTAATAACCATGTACACTGAATTATATGCCAACAACTTAAAGCAAAAAATCTAGGCTTAATTGATCCTCCAGTCCCTTAACTTAATTCTTTTTTTTACAATGGTCCCATAACTAAAAAACGTCTCAAACTAGTCCCTTATGTATTCTACTGTTACCTATTTTAGTCCTATCCGTTAGTTTTTTAATGTCAAATATTTTTGATGTGATTTCAGCCATTCGATTGCAAGTCTATTGTATACAACGGTAAACCACCAACACCTAATTTTTTTTCCTTTTCTTCTTCTCCTTCCCTCTTCTTCCTCTTGATCTTCATCATCTTGAGTATTAAGTTCATGTAAACCCAGAAAAATTTGAACAAACAAGTTCAAAAAAAACAAGAATTGATTGAATCTTTGACCATTCACTAAAATTTCTAATTAATTGGATCCCATTATTAATAAAAAAATAAAAAAAAACAAAACTAATTGAAATGCAGCAAGCCAGCAACACAGCATGACATAATCACCACCACTAATTCATTTCTTCTCACAAAGTTAGAACTTGGATCCTAATTCATTTCTTCCCCCATTACAACACAGTAACACAACAACACTCACTCTATTTCTCTCATTTTCACCATGACAGAACCAACACCAACTGAATCATCACCTTCCACTCCTTGTCCGCCTCTCACACCAACCACCGTGATTCATACACGTCGTGAGCCCGTAGAACACTGTCTATTGCGATTTTCAAATTGGTTCAGATCTCTGTTGAACAAGCAAGGTTAGTTCTTGATAATCTCACTTTGATTCTTCCTTTGAAGTCTGAATCTGAATCTGATACTGCTGATGTGAATGAATCTCAATCTGAAAACATGGTCAAAGAAAAAAGGGTTGAAGTTTACAAAAGCCTCTTCAGCTTCTATTCACAGCGAATAAGCCTTTTTTTTCTCTCAAGGTTCTGTATTCAAAGAAAAATTCAGTTTTTTTTTTTTTTGTTTTGAAGAAGCTCAAAGAAAAATTCAGTTAAAACCAATCAAAGGCTACAAAAGTTACAGAAAGTATCTGTGAATGCAGGATAGCATTGGATTAATGGATAATTATTTCAAAATAATAAATACACCAAGTTACAAAATTATCCCAGAAAACATTCAATTTAAGGGAAAGTCATGTGATTGATTTTCAAAAGAAGAAGAGGTGAGACTGATTTTGCAGTAAAGTGGAATGAAATGAAAATGGAATAGTGGAAATAAATGGAAGAAGAGTGGTGGACGGTAATTGAAGGTTTTTATTTCTGGGTCCGTGTGTTGTTGTTTTTGATGGGTTGGCATGATGGTTATGTTGAAGATTATGAAGGATAGAAAGGAAGAAGATGAAGAAAGGGGAGAAAATTAATTGTAGGTGGTTTTACACTAGATACAATACACCTTGATGATCCAACGGTCCTTTTTTTTAAAACAAGATCAAAGGGTTAAAATAAAAAATTTAATAAGGTCTATGGTGGACCACCTATAATATTGATCCACTTTAGATATTTAGAGTTAAAAACTAACGGAGAGGACTAAAATAGGTAACGGTAGAATACATAAGGGACCAATTTGAGACGTTTTTTAGTTAAGGGACCATTGTGAATAAAAGAATGGGTTAATTATGTTTCTAGTCCTTATAAAATAGCGACCTTGTAAGTTTAGTCCCTACTTAATTTTAATAGCATTTTTAGTCCCTAATTTTGTTTTTCTGCACTGAGTCTTAGTCCCTACTCAATTCAAATTTGTTTAATTTATGCTTAAACTCTTAAATTTTTGAACAATTTTTTGCAGACATGTTTAGAACATTACTAAAAGTTCGTCCGCAAAAAATTATCGCAAAATTTGATTTCTACATCCAGATTTTATTACTTTTTATCTTTAACTTTTGTCGTTTTAAAAAATTCATATTTAATTCATTTCATGTCAGAAAATTCTAAATTTTAGTAAACGAACCTTTCATAGTGTTCTAATCTTGTCTCAAAAAAATCGTTCAAAAATTTAAGAGTTTAAGGATAATTAATCAAACTTTGTTTTAGCAGGGACTAAAATTATAAGTAAATTTTTTTTTATAGGGACTAAAAATGCTATTAAAATTAAGTAGGGACTAAACTTACAAGGTCGCTATTTTATAGGGACTAGAAACATAATTAACCCTAAAAGAATTAAGTTAAGGGACCGGAGAATCAATTAAGCCAAAAATATATAAATATGTGGATATTTTTAATGTGAGCATTTATTGTGAAAATAAGATCATATGGTAACTTCCACGTACCTCTTCTTTGTTGACCCTCCCTCTTGTTAAAAAGCTATCACCCATAAAAAAAGTAGTCTCATGCAAGAGAAACACTTGTGTGGACTAGGACCAAGAATTTTGGTTTGATCACACAAACAAGATTTTCTCCTTCTCTCTCTTCTCTTCTCTCTTCTACATTTTCTCTCTCTTCTTTTGTGTGTGACCAAACCAAAATTCTTAGTCCTGGTCCACACAAGATTTTCTCCCCCTGCAATTACAGAGACAATCAAAAATTGCGTAAAAAATAAGCTATAACTTACTCACAAAAAGAAAGTAAGAAAATTTAATAGTTGTCCACGCAACATATATCTACAAAATTTCCTTAAAAAATATATATATCTGCAAAAGTCAGCTTAATCAAAGACCCATGTACATTAAAATGCAGAGCAATTGTAGGAACTTATACATTATAGAAAATAAGAGCTCACACAGGAAATATGAATACTCAAATAAGCACTAATTAACAAAATATAGACATGCCATATGTGTGGGGGGTTGGGTAGTAATGTAGAAACTTCTCAACTAATAAAACATCTTCACTGTCATGAGGAAGTGGAGATATATCACTGCAGAGCTTATAATTAACGTCAATGGAGTCATCATTATTGACCTCAATTCCCACTAACCTTGAGGCTATTTCAATGTCTTGAAGGGCTTATAACATTATCACCTACCAAACAAAATTTCACTATTTCAATATCAAATAAAATTTCCAATTTGTCTTTCAATTTTATTTTTTATTTTTTAACTTTCCAGAAACCATAACAAATCACATTAAATTCTATTTTTTTCTTCCTTTAAAAAAATACATTTATATCCTCATAGCATATTTCAACTACAAAACTAAACATACACATCTCACATATTTACATTTAAATAAAATTACCCATCATTATTCAAACAATAAATCACAAAAATATTATTATTTTTTCTTCCAATCCAAAAACATAACAAAATATAAAAAAAAATAGAGAAAAAAAATACCCTGTCTTTACCTTATTTCTTTTGTTCCAATTCAGCAATATCATCTACGACCTTCAAGTAATTTAACCTCTTGTTCCTGAAAAGGTCAATCATTAGGAATACCAGGATCTTTCTCAACCTCCTTCTTACCACTTAATTTTGAAAGGGTGCCCTACATCATGATAAAAACAAACGCAGATCTTGTCAATGACGAGCCAATATTTCTTCTAGAAATTTAAAGCATTATGTGGAATTTATTTATGCAATGACTCATAATAAAAAAAAAACACCAAATTCAAAAATCCACAAATCAAAAAACCCTAAAAAAAAAAGAGCAAATAGTCACTTTGGTCCCTGACTCTGCACCTCGCTGCCACATAGGTCCATGACTCAGAATTAAATACAAATAAGTCCCTGACTCTGCACTTCCGTTATCACTTTAGTCCCTGACGTTAAAAAAATCTGTTAAGTGATGATGTGGCGCATATGAGGTGTCACAGGGACCAAAGTGAAAGTAGAAAATGGTCACTTTGGTCCCTGAACCAAAAATCAATATCCCCAAATTGAATATCAAATCCCTAAATCCCTAAATTTTAAATCCTTAAAGGTGTGTTTGTTTCAAGTTTACCAAATTTATTCCTAGGTATTTAGAAAAAATATGTTTGGTTAACTTTATAATATTGCAAGGAACCTTAAAAATAGGGATTATAATAGGTAATTCCACATAATTTTATTCCCATCTTCATGAGAACTTTATTCCTACCCTTTTCTTTGGTAAAACTTTTATATTCCTAGGAACATTTTATACCCAGGAATAAAATTTAGTAAACTTGTAACAAACATAGACATATGTATTTTTTTGATTTTATTCCCAAGAATCTACAAATATAATTTGAAACAAACACCCTCTAAATGTCATCTAATTATCTTTTTTTTGTTCAAAATCAATCTTCCATTAAACACTAACCTATTGTTAGGTCCCTGACTGTGCATACTTACTTTCAGTTAGGTTCCTGACAAAGAATTAGCAAATCCATTAGCATCTATTACTCTTGATTATCGTTATATTCACATGATAATTCATATCTCTACCCCGTAGGTCTGAGCATACAATAATCAAGAGCTCAAGATATATTTAAAAGATAATTCATTTCTGTTAAATTTCTTTTAACATAATTTCTAACTCAAAATTTGTTCTACTTAGTAGGTTAGTGCTACATCTAACATAAGATGATGTTTATGTTTCCAAGTTTATTATCAAATTTATCACTTTAATTTTTTCTTTCATGAGAAGCTAAAGCAACTAAAGCATAAGTTATTTCATCTAACTTAATAGCATGAATATTATATTTGATACTATTGAATCAACACCTTCTTGCATAAATATGAATATCATTGTCTATGCACAATGTCTTAAACTATGATAATAATAATCACAACAGGCAAGCATGTGTATTTTAGTAAGTGAATTTATGCATTAGTTATTCAAATCTCTCCACCAAAAATTGGATATTGTTGTTGAAAGACACATCAAAAATCAAGCTATAACTCTAAAATACTTACAGGGATTATAATTAAACACACCATTCATAATTCATTTCTCTATATATGTAATCATGATGTCATTATATACTAAAGGGAGAAAGAGGTAACAGAACCACAACACTATGGCACTACTATAAAACTCCAAACCTTAGCCCAACATATCATTGCCTCAAGACCAGCTTTCAAGCCAAAACGGTCCCTAATAGCCAGGGACTTTAGTGAAATTTCGTGTTTACTGTCAGGGACCTAACTGATAGTAAATATGCACAGTCAGGGACCTAACAGTAGGTTGGTGTTTAATGGAAGATTGATTTTGAACAAAAAAGATAATTAGATGACATTTAAATATTTAAAATTTACGGATTTAAGGATTTGATATTCAATTTGGGGATACTTATTTTTGGTTCAGGGATCAAAGTGACCATTTTTTACTTTCACTTTGGTCCATGTGACACCTCATATGTACCACATCATCACTTAACAGATTTTTTTAACGTCAGGGACTAAAGTGATAACGAAAGTGCAGAGTTAGGGACTTATTTGTATTTAATCCTGAGTCAGGGACCTATATGACAGCGAGCTGCAGAATCAGGGACTAAAGCGACTATTTGCTCAAACAAAAATTTTAAAAATGCAAAATAGACATACATACATCGTTGTTCATGCTCTGTTGGAGGCCGAACTAAAGGCTGGAGTGGTTCGATTCACTTGGATTGTGCGATGGTAGAAGGAGGAGGATGATAGTCCAACGAGAGATGGAGAAGAGGTGAAGATGGTCACGCGAGAGACTTTGAAGAGGTAAAGATGGTTGCGGCTATGAGAACGAAGAGGTGCCGTGAAGAAACGACTGCGAGAAACGATTGAGGTGGAGAAGATTTCGGTGAAGTGATTTGGGTTTACGTGGGAGTGAAAATGAACGTTTGTGTTTGTGAAAAGGGAAAAGGAAAATTATTGAAGTGAAAGGTTATTTCCCTTCAGCTATTATATCCACTGATGAGAAAAGCCTCCATCATTTATTTTTCCCCTCAGGTATTTTTTCCACTGATGTCTAGACCAGTTGTAAAATTCTAAATAATTACAAAATTGCCATCGTGTTATATTTCACCTCAAGTATATGTTGACTGAAGTTAAAACCCTGACGTTAAATGTCTTTTTTCTAGTAGTGGTAATTGGCTAAAGCGACACTCATTTTGAAATGGAGGGAGTAATTGCTAGCTCGTTTAGCTCGTTTTAATGGGGCAAGAATTCCCACTACGAATAACATTCCTTAGAATAACATTCTTTGAAATATAAAGATGAGAATTTTATTCTAAAATATTTAGCAAAAATATATTTGGTTAACATTATAATATTCCTAGGAACAATAAAAATAGTGATTATAATAGGTAACTACATATGAATTTATTCTCATCTCCAAGGGAACTTTATTCCCACCCTTTTCTTTGGGAATTTTTTTCAATTCCTATGAACATTTTATATCCGGGAATAAAATTTACTCCCTCCATTTCAAAATGAGTGTCGTTTTAGATGTTTACACACATATTAAGAAATGCATTGATTAAAAGAAAGAGAATGGTTATTTTACCAAATTATCCTTATTAACTATTGGTTAGTTTTAAAAGTAATACTTTGGAAGTAATGTACAAAGTATTAATTGGAGGGTACAATTGAAAAGAAAAAGTTATTATTGCATTGGAAACCGAAAACGACACTCATTGTGAAACAATTTTTTTTTGCTAAAGCGACACTCATTTTAAAACGGGGGGAGTAATTATTTGGTTTATAAAAAGGCACATCACGATGTTGTTTGCATTAATAATTATATAGGCATCATTTATTTTTGATAAAAATTATAGAGGCATCATGATAATTATTGATTTGCAGTATCATAGATGCAAATGCAATAATAAAATTAATTCTTTGTGCAATCTTTCGCAGATGCGTGACTATTGAATTCTTCAAGAATTGATGGAGAATGAAAATATGAGTTTGTTTACTAAGTTCTTCAAGAACTATACTCCCTTCGTTTTAAAATGAATGTCGTTTTAGGTGTTTACACACATATTAAGAAATGCAATAATTAAAAGAAAGAGAATGATTATTTTACCAAATTATCCTTATTAATTGGAGGGTACAATTGAAAAGAAAAAGTTATTATTGCATTGGAAACTAAAAGTGACATTCATTTTGAAACAATTTTTTTTGGCTAAAGCGACACTCATTTTGAAACGGAGGGAGTATAACAAAACTAATAAATTATTTGTATTCTTCAATGATGTATCACTATTGAATACTTAAAAAATTCATCGAGAATAAAATATGTGTTTTTAAGTTCTTCATGAGCTATTCAACAAAAAATGAGATTTTTGAATTCTTCTAGAATTCATAGAAAATAAATTCGAGACTATTATGTTAAAGCTCTTCAAGAACTATATAAATTTAAAACTTTTCTATATATTATGTCTTTAAAATATATAATATCAACCCCTTATGGAATGCAATCCTTCAAGGATGCATGCATGTCGAATTCGTCAGAAATTCATAAGGAAATAAATGAACACTAATTGAATATGATTGCAAAAATAAATATCTATATCATATAAATAAAGATAGATTAATATATTTATATTAGTATGGATGATCGAAGTATATTGATGCTTCACCATACTGATGTCGGTCATGAAGCTCAAACAATATCAAATATCCAAATAAATATCATATAAATAAAATAAATCAACATGTTTATGTTAATATGAATGATCAAAGTGGTATGCTTCACCATAATGATATCGGTCACGAAGCATATTGGTGTTTCACCGGACATGTGTAGGTTGCAAAGTACAAACAACATCGAACATCCAAACATAAAGACATGATGCCAATTTATTTCTTTATTTATTTAATTTTAATTATAGGCTTATTCAATGCTCCGGTCCCTTAACTTAATTTTGTCTCAAAATGGTCCCCTAAATATAATTTGTCTCAAAGTGGTCCCTTAATTAAGTTTTCTATTGTTATAGCTTTTGGTCCTTTCCGTTATCTTTTAACTTTAAATGTATACAGTGGTCATCTTAATCCATCATCAACACCCTCCTTCATCATCATCAACTCAAACCCAAAATCATGCACTCCACCATCACCATAACCTTCCCATCCGAAAGAAGAGCTTCAACCCAATATTTTTTTTTAAAATTAACATTTCAACACCAAAACCATACCCGGAATCATTCAGCACCATCATTCACTTCCCAAAGATTAATTACATTATCAATCAAAATCAAACATCATCACTCTTCTACAAGATCTCCACCACATATGCAAGATTAAGGGACCAAATTTATATCGGTTTGATAATAATGGAAAACTCACAAAATCATGCATTTTTTCTAATAAACTCATGGTGATTCTCATGTTCTTGATTTTTTTTTTTTGTTGAGAAAATTTATATTGGTCTGATAAAAAAATATTTTTATTTATGGGATGTTGCCAAGAACCATGCGAGAGAGGTCCAGATGGGTTGTCGGGATTGACATTGATGGATCTGTGGTGGTTTGATGGGAGGTCATACTCGGTTGCGACGGTTATGATGGTGGTGCTTCATATCCGATGGTTATGTTGGTCTATATGGCTAGATGGTTACCAATCTAGGGGGAAGGGGGGTTGAATAGCGCTTTTGAAACACTTTTTGAAGATTTAGTGAAAAATGATTTTAACAAATTGACTATTTGAAATTTGCTTGAACAATCACAATCAATGAATCAACAAATAGCAAATATATGTGCAATAAGATTTTATCTTAGAATTGAGAGATTCACGATACAAATCTTTTTAACACAATTAATTATTAACAATCCTTGAACAAGGTACAAAGCAATACACAATTTCAAACCAAACCTATATGACAATAAACCTAGTTATCAAGAGAAAATACAATACACATGAAATTGAATAATTGAGTGAGTATTGCAATTAATTGATCCAAGTAAAATTGATTTAACCTAAATCAAATGGATTGAGATTAACCTTTTGAGAAAACACTACTTAGATTAAAACTAGCAATTCACTAATCAACTATTCAATTAATCAAGTGCAATAATAAAATTAGAGAGAGCACCGATGTTTATAGTAGTTCACCCTTGTTCGTCCTCGCTAAGGGCTACCTCTTCTCTACTTGATGAAGTACGCCTTCACCAAGGTCATTCACTATGTATGAAAAGTTGATTACAATATTTTCAAGAGTTCCTTCAAATTAAATCCCTAATTTTTTAACTCCTATGTAAAACACTCCCCCAAACTTCAAGTACCCCTTGAATTTGGTGCTTCTTGAATCTTCGGATCCTTGAATTACCCGTGCACTGCTTTGATCTCTTCACTCGAGTCTTCAATGCTACGTCCGGTAAACGAACCCCCTTCGACTTCAAGAACAGTTAGAAATACCCCCAAGTTCTTTGGAGGTGAAATGAAATCACTCACTTCCTTTGAAGCCTTGATTAAGCCCAATCAATCTTCTTGAGAGAACCAACTTACAATCCCTACTAGCACCCTACAGAATCTACACACTCAAAGAACAAAGTGATTCTAAGAAAAAATGTTTAATCTTGAAGAATGTATGAACAATGAGTTTTTGAGACCTAGAGAGAATAGTTGCAAATGATTCAATACTTTGAAGATGAGAAGGAGAAGTGTTTATATAGTAAGGGTGAAAAGACACAATTTTCGCACCAAAAACAACAAATTGAATCGATTCATTTACTTATTGAATCGATTCAGACAATAGAAAGACTAAATCAAGATGAAGTAAATTATATGAAGATTGATGCAAGTCAAGAGATGTATGAAACGATTCAAGCTACCCAGATGGATGTTTGAATCGATTCAAGGTAATAATGAATCGGTTCAGAGAGAGCCAGAGAGTTTGATGATACGACTCAAGAAGGAATGATACGATTCAAACATGAATCGATTCATATACAGTGTGAATCGATTCACACAAAGTCATGAACTTTTTTGAGACGATTCAAACAGGAATGAGACGATTCATGCAGACACAAGACACAAATGAAAGGGTACCAGGATGAACAGTTACAAGTTGCCTCACTAGGGTGCTTTAACATAGTCTAATCAAAATGAAAAGCTAGACAAACATGATCTAACCTAAAACAATCAAAGATACAAAAACAAAACATCATCAAAAATATAGCTAGAGGCTTCAGATTATGAGTGGGACGCCGACGATGATGGTGTTTGCAACGGCGACATAATTAATTTCGGTACAAAAAGAGAGGGAGTCAGAGAAAGGGACAGTTGTTATGGTGGTGCTACGGATCTGATGACGGTGGTGCACGTGGTAGTGGAGTCAGAGATGAGAAGAAGTTTGTTGAAACCTCCCCGCTCTGATTATATCATTCTTTCATCTTTTGATTTTCTTCTGTTTTTTTTCATCTGTATTTTTTTGTGTGAACTCAAATTAGGAGAGGATTTATGGTGATTTATTGATGAATAAAATTGGAGTGAAAATGGGTGATGGTGGATTTTGATTTTGGCTCTCTCCATTTTTCTATTCTTTCTTTACCTCGTCTATTTTAAATTTGGATTTTAATTTTTTATTTTTAAATTTCTGGGTTTAGAGGATGAAGGTGTGATAAAGGTGATGAAAATGAGAAAGGAAGAAATGAATACATGCGATAAAAATTAGTTGTTGACAGTTCATTATAAGATAAAATAAACTTGCGCCATCAAACCGTCATTTTTAAAAGAAATAAGATCTAATGGTTGAAATTAGGTATGTTACAATGTTCTTGTGGTAAAAAAAGGGCGTGCATAGGCTTTTTATTTTAATTAAATTATTAAAAATATCTATTTGCTTTTTTGGTTTCTCTACCTAAAAATTTTTTTGCTCTGACCTCTCTCTAAAAAACTAAATTGCACCACCCTTCCTTTACTTCAATCCAAATGATTTCGTTCAGATGTAACCAAAGTAGAAGGTGGTACGACTGTCGGTGTTATCCATTCGCACCACCTCAAAACTAGATCTACCCGCAGTTGTTTTGTTGGTTTATGGTGTTGTTCTTCAGTTTCCACCTTTCTAAGTAGTTTTCGTTGTTTCTGTTCACAGTGGTGGTGGTTGCTGCCACACCGTTGCTTTGCTAAAAACAAGGATTTTGGTTCTATTTGAGATTTATGGCCTCGGGTTCGTGTTGATACAAAGGTCGTGGTACTGGGTCTGTAAAACACGTTGCAAGTTGTAGTTAGCGGGTTGGTTCTGAAAGTTTTTTGGAATCGCGCATTGGTTCTGAAAGCTGGTTGGGATCGTGGATCTACTGTAGGTTGGTTCACCGCTGATACGAAGGATTTGTGATGTGAAAAGATGTTTCAAAATCTGGGTTTTCAAAATCTGGATTGGCGAATCTGTTCAAGTCCTTTTCTACATCGTCGCAGTTAGTTCGTTCCATCCCTTGATTTATGATTCTTCCAGGTCTGCTGAGATCTGCAGTTTTCTTGGTGTTGGAGAGCCAATGGTTGACTAAAGTAAGATGGGTTTGGTCATTGTCCTTTTCAAAGTCGGTTTGGTCTGCTAACTGGATTCAGATTGTATAGCCAAAAATGGCACGGTAAATTGACTGTTTTTTAGATAGTAAATGGCTGGGGTTTGTGGGTTTGCTACCGTGTTGGCGGTCGAGTCCTATCCCAGTAATCAAAGTTCTTGTCTGAAACTTGTCAACCTACGCAACACTTTTTTTTTTCAATTTGGTTTTGTTCTCGTACGCAGGTTCGCTGGATTGTGCTTTGTGATGTGTAGTGATTTGCTTTGGATTGAGTTCTGTTTTTTATATACGATGTTGGGTTGTCTTGTTTAACTCTTTGGGGTTGTTTTTCACTGCTTTTACTAGGTTAGGTTTTATGTCCCCCAGTGTTTTGTAGTTTTCTCTTTTATTTTAATCTACTTAGGGTGTTACAGATTCTTCTGTACCCCATTTGCCTAAAAAAATATCTAATGGTTGAAAATAATATTTTTAATAAAGTCTATGGTGGACCACTTACAATATTTGTCCACCTTAGACATTTAAGATTAGGGTGTTAACAGAAAGGACCGAAAGGTATAACGGCAGAAAACTTATAGGACCACTTTGAGACAAATTATATTTAGGGGACCATTTTGTGAGAGACAATTAAGTTAAAGGACCGGAGGATTGAATAAGCCTAATTATAATTACTAGTGAAATGACGGCATTCACGTGCCCTTCTTTCCACTCTTTTTATTGCGATAAAGTTTGAAAATTATTAACGGTGTTTTTTTTATGAAATTTTAATTTGGATTAGAACTAAAAATAAAAATGTTTGTTGCTTTCAAGTTATAACAAATCAAACTAATCATGATTATTTATTTCAATGATACCAACAATAAAACAAAAAATATATAATCTAATTTTTTAATGACACTAACAACGATCTTTATTATATAAAAAAATTGTTTAAGGGTATAAATGAGATAATGAAAAATTAAGTATAAATATACTCATCTAGTTGTTACACTTATTCAAATCATGTTTGGTATATATTCTTAATATTTAAATTTATTCTTATCTATTTCTTACATGTCTTATTTGTATTAGAAATTGAAGACATTTTTTGAAAGAGAAAAGTCAGCCTAAAAGAGATGAAAGGGGTTATTTCTTTTATATATAGTATAAAAGATATTTAATCTTTATAAATATACAAGGTTCATACGATTCATAATCATATAATAATCAAAACAAAAGCTACTCGTGATTTCGTAAGTGGATTAAATGTATTTATAAGGTATTGATTCCAATTGATGGAATTGTAATAGTATAACCTATGAAATATATAGATTAAAGAGAGTTGTATACATTCTTAGTTGGTTAGAGCACGCTAATAACATGTTATAAAACTAATAAAATAGGAACAAGAAAAAGAGAAGGAGAGGAAGAAAGAAAAATATTATATTATTCTCTTGTTATTAAATTACATTTTTTTGACAAGTTGTTATTAAATTACATATGAGCTCTATTTATAGAAAAATACAATGACTTGGGAACAAATACCAATGACTTAGGGAACAAACATAAGTGTATGACCCAATATGCTAATAGTATGATCAAATAACCCTATTATATGGATATCCACTTATAATATTCATAACAAAGATAATTTTAAAATTTATTCTTTCCCAGTTTTTTTATTAAATAAATATTACAAATAAATTATTTTTATTTTATCATAAATGTGTATATTATTTGAGGTGATCTATCATACTTTTATAATAAGGTGGATGGATCAAAAACAATCCATTAATTTTTATTTTATTTAGTAGATTGATTGAATAGATAGATATGAATTTGGTGAATAAAATTAACATTTAGAAAGAATGAATGAATTTTTTTTTATGGTGGTCGGGGTTTGAACTCCGGACCTTGCATATATTATGCATTGTCACAAGTTCATGAGGACTACTAATAAATGAATTTGTTGAAGAAATAGGGATAATGAAAAAAAATTCCATATTTTTTTAAGGGAAATGTTAACTTGTGCCCTTAAGGCACAAGTTTAGAAGCCAAATGTAGAAATAATGTATTGGAATGCGTGCATTAAATTTAATCTTTAATGTTTTAAAGAGTTGAATGCACGAAATTTAAGGAAATATTTCTTTTTTGGGATTTCTTAACATGTGCCCTAAGGGCACAAGTTAACATTACCTTTTTTTAAAGTTAAATTTAGGGTATTTTTGGAATATATGATGTTAGGGCGTATGCAAAAAAGAGCATGAGAGTCTGACCTAGTTTGCTTGGTTCGTTTCAGCCGTTCTTCATTCTCTGTTGTCAATAACTCAATATCAATGGCGGATGAGGAGGAAGAGAAGGATATCATAAGCACTTTACCAGACGAGATTCTCTGTCATATTCTCTCTTTTCTCCAAACCAAACAAGCAAATGCCACATCCATTATTTCGAAACGGTGGAAACATCTCTGGCTCTCAGTTCCCACTCTGTATTTCAAGAACACGATAGGCGTGAACGAGAAAAACATCGATTTTCGATTTAACGACTTTGTATACTCTGTCTTGATGTCCAGAGAGGCTGCACCTCCCATTAAGACTTTCCGTCTTAAGCTGATATACAGTTATCCCGAACTTCACTATCCCAGTAACAGTATCCCCATATGGCTCAACTTTGTGGTAACACGGGGTGTTGAATTCATATATCTCTATGTGGACAGAGTGGGTTGTTTACAAAAATTACCCATTAGTATTCTAACATGCAAGACACTTGTTGTTCTCAAGCTTTTTGGTTTCTGTGTGGAGGGTTTTTCTTCCGTTCTACTTCCATCTCTCAAAACCCTTCACTTGGGACGGATTCGGTTCCATGAACTTCGAGATTTTATGTCCTTTCTAAAGGGTTGCCCAATCCTTGAGAATTTACTCACATACGATGTGCCCTTTGATGCCGAGGAATCGCTTACCTATAGAGAATGGAAGAGCTTTTGCTTAAATAACTTGATCCAAGCGGATATTGATTGTGTTGGTTCTTACTTTCCATTGAAAGCAGTTCACGATGTACTGTCTCTAAGCTTCGAATTTGATCAGGTCTATTAATGATACTTACTATAGAATTGAATAGGAAAGAATATACGTTTGCCCTATTTTCTAACAATTTGTCTTTGTGCATATTCTAGGATCATTTCTGCAATGATTTTCTTCCTACTTTTCATAATTTGACTCAGCTGGAGCTTATATCTCGGAATTTTAGTTTGAAATTCTTAATAGAAGTTCTCAACCGCTGCCCTAAGCTTCAAAAGCTTGACCTTGATCCGGTTTGTTAAAGGATAATATCTGATTTATTTATTCATTCACGCTCTTCAAATTTTCGTTAGGCTTAACTTAACCCTATAAAATCAGTATGAGAAATTTCGCAGTCTCATCCAGTGTGGGACTTTTAACACACACCTTTATGTGTTTTAATTTATTTTTTGTGCATTATTAACAGACGGACATGGCATGGACTAGAGATGACAATGAAAAATGGGTAGAGCCAGATGGTGTTCCACAATGCCTTTCATTACACCTTAGAACCTGCAATCTTTTCAACTTCTTAGGCTTACAATGTGAGCTTATGGTGGCGAGGTATATTTTGAAGAATGCAATAGTCTTAAAAACCATGAAAATTTGGAATGGTGGACAACCTGAAATAGAAAGAAAATTATCCTCATTTCCAAGGGCCTCTTCAACGTGTGAGCTTATAGTTTATGATGATTCATGATCCATGTAAGTACTAGTTACTCTATCATTTTTAATTAGCTAATTAGCTTGTACCAAGTAATGGCTAGATTTGGTAGTTTGAACTAGAACTTTGATGTCATTAACTTTGTCTTTGGTGCATAAATTGAGGAAATGTATTCCTTAAATCATCAAGTACTTGCTTACCTAATTTTATTTTCATTTGTTTATGTGTTCATATCCACGTTGATTTGTAAGTAGTTGTATGCTAAATTCTGATTTGATGCATAATCATAGGAGGGAGAGTGCAATTGTTCCACAAAAAAAAGAGAAAGAAAGGTGCTATTATAAATTAGTAGATCATTTTTGCCATGTACCTTCTTTATTCTTTTACATTAGCATGGACAAAGATTAAACTAAGTAGTTGTATTCTCAAATGATTCCTTCCTTAACAGCCTTTTCATGGTGTATTAATGTTTTTACTCTCACATGAAAACGATAGGTTTTCCTATCAGTGTTATGTTCTAATTGCTTGCATGGCTAATTGTAATAATTCACACACGGGAGGGGGACATGGGTTGCTGAGAATGTAGTAAGTACTAAAGGATAGGTTTGAGAAGTTATTTCTAATCACAACTGAAAAATTGGAATTGGAACTAGAGATGGGAACATTTTCATTGTGAGAATGACTTTATTAGTTTCGTGCCGGAGAGTGATAAAGAGGAGGGTTTCAAGGGGGCTGAATGTGAAAATTGGAGCTGGAATAGTGTTGCTGGATCAGTATATTCTATGTGAGACCAAGGAGCATATATGGTTTTAAAAGGGGAAACCGCACATCGAATACCCTTTTAGAATAAGTTTGTTTTGAACAAACTTGTTCGTCCAAAAATATTTGTGATGGTGTGGAATTTGTTTTAAAACAGGTTAGCAACAAAAGACAGTTTAGGGAATAGGAGAGCTATTGAAAGTACTGCACTAGCTGGTAACTGAGTCTGTACTGTCGTCAAATGATAAAACAATTTGCAGGATTGGTAAATGGCACAAATATAATGGAGCAACAAGTGATGACTTTGTGGTTTGCAAATTCATGGACAATACGTAAGGCAAAGACTAATATGATATTTCGAAATCAAGATACTGAAATTGAGAGGATAGTGGAAAAGGTAAATCTGTTGGTGTGGAACTGCTGGTTGAATGTCATAATAAAGGGATTTGGCTATGACATAACGAACAAAATTGAGAAGGAATATTTTATACCTCACGAATAAAATTTAATAAACTTACAACAAATATAAAAATACATTTCTATCATTTTATTTGTAGGAATGCACAAAAGTTACTTGAAACAAACACATCTATATGCTTGCCCCAGCTAAGATGCTTTGAGCACTGATTTATTGTTGACATGAGTTGGGTTGTGTGCATGAATCATGATAGTATATAGATACAATTGTATTTTTCTGCATTGTGCAACAATCAAGCTATAAGTATAACATAGGGGTTTAATTTTCTTTAACCACGCCTTTTTTGTTGAGATCTATCACTGAATTTATTATGATTCATAATATAAAACAGAAAAATGATGGATGAAATGTATATTAGTTTTAACTTTTTTTTCTTTCTTTTTCTATTGATTTCAGATTTCAGATTTCAGATAATAGAGTGAAAAATGACGATGCGATGAAAGTTGATTTAACTTGAAGGCAGGTGATTGACAATATCCGGAGAAAATTCACTCTCAATTTCAATTTTTGTGCTATTTGAATTTTTTCTAAAACTTTGCTTAGTTCTATAAGAAACTTGAAGTTAAATTTTATTCAGAGACAAACAAATAATGTTGCTCATTTGTTATAGAAGTGGTATTGTCGTATGCTTATTTCCAAGATCATTGTATTATGACTGCATATGTCGTTATAAATGAAATAAGGTTTAATTACATGTTTGATTCCTTATGTTTATTTTAGTTTTAAGTTGGTCCCTTATGTTTTAAAAGTTTCAAGTTGGTCCTTTACATTTTAAAAGTTTTAAGTTGGTCCAAAACGTTACGCAAGTTGGAATAAGTTAGTCATTTCCCCGACATGATATTGGGTTTAATAAAACAAAAAAATTAAAAAAATGTTTTGACATTGATTTTCTAAATAAGTTAAGTTCCATCACTCATATTGTCAACCTCAATCTTTTAACGGTTAAGTGACAGATGTGACTAACTTATTCTAATGTCAGTAACATTTTGAACCAACTTGAAAATGTTAAAACATAAGAGACCAACTTGAAACTTTTAAGGGTTAATTATGTTTCTAGTCCCTATAAAATAGCGACCTTGTAAGTTTAGTCCCTACTTAATTTTAATAGCATTTTTAGTCCCTAATTTTGTTTTTCTGCACTGAGTATTAGTCCCTACTCAATTCAAATTTGTTTAATTTATGTTTAAACTCTTAAATTTTTGAACAATTTTTTGCAGACATGTTTAGAACATTACTAAAAGTTCGTCCGCAAAAAATTATTGCAAAATTTGATTTCTACATCCAGATTTTATTACTTTTTATCTTTAACTTTTGTCGTTTTAAAAAATTCATATTTAATTCATTTCATGTCAGAAAATTCTAAATTTTAGTAAACGAACCTTTCATAGTGTTCTAATCTTGTCTCAAAAAAATCGTTCAAAAATTTAAGAGTTTAAGGATAATTAATCAAACTTTGTTTTAGCAGGGACTAAAATTATAAGTAAATTTTTTTTATAGGGACTAAAAATGCTATTAAAATTAAGTAGGGACTAAACTTACAAGGTCACTATTTTATAGGGACTAGAAACATAATTAACCCAACTTTTAAAAAAGAAAGGGCCAACTTAAAATCTAAAATAAATATAAGGGACTAAACATACAATTAAGCCATGAAATAAATTAGTATTATTTTTATACCAAAAAGAATAAAAAATAAAGCTAGTAGTTTGACCCATCAGAAGTGTATCTTTTCGATTATGTTTTGTTAGTATTGCTAACACTTTTGAATGTATTACTTATCATGATTATGGAAGGAAATCGTTTTATTAGGAAAAATGATATTGGACATGATAGATATATGCAGTTTAAAAAGACGCCTTGATAATAACTTGTGAGTATGTAGAGTAAGATTTGTATTGGAAATTTATCGTCATTCACTGGCAGGGATATAGTTATAAGCTAGCTATTGTATTTATGTTTATACCTTTCGTATATAGGGCACTACTTCTTTGGTCATAACAAAACAATCAAGCCTTATCTCATTAAGGTAGGACTCATTTAAATGAATTGAGCAACGCCACAGTGTTCTATCAAACATAACTTTTTTCTTCGACTCATTTATCTTTATATCATTTCTAATAGTTTCTCTAAGTTTTTTAGAGTTATTTTTACCTCTGATCTGACTCCCTTCCATGTGATATACTTTCCTTACTATAGAATTCAGAAATCCTCTCTCTACATGCTCAAACCACCTAAGTCTAGTTTCTACCATCTTTTCTACTAAATTCATAGATTAGATAAGAGTTTTACAATCCTTTGAAGGAGAGTGATGAGTCAAAGCATCACGAAGTAATCTAACTCTAAACCGCTAGAATCTAGCAACTATGGTCATCTATGAGAAGATGAGATGGAATAAGATCTCTAAAGTTATTAACCCTAGTCGTAACCTGGCCTCTTTTATTCTATAATGAATTTTTGGACCCTTCGCACTAACACATGATTGTCCTTTTACAGTATCAGTCCAACCACTACAAGTTGTACCCTTTGGTCATTTTACACATGAGTTGTCCTTATGATATCCTAACTACCCCCTGACATATTACTTTATTATTCCTAGGATTTCAATCATTAGGGACAGCTCATATTCTTCCTCACATGCTGTCTCTAAACCACGGGTTCGACAACTTGCAAAGGTCGAGTATTTTGCATTTTTGGGATATTTTGAATTTGAGGAATCTGTTGATAAACAGGTTGTGAAGGGGCGAAGAAATTTGCTATTCTCCCCATTTGAGTGGCTAATGCTTGGTAACTTTGGTTTATATTTTGAATCAAAGGATTAAACACTGTACCAATTTGTTGTGTTAACAAATTAACCATTTCGTGGTTACTCTCATCCATTTTTTGCCTAAACAACATCATAGATTCTGTAGTTAAGGCTGGTAGAGTACTTCTGCCAAAAAAACTAGAACTTGAAGGACTATGTGTATTGAATGGCGTGAATTGATTTACGTGGTCTGTCGATGCAGATACATTATTATGCAAATTTCCCATCATCGAAGTTGGCATACCATAAAGTTGTTCCCTAGACAGATTTTGCATAGTTATGAATCTATCATCAAGTCTAGGTCTAACTTGAGGATGAGGAGACGTAGGAACATTTGTAGACACGGGTACACCAGCAGTAAAAGGAGGCATAAAGGTTCTCATTTCTGGTCGTGTCATTGTAGCGGTTGTTGTTGGGGCGGTTGTGGGAGCGGTTACTCACATCTCCGTCAAAACCGGCATAGTCATGGTTTCCCCCACGATCGTTGATACACTAGCACCCACAGTAGGGGCAGATGCCTGTGTAGATTGTGCTTGTGAAGAGATATGTGATGATGCAGAAGCACCACCATTGGTGTATTTAGTCATTACTTTCAAAACTTTAGCACTTTTTAAAAACAAGAGTTTTTCCCAGAAAAAGTTAACTAAAAAAAGTTGCGAATTTTCAGAAAACAGTTTTCACAAGAAAGGTTTTAGAAAAAAGTTTGAAAAGTTGTGGAAACTTCTTCCAAAAAGTTCTTTTTTAAAAAGAATGCACAAACAGGGTTCCACTGGGCGTGCCAATTTTTCACCGGTGTTTTTGGTAAACAAGAAGGGCTGATTTTTATTAGGCTAAAATATGGTTTTAGTCCCTACAAATATGTCTCGCTTTGGTTTTAGTCCCTGTAAAAAAAATATAGTTTTTGGTCCCTGCAAAATATTTTGTTTTAGAAAATAGTCCCTGACCCTACTTTTGTGATGATTTGCATACGTGGCACATGATGGTTGAACCTATTTTTTAGTTTTTGGTCCCTGCAAAATATTTTGTTTTTTAAAAAGGTCCCTGCAAAATTTTTTGATTTTGAAAATAGTCCCTCCAGGGACTATTTTAAAAAACAAAAAATTTTGCAGGGATCAAAAACTAAATTTTTTTTATAGGGACTAAAACCAAAACGAAGCATATTTGCAGGGACTAAAACCATATTTTAACCTTTTTATTATTACAAGCAGAATCAAACCAGAAATCCTATGACATGTTGTGCAAAGTTTTTCCAGAAAAAGAGTGAACGTTCATCAAATTCATAGGTTGCTTTATGAACAAGACGAATCTGTATGGCGTCTTTCGACAGAAAAAGGATAAAATAAAAGGAAACGCAGTAAATGCAAACAAAAGACTAAAAGTTTATAACATAGAAACTTAAAGACAAGGTAAATTGCATTGCATTAAAATAAAGATGGTTCGATAAATCAATATACATACATTTTGTATAACTTTTTTCTCTAACACATCAACCCCCCCCCCCCCCCCCCCAACATAGTTCACATTTTGCCGCCACACAAAACTCCCTCCACAATGAACCATCCCCCTCATCACCATAGTTTCGCACATAACACATTATACCACAAGCTTCTCCTGTCCTCCACACTCATTTACCAAGAAGAGAAAAAAAATTATATTCCTTTAGCCTCTTAACCCCCAAAACTCCATTCTCCTTATGTAAACAAAAAGTATCCCATTATACCCAAGACAATTTCCTAATATACTCAACCCCCCAAGAATAAATAAATAAATAAATAAATAAAAATTACAAAAAAAAATAGAGTCAAGGGCATAAATGATACCTGAGGGGGATTTCAAGAAGGAAAGAAAATAAACCAGAATGGAGGACATTGTGGACTTAAGGAGAATTGGTCGACCACCCCCCCACCACCACCCCCACCCCCAAACATGAGGTTTTTGCTTTTCTAACCCGACACACTACTTCTAATCCGATAAACCAAAGGGTTCTAGAACTGACGATGTCTCGGATCACGACCGATAGGCAGCTCGAAGTACACAAAAGGTAAACAACCATGCTTACAATTCATAACAACCCCTGCCTCATGAAGCTGAGAACCTGCCATATTAATATCAAATATGATTTTATGAAAATTTACTTTAAACCAAAATATTTTCTCAAACAAAAGCAAAATTTCTTCAAAACGCGAACACACGCCCAACCTTTTTCACCAATCAAAAGGGTATCATCAGCAAACTGTAAATAAGTTACAGACAAAATATTTTACGCCCCAACATTGTACTCATTAAATAATCCATTATCCACTATCACATTCATCATAACATTTAAACATTCAACAACTACTAGAAAAAGGACATGTTTTTTCTTACATGTGCACATTCCATTCGTTCCAAACACATATTCTTGATTAATATTTCAATGTATACAACTGTTAATGGTTCATTTAGTCAATTGTTAGTTATAATATGAGTAATGATTTTTCTTTTATTATTTCTGAGATATATGAATTTTTAATCATATTATACATTTTTTTAAAACCGACTAATCTAATAAGTTCAATGACAATGAACATCATACATATAACCTGGACAATATATTATATATGTAACCCGGGTAACGTCGGGAAAATACACTGGGGTGTGTGTATATATATATATATATATATATGGGTTATGATAGAAGACACCTTTTGTGAAGGTGTCTTTTATCAAGTTACTCTATGAGCATTTGCGAAAAGACACCAACTTACTTTTATGAAGGTGTCTTTTAGCAAAGTTATAACTAAAAAGTGAAAATCACACCTTAAGGTGTGACTTGATAAAAGACACTACCAAAGGGTGGCTTGTAACAAAACCCTATATATATATATATATATATATATATATATTGAGAAATATTTGTTACTAGCCATAAAATTAAATACATCTCCCTTATATCTCCCGTTTGTTACGTTCTCCCTTATCTTAGGTTTGTTACGTTCTTACTTATCATTAGTTTAAATACTAGACTTACCTTTGTTCTTATCTTAGGTTTGTTACATTCTCAGTTATCACTAGTTTAAATGCTAGACTTTTTTTTTTTTTTTTGTAAGGAAGTTTAAATACTAGACTTACCTTTGTGCATTAGTAGATAATACAATCTTTTTTTAAATATTTGTTACTAGCCATAAAATTAAATGCATCTCTCTTATATATCTGGTTTGTTACGTTCTCGCTTATCTTAGGTTTGTTACATTCTCTCTTATAAATACTAGACCTACCTTTGTGTATCAGTACATAATACAATCTTTTTGTCTTGTATAAAATTTTACGATATGGGATGTTGTTGTTCTAGACCAACCGAAATTATAAGCGATGAAGATTATAGAAACAAATCGAAGAATGCTCAAGTCACTAAAACTAGGCGACAAGTCACAAGAAGCTCTAGTGCTCTCAAGGATAATAGCCATGTTATTATGACTACTTCTATTGCTGGGGGAGGTTGTGGAGGTGGAGGTGGTCATCATGGTGGTGGAGGGTGTGGAGGTGGAGGGTGTGGAGGTGGAGGAGGTTGTGGAGGGTCTTAAGATTATAGTTAATTGGTTTGTCCATATAGCAATGATTTTTAGAATCTTGTATGCTTTTGTTTTAACTCTTAGATAAAGTGGCAAATTTTATTCTCTAGAATTTTGTTAGTTATTAGTTAGTTATTATAACATTCAATAATATTTGTTCTCTTTTTTTTTTTTTGGTTCAATAGCCTGACTATAATATTAACTTTTTTTTTTTTTTGGTTCAATAGCCTAGTGGCTAGATTTTTTTTTTTGGTTCAATAGCCTGACTATAATATTAACTTTTTTTTTTTTTTGGTTCAATAGCCTAGTGGCTAGATCACACACTTTTAAAGTGTGGAGAAGTGGGGAATCCGGGGTTCGAACCCCGGCCCCTGCAAACATTGTCCCTGATAGCTACCAACTGAGCTACACTTATATTGCATTAGTTTTGAATTGGTTGTCTTATGTATTAATAATCGGGTCTCTTCTCATAATGTATGTAATTATATTGCTTGTGCTCAATTGGAAAATTTCCTCATCATTCTTTCTTTTCAATTTTTTCTTCCTTCATAACAATATTTACTCTTTTCAATTTGTTTAACTGTGTTTCAACTTTTTCTTTGTTTTACGAAAAGTATTTATTTTTGTAAAATATTTGAAGAAAAGTATTACCTATTCATGTTATAATTTTAGTTTTAATATAAGTATGTGCCTACATTTTGTTTTCAATTTTTTCTTCCTTCATAACAATATTTACTCTTTTCAATTTGTTTAACTGTGTTTCAAATTTTTCTTTGTTTTACGAAAAGTATTTATTTTTGTAAAATATTTGAAGAAAAGTATTACCTATTCTTGTTATAATTTTAGTTTTAATATAAGTATGTGCCTACATGCTAGTAATAACAAAGAAATTGTTTCCAATATAAAAATTTCAATTTCACTTTAAAAAATATGTAGTATAAATTGTTGAAAACATGATAACTTTAGAAAATATGTATTATAAATTGTTGAAAACAATTATGAAAGGGTGTCGAGAGAGTTGACAAAATAACTCTCGAAAGCAAAAGAACCAGAGTTTAATTTTTGAAATAGCCAATTTAAGAGGTAATTTAACCTTGATTAAAAAAAAATAGATGTATGTCTCGGTGCCAACTCATTGGTTGGTTTCATGGGATACTTGAGACGCCTATTGAGGTCAAAGATCTTAATTGCGGTGGATTAGGGAAAAAGGTCTCATGGGATACTTGAGATGCTTATTGAGGTTAAAGATCTTAATTGCGGTGTATTAGGGAAAAAATTGCTTAAAACATTTTTTTTTTGAAGAAGTTAAATTAGCCCACTCAAATAGACACCGGAGGGAATCGAACCTGTGACCTTAACGAGGACGAGGTGCACATTCACAGGTCCCAAGCCAATACCACCAGGCCACCCAAGTGGGTTAATTGCTTAGAACATAAAAAACTTTGATGTAACATATAGAAGATGAATGGCTTTTTTTACTAAAATAACATTATTAGCTACTCAATCTTCACCCTTTGAATTCAATCCACATTAGCTACTCAATACATCGAGTGACTGCAATGAATTTATAGCTCAATTTAATACAGAATCATCAAATATGAATTTCCCTATAGATAGCTAACCACATTAGCTCCATCTGAACGTTGCATCCTATTGCAAGGAAGAGAACCATTTGAACCGTATGTCATTACAGTTAATCTCCGAGAACCATTTGAACCATCCTATCTTTTACATAGGCACACATTTACGTGAACTTTTGTCGGTGTTTAAATCAAATTACCATTAGTTGCATAACTACTATGTGTAAGAGAAATAACAACATTAAATCATTAGGTTAAAACCCTACACTCAAATTCAGGGTCGGCCTTAGGCATATGACAGAGGTGCGACGGTCTAGGGCCCAAGTCTGTAGGAGGCCTAAATTTTTGTTTTGTAAAGGGGTGGTGTATAAAGCAACGCAAAGGTTGTAGATGGGGTGTATATAACAAAGTGTATGAGAGGACCCAAATCGAAATTCTTATCTTGGCCAAATTCTTTTTTTTTTTGAGCAGAAGCAAGATTAATTCATATCATCCAAAATCAAAGAGTACAAAGTAGTTGGTACATGATAGAAAATATGGGGGCTAGGATGTGATAAGGAAGCTCTAGCAATACTATGAGCAACCTTATTTGCTTGCCTCCGAATAAACGACACTACAAAGTCAGGATTACTATTTAAGAGACTTCTACATTGAACAATAAGATCCCCAAGCTCATTATGAGGAGTTGCGTGTGATTTGATGATCTCAACCAGAGTCTTACTATCTGTTTCAAATAGAACCACGTGCATTCCATTTGATGTGGCCAGTTTTAGAGATTCTAGCAAAGCAATGGCCTCTGCTTCTAAAACGGTGGCGGAGGAATGTAAGAAGTCTGATTTACCAATCAGCAGCTGTCCCAAGTGGTCTCTAAAGCATATTCCATAACCTACAATGGAGGTATTGTGAAAGATTGCAGCATCAACATTGCACTTAGTCGTGCCTATCAGTGGCTTAGTCCAGGAAGATAAACATGACGGATTCTGAACCTGTTTTTTAGCCCTCTGCATGCAACTCCACTCTTGAAGTGTATCTCTTGCGTGAGAAAGTGTGAAAGCCGACGGTGTGTCTAAGGCATCCCATAGCTTACGATTACGGCTTTTCCAAAGGCTCCAAAGAAGCATAGCAGCTGACTGTTGTTGTGTAAGAGATAACCTGCAGAGAAATTCAAACAACAAAGCTGTGAAGTCATGTGCCGTTTGTAGCAGCTCGCGGACCAGGCTTCCATGACCAAGGAGATCCCAGCACGCTGTGGCCTTTGGGCATACAAAAAATGTATGCATATGAGTTTCTGCTAGAGCGTCACAAGTTACACAAGAATCATCACAATCAATACCGCGAGTAATGAGGTTTGTGCGTGTTGGAAGGCATTGGTGAGCGAGACGCCAAAGGAAAGATCTGACACGGTGAGGGATCTGTAAGTTCCATATAGTCATCCAAGAATTATTAGTACTATGTGATGTGGATGAATGGAAGAGGTCAATGCACACACGGTATGCAGATTTGACAGAATAATGGCCGTCATTTGTAGCTTTCCAAATTCTGGTATCCTCACGTCTGCGTGGATATAGGGGAATTGAGAGAACAGCTGCAGCATCAGCAGGGGATAATAGAGAGTGTAGTAATGTGCTGTTCCAGGAGTTCATGCCAGAGTTCATAAGGGAATTAACAGTGAGATCCCCATATTGAGGGGGTGGAGGTGTTGACGGTTTGCAAGATGGGAGGCCGCGTATCCAAGGCATACTCCACATATTGATTTTTGAGCCATCTCCGATCTTCCATCTATGCCCCAAGGTAAGCAGAGATTGGGTACTCCATAGACTCCTCCAAGTGTAGCTTGGATTGTGACCAAGAGGTGCTTCCAAGAAATCCCGTCCCGGGAAGTATTTGGCTTTGAGAGTACGAGTGAGTAAGGAGTTTGAGTCGTGCATGAGTTTCCAACCTTGTTTACCTAGCATTGAAAGATTGAATGCTTCCATGTTACGAAAGCCAAGGCCCCCAAGACTTTTGTGCAGGGTGAGTTTTTCCCACCGCATCCAGTTAATACCTCGTCTGCCATTTTTCTTTGAACCCCAATAAAACGAATTCATCATTCTCTCCATTTCTTCACATAAGGAAGTCGGAATGAGGAAAGCACCCATACAGTAAGAGGGTATAGCTTGTGCCACGGATTTGATCAAGACTTCCTTTCCTGCCCGTGATAGGGAACGAGCACTCCAAGACTGACATTTTTTCCAGATGCGATCCTTTAAGAAAGAGAATATTGCCTTCTTACTTCGGCCTATCATTGATGGGAGGCCTAGGTATTTGCCGCTTCCAATATCCGCAAATACACCAAGGAGGGATGTGATATCAGCTACGGTATCATGATGAGTATTAGAGCTGAATGCAATAGCCGATTTACCATAATTGATTGCTTGCCCGGATGCATGCTCGTAATGGGAGAGAGTTTCCTTGAGATGTTGCGCTTCAGCCATTGTTGCTTTACAAAATAAAAAGCTGTCATCTGCAAACAATAAGTGACTAATAGGCGGGGCTGTACGACAGATACGAGTACCGTGAATCTTGCCTCTTAACTCGCGGTTTTTTATGGCTGCTGATAAACCTTCTGCGCAAAGAATGTATAGATATGGCGAAAGCGGGCAGCCTTGACGGAGACCTCGTTCAGGAGTGATAGGGCCAATGCGGTCGCCATTAAAAATGACGTGGTATTCAACGGAGGTGATGCACATCATCATCCATGAAGTCCACTGTGGACTGAAACCCATTTTAAGTAAAATAGCTTCGAGGTACGACCAACTTACACTATCGAATGCCTTGGATATGTCAAGTTTGAGGGCCACCTCACCTATTTTTCCTTTTGTTTTGCAGCGCATATGATGCAGAATTTCAAAAGCTGTTAGCGCATTATCAATGATTGAGCGAGAATGCACGAAGGCTGCCTGTTCTTGGGAAATCCATTTGTTAATAAGTGGACGAAGGCGATTGGCAAGGACTTTAGAAACAATCTTGTATAACACATTGCAGAGAGAAATAGGCCGAAGGTCCCGCATGGATTCTGGATTATCGCTCTTTGGTGCAAGCACAATGTTTGTAGCATTTAAATCTGGGGGTAGATGGCTCGAGGCTAACCAAGTTGAGGCAGAAGAGAATATTTCATCACCGATATCTTCCCAAAATCTGTGGTAGAAAGCTGGGTTAAGGCCGTCTGGCCCAGGTGATTTATCCGGGTGCATGCTAAAGATAGCTTCCTTAAATTCCTGCTTAGTGAACGGCTGAGTGAGCATGGAATTGTCTTCGTCAGATATCTTTGGCTGAACGCAAGATATGATAGGCTGAAGATCACCTTGCTGCGCTCGAAATAGTGAGATGAAGTAATTATGAACAAGAGTGCAGAGGTCTTCCTGGGATGTGATCCAATTACCAGAATTATCACGAAGCTTTTTCACCATGTTTTTGCTTTTCCTGGATGAAGCCGTAGCATGAAAGAACTTGCTGTTTGTGTCTCCGTCTGCGAGCCAAAATATTTTTGAACGTTGCTTCCAGTAGCTTTCTTCCTGGAGCAATAAAGAGGCTAATTTATTCTGCATAGTGGCTAGCCTCGGATCGCTTGCATCATCGGAAGAATTCCGGAAGTCTTCAATTTCTGAGCGCTGTTTATTAATCTGCTGCCTGAAATTTGGCGTGATATTTCTGCTCCAAGAGGAAATGTCATCAATACAGTGGTTGAGTTTGGTGAGAATATTCGACGGAGGATAATGGGCCCAGTTGCTCTTCACCAATTGGTTGAGTTCCGGTTCTAATAGCCAAGAATTATTAAACCGAAAACTACGGTGAGGTTGCCTCCACGGTATAGGATCAAGCTGAAGGAGAAGGGGAGTGTGGTCAGATATGGAGGCCACCAAAGTTTGGAGTGCAGCGTTTGGATAAAGCGTTTGCCAGGAAGAAGTGGCTAGAGCACGGTCAATACGAGCTTCTTTGAAGGAGGGCGTGCCGATGCTCTTGAACCATGTGAATTGGTAACCATGAAGAGGCATATCATATAAGTTACAGTCTTTTACAGCGTCCTGAAATCCTCTAATGAGCCATGAAGGACGGTCTGGTCCACCTCTTTTGTCTTCAGAGGAGAGATGGTCATTGAAGTCACCAATGATGCACCATGGATCGTTAGAGAGGCTGCTTAGATGGCGAAGTAAGTCCCATGATTCTCTTCGACGACCAGAATCTGGGTAACCGTAGAAAGCTGTGAGGCGCCAGGAACCAATGACAGGATCTTTAATTAGCAAGTTAATGAAATTTTGGGAGAAGTTTATGAGAGAACAATCAACAGAATTTCGCCAAAGGATAGCGAGACCCCCACTTCTACCCATACGGTCAACTGAAAAATGATTATCGAAACCAATAGAGTAGCATAAGTCTGAAATTTTATTTCCATTCACCAAAGTTTCAATGAGGATTACAATTTCCGGTTTATAGACACGGACAAGGTCTTTAATTTCAGGAACTGCCTTAACGTTCCCCAGACCGCGGCAGTTCCAAGATATTATATTCATTGCTTCCGGCAGGCCTGGAAGCCAGGCTCTGCCGATAAAAAATGAATTGCCGAGTGTGAAACTTCCATGGGGGCATGGTTACATTCATGGCTTGCAGAGATGTTCTCATTGCAGGATGATTTTTGGTCTGCTAAGGCACTAGTTTCTGATGCATCAATTTCTGTCTCGTTAACTGCAGGTGATGATTTGTTAATAATTGTATTGAAGGACTGGTTGACCTCATTTAAGCCTCTAGAACGTTTTGGTTTGCTGGTAATGATTTGCTCTTCATTCTCTTCCTGTAACAGCTCCGTATTGACTGAGTTATTGATTACGCCATTGTTGATTTTGGCTGGACGCATTAATTGTGGATTGCGCAGTAAATGTGCTAAGGCTGCAGAGTTGGCAGTTTTGATTGGCACATTAATGTCACTACCGTTACCGTTTGAAACTGTAACTGCTGCCGGTGAAGAAACTCCTCCCCCGAATTCTGATTGACGGCGAGCTCCGCCTCCTCCGTTTTTCCTTTGCTTTTCTACACGCAGTTCAGGCCCCCATAGTCGTGTGCCATCATCCTCATCAGCCGAGTAAAGTTTCTCGCAGTAATCTTCTATGTGGCCTAACATTCCGCAGTAGTAGCAGTAGTTTCCTAGACGCTCATATTTGAACTTGATGAAGCTTGAATCCCCACCATGTCTCTTGATTTTTTTCTGACGCTTCAATGGCTTTGTAACATCAAGCAGCACACGAATTCTCATATAGGAACGGAGGTGGTTGGAATTATTTTTGGCATCATATTCAAGAAATTCACCAATATAATTCGCAATGTCCGTCCCCACCTTCTCTGTCATGAAGCCTAGAGGAATGTCATGCACCTGTATCCAGAATGGGGCAAATTGAAGGGCAACTTGGTTAGGAGCAGTATTCTCTGGGATCACATTGAGGATCAGGAGGTGATTGTCAAAGTACCACGGGCCCTTCTTTAGGATTCTCTGGAAATCGAGGTGGTGTGCAAATTGGAAGGTGAATAGGCCTGGCTCTATCTCTTGGATTTTGACTCCTTTGACAGGATTCCAGAAGGTCTCTATCGTTTCCATCATCATATATGACCGAATTGGCTTGTTTGTGTGAAAACGGCCAACAAGGCAGAGGCGAGGATCATCTGTCTGTGTGAGGGCTTCGTCGATCTGGAATTCTAATTCGTTCTCCTCATCACTGAGGGAAAGTTGGTGGAGAGAAGTCATAGTGGGTAGTGGTTGGAGGAATTCAATGGATATCAGGGTTAGCTTCTCACAAGGAGAGAATGAAAGTTACTTCTCACAAGGAGAGAATTGAAACAGTAGTCCTAACTTCATATTACTACACACCCATGGTTTTCCTATCTGATAGAAGAACACAATATAGCTTCAAAACGCTTTCAATATTGTTGTAACCTTATTTTGCATCAACATTAATGCCACAAAATAAAAAGTGAACTAATAACGGTAAAATAAAAAATAAAAAATAAAAACTTTTAGTGAATGCATCAATTAGCATTTAGGAAACAAGCAATTTAAGGTTATTTATCACTCATAATGCCATGATTATATTTGCATTATGAGTGAAAGAAATTGTGGACTCTATAGTTGTAACGCCCAAATTGAAAGTGTCTAGAATTTTCAACAAGTGCATTAAAACTGATATTGGTAAAAGGAAACGCAGTAAATGCAAATAAAAGACTAAAAGTTTAAAACGCAGAAACTTAAAGACAAGGTAAATTGCATTGCATTAAAATAAAGGTGGTTCGTTAAATCAGTTTGCATACATTTTGTACAACTTTTTCCTCTAACACCCCCCCGGCCCTAACATAGTTCACATTTTGCCACAACCAACTGTCCCCCTCATCACCATACTTCCACAAGCTTCCCCTGTCCTCCAACATCCTCCACACTTATTTACCAAGAAGAGAAAAATTAAACTCCTTAAGCCTCTTAACCCCCAAAACTCCATTCTCCTTATGTAAACAAAAAGTATCCCATTATACCCAAGAGAATTTCCTAATATACTCAACCCCCCCCCCCCCCCCCCCCCACCAAGAATAAATAAATAAAAATTACAAAAAAAATAGAGTCAAGGGCATAAATGATACCTGAGGGGGATTTCAAGAAGGAAAGAAAATAAACCAGAATGGAGGACATTGTGGACTTAAGGAGAATTGGTCGACCACCCCTACCCCCAAACATGAGGTTTTTGCTTTTCTAACCCGACACACTACTTCTAATCCGATAAACCAAAGGGTTCTAGAACTGACGATGTCTCGGATCACGACCGATAGGCAGCTCGAAGTACACAAAAGGTAAACAACCATGCTTACAATTCATAACAACCCCTGCCTCATGAAGCTGAGAACCTGTCATATTAATATCAAATATGATTTTATGAAAATTTACTTTTAACAAAAATATTTTCTCAAACAAAAGCAAAATTTCTTCAAAACGCGAACACACGCCCAACCTTTTTCACCAATCAAAAGGGTATCATCAGCAAACTGTAAATAAGTTACAGACAAAATATTTTACGCCCCAACATTGTACTCATTAAATAATCCATTATCCACTATCACATTCATCATAACATTTAAACATTCAACAACTACTAGAAAAAGGACATGTTTTTTCTTACATGTGCACATTCCATTCGTTCCAAACACATATTCTTGATTAATATTTCAATGTATACAACTGAGATTTCTTTTATTTTATATTTTAGGTAGATGTTAATGGTTCATTTAGTCAATTGTTAGTTATAATATGAGTAATGATTTTTCTTTTATTATTTCTGAGATATATGAATTTTTAATCATATTATACATTTTTTTAAAACCGACTAATCTAATAAGTTCAATGACAATGAACATCATACATATAACCTGGACAATATATTATATATGTAACCCGGGTAACGTCGGGAAAATACACTGGGGTGTGTGTCTATATATATATATATATATATATATATATATATATATATATATATATGGGTTATGATAGAAGACACCTTTTGTGAAGGTGTCTTTTATCAAGTTACTCTATGAGCAATTGCGAAAAGACACCAACTTACTTTTATGAAGGTGTCTTTTAGCAAAGTTATAACTAAAAAGTGAAAATCACACCTTAAGGTGTGACTTGATAAAAGACACTACCAAAGGGTGGCTTGTAACAAAACCCTATATATATATATATATTGAGAAATATTTGTTACTAGCCATAAAATTAAATACATCTCCCTTATATCTCCCGTTTGTTACGTTCTCCCTTATCTTAGGTTTGTTACGTTCTTACTTATCATTAGTTTAAATACTAGACTTACCTTTGTTCTTATCTTAGGTTTGTTACATTCTCAGTTATCACTAGTTTAAATGCTAGACTTTTTTTTTTTTTTGTAAGGAAGTTTAAATACTAGACTTACCTTTGTGCATTAGTAGATAATACAATCTTTTTTTAAATATTTGTTACTAGCCATAAAATTAAATGCATCTCTCTTATATATCTGGTTTGTTACGTTCTCGCTTATCTTAGGTTTGTTACATTCTCTCTTATAAATACTAGACCTACCTTTGTGTATCAGTACATAATACAATCTTTTTGTCTTGTATAAAATTTTACGATATGGGATGTTGTTGTTCTAGACCAACCGAAATTATAAGCGATGAAGATTATAGAAACAAATCGAAGAATGCTCAAGTCACTAAAACTAGGCGACAAGTCACAAGAAGCTCTAGTGCTCTCAAGGATAATAGCCATGTTATTATGACTACTTCTATTGCTGGGGGAGGTTGTGGAGGTGGAGGTGGTCATCATGGTGGTGGAGGGTGTGGAGGTGGAGGGTGTGGAGGTGGAGGAGGTTGTGGAGGGTCTTAAGATTATAGTTAATTGGTTTGTCCATATAGCAATGATTTTTAGAATCTTGTATGCTTTTGTTTTAACTCTTAGATAAAGTGGCAAATTTTATTCTCTAGAATTTTGTTAGTTATTAGTTAGTTATTATAACATTCAATAATATTTGTTCTCTTTTTTTTTTTTTTGGTTCAATAGCCTGACTATAATATTAACTTTTTTTTTTTTTTGGTTCAATAGCCTAGTGGCTAGATTTTTTTGGTTCAATAGCCTGACTATAATATTAACTTTTTTTTTTTTTTGGTTCAATAGCCTAGTGGCTAGATCACACACTTTTAAAGTGTGGAGAAGTGGGGAATCCGGGGTTCGAACCCCGGCCCCTGCAAACATTGTCCCTGATAGCTACCAACTGAGCTACACTTGTATTGCATTAGTTTTGAATTGGTTGTCTTATGTATTAATAATCGGGTCTCTTCTCATAATGTATGTAATTATATTGCTTGTGCTCAATTGGAAAATTTCCTCATCATTCTTTCTTTTCAATTTTTTCTTCCTTCATAACAATATTTACTCTTTTCAATTTGTTTAACTGTGTTTCAACTTTTTCTTTGTTTTACGAAAAGTATTTATTTTTGTAAAATATTTGAAGAAAAGTATTACCTATTCATGTTATAATTTTAGTTTTAATATAAGTATGTGCCTACATTTTGTTTTCAATTTTTTCTTCCTTCATAACAATATTTACTCTTTTCAATTTGTTTAACTGTGTTTCAAATTTTTCTTTGTTTTACGAAAAGTATTTATTTTTGTAAAATATTTGAAGAAAAGTATTACCTATTCTTGTTATAATTTTAGTTTTAATATAAGTATGTGCCTACATGCTAGTAATAACAAAGAAATTGTTTCCAATATAAAAATTTCAATTTCACTTTAAAAAATATGTAGTATAAATTGTTGAAAACATGATAACTTTAGAAAATATGTATTATAAATTGTTGAAAACAATTATGAAAGGGTGTCGAGAGAGTTGACAAAATAACTCTCGAAAGCAAAAGAACCAGAGTTTAATTTTTGAAATAGCCAATTTAAGAGGTAATTTAACCTTGATTAAAAAAAAATAGATGTATGTCTCGGTGCCAACTCATTGGTTGGTTTCATGGGATACTTGAGACGCCTATTGAGGTCAAAGATCTTAATTGCGGTGGATTAGGGAAAAAGGTCTCATGGGATACTTGAGATGCTTATTGAGGTTAAAGATCTTAATTGCGGTGTATTAGGGAAAAAATTGCTTAAAACATTTTTTTTTTTGAAGAAGTTAAATTAGCCCACTCAAATAGACACCGGAGGGAATCGAACCTGAGACCTTAACAAGGACGAGGTGCACATTCACAGGTCCCAAGCCAATACCACCAGGCCACCCAAGTGGGTTAATTGCTTAGAACATAAAAAACTTTGATGTAACATATAGAAGATGAATGGCTTTTTTTACTAAAATAACATTATTAGCTACTCAATCTTCACCCTTTGAATTCAATCCACATTAGCTACTCAATACATCGAGTGACTGCACTGAATTTATAGCTCAATTTAATACAGAATCATCAAATATGAATTTCCCTATAGATAGCTAACCACATTAGCTCCATCTGAACGTTGCATCCTATTGCAAGGAAGAGAACCATTTGAACCGTATGTCATTACAGTTAATCTCCGAGAACCATTTGAACCATCCTATCTTTTACATAGGGACACATTTACGTGAACTTTTGTCGGTGTTTAAATCAAATTACCATTAGTTGCATAACTACTATGTGTAAGAGAAATAACAACATTAAATCATTAGGTTAAAACCCTACACTCAAATTCAGGGTCGGCCTTAGGCATATGACAGAGGTGCGACGGTCTAGGGCCTAAGTCTGTAGGAGGCCTAAATTTTTGTTTTGTAAAGGGGTGGTGTATAAAGCAACGCAAAGGTTGTAGATGGGGTGTATATAACAAAGTGTATGAGAGGACCCAAATCGAAATTCTTATCTTGGCCAAATTCTTAATAACGGTAAAATAAAAAATAAAAACTTTTAGTGAATGCATCAATTAGCATTTAGGAAACAAGCAATTTAAGGTTATTTATCACTCATAATGCCATGATTATATTTGCATTATGAGTGAAAGAAATTGTGGACTCTGTAGTTGTAACGCCCAAATTGAAAGTGTCTAGAATTTTCAACAAGTGCATTAAAACTGATATTGGATACATTAATTATACAATACTGGAACGACATCAGTCGAGAGTTCAGATACAAAAGCCAACTTGAGTCTTATGTTACATTATTTTTACAAAGGTAGTCGAATGAAGTTTGATTACAAAGTTCATTACAACACCTCTTACAATATAACATATGCATCAACTAGAAAGTCACAAAGTTGGTTCCACGAAAGCACGATCAATCCAAAGCTTTCTCCTTACCTTTACCACGAGAAACCTGTGAACCTGAACAAAGAAGGAAAGCAATGAGACATAATGTCAGAGTGAGTTCTACCTAATCCTAGGCTATAGGTAACCTCGGGGAAAACCTACGGTTACCACGTGTCTACTATACAACCTAACGGTTGATTATACGTGTGCGGTCATGCTTGCCTAGACGGTAGTGCATGCTAGAACCGTCGTAGGTTCATCATAAATGCCAAAGGTTTAGCTTACATCTTACCTGTCATGGCGATCAAGGGAACCTAATACCGCGTCACCAAGATACGTTGAACGCATCGTGGCCGGAAACATAACTTATTCATGACACGATCCTAAACTGAACGATTAGGAAAAACCTAAGGTCGTCGTCGGTATAACTTCATAACTTGCTCATGTCTATCATCATATCATAAACATGTTTATATCGTGTCTTACATAGTCATATTCCTTTATTAAGTTAGAGGTAAGCGTTGAACAACAACATTATCTGAATTCATTTTTATGGAGAGCCCCGGGTGGAGTAATCCCGAGCACAATCACATACATAACCGATGAAAACCTATCTAAGGTACATCGGACTCCCTTAGTGTCGTGTGGGCCCCCCTTACGAAGCTTATCCCGTTTCACCTAGCGGAAACTGTAATGCCCGTTTCGATTATTTAATTATTTTAATGAGTTTTAGAATATATTTATATGATTGGCGTGATTTATATAAGCTTTATGTGATTTATATGATTTATGTGAGATGTTATGACTTATTCTATTATTTAATAAAATAAGATTTGAAAATAAAATAAATATTAAGTTGAGGGGTTGTTTTGTGAATTTGGAGAGTTTAGTTGTAGAAAGAAGAAATAAGATAAATTAGATGAGGGGTTATAAATAAGAGAAGTTAGGTTTAGAAAAGTTTTACAAACGTACGATCAGTTTTTGGTGAACAAGGGAGAAAAGTCAAGAGAAGAGGAGAAGACCTAGAGGCTGCGATTTCTACTTTCTAAGGTAAGGGTGAGACTAACATTCAATAATTTTAATTCTATAATCCTGATAATTAGATTTAACATGGTGTAAGTAGAGTTTTTAGGATTTTGAGAATTAGGGTTTAGAGAGAAATTGTTGATTAAATGATGGAAACCTGTTGAATTGATGTAGAAAATAGTGTTCAGACCTTAGAATCTTTCATGGTACAATGATTAGAACCAGTTTTGGGGTTGGGTAGATGAAAATTGGGATTTTCGTTTCAAAAGTTGGTGTCCAAACGTTTTTGCAAATAAGGGATTTTGTGAGGTTCTGGAAAACAATTTTAGGGTGGTTTAAACTTGAATTTTTCTATATATTATGATAGGGCTAAGTGTCAGGAACGTGTAGGCGAAAACGGCATCGAAAACGGATTAACGGTTTGATTTTTATGCGCGAAAACGTGAAAATTGGAAAATCTGATGTTGTCTGTCAAGCAACCATCGTACTATGATTTTGGCCATCGTACTACGATTTTTGACCAGTTTTTGGGCGTTTTCGACACTGGAAAAATCGTACTACGATGGAGAAAAATCATACTACGATTTTCCCTGACCATAAACTTTTAAAATGCATTTTTCTTCAACCAAATTGTTTCTAAACTTCTTCCTAAGTGTAGGAACTTCATCCTAACTACCTAGAGATGTTTTTAGGGAAGAAATAACTTTGTATAAGGATCTAATGAGTTCGTGAGCTGGTCTTGGGGTAGTAATGAAGGTTGTATATAATTGCATTGCCTTACAGTGAGTCTGAATTAATATGAATATTTTTTGTTGGATAAACTGAAATACATATATTATGAGGAAAATATTGTTATGGAAGATATAGTTGTTTATACCATGCAAGTTATTGCTATTATTGTTGTTATGTGCAAGTTGTCTTATGTCGTTGTTTCTACTGTTGTTGACTATTAATATGATTAAGTTGTAAATGTCGGTCTGAGTTGTAAAGTTGTAAGATGTTGTCCAAAGTATTGGAGTCATATGAGATGTTGATGTTGTCAAGTTGCATATGTTGTTGAGTCCATGCATACTCATCCAAAGTTTGTGCATATGATGTTGAGGGCTTGATGTTGTCGAGATGATTTAAGAAGTTGAAGTTACATAGTCGAGTCAAAGTCATTAAGTTTTCAAGCTATTATCCAAGAGTCGTTAATTGGTTTATTAAGTTGATTATGGAGTTGTTTATGATGATGATATGATGTTACATAATTAATGTTATGATATTTGAAGATGCTTATGTTGTTAAATGTAGTTAATGAATTATATGCTTAATATTGTTGTTTGTGAATCTCACCCCTTCTGCTTGAAAATGTTGCTCTTCATATGGGTAACTTGCAGGTAACCAAGATTAGTCGCTGTCGTGAGTAGACTCTCTCACAAGTGTGTCTTAGGTGCTCTGATACGTAACGGGATGGGAATTTGTTGTTGCTTTCTGTTCCGTACGTATTACTTTAAGAAGATTTTTATGAATTATTATTGAACTAAGTATTTATGAGATTTTATGTTGTGGCCCTTGTGCCAAATATTATTTAAGATGTTGAATTATTCCGCTGCGAAGTTTTAAATATTACGTTGTTGGATTATGAAGGATTAATATTTGTCTACTCCGTTTAAAATTTATGAAAAGAGATGTGACATTCCGTTTACGTTGAGAAACTCTGATTTATTTATGAAATTTTTATGTTGGGAAAACGGGGTGTTACAGAAACCCCTCGGGATCCAACCTAACGTGGATCACAAGAGACACGACACCTACATCTTGTTTATACATTCTTAGTGAATAGATTAAACTAATCGCTTACATCTTAACATACATAAATTCCATTTTTAACATTCTAGTTCTCGACAAGCTAGGTCGAGGCTCTATGTTCATTCCCTTTCCTAGTTTATCTCTACCCCATCATGTTTCGTGTAAATCTCTCATAAGTCGTTCTTGCCATGATTTTTATTCCATGAATCATTTGATGTTATGTGCATTGCCTAGATGTTTTTTTGGGGTGATAAGGTTATAAATCGATGAAAGAAAGGCTTCGAACTGCACCACCGGCCCTAAATTGAGCCAACAAGCCAAAAGCATGTTGGCAAAGTCAGAGGGTTTCGCTATTGGCGAAATATTATGGGCAAAGTTCTGTGAATTTCGCTATTAGCGAAATATTTCGCTAATAGCGAGTTTCTTCGGGTCTGTGCTGTAGAATTTGCAATTTTTGACCCAAAACTCGTCCAAATTGATCCTGCAATGCACCAAAACATCCAGCAACATATAGAAACAATAATAAACAAATTCCATGGCAATTTCAGTATATAATCGCCAAGAATTGCTTTAGGATACAAAAACCATAACTTGCTAACTTAGCATAATTTTTTAGTGTTCTCTCTAAAACTACTCAATCCAAGGGAAGTTTTAACTATTTAAGAACTCACCTTGCATAAACTGAAGTGAAGCTCAAGTATTCTATGCCTTACACCAAAACCCTAGATTAGTAGAAATCAAATTGAAGAAGCTTGCATCAAGAACTCTTAGTTGTTTTCCATCAAAAACTACTCATCCCTCACATAGATGCTTGCTTGAAGGAGAAAACATAAAGTGAAGATGAATTTGGAAGGGATGGTGATCGATTTTCAAGAGAGGGAAGAGAGCAAAAGTTTTCCACAAAACCTAGAAAGAGGAAGTTTGTGACAAAAATGAATATTTTGGGACTTAAGGTCCTTAAATACTCCTCACGCTCAATTGGCAAAATTGCTCTTAACCTTAAACGCGCGCAATTATTCGTTAACAGGTATTATCTCGTAACATGAAAAAGTGGGATGTTACAAAAGTATTATCTAACACATTTGCCTCATCTAGTCCTTAGATCATCTACAATGGGAGGTTCCTCCTCTATTTAGCACCAAGTTAAATAAACACCCTCATTGTGACATCAATTAATTGGGTGCCTATAGAGATGAGTGCTTTTATAGGCACCCTCGCTCCCCTATTACATGTGGGTCCCATATACACAATTAATTGTAATTTTTCTCTATTCAATTATTATATTATTTTAATAGTAGATAAATAAATTAAATAATACTTACAAGTGTTATATTTAATCGAGCAACTTTAAATTTTCAATAAAAGAATTTTTTTTACTACATCAAATAATTTATTGACCTTAAAGTTCAAAAAGAAATCAAGTGTATGTAATTTATAATAATTTGGTTTTTTTTCAAGTTTTTAATTACTATTTTTTGAATTATCAGTAAAATTAAAAAATTGTTCACTTTTTTTTATAGTTTATAATGAAATTAATTCAATATTTCAAAGTTATATAATTATGAATGAATAGATAAAAAAAATTGAAGTAAGATAAGTTATTGTTAAAATTTAATGATATATAATTATTATTGAGACCCATTTAATATTTTATTTCGGGTGTTGTGTTGGAGTGATTAAGTGCTTATTATATATTAATTATGAAACAAGTGACGTGTACAGTCGAGACCCGTTTAAACATACAAACGAGGTGCTGCATTGTGGGTTAAGATCCTCTCCATTTGTAATTTGTTCCATTTGTTGCAATTTGGAGAGAGATAGACAAAAAAAAAATCACGACACCTTTCAAGAGCCCCAATAAACATTGTCTTGCCTCTTAGACATCATATAGGCAAAAGCAATAGAGTATGTTTTTATGGTAGAGGTATTACCGACAAACTCAAGCAATGGAAGACAATACTTGTTTGTCTTGTATGTTGAATCCAACACAAGCACCGTGGAGAACGTGTTAAACAACTTGATAGAATCTGGATGTGCCCAAAAAACATCACTGACTTCATCAGAATCATGAAACTTGCTACAATGATAAACGTAACCATTATCAACCAAAGACTTCAAGAGATGTTGCATGTCATTCCTTGTACCCCTAATGGACCGCCTATACCTGTAAGTAGCATTATAAACGTGTTTGATGGTAGTTGAAGTGGTACGGTTCCTCTTCTTTAAGTTGGTAAGCATTTGCCTCGGAGGAACGTTTGATTCCACCATCTCTTTAAGGTGAACACGTTCATTTGGGTTTAGACGACCGGCGGTTTTATGACCTTTCAACACATCTGTCATGCCATGGTTGTGTTTACCATCACCAACTTTGAGGCTTCAATCACCACCAGTCAACAAGTAACCTCTCAGCCGACTTGCATTTAACCGAACCAGCTATCTCGCGCCGACTCTTTCTCTTGTACTCGGTGTATGAACCTCCCCTTTCACATATCAAAGTAACAAATGTGTTTCTTCCATTGGCACCGTTATCGGATTTACCAATAACAGTGGAAAACCCAAGCTTCCTAGATTTCTCTCGAACCCACTCCAACAAATCATTGCGTGTTGCAAACTTGTGATTGGTGGTAAAATGTTCTAGTTGGTCAATACAAACCGCAACGACTGGAGGTGCTACAACAGGAGGAATAGGAGGAGGAGCATCCTCTACTTTCAGGGGTGGTGGTGGGGGATTCTCGGATTTGGCATTTCTGGAATCATGCGCTCTTCAAGTAAAATAAGCGGTAACACAACAGGAGGTTCAGTCTGAGGTAGATCATCATTTGGGGGATCAACAGGAACAACCATGACTGAAAACAGTGTGAAGCAGAGTCAGAAAATGAACACAGTTTCTGCACTGGTACAGTCCGGAATACAAAATCCGGAACGCATGAATGCAGTCTAGATTTCAAGATCCGAAAAAGTACTGCGAAGATCATACGACGTGATCAAATGTTGATCGCCTAAAAATCGACTAGGGAAAGGTTTATATAAACATTACCTTTGCATTCAGACGAAAATGATGATGTTAACCCCCCTTGATGGCCAGATTGCTGCTCCAAACCATGATTTCGCCCAAATGTAGTCTTTTTGTAGAGGTGTAGGGAGAGTTTTTGATAAAGGTGGTGTGCTTCAGTTAGGTTCCGGAGAACTATATAACCTAGCTGTCCGGATTACGTTTTCCGGAAAGAAAAAAAACGACTATTTTTCCCGCTCGGTTTAAATACAGGGCGTGCGGATTTTCTTCTCCGAAAAACAACCATTGTGTCCGGATTATGTTTTCCGGATTGTATTTCACTCTGACCAAACTCAAGTTTCGCAAGTCCCATGAGGCAGGGTGATTTCCAAATCCATTCGGATTATATGATCTGAATATTGTCCGGATTATATAGTCCGGATAACGGGTATTTTGGTCAAAAACAGGGCGCGCGAGAAGGCAATAGGGTGGAAAAAGTAAATCTCTTAATAATAAGCGAAGTCAAAACATGCTACTGCACCACTCGATCCTTTTATGGTTCTATCTTTGGGTCAGGTGGTGCAGATCTCAGATATGAGGGGATTCATAATCACATAACATAGAAAATTTGGTGCAAATTTCACAATTTTAGGGGATGCAGCTGCATCCTCTCAACTGTACATGGCTCCGCCACTGCCTGGGAGGATATGCGCTTATGAGACGGATAAATCCTTAAGGACAGTGACTTTGTCACGCCTCATGTTATATAATGGATTACTGTTTGGCAGGTTATCTCCTTTCATGGTTTCGTGTCTGTTTACTTCGATTTCGCCAACGTCAAATCAGCACAATTTCAAGAAAGATAAGTTTACTTGTTATCCCTTTTGTTTATTCTCTTCAATATTTAATTGATGCTTTTATTTATATGATGATTATTATTTATAGAGAGAATTTATTCCTAATTTTTACAACAGATTCATGAACCAAATGAGTCGAACTTGAGTTGAAAATTAAACTTATGAAACAAATGACTTGAACTTGAGCTATGGATAGTTCAACTCGTTTGGTTTACGAGTCAGCTCGGTATATCTAATATATATTATCACTTAGAATAGGCTATTTAGTTGTGTTCAACACTTAGAAATCTCACACTTAAAAAACTCTCCTCAATTTCGTTATTGAATTAAAAAAAATTATGTTATTACAAAAATATGCATATATTTATTCATCTTTACACTTAATATTTCTCACCCTTCAGTATGTGGCTTACATTTACTTTGTTACTATGCACCACCCTAATCTTCCATTTGTTACATTCTCCCTTATTACTAGTATAAATACATCTCCCTTATATCTCCCGTTTGTTATGCTCTCCCTTATCTTAGGTTTGTTACATTCTCACTTATCATTAGTTTAAATACTAGACTTACCTATGTGCATTAGTAGATAATTCATAATACAATCTTTTTTTTAAATATTTGTTACTAGCCATAAAATTAAAAGCAACTTTCTTGTATCTCCCGTTTGTTACGTTCTCCCTTATCTTAGGTTTGTTACATTCTCCCTTATAAATACTAGACCTACCTTTGTGTATCAGTACATAGTACAATCTTTTTGTCTTATATAAAATTTTACGATATGGGAAGCTGTTGTTCTAGACCAACCGAAAATATAAGCGATGAAGAAGATTATAGAAACAAGTCAAAGAATGCTCAAGTCACTAAAACTAGGCGACAAGTCACAAGAAGTTCTAGTGCTCTCAAGGATAATAACATGGTTGTTATGAGTACTTCTATGGCTGGGGGAGGTTGTGGAGGTGGAGGTGGTCATCATCATCATCATCATGGTGGTGGAGGTTGTGGAGGTGGAGGTGGTCATCATGGTGGTGGAGGTTGTGGAGGTGGAGGGTGTGGAGGTGGAGGAGGCTGTGGAGGGTCTTAACTGTGTTTCAACTTTTTCTTTGTTTTACGAAAAGTATTTATTTTTGTAAAATATTTGTAGAAAAGTATTACCTATTCTTGTTATAATTTTAGTTTTAATATAAGTATGTGCCTACATGCTAGTAATAACAAAGAAATTGTTTCCAATATAAAAATTTCAATTTCACTTTAAAAAATATGTAGTATAAATTGTGGAAAACATGATAACTTTAGAAAATATGTATTATAAATTGTTGAAAACAATTCTTAAAAAAAATATGTAGTATAAATTGTGGAAAACATGATAACTTTAGAAAATATGTATTATAAATTGTTGAAAACAATTCTTAAAGGGTGTTGAGAGAGTTGACAAAATAACTCTCGAAAGGAAAAGAACTAGAGTTTAATTTTTGAAATAGCCAATTTAAGAGGTAATTTAACATTGATAAAAAAAAAAAATAGATGTATGTCTCGGTGCCAACTCAATGGTTGGTCTCATGGGATACTTGAGATGCCAATTGAGGTCAAAGATCTTAATTGCGATGGATTAGGGAGGAAGAAGAAGAAGAAGAAGAAGAAGAAGAAGAAGAAGAAGAAGAAGAAGAAGAAGAAGAAGAAGAAGAAGAAGAAGAAGAAGAAGAAGAAGAAGAAGAAGAGAGAAGAGTAGAGGAAGAGGAAAGCTCACAATTTTATTGAGGTCCATAAGGTGGACTTTGGAGATGAAGGTGTTGCATTATATTTTGGAGCATTTGATTGTTTTCTTCATTTATTCGATTGCTTCTTTGGACATTTTTTTTCTTCATTGAAACACCTTGTCTTTGTTGCTCGGTGCTTATTCTTTGAACTTTGGTTTGCGTCCATGCCATCCGTTCATCTTTATAGCTTCCACCGGCTTCTTGTACATAGTGCAAGTTTGCACCTACCTCCTCTTTATCACCACCATCATCACCATCCTCTTGTACCTGTGGGTTAGTACCAACATAAAACAAATTTTCCACCACCTCCGGACTAGTTATGTCCGGATTAGGTAGAATAATCAAACAAATAGCTCTAATAATTCTCCATTCATATTGGTAATGGTGAGTAGGGTCATGGGTTCTAAGGAAGGACAAAGTAGTGATAGTATATAATTCTAGATAATAGTTCATCTCTATCCCCTTGATCCCTTGTTTCATACTCACCCCAAACTTTCTAATAAAAGTGATGATTGCACTGATAGGGCCAAACCGCAAGTGCACGGCCTATCGAAGTAATAGTAGTAAGTAGAGTTATCGTTCCACTAGGGAGTTGGTCAATCCAATTAGCTTTTAGAAATTGATTAGAAGAGAAAGAAATAAGAAGTTGGAGAGTGCAGTTTTTGAAGGTAAATAACAATAATATTAAAAAGCCTTGGGATCATTGGTTCATCATAATAACGAATCTTTTCACAAGCAAGCCTTAAACTTATAATTAAACGTTAATCCTAATTACTAAGGACAAGTCTCTCTTTAGCATATCACAGCTCCTCTCGAAGTCAGTGAGTGTATCCCTCCAACAACCACACCTATTCTCATGGGTGATTGCCTTTGGGACCCTTGAAGATCGAAACTTTATGTGTCCCAAGGTTTGCTAGACTATTCTCATGTTTCGCAAACCTTGTCTAAATTCACTTGTTCGGATATCAAAGCTCCGCGTTTGCTTTATGAATTGATATCTGTGATGATGAATTAACCATTATCAAACCCTCCACGTTCGCTTCCACAGTTTGATAATAATTAATTCATGTTAAAATGGTGAATTTAGATTAGGAATTAGGGTAACAATTAATTAGGGTTTAAGACTTGGCTTGATCCGGATTACGTCATTAGACTTATCCAACGATCCCAAGACAAAGAAGTCTACTCACTAACGTTCATTGTAGACATGGGGGAAGAAGAGAGAAAGCAATAAAGTAAAAGAACAATAATATAAAAGTGAACGTTTATTCAAAGAACAAAAGATGATTGTTTATGATGGAGTGCTACTCTATTTATAGCTTTACAATTGACTTAAAATCTAAGTAACTATAAGGGCTAATCAGTAAAACTACAACAGAGTAACTTGGGCCCGAAGAAAAAGCAGCAAAAGGTCTTCTGTGAGGTGGCACGGCCGTGCCACATATTGGCACGGGCCGTGCCAAGCTTTTGACTTGGGGGCTTTATATTTTTGTTCCGAATCTTTCGTATTTTTGCTCCAAATCAGCTCCAGACTCCTTTCTTTTGCTCCAAGACACCTTCCATCATATATTCGTTCCTAAAATATAAAATATGCAATTTGTAGTGAACTAGCTCAAAAAGGAAATAATATTTAAATAAAATAAAACTAAATCTAATTAAAACGAAACTAAATAATGCATAAAAATAGACTAAATATAGACTCATCATGTGTAACACCCTATTTCTAATAAGCGGTAAAACGCGCGAATATACAACCATATTCTAGAAATAGATGCTACGTCTTCAAATAGACCACAATACATACATGCATAAAGATCATGTCACATCACATAGCAGCGGAACGTATAAATATAATCCATAAACATATCTGGATCTTCAATAAAATACAAATGTATTCTCCAAACTCCAAATAACAAAATAGCTCAACAATTCCAAAATATAAAGTCAAATAACAACATGCAAAGACTATCCTAGATCAGAGCCCTAATCTAGACACTTGCATGAAAAAGAGGACTCCACTCCTCAGCATCAACAAGCAACACTAAGCATCCTGCACTCCATCTACCCGTCCATACAGAAAGGTAGGTGGTAAACCACTGAGGGTTAGCATTACATCATCATAATCCATATAAGATTAATAAGAACTTTGGAAATGAAAGATATAATCAAGGATAAAGAATGACAATTCATACATAGTTCAACAATATTCACAACATGTAATAATCCAAGATCATTCAATATCATCATATCAAGTTCATATCCACAAGTGTATCTTACACATATCACAACCTCACCTTGTCAATCAACAATTAACAATTCAATCCGCAAGTACAATTAGCAATAATCAACCCTCAAACACATCTTAATGCAATTCAATCCACCAACAGTTTATGCAATGTCTCTAGACTCATCTAGATGCATGTGGTACCAAAACACCTCAAGGTCGTCACCTTTGATGCAACAAAAACATCGTAATCACCTCCATTGGATATAAATCCACCACCATCAGTCATGTATGCATGAACATGTGACCCAACTACAATGCATATGTTCACACAACAATAATCACCTCACCATCACCAATACTTGTATATATGCAATCATTAACAATTCCTCACCACATATCATATATACAATTACCAACAACATCCAAAAATCACGCAACATGAAGTTGCCACATAAACACACCATTAATCATCCTCACATAACATATAATAACTCTCCATAAAGGATTCACAATCAATTGATTCACAAAAGTCATCTTTAGTCAAGTTCGTCTCTCCAAGTCATAACTTAAAATTAATCGAACAATTAATTCAAAACCAAGTAAACCAGCTCAATAGCCTATGCCTTGTATTCTCACAGTCCACGTGTGTGTGCAGTAGAGGATACGTAAGCATTTCATCGGCCAAATCCAACGAATTCATAAAAATCACAAGGTTCGTCTCCATTATCATTTTTCAAAGAATTTCCCAAAAATGAGTAAGTTCACCTCAACACAGCTTAACCATCACTGTTGCACTCTTAAAAAAATCAAGTTTTCAAAGATTAAAAACATTCCACAAGGATTGGGTCGACTTGGAACGAGTTACGCGGGATTTTTCAATAAAACGTTTCAAGAGTAGTTTCCCCATAACTTGCAAACCAAAAATCGTATTCAAGTCAAACCAACACCCTTAGAAAGATAAAAATATTCTCTGCAATATTCATGTTTATACCAAAAACCAGTTCACGACTGAAACGAGGGAAAAGGCGCAAGAATGCAAAACAGGGGTTTGCTGTCCTGTGCAACTCGCAACTGCGAGTGACCTTACTCGCATCTGCGAGTAGCCTCCAGGAAGCCACTCCTGCTCGCATTCAACTCGCAACTGCGAGTACGGTTGCGAGTTATGACAGTAGTTTCGGGAAAAAGAGCCATTTTCACCCCAAAACCCCAATTTTGACTCCCCAATGCCCAAATTTGATTCCAAAGTTTGTCTAAACATTTCTAAACATGAAAAGACACTCAATTCCATATAAAATTTGCCCCAAAACATTCTCTAAACAAAAATCATCATTTGACCCATTTTCATCAAATATTCAAAAACAACACAAAACCATATCAAACTCTCCAATTATGATTACCCAGTGTTTTAATCATCAACAACAACATATATCAGCAACAACAGTAGCTATATCTCATGAATTTACCAACAATTCATCACAACAACATCTCATATTACCATTTTTGGACAAAAATGCAAAGTATATATATAACCACCACTTAAGCATGTAATTTCATCACTAACAACTCAATTATCATTCAAATTACATACTCGAACATTGCATCAAAACATGAACACGAATTTGAAAACAAATAGGTTCAATTCAACAATTTTACAAAAATGGGTAAAGAGAAAAAGTTGTGAATTATGGTTGAAACCTAACCCTCTTACCTCTAACACCAAGATTCTCTAACCCAAGCTTCAATTTTGCTCCTAGATGTTGAATCCCCTCTTTGCCTTCTAACCCTTGTTGTTGTTGTTGCCTCTAGTCTCTATCTCTATCTCTTCCCAAATGAAATGAAATGAATAATGTTTGTAAAACCTAGTTTCATCCACAACTAGAGTTTATATACTAGCTCTACTCAATTGGGCTTATCTCTTAAACATTAATGGGCCTAACCCATTTCTAATTCAACCTCAAAAATGTTACTACTCACTTACCGGTAAAATATAACACTAACGGTCACTCAACGGTAATTAAAATAATTACTACACCCTCTCTACTAACTAGGTAAAATAATAACTTCCACTAAACACTAAAAAAATAACTTTCTGAAAAATTACAAAATTGCCACTGCCCTCAAAATGACCAAAATGCCCCTAAGTCCAAAATGACTAAAATACCCTTCTAATACCGAATTCTACGATTCTCAACCAAAAATACACACAGAGGCAAATAATCACATAAGAGCACATATAATACACATAAATAAATAATAAAATAAAACTAGCGAAAATCGGGCTGTTACAACTCTCCCCCACTAAAAGAATTTTCGCCCTCGAAAATTACCTGAAGGAAACAACTCTGGATACGCAACCCTCATCCTACTCTCCGATTCCCAAGTGGCACTCTCGCCAATCGGTCGAACCCAAATCACTTTAACCAAAATGACCTCCTTGCCACGCAAACGTTTCACTTCACGATCCTCAATCCTCACTGGCCAAGTCTCAACGGTCAAATTATCCCTTACTTCCAATTCATCCACTTGAATCACATGAGACGCATCATACACATACTTCCGCAACTGAGATACATGAAACACATCATGAAGATTCGACAAAGATGGTGGTAACGCAATCCGATACGCTACAACCCCTACCTTCTCAACAATCTCAAACGGTCCAACAAAACGAGGAGTCAACTTCCGACACTTCAAAGCACGTCCAACACCAGTTACAGGATTCACTCTCAAAAACACATGATCACCAACCTGAAACTTAAGGTCTTTCCTCCTCTTATCATGATAACTCTTCTGCCTACTCTGAGACGCTCTCATCTTCTCTTGAATCATCTTAACCTTCTCGGTCGTCTCTTGCACAACTTCCGGTCCTAACAAAGCACTTTCTCCTGACTCATACCAACACAAAGGAGTTCTACACCTCCGACCATACAAAGCCTCAAACGGTGCCATTCCGATACTAGAGTGAAAACTGTTGTTGTAGGTAAACTCAATCAACGGTAAACATTCAATCCAACTGACACCTTGCTCCAACACACAAGCTCTCAACAAATCTTCCAAACTCTGAATAGTTCTCTCCGTCTGACCATCAGTCTGGGGATGATAAGCAGAACTCAACCTCAACTTAGTTCCCAAAGCAGCTTGCAAACTCTCCCAAAACTTAGAAGTAAACCTCGGATCCCGATCCGACACAATACTAGAAGGAACACCATGCAATCTAACAATTTGCTCAATGTAGATCTCAGCCAACTTAGCCACAGACATACCGGTCTTAATAGGAACAAAATGTGCCGACTTCGTCAACCGATCAACAATCACCCAAATAGAGTCAAAACCCTTAACAGTCTTCGGCAAAGCTCCAACAAAGTCCATTGATATACTATCCCACTTCCACTCTGGCACAAACAACGGTTGCATCAAACCTGATGGCTTCTGATGTTCAATCTTAGATTTCTGACAAACCAGACAAGCATACACAAACTCTGTGATCTCCTTCTTCATTCCAGGCCACCAAAACAACCTCTTCAAATCCTGATACATCTTAGTCGCTCCGGGATGAATACTCAAACTACTTCTGTGACCTTCTTCCAAAATCTGCCTCTTAAGCTCAAGAACACTTGGTACACAAACACGATCCCGAAACATCAAAACACCGTTCTCATCCAACCCGAAGTCTCCACCCTTACCTTGGTTAACCAACACCACCCGATCTACAAGTTCCAAATCCTCCTTCTGACCATTCTTGATCTCCTCCAAAATATTACTTGTTAACTTCAACATTCCCAACCTCACACCATTCGGTGTCAACTCACTAACCAAACTCAAATCTCGAAACTGCTCAATCAACTCTAACTCTTTAACCATCAAAGAAGACATATGCAACGACTTCCTGCTCAAAGCATCAGCAACAACATTAGCCTTTCCAGGGTGATAACTCAACTGAAAATCAAAATCCTTAAGATACTCCAACCACCTTCTCTGCCTCATATTCAACTCCTTCTGGTCAAACAGATACTTCAAACTCTTATGATCACTGAACACTTCAAACTTAGAACCATACAGATAATGCCTCTAAATCTTCAGCACATATACGACAGCCGCTAATTCTAAGTCATGAGTCGGATAATTCTTCTCATGAACTTTCAACTGCCTCGAAGCATAAGCCACAACCTGACGATTCTGCATAAGCACACCACCAAGACCCATCTTAGAAGCATCACAATACACCACAAACGATTCCTTCGGATTCGGCAAAATCAACACTGGAGCTGAAGTCAACCTCTTCTTCAACTCTTGGAAACTCTCCTCACACTTAGCGTCCCAAACATAAGCTTGTCGTTTCCGAGTCAACTGCGTCAATGGAAACGCCAACTTAGAGAATCCTTCAATGAACCTCCGATAATAACCTGCCAATCCAAGAAAGCTTCTAACCTCAAAAACAGACTTAGGTGATTCCCACTGTAACACTGCATCAACCTTCGACGGATCCACGGCAATGCCACCTTTAGAAATCACATGACCAAGGAAACTCACTTCCCGCAACCAAAACTCACACTTCGACAACTTAGCAAACAACCTCTTCTCCTTCAAAACTCCCAACACAATCCTCAAATGCTCAGCATGCTCTTCTTCAGACTTCGAATATACTAAAATATCATCTATAAACACCACCACAAAACGATCCAGAAAAGGATGAAATATCCTATTCATGTATTCCATGAAGACACCTGGCGCATTAGACACTCCAAATGGCATCACAGAATACTCATAGTGTCCATACCTCGTTCTGAACGCAGTTTTGGATATATCTTCCGCCTTTACTCTAATCTGATGATATCCTGACCTCAAATCAATCTTGCTAAACACTTCTGCACCAACCAACTGATCCATCAAATCATCAATCCTCGGAAGCGGATACCGATTCTTGATTGTCACCTTGTTCAACTGCCGATAATCCACACACAATCTCATGCTACCATCTTTCTTCTTAACCAACAACACAGGAGCTCCCCACGGCGAAACACTTGGCCTGATAAACTGTTTCTCCAACAACTCTTCCAACTGCTTCTTCAACTCACCCAATTCTGATGCAGACATCCGATACGGCGCAATCGAAATAGGACTCGTTCCAGGCACCAAGTCAATTGCAAACTCAACCTCTCTCTCCGGTGGTAACTCGGTAATGTCGTCCGGAAAAACTTCTGGAAACTCTTGCACTACCGGCAAATCACCAACTCCTTTCTCACTACTCTCCTTTAAGGAAGCAAACATCATGAACACACAAGCTTCGCCATCCAAAGACTTCTTCACTTGCTCCGCGGTTAAGAACTTTCCACCTTCTTCTGCTACCAGTTTCGAAAACGTTACACTCTTGGTCAAACAATTAATGTTAACACCAAAAGTCAACATCCAATCCATACCAAAAATTACGTCAATATGCTTCAACGGAAGACACACAAGATCCAACTCAAAATCAACATTGCCAAAACTAACAGGACACTTAGCACACACTAAAGAAGTAGTCACCGAACCACTAGCCGGGGTATCGATAACCATCCCTCGAGACAACGGAGTCACAACCAGACCCAAACGCTCAACACAACTCGCCGCGATAAAAGAATGAGTAGCACCAGTATTAATAATTGCAATCAAAGGAGTACTATTGATAAAACACATACCTCGGATGAGATTATCAGGATGCTCTACCTCTTCCGCATTCAATGCAAACACCTTCCCCGCCGCCTTCTTCGGCCTGGTACACTTAGTACTGATATGCCCCTTCTCACCGCAATTGTAGCAAGTGATCTCCTTCTTGCACTCAGCAGCCTTGTGACCTGCTTCTCCACACTTGTAGCACTTCTCACCACTCTTGCAATCATTAGCAAAATGACCCAATGTGCCACACTTGTAGCACCTCACCTCAGCGACATTCACCTTAGAGCCTCCACCAGATTCTCTCTTCTTGCCTTTGTCTTTGTTGTAAGGCTTCCCAAATCCATGCCCCTTTCCTTTCTTCTCATTCTGAGCCTTGTAGTGATTAACCTTAGCCCTTCCAGCATCATCAAACATACGACACTTATGCACCAAAGTATCAAAATCACGGATCTCCTGAATACACATATACTGGTAGATGTCGGGCCTCAAGCCACTCTCAAATTTTACACACTTAGAGACCATAGCATCCTCTGCATTGATGTACGGGCAAAACCTCGAAAGCTCCTCAAACTTTGCCGCATACTCAGCCACTGAACGGTTCTCTTGCTTCAAGTTCAAGAACTCCACCTCCTTCTTAGTCCTCAAATCCTCAGGAAAGTACTTCCTCAAAAACTCAGTCTTGAACCTAGCCCAAGTCACAGTTCCACCAGCTTCAAGCCTTCCCTTAGCATTGGTCCACCAATACTCAGCCTCCTCTGCAAGCATATGAGTAGCCAACCTGACCTTCTGGTCCTCACTAGTCACCATAGCACGGAAGATCCTCTCCATGGCCTGCACCCAACTTTGAGCTCCATCCGGGTCATATCTACCCTTGAACGTCGGCGGACTGTTTCGCAAGAAACGATCCAACCTTCGCTCCTCAGCCTCACCAGGATCACGATGACCAACTGTCGCCTGCTCATTAGCCTGAGCCAACACCTGAGCCATCGAAGCCAAAGCCTGAGCAATTGCCGCATCATCTCTACCACCAGCCATCTTACTTCCACACAAAACCAACCAACAGATAAGAACAACAACACAACAACACCAGAACAAGTACCGAAGGTAACTCATTACCATTCGCATACTAACAGGGTAAATCAACATACACTAGTCTACTAGTCCAGACAAGACTAACCAGGCTCTGATACCAACTTGTAACACCCTATTTCTAATAAGCGGTAAAACGCGCGAATATACAACCATATTCTAGAAATAGATGCTACGTCTTCAAATAGACCACAATACATACATGCATAAAGATCATGTCACATCACATAGCAGCGGAACGTATACATATAATCCATAAACATATCTGGATCTTCAATAAAATACAAATGTATTCTCCAAACTCCAAATAACAAAATAGCTCAACAATTCCGAAATATAAAGTCAAATAACAACATGCAAAGACTATCCTAGATCAGAGCCCTAATCTAGACACTTGCATGAAAAAGAGGACTCCACTCCTCAGCATCAACAAGCAACACTAAGCATCCTGCACTCCATCTACCCGTCCATACAGAAAGGTAGGTGGTAAACCACTGAAGGTTAGCATTACATCATCATAATCCATATAAGATTAATAAGAACTTTGGAAATGAAAGATATAATCAAGGATAAAGAATGACAATTCATACATAGTTCAACAATATTCACAACATGTAATAATCCAAGATCATTCAATATCATCATATCAAGTTCATATCAACAAGTGTATCTTACACATATCACAACCTCACCTTGTCAATCAACAATTAACAATTCAATCCGCAAGTACAATTAGCAATAATCAACCCTCAAACACATCTTAATGCAATTCAATCCACCAACAGTTTATGCAATGTCTCTAGACTCATCTAGATGCATGTGGTACCAAAAGACCTCAAGGTCGTCACCTTTGATGCAACAAAAACATCGTAATCACCTCCATTGGATATAAATCCACCACCATCAGTCATGTATGCATGAACATATGACCCAACTACAATGCATATGTTCACACAACAATAATCACCTCACCATCACCAATACTTGTATATATGCAATCATTAACAATTCCTCACCACATATCATATATATAATTACCAACAACATCCAAAAATCACGCAACATGAAGTTGCCACATAAACACACCATTAATCATCCTCACATAACATATAATAACTCTCCATAAAGGATTCACAATCAATTGATTCACAAAAGTCATCTTTAGTCAAGTTCGTCTCTCCAAGTCATAACTTAAAATTAATCGAACAATTAATTCAAAACCAAGTAAACCAGCTCAATAGCCTATGCCTTATATTCTCACAGTCCACGTGTGTGTGCAGTAGAGGATACGTAAGCATTTCATCGGCCAAATCCAACGAATTCATAAAAATCACAAGGTTCGTCTCCATTATCATTTTTCAAAGAATTTCCCAAAAATGAGTAAGTTCACCTCAACACAGCTTAACCATCACTGTTGCACTCTTAAAAAAATCAAGTTTTCAAAGATTAAAAACATTCCACAAGGATTGGGTCGACTTGGAACGAGTTACGCGGGATTTTTCAATAAAACGTTTCAAGAGTAGTTTCCCCATAACTTGCAAACCAAAAATCGTATTCAAGTCAAACCAACACCCTTAGAAAGATAAAAATATTCTCTGCAATATTCATGTTTATACCAAAAACCAGTTCATGACTGAAACGAGGGAAAAGGCGCAAGAATGCAAAACAGGGGTTTGCTGTCCTGTGCAACTCGCAACTGCGAGTGACCTTACTCGCATCTGCGAGTAGCCTCCAGGAAGCCACTCCTGCTCGCATTTAACTCGCAACTGCGAGTACGGTTGCGAGTTATGACAGTAGTTTCGGGAAAAAGAGCCATTTTCACCCCAAAACCCCAATTTTGACTCCCCAATGCCCAAATTTGATTCCAAAGTGTGTCTAAACATTTCTAAACATGAAAAGACACTCAATTCCATATAAAATTTGCCCCAAAACATTCTCTAAACAAAAATCTTCATTTGACCCATTTTCATCAAATATTCAAAAACAACACAAAACCATATCAAACTCTCCAATTATGATTACCCAGTGTTTTAATCATCAACAACAACATATATCAGCAACAACAGTAGCTATATCTCATGAATTTACCAACAATTCATCACAACAACATCTCATATTACCATTTTTGGACAAAAATGCAAAGTATATATATAACCACCACTTAAGCATGTAATTTCATCACTAACAACTCAATTATCATTCAAATTACATACTCGAACATTGCATCAAAACATGAACACGAATTTGAAAACAAATAGGTTCAATTCAACAATTTTACAAAAATGGGTAAAGAGAAAAAGTTGTGAATTATGGTTGAAACCTAACCCTCTTACCTCTAACACCAAGATTCTCTAACCCAAGCTTCAATTTTGCTCCTAGATGTTGAATCCCCTCTTTGCCTTCTAACCCTTGTTGTTGTTGTTGCCTCTAGTCTCTATCTCTATCTCTTCCCAAATGAAATGAAATGAATAATGTTTGTAAAACCTAGTTTCATCCACAACTAGAGTTTATATACTAGCTCTACTCAATTGGGCTTATCTCTTAAACATTAATGGGCCTAACCCATTTCTAATTCAACCTCAAAAATGTTACTACTCACTTACCGGTAAAATATAACACTAACGGTCACTCAACGGTAATTAAAATAATTACTACACCCTCTCTACTAACTAGGTAAAATAATAACTTCCACTAAACACTAAAAAAATAACTTTCTGAAAAATTACAAAATTGCCACTGCCCTCAAAATGACCAAAATGCCCCTAAGTCCAAAATGACTAAAATACCCTTCTAATACCGAATTCTACGATTCTCAACCAAAAATACACACAGAGGCAAATAATCACATAAGAGCACATATAATACACATAAATAAATAATAAAATAAAACTAGCGAAAATCAGGTTGTTACATCATGCACCTACCATTATATCACCCTTATGATCCTGTTTCTTTTTAGCAATTGAAACATGATAATCAAGCAAATAATAGCAAATGTTAACAGGATGGTTATAAAGCATAGCCTACAACATGAATAATTCATCAGTCCTCATCATTCCTATCTCTTTCCTAGTCTATCCATAGCATTAACATCAGGGTATCTACAAGCAGAAATAAGTTTTAGAGATAAGAGATTTATACCTACTCCTTTGCTTGTTATCTTTAAAATGGATGTCATGGTTGTGGAGTGTTGATTTCTTCCTTCTTGCATCATCATCTGAGCCAGCAATCTTCTTCCCTAAATTTTTATTTTTTTTTAAATTTTTTTTTAAAAAAAAAAAAATTTCTTACGCACGGCCGTGCCTACTTTCTGGAGTTTAGGCACAAAATTTTTTTTTTCAATTTTTTTTTTTTCTTTGCATCATCTTGGACAAGTACCTACAAAACAAATTTAAATAACACAAAACAAACAAAATAAAAGCAATAAAAGTCATGGGTTGCCTCCCACGAAGCGCTCGTTTAGAGTCATTAATTAGCTTGACGGTTTAGAAAGTGGTTTATCTATCCTATACCCAATCTTTCAGAAAGGGACAATGACATCAAACTAACATTCTCTCCCAAATCACACATGGCTTTGTGTATAGTTTCAGATCCTATGACACAAGGTAGGGAAAAGCTTTCTAGATTCTTAAGTTTAGGTGGCAATTTGTTTGGAAGTATTTCAATAATATTCATAAACTGCTCATCTAACTTGGACTCATCAAACCCTTGTGTTAATGGAATTTCATGCTCATGAGATGGTGAAACGAATGGCTTTTCATTCTCTCCTATGACTTTCTCACTTTGAGGCTCATCACTCCCTATCTCTCCTTCATTGTTCTTAATTTTCACAACGGGGTCCTCTAATTGTTTACCATCCCTAAGAGTAATAGCACTTATATGGTTTTTGGGGTTGGTTTCGGTTTGGTCTAGGAGAACTTCGGAGGATTGAGAGGAAGTAGCCACATGTTGGGGCACTTGAGAATTCTGAGTCTCAAGCATCTGACTGTGAGTAACTATGGAGTCTTCTTTTGATGTAAGTTTGGCAAGAGAGTCCTTCAAAAATTCAGTTTGATTTTTAAGCTCTTGGAGCTGCTCGGATTGATTTATACAAAAAATTTCTAAAAAAAGTTCCAAGCTGGATTTTTGAGGGACTCTTTGGTTGTTTGCATAACTAGGTGGTGGTGTTTGTTGTCCAAAAAGATTTTGAGGGGTTTGAAAAAAAATTTGGTTGTTTCTAAACCCTTGATTATATTGAGCATAGTTTACTTGCTCAGGACTTCTAACAACACTACCTAGTTCGCAATCAATGCCAATATGGCCAAATACACCACAAATTTCACAAGAAGGAGATGTAGAAGAAGAAGAAGAGATGACACTAACATTTTTGTTTTCAAATTTTTGGGTTAATGCATCAATCTTAACAGCTAGGTGATCATAGTTAGAAACTTCATACATACCTGCCTCCTTTTTAGAGGGTGAAGAATTAGTGATGGCTCTCTCGTTGGTCCACTTGTAATGATTTTGAGCCATGTCTTCAATCAAGGCGTAGGCTTCTGTGTAATTCTTGTTCATTAAAGCTCCACCTGCAGCTGCATCAACATAAATTTTTGTGGTATACAAAAGACCATTATAAAAAATTTGAATAATAAGCCAATTCTTTAAACCATGATGGGGACAAAGTCTAAGCATTTCTTTGAAACGCTCCCACGCATCGTAAAGAGATTCTCCATCTTTTTGAGTGAATTGTGTGATTTGAATCCTTAATTGGATGGTTTTAGAATAGGGAAAGAATCGGGCAAGAAAAACTTGCTTCATTTGTTGCCATGAAAAGATAGAACCAATTTCCAATGAATGAAACCAAGCACTAGCTCTACCCCCTAAGGAGAAAGGAAAGAGGTGCAGCCTTACGGCCTCTTGGTTTGCATTCAAGGTTCCACTGAGTCTTAAAAAGGTTGAAATATGAAAATTCGGATCCTCAGTGGGTGATCCGAAAAATTGATTTTGCTGCACTAAGTGAACAAGTGCAGGTTCTATTTCAAAATTGTCCTCAACCGTTGGGTACACAATAGCATCGTATGACTCATTTGAAGATGGGATTCCATACTCTTTGAGAGAGCGTTCCTTAGTCATATCGTTATTATCTTCCCAAGAAGTTAAAGGAAAAAGAAGAAATAGAGAAAGAAAGAAATAAAATAAGATAAGATAAAGCAAAAGATTTTTTTTTTTAGTCTAATCGTTAAAAAAAAGTTAACCAAAATGCAATAACTCCCCGGCAACGGCGCCAAAAACTTGATAGGCCAAACCGCAAGTGTACGGTCTATCGAAGTAATAGTAGTAAGAGAGAGTATCGTTCCGCTAGGGAGTTATGAATTTAATTAACTTTTAGAAAATGATTAGATGAGAAGAAAGTTTATAAAAATGGGGTTTAATTGCTGAAGGTAAATAACAATAATATAAAAGAGCCTTGGGATTATCGGTTCATCATAATAACAAATCTTTCACTAGACAAGACTTTAACTTCTAATTCCATGGTTTACACCTTAATTTCTAAAGACCGGTTTCCCTTTAGCCCCTCACCTTTCCGATGAAAGTCCGGTGAGAGTTTACCTCTAGTAACCAAGGATATTTCGCTGACTTGATTACTAGAAGATGCTTATAAGGATTGAAACTACTAGTGTCTCAATAATTGCAAAGACTATTTCGCTGCCTTTGCAATTATTGTTTAGATTCACTTGTTCCAACATCAAAGCTCCGCTCTCGCTTTATGAATTGATGTTTGGGATGATGGATTAACAATTATCAAACCCTCCACTTTCGCTTCTACAGTTTGATAATGGTTAATCCATGTTAAAACGGTGAATCTAAATTAGAAATTATGGTTACATAAAATTAGGGTTAAAGCTTGGTTCGTTAGGATTATGTCATTAGACTTTTCCAACAATCCCAAGACAAAGAAAAGTCTACTCACTAACGTTCATTGTAGACATGGGGGAAGAAGAGAGAAAGCAATAAAGTAAAAGAACAATAATATAAAAGTGAACTTTTATTCCAAGAACAAAAGATGAATATTTGTGATGGAGAGCTACTCTATTTATAGCTTTACAATTGACTTAAAATCTAAGCAACTACAAGGGCTATTCGGTAAAACTAAAACAGGGTAACTTGGGCTTCAAGCAAAAGCAGCAAAAGGCATCCTCAGAGGTGGCACGGCCGTGCCACATGTTGACACGAGCCGTGCCAAGCTTCTGACTTGGGGGCTTTATATTTTTGTTCCGAATCTTTTGTATTTTTGTTCCAAATCAGCTCCAGACTCTTTTCTTTTGCTCCAAGACACCTTCCATCCAATATTCATTCCTGAAATATAAAATATGCAATTGAAGTAAAAAGACTCAAAAAGGAAATAATATTGCAATAAAATAAATTCAAATCTAAATAAAACTAAACTAAATAATGCATAAAAATAGACTAAATATTGACTCATCACATATTATTTTCGACCCCATAAAGGAATTCATCAGGGGGATCCTATATCCCCTTATTTAATTGTGTTGTGTTTGGATAAGTTATCTCATCTCATTTCTTATGCGGTGGCAGCTGGTGGTGATTGGAAAGCTCTTCGTGCAGGACGAAATGGGCCTTTGGTGTCTCATTTGATATTTGCAGATGATTTGTTGCTGTTTGGTGAAGCTACAGAGATGCAAATTAATCGTGTTACTAAAATTCTTGGGAATTTTTGTAGAATGTATGGTCAACAAGTGAGTAATGAGAATACCAGCATATTTTTTTTCCAAGAATGTTAACCGTCCTACCAGGGAGAGAGTAATTCATTTGTCGGGTTTTAGAGAAACTCATACTCTTGGAAAGTACCTGGGTGTGCCGTTGAAAGGTAAAGCTCCTAAGAAAGAAGATTATCGTTATGTCATAGAACAAGTTAGTTCTAAGCTTGTGTCTTGGAAAGCTAACCATTTGTCTTTTGCTGGGAGAGTGACTTTGGCAAAAAGTGTTTTAGAAGCTATTCCCATATATCCTATGATGACTTCAATTATTCCAAAATCTTGTGTTGAGGAAATTCAAAGGATACAGCGCAAATTCATTAGGGGGGAGATGAATAATGAGAGAAAATATCATGCAGTTGGGTGGGACAAAGTCGTTAAGCCTAAAGAGTTAGGTGGTTTAGGTCTTCGTCGTCTCGATATGATGAACAAGGCTTGTATTCTAAAGCTGGGTTGCAAGCTTCAGATCGGAACTAATGATCTTTGGACAGAGGTGATGTGGGTGAAATATAGGTGTAATGATGATTTATTGGAGGTTACCGCGAGAGCAACTGATTGGAGTCTTTGGAAGGCAATAGGTAAGTTGTGGCATAAATTAAAAGAGAATTGCTTTTTGTCTTTAGGTAATGGAAGAGATGTGGATGCTTGGTCTTGTGCATGGATTGAACCTGGACTATGAGTAGCAGACTTAAATATTTCCATTCCAAGTGCCTTACATGATGCTAAAGTTTCAAATTTATTAGATATTAATGGAGCATGGCATTGGGCTTTGTTGAATCATTGAGTACCTGAAGACATTTTGGACAAAATTGCTAGTATATTGCCGCCAAAAGATGAGGCAGGAGCTGATTATTGCAATATTATAGTAGCAGATGCAGGACAATTTTCAATTGCTGCTATGTATCAAATTCTTTGTAACTTTCAGCCTAGTGGTGATAGTGCTAATTGGAAGGAAATTTGGAATTTAAAGGTACCGGAAAGGGTGCGCCATTTCATTTGGATTTTGCACTACGATAGGCTACTCACCAATTACAATAAAAGTAGAATGGGTTTTGGAAGTTCAATGTGTAGGTACTGTTGTAATGTTGTAGAGGATACATTGCATGTTATGAGAGATTGTCCTCTAGCCATGTCTCTTTGGTTAAGTGTAGTGCATTGGAGTGCTAGAGGTAATTTCTTTATTGGAGATTTAAAGCATTGGATCAATTTTAACATGAGTGACGAGGTCAGGTGGAATAACGAAGTGGATTGGAAGAATTATTGGGCTATAGCTTGCCATTGTTTATGGTATCAGCGTAATAAAGAATTACATGATGACACTTTTATGAGACCGGCTTCTCCAACTACTCGTGTTTTGAAGCTTGTTAAAGATTATAAAATGCTGATAAAGTTAGTAGAGTTGTTACTAGTCCGCATCGAGAAATGGTCTTTTTTGGCTGGAAACCACCTCTGAATGGTTGGGTTAAGTTAAATTTTGATGGATCCTACAAGGATAATGGCATAGCTGGTTGTGGTGGTATTATTCGAGGAAGTGATGGAGAGTGGTTGGGAGGTTTTGCGAAGAGAATTGGGAAATGTAGCGCTTACATTGCAGAGTTGTGGGGAGTGTATGAAGGGTTGCGGTATGTCAAAAGGTTGGGATTTCAAGTTGTAGAGGTGGAGGTTGATTCTTCTTTGGTGGTGAATATCCTTAACAATAATAAGAATGGAAGTATAATGGGTAGCTCTTTAGTTGCAAAGATTCGCCGTCTTCTTCAGATGGATTGTGAAGCTGTGGTGCGTCACTCTTATCGAGAAACAGATCAGTGTGCAGATGCTTTAACTGATCTTGGATGTTCCTTGCATGCAAATATTTGTTTTTATGAGTCTTGTCCGACTCAGTTTAGTCATTTGGTAGTAGTTGATGCTATGGGGGTTTCTGTCCCTCGTTTAATCTCAGTGTAGTTTTTTTCTCCTTTTAGCCCTCTTTGTAATCCAAAAATAAAAAGAAAACAAAATTATGATGTATTATATAAGGAGCTTTTTTCATACTATGCCTAAGGCCCGTAAAATTCTAGAAACGACCCTGATTCAAATGTAATATTCCGTATAAAATGTTATGTAGAGAATAAGCCAAAAAAATTTCTTTTTGATTAAAATAACGACATTCACTCAGTTGTTGGTGTTTTTTACTGCAGCGTGTTTGTTTTTATATTGGGTTTGTTTGTTAGCCGGTTGTATTCCCTATTGTATTTTCCCGTTTACTATATGTTGTTAAAAAACGACATTCATTCATTCAAATTGTAGAGAATAACTTAATTATTAACAAATTAAAAATTAGATCAAAGTTATTGTTTAAGCTGAACTCAGATCGAAGCTAATTTCTCAATCTAAATCTAGCAAACACCAAAATAAGACGGAAAAAAACAAAACAGCGTTATGTGAAGACAACGAACAAAGTAACGCATTGCACTAAGTCGACAAAATCACAAAAAATATCAAATATATTGAAATGTGTTTATTTAAATAAAAAGACATAAAAAAAAACTAATTAAAAAGAGAAAAAATATCAAATATTCTTAACATATTAATCAGAGTCCACTCGAAGTATGACACTAGGAACGATATCTTCTGGATCATGGACATCAGGATTCGAGACATGATAAGAGGATCATCACACTTCTCTGCTATGCTATAAAAGGTTTCCCCTTCTTTACCAACATAAAAGTCATGACATGGTGGTTTATCGGACAAAATGCCACTCTCTTTTGCATCATTAACTATAAGTGCTGCAATTAACACTATAGTAAAACTCTATATATACGAAACACAAAATGAGTCAGGCAATTTAATTCGCCCTTTTTCAGTAGATGAAGTGAAAAATGTTGTGTGAGACTGTGATAGCTATAAGAGTCCGGGTCTGGATGGTGTCAGTTTTGGCTTCATCAAACATTTTTGGCAAGAACTTAAAGAAGATTTTTTGAGATTTTGGTTGGAATTTCACCGTAACAGAATACTGTCGAAGGGAATCAATTCTACTTTCATTGCTTTGATTCCAAAAGTGGATAGTCCGCAACGCCTCAATGACTTTCAGCCCATTTCCTTGGTGGGTCGTTGTATGTACAAGGTGTTAGCTAAGCTTCTTGCTAATAGGCTTCGCATGGTCATCAGCAATGTTGTATCTGATTCACAGTCAACTTTTGTTCAAGGAAAACAGATATTAGACGGTATTCTTATAGCTAACGAAGCAGCTGATGAAGCAAGGCGTAATAATAAGGAAATGCTATTGTTTAAAGTTGATTTTGAAAAAGCGTACGACTCAGTGGACTTAAAATTATCTTGATTCAGTTATGATTAATATGAATTCTCCAATATTGTGGTGGAAGTGGATATCTGAATGTGTGGGAACTGCAACTGCTTCAATTCTTGTGAATGGGAGTCCGACTGAGGAGTTTCCTATTCGAAGGGGTCTCAGACAGGGGGATTCACTTTCTCCGTTTCTTTTCCTTCTAACGGCCGAAGGGTTTAATGTGTCAATGACTGCTTTGGTGGGTGCTAATTTATTATGTGGTTATGGTGTTGGTAGACACGATGAGGTGAAGTTGTCACATCTTTAGTTTGCGGACGATACTATTATTATTGGTGAAAAATTTGGTTGAACGTCTGTTCAATGAGAGCGTTGTTGCTTCTTTTTGAGGATATCTCGGGGTTGAAAGTAAATTTTAACAAAAGTATGTTGACGGGTGTTAATGTGCCTCAAACTTGGTTGTCAGAAGCGGCATCGGTGTTGAATTGTAGAACCGGTACGATTCCTTTTGTCTATTTGGGATTGCCTATTGGAGGGGATGTTAGGAAGCTGAGTTTTTGGAAACCTATGATTGACCGCATTATTGCTCGGTTGTCGTTGTGGAATATTAAGTTTCTTTCATTTGGTGGCCGCCTGATATTGCTTAAATATGTCATCTTCTCTTCCGGATTACTATCTTTCCTTCTTCAAGGCCCCTGCAGGTATAATTTCTTCTATCGAATCTATTTTTTTAAAAAAAAATAAAAAATTGGGGGTAATGAGGATTTCAGAAAAATTGCTTGGGTGAAATGGGACTCTATTTGTTTGCCTAAGGATAACGAGAATTCAATTTAGCACTCTTAGCCATAGTATTCACAATATCCATATACAACTAAAACACTTGCTCCTAAAAAAAAAAACTGAAATACTTGCTTCAAAAAAAAACTAAAAGACTATATTTACGAGACATAAATCTGTTTGTTTTAGTGGATGCTATTCTTTTATATTTTTTTTGTTTTTGTTTGAGGGGATTTATTTATATCGTTTGTCCCTAAAAGTTATGTGAAATATATTTGTTACTAGCCATAAAATGCACCTCCTTTATCTTCTGTTTGTTACGCTCTCCCTTAATCTTAGGTTTGTTACATTCTCCCTTATTATTATTAGTATAAATACTACCTTTGTGCATTAGAAGCAGTGTACAATACAATCTTTTTGTCTCTTAAAATTTTACGATATGGGAAGCTGTTGTTCTAGACCTACCGAAAAAGTAAGCGATGAAGATTATAGAAACAAGTTAAAGAATATGCTTTTGCATATTCAAAACTAAAAAAGCTGCAGAAGAACGATGTTCAAGGTGAATCAAAAATAAAAGAGTCCAAGGATGATATCACTACTTCAATGGCTGTAGGTGCTTGAAATCAAGGAGGTGGTCATCATGGTAGAGTGTTTAAGATTATAGCAACGATTTATTTTTAAAATCTTGTATGCTTTTGTTTTAACTTTTAAATAAAGTGGCAAATCTTATTCATTAGAGTTTTGTTAGTTATTATAATTTATAACATTCAATCGTATTTGTTCTCTTTGATGACTATTATGTTAACTTTTTTATATTGCATTAGTTTTGAATTAGTTGTGTTATGAATGTCAGAACAATTGTTTATTTATTTTTCTCACAGTCATCAAAGAGTTCATCATGAAAATTCTCATGATGAATGTAATTTAAATTGTTATTGCTTGTGCTCAATTGGAAATTTCCTCATCTTTCTTTCTTTTTAATTTTTTTCTATGAATTAAAGAGATTGACATTGACGTTAATCAAATGGGGCAAAAACTGAGACTCTTCGTAACAGTGTTTACTCTTTACAATTTGTTCGACTGTGTTTCAACTTTTTCTTTGTTTTAAGAAAACTATTTATATAATTACCTATTTTGTAAAATATGATAACTTTAAAAAATATATGTATTATAAATCGTTGAAAACGTAATAATATGGTATTGAGAGAGTTGACAAAATAACTCTCAAGATAGGAAAAGAACCGGAGTTTAATTTTTGAAATAGCACATTTACGAGGTAATCCAACCCTGATAAAAAAATAGACTATTTCTTTTTCCACCCTATGAGGTACTCACGCGCCCTGTAAAAATTCTAAAACTACCATTCGGATTATAAAATCCGAAATAATACGAAAACTGGTTCGGATTATATAATCCGAACTGTTTAGATATATAAGCCCAACTTCACCCCTCCCCCCATTTTACAGTTTTACTTTTAACTTTTCACTTTCTCTCTCTTATTCCAAAATCCAAACCACACAAATTTGCCCAAACTTGGAGTTTTTTCGCTCAAAATCATCGCATTTAAGGTTAATCAAGCAACAAATTGAAGGTTAGTACTGATTCCCCCGGTATACAAGCCTATTAGTTCGTAATTTTTTTTCCTGGACACTGAACACGTTCGGATTTTAAAATCCGAACTACATTGTTGCAGTTTGGATTTTAAAATCTGAATTGTTTCGGTAGCAATTATTTCACCCTGTTTTGTGTGTTTTCTGTTAATTGTGTGTTACCCTATTATGCATGTTACATGTATGGATCTTGTTGAGCGTAGAAGGGGTGATGGAGAAGCAATGCATGCTTCTATTAGGAGAGAGCATTTGGGGAAACTCGAGACGGAGGGTAGAATTCCCAGGCGTGGGGGTGGTGGGCGTAGGGCACGCCGTGTTGGTGCTGATGATGAGTCTGAGCCACAGTACAAGCCTGAGCCTCAAATGGACATGGAGATGGAGGTGGAGCATCCGATCGAGGATGATGCTGACGCTGAGGTTGAGGAGGAGATGGGTGATGATGATGATGAGGAGGAGCAGTAGCGGCGGTACTGGCATGTGCCGAAGCCAGAGCAGCTTGATGACTATCCTCGTGGGCCACACGAAACTAATGTGCTGACAAGGTATCATGTTCACGTGGCCAGGATGGCAGCTGATGGTGAGATAAGACACTACTATTTTGGTTAATTTTGTGTAATATACATTTGATTAATTTTGGAAAATTGTGCACTTTTTCCGTTGATTAATTTTTGTAATATACATTTGATTAATTTTGGTTAATTGTGCACTTATTATGTTGGTTAATTTTTGTAATATACATTTTTTTGTTAATTTAATGTATTATTTTAATTAATATTTTGTTTTTAATTTTTGCAGTGGCGGTGGAATTTAAAATGTGTAAACAACGGGAAAAAGATAGACGCAATACTTGATAAGTAAAACAAGATTGTCATGACAGCACGGTGGTGGCGTGATGGACTGAGAGCCACAGGTCTTCAATGGCTGCAGGATACCAGCTACAACCATATCGACCTTGGGTTGTGTTCTGCATTTAGGGAGAGGTGGCACAAGGAGACATCGAGCTTCCATCTTCCGTTTGGGGAGCTGACAGTGACACTTGATGATGTGTCCTTTTTGTTGCATCTCCCCATTGATGGTATGTTGTTGTCCCACGAGAGTATGGCAAGGCACGAGGCTATGGAGATGATGATTGAGCATTTAGGAATTGAACCGGGAGACGCATTGAAGGAGGTGATTGACACTAACGGTGGACATGCACGATTTAGCTACTTGAGGTAGATATTCAAGGAGCGGCTTTTGGAGCAGTTGGAGCCATCCAATGAGGGTGATTTGGTTTTGGCAAGGATGTTCCAGGAGCAAGCTCTCCGCATATATTTGCAATACTTGGTGGGTTTCACGCTTTTCACTGACAAGAACCCCTACTATGTGGATATTGCTTATCTGAAATACTTCAGAGACCTGGAGCATGTGGCTGGTTATGCATGGGGAGCTGCTGCACTTGCACACTTGTACATGGAGCTTAACAATGTCTCTCATTACAATACCAAGCATTTGTCAGGTTACTTGTCTCTGTTGCAGGTATAAATAAATTAGCATGTCTGTTTATTCATCTGTATGTATTGATTGTACAGAATTTCTACATATGAGAACCTTATTTCCAGAGGTTGTGCCTTGCCTTCAATGTGTTCAAACTGCATCAAAAAAATTGAATTCTATTTTCATTTGTTCTTTAAATGTGATTTTGCTTGCAAGCTTTGGTGCTAGTTTGCAAGAATTCTAATACAACCCTTCAGTTTGCCTCTACGGAGAACATTTGGCTTATTTGTGACAGAAATTGGTCCCCTCAATGCCAAGTTGTGATTAAATCTTGCATTGTGCACATCATCAATGCCATTTGGTATAAGAGAAATCAAATGCGATTTTATGACAAATCTATTCATTGGAAGGTTATAATAAATGGCATAATTCCTCCTGTTTATGTAAAACCAACAAAACCTCTTCTAGGGACATAAGAGAGTTATTATCGAAGAGTTTCAACATTGAATTACATCCTCCTAAAGCTCCATATATTGAAGAAGTCATATGATTTCCTCCCACTATCAAGTGGACGAAAGTGAACACTGATGGTGCTGCTTCTAAAAAGCCACCTAATGCTTCTGCAGGAGGGGCGGAGATCCTCTCCTGTTAATTCAGGTCATTCAATCTTTTTTCTTGCAAGCACTTCATTTTGTTAAAAAGAGTATTAAAGGCGCAGATCATCACTGGACACTCTCCAGTGAAATTCCCACAGGAGGGGATCCAAACCCCTGCAGGAGGAATTTTCGGAGATAGGGATAGTTTTTGTATTGGTTGATTTGCCCAAAACTTAAGGAATGTCAATGCTTTTCATGTTGAACATGTTGCTGCTATGCATGCTATGGAAACTGCTCAAAGGAAAGGTTATAACTATGTATGGATGGAAATTAATTCTCAATTGGTAATCTTAGCTCTCAAGTCTTAAATTAATTCTCAATTGGTAATCTTAGCTCTCAAGTCTTTTGTGTTTGTGCCTTGGCCTTTAAGAAATAGGGTGGTTAAACTGTTTGGCCTTTGTTAGAACTATTCATTTCAATTTCTCTCATGTTTAAAGGGATGAGAATACTTGTGTTGATCGAGTAGGTAATATTGGCCTTTCTTCCTCTTTCAACACTTTTGTTTGGTTTAATACTAGCCCTGATAACATTAGGAGGGAGTACATTAGAAATAAGATGGGATTGCTTAGCTACTAGAACTTTTACCCGTGCTACCGCCCGAGTCATAAACAATGGAGAAACTAATTTATTGCAATATTATCCATTACATAGATAAGAAAATAATTCAACATAAACAATATTTTAGGTCATACAACACTTGCTCACACATTTTATACACTACATTTGAAGTGGTTTTGATGCAATCCTCATTGGCATCCGTTCTATCGTACGGGTCTAATAGCGTTGAAGCGCTATTAGACGATTTTCTCGTTCTATTTTTTGGGTTCTATTTATAAGCGGTAAACAATTTCTTTCTTGTCAATTTATGAATCTTGTTATTAATACATTTAATTAAATACAAAATAAATGTTTTCCTAAATTTCACAAAGGGCCATGTCAATTACGGGTCATATACATCGGAAATAAGAGAGTTTTAAAGTTTTGTGCTATTTCCTTCAAAAAAAAAATTTGTGCTATCCAGTTCTTACAAAATACTGTACAGTTTTAACTATAAAGTGCATAAAAGAATGCATTTGTATACCAGAAAAAAGGTTGCGTTTGTAGAATGCATTTGTAAAGAAAACGAATAACTATAATCTAAATAATAAATAGGTTGCAAAAAGGATATGGAAGGGCAACTTAAAGCTATATGTATCTTCAGCTTCCTCATTCTACTGCCATGGACTAAGATAAACATTCAATCTACACATTCATTCAAAAACTATTACCTTCAAATAGGTTCACATAGCAATGAAAAATGGCTAGAAGATACATACAATACATTTGTTTATTTTCTTTCTTTTTTAAAGGCTGGTCTGCATAAGAAGTTCCTCCATTTGAGTTACATTTTGCCACTCAACTTTAGATGTCTTTAAATTTAAATGAGACAACATTCCCAATAACTGGCCATATTAAGCACATACTCTAGTACCATAAGACAACCAATTCCTAACTATTCCAAATCATAGCAAAGTTTAAATATGGATTGCATGCTTTTGGATCATTTAAGGACCACCCAACAATCATTGTTATATGACAGCACACAATTTAAAAAATATGTAAACCAAAAAGTAAGAAACATATATCCAGAATTCCAATTTATTACAGTTAAGTAATTTACTCCATAAGACATCACTTAATGTGTTTACCATTAAATTCCACTACACTACTATAAAAAGTAAAGTGGATCAATTAGTACTACTTACATGTACTTGACAGTTGACACTGCTAACACATATATTACATCATCTTGTTTAGAGGTTATTACACTACCCTCTTTTTCCTTTTGAAAATTATTTTGCAATAAAATGAAGCATTCAAATCACATGATTCAATGCAGAATAATCATGGAGAGTGCAAACCGCTGATATTCAATTGGATTTACCTTGTTAGTTGCAAGTGTTCTAAATTTGATCTTCATCTCATTAAGATAAGCATCATTAGTTCCCTCCTGAACGGAACTGCAATTATTAAAGTAAAAATAAACTGCTCAAATGAAAACTGCACATAAGGACCACCAAATGTTGCAAATTACGTAACCACTTTCAACTTGAAGAAAAACAGCTGCTCCACACCACCAATTCATTTGGATCATAAATTTGCTAAGTCAAATTGCAAATTATTTGAAAAACAAACAATATTAGACTCTGAACCACTACTTCAATAATAATCTTTGGAATTTTGATCTCCTATACTGAGTTACTTTGAGAACATGGAGCAGTCACTTACATAAGTACTTATGTCCTTAGAGTTGAGAGTGAGATCGATCATACAAAAATAATATTTTGTTTTTTACATGGTTTTGTATTAACAATTCTTGAAACATCAAATCTAATTTTATAAAGACAAACCTGTTTTTATAACAGGATCTGTTTCTATAACATCAAACATTTCTTGTAACACAATGTATGCGGAAAACATAAAGAAACAAATTTGTTTTTATAAAAAATCAAACCAACCTCATCCCATATGTAACATTCTACCTATCCAAAAGCCAACCTAATCTCACCAATTTAGCATCCTACCAGAACAACACACATACTTAATTTAAGTCACCACACAAAATGGAATCACAAAAATCATCTTGCAGATAAACAAACTATCAATTCTTCCTTCCATATTGAGTCTACTTCCATAAGCTTACTTCCATATTCACATGTGTTCTAAGAAGGCATTTAACTCAACTTGTGGTAACTAATGCATAGAAGCCAATCCATTCATCTCTGTCACATTGCTTGTAATCCCAAGGCAGAGATTCTAGTCTAGTAGATATCCCAAGTAGAAGAGCATAAAGAGAGATGAGGTTATAAGTTTGTCCCAAATAAAGAAATTAAATTACATATCGGATTTGGTTATAAATACGCTAAAGAACATGTAAGTAGTAGAAGAACATTTATAATCAAACAGAAAGATGAGGTTAGTTTTTCTTAAGCACATTGATGGAGATATTCCATCAATTCTTTTTTGATGGAGAAATTAAACTACATACCGGATTTGATTATGAATGTGCTTAAGAACATTTTGGATTCCATCAATTGTTGCTAATTCATGATCCATCATCGCTACATCATAAACAAATTAAAGATGATTAATGAAAAAACACCATAAACTGAAAACAATAACAAATAAGAACTACCTACATGATAAGTATGTTAAGGACACTATAACTTAATAATCAGGATATTATTAGCCCCACTAATTAAACAAACATTACACCATGAACATTTGAGAGCCTTGCTTGTTTCTCACACCGGCAATGGTTTATATTCGTGAAACATCCAATTTGAAGATCCACCACCAAACAATAAACCCCAAAGCCAAGAATAGTAGAATAATATAATAACATTAGAAATTTGCAAAACAAAAAGACAAAAGTATAGTTAAATTTCAGAGTATACTACATGATAATACAGTTGTCAGTTGACTAAGTAAATGAGAAGAAGCAGTGTTAAATACCATCATCTTAAGCAATCTTCAAGTATAAATAGTTCCAAACCCACAATCCAAAATTCTGAAAAGATCGGAGTTTTTGCCCATTTGAGGCAAAATCATGCACAATCTTCCATTCAATCACAGTCTCTGATCCAAACCCTAAAAAATTGTGAAATTTTCCAAATTCAGCCACTATCCCAAAAATAAGATCAATGAAACCCTAAAAAAACACCAACACAAAAAAATCTAGATATGCCGAGAATAAAATGACCCTTCCAAAATTAGTGACACACACAAAATCAATTTTCAATGAAAGTAAAAAAAATGCTATCTTATCATCACAGAAAGGTGTGAAAACAACATGATGTATATCAGAGAAGCAATAGCAATTATCAAATCCTCACAATGAACCGAAACAATGTAAAATAAAAAAAAGAGGCATACCGACAAAAGTCAGCGGATAGAATCAAGGCTGAGATGACGATCGAGTAGAGACCGGAAACGCTGCTTTGACGTTTTGGCTTAGCAGAATCAAACCGGGTGTGGTCTCGCACAAAGGGTTTGGGCGTGATGAAGGATCCAAAGGCGTGATAGGCATGAGGAAGGAGGGAAGTCAAACAAAAGGCGAGACGCCGTTGAGAGGGAAGAATATGGAAGTTTTCGGCCATGGCTGCAACATCTTTATTTGTTTTCATGGCACACAGACTAAAGTTTGAGACTTCTCTGTAAGTTTCTCCTTCAACCTGTATTACAATAGTCAGTAGTAATTGTTATGGGATTGAATATTGGGAAGAAAGGAAAGGTAGAGCTTGAGGTTGAAAATAGTAGTAATAGCATTTGCCTTGGATGAATAGGAGAAGATAGAAGGTCTGACTTTTTGCTTGAACTTAAATGATGCTTTGGAAAATCAATAAAGTTAAAGGTCGCAGACAAAGTCATAAATACATCTTGGTATCATGCAAATTTCGTTCTTCTATGTATGTATAGAACCGTGTGATGTGTGCATATGCAAACCATCTTTAAGATCTGATCAACGGTAGATATGATAATTGGCCCAAAGACATAGATCAAACGGCCAGAAATGTTTGGCGCCTAAAATTTTAGGTTTAGGGTTTTGGAGGATTAGTTGCAGTGTTAACAAAGATTAGAAATAAGTATAATAGGTTTGAAAATATTTAAAAGGTCTTGGCTTAGTCCCCTTTTTCTTCTTTGTACTCTTTTTATTTAATTTTATTGAATTTTGAATGATGCTCCCTGCATCATTCTTTTTCTTAAAAAAAGGTATTTAATCTTTATTCAAATTTAAAAAATTTTACTTTATCTTAATGTATACTTTTATGCACGTAGTATCTATCATGTTAATTTACATAATTTTTTATGTATACAAAATTTAATATTTTTATGCAGCAAATATTTTTCAACAAACTACACCAAATTTAAATCACGAACATTATCCTTGGATCCAAATTTTAAAATATGGTTTAATTAGATTAAAATTTTAACTATAAAATAATTTGAGGCAGTAAGTTTAATTTATTATGCACAAATTTTAATCTCGATGTGTGGACATCTTTTATGAGTGATCTATAAGTACATATGTAAATGCTCTTTGAGCTTGAGGTCTGCCCTGATCCTGGTGAGCACCTAGAGCTCACATAAATCTTTTGTAACCTATATTTTTTTAATAAATAATTCATTTTTTTTGAGAAAATTTTAATTAATTATTTGATTGAAATTAAATTATTTATTTTAATCAATTTTATATATAAGGAATTTTTTTTTTCTTTTTTTGAAGAAGCTAAACAAATTATATTATAAAACAAACATAAGCTTCTCTAGCACAAGGTGAACCAAAGGAAACTAAAGTATCCAGAAATTACAATGAGATATTCTACAAGCTGCGACAACGTAGCCAAGAAAAATAAAATTACGTTACGACCTAAAAACATAATAAAGGATTTAAGCTCAAAACAGGATACTCAAAATCAAAAACAGCATAATGTTAAAAGTCAAACAGTCAAACGAGATTTCTTGCAAACCCCCCCCCCCCCCCCCCGCGACCTCCAAACCAAAGAAAATGATCAAATAAGGAACCTTGAAGAGTTGTTGAGATGCCTAATCATCCAAATATTAAAATCCAAAGTTGATCATAAAAAGCACAAGAACATAACAAATGATCATAATCGTCAACCAATCAGCAAGCCGCTGAACAAAATGAATCATTATAATCCAAGATATTTCTCCTAAACAGATTCTTCTTAGTTGCTAATCTATTCAAGAACAAATTCCAAATAAAAATATTGACCTTAAGCAGATTTGCTTAAGGCGTATAACATGATTGCAGCGGTCATCAATTGCCACATCTAAACTGGTCAAATGATTTTAAGAACTTTTGACCGTGTACTTGTGAGAAGAATGAAGCTTCCAAATCCATTTGTCAAACAAACCAACATGCAAAACCACAAGTGAAAGCTTCTCTGCACACTCCCTCACCAACCCTTCCTCCCACGCAAACAATCTCATTCTCTTTTTCCAGGCCTCACCATAGAACATCTCTGCAACAGTGACACATTTGTTAATAGCAAGATTAAACAATCTAGCATATCTAACATCTAAAGAAACACCATCCAACCAAGGATTAAACAATCTAGCATATCTAACATCTAAAAATACACCATCCAACCAAGGATCCTTCCAGAACAACGAAGAAACCACATCCTCCACCTGTCTATAAATATTATCCAACTGCCACCGATCATCTAACAAACCGCCCCCTCCAAATATAGTTCACGAATTGGTCGACCCCCCAACGAAAGGTTTTTGCTTATCCAACCTGACAGACTACTTCTAATCTGATCAACCAAAGGGTTCCAGAATTGAAGCTTTCTCGGATCACCACCAATAGGCAGCACCAAGTACACAAAAGGTAAACAACAATGCTACAATTCGTAACAACTGCCGCCTCATGAAGCCAAGAACCTACCGCGTTATTACCAAACAACATGCTTTTATGAAAAGTTACTTTTAACCCAAATATTTTCTCAAACAAAAGCAAAACTTTCTTCAAAGCGTGAACATTCGCCCAACTTTTCCCACCAATCAAAACGGTATCATCAGCAAATTGTAAATAAGTTACGGAGAAAACATTTTGCTCCCCAACATTGTACCAATTATATAATCCATTATCCACTATCACATTCATCATAACATTTCAACCTTCAACAACTAATAGAAAAAGGACATGTTTTTTCTTACATGTGCACATTCTATTCATTCTAAACACATATTCTTGATTAATATTTCAATGTACACAACTGAGATTTCTTTTATTTTATATTTTAGGTAGATGTTAATGGTTCATTTAATAAATTTTGAGTTATAACATAAGTAATTATTTTTCTTTTATTATTTCTGAGATATAAGAATTTTTAATGATATTATACATTTTTTTAAAATCGACTAATCTAAGAAGTTCAATGACAATGAATATCATGCATATAACATGGACAATTATATTATATATGTAACCCGGACAACGTCGGAAAAATATGCTAGTGTATGTGTCTATATATATATATATATATATATATATATATATATATATATATATATATATATATATATATATCTGAAAAAAATGAGATAAATATTTGTCACAAATAAATATATAAAAAAGTTATGTGAGAAATATATGTCACTAGACATAAAATTAAATGAATCTCCCTTATATCTCCTGTTTGTTACGTTCTCCCTTATCTTAGGTTTGTTACATTCTCACTTATCATTAGTTTAAATACTAGACTTACCTTTGTGCATTAGTAGATAATACAATCCTTTTTTTTAAATATTTGTCACTAGCCATAAAATTAAATGCATCTCTCTTATATATCTGGTTTGTTACGTTCTCCATTATCTTAGGTTTGTTACATTCTCTTTTATAAATACAGACCTACCTTTGTGCATCAGTACATAGTACAATCATTTTGTGTGATATAAAATTTTACGATATGGGAAGCTGTTGTTCTAGACCTACCGAAAAAGTAAGCGATGAAGATTATAGAAACAAGTTAAAGAATGCTTTTGCATATTCAAAACTAAAAAAACTGCAGAAGAATCAAAAATAAGAGTCCAAGGATGATATCACTACTTCAATGGCTGTAGGTGCTTGAAATCAAGGAGGTGGTCATCATGGTAGAGTGTTTATAAGATTATAGTTAATTGGTTTGTCCATAATCATACTCTAGACTTTTGTTAGTTATTATAAATTCAATTATATTTATTTTGTTTGATGACTATAATGTTATCTGTTTATTTATTTTTCTTTTAGTCGTCAAAGAGTTTATCTTGAAATATATCCATGTTTGGTCTCTTCTCATGATGCATGTAATTTAAATTGTTATTGCTTGCCCTAGATTGAAAAATTGAGACTCAAAATAATGACGAAGATAGTTCTCAGTTGAAAAATTTCCTTGTCTTTCTATCTTCTCAATTTTTTTTTCTCAATGAAACAGATTGTATGTTACTCGATCTATGTATAATATATTCATAACTGAACAAGTTTTCAAGTTTTTTGGTTTACTAGGGTAGCAAATTTGAACTTGGTGCCATCAAATATTTGAGCTTTGTTTATCTGTGTTCTGACCTTTGAGTGAGTTCTATTAGGTCTCAAATTCAATTATCTTTAGTGTCAATTAAGGTGGAGCAGTTTAACTTCAACAAAAATTGTAAAATATTTTAAGAAAAACATTAAGTCATTATTGTGATAATATTAGTTTTTAACATAATAAAAGTTTTATAAACAAACTACGTTTCCATTTTAAATAATATTTGCAATTTCATTTAAAAATAAATTGCTAAAAACATAGCAACATGAACCCTAATAAAAAAAAATAAAAAAAAAATAGATGTATGTTTGGTTGCCAACTCGATAATTAGTCTTATGGTAGACTCAGAGCCTACGCTGTGGAATACTTTGAACGCCTATTGAGGTCAAAGATCCTAATTACGGTGAAATTACATAGAACATAAAAAACTTTATTGTAACATAAAGATGAAAAGCTTTTGACTAAAATCACATTATCTCCACCCATTAAATCAAACCTCTTCATCCAGTGACTGTAATACAGAATTATCAAATATTTTAATTATAAAACAAACAAAAAAAAAGACATTGTCCAAACATGAATTTCCTATATGGAGATTACAAATACCAGAAACCTTCCACATGATTGTTGTGAATTAAGATAAAAATAAACTGTTGTATGAGGTCAAAATTGAATAGATCATAAAATTACAATAATAATCTTGATGACAGACATTTAATTAAGTCTTGCAAATGTCAAATAACCAGTGTGACCTCTAGCTTCACCACATGGTCTAGCCATAACAGAAGAAGAATTAGAATAGCTCACCACGCTAGCTCCATCTGAACGTTGCCTCCTCTTGCAAGGAAGAGAACCATTAGAGCCGTCATTACCGTCAATCTCAGAGCTTTCCATTTTCCCTTCTCGAACTTCGTATGTCCGTAGGAGTACCTCAAAAGTCCTTATATCTTTCACATAAACAAACATTTACAAAGGAGTTTTGTCAGTGCTTGAATAAAATTACCATTAGTTGCATAACTACTACGTGTGAGAGAGAGCAAAAATAAGATACGTATAAAAGAGGAAAATCGGGAAAGTACCGGTGAAGTTGGATTGCATTGTTTCACATGATCGTTGTACTTGTTCAATACACGGGGAGAAAGAACATAAAGTGCCGTCATATCGTAACATTTTTGCAGCTGAAGGAATAGCTAGCCAAGGTTGAGGTAGATCCAAAAAAACTGCATCAGCCAAGCCAGCAAACTCTTCAGGAAAACCCTCACCTTGAATGTCCCTCACTCCCGCAGTGACTAAGTTGCTTATACCAATCCTCTCAAAGTCATCCCTACAAGGAGAAAAACAAGTATACATATTTGTAATTTACCTTTACACTGAACATCTCAAGTTTATCACCCCATTGAGTACAGTTAAATAAATTTGAACTTGAGCGTTGACATTCTGAACATTAGGGTATTAGATCACCAATAATATTACTTGCAATTACTAGAGAAAGAGAACATAATATAATGCAAAGCCATGAAAGTGTCATCAATAGCATATTACGGAAAATCCGCTATGTGAAATAGAAGATAGTGTTTCGGGCAAATAGCAGAAACCGCATAACAGTTGAAATAAGTCAATTATATATAAAACAAGGCACCCTGCATGCAAATAAAAAGGGAATGGAAGTAGAACATAACTTATATATTGTATTACGGTGAATACAGGAGTAATATTCACTGACTCCTAAGTTTTTTCATTGTAAAAATAAGCCACGTTGGGCACACATGCAGATCTTCAATTTTATTATTATTTTTAAAAAAAAGAAAAAAATTCCCAATATAGTTCGTATATCAGCCAGCAAAACTTTAATAGCAGCCGCTACTGTCCTGATAGCGAAACTGGGATAGCGCCACGGTTTTCATAGTGGACTCATCAAAATCCACCATGTGATAGCACTATAGTGCCGCTATTGAAAAAATCATTCTCGACATTTGCTATAGATAAACACACATGTATCAAACAACAGAGGAAGTCAGGTGCAGCACCTAGCTGGTGTAGTATTACATAGCTGATCCAGCCCTATGCTCATGGAAATCAAATGTATAAACATGCCCTTCACAAATGGTGGCCACGGTGGAATAGTGAGGCAGATTTTTTTACGCCCGCCACAGCAAATTTATGAAGGGATGCCCGTCATGGCCAAGGAAGTCAAAATCGCGATCAAACTCACGGGATCGTATGATTTTGCTACCCCTTGGCATGCTGGAGTATGGTCGGAATCAGAATTTGGTGGGTGCGGCCAGGATCACCGCAGAAAATTGCAGGTACGGCGGAATCTTGCAATTCATTGATTCAGGTTATCTTCCTTGAAATTCCGGGTTCACGGGTTGGGTCCAGGACCCAGTTTCACCAAAAATACGTTTTTCAGGCGGTAATGGCGTGTTTGTATGACAGATTTTTAGCCTTCCACAATTGACAACACTGCCTAAAAGTCTCTTTTTTCTGCTATTGTTGCTACATCAACTACCAAAAAACTAGAATTACGGCAAAACTATGATAGTGTTGCAGTTTTTTTAGCGGATTCATCAAAATCCACTATGCTATAGAGCCAATAGTTGACAACACTAGAAAATAACACATACAACATTGCCTAAAGATAAGCACATGTATATCAAATATCGTCAGAGAAAGACAAGTGCAGTATTACCTAGCTGATCCAGATCTTTGTTCGTGAAAATCAAACGTATAAACATGTCCTGTAGGAGCAACTGCCCTTGCAAGTGAAGTAGTTAAAGACCCACTTCCAGTACCAGATTCAAGAACGACGCAACCAGGAACAATCTCCAAATACATAACAATGAAGCTGATATCTGCAATATATAGAATCTGTGTCCTGTGGCTTAAAACTAAAGTCCACAATTCAGGAGTAGGAGCTAATAAGTAAACAAAACCGCCCTTATTGTTGAATACTTTAGACCCAAATGACTTTCCTATCCAATCTGAATGTTTAAAAACACCGAATCGATTCTGTAAAACCGATCCCTCAGATACCGTTACTGGCTTCATGTTGTCATGCCTTTCATAAACAATTGCCAAATCACCGTTACTAATTGTTCTATTAAATGATATCTTTCTTGTAGAATCGATAGCCAACATTTTCAATAAACAAGTACCTGCAACCCGAAAACAGAGAAAACAATGAAACATCTGTAATAACTAGAAACTAGAAATTGATTGAAGATAATCTAGAAGTTTCTAATAGCTTATCAGTTAATTAGATTCTGAGACTATCATTGTTTCTAGAATCTTCTTGAAGGTTATCAGTTAGTAAGATTCAGTGATTTTGCAACCCAAAAATTGAAAAAACCATGAAACCTGTGTAATAACTAGAAATTGATATTTGGCAGCTTATAGCAGAAGCGCTTATGCATAAGCTATTTCTATAAAACACGATAAAACAATGTCAAACTGTTAGTAGAATCTATAAGTCATTTTCATGAGCTATCTTGGAGAGTTTATGGAAATAAGTTGAAAACAACTTATGTAACTTATGAACATGTACAACAACAAAATCAACCGTCTTATCTCACAAAGTGGAGCCGGCTATACTACATGGATCAAATTACGCCAAAATGTTCTAACATAAACCAATCATAAGTTGTTTTCCTAAGATTTCCCAATCAGTGTCACAAGTGTTTATATCAGTATATAAACTCAAATAAGTAAATCCCACCAGTTTTTTCCTAATAGTGCTGTGACGCATCTTGCACTATGATTTTGTCAAACCCACCATCAATTCAAACATGCATAGAATCACATCAACAAGCGATATAGGAGAGGGGAAGGGAAATGCAACAAAAAAAAATTATATATATATAATCTATGAAGCAAGGATATGGACACGGACACCATACACGACACGAACACTGACACGCGACACAACTATTCAATTGAAAAAATCACATAATTAAGTGTAATTACAAGTGTTGGTGTCGTGTCCAACACGTGTTCAACACCGGGACACGTCTAATCCGAGGAGTGTCCGTTATTCATAGTATATAATCAAGCTTAAGAGTTAATTTAGATTCTGAATCTCTACTTTTTGTTTACAATTGCAACAGATGCTTCATTCGATCATTATTATAAGCAAATTCTTTTTTTCAAATTAATTGAATAACCAGTTATAAATCAAATACATCAATTATTATATTTCAATGAATATGATAAATGAATATTTGCTTGAGCGAGTATAACTAAATACGTGTACTCTAACTCTTTTCATAGCAAAATTTCAATAATCTATCAACTAAATACGAGTATACTTACGGAAGTATCTCTGCATTGTGATTCTGTCAAACTCACCGTCAATTCAAACATGCACAGAGTCGCATCAACGAGCTATATAGAAGAGGGAAAGGAAAATGCAAAAAAATGGAACCTGGGCAGCTCTCTGTTGCGTCTGACGAAGAACTCTGACTGCGGTTAGTAGCCAGTCAGTTGAGTTCAAAAAGACAACGGCAGATTTGATGGGAGGTTACTGAATTCTGTGGTTTAAGGGTTTTGTTAAATTAGAAAAACCGTTTGGTTTTGTTTGACATCATGGGCTTTTTGTTGGAAGTGGAATGCTTTCATAGAAGAAAAAAGAAGGAATGTTTCCTTTTAGCCCCCACCCACACCCATCCTTTTAGAATTATGCTCTTCTCCAAACACATTTTGCTCACGTCCAACTGAAATACCGAAAATACATCTGCGTTAGCTAAGTAACGAAAGTGTTAAAATCTACGTAACTTAACTCACGATGGAATTAACACTTGCGTGGGTTAACTCACGTATGGGTATTTTGGGAAATTCAGTTGAGCGCGAGTAAAATATGTTGGGAAAAGAGCAGAATTCATCCTTTTAGGCCCCCTGAAATTATGAATTTAACCTTAGTAACTGAAGCATCCGGAGGTGTGATGTTGAGATTTGAGACTATATATCCAGACAAAAGAAGCTATGTGGAGAGTGTTTAGACTTAAGATTTGAGAGTGTTTATTTTGTGGTAAGAGCTTCAAAAATTGATTAAGAAGAAGAAGAGAGGAGTGTGGGTTTGATTATGGTGAGAGTGTGGGAGTGTTTTTGACTGTGTGTTTCTCCACAGAAAGAAAAAAGATTGTGTCAAGCTGCTTGTGTTTCTAGAGTAATCCATGGAAATATTGCGATAGAAATTTATTTATTTTTTTATTATAGAAAATGATGTCCTACAGTTGTTTATGTTTTTTATTTTTGAAGGGTTTAATTTTTTTTATGTATATTTCTACATACTAACAAAAATGTCTAAGTTTCTTTTTTATTTATATTTCTACATACTAACAAAATTAATTGAATTAATATTTAAATTTGAATAAAATTAAGTGAAATAAAAATATATAAATTGAAGGGGTCAAGTATAGGTTGCTTATTGGGATCACCATTGGAGTAAAAATGGTTAAAATTGCTTAGAGATTGCTTAGATACAATGTGGTAGTTTGGACCCACAAAAAATATCATAAGCAATCAAGATAAAGCTCTTCCAAAACCAACCCTTTTGCTCTCCAAACCATTTATTCATTGAGTTTCTATCTCCAACTAAACATTCCCCATTCTTTTAAGCTTTATCCTCAATTCATCTACACCACAACAAGTAAGTTCTAATAACTCTAAAATTATTTAATTTTTGCAATTTTAGTGTAGTTTTTGTTTTTTATGAATAGTGAAAATATTTTGTGGTTTTTGATTCAATAATCATGATTATGCATTTGTTTGTCTAGTGAATATTATACCAAATCACTGTTACTATCCTGTAAATATTCTTTCAATGTACCATGAGTGGATTTAACCATGTTAGCTGTTGGGTTACCTTTGTCAAAAAAAAAATTGTTGGGTTACCAAAATGCATTACACGGTCGATCCACACTTTAACTTTTAAAAAAAAATATTATGGTTTAAACAAATGTCTAAGAAAAAGCAATACAGTGTAAACCAAAATCATTACAATACTAACAAATATGTAAATAAATCCAAAAAAAATTAAAATATTTCCTTTGGTTTATAATTACCGAATATCTTGGTATGTAACTACCAGTGGCTGTAAATGACATAAAATCATAAATTTATGTAGAAAATGAATGTGAGAGGGAGAAGTAAGATTTACCTGCAAATTGATCGTAATTGAGTGAAGATTGACGCTCGTTGTTCTATTGATTGTGAATTTGTGATGAAAACACAAAAAATCGTCCAAAATCGCAAGGTTTAAAAGTATATTAAAGTTGAAAGCAAACTATGAAATAACTACTTAAAAAAATATAATTTGTCATATATAATGATGATTTTGGGAGTTAAGTATCGGAACTCACCATACGGTATGTATCTCCCGGATCCTCCAGTAGTTATCTATCGCACGTGTTATCAATTCCAACTATGCCAACAGCTCCTAAGTGTTTCCTGTTGTATTTTTTTGGATATTTCAAAAGTACTTGTTATTGTAAAATAAAGTATATTTTCTTTGGCCTTTTAATTGGAATATTTAATTTAATTTTGGTAAAATCTTTTATTTTAATGCCTTAGTGAAAAGTGGCTAAATGAAATTTGACTTGGTATACAGGTTGCTAACTCATTTTTCATATGCCCATGATTCTAGCTACTATTGGTTTTATACTTATTTGAACGTGTTCCTTTTTATGAGCATACTTATAATTCTCCCACGTTAATATTAGTATTAATATAAAATATACGTTGCATAATTTTGTGAAACGGTTATGCAACACCTCACTCAACTTATATTATAGCAGTTTTAGTTTTGAGATATAGACTTTGAAAACCTTCTAAAAAGCTTGGAACAACTCACATTCACTAGACAATATTGTTTACATACTTTCTTTCAATGTTTACGAAATGCCCCAGTTACTTTGTGTCTGTTGAATTCTCGTGTTCTGATAGCCTCGGTATGATTATCGCCTAGAAGAACCTGTTGTATTCTGGGGGAGTTTCGCAATCTCGCGAATAATTCCTTAGTCCAGTGAAATAGTCACGCCTCAGGTTTTATTTCACATTTTATTGTTTTGCAGGTTAATCATTTTCCGGTCATCCGCTACAACATTTCCTACTTTTGTCTAATTTTGCACATTTACATGGATCGGTGCTCTTTTTTTGATGTAAACATTGAATTTTAAAATGAACATCCGGTAGTTACGTACCGGAGGCTCCGGTATATACCGGATGTGTTAATAAGGGCGTATTCGTAATTTGATGAGGTCTAAAGAGACATAGGGGGCCTAGAAAGAAATTTTCAAGAAGAAGGCTAAAAGAAAGATATGGATTGGGCTTGGAAAGAAATTGTATTTTTTAAAGAAATTGCTCTTTAGGCACCTTGGATGCTCACAAACACCTCAAACTTGCGAAAATACCCCCAATAGTTATGAACTGTTCGCTGCTGAACAAGAATTACAAATTGTTTGCTGTTGAACATAAATTATGAATCGTTATGGTGTGCACATATATAGAATCAGAAAAACAAAAATCATCATTGCTTTGAAACATGGGTATAGTCAAATTATTATGAAGTTAAAAAAGAAAAACATGGGTGTAGTCAAATTGGCACAATAAACCTAAGAGAATTTGGATGAGATGAGAAGCAACTGTTTTGGCTTAACTAAGGTTCTAGATTCGAATCAGTCTTTGAAATGCAACAGGGTTGAATCTCGTGAAGAAGTGTTTTATCGTGGTTCTACTCAGCTCGAGGGATTACTCTTTGCAGTTGAGCATAGATGATATTGGATTTACATAAAAGAAAATTAGCACAGTCACCATCCTCGAATCTGTAAAGCAAGGATACTTGTGAAACGATGAAGTATTTGTATTGTATGGGTGCGAGTTTAGTATTAGTGGCCTATGATGTTTGTCTAATTTCCGTTTTGTTTTTCTTTCATTATTTTGTTTCTAGTAAAATTTTAGGCTTTCTCAACTAATATATTATGATATTATTTGTGTATTTGAGTTTTTTGGTTGTTACAAAACAATTTTTTTACTTTTAAATTTTTATTGTGATGTATTTTTTTGTGAATTGAAATTTTAAGCCATGTTATATTATACTAGCGGTAAGATGGGCGCATTAATTTTATTGTATTTTTTTTCATTAGCTTTAGGGATGTTAATGGCATGTGTATTGTTGCTTTGCGCAAAACCTAGGTCATGGTAATGCTTTGTATGTTAAACTACACACTGCAATGATTGCAATTGAAGTCGCATCTTCTAAAGAATATCTATGGCTAGAAACTGATTCTCAACTTGTTCTTCAAGATTTTAAGTCCATCTCAGTGGTTCATTTGAAGCTAAGAAATAGATGGCTAAATTGCTTAGTTCTAACTATTAATATGACATTTTTGTTACTCATATACTAGGAATGAAATGATTGTGCAGATAGATCGGTCAATTTTGGTTTAACCTTTTCCTTTCCTCTTTTAACTTTGTGGATATATCTGTCTGACTTCCTTACAATGGAGTACATTAGGAATAGGTCGGGTATGCCCAACTTTAGATTCATTACCTTTTGAAAAGGTCCTTGCTCAGTCCCCCTTTTCATTTATGTATTTTATCTTCTTTTTGGTATTATATTTATGTGATGCTTCATGCATCACTTTTGGTTAAAATATTTGTAAATAGATGAAATAACAATAGTGAAATAATAATAGTCATTGGAAATTCATAGAGAGGAGCCGAGATTTGAACCTCGGTCACAACATTCAGCCAAAGAATTTCGACATTTCTACAAGTTAAGACTCGTGAACATTTTAAAGTTGTCTTCATATAGTTGTATAAATAAAATAATTTATTTTTTTATTGATGTACCCCTATTTTATTTTTATTTTTTCAAACGGTCGTATATCATACTTGATACATGTACCAAGCTTTATGTATGCATCTTAACCCCATCACATAAAAGATAGTTTCTTTTTCCGTCCTACTCACTTTTTCACTTACGCTCCCAAATTCTTATTTATTCTGTTTGAATTATATAATTCGAAGAAAAAAACGGTTTGGACTATATAATATGCGATATGTGCGCGCGCGCGCGCGCACACACACACACACATATATATATATAATCAACAACATCAGATCATCCTTCTATTTTATGACAAGAAAAAACTAATTGCATTTCATTCATAATAATAGTAGAAATACAAGATGGAATCCTAATATGAATATGGAAACTAGCATGACGCGAAGCCACCCTAGTAAATCTATGAGCGACTTCGTTGGCTTGTGTTCGAATAAACCTAACATCAGAGGTTACTAAATCAGAAGCTAACAGACGTCTACAGTCTTGGATCACTGCGCTAAAATTAGAGACGCCACATTTACTACCATAAAGACTATCCGCTACAGTTTTTGAATCAAGCTCAAAGTCCACAATACCCAGTTGCAGATCACGAATCCAATACATTGCAGATAATAAACCTAAAGCCTCACCCAATACATTGCAGATAATAAACGTAAAGCCTCACCCAAATCCACATCAAGGAGCGGAGTCCTCCATTCAGTTTTGGCTAAAACATAACGACCTTCATCATCTCGAATACACACACATCAATGCCAAAAATTATTTTAGCTGTTTTAAATTTTGTCTTAAAGATCACCATAAAATAAAGTAAAAAATGACAAAACCTATAAAAAAAATTAAACTAAAAAACTCTGTAAATCAAATAATATTAATGCAATTTTTTTTAGTTTTTTATGAGAATATGAAGAGAAAAAAATCTTTCTTTTTTTACCAAAAAAAAAAAACTTTTTTATGGTACAGAGTCATGTAAAATATCTATCAAAAAGACACTTGTTTACCACTTTCTGTCAAGAAACAAAACTGTTTACCACTTTACCCTTTAGCCATTATTTTGGCCACTATTACTTCCGCAGTATGGCTTTCCATTGTGTTGACCTAAAGATACTCTGCCAGTGGATGTTCAAGTGATTTTAGTACTAGTACTTTAACCTAATTATCCTTCTCAGAATAATAGTATAAATAAATTGGCTTTCAAAAGTAACAAATAATGTATTACCAAATTCTATGGGAATCTTTGTTTCATTACTATAATTTTAGTAAAGTAAATAACTAGCCTATGTGAGAAAAAAGATGATATTCATCTAGCAACTATTTATGCAGGTATTAGGGCCCATATCAAAAAGAATTACGTTTATAATTTTCAACAAAGTTTAGACTTTAGACCCACACCAATAATGCTAGATAGAAAAATCCTTTAAAAAGATACATCTAAGGAAAATTTTGATTCCTAAAAAGGATTTAAAAACCAATGAATCTTTTAGCTTTCATGTGCATAAATATAAATAAGATAATAAATATTTCAAGTCTTGAGTTGTGAACCCACGCAATATTTTATGAATGGTTTCAAATTTAAAGAGGAACACCCATTCAAGTATTAGCACCAAGAAAAGATAACCATTCCATTATTTCGACTTCAAAAATTCTTCTCACACTTGAATCACAAAAATAATGAATGTTTTCTTCACGTTGAAACTTAGACTATGAAGAAGGACGAAAATATTGAAACTATGTATTCAATGTTTCAAACTTTTGTACCTTCAAGTTCTGAATAAAAGTTATACTAGTCCTGACCATGTTAATAGGAGGAGTCTTCTTGCTAGGTTTAGACCAAAGGTTACAACCATTCAAGAAGCAAATGATTTGAATAAGCTAAGCTTGGAGAATCTGATAAGTTCTCTCAAAAGTCATGAGATAGAACTTATTGGAGATGAACCTCATAAGAAGTCCAAGTCCATTGCTCTTAAATCTAAGGGCAAATCTGCTAAAACTCTTCAAGATGGTGAATCAGAAGAAGAAACTCCTTATGGAGAATATGAAAATGATTCAGATGTTGAAGAGATGACATTTTTGACCAAAAGATATCAGTACCTGACCAAGAAGAAAAGGTTTTCAGGTAGAAGTTGTATATCCAAAGGATTAGGTTACAAGGATAAGAAAGATGGTCAGAAGGGATGCTTCAACTGCAAGAAACCTGGTCACTTTACAACTGACTGTCTAAAGTTGCAGAAGGACAGGTCAAAGAAAGAAAGCTCTAAGAAGGAAAGTTTCAAGAGCAAGTTTAAGAAAAGTCTTTTGACAACATGGGATGAGTTTGACAATGAGTCAGATTCTTAAAAGATGATGAAGAAGCTAATTTGGCCCTGATGGCTACAACAACATTTGATGTAGAATTTGAAAGCAGGTTTTAATGATGATGATGAGGTATTTTCTGAACTAACTCGTGAAGAGCTGGTCAATGCTATCAAAAAACTTGTAGAATGTTGTATCACCAAATCAAAGTGCCTAAAAGTTTTAGAAAAGCAATATGATTTGGTGATAGAGGAATATAAGAAATTGAGTATACAAAATGAAAATCTCATAATGAGAAATGATTTTTAGAGAAAGGTCAGCTTTCATATACTCAGAAGAAAGTTGATAGACATATGAACAAGTATGATAATTCTCTTGAGGAGTTTATCATTGATGGCATTGACAGAAGCAAGCTAGCTTCAATGATTTATTGTGTTAGCAGAAACAAGGGAGAAGAAATTGGTTTCTCAGAAGAAGCGCCTCTTAAAAGGATTCAAACTCTAGAGAAATCAAAGAAACCTCCTTGTTCTGAGTGTATATAGAACGGTATGTATTCCTACTTTGTTCCAGAAGCTGAAAAAGCAAAGGTTTTGAACAAGTCAGAATCTATGAACTTAAAGTCTATGGTTCTGATCAAATCAAGAACAAAGGGTATATGTCCATCTTTACTATTGAATTACAAAACTAGAAACATGTTTTTTGTATTTAGGCTTACCGATTGGGTCATATTCTCGTCGGTTACGATTTTGGTACCCATTGCTTGATCAAATTAAAAAACGACTTGGTGTGGACAACTCGATATCAGGGGGGGGTTGTATGGTTCTCTTGAAGTCTATCGTTTATTCTCTTCCTGACTATTTATTTTCCTTCTTTAAAGCACTCACAAGTATCATCTCTTCTATTTAATCTATTTTTAAACGTTTCTTTTAGGGGGAGGCGATGAAATTAGGAAAATAACTTGGATTAAATAGGAAATAATTTACTTAGAAAAGGAGAACGAATGATTGGGGTTCGGAGGATATGGGAAGTTAACTTGGATTAAATAGGAAAATAACTGTATGGTTTAGCTGAGGAAGTTTAATAATGGTAGCTGAGATATATGCTTTAGGATGGAGAATTAGGGGTGATTCTTCGAAATGGCAATATAGATTGTTTGTGTGGAATGAGGAGATATTGGAGGAGTGTGGTGAGCCTTTATCTAAGATGTTTATGCAAGTTGGTTTAGAAGAAGGTGGATCTGACAACTAACACCTGACAAAGGTTACACTATCAGTGAGGTTTATCATTTGTTGACTGAGGTGGAACCGTAATGGAATGAATGTCATAATATTATTTGGATCGAAGTTATCCCGTTAAAAGTATTGATTTTTGCTTGACATTTGTTAAGGAATCAGTTACCATCTAAGATAATTTAGTAAGATGTAGAATTGTTCATCAAAAGGCAAATGTTTGTGTCACAGCTGCAGTTTTAAGGAAAACATTGATCAATATTATTTCTGAGATGTGAAGTATTTGGAAGCATTTGGTTATTGATTATGTAATGGTTGGGTATTCATTCAATGCAACCTATGAATTTTCCTGAACATGTTATATATTTTGGCGCATTCGGTGGTTTCTCAAGCAAAAATCTGTTATTATTTTTGCACTATTTGGCTATCTTGTGCATGGGTCATCTGGAAGAAAAGAAATTATCGTTGATTCTAGCAAAAGGCAAATTCAGTTGACCATGTGTTTAATAAAGTAAAATTGTTATCTTATTATGGTTGAAAGCAAACAATCAAAATTTAGGTTCTGATCTTAAACATTGGTGGGTTAATTTTTTGATGTATTTGGGTTTAACCCACTAGTTGTGTTTCCATGTTGTTTCCATCGTTCTTCAACACATTTTTATAAGTAATACTTTGTTGTCTTAGTTATCTTTGTGCACTTCTGTGCTAGGGAGAACATTGATGTGTTTAATATATATTTTATTTTGATTTGTTCAAAAAATTCATACACATTATTATTTATGTAGTCCTAGTGTAAAAATATTTTACGCGTATGTCAAATAATGTATTTTCTAGGGGTGGCAAAAATACTCATACCCACGGGTACCCGTGGGTAAAATCCGTCACGGGCACGCGGCGGGTAGTTAAACGGGTATCCACGGGTATAATAAACGGATATTTGACTACCCACTATTATATGGATACGGACACGGATTTGATTGTACCCATATCCACGGGTATCCATACCCGATAATAAATTAGGTAAATTATTAAAATATCCTTATATATCTTATCTTATTACTTAAAGTTGTTACCTTGTTGAAGAAAATTTTACCACCCACCTAAGATTCCTCGGTAATAACCTATTTTTATTTTTTATTTTTTAAATTCATCTTATTAAGTTCACCATTTCTACTTCATTCACACCATAAAACATATCATATGGATTATATAAGAATCATGAATTTTCTATGGATTATGTAAGAATCATGAATTTTCTATGGATTATGTAAGAATCATGAATTTTCTATGGATTATGTATGATTTATGAAATTTTGAATAAATTATGTATGGATGTTTAAAAGTTAAAGTTTTTTGGTACTTAAAAAAAGTTATGTCCCCGTGAGCTTAGCCCAGTTGGTAGGGACATTGCATAATTTATGCAGGGGCAGGGGTTCGAGCCACTAACACCCCACTTCTCCACATTTAAAATGTGGGAGCTCCAGCCACTAGGCTACTTGATCAAAAAAAATATTATTATTTGTACCAAAAATAAATAAATTCAAAAATCCATGAATACCCATGGATACCTCAATACCCGCAAGTACCCGCATAGTGGGTACCCATGAGGGTACGGGACTTATAAGTGCTCAAAATGATCTAATTCATGTGTTAGTTTAGGCATGTTTGATGAGTTGCTTTACAAATTATCGATGGAAAAGCTTCAATTATGTGCCTTAATGCCATTTAAGATTTGCATGCCTTACTTTACCCTTTTTTGTAGGAAAATACAAGCAAGGAGCAAGAATTGCCAAAAGTTCACAAGAAAGTCGCTATTAGCGAATATTTCGCTGATAGCGAAAATCTCACAAGGAGTTACGCCATCAGAGAAGCTAGGGCGAAGTCAGAAGCATGATTTCAAGAAATTCGCCATTAGCAAAAATGTCGCTATTGGCGAAAATCTCACAGGGAGTTACGCTATCAGCGACGTTGGAGGCGAAACTCAGGAGGATCAAGTGGATAAGGGTCACGTGGAGCAAATATTGTGAAAATGCTTAAGATATATGCAACTCCATGTGGATACGATCCTATATTATACTCACGTGTAAATAGTTTTATGAGATGGAAAAATCTTACATCAGGGACGGACACAGGTATCATATTTATCCAACGAAGCAGAGATAAGTATCATACTATCCGTACCCATGGGTACGTACCCATTGACATCCCTAGTATTATCACATTACATCATTTGATATGATAACAACATTGTCACAACTAAACAAGAAAAACATAACTTTCTATTTAAGATTTTTTTATTATTGCCATACATAAAAAAAAATGGCGAAAATATTTTTTTTTTCTCGACAGGTAGTCAAGTGAAAATATGACACACTTTAAATATGAAAATGTAAGAATCACATGTTCCAAAATATGTCCAACGTATTAATTGTATATGCAGTTACTATTGAAGTTGTATTCACAAGATATATATAAATCATTTCGATGAAAGACTATTGAATTTTAGAAGAGAAAGTGGATAATTCGACTGGTTTGAGCTATAGTTTAATCTAGAAGTTTTAAAGAGTAGAGAAGTTAAAAGTTCACGATTTAAATCATCATAGGAAGAAAACTAACATGACAATTAATCTCTATTATAAACATTTGCCTTAATTTTTTTTGAAGAGTACATGTGACATCTTCACATTCTTCATCTCATTTAATGCTTTCTTATCATCCAATCAAATTGAATTATGACTCATTCATTTTTTTATTAGCCAATCAAAATGAACCATGACTCATTTAGTTTTTATCAACCAATTGATCATGCCTTTATTTTTTTTCCCTATATATAGACAATTTATTTTTCATTATTTTCATGTGTCTCTTCCCTTTTTTTGTAATAACAAGTATTTTATGTGTTTAAAAAGCATAGAAGTTTAACCATTTGGTTGTAGATTATAGGGTTGATTTTCTTTTTTATTGGTATCTAATTGTCAATTGTTGATGCTACTTTCTCAGGGTCCCATTGGAGAGCATGTGTCTACATTCTATGACTTCAAGACGTTCCACATCAACAATATAATTTTTAGTCAAGACAATGTTTTGTATTTGATATAGAATCAAGATGTTAGAGGTTAGATACCTTAGGTTGATTGAATATTTTTAATGAATTGATATGTCGAAAAACTAATCTCAGTAAATTGATTTAGTAGTCTTTATCTATATTTATTTTATGAACTTTTGTCTTGCACAAATGATATATTACACATGAACTCTTATTTGGTGAATCATAATTGATGCTTTTAAACACATCTCCGGACATGTTAAATATCATCCTAAAGGTTGCATACAATTGGTTCACATCATCTAATTTGGACAAACATTTTCTTATAAGAAGACATCTTAACTTCATCATGTTTTACTATGACGGATTTTCACTTAACATAGTTTCTTCAATAGAATGTATCAAAAGCTTCAATCAACCACTGATCAATAATCATGGTTTATTTTTTATATTTTTTACAATATATTACATAATCCTTTAAATGTCATTTCATCTCATTTATTTGACAATCAATATATGACTTTTTTTCTCCTTTGATTTGTCAATTAGATAGTTACTATTAAATAATTTTTCTGGGACTATTAAAAATATTGTTAATTTTGCTATCTACACTATATAATAAATAACATCCATTTGCAAGCAATTCCACACACAATTTCAATAAAAAATTGTATTCTTTTCAATCTTTTGTCTCAATGTCGTGTCTTTTTTTCTTTTTGTTTTCTTTTTTTCTTTCTAAGTTTCACGTATTTGGTATTATTAATGTAACACCCATACTAGACGTATCTAGAAAGTCTAGCATGTGCGTTAGTTTAGTATTGGATACATTAAAAATTTACAACATTAAAACTTCGAATGAATAATCTTATACAACAAATGTGTTTGTACAACATAAATACTACTCAACTCTTAATAAATATACTATATGCAACCTTGAATATCCATACATCCTGCAGCGGTACAAACGAACACTTGTCGCATCATCCATTCGGCTACTAGCTTGCTAAACCAACCTGATATCTGAAACAAAATAAGGATTGGGATGAGACATAATGTCTCAGTGAGTTCCACCTAATCCTAGGCTATAGGCAACCACGGGGGAAAACCTACGGTCACCACGTGTCTACATTACAACCTGGCGGTTGATTATACGTGTGTGGGGACTTGCATACTTAGACGGTAGTGCATACTAGGGCCGTCATAATTCATCTTACTTGTTATAGGCTTACTATCATACATGTCATGGCGGTCAAGGGAACCTAAGACCACTATGCCAAGATACGGTAAACGCATCGAGGTCCTCGAGTAACATATTCATGACACCATCCTAAGCCGGACGATTAGGGAAACCTAAGAACGTCATCGGCTTCACATTCTTTACTTGTCCTAATCATAACTTGTACTTAACATAAACATACATGATCATAAACATATCATACATAATCGCGTCTAAGTTCATTATTCATTATGTTAGCGTTGAACAAACATTATTATCTTGGTTCATTTTACGGATAGTCCCGGGTGGAGTAACCCCGAGAACAATCCCATACATGACCGATGTACGTACATCGGACTCCCTCGGTGTCGTGCAGGTCCCTTGCGGCTTAAACCGTTCCCCTTAGGTCGAGAACCTCCCGTATCCCCCTAGCGTGGATAACAAGAGACACGAGCACCTACGTCTTGCTTATTTCAGTGACATGCGGGTCCCTTGCGGCTTGAATCGTTCCCCTTAGATCGAGAACCTCTTGTATCCCCCTGATGTGGATAACAAGAGACATGCCACCTACTTATACTTGTCTTGGTCTTGTCGTATACATAAATTAAACATGTACATACTTGATCGTTTACCTCGGAACCTTAATCGAACCGATTAGTGGTAAACTCTTACTTGTTCATATACATACCTAATCATGGTAGAGTGATTGACTAATCAACTCACACTTATCATACTTACTAACTTATTCTTGTTCATGTGCGAATATATAATTCGCATCCTATCATTCTAGGAATTCATACTAACTTGCTAGTTCTCGACGACTATGTCGAGGTTCTAGTTTTTCCTTTGCTTAATGATTTGCTTGCTACCCGATTCAACATAAAATTCTCATTTACCATGCTTCACCATACTTATCACATACTCATCTCATTGTAAAGAAATCTCCTTTCAAAGTTTAACAATTAGGATCTTGGTTTGAGGGGTTTATTTCTCTTAAAAAGACTGCACAAGAAAAACCGCTCGCGAAATGCCGAAACGACCTGAGGCGAACAAAACAATGGGTTCCCCCACTGTGTTGCTCGCCTAGGCGAGTAAAATCACTGGGGAGGCGAGCTCTTACTCGCCATGGCGAGTTGGGGGCGAGCAGGACCCCCTGTTCGACCTTCTAGCTCGCCTTGCGAGCAGTTTACTCGCCCTGGCGAGCTGTGACAGTCCAGCAACTTCAAAATTGATATTTTTGACTTAAAAACCTCAAACCAAGCATCTCCAAGTGCTATATGACCCTTAGGATCATTAGAAACCTGTAAAAACAGTCCTGGAACAAGTATGCATAAGTATAGCAAGCATGATAAGAAAAGGGGCAACTAAGCATATACATAAAACCCTAGAATTTATCATATGATTCATATTATTGAACAAGGCTTAAACATAATCCCAAAGGAAGGGAAACTAACTAAGGAACTCACCTAAACAATGTTAAAATAGCAGCCCCAAGTCCTAAGCTCAAGCATGCCAAAACCCTAGCTCTTGGTCTCTTACTTCCTTTTGCCCATACCACACAAACTTGTTGCTCTTTCTTGCAACCTAAGCTTCTTGATCCATAACCATGAAGAAGCCACTTCTTTCACAACTTCATGCTTCAACTCCCAACTTACCAAAACCCTATCTTCTTGTGACCATCTTAGTGAAAAGAAAGAAGAACAATAACAATCCAAACCAAGCTTCCATGCTCAAGCCACCAAAACCTTAGTTCCTTAATCAAGAACCAAACCCTAATTTAATGGAGGGAAGAAGAATTTGAGAAATCAAACAAAAACTAAGCTTCCTAAAGATTATGAGACCATAAAGAAATATAGTCTAGAAGCTTACCAAGAGAAGATGAAATTTTAAGAAGGATTGGTGGAGGAGAAGAGAGATGGGGCGTGAGCTTCCTAGAGAGAGGGAGGAGAAAACTTTGCCAACCAATCTAGAGAGAGAAAGGACAAGAAATAATGAAAATATCTTGGCCCAAAACATATAAATATTCATTTCCATGAAATTACCATTTTACCCCTTCCTTAAGCGTACTATATCCGACTCTGATATTTATTACGTAACGAGCTGACATCACATAATAAATATTTTCCATTATACTTATTGAGCATAAAATTTAATCCTCTGACACGATCGACTGGTAATATTCCGATACTGACAGGCGGGATATTACATTCTACCCCCCTTAAAAAAATTTCGTCCTCGAAATTTAGAGATCACTTAACATGTAACGAGTTCCAATAGAACATCTTGAAATAATTCTTGCAGAGTCGGAATCATCCTTTTTATAATCTTAGCTTAACTTAAAACATCATGGTCATAACTTATCTTTACGGCATACTGGACTATATCTCGAATCCATATCTTATCTACTTAGCATAAAACATTTACATAAATAACTTATCATTAACTGGTACACTCAGGATTTTCCTTTTAACTGGAGTCTTACTAGATTCCAGGTTTGCCCTGCAGTGCTTAATTGCATCATAAACATCTTATTGTGTAAACACTTAGCTCATACATACTTTTCCTTATGTAACTTGTGGCACTTATCTCTTACCTACATTACTTACTAGACGATTCTACGAATCCTCTTTCATAGCCTTAAGAAAAATCTCCCGATCTTATTAGGATTTCATGCACTAGGAACCATCGGTAACTCATATATCTTGACATGGAGAAGCAAATTTAAATTTTAATTACCATTAAACTTGTCGTCTATAAACCAATCTTTGGTTCACATGCTCTTAAATTTTCGACTTAATATGCTTGCACTTGAGCATTCTTACCATAAACTTGTACGCCTCATACAATCTTTTGAAGAACATGATCGTTCGTTTCGTCAAACTTTACCTTTCATGGTCTTCTACATACTCTCAGGTGTCACATAATGTTAGATAATAATGATACTTGTTCTATATCTTCATTCTAAGAAACCTTATAAAGATTGGTATACGGATCCTTGGAATGAATATGTATATCCTTTTTAAAGAAACGTTTTTTTTTTTAAAACCACACCGATAATGGTACTGCCGAACCACAGGACGAGTTTCTATATTTTGAAAAAGAATTGAATCTCACCCTAAGCTCACCAATGACGAGTTGGTCCGGTAGTCTGCACACCTTAAGTGAACTTACTCACTTACGACGTGTGTCATTGATTTCAAAAATGAAAATATCATGTTGTTTAGAATCGTTCATTTCCAAGTCCCTTAATACCCATCTTAACTTTTAAAAGTTATAAAATCTTGGTTTAACATTGTTCTAGCAAGTATCGTTATCATTTAACCTTTGTGGCATCGAAGAGTACGAATCTCATCTTGCTTAGCTCATAAATCATTTATCTTTTCTTGATAAAACTCTTAAACTTTTGGAAGTGGACTCCTTTCTATTCCTTCTTAACTTATGTGTATGCCTCCGACACGCAATTCTGCATAACTTAATCCATGTAGGATCCTTGATTCACATAGCAACATTTAGCTTCCTTATTTCTAGAATACTGAACTTCCATCTTATCCATCACAGACTGTATAAGTCTTATTACTTAACACCTCAAGAACCTTTCGCTTGCCTCATGATACTTCTCATGAAGCTTCTTTACTGTTAACAACTTTACCGATTTACTTCCGTTGCGCTACTCTGATTCCCACCGGTTGTCTTTAACCAATACTCAAAATCATAGAGGCGAGTGAAACTTCACGTTCTTTTTCTTACGCTTTATCAGCTTCTTTGACTCCTCTAAATACCATTCATGTGGCATCCAATGTCGCAACTTGCTTTCCATAAGGCCTTGTTAAATATAATCTCATGATAGACTTACCGTATTCTCATATTACCTTCTTGTAGTTGAACTTTACATACTTACTAGTAGACTTACCTTCTGTTGTATCATTACCATTCTTAAGTTTATTCTTGAGCAAATCTCGAATTCCCATAGCATGCTCATATTGCACTCCGTGCATACCTTTCTTGAACATCCTACTTTGCATCTTCGATTCTCGCATGCTATGTTTTGCTTAATCTTACCAATGCTAGCTCGTAAATTTTCCTCTTGAAGAAAACTTCATAATTTTGCACACGGATCATTGGTGTTGATGTTTCTTTATTATATATATCTATATAGAATATTGAATTCTGGGTCTCGGTCGCTACCATAAAATTCATGGAACGAGTTGGTAACACAACAGTGTCATCAAATCTTGCTCCAAGTGTTCAAATTATTATTTTTTCCATGTGTTGTAACCGACCGGTACCTACAGAATTCCATTTAAAAATTAAGAACACCAATTCCAATCACCCATATGCATATATCTTTTCTCAAATCTTATAAACTTTGCAAATATTTAAATTTGTCATGGTAACGAGCCTTAGTAAATTAATTAAGGAAATCATAGATTCGAGGGGTAATTGATGCTCCATAAAACCTGAGAATCTTGTGATCTAATGTAACTCCTCACCACCTTAACTTCTTACTTCATGTCTTCATGTCCGTTTCGTATACCGGAACCTTTAATCTCTTGGTTTAAACTCCTTTCTAACTCTTGACACATTAATCTCCGAGGTTACCTTAAACCGAATCAATTCCATTAATGATTGTCCATGCCTTTTTCCTTTGGAAACTTTAGGATGTAATGTGCATTCATTACTTGTTGTTATAAAAAGTGTTATTGCAAAAAGGTTGTGAAGACAACTCTCCAATAGTCACTGCGGACACTAGAGACGAACTGACAGTTTTTGAAAAACTGAAAATTTCGCCCCATATTCGCTATCAGCGAAATCATCTAAAGTAATTTCGCTATTAGCGAAAATTTCGCTATTGGCGAGTTTCTTCATCTCAGTTCTTCAAATATATATATATATTGTACAAAATCTTATTCCTCAAGCAACCCAATGCACATTATCCATTCTTAACATCATTAAAACATTCATATCGTATGCATGACAAACATCAACATCATTTGATTCAATTCTCAGCTCATCCGAAATTAATGCCTTAATCCTGATATCATTAACATAAAATGTTCACATAAAACCTTGACTTCGTTTGCTATGAACGGTTTGACTTGTTCTCTGTCGACTCGATCAACATTCCAACATTAGAACCATATCCTCTCTGGACATTCCAATCTTTAGCTTCATTCACAAACCTCTATCTCTGAGAACATACAAATTCTATCAACATGTGTCGGCTTCTCCTTATCTTGTAACCTCATACTTACATTCCAGATATATTCATTTCCTTTCCATAACACAGTCTTGCTCCAACAACGACTTTTACCGAAGCTCCCGGTCACTCTTAAACATTCCCAAAATATTCACTTACGGATATACAAAATATCTTTAACAACTTCCCAAACGTTGTCGGATCAACCCATCTTGACATAACCTTACATTCCCGGAGAAATCAAACTTAAACTGATAAGCTCACCGGCCACCATTTGGCACGATTAGACTCTTACTATTCTTACTCCGAGTTCTTACATTCTCAAATCATCTTCATCACATACTCCGTTCCTCCTGGTCCTATTCAGCTCTCAGGCATCCGCTCTAACCGTCGAGTGTTAAATTGAGTTGATCAGGCTCAACTAACATCAACAAATAGAACATTTACCCGGAACCCAATGGTCCCACTTCCTTAGTTGTAACTAAATGACCCAAGGCACGGTCTGAATCGACCAGGCTCTGATACCAAATGTATCACCCATACTAGACGTATCTAGAAAGTCTAGCATGTGCGTTAGTTTAGTATTGGATACATTAAAAATTTACAACATTAAAACTTCGAATGAATAATCTTATACAACAAATGTGTTTGTACAACATAAATACTACTCAACTCTTAATAAATATACTATATGCAACCTTGAATATCCATACATCCTGCAGCGGTACAAACGAACACTTGTCGCATCATCCATTCGGCTACTAGCTTGCTAAACCAACCTGATATCTGAAACAAAATAAGGATTGGGATGAGACATAATGTCTCAGTGAGTTCCACCTAATCCTAGGCTATAGGCAACCACGGGGGAAAACCTACGGTCACCACGTGTCTACATTACAACCTGGCGGTTGATTATACGTGTGTGGGGACTTGCATACTTAGACGGTAGTGCATACTAGGGCCGTCATAATTCATCTTACTTGTTATAGGCTTACTATCATACATGTCATGGCGGTCAAGGGAACCTAAGACCACTATGCCAAGATACGGTAAACGCATCGAGGTCCTCGAGTAACATATTCATGACACCATCCTAAGCCGGACGATTAGGGAAACCTAAGAACGTCATCGGCTTCACATTCTTTACTTGTCCTAATCATAACTTGTACTTAACATAAACATACATGATCATAAACATATCATACATAATCGCGTCTAAGTTCATTATTCATTATGTTAGCGTTGAACAAACATTATTATCTTGGTTCATTTTACGGATAGTCCCGGGTGGAGTAACCCCGAGAACAATCCCATACATGACCGATGTACGTACATCGGACTCCCTCGGTGTCGTGCAGGTCCCTTGCGGCTTAAACCGTTCCCCTTAGGTCGAGAACCTCCCGTATCCCCCTAGCGTGGATAACAAGAGACACGAGCACCTACGTCTTGCTTATTTCAGTGACATGCGGGTCCCTTGCGGCTTGAATCGTTCCCCTTAGATCGAGAACCTCTTGTATCCCCCTGATGTGGATAACAAGAGACATGCCACCTACTTATACTTGTCTTGGTCTTGTCGTATACATAAATTAAACATGTACATACTTGATCGTTTACCTCGGAACCTTAATCGAACCGATTAGTGGTAAACTCTTACTTGTTCATATACATACCTAATCATGGTGGAGTGATTGACTAATCAACCCACACTTATCATACTTACTAACTTATTCTTGTTCATGTGCGAATATATAATTCGCATCCTATCATTCTAGGAATTCATACTAACTTGCTAGTTCTCGACGACTATGTCGAGGTTCTAGTTTTTCCTTTGCTTAATGATTTGCTTGCTACCCGATTCAACATAAAATTCTCATTTACCATGCTTCACCATACTTATCACATACTCATCTCATTGTAAAGAAATCTCCTTTCAAAGTTTAACAATTAGGATCTTGGTTTGAGGGGTTTATTTCTCTTAAAAAGACTGCACAAGAAAAACCGCTCGCGAAATGCCGAAACGACCTGAGGCGAACAAAACAATGGGTTCCCCCACTGTGTTGCTCGCCTAGGCGAGTAAAATCACTGGGGAGGCGAGCTCTTACTCGCCATGGCGAGTTGGGGGCGAGCAGGACCCCCTGTTCGACCTTATAGCTCGCCTTGCGAGCAGTTTACTCGCCGTGGCGAGCTGTGACAGTCCAGCAACTTCAAAATTGATATTTTTGACTTAAAAACCTCAAACCAAGCATCTCCAAGTGCTATATGACCCTTAGGATCATTAGAAACCTGTAAAAACAGTCCTGGAACAAGTATGCACAAGTATAGCAAGCATGATAAGAAAAGGGGCAACTAAGCATATACATAAAACCCTAGAATTTATCATATGATTCATATTATTGAACAAGGCTTAAACATAATCCCAAAGGAAGGGAAAATAACTAAGGAACTCACCTAAACAATGTTAACATAGCAGCCCCAAGTCCTAAGCTCAAGCATGCCAAAACCCTAGCTCTTGGTCTCTTACTTCCTTTTGCCCATACCACACAAACTTGTTGCTCTTTCTTGCAACCTAAGCTTCTTGATCCATAACCATGAAGAAGCCACTTCTTTCACAACTTCATGCTTCAACTCCCAACTTACCAAAACCCTATCTTCTTGTGACCATCTTAGTGAAAAGAAAGAAGAACAATAACAATCCAAACCACGCTTCCATTCTCAAGCCACCAAAACCTTAGTTCCTTAATCAAGAACCAAACCCTAATTTAATGGAGGGAAGAAGAAGTTGAGAAATCAAACAAAAACTAAGCTTCCTAAAGATTATGAGACCATAAAGAAACATAGTCTAGAAGCTTACCAAGAGAAGATGAAATTTTAAGAAGGATTGGTGGAGGAGAAGAGAGATGGGGCGTGAGCTTCCTAGAGAGAGGGAGGAGAAAACTTTGCCAACCAATCTAGAGAGAGAAAGGACAAGAAATAATGAAAATATCTTGGCCCAAAACATATAAATATTCATTTCCATGAAATTACCATTTTACCCCTTCCTTAAGCGTACTATATCCGACTCTGATATTTATTACGTAACGAGCTGACATCACATAATAAATATTTTCCATTATACTTATTGAGCATAAACTTTAATCCTCTGACACGATCGACTGGTAATATTCCGATACTGACAAGCGGGATATTACAATTAACAAGCCAAAATGAATTATATTAACACTAAAGTTTCATATAGTATACTTAATAATCTCTATTATAAACATTTCCCTTATTTTATTTGATAGTACACGTGGCACCTTCATATTTCTCATATCATTTAATGATTTCTTATCAACAAATCAAAATTGATTATGACACATTTATTTGTATATCAACCAATAAAAAGAGGATCATGACTCATTTGTTTTTCATGAGCCAATCAAAATGGATCATGACTCATTTGTAAATTAATACATGGTTTTTTTCCTATATATATACAATTTGTTTTTCATCATTTTCATCTTTCTCCCATAAAAAATGTATTGTGTATTTTTATTTTCATGGTACTAGATTATGGGGTTGATTTTCTTTTATTTTATTTGTATGTTAGTTTCCATTGGAGAACATATGGCTCCATATTCTGAAAATTTATTCGATTTCTCATATAAATCCATTATATATTCTACATCTCCATGTATGTTGTCCAAATACGCAAGATCATCATATGAAACTCAAGTTCTAACGAGTTATCACATAGATCTAATCATGTAATGTAACTTGAAGAAGGTTTATGTACCAAGAGAAAAGTTAAGAATGTTTATTTGATAAGTCTATTGTTGGCATTTTTACATTTAAGTTGATTGTATCGACCAATTTTATATTCTATTGTAGTTTAGATTTTTGCTCATTCCTCTTTGCATATTCTTTTATGATATTGCGATGTTTGTGCGTTTGATTCCCGTTTTCACTCATTTTATGAAAAATTTGACTTTTTGTGCTATATATATCTATATATATATATATATATATATATATATATATATATATATATATATATATAATTATTGGAGATTCTATTTTTTATGGATTTCTTTATGAATTTTGGGGTTTTTAATACATTTTATTGTGTCATTCATATATTCGTTAACCTGGATAAGAAAATAGGATTTATTTTGTTATGAACTATTCTTAGGATCATTATTGTGTAGCTTAGTAATATCGTACAAATGAAATATTTATTTTATTTATGAATCTCTAAATCAGCATATGAACTTTTTTTTGTTGCCAACAAACATATGTAAAATTCTATTTATGTGGCCATGTTATTAACATAAATTACAATAAACTCTTATACATTGGGTAACATGATAAATATGATTAATAACATATAATTAAAAACATTAATTGTCACTTTTGGATGATTAAAGGTTACTCAAATATGCATAAATTATGGAAATTTATACTAAGCAACTAAATAATAAGAAAGTTCCACCAAATTTGCACTAATCATGAAAGAATATATTAAGAAACTTTTATATTGCAAAGAAAGTTAAAAAAATAAGAAAGTTCACCCAAATTTACCCTTAATTAAACGAAATAAAAAAATATTAATTATATTGCAAAGAAAAAATGATGTGCTCTCAAGATTTGAATAATTGAGGTTACTTAGAAAAAACTATTGAATATTTTTTTTAAATAAACTAAAAATAAATATATTTTAAGTTTTTTATTATTGTTTCACATCTATTTTTTAAAATGAAATATTTCATGTACTTAAAAAAATTATCGCTAAGTTTTCAAAAAAAAATATCATTAAATTTCGAATACTTCAATTTGAATAATTTAATATTTTTCTTTTTTTTTTTGTGATTTGTTTTCATGTTATTGAGTATAATCATGATAAAATAAATTAAGAGTCATTGATGTGGTCATTTAAATTAAAATGATTCTATTAAATGTCTCATTAATTGGGTCAGATGAAAAAAAATGTTATTTAAATGATACCATTATAAGATATCATGTTTTGAATCATTATTTTTGCTATTAATATTAATAATAACATTCCTAATCAAGGTTGGCTCGGCTAATAATGAGTTGACTCAACCTCAAGGGCGTGGATTCAATCCCTACTATTAGCGTGAGGATCTCTTTGATAGGGAGTAACTTTGTAAGTGCTCATTGAGTCATGAGACATATCTTGATCTTGATGTGTCCTCCAGAGTGCAATTCAATGATACCATTATATGATATCATGTTTTGAATCACTATTTTTGCTATTAATACTAATAATAACATTCCTAATCAAGGTTGGCTCGGCTAATAATGAGTTGACTCAACCTTAAGGGCGTGGATTCAATCCCTACTATTAGCGTGAGGATCTCTTTGATAGGGAGTAACTTTGTAAGTGCTCATTGAGTCATGAGACATATATTGATCTTGATGTGTCCTCCAGAGTGCAACTCACCTAAAATATTTATAATAAAAAAAACAATTTTTATAAATTGTAAATTGTAGATTATGATAGTACTCTTTGAAAAGCCTCAATTTAATTTATGAAAAATTAAAGGTGTTTTTGTTTCAAGGCAATAAATTACATTCCTTGAAAGGACATTCCTACCCATTTGTTTGGTAAAAATTTAGATTTCCTGGAATATTTTAGAAATTAATTAATTAAAAAATTAAAATGGAAATAAATGTTAATGGTAGTGAGAATTTATAGCAAGTTGAGTTTTATTACCATGTAAATTTTAGATTCTCATCCTTTAAGCATGAGAATAACAATAGAAGAAACAATGGAAGAAAACATGTGTAAATAACATTCCTCATAATATAACATTCATGGAACAAATTTTCAAAACTTGAAACAAACATGAAAATGTTGCATTTCTAATCTCACATTCCTAGGAATCATTTTACAAACCTTAAAATAAACACACCCTAAAGTCTCTTTGACATATTCTAAAGGAACCTTTTTTTTAAAGAAATAATAATAACAAACACAATTTAAAAGGAGAATTGAATGATATCCAAAATTAAATTTTTGTAATAACTCAGTGATTTTGTAAATTTCAATTTTACGAATTTTCAACAATTTTTTTCATACAATTTATTTAGGGGTCCCTCACATAAGTGAAGAGAGATAGGGTGCTTCTATAGCCACCCTTCTCTACAAGCACCTTATTTATTTGCTCCACAATGGGGTGTTTATTTATTATGATGCTAAATAGGTGAAGCATCCACCATTGTGGATAGTCTTAGAGATAAAAGAGCACTCACAAATATATTTTTGTTTACTTATCTCCAAGGATACCAGCTGAGTTCGAAACTCAGAATCTTGAAATTCAAAGTTTGTCCTTCTACTACTAGATTAAACCCTTAAGTTGAAAAATCGCAGTGAACAAGAAAATGAATTTTTATTTCAAATTAATAATGACAAATGAAATATCCCTTATACCCAACCCATCTCTCATCTTGATTTTTTACTAAAAGAGTTTGTTGGTTTAATTGTTCATGCTAATTGGGATTGTTCGGTCAAACATATTTTTCAAAAGTTGTTGGTAATTTTGTGGATTTTTTGAAGGAGTTGAAAAAATGACACCACATAATGAACCAAAACCTTAAGTCATCAGGTATATTGGTCATCTAACTTATATTTAACATCTACTTTAGCATCCAATATAGAACTTTAACTCACACTTGACACATTGACATCTCTCCGTTAAGTTTGAGACTCATTGCGACCGGGATATAGAGACATAATAAAATAAAGTTAGACGGAAGCACGACATGCTAAAAAACGTGGGTTCATGGTGGCTTTATAGAAAGAGTTTTTATCCCTTTCTTTCATGATAAATAAAGGATTAAGCAAATGAAATTCAAAATCGAAGAAAATAGTTCATCATGATGTTAGGACTTTCGCAGGAGCGTAAACTGGGTTGGATAATCACATTGGACTAAGAGCAACTACTCAAGTGAGATTAACATCACATCTTCATCCAAATCTTAAAGGCATTGGATTTATGGGTCATCTCACTTATATGGTTTAATTGTTAACATCTCTCCTTTTAAGTGTGAGACTCTCCGCATTTTTGATTTGGTAACAAAGCCAAATAAAATTAGATGAAGACATATCATGGTAAAAATGGTGAGTTGGTGGTGATTTAATGGAGCGAGGTTTATGTTTCTTTCTTTCATGAGAAGTTACGAAATAAATTAGAAAATGAAAGAAAATAAAAAAATAATTTGAACATGAGAGAAATGATAAGGAAAAAAGAGTGTGTGCTTTTATGGGAGCGTATAAGGAATAGAGTGAATTACCGATAATTTTACTAGTTCGATTAAGGAGTTGGACATTTTTTAGTAATTATTTAACCAAAATATTAGACTAACTAAAAAAAGCCATGTTATTTTAAAATTTCTAATAAGTATTTATTTTGTCAAACCAACAATACACATAAGTTTTTTTCCATTGTCAAATTTCACCAAAGATTAAAAGTGAAGGAGTTTGAAGTAGTTGAGGTTGAATAGCAAAAAAAAATATAGCATGAAAGAGAATGACATCCAATAACTAAAGTTTAAGATAAATAAAAATAAACAATTGACAACTGAAAACTAACAAAATAAATTATCATAATGTTGGGATTTTCAGGCGAGTCTTCACCGGGTTGGATGATCGTCAGTAACAACCATACAAGTGGATTGACACCACATCTTTACATAAAACCTTAAGACATTATGTATTTCGGTCATCTCACTTATATGTTATTCAAAATCTACTCTTTCATCCAATGTATAACGTTAACTCACATTTGACACATTAACATATCCTAATTAATTGTGTCACTATCTGCGTCCATAATTATGTAACGTAGTCGAATAAGGACAAATTAGGTACAACATATTCAAAAAGGTTGATTTGTGGTGATTTAATGACGGGAGGTTTATATTCCTTTCATCCATGAGAATAGAGAAAGGAAACTAGATAGAAAAATAAAACAAATATGAAGAAAAAAATTGAACATGGGAGAAACATTAAGGTGAAAAATATGTAGTGTGTGTTTTGTCCATGAGAGTATAAAAAATAGATTGAATTATCAGTCATTATGTGGTTTTGGTGAAAGAGTTGAAGATTTTTGGGTAATTGTTACAAAAAAAAAGACTTAATTAAAAAAACGTTGCATCATTTTAAAATGTCTAATAAACATGTATTTTGTCAATTCATCATAACACATGTACATTTTCCATTGTCACACCCCATCATATATCATATGCGAAAGAGTTTGAAAAAATAGAGTTTGAATACAAATATAGAATGAAAGGGAATGACATCCAAAAACCAAAACCACATAATTACCGATAATTCAATCTATTGTGGGGGATACTTTCTCCCACACTGGACGCAGTTGAGCACGTAAATGAATTCCTTCTATCATTGGTTCCAGGAGACGAAAAGGAATATATTAGATCTGATTCGGTTTGCAAATCAGACGAGAATAGTGAGGTGCAAAGTGTCAAGTTGTGGATTTGATAAAGAGAGCGACAAAACTGCTATGTTCAAAAAAGCAAAATTAATACTATGGGATGAGGCACCGGTAATGCATCTTTATTGTTTTGAGGCGTTTGACCGAACCATGCGCAATATAATGTCTTATGATGGTGTCGATAATATAGACAAACCATTTGGGAGTGTTTCTATTGTTTTGGGCGGTGATTTAAGAATTTCTTTGTCAGTCATAAGAAAAGGATGCATACAAGATATACTTGATTCATCCATCAACTCATCAAAGTTTTGGAGTCACTGTAAGGTTCTCACACTTACAACAAATATGTGTTTATGGGCTTCAACTATTCGTGCAGAGCAAGATGAGATAAGAAAGTTTGTCGATTGGATACTTTCAATTGGAGATGGAATAGGATCCGTTAACGAGAGTGGATAAATTAACGTACCCATTTTTTATGAGTTGCTGATAAAAGATTCCTCTCATCCGTCGTGTTCTCTGGTTGATTTTGTATATCCGAATTTTCTGCAAAACATGAACATCTCGGATTTTTTCCAAGAGCGAGGGATACTTGCTCCCACACTGGACGTAGTTGAGAATGTGTTAACACCAAAAATGAAATATCTGGTCGAACTCATGATTCTATTTTCGACAAGGCAGTGGGTTATTTTGAAATGCTGCAAAGTGCAAATGGATTTCGACCAATAACATATAGACTTCAACACACCTCAATTTCGACCAAAGACAAGGAGAAATAATTCGAAGTTGCAATTGGAGCGCATGGCGGGAAACAAGGCTGAAGTGCATTGAAGATTATTTTCTAGTGTCTTAGGAAGTTATAGGAAGTTATTTCTACTTTTAATATAGACCTTATGATTTAATGGTAGTTTTCTCTACAAGGTCTATATATATATCAGTTTGTAATAATAACAATGGGTTGGTTTCTTGATTTCTAAAAACTCTGCAACACCCACGCCATGGGAGCAAACGGGTTCAGGAGTGTACGGATTGATAGATTCCAACCACCTTTTACATTCTTGCAATTTAATATTATTGTTCTTGCTTTATTTTCCTCTTTCTTTTGCAATTTTCATTTCTTTTCATCTTTCTTTTCTTCTTCTTTTGAATATACTCACTTGAGCATTTTTTTCTATTATGTTGTCACGAGACAACTTGTTATTAAAAGATGTCGGATGCAATTCTAACATAAAAAAGAACGATAATTTTGTTCTTAAAGAATGCATGAAGTGATATCATAAACCGTGAGGCTTGAACGAAACACATTAAAAAGACATTATCCAGTCCTAAATCATTGATGGATAATGAAGTTTACGTTACCAAAAATCGGTGTAAACAGAATGTAAACAAATTCTTTCTATCATTGGTTCCATGAGACGAAAAGGAATATACCAGTTCTGATTCGGTTTGCAAATCAGACGAGCATAGTGAGGTACAAAGTGAATGGTTTACCACCAAATTCTTAAACAATATCATGTTTTTCGGTATTCCAATCACAAGTTTAGATTTAAAGTTGGATGTCCAGTTATGTTGACGATGAACATTGACCAAGCAATTAAATTGTGCAATGAGACTAGGTTGATTGTAGACAATCTTGGGAAGAACTTTATTGGTGCAATTGTTATTACCGAAAAAAATGTTGGTGAAAAAATAATTATTCCAAGAATGAACTTAATTCCGAGTGATCATGAACTGACTTTCAAATTTACTACGAGACAGTTTCCGTTGGCTTTGTATTTTGCAATGACAATAAATAAAAGTCAGGGTCAGTCGTTGTCTCATGTTGGAAACTATCTTTCTAAACCGGTTTTTACTCATGGAGATTTGTACGTCGTTGTGTCGAGAACCACTTCCAAAAGGGGATTGAAAATGCTTATACTGGATGAAGAAAATCGTGTGTGTATTGAGACCACTAATGTTGTGTATAGTGATATTTTTCGGAATGTTTAACCGGTCGTTCCTGATGACGCAGGTGGGTATGAGTATATTTTTTCTCCTTTAAACTTCGTTGTAATATATATTTTTTTATTTGGATATGTATTGGTTGTTACTACTTGGAACCATTCTAATAGTTGCGTAAAGAAAGATTAATGGATTGGTCATGTAGATAAACTACAATTCTGCAACTAACAATTGAGATCACACTTCTTATTTCATTGTATAAAATTCAATGACATTTATTGTTGTGCAAAGAACAGATTGCGTGATCAATTTGTTATAGGGACTAATATGTTATATGGAGTAATATTTTTGATCCCATTTTGACAATATTTTTGGTCTCATGTACCTTCAGGTGATAGTTTTGTGCCTCAGGTGATGTGATATCATTCATATGTACAAAGGCTAACGTTAATGGGATTTCTATGGCATTAAAATATCATTGACCAATTGCAATAGGTGCAATACCTTCTCTTAGGCTCTGAAATTAACATTGTCTGATACATTAAGGTGTTTATCTACTAAGACTTCAGTTTTTCTATTTTATTTATAATGTCAGTATCCATCTGATCTTTCTCATTTTTCCTAATGTAAGCCGTACTCTTTCAGTGACCATATCATCAACTATATGTTCTGCTTCATTTTTTATCAATATGCTATATATCCGTTTTTTTTGTTATTTGGAGCGCCTATGTCTATGTGCATGCACATGACAATTTTGTAGTCCCTTTTTTAAGCCTTTTCTGTTGTGTTTTTGTTGATGGGTTATTTTATAATATGCTTAGTTAAAAAATGTGATAGATAGTTGGTGTCTATGTCGTTGTTTGTTATATTTATTTGCTACATTGATTGAATACTTATTTTATAAGATGAATCAAGTGTATGCACGATATTAACTTTGTATATATAAGGGTATCCGCTATATAAATCATGGAATTTGAAAGAAACCATATATAAGGGCATCTGGTAGAGACAATTCATTGGGTAGGGACAATTAATTGTATATGCAGTGGTAGGTCTCGAGACTCCAACATCCCCAATTATATGCAGAACATAAAAAAAAAAAAAAACAAGAACTCATGTCTCTGTGATTAATTTTAGTCATCCGTGTAAAATATTTCGTCATTAAATACTAATGTTTCGACGTTACACCCGTTAAATCATTCCTGTTTAACGATACGAAAATCCAAATAACTATATAAACGTTGATATTTGTATATAATATGCAATCGAAAGTAAGATAACGGTGAGTTCTATTTATATATTGTGTATAAAATAATGAATTTGTTGTTTAATTAAATTTTATAAAATAAAAAAAAATAGTCGTAATTCTAGCCCGTGCTTGGCACGGGTTTCCAAGCTAGTATGATATCATTTGCTAATTAAAAATAAAATGATAACATTATGATTTTAAATGGTGTAAGATTTTTTCCTGTGTTGGCATTATTTATCCATAACATTATTTGGGTATATTCTAGTTCTGGGGGAACAAGGGAGAGGGGGGGCCAGGCCATAAAAAGGTAAAATATCATTGAATCATGTTGACATTTATTTAGTTTAGAAGGGTGACAAAAATCATTTACCTGTAGATTGAAAAGAAATAAATAGGGCATCTATATCATTTGTAGACACTTTACAACTTGGAATTTTACTGCCTGAGCTGACTGCTAGGCGAAATCTATGGCAACAAAATTAACGTGTCACCATTAAATGGTATCAACTAACATGTGTTTGTGACATTCTATCCTATCTACTACAGCTTAATACCTTCCTTTCTTTTGGTTTTTTTCTTCATTCTTTTGTTTTAATTGTGTTATTGGTATTCTTTCTTTTGGTTTTTTTCTTCATTCTTTTGTTTTAATTGTGTTATTGTTCAAACAAAATAGTTTTGATTGTGCTCCTTGAATGAGAAGTTTTAGATTGTGTTTGGTTATACCGTGGAGAGAATAGATTTTGATAAAATTCGTTTTGTATAATTGATTTTGATTAAAAGTAATTCTGACTAAAAATGATTTGTGTTTCGACACATTCATGTAAATGTGGGTTGAACTATAAATTTATGTGTGAAAATCAATTTTAGAATCAAAAACTATAAATATTAACTTCAAATGGAATCAATTATAAAGGTTGAATCAAATCTACTTGACAGTAATCAAACATGTCAGAATCAATTTTACATCTTCATAATCAATTTTAGTTCAACGGGACTAAACATACATTTCGTTATGCAGTTTTTTTAAAAAAAAAAAAAAAAACAGGTGAATTGGGTCAAGAAGTGTTCACTAGAGTCAGACATACTTCAATGTTCATAAAGTCAATTGAACCAAGCTATATTGAGTTATGTGTGTAATTTTTTTTTGTCAAATTAGTCTAATGATTGAAACTCACTCATTTTAAATATGAAGAAGTGAGGAGTTCGGGTAGGGATGGCAAAATGGGTTGAAACCATCGGGGTGAGAGAATTTTTTTTTACTGCCCCTATCACTAAAAAAATTGATATGTCTGCCCCTAGTTGAAAACTATTGATACAAATGCCCCTATTCTCCATTTCACTTGGCGAGCATACCCATTTTTTCCACACTCTCTGCAAGCTTGCAGGCTTTAGCTGAACATGCCATTTTTTATATTTTTTTTTCCTGTTCTTTGTTTGACATGGTGAACATGCATTTTTTATTTTTTATTTTTTTGTTTTGTTCTACTTTTGACATGGCGAGCATGCTCTTTCAATTAGATAAAGACAGTAATATTGTGGGAATCACGAAGGCAGCTTTCAATTAGTTTTTTAATTAGTTACGTGCAACTGGTATTGGAAGTTATATATGATAAGAACACATGTACAAGTACAAATCAATGAACATCCATTAATCCCATTCATTACTTTACATAGAATCTTAACAATGGCTGCAGTATGGCATGCTCGCCATTTAAAATAAAGAGCACAAAAAAAAAATGGCTAGTTCGCCATTCAAAATAAAGAACATGAAGAAAAAACCAAAAAAAAATATGTTCGCCAACTAAAATGTAAAGCAGCACAGAAGTTCAGAAAAAAGCCTGGAAGATGCTGAAAAAATGGTTATGCTCGCCAACTTAAATGAAGAACAGGGCATTTGTATCAATAGTTTTCAACTAGGGGCATACATATCAATTTTTTTGGTCATAGGGGCAGTAAAAAAAAAAATCTCTCGGGGTGACCCTTTTAACCCTCCATTTTTAGCGGGGTGGTTGGGATTTTGAACCCACCACAAGTAGGGTGTCCGCTCCGCCTAACCCGCTAAAAAGCGGGGTGGTGATGGGGCAGGGCGGGTTGGCCCGTTGGGTTGACATATTAAAAAAAAACTCGTTTTTTCACTTCTTTTTATTTATAAGTCAAATCAATTTTCCAATTTTCACATCCATATATTGGGGGGGGAGAAATTCAATTAATTTTATCACTTTTGTTTTATGATTTTAACCTTATATTTTTAACAGTTAGTTAATTGATAACTCATGGAGTTTTTATTTTCAATGTCTTATTGATTTATTATAGAATTTTGGAAGATGTAATTTATATGTTTGAGTAATTATTTTCGTATTTTTAGTTGAGTCATTAGTTATATATTTAGATTTCCTTAAATTGGTTTTAAATTTATATATTTTTCGATTGTTTATATGAAGATTTTAATTAATATTGAAAAAAAATTGACCGGTCAACCTGCCGGTCCGGCATAAAACGGAGCCGGGTGAGATTTTTAACTCTACTTCACGAGTTGGCTTTTCCCGCTCCGCCCCTTTTTAGACGGGTTATTAACGGGGCAGGGTGGGTTGGCCCTTTTTGCCATCCCTAAGTTCGGGGTTCGAACCATATTCCCTATATGTCTTACACAATGTCCTTGTTTTTGGAACTAAGTTCACAGGGATGTGTAAATTATTTAGTAATAAATTCCAAACGTTCCAAATTTATTTCTGGTTCTAACGAATCTAATGTCGCAAATCATACAACATTAAATCACGAGAAGGGGTGTCTTCTAGCCAGCACACCAGCATTTAAATGCATTGCAGTTTTTTACGATGTGAGTTTTTTTTACCTTCTGAAACACTCCAATTTTGTACTTTATATTTTATTTTATATATTAATAACCCATTTAAATTTTTGATTCCGTTAGCCTATACTAACTTAATGCCAAGTTGATAAGTTGGTGTAGCTAGAAACTTGCCAAGTTAGCTTAAATGAGCATCAACCACTACTCACAATGGCCACATAGCACATGACATTAACAATTAGACAATAAGTTGGCCGTTTGAGGGACTGATCAATTTGCACCCAAAAAAATATAGGGATCCAAATTGTACAATTATAGTAATATATATATAATTAATTAATTTAAAAATGTGCACTATTCATATAAAATACTTTGACCATATTTTTCGACTAATATACAAAGATAAATTATAGCATATAAGATGTTGGATTTCTCTCGATGAATACTTTTAAACTATCAAATTTTCATAATTTTTCTAATAGATTATTCAAGATATGTTGGATCAAAATTGTACATTGACATACGTGACAGAGTCAACTATGTCACATATTATAGGACGGAAGGGAGTATTATTTAAAATTTGTCTACTTCCTTTCCAAAAGAAAATATATTTTAAATTATTTTGGAGTAATCATATAATATATCCAAACTATGGTATCTTGTTGGATATGTGTGTGTTTTTTTAATTGTTAAAACAAATAAAACTTTAAGAAAAGTGGTGCAATGCATTGCAACAATTTTGTGAATAATATAATACACGAAGACTTGTGTTGTTGGCTCCCTAATAATACGGCCAAAAGATAAAAAGAACAACCAACATGACTCGTGAAGTGAAGAACACTGAACACGAACAAGTTGAGACATTATTCAGTTCACCATCAAGTGCAATAAACTATATCCTATAAATAGTAACTTACCTTTTGCATCTGTTTCACATCTTGTGGAATTTTTTACCAATCATAAAAGAAAAAGTGAATTTTAATTTTATATATATTAATTGAAAATTATGTTTTTACATTCTCAAGTAGTCTCCAAGATATTTGACTTAGATACACTAGGGGCTAAGCATAATTGGTCCAATAAGGTTCTCACAAAGTGTGTATCAAATTCAAATCGCACTTCATGCGTACAAAATTATTTAAAGCATAGGTTCTAAGTTTAATTTTTGTAAATATGTTTGAATGTTATATGCCCAAGAAATATATATTGGTCTGGAGGGAGAAAAATCTATAGGCACTAAGGAGAGAGAAAAACATATATATAGACTTGTTAATTGATGGGAAAACAAGAGAAATGATTTTGATCAAGTGAAATGTATTAAAGATGAAAAATATTAAGTTTTGGTTTAGGAAAAAGGATAAAGGATAAAGGATAAATAGAAAAAGTTTTTTCTCAAAATGTTTTGTGAAAGATAGATGAAGACTTTGAAAAACTGTAGTAAGACTATTAAAAGTGATTTAGAGATAAATGAGTTGTGAAGAAATATATGATTTTTAATGAGATAAATGAGTTGAAGAAATATATGATATTTAATATAACACTATGATATCGTTTGATTCATGTATTCGACTTCACTTAATAGGATATTGTTGATCTGAATTAGCTCCTAACACAATACACATTCAAAGAGAAACATATACACCCTCCGGTCACTAATATAATCAAAAATCCACTTTTTAGATTCATTTAATTAATGATGTATGTAGTCTTTATTATAGGCTACATACATCATTTATTGAATAAACTTAAAAAGTGAACTTTTGCTTATATTAGTGACCGGAGCTGTATACCTTATTTTTTACTATAATAAATCTCTCATTCTACTCAATCAAATGTCAACTTAAGTATATCATATTGTTTGAATGTACATTATCATTCTCAACCGTATACTTCAAGTCAGGTCCATATCTCAGATCCTCCCTGCATTATACATAAAAGTAAAAAATAAAATGAATCAAATCCATAAATTCATTCTTATCAACCAAAAAAAACTCCATGAATTCATGTCTAATTAGGCATACATCAGTATTTATTATTTTATCCGTGAAATCATAATATTCATTGTATGGTACAATCCCTTGGGTGTTATAAATCAAATTTCTTTATTTTTTCCATTTTTGTGTTTAAAAGATCTCTAGTGTGAACCACAAAAAAGTATATGGCCAAAATATATTGAATCATTCATTGCAAATAACCTATAAAGCATTATGGGCAAATAACAACATTATTTTAGAAGACTTTACAAATTTGGAAGCAGAATTCGATAATAGGGAAGTTCCAACTACAACAAAAACCCAAAAAACGCATAACATAAAGTGTGGAGCCCTCATTTGTCGGTATTGTAAGGGCAAACCAATGCATACAAGCTAGCTATATATATCTACCAAACTTCAACCAACTCCTTTCACACACTCAAGTTAATATGATTAAAAAAATGTATCACCCGTACATTTCTTTCTTTTATATTCAATTATTTCCTATAAAAAATTACTTAGTTGTATTCCATTATATCCTATACAAATTTAGTTGAGTTGAAATTAGGACCTCTCCTAGAGTAATTAGGACATTCCTATATGTTCAAAGAACGGTTAAAGAAGTATTTCATATTATCTATCAATAAAACTGAATGTTACAGATCACATAAAATAGCAATCGATCAGATCAAATCAAATAACTAGATAATCGTCTTGAAAGGGAGATTGATTACTCATGATCACGACATAGTCACAAAGATAAAATTCAGTCACAAGAGGCTGAAATAAAATGGTAATCGATCGGATCAAATCAAACAGCTAAATAATCATCTCGAAAGGGAGATTGATTACTCATGATTACGACATAGCCACAGATAACATTCAATCGCGCCGAAATACAATTCTAATTGTAACAAAGTGTACTTTTGACATCACTCTAGAGCCACTTTTTCGCACTACCTTGGAAGTTTTCCTCTGATCGCGCCATATAACCCTACCCATCGCAAAAACAAACGTAGCAAAAAAAAAAAAAAACTATTGCATGAATGAATAAAAATTGATTCACAGCCTTACAACATATAAAATGCATCCTAATGGAAACTAGTACATTTTTTGTTTGTTGAAGAATATAGCACCTAGTACATTCAGATCACAGAGATGTAACCTAGCAGATGCATCCTAATAGTAGCAACTAAGGAGTACATTTTTTTATAGTTGAAGAATATAACAACTAGCACATTTAAAAAACAAAATATAACTTAGCAACTTTATTTGGAATCTAATATACTTTATTTATTATTAATTTTCGTTTGGTAGAACCAAGATGGATGGAAGGTAGGAAGGATGGGTTCTCCTTGGGATTTTCTACATCAAACCTTTTTTCCATGATATATTATTTATCAAATTCTATTCTCTATGCTTTTCCATTATGTCTAGATAACGTTACAATATAGTAACAATGTAACAATAACATTAATAATATTCATGGAACCAAATTAAAAAAAATAAAACAAAAGAAAGAAGAAAAAAAAAGTGACCAAAGTTAACGCCAAGCAGAAGCAACCGTGAGTGTTCTTCCCATCCAACCAAAGCAAATACCACCATTCTCTTCTTTCACACTGAGTCCCGAGTTAACTCGCGACTCGTTATTACCGATATTGAGTCGCGACTTAATCGACTCGGCAACATTTTGACTCATTGGTTTCATCTTAAACCCCGCCATACTCATCCTTGCGCGCCATTTGCCAAAAACCTCACACCTTTCGACACGATCCCTACCTTCACAAGCCACCAAGTTACACAATTTTCGACTCACTCCTTCCTCAATCTTGACTCGGTCGGAATTTTCCTCGACCGAGTCACATAAAGCGGAGTAATAACCCCATGACTCTGCAACACGCGCCAAAAACGGCGCGGTATTACAATTCATTTCTTGCTCCACAACAACCACAACACGCGGCGCGAGTTTCTTCACGCGTCGCAAAAGTGTGTCACGTGGATTCTCCGTTGACACACTTTCATCCGGAATTCTATTCAGCTTATACGCAAAATTCACAATTACTGTCTCTTCAACATCACATCCCAATAACTCGCGAGTCAACTCGTAGACTTGTCTCTGAGACACCGAAACAACACGAAACTCGAAACCAATTCTTAGCTTCTCCGCTTGAAGCCTCAACATCTCACCCACAGCTATCACTCTATCATCACCGCCGTTCTCCGCCACCGCAACAACCTTCAACTTCAATCCCTCACGCGCCACCTCACGCGCTTTGAGCGCGTGAAGAAGATTCACATACTGTTTTCCCTGCCCAATTTCAAAATCAACTACACAGAAACTGTTACCGTTTTCTTCAAATGCAGCATCCAGAATTGCGAGATTTGCAGCCATGAAACCAACCTTGAAACAAACCGAGTTTTCCAACAACAACTGAGTCGACTCAGCATGTTCTCTCCCGAACAATTCCGCAACAACAGGTGGATTTTCAACCGAATTCATCCTCGATTTCAACGCTCTCACCATGAAATTCGCCAACCGTTGATCCGAATTCATCGAATTCAGATTCAAATTCTGAACCAACCTGTTCAAGATCTCTAAAGCAACATCATTTTTACCTTCTGAAATCGCATTTGCAGCTTCAATTAGCGTTTGTTTTGAACAAACAGAAGCAGGTGAAGCCGCTGATGAAGAAGTTGATGACGTTGTTGATGAAGTTGGTGATGAAGATACCAGTTTCTGAGCTTGTGCTTGAGCCTGACCAGGCCCAGGCCCGGGCCCGGGCCCAATTAGATTCTGATAAGTCTCTGACCATTCACTTGTTGTAATAACAGAAGCTGTTTCCGTTTCACCTTCTTCGTCGTTATCTTCGAGAAGCTGCTTCTCCAACTCTTGTAGAAGAGTGTGATCGTTGTTATTGACGTTGTTTTCTTCTATTTTACCGGACATGGTCATGGTTTGAGCCGGTTGTTGAACCGTTTGAACCGGTTGAACTGAGTTTATTATTTGACCTAAATTGGAGTTTCTGTAATGATGAAAATTTTGGTTAATTGTTGTTGGTTGATGAAGAAGAGGAACACCTAAACGTTGTGTTTGGTGGTAAGGGTATTGTTGTAATTCAGGTAGTGAGAATGATAAAGGGGTATTATGGGTAATATTATTATTATTATGAAACTGAAAATTTGTTGTTGATGTTGTTGTTGTTCTTGGTTTTACAGAACGAAGTAAAAGATTAGACAGAACATGATTGTTGCTGTTGTTGTTGTTGTTGACAAGATTAAGATTGTTGAAATGGTGATTTTGTTGTTGGGTTTGAAATTCAGCTAAAGTACGTTTTCCGATGAAGCGATTTTGTTGGATCTGTGAGGAAGGATCTAGAAAAATTGGAGGAAGCGGTTGTTGTTGTTGTTGGTGTTGGGTACGGTAAAGAGAAGGAAGAAGATGGTGGTTGTTATGGTGGTTGGTTGTGGTGATAAGATTGTTGATAGTATTTTGTGATCTGCCGGAGAAAAACTCCGACGAGCCAGCACCACCGCCGGCATTGAAACCCGGCGATGACATTGAAACAGCGAAGAAAATAAGGAACAAGAAAGAAAGAAAGAAAGAAAGAGTTAAAAGGTTATGTTTTCGGAGAAACGCATGAGAAACATTATAGAGAGAGAATGTGAGTGGGTTCTTTTATGGGGTTGAATTGATTCTGGTGAATATAACGGAGGAAAGTTATTGATATTTTTTTTCTTTTTCATTTATTATTTATTTATTATTATTGAAAGATTGGATTATTTTTATTTCTATATTTAAAATGGTTTGACCTGTATTGATCTTATCTTATGTAATTAACGTTTATTTAATTAGTTTTACATTTTTCATGTAAAAATGGTTGGGTGAAACTAAAAGATAATGAGAATTTTGTGTTTTGCTTTCAGAAATAGATTTATGTATTTTTTTTAGTTGGTAACCATATAAGTAACAGATATTGTAACTCATACTCTATTTATTTTCCATTGTTTTTGTTAGAATAATAACTCATACTCTCTTTATGATTAACGAAAAGACAAACAATAATCCCTTAAACAAAAAGACAAACAATAACGTATTCATTTCTCTCTTTCTTTGGTAAAAAATATTTTTTAATTATCTTAATATTATAAGCTTTAATGTATATTTTCTAATTATCTTATATTTACTTAATTTGTTTATTTCAATTTTATAATATATATTATCTCTGATTACATTTATAGACAACTATTTCTTTCATAAATTCATTAGACAACTTATGTATTTAGGTTATAATATAGTCCAAATACAATAACTATTTAATGAATTTATAAAAGAAATAGTTGTTTATAAATGTTACTATGAAGTATGTTGTTTATATTTATCTAAGTTGTAAAAGATTTTTTACAATATCATCCAAGTGTTTTTGAATTCTCAACTAATAAGTTGTTTGCAAAAAATAGTTTTTTTAAAAAAAAATTAAATACCATATTAAACGTATACAATTTAAATTTGGATAATTTAAAATAAGAGTTTAATTATTTTATTTTTTAGGGAAAGAGTTTAATTATTTTTTAAAAATAAAAATTTAGTTATCATATATTGATCAGATAAAATTATTTTACACATACATTCAATGATCAATTATATGTTGTTACGTCAATTAATAAATACGACAATTTATATGTTTTTATTTATAAAAAAAATCATATGTTTTTATATTTATTAATTATATTTTTTTTTGGTAGAAGGAAAAAATATTTTTTTTGAAGGAAGAAGGAAAAAATATTTATTAATTATATGGCAGCACATTATAATAAACCAAGTTGCTTGGGCTCCATTGACAATGAGCTCCTTCTAAGGACGTACCCAGGGAATAACGGGTTCGATTCTCAGGGGGAACAATGCTTGGCCAGTGCGCATGCCTTTACGCACAAGCCGGATTAGTCGCCCACCTTTGGTGGGTCGGAAACTGGTGCGAAAGCCAAAAAAATATAATTATATAATATATACTAGTTAAATTTTTTAAATAAAAAATAAATCTATTTTGTATTCTTTGTAGAGAGGTAAATTTATTTTCATTTTTTAAGGATTATTGTGTTGTTATTATGGTTGTCATTGTCGTTATTGTATTATTAATTAATATTTTTGGATTATTTAAATATGAGTGTGGAATGTTTCGTATCAGAGTTTGTACGCATTAAGATCAAACCGTTGATTTATTTCAGATTCTAGATTTCGACCAGATTCAGTTACATCGAACGGTCAATATTGTACCGCATCAAAGCCGAAACTGACTCTTCCTCTGTTGTGTATTTAATAACGAACTTCAATTTTCGGTAATCCAAGTGTTCACGCTATCTACCTGGCGCGTGTAATAACACGTAAAGTGTGCTTTTGGTTTTGTTTCGATGTACTTGTAAAACTTCTTAAAATCATTGTAAATTTGTTAGAAAATGAGGGTAAAATTTCTTGATAAGATGTAGACTGCGTTAATCAATCACTTTTGTATTTTTTTATTTATTTATTTCTATTTCTAATTGAAAAGATGGAATCATGTGCCTGTTTGGTTTGGCATCTGAAAAGCAATTCTAGCCCAAAATCAATTCTTTACAGTGCCAAAAGCAATTCTAGCCAAAAACAACGTGTTTGGTTCAGCTTTTCAGAATTGCTTTTATCCTCCAAAAGCAATTCTCCATGAAGCTACAAATCCTAGCTTCTAGCTTTTCTAGAATCAATTCTCCTTGAACAACGTGTATAGGTTTGTATATTTTATTATTACAACATGTTATTTTACTTTATTGCCCTTTATCAATTCTCATTCTTTATCAATTCTCCTTTAGCTATGTCTATTTTAATAATTATACATTCAAAAGCAATTCTACATAATTGCATCCAAACATAAATCATTTTGTTTAATCAATTCTACATAATTGTATCCAAACATAAATCAATTCTCTCAGAATCAATTCTGTCAGAATCAATTCTATTAGAATCAATTCTCTCAGAATCAATTATATTCAAAGCTGAACCAAACGGGCACGTAATAACTCAAAATAAATTGGATTTTTTTTCTCCCACTTATTATCTCGTTCTTCTTCATTCCACAATTTGTTTCTACAAATTTGAATCCTCTTCGTTTTGTCATTCTCTTTAAGAGAAGAGAGACTCGTAATGGATATTTTATGGGTAGGGTACTACAATATTTTTTCTCATATTCGTGTTTGTAAAAAAATACTCGTACTCGAATTTGTATCCTCGTATGCAATAACTCTAGTATCATTCCTCATACCCTATAAGCACATAAGTGTCCATACGTGCACAATTACGTGCACTTTAACAATGAAAGAATAAAAATATCACAATTGAGATAAAATTATAGTTCAATTTTTTTTAAATCAACTCATAAAATAGTATGAACAGTAGTATTTAACTAAATAAAAAACATTCAAAATATCACTTAAAAATTATATACACCAGCAAGAAAGAGTTGTTACTGTATTAAGTAGTTTTAAGGTTTAGCTTTAGTTTTAAATAGATAAATAAATAAATTAATTATACACCAAATATAAATAAATTATTTATCATATTGTATAAATATGTATATATGGGTTGCGGGTCTAGGCAGTATAGTACCCTTACTCGTACACATACTCATTTAAATTTGTGAAAAATTACCCGGACCCAAGCTCATATCATGAAAGTGAGGTTCTACCCTACCCATTGACGGGTATTGTTTACGAGTGCTCATCGAGTCTGGGTTCAATTATCACTCCTGAGACATATATATATATATATATATAGAGAGAGAGAGAGAGAGAGAGAGAGAGAGAGAGAGAGAGATTGTAGAAGGAGAGAGAAATAGAATGAGGGAAATGAGAGGATCCACATTGAAAATTTAGGGACACATAGATGAAACTTATGGAATGAGGGAGGAAAGGAAAAATGAGGGGAAGAAGATGATCTAAATCCAACTCAAACGCATTTGAAAGAAAAAACAATACTATCTCTCAATTTAATGAGAAGATTTGAGTTTGAATCAAATGTTTAGCAGTGTTAAATCTTTTGAAAAAGGTTTTAACCATGTACTGAAATTTTATCTCACTCGAATGATTGATCTTTACTGTTGTGGTAGAGAATACCTAATCAAAAAGAATATGAAAAGAGGGCACTGCTTTCTCCACTTGTATTTTTTCTCAAATATGAAAACAGTGTCATTGATGATTATTTTACAATTGTATCATATGAATCTATTTTGTATTTCCTTCTTCAAGGCTCAACATGTACCTCTATTGAATTTATTTTTAATTGCTCTTTTCAAGGGAAAGTTAGGATGTTAGGAAAATCTCTTGAATCAATTTGGACTCTATTTGTTCTAAAAAGGAGAATTTTGGGTCGTGGTGTTGGAGGTTAAAGGATGAGTTTGGGGGTTTGTGGTTAAGAGTTTTATCAGCTAGGTATAGATAGGAAGGGGGCAATATTCATGAGGAGGACAAAGGAGGTCCGATGTGGTAGAATGATTTAATTAGTATTAGAAATGGTGTTGGAGTGGGTGTAGGAATGTGTATTGATGATAACTTAAGGTGTGAGTTAGGAGATTGAGCATCGATATTATTTTGGTGGGATCCTTAGTTAGACATAGGGGTTTTAAAGGTTAGGTTCAGCGGCCTTTTATTTTTTTATTTTTTCTGATAATAAAGTGACAACAGTTGTTGAGATGAAATAGTTAGGTTGGGGTGAGGGTGGCAAGGCCTTAAAATGGCGAAGGAGATTATGGGCTTAGGAAGAGGATCAGTTGAGGGAGTGTTGTGTTTTGTAGAATTATATTGTTTTGGAGGAGGACGTGAATGACACTGGCTTTGAAATTTGCATGCTTCAAAAAAGTATAATGTGAGTAGTGCTTACAATATTTTAATCTCAGTGGATTAACACGTTATAGATGAAAATACTCATTTAATTTGACATAAAGAGCTTCCTCTGAAAGTATGTCTCTTCATGTGATGGCTTCTCCGTAATCATATTCAAACAAATGACAATTTAATTAGGAGGGCCGTGATCTCAGCTAATGCATTGCTTTGTGTGGGAAGGTGTGATAATCCAAAGGATGTAGATCATCTTTTTCTTCAATGTAATTTTTACAGACAAATTTGGAATGTTGTTTATAACTGGTTAATATTCATCATGGTCAATTTGTTTCATATTTCGAATCATTTAATTCATTTTATTGCCTTGGGAGGTTTTTCTAAAAAGTTATGCGCCGATTTTCATTTGATATGGTTCTTGACTGTTTGGGTCATCTGGAGAGAAATAAATGCTCGTATTTTTTAGCATAAGGAGGATGCTCTTCATCACTTTTTTTTAAGAAACCAAATTTACCCACTAAAATTGACATTCATCATCACCTTCCTGACAAAATTAAAATTCAATCTTTTTGGTGGTTAAATGTGAAACATGTCAACTTTGCTTTGAACTACCATTTGTGGTGGCACAATCCTCTTTTATGCTTGAGAGGAGTTCTGTAATATCAGTATCTTGACTTTCTCTCTGGGGATTTCTTTTCGTATTTTGATGTTAACTCTAATTTCTTTTCTTTACTTCTTTATGACACTTCTTATACGGAAAAGTGAAATAGTTGGCTTAAATGCTCAATTGGTCCCTTAACTTGATTTCAAGTATCGGTTTGGTCCCATAAGTAATAAAAGGTCCGTTTAGGTCCCTTAACTTTATTTAAAGTATCGGTTTGGTCCTTTCTGTTAATTTAGTTCAAAAAAACGTTAAGTTTAGGGACCAAGCTAATACTAATTAAATAAGTTAAGGGACCAAACTAATACTAATTAAATAAGTTAAGGGACCAAAATTTAACGTTTTTTTGAATTAAATTAACAGAAATGACCAAACTGTTACTTTAAATAAAGTTAAGGGACCTAAGCAGACCTTTTATTACTTATGAGACCAAACCGATACTTGAAATCAAGTTAAGGGACGCTGAAATTGTTCTATTAATATAATTCTATTTTAACTTCTAAAAAAAACTATATCATATGAAATTTGAATTACTTCTTTTGATGTTTTTACATTTGAGCTAACACATCGTTAACATTTTATTTAACTTTAAACTATGTATAAAATTGTGTGGAAATGCAATAACAAGTCACGTGTAAATATAGATTTTCATTGAATCAATTTTTTATTAAATTGATCTAAAACCGCACACAATGAAGAAGTCAAAATGTTTCGTAAGTGTAGCTCAGTTGGCAGTTACCAGAGATAATTTATGTAGGGTCAGGGTTCGAACCTTAAATTCCCCACTTCTCCACAGCAGGGGTCGGGGTTCGAACCTCAAATTTCTAACTTCTCCACACATAATGTATGTGAATCTAGCCACTAAACTACTTGACCAAAAAATGAAGAAGTCAAAATTGTGTGACATACAATTTTTATTAGGAAAAAAGAAACTAGTGTGATACACATGATCTCGTGATCAAATTTCTTATTAGGTGTTTAAATTGGGAAATACTTGGGTGCCATTAATGGTACCGTGCCATTACATCCTGGTCATTGATGACACTCAAACATTGTGGATGTGTGTGTGTGATGTGTGTGTGGTGGAGATCTAATGGCATGGTGCCATCAGGTGAAAGGGCTTGATATGATGGAGATTGCGTTAATCAATCACTCTTGATATTATTTATTTCCATCTCTACTGGAAAAGATGGTATTGCTATTGTTTGGTTTATTTAATTGCCCTTTTGATCCCTATTTTATTAAAAAAAAAAATAGCCCCTTTTTCATAAATCAAACTTTTTGGTCCTTCCATTTTATAATTTGTTGCAATATTTATATCTTAATTCATGTTTTATGCCCTAAAGATTGTGACTTTTGGCAAATAAATATTTTTTTCTGCAAAAATCAATATCATTTTTATGGGAAAAACATGAGTTGTGATCAAATTAAATTGCAACAATTTTTGAAATAGAGGAATCAAAAAGTTTGATTTAAAAAAAAAGATCATTATTTTAATGAATTTGATAAAATAGGAGGATTAAAAGTGCAGTTAAGTATTTTATTTAGTATTAAACAGTAAAAAAAATGTTCCCCTAGTTTAATCTAAATAAAAATTTCTATAATCACTGGCTTATTTGATAAAAAAAAAAAAAAGAAGAGTATGCAGTACATATTTTTAAAAGACGATTTATAAAGTAGGCTTACAAGACAAAATAATAGATTTTAATTGGTTATTTTTTTAATCTATAATATATATGGAAAATTGCACATAAATAAAAGGTAAGCGGACAATAAGATGCGCCGCTACCCTTTTTTGAATGATAAAATTAATCCTTCTTAAAAACGACAATCATAGACGTATGAGATACGACATTGCTATGCATGACCCTTTGTAGAAGATTCACCGCCTCCACTGCTAGGAAGACAAAAGTGTCAAATGCAAATGGTAAAAAATCAAGTTCATTGTCATAACATGTTTTCTCGTATTTGGTCATTTTGCTTGAAGCGGCTTTGATGGTTGCATATGTCCCACAATTTAAGTTCTAGTCCCCAATCCCACAAGTGGAGAAACCATAGTCAAGTTCACACATGTTTGTTTTTCTCCTATCCACCCGTACACCAGAAAATTTGTAGCCTAAGTGTCGGTTTTCCCTCTTAGTTGTAACATAATTTTTTTTTTCTTGACTACTTTGTGGTAGCATGTGAATCGTCTTTTTGTAATTTTTGAATACTTCAACTACCTTTGGCAAACCTTGTGCTAGAGGAGGTGTGTTGGTTTTTTAATATATTTTGTTTAACATCTTCAAAAAAAAAAGTTCACAAACACCTCCTTCTTTACAAATACTTTCGTCCGTCAAACCATATCAAAAAGAACATTCCTAATAAAATGATATTTGTATTTAAAGTCGGAAAACTCTTTACAATAAACTGCATGCTTCTCAAAGGTGTTCAGGCATGTCTTACTATCAAAGGATAATATGGTTGTATTTTACACATGCTTAACCTTTAAAATTTAAACTCATTAAGTAATGTTTTTTTTTGGGAACTTATTAAGTAATGTTTAAAATTATTATTTTATGAAAATGCATTGACCAATCACGTGTGCACTATCATCAAATTAAATCAGACAGGCATATTCATTGAATCTTGATTTTAAACAAAACCAAAAAAACACACTACATTGATCTAGAAGACTAGAACCACACACAATGAACAAGTCAAAACTGTGCAACTATACATGACTCCGTGACTGAATTGATAAAAAATCAAAATACGTGATTCGGTGATCAAATTTCTTGTGTGTTTTTTTTTTGACTACTTCTTATATGTTGCTTAAATATGACTTATGTCGTACTATGATGATTAAAAGTTATTTACATTAATATACCCACCCTGTGTTTTGTAAAATAGTAGGAATGTATCAACTTAATTTCTTAATTAATTTTTTTTTTTTATGGAAGCTACGATTCTCAATGTTGGTGGGAGCAATTTTGGTAGTCCCATCCGCTCAGGCCTTGGAGGTGTTCACCGCAATTCGGACGGTACATGACTTTGTGGATTCTCAGGATTTATTGGCATTTCGAACAACTTGCATGCGGAACTTCTTGCGATCATGCATGGTTTGAAGTTGATCCCCTTGACCCCAAATTCGATCCCAATTTCAATTAAAACTTGCATCCAAAACCCTTTAGAAACACTGGCCACCATACCTTTGAAAATTTAGGAATGCCGATTTGAGTCTATGTTTCAATTACCTTTGAGTGAGTAAGAACCTACACGTAAGGATCACCGTGTGACCAGTAGGTGCAACTCAATATTGGAGGGATAGACCAGAATCAACTGAGAGAGAGTAAAACCCCGCACGTAAGGATCACCGTGCGATCAAGTGATGCCACTTGACGAACCTATTAGGTTAGTACATCCCAACGAAATCATCAGTTAGATAGTCTACTTAAGACAACTAAACACAACATGAATGCTATTTAATTCCAACAAATGAATAGGGGGGATTCGAAGAATCCTAACAACCAAAACAGGTAACTTGCTCTGTTGCAAATAGATAAAAATTGCAATCTCTTATCCCTCAACTCTTTTATTTTATTCTGTTAAACCAAAATAAGTAACGCGAATTGTTTGGCCGAAATGACAATCCATGTGGATACGATACTCTACTTACACTATATTACTTGGTAAATGATTTGGTACACTTGCGGTTAGGATTCTTTAAATCACCTCTATTTATTTGTTGGAATTAATTAACAATCAAGTCAAGTTCAATTATTCTAAGTACACTATCTAAGTGATGAGTTCGTCGGGACGTTATAACTTAATCCGCTGTCAAGTTGCACCTTCTGGTCACACAATGATCCTTACATGTGGGTCTTACTCTCTCATAGATTTCGTTCTATCCCTCTGTATGTCGAGTTGCACCTGCTGATCCACGTGAAGGTTCCTGGTGGTCTTACTCGCTCAGAGATAATTGAAACATAAACTTAAATTAGAGTTCCTAAATTTCCAAAGGTATGACTTCCTAGTGTTCCTAAAGGTTCCCTCATTTATTAATCTTAGCAGTACATAGCATATTCTCCCTCTCGGTAGTTCTACAAACGGGTGGCTCTATCAATGTCTAGCTTACCAAGGTGAAAGAAGAATGGAGTTAATGGGCTGATTTAAGTCGTGAAGTCACATGTTACCTTAATTACTAACTAGGTACTACCTGATTTTAGCAGATGTTCATCAATATTAGGTATGTCACCTCCCGAAGTACTTATTGTAACACCATAAACCCTTAAAGCGATAAATCACGTGAATAATACAATCATTCAAGAATTTAGATGTTACATCTTCAATAAATCCAAAACATGCATAAATAATTTTTCAAAACATCGCAGCGGATTAATATCATAACCTTTCATCAACAGATAATAGAAATCTCCAAAGTATCCATGCCACATATATCATAATACATCAACAAATATAAATCTCAAATCTCAATATACTGAGTGATAATCTCATCAAAACATGAAATATAAATAACAAAAGACCAACACCCTAATCAGAGCCCTAGACTAAGACTTCAAATGAAAGAGACGAGGTAGCTCCAAAGCTAGCCTCAAGCATACTCACAAGCAAAACAACTAATCTTGTAATTCGTCTACCCGGTCATACAAATAGGCAGGCGGTCAACCAAACGACCATTGGGGAATAAATAACATTCCAAAAATAAAATATAATCAAATGAAAGTAAAACGACATATTTAATTTCAAATGATTAACAACACTAATTAAATCATTCACAACAATCCCACATCATTGTTAAACATTAGACATATAAGCATAAAGCTACATAAGCACAACTTCACATATTCACATATTCACCAAATTTCACCAAGTACATAAATCACCAAGTTTCACCAATGCACATAATCACCAAGCACATATTCAAATATGACACATTTCACCAATTATCAAATGTATGCTATGCCCCTAGACACGATTTTATATGCATGTGGTACCAATCATCGTCACTTGATACAACTGTATCATAATCATCGTCGTTGGATACAGAGTATCCTAGTCATCGCCGCTGGATATAAATATCCTACTTATGAATGCATAAACATATGACCCAATAATCCTTACGTTCACCCAACAAATCATCATCTTTAACATTGCCACTTTCATACATGCGGTCATCATCAATATCATCGTCATTTTGCATGTAAGAATTCATCATCATTAATAAATCATCATCATTAAAATCACCGTCATAATCATCATCAAAAACTATCACCTCAAGGAAATGATAAAATTCCAAAATCACATTTTGCATAAAAGACGGACAACTAATCACATCATGACATTCATCATATTAAACACCCAATACTCATTGATTCCTTCTTATTCTATCATATCATCATGATTACAAAGCCAATTACAAGCTATTCGACCATAAAACCTCAATTTGTCAAAGTTCGTCTATTTTCACAAAATTCATCTTTTTCTAAGTAATTCACCAAAGACAAGGCATTCATGTTCAAACGCATCAACAAAGCATATTCACTTATCACATATGATTACAGTAACTCACACATATCCACATCATAGCTTGATTCCGATTAATTCCAAAAATTCACTAAGTTCGTCTCATTTTATCATTTTTCGAAAGAATTCCATTTTCAAGTAAAACCAAGTTTAAAGCTCATATACACCTTTCAAAACCATTTTAAAATCATTACTACATAAAACAAACCTTAACCCTACCATTTCATTTGAGAAAGACAAGTTTCGGAAAATTTCACGTTCTTGAATATTTTCAAATAAATTTCAATTCGATTCACAAAATCAATCTTAATCCAATCCATTTGATGTTCCAATAGGTTTAGAAGTGAAAACAACAATCAAACACATCAAAAGAAGCATTTAGAAAAGTCTGGATCGACCCCCGATTGCTCAGAACACCCAAAACCATGGGTTCTGTTCTGGGCAACTCGCCACAGCGTGCCATAGGCTCGCCTAGCGAGCTACACCAGGACAAGAACCCATAATTATGGTTTCCTCTTGGGAACCCACTTCAATTTTCACCAACAACCCCGATTTTAATCCCCTTTGACCTAAATTCGTCCCCCAAACTTTTTTATTAGTTAACATACATCAAAAGACAATCAAAACACTTACAAATATGGAATCATAACCTCATTTCATATCATAATCATCATCAAGCTCATTTTTCACCAAAAACTCATATTTTCACAATTTCATCCAAACTTCACAAACAACAACAACATTTCAAACCCCAATAACATACAAACATATATAATCATATATCAAGTGAATTTAGACATGTTTCAAAAATAATCATTCACCAATTCATGGTTTACACTTAATTGAGAAAAAATCATCAAAAGAACTTATCACAAACATCAACTATGAACTTGAACACATAAACACATCAATTCCATGAAATTTAAGAGCATGAAATTCATCATCAAAAATCACGAAAAGTCATAATTCACACAAAAGCACTTATGATCCAAAAGTAAAAAGATGAGGTTATAACTTATTTGATGAAAAGAATCTATCCCTTACCTCAAAGCTTCACAATCACTAGTTATGGCTTCAATCTCCTTTCTAGCTCCCAATCTCTATCTTCCCTCTTCTCCAAATTCTTCATCTTCTCTTCTCTATATTCTTCCCACTTTCTCTCTAGCCTAAAATTGGCTATGACATGAAAATGTTCTAACCTTAATTTTGTTGGAACAAAATGTGTTTAACATTACCACCTTAAGTTTTGATGATAACAAGGTATTAAAATGTTAATTGGATATGCTAATATTTTTTCAAGTGTGTAGGACCGTAGTCAAAAATTTATAAGTCTTAAATCAAAGTATTGGCTCTGAAAGAACAAAAGAGAGCAATGAAATTTTGAAAGGAAGCTTATGTTGCAAGTCTTTGTCTGAAGATTCATCAGAAGCTGACTGCCAGAGTCGGACATCATCAAGCGTCTGTAGACCATCAGAGTCTAAAGTCCATCAGAGTCTGAAGTCAAGAAGCTGGAGTTAGTTAAAGTTAGTTTTTGAAGACACAAAATTGCAGAAGGAATAGAAGTCTGGAACAACGACTATTTCAGAGGAATTAGAAGGAATTGGATGCTTATCCACTGAAGAGTGCACAAAAAGGACATAGTACAATTGTACAACCACTACTCCACTACCTTGGATGCACTCAGTACTGCTACAGCCGTGTCTACGCTGGTTATTTCTCTAAATAAGGAATGAAATTCAAATTATTCCCTCCTAGGACGATAACCAAATCAAGCAACAGATCATTGGTGATGATCAACTTCAACAACGACTGTTTTTGATGTGTTGGTAATCCTCAACATATCTCTCACACCTCTATATAAAGGAGTGAAGACCTGAATATTGTAAGAGACTGAACAACGTTTTTACAGTGTCAAAACTCTACTGAAATTGTACACATCAAAGTTCACTTAGAATTTCTTAACAACTTTCATATCTTAGAAATTCTAGAGTCTTAAGAGTCTTATTTGATTTGTATTGGGAACACCACTGATTGTATATCAAGTGTTCAACCTCAAACATTTTTCTGTGTAATTTTGTTTGTTTAGAAGTCTCTTGCTTTTGTGCTTGAGCATAGGAAATCTCTTGCTTGTGTGCTTGAGTATTTGGAAGTCTCTTGCTTGTGTGCTTGATCATTTGTAATCAAATATTGATTTTAGTGAACTCTCCTTGGAAGTTGAAGGGGGATATGACTACTTTCGGATTGTGGAAGGAACCTGTATAATTGCTTTGTGTCTTTCTCTTCATGAGTTAAGTATATATACTACTCTGTAATTGGACTAGGTTTCTAATGTTCACAATTGGGCCTAAAACTCTTACTAACAAATTCTCAAAAGTTACTACTCGTTAATCCGCTAAAACATCGAATCATTACCATCTCTAAATAATTACCCCAACTTACTAGTAACATAATAAAAATAACTTTTTTTTTATTAAAACACCAAAAATAACCTTCTTAATAAAAAGACTAATTTACCCTTACTCTCCAAATGACCAAAATACCCCTTAGTCTAAAAATGACTAAAATACCCTTCTAGGCCAAAAACCCACGAATCCCAAATCAAATACACACAAAGTTAAATAATCACACATAAACATATAATAAATAATTAAAATAATTCTAGCTAAAAACGAGTTGTTACACTTACTATCAGGGTACGATCGCTTTCAGTTTGTTTCGCTAGTTCTAATATATTACTTCCTGGTTAGACATATATGAATATCAATATTAGGTCCTTCCACTACCTAAGTGCCTAAATCAGGGTTATGCTTCAGATGAGACAAATCTTACGCACTGCAGTAAAACTAAATAATGAACAGAAAATAACTGAATAAAAGGTTTTAATTAAATAATTATCCAACAAACAAATTTGAGGTTCATCTTATACTCCTAGCCTAAAAAGTTTTAGTTACTCATGGTAACTAAAGACAAATTACTGAAGAAATGAAACATACCATATAGAAACTTGGAGTGAGGAGAGAGAAACTCCTCCCTGGAAGCTCCTAGTGTTTGCCTTTCTCTTGAACCGCTTCGTTCTGAATGAGAAATCATGAATGAAAGGAATGATATTTATAGGGAGAGTTTCCACCTGAAGTCGGGCCCAAAAACCAGGATTTTCCCCTTAAAAGTAGGAAAAAACAGTTTTGGCCCGCATTCAACAATGCTCGGGGCACATAGGCTATGCTCGGGGCGCATGAGTGTGCAGATAATGCATGTCCGGGGAACCTAGGCCATGCTCGGGGCACATAGATCATGCTCGGGGCGCATGAGTGTGCACGAAATGCAAGCTCGGGACGCATGGCCATGCTCGGAGCACAAGGATCATGCTCCGGGCGCCTGTGACCGCGTTCCAGTGCATAAATCTCCGTTTTCCGTCCTTTTGGGTGTTTGCTTCCATATAAGATGTCTTGGAACCTGAGTACATAATTTCTCCCTCTGTAACGTCTTATGAGGCCTCTTGAATCTTCATTCTAGATCTTCCCAAAGCCTTCATTAATCTTCAGATGTCTTGCTTTGCCGATTTGCATGATTTCTTCGTGAATTACATCAAAGAACCCTAGAATTGCTATGTTTCGGGAAGAATAAAATTACAGACTAAAATATAGAAAACATTACAAATGTCCTGAAATCATAAGCAATTGATCTAATACTCCTCTATTATGCTTGTAAAACCTATCGAAAATGACTGAAAAACATGCTAAGAATAACGTAAGATGATCTTCCATCACCCTTTCATTTGTTATCGTTGAACCATGGCTAAATTAACCCTTACAAAGGCCCCCATAATGTTTAAGACAACACTGAGACCCCTAAACTCACGTTGACATTCCTCTTCTGTGATCTTGATGTAAAGTGATCACATTTGACAGAAGGTTTAGGCATCTGACTCACTGAAAGGTCGATCATATTGGAGAGAGCCTCTCTAAAACTCTCCAGTTGAAAAGTAAGTTAGGAAGGAGACACGTGTTGTTCATATCATGTGTATGAAATTTTTTCGAGGAAGCTCCATTAAATGATAACCGACGACGACATGATCAATGCCATGCAACAAGGTTTCAAAACCTTAACAGAGCGAACTCTTATATTTCAAAAGAGGGATGTTATTTGAATAACATTTTGTAGTATTATGTAACAACCAAATATATAGAAAGAAAAGTAGGTGACTCGAAAACTAAAACATAGAGAGGAAAAGTAAAAACACAATGTAATTATAAGAAAGAAAGTTATCACCAAAGTTTTTTTTTTTTTTTTTCAGAAACTAAATTAACCCACTTAAATTGACTTGAGATAATCGAACTTGAGACCTCAAAAAAAAACACACTCCCATATCTCAAGCCAATATCACCAAAGTTATTACAAAATACTTATACAAATATCATTTCTCATTTCAAAAATATAAAAACTGTGTGACCTTCAAGAGAGACGATATACGATATCACTAAGATTTTTTTTTGTTGAGAGAATACGATATCACGAAGATATCACTTGTTTTATGTTCAAATGTCACGATTTTTATAAAATATAATTCATGTATCTTCTCCATTTGGGTCCCATGAACACCTTGACGGGAGGAGGGGCAGGGCTTTAAATTGAAAAGCACTTTTGAACTGTGAAATAGCAGAATCAAATTGGATAAAAGCTTGGAAACAGCTTAGAAATAAGTCAGTGTAACATCCATACTCGCGCGCGTGTAAAAACTGACATGGTTTGAATAATGGTTGTATGCACTCGTGAGTGAGAATGAATGCATCTATCACCTGACGGGACAGTTATCAAGCAACTCAAAAAGTGTATCCACACACGCCATTACCATTCTTGTAAATAAACATTCTTAATTTCTTCTCTATACTCCCTTCGGTCACTATTATAAACAAATTTCTACTTTTTAGATTCATTCAATAAATGATGTATGTGACCTACAATATAGACCATATACGTCATTTATTGAATGAACCTAAAAAGTCAAAATTTGCTTATAATAGTGACCGGAGGGAGTATATTATTAAGCTCAATTCATATTTTTTTGTGTGACAATTATTAAGCTCAATCCATCCACACAAAGATTGTAGATTTATCAATCATTGTCTATTAAAATAATAACTTTATAAACTTTGTCTTTTTTCGCTAAATAAAATATGTATTTTGAATATTTTTTTTTTACGGAGGCAATGCATTATTATAGTTAGATGTTGAAGTTCGAACTTTAGACATCTCATTTATTCACTTTCAAAAGGTGAATTTTTAATTATTAAATTACTTGATAAAAAAATATATTTTATGATCAAAAAGATTATGTCTTAATATTCATGAAATAAAATGATAAAAGGGGAGTCAATAGATAATCCTAAAAAACAATATCATAATACATTCACAAGTTCAATAGGTGCTGTTTCAATCCTCACCCACTAATATTCTAACAGTTATTAACAACAAACTTTGGCTATTAAAAAAATACATAATGGGAAATGTCTCTTCAAGGCAACTCATATGATACCATGATGAAGGGACACTTTAATATACTAATAGGAATTCGAAGATTGAGTAATATTAACCTAAATATTTATCGTTAGAAAATAAATATTGAGGCCCAAGCTAAAATTCACAATATTCATTTTCTCTACAATTTGTGTATATGAGGTTTGTATTAAGTTATGATTTTTTAATGTAAGTCAACTTTGCAAAGTTGTGTTCATAAAGAGGCAAACTAGGAATAACAAAACATATTATATATGTAATGATTAAAATATGTTCGGATAAACATATCTCAGTTGGTAGAAATATTGTATTATATATGTAAGTATCAATGTTTGAATTTTAAATTCTCTATTTATTCACTTTATTAAGGTGAATATTTAACCATACTCTTCGATCACTATTTTATGCAAAGATCAACATTTTATATTTATTTAATTAATGATGCATATGGTCTTTATTATAGAATATATACCTTGTTTAATGAATGAATTTAAAATGTTGATTTTTGCTAATAATAATGACCGGTAGGTATACTTAATTAAAGTAATAAAATACAAATACTAAAAAAGAAATTAGTATACTTATATGAATCAAATACATATATAAATTAAATTAACCAAGAATAAGAATTATGTGTTAATTAAATATATAAAAAGAATATTTGGTCTAATATGTCGATTGAAAAAGAGACACCTATTACATTAGTACCAAAAAATAAAAGGAGCACCTATAAATGTCCACACGTGGACCAACGAAATCGTGTGTTGAGAGGAAATGAGTTTCGTTGCTTGTCGCTATAAGATATCCCAAACCCGTACACTGGATTCCAAATTCCATTAGCTGTTTTTTCTTCTTTCAACAGGCTATTCCCGGTCAGTTGACATGAAGGAACCTTGAAAATCGTTGTCATTTTGATTTGTGAACATGTGTATCTATTATGATTTAAGTGTGAGAGTAAGTCCCGATACTCCAAAACAGAAACGTACCGGTATTGAATACGTATCGGATATCAATATTCTATGGATACTCGTGGATACATACCCACGAAGTATCATAATTGAGAAAGTCTTGGTTGGGCACATACCCAACACTTCAATTTTAAACACACACAAAACGAAACAAAAATTAAAGAAAAATAAAATTATAATATATCATTGATGTGACTAAATACATTTTATTTAATTTTGTTAGTTTTATGTGAGGATGTGTCCAAAATTGAAATGTTGGGTATGTGTCTAACTAAGACTTTCTCATCATAATTAATTATTTAATTTTTTAAAAAATATTTTATTTGATATTTATTTGATACTCCATAGATACACGATGATACTTATAAATACTTCACAGATACGTATCCTAAAAAAGATGAAGGGAAAAAAATGAGATAATGTTGTAGAAATTCAATAGAGATGTATATGATTCAATTTTAGATATGCATAGTAGAATTGTTTCTCGATAAACCACTTAAAATTATACTTCTTATGAATGAAGGTAACGAGAGAGAGAGGTGATTCAATTAATCAACATTGGATAAAATTTGTGTTGAATGTTTATCTCGATATCCCAACAAATGAAAATATAATATGGTTTATAAGAAATTTTTTCATACATATAATAATGAAGGGTAATCAATGCTTATTTCCTTCAAGTATTTTGCATATATATAAGTTTTAGTAAAAATTCTTCCTTCAAAAAAAAAGTTTCAGTATAAAAATTCTCTTAATGTACTTAATGTATCTTGGCCGTATCGTATCCTAAATTTAAAAAAATTTGCGTATCCACGTACCCGTATCGTATTGTACCCACACCCGTACCCTTATCCGAGCTTCATAGGTTTACTCTTATATTGTATGTGAATTGATATTATGTTGGATATACAAGAGAGGTGATTTGATGTATTTCTTTTTTGTGATCCAAAAATATTGACATGATGTTTCTTTTGACTTTTGATTCGAATTGACGGAGGAGCGGGAGTTGGATTCTGTTATGGTTGGTGGAAACTTACACTTGAGAGAAAAATTGTTGGGTTTTAAGTATGAGGAGTTAAATTGCTCTTGCGCTCCACCAGAGTTTTCACAAAAACATTAATACTATATCCTTTCTTCAGTTGATTTGGTTACCGTGTGCTTGGATTGTGTGGAATGAGCGTAACAACATGTTATTTAAGCAGAAAGAATATACTATGTTTCAATTATTAGAAAAAATTAAGTCGTATTCTTTATGGTGGCTTAAAGCTAAGAAAGTTCGTTTTGCTCCTAGGACACATATGTGGTTATCGAGTCCGCTTGTTTGTTTGGGCCTCAACAAATTTGTATTTGTTTTCGAATTTTGCTCTTCACCCTGCACATTTTGCTCGCGCCCTGCAGCCGTTCCAATTATACCCTTGTGCATTTTAACTAACGCAAGTGCAAATGTATTCGTTAGTTAACATACGTCACGCAAGTTAAGTAATGCAAGTGTAAAACACTGCGTGAGTTAACTTGCGCGGCCATAAGCACATGCATTAGCACATGCGTGAGTTAACTCGCGCACATTCTGTGCATACAACCAGAAGAGGCAGAAACCTCTATTTTCCCTGATTTTTCAATACTTCTTTCGTACATTCATTCAAACATACATTTTTCATCATTCATTCAAGCATTCATTCAATCAAGCATTAAATCATAATTATATTACGAAAAATAACATAATAAAACAACGAAATAAAATAACGCATAATGTCATAAAAGCGCCAAAAAGCGCAAATGTAATAGGATTACAACCAAATCCTTCAAAATGTCAAACAAAAAAAAAACTACACAAGTCATGCTGGTCCATCCCGTGGACTCCTACTCCTCCTCCGCGGAGCCGGCACCTACTTCAGCATGCTCCACTCAGACTGTATGCCCTGCATGATGCGAAGAACCTCTGGATAACCAAACACATCTGGATGCCAATTGCACTGTCCACTCTAGCTCTGATGTTGCTGATGATCTGGTATGGGTCGGGAGGATGTCTGGCCCACTGCTGCTCAACAAGAACCTCCTCGTAAGGAGGGACAGGACGAGGAGGGGCATCAGCTGCGTAGTCAGGAATGGCCGTAGGGCGGTTCACAATAGGATGTGATACTCTAACGAACCATTTCATGTACCCCCTAGTATGAAACCACGACTCGTTATCTGGAACCAGATGACCCCTCTGCTGATGGCTGAGGACATGTAGAGCAAACTCCATGAAGGCCTGGGCCACATCATCCGCTGCAAGAAGCTCAATGTCTGTAGGAGGCCTGGGAATTCTCTGGACATGCCCGTACTGCCGAAGAACCCGCTCTGGCAAGTGACGGACCATCCTGTCGCTGCCGGCCATGATCCATCCAGAGTACTAGCATATATCCTGAAAGGGTGTGATGTGTCGTCGTCTCTCGTACGACCTCCAGGTGACATGAGAATGGTCCATCGAATCGATGGCAGTTTGGTAGTGTCCCAGATTAGAAAAGCCCCTGGGAGATTTCCAATTACTCACAAGCGGGGAAACAGTAGGGTCGTAGACATCATCATCAATCCTCAGAATGATGTTCGAGAAATGCGCCAAAGTCCATCCCTGCAAACACAAAGAAACAAATATTTATATCACCGCAAGAATTATAGAAACAACTAAACATTTACGATCCAATAAGTAAAAAAGAAGATAAAAAATATTACCACAAGCAATGTCATGTAACCACCAAGGGAGGCCACGGATGAGTCGGAGGTAAGAGATAGCTGGTCATATAGGAAAGCAAGTCCCATCCCACCCTATGACCAGCGGTCCAACTCGTCCATATCTTGCAGCGCAAGAAGCCAAAGAAGATTAATGTTTTTGCTGTTCTTGGCGGAAAAAATGGTCCAGGGAAGCAAGAGCAACAGAAACGGCTTAACGCAGGCCACCCTAGCTTGAGCTCGCTCGTTTTCCTCCTCAACTGTGTCAATCTCAAGAAGCTGATTAACCCTATTCATGAGCTCCTCGTATCGCCTCTTCAGTACACCAAAACTGATGTGAGAACCACCCTGTTTTGTCAGCTCCTTAGCGGCATCATCCTTTGTAAATAGTAGGTCCGTTTGCATCATCTCTAGCCCCTCCTCACGGGTTAACTCTCTATCAGGAAGGAGTCTCCAGTGATGGGGATGCCTAGGAGACACGCCACATCATCTAGTGTGACGGTCATCTCTCCAACCGATAGATGGAAGCTGCTGGTCTCGTCATGCCATCTCTCTGTCATCGCACAAACGAACCCGTGAGATATGTTCTCGTACCCACTAGTCAGGAGGGGAGTCAGACCAGACATATTCACTTCATCCCAAAACCACTCATTTTGTTCCCCCGGCATAGGCAATGCCAAATTTTTAATGCTCAACTTCTTCCCGTGCGAGATACCTTTCACCCTATGTTTTCTTCGAAACTGAAATACAAAAACAAAACACAACAAACAACACTGTTAAATAAATAATAAGTAAAACAAACATTAAATATATGCTAACATAAATGTTAATTCTAACATTAAATAAGTAAAATAATAATTAGAATAAGTTGTATAAATAGTAAAAGAAGTAAAATAAACACTGAGTAAGAATAACATAGACATTTAACAACAACATTAATTATTTTAATTGAATTTCAAAACAAAAAAGAAGTATAATAAACATTAAATTATACTTACATCGGCATCAACCCATATCCTGCATGCCACATGTCCACCAAAGTGAGGTAAAAGGGTGAGATCAGAAGGCCCCCCTGCATAGCCGTCCGGGCCGGCCTCGTACACCACCCTCGGCACTCCTTAAAAACGAGCCCCACCATCATGCTGCTCAGGTTGCTCAGGATCATCATTCTGCTGAGGCTCCTCAATAACAGGTGGCTCCTCAACAGCAAGCTCCTCAATAACAAACTGATACTGGTGAAGCTATGGCTCCTGAAACTGATAGGCATGATTCTGCGGCTGCTGATAGACCTCATAATGCTGCTGATACTGCGTCGGGTCCATCGTCTGGGATGGACCCGTCTGCGACGTTGACCCCCCTGCAGCATCAAGTCTACTAAGTCTCGTTCCCCCACCTCTCCCTCGACCAGCCATAGGAGGGCGTAATGCTTCTTTCTCCCTCCGTGCACTACCAGTAGGGGCCATCCTCCCTGCCTTAAGTCTGTCACTCCTATCCTAAGGCGGCTCAGGCGGCTCAGTCGTTCTCTGAGACGTATTCCTCCGAGGCATATCTGCACAACATTTAACAAAACACAAATTCAATATACATTTTCACACGCACATTGTGTCATTTCCAACAATTCAACAACAACACTAAAATTCCAACAATGTCATTTCAATCCGTAAACTACCACATTATAGTCAAACATGTTATAATCAAAATTAACAAACCATATGCTAATTAATTTGATAAGTCACAATCCAAAAAAACAAAATAATTACCATTGAGACAATTTACCAAACACATGGTGTGCAATTTTCAAACAACTACCTTAATCTAACAATTTGTACACCCTAAACTACCACATTCTACTCTAAACAACTTATAAACAACAATTCCTAAGTTAATTCGTCACTAACAATCATCAAAACTAACATGCAAGCAAAATTTATAAAAACCTAAAAATGTCATATTTCTTCAAAAAAAACTAAAATTTCTACAAGTTAAACGCAATTAAGTAGGGTAATCATCACTTACTTGATAATGTGGGAGAAATTGGCTTTGAATGGCGCAAGAATGATGAAAATCGGATATGGGGGGAAAAATTTCGAAGTTGGGAAGTTGGAGAAATGAGGGAAATGTGTTTCTGTGTTGGTGATATATGACTTAAGTAACGTTGCGCAAGTTAACCTACGCAACGCCACTTAAGGTGCGCATAAAATACAACTTGCGCAAGTTAAGGTGCGCAGCGTTACTTAACTTGCGCAGGGGTAAAAATTGAAAGGCTGTAGGGTGCGAGTGATTTGTGCTGGGCGAAGAGCAAAATTCTTTGTTTTCAGGTGCTAACTTTGTAAATTCTTTGTGGTCTCTTTGATACACCTTGTGCTAAAGAGATTTCTTTGTTAGTGTTTATATAAATCATTTTTCCTTGTTAAAAAAAAAGTATTGAAGAGGAGTGCTATAAATAAATCTTATATAAAGTGGTTTGATCCGCATAAGTTTATCGAATAAAAGAAAATATAATGTTTTAATATTTCCCATGTATCAAAAGTGCAAACAATTTTAGTGCTACTTTTGTAATAATTTTATCAACTAAATCGAACAATAAAAAATATATTTGACTGCTAATTTAACTACATAAAAATATATTCAATGACTAAAATAATTAAAACTAATAAAAAAAAATACTTATCTCTGTCCCATAATAAATGACCCTTTTGTAAAAAAAAAAAATATTGTCCTAAAATAACTGACTCATTTTACTTTTTAATGTAATATGAATCACTTTTTTTTTTTTTTCAATTATAATTCTAAGGGTTAAATATGTTTTTGGTTCCTACATTTTGCACGATTTTGAGAATAGTCCCTACATTTTAATACATGTTTTTAAAATCCCTATATTTTTCCTCCGTTACCGAAATTGGTCCTCACCGTCTATTTCATTAACAGAGCGCTGATGTAACAATGAGTGGGACCCATTTTTTGTCTTATGCGGCAGATTTAATTGTAAAAAAATAAATAATTCAAATTTAGTCTAATAAACCAGACAACATTCATCTTTTACATCTCTCTCTTCTTCATCTTCATCTTTCTCATCTTCAATCTAAAATCATCTTCATCCTTTTCTTCTGTTAAACCAAACAAAAATCTAAAAACAACAACATAAGCTAGTAGTAACAACAACAACAACCTCAATGAATTTCTTACCTCTCACACCATTAACAACAAACCAATTTTGGTCAACTCCACCATTGATATTCATAATCATAGATATACTACACACACTAACCATTAACTAGCTCTTTTAATTTCATTTCTATGCAAACAAATAAATCATCATGGACAGTAAAAGAATCATCAAATCTTCTTCTTCAAGTCCTCTTCTATTCAGAGGAAATGCTGAATCACATTCACAACACCGTGATTCTTCTGATGATGTTGCCTCTCCTACTCTCACATTTACCACCCTCGTTGTTGTTTTTGGATCTTACGTCAAAGCTAGATCTGAAAAATTACTCGCGTCATTGTTTTCAGATGATGATTCTGGGAATTATGCAGGAAGATGCATGTGTGTGAGAGAGAGGGTGAACGATGATGATGATTTTGAGAATTATGCAGAAAAATACAAATGAGGACAGTGGTGGGTGGTTTTCGGCGGCTGACAATGGAGGAAGTTAGGGGTTTCCGAGTTGATGTGGAGAGATGATTGAGTTGTACACCAGAAGACAGAAGAGGAAGGGATGGGGTGGTGAAATAAAATACCTTTGATAGGGTGGGTGTCGCAAAAGCTAAAGGGATGATTTGGTTATGAACCAGAATGGAACCTGCGGCAACAATGGTCTGGAAGAAAAAAAAGAAGAAGATGAACACGGGTCAAACCCATATGAACCGGGTTGAATCAAATCATTTGGCCCAAACCCGGTTTTAATTTTTACATGTAATATAAAATAAAGTAAAAATATTTCCACATCAGTATTCTGTTTGCTAATTATGCAAAAATAGACAGCAAGGATCAATTTTGGTAACAGAATAAAAATGTAGGGATTTTTAAAAACATTTTATGAAAGGTAAGGACTATTATTCAAAGTCTCTCTAAATGTAGGGACTAAAAACATATTTAACCCTAATTCTAATTAATACTAATTTCATCATTCCCAATTCAATATCTTCCACTTTTTATTTATGATATTGATAGTGGTCAATGCACCAATATTTGTTTGCATATTCAATATATTCCAAGAATTGTAACCAAAAAATATATATATATATATTCAAAGAATAATATATAATGATTTACTACATATTTAGATATTAAAATGACACTCCTTCCACACCAATTTTACAAAAAAAACTTTACAAAAATCACGAGTATTAAGAAAAGTTGTTTGTGAAATAAAGATGTTTCAATTGTGTGTAACTTGTACTAAATTGCCATTAATTTAAGATATATTTAATATTAATTTTTCATATACTAAAACAAATTAATAGTATTAATAAACATTGTAATAAAAAATAAGGCTAAAATATGGTTTTAGTCCCTGTAAAAAATAAAATTTGTTTTTGGTCCCTGCAAAAATTTTGTTTTTTAAAATAGTCCCTGGAGGGACTACTTTCAAAATATTTTACAGGGACCAAAAACTACAAAATGGGTTCAGTCATCATGTGCCACGTATGCAAATCATCACAAAAATGGGGCCAGGGACTATTTTAAAAAACAAAAAATTTTGCAGGGACCAAAAACAATTTTTTTTTATAGGGACTAAAACTAAAACGAGGCATATTTGCAAGGACTAAAACTATATTTTAGCCAAAAAATAATAATAAATTTATCTAAAAATTTATAAATGACCTTAAACATAAACTTTTTTTAAAAATGATTTTATAATTAGAGACGAAGAGTGTAGTTGATTCAATATTTGTGGTTGCACATGTAGGTCGTGTCATGTCACAATAACGTGGTTCCTCATCGTACCTGATCAGAAGGTGACTGCCGGTGCTTTAAATGCGGTGGTTTGAGTGGTGGTGGAATGCGTCAAGAATGCTTCTTGGAACGGCGGGGGATGTGTACCTGCTGACACTCCGACGCTCAAGTCAGTAGAGATCAGAGAGTGAGGGTTAAGAAGAGGAAGAAGATTCTACCTTGGGGACTGCTATGAGTCCCCTATATATAGAGGTGGAGGGCTGCAGAGCCGTTGTAATAGCATACCAGGCTCTGGCAGTTACGAAATCGTGGGAAGTGTAACCGCCAAAGAGATAATTGCGGGAACGTCCAGAGAGACGTTGGGGCTTGATTAAACTGGTCCTGCTTGCTCCGTGTACCCCTCTCGCGGGGAAGGGGTGTATCACAAGTAATATTGCCAAATGCGGTATTTGGGCTTTGGATTGTGTTGGGCCTGGAGTAGATAAAATAGTCACAAGGAAGGGGGTTTTGAATTGTGACCCTTTAAAATTATCATGTAACTTAAAAAGTAATTCTCAAGCTAAAACTTGGAATGGTTAAGTTAATAACAGACTTCAGAACGTTCTGATGTCTGAGTGCAGAAATAGTTTAACAAGATAAATGTGTATGTGTGGGTTTGTGTTTGCAGTAAATAAAGAGTATAGGGAAGAGAGAATAAACACACAGAGATTTATAGTGGTTCCCCCAATGTGGGTTAGTCCACTCCTCACAGTCTTGTGAGAGTTTCCACTATGATGCTTGAGATAACCTCTCAAATCCTGCACCTTACAATCTGTGCTCACCTGAACACTTACAACTCTGTATTCTCTAAGCCTCAGCAGGCTTGCACCTTGTTGCTAAGTTAACCACTTAGACTTTTACAACCTTTGCTCAAACTAACACTTTAGTACCCCTAAAGCTAGATGAGACTTTCTTTACTTCTTGCTAAGTTACCCACTTAGACTTTTGCTCATTCTACTTAAACTAACACTTTAGTACCTTTAAATCTAGATGAGACTTTCTTTCATTCTTGCTAAGTTACTCACTTAGACTTTTACACCTTTAGCTCAAACTAACACTTTAGTACCCCTAAATCTAGATGAGAGTTTACAAGATGTTTGGAGCTTGAATGATTGAAATCAGACAAGAGAAGAAAGGAAGGAAGTGTTATCTTTAAAGAGATAACAAAAAGAATTGATTTACACTACAAGAAGATATAAAGAATCTTCAGTGATGATCAATTCAGATGCTAAAGCTTCAAAACAACCTTAAGTTGTTTTTCTTGTATGCTTTGCAATTTGTGTGGAGTTTGTATGTTTGAGAATCAAACAGAGGAGGGAGAAGAAGAAGAAGAAGAAGTTATCTTTAAGAAAGATAACAAAGAGTATTGATTTACACTACAAAGAAGGTAAACAAAGTCTTCAGTGATGATCAATTTCAATTGCAAGAGCTTCAAACAATCTTTGTTGTTTTCTTGTATGCTTTGCAATGGTGCAAGTTTTGTTGAGGCCTTGATCTCTATTTATAGAGGATTTGGGCTCATGTAGTTGTTGTAGGGTGACCAATGGTATTTTGCCACGTGTCTTGGGCCCCACTAGCTTTTACTTGAAAATCTGGATGAACATTCTGACCATCAGAATGTTGTTGTGTTTCCAGGATGAACATCAGAATGTTGCTGTGTTCTTCATCAGAATGTTGATATTCATGATGTTCTTCATCTGGGTTCATCAATGATGAATGTATGATGAGTTTCTGGGTTCAAGGCGTGACATGAGATTTGTTAGGCTTTATCCACCAAAAAGTAACTTCTCCATATGCATCAAAAGTTGCTGGATAAAGTAGGATAAAGTAGATTCAAATCTGCCTTGGATATTGTGCAGGAGAGAGAGGATAGTGGGTCTGCAACTTCAGACCCATGCTTCTAGGAGATTTTCTTGATTTTGATCAGAGGACAAGTTATCTCTGATGCAAGATCTCCTTTTGCTCCCTGTTTCATCTTTCCACCAACTACACTGTTCATAGCTGGAAGCATGTGCAAGAGTGAACATTCTGACCATCAGAATGTTTCATTTGCTCTTACTTTAGGATGATTTGTAAGACTACTTTTGATGTAATCAATCCTAATATTAGGGACATAACTGAAGTGCAGTAAAGTAACCTTTAGGATAATATCCTCTTTGGAATATTCCTAGAACTTCAAGTGTTTATAGTCGTGAATGAACCTTGAAGACCTTTTTGACACTTTTGATTGTTCAAGCTTTTATTGCTGATACATCCATGCAATTGTACTTTCTTGGACATACATTTATGTCACATTGTAGTTTGCATATTCTTCATGTTCTTGATGATTTTGGGTTTGCTTATGAACAACCTTTTGAACTATCATCAGAACGTTCTGATCAACTCTCTGATCAACATTCTGAACTAACTTTCTGAACTTCAGAGTTAGTTCATGAATTTGATGTCCTTTGATTTCTTGTATCTTGGTATGATTTAAACCTTGTTCCTGTCTTAGTAAAACACTCAAGAGAACAAGTTAAATACCAAGAAATTAATCAAAGTCCATTTAATCCTTAATCATTAAAGTTTATTATCTTTAAAATTAATTAGGGATTTTGCCTCAACAATCTCCCCCGTTTTGAAGATGATAAACTTATGATTTAGGATTATGGATTTTGATTATATATGAAGAATTTCAGAGCTTGAAATTTTTTATTTTAATGCCCCCCCTCATTTTTATAATCCATTATGAATTTTTAGAAGTTTTAAAAGCTCCCCCTTATTTTGATAATCCATAGCATAAATAAAAATATGCAAATTTGAACTAAAATCAAATTCATTCATTAATACTTAACATGAAGCACAGATACATGATGAATATGGTTCAAAAACAAAAAAGAAATTCAAAGTACATATGATCATACAAAAGATGAAGTTTTATAAAACTTCAATAACTATAGATCACTAGCCTACTTAGGACCTAATACTTAGAAAACTTAAGACATAAAATCCTAAAGCTTCTCCCCCTTTATTCATCTGCAAAAAGGATAAGGAGTAGGACAAGAAATGGTTTAAGGAGTAGAGTCCCCAGAATCTGAAGATGGTTCAGACTCAAACACAGTGGGATCATCAAATACTGATGGATAAATGACCACGCCAGGAGCATGAACATTCTTAGTCCATTTAGCAAGCACACAGACAATCTTGTGAGTTTTTGTTGAAACTCTGAGAGCCCTAGCAGCCATTTTCTCAGCTCTTGAAGGCTTAGCAGGTGGAGCAGCACCAGAAGCTTGAGCCTTCTCTTTGTTGGTTGTGACAAAAGTGTTCAAAGAGTCAAACAAGGCAGACATGTTTGGCAGGTTTTGAGTAGTTTTGGTTTGTGGTATTGGTGGCGTAGACGAAGGAATGGTGCTGGGTGTTCGTAGGGAAGACACTAGATACTTGCTAATGCCAATAGTAGACCCCATGGTGGATGTTGACAAGTTAACAAACTAAGCATGTTCCATGTTCTGAGCAGATGGAACATTTTGATCAATCTGAACATCCTGACCAGGTTGAACAAGAAGCTGAACTTCGTCAGAAGACAAAGATCCTGAAGCCAATGGGTTAGGATCTGCTGACAGCTGTTCAACAGGTTCAGTGGGAACATTTTGAGCCACAGTTTTTAGAACATTCTGATCAGTGTTGTCTTGAACTTTCTGATCATTTTGCTGAATGTTTTCTTCTTGAGCATCTTGAAAGATTTCATCATTGAAATCATTTGTAGTGTCTTCTATGTTAAGATCAAAGTCAGGTTGACTCCAACATTCTCTTGTTCCAACTGAACTTCTTCATCAACCTCCAGTGGTTGATTTTTACTTCCAAAAGAGTTGGATACTAGGATCTCAGCAACTTCCCTAGTATTTTCATCCACCTTCTGAGCTTCTAGCTCAATATTTTCTTCAACTCTAATATCTTCAGAGGGTACTTCAACACCTTGATTTAGAGCAGCATCAACTTTATGATGATCTACAGCAGTTTCTCCAACTTTCTCAACAACTTTCCTAGCAAGCATAGCTTCAAATTGTTGACTGCTTGCCTCAATAAGTTCTCTTGGATATTCAGCAACATGAGCAAAGACTTTAGGAGCTGGAGTAGGGTTGCCTTTCTTAGCTTTGTGAGAGCTTGATCCAATATCCTTCTTAATGGATTGGTCAGCCTTCTATTTCTTCCTGACCTCCTGAACTTTCTGATCAGCAAGTCACTTTACTGATCTAGTCTTTTGAGTGATAGACATGTTGGTGGTTGTGATGTGAAGTTGACTAATGGTTTTGGCTGTGAATTTCATAAAGGTGTCTTGACCTTTTTTTTGTCAAGAGAGATTCCAGCAGCTTTAAATATGGGTGTCAAGTGCATCCCATATGGTAACCCAACAACTTTCTGTTTGATGGATTAGCATTGATCCATCATGTGTTTGAGCATGACAAAGCACAGATTAAGCTTTGTTTTGGTCATGAGGTGATGTATGATGCACAAATCAGTGTCAGTGATAACCTCAAAGCTTCCACATCTAGGAAGGAGAGTATGCCTAATCAGGTTGTGGAGAATCTTGGGTGTATCTTCAAGATTTGTGGATTTAAATTCATGGTTTGGTTTGATATACTCTACAAGAAGTTGTTCACGTGTAACGCCTACACTAGAGAACCAAGAGTTGTAAAGTTCATTACCTTCATTTGGGATGGTTAGAACATCTGAAAGAAGGTTCTGAGAAACTTGGATTTTCACTCCTTTGACTGTGGATTCCATGAACTTTTCTTCATTTTGTTCCTTTACAGTCATGTTTCCATAAAATTCCTTCACCAAGTTTGGAAAAGTCTGACATTGAGTAGACACAAAACTTGACCAGCCTTGAGGATTTGTGAACTTCCTTAGATTCCATCCTTTTGTCTTAAGACTCTCAAAGTCAAAATACTTAGCTCTGCTGATGGATCTATTAGTCATCTTTTCAACACTTTGAACCTTTAGTGCAGAGGCAAGTATGGCAATGTCTTTGCATTTTCCTCTTTTCTTAGTAGGAGCTTCTTCTTCAACATTCTCTTCTTGTCCATCTTCTTGCTGTGATGCAGATGAGGTTTTCTCTTCAGATAGAGGCAAAGCTTCAGTTGCTATCTTCTTCCTCCTTTGGTAAACTTTCTTTGCAGCCTTGGCTATTTCAAGGAGAGTTTCCCCAGTTTCTTCAGAGTTTGCTTCTTCTTCTGCAACTCCTTTACCTTTTCTAAAGGATTCTTCTTCAACTTTATCAGAGACAATTCTCTTGTCAGAGATGGTTTCTTCATCAGAGTCTCCATGCATCTCCTCATTCGTTTTCTTTTCATCATCAGAAACCAGATCTACATGAGTAGTGGTTGGTTTAGATGAGGATCCTTTTCTCATCCTTTGGGATCTTCTGGTTGGCATTTTAGAAGATTTGGGTTTGGGTGATTTTGGAGTATCATGCGCAGGGATGATTACATCTTGTAGAATGGTATGAAGAGGGGTTTCGTTGAGTGGAGAATGATTAGAGGGTTGATCATCAGCAGCGTTTGGTGGTGATTGAGAACGAACACGAGAGAAAGTTTTAGTTCGTGCCATTTTTCGCAAGAACATAGTATGAACTTGTTTTGAGAAAAAGTGAGAAAAACTTGGTTTGAAAAGAAGAAGTGTGATGGAAATAATCTGAATAGTTGTTGGTTATTATAGAACCAAAATGTGTTCAGTTGAGGGAAGAAAGTGGAAGTGACTTGACAGTTTTTGCATTGGAAAAGATGAAACTGAAAAGTAGTGGCTAGGAGAGAGAAACTAGCCGTTTGAGGGAAAGTGAATGGATGGATTGATTGATGGTTAAGGTTTTACACGGTGGTTAAACCTTAAACCTATATATCATCTTATAACCAAACATTAAATGCTTCAAATTATAGAGAGATTTTTGGGTAAAGTCAACACAAAATCTCACGTTTTGAGATTTCTGACCCAGAATCAGGTTCTGAACATTCTGATGAGAATGAACATTCTGACCTGTAAATATCAGATGAACATTATGATCTCATGAACATTCTGATTGAGGTAGACATATCTGAATTGAATCAGACAACATCAGGGGGTTTAGTCTAAGGCCCTTAGTGATCAATGATCAATCTTTATTAGGATTTTTTGTGATTAACAATTTTTCTTTTAAGAAAATTGAATCTATCCTCAATAATGGGTTTTGTGAAAATGTCAGCTAGTTGATTTTCTGTATCAACAAAGCTTAATGCAATGTCCTTTTTCTGAACACGGTCTCTAATGAAATGATGTTTTATTTCAATATGCTTAGACCTAGAATGTTGAATAGGATTTTTTGAAAGATTAATTGCACTTGTATTATCACAAAAAATAGGAACACTTGTGTACCTTAATGAGTAATTTTCGAGCTGATTTATGATCCACAAAATATGAGAACAACAACTTGCTGCAGATACATACTCAGCTTCAGTTGTGGAGAGTGCAATGGTGTTTTGCTTTCTGCAAGACCATCCAATCTGCTGTCCCAAGAACTGAAAGGAGCCACTTGTACTCTTTCTCTCAATTTTGTCTCCAGCATAATAAGCATCACAATAGGCTACAAGATCAAAACTAGAACCTTTTCTATACCAAAGGCCAAGATTAGTAGTACCAACTAGATATCTAAAAATCCTTTTAACTGCAGTTAAATGAGATTCTTTTGCACATGTTTGAAATTTAGCACATATTGATATGCCATTGATGTTTACAACTCTATCTTTGTCTTCATTTTTTGCGATTAAAGTAATATAATTATTCAACAATGCTTAAAACAAACTTTTATGCTCAAAGAAGGGCCAATGTTAGTTTAAGAACAAAGTATACAGACCTTAGAGCAATTTTTGAAGATTATAACAAGATCACACACAACATTAAAATGAAGATCAAGTATAAAAAATCTTTTAATGATAAATTCAAACATAAGATTCATTTGAAATCATGTTTGAAGAATGATATTTTCATAAACAATATCAAAATCAAGTGACTATCTTCACGTTTCAGATTATTCTAAAGTTTGGCAAATTAATACATTTTTTATGTTCATATTAATGAACAATCATGACTCAATATTTATGATCAAACATAAATCTTCCTATGAATTATTTAACAACGATGATGATTTAGTCTGCAGCTTTATGTCAATATCTCAGATAGAAATGCATCAAATTCATTTATTTCAAATGTGAAAAGATAAGTATTCACAAAATGATGTAACACATTCAACATTTAACATGATAATTAAGAAGGGATTTGGGGCAAATAATGAGATAATATTATGCATGAATTTATACATAACAGAAACAACCCTCTGTTCAATTATAAGAACACTATTGCACCTTTAATATATCTTGTTAAAGCATAAGACATCATGCAATGATTTTAATCATCAATTATGACTTGTGTAGTTGCTAATGAGTATAATACCATCATGAAAGGAATATGAACAAAGAGTGAAAATGTTATTGCCTTTAGGTTTAAGCATTTGATATATGCACATATTAGATATGACAGAATTTGATGCATTCAATCATCATATTTATTATAGTGCAAATAAATGTGTACCTTATAGGATGATATTCCTCACTTTGAGATTCAGTGAAGAGAGCATGTTTCTCTTCCTTTGAAATACTTTCTCATCTGGATGGAGAAGTCCAAGCATCAATTAACATAACCTTCTAAAGCAGGTTGATCATCAATACTTTCTCTTTTTCAAGTATTTCATCTTTCTAATTCTGAGTATCTTTTAACATATTCAGATGTTTATGAGCAGGATCTGCAGGCATCTGGTTAACAGATGGAATGCCATGTTCATGATGAATGTTTTCTTCAACATTCTGAACTTGAGTTGCAGGAATTATTCCATCTAAGAATCCTGAAAGACACCTGTATTGAAGTCTCAGCTGAATTCCTCCACATTCAGAACAAAACCAACTTGATTTTTAGTTAGCTCATCTTCATCAGATTTCTTTGTTGTAGTGTTTTCACTAAGCAAGTTTAAGGCTAGAATTTTAGCAACATCATGCATATCTTGATTTGTTGATGACAGAGGGTCATTTCCCATATCAGATTTTAGAACAATTTCTTGTTCATCAAACTGGAGTTCACTCAAGATGTTTGTAGCATCAACTTCAGCTTTTGAAATTGTTTCAGCAGTAGAAGATTTAAAGGATCCTTATCCAATAAGGGATTTTAGCTTTGTTAGCTTTCTGAGGTTTTTCCCCAGAGACTTCTTTAATTTCATCAACCTTCTGAAGTTGTTATGCAGGAACTTCATCAACTTTCTGAGTTCCATCTTCAGTAGCTGCATCAACTTTCTGAAGTCATGTTTCAGTAGTTGCATTAGCTTCCTGAACCTCATTAGCAGTAATGAGAATGCTATCATCCTTCTGAGGTGTACCATAAGCCATCTGGCTCTCTTTCTTAGCAGCACCATAATCTTTTTGAAGTTCTTCAACATTTTGAACTTCATCAGCTTTTCTGAACAACTTCCTTAGCAATGTCTGCAACTTCTTGGAAAGTTTCTCCAGGGATGTTTTGATCCATTGTTGGAGGATATTCTTGTCAAATTCTTTTTGTCAAAGATTTGATAATCCTTCTCATACACTTCACTTTTTCAGAGGCATCTCAAAATGCTTGAATGTAAGTGAGAAAGCCAATCCATATAGAATATGAAAAGTCTTCATGTTCTTCAATCATATGTTGCAGAATCATGAAGTTGATATTTGAAAGGCAATTTTGTTAATAACATGATATATGATACATGATCAACATTAATGACATTCTCAAACAATTCCAAAGTTATTGAATCTTCTTTGAGTAATAAGTCTTGCTGACCAATTTTATCAAAGTAGATTATTTCTGCCTTGCTTGAAAACAGAGGAATGAACTTTGAAGCTTTCAACTTTTAGGATTGAGTAACTTCAGCATCAGGAGCATTTTCCTGAACATTCTGATCTTCAGTTTCAGATGTTTCTTGAACAATCTGTTTTCTAAGCATCTTGAAACACATCAGTGTTGAAGTCTGAGTTTAGATCTTATATGTTGAGATCAAAACCAGTTGCTAATTCCATTTGCTCATCTTCTAGTGATTGAACATTTTCTCCACATATCATCTTAGAAGCAAATATTTCTGCATCACAGATTGGCAAAGCTTTTGGTACCCATATTACTTTGGGTCCTTGAAGGTTAGTGTTTCTCTTCTTGAGAGATTCTTTCTTTTGACCACATTCTGATTTAAGATAATCAAATTTGTTTTAATAAGAACATTATGTTTTACCAATCTCAACCTTTTGAGACCAATCTAATTTAGGATAAAATGTCTTTTTGAAATGAGGATTTTTCTCAAGTTTCTTTTTATATATATGAAAAAAAAAAACATACAGGTTCAGAATGTTGAATCCTTCTTCAAAATGATCATTTTTATTTACCTTCTAACTTTTGTTTGGTATAACATATTTTCATGGATATTTTGTTTGTGATAGGTTATGAATAAACCAGTTTTTTTGAAAGGTCTTAACAAACTTTATAAAGTTGGTTATGTCCTTTTTCAAAATATTACTTCTCTTTTCAAAATAACATTTTGTTTCAAAAATTCAGACTTTTCTAAATCTTACAATTTTTGCTCATTGAGAATCTTATGTTTCTCAAATATTTTAAAATGAGAGTGCTACAATTTTTGAATGGTTTTAAGATATATCATCCAAGATTAGTAGTTTCACATTTTCTTTCTTTATACAAGAAAAGTTATTATTTTAAAAGTTCATACTTTTAAGATAAAATGCATGAGTCATATGAGATATTATTAAACAATTTATATAAAAGATGCGGATTAGAATTTCTTACCTCTTCACTTTATGTGTTGTCTTTTACTCATGTGTTGACTTCTTCTTCAAAATCATCTCTGGTTGCCATCTTTTCATTTTCTTCTTCAGAGCGAATTTACTTTTGATGAAAATGATCATTGACAGTTGCAGATGCCCCAAGGAGTGATGGTGGTTTGCCAGATATAGTTACTTGTCTTTTATTATCAATCTCATTTTTGCATGAACCGTCCTTTCGGGTTTTTGGCTCATCGAGACGCTCATTCTTGCCTGAGTTGCGTACAATCTCAGCGAGCTTTTTCATATTCATTTTTTTGTCCCTAACTTTTGCCTGGATCGCCCTTTCGGGTTTTCGATCCACCGGGAAGCGCATTTTTGCCTAGGCCGCCCTTTCGAGTTTTCGACCTACCACGCTGTTCTTTTCTTTTTAGACAAAGTATTTCTTGACTATATCGGCATTTACAGGATTCGGAAGTTCAACACCATCCATGTGTGTAAGGATCAAAGCACCACCAGAGAAAGCCTTCTTGACAACATAAGGACCTTCGTAGTTAGGAGTCCACTTGCCCCTCGGGTCGGGTTGCTGGCTTATCCTTCTTTTCAATACAAGTTCGCCTTCCTTGAATTCTCGTGGTCGGACTTTCTTGTCAAAAGCATTCTTCATTCGCACTTGATACAACTGTCCGTGAGCCATTGCTTCCATACGTTTCTCTTCAATCAAATTCAACTGGTCATACCGACCTTGACACCATTCAGCCTCAGTTAGTTTTGCTTCCATGATCACTCGAAGAGATGGAATCTCCACTTCCAGAGGGAGAACTGCTTCCATACCATACACCAAAGAGAAAGGAGTTGCCCCGGTTGAACTGCGCACCGTAGTACGGTAACCATGCAAGGCAAACGGTAGCATCTCATGCCAGTCTTTGTAAGTAGTGACCATCTTCTGAACAATCTTCTTGATATTCTTGTTAGCGGCCTCAACTGCACCATTTATCTGAGGTCTATAAGGAGAAGAGTTGTGATGTTCGATCTTGAATTCTTCACATAAGGCTTGCATCATGCTATTGTTTAGATTAGAACCATTGTCAGTGATGATCTTGTTGGGAACACCATATCGACAGATGATGTTATTTTTGATAAACTTTACTACCACTTGCTTGGTCACGTTTGCATAGGAAGCAGCTTCAACCCACTTGGTGAAATAGTCAATTGCCACTAGAATGAAACGATGTCCGTTGGAAGCCTTTGGTTAAATTCTTCCGATCATGTCAATGCCCCACATAGAGAAAGGCCATGGGGAAGAAATAACATTGAGGGCATGTGGAGGCACATGAATCTTGTCAGCATAAATTTGACATTTGTGGCATCTCTTAGTATGTTTGTGGCAGTCACGCTCCATAGTTATCCAGTAATAGCCGACTCTTAACAGTTTTCTTGACATAGTGTGACCTGTAGCATGGGTCCCGAAGGTACCGTCATGTACATCATGCATCAATTTCTCAGCTTCTTGTTTGTCAACACATCTCAACAAGACCATGTCATAGTTCCTTTTGTATAGGATTTCTCTGTCCAGAAGGAATTTACTAGCCCATCTCCTCAAGGTCTTTTTATCCCTGTTTGAGGCACCAGGTGGATATTCATGATTCTGCAAGAACTGTTTGATATTATAATACCAAGGTTTTCCATCATTCACATCTTTATCAGCTTAATTCAGCATATTTTCAATAGTAAACACATGAGCGGGTCTATCAAGACGCTGCACTTTGATTACAGGCACGTCATTCCAATGGTTCACACGAAACATGGAAGACAAAGTAGCAAGAGCGTCAGCCATCTGGTTTTCATCCCGAGGGATATGGTGCAGCTCAACCTTGGTAAAGTATGTCAACAGACGTCTTGCATAGTCACGGTAAGGGATCAGCTTCTCATGATGAGTCTCCCATTCACCCTTTATCTGATTAATAACAAGTGCGGAATCTCCATAGATGTCAAGGTGCTTAATTCCCATATCAATGGCTTCTTCAATGCCCAAGATGCATACTTCATATTCAGCTATGTTGTTCGTGCATTCAAAGGTTATTCGAGCAGTGAAAGGAATGTGGTGCCCCTGCGGAGTTACAATAATGGCCCCAATTCCTTTACCATAAGCATTGACAGCACCATCAAACACCAGTCCCCATTTGCTATTGGGATCCGGCCCTTCATTAATCAATGGTTCTTCACAGTCTTTTGCTTTCAGATACATAATCTCTTCATCAGGGAAATCAAACTTAATCGGCTGGTAATCATCAAGAGGTTGACAAGCAAGATGCTCAGCAAGGATGCTTCCTTTGATTGCTTTCTGAGCTTTGTACACAATATCATATTCAGACAACAACATTTGCCAACGTGCAATCTTTCCAGTAACAGCAGGCTTCTCAAAGATGTACTTGATTGGATCCATTTGGGATATCAACCAAGTTGTATGATTCATCATATAATGACGCAGGCGTTTGGCAGCCCAAGCTAAAGCACAACAAGTCTTTTCAAGCGTTGTATACCGAATCTCGCAGTCGGTGAACTTCTTGCTCAGATAGTAGATAGCATGTTCTTTCTTTCCAGTCTCGTCTTGTTGACCGAGAACACAACCCACGGAATCATCTAACACTGACAGATATATAATCAAAGACCTTCCTTCCACTGGCGGGACAAGGATAGGTGGTTCCAACAAGTATTCTTTAATGCTATCAAAAGTTTCCTGGCATTCATCATTCCATACAACAGGCTGATTCTTTCTGAGCAATTTGAAAATTGGTCCACAGGTAGTAGTCATGTGAGATATAAATCTTGAAATATAATTCAGACGCCCGAGGAAACCTCTGACCTGCTTTTCAGTTTGAGGAGCCAGCATCTCTCTGATAGCTCGGACTTTGTCAGGATCAACTTCAATGCCTCTTTGGCTGACAATGAAGCCTAGCAACTTTCCAGATCTTACACCAAATGTACACTTGTTAGGATTCAATCGCAACTTGTACTTTCGCAATCTTTCAAACATCTTTTTCAAATACACAACATGCTGCTCTTCATCACTTGATTTCACAATCATGTCGTCAACATATACTTCAATCTCTTTGTGAATCATATCATGAAACAGAGTAGTCATACCTCTTTGATACGTTGCACCAGCATTTATCAAGCCAAATGACATTACTTTATAACAGAATGTTCCCCATGGAGTGATGAAGGACGTCTTTTCTCTATCTTCAGGTGACATCTGTATCTGGTTATAGCAAGAGAAACCATCCATAAAGGAGAACACTTTGGATTGAGCAGTACTGTCAACAAGCACATCAATATGAGGTAATGGGAAGTTATCTTTTGGACTGGCTTTGTTCAGATCTCTGTAATCAACACACATTCGAACTTTCCCATCTTTCTTCGGTACTGGTACAATGTTGGAAATCCACTCAGGATATTCAGCTGTCATGAGGAAACCCGCATCAATTTGCTTTTGCACTTCAGCCTTGATCTTAAGAGCCATGTCTGGACGAGACCTTCTTAGTTTCTGTTTGACAGGAGGACATTCAGGTCTTGTCGATATCCGATGTTCCACAATCTTGGGATCTAGACCCGGCATATCTTCATAGGACCATGCAAAGACATCTGGATAATCCTGTAGAAGCTGAGTTATCTTCTTTTTCACTTCTGGCTCGAGTGCCGCACCGATCTTGATCTCTCGCTTGTTCTCTTCAGTACCCAGGTTGATGAGCTCAATCTCTTCCTGGTGAGGCTGAATGGCTCTTCTTTCTTGTTCAAGCAGTCGAGTGATCTCATACGGTATCTCTTCATCATCCTCCTCATCTTCAGCTTCGTATACAGGGAATTCAAAATTTGGTGGAACCATAGGGTCACTGTGTTCAACGGGTTTATTATGGTTCAATCTGCATAACATGATTGGGATGATTTTAGAAAAAGTTTTTTTATGCAGATTTTTGAAATTAATAAGAAAATACAGATGTTTTGGTTTTTTCTGGCATTACCATTATTTCCAAGAGAAAGGCACTAAAAAGTAAAAAACAAAGAGTTGCAGAAAAGACGACAACTTTTATTGATAACGGCAATGCCGAAACAAACATGCCCTTACACTGATATCACTTTCGCCTTGGGCAGAGCGAAAGGATTGTTATTTTGAAAACAAAAAAAATGAGCAACAAGACACATTACATGGAAGCATGCGTGACTAAAGGAACATCAATGGCCTCCCAATTTCTCACAGTGCCTCCTGGTACAACAAATGTAGGCACATAACTACTTTCAACAGCATCTTCAGCAATAGCATTAATGAACCCAGCACTATAGAAAGTTCCTGTTGAAATGCCTGAGGTCGGGGAGAATCCAAGGCCCTCCTTACGCTTGTTTTCCAAAATCTGTATCATTTTGCCCCAGCCAGCAGCCTGCCCTTCTTGAACAGCTTTCTGGGCGTCTTTCAATGAAGCCATACTAGCACTAGCTCTCCGGGGTTCTGCACCTTCAACAGTCAAGCCTTGAATTGACGTCCCTTCAGCGGACCCATTCCTCACAAACTTGAGTTTTTGATGCAGAGTGGAAGTTACTGCCCCAACGTCGTGAATCCATGGTCTTCCGAGGAGACAACTGTAAGAAGCGTTGTTGTCCATGACCTGGAAAGTGATCTGAAATGTCTCAGGACCAATGGTAATTGGTAGATCTACCTCTCCAAGAACATCCTTGCGAGATCCGTCGAAAGCCTTAACCAAATAGCTACTTCCCCTTAGAGAGAGTCCATGATGACTCAACTGTCTCAGCGTGGACTCAGGCATTACATTTAAAGATGATCCAGTGTCCACCAGCACATTGGATATCATGTCAGACTTACAGTGTACTGAGATATGCAAAGCTAAGTTGTGGTATTTCCCTGCTTCGGGGAGCTCATCGTCACCCCCCAAGTTATTGCAAGCAGTAATGTTACCCACTATTCCATCGAACTGATCCACAGAGACTTCATGATCAACATAAGCTTGTTCCAGTACCTTCATTAACACTTTCCTGTGAGCTTCTGAGCTCAAGAGCAGGGACAAGACGGATATTTTTGACGGAGTTTGCAGCAGCTGGTCTACAATCTTATAATCGCTCTTTTTAATAAGCCTCAGAATTTCGTCCAGATTAGACTCTTCAATAGACTGGCCTGATGGACCGGCGTTCTTATCAACAGGAGGAGCAACTGGTGGAGTTATTGTAGCAACAGGTGTAACCACCTTCTTTTGGAACAAGGGTGGACGGACATTTCCGCTTCTCAGAGCTGTAATTTCTCCAGCAACATTATCAACCGTAGCTGGGGATACTAGAGGTACTTCCACTCCATTCTCAATCATGGTTGCATCGTACTTGTAAGGGATTGCCTTAGTAGAGGCATAAGATACCGGGCCAGGTAACCTGATTACCAAAGGTTCAACATTCTTTGTCTGAGATGCACTTTCAACTGGAGAATCATGAAATACTGGCACAATCACACAAACATCGCTGGCAATCAAGTGCTTGTCATCCATTTGGCTCTGTATATCATCTTGCACCACACAACAACCCATAGGATTTTGAAGACATTCTGAACAAGAAGCATGATCGTGATTAAACAAAGAAGCATGGCAAAGTTTGACATGTAGCGGCACCAAAGGAGTTGCAACATTACGGACATTTAAAGTGGGAACCTCTCGAGGAACACGAACTCCTTCGAAAGCCTCGATCATATTAACAGCAGCATGGTTTGAAAGTGGATTGTCAAGAACGTGAGGAACACTATTTTCAAAAGTCAACCGTCCCCTGTCTATCAGATCTTTTACCACATATTTCAGAGCATAGCAACCCTCAACATCGTGGCCTTGAGCGCCCTGATGGAATTCACATGTGAGATCCTGTCGGAACCTAGGAGGCAATGGCGTAGGCGGAGGCTTGCCTAGTCTGGTGACGCAGTGGCCCTTAGCAAGTAGAGTTGGGAGCAGATCAGCATACCACATTGGTATTGGTGGAAAATAAGTCTTGGGCCGAGGACCCTGTTGTTGCTGCTATTGCTGTTGAGCAGGAGGCTGCTGTTGTACTTGCTGAGCAATGGCATTAACGGGTACTGGTGGTTGACTCGGTGGCAGAGGATATTGCTGGTAGAATGGTGGGAAGAAAGGATGTTGAGAGTACTGCATATATTGGTAGGGCAGGGGTAAATGAGCAGCAGCTGTAGGCTGGTTACCCGATACCATCCCTACTTCGGAATATTTCTTCTTGTGGTGACCGTTACCATACATCTTAGGTGCACTAGCTGAAAATTCCCCCATTTCAAGAACAATGATACCTTCTCTGACAGCCTTCTCTAGACGAGTTCCCATAGTAACCATGTTGGAGAAATTATTCGGAGCAGAGACTATCATTCTTTCAACATATTCCTTCTTCAAAGTCTTCAGGAACGTTTGTGTTAATTCTTCCTCATCAAGCCGAGGAGAAACACGGGCAGCTGCCCCTCTCCACCTCTGAGCATATTCACGGAAGGTTTCATCTGACTTCTGAGACAAAGACTTAAGGGAATCCCTATTTGGCTTCAAACGGGTATTAAACTCATAATGATTTTCAAAAGCAGCAACGAGTTCCTCAAAAGTGTGGATATTGTCTTTGCTCAAACCAGTGTACCAGTCCGCCGCATCTTCCATCAACCTATCCTGGAAGCAGTGGATCATCAGCGCATCATTATCTGCGTACTTGGCCATCTTTCGGACGTACCGAATGACATGGCTATGTGGACAAGAAGTTCCATTGTATTTGTCAAAATCTGGCACTTTGAACTTCTTAGGAACCTCAAATCGGGATACCAGGCATAGATCACGAGCCTTAGCAGAAACACCGTTCCCACGGCTAGCCTTGACCTCACGGAGTTCTCCAGCTAACTCCCTTAACTGTTTTCTCATAGCTTTCATTATAGGGTCTTGTCCACGCAGAGTATCAACATCAATTACCTGTTGCACAGTGTGTACAATAGGATCGGTGACGACAGTAGTCACTTGAGGCATAGAGGCAGATGTAGGAGTAAAAGTTGACACAGGAATCTGTCCTTGACCAGCAAAACCAGAGATACCAGCCGCAGTATTAGGAGCATAGAAAGCTGGGAGTCCATAAGGGTGTCCATTCGGCATAACAAACCAAGCATCAGACATCACAGTAGACAGTGGGATAGATGGGATCACTTCAGTAGAAGCTGGGACAGATGTGGCTGGTTGTTCTTGTGCAACCATCATAGTGGACATAGCGTCATGAGCCTTAGCCAAGTCTTCTTTCATAGCAGCCAATTTGGAGCGGAGCTGAGCATTTTCTTCTTCAAAGTTAGCCATGTTTCTTCTCTTGTACAATCTTGTTTATTGAACTCTATCTGGTTGGTAAACCTTACGAGCACGAGCCACTTTTCAGACTGCGGCAGAAAAACCAGGAGGCAATGAGCACGAGGGAAGTTTTTTTTTTGTGACCAATGAATGCATATGATGCATGAGATGTGTTAATGAATATGCAAAAAGACTCTTTTTTGTGTTATCGAAGGGTTTTAGACAAATTAGAAACTTGTAAACATTACTAAACAATTGAAACATCAAACATCACAAGGTCTTACAAAATAACTCCCTTTGAAATACTAAGCCAAGGGATAGACTTTGAAATGTAAAATATCAATAACAACTGGAAATAACAACAGGAAACAGAAATCCTCAAGCATAGGACGTGGAAGCATCATCCTCAGACTCAGACTCATAGCTGCAGTATCGGGCATAGAAGTTACGGGCACCTCTAGCCCTCTTGGAGTCCCTCATAAGCAACATATCCTTTTCTTCAATCTCTTTCCGAGCTTTAGCCAGCTCTTTCTTCAGTGTCAAGACCTCATGAGTCTTCTGCTCATCTTTCCCATCCAAAGTCATGATCAAATTCTCAGCCTCATAGTATCTAGTCCTCCACTGATGCTTCTCCCGACTCTCCATAGCTAGATGCTCCTGATACATCTCCTGAGTAGGTGGAAGTAGAGGCAAAGGCATGGTTGGAATAGATGCAGACACATATCTCATGGCGGGGTAAGGCATACCAATCTTCTCAGCTTGGTTTATCACCCAGTGTGTATAGGCCTCATGAGCAACACCGGACCTTACACCCATATGCTTCACCTCTTTCTTCCGAAGTTTGGACCAAGCCTCTATGAAATCCTCTCTTATTCCTGTGGGTGCATTGGAGTAGTGGAAGAAGTAAGGAGATGTAGCAAGATTGATGGGCTTTTCTTTCATCGGGAAACCAAATTGTCGCAAGGCGAGCTCCGGGTTATAGTTGATTCCACCCCGGGTACCAAGAAGAGGTACATTAAGAAACTTTCCACCTCCGAAGATGATTTCCTTGACTCTAGCAGCGGGAGTGAGCCAAACCACTTCATTCGGGGTGAGAGCCATGATCCTCTGTGAAATAGACCAATTCTCTGGATTATCATGGAAAGACTTCGGAAGGTGCGAAATAAACCACCTATAGAGAAGAGGTACACAACAAAGAATGTATCCATGACCCTTGCCAGGTCGATCGTGAATAGCATGGTATGTGTCAGCTAGCAAAGTAGGAACCGAGTTCTTTGAGTGGAAGATCATAATAGCATTCATATCCACGAAGCTATCAAGATTCGGAAAGAGAATAAGCCCATAGATGAGGAGTGCAAGAATAGCCTCAAGAGTGTCCTGACAAGTGGTTTTGAGGTTGGCTTTCTCAAGTAGATACTCCAAAGTGAACCCTCGGATGTGAGCCTTAGTGACAAGATTCTTGGAGACATCGGTGGTCTTGAGATAGAGATCTTTAGCAATAACCAATGGAGTAGGAGGATTCTCAAGTCCCGCGAGGGGTACCCCCTTAGCAATAGATAGATCCATCAAGCAAGAATAAGCCTCGAGTGTGGGCACTAACTGAAAGTCCGGAAAGGTGAAGCACTGATACTCCCGATCATAGAATTGCACTAGAGTGTGCACAAGCTTCTCATCCACATTAGTCTGGAGAAGAGTAAGTAAAGCCCCGTAACGATGTCGGAAATCAGTCGGATCCTCGATCTTGAGTGTCAAATCTCTTAAACTAGCCAAATCCACTTCCTTGAACTTGTAGGACTTAGTCTTCCCCATTCCTACAATGTTTACAAATTCAATTGGTCTAAGCCCTTCGATAAATGCATGGAAAAAGTTTATGCATGTATGCATGAATGCATGATTATGTTCAAGTTCGGAGAAAACATGATGGGTTGAGATTCAAAGTCAAGGAGTCATGGGTGGACACAGCGTCCGGTGAATCTAGGGCTTTGGATAATAGTAGTCGGGTTCTAAAAAGGTTCCCAAGTTGCAACCTCTCCGACGTATATCATGGTGTCACGAGACAAACACTCGCTCCATGATTATCCATAAGAAGGTCTAACTTGAGTGTAGTATCGCGTGACTACTAAAATTCGAGACAACACTCGGTTCAGCCTCCGCACTATATCCTAGAAAATGGCCATGGATGGGTTTGGTTATCTATGGTTCATAGCGTCATAGAACAATTAGAAGTAAAGTGCCTAAACGCGACAACACGCGCCGACAACATCACCCCCAAAATGCCTCAGCTATGTGGGATTGATCGCATAATCCAATACACGAGGCAACCCCCGGAATAAATTGTCGATTATATCCCTCCTAAATCCTAAGTTCACTTAGCCCGGGTGTAGGACTTTTCATATTCTCACCCCACACGTTAGCAAGAATTTAAACAATTATTCACATAAGGAAGCAAGTAAAAGAAGCAAGTAAAAACGAAAGCGCAAGCGTGAGAATAAAGACTAGGCGTAACTCTCGAATCTCCCCGGTGAAGTCGCCAGCTATTTTATCTTGGTTTTCGGGTGTCAAACATTGATTACGTTTGAACCTTTTTAACCGTTGATATCTCATTTTTTCTTGGGAAGGGAAAAAATAAGCAAAACCCTTGAGAATCGAGGTCCGGGAGTTGTTTTCGCTACGGGAAGGTGTTAGGCACCCATAACGACTATAGTATCCTATCGGAACCGTCTTTACTTTCTACGCGCGCGCTTTATTTTTAAATGCTATTTGAAAAGTGATATTTACACCTAAGAGTTTACTAAGTCAAGAATTGGAGGGAGAAGAAAGTGTTTGAATTTTTATTTTATTTGAATTGAAGGAATATTGTTTCCTTGCCTACGTACCCTTTTAAGGGATCAAATCCACCGTAGTTCTCTTCCAAAAATGTTTTTGTTTTTGTTGGTTGATTTTAAGTTTGAAAATTGGCATTTTGAAAAATGGAGATTGAGAGGCTTCATGAGCATTGAGATTTAAGAAAAAGTGGGGTTTGATTAGTGATTTTGGAAAAAAGTCAAGTATGATTAATTTTCATTGAAATTTGATTAAGAAAATAAAGAGAAAATACAATGGGATTTTGATCCCAAGGTTTATTTAGAAAATGGTTTGAGTGATATTGTTCATATTTATTTGGAAAATGATTTTTTCTAAGTTTCAAAGTTCCTAGACATACATCTAAAGCATTCAAACCCTAAACATACATCTAAGGCATGCATACCCTAATCATACATCTAAAGTATCTATGTGATGTGTGTGCATGTGCCGGTGCTTGTGTCGGTGTACATCATTAGAGTCCATTGTCATTTACATCATGCCCTAGTTTACATTCTATGGTCTTGCAAGAAATTAAAACATAGAGGAAATTACAAAATCCCTAGATTTTACATACTAAGTCTTTAAAGCTATAGAAATGAAGTGAGATGAGGAATGCTTATGAATGAATGAAACATGAAATGAAATGGTTAGTAGAATAAGGTATAATAGCATGAAGATTATAAGCAAAAGGACCATTAAACGAAGTAGCAAAAACTTGACAAAAAGGGGCTAAACTCTTAGCAAAATATACCTAAAATTTATCATGATAACAAGCCAAGTGCATGACCTATAACTCCCATATCATGACAATGTTCAAAGATTTTTATCACAATCAATAATATGAGAATTATAAGAACACATCCAAACCAAGAATCATGATATATTTTAGGTATATTTTACTTTTAATTTCACAAACAAATATTTACATGACTTGTAAAACAAGAAACTAATCACTCATATTCTCATGCAGCAAGAAACACATACAAACAGTGACAAATCCATCACAATTTCACCCATCACAAGTCTCAAACATATCTCAACACATTGGGAACAAAATTATGCACATTTTCACCCACTTTTCAACATAAAATCCAAGCATTAAACAAAAAAATGTATCAATATTTTTGTCAGGTTTTTAACATGTAATAATGTCACAAAAGTATCAAGAAAATCATCAAGAACACATGGAAATATTTTTAGGAATTTTTAAAAGGGTTTTTTAATGAGACAGGGGTGCAATTATCAAAACATAACGTGGAAATAGCAAGAAAATCAAAGAAAAGACGCAGGAAACATAACCCAAAGCCCAGGCCCAAGGGAATATGGATTTTGGATCATCCAAACGTATCAGGGACGTTGGATTGATCCAGATCCTAAAAACCTAGATCAGACGGTGGAGACACAGGTTCAGGGGTGAACCAGACTGGTTCAGGTGAACCGGTCTGGTTCAGGCCCCTTTATAAACACTACAGGCCGGTCTAAGGTCATTCGTCCCTTGTGTTTCTCTCTCTAAGTTCAAACGCTCTCCCTTCTCTCTAGGTTTCCGATCGTCTTCTCCGGCGGAATTGACCACCGCCGGTGATGACGGAACCCTAACTTTATCGAAACTCTACGATCTAAAGCTTTTCACCGTTTATTTTTCATTCTAAGCATGAATCCAACGCCAGAAATCACAAAAGAAACCTAGATCTATGTAGATCGGAACTTAAACTTTACGGTTTCTAGGTTTCTCAACTTTTTCGAAACTTCTTAGAACGAGACTCTAATCTATGCTACTTTCTTCACTAATTATGATCATGAGCTTGGATGTACGAAATAAACGGTGAATCTCTGAAGATTTATGTTCTTAGGGTTTTGTTTCAAACTTTTTTGAATCTTTCTCCAACTTTTCGAACGAACAAGTCTTAGGACTTGTTGATCTATTTCGTTTCACCGTTTATTTTCGTTCGTAAGCCTTCGATGAAGATTTGAAATAGAAACGAGGAGGTTTTTATGAATTTACCTGTTTGAAACTGGAGATTCGAACCAAAAAGAGGTGAGAAAGATGTTGAAGCTTCTTCTTTGTCTCTGATGTATCTTTTGATTCGAACTTCGAAAATAAATCGAAGTTTTCTTCGTCTTCTCACTCTTCGTCTTTTTTGAACCTTTCTGGTGCTTGATCCTTCTTCGTTTCCACTTCGATCCTCATTTTCTCTTCCCCTACCAAATCCTTCGTGATCGCAAGGAATTCGTCTTTGACGAATCTTTGCTTGAATTGCGAAGGTGAAGATTCAGTGATGATATCTTTTCTGAGAATCTTCTGTGAATTCGAACCAATTTTGTAAAGTAATTGTTGAATTGAGTTTGTTTGTGGTGGAATTGGTGCGAATTTGTGATGAATTGAAGTTGAATTGAGTTCTGGAAATTTTTAGGGTTTTGAGTTGTTCATCGTGTTCTTCATGATTTTGGAAAACGGTTACAGTTTTGATTCTCTTGGAGATGAGAGAGAAATGGGAAAGGTTTTTGTGATGATTTGGCACTTTGTGATTGATTCCTCTGTTGCATTGATGACACAGCCTTATATAGGCTGCCATGTGGCCTCTGAGCCACTTAGAACTTGCCACGTATCTGGACTAAAACCCTGGACTAAAATCTGGACCTTGAGGACTTCTCTGCAATTATTTAGAAACAAAAGACCAAAATGCAAAAGACAAAAGGGACTAAAAAGCAAAAAACAGAAATATTAAAAAGGACCAAAATGAAAATAACTAAAACTGAATTAAAAATGAATAAAATGGAAAAAACTTAAAGTGAGACGAAAATAAAATAAAAAACACCAAAAGGACTAAAATGAACCCACTATTAAATGAGGTACTTTAAAGTAACCTCTCTCTGCCAAAATTTCGGGTGAAATGACCAAAATGCCCCTGGGGACTAAAATGACTCGAAAAGACTCAGATGCAATTTTTAAAATGGTTTTTTAACAGGGAATTAAAGTAAGAGTTTATACAAGCAAATTAAAAGACTCAGAGACAATTTTTTAGAGATTAAACAGAGTTTCAACACAGGAAATGACTAAAATGCCCCTAGGGGCTAAACTGACTCAAAATAACTCCAAATATAATTTTTGAAATGGATTTTAACATGAGGGTGAAACAAGGACTTATACAAATCAAATGAAAAGACACAAACAATTTTCAAGGACTAAAATGAATTTGAATGCAGGAAATGACTAAAATACCCTTTTTCATGAACTTTTGCAAATAACATTGAAATAAAATGCAGAGAAAGATGCTATTGATCAGAGACAAATCAAGTGACTTGAAATGCAAGAAAAGAAGAATTAAGCTAGTATTTTTAGGTCCAAAATTAGGGTATAACATTCCCTAACTCGGTTCTACCCCAAATAGTGCAAGCCATAACCCTCTGAAGGTACCTAAGCACGGGGTTGTGAATGTTACTAGCTTTGTTGGATCTTGTGACAAATTCCCTACGGCCGATGATACGTTCCCAAAAGACAGCGGGTTGATAGTCAACCGGATTTAAACTTTGATCCCAAAAATCATGGATATACCCCTCATTTGCAAAGCCTAATGCATCACAAAAGTGCTGAAGAGACATATCATAATCAGTATTCATTAGCTGGAAAACAACTCTATGGTTAGGGTTATCAAAATTCAACCTATCCTTAGTTAAAACAATAAAACTTAGAAACTCATAGGTGAAATTCTCGTAACCTCTCATAGGTCTTAGCATATCAATCCAACCTAGGTTTATAAACATCATCTCTAATGCCTAGGACATTCAAACTATGAGAATCAGGATATCTAGAAGGATGCAATGGTTTAGAGATTAGAATTTTATACCTATCCCTTTGCCTGTTATCTTTGAATTTGATTCCATGATTCTTTTCTTGTGTTTGCCTCTTTGATGGAGGTCCTTCTGAAGAGCTTGCTGGTTCTTTTCCACTTCTTCTTGAAGCCATTGACCTTGACCTTGGTTTGACTTTGTGTTTTGGTGAAGATTAGGGTTTGGAAAGAGTTTTTGTGGAAAAGGTTGGTTTAGGTTTGGGGTTGATGTTTTAGTAAGGTTTATAAGTTTAGGTGTGGAGATTGGTTAAGAATTTGTGGTTTTTAGGTTAAGGTAAAGGGAATAAGGATTTGGTGAATTATGGGTTTGGGTGGATGAAAGTTGTTTTTGATTGTTGGATTTTGTGTAGAATGATGTTTTGAATTGATTTGGGGAAGAAATTGATTGAATTGGTGAAGATTGGATGGAGATATGAAGGTTTGAAGGTTGTTGGTTATGGAGGTTTTAGAGAGAAGTTTGAAGGTAGAAAGATACTTGTGTTTGAGAATGAGGGTTGAAGATGAAAAATTTTGTGGTTATAGGGTGCAAGATATCGGGCACGGCCGTGCCACCTATTGGCACGGGCCGTGCCAATCTTCTGTTGTTTTTGGCCTTTTGGTGTGTTAAGTCTGGCACGGCCGTGCCAAGTGGGAGCATGGGCCGTGCCAACCTTCTGGACATAGGGGGCTTCAAAATTTTCAATTTTCTCGAATCAAACTTGGAGAGTTACCTATAAAACAACTTAAAACAACGGAAAACAAACAAAACAAAAGCAATTAAATGCGTGGGTTGCCTCCCATGAAGCGCTCTTTTAGGGTCATTAGTTTGACGGTTAGAAAGAGTCCTTAGAATGGATCAAAGAGATCATATTGTGTAGATGACACTATGAAGCGTTCTTTTACATCATGACCTTTAAGCAATGCACAAGAGTAAAGATCTTTCATAACATTTTCCAACTCAAATCCTACCATTTTATCACTCACTTGAAAGACAATCCTACCATTTTTAACATCAACAAGAGCTCCCGCAGTCGCGATGAAAGGTCTTCCTAGGATTATAGGGATGTCATCGTCCTCTTCAATGTCAACTACCACAAAATCAGCCGGGATGTATATCCCTTCTATCTTAACAGGTATGTCTTCAACAAAACCGACTAGATTTATAGTAGAACGATCAGCTAATGTCAAGACCAACTCGGTAGGTTTCAACTCTCCTATCCCCATCCTCTTGAAGAGGGACAAAGGTAGCAAACTAACACTAGCTCCTAAGTCGCACAAGGCTTTGTTAACGGTCTCACTCCCAATCATACAAGGTATGGAAAAACTACCTGGATCTCTAAGCTTAGGGGGTGTCTTCTGAATGATCGCACTACTTTCCCGAGCCAAAGCTATTGTTTCATGATTCTCTATAGTCTTTTTCTTTGAAAAAATTTTCTTTAAAAACTTAGCATGTAGAGGCATCTGAGACAAATCTTCCGCAAAGGGAATTTTAATGCAAATTTTCTTAGGTACGTTAACAAACTTATTAAATTTACCCTCCAAGTTGAGATTAACAAGTTTTAAAGGGGAAGGGGCTTTGGTCTAATCAAGCGGTTTCTTATTTTCTATCACCGTTTTATCACCTAAAAGCTTGACACTCTCTTTCTCAATGTTTTTAACCTTAGCAATAGTTTCTCCTAACTTACTACCCCCAAAAGAAATAGCATTAACATGGGCTTTGGGATTGGCCTCGGTTTGACTAGGAAAGATTCTCGGTGTTTGAGAAAGGGTAGCCACCTGTTGGGCTATTTGGGAAATTTGGGTTTCAAGCATTTTAGAATGAGTAGAAATAGAATCAACTTTGGTATTGAGTTTGGAAAGAGAATCAGTCAGAAATCCAGTTTGGTTTTTGAGTTCTTAAAGCTGTTTAGATTGATTTGCAATAGTATTCTCTATTAAAATTTCCAAATTTGATTTCTAAGCGACTCTCTGATTGATTGCATAGCCAGGTGGTGCTACTTGTCCATAGGGATTTTGAGGGTTTTTATAAAAGTTTTGGTTTTGCCCCATCCTTTGGTTGTATTGAGCATAGTTCATTTGCTCAACACCATTGATAACACTACCCAGTTGGCAATCAACACCGATATGACCAGATGTACCGCAAATTTCACAAGAAGGAGATGCAGAAGAAGAAGTGATGGCACTAACATTTAGTTTTTCAAATTTTTGAGTTAGTGCATCAATCTTAGCAGCAAGGTGATCATAGTTAGAGACTTCGTACATACCTGCCTCCTTTTTGGAGGGTGAAGAATTGGCGATGGCTCTCTCGTCGGTCCACTTGTAATGATTTTGAGCCATATCTTCAATCAAGGCATATGCTTTCGTGTAGTTCTTGTTCATTAGAGCTCCACCTGCAGCTGCATCAACAGACATCTTAGTGGTATAAGTCAAGCCATTATAAAAAGTGTGGACTATGAGCCACTTCTCTAAATCGTGGTGGGGACAAGGTCTAAGCATTTTCTTGAAACGCTCTCACGAATAGTAAAGAGACTCCCCATCGTTTTGAGTAAATTGATAAAGCTTTGCCCTTAGTCGAGCGATTTTAGATGGGGCAAAGAAGCTGGCGAGGAATTCTCGCCTCATTTGATCCCATGAAGTAATAGAACCGACTTCAAGGAAATGGAACCAAGCGCTAGCTCTATCCCTTAAGGAAAGGGGAAAGAGATGAAGTTTTACGGCTTCTTGGTTCTCTTTTATGGTTCCACTGATTCTTAGAAAAACAGAGATGTGAAGATTGGGATCCTCGGTGGGGGATCCCGAAAACTGATTTTGCTGCACCAAGTTAAGAAGAGCAGGCTTGATTTCAAAGTTGTCATCCTCAACCGTTGGGTACACAACAATAGCTTGTGGCTCAGCCATAGACGGCGTTGCATACTCTTTGAGAGTGCGATCAGCCATGGCGGTATTATTTTGTGCGTCTCTCTTTCTTTTATGAAAAACACTTTCGATCTCGGGAATGAAATCATCAAGACTTTTAGTTCTTCGCATAAAAAAATTGAGAACCCAAGAAGTTAACGGTAACAAAAAGAAAAAGGAAAGAAAAAAAAAAAAGAAAAGAGTTCTAATCACAAAGAAAAAGTTAATCAAATTAGTTAACTCCCCGGCAACGGCACCAAAAACTTGATAGGACAAACCGCAAGTGCACGGTCTATCGAAGTAGTAATAAAAGAGAGTATCGTTCCGACAGGGAGTTGTTCAATTTAATTAACTTTTAGAGGATGATTAGAAGAAATAAAGATTATAAAGTAGAGGGTTTCAGTTGGTTGAACAGAAATACAATAATAAAAAGAGAGCCTTGGGATTATTGGTTCATCGTAATGACAAATCCTTCACAAACAAACCCTTAAACTTATAATTTTACGTTAGTCCTAATTTCTAAAGACAAATTTCTCTTTAGTGTATCAAAGCTTCTCTCGAAGTCAATGAGTGTGTTCCTCCAACAACCACACCTATTCTCATGGGTGATTATTGCCTTTGGAATCCTTGAAGCTCGAAACTTTATATGTCTCAAGGTTTGCTAGACTATTCTCATGTTTTGCAATCCTTGTCTAAATTCACTTGTTCGAATATCAAAGCTCCGCGTTCGCTTTATAAATTGATATTTGAGATGATGAATTAACAATTATCAAACCCTCCGCGTTCGCTTCCACAGTTTGATAATGATTAATTCATGTTAAAACGGTGAATTTAGATTAGAAATTAGGGTTACATAGAATTAAGGTTTAAGGCTTGGTTTAATTCGGATTACGTCATTAGACTTATCCAACAATCCCAAGAAAAAGAAGTCTACTCACTCATGCTCATCGTAGACATAGAGAAGAAGAGAGAGAGCATAAAATAAATAACAAGAAAGTAAAGAAATAAAAAGAAGAAAGACAATTGTCACTTATTGAATTCCAAGAAATAAAGATGATTGTTTGTGATGGGAAGCTACTCTATTTATAGTTTACATTCGACTTAAAATCTAAGCAACTACATGGGCTTTTTGGTAAAACTAAAACAGAGTAGCTTAAGTCCTAAGCAAAAGCAGCAAAAGGGCTTCTGGGAGGTGGCACGGCCGTGCCAAGTTTCTGACTTGGGGGAGACTTATTTTTGTCTCCGAATCTACGTATTTTAGCTCCAAATCAGCTCCAGACTACTTTCTTTTTCTCCAAGACTCAATCCATCAAATATTCGTTCCTGAAATATAATAATATGCAATTGAAGTAAAATAGTTCAAAAAGGAAATAATATTGAAATAAAATAAACTTAAATCTATTCAAAACGAAACCAAATATTATAATAAAACTGACTAATTATTGACTCATCAGATATCACGAGAGCCAGTACTCTGAATCTTGCTAGGATGTTCCTTTTGAAGAATTGAAGAATGTTTTTAGCTTTGATTTTTGCTAATGGCTCGGCTTCGATCCATTTAGTTGAGTAGTCGATTTCTATGACCAGATACTTGAGTTGACCGGCGGCTTTAGGGTCCGAGAAGGTCAATGCCCGACAATGCAAAAGGCCAAGGAGAGACCAGAGATGTCAGTTATGCAGGAGGTGCTATGTGCATGTCTCCGTGCCGTTGGCACTTGTCGCACAGGTTGACATAGTCTTTCGTGTCCTTCAGCATGGTGGGCCAAAAGTATCCTGCCCGTAGGACCGTTTTGGCAAGAGCTTTGGCACTAAGATGTTGTCCGCATATGCCTTCATGGAGGTCGACAAGGACTTCTTGGGTCTCGTTGGGTCCTAGGCACTTGATGAGTGGTGTGATGAAACCCCTTTTGTATAGGATTCCCTCCACTAAAGTGAATGAGCAGGCCCTTCGTTTCAGCTTCCTTCGTTCGCGGGGGTCGGATGGGAGTTCCTCGTTGGCTATATAGCGTGTAATGGGTCCTCTCCAGTTCTCCATCCCAATTATTGCATTGACTTCATTCAGTTGAGCTTTCTGCCTCGGAACGCTGGGTTCGATGAGGACTTCTTGGATTGCAGGTGCTAGCGAGTTTTGAAAGAATATCTTCTCGTGCATTCTGTTCGCGGGGAACATGAATCACTTCCACAATTTTGAATTCTTTCATCTTCTCGGTCACTAGCTGGACGTATTGTTGCAGATGCCCTTCTCGGACTTGGTAATCGACATTCACTTGCGAAGCCACTAACTGAGAATCGGTAAATATTTTCACTTTTCTGGCTCCTAGATCATGGGCGATTCGTTGGCCGACTAAGAAGGCTTCGTACTCTGCAGTATTGTTAGTTAAAGGAAAAGATAAACCCATGGAGATTTCGACTACGATACCTTCGATGTTTTCTATGATCATCCCGGCTCCGCTTCCTTTGGAATTGGATGATCCGTCTACAAAGATGGTCCATTCTTCTGTGCTTCCTTCCACGGGAAAGGTCATCTCGGTAAGGAAATCAGCGAACACTTGCTCATTCAATGCCTTTCTGGATTCGTAGTGTATGTCGAACTCAGATAGTTCGAGTGACCACTTCATCATCAGTCCGGCGACGTCAGGACGACCCAAAATTTGTCTAATGGGTTGGTCCGTTCGGACTATCACTGTGTGAGCTAAGAATTACAGCCTCAATCTTCGTGCCGCTGTGAGGAGAGCGAGGGCAACCTTTTCCATTTTTTGATACCTTGTCTCTAGCCCGAGCAAAGCTTTGCTGGTGAAGTAGACGGGTTTCTGACCTTCCGTTGTTTCTCTGACTAGAACAACGCTGACCGCGTCGGAGGAAACAGAAAGGTAGAGGTACAGTACTTCACCTTGATCGGGTCTCGAGAGGACTGGAGGTGCGGAGAGGGTCTCCTTTAGATGTTTTAAAGCAGTTTCGCACTCCTCGGTCCATTCAAACTTTGTTTCCTTTCTCAATAGTTTGAAGAAAGGGAGAGCATGTTGAGCGGACTTAGCCACGAATCTTTAGAGAGCAGTAAGCGTGCCGTTGAGCGTTTGGATGCACTTTTTAGAGTTGGGAGTAGGGAGTTCCGTAAATGCGCGACATTTATCTGGATTCGCCTCAATTCCTCCTTCTGTTAAGTAGAAGCCGAGGAACTTACCCGCCTGAACTCCGAAAGTGAATTTTTCTGGGTTGAGCCGCATGTCGTAATTCCTGGTTTGCTCGAACACTCTCTTGAGATGGGCGACATGATCAATCTCTTGTCAGGATTTGACGATCATGCCGTCCATGTAAACCTCAAGAATGTCACCCTGAAGTTCCTTGTCATAGACTTTGTTCATCATCCATTGATAAGTAGCCCCTGCGTTTGTAGTCCGAAGGGCATTACGTTGTAGTAATAGTTCCCTGATTCGGTCATGAAAGCTGTTTTCTGTTTATCTTCTTCGGCCATTGGAATCTGGTATAACCAGAATAGGCATCCATGAAGCATAAAAGTTTATCGCCGGAGGAATATCAACGAGTTTATCTATGTTAGGAAGAGGATATGCGTCTTTAGGGCAGGCCCTATTAAGATCGGTATAATCAACACACATACGCCATTTTCCATTAGATTTTTTGACAAGTACAACAATGGAGAGCCATGTAGTGTATTTGGCCTCAGAAATAAAATTTGCCTCTAGGAGGTCTTTTACAGCTTTTTCTGTAGCCTCTGACTTTTCAGGAGACTGCTTTATACGTCGTTGGGCTACAACGCTAACACCAGGGTCGACCGCCAGCTGGTGGCAGGCGACGCTCAGATCGATTCCGGGCATGTCAGCTGCACTCCAAGTGAATAGGTCATCGTTTTCCCATGAGCAGGCGACGAGTTATGTTCTGACAAGTTCAAGAAGATCCTTGCCGATCTTGAAGTTCTTCGATGGGTCGTTTCCGAAAGGAACCAACTCTAATTCTCCATCAGGAAGAGGTCTAAGAAGTTTCGGTTAAGCAGATCCTTCTTTTCCCTTTTCTGTTCTTTGAGGTCCTCCTTGGAGAATCTGGGGTCGAGCTCGACCAGATTTGCGTCTAGAGTATTCGCAGAAGCTTGTCGTCAGCAGTTTTCCTGGATTGGGAAACCGAGTTCTGGGGTTTGTTAGCCTGAAGGAAACATCTCTTTACAGCTTCGATGTCTCCGTTCAGGGAGGCGATGATGCCATCCTTTGCATGGTACTTCAACTTCAGGTGAGCGGTTGAACATGCAACGCCCAGCTGGGCAAGTCCGGTTCTTCCTATAACGCATCTATAGAGAGGGACAGTCGGTCACCAGGAATGGGATCTTGATTGTCTTCTTGGCCTCCTTTTCACCGTAGGTGACCAGCAGCTCCACGTAGCCCCAAGGATGCGTTGATGAACCGTTGAAGTCGTAAAGTTCATTTCCAACGTAGGGAGAAAGGTTCTTATCCGTCAGCTGGAGGGTTTTGAGCAGGCTGGTGTACATGATGTCACACGAGGCCCCTGTGTCAATTAGGACTCAGCGGACATCGACGTTGGCCATCGATGCTCGTACGAGCAAAGGGATGGCTGAGTTTGAGGCCCCACCAGGCAGTTCAGAGTCGTAGAACGCCAAAGGTGGTATTCCCCTGATGTTAGAATCGGAAGGGACCAACAAATTGACGCTCATGAGCTCTTTGAATTTCCTTTTCATGCTTCCCATGGAGATTTTCAGCGTTTCTCCCGTGATGACATTGGCGGAGGGAAATTGCTCCTAGGTACATGAAAATGGTACGATTTCCACGTTGTCAGGGAAATTGCCCAAATGTTCTACGGACATAACAACTACCTTGCCCGCTTCAGAGCCATCAACAATGAGCTCGACTGTCTTTCTTTCCGACTCGGGGTTCTTAACGAACTATTTTGAGCCATCCTCGTTGGATGAGGGGTTCAATAGCATCCTTCAGGTGGATGCAATCGTCAGTTATGTGTCCATGACACTTATGGAATCGACAATATTTTGTTTTGTCGACCCCTTCCTCTCCTGCGAAGGAGCCTTTGGTGGCTTGACGCCAGCTTCCGTTAGATCGGCTACCGCGATCTCGGTGAGGATTTTTTCTTTGGACATGGCCAAGGGTGTGTACTCGGTATATCGGCCGCTAGGGACTTTTTCTTCACGAGCTATTTTGCCTTCCCTCTTTTTGGAGGATTCAACGGCAGGATCCTCCTTCTTGGATTTCTTGGTGAACTCGTCACAGAGGTCCCTCGATGAGTCGATGGAGTTTCTCCGTAAGTTCTTGAACCAGGTTACGACCCCTCGTCGTAAGGTAGTGACGAAGAGCTTACATTTCACGGCACCTTGCACCGATCGATAAGTAAGAACTGCCTCGATGTTCTCGATGTGCTAGTCTAGATCTGTTGTTCCGTCGTACGAGTCCATATGAGGAGGCTTCTCCAATCCACAAGGGATAGGAGCTTCCCGCATGCGCCGTGTGAACAGACCGTAAACTTTACGGTCATTCTGGGCATCGCGGCTATCCTCGGAATTAGAAGGGGACCAAGAACGCCTGTTGCGTCTTGGCGGTGATCTCCTTGGAGGGGATCCCCTTGGAGGGTATCGTCTGGGTGATCTCCTTCTAGTTGACCTCCTGGTGTAGCTAGGAGATCTGATGCTGGCTAAGTGGCGAGGAGATCTGGAACGTGAATGGCGAGGGCTCCTTCCTCTTCTGTTATGAATTGGGAAAGGAATTCGTTTAGGTTGGACGAGGGGGCGCGCTTGTTCCAACTCCATCAAGGGTCGGTTCTGCTCCTCGATTAGTGACGTCTGTTGCTGAACCATACGGAGCAGGTTGTTGACAAGGGCACTATGTGGTGTGGCATCTTTTTGTGTCTCTGTAGGTCATGGAGGACCCTGCAGAGGTCTTTCTTGGAGAGGAACTATTCGTATGGGTTCTCCTCTGGGTGTACCCACAATAGAAGGTGAAGACGTTATACAAACGCGTTGAGGTATACGAACTTCACTTCATAGCTGTGAGTTGGCACCGTTGACAGCCATGGCAACTTTTTGGGAAAGCTTTGGCTTTTAGCAAGGGTAAAAACGGGGAGAGCTTGTATTTCCCACAGACGGTGCCACGGATCGTACCTGATCAGAAGGTGACTGCCGGTGCTTTAAATGCGGTGGTTTGAGTGGTGGTGGAATGCATCAAGAATGCTTCTTGGAATGGCAGGGGGGTGTGTACCTGCAGACACTCTGACGCTCAAGTCAGTAGAGATCAGAGAGTGAGGTTAAGAGGGGGAAGAAGATTCTACCTTGGGGACTGCTATGAGTCCCCTATATATAGAGGTGGAGGGCTGCAGAGCCGTTGTAATGGCACACCAGGTTCTGGCGGTTACAAAATCATGGGAAGTGTAACCGCTAGAGAGATTATTGCGGGAACGTGCAAAGTGACGCTGGAGCTCGTTTGAACCGGTCCCGCTTGCTCCGTGTACCTCCCTCGCGAGGAAGGGGTGTATTGCAAATAATATTGCTAGATGTGGTATTTGGGCTTTGGTTTGTGTTGGGCCTAAGTAGATGGGCCAAAACTCCTTTTGGCCGGTCCATAACAGTTCTCAAACTTAGGATCCTTGTTAGTTGTGCCTAACACAAGCCAATTAAAGAAATGAATGAGAACCATTAAAACTTGAACAAATTTTTTTTAACAACATGGAAGCTGCACCATTGGTTTTTAGCCTGGTTGATAGTTATTTTGAACTATGATTGTCAATGAAAGACAGTGTGAATTTTTGTGTAGTAATTTAGGTTCAAGCGATTATATTATTTATGATAGTGTGTGTTAGTTTTTTTGAGCTATGACAGTGACGACAATGAAATCAAATGTATCATTTTTTATAAAGATGGAAATTATTGGTGTTGGTTGAATATATATATATATATATATATATATATATATATATATATATATATATATATATATATATATATATATATGGTTTTTGCTAGAAAACACCCATGAAATTGTATTTTAGCAATCCACACCTCAATGTGTGATTATTAACTTTTTAGTTATAACTTGCTTAAAGACACCTTCATAAAGGGTGTCTTCTAGCAAAACCCTATATATATATATATATATATATATATATATATATATATATATATATATATATATATATAACGAATAAATCTCATATCGCTTAGAATTGTAAATGAATAGGTGGAAAAAGACAGGCAATGTTGTTTCTTGAAGTGCATGACAAACAAGATAGTTCCTTCACTTGCTTACTTTCTAGATTAACAACTCTTTTAGGATACAAGTTTGTTTATTGAAGTGCAAGATAAGCAGAACAATGTTTATATATAGACTATATTTCTTCGTTACAAGATGACCAGTCATAAACACTTTAAGTTTATATCTGGCTATTTTCTTTTTCTTCTACTCTCATGTTAAGTGTTGTGAGGGGTAGTTTAAATGTTATTTGGAGTATGTGGGTGTATTGAGGTTGTGAGGTGGTTGAGGGTGGTCTATGTGTCGTAACAATTTTCACATAATGTTATTCTCAAGTTGTCATTAGACAATGATAATGGTTTTTTTCAACACCAAAAAGTATGCATCAATAATAATCCTCTTTTAGCTCAATTAAGGGTCAAAACAGTAAAGTGGTGTAGCTGATGCAATTTTTTTCCCACTTTACAAAAGTTGAGTTGCTATAACAACACATTTTCATGGTTTTGAGTTTTAAACATATCCCAGAATTATCTAAATAACCTAGATTCGTAATTGACCCATCAAACTTGACCTAACAGACCACAAGCCTCTATTTAAGCATGTTTTATAGCTTTATAATCATCATTATATACAAACCCTAGGAGTTCCCTCATTCTCTTCTTCATAGAAAAGCCACCTCATGTCCCACTAACACAAGTGTCTAGCCAAGGTGATTCAGTATTTAAAGAGAACATTATATAAACGATATTTCATCTTTATACAAGATCAGTATACTAATAACCCTTTCAAGGTTTCCTCAACCGTAAGTCATCGATTCTATCATGATACAATGAACCGTCAATATTCTATTAAGGGCTTAGTATCCCTTCATAAGGGCTAACTAACCCTAAGGCGCGCCCAACCTCCTGTACACTCACCACCACCTTCATGGGATTCTAGAAGCATTTATAATACGCGCTCCACCTAAGAAACGTGACTTAGGGCCTAAGTTACTTATAGCTTAAGTCATGAAAATACAATCCCAAAAAGGGCTATGAATACCCACCTTGAGATCATTCTCAAGACATGACGTAAACAGACTAAATCCTAGTTATCAATATTGTACTCATTTCAAGTAAATTTTCCGCCCACCGTGGGTCCTCGGTAAAGCTAACCTAGGCCGCACTCGAAACCCTAAAAATGTTCAGTGATCTCACAAAATGATGGCCGACGATAACCAAACCGATCGTTAGGCTATGTCAATGATGAAACTCCAAATCTAACAGCTGCTACAAAAGAACGAAGCCCTGTAAGCCTTCATGACAACGATCCAACGACATCAACATGAGCTGGATGAACTCCAACACAAGGCGGTTGGCGAGCCTGATCTTTAACCTCTATCGTCCCATCAGGACTTCTAGCATGATTGATGCTATCTCTCCATAACCTACATTGATCCTCAAATGACACCGGCTCTACTACCCTACCCATTTCGTCACACTCCTTGTTCAAAACTTGGACCACAAAGGAGAATAGAGTGAATGGAAGGATACCTAGAAAAAAAAGAAACGAACGTGGCTTGAAAAAGGTTGAGAAAGCACCGAAAATAGCTGACACCACCAGGAAAGGAAATGAGAAGGAAAATGAAGGCAGGAAAAATGATAAAAGGGAGAAATGACCCTTTTTATATGGGTACAAACATAGAAAACCGCCTCAAGAAACCCAACATCCTCAACCTTGATTGGGGCACATGTCAGAGTTGAACTGTGATCGTACGAGGTTCAGTCACGATAGCAAAAATGGAAAGTCGCCAATCATGGACCTTTGGATCAAAACAGGCGACCTTATGGAGCTCGTCTGAGCTAAATACAAACCACATCTCCATGTCCTAAGACTCGTGTTTGGGGGGTTGTGGACCGTTAACCTAGACACAAACTGTAACGCCCCACTTTATTTTAAAATTTATTATTATTATTATTATTATTATTATTATTATTATTATTATTATTATTATTATTATTATTATTATTATTATTATTATTATTATTATTATTATTATTATATTGAGTGTAGTGAGTAAGTGAATGGATTGATATTATTGTTGTTGCCTTGTTGTTATGTTGTGAGTCGTGGTGAGAAATGATTAGAGTAATAATGTTGAGTGAGAGGTGGCTTAACGAATTAAATGAGGCGAACGGAGAAAACTCAAAACAAAGAAAAATATAGATAAAAGGTGACAGGTGTGCAAAAAGTAAGATTTAAATAAGTGGGGGAAGGAAAGAGCAAAAGAATAGTAACTAGCACTAGAAGAGTTTAAGAAGAAGGTTGGCCCGAATATATATAGTACATTAGGAAAATAGATTGGTCAGTTTCTTTTTGGCTGAACGTGAAAGGAGAAAAGAGAGAAGCAGAGAAGAAAACAGAACCCTAGTTGCAAACAAGTCAAACCGGAGGTTTCAACCAACGAATTCAAGGTAAGGGGGAAGAATCTCTTCATCTCTAGGGTTTAATATTCTGTTGTGGGGTTGTAAAGAGTATGAGTGTTATTATGAGGGTGATGAGGATATGGTTGGGGTTAATTAGTTCTTGAGTTATGATTATAGTTATGAGGAAGAGTCCCACTGAAAACTATGATGAATGAATGTAAAAAAAAAATTGTTGTTAAAAGGGTGATATTAAGGGAACTTAGTTTGAGATTAGGGTTAAGAACATGACTCTGAACGAGTGTAAAATTGGATAAGTTAATAGTGAATTAATGCACAAAATTGGATAAGTTAATAGTGAATTAATGCACAAACAGTAGGGTAAACCTAGAGTGTTAGTCAGGGACAATTGGGGTGTGTTGGGATTGAGTTAAGAGGTTTAGAAGTGATTAATAGGAAGAAAATGCATTTTTGGACTGATTTTGACCGAGTTTCTGTCAGCCAAGGTCGGGTCCCGATTTAGGAAATCGGCCACCGACTCTGGCTCAAAATTTGAGTGTTTTAACTCTGCAAAAATCGGGCCCCGATTTTAAAAATCGGCCCCCGATTTTTGTCAGCCCAACTTAACAAATAAAAACTGTATTTTTTAACCATTTTCCGTTTTGAACTGGGTTTCGATGTAAACATGAAAGTTGTAGGTATGTATGTTAGCTTTCCAATGGCTTTGGTCCCACCTCCATAAGACGTCCACAACGTAAGTTATGATCAAAACACTACATAGGGGTCAGCAGGGTTAAGCTCTTTTCTCAGGTTTAGGGAAATCAAATTTTCTACCACTTTCTGTTTTGAATTAGGTTTAGGTATCTTCATGAAAGTTGTAGATATGGGTATTAACTTTCTTTTAGCTTTGGTTTGACCTCATTCAGATATATTGGTGACGTTCATTTTATAATGATGATGAGGGTGATGTTACTAACTATATTGATGATGAGAAAATGCATGTCTATTTTATATTGATGATGATAACGATGATGTCTAATTTATCTATGATGATAATGAGAGTGGTGATGATGTTTTGTGTGCTTGCATTAGAGTCGTGCATTTTAGGGGAAATCTTGCATTAGTATGTGGATTATGTGATGAGTGTATACTTGTAATACTTGTTTATTTTATTTTTATGCGTCCATGTAGAGTCTAGAGCATGATGTCTTGCATTGTTATGTAGTGAAAGTCCGGTAACATATCTCTGGCAAATTATGCAGTGAAAGTCCAGTAACATACCTCTGGCAAATTATGCAGTGAAAGTCCAGTAATATACCTCTGGCAAAATATGCAGTGAAAGTCCAGTAGCATAACTCTGGCAAAATGACGAGTAGGTGTGGTACCACATTCATATAGGTCGATAGGAGAGTCCATATGCATGTATATGATGATGTTTTTGCTTGGTGGTATTAAGCGTGAAAATGATGTGCTGTTGTGATATGTGAAAAGAAAAGATTATACATAATAACAGTTGAGGGTGAAGATATGGTGGAAATTATATTATTTGGATATTTATTTAATATGCATGTTTTGCCCTATTATTATGTTGTGGCAGGATTTCTCACCCCTTATTTCTGTTGTGTTTGTTTTCCTTTATGGTGACTATACCGTGAGTATAGACACCCAGGTTGACGAAGAGTAGCTTTGGGACATTTAGAAGGTGGAGAAGAGAGATGCTCCAGCACCAACTTCTTTTCTTTTAGTAGTTGAAAATAAAAATGTAGACGTTGCGTGCTCTGATTCCTATAACACTAGGGTTGGGGAAACGACTATATGTCCTGAATTGCAAAATTTGAATTACTTATGTGAACCTTGTTTCTTTTGTTTATGAATATCGAAGGACAAGTATGAGATTTATTATTATTATGAATCGTATTGACAACTTATTCTATGAAGGTGCAATTTCGTTTTTAAGGATGCATTGTGTATGATTACTTAGTGTTAATGCGTTCGAGTTATGTAACATCCTTACTAATAAAAATATAATCATTCTTATTATTAATATTTATAATATTCGCACGGGAAATAGGGTGTTACACAAACCACTACTCCTTGTCCCAAGACTCATGTTTAGGGGTTGTGGACCGTTAATCTAGAGTAAGTTATGATGTTACATGTCCTTGTTATCATAGCTTTTGTTGGAATTGTGGTGAAGAAGCTCGCAGACCTATTGATTGTGAAACTGTTGCTAAATAGATGAAGAAGATAAGTTCTGAATTTAAAGTTCACTACTAGTGTTCGGATTATTGCTAACACAAAAAGATGTCCTAAATGTAAGACACCCATCGAAAAAACAATGGGTGTAATCATATGTCATGCAAATGCAGGCTCCAATTTTGATGGTTATGTCAAGGAGATTTCTCTGTTTGTTGTGATGGTGTCAATTGCGCGCAAGTTCAGGAATTTCAAGAGTTATTTAGAGATTTTTTTTTTTTTTTTGACAAAAGAGTTATTTAGAGATGAAATGCAAAGAAACCATGCAAAAAATAATTTGGATAGGTACACTTACTACCATCAAGGTTGGACTAACAATGAAATTTCAAGAAAAAAGTCGGGAACTTATTTTGGTAATTTCATAGTAAAGGATGTATTGAAACATATAGTTGAATGTAGAAAAATATTCTCAAATGGAGTAATGTATATGGATACTATCTTCCCGAGGATGAAAATGCTAAGATTGAGTTTTTTTTTTTTTTTTTATCACATCCAATCCAAGGCATAGCTCAAGTTGTTTTGGACAAATTTCGAAAAATTCCATCACATGTTCTATACTATCTTCCTGTGATTATTTTGGACAAATTTGGTACGAAATTTATAATTGGCTCGGTGTGGTTTCGGCTTCACCAGCTCGAGTAAATGATCACTTGCTTCTTTTTCGATCATTATGTGGCTTCTCAAAAAATATTTGTTCTGCTTTTTACTTAATTTTATTTTCTTGCATTTGGATTATTTGATGTGACAGGAATGCTAGAGTTTTTCAACAAAAGGGGATTCAATCATTCAACTTATAGATAAAGTTAAGCTTCAATCATTCTGGTGGTTGAAGACAAATCATCCTAATTTTGCTTTTAATTATCACATGTGGTGGCTTAATCCCCTTTTATGTTTGAGAGTTATCACTTAATTTATTTTAGCTCCTGTATTTTAATTTTTTCCATTGTTAACCTGATGTAAGTGTAACAAACATTTCTTCTACCTTAGTTCTTCTTTGGCACACCTTATGCTTGAGAGACTAAATTTTGGTTAATATATTTTATTTTAGCTTCTTAAAAAAAACTCTTAATGTTTGATTTAGTGGTAAAAATATAAGCATTGAACTTGAAAATCCTAGATTTATTAGACTAAGTCAGGATTACCTCATTCTATATTTTTAGGATAAAAAAATGATCCAATAATGGCAGAATAAATTAATTAGAATGGAGACAAAAACATTGTTTCTTTTTTTATGACACATCATCTTCATAATGATTAACGTTAAATGTCCAAACCAAAATCCGAAATTAAACAACCCCACGCACAAATGAATATATCTCTTTTATATGAAATAATTATTTTTTTAGATTTAATTAAGTTGTTTTTACAAAAGATTTTTTTTATGGTAAGAAATTTCTCTTACTAAGTACGTGTAGAATTTTGAAGTTGTCTTTTTTGGGTGAACGTAGAATTTTTGAATATTTTTTTTATTTTCAAATGTTTTTCAATTTTTGTAATAAAAAATGTTTTTCAATTCGATATTATTGATCCATGGTTTATAAGGCTCTCACGTGGAAGACACAGAAATGATACGTCACATATACTATCATTTTTTAGCATAATAACCAACACCACACTTTTTTGCTATAAAAACAACAATACAATTACTTAAACTCAACTACTACCTCCATTCTCGACCTTGGTTACAAATTTTCAATGATCAAAATAGTCCTTGTTTCCCCCAAATGGCCAATCCTAATTTCAAATTTACCTAACCCCTTTTGCATTGTTTATTAGTGCCACACGTAAGATGCCCACATGATCCTTACCCATACCAACATTTGGGTATACTCAACCTTAAATGCTTAAATCATTCGCCAAAGAAAAAGACCCCCATATGTTAACTTCAAATTCTTAAGATAATTTGTATTATATTAGTTTAGATAATGTGTTCACCAAAAAACAAATATTAGGTAATATAATTTTTCAAGAAAATAATCAATTTGAGTGAAAGAAAAAATAAATTTTATAATGATTTTTATTGTTTAAAAAACAAATTTGATTTTCTTTTTGGTTTTTCATATATTTACACTACTACAGATAATCATATTCGAGTTGTGTTAAAAAATAATGTTGGTTCATGTCTCAAATTGAACATCAATTTCTTTATTAGTTGTTGAAATTAAATGTAGTAGTAAAATAATTAAGTATAACGTTTAACTTCTTCGTTATGCAAGTATAACTCAACTAGAAGTAGCTAGAACGTTGATATGCAAAAGTCTGACTTTAAATTGAAACGTGCAACCAAACACATACTTAGTAAACTTGAAACAAACAACATCTAATTTATGGAAGGTTAAAGATTTGTCATACACGGATGAGTAATTTTATGTGGAAAAGCCATAATCAACTTTGTACAATGTTCGTGTATTCATCCTATACAAGAAAGAACCTAACTTGAAGTTTTGAGGATGGAATGATTATTTCAAATAAGTGGATTCAGTGTTTGGCGATAATCAAAGTTCATCAGTTACCATATAATGTCGAGTAACCCCAATGTGCAAATTTGGAGCAAGGGAAAACTTACATTTCATTAATGAATTGATTCAAGTGGTAAGAGATTATAGTCCCTGATAACAAGAAATCATATAAGGTTTTTAGCTCCTTTTTTCGAGTCAATTTAGAGTTAATGTAGCATCCTTTTGCATTGATCATTACACGCACAAATTATTTTCTACGGAAACGCCGTAGTCCATCTTGTTCTCTCAGTTCGTGTGGCTGTCGTGTACACGAAAGAATCTAACTTGAAGATTGGAGGCTAATATTGTCATTTCAAATAGGTGGTCCCCACGTTTGGTGAATAACCTGGTCACACAAGTGCCGACGCAGAAAACCCACGCGTACAACTATAGGGCGAGAATTACACGCGCCTTCCATGCCACACGAAACCCACACTCCATTTCCAGCTTTCATGTCGTGTGTTGTTAAAAAATTGTGATTCAGATTGCCAAGGTCAATATGAACCAACCGCTTGGGTTTGATGACCAGCTAATCAATAAATAGGATTTTTTAGTCCCAATAAATATGTTTTTGGTCCCTATAAATATGTCAACTTTTCGTTTTAGTCCCTCTAAAATTTTCCTTCAACTAGTAGTCCCTATAAAATTTTCAATCACTACTTTTGGTCCCTATTTTTAATTTAATTTTTGTATTTTTTTAATAAAATTGTGCAGAAATGTGTAAAATATTCTAAAAAATATTCCCAAAGAAAATTAGAATTTTTTAACAAAACACAAATTAAATATGAATTTTTAACCGTAAAAAAATATAAAATTCATATTAAATTCATGTTTTGTTAAAAAATTCTAAAATTTTTTTTTTGAGTGATTCTTATAATATTTTGAATTTTTCTGGAAAATTTTATTAAAAAATATGAGTTTTACATATGAGTTTACTTTAAAAGAGGGACCGAAAGTGAAGATTGAAAATTTTATAGGGACTAAAAGTCGAAGGAAATTTTTAGAGGGACTAAAACGAAAAGTTGACATATTTATAGGGACTAAAAACATATTTAACCCTTTTATTTTTTATGTAATTTTAAAATAAAATCATAAGTGAATGATACTCAACGTGATGTCTTAACTATTTAAGACTTGGTACCTAATAGATAGTTCTTTCGGTCACTATTATAAGCAAAAAAACAACTTTTTAGATTCATTTGATAAATGATGTATTTGGTCAATAATATAGACTAAATTTATCATTCATTGAATGAACTTAAAAAGTTAATTTTTGCTTATAATAGTGACCGAATGAAGTATTATCTTAGGGAGAATTTTTTTGGGAGTTTTATAAGACCGAGAGTCCCACTTAAGCATCTGATCCTTAAGTGAACCTCAAAATACTTTTCATTAAATTAATCATTTTGTAATTTTTGTTTGACATGCTTTGTTTATTAGTGGGATCTATTTAAAACTTTTGTTAAAGATGCTAAATTAAAGTGATTGAGTGTTTGTCAAGTATTCTTATTAATAATTATAAATAAGTAATGTTACATGTGAGACTCATTCAAGTTCTCCAAAATTAAGAGTCACATTATGGATGTTGTTACGAAAGAAAATTAAGATAAAGTTTGGTCCTATAAAAGAAACTCTATTTTGGTGGGGATCTTGTCTCAAATGTTAAGGCCAAAGGCAAGTGAACGGATTAGATTGAGAAAAGAGAGAACAGTGCAATTCAATTTATTTTTGTTGTTATCTATTTGAGGTTAAGGTAGTGAGACGAAAAATTCATGGTAAAAATTTCAAATGGTGGAGAAAATGCCCAAAAATATGGATAGAAAAGATAACTATTCACTTCCGTGACTTTCTTTACTTATTTATTTTTTCTTTAGAATATTCGGAAAAATACTTTGATATTCTAAAGTTTTGTTGAGTACATAACTAACATTCAGTCATTTAATATGTCATATTTTTAGAAAAATTCTTGTTAATACTCTCTCATTCTTAAAATAATTGTCTTTTTAACATTTTTGATTTGTTTTAAAATGATTGTCACTTTCGAATATCAATGCAGAATTTATTATTTTTTTCTATTATTATACTGTTTTTTTCTATTATTATACCGTTATTTATTTAATTTCATCATGTTTAACTACTCAACTAACTATAATCAATAATGGTATTTTAGTAAATGATACTAATTTCATCATGTTTATCCCTAATTTTATCATTAAAATCAACACAATTAATCATTTACTTAAAAATCGTGCCCAATACCTAAACGACTATTATCTTGAGACTCGGTGAATATGAAAAATCAAAGGAAAACAAGAATAGCAATACACCAACGTTTTTATCACTAAACCCACACAATTTTATTGTCTTTATATGAAAATAATACTCAACTATGACATCATTTATTTTATTTTCACACTCGTTCAACATCTCATTTTTTTTTCTACTTTTTGCCTCCTACCAGATCACTAATTATCACATTTATCATATTACTCTTTTAAAGGTGTTGATAAAACATTTTCAATAAAGAAATGATATTTGAACAATCATTTTATGACAACTTTTATAATAACTTTCTTTTTCATACTTATACGATGTTCACATTTTCTCTCTATGTTGATAAAAATTATATGTTTATTTAAGATATGCCGTTTATCTTTCTCCTACTTAAAAGGTCTGCTCCACATTTCATTTAAGCTTTATAAAAAACTTTCATTTAAAATTGATTTCCCAATCATGTATTGTTACATATCTCACGTGTGTTTACCATGTAACACTTTTGAGAAACTCTAATATTTTGATGTAAATATTTGATACCGTATAAGAAACTGATAAGGGTAATGATTGGGAAAAGATCATTCCTCTTTTATAACTTAGAGAATAAGAACCTCCTAAGAATGGAAGATAAGAAAAAGAGAATTAAACTTCATTGATGATTTTAAAAGAGAAAGTACAAGATCTTATATAAAAAATATTATTATAGATTTTTCCTAACAAACTAACGAGTCGTCAATCTTTTAGAATTAATGAGAGTCACTCCACTTTTGATGAAAATCCTTTTGGATCTTTCTAACTTATTGGACTCAATATTCGATCCCAATTCATTGCAGTCCATATCCTTACTCATATCAGAAACTATAAAAATACATCGCATTAAGTGTTGATTTGATTTGATTGAAATATATAGAGAAACTTAATATAAAAAGCATTGCATAAAAATATATACGATGCCTAGCATTTTTTATATGTCAAAAGAACTTTTATGTTTTGAAAATATGTAATATCAATGATTTTAAGATACACTGTGATCCCTACCAATATTTTTTTTTGACGCAATCCCTATCAATTATTAGAAATATATATTATGGTCCTCGCACTAATTTTAAATCATAGTCTCTTATTTTTCTTCTTCTCCCTACCTTCATTGAAGAACCTCAATGAGTGTTTTTTTTTTTTTGACAAACCTCAATGAGTGTTGTTGTCTCCTCCATATGTATAAACTAAATGAAAAAGTAGGGTCACACTTATCTTTGTCTACGTGTGTTATCTATTATTTAGATTTTAGACTTTAGATATTTCTCTCCCTTAAGTGTAGAAAATTTTATGAGATTGAAGGATGATGGGAGATGTTTAGGATCTTGATACAAAGCATTGTATACTTCATAATTCCCATGCCTAAGGAGATAGTCGAGTTTTGTTTTGTAGGACTAGAAACAAAATTCTGAATATATATCGTGAGTATACATTTAATTAACCCAAAATTCAATATTTATTCAACACAATGGTTTATGAAAAACTTGTAAGGTGCTAGATCAGCAAGAAGTACATTTTCTAATATTGCTTATGTTGTTTACAAAATTACTAGCTGAGGTATAAAGTGAGTTTGACTATTTGATACAGTGTTTGCAAAATAAATTGACAAAAAAAAAATGTTATATACTACTTACTCAGAAAAATGTTGTTCTATACAAAGACCTAGAAGTAGGTTGGTCCAAAATTGAAGATCTAACATAACCCAAATGTTAAGGGTTCGATCAAAATTATATTTTGACGTGTTGCAAAATTTAAGGACCTAACATAACACAATATATTGACTGGTAAACAAAAACAAACGACAACATGAATGACGGTTAGGTCAAAATTATATTTTTTAAATTTTTGTTCTAGATCACACTATATAATTATTTTGTTAACTATTTTTAGGTATAAATGACGGGTTCATTTATATATCGTCAGTGTATTCTCAACTCGTCGATCAATGATAAACATCAAATTGTACAAACTATTCATGTTGTGTCGTCTTAAAGGTCAAACTGTCCAAGTTAGAGCTTTAAGCCTTGAAATTTTAAGTTAAAAGTAGACCTCAAAAGGTTAAATTTAATTATAAGTATACAACATGATAATTCAATAATGAATGTTTACTTAGTCAAGCTAATAAAGGTGAAGATCGTGCTTTAGACTTTTAAACTTGTTGGATCAACTCTATATCAATGAAGAATGTTATAAACTCACGTTGTTTGACGGTTATCATAAGATCATTTGGTTGAAAATCCGATCTTCGCATCAAAAACAAGTTGCTTTGTTTAAACGAATCTATACAAGTTCTCGTAGCTCAGTTGATTGGGACAATGTATAAAATATGTAACGTTCGAGGTTCAAACCCCGGCTACTAAAAAAATCTATACAAGGTAAGTTAGGATCCAATTGGTGGTGTAAAGCATCATTTACACACGCACAAATTATTTTCGGCGGAAAAACCGCAGTCTATCTTGTTCTCAGTTTGTGTGTTAGGTTGTGTACAAAGAATCTAACTTGAAGTTTCGAGGGTAATATGGTCATTTAGATCAAGTGGGTCCCATGTTTCATATTACGCGCCCTACCACCACCCACACGAAACGAAACCCACACTTCATTTCCAGCTTTCATGTTGCGTGTAATTAAAAAACAAGAAATTGTTTTGTTGGCAAGATCAATATAGGTTTTTTTTTACATAATCTTAAAATAAAATCCTAAGTGAATAATACTCAATGTGATCCTAACAAAAAAAAAATGAAGATATAGTTTGGTCCAACACAAGGAAACTCAATTTTAGTCTTTGAAAAAATACATCAAAATAAATAAATCACAATCTCAATACAGCACGGGTCGTGCCCCAAATGTTAAGGAGGGATGAAATGTGAATTAGATTGAAATGAGAGGGAAAAAATTATTCAATTTATTTTTATTGTTCACCGTTTGAGATCAATAAGATTGTGTGACAAAAACTTACCATCAAATACAAATGATAGAGGTGCTGACAAAACAAATGGAATAAGAAAGATAAGTAAATAACTAATACTAATAAATACTCACTCCCTCCCACAATAATTAAGTCATTTGCAATAAAATATTATCCTAAAATAACCGACCCATTTCATTTTTCAATGTAATATTAATACTTTTTTTCAATTATACATTATAATTAATACTACTTTTATCATTCACAATTCAACATCCTCCATTTTGCATTTATGATATGGTGAATGCACCCATACTTGACAAAGACACTCAAATCACCTTTATCTCTATTTCACTTATACATTTTTCTTAATATGTATGAAATGAACAAATAACTCATATACTTTGGGACGGTTCTTTCTAATCGATTAAGCATTCTATTTAATCGATTAAGGCACAAATGTTACCATAAATTCTATTTTTACTCTACTAATTAATTGACCATTCTTTCTAATCTATTAGACCACAATATGGTTTGAAAATAATCAGCATTTCCTTTTATTGATACAGTGGTTTGCATAAACTATTGACAAAAAAAAAAAGTAATATACTTGCTCAGAAAAATCATCTATATAAAGACCAATACATCCCCTGAAAATAAAGACCTAGACATAGGTTGGTCCAAATTTTAGGACCTAACACAACCTAAACGTAGGGGGAGCTAAAACTGGTAACCAAAAACAAACGACAACATGAATGAGAATGATGGTCAGATCAAAATTAAATTTTTAATTTTTTTTCTAGCTCATGCTATTTATTTACTCTTTGCTAAACTTTTTTAAATAGTTTGATAATTAGAAATTCACCATATGAATATATAAGGATTTTTGGGGTTTGACCCGATTCTTGCATATATATTACAACGTCTTTATTAACAACTATGTTTACGGGAACACTCTTTACAAAAAATTTATATTGTCAATCAATCATAAATGTTAAATCGTAAAAACTATTTGATTTTATAACTACATTTAAAACCACACATATCTCACACATATGTATAGTTATGGTTTTTTGATAGTGTAGAATTTTTTATATCACAATTAAACTCTCAAGTGATTAATGTCTTGTGAATTTTTTTTTTTGACAAGAATGTCTTGTGAATTTTAATAAATTCTTTTGAACAATTCAAATGTAGACACACTAGTCTAAAATGCACATGAGAAGGGGTGTTTATGAGAAGTTTAGTAAAAAAAATTAATTAAACATTAGAGTAAAATCACTTATAAAAGAAGGGGTGTTTATGAGAAGATTCTTCCGTTTGAAAATCAATGGAAGGAGAGAAACGATTTGAAAATTTGAAAAGAATTGGTCTTGTAAAAGGTACTTGTTTCTTTTAATTATATGTTAAAAAAGTTTATTTGACTATGGGAAGAATATAAAAGTTAGTGGGACTTGAGAAGATTCTTTGCATATTTTTATCTGGCCTTATGCATGGTGCAGGGGTCACACTAAAGATTAGTTTATTTCTCTGTCCGAAAAAAAGAAGGTTTATTTATTAACCAACCATCTTCATAATTAATTGAATAAGTACATAACTATTTAACATTAAAAAAAATTTAATAAAAAATAAAGCGTGAGTAGGGCCGTTCCTAGAGTTTTACGGGCCTTAGGCATAATATGAGAGAAGAGTCCTTATATAATACATCATAATTTTTTGCAGTTTATTGATGTGATTTTTGAAGGTGAGAAAAAACACAAGAAGGGGTGTTGAATTGTGTTTTGAAAAATTCTTCGTTTCTCCTAAAAACTGAACACACTGATCAGAAGCTAAGTGAGACAGCTTCTGAAGTGATAATCAGAATCTAAATGCAGCGGAATAAAACAGAGAGAGAGAAGAAGAACGACACAAAGCAATTATACTGGTTCCTTCCACAATTCGGAAGTAGTCCAGTCCCCCTTGCACTTCCAAGGAGATTTCACTATGAGTAATATCTGATTACAAATGCTCAAGCACACAAGCAAGAGACTTCCAATGCTCAAGCACACAAGCAAGAGACTTCCTTTGCTCAAGAACACAATCAAGAGACTTCCTGCTCAAGCACAACTGCAAGAGACTTCCTAACTAAACAAAATTACACAGAAAATTGTTTAAGGTTGAACACTTGATATACAATCAGAGGTGCTCACAATACAAATCAGATACAGACTCAATGAACTTAAGAATTTCTAAGATATGACTTTAAGACACAGAAATTCTAAGTGAATGCAGAACAATTTCAGCAGAGATTTGGCACTTGTAAAAATGTTATGAGTCTTTCGTTCAGCGTTCATGCATTACCAAATCTCTAGGTCTTCACTCCTTTATATAGAGGTGTGAAAGAGACGTTGTGAAATTGCCAGCACACCAAAGAGTCGTTGTTGAAGCTTGATCTTTCACCAATGATCTTTTGCCTGATTTGGTTGTTGTCCTATGAAGAACCAATTTGAAATCCATTCCTTATCCAAAGGAACATATATGCAGGCGAGACCGTATTCTGGAGTTGTTTTCTTGTCTTGTAGCGTGGACACAAAACAGAGTGGTGGAGAACGTGGTTGTACAATTCGTACAAAGTACAATGTCAACGCTTTCGTCCAAATTGCAAGCACAAGCCTTCAAACACCTTTGAAATGACCGTTGCAAAATTCCACTAATCCTTTGTTTGTGTTTTTGAATCCAACAGACAGCTTTTGCATTGATAATTCTTCAATTCTTGAATCTTTTGCAAATCCAGTTGAGATTCAGCTTCTGGTGAAATAGCTTCTGATGAGGCAGCTTCTGATGATGCAGCTTCTGATGATATGACTTCTGCAGCTTCTGATGATGCAGCTTCTGAGGATACGACTTCTGGACTTCTTGCCTTCAGGAGCACTATTCTTACTTCAGAAGCGACTTAACTTCAGGAGCACTATCCTTACTTCAGAAGCGACTTAACTTCAGGAGCGCTTTTTCTCTTCAGTAACAAGTTGCCTTCAGGAGCGTCCAAGCTTCAAATTTTTGTTGTTTCCTTTGCTCTTTATTTGCTCATTCAGAACCAATGATGATGTAACTTTATAATTATGATCCTGTACACTTGAACAAATATTAGCTAGTCCAATTTACAATTTTTAATACCTTGTTATCATCAAAACTCTTTAAGGTTCATTGTTAAACACATTTTGTTCCAACAATCTCCCCCTTTTTGATGATGACAAACAAAAGTATTTAAAATTGATCAATTGTTGTTAATCTAATTAACAAGTTGACTTTGGGGTTCTGAGGTTTGTAAGCTCAGAGTCTGAGGTTTGTAAGCTCAAACTCCCCCTGAGTCTGATAGTTTTTAAGGTGAGGTTTGTAAGCTCCCCCTAAGTTCTATCCAGGTTAATTAAATTCATTTTTCGCACAATAACAATTATCAGAGCTTTAAAAACTTGAATCATTGAAAGAATTAACTTATAGATAAGAAGAATGGTTCAATTAATTTTACTTGAATTTTGATACTTCTTCGTTCGTTCATAGCTTATACCAATAAGGTAAAAAAAATGATAGAAGTTTTTCAAAAATTTCAAATGCCATTAATGGGGCTCAGAGCCTTTAAATACTCGTCACATATACTCCCCCTTTTGTCATTATCAAAAAAAATAATAATAAAAAAAAAACATAAAAGACAAAAAGATTTGAGAAAAACTCAAACAGGAGAGAGTATACAAGAAATTAATTAATTCAATCAGATCAAAATATATGAGCATGAATATCCAATTATCAGAAGCAGCTAAGCAGTCAGAAGCAGTAAGCATTCAGAAGCATAAAAATAAAACAAGATGGTTTCAGAAGCAAGGACTAAGAATTTTAAAACAAACAACAAACAAAAATAACACAAAGGTGTGCAACTAAGGGTTGGTTTGTTGTTGTTTCTTCATCTCCTCCATTTCTTCAATTTTCTTTTGCAACAGTTCTTCAAGCTGTTGTTGCCTCTGGAGAAGAGCCTGTTCCCTTTCTCTAGCTTCTTGCTGCTGCTGTGCCATCTGTTTCTTCAGAAGCTTACACAACCTTGCTTCTCTGGTCAAGTAATCCGTTTCTAAGAAGAAAGGCTGGTTTGCCAGGAGCAGTGTAGAACTTCGTACTCTGAGACTCTGATTCAAATGCTCCATTAGCCTTCTGACTGAAGCTTGCTTGACTCTGATGCATTTAGCCTTTATATTTTCAATAAGCTCAGCTGCCCGGTTCTGAAGAGATGCCCAGGAGTCTTCATATGCGTTGGTGAGATCAATTGACCTTCTTTGATCCACCAGATTATGCATTTGACTAAGGATTGTCAGAAGCTCAGCATTGATATATCCAGATTCCAGGATGTTTGTGGGTGGTTGTTCAAGAGTTTCAAGATCAGAATCACTGATTTCCAAATCTTGAATAGGGTTAGGAACTGGAATGGTAAAGTGTGTTTGTGTGTTTGAAGATGAAGGCTGGTCAGAAGCAATGTGTGTGGTAGAGGTTGAGGCTTGAACATTGACTTGAGAGATGTCAACATCCATAGGAGTTGGTTCTGGGGAGTGTTCAATTTCAGTTGGTGGTTGTTGTGGTGAAGTTGATGTTTGAGTGTTGAGTTGGGGGTCAATGGTAGCTATTGGTGATTGTGGGGGTGTTGTGGGTTTATGTGGTTCAGGTGTTTGTTGATGGGGGTTTTCTGAAACAACATTTTCAGAAGCAGCTGCTTCTGGAGTTGTTTCAGAGGCTTTTTCTGAGGTAGATTTGTCTATAGGTAACTCACCTGAGTAGTGGAGAGCAAGATTGTCTAAGACAGAAGTGTCTTATTCTTGCTCAGTTGCTTGTGGTGAAAGGGGTGAAATGGGGGTAGAGATGACTGAAATCTGGATTACCTGAACTGCAGGGCCAGCTTCAGAAGAGATCTTCTGTGGACCAGCAGCTTGATGAACTACTTCTGAAGTTCCATCTCCTGGAGCATCCTCCATAGTAATCATCATTTCATCTCCCTCGCTGTCTTCAGTAGTCTTACCAGCAATGGCTCTTACTTCAGCCAATTTCTCCTTGAAGAACCTATCACAGTCATCCAAACCCAAAGCCTTGAGCTTTTCATCTCTTTGATGAGTGTATTGTGCTTTTAGATTCTTTTTGTCTGAAATAAGATCAGAAGCACGTTCATCTGCCATCCTTTTCCTTATTGGAGTCATCTCAACCATAGGACTCACAAGTTGAAGGGGAGCCTTCTTCTTCTTTAGCTTAGGATCAGCCTCTTCTTTCTCTATTTCTTGAAGAGCTTCATGCAGCTGCTCTTCAGTGATTACCAAATCTGCCTTACCTTTTCTTCTTTTCTGAGGAATAGATGCAGCACCAACTTTCTGCATCTTTCCTTTATCCTTGATAGAGACAGGTTTAGCTACAAACTTAGCAACTTTTTGCTTTTCAGATTTAGCAATAGCAGCTTCTGACTCAGTACTAGGTCTGGCCCTCTTTCCTTTAGTAGGAGCAGCATCAGATTCTGAACTAGTTCTGGCCCTCTTCCCTTTAGGTGCATCAGAAACAGCAGCTTCTGACACTGCAACTGCCTTGGCCTTCTTGCCTTTCCCTTTAGCAAGAGCAGCTTCCTCCTGAGAACTTGCATCATCCTCCAAGATGTACTCAGCTACTGATCTAGCTAAGTGTTCAGGATTACTTTCATTAACTAAGGAAGGAAAGTCCCTGATAATCTCAGATTCTTCTGTGGTCATCTCCAACCACTTCTCATCTTTAGGAGCTGTCTTGAAAAAGTGCATTGAATGCAAAGTCTTGCTACTGATAGTCTTTTCTGCAGTAGAAACTTCGAAGCATTTATCAGAAGCATCCCTTGTTCTTCTTAATAAATCCAGCACTCTCCCTTGATAAAAGATCTCAGAGAGCAATCTTCCATAGGGCACTTGTTTTCTTCCTTTGACTGTGCCTTCATTAATAGCCCAGCAGAGATGATCCAATACATATCTTGGAAAGTTTATCTTTTCCAGATTGGTCATGAAATAGATTGCTAGCTTCTGTTGGTTGTTGGGTTGATCAGACCCACCTGCTCTTTGAAAGAAGCAATCGTTACTGAATTTCACCAACATTCTGTTGTGAATCTCCATTTCAGAAGGCTTAGCATCTTTGTTACCACCCAGAAGAGTGTTGTAGTAGTTTTGCAGCAGGACATCATCCTTTTTAACTATTTCTTGAAATCTTCCTTCTGCATCCATTCTACAAGCTTTAGCAATTATCTCCTCTGTGATGATTACGGGAATACCCATCACTTCAGACCTTATCTCAAGGCTACTGAAGGAAGTGGGATTCAACTCAATCTCCTTCTTTCCTTTCTTCGACCCAGCTGGTTTATCTGCTGTCTTCACAGGCTTTCCATTGACGATTTCAGCCCTTAACCAGAAATCTTTGACCAAGTTCACATAAGTTGGCCCATTTAGCATGTTGAAGTATCCAGACAGTTTCTGAGTTTCTACATAGCCTTCCATGTCCACTTCGTACTTCTTGAGTGAAGTGAAGTCCACTGGTGATTCTACTTGGACGAATAAGGATTTCCATGGAATATCCATAGTCTTCTCTTTGTAGATGGACCCAGATTCTGGTACGCTTTGCATGTTTGATGTAGATTCTGAAACTTTTGAGCTTGATGATGCCATTTGATGATGATTGACGAAGATTTGAAGAAGATGAAGATTTTAGGGTTCTAAGGTTGAGAGAATGCGCTTACTTCGCAAGAGGTTTGAGAGAAAATGTGTTTGTTGTGAGTGAGAGTGTGTGAATTGTCAAAGTGTTAAAAGTAAAACGATTGCAATTCAAAAGAGACAAACAAACATAACATTAATGACAAAATTGGGGGCGCGTGAAAAGTACTTTCAAAGCTTTTAAATCATCATTGCCCTTTTAGTTATACACCAACACATACAGGCCACGTAAGAAGTTCACAGAGTAACTACCAAGTTAGTGGGCCAGAAGTTACTTTTTAAAAGGTAACTTCCAACGTTTCCACTAATTCAACTATTCAGAAGCAACAAATCCAGCTTCTGGACTTCAGATGCTGACGTCATCATCAGAAGCGAGTTTTCCTCAGAACCTCAATAAAGAGCTTCTGATGGACTACCGCTTCTGAACTGACTTCAGAACCTAAAACCCTATTCAGGAGCAAGCAAGCATTTAATCAGATACAAAGTGCATGTTCAAATTTTTCTTTATAAAATCAAATCTTTCAACAGTTAAAGGCTTAGTAAATATATCAGCCCATTGATTTTCAGTATCAATGAATTGTATATCTAAAATTCCTTTTTGAACATAATCTCTGATAAAATGGTGTTTGATTTCAATGTGCTTAGCTCTTGAATGCAAAATTGGATTTTTAGATAAACAAATAGCAGCAGTATTATCACAATAAATGGGAATACTGTTAGCAGTTATCTGATAATCTTCCAACTGATGTTTCATCCAGAGTAGTTGTGTACAACAACTTGCAGCTGAAATGTATTCTGCTTCTGCTGTAGACATAGCAATAGTTGTTTGTCTTTTGCTAGCCCAGGATATAAGATTATCACCCAGAAATTGACAATTGCCACTAGTTGACTTTCTTTCAATCCTATCACCAGCATAATCAGCATCACAGAATCCAATTAGCTTATAATCTAAGGATTTCCTATAAAGGAGTCCAAGATTAGTTGTTCCTTTCAAATACCTGAAGATTCTCTTGACAGCAGTCATATGAGATTCTCTAGGATCTGATTGGAATCTTGCACACAAGCATACACTGAATAAAATATCTGGCCTAGATGCAGTGAGGTATAACAAAGAACCAATCATACCTCTATACAGCTTCTGATCTACTTTAGCTCCTTCATCTTCTTTGCTTAAGTTACACGTAGGGTGCATTGGAGTGTTCATCACTTTACAATCTTCAAGTTTGAACTTCTTCAGAAGCTCCTTTGTGTACTTTGATTGATGAACATAGACTCCATCTTTGCATTGATTGATTTGAATGCCAAGGAAGAACTTCAGCTCTCCCATCATGCTCATTTCAAATTCATCCTGCATTAACTCAGAAAATTTCTTGCAAAGAGATGCATTAGTAGAACCAAATATTATATCATCAACATATATTTGCACAACAAGAATATCTTTCCCAAGGGTCCTCCTGAAGAGTGTAGTATCAACCTGTCCTCTTTTAAAATCATTCTTGATTAAGAAATTACTTAGTCTATCATACCAAGCTCTGGGAGCTTGTTTCAAGCCATATAGTGATTTCTTCAGTTTAAAAACATGGTCAGGATATTTAATATCCTCAAATCCAGGAGGTTGCTTGACATACACTTCTTCTTCTATGACACCATTTAGAAATGCACTCTTGACATCCATTTGATATAATATTATGCCATGATTAACTGCATAGGAAAGAAGTAACCTGATTGCTTCCAATCTTGCAACTGGAGCAAACGTTTCAGTGTAATCAATGCCTTCTTGTTGACTATACCCTTGTGCAACAAGCCTGGCTTTGTTTCTTGTTACTTCACCTTGCTCATTCAGCTTGTTTCTGAATACCCATTTTGTTCCAATAATGTTCTTGTGCTGAGGTTTGGGTACCAGATCCCACACATCATTTCTTTGAAATTGATTCAACTCTTCTTGCATAGCTAGGATCCATCCATCATCTGAAAGTGCTTCATCAACTGTTGTAGGTTCAATCATTGAGATTAGTCCAATCATTGACTCTTCTTGTCTGAAATGTGATCTTGTTCTTCTTGGACTATCTTTGTTTCCAATGATTAGCTCCTCAGGATGTGAAGACTTGTGTTTGAATGTGTTTCTGGGAGGATCTTCTTGATGTGAGCCATCTTGTGCTTCATCAGAAGCAGTTTCATCTTGCGCTTCTGATGTGGGTTCAGTTTCTGGACTATCTTCAGACTTAGCTATCTGATCAGGTTCTGGAGTAGCTTCAGGAACCTGTATCTCTGCAAAACTTTCACCTTGCTTTGAAGTTTTATCTTCAAGCTCCTTGTCATCAAATTTAACGTGCATAGATTCTTCAACACAAAGTGTTTCTGAATTATACACTCTGTATGCCTTTGACCTTTCAGAGTAACCTAAAAAGATTCCTCTTTGGGCCTTGGCATCAAATTTCTTTAGGTAGAGCTTGTTGTTCAGAATGTAACATGTACATCCAAATTGATGAAAGTAAGAGATATTGGGTTTTCTTCCTTTAAAGAGTTCATATGCTGTTTTCTCCAAAATAGGTCTAATATAGATCCTGTTTTGAACATAGCATGTTGTATTCACTGCTTCTGCCCAAAAATGTTTTGGTAAATTGTTTTCATGAATCATGGTTCTGGCCATTTCTTGTAAAGTTCTATTCTTTCTCTCTACAACCCCATTTTGTTGTGGTGTTCTAGGAGAAGAGAATTCATGGAAAATTCCATGTTTTTCACAAAAAGCTTCAAATGGCTCATTTTCAAATTCTCCACCATGATTACTTCTGATTTTCAAAATTTTTGATTCTTTTTCAGATTGAATTTGAGTGCAGAAGCTACTGAATACATCACACGCAACATCTTTACTCTTTATGAATTTCACCCAAGTCCATCTGCTGTAATCATCAACAATGACTAATCCATATCTACTTCCATATAAGGATGCAGTACTTACTGGTCCAAATAAATCAATATGGAGTAATTCTAAAGGTCTTGAGGTTGAAACAATGTCTTTGGTTTTAAAAGATGATTTCACAATTTTCCCTCTCTGACATGCACCACAGAGTGCATCTGAATGATAGTCAATGTCTGGTAGCCCTTTCACAAGTTGTAACTTACTAAGCTTAGAGATTAACCTCCAGTTAGCATGTCCCAACCTTCTGTGCCACATCCATTTCTTATCATTCACTGATAGTAGGCACATCACCTTCTGATCAGCCAGTTCAGAAAAATTGATTTTATAGACATTGTCAACTCTCTTTCCTTTGAACACAATGGATTTGTCTTCCTTGTTGATTACTGTACAGTTGGGTTTTTCAAAAAGCACATCATAACCATTATATCAAAATTGACTAATGCTCAAAAGGTTATGTTCAAGACCATCTACCAACCATACATTATTAATTGAGGTAGAGGAATTACCAATAGTTCCTGTACCTATGATCTTGCCTGACTGGTTGCCTCCAAATTTCACATTTCCTCCCTCTTTCATTGTTAGGCTGAGGAACATGGACTTGTCTCCTGTCATGTGTCTTGAGCAACCACTGTCTAGGTACCATGATCTTTGCTTTGGCACTGCTCTTAGACATACCTGCATCATTGACATTTTTAGATTTAGGTACCCATTGTTCTATGGGTCCTGGAAGGTTAGTACTTAAGGCTTTACTCTTCACTTCTTGTACCTTGTGCTGTGAGTTGGGTTGCTTCTGATTAACCATCACCTTAGGTTTTGGTACTTCAGAAGCAGTAACTGTCTTCTTCTGAAACTTAGACTTCAGAACCCCAGATTTTGGTTTCACCAGACTCTGAGGAATAAGTTCTGATCTTTTCAGGATCCTGACCTTTGAAGTCTTGGAATCAGATTTGATCATAGCCTTTGACTTAGAGTTCTTTGGCTTTGAAGTAATCTTAGCCTTAGGACTAGAAGCTTCAGGTTCTGATTGAACAACAGTTTCCAACTCAGCCCCTTCTGGTACAAAGAATGTTTTCAGACCTTCCTTGATGCATTCACAACAAGATTTTAGATTGGTTTTCTCAAATTTCACCTCTGGAAAACCAATTCCTCTGCCATTGTTCTTGTAAATGCTATAAATCATAGAAGCCACTCTGCTTCTGTCAATGCCAGATATAATGAAATCTTCAAGAGCAATTTCATGGTTACTTAAAGGTTTTTCATTACACTTTTCTTGTAGCTTCTGACATAAGAACCTGAGCTGATCTTCATATGTTTTACACATGAAGTCAAAGCCCCTAATTCCTTGTTCAGAAGCTTTCAGATCCAATAGAGTTGATTTTTGCTGTTGTACCAAATCAGCATATTTTTCTTTTAAATCCTTCAACTCATTGGTTCTTACTTCAAAATGTGTAAGAAGTTCTTTAAGAGACTCAACAAGTTCATCTCTGGGAATTTTGGAATATACCTCGTTTTCATCTTCTGAGTCTGAATCTGATCCAGCTTCTGAAGTTGCTGTTGCTACCAACCCAACAGCTACCTTTGCATCTTCATCAGTTTCCTCTTTATCAGATCCAGATTCACTACCCAAATCATCCCAGGTTGCCATTAAACTCTGCTTAATCTGCTTCTTGAGTTTGCTTGGTTTGAATGTAGACCTCTTTGACTTATCCTTTGACTTTTCTCTTTGAAGATCAGGGCATTCAGCAATGAAGTGTCCAGGCTTCTTACAGTTGAAGCATCCCTTCTGATCTTCTTTCTTTGAGCTTCTGGAGTTACCCCTTCTGGAGAGAAACTTTCTGTTCTTCTTGGCCAGATATTGAAGTCTGTTTGAGAGCATGGCCATTTCAGCAGCATCTGGTTCAGAATCTGAACTTGACTGTTCTTCCTCTTCAGATTCAACTACTTTGAGAGCTTTTGATGACTTGCCTTTGGATGGAAGAGCTATTGATTTACTCTTCTTAGTAGTCTCATGTTCATTAAGACTTAACTCATGAACTTTGAGAGAACTAACAAGATCTTCGACACTTAAAGTGTTTAAATCTTTAGCTTCCTCAATGGCAGTCACTTTTGGTCTCCATCTTGCAGGTAAGCTTCTGAGTATCTTGCTTACATGATCAGAAGCAACATAGCTCTTCTTTAGAATCTGTAGCCCAGAAACTAAGGTTTGAAACCTTGAGTACATCTCATCAATAGTTTCATCATCCTTCATCTTGAATAACTCATACTGATGTACAAGCAGAAGAGCCTTTGCTTCTTTGACCTTCTTGCTCCCTTCATAATTTGAACAGAGAGAAGCAAACATAGCTTTAGCAGTGGATTTGTCACTCATTTTCATGTACTCTGCTTTGGGTATGGCAGTGACAAGAGCTCCTCTGATAATATGATGCTTCTTGTAGAGTTTCCTCAGTTCTGGAGTATGTTTCTTTCTATCCACAGCAGCTCCTTCTTCATCAAGGACTAAATCACCAACACCATCTTCCAGAATAGCCCATAATTCTTCATCTAGGCTCATGATGTAACTGTAAAAGTTGGTCTTCCACCAAGAGAACTCTTCAGCATCTCCATTGAACTTTGGAACTTTTCCAACGCTGGTTTTCTTACTATCACTATAATCATGTGAGACATTCTTATAGCTAGTATCACTAGGACCAGTAGGAGGAGGAGTAGACATGTTTTTCTCAGATCTTTGACTGTTGCACGGTTAAGTGTTACACAACAGACCAAGGCTCTAGATACCAATTGAAGGTGAGAAAAAACACAAGAAGGGGTGTTGAATTGTGTTTTGAAAAATTCTTCGTTTCTCCTAAAAACTGAACACACTGATCAGAAGCTAAGTGAGACAGCTTCTGAAGTGATAATCAGAATCTAAATGCAGCGGAATAAAACAGAGAGAGAGAGAAGAAGAACGACACAAAGCAATTATACTGGTTCCTTCCACAATTCGGAAGTAGTCCAGTCCCCCTTGCACTTCCAAGGAGATTTCACTATGAGTAATATCTGATTACAAATGCTCAAGCACACAAGCAAGAGACTTCCAATGCTCAAGCACACAAGCAAGAGACTTCCTTTGATCAAGAACACAATCAAGAGACTTCCTGCTCAAGCACAACTGCAAGAGACTTCCTAACTAAACAAAATTACACAGAAAATTGTTTAAGGTTGAACACTTGATATACAATCAGAGGTGCTCACAATACAAATCAGATACAGACTCAATGAACTTAAGAATTTCTAAGATATGACTTTAAGACACAGAAATTCTAAGTGAATGCAGAACAATTTCAGCAGAGATTTGGCACTTGTAAAAATGTTATGAGTCTTTTGTTCAGCGTTCATGCATTACCAAATCTCTAGGTCTTCACTCCTTTATATAGAGGTGTGAAAGAGACGTTGTGAAATTGCCAGCACACCAAAGAGTCGTTGTTGAAGCTTGATCTTTCACCAATGATCTTTTGCCTGATTTGGTTGTTGTCCTATGAAGAACCAATTTGAAATCCATTCCTTATCCAAAGGAACATATATGCAGGCGAGACCGTATTCTGGAGCTGTTTTCTTGTCTTGTAGCGTGGACACAAAACAGAGTGGTGGAGAACGTGGTTGTACAATTCGTACAAAGTACAATGTCAACGCTTTCGTCCAAATTGCAAGCACAAGACTTCAAACACCTTTGAAATGACCGTTGCAAAATTCCACTAATCCTTTGTTTGTGTTTTCGAATCCAACAGACAGCTTTTGCATTGATAATTCTTCAATTCTTGAATCTTTTGCAAATCCAGTTGAGATTCAGCTTCTGGTGAAATAGCTTCTGATGAGGCAGCTTCTGATGATGCAGCTTCTGATGATATGACTTCTGCAGCTTCTGATGATGCAGCTTCTGAGGATACGACTTCTGGACTTCTTGCCTTCAGGAGCACTATTCTTACTTCAGAAGCGACTTAACTTCAGGAGCACTATCCTTACTTCAGAAGCGACTTAACTTCAGGAGCGCTTTTTCTCTTCAGTAACAAGTTGCCTTCAGGAGCGTCCAAGCTTCAAATTTTTGTTGTTTCCTTTGCTCTTTATTTGCTCATTCAGAACCAATGATGATGTAACTTTATAATTATGATCCTGTACACTTGAACAAATATTAGCTAGTCCAATTTACAATTTTTAATACCTTGTTATCATCAAAACTCTTTAAGGTTCATTGTTAAACACATTTTGTTCCAACAATTTTATTAGCTATTCATTTTGTTTTTTCCCGCTTTTCACTACCAAATAATTTTTTTTAGGAAACATCTGAAAATAAATCAAATACTTTGTAGACACCAAAACAAAATAAAATACCGTAGAAAAGAACAATAGCACCTGCGAAATGATCCAGAATGTGTCTCACATCGGTTTCATGATCTTGAATGCGTCTCGCATGATCTTGCAATATCATATTCAATTTTGCAATCCTTTCAATCAATTCAAGAAAGTTGACATTACAATATTGATATAATTTTTTTTTTGAAAACTTAGAAAGACAAGATTAAAATTTATTTTGTAGGCTCATTTTCAACTAAAATATAATTTGTTTTGTTATGAAAATCATCCCAATTTCTTAGATAATAAATATCACCATATTTTTAATATTAGTAAGGCACATTATTAGGAAGAAAGGGCCTAAAAAAATATCCCCAATTTTTACGATAATAATTTTTTTGGCACATTATTAAGAAAAACCAATTTTTTATAGGGAGGGTGTACATAGAAATCTTTGTGTTATACAAGGGTATATATAGCAATTCTCGCTAAAAGGGCCTATAACATTAACAGACTTGAGCCCAGCACTCTATCATGTAAATATTTGGGTCCTTTCAGTAAACTTTGCTATATAAATCCCAAAAAAACAATATATTTCTATATACACCCCCTCCATAAAAAAATTTTAGGTCCCTCTAATGGCATGGGCCCTAGGCCGTCGCACAACCGGCCTATGCCGAGCGCGAGAAAGTATTATTATTTAAAAAATTTATTAGTAAAATCTGTATATTTTTTTTTGGTGGTGGCCGAGGTTTTAAACTTCAGACATTGCATATATAATGCATTGTCCTTATCAACTGAGCTAAGCTCACAAGGACTAAAATCTGTATATTTTTTTAGTCATGTAAAATCTGTAACTAAAAGCATACAAATGAAAAATTCATAAATAACTGAAATTCTAAAAATTGAACACTTAATAACAAATCTAAAATAAAAGTATGTAGCAGATATTGTCTACTTATTGTCAATTTACTAACCTAATCTAATGAAATAACTCCCTTAAAGACGTCGAACTTCTGAGCTCTCCACACTCGACAATCTGTCTCAATTTGTTTTTGAAATGTTTGAAGATCACTTCGACAAGATTTGGGATGTGTCCAAACTTGAAATGCACTTCATTGAAGACAAAGAGACTTGCAATATTAAACTGTTATTGCGCGGACCGTTGGAAAGGTGTTGATTAAGACTGACTTGCATTATTCTGCTCTTGTTTCTCTAATCAAGTTTCAATTTCTTTAAAAAAAAGACTAATAATAAAATAAAAAAGGGGGTCCGAAAACGAACCAAAAATGAGGTATTTTAAAATACCCTCTGCCGAATTTGCTTTTGAAAAATCAGAGAATATTCCGGGTTAGAGACTGTATGAATGTAAGATTTTAAGTAAAAAATTGGGGTATGACATCTGTAAATTGGCTTCTAGGCCAGACCAGTCTTTTAAATAGGTCAGACTAGGTCAAAAATAGAACTATAAAAGGTCATAGACCAAACTCAGGCTTGCAAAAAATTTCGTAGGGCAGACTAAAATCTATCAAAGCCTGCCTGGCCTATTCCCACCCGTGGTGTTGATGAAAAATGTTATAACACACTTTGTTTGGCTATTATCATAAAATCACTTGGTTGAAAATTCATTTTTGAACTTTGATGATCCGATACCTTCACACACCGAAAACAAGTTTGCTTTGTTTAAACGAGTCTATACACGGTAAGTTAGGATCCAATTGGTGGTGTAAAGCATCATTTACACACGCACAAATTATTTTCGGCGGAAAAACCGCGCGGTCAATCTTGTTCTCAGGTTGTGTATTTGGTTTAGGTCGTGTACAGCGAATCTAACTTGAAGTTTCGAGGGTAATATGGTCATTTAGATCAAGTGGGTCCCATGTTTCATATAATGGGTTACACGCCCGGCCAACACACGAAATCCATACTCCATTTCCAGCTTTCATGTTGCGTGTAACTAGAAAACAAGAAATTGTTTTGTTGGCGAGACCAATATAGGTTTTTTAGATAATCTTTAAATAAAATCATAAGTGAACAATACTCAATGTGATCCTTAACCAAAAATAAAATTAAGATATAGTTTGGTCCAACACAAAGAAAACTCAATTTTAGTCTTTGAAAAAATACATTAAAATAAGTAAATCAGCACCTCAATTCAGTATGGGTCGTGACCCAAAATGTAAGGAAGGATGACACGTGAATTAGATTGAAAAAAGAGAGAAAAAAATTATTCAATTTATTTTTGTTGTTCACTATTTGAGAATAAGATGGTGTGACAAAAACTTACCATCAAATTCAAATGATAGACGAGCTGACAAAACAAATGGAACAAGAAAGATAACTATACTCCCTTTGTTAGGGTGAATTTTTCGTTCCTATTTAACTGTCTTTTTATATTTTAAGGGTATGATTTATCAATTATACCCTTTGTCAATTACTTTTATCTTTTTTCTGTAAAACTAATTAATGATATCTATTTGGAAAATTAAAGTTTGGTTTTTTAAACAAAGTTTGTTTGTTTTTTTTAAACAAAATTTGTTTCTTGTTATCTTCAAATTTGAATTTTTTTTCCAAACAATGGTTTCAAGAAGAGTTAAAATTCTATAAATAAGATGAGTAACAATTGTTAAAAATTTCAAGTGTGACTCTCGCATTAGTTGAAGCCTTAACTTTGATTAAATGAGTTGGAAAAAAAGTTAATTTTTCTTAACTTTTGATAAATGGGAAGTTGAAATAATTTTTATATTGACTTACAATAATTAAAAAGATGCGCACAATATTTAGAAAATTGACAATTGTTTGTTATGAGAGAGAGTGCGCAAAAAAATTGGAATTTGTTGGAGAAAAAGATAATAATTGTTTGTTAATGGAGAAACATAACATATTAAATTTATTGGAAAGATAAAGTGTGTGAAATAGGAATTTATTGGTGGATTAAAATGAAGGTATAATAGGAAGAAAATGTGCAAAAATACACATCGCTATTTTGGTGTTAATTTTCTAAAAAGACACTTAAAAAAGAACGAAGGGAGTAATAAATACTCTAATACTCAAAATTTTTTATTTTTTTGGTATAAGAGAGGGCCGAATCCCATGATAATCTAAAATTTGGTTGGGTATCTAATCAACATCCAATTATTTGATAACATGTCATTTTTATGTGTAATTAATTTAAAAAATAAATAAATTATGAATTAATTTTGTCTATGAGATATCGGTATCAAACAAAACTTTAAATATAAAAAGTCTAAATTATTAATTTTTATTGTTTATTTAACGGATGCCATGACATTTTTTGGCTCATCATAAAAATTCCCCATGTGTTTATTTGAATGTGTTGGCCACCAGACTAATAGCAAAATAGGAAGCAAAACAATCAATTGATTAAGGCACAAATGTTACCATAAATTCTATTTTTACTCTTTTTTTTTATTAGATGAAGTGGTAAACCACTGAAATTAAATTCACACACAACTGCGAGGTCCCAGGTTCGAACCCGTATCATGACGTTCGACCTTACAATTTCGCATTTGCCAGTTGAACTAAAACTTCTAGACAATTCTATTTTTACTCTACTACTCCCTCCGGTTTTTTTTACAAGAAACAATTGACTTTTTAGATACATGAAATAAATTTTGTATCTGGTTTAGATTCTAGGTTAAATACATAAATTATTCAATATATCTAAAAAGTCAATTGTCTCTTATAAATAAGACCGGAGGTAGTAATTAATTAACCATTCTTTCTAATCGATTAGACCACAATATGGTTTGAAATAATCAGCATTTCCTAAAATTTGATTTGATACAGTGGTTTGCATAAACTATTGACAAAAATAATCTATATAAAGACCTATAGATACTCTAAAAATGAAGACCTAGACATAGGTTGGTCCAAATTTTAGGACCTAGCATAACCTAAACGTAGGGGGAGCTAAAACTGGTAGCCAAAAACAAAAGACAACATGAATGATGGTCAGATCAAAACTAAATTTTTAATTTTTTTTTCTAGCTCATGCTATTTATTTACTCTTTGTTAACTTTTTTTAAATAGTTGGGTGATTAGAAATTCACGGTTTGAATATATAAGGATTTTTGGGGTTTGACCTGACTCTTGTGTATATAATACAACGTGTCTATAACAGAGCTATATTCATAGGAATACTCTTTATAAATTTTTTATATTGTCAATTAATCATAAATGTTAAATCATAAAAACTATTTGATTTTAACCATGACTACGTTTAAAACCACACATACCTAACACATATGTATAGTTATGATTTTTTGATAGTGTAGAATTTTTTATAACACATAACTATTTAACACATATCTCAAGTGATTAATGTCTTGTGCATTTTAATAAATTCTTTTGAACAATTCAAATGCAGACACACTAGTCTAACATGCACATGAGAAGGGGTGTTTATGAGAAGTTTAGTAAAAAAAAATTAATTAAATATTAGAGTAAAATCACTTATAGAAGAAAGGGTTGTTTATGAGAAGATTCTTCCGTTTGAAAATCAATGGAAGGAGAGAAACGTTTTGAAAATTTGAAAAGAATTGGAAAGGGTTGTTTATGAGAAGATTCTTCCGTTTGAAAATCAATGGAAGGAGAGAAACGTTTTGAAAATTTGAAAAGAATTGGTCTTGTAAAAGGTACTTGTTTCTTTTAATTATATGTTAAAAAAGTTAGTGGGACTTCAGAAGATTCGTTGCATATTTTTATCTGGCCTTATGCATGGTGCAAGGGTCACACTAAAGATTAGTTTATTTCTCTGTCGAAAAAAAGAAGGTTTATTTCATAACCAACCATCTTCATAATTAATTGAATAAGTGCATAACCATTGAACATTAACGAAAAAAAAAAGTTTAATAAAAAATAAAGCGTGAGACATTATTATTATTATTATTTTGACAAAAACAAAACGATATTCATTCATTCAAATCGATAGAGTACATCAGATACAAACATCGTTAAAAACGTAAAGAGTGAATCTGCGAACAAACTCACAGCACCCAAGTTAATAGCATAAAACGGCAAAATGCCTACAAAAAATATGATAAAACCTAGGTCACCGAAATTCACATGCTTTCGGATCTGCAACGTTGATGCCCAAATCATTTGTTGAATTTGTAATTGACTGATGCCGATCTTTCAATAGGAACTATACGAACACCGCGACAAGATGCGAAATCAAACGCCGCAAAAGACAACGAACAACACAACGCCGCACTTAGACGGCGAAATCACAAAAAGAAAACACAAAAGAAGAAATTTGATCCATGTGAAAACCACTTATTTAGATTGAAAGAAAAGAGAAAAAAAGATGTAGAGGGGTGATTCTAGGTCAAAAAATGACCTAAAACCACCCCTCCTCGATGAACGAAGGAGAAAGAAAGTTTAGAGAGAAGTTGAAGTTTCTCTCACTAGAAAACTAGGGCCGACTGTTTTTTTTTTAAGCGTGAGACATTATTAGTATTTAAAAAAAATCCTTTAGTAAAATCTGTAACTAAAAGCATACAACTGAAAAATTCATAAAGAACTAAAATTCTCAAAATTGAACACTTAATAACAAATCTAAAATAAAAGTCTCAAGATATTGTCAATTTACTAACCCAATCTAATGAAATAACTCCCTTAAAGACGTCGAACTTCTGAGCTCTTCACGCTCGACAATCTATCTCAATTTGTCTATGAAAAGTCTTAAGATCACTTCTACAAGATTTATGATGTGTCCAAACTTGAAACACACTTATGACGCAGAACTAAAGCCTTTGAAGGAAGAGAGACCAATATTAAACTGCGATTGCGCGGACTGTTGGGAAGGTGTTGAGTAAGAATGACTTGTATTATTCTACTCTTGTTTATCTAATCAAGTTTCTTGGGCAAGTTGAGTTTCAACTACTTCAATATGTAGCAGCTCAACTTTGCTGCTAATACAAGCAAGGAGCACTTTCATATTTTGTTCGTAGAATGAAGGACAAACGTTAGCTATGAGCAATTTGCCTTCGATGTTCAAAGAACAAATTAAGAACAACCACACGAGACTAGACAAAAACATGAACTATTTAGTGTTTGTTTGAAAAACTAAGAAACCACGATGCCACCACAGCTTTGGCTAACTCTACCATGTGTTGCATCTAAAAATCCACGTTTGCATAGCCGGGCCGACCCTAGGCATAGGCATGCATGTAGGGTGGTGTTTATAGAAATAATTGTTTATAGGGAGGTATATATAACAAAAGTCACAAAGTGGGCCTAACAGTTATAATAAATAATAGTCCAGCAGCCCTTAACTCTATTTTTATAACTGCAGTATTTAATTTTCACACCCCCACCCCATGCAGTAAAACGCGAATTTGAAGAGGAAAAATGCAGAGACAAGCAAAACACAAAAGAAGCAAAAGTAAAACCTTAAATAAAGGTCCCCGTGAACATAGTTCAGTTGACAGAGACATGTATTATTATATGCAGGGGCCGGGGTTCGAACCTCGGACATCCCAATTATTCACCTTAAAAAAGGTGAATTCTAACCACTAGTCTATTTGACAAAAAAAAAAAAAACGAAATGAAGCAAAATTCAGAAGATGCAAAACACAGAAGAATGAAAAGTGCAAAACTTAAATTTTCACACCCCTCGTGCCACTTGACAATGATATTGGGTAATCTTCCACTCTTGCCATTTAATTCCTTCCTTTCTCTTTCTCTATTGTTGATTTTATTGCCCAATGGCCAATTGTTTGGAAAATTGAATATAATTACTTAATTAAAAAGAATGAAAAAGATCAAAGAATATGATTAGACTTTCATTTTATTTTATGGTGATAAGCTTTTAATTGCTAGTTTGGTGGTTTATAATTTTCTTGTAATTAGACTTCATTTTATTTTATGGTGGTTTTTTAAAGTTGGATTACCCTGCACAAGACATGCAAAAGGCAAACCAACCAAAAATATTTACAACAACCAGGTGCTGGAAACAGAAAGCACCAGCAAAAAGCTAAAGCATATTACACATGAACTCCCATACACAGAAGTGGGTGTTTCTACCAATGATGAAAACTATAGCTAAAATTTGTCTATTTAGATTTCAGCCACAAGAAAGAATTTAACTTAACTTTTTCAGCTAAAATAGAAAAATTTGAGACCGTATTTTGAAATACACGGTTGTTCTTTTCCTTCCAAATAGCCCAAACAAAAGCGATTCAAATAATTGTCAAGAAAGAGTAAGTGGCTCTAGGCAATCCTGCCATATTAGTAAATTGAGTAAAATGATGTCGAATGTCACCTGAGCGAACCGAAGAAATACCCAACCAGTGCAACACATGACCCCAAAGCAAACTGAAAGTGTCACATCCTAAAAACAAATGAGTAGTGGATTCTGTTTCACCTCAACCAGACACACAAACCGAATCATATAACTGAAGGACACGCCGTTGCACCAAATTGTCTCTAGTAGGAAGTCTATTGCTAAGCTTTTAATTGATTCAGCAATAACAATTCTAGTTTTTTGTTTTTGTTCTAAGATAAACAATTCTAGTCTCAGGTGCTTTTGTTATTATTATTTTTTTATGATGTTGCCTAAATAACAATTATTTGGTAGTGAAAAACGAAGAAATAAAATCATAACAAAGTGTTCTTGATAAAATTAGTTTTTAAAAAGCTTGATACGCAAGAAAGTTCAGATCATGAAAATGACGAAAATGATAATAATAATGCAATTGTCTCTAATAATGTCCCAAAAGCATTTAACATTGAAAATATATGAGATGATGTGCCAAAGTATCAATATATTGGATGAGGTGCATTTGACATACGATGTTTTGGGTGTCAACATAAGTGGGATGTTAACCAACATAATTAATGCATGTCTCATTCATCGTTAATAAAACAACAAATTATGCCGCATTATGTAAGGGAGCCATTTTCTCAAACTTAATTTAAGGCTTATAAAATGTCGGGGCTGCTGCATAGTATAGGGACGCAAGAAAAACATTCCATTCACGCATCCAAATATTACATTAATGAGAAGTGCTAGCAACACTCCTTTTGAACAATCTATATAATACCCACTCTCTTATTGGTTTAAATTATTATGGATCTATATTTTGAAAATAGAACACACAAAGTGGTGGGACATACATTTGGTTCCACCCAATAAAAGAGTGAGTGAATTTTTTTGAATAATTTATACCATACTTTTCAAATATAAAGACTCATTAACATCTACAAATTAAAATTATTCATTAACCTCTCAATTGTTTTGCCGGGACAAATGGTATTACTTTTCAATTCAAGACTGAGGTTGTTTCCGGGCAAATTGAAGTCTAAGTGGTCTGGACCTTTCATGGTTAAAGAGGTCAAACCGTACGGAGCTGTTGAACTTGAGGACCCAGTCACCAAAGCCAACTGGACTGTTAATGGGCAAAGGCTTAAGCCCTACTTCGGTGGTGAAATTGATCGGTGTTTGACGACGATTTCACTAATCGAGCCATGATTTCTTCAAAATGCGTCAAGCTAAGGACGTAAAACAAGCTCTTGCTGGGAGTCACACCCAGTTTTGTAAGTATTTTCATGTTTTAATGCATTTAGGAATAATTTCATGAGCAAAACAAAGTAAGAAGCATAGCTGGAGAAATCTCGCTCAAGCGAAGTTAATCTCGCTTAAGCGAGATTGTTGCATTTTCGAATTGTTGGTTCTGGAGAAATCTCGCTTAAGCGAGTTAATATCGCGCAAGCGAGATGAGTTTTTAATTCAAAAAGGGTAACGGTTTCCAAGGGGATTAACTCCCCTTAACCACTCCCCCATCCACTCATTTCCACTCATTTACGTTTTCTAACTTTCCTTTTCTCCATTTTCTCTAAACTTTTCTTTTCCTCACAAACTTTAACCCTAAAATCAAAACCAATTCAACCATAGTCAAGCACTTGCATACTTCTTCATTCATCATCATTTGCTTGCTTCATTAATCATCATTTCAACAGGTTTGATTTCTATTTCTGTGCCATGCTTTTCAATTTCAAAATTCATGCTTTATGCAAATTTAGAATGGCTAGGGTTAGATTTAAGTATTTGTGACTAGAGACTGTTTCCTTAGGTTCATAACAATGAAAATGAATCAAAATCATCACTGTTTTTCTTCAACATTCAATTGTGTAAATTTTGACCCATTTTGAAATCTTTGGAAAATAAGGGTTTTGATTTAATGTTGAACACAAGTCTTGATTTTGGTTTCTTTTCATGAGTTGGTTTTGTGAGTAGAGGAATGAGGTTAAATTTTGGTCAAAAGTATTGTGGGTTTGGTTGAAAATTCTGGAAATGGGTTGATTTTCGCAGGATCAGAAGAACCTCGCTTAAGCGAAGTTCTTAACTAATTTTCTCGCTTAAGCGAGTCTTCATATTTTTGCCCAGATTTTCCTTCAATATCTCGCTTCTGGTCTCGCTTAAGCGAGTTGCAAGCGAGATAGCCCAGTGCCTTCTTGTTATTTCTGACTTTTGTGTTAATCTAATCTGTGTACTTCCATTTGATTCCATACTGTGCTGATCAATTGTTGCTATACTGTATATAGTTTTTCTGGTTGTTTTGCAGATGGCCCCCAAAAATCAACCAACCAAGAAACGTAAAACCACTGCTTCCTCATCCGGTGTTGTAAACCGTCCTGCACCCTTACCTAGAAACCCGGACCGTACCATTTACACGTCCAACAAAACCTATGCCAGGTTTCTCGAGCTGAAAAAAGAGAAAACTTGGCATGACAAAATTTTCCGGATTAACCCTGAGGGAGAGTATGCTGACATAGCAGCCATTTTCACTGAGAGAAAGTGGGAGAAACTCCTTAACCCATATCCCAAAATCAACCTAGATCTCTTGAGAGAGTTTTATGCCAATTCTTTACCAGATTGTGATGCTAAGGAAATGCATGCTGCATTTTCTTACACCACCATGGTGAGAGGAAAAACCATCCGCTTCGATAGGGATGCGATTAATGAGTATCTAGGCAACCCTTACACCCTACCTGAGTCCGATGACCCTGACACACCTGCCTTGTGTCCTTATGGGGGAGAGAGAGAGAGAGCTGCTGATTGGAATCTTGGAAAGATTGAGAGGGAGATTTTGCTACCGGGTAGGACATATACTGAATCCAAAGCGGGTAACCGCAATTTGGCGGCCTTCACTGATATGAGGCCAAAAGCTGGGATTCTGTTTAAGTTCTTAGTTCATAATATCTGGCCGAAGAGTCATGTCACCACAACTCCCAAGAGAATAATGCCTCCTCTGATTTGGCACATTTGCAAAGGAAGGCCGGTGGATCTGGCTTCGATTATTTCAAGAGAGCTGAAGCATGTAGCTCTCGGTGGTGTAGCGGGACCAGAGACCCGACTTGCTTTTCCCGGCTTTATTATGGGATTACTTAGGCATCATGAGGTGCCAGTCACCGAGCCTTTTTCTGAAGAGCTGGTTTCTCCCATTGATGACAAATACATTCGGGGTTACATTTCTAGAGCATTAGCCAAAGGTGCTGCTTCTTCTTCTCAAGTACCCCAACCTGAGGATGTACCCCAACCTGAGAATGTACCCCAACCTGAGGACTTTCCAGAGCATGAAGATCCTCACCAGACTATGCCACCACCTCAGCAGTCAGGCACTTTTGATTTTTCATCTTTTCAGGCATACATGGCTCAGTATGAGCAGCGAGCAGTTGAGAGAGCTCAGGCACAGCAGCAGCAAGCCTTTCAGTTAGCTCAAGCACAGGAGCTGAGAGAGAATCACATAATGGATCAGCAGGCTGCTATTTTCCGCAGCAACCAGGGCATCTACTCGCATCTTTACGATGCTCACATGGATCCCCGGTGTTTTATGTTCACTCCTGCACAGTACTATGATTCTTGCATGTGGCCTGGGGACAGGCCAATCTACCCAGGAGGGGGCAGTGGTGCAGCATTTGGTGGAGCAGCTGATGACTTTACTAGGACAGCCAGTGTCCACATTGGTGGTGATGCGGTGAGGACAGCTAGTGTGCATGGGACAGCTAGTGTGCATGGGACAGCTAGTGTGCATGGTGTCGATGATGATCCAGAGAGGACAGCTAGTGTCCATTTATCTCAGCAGGATGATATGGATGATGATGCGGCACACTGACCGCATTCTTTTGATGCTTAGTTTACTTTGACTTCTGCTTTGACTTTTTAGTTTATGTTTTTATTTTTATGCTGGAACAATTTTATAGCTTTTGAACTTATACTTTTTGAGCACAGTTTTGGGTGTTCATTACTTTGGTTTAATTTTAATTTCGTTGGGTTAAATAGCTTAGTTTGTTGTTTGATTTTTAACTTATTGCTTTGGATGAAATTTTTGATTAATCTTGCTTGTGTTTAGTCAAAAGAAAAAATTGCTCATGAACATCAATGTTTAAAGTGCTCTAAGGAGCCAATTATTGAGCAAAAGCAGGTGAGTGATAATGATATGAATTGTGAGAAAGCGCATTGCCAAGGTATTGGTTTCCTGTTATTCTAGGTGTTACTATGAATTTGAAATTTGTACTGTGCACAAAATATATATCATTTAAGTCTTTTCATAAACATGAATATCTTTGAACCACTTAGTACTTAACCTAAATGTGAGGTAGCTTCAATCTGTTGTATATATGCTGGAGACCGATAATCATCGTCTAACTTGTTTTAGTTATGTTAAATCTGATAATTATTTTGAATTGTTTGAAAGCATGGAAAGGATCAAGGCACTTTTTGAATTGAGAGTAACCTACTTGACCACATAAAGCCTACCTGTGAGAAGAGCGAGTATCTGATACCCCAATCTGAGCCAAATGAATCAAGTCCTCAAACATGAACTGTCAATATTCATAAGCACAATGCTTGTTGAATTTGCCTGAAATTTTTCAAAAATCCAGTTCATGGTTGAATCTTATAGGACTTTGATAATTTTACTTTGTTGAACCCTTAACCTTTTTGTACTTTGTCCCTTGCCTTAGGATAGGGGAACATTCAATTAGAGTTTTGTTGTATTCAAGTTGGGGAGAAAAAGGAGGCATTATATGTTAAGTTATGGTGAAGTTGTAAAATAACCTGACAACATTGAATCAAAGAAAAATTGTACATTTGAAAAAGAAAAGAAAAGAAAAGAAAAAGAAAGAGAAAAATCAAAAATAGAATAAGTTGTCAAGGTTATAAGTTTGATTGTTAATCACCAAAGGTTTTAATTCTTGGTAGGGAAGTATATGGATTTCAAGTTGTGATACAAAAAAATGTTCCTCTTTGATAGGCTTTCTGATCAATTGCCCCACATATGACATTTCTTTTGTAGCCCGGCCAAGTTATAACCCTTGCAAGACCTTTTGATCCATGCTTTTATGCTTTTTGAGATGATATTTGGATGGACACCTAACTTAAATAGTATGTTAGCATGATTGTTGGATGTGTGTTCATTACCTCATTCATTGTTATCATTATATTGCATTTACTTTCAAAGAAGTGTGTTAGGTGTGGTTCATAGATAGATATGTTTATACTTTGAAGTTTATGATGTGTATTTTGTGCTTAGGACTTGTTTCACATTTATAGCTGTGCTAGGAATAATGGAGAACTTCATGCTTGCCGGAGCTTTCACATTTGAATCACCACTTGAAAATTTTTATTTGATTTGAATTGTTTGGTAGTGTGCTAGAAAGCTTGTCCAAAGCCTTGTGAGTTTCCTTTTGATTCTTTTGTTTGAGGACAAACAGAAAGCTAAGTTGGGGAGAGTTTGATAAGTGCTCAAAAGTAATATATTTCATGTGTTAAAAGAGGCATTTTTAGTGACTTGTTATGCAAGTTATCTACGGAAAAGCAACCAATTGTTGTAATTATACCATTTATGCTTTATATGCCTAATTCTACCCAATTTATGCAGGAAATGACAAGCAAGGACCAAAACTCAAGTTGTGTGAACCAAGCAGATCTCGCTTACGCGAGGTCATCTCGCTTAAGCGAGATTCCTCCAGGGAGAAGCTCAACCTTCGCTTGCATCTCGCTTCCAGGGTCGCTTGTGAATTTTAGAATCTCGCTTACGCGAGATCATCTCGCTTACGCGAGATTTCTCCAGGGAACAGATGAGCATCTCGCTTTCTATCTCGCTTCCATGTCGCTCAAGCAGGATTCTAAGGCGGTTTAAGTTTCAAGCAACTTCGCTTGCGCGAGGTCTCACTCGCTTACGCGAGATACAACTTCATCAAGGAGCAGGGCTACGTGGCAAGACTTCATTGGCCATTGTTAGATATTTAGGCTTCTCGCTTGAGCGAGATGAATCTCGCTTAAGCGAGATTGCACGTTTTCAGCCCATTTAAATACAAGTTTTCCCTCTCTCTAGAACCATTCACTATTCCATTGAAACATTTTATACATTTCTAGAGAGAGGTTAGAGCTATTTCATAGAGAGAAACACAAAGCAAGTGATTAAGGAGTAGATTCAACCCTAGATTCATTGAGACATCAAGGATCTTGGCATGGAATCTTCATCTTTCCTTCATTCCTTGCATTAGTTTACATGTCTATATGTAACTATCACCTTCTTTGTAGTATTGAGGTAACTATCAAGCTATTATGTAATCTTTTGATCTTTTAATATATAAGGTTCTAGCTTAATGATTCAATATTGTTGTTATTCTTGCTTTTAATGCTTTCAAAGAGATTCAAGATGATTTGGACACAAACTCTTGAATCTAGAACTAGAATAACAATCTATCTTATGTTATATCACTCTTGACAAGTTTGTAAACCTTTGATAATTACTTTTAATCAAGATTTTAATGCTTTCAGATACTTAATCATGCTGGACACGGTCGATTAAGTTATCCGATCGACTTTGTTATCATTTAAGGAATTTGGACACGAATGTTTAAACGCTAACTTGGAAATAACGATGTCGCTTTGGACACGAAGGATATTGTAGAAATGATTGTAATAATATTGGTTATAAAGCTAGAGTCTGTTAATCGATCGAGAGATTGCTGCTGTTATGCTTGCTCGTTATCTTATACCGCAAGCGAAATAGTTCGATCCCCTCTCGTTTTTACTTTAGTGTCAAATATGGATATAGTGTTACAACCAAACAAATTATATCCAAACCCTTAATGTGAACGATTGTGTAAATGCTTATGATTAAACGTAACTCCCTGTGGAAACGATCCTATATATACTCACGTGTACATAGTTAAATGACATGTAGGAAAAATTCTACATCAAAATGGCGCCGTTGCCGGGGAATTACGTATTTTTATATTATAAGTATGGAAACAATTTTGTCATGTTAAGTCAATTTTGCACAAAATTCTTTCATGCATATACACATACACATATATCATTCATTATTTTTTATGCTAACCACTTGGTATAGTCTTGGTGAACTTTGTTTATGCGAGGTACCGTTGCTCACGAAGACCTACAATTTGATCCTGAGATTGAGAAAACTGCTAGGTTACTTAGAGCTCAAGCAAAGGAAGCTAAGAGATTAGCCAGGCTGGCTCAGCCGGAATCTTTACTTTTTATTCCTTCTCCGTCAGGTTCGGTGCATACTATTTCACTTGGTGATTCTTCACATTCTTCACCACATTCATCTCCGAAGAGTGAACCAGAAGTAGTCATGGCTCAGGAAAATGATAATGATGCTCTACCTATGTGGATTAGTCCTAGGAGGCTAGCAAATCTTGGCAATCGTAATGCCAAATCAATTGAGCTGAAGTCGGGGTTGATAAACTTGATAACTCATAACCAATTTACTGGTATGGATCATGAGGATCCATATAAACACCTTACCAACTTCTATGTTACCGCCGGTACACTTGGTATGAAGGAAGATGAGGAAGAGGGTGTGTTTGTGCAATTGTTTCCTCATTCTTTGATCGGGAAGGCTAAGGAGTGGTATCTTGATCAACCAACTTCTTTGATGGAAAATTGGGGTGAGCTAGAGAAAGCATTTCAAGAAAGGTTCTTTCCGGAGGATAGGCATCCTGAGGCTAAAACTTCAATTACAACTTTTGCTCAAGGCCAAAGTGAGACTCTTTGTGAAGCTTGGGAGCGTTATAAATCATTGCTAAGGAATTGTCCAAAGCATGGTTTTGATAGCCAAATGCAACTATATCTTTTTCGTCAAGGGCTTCAAGACATGTCCAAGACGATGCTAGATGCAAGTGCTGGAGGTTCTATTGCTTTGAAAAACCCAGCTGAAGCTGTCAAAATCATTAACCAAATGGCTCTCAACACAAGAAAATCCTCTCACAACCGGAATCCTAATCAAAGGAAAGTCGGTATTCTTGAACTAGAAGCAAATGATGCGGTCTTAGCTCAAAATAAGCTTCTCACTCAACAAATAGAAGCTATGCAAAAGGAGATGAGAGCTATGCCAAAACAAATTCTTGAATCTCTCAAGCAAGAAGGAGGAACCGCTCAAGTCAATACTTGTGGACTTTGTACGGGGGATCATCCAACCGGCTATTGTCCCGAACCCGGTTCTTTTGAAGAGGAAGAGGTCAACTATGTGGGAAACCAACAAAGGCCTAACCAACCACAACATGCCGGAACCTCACAACAATCCCAAAATCCGGGTACTTCCAACTTCCAAGGAAGGTATCCGGCCAACCAAAACCAACAAAGACCGTGGAGAGCACCTTACAACAATAACTACCAATATCCTCAATCAAATTTCTACCAACAACCTTTCCCCCAATTCCAACAACCCTTCAATAATCAATACCAATTCCCACCACCAAATAACCCCCAACAACCTAACAATTCCCAAAGCACCGAGGAGGTCTTGAAACAATTCATGCAAGTGTCCATGGCTAACCAGAAAAACACCGACGCGTCGATCAAAGGCCTTGAGACACAAGTTGGTCAGTTAGCACAACAAATGGCTCAAGGTCCTCCGCAATTGGGAGCTTTCACCGCTAACACTCAACCAAATCCTAAGGAGCACCACAAGGCATAACAGTCAAAAGCTATAGCTACAAGGAGTGGGAGAGTAGTAGGTAAAGGGGTAGGTGATGATATTGTTGTTGAAGAGAAGGATGATGAAGTTGTTAACGAGGAGGAAAAAGAGGAGTTCGAGGAGGATAGTGTAGAGATAGAGGAGGAAGTGTATATAAAGAATAAAGAAGCATTAGTTAAAAAAGAAAAAAATCAAAAAAGAGATCTAGTAGAACAAGAGGAGATGGAGAGGAAGAATAAAGATGTGGGGAAAGATAAAGGGAAGAAACAAGTAGTTGAGAAGCAAGTGGTGGCTCAACGCTTACCATACCCACATGCTCCATCGAAGAAAGACAAAGAGCGGCAATACGCAAGGTTTCTTGAACTCTTCAAGAAGTTGCAAATTGATATACCATTCTCAGAAGCCTTGGAGCAAATGCCGGTCTATGCGAAGTTCATGAAAGATATCCTTTCCAAGAAAAGAAGAATCAACGATAAAGAGACGATTCAAATCGATGCCAATTGTAGTGCTATTATTCAAAGAACGTTGCCTAAGAAAGAGCAAGATCCGGGAAGAGTCACTCTACCGGTAGCTATTGGCACAACACCTGTAGGTAAAGCACTACTTGATCTTGGATCAAGCATCAATCTCATGCCTTTGTCCGTTGCCAAAAGAGTTGGTGACCTTTGTATAAAGCGGACTAGGATGATGTTGCAATTGGCCGACAAATCCTTTGCAAAACCACTAGGTATGGCCGAAGATGTTCTTGTAAAAGTGGACAAATTTATTTTTCCGGCTGACTTTGTGGTTATGGATGTCGAAGAAGATGAGGATGTGCCTATCTTAATGGGAAGGAATTTCATGCAAACGGCTCGGATGATGATTGACCTTGATGATAATATCATGAAGGTCAAGGTAAATGATGAAGAGGTTACCTTCAACATCCGAGAAGCTTTGAAGTACTCGAAAGACAAGGGTGCATGTTTCAAAATGGATGCAACCGAAGAAGTCATCTTGACTACTCGGAAGCAATTACACAATAGAACACCCCTTGAGAGTGCTTTGGTGGACGCACTCAATGCTATTGATGAAGACGAAGCAAGTGCCATTGAAGAGTGTTTGAAGGAGCTAGATTCCTTGAAGGAGGTTCTTCCTAATCAAGCTATACTTGAAGATTTGAAAGAAGAATCCAAGGAAGAAGCAAAAGTTGATGACACCAAGGTAGAATTAAATGTTTTACCATCTAATTTGAAATATGTTTTTCTTGAGAAAGATGGTACAAAACCGGTGATCATTAGTAGCTCCTTGTCCATCGATGAAGAAACAAAGTTGGTAGAGGTTCTCAAGGCCAACAAGGAAGCAATAGGGTGGAAGTTATCCGATTTGAAAGGGATAAGTCCATCTTATTGTATGCACAAGATTATGATGGAAGAAAACTTCAAGCCGGTAGCACAACCACAACGCCGCTTAAATCCAAACATGAAAGAGGTGGTGCGAAAGGAAGTAGTGAAGTTGCTTGAAGCCGGCATGATCTATCCTATCTCGGATAGTGCTTGGGTAAGCCCGGTTCAAGTAGTCCCCAAGAAAGGAGGAATGACGGTGATCACTAATGATAAAGATGAGTTGATCCCAACTAGAACCGTCACCGGATGGAGGATGTGTATAGATTATAGAAGACTCAATCAAGCAACAAGGAAGGATCACTTTCCCTTGCCCTTCATGGATCAAATGCTTGAAAGACTCTCCGGTCAATCCTTTTATTGCTTCCTAGATGGTTACTCCGGTTACAATCAAATCGCCATGAACCCAGATGATCACGAGAAGACGGCTTTCACTTGCCCCTTTGGTATTTTTGCTTATCGAAGAATGCCATTTGGCTTGTGTAATGCACCCGCAACTTTTCAACGGTGTGTTCAAGCAATCTTCTCCAAACTTATTGGAAAATGCATGGAGGTGTTCATGGATGATTTCTCGGTTTTCGGTTCGTCATTTGATACGTGTTTGAATAGCTTGGATACCGTGCTGAAGCGGTGTATTGAAACTAGCTTGGTGCTCAATTGGGAGAAATGTCACTTCATGGTTACCGAGGGTATTGTCCTTGGTCATAAGATTTCTGCTAAGGGTATCGAGGTAGACCAAGCAAAGGTCGATGTCATAGGAAAGCTTCCTCCACCGGTAAATGTCAAAGGTGTGCGGAGTTTTCTTGGTCATGCCGGGTTCTACCGGAGATTCATCAAAGACTTCTCAAAGATTGCAAAGCCAATGAGCAACTTGCTCAACAAAGATAAGTCTTTTGTTTTTGATAATGAATGTCTTGATGCATTTGAATCTTTAAAAGAAAAGTTGACCACCGCACCAATAATCATTGCTCCTAATTGGGATTTAAATTTTGAATTAATGTGTGATGCAAGTGATTATGCTGTTGGTGCGGTCTTGGGTCAACGTAAGGACAAAATTTTTCATGCTATTCACTATGCAAGTAAGGTTTTAAATGAAGCACAAATTAATTATGCCACAACTGAAAAAGAGTTACTTGCAATAGTTTATGCAATGGAGAAATTTCGTTCTTACTTTGTAGGTTCCAAAATTGTTGTTTACACTGACCATGCAGCTATCAAGTATCTCCTTACTAAGTCCGACTCAAAGCCAAGGCTCATCCGTTGGATGTTGTTGCTTCAAGAGTTTGACTTAGAGATCAAGGATAAGAAAGGCACGGAGAATCTTGTAGCTGATCACCTTTCAAGGTTGACAAACAATGAGGTAACCAAGAATGAACCGAGGTTCGTGAAGAATTTCCCGATGAACGGTTGCCAGCTATCAATGTGAGACCGTGGTTTGCCGACATGGTAAACTACAAAGCAACCGGGTTCATTCCGGAAGATTTTGAATGGCAACAACGCAAGAAGTTCCTTCATGATGCTAACCACTTTGTGTGGGATGAGCCTTATTTGTTCAAAATTGGAGCGGACAATCTCTTGCGTAGGTGTGTAGATGATGAAGAGGCAAAGAAGATCCTATGGCAATGTCATAATTCGCCCTATGGAGGTCACTTCAACGGGGAGAGAACGGCCGCAAAGGTACTTCAATCCGGGTTCTATTGGCCAACTTTATTCAAAGATGCCAATTTACATTGCAAGTATTGTGATGAATGCCAAAGAACCGGATCAATGTCAAAAAGAAATGAGATGCCTCTACAACTCATCCTTGAAGTGGAAGTGTTTGATTGTTGGGGTATAGATTTTGTTGGCCCTTTTCCTTCATCATATTCAAATGAGTACATCTTGGTAGCTGTTGATTATGTTTCAAAGTGGGTGGAAGCCGTAGCATCGCCTAAAGCCGATAGCAAGACGGTAGTGAAGTTCCTAAAAAAGAATATTTTCACCCGATTTGGTACACCAAGAGTTCTCATTAGTGATGGAGGGTCACACTTTTGCAACACACAACTTGCCAAGGCCCTAGATCATTATGGAGTCAAGCACAAAGTAGCATCACCGTATCATCCACAAACGAATGGACAAGCCGAAGTTTCTAACCGGGAGGTCAAACGCATACTTGAGAAGACGGTCTCTACATCTCGGAAGGATTGGTCGGCTAAACTTGATGAAGCTTTGTGGGCATATAGGACTGCATACAAGTCTCCTATAGGCCTCACTCCTTTCCAAATGGTCTATGGCAAATCTTGTCACTTACCGGTCGAGCTCGAACATAAAGCATTTTGGGCATTGAAGTTCCTAAACTTTGATCAAGAGAAAGCCGGTGAAAGAAGAAAAGTTCAAATGCATGAGCTTGAAGAATTGCGAAATCAAGCTTATGAATCTTCAAAGCTCTACAAAGAAAGGACCAAGAAGTATCATGACAAGAAGATCATTCTGAGACAATTCATGCCGGGACAAATGGTATTACTTTTCAATTCAAGACTGAGGTTGTTTCCGGGCAAATTGAAGTCTAAGTGGTCTGGACCTTTCATGGTTAAAGAGGTCAAACCGTACGGAGCTGTTGAACTTGAGGACCCAGTCACCAAAGCCAACTGGACTGTTAATGGGCAAAGGCTTAAGCCCTACTTCGGTGGTGAAATTGATCGGTGTTTGACGACGATTTCACTAATCGAGCCATGATTTCTTCAAAATGCGTCAAGCTAAGGACGTAAAACAAGCTCTTGCTGGGAGTCACACCCAGTTTTGTAAGTATTTTCATGTTTTAATGCATTTAGGAATAATTTCATGAGCAAAACAAAGTAAGAAGCATAGCTGGAGAAATCTCGCTCAAGCGAAGTTAATCTCGCTTAAGCGAGATTGTTGCATTTTCGAATTGTTGGTTCTGGAGAAATCTCGCTTAAGCGAGTTAATATCGCGCAAGCGAGATGAGTTTTTAATTCAAAAAGGGTAACGGTTTCCAAGGGGATTAACTCCCCTTAACCACTCCCCCATCCACTCATTTCCACTCATTTACGTTTTCTAACTTTCCTTTTCTCCATTTTCTCTAAACTTTTCTTTTCCTCACAAACTTTAACCCTAAAATCAAAACCAATTCAACCATAGTCAAGCACTTGCATACTTCTTCATTCATCATCATTTGCTTGCTTCATTAATCATCATTTCAACAGGTTTGATTTCTATTTCTGTGCCATGCTTTTCAATTTCAAAATTCATGCTTTATGCAAATTTAGAATGGCTAGGGTTAGATTTAAGTATTTGTGACTAGAGACTGTTTCCTTAGGTTCATAACAATGAAAATGAATCAAAATCATCACTGTTTTTCTTCAACATTCAATTGTGTAAATTTTGACCCATTTTGAAATCTTTGGAAAATAAGGGTTTTGATTTAATGTTGAACACAAGTCTTGATTTTGGTTTCTTTTCATGAGTTGGTTTTGTGAGTAGAGGAATGAGGTTAAATTTTGGTCAAAAGTATTGTGGGTTTGGTTGAAAATTCTGGAAATGGGTTGATTTTCGCAGGATCAGAAGAACCTCGCTTAAGCGAAGTTCTTAACTAATTTTCTCGCTTAAGCGAGTCTTCATATTTTTGCCCAGATTTTCCTTCAATATCTCGCTTCTGGTCTCGCTTAAGCGAGTTGCAAGCGAGATAGCCCAGTGCCTTCTTGTTATTTCTGACTTTTGTGTTAATCTAATCTGTGTACTTCCATTTGATTCCATACTGTGCTGATCAATTGTTGCTATACTGTATATGGTTTTTCTGGTTGTTTTGCAGATGGCCCCCAAAAATCAACCAACCAAGAAACGTAAAACCACTGCTTCCTCATCCGGTGTTGTAAACCGTCCTGCACCCTTACCTAGAAACCCGGACCGTACCATTTACACGTCCAACAAAACCTATGCCAGGTTTCTCGAGCTGAAAAAAGAGAAAACTTGGCATGACAAAATTTTCCGGATTAACCCTGAGGGAGAGTATGCTGACATAGCAGCCATTTTCACTGAGAGAAAGTGGGAGAAACTCCTTAACCCATATCCCAAAATCAACCTAGATCTCTTGAGAGAGTTTTATGCCAATTCTTTACCAGATTGTGATGCTAAGGAAATGCATGCTGCATTTTCTTACACCACTATGGTGAGAGGAAAAACCATCCGCTTCGATAGGGATGCGATTAATGAGTATCTAGGCAACCCTTACACCCTACCTGAGTCTGATGACCCTGACACACCTGCCTTGTGTCCTTATGGGGAGAGAGAGAGAGAGCTGCTGATTGGAATCTTGGAAAGATTGAGAGGGAGATTTTGCTACCGGGTAGGACATATACTGAATCCAAAGCGGGTAACCGCAATTTGGCGGCCTTCACTGATATGAGGCCAAAAGCTGGGATTCTGTTTAAGTTCTTAGTTCATAATATCTGGCCGAAGAGTCATGTCACCACAACTCCCAAGAGAATAATGCCTCCTCTGATTTGGCACATTTGCAAAGGAAGGCCGGTGGATCTGGCTTCGATTATTTCAAGAGAGCTGAAGCATGTAGCTCTCGGTGGTGTAGCGGGACCAGAGACCCGACTTGCTTTTCCCGGCTTTATTATGGGATTACTTAGGCATCATGAGGTGCCAGTCACCGAGCCTTTTTCTGAAGAGCTGGTTTCTCCCATTGATGACAAATACATTCGGGGTTACATTTCTAGAGCATTAGCCAAAGGTGCTGCTTCTTCTTCTCAAGTACCCCAACCTGAGGATGTACCCCAACCTGAGAATGTACCCCAACCTGAGGACTTTCCAGAGCATGAAGATCCTCACCAGACTATGCCACCACCTCAGCAGTCAGGCACTTTTGATTTTTCATCTTTTCAGGCATACATGGCTCAGTATGAGCAGCGAGCAGTTGAGAGAGCTCAGGCACAGCAGCAGCAAGCCTTTCAGTTAGCTCAAGCACAGGAGCTGAGAGAGAATCACATAATGGATCAGCAGGCTGCTATTTTCTGCAGCAACCAGGGCATCTACTCGCATCTTTACGATGCTCACATGGATCCCCGGTGTTTTATGTTCACTCCTGCACAGTACTATGATTCTTGCATGTGGCCTGGGGACAGGCCAATCTACCCAGGAGGGGGCAGTGGTGCAGCATTTGGTGGAGCAGCTGATGACTTTACTAGGACAGCCAGTGTCCACATTGGTGGTGATGCGGTGAGGACAGCTAGTGTGCATGGGACAGCTAGTGTGCATGGGACAGCTAGTGTGCATGGTGTCGATGATGATCCAGAGAGGACAGCTAGTGTCCATTTATCTCAGCAGGATGATATGGATGATGATGCGGCACACTGACCGCATTCTTTTGATGCTTAGTTTACTTTGACTTCTGCTTTGACTTTTTAGTTTATGTTTTTATTTTTATGCTGGAACAATTTTATAGCTTTTGAACTTATACTTTTTGAGCACGGTTTTGGGTGTTCATTACTTTGGTTTAATTTTAATTTCGTTGGGTTAAATAGCTTAGTTTGTTGTTTGATTTTTAACTTATTGCTTTGGATGAAATTTTTGATTAATCTTGCTTGTGTTTAGTCAAAAGAAAAAATTGCTCATGAACATCAATGTTTAAAGTGCTCTAAGGAGCCAATTATTGAGCAAAAGCAGGTGAGTGATAATGATATGAATTGTGAGAAAGCGCATTGCCAAGGTATTGGTTTCCTGTTATTCTAGGTGTTACTATGAATTTGAAATTTGTACTGTGCACAAAATATATATCATTTAAGTCTTTTCATAAACATGAATATCTTTGAACCACTTAGTACTTAACCTAAATGTGAGGTAGCTTCAATCTGTTGTATATATGCTGGAGACCGATAATCATCGTCTAACTTGTTTTAGTTATGTTAAATCTGATAATTATTTTGAATTGTTTGAAAGCATGGAAAGGATCAAGGCACTTTTTGAATTGAGAGTAACCTACTTGACCACATAAAGCCTACCTGTGAGAAGAGCGAGTATCTGATACCCCAATCTGAGCCAAATGAATCAAGTCCTCAAACATGAACTGTCAATATTCATAAGCACAATGCTTGTTGAATTTGCCTGAAATTTTTCAAAAATCCAGTTCATGGTTGAATCTTATAGGACTTTGATAATTTTACTTTGTTGAACCCTTAACCTTTTTGTACTTTGTCCCTTGCCTTAGGATAGGGGAACATTCAATTAGAGTTTTGTTGTATTCAAGTTGGGGAGAAAAAGGAGGCATTATATGTTAAGTTATGGTGAAGTTGTAAAATAACCTGACAACATTGAATCAAAGAAAAATTGTACATTTGAAAAAGAAAAGAAAAGAAAAGAAAAAGAAAGAGAAAAATCAAAAATAGAATAAGTTGTCAAGGTTATAAGTTTGATTGTTAATCACCAACGGTTTTAATTCTTGGTAGGGAAGTATATGGATTTCAAGTTGTGATACAAAAAAATGTTCCTCTTTGATAGGCTTTCTGATCAATTGCCCCACATATGACATTTCTTTTGTAGCCCGGCCAAGTTATAACCCTTGCAAGACCTTTTGATCCATGCTTTTATGCTTTTTGAGATGATATTTGGATGGACACCTAACTTAAATAGTATGTTAGCATGATTGTTGGATGTGTGTTCATTACCTCATTCATTGTTATCATTATATTGCATTTACTTTCAAAGAAGTGTGTTAGGTGTGGTTCATAGATAGATATGTTTATACTTTGAAGTTTATGATGTGTATTTTGTGCTTAGGACTTGTTTCACATTTATAGCTGTGCTAGGAATAATGGAGAACTTCATGCTTGCCGGAGCTTTCACATTTGAATCACCACTTGAAAATTTTTATTTGATTTGAATTGTTTGGTAGTGTGCTAGAAAGCTTGTCCAAAGCCTTGTGAGTTTCCTTTTGATTCTTTTGTTTGAGGACAAACAGAAAGCTAAGTTGGGGAGAGTTTGATAAGTGCTCAAAAGTAATATATTTCATGTGTTAAAAGAGGCATTTTTAGTGACTTGTTATGCAAGTTATCTACGGAAAAGCAACCAATTGTTGTAATTATACCATTTATGCTTTATATGCCTAATTCTACCCAATTTATGCAGGAAATGACAAGCAAGGACCAAAACTCAAGTTGTGTGAACCAAGCAGATCTCGCTTACGCGAGGTCATCTCGCTTAAGCGAGATTCCTCCAGGGAGAAGCTCAACCTTCGCTTGCATCTCGCTTCCAGGGTCGCTTGTGAATTTTAGAATCTCGCTTACGCGAGATCATCTCGCTTACGCGAGATTTCTCCAGGGAACAGATGAGCATCTCGCTTTCTATCTCGCTTCCATGTCGCTCAAGCAGGATTCTAAGGCGGTTTAAGTTTCAAGCAACTTCGCTTGCGCGAGGTCTCACTCGCTTACGCGAGATACAACTTCATCAAGGAGCAGGGCTACGTGGCAAGACTTCATTGGCCATTGTTAGATATTTAGGCTTCTCGCTTGAGCGAGATGAATCTCGCTTAAGCGAGATTGCACGTTTTCAGCCCATTTAAATACAAGTTTTCCCTCTCTCTAGAACCATTCACTATTCCATTGAAACATTTTATACATTTCTAGAGAGAGGTTAGAGCTATTTCATAGAGAGAAACACAAAGCAAGTGATTAAGGAGTAGATTCAACCCTAGATTCATTGAGACATCAAGGATCTTGGCATGGAATCTTCATCTTTCCTTCATTCCTTGCATTAGTTTACATGTCTATATGTAACTATCACCTTCTTTGTAGTATTGAGGTAACTATCAAGCTATTATGTAATCTTTTGATCTTTTAATATATAAGGTTCTAGCTTAATGATTCAATATTGTTGTTATTCTTGCTTTTAATGCTTTCAAAGAGATTCAAGATGATTTGGACACAAACTCTTGAATCTAGAACTAGAATAACAATCTATCTTATGTTATATCACTCTTGACAAGTTTGTAAACCTTTGATAATTACTTTTAATCAAGATTTTAATGCTTTCAGATACTTAATCAGGCTGGACACGGTCGATTAAGTTATCCGATCGACTTTGTTATCGTTTAAGGAATTTGGACACGAATGTTTAAACGCTAACTTGGAAATAACGATGTCGCTTTGGACACGAAGGATATTGTAGAAATGATTGTAATAATATTGGTTATAAGCTAGAGTCTGTTAATCGATCGAGAGATTGCTGCTGTTATGCTTGCTCGTTATCTTATACCGCAAGCGAAATAGTTCGATCCCCTCTCGTTTTTACTTTAGTGTCAAATATGGATATAGTGTTACAACCAAACAAATTATATCCAAACCCTTAATGTGAACGATTGTGTAAATGCTTATGATTAAACGTAACTCCCTGTGGAAACGATCTTATATATACTCACGTGTACATAGTTAAATGACATGTAGGAAATATTCTACATCAAAATGGCGCCGTTGCCGGGGAATTACGTATTTTTATATTATAAGTATGGAAACAATTTTGTCATGTTAAGTCAATTTTGCACAAAATTCTTTCATGCATATACACATACACATATATCATTCATTATTTTTTATGCTAACCACTTGGTATAGTCTTGGTGAACTTTGTTTATGCGAGGTACCGTTGCTCACGAAGACCTACAATTTGATCCTGAGATTGAGAAAACTGCTAGGTTACTTAGAGCTCAAGCAAAGGAAGCTAAGAGATTAGCCAGGCTGGCTCAGCCGGAATCTTTACTTTTTATTCCTTCTCCGTCAGGTTCGGTGCATACTATTTCACTTGGTGATTCTTCACATTCTTCACCACATTCATCTCCGAAGAGTGAACCAGAAGTAGTCATGGCTCAGGAAAATGATAATGATGCTCTACCTATGTGGATTAGTCCTAGGAGGCTAGCAAATCTTGGCAATCGTAATGCCAAATCAATTGAGCTGAAGTCGGGGTTGATAAACTTGATAACTCATAACCAATTTACTGGTATGGATCATGAGGATCCATATAAACACCTTACCAACTTCTATGTTACCGCCGGTACACTTGGTATGAAGGAAGATGAGGAAGAGGGTGTGTTTGTGCAATTGTTTCCTCATTCTTTGATCGGGAAGGCTAAGGAGTGGTATCTTGATCAACCAACTTCTTTGATGGAAAATTGGGGTGAGCTAGAGAAAGCATTTCAAGAAAGGTTCTTTCCGGAGGATAGGCATCTTGAGGCTAAAACTTCAATTACAACTTTTGCTCAAGGCCAAAGTGAGACTCTTTGTGAAGCTTGGGAGCGTTATAAATCATTGCTAAGGAATTGTCCAAAGCATGGTTTTGATAGCCAAATGCAACTATATCTTTTTCGTCAAGGGCTTCAAGACATGTCCAAGACGATGCTAGATGCAAGTGCTGGAGGTTCTATTGCTTTGAAAAACCCAGCTGAAGCTGTCAAAATCATTAACCAAATGGCTCTCAACACAAGAAAATCCTCTCACAACCGGAATCCTAATCAAAGGAAAGTCGGTATTCTGGAACTAGAAGCAAATGATGCGGTCTTAGCTCAAAATAAGCTTCTCACTCAACAAATAGAAGCTATGCAAAAGGAGATGAGAGCTATGCCAAAACAAATTCTTGAATCTCTCAAGCAAGAAGGAGGAACCGCTCAAGTCAATACTTGTGGACTTTGTACGGGGGATCATCCAACCGGCTATTGTCCCGAACCCGGTTCTTTTGAAGAGGAAGAGGTCAACTATGTGGGAAACCAACAAAGGCTTAACCAACCACAACATGCCGGAACCTCACAACAATCCCAAAATTCGGGTACTTCCAACTTCCAAGGAAGGTATCCGGCCAACCAAAACCAACAAAGACCGTGGAGAGCACCTTACAACAATAACTACCAATATCCTCAATCAAATTTCTACCAACAACCTTTCCCCCAATTCCAACAACCCTTCAATAATCAATACCAATTCCCACCACCAAATAACCCCCAACAACCTAACAATTCCCAAAGCACCGAGGAGGTCTTGAAACAATTCATGCAAGTGTCCATGGCTAACCAGAAAAACACCGACGCGTCGATCAAAGGCCTTGAGACACAAGTTGGTCAGTTAGCACAACAAATGGCTCAAGGTCCTCCGCAATTGGGAGCTTTCACCGCTAACACTCAACCAAATCCTAAGGAGCACCACAAGGCATAACAGTCAAAAGCTATAGCTACAAGGAGTGGGAGAGTAGTAGGTAAAGGGGTAGGTGATGATATTGTTGTTGAAGAGAAGGATGATGAAGTTGTTAACGAGGAGGAAAAAGAGGAGTTCGAGGAGGATAGTGTAGAGATAGAGGAGGAAGTGTATATAAAGAATAAAGAAGCATTAGTTAAAAAAGAAAAAAATCAAAAAAGAGATCTAGTAGAACAAGAGGAGATGGAGAGGAAGAATAAAGATGTGGGGAAAGATAAAGGGAAGAAACAAGTAGTTGAGAAGCAAGTGGTGGCTCAACGCTTACCATACCCACATGCTCCATCGAAGAAAGACAAAGAGCGGCAATACGCAAGGTTTCTTGAACTCTTCAAGAAGTTGCAAATTGATATACCATTCTCAGAAGCCTTGGAGCAAATGCCGGTCTATGCGAAGTTCATGAAAGATATCCTTTCCAAGAAAAGAAGAATCAACGATAAAGAGACGATTCAAATCGATGCCAATTGTAGTGCTATTATTCAAAGAACGTTGCCTAAGAAAGAGCAAGATCCGGGAAGAGTCACTCTACCGGTAGCTATTGGCACAACACCTGTAGGTAAAGCACTACTTGATCTTGGATCAAGCATCAATCTCATGCCTTTGTCCGTTGCCAAAAGAGTTGGTGACCTTTGTATAAAGCGGACTAGGATGATGTTGCAATTGGCCGACAAATCCTTTGCAAAACCACTAGGTATGGCCGAAGATGTTCTTGTAAAAGTGGACAAATTTATTTTTCCGGCTGACTTTGTGGTTATGGATGTCGAAGAAGATGAGGATGTGCCTATCTTAATGGGAAGGAATTTCATGCAAACGGCTCGGATGATGATTGACCTTGATGATAATATCATGAAGGTCAAGGTAAATGATGAAGAGGTTACCTTCAACATCCGAGAAGCTTTGAAGTACTCGAAAGACAAGGGTGCATGTTTCAAAATGGATGCAACCGAAGAAGTCATCTTGACTACTCGGAAGCAATTACACAATAGAACACCCCTTGAGAGTGCTTTGGTGGACGCACTCAATGCTATTGATGAAGACGAAGCAAGTGCCATTGAAGAGTGTTTGAAGGAGCTAGATTCCTTGAAGGAGGTTCTTCCTAATCAAGCTATACTTGAAGATTTGAAAGAAGAATCCAAGGAAGAAGCAAAAGTTGATGACACCAAGGTAGAATTAAATGTTTTACCATCTAATTTGAAATATGTTTTTCTTGAGAAAGATGGTACAAAACCGGTGATCATTAGTAGCTCCTTGTCCATCGATGAAGAAACAAAGTTGGTAGAGGTTCTCAAGGCCAACAAGGAAGCAATAGGGTGGAAGTTATCCGATTTGAAAGGGATAAGTCCATCTTATTGTATGCACAAGATTATGATGGAAGAAAACTTCAAGCCGGTAGCACAACCACAACGCCGCTTAAATCCAAACATGAAAGAGGTGGTGCGAAAGGAAGTAGTGAAGTTGCTTGAAGCCGGCATGATCTATCCTATCTCGGATAGTGCTTGGGTAAGCCCGGTTCAAGTAGTCCCCAAGAAAGGAGGAATGACGGTGATCACTAATGATAAAGATGAGTTGATCCCAACTAGAACCGTCACCGGATGGAGGATGTGTATAGATTATAGAAGACTCAATCAAGCAACAAGGAAGGATCACTTTCCCTTGCCCTTCATGGATCAAATGCTTGAAAGACTCTCCGGTCAATCCTTTTATTGCTTCCTAGATGGTTACTCCGGTTACAATCAAATCGCCATGAACCCAGATGATCACGAGAAGACGGCTTTCACTTGCCCCTTTGGTATTTTTGCTTATCGAAGAATGCCATTTGGCTTGTGTAATGCACCCGCAACTTTTCAACGGTGTGTTCAAGCAATCTTCTCCAAACTTATTGGAAAATGCATGGAGGTGTTCATGGATGATTTCTCGGTTTTCGGTTCGTCATTTGATACGTGTTTGAATAGCTTGGATACCGTGCTGAAGCGGTGTATTGAAACTAGCTTGGTGCTCAATTGGGAGAAATGTCACTTCATGGTTACCGAGGGTATTGTCCTTGGTCATAAGATTTCTGCTAAGGGTATCGAGGTAGACCAAGCAAAGGTCGATGTCATAGGAAAGCTTCCTCCACCGGTAAATGTCAAAGGTGTGCGGAGTTTTCTTGGTCATGCCGGGTTCTACCGGAGATTCATCAAAGACTTCTCAAAGATTGCAAAGCCAATGAGCAACTTGCTCAACAAAGATAAGTCTTTTGTTTTTGATAATGAATGTCTTGATGCATTTGAATCTTTAAAAGAAAAGTTGACCACCGCACCAATAATCATTGCTCCTAATTGGGATTTAAATTTTGAATTAATGTGTGATGCAAGTGATTATGCTGTTGGTGCGGTCTTGGGTCAACGTAAGGACAAAATTTTTCATGCTATTCACTATGCAAGTAAGGTTTTAAATGAAGCACAAATTAATTATGCCACAACTGAAAAAGAGTTACTTGCAATAGTTTATGCAATGGAGAAATTTCGTTCTTACTTTGTAGGTTCCAAAATTGTTGTTTACACTGACCATGCAGCTATCAAGTATCTCCTTACTAAGTCCGACTCAAAGCCAAGGCTCATCCGTTGGATGTTGTTGCTTCAAGAGTTTGACTTAGAGATCAAGGATAAGAAAGGCACGGAGAATCTTGTAGCTGATCACCTTTCAAGGTTGACAAACAATGAGGTAACCAAGAATGAACCGGAGGTTCGTGAAGAATTTCCCGATGAACGGTTGCTAGCTATCAATGTGAGACCGTGGTTTGCCGACATGGTAAACTACAAAGCAACCGGGTTCATTCCGGAAGATTTTGAATGGCAACAACGCAAGAAGTTCCTTCATGATGCTAACCACTTTGTGTGGGATGAGCCTTATTTGTTCAAAATTGGAGCGGACAATCTCTTGCGTAGGTGTGTAGATGATGAAGAGGCAAAGAAGATCCTATGGCAATGTCATAATTCGCCCTATGGAGGTCACTTCAACGGGGAGAGAACGGCCGCAAAGGTACTTCAATCCGGGTTCTATTGGCCAACTTTATTCAAAGATGCCAATTTACATTGCAAGTATTGTGATGAATGCCAAAGAACCGGATCAATGTCAAAAAGAAATGAGATGCCGCTACAACTCATCCTTGAAGTGGAAGTGTTTGATTGTTGGGGTATAGATTTTGTTGGCCCTTTTCCTTCATCATATTCAAATGAGTACATCTTGGTAGCTGTTGATTATGTTTCAAAGTGGGTGGAAGCCGTAGCATCGCCTAAAGCCGATAGCAAGACGGTAGTGAAGTTCCTAAAAAAGAATATTTTCACCCGGTTTGGTACACCAAGAGTTCTCATTAGTGATGGAGGGTCACACTTTTGCAACACACAACTTTCCAAGGCCCTAGATCATTATGGAGTCAAGCACAAAGTAGCATCACCGTATCATCCACAAACGAATGGACAAGCCGAAGTTTCTAACCGGGAGGTCAAACGCATACTTGAGAAGACGGTCTCTACATCTCGGAAGGATTGGTCGGCTAAACTTGATGAAGCTTTGTGGGCATATAGGACTGCATACAAGTCTCCTATAGGCCTCACTCCTTTCCAAATGGTCTATGGCAAATCTTGTCACTTACCGGTCGAGCTCGAACATAAAGCATTTTGGGCATTGAAGTTCCTAAACTTTGATCAAGAGAAAGCCGGTGAAAGAAGAAAAGTTCAAATGCATGAGCTTGAAGAATTGCGAAATCAAGCTTATGAATCTTCAAAGCTCTACAAAGAAAGGACCAAGAAGTATCATGACAAGAAGATCATTCTGAGACAATTCATGCCGGGACAAATGGTATTACTTTTCAATTCAAGACTGAGGTTGTTTCCGGGCAAATTGAAGTCTAAATGGTCTGGACCTTTCATGGTTAAAGAGGTCAAACCGTACGGAGCTGTTGAACTTGAGGACCCAGTCACCAAAGCCAACTGGACTGTTAATGGGCAAAGGCTTAAGCCCTACTTCGGTGGTGAAATTGATCGGTGTTTGACGACGATTTCACTAATCGAGCCATGATTTCTTCAAAATGCGTCAAGCTAAGTGATGACATTCTGTCATTACGTAATATTAGGGACTTATTGTGACATTTTGATAGAGTTCTCATGCAATTTTTACTGTTCTGGAGTGCAAAAAGCTTAAAATTTGAAGTCTGTTCGAAGGAAATCGCGCCACGCCAATTTCAAGCCGTGCTGCGATTTTTGAAGCAAAAATACACACTTCCTGTAAAGGGGAAATCGCGGCACGCCAATTAACAAGGCGCGGCGCGATTTTGATGGGTCAGGCCCATGACTTCTATAAATACTGCACTCAATCTGAAGAACAAGGGTTACGATTTTGGAGAACGAAAGTGCGATTTTAACACCCAGAAGGCTGCAGCGGAGAGGATTTCATCATCTCTAACCCAGTTTATGTATGTTTTAATTCTTTCATTGATTATGCTATTTGTAAACTCAATTATGAGTAGCTAAATCTCTTAGAGATTAGGTCGGAGATGAACCTATGTAACCCTAATTGATCATATGTTGCTGTGAAACTCTATTACTTATTAATGATATTCTAGTTTTCATTCAATTCAATTGTTCTTACTGCTTTTTATATCCTGATCAAATATAAACATGATTTTGTGAGATCGAATGACTACTGACCATAGCTTTCGACTTAGACCTAATTGAATTGTTCTAATAAACATGGTTAGTCTAGGAATGGATAATCGTTTGTTAGTGATATTAGGTTAACGTGCTTAAACCTTTGATGATTATTAGACCACCTAAGGAATTAGGGGCTGTAGTTTAAAAAGAGGGTCCTAACTCAAGGGATTGATTAGGGCTAATTTGTTAACTATCGTGAAACTAGAGAATCATTAGTAATAATAGGTGCAGTAACCAATTAGGGGAAACATAGAGGATTCGAAGACCTGATCTCATCTCTCTCCTATTTTCTTAATCAAATCTTTACTTTTTTATTTGATTTCTTAAAATCAAACCAAATCTACTGCCTAGTGGCAAAACAAAATAAACTTTTATACATCCGACTTTTATAACGAAATTGAATAATTGAAGTTAAAAACAGTCCTCGTGGGAACGATATTTTTACTACTTCGATAGTTATTGGTGCACTTGCCAGAGATCTATCAAGTTTTTGGCGCCGTTGCCGGGGACTGTTGAATTATTTCAACAAGGCAATTACGTTATAATTTAGGGTTTTTGCAATTTAATTTTCTGTTTTTTTTATTTTTATTTTTCTGTTTTCATATTCACTTGATTACTTTGCGTTGTGCAGTGCTACTAAGGTATTTTGCTGTTTATGCGAGGTAAACAGAGCTCTGACGACTTAGAGTACGATCCGGAGATTGAAAGAACTGCTAGAGCACTTCGGAAAGCTGTCCGATCGCAAAGGTTAGCTCAATCCGTTCCACCGGGTGTTCGAGAACAAGTACCGGAGCAACTCTCAAGTGAATCTGAAACAAATTCTTCTCCTAAATCTGCAACGATGGAAGGAGAAGGAGTTGTACCACCAAGACCTAAGCTTGGAGACTACGGGTTAGCCACTCATCGCGGTCAACTGACCCACACTTTTCAACCAGCTAACCCCGTAGCGTTCGACATCAAGACAACTGTCCTCAATGGTTTGAGGGACAAGCAATTCGATGGGACTGAAGCTATGAGTCCTCATGAACACTTGAGCCGTTTTGCTGAAACCTGTGAGTTTTGTGTGCAACCAGCCACCGTGACTGAAGCACAAAAGAAGCTAAGGCTGTTTCCTTTCACCTTGACGGGAAGAGCAAAAGATTGGTTGCTAACAATTCCAAACGGGACTGTCCAAACATGGGAAGAGTTAGAGCTGAAGTTCTTGGAGAAATACTTCCCTATGTCTAAGTATTGGGAGAAGAAGATGGAGATCTCTAACTTCAAGCAAGGAGAAGGTGAATCATTGTATGATGCTTGGGAGCGATTCAATTTGCTTCTCAAGAGATGCCCTAATCATGAGTTCACCGAGAAGCAATACCTCCAAATCTTCACTGAGGGGGTAACACCAAACACTCGAATGTTCTTAGATGCTTCCGCGGGAGGTAGTCTCAAAAGTAAAACTGATCATGAAGTTCAAGCTCTAATTGAAAACATGGCTGGCAATGAGTATCGTGATCAAGCTAAAAAGAAAGAAAGAGGAGTGTTTGGGGTGAGTGAACAAACTGCTATCCTTGCTAACCAAGCAGCTATGAACAAACAAATTGAAGCTCTAACTAAGGAGTTTCAAGGCTTCACTTTGGCTCATAAGCAACAACAAGTGGCTGCAATCAAATGTGACTTATGTGGTGAAGAACATCCAAACGGTGAATGTGTTCCGGAAGGATCAAGTGAAGAAGCTAACTTCATGGGAGGATATCAAAGGCAGAATCAATACTACAATTCAGGCATTAATAAGCATCCAAATCTAAGCTACTCAAACAACAATGCTTTGAACTCTCAGATGCTAACTCCTCCTCAACAACAACAAAGGAAGCCATCCGCTCTTGAGGAAACTATGATGAACTTCATGAAGATGACTCAAGGCAACTTTGAAGAGATGAAGAAGAGTCAAGAAGCTGAAAGAAAGAACAATGAAGCTTCTAGGAAGATGCTTGAAACTCAACTGGGGCAATTAGCTAAGCAGTTGGCTGAACAAAACAAAGGCGGATTCTCAGGTAACACTAAAGATAACCCTAAGAATGAGTCTTGTAATGCTATTGAACTGAGGAGCAAAAAGGTTTTGACACCTTTAGTTCCAAAAGCTCCAAAGAAGGTTGATGAAGTAGTTGAGGTGGAGGAGAATGATGTAGTTGAAAAGAATGATGAGGGTGTAGTTGAAAAAGAAAATGATCATGGAGAAGTTGAAAACGAAAGGAAGAAAAAAATAGAGGGAGAAAAAAGTGAGAGATTAATTGATGAAGATTCAATCTTGAGGAAGTCGAAGAGTCAAATTTTGAAAGATGGAGACAAACCACAGGTTATTCCATCATATGTGAAGCTTCCATACCCTCACCTTTCGAAGAAGAAAGAAAAGGATGAAGGCCAATTCAAGAAGTTCATGCAACTTTTCTCACAACTTCAGGTAAATATTCCTTTCGGTGAAGCTCTTGATCAAATGCCGTTGTATGCTAAGTTCATGAAAGACTTGTTAACCAAAAGAAGGAAGCCTAAGGATGATGAGAACATAGCACTTTCTGAGAATTGTAGTGCTATTCTTCAAAAGAAGCTGCCACCTAAGCTGAAGGATCCTGGTGCTTTTACTATCCCTTGTTCAATTGGACCGGTAGACATTGGAAGAGCTTTATGTGACTTGGGAGCAAGTATAAATCTGATGCCTCTTTCAATGATGAAGAAGCTTAAGTGTGGGGAACCAAAACCAACAAGAATGACCATTACTTTAGCTGATCGGTCAATCTCTTATCCTTTCGGTATACTTGAAGATGTGCTAGTCAAGGTTAATGACTTGGTGTTCCCAGCAGACTTTGTGGTCCTAGACATGGCTGAAGATGAAGACATGCCACTCATTCTAGGAAGACCTTTCCTTGCAACTGGTCGTGCTTTGATTGATGTTGAACGTGGAGAGCTAATGTTGAGGTTCCATAAGGAGCAGGTAGTCTTCAATATCTTTGAGGCAATGAAGCACCAAGATGAGAATCCCAAATGTTACCGGATTGACGTTGTGGAAGAAACAGTCGAAGATAAAACCCTTGAATCTCTACTTATTCAATCTAAGGAGGTGGAAAGTGTGGAATCTATAGACAGACAAGAAGTGATTGAAGATGTTGGAAAGATAGAGGGTGTTAAGCAACTGGAAGTAAGCAAAGAACAGATGCACCAACAATCATCAGGAGACATCCGTGACAACAAGTATGGGGGATTGGCAATTGGTAAAAATGAAATAAAGACTACTACCACTGGTCCAGGTGGTAAATTGGCTTATAGAAGGATTCCCTGTGGGATGCGTAATGGGCCGGCTGCTTTTCGATGGTGTATGCATTCAACTCTCTCTGATACTTTGGAAAGAATTAGGAGGTACTGTGACGAAGGGATGGCAAGAAACAAGCCTGTTGATGAAGCTATAGACATCAAGAAGTCTGGTGCACAAGGAACTTTCAAGGGTAAGGAACAAAAGCTGAAACGGTACCGTGAAGGAGGACTCCCAAACAATGAAGAGGGAGCCACATCAACTAATCCTTAGGGATGGTCATCAGTCAAGCTAGTGACAATAAAGAAGCGCTGAGTGGGAGGCAACCCACTATTTATTTTTCAGGTATGATTTTATTGCTTTCAAAAACAAAAACACAAAAATATTTTTCTTTTCTTTTAATACAAGGCAGGAAAGTTTTAGAAATTTGCTCAAATATACCTCTTGCCAAGAAAATCATGCAAGGTACTGATGTCTTGCATGATTCTCTCCTCAAAAATTTTCAGAACGTAAAGGAACTCAGGCATTTTTCAAGAAAACAAAAATTTTTTTGGCCTGAGAAAGCAAAAACACACTCCCTGTTGCCCAAAATCGCGCCGCTCTGTGCAAATTGGCGTGCCGCGATTTTGAAGAACAGGAGAACACTCTCCCTGTTTTAAAGAAATCACGCCGCGCCTTGTAATTGGCCGCAGCGCGATTTTGCTTGAAAGTTGACTAACCGTTGCAAAAACTAGCCGTTACAAACCCACCAAACTTCCCTACCGTTAGAAATTTGCCCGTTACTAGCCGTTACACACAAAATCGCGCCGCGCCTTGCAAATTGGCGTGCCGCGATTTTGCCCCTACAGCACTATAAATTCTTCACTGTTCATCATCATTTTCATTCCATTCTTCCTACCTTTCTCTATCAAAACTTCCCTAAACTTCCATTCACGAATTCTCTTCATCTTCATCTCAATATTCACCTCCTAACCATCATCAAACCAAAATCCCAATCACAAATTCATCAATCCAAACCACCATCAAACCACAATCATTCAAAACTTTCCCAAACTTCACAAAACTTTCCATTCACCATCTTCCCAAACCACAAATGGCCTCCAACCAAAGAAACACCCGCTCAAAGAAAGCCACCAACCCCAAGCCATCCACAAGCAAATCCAAACGCCCCCGTGCCGCATCCGAACCACCCGAAAACGCCATCCATTTCATCAATGACCTAGCCCAGGAGTTCCATCAATCTATGAAGAGTTTTGAAGTCATAGGGGAGAGGAAGTTTGATTTCACAAAACTTGTGAAATATCCTTTCTTTGAGTCTGAAATACGAAGGAGGGGGTGGACGAGATTGAATGAGATGATCGACGAGGCAAACAACAAAACGGTGATCGTCGAATTCTTTGCAAATGCAAGGGTGTCCGATACACCCTTTCAATCTTTTGTTCGAGGAAAGTACATTGACTTCAGCCCGGATGCTCTCAACGCATGGCTGAATGTTCAAGCACCGGAGGAGTGTTGGGTTGAAAAATTAAGGAGGGAGAGATTTGCTATTACGGAGGATACTTTTGATGAGATCATCACCACCATGTGTAGGCCTGGGTCGACTTGGAAAAAGTCCCGGATGCTTACCTATGCGGAGATGCTGCCGGTACCCAAGGCGTGGGTATCATATGTGGTCCAGACTCTTGAGAGTGCATCTTGCACTTCTGAAATTCCTCTCAAGAGGGTGCTTAGCTTGCTGCCTATGCCATCATCAAGGGGCACCCTATAGATATTGGCCGCCTCTTGGCCAATAGTCTTCATGATCTAGCAACCGGGAACACCACACAATTGGGACATGGAAGCTTAATTAATTGGTTGTGTGAACAACAGTTGGTGCCGGCTTATGATAGTGATCTCAACACAAGCAATATGAAGCCGATCACCGACTCGGTCATGGATGGGTTTGTCAAGAAATATGAAGGCTACATCAAGGAGAGAGAGAGGGAGGCAGCAAGGCAACAACAAATGGAGCAAGGAGGGAGTAGTAGCCAAGGGGGTTATGCTCCTCTTCATCCAAAGCTTGAGGAATTCATGCATGTGCAAGCTAATTGGATGAATGAGACTTCGGACCAGCTGTGGGTGAACCGTCCTAGGTTCTCAGCTGCGTTTGCTGCGGAGGCTCAATTGCATATGGGTCCGATTCGTGGGTCTTATGAGAGGTTTGGAGGCTCCCGTGAGCGCATGGAGCAATATTTTACACATCAAGAAGAGTATGGGTTGCGCATGAGGAGGGAAATCACTGATGATTTCAATAACACCGAGCAAGATCAAGGGGATGACATCTTTGAAGGATTGAGGACACCGGGGGCTGGACACTCGGATGATGATCAAGACATGGGCTGATCTACTGATGGATTAGCATTTTCTGCTTTGTATTTTATTTTTCAGTCATTTTTCTTTTGATGTAGTTTCTTTTTATTTTCTTTTTAATGTCGAAGTCCATTGAACTTATTTCCCTATTGTAATTGCTCCTGCACTTGTTTTATTAATGAATTTGTTTTGTTTCATGTGACCTATTCCAGTTTAGTAACAGTTGTTTGATGAAACGGTGTTCCAAAAGTTCTAAAGGAGGGGTGACTTGATTCAAAGGCGAAGTGTACGGCGTTGCTAGGTAGTCACATACTCCCAGAAATCTCAGCCATAAGGTTCATTGCCAAATCTTGTTTTTCAATTTACTTATATTTAGATTAGTTTTCCATGCAACTACATTTCTAGAACTTGCATTGTTTCTCTATTATTGATTGGTCTTTGTCAATTACACACTGAGGCAAAAGTGCTTGGTCCTGTGAGCCTTTTTGAAGCCTACCCTGATATTGATTGAATTTATCCTTTCTTAACCAATTGTGAGCCGGTAGGATTAGAACTTTTTGTTCGGTGACAAACTACATTACAAGCCTAGAGACTTTTAGGACTTGTCCCTTAATGAATTTCTGAGTTAAGGCATTGTAGAATGTTGCTAAAGATTAAGTTTGGGGTTGCTATTGGAATTTGCAACCAACTAAGTTTGGGGTGGGGGTACTAGAGAATAAGAGAACAAAAAAATGAAAGAAATATGAAATTGTCATGCAATATATACACAAAAATGGTGTATCAAAAAAAAAAAAAAGAAATTGAATGATGAAAAAGGGACAAAACATCTAAAATCCGAGTAACTTCAAACTCGAGTGTCCCTAAATGTTAAAAATGTTCTCTAGTACCTTTGCATTGATTGTATTTCCACAAGGTGAATGAATGAAGGATTGAACTTTGTGCTTTAACTTCCGTAGGAATGCCTAACTCAAATTTTGTGTAGCCTACTTATCCAAATATATCCCACCTTTCACCTAAGCCCCGTTATAACCCTAAAGACCTCAAAAGTGTGTAATGATATTGACTTTGATTGATGTTTAGAAACTTTTCAAGCATATGGTAATATGTAGACCTGCATGTCGACTGGTAGAACCCTATTTCAAATTGTTGCGTGGAGTTGTGAATTGGTGGATGCGAACAAGTCAAACTAGCTCATCTTTAGCTAGAAGGAGAATGAACTTTTGGGTACTATCGTTTTGTCAGGTAACTGTTATTTTACTGTCGTTTGTCACTGTTGCAAGCAAATTCCTTGAGGACAAGGAATGGTTTAAGTTTGGGGTTGTGATGACATTCTGTCATTACGTAATATTAGGGACTTATTGTGACATTTTGATAGAGTTCTCATGCAATTTTTACTGTTCTGGAGTGCAAAAAGCTTAAAATTTGAAGTCTGTTCGAAGGAAATCGCGCCACGCCAATTTCAAGCCGTGCTGCGATTTTTGAAGCAAAAATACACACTTCCTGTAAAGGGGAAATCGCGGCACGCCAATTAACAAGGCGCGGCGCGATTTTGATGGGTCAGGCCCATGACTTCTATAAATACTGCACTCAATCTGAAGAACAAGGGTTACGATTTTGGAGAACGAAAGTGCGATTTTAACACCCAGAAGGCTGCAGCGGAGAGGATTTCATCATCTCTAACCCAGTTTATGTATGTTTTAATTCTTTCATTGATTATGCTATTTGTAAACTCAATTATGAGTAGCTAAATCTCTTAGAGATTAGGTCGGAGATGAACCTATGTAACCCTAATTGATCATATGTTGCTGTGAAACTCTATTACTTATTAATGATATTCTAGTTTTCATTCAATTCAATTGTTCTTACTGCTTTTTATATCCTGATCAAATATAAACATGATTTTGTGAGATCGAATGACTACTGACCATAGCTTTCGACTTAGACCTAATTGAATTGTTCTAATAAACATGGTTAGTCTAGGAATGGATAATCGTTTGTTAGTGATATTAGGTTAACGTGCTTAAACCTTTGATGATTATTAGACCACCTAAGGAATTAGGGGCTGTAGTTTAAAAAGAGGGTCCTAACTCAAGGGATTGATTAGGGCTAATTTGTTAACTATCGTGAAACTAGAGAATCATTAGTAATAATAGGTGCAGTAACCAATTAGGGGAAACATAGAGGATTCGAAGACCTGATCTCATCTCTCTCCTATTTTCTTAATCAAATCTTTACTTTTTTATTTGATTTCTTAAAATCAAACCAAATCTACTGCCTAGTGGCAAAACAAAATAAACTTTTATACATCCGACTTTTATAACGAAATTGAATAATTGAAGTTAAAAACAGTCCTCGTGGGAACGATATTTTTACTACTTCGATAGTTATTGGTGCACTTGCCAGAGATCTATCAAGTTTTTGGCGCCGTTGCCGGGGACTGTTGAATTATTTCAACAAGGCAATTACGTTATAATTTAGGGTTTTTGCAATTTAATTTTCTGTTTTTTTTATTTTTATTTTTCTGTTTTCATATTCACTTGATTACTTTGCGTTGTGCAGTGCTACTAAGGTATTTTGCTGTTTATGCGAGGTAAACAGAGCTCTGACGACTTAGAGTACGATCCGGAGATTGAAAGAACTGCTAGAGCACTTCGGAAAGCTGTCCGATCGCAAAGGTTAGCTCAATCCGTTCCACCGGGTGTTCGAGAACAAGTACCGGAGCAACTCTCAAGTGAATCTGAAACAAATTCTTCTCCTAAATCTGCAACGATGGAAGGAGAAGGAGTTGTACCACCAAGACCTAAGCTTGGAGACTACGGGTTAGCCACTCATCGCGGTCAACTGACCCACACTTTTCAACCAGCTAACCCCGTAGCGTTCGACATCAAGACAACTGTCCTCAATGGTTTGAGGGACAAGCAATTCGATGGGACTGAAGCTATGAGTCCTCATGAACACTTGAGCCGTTTTGCTGAAACCTGTGAGTTTTGTGTGCAACCAGCCACCGTGACTGAAGCACAAAAGAAGCTAAGGCTGTTTCCTTTCACCTTGACGGGAAGAGCAAAAGATTGGTTGCTAACAATTCCAAACGGGACTGTCCAAACATGGGAAGAGTTAGAGCTGAAGTTCTTGGAGAAATACTTCCCTATGTCTAAGTATTGGGAGAAGAAGATGGAGATCTCTAACTTCAAGCAAGGAGAAGGTGAATCATTGTATGATGCTTGGGAGCGATTCAATTTGCTTCTCAAGAGATGCCCTAATCATGAGTTCACCGAGAAGCAATACCTCCAAATCTTCACTGAGGGGGTAACACCAAACACTCGAATGTTCTTAGATGCTTCCGCGGGAGGTAGTCTCAAAAGTAAAACTGATCATGAAGTTCAAGCTCTAATTGAAAACATGGCTGGCAATGAGTATCGTGATCAAGCTAAAAAGAAAGAAAGAGGAGTGTTTGGGGTGAGTGAACAAACTGCTATCCTTGCTAACCAAGCAGCTATGAACAAACAAATTGAAGCTCTAACTAAGGAGTTTCAAGGCTTCACTTTGGCTCATAAGCAACAACAAGTGGCTGCAATCAAATGTGACTTATGTGGTGAAGAACATCCAAACGGTGAATGTGTTCCGGAAGGATCAAGTGAAGAAGCTAACTTCATGGGAGGATATCAAAGGCAGAATCAATACTACAATTCAGGCATTAATAAGCATCCAAATCTAAGCTACTCAAACAACAATGCTTTGAACTCTCAGATGCTAACTCCTCCTCAACAACAACAAAGGAAGCCATCCGCTCTTGAGGAAACTATGATGAACTTCATGAAGATGACTCAAGGCAACTTTGAAGAGATGAAGAAGAGTCAAGAAGCTGAAAGAAAGAACAATGAAGCTTCTAGGAAGATGCTTGAAACTCAACTGGGGCAATTAGCTAAGCAGTTGGCTGAACAAAACAAAGGCGGATTCTCAGGTAACACTAAAGATAACCCTAAGAATGAGTCTTGTAATGCTATTGAACTGAGGAGCAAAAAGGTTTTGACACCTTTAGTTCCAAAAGCTCCAAAGAAGGTTGATGAAGTAGTTGAGGTGGAGGAGAATGATGTAGTTGAAAAGAATGATGAGGGTGTAGTTGAAAAAGAAAATGATCATGGAGAAGTTGAAAACGAAAGGAAGAAAAAAATAGAGGGAGAAAAAAGTGAGAGATTAATTGATGAAGATTCAATCTTGAGGAAGTCGAAGAGTCAAATTTTGAAAGATGGAGACAAACCACAGGTTATTCCATCATATGTGAAGCTTCCATACCCTCACCTTTCGAAGAAGAAAGAAAAGGATGAAGGCCAATTCAAGAAGTTCATGCAACTTTTCTCACAACTTCAGGTAAATATTCCTTTCGGTGAAGCTCTTGATCAAATGCCGTTGTATGCTAAGTTCATGAAAGACTTGTTAACCAAAAGAAGGAAGCCTAAGGATGATGAGAACATAGCACTTTCTGAGAATTGTAGTGCTATTCTTCAAAAGAAGCTGCCACCTAAGCTGAAGGATCCTGGTGCTTTTACTATCCCTTGTTCAATTGGACCGGTAGACATTGGAAGAGCTTTATGTGACTTGGGAGCAAGTATAAATCTGATGCCTCTTTCAATGATGAAGAAGCTTAAGTGTGGGGAACCAAAACCAACAAGAATGACCATTACTTTAGCTGATCGGTCAATCTCTTATCCTTTCGGTATACTTGAAGATGTGCTAGTCAAGGTTAATGACTTGGTGTTCCCAGCAGACTTTGTGGTCCTAGACATGGCTGAAGATGAAGACATGCCACTCATTCTAGGAAGACCTTTCCTTGCAACTGGTCGTGCTTTGATTGATGTTGAACGTGGAGAGCTAATGTTGAGGTTCCATAAGGAGCAGGTAGTCTTCAATATCTTTGAGGCAATGAAGCACCAAGATGAGAATCCCAAATGTTACCGGATTGACGTTGTGGAAGAAACAGTCGAAGATAAAACCCTTGAATCTCTACTTATTCAATCTAAGGAGGTGGAAAGTGTGGAATCTATAGACAGACAAGAAGTGATTGAAGATGTTGGAAAGATAGAGGGTGTTAAGCAACTGGAAGTAAGCAAAGAACAGATGCACCAACAATCATCAGGAGACATCCGTGACAACAAGTATGGGGGATTGGCAATTGGTAAAAATGAAATAAAGACTACTACCACTGGTCCAGGTGGTAAATTGGCTTATAGAAGGATTCCCTGTGGGATGCGTAATGGGCCGGCTGCTTTTCGATGGTGTATGCATTCAACTCTCTCTGATACTTTGGAAAGAATTAGGAGGTACTGTGACGAAGGGATGGCAAGAAACAAGCCTGTTGATGAAGCTATAGACATCAAGAAGTCTGGTGCACAAGGAACTTTCAAGGGTAAGGAACAAAAGCTGAAACGGTACCGTGAAGGAGGACTCCCAAACAATGAAGAGGGAGCCACATCAACTAATCCTTAGGGATGGTCATCAGTCAAGCTAGTGACAATAAAGAAGCGCTGAGTGGGAGGCAACCCACTATTTATTTTTCAGGTATGATTTTATTGCTTTCAAAAACAAAAACACAAAAATATTTTTCTTTTCTTTTAATACAAGGCAGGAAAGTTTTAGAAATTTGCTCAAATATACCTCTTGCCAAGAAAATCATGCAAGGTACTGATGTCTTGCATGATTCTCTCCTCAAAAATTTTCAGAACGTAAAGGAACTCAGGCATTTTTCAAGAAAACAAAAATTTTTTTGGCCTGAGAAAGCAAAAACACACTCCCTGTTGCCCAAAATCGCGCCGCTCTGTGCAAATTGGCGTGCCGCGATTTTGAAGAACAGGAGAACACTCTCCCTGTTTTAAAGAAATCACGCCGCGCCTTGTAATTGGCCGCAGCGCGATTTTGCTTGAAAGTTGACTAACCGTTGCAAAAACTAGCCGTTACAAACCCACCAAACTTCCCTACCGTTAGAAATTTGCCCGTTACTAGCCGTTACACACAAAATCGCGCCGCGCCTTGCAAATTGGCGTGCCGCGATTTTGCCCCTACAGCACTATAAATTCTTCACTGTTCATCATCATTTTCATTCCATTCTTCCTACCTTTCTCTATCAAAACTTCCCTAAACTTCCATTCACGAATTCTCTTCATCTTCATCTCAATATTCACCTCCTAACCATCATCAAACCAAAATCCCAATCACAAATTCATCAATCCAAACCACCATCAAACCACAATCATTCAAAACTTTCCCAAACTTCACAAAACTTTCCATTCACCATCTTCCCAAACCACAAATGGCCTCCAACCAAAGAAACACCCGCTCAAAGAAAGCCACCAACCCCAAGCCATCCACAAGCAAATCCAAACGCCCCCGTGCCGCATCCGAACCACCCGAAAACGCCATCCATTTCATCAATGACCTAGCCCAGGAGTTCCATCAATCTATGAAGAGTTTTGAAGTCATAGGGGAGAGGAAGTTTGATTTCACAAAACTTGTGAAATATCCTTTCTTTGAGTCTGAAATACGAAGGAGGGGGTGGACGAGATTGAATGAGATGATCGACGAGGCAAACAACAAAACGGTGATCGTCGAATTCTTTGCAAATGCAAGGGTGTCCGATACACCCTTTCAATCTTTTGTTCGAGGAAAGTACATTGACTTCAGCCCGGATGCTCTCAACGCATGGCTGAATGTTCAAGCACCGGAGGAGTGTTGGGTTGAAAAATTAAGGAGGGAGAGATTTGCTATTACGGAGGATACTTTTGATGAGATCATCACCACCATGTGTAGGCCTGGGTCGACTTGGAAAAAGTCCCGGATGCTTACCTATGCGGAGATGCTGCCGGTACCCAAGGCGTGGGTATCATATGTGGTCCAGACTCTTGAGAGTGCATCTTGCACTTCTGAAATTCCTCTCAAGAGGGTGCTTAGCTTGCTGCCTATGCCATCATCAAGGGGCACCCTATAGATATTGGCCGCCTCTTGGCCAATAGTCTTCATGATCTAGCAACCGGGAACACCACACAATTGGGACATGGAAGCTTAATTAATTGGTTGTGTGAACAACAGTTGGTGCCGGCTTATGATAGTGATCTCAACACAAGCAATATGAAGCCGATCACCGACTCGGTCATGGATGGGTTTGTCAAGAAATATGAAGGCTACATCAAGGAGAGAGAGAGGGAGGCAGCAAGGCAACAACAAATGGAGCAAGGAGGGAGTAGTAGCCAAGGGGGTTATGCTCCTCTTCATCCAAAGCTTGAGGAATTCATGCATGTGCAAGCTAATTGGATGAATGAGACTTCGGACCAGCTGTGGGTGAACCGTCCTAGGTTCTCAGCTGCGTTTGCTGCGGAGGCTCAATTGCATATGGGTCCGATTCGTGGGTCTTATGAGAGGTTTGGAGGCTCCCGTGAGCGCATGGAGCAATATTTTACACATCAAGAAGAGTATGGGTTGCGCATGAGGAGGGAAATCACTGATGATTTCAATAACACCGAGCAAGATCAAGGGGATGACATCTTTGAAGGATTGAGGACACCGGGGGCTGGACACTCGGATGATGATCAAGACATGGGCTGATCTACTGATGGATTAGCATTTTCTGCTTTGTATTTTATTTTTCAGTCATTTTTCTTTTGATGTAGTTTCTTTTTATTTTCTTTTTAATGTCGAAGTCCATTGAACTTATTTCCCTATTGTAATTGCTCCTGCACTTGTTTTATTAATGAATTTGTTTTGTTTCATGTGACCTATTCCAGTTTAGTAACAGTTGTTTGATGAAACGGTGTTCCAAAAGTTCTAAAGGAGGGGTGACTTGATTCAAAGGCGAAGTGTACGGCGTTGCTAGGTAGTCACATACTCCCAGAAATCTCAGCCATAAGGTTCATTGCCAAATCTTGTTTTTCAATTTACTTATATTTAGATTAGTTTTCCATGCAACTACATTTCTAGAACTTGCATTGTTTCTCTATTATTGATTGGTCTTTGTCAATTACACACTGAGGCAAAAGTGCTTGGTCCTGTGAGCCTTTTTGAAGCCTACCCTGATATTGATTGAATTTATCCTTTCTTAACCAATTGTGAGCCGGTAGGATTAGAACTTTTTGTTCGGTGACAAACTACATTACAAGCCTAGAGACTTTTAGGACTTGTCCCTTAATGAATTTCTGAGTTAAGGCATTGTAGAATGTTGCTAAAGATTAAGTTTGGGGTTGCTATTGGAATTTGCAACCAACTAAGTTTGGGGTGGGGGTACTAGAGAATAAGAGAACAAAAAAATGAAAGAAATATGAAATTGTCATGCAATATATACACAAAAATGGTGTATCAAAAAAAAAAAAAAGAAATTGAATGATGAAAAAGGGACAAAACATCTAAAATCCGAGTAACTTCAAACTCGAGTGTCCCTAAATGTTAAAAATGTTCTCTAGTACCTTTGCATTGATTGTATTTCCACAAGGTGAATGAATGAAGGATTGAACTTTGTGCTTTAACTTCCGTAGGAATGCCTAACTCAAATTTTGTGTAGCCTACTTATCCAAATATATCCCACCTTTCACCTAAGCCCCGTTATAACCCTAAAGACCTCAAAAGTGTGTAATGATATTGACTTTGATTGATGTTTAGAAACTTTTCAAGCATATGGTAATATGTAGACCTGCATGTCGACTGGTAGAACCCTATTTCAAATTGTTGCGTGGAGTTGTGAATTGGTGGATGCGAACAAGTCAAACTAGCTCATCTTTAGCTAGAAGGAGAATGAACTTTTGGGTACTATCGTTTTGTCAGGTAACTGTTATTTTACTGTCGTTTGTCACTGTTGCAAGCAAATTCCTTGAGGACAAGGAATGGTTTAAGTTTGGGGTTGTGATGACATTCTGTCATTACGTAATATTAGGGACTTATTGTGACATTTTGATAGAGTTCTCATGCAATTTTTACTGTTCTGGAGTGCAAAAAGCTTAAAATTTGAAGTCTGTTCGAAGGAAATCGCACCACGCCAATTTCAAGCCGTGCTGCGATTTTTGAAGCAAAAATACACACTTCCTGTAAAGGGGAAATCGCGGCACGCCAATTAACAAGGCGCGGCGCGATTTTGATGGGTCAGGCCCATGACTTCTATAAATACTGCACTCAATCTGAAGAACAAGGGTTACGATTTTGGAGAACGAAAGTGCGATTTTAACACCCAGAAGGCTGCAGCGGAGAGGATTTCATCATCTCTAACCCAGTTTATGTATGTTTTAATTCTTTCATTGATTATGCTATTTGTAAACTCAATTATGAGTAGCTAAATCTCTTAGAGATTAGGTCGGAGATGAACCTATGTAACCCTAATTGATCATATGTTGCTGTGAAACTCTATTACTTATTAATGATATTCTAGTTTTCATTCAATTCAATTGTTCTTACTGCTTTTTATATCCTGATCAAATATAAACATGATTTTGTGAGATCGAATGACTACTGACCATAGCTTTCGACTTAGACCTAATTGAATTGTTCTAATAAACATGGTTAGTCTAGGAATGGATAATCGTTTGTTAGTGATATTAGGTTAACGTGCTTAAACCTTTGATGATTATTAGACCACCTAAGGAATTAGGGGCTGTAGTTTAAAAAGAGGGTCCTAACTCAAGGGATTGATTAGGGCTAATTTGTTAACTATCGTGAAACTAGAGAATCATTAGTAATAATAGGTGCAGTAACCAATTAGGGGAAACATAGAGGATTCGAAGACCTGATCTCATCTCTCTCCTATTTTCTTAATCAAATCTTTACTTTTTTATTTGATTTCTTAAAATCAAACCAAATCTACTGCCTAGTGGCAAAACAAAATAAACTTTTATACATCCGACTTTTATAACGAAATTGAATAATTGAAGTTAAAAACAGTCCTCGTGGGAACGATATTTTTACTACTTCGATAGTTATTGGTGCACTTGCCAGAGATCTATCACTAAGGACGTAAAACAAGCTCTTGCTGGGAGTCACACCCAGTTTTGTAAGTATTTTCATGTTTTAATGCATTTAGGAATAATTTCATGAGCAAAACAAAGTAAGAAGCATAGCTGGAGAAATCTCGCTCAAGCGAAGTTAATCTCGCTTAAGCGAGATTGTTGCATTTTCGAATTGTTGGTTCTGGAGAAATCTCGCTTAAGCGAGTTAATATCGCGCAAGCGAGATGAGTTTTTAATTCAAAAAGGGTAACGGTTTCCAAGGGGATTAACTCCCCTTAACCACTCCCCCATCCACTCATTTCCACTCATTTACGTTTTCTAACTTTCCTTTTCTCCATTTTCTCTAAACTTTTCTTTTCCTCACAAACTTTAACCCTAAAATCAAAACCAATTCAACCATAGTCAAGCACTTGCATACTTCTTCATTCATCATCATTTGCTTGCTTCATTAATCATCATTTCAACAGGTTTGATTTCTATTTCTGTGCCATGCTTTTCAATTTCAAAATTCATGCTTTATGCAAATTTAGAATGGCTAGGGTTAGATTTAAGTATTTGTGACTAGAGACTGTTTCCTTAGGTTCATAACAATGAAAATGAATCAAAATCATCACTGTTTTTCTTCAACATTCAATTGTGTAAATTTTGACCCATTTTGAAATCTTTGGAAAATAAGGGTTTTGATTTAATGTTGAACACAAGTCTTGATTTTGGTTTCTTTTCATGAGTTGGTTTTGTGAGTAGAGGAATGAGGTTAAATTTTGGTCAAAAGTATTGTGGGTTTGGTTGAAAATTCTGGAAATGGGTTGATTTTCGCAGGATCAGAAGAACCTCGCTTAAGCGAAGTTCTTAACTAATTTTCTCGCTTAAGCGAGTCTTCATATTTTTGCCCAGATTTTCCTTCAATATCTCGCTTCTGGTCTCGCTTAAGCGAGTTGCAAGCGAGATAGCCCAGTGCCTTCTTGTTATTTCTGACTTTTGTGTTAATCTAATCTGTGTACTTCCATTTGATTCCATACTGTGCTGATCAATTGTTGCTATACTGTATATGGTTTTTCTGGTTGTTTTGCAGATGGCCCCCAAAAATCAACCAACCAAGAAACGTAAAACCACTGCTTCCTCATCCGGTGTTGTAAACCGTCCTGCACCCTTACCTAGAAACCCGGACCGTACCATTTACACGTCCAACAAAACCTATGCCAGGTTTCTCGAGCTGAAAAAAGAGAAAACTTGGCATGACAAAATTTTCCGGATTAACCCTGAGGGAGAGTATGCTGACATAGCAGCCATTTTCACTGAGAGAAAGTGGGAGAAACTCCTTAACCCATATCCCAAAATCAACCTAGATCTCTTGAGAGAGTTTTATGCCAATTCTTTACCAGATTGTGATGCTAAGGAAATGCATGCTGCATTTTCTTACACCACCATGGTGAGAGGAAAAACCATCCGCTTCGATAGGGATGCGATTAATGAGTATCTAGGCAACCCTTACACCCTACCTGAGTCTGATGACCCTGACACACCTGCCTTGTGTCCTTATGGGGAGAGAGAGAGAGAGCTGCTGATTGGAATCTTGGAAAGATTGAGAGGGAGATTTTGCTACCGGGTAGGACATATACTGAATCCAAAGCGGGTAACCGCAATTTGGCGGCCTTCACTGATATGAGGCCAAAAGCTGGGATTCTGTTTAAGTTCTTAGTTCATAATATCTGGCCGAAGAGTCATGTCACCACAACTCCCAAGAGAATAATGCCTCCTCTGATTTGGCACATTTGCAAAGGAAGGCCGGTGGATCTGGCTTCGATTATTTCAAGAGAGCTGAAGCATGTAGCTCTCGGTGGTGTAGCGGGACCAGAGACCCGACTTGCTTTTCCCGGCTTTATTATGGGATTACTTAGGCATCATGAGGTGCCAGTCACCGAGCCTTTTTCTGAAGAGCTGGTTTCTCCCATTGATGACAAATACATTCGGGGTTACATTTCTAGAGCATTAGCCAAAGGTGCTGCTTCTTCTTCTCAAGTACCCCAACCTGAGGATGTACCCCAACCTGAGAATGTACCCCAACCTGAGGACTTTCCAGAGCATGAAGATCCTCACCAGACTATGCCACCACCTCAGCAGTCAGGCACTTTTGATTTTTCATCTTTTCAGGCATACATGGCTCAGTATGAGCAGCGAGCAGTTGAGAGAGCTCAGGCACAGCAGCAGCAAGCCTTTCAGTTAGCTCAAGCACAGGAGCTGAGAGAGAATCACATAATGGATCAGCAGGCTGCTATTTTCCGCAGCAACCAGGGCATCTACTCGCATCTTTACGATGCTCACATGGATCCCCGGTGTTTTATGTTCACTCCTGCACAGTACTATGATTCTTGCATGTGGCCTGGGGACAGGCCAATCTACCCAGGAGGGGGCAGTGGTGCAGCATTTGGTGGAGCAGCTGATGACTTTACTAGGACAGCCAGTGTCCACATTGGTGGTGATGCGGTGAGGACAGCTAGTGTGCATGGGACAGCTAGTGTGCATGGGACAGCTAGTGTGCATGGTGTCGATGATGATCCAGAGAGGACAGCTAGTGTCCATTTATCTCAGCAGGATGATATGGATGATGATGCGGCACACTGACCGCATTCTTTTGATGCTTAGTTTACTTTGACTTCTGCTTTGACTTTTTAGTTTATGTTTTTATTTTTATGCTGGAACAATTTTATAGCTTTTGAACTTATACTTTTTGAGCACGGTTTTGGGTGTTCATTACTTTGGTTTAATTTTAATTTCGTTGGGTTAAATAGCTTAGTTTGTTGTTTGATTTTTAACTTATTGCTTTGGATGAAATTTTTGATTAATCTTGCTTGTGTTTAGTCAAAAGAAAAAATTGCTCATGAACATCAATGTTTAAAGTGCTCTAAGGAGCCAATTATTGAGCAAAAGCAGGTGAGTGATAATGATATGAATTGTGAGAAAGCGCATTGCCAAGGTATTGGTTTCCTGTTATTCTAGGTGTTACTATGAATTTGAAATTTGTACTGTGCACAAAATATATATCATTTAAGTCTTTTCATAAACATGAATATCTTTGAACCACTTAGTACTTAACCTAAATGTGAGGTAGCTTCAATATGTTGTATATATGCTGGAGACCGATAATCATCGTCTAACTTGTTTTAGTTATGTTAAATCTGATAATTATTTTGAATTGTTTGAAAGCATGGAAAGGATCAAGGCACTTTTTGAATTGAGAGTAACCTACTTGACCACATAAAGCCTACCTGTGAGAAGAGCGAGTATCTGATACCCCAATCTGAGCCAAATGAATCAAGTCCTCAAACATGAACTGTCAATATTCATAAGCACAATGCTTGTTGAATTTGCCTGAAATTTTTCAAAAATCCAGTTCATGGTTGAATCTTATAGGACTTTGATAATTTTACTTTGTTGAACCCTTAACCTTTTTGTACTTTGTCCCTTGCCTTAGGATAGGGGAACATTCAATTAGAGTTTTGTTGTATTCAAGTTGGGGAGAAAAAGGAGGCATTATATGTTAAGTTATGGTGAAGTTGTAAAATAACCTGACAACATTGAATCAAAGAAAAATTGTACATTTGAAAAAGAAAAGAAAAGAAAAGAAAAAGAAAGAGAAAAATCAAAAATAGAATAAGTTGTCAAGGTTATAAGTTTGATTGTTAATCACCAAAGGTTTTAATTCTTGGTAGGGAAGTATATGGATTTCAAGTTGTGATACAAAAAAATGTTCCTCTTTGATAGGCTTTCTGATCAATTGCCCCACATATGACATTTCTTTTGTAGCCCGGCCAAGTTATAACCCTTGCAAGACCTTTTGATCCATGCTTTTATGCTTTTTGAGATGATATTTGGATGGACACCTAACTTAAATAGTATGTTAGCATGATTGTTGGATGTGTGTTCATTACCTCATTCATTGTTATCATTATATTGCATTTACTTTCAAAGAAGTGTGTTAGGTGTGGTTCATAGATAGATATGTTTATACTTTGAAGTTTATGATGTGTATTTTGTGCTTAGGACTTGTTTCACATTTATAGCTGTGCTAGGAATAATGGAGAACTTCATGCTTGCCGGAGCTTTCACATTTGAATCACCACTTGAAAATTTTTATTTGATTTGAATTGTTTGGTAGTGTGCTAGAAAGCTTGTCCAAAGCCTTGTGAGTTTCCTTTTGATTCTTTTGTTTGAGGACAAACAGAAAGCTAAGTTGGGGAGAGTTTGATAAGTGCTCAAAAGTAATATATTTCATGTGTTAAAAGAGGCATTTTTAGTGACTTGTTATGTAAGTTATCTACGGAAAAGCAACCAATTGTTGTAATTATACCATTTATGCTTTATATGCCTAATTCTACCCAATTTATGCAGGAAATGACAAGCAAGGACCAAAACTCAAGTTGTGTGAACCAAGCAGATCTCGCTTACGCGAGGTCATCTCGCTTAAGCGAGATTCCTCCAGGGAGAAGCTCAACCTTCGCTTGCATCTCGCTTCCAGGGTCGCTTGTGAATTTTAGAATCTCGCTTACGCGAGATCATCTCGCTTACGCGAGATTTCTCCAGGGAACAGATGAGCATCTCGCTTTCTATCTCGCTTCCATGTCGCTCAAGCAGGATTCTAAGGCGGTTTAAGTTTCAAGCAACTTCGCTTGCGCGAGGTCTCACTCGCTTACGCGAGATACAACTTCATCAAGGAGCAGGGCTACGTGGCAAGACTTCATTGGCCATTGTTAGATATTTAGGCTTCTCGCTTGAGCGAGATGAATCTCGCTTAAGCGAGATTGCACGTTTTCAGCCCATTTAAATACAAGTTTTCCCTCTCTCTAGAACCATTCACTATTCCATTGAAACATTTTATACATTTCTAGAGAGAGGTTAGAGCTATTTCATAGAGAGAAACACAAAGCAAGTGATTAAGGAGTAGATTCAACCCTAGATTCATTGAGACATCAAGGATCTTGGCATGGAATCTTCATCTTTCCTTCATTCCTTGCATTAGTTTACATGTCTATATGTAACTATCACCTTCTTTGTAGTATTGAGGTAACTATCAAGCTATTATGTAATCTTTTGATCTTTTAATATATAAGGTTCTAGCTTAATGATTCAATATTGTTGTTATTCTTGCTTTTAATGCTTTCAAAGAGATTCAAGATGATTTGGACACAAACTCTTGAATCTAGAACTAGAATAACAATCTATCTTATGTTATATCACTCTTGACAAGTTTGTAAACCTTTGATAATTACTTTTAATCAAGATTTTAATGCTTTCAGATACTTAATCAGGCTGGACACGGTCGATTAAGTTATCCGATCGACTTTGTTATCGTTTAAGGAATTTGGACACGAATGTTTAAACGCTAACTTGGAAATAACGATGTCGCTTTGGACACGAAGGATATTGTAGAAATGATTGTAATAATATTGGTTATAAAGCTAGAGTCTGTTAATCGATCGAGAGATTGCTGCTGTTATGCTTGCTCGTTATCTTATACCGCAAGCGAAATAGTTCGATCCCCTCTCGTTTTTACATTAGTGTCAAATATGGATATAGTGTTACAACCAAACAAATTATATCCAAACCCTTAATGTGAACGATTGTGTAAATGCTTATGATTAAACGTAACTCCCTGTGGAAACGATCCTATATATACTCACGTGTACATAGTTAAATGACATGTAGGAAAAATTCTACATCACTATGCTGGATGGGAAAGGTGCAATAATCTTGTTCACACTTGGATAATCAATTCTATTGCACCTTCAATTGCACAAAGTGTGGTTTTTATAGAAAATGTTGTGGACATGTGGAATGATTTAAAGGATAGATTCATGAGAGGAGATAGAATTAGGGTTTCTCAATTGTAAGAAGAAATTGCGAATCTGAAGCAAGGAAGCAAGAAAGTCACTGAATTGAGAGGATTATGGGAAGAACTGGATCAGTATTGGCCTATGCCTCAATGTACATGTCCAGTTACTTGTGTCTGTTTGGCTATGAGGAACAATAAAGCATTTAGAGCAGAAGATAGGATTATCAAGTTTCTGATGGGACTGAGTGAAGAGTATCAAGGGGTAACATCACAAGTGCTGTTGATGGATCCTTTGCCTCAGATTAATAAAGTTTTCTCAATGGTTTTGCAGCAAGAGAGAAAGATGCAATACAATACAGTATCATCACCAGTTTTGGATGATACTGCTTCAGGCTTGATCAATGCCATTGATGGTCAGAGACAATTTGGAAGAGGAAGAGGAAATGGTTTTTCACAAGGAAGAGGAAATCCCAGAGTCTGTAGTTTCTGTAATAGAACTAATCATACAATTGAAACATGCTACAAGAAGCATGGTTATCCTCCTAATTGGGGAAGAGGAGGAGGAAACTCTTTTGCTAATGCTAATTTTGTTGAATGTGAAGATACTGAATCTAAGGGAAGCACTTCTGCTGGGAAAAATGATGAGAGTGGAATGATGCTGACTAAGGATCAGTACCAAAGTCTGATACACTATTGGAGAGAAGCAATGTTGAAGCTAAAGGCTCAGCAAACATGATGAAAACCAATGGCTTAGGTGTAAACATTGGAGGTAAACTCTTTATCAATAATGCTATTTGCGAAATTGATGATAATAGCTGGATTGTTGATACTGGTGCAACACACCATACTTGCCATGATTTGAGTTGGTTCACTAGTTATAGGAACATTACACCTATAAGTGTCACTTTACCAAACAAGAGTATTGTGGAAGCCTGTCATAGAGGAAGTGTCAAGTTATCAGACACACTACACATACATGATGTGTTATATTTGCCAGATTTTGCTGTAAATCTTATATCGGTCTCAAAGTTATGCAAAGAACAAGATTGCATTGTGAATTTTGAGGCTAACCAGTGTATGATACAGGCAAAGAAGGATATGAGGAAGATTGGTTTGGCTGAGGAGATAGATGGACTCTATTACTTGAAAGCTGAAAAAGGAACACAAAAACAAGTCAAAATTTCAAGTATTTCTGCTTCTAATAACAAGTCTGATAATGTAGTGCCTTCTGGTGTTTTATGGCATCTTAGACTTAGGCATCTATCTCATGATAGAATGCTATGCATGAATAAAGTGTATAGTTACATTTCTGTAAGTGATCATGTGGCTTGTGATGTATGTCAAATGGCCAGACAAAAGAAATTACCTTTCTCTGTTAGTAAAAATAGTGCACATACAGTGTTTGAACTTGTGCATATTGATATTTGGGGTCCTTTCTCTACTGAATCCATTCATGGTTTCAAGTATTTTTTGACTATTTTAGATGATTATAGTAGACATGTTTGGGTGGTTATGATGAAAACTAAATCAGAAGCTTCAGACAAGATCAGAAGCTTTGTCTACATGATAAAAAATCAATTTTAAAAGAAAGTGAAGTCTATCAGGAGTGATAATGGTCCTGAGTTTCTTATGCAAGACTTCTATGCTAAAAGAGGTATATTACATCAAAGGAGTTGTGTATATACACCACAACAGAATGGAAGGGTAGAAAGAAGACATCAGCATATCCTGAACATTAGCAGATCCTGCAAAATAAGTCATCTTATGAGATGTTATATAATAAAACACCTGATTTGAGTGAGCTTAAGGTGTTTGGATGCTTGAGTTATGCATCTACTTTGTCTATTAACAGACACAAATTTGATCCTAGAGCCAGAAAATGTGCTTTTCTAGGCTATAAATCAGGAATGAAAGGATACATTTTGGTTGACATTCACAATTCTGAAGTGTTTGTGTATAGAAATGTCAAGTTCTTTGATTTGGAGTTTCCATTTCATTCCTCATCCTTGAATCCAGTTCCCAACACTCACATTTATCTAGATAGCAGACATGACTTGTCTGCTAAGTTACATGATGACACAACAGTTTGTATTCAAAGTAATACAAATGCTGATACAGATGATAATGAAAATGTCTCTGAAGCTGATACTATAGCTGATGATACTGAAGAGCTTCATGATGTGAATGAAGTTGAAGCACCAGTGCCCATTAGAAAGTCTCAAAGAGTTACTAAAACTCCTGCACACTTGAAAGACTATGTTTGTGACTCTGTTGTGTACCCCATGACAAACTATGTCTCTTACTCTCAACTCACTCCACAACATTAGGCATATGCTCTCTCTATTTCTCATGATGTGGAGCCACCAAATTTTCATCATGCTAATCAAGACTCCAGGTGGATAACAGCTATGCAAACTGAACTTGAGGCACTCAATGCTAACAAAACCTGGGAGTTTGTTGATTTACCATCAGATGCTGTTGCTATTGGTAATAAATGGGTGTACAAAATTAAGAGACATGCTGATGGGAGTATTGAAAGATTCAAAGCCAGGTTGGTGGCACAAGGGTATACTCAGACTGAAGGCCTGGATTATTTTGAGACATTTTCTCCAGTTGCCAAAATGTCCACTATTAGAGTGCTCTTGGCTCTTGCATCCATTCATGGTTGGCACTTGCACCAACTGGATGTGAATAATGCCTTCCTTCATGGTGAGCTACATGAAACTGTCTATATGAAGGTGCCTCAAGGAGTGACCTCTCCCAAACCTGGACAAGTTTGTAGGCTGCTTAAATCTTTATATGGACTTAAGCAGGCCAGTAGACAATGGTTTGAAAAACTCACCACATTCCTCTATACACAGGGTTTCATCCAAGCAGCCTCTGATCATACTCTCTTCATCAAATCCACTGCAACATCTTTTACTGGCCTGCTTGTGTATGTTGATGATATCATACTAGCTGAGACATCTCTTACTGAGTTTGATATCTTGAAGTCTGCTTTAGATCAAACTTTTAGAATCAAGAATCTGGGCCAGCTTAAGTTTTTCCTTGGGATTGAAGTGGCACGTTCTTCTACAGGAATTTCTCTATGTCAGAGAAAATATTGTCTGAAACTCTTAGAAGATGCTAAACTTACCAGTTGCAAACCTGCTAGCACACCACTTGATCCATCTTCACGTTTACATCTTGATGGAGGTTCAGCTTATCATGATGTAGCTGCTTACAGAAGACTGGTGGGTAGATTGCTATACCTTACCACTACCAGAGCAGATATTGCCTATGCTACACAACAACTTAGCCAATTCATGGCTTCACCAACAGTGGCTCATTATAATGCAGGTCTAAGAGTCCTTAGATATCTTAAGAGATCCCCTGGTTGTGGGTTATTCTTTCCCCAATCATCTGACTTACAACTCTTTGGCTTCAGTGATGCTGATTGGGGAGGGTGCATAGACACCAGAAAATCCATTTCTGGGTATTGTTTCTTTATTGGGAAATCTCTGGTGTCCTGGAAATCAAAGAAACAAAACACCATTTCTTGTTCATCTGCAGAAGCTGAATGCAGAGCTCTAGCCTCAGCAACTCGTGAACTGCAATGGATGTGTTTCCTCCTTCATGATCTGAAGCAATCTCCTTCACGCTTGCCAGTGCTTTACTGTGATAACCAGAGCGCTTTACACATTTCAGCCTATCCTGTTTTTCACGAGCGTACAAAGCATCTTGACATTGATTGTCATTTGGTGCGTGAGAAATTACAGGCTGGAGTTATGAGGTTATTGCCTATATCTTCACACAATCAAACTGCAGATGTCTTTACCAAAGCATCAAACCCTAGGCAATTTTATGAGTGTGTTAACAAGCTAGGGTTGATTGACATATACCAACCTCCAGCTTGTGGGGGAGTATTAGAGCAAGCACGTGATAACTGCATGATAGAGGTTACTTGAGGCACAAGGTTTCTTTTGCATTGTAATTTCATTTTGCATTTAGCTTGCATTTACATTTCATATAGTTAGTTAGAAGTGATAGTGATGATGTGTCACTCCAAAACTACTATATAAGCAATGCTGTAACCGTTTTTCAGATTAATGAAATAATAAGATCATTTTCTCATTTTTCTCTTCTTCTTCAAGCTTTTCCAAGCTTCATCCATGGCAGATTCCATGGCTTCTTCATTCTTAGATATGTTTGAGTGCAAAAGTTTAAATCATACAAAAGGGAGACTTAGAGTGCAAAAGTTACCATAGCCATATTAGATTAGAGCAGAATCTGGAAGTCCATTTGAGTGCAAAACCAAATTCAAAAATCAGACTGCTAAAGCTTATTTGTGCATGTATATGAGTATCAAATTTTATAAAATTATACTAACAATATTGTGCTATAAAATCACATCACCATAAGGCACCATATGCACCACAGGTCACCATAAGCCAGAAATCGCTACTCACACGGAACAAACGCTTCTGCGTTGTTTGACGATTTTGTGGCAGTGCGAGACATATCTGTACAGAATCGTTTGTATGCAGTGTGCGACTGCGAGATTTGTTGTAATGTGGTGTGAGTTGGGGAGGGTTCTGGATGCGATGTGCGAATGAAAGTTGTTTCTCCGTATTTTGTGAAAAAAGCTTACAGTGTGTTTTCAATTCTGCAATGTAAAATTAAAAAGCAAAACATCTTTGAGTGGTTTATGTATTTTAGTTTTTAAAACAACAAATTTTAAAAGGGTTTTAGGAAACAATTTCTAAAAAGTGAGCCAAACAAGTTTTCCAGTTTTATAAATTTTATAAACAGAAAAGTGTTTTTAAAAAAACACTAATCAAACAGGCCCTAAGTAAGATACCCTTTGTAGCACCGACACCTCTAGTCGAAGGTGTGTTTGGTGTCCGACACGTGTTAGTGTGTGACACCTACACGGCACTGACACATGTGATTAATTACATTTAATGAATTCATTTTCTCAAATTATTATCAGTATCGAGGTGTCAGTGTCGTGGCTGTGTCGATGCTTCATAGAAAATCATAAAAATATTAGGTGTGTGCATGAGTGTGTTCCATCAGAAGACTGCAGTTGATTGAACACCAGCTACAGAAAAAAAACTATGATGTTAATGCTAGAGCTATTGGATGACTGATTTCAAAACCATATTAGACTATCATAAGTATGATACGCAAGACTTATGACCGCATCGGTAGTATGCACCAACCCATGTGATCAAAACACATTGGTCTATTTTTTCAAATCTCCACAGAAGCTATAAGCTTTTACCTAAACCATCATTCCGAATTTCATAGTTTTACAGAATGCTAAAGCATCTGATCTGAGAATTTCGACCAACAAGTAACACCGCCACTAAATGTTGCCATGTTGGCATTAAAAGTATTAAGCATCCATAGTTCCATACTGTAAATAATAAGGGAATTTATGTCCTCACAAAGTTTCTCTATATGCATCATAACCATTTGGAAGTTCAAGATACACAACCTCATTCAATTCCGATTCTAACATCATATGCATTTTTGAAAGGAGTAATTAAAACGAGAAAAACACTCATAATATGAAAAAGAAGGAGAAGGAAGCTATTAAGGAAAGAAGAATCTTGCATATTGGGAAGCTTTCCGTCTCTCTCATAAAGCTGATCAGACCATGCATGATGCATCCTTCACTTTATTTCTACCTGATTAAAGAATTACTGATACAGTAGATAATAAGATAATTGAGGTTCATTTTTGATTAAGTAAATCATCAATTACTTTAGCCTCATTGTTGTAATCGTCGCAGTGGCGGAGCCAGACAAAAATGTTTGGGGTGGCCGCCATAAAAATAAACTAAAATATTTACGCTCTTCGGGTTAACTCTATTAACCTTTGAAGGACGAGGCTCTTTTTCTCCAATTCATGTATTCTCACAACCTTGTTCAAATCGGAGGAAGAAATTATAACTTCATCTCTTTCAATATCATTGGTCTTCCTCTTATAAAATGAATCAATATTTTGACTATTCTCTATTGCAAAGAAACAAATTAATCTAAATGATCTAAGAAACAAATTAATCAAAGAAAGGAGAGTAGTACAAAGAATCGCGGGTGCCGAAAACACCCCGAACCAAACCAAAAAAAGACCATAAAAAATATCCCCAAAAGCTGATGTCTACAATCCTGCACCTAAGAATAGTGTTAAGACTCAATGAAACAAATATACAATTGACAATGCTAGTGCTAATGTCTAATAAGAAACAAAGCAGCATCAACATACACACCCAAATATCAATACATCAATAACATACATACCAAATCCACTAAAAGCACATAATAATAATTTGCACGCACGCAGTGAAGCAAAACAACATAAACAAACACACTCCACCACCAATAAAGTAGAACAAAAAGGCAACAAACCACAATATAATATACGTAGTAATCACATTAAGTTGTTTATACCCTATAATCTTTGGAAATCCAATTATGCACTCATCCCACAAGTTAAAGGCCATTCCCCTAAATACAATATTTCAGTGTCTCAATATCCTAAAGCTAGCTCTAATTCCAACCGTGAATAGATTAGATCCCTAACACAAATTACACAATATTAAGTACAATCTTCAGTTCAGTTCCTATTCTTTTTTTCCCAATTGATTTACCTAAGATATTAAAAGAGAGGACATTTGAGGCAAATTATATTAGTGGACTGTAGAATCTTACAGCTTTTTAACAATTTCAGGGTTTGTAGAAAGATTGAGACAAATGAAGAATCAGAGTCAGAGATCGATGCAGAGAGAGAAGATGGAGGATTTGAGTTCGACGGAGAGTTTGTCGGTTGTGTCCTGATTGCCGGTGGGTGAGGGTGGTGAGTGATGTTGCAGTCACGCAAGGGAGAAGAGAGAAGACGCGGTTCAGAGTTTTTTCACGTTCTGGAGAAAAAAATAGTAATGAGCGTGGGAGAGTGGGTGAATGGCATGGTTGTAATATTAAAATTAACACAAGGGTATTATAGTAATTTCACAAAATTAATGGGTAGGCCATGGCCATGCCCAGTCCACACGTGGCTCCGCCACTGAATCGTCGCAAACTTTGATCAAGCAACGACTACTAAGATAATTGAGAATCTTTGTAAACCTAACACATATCTCGATGTGCAGGAGCCAATGTCTTCCTATCAATCCCACTACACAATAGATTTCACCCAACCAACCATCTTCTTCAGTCCAACCGGATCAGTTATAGTAGCACTCTTTTTTGAACCAGTTACCGACTTGGCCATCGAAGCACGTGCAGGTACACCATTCCCCTCCTGTGGAGAAGGGATCACGACATACGATGTAAAGCTCAATCCCACAACACAACATATCTCACCCAACAAACAATCTTCCTCGGTCCAACCGGATCAAATTTTATATAATTTTGCACACATGATAAGTGCATTTTTTTATTCAAACATATTTTATTCGCTTTAGCCTCATTATTTGTTGGATCGACCCTAGATAAATATAACTTTTAAATGCAATTTTGGTCCATAATTCTACCACTCTCACAAAATTGATCCATCCTTTTCAACATCAAACACATTGATGCTTCATTCTCAACAAAGTTTTTCATATTATGTTCAATGATATGAGACTACTCAATAGATATTTTATGACTAATATCTCATCTAACCATTTTGTTATTTATTTAACAAAATTCTTTGTTTACTAAAATGGTTTAAGAATTAAATTGATGTATTTTTCATAGTTTAGAGACATATTAATTGATTTTAATAATTTTAGGAATAAATCAAATTGACAGTTTATTCTTACATAAATATGTGGCTGACATTTTATGTTTGCTGGAAAATGTGGCTGGCATTCATCATCCTTACTTAAATTTGCAAAAGATATTAAAAGACATGTCGCACTCCACTTTCTTTTGTCACAAAAATATATCAATCACATCACATGCAAACAAAATAAATAAGGGAGATTAGTCACTTTAGTCCCTGAGTAGGAAATGAGTCATCACTTTAGTCCCTGAATGCAGATAAATTGCAAAATAGTCCCTGAATGTAGACTCTGTTAGTTAATTTAGTCCTTAAATGCAGACTCCATTAGTCAATCTAGTCCCTGAATGTAGACTCCGTTAGTCACTTTAGTCCCTGAAATTGACCAACAGAGTTTACATTCAGGGACTGTTTTGCAATTTCTCTGCATTCAGGGACTAAAGTGACTACTCCTTTCTCATTCACGGACTAAAGTGACTAATTCCCCAATATAATATCCACCACGTGGTTTTGGTTGTTGCTTGGGAAGTTCATAAAAAACTTAGTACTATAAGAAAGTGGAGTCTTATTGGTATATGTGGATCAAAGTAGAATCTCACTCATATGGAAGCACCATTGTTGATTAAAAGCTTTACTTCAGAAAATGATTACTTACCTTTGAAAAACTTGAAAGATGTGAAATATGTTTTGTGGAATGAGACATTGAAGACATGGAAGATAGCAATTCCAGTGGCTTTGTCTCTACTTTTTCAGAACCTCATTGGCTCTTCAAATTCCATCTATGCTGGTCATATTGGTGATATTCAGCTCTCTTCTTACTCTGTGTATCAAAGTGTCATCACTACTATCTATTTCTCTATTTTGGTTAGCACTTTTCATATCACTCTCATTCATCCAAATTAAGCTTTTTTTTTTATTTTATTTTTATTTTGATTTTTCATCACTGAATAATGAACTTACCAAAGTCAATAATTAGTAATTGTGGTATGTGTGTTTCTAAGTTCATGTTTGAAATAATGGCGAGTTTAATGAAATTAGAGTGACACTTGTGATTGTTGAAGCTCGAAAGTATAACTTTTGTCAAAATCACATTGGCTAGGCAATTGTAGATTCTAGATATATTTATTTTCATATTTTTTTTTTTATAACTAAAGCATTTCTAGATTTTTATATAATAATTCTCTAAGTATAGTAATGTTAAATTATCAAAAGCAATTTAAGCTTTGGTTGACAAAACCAAGAAACTAGCTTATATATTATAGCTTTTAGTTTATAAGGTCGTCTGGCTAAAAAAGACTCATTTAGTAACCATCTTTTTATTGTGAGTTTATAGCTTATTTTCCTGACACTGTTTTAAAAAGACTCTATTAAACACAATTTGTTTAGTGAGCGTAAGGGTAGTAAGTGTGTTTTGATAAATAGAGAGTGTGTGTCATATAAGAGACTTTAGGAGAGGTCAATGCAATTTCCCGTTATTATTATATGATGAACGAACTAGTTCTTGAAGGCGTCGTTTAGTTGTATGAGTTGAGATGCAGAAGGAGTATTAAGAAGGAGGTTCAGAGTTTAATATTTGCTTCTAATTAATCACTAACATTTACTTAAAAAATAGTTTTATTATAAACTAAATTTCACATGTAAAATTGCAGTATGGTATGTCAAATGCACTAGCAACACTATGTGGCCAAGCTTATGGTGCAGGAAAATTTCAAAATGCTGGTATTTATCTTCAAAGGTCATGGATAGTACTCTTCACCACTTGTATATTCCTCTTGCCAATTCATCTATATGCAACTCTAATCTTAAAACTTCTTGGTCAAGAAAAAGAGATAGCCGATCTTGCCGGAAAATATGCCATTCTACTAATTCCCTACATGTTTTCCTTCGCCGTCAATTTGCCTCTTGTGAAGTTTCTTCAAGCACAAAGCAAAGTTAATGTTATTATGTACATAGCAATGGTTACATTACTCATTCAAAATGTTCTACTTTACATCTTCATCAGTGTATTTGATTGGGGAATGATTGGTTTAGCAATGGCAAGTAATATCTCAGGATGGATATTTTCTATTGCATTGGTAATATATGCCATTGGTTGGTGTAAAGAAGGATGGAATGGATTGTCTTGGATGGCATTTAGGGAATTATGGGAATTTACTAAGCTAAGTTTTGGTTCATCTGTAATGATTTGTTTAGAACAATGGTATACTGCTTGCATTATCCTTCTTGCTGGTCATCTTGATAATCCTGTCATTGCTGTTGGTTCCTTTTCAATTTGGTAAGAATAAGATGATAAGCTACGAAACACATACTCCTCGGATTAGGCGTGTCCTGGTGTCGAATATTTATCTTGTTCGACACCGACACGACACCGACACATAATTACATTGAATTATATCATTTTCTAAAATTATTATCGGTGTGGTGGACTTGTTTGTGTCGTGTCGGTGTTCGTGTCTGAGTCTGTGCTTCGTAGATGATAAGTAATTTTTCATATATATTTTTGCTCATTTATTTGTCACTGTTACTTTTTAACTGTCTTTGTTTCTTGGTTTTCTTATTTTTTTTACTGTTATATTTTTAGCCTTAATATTCAGGGTTGGAACATGATGCTGCTTCTTGGAATAAGTTCAGCAGTAAGGTGAGTGACTATAAACTAAACACATTAGAGTTGAAAACATTTAAAAAAAAACCTATATATTTGACTCTATGTGAGGAATTGAAATCTGGTGATATATTTGCTATGAAGCACAAACACAGACACGGACATCGGACACGACATAGACACTGACACACACCGACACTGATAATAATTTGAGAAAATAACATAATTTAGTGTAATCATAGGTATCATGTCGGTGTTGGACACCGACGCGTGTCTGACACTGGAACACCCCTAATCAGTGGAATGTCCTTGCTTCATAGTAGTCAATATATAGATCTTTGTTTGTTCTATACACCAGCACAGGTTTTCATGTTAGTCAAGATATAACTCATGTTTCATAAGAATTTCAGTACAAATGCTACTGTCATGTCTCTACATAACTCCTAAGACTGAACTAACCTAAACTTTTATTCAGCCAAAAAAGAAAATTAAAAAGAAATTAAATCTAGCATGTTGATTATATATTTGTCAAAATATTTTTTCAATGCTCACTAATTATTGATTGATTCTAATGCCTTGCAAGTGTTCGTGTCTCTAATACCCTTGGCATGTCACATCCAAGAGCATCCAAATACTCTTTCTTGGTGGCAATGTCTCAGTCTCTTCTCATTGGAATCATTTTCATGACTGTTATTTGCTTCAGTAAAGAAAAATTTGCCTTCATCTTTACCAATAGTGATGATATGGTACATGCTGCTAGTGAATTAGCATACCTTCTTGGTATAACAATGGTTATCAACAGTATTTCACAAACTATATCAGGTTATAATTTATTTGCTTTTGGACTAGAAAAAAGTTTAATGATTTAATCTTAGTTTAATTGCAGTTTTGACCCCTTTATTTTACCAGAGTAACGAAAATAGTCACTCCGTTTTCAAAATCGAACTTCTTGGACATTTATATAGGTGTGGTAATTGGATGTGGATGGCAAGTTATGGTTGGGTACATAAATTTGGCATGCTATTACATTGTTGGACTCCCTATTGGAATTTTCCTTGGTTTCAACCAGCATTTAGGGGTCAAGGTATAACACTAAGTTCTTGCCCTAGAAAATGTATCCTCCCTAAATCATCAATGAAGTTGCTTACATGTCTATTTATTAGGTTTTTTTGTATTATGTCTTTCTCATCTTACAAATCCGTTTATAATGTAAAGAGTGTCGCTCTTTAGAAACTTTTTTCAAATCTTAACTGTTTCAACGTGATGGTTGAATTTTCTCTGATATTTTCCCCTACTCACACCTAGTCGTATTATAGGCTTGCGTGATTAATATGGTCATTGGTCCAAAATGATAGGATTTGGTACCAAATTGTGATTTTGAACTCATTCTTTTAAATTTTGTTTGTAAAGTGAGAATTTTACTTGTTATGAACTTTTTTGAGAACTTATCTACTATTAATGTGGGATTTGAGATTTTATCAACAACCTACCTCGAATTTCAGATGAAATGACACAAATCTCTTTCAGTTTTTTTTTTTTTTTTGACAAAACAAATCTCTTTCAGCTTAAATAGGAGTATTGAGAATGAGTCCTAAGAATGTTATGTTCTAATTTTTTGAGAAATAATTTTGTTGTACTATATAGTCTTTTACCTAACTATGAGTGGTTGCCTATTTTGTACGATTTACCTACCCAAAAAAAATAAGGTTCTTATGTTTAGAGTATTAACATTTAAATATGTCATTCTACATATATTTTGCCTGGAAAGCATCATGGATTTAATGTCCAACTTATATTATGATTTCCTTTTCTTACAAATTTACATCTTTTTTGGCTTAGGGTCTGTGGGGAGGAACAATGTGCGGCAATATTCTTCAGATTTTAGTGCTCATAGTCATTATTTACAAGACCAACTGGACCAAAGAGGTAATTATGTTTGATTTTTTTAATCCAAAATTTTGCAGTGAATGCTTTGTTTGTGAACTATTACTCATGTTCTCGTTTTAAAAAAACAACGGGTTAAATATGTTTTTGATCCTATAAATATATCAATTTTCTATTTTAATCCTTCTAAATTTTTTCTTTGACTTATAGTCCTTATAAAATTTCAAATCACCACTTGTAATAACCTTTATATTTTGGCTTAATTGCAGTTTTAGCCCCTAACTTTTCCAAAGTTGCGATTTTGCCCCCCTAAGAAAAAAACTACAAAACCGTCCCCTAAGTTTTGCAACTGTAGCAGTTTTGGCCCCCAAGGCAAAAATAAAAATAAAAAATCACACGTGGCACCTCACTTAGGGTGCCACGTCAGCGTAGACTGAGTCAATATTGGCCTTGAGGGTCAAAACTGCCACAGTTGCAAAACATAGGGGGCGGTTTTGTAGTTTTTTTTCTTAGGGTGCCAAAATCGCAACTTTGGGAAAGTTAAGGGGCTAAAACTGCAATTAAGCCTTATATTTTTGACAAGTCGAATCAGTCGAATTTTTCAATGGCATTTTCATGGTGTTATTGATTATAATTGCAGGTAGAGCAAACGGCTAATCGCATGAGAATTTGGAGCTCTAACAACCTTCAAAACGAGAAATTTTTTTTCTTCTGCCCCTATCATCGAAAAAATTGATATGTCTACCCCTAGTTCAAAATTAATGTTACAAATGTCCTTGTTCTTCTTTTAACTTGGCTAGCATGTCCCTTTTTCAAACACCTTCTGCAAGTTTCTGAACACATTATGTCCGTTCTTCAACTTAAATGGCGGTCATGAATTGTTTTTAGTTTTTCACTGGTTCTTCATTTCAAATGGGGAGCACATTCATTTTTTATTTGACCATGCCTTTGTTCCATATTAAAATGGCGAGCATGCCATTTTAGGTTCATCTAATTTAATTTTTTTTTTAAGAATGTTCATCTTTTTTTGGTTACCACTATATTTTTTTTGAGAAATGATATTTTGACAGGGAGCCCCTAATATGCACCACAAAAAAAGGGTGCACCGGTGGTCCCTTCACTTTTACCTTCTATAGCAGGTTTTTGTAATATTTCGATAAAATTTGGGTCTCTATCTTGTAACCTTACTTCACTCTGTATCTTCATTCTTCACCATGGATCCCACCACAAGTCCCCGCAATCGCATCACTTACCAGCGGAATCAAACCAAGAAAACTAGCTCAAACTCCAAAAAAAATTCCTGCTTTTAAACGCCATTTCGATTTCTTTAGGTTGCTTCAAATTTTTTCCATGACCTTGGCCCATTTATGCTATTCAAAATCCTCAAAGTACAATTACCAATAAGAATTGGAAGTGTCAATTATCTTCTTTTCCAAAATTGCTAACTTACTCAGCTTTTTTCTTTCAATATATTGTGAATATATGCCTTGACAGGAACACTTTAGTTTTGATGATTGACAAATGAAGTCCTAGAAGAACAACAATGCAAAAAGCGGAAAAGAAGATTCAAGCTTTCTAGTCTTGGATTTTATTTTTATTTATATTAGGACTTTATGTAAGTAGTAGAAAAAGCTCTCATGAAAATGAATCACACACTCACAATAATTTTCATATAAACATGATTTTGCATTAAAATAGTTTTCTTGAAAAGCCATATTTTATTGTGAAAATTGCATAATTATTTTTACATGTTTTTCATGACGGCTATTCTTAATTTCTCATTTATCATTCCATGCTTTTCTTAAGGAGATCATTTCGAGCACAATAATACTTTGGCATAATCCTTTGTACTTTGCTCATGCTTCTACGTGATTCTCTCTTTAAAGCCACAATCAACCATTTATACAAATGATCATTTTTTTAGCATGCATTTAATCAATCATATTTTCTTACCGTTGGCAATGGCTTGACTTTCATTCTTAAAAGACATATCTATATTGCCTAATTGATTACAATGTATCTTCATTGTGTCTAAACGGCTAGTTTAATTTTAATTGCATAGTTGACAATTTCAACGTCTATTTTTGCATCAAGGGAAAACGTCTAGTTTCGTACATGTATTTTCAAAAGGCTATTTTATCAATTGCACTTCATTATCATTTTCTTATAAATAGGTGCTTTGTGATAGCTCCTTTGACAGAACTCGTATTTGCACTAAACATTGTCAAAAACATTATTCATCACTCTCATTATTTTTACACTTGCTAATTTATTTTATTGAGAGCTATTTTATACTACATAGTTTATCTTGTAGTTCTTATGCTTCAATTTGGTATATCTACACATTTGGTGTATTATTTAATTATTGTAACTCTTATTTGTATTGGGTGCGATCCCAAGGTTTCAAGAGAGGTGATATCTATTGGTTTTAGAGACTCTTCTACAAAGGATTGTTTTGTTTGGAGAGTGCTCGTTATTTGTAAAGGTTACCAGCTTATCCTAATTAAAAGCTAGAGCAGTGAAAATCTCAAGGGGCTTTTCCTTGGGGACTAGACTAGGCCTTGTTGTTTTAGGCCGAACTAGTATAAACTTCTTGCGTCTTTTCTCTCATCCCTTTATCTCTTTTACTTTGTTTGTCATTTATTTTATCTCACCATATCTATTTTTATATTTATTTAAACCTTTTATAAGCACTTTATTTTAATTGGTTAAAACATTTTTTTTAAGTGCTTATTTTAAATCGTTTTCTAAAGAACACAATTCACCCCCCTGTTGTGTGTTTGAAGTCACTTGTTCAACAAGTGGCATCAGAGCTTGAACTTTTGTTAAGGACTAGTCGTCTCAAGAGGCGAGTATTAATGCCAAAACAGTCAGAGTAAAGTACTTGGTGATCAACGCGCCCAACTCTTACAACATCATTATAGGTCGGCCGACTTTCAATCTCTTAGGCGCTTTTTTATCCACCAGGTTTTTAGTCATGAAGTATCCTTTAGACAATGGAAGGATAGGAACGATTTGAGGTGACTGAAAGACTGTCAGGGAGTGTTTGAAGGTGAGAAAAACACAAGAGGGGGGGGGGGGGGTTGAATTGTGTTTTAAAATTCTTCGTTTCTCCTAAGCTGAACCACACTGATCAGAAGCAAATTGAGACTCCTTCTGAAGTGGTATTCAGGATCTAAATGCAGCGGATAAAAACAGAAAGAGAGAAGGAAGAAAGACACAGAGCAATTATACTGGTTCCTTCCACAAACCGGAAGTAGTCCAGTCCCCCTTGCACTTCCAAGGAGAGTTCATTAAAATGTAATATCAAATTACAACTACTCACTGCTACAATTAGCAAGAGACTTCAAATTGCTCAATCACACAAGCAAGAGACTTCCTCTGCTCCTAAACACAATAAAGACACTTCTAATGCTCAAGCACAACTGCAAGAGACTTCAAATCAAACAAGATTACAAAGAAAATTGTTTGAGGTTGAACACTTGATATACAATCAAAGGTGCTCACAATATAAAACAGATACAAACTCTTAAGACTTTAGAATTTCTAAGGTATGAACTTGAAAACAGAAATTCTAAATGAACTTTGAAATGCAGAACAATTTCAGCAGAGTTTTGGCACTTGTAAATTGTAGTTGAGTCTGATAGCATTCTCTAAGTCTTCACTCCTTTATATAGAGGTGTGAAAGAGACATTGTGAAATTGCCAGCACATCAAAAAGAGTCATTTGAAGCTTTGATCAATCACCAATGATCTTTTGCTTGATATGGTTGTTGTCCTATGAAGAACCAATTTCAAATCCATTCCCATTGTGAAGGAACATTGTTGCAGGCAGAGCTTTATTTCAGAGCTATCTTCTAGTCTTGTAGTATGGACACTGCAGACTAATGGAGATAGTGGCTGTACAATTCGTACAGTTGTACTTTGTCAACGCTTTTTGAAGATAAGCATCCAATGCCTTCAAATCTCCTCAAAATGACCGTTGCTTTGTATTCCCGGTCTTATGTATTGCTTTCGAATCCATTGAATAGCTTTTGAAGTATTAAATCTTGAATCTTCAGCTTCTGGTGATTTTCAGCTTCTGATGAAGTCGCTTCTGATGAACTTGCTTCTGATGAAATTCAGCTTCTAATGACGTCATCTTCAGGAGCACTTTGTCTTCAGGAGCACTTTTGACTTCAGGTGCACTTTTCTTCAGACGGTTTAAAGCTTCCTTTTTGTTGATTTCTAAGCTCTCTTTTGTTCTTCAGAACCCATATATGATGTAAAATATTTGACTATGGTCCTGTACACTTGAACAAATATTAGCTAGTCCAATTGCCAATTTCTAATACCTGGTTATCATCAAAACTCTCAAAGGTTTATTGTTAAACACATTTTATTCCAACAATCTCCTTCTTTTTGATGATGACAAGCAATAGTATTTAAAAATGTGCAATTGTTGTTAATTCAATTAACGAGTTGACTTTAAGGGTATGAGGTTTGCAAGCTCCCCCTGAGTCTAATATTCCTTAAGGTGAGTTTTGTAAGCTCCCCCTGAGTTCTATTCAAGTTAATTAAATTCATCATTTAAAACGTAATAACTCTCAGAATGATCTCACATTAAAATAGACTAAGAGATAAGAACTTGGTCCTATTAATTTAAATTTTTAATTTTTAAATTAAATGGGGCTCAGAGCCTATAAATACTATACATACTACTCCCCCTTTTGTCATCAACAAAAAGTTTTTAAAGAAAAACTAAAGACAAAAAGAAAAAATAGTAAAAAAGATAGTGAGAGAAAAAAAAAAATTCTATAATCAGAGCACAAAAACTAAACATACAGAATAGAGCAAGCAATACAATGAAATGTATATCAGAGCAAGACATATATCAGAGCATGAACATGAGACATATCAATAGTAAGATAAAGAAGTTCAGAAGCATATATTAATCAGGAGCGCAATAAGTTCAGAAGCAAAATAAATTAGAGCAAAAAGAAGGAAATTAAAATCTAAACAAGCTAAGTGTGTGCAACTAAGGGTTGGCTTGTTTGTTCATCATTTCGATCATCTTTCTGACCATCTCTTGAGTGTCATCTTGCTTCTTCTGCATGGCTTCTTGCTGATTCTTCATTTGAAGCTTGAACTCTTCATTACTCTTTATCAGATTGTCCTCTCTGATTTTAGCTTCCCTCAATGCTTCTTTAGCTTCTTCTAGCTTTGCTTCAGTAGAAGTCTTGTATTCCAACATAAGTAGCTTCTGTTCTATCAGATCCTTCTGAAGCTTCTTAACTTGCTTTTCCAAGAATATGCTCTTTTGAACCAGAGCAAGATCAGGAGATGCAGTCTTCAGATTGACATTGGTGAGGAAAGTCAAATCCAGATCTCTTGGATGTACTCCTGAAGGGATGAAATCATAGATATCTCTCCCTTTGATACTTGGAGGACTCTGAACCCAAGTTTTCAGGACTTTGACTTCCTGCAGACTAACATCAATACCCTTCAGCCAATCTTGAAGCTTTTGCTGAGCTTGATCTTGAATATCTATGCAAGAGGATTGGAGTGCAGACAAAACATTGTCAACTCTTTCCTTGAGTCTGCTCCATATCTTCTCATAGCATTCTTGATGCGCTAGATCTTCCCTTGACTGGATAAGCTGAACCAATTCCTGACCTATATTCGCACATACATTCCGAAGTAAAGTAGAATCAAGGAATATGGTTGGTGGTGAAGGTATTTTTGTAGGTTTGGGTTTAGCAGTAGATACAATGGCTAGGTTGGATGATGAAGGTTGGTCATTAATAGAGTTTGGTGTTTGAGTAGAGCTGATTGAGGGTTGATCAAAGACAGTGTCTAAAACCTCAATGGAGAAGGATTGATCAATCTCCATATCAGTAGCCTCTGATGTGGTTATGGTGTCAGGTTCATTTGTGGTTTCAGGTATGGATGGGGTAAGAATTTGTCCAGGAACATAGTGTTCAGGGACAATGTATTCTGGTATGGTAGGTGAGGTGATATGCTCAGAAGGAAGTTGTTCAGGAACAGTTGGTTCAGGAACAACAAACTCAGATACTGAAACATGCTCAGATGCAGAGACATGTTCAGGGCTAGCTATAAGGTCAGAGCTAATTTGTGTGGCTGTCTGTGAGGTGGGTGTTTGTTGTTGGGGGCTTTTTGAAGTGACTTCTTCATTAGCGACTGCTTCATAAGTAGCTTCAGAGGCTTTTTGTAAGCTTGGGCTAACCTCTGGTAGTTCACCTCAATAGTGACTAACCAGATTGTCTAAGACAGTGTTGTCTTGTGTTGGCTCAGGAGAGAGTGGTTGAGATGATGAGGGTTCAGCATTAACCTCATCAGGTATAACCATGTTTAGGGGTTGAATAACCTGAGGCTGAAAAGGGTGATTGAGGGGTAGTCTTTCACAGACTTGGTTTCTCATCTCAGACATTTCACCTATCCTTTCATTAATTGTAGAATACATAGGCTCAAAAGGGATTGTCTGAGAGGGCTTTTTGTAGGTTTTGGTTGATGTTGGATGGCCTTTTTGAATGGACTTGTAACGTTGTCTTAAGGGTACAACATTAGAATCTGTTGATGATGATGATGATAGGGATAGGGAGGATGAAGATGAATCTGATTCTACATTAACAACAGAAATAGAGTGTGAGAGATCAGGATTACCTTCTTCAGTAGCAACTGCTTCTGGCTCAGCAGCAATATCCTCCTGGACATCTTCAATAGTACTTACTACCATCATTAGATTCCCAGCTTCTGAAGTGGCTAGCTCTTGCACATCTTAAGCAGCATTCACAACTTCTTCAGCATCAGCAGCAACATCTACTCTGACTAGACTTGTTGCAGGAATTTCAATCTCTTGTGCAGTTTCTAATGCCTTCTGAAGTGCAGCAGCATCCTCATCTTTCTTCTTCTTCTTCTTCAACTCCCTTGTAATCAAGTTTGTAGAAGTTTTAACATCTTCTACTTCCTCAACTACATAAGGAGATTCCTTTATCTTCCTCATTACAAACTTTCTCTTCCTCTTAGGTACTGAAGGAAGTTCAGAAGCAGCTTGAGTAGAGGCAGCTGCTTTACCACTTCTGGCCTTCTTGCTCTGGACCACATCAGTGTCCAGGTCCTCAATCTCTTCTTCAATTGATGGCATGTCAGAGCCACCAATTTTGAGCTTCTCAGAAGCAGCCTTCCCTTTCTTGGCCTTCTTTGCCGGTTGTTTAGCTTCAATGTATTCTTCCTTAGAGGTCATCTTCCTCTTGGATTTTCTGCTTCTTGCAATTGGCAGAGCACCACCATACATTTCATCAGGTACATCATCCAGCCTGATGACCTTGCCATATGTTTCATAATGGTCTTTGATGAAGTGTATCCGAACTTCAACAGGGTCCTTCTTGCAGATGGGTGGAAAGTCTTCCATCAAGTTGGACCTAGCTCTAGATTCACTCAAGTCAGTCTTGAGCTTGGTGACTGTACTGATCAGCTTCATGTGCTTGAGTGTCTTGGCATTGATGAACTTCCCAGTTGTAGTGTCAAGCTGTTGGTCTGAGTAGATTCATAATCCCTCCTTGATAGAGAATTTCTGATATCAGCCTTCCATAGGGAACACAGACTCTTTTCTTCTACTGACTCTCCCTCGGCTCATTAATCATATACCTAAACAGGTATTTGGGGACATTTACCTTCTGCTTCAGAAGGAAGTGATGAAGAAATATCTTCTGCCCCAGTGAAGTTGATCACCACCACCACCTTTTGGAAGCAGATTCTCATTCTGAATCTTCAGGAGCAGCTTCTTAGCAATACTTAGATCAACATACTTTCCTGGAATGCTGGAGTTGTATATAGTTTGGTTTACAATTTCGTTCCAGGGGCTGTTCTTATCATTTGGTATATCTATTCCAGAGTATTTACCAGAAGCATCTAGTCTTAAAACATATGCTATTTGCCATTCAGCAATAAAGATTGGAATTCCCAAGACACTTGATCTGATTTCCATGCAAGTGTGTAGTTCCAGGCCCATTTCTTCTCTCGTCTTCCCAGCCAGGGAGGGGTTAAGCAGAATCTTCTCTCTTTCTTCTGCTTCAGAAGAAGCTTTGTCAAAAATTGATGCTCTCACGCAGAAGTTCCTTACCAATGCTTCGTATGTTGGTCCATTCAACATGTTGAAGTAAGGCATGAGCCCTTGTGCTTCATAGTAACCTTTAATATCACACCCATGGTAAGTTAATGACTCAAAATCTACAGGATTCTCTGTTTGAATCTTTAAGTCCCATTCTTCTAATTCCATGGTCCTTCCTTTAATCTCGTAGGCAGGAGCTTATTGTGAAGTAGATTTTGGAGCACCTTGTTGCATGTTGGATGTAGATTCTGGAATCTCTTGATTAGAACTTGTTGTGAATGTGACTCAAAATTGGAGTTTGGAGGCCAAAATTGATGTTTGCTGGAAGTGGAAATCAGTGGCCGATTTGAGAAATCGGGGCCCGATTTTGGCTGCAGGTTGGAGCAGTTTGGTGCTGGAAAAATCGGCGCCCGATCTGGTAAAATCGGGGCTCGATTTCGCGTGCAGGATTTTTTCAGAAACGTATTTTTGAGCCAGATTTGTTACAATTTTATGGGAGTTACTTTTACTATAAATATAGGCATTGTATCAGTGTAAACCTTGAGATAGAGGGGACTGAAACAAGGGTTTAGAAATCAAACTAGGGTTTGTATAGAGTTTGTCTCTTGGCAACAAACTAGGGTTTGAGGGTTGATTCACCTTGGAAAACACTATTAGGATTGAGTCTCTTGGTTACGGGAAGAGGCTGGGATTTGGGTAGAATTAGGTGGGAGACTTATTCTTGTAACCCATTGAAATCTCTTTGTAACGATACTCATCATATAGTGGAACGGATGGCTGCTCTCTCCCCCAAGCTTGGTCAATTTGGACCGAACTGGGTCAACAAATTCTTTTGTGTTCTCTCTTCTTTTCTCTCGCTGTTTTCTACTTTTGGCTTGTGTTTATAATTGTTCCATACACTTTGTTTTGGTTGCCTGATTATCATTTGCTCCACACATCAAGTTTGTTATTGGTGTGTTTTCGCATCAAATTCGCAACAGAACTAGATGAAGCCATTTTATGATGATGATGATTTTAGGGTTCTAAGGTTCGAGTTGCAGAGAGTTTGCTCTTACTTCGCAAAGAGAGGTTTGAGAATAGAAAGTGTTTGTTGTGAAGTGAGTAGTGTGTGAATTGTCTAAGTGTTTTGAGTAAAACGTTTGCAATTCAGAAACCAACAAACAAACATAACATTAATGACAAAGGGGGTGCGTGTTTAGTACATTCAAAGCTATAATCATCATTGCCCTCTTAAGTTATACACCAATACAAATAAGCCACGTCAGGAGTTCTCAGAGTAACTGCCAAGTTAGTGGGCCAGGAGTTACCAAAAAGTAACTTCCAGCGTTTCCACTAACTCTGCTATTCAGAAGCACAAAACCCAGCTTCTGGACTTCAGATGGTGACGTCATCATCAGAAGCACATTTTCATCAGAACATCAATAAAGTGCTTCTGATGGACCATGGCTTCTGAACTGACTTCAGAACCTAAAATCCTATTCAGGAGCAAGCAAGCTTTTAATCAGACGCAAAATGTTCAAATTTTTCTTTATAAAATCAAATCTTTCAACAGTTAAAGGCTTAGTAAATATATCAGCCCATTGATTCTCAGTATCAATGAATTGTATATCTAATATTTCTTTTTGAACATAGTCTCTGATAAAATGGTGTTTGATTTCAATATGCTTAGCTCTTGAATGTAAAATTGGATTTTTAGACAAACAAATAGCAGCAATATTATCACAATAAATGGGAATACTGTTAGCATTAATCTGATAGTCTTCCAACTGATGTTTCATCCAAAGTAGTTGTGTACAACAACTTGCAGCTGAAATGTATTCTGCTTCTGCTGTAGACATAGCTATAGTTGTTTGTCTTTTGCTAGCCCAGGATATAAGATTATCACCCAGAAATTGACAACTGCCACTGGTTGACTTCCTTTCAATCCTATCACCAGCATAATCAGCATCACAGAGGAGTCCAAGATTAGTTGTTCCTTTCAGATACCTGAAGATTCTCTTAATAACAGTTAAATGAGATTCTCTAAGATCTAATTGGAATCTTGCACATAACATTACACTGAACAAAATATCTGGCCTAGATGTAGTGAGGTATAACAAAGAACCAATCATAACTCTGTACAGCTTCTGATCAACTGTTGATCCAGTATCTTCTTTGCTTAAGGTGCAGGTTGGATGCATTGGAGTGTTCATCACTTTACAATCTTCTAGCTTAAACTTCTTCAGAAGATCCTTAGTGTATTTTCTTTGATGAACATAGACTCCATCTTTGCTTTGATTAATTTGAATGCCAAGGAAGAACTTCAGCTCTCCCATCATGCTCATTTCAAATTCATCCTGCATTAACTTAGAAAATTCCTTGCAAAGAGATGCATTAGTAGAACCAAATATTATATCATCAACATATATTTGCACAACAAAAATATCTTTCTCAGGAGTCCTTCTGAATAGTGTTGTGTCAACTTGGCCTCTTTTAAAATCATTTTTGATCAAGAAATTACTTAGTCTATCATACCAAGCTCTGGGAGCTTGTTTCAAGCCATATAATGATTTCTTAAGTTTGAAAACATGGTCAGGATGCTTAAGATCCTCAAAACCAGGAGGTTGCTTGACAAACACTTCTTCTTCAATGACTCCATTTAGAAATGCACTCTTGACATCCATTTGATATAATATTACGCCATGATTAACTGCATAGGAAAGAAGTAACCTGATTGCTTCCAATCTTGCAACTGGAGCAAAAGTTTTAGTATAATCAATGCCTTCTTGTTGACTGTAACCTTGTGCAACAAGTCTTGCTTTGTTTCTGGTTACTTTACCTTGTTCATTCAACTTGTTTCTGAATACCCATTTTGTTCCAATAATGTCCTTATGCTGAGGTTTGGGTACCAGATCCCACACATCATTCCTTTGAAATTGATTAAGCTCTTCTTGCATAGCTAATATCCAACCATCATCTGAAAGTGCTTCATGAACTGTAGCAGGCTCAATCACTGATAACAGTCCTATCATAGACTCTTCTTGTCTGAAATATGATCTTGTTCTTCTAGGACTATCTTTGTTTCCAATGATTAGATCCTCAGGACGTGAAGACTTATGCTTGAATGTATTCTTGGGTCGAATAACTTGCTGAGAGGCATCTTGAGCTTCATGAGAAGCAACTTCCTCTTGTGCTTCTGAGGTGGGTTCAACTTCTCGACTATCTTCAGATTCAGCTATCTGATCAGGTTCTGGAGTATCTTCAGGAACCTGTATCTCTGCACAATTTTCATCTTGCTCTGGAGTTTTACTTCCAGGCTCTTTATCATCAAATTTAACATGCATTGATTCTTCAACACAAAGTGTTTCTGAATATACACTATGTATGCGTTTGACCTTTTAGAGTAACCTAAGAAGATTCCTCTTTGGGCCTTGGCATCAAATTTCTTTAGGTAGAGCTTGTTATTTAAAATGTAACATGTACATCCAAATTGATGAAAATAAGAGATATTGGGTCTTCTTCCCTTAAAGAGTTCATATGCTGTTTTCTCCAAGATAGGCCTGATATAGATTCTATTTTGGACATAACATGCTGTATTCACTGCTTCTGCCCAGAAATGTTTAGCCAAATTGTTTTCATGGATCATGGTTCTAGCCATTTCTTGTAAAGTTCTGTTCTTTCTCTCTACAACCCCATTTTGTTGTGGAGTTCTAGGAGATGAGAATTCATGAACAATTCCAAGTTTTTCACAAAAGTTTTCAAATGGCTCATTTTCAAATTCTCCTCCATTATCACTTCTGACATTTAAAATTTTCATTTCTTTTTCAGACTGCATTTGAGTGCAGAAGTTACTGAATACATCATAAGCATTATCCTTACTTTTCAGGAATTTTACCCAAGTCCATCTGCTGTAATCATCAACAATAACCAATCCATATATACTTCCATATAAGGATGCAGTGCTAATTGGTCCAAATAAATCAATATGGAGTAATTCTAAGGGTCTGGAGGTTGAGACAATGTCTTTTGTTTTAAAATATGATTTCACAATCTTTCCCTTCTGGCATGCACCACAGAGTGCATCTGAATGATAGTCAATGTCAGGTAGGCCTTTGACAAGTTGTAACTTACTAAGCTTAGAGATTAATCTCCAATTAGCATGCCCCAACCTTATATGCCACTGTTATACCCTAATTTTGGACTCAAAAATACTAGCTCAAAATGTTTTTCATTTCTGATATGGTCTTTGACCTTTAAAAGATTGCCAATTTGCTATTGTTTTACACTGATATTTTGCCCTGCTTTATCTGCCAATTTTGCTTTGAAAATCTTTTCAATTGTGATTTTGTCTACGTTTTCTTGCATTTGAAACCACACAAAAGCTTTTCTTGCATTACAAGTCATTGGAAAGTCCATCTGATCAATTGCATATTTCTCTGCATTTTATTTCAATATTATTTGCAAAAATTCATGAAAAAGGGCATTTTAGTCATTTCCTGCATTCAAACTCATTTCAGTCCCTGAAAATTGTCCCTGAGTCTTTTCAATTTGTTTGTATAAACCCTTGTTTTAATTCCATGTTAAAATCCATTTCAAAAAATTGGATTCGAATCATTTTGAGTCAGTTTAGTCCCTAGGGGCATTTTGGTCATTTCACATGAAATTTTGACAGAGAGAGGTTACTTTAAAGTACCTCATTTGGTAATTGGTTCATTTTAGTCCTTTTTGTTGATTTTAATTGTTTCACTTTACGTTATTTTCAATTTACCAATTTTAACCAATTTAATTTTTAATTTGCATTTTAGTCCTTCAAAGTTTTAAAATTGCATTTTAGTCCAGTTTGTTAAATTGCAGTCCAGTCCTTGCATTTGTCCTTTTTGCAGAAAAGTCCCAAAAGTCAAAGCAGTTAGAGATCAGTCAAAGTTTGTTACACTTGCAGTCCACATGGCATCATTCTACTGGTTCAGGTCCATACACATCAGCTATAAATAGCCCAGTCATGGTCAAGGGTCAAGGATCCCAATCAATACGCGCCACATCACAACAAACACCTCTGGAATTTCTCTCTCTGATCTCAAGGATCAAAGCTCAAAAATTCCATAACTTCAAGAACATTCATCAAGAACTCAAACCCTAACCGTTTTCAAACCTTCAATTCCAAACCAAAACTTCACAAATTCGCACCAGTTTTTACCAATTCCACAGTAAACAAACTCAATTCACGATCCATCGCAACCGATTCGAAGCAATTCTCAGAGATTCTTCGCGGAATCTTCATCATCGAATCACTCACTTCGCAATTCAAGTGCAGATTTTTCACTGACAGTGATGAATCAAACACGATCACGAAGGGAAGCTTGAGAGAAGAAGAAGGATCGAATTGAAACGGTATCGGTTCCACAAATTCACAGAGAAGCAGAATACGAAGGAGAAGAAGAAAACAAAACCAGTTTATTTCTGGATTTTACCTCGAAGATTCAGGTGAATTCAAGGTTTTCCCGTCGAGTTCGTTATCCTCCGATTAAAACCTAGGTAAGCATTTCTTCTCTCTTTCTCTTCTCTCTTTCGTTTTAGGTTTTTGTTCGAATCGAAAACTGTAGATCTACTCCGATCTAAGCCTCTCCTTCAAGAAATAGTTTCAAAATCGTAAAGAGGAGGAGAAGGCGAGTTCAAACATGTAAAAAAGCTTTGAAAAACCACTCCGGTACGGTGGCGCCACCGGCGAACCACCGTACCAGCGCCTTTGAACTCGCCGGATCTCACGAGGAAGAAGATCGGAGAAGACGAGGGAAGTTGCAGAGCTTCTCTCTCTAGAGAAGCTTAGAGAGAGAGGGAGAGGTGTGAAATGAGGCTTGGACCGGTTTATGCGCTTTTGTAGAACGTAAACCGGACCAATTCTTGCGAACCAGTCCGGTTTAACTTCGGTTCATCCTCTCCCCTTCCTCTTGACCGTTAGATCTATCTCTTGCTTACGTGTACGCTTCAGATTCATTCTTTCTGTGCACCTGAACCTGTGTATTGTGTGTCTTGTGTTCCTAGCCATCAGATCTAGGGTTTTGGAGGAAGCGGATCAATCCAACGCCTCTGAGGCGTTTGGATGATCCGAATCCACTCAGAACTCTGGGCTTGGGCCTGTTTGTTGTAGATCTTGTGGTTTACTTGTTTTTTTGCTATTTCTCACACTGCCTTGTGATATTTGCACCCCTGCCATGCCTAAAAATTTGTGAAAATTCCAGTTATTTTCTTGCATGTTCCTTGTTAATTTTGTAATGTTTTTGTGCTATTCGTTTACTGAAAAATTGATAAAAAAATATTGTGACATTTTCTTGCATTGTTTCTTGAAATTTTATGTAAAAAAATTTGTGAAAATTGCTTGATTCTAATTCCAATTCTTGAAAAATGGTTGTGATTCATGTTATGTGATTTTGTGAAGCTTGTTGCTACTGTTTTGAATGTGTTTTGCTGCATGTGTGTGAATAATGCTTAGTTGCTTGCTTTGCAAGTTTTGTTTGTGAATAAATGATGTAAATATGTCTAAATTCACTTTAAAAATGCAAAGTTTATCATGTTGCCTTGATTCTCATTCCAAAACCTGAGTTTATGCCTTTGAAAAATGTGTGGAATTAGGGGAATTACAAGCCATATGATCCTTACATTTTCATGGTTGAATTTTAGCTATATTGGGCATTATTTTGGCTTTATTTTGTGTTAATTTCTTTGCTTTTGTTATAGTATTCTACTTGCTTTATTTTTCTTGATATTATCCTATGCTACTAACCTCTCTTGTTTCATGTTTCATACATCATTGTTTTATCTTGGTTTTCGGGCGTCAAACATTGATTACGTTTGAACCTTTTTAACCGTTGATATCTCATTTTTTCTTGGGAAGGGAAAAAATAAGCAAAACCCATGAGAATCGAGGTCCGGGAGTTGTTTTCGCTACGGGAAGGTGTTAGACACCCATAACGACTATAGTATCCTATAGGAACCGTCTTTACTTTCTACGCGCGCGCCTTATTTTTAAATGCTATTTGAAAAATGATATTTACACCTAAGAGTTTACTAAGTCAAGAATTGGAGGGAGAAGAAGATGTTTGAATTTTTATTTTATTTGAATTGAAGGAATATTGGTTCCTTGCCTACGTACCCTTTTAAGGGATCAAATCCACCGTAGTTCTCTTCCAAAAAATGTTTTTGTTTTTGTTGGTTGATTTTAAGTTTGAAAATGGAAATTTGAAGAATGAGGAAAAGAGGCCTCAAGGGCATGAGATTTAAGGAAAAAGTGAAGTTGGAATTAGTTATTTGCAAAAACAAGTCAAAGTTGGAATTAGTTTCATTGATGCTTTTATTAAGAAAATAAAGAGAAAAATTCACTTGGAATGTGTTCCAAGAGTTTATTTGAAAAAGTTTGAGTGAGATGGTTCAAGTTTTTTTGTTTGGAAAATTGGAATTTTCTCTAAGTGTAAAACCTAAGCATACAATCTAAACATGCAATTACCTAACCATACATCTAAACATGCATATCCTAGCCATGCATCTAAAGTGAGGTGTGTGCATGTGTGAGTTTTTAGTGTCCATAGTCCATAGTCCATATTACATCATTTCCCTACATACACACTACTTCCTTGTGGGAACTTAATCCCACATAAATGAAATTTAAAGCAACATAAAAGTGTAAAGGGAAAGAAATGAAGAATTGAGATGAAGATGAAAGTGATGGAAGATACTTATGAAACAATGAACAAATGGTTAGTAATAATAGGCATAGGATAGTAGAAAAATTGGCAAGGAAATAAAGCATAAAACATGGTAAAAATGCAAGAAAAAGTAGCAAAAATGCACTTAATAAAACACGAAAATTCCAAGGCAAATGCAAGAGACTCATAACTCTCCATTTTGGAATTTTTCAAAGGGTTTAGGTTCAGCCCCAATGTGAGAGTTATGAGAAAATTACAAGTCAAGAAACTATAGTGTGATATTAAGCCTATTTTTGCATTAATTCACACATTTAAACATCAAGTAACTTGCTATGTAAGTATCCAATTATCACATATTCAAAACAGCCCCAAACACTACTTATCAAGCATCAAACAACACTCCAAGATCATTCAACAAAACACAATCATTATGAGCCAAAAGATTGGAATTAGAAAGTGCAAAAAACTTCATAAAATTTGGACAAAACAACACAAAATCACAACAAATCCTACAAGTATATTTCCCTAACAAATTTCAGCATACAAAAATTCACATGCAACAATCCTAAATCAATCAACACAAATGCAAAAAGAACTCACCAAATTTTACAAGCTTTTCATCAAGATTTTTCAACAAAAAGTAAAAGAAAAAGCATTAAACCAAGGCAAAATAATTTTCTAGTATTTCTTGATCAATCTTGACATGCAATATATCAAAATTGATCAAAATATACTAGAAAAATTATAGGAATTTTCTTAGAATTTTTCAAAGAGATTTTAGGCATGCCAAGGTGTATTCAGCAAGAAACAGTGTGCATCTAGCAAGAAAATAAGGAGAAAGTAGTAACAAAAGTCCAGGCCCAAACACACAAGATCCACATCCAAACAGAAAGCATCAGGGACCGTAGGATTGATCCAATTGGATCAACCCTTGATCCAACGATCAAGAAGGCAAAGGAACATGGAATGAATGTGGTCATGCGCGCATAGGATAAAACAACACAACAAGTAGTAATTGAAAGAAGCTTTTCACGTGAAACAACAACCACAACACTAAAGCTTTCTCTCTCTAAAGCCAAAGCCTACATAAACTCTCTCTTCTCTCTCTTAAATGTTCATCTTCAACCTCATTAATGTCACCGGAAAATTCAACAAACTCGCCGGAATCTTTAAAGGTTCGCCGGAATCTTCAAAGGTTCGCCGGAAAATTCATAACTCCGGCGACACTTCCGGATTCCGGCGAGCTCCGATTCGAATTTTTTTTACACTTTTAAAACTGGATCGTTATCCTCTTTTCGAATACGAACTCGGAAACATTCAAAACACAATCAATCCACCTACATCTAACACATACAGCTGCGCAAATTGGAGGAAAAAGAGTGGAATAAAAAGCTTGGATCAAGAACGATACCTTGATGCTTGACGAAGCTTTGAATGGCTCCGGATTCTTCTTATGTATTCGAATTTGGTGCTGTTTCTCTTCTTCCTTTGCTTCGATTGGATTCCTTTCCTTCGTCCGATTCCGGTTCGTCGTTAATGGAATTGATTGAAGGTTGTTGTTTATGGATGTGATTTTTGTGGAATTGAAGGTTTGTGATGATGAGTGTTCTTGAAGAATCCGTGAATTTGGTAATGGATTTGTGGAGGTTTGAAGATAATTGTGGTGGTTGAAGTTTGTTAGAGATGAAGATTGTGGTGGTTATGGAGGTTTTGTGGTGAGTTTTAATGGTGGATGTTGTTGATGATGATGGTTAAGGAAGAAGATTGTGGTGGTTAGAGAGAGGTTGAAGATGAAGTTGTGGTGGTAGAAGTTAGTTAGGATGGTTAGAGGTGGTGGAAAGAGTTTGTTATGGAGGTTGTTGTGGTGGAAAAAGTTGGTTATGGTGGTGATGGAGGTGCTTGCGATTTGGAGAAGAAAGAGGGAAAAGAAAATTGATTTTTTGTGATTTTTGTGTATTTGTGAAAAATGATTAGTGTGTTGACTCTTTGACCATGGGACCCATTATATAGGTGATGTGTGAATTTTTGGACCAATAGGAGTAGGACATGTGGCATAACTAACTTCTTGGACAAAAAATGAACTAAAATGCAATTTTAACAACTTGAGGATTAAAATGCAAAATTAACTAAAGTTGCATAAAAAAGTAATTTGAAAATTAACGTAAAGTGAAACGATTAAAAATAACAAAACGGACTAAAATGAACCAACTACTAAATGAGGTACTTTAAAGTAACCTCTCTCTGTCAAAACTTCATGTGAAATGACCAAAATGCCCCTAGGGACTAAAATGACTCAAAATGACTCAAATGCAATTTTAAAATGGCTTTTTAACAGGGAATAAAAGCAAGAGTTTATACAGGCAAATCAAAAGACTCAGAGACAATTTTTAGGGATTAAAAGGTTTTTTAACACAAGAAATGACTAAAATGCCCCTTGGGGCTAAACTGATTCAAATTGACTTCAACTGTGATTTTTGAAATGGATTTTGACATGAAATTGAAATAAAAATTTATACAACCAAATTGAAAAAGACTCAGACAATTTTCAAGGACTAAAATGAGTTTGAATGCAGAAAATGACTAAAATACCCTTTTTCATGAATTTTGCAAACAATATTGAAATAAAATGCAGAGAAATATGCAATTGATCAGAGACAAATTTAAATGACTTGAAATGCAAGAAAGATGTTTTTGGATGACTTGCAATGCAAGAAAACATAGACAAATACACAGTTGAAAAGATTTTTAAAGCTAAATTGAGAGATAAAGCAGAGTAAAATGTCAGTGTAAAATAATAGCAAATTGGCAATAGACATATATCAAAGATGAAAAAAAAAAATTTGAGCAAGTATTTTTAGGTCCAAAATTAGTGTATAACAGCTGCCCCTATTTAAGTTTCTTTGTCCGGAGGGTCAAGAGACAAAGTCTTTGATTTGACAGGACGAAGATACTTAAATATTAACATTTGCACTGTTTTTGGACATAAAAATACGCTTTTCACATTGTTTTATCTTGGTTTTCGGGTGTCAAACATTGATTACGTTTGAACCTTTTTAACCGGTGATATCTTATTTTTTCTTGGGAAGGGAAAAAAGTAAGCAAAACCCTTGAGAATCGAGGTCCGGAAGTTGTTTTCGCTACGGGAAGGTGTTAGGCACCCATAACGACTATAGTAACCTATAGGAACCGTCTTTACTTTCTACGCGCGCGCTTTATTTTTAAATGCTATTTGAAAATGATATTTACACCTAAGGTTTGCTAAGTGAAGAATTGGAGGGAGAAGAATGTGTTTGAATTTTTGTTTTATTTGAATTGAAGGAATTTTGATTCCTTGCCTACGTACCCTATTAAGGGATCAAATCCACCGTAGTTCTCTTCCAAAAAATGTTTTTTGTTTTTGTTGGTTGATTTTAAGTTTGAAAATTGGAGTTTGAAGAATGAGAGAGAGGCCTTAAAGGCATGAGAATTTAAGAAAAGGTGAGGTTTGATTAGTTATTTTGGAAAAAAGTCAAGTATGATTAATTTCCATTGAAATTTGATTAAGAAAATGAAAAGAGAAAATCAATGGGATTTTGGATCCCAAGGTTTATTAAGAAAATGGTTTGAGTGATATTGTTCATATTTTTTGGAAAATTGATTTTTCTAAGTGTAAAGCCTAAGCATTCATCTAAACATACAATCCTAAACATACATCTAAACATGCATATCCTAGCCATACATCTAAAGTGAGGTGTGTGCAAGTGTCGGTGCTTGTGTCGGTGTACATCATTAGAGTCCATAGTCCTTTACATCATTGGCCTAGATACATTCTATGGTCTTGCAAGAAAGTAAAAGCATAAGAAAAATAGTACAAAATTCCTAAGTCTTTACATTCTAAGCCTTGGCAAAATTTAAAGTGCAAAATAAAAGCTAAGAATATAAGATGGTGGATGAGATGCTTATGGGATGTATGAAACATGAGATAAAAGGGGTTAGTAATACAAATGATATAATAGCAAAAAATGAAGCAAGTAAAGCAAGCAAGAAACACATTGAAACTTGACATTTTAGACATTTTGAAAGGGTAACATCATAGAAAAAATAAGGCAATGACATAGAAATAACCAAGGGATCATGAGCATATATTTTAACACATCTTGAAGCCAAGAATTTACCAAAAGCAAAAGAAAGATTAAAATGCAAGAAACCGACATAACAACATGCTTAAAATAGATCATTATGAATCTTGTAAAATATGAATCCAATGATCTAATATCATAGCCAAATTTTCAGTCATGATGCAAGAATCAAAAGGACTAATATCTCACAAAATTTACAATGATTCCTATAAGCATAGTTATCATATTTATCTCTACATTTTCACCAAGATTCAAGTGCAAACTTAACAAGCAAACAAGAAGGAAACTCACATACATTTTTCCTGCTTTGGAGGTAAAATTTAATATGCACAAATTCAAGAAACACACACAAGAAAAGACTATGCAAAAAACATGATTAATTTGGAGTTTTTTCTCAACACTTTAACAAAAATGAAAACCAATGGATTGACAAAGAAATCAATATATCTTCACATATTTTTTAGATCCAAATTAATCGTGTATTAATGCTAAACACAATTAGAATTAACAAGACACAAACATTGCAAATTTTAGAAAAGAAGTCTAGTGCAAGATGCAATCAAGCAGGGGGTGCAGCAAGCAGGTAGGGGTAAACCAGTAGCAAGTAGAAACAGAATAGAAAACAATTGGTTGGGCTGGGTTATGGGTAGATGGAGCGGGTTAGAGCATGGGTTATGGGTCAGCCATGGGTTAAAAATGTGGATAGTATAACATGTGTTTTTGCTGATGAAGAAAACAAGCAAGCTTAACATATATCACGTTCCTTTCCTTTTAAAAAAAATTGCTCATTTCTCCTTCCACCTAAAACAAGAACAGCGCCCCCCTTCTGTTATCTTCTCCGATGAGATTGCTCAATCCGGCGCGGTGGCAGGTGGTGGCACCACCGCGTCGGAATTTAAAAACTCCGCCGTTTTCAAAAACAAATTACATCTTTAAAATCCCCTCTTCTTCCTTATTTCAAATATCCAATCAAAATACCCAACAAATGAATCGACAATTCTAGATCTAAACAAGTTTTCACGAACAAAGCTTTTCACAGATGCATATTTCAGCATACATACAAGTATGAAAACGGTGCAGATCGAAGAAACGGATTAACCGAATGTTACCTCTGTTAGCGAAACGGCAAAGAAACGCTCCAGAAAGCTTGAATACGCTGCTCCTTCCTCCCTCAGTTTTCGCGACCTTGAATTCGAATTCGGTTCAGCTTCTATCTTCTCGCCTCCTTTGATCTGAGACCTGCTTCAATTTTGCGATTCACCCTTCAAACCGGTTTCAAAACGTGTTGGTGTTGTTCTAATTCGAATTGGATCTGTTGTAATTTCACGGTTTCGAATTCGGCTTGCTCATGTTTGTGTATATTACGGTACGATCCAAAGAGAAAATGGAACAAGAGGAAATGTTAGTATTAGTAATGGCTGAACCGAAAATGAAAAGGAAAAGAGTTTATGATTTGAGATGTTAATGATTCCCTGCGGAGTTACAATGATGGCCCCAATCCCTTTACCATAAGCATTAACAGCACCATCAAACACCAATCCCCACTTGCTATTGGGGTCCGGCCCTTCATTGATCAGTGGTTCTTCACAGTCTTTCGCTTTCAGATACATAATCTCTTCATCAGGGAAATCAAACTTAATCGGCTGGTAATCATCAAGAGGTTGACAAGCAAGGTGCTCAGCAAGGATACTTCCTTTGATTGCTTTCTGAGCCTTGTACACAATATCATATTCAGACAACAACATTTGCCAACGTGCAATCTTTCCAGTAACAGCAGGCTTCTCAAAGATGTACTTGATTGGATCCATTCGGGATATCAACCAAGTTGTATGATTCACCATATAATGACGCAGGCGTTTGGCAGCCCAAGCTAAAGCACAACATGTTTTTTCAAGCATTGTATACCGAGTCTCACAGTCGGTGAACTTCTTGCTCAGATAGTAGATAGCATGCTCTTTCTTTCCAGTCTCATCTTGCTGACCGAGAACACAACCCACAGAATCATCTAACACTGACAGATACATAATCAAAGGCCTTCCTTCCACTGGCGGGACAAGGATAGGTGGTTCCAACAGGTATTCTTTAATGCTATCAAAAGCTTCCTGGCGTTCATCATTCCATACAACAGGCTGATTCTTTCTGAGCAATTTGAAAATTGGTCCACAGGTAGTAGTCATGTGGGATATAAATCTTGAAATATAATTCAGGCGTCCGAGGAAACCTCTGACTTGCTTTTCAGTTTGAGGGGCCGGCATCTCTATGATGGCTCGGACTTTATCAGGATCGACTTCAATGCCTCTTTGACTGACAATGAAGCCTAGCAACTTTTCAGATCTTACACCGAATGTACACTTGTTAGGATTCAACCGCAGCTTGTACTTTCTTAATCTTTCAAACATCTTTTTCAAATACACAACATGCTGCTCCTCATCACTTGACTTCACAATCATATCATCGACATACACTTCAATCTCTTTGTGAATCATATCATGAAACAGAGTGGTCATACCCCTTTGATAGGTAGCACCAACATTTATCAAGCCAAACGACATCACTTTATAACAGAATGTTCCCCATGGAGTGATGAAGGACGTCTTTTCTCCATCTTCAGGTGACATCCGTATCTGGTTGTAGCCAGAGAAACCATCCATGAAGGAGAACACTTTGGATTGAGCAGTACTGTCAACAAGCACATCAATATGAGGCAGTGGGAAGTTATCTTTTGGACTGGCTTTGTTCAAATCTCTGTAATCAACACACATTCGAACCTTCCCATCTTTCTTTGGTACTGGTATAATGTTGGCAATCCACTCAGGGTATTCAGCTGTCATGAGGAAACCTGCATCAATTTGCTTTTGCACTTCAGCCTTGATCTTAAGAGCCATGTCTGGACGAGACCTTCTCAATTTCTGTTTGACAGGAGGGCATTCAGGTCTTGTCGATATCCGATGTTCCACAATCTTGGGATCTAGACCCGGCATATCTTCATAGGACCATGCAAAGACATCTGGATAATCACGGAGAAGCTGAGTAATCTTCCTTTTCACTTCTGGCTCAAGTGCAGCACCGATCTTAATCTCTCGCTTGTTCTCTTCAGTACCCAGGTTGATAAGCTCAATCTCTTCTTGGTGAGGCTAAATGGCTCTTATTTCTTGCTCAAGCAGTCGAGTGATCTCATACGGTATCTCTTCATCATCCTCATCTTCAGCTTCATATACAGGGAACTCAAAATTTGGAGGAACCATAGGGTCACTGTGTTCAACGGGTTTATTGTGGTTCAATCTGCATAATATGATTGGGATGATTTTTAGAAAATGTTTTTCATGCAGATTTTTGAAATCAATAAGAAAATACAGATGTTTTGGTTTTTTTTTTCTAGCATTACCATTTTTTCCAGGAAAAAGGCACTAAAAAGTAAAAAACAAAGAGTCGTGAGAAAGACGACAACTTTTATTGATAACGGCAATGCCGAAACAAACATGCCCTTACAATGATATCACTTTCGCCTTGGGCAGAGCGAAAGGATTGTTATTTTGAAAACAAAGAAAACCATGAGCAACAAGACACATTACATGGAAGCATGCATGACTAAAGGAACATCAATAGTCTCCCAATTTCTCACGGTGCCTCCTGGTACAACAAATGTAGGCACGTAACTACTTTCAGCAGCATCTTCAGCAATAGCATTGATAAACCCAGCACTGTAGAAAGTTCCTGTTGAAACGCTTGAAGTCGGGGAGAATCCAAGGCCCTCTTTACGCTTGTTTTCCAGAATCTGAATCACTTTGCCCCAGCCAGCGGCTTGCCCTTCTTGAACAGCTTTCTGGGCGTCTTTCAATGAAACCATACTAGCACTGGCTCTTCGGGGTTCTGCACCTTCAACAGTCAAGCCTTGAAATGATGTCCCTTCAGCGGACCCTGCTTCAACACAAGAGAAAGATGACACTTGGCTAACCAGATACGCTTCTTCACCATGTACAGTGACAAGCTTACCATTCCTCACAAACTTTAGCTTTTGGTGCAGAGTAGAAGTTACTGCCCCAGCGTCGTGAATCCATGGTCTTCCGAGGAGACAACTGTAAGAAGCATTGATATCCATGACCTGGAAAGTGATCTGGAATGTCTCAGGACCAATGGTAATTGGCAAGTCTACTTCCCCAAGAACATCCTTGCGAGATCCGTCGAAAGCCTTAACCAAATAGCTACTTCCCCTTAGAGAAATTCCATGATGACTCAACTGTCTCAGTGTAGACTCAGGCATTACATTCAAGGATGATCCAGTGTCCACCAGCACATTGGATATCATGTCAGACTTGCAGTGCACGGAGATGTGCAGGGCCAAGTTGTGGTGTTTCCCCGCTTCGGGGAGTTCATCATCACCAAACCCCAAGTTATTGCAAGCAGTAATGTTACCCACTATTCCGTCGAACTGATCCACAGAGACTTCATGATCAACATAGGCCTGCTCAAGTACTTTCATCAACACTTTCCTGTGAGCTTCTGAGCTCAAGAGCAGAGATAAGATGGATATCTTTGACGGAGTTTGCAGCAGCTGGTCTACAATCTTATAATCACTCTTCTTGATAAGCCTCAGAATTTCGTCCAGATTAGATTCATCAATAGATTGGCCTGTTGGGCCAGTATTCTTGTCAATAGGAGGAGCAACTGGTGGAGTTATTGTGGCAACAGGTGTAACCACCTTCTTTTGGAACAAGGGTGGACGGACTTTCCCGCTTCTCAGAGCTGTAATTTCTCCGGCAACATTATCAACTGTAGCTGGAGATACCAGAGGCACCTCCACTCCATTCTCAATCATGGTTGCATTGTACTTGTAAGGGATTGCTTTTGTAGAGGCGTAAGATACTGGACCAGGTAACCTGATCACTAAGGGCTCAACATTCCTTGTCTGAGATGCAGTTTCAACAGGAGAATCATGAAACACTGGCACAATCACACAAACATCACTGACAATCAAGTGCTTGCTATCCATTAGGCTCTGAATATCATCTTGCACCACACAACAACCCATAGGATTTTGAAGACATTCTGAACAAGAAGCATGGTCGTGACTGAACAAAGAAGCCTGGCAAAGTTTAACATGTAGCGGTACCAAGGGAGTAACAACATTGCGGACATCCAACGTGGGATCCTCTTGAGGAACAGGAATTCTTTCAAAAGCTTCAATCATGTTAACAGCAGCATGGTTTGGAAGTGGATTGTCGAGAACATGAGGAACACTATTTTCAAAAGTTAACCGTCCTTTTTCTATCAGGTCCTTCACAATATACTTCAGAGCATAGCACCCTTCAACATCGTGGCCTTGAGCACCCTGATGGAATTCACATGTGAGATCCTGTCGGAACCTGGGAGGCAATGGATTAGGCGGAGGCTTGCCTGGTCTAGTGACACAGTGTCCCTTAGCAAGTAAAGTTGGGAGTAGCTCAGCATACCGCATTGGTATTGGTGGAAAATAAGTCTTGGGCCAAGGGCCCTGTTGTTGTACTTGTTGAGCAATGGCATTAACGGGCACTGGTGGTTGACCCGGTGGCAGAGGATATTGCTGATAGAATGGCGGGAAGAAAGGATGTTGAGAGTACTGCATGTATTGGTAGGGTAGAGGCAATTGAGTAGTAGCTGTAGATGGGTTACCAGATACCATCCCTACTTCGGATTCTTTCCTCTTATGGTGGCCATTACCATACTTCTTTGGTGCGCTGGCTGAAGATTCACCCTTTTCAAGAACAATGATACCCTCTCTGACAGCCTCTTCTAGACGAGTTCCCATGGTAACCATGTCGGAGAAGTTGTTTGGAGCAGAGACTATCATTCTTTCCTTATATTCCTTCTTCAGAGTCTTTAGGAATGTCTGTGTTAATTCTTCCTCATCAAGCCAAGGAGAAACACGGGTAGCTGCCCCTCTCCACCTCTGAGCATATTCACGGAAGGTTTCATCTGATTTCTGAGACAAAGACTTAAGAGAGGCCCTATTTGGCTTCAAGCGGGTATTGAACTCATAATGACTTTCAAAAGCAGCAGCAAGTTCCTCAAAAGTATGGATATTGTCTTTGCTCAAACCAGTGTACCAATCTGCCGCATCCTCTGCTAGGCTGTGTTGGAAGCAGTGTATCATCAGTGCATAATTATCTGCATGATTGGCCATCTTTCGGACGTACCGAATGACATGGCTATGTGGACAGGAAGATCCATTGTATTTGTCAAAATCTGGCACCTTAAACTTCTTAGGAATCTCAAATCGGGATACCAAGCATAGATCACGAGCCTTAGCAGAGACATTGTTTCCACGGCTAGCCTTGACCTCACGGAGTTCTCCAGCCAATTCTCTTAACTGTTGTTTCATAGCCTCCATTGCAGGATTTCGTCCACGCGGAGTATCGACATCAATCACCTGTTGCATAGTGTGGACAATAGGATCGGTAACAACAGTAGTAACTTGAGGCATAGAGGTGGATACGGGAATCTGTCCTTGACCAGCAAAACCAGAGACACCAGCAGCAGTATTAGGAGAATAGAAAGCTGAGAGCCCATAAGGACGTCCATTGGGCATAACAAACCGAGCATCGGACACCACAGTAGATAGTGGGATAGATGGAATCACTTCAGTAGAAATAGGGACAGATGTGGCTGGTTGTTCTTGTGCAGCCATCATAGTAGACATAGCGTCATGAGCCTTAGCCAAGTCTTCCTTCATAGCAGCCAGTTCGGCACGGAGCTGAGCATTTTCTTCTTCAAAGTTAGCCATGATTCTTCTCTGGTAAAATCTTGTTTGATGAACTCTATCTGGTTGGTAAACCTTGCGAACAGGAGCCACTTTTCAGACTGCGGCGGACAAAACCAGGAGGCAATGAGCACGAGAGAAGCTTTTTGTGACCAATGAATGAATATGATGCATGAAATGTGTTAATGCATATGCAAAAAGACTCTTTTTGTGTTATCGAAGGGTTCCAGGCAAATTAGAAGTTTGTAAACATTACTAAACAACAATTAACGTAAACAGGAAACCAACATATAGTTTTACAAGACGATTCCCTTTGAAATGCTAAGCCAAGGGATAGACTTTGAAATGTAAAACAACATAAACAAATAGAAATAACAACAGGAAACGGAGATCCTCAAGCATAGGAAGTGGAAGCATCATCCTCAGACTCAGACCCAGACTCATAGCTGCAATATCGGGCATAGAAGTTACGGGCACCCCTAGCCCTCTTGGAGTCTCTCATAAGCAACCTATCTTTCTCTTGAATCTCTCTCCTAGCCTTAGCTAACTCTTTCTTCAGTGTCAAGACCTCATGAGTTTTCTGCTCATCCTTTCCATCCAAAGTCATGATCAAGTTCTCAGCCTCATAGTATCTAGTCTTCCACTGATGCTTCTCCCGACTCTCCATAGCTAGATGCTCCTGATACATCTCCTGGGTAGGTGGGAGTAGAGGTAAAGGCATGGTAGGAATAGATGCAGACACATATCTCATAGAGGGGTAAGGCATACCAATCTCCTCAGCTTGGTTTATCACCCACTGTGTATAGGCCTCATGAGCAACACCGGACCTTACACCCATATGCTTCACCTCTTTCTTTCGGAGTTTGGACCAAGCTTCCATGAAATCCTCTCTTATTCCCGTGGGATCATTGGAGTAGTGGAAGAAGTAAGGAGCTGTAGCAAGATTGATGGGCTTTTCTTTCATCGGGAAACCAAATTGTCGCAAGGCGAGCTCCGGGTTATAGTTGATTCCACCCCGGGTACCAAGAAGAGGTACATTAAGAAACTTTCCACCACTAAAGATAATTTCCTTGACTCTAGAAGCGGGAGTGAGCCAAACTACTTCATTAGGAGTGAGAGCCATAATCCTCTGTGAAATAGACCAATTCTCCGGATTGTCGTGGAAAGACTTCGGAAGGTGCGAAATAAACCACCTATAGAGGAGAGGCACACAACAAAGAATGTATCCACGACCCTTGCCGGAACGATCGTGAATAGCATGGTATATGTCAGCTAGCAAGGTAGGAACCGGATTCTTGGAGTGGAAAACCATAATAGCATTCATGTCCACGAAGTCATCAAGATTTGGAAAGAGAATAAGCCCATAGATGAGTAGTGCAAGAATAGCCACGAGAGTGTCCTGACAAGTGGTATTGAGGTTGGCTTTCCCAAGAAGATACTCTGAAGTGAACCCTCGGATGCGAGCCTTAGTGACGAGATTCTTGGAGACATCGGTGGTCTTGAGATAGAGATCTTTAGCAATAACCAATGGAGTAGGAGGATTCTCAAGTCCCGCGAAGGGTACCCCCTTAGCAATAGATAGACCCATCAAGGAAGAATAAGCCTCTAGAGTAGGCACCAACTGAAAGTCGGGAAAAGTAAAGCACCGATACTCCCGATCATAGAATTGCACTAGAGTGTGCACAAGCTTCTCATTCACATTAGTCTGGAGAATAGTAAGTAAAGCCCCGTAACGATGTCGGAAACCGGTCGGATCCTCGATCTTGAGTGCCAAATCTCTCAAACTAGCCAAATCCACTTCCTTGAACTTGTAGGACTTAGTCTTCCCCATTCCTACAATGTTTACAAATTCAACTTGTCTAAGCCCTTTGATAACAATGCATGGAAAAAGTTTATGCATGTATGCATGTATGCATGAATGCAAGGTTATGTTCAAGTTCGGAGAAAACATGGTGGGTTGAAGTTCAAAGTCGAAGAGTCACGGGTGGACACGGTGTCCGGTAAATCTAGGGCTTTAGGATAATAGTAACCGGGTTCTAAAAAAGTTCCTAAGTTGCAACCTCTCCGACGTATATCACGGTGTTACGAGACAACACTCGCTCCATGATTACACATAAGAAGGTCTAGCTTGAGTGTAGTATCGCGTGACGACTAAAACTCGAGACAACACTCGGTTTAGTCTCCGCACTACGTCCTAGAAAATGGCCATGGATGGGTTTGGTTATCTACGGTTCATAGCGTCATAGAACAATTAGAAGTAAAGTGCCTAAACGCGACAACACGCGCCGACAACATCACCCCCAAAATGCCTCAGCTATGTGGGATTGATCGCATAATCCAAAACACGAGGCAACCCCCGGAATGAATTGTCGATTATATCCCTCCTAAATCCTAAGTTCACTCAGCCCGGGTGCAGGACTTTTGATATTCTCACCCCACATGTTTGCAAGAATTTAAACATTTATTCACATAGGAAAGCAAGTAAAAGAAACAAGCAAAAAGAGCGCAAGCGTGGAAATAAAGACTAGGCGTAACTCTCGAATCCCCCCTGCGGAGTCGCCAGCTGTTTTATCTTGGTTTTCGGGTGTCAAACATTGATTACGTTTGAACCTTTTTAACCGGTGATATCTTATTTTTTCTTGGGAAGGGAAAAAAGTAAGCAAAACCCTTGAGAATCGAGGTCCGGGAGTTGTTTTCGCTACGGGAAGGTGTTAGACACCCATAACGACTATAGTAACCTATAGGAACCGTCTTTACTTTCTACGCGCGCGCTTTATTTTTAAATGCTATTTGAAAATGATATTTACACCTAAGGTTTGCTAAGTGAAGAATTGGAGGGAGAAGAATGTGTTTGAATTTTTGTTTTATTTGAATTGAAGGAATTTTGATTCCTTGCCTACGTACCCTATTAAGGGATCAAATCCACCGTAGTTCTCTTCCAAAAAATGTTTTTTGTTTTTGTTGGTTGATTTTAAGTTTGAAAATTGGAGTTTGAAGAATGAGAGAGAGGCCTTAAAGGCATGAGAATTTAAGAAAAGGTGAGGTTTGATTAGTTATTTTGGAAAAAAGTCAAGTATGATTAATTTCCATTGAAATTTGATTAAGAAAATGAAAAGAGAAAATCAATGGGATTTTGGATCCCAAGGTTTATTAAGAAAATGGTTTGAGTGATATTGTTCATATTTTTTGGAAAATTGATTTTTCTAAGTGTAAAGCCTAAGCATTCATCTAAACATACAATCCTAAACATACATCTAAACATGCATATCCTAGCCATACATCTAAAGTGAGGTGTGTGCAAGTGTCGGTGCTTGTGTCGGTGTACATCATTAGAGTCCATAGTCCTTTACATCATTGGCCTAGATACATTCTATGGTCTTGCAAGAAAGTAAAAGCATAAGAAAAATAGTACAAAATTCCTAAGTCTTTACATTCTAAGCCTTGGCAAAATTTAAAGTGCAAAATAAAAGCTAAGAATATAAGATGGTGGATGAGATGCTTATGGGATGTATGAAACATGAGATAAAAGGGGTTAGTAATACAAATGATATAATAGCAAAAAATGAAGCAAGTAAAGCAAGCAAGAAACACATTGAAACTTGACATTTTAGACATTTTGAAAGGGTAACATCATAGAAAAAATAAGGCAATGACATAGAAATAACCAAGGGATCATGAGCATATATTTTGACACATCTTGAAGCCAAGAATTTACCAAAAGCAAAAGAAAGATTAAAATGCAAGAAACCGACATAACAACATGCTTAAAATAGATCATTATGAATCTTGTAAAATATGAATCCAATGATCTAATATCATAGCCAAATTTTCAGTCATGATGCAAGAATCAAATGGACTAATATCTCACAAAATTCACAATGATTCCTATAAGCATAGTTATCACATTTATCTCTACATTTTCGCCAAGATTCAAGTGCAAACTTAACAAGCAAACAAGAAGGAAACTCACATACATTTTTCATGCTTTGGAGGTAAAATTTAATATGCACAAATTCAAGAAACACACACAAGAAAAGACTATGCAAAAAACATGATTAATTTGGAGTTTTTTCTCAACACTTTAACAAAAATGAAAACCAATGGATTGACAAAGAAATCAATATATCTTCACATATTTTTTAGATCCAAATTAATCGTGTATTAATGCTAAAAACAATTAGAATTAACAAGACACAAACATTGCAAATTTTAGAAAAGAAGTCTAGTGCAAGATGCAATCAAGCAGGGGGTGCAGCAAGCAGGTAGGGGTAAACCAGTAGCAAGTAGAAACAGAATAGAAAACAATTGGTTGGGCTGGGTTATGGGTAGATGGAGCGGGTTAGAGCATGGGTTATGGGTCAGCCATGGGTTAAAAATGTGGATAATATAACATGTGTTTTTCTGATGAAGAAAACAAGCAAGCTTAACATATATCACGTTCCTTTCCTTTTAAAAAAAATTGCTCATTTCTCCTTCCACCTAAAACAAGAACAGCGCCCCCCTTCTGTTATCTTCTCCGATGAGATTGCTCAATCCGGCGCGGTGGCAGGTGGTGGCACCACCGCGTCGGAATTTAAAAACTCCGCCGTTTTCAAAAACAAATTACATCTTTAAAATCCCCTCTTCTTCCTTATTTCAAATATCCAATCAAAATACCCAACAAATGAATCGACAATTCTAGATCTAAACAAGTTTTCACGAACAAAGCTTTTCACAGATGCATATTTCAGCATACATACAAGTATGAAAACGGTGCAGATCGAAGAAAAGGATTAACCGAATGTTACCTCTGTTAGCGAAACGGCAAAGAAACGCTCCAGAAAGCTTGAATACGCTGCTCCTTCCTCCCTCAGTTTTCGCGACCTTGAATTCGAATCCGGTTCAGCTTCTATCTTCTCGCCTCCTTTGATCTGAGACCTGCTTCAATTTTGCGATTCACCCTTCAAACCGGTTTCAAAACGTGTTGGTGTTGTTCTAATTCGAATTGGATCTGTTGTAATTTCACGGTTTCGAATTCGGCTTGCTCATGTTTGTGTATATTACGGTACGATCCAAAGAGAAAATGGAACAAGAGGAAATGTTAGTATTAGTAATGGCTGAACCGAAAACGAAAAGGAAAAGAGTTTATGATTTGAGATGTTAATGATTCTAATGGTGGTGATTGGAGGTTGAAGGTGGTGGAAAATAGTTGGTTAGGGTGGTTGAAGGTGGTGGAGGAAAGTTGTTATGGTGGTTTGTTAGAGGTTGAAGATGAAGTTGGTTAGAGGAGAGAGAAAGAGAAAAAAAAGAGAAGAAATTTGTGACTTTTTTTGTGTATTTTTTGTGGAAAAAATGATTGAAAAATAATTGGAGTAAAAAATGATTAGTGTGTATCAACCTGACCATGACTTTGACCTATTTGTAGGTGATGTGGGAATGCTTGGACCAATTGGAGTGGGACATGTGGCACTAGACTTGTAACAAACTCTTGTGGACTAATAGCATTTGGACACGTGGCACTTGGACTTAACACACCTTGACTTTGACTCTAACAAACTTGGAAAAGGATTAAAATGCAAATAATAAAAGTACAAGGACTAAAATGAAAATTAAAACTAAAATTGAATTGAAAAAAGTAAATTGAAAATTAACGTAAAGCGAGACGATTAAAAACAACAAAGCAGATTAAAATGAATCAGAAATTTTATGTTAAATGACCAAAATGCCCCCTAGGGGCTAAAACGACTAAAAACGACTCAGATGCAATTTAAAAGTGGTTTTTAACAGAGAAATTAGAGCAAGAACTTATACAAGAAAATTAAAAGACTCAGAGACAATTTTTTGGGAAATTAAACAGAGTTTTAACACATGAAAGGACTAAAATGCCCCTAGGGGTTAAACTGACTCAAAATGACTTCAAATGCAACCTTTAAAATGGATTTTGACATGGAATTGAAATAGAAACTTATTCGAACTATTTGAAAGGACTCAAACAATTTTTAAAGGACTAAAAGAAATTTTAACATGGGAAATGACTAAAATGCCCTTTTTCATGAATTTTGCAAGCAATATTGAAATAAAATGCAGAGAAAGATGTAATTGATCAGAGACAGTTCAAATGGCTTGAAATGCAAGAAAAGAAGAATTGAGTTAGTATTTTTAGGTCCAAAATTAGGGTATAACACACATTTTCAAAAACATGAATGCCATGCAACATTTTGATTATGAGTGCAAGACAAACAACTGGAGGCAACGGAGCATGCCATATCACTGGGGATCTAGGTAGACATTGACAGGGTAGACAAACCAGGAGACAAAAGATAGGTACAAGCTGTTCTTTGGGTCGAACTCGCCACTTGACCATGCAATACAAACAGAAGATGGGTACAAGCTGTTCTTTGGATCGAGCTTGCCGCTTGACTGGGAATAGAAATACAAGACAGGTACAAGCTGTTCTTTGGATCAAACTTGGCACTTGACCGGAGACATAGTCATATAGGAAAATACAAGCTGTTCTTTTGATCGAACTTGTCGCTTGATTGAAAACACAAACAGATAGGCAGGTACAAACTGTTCTTTGGATCGAACTTGCCATTTGACCTGGAGGCATAGACAAAAAGTTGATACAAGCTGTTCTTTGGATCGAACTTGCGGCTTGATCAATATCACAACATGTAGGTTGGTGCAAACTGTTCTTTTGGATCGAACTTGTCGTTTGACCGATAACAAAACATAAGCAGGGTACAAACTGTTCTTTGGATCGAACTTGCCGTTTGACCGGAAACATAGGCATATAAGCAGGTACAAGCTGTTCTTTGGATCGAACTAGCCACTTGACCGATAACAAGACATGTAGCAAGGTACAAATTGGAAGTTTGATTTGAAAAGATACAAATTGAGGGTAGATTGACATTGATTTGATTTAAAGATAGACATGACCATTATTGTTGGCCCAAGAGCGAATTGAGAGTGAATTAAAATTGACAGAGACATTGAATTGAATTGAAAGTTGATATTGAAAGAGACATTGGAAGTTGAAAATAGTCAGAGACATAGACATTGAATTGGAGAGTTGAAATTGAGTTGAATTGGAGATTGAAATTGAGTTGAACTGAAAATTGAAATTGAATTGAATTGAAAGTTGAGATTGAACTAAATTGGAAGTGGAAATTGAGTTGAATTGAAAATTGACATTGAGTTGAATTGAAAGTGGAGATTGAACTGAATTGAAAGTGGAAACCGAGTTGAATTGAAAATTGAGGTTGGAGATGCAACATGTATGTATGATATAACAAGATCAGTAAATGTATGAGCACATAAAATGCATGATTATGCATGTAAGAATGCTTGAAATGCATGATTGGTTTGTAGTTTGACAGAGAAGTTTCACAGAGACAGACAAAACATTGGAAGATTGGGCACGTAGTGGCTCGTGCTATAACATATTCATATAGAAATCCTCTTTGGAGAGACCGTCGTTGGAAGATGTGTCAAAACCATGGCTGAGGGCAATAAAAACTTGTAGAGGAGGGACCCTTGGAAGATTCTTGGATACAGGTCGCCGTTGTTAGGCGTGTCAGTGCTGGGTAAACATTGGATATTCGCATCTGTGGTCAATGCTTTTATATCATCTTTCATTCTTTCATTCTTTCATTTTTCAATCCCATTTTTGCCTGAACCGCCCTTTCGGGTTTTCGATTCACCGGGAATAAATTCTTTTCATTGCCCCATTTTTGCCTGAATTGCCTTCATAGGTTGTCAATCAGCGGGGTGCTCATTTTTGCCTAAGCCGCCCTTTCGGGTTTTCAACTTAGCGAGCTTTTCATTTGCATTTTTTTCAAATTTTCATTCTGTTTTTTTTCATTCTTGCCATTGACCACAGATCATCCCGGGGAATAACCTGCTTGTAACATGTATTGAAATAGACATTGATATACATTTATTCATGCATGTTTCACTGGAATGTACCTTATTGCTCAGGTTTGTTTTCAAAATAGACAGAAAAAGGTTTTTCAATTTTCAAAAATGTTTGTTCCAAACATTGACATTATCAAAATGGAAAGAAAATATTTTGTATATAGCATTGAAAATAGAAAGAAAAATAGAGTTTCAAACAATAGCACAGACTCAAATTGATGTAGAAGAGTGAAAGTCAGCCAAAGACATAACTCCACGGATTTTCAAAGCTTGGAAAATGGTAATTTTATTGGTTGGTGGTACATTGAACACGATGACCGCTACATTTCATAGAAATTTTGAATTCACAAATACAGAAGCTTCTGATGAAGACGATCATTGACAGTTGCAGATGCTCCAAGGGGTGATGGTGATTTGCCAGATATAGTTACTTGTCTTTTATCATCCACCTCATTTTTGCATGAACCGCCCTTTCGGGTTTTTGGCTCATCGAGGCACTCATTCTTGCCTGAGTTGCGTACAATCTCAGAGAGCTTTTTCATATTCATTTTTTGTCCCTAACTTTTGCCTGGATCGCCCTTTCGGGTTTTCGATCCACCGGGAAGCGCATTTTTGCCTAGGTCACCCTTTCGGGTTTTCGACCTACCACGCTGTTCTTTTCTTTTTAGACAGAGTATTTCTTGACTATATCGGCATTTACAGGATTTGGAAGTTCAACACCATCCATGTGTGTAAGGATCAAAGCACCACCAGAGAAAGCCTTCTTGACAACATAAGGACCTTCATAGTTAGGTGTCCATTTGCCCCTTGGGTCAGGTTGCTGGCTTATCCTTCTTTTCAATACAAGTTCGCCTTCCTTGAATTCTCGATTTCGGACTTTCTTGTCAAACGCATTCTTCATTCGTACTTGATACAACTGTCCATGAGCCATAGCATCCATACGTTTTTCTTCGATCAAGTTCAACTGATCATACCGACTTTGACACCATTCAGCCTCAGTTAGTTTTGCTTCCATGATCACTCGAAGAGATGGAATCTCCACTTCCAGAGGGAGAACTGCTTCCATACCAAATACCAGAGAGAAAGGAGTTGCCCCGGTTGAACTGCGCACTGTAGTACGGTAACCATGCAAGGCAAAAGGTAGCATCTCATGCCAGTCTTTGTAAGTAGTGACCATCTTCTAAACAATCTTCTTGATGTTCTTGTTAGCGGCCTCGACTGCACCATTCATCTGAGGTCTATAAGGAGAAGAGTTGTGATGTTCAATCTTGAATTCTTCACATAAAGCTTGCATCATGCGATTGTTCAGATTGGAACCATTGTTAGTGATGATCTTGTTAGGAACACCATATCGACAGATGATATTATTCTTGATAAACTTCACTACCACTTGCTTGGTCACATTGGCATAGGAAGCCGCTTCAACCCACTTGGTGAAATAGTCAATTGCCACTAGAATGAAACGATGTCCGTTGGAAGCCTTTGGTTCAATTCTCCCGATCATGTCAATGCCCCACATAGAGAAAGGCCATGGGGAAGATATAACATTGAGGGCATGTGGAGGCACATGAATCTTGTCAGCATATATTTGACATTTGTGGCATCTCCTGGCATGTCTGTTGCAGTCACGCTCCATAGTTATCCAGTAATAACCGGCTCTTAACAGTTTTCTTGACATAGTGTGACCTGTAGCATGGGTCCCAAAGGTACCGTCATGTACATCATGCATCAATTTCTCAGCTTCTTGTTTATCAACACATCTCAACAAGACCATGTCATAGTTCCTTTTGTATAGGATTTCTCCGTCCAGAAGGAATCTGCTAGCCCATCTCCTCAGGGTCTTTTTATCCCTGTTGGAAGCACCAGGTGGATATTCATGACTCTGCAAGAACTGTTTGATATTATGATACCAAGGTTTTCCATTATTCACATCTTTATCAGCTTGATCTGGCATATTTTCAATAGTAAACACATGAGCGGGTCTATCAAGACGTTGTACTTTGATTACGGGCACGTCATTCCAGTGATTCACACGAAACATGGAAGACAAAGTAGCAAGAGCATCAGCCATCTGGTTTTCATCTCGAGGGATATGGTGCAGCTCAACCTTGGTAAAGTATGTCAACAAACGTCTTGCATAGTCACGGTAAGGGATCAGCTTCTCATGATAAGTCTCCCATTCACCCTTTTTCTGATTAATAACAAGTACGGAATCTCCATAGATGTCAAGGTGCTTAATTCTCATATCAATGGCTTCTTCAATGCCCAAGATGCATGCTTCATATTCAGCTATGTTGTTCGTGCATTCAAAAGTTATTCGAGCAGTGAAGGGGATGTGGTGCCCCTGCGGAGTTACAACAATGGCTCCAATCCCTTTACCATAAGCATTGACAGCACCATCGAAGACTAATCCCCACTTGCTATTGGGATCCGGCCCTTCATTGATCAGTGGTTCTTCACAGTCTTTTGCTTTTAGATACATAATCTCTTCATCAGGGAAATTAAACTTAATTGGCTGGTAATCATCAAGAGGTTGACAAGCAAGATGCTCTGCAATGATACTTCCTTTGATTGCTTTCTGAGCTTTGTACACAATATCATATTCAGACAACAACATTTGCCAACGTGCAATCTTTCCAGTAACAGCAGGCTTCTCAAAGATGTACTTGATTGGATCCATTCGGGATATCAACCAAGTTGTATGATTCACCATATAATGACGCAGGCGTTTGGCAGCCCAAGCTAAAGCACAACAAGTCTTTTCAAGCATTGTATACCGAGTCTCACAGTCGGTGAATTTCTTGCTCAAATAGTAGATAGCATGCTCTTTCTTTCCAGTCTCGTCTTGTTGACCGAGAACACAACCCACAGAATCATCTAGCACTGACAGGTACATAATCAAAGGCCTTCCTTCCACTGGTGGGACAAGGATAGGTGGTTCCAACAAGTATTCTTTAATGCTATCAAAAGCTTCCTGGCATTCATCATTCCATACAACAGGCTGATTCTTTCTGAGCAATTTAAAAATTGGTCCACATGTAGTAGTCATGTGAGATATAAATCTTGAAATATAATTCAGACGTCCGAGGAAACCTCTGACTTGCTTTTCAGTTTGAGGGGCCGAGATCTCTCTGATGGCTCGGACCTTATCAGGATCAACTTCAATGCCTCTGTGGCTGACAATGAAGCCTAGCAACTTTCCAGATCTTACACCAAATGTGCACTTGTCAGGATTCAAACGCAGCTTGTACTTTCTTAATCTTTCGAACATCTTTTTCAAATACACCACATGCTGCTCCTCATCACTTGATTTCACAATCATGTCATCAACATATACTTCAATCTCTTTGTGAGTCATATCATGAAACAGAGTAGTCATACCTCTTTGATAGGTAGCACCGACATTTATCAAGCCAAATGGCATCACTTTATAACAGAACGTTCCCCATGGAGTGATGAAGGACGTCTTTTCTCTATCTTCAGGTGACATCCGTATCTGGTTATAACCAGAGAAACCATCCATAAAAGAGAACACTTTAGACTGAGCAGTACTGTCAACAAGCACGTCAATATGAGGCAATGGGAAGTTATCTTTCGGACTGACTTTATTCAGATCTCTGTAATCAACACACATTCGAACTTTCCCATCTTTCTTCGGTACTGGTACAATGTTGGCAATCCACTCGGGATATTCAGCTGTCATGAGGAAACCCGCATCAATTTGCTTCTGCACCTCAGCCTTGATCTTAAGAGCCATGTCTGGACGAGACCTTCTCAATTTCTGTTTGACAGGAGGACATTCAGGTCTTGTCGGTATCCGATGTTCCACAATTTTGGGATCTAGACCCGGCATATCTTCATAGGACCATGCAAAGACATCTGGATAATCATGGAGAAGCTGAGTGATCTTCTTTTTCACTTCTGGCTCAAGTGCAGCACCAATCTTGATCTCTCGCTTGCTCTCTTCAGTACCCAGGTTGATAAGCTCAATTTCTTCCTGGTGAGGCTGAATGGCTCTTCTTTCTTGCTCAAGCAGTCGAGTGATCTCATATGGTATCTCTTCATCATCTTCCTCATCTTCAGCTTCATATACAGGGAATTCAAAATTTGGAGGAACCATAGGGTGACTGTGTTCAACGAGTTTATTATGGTTCAATCTGCATAATATGATTGGGATGATTTTAGAAAAAATGTTTTTCATGCAGATTTTTGAAATTAATAAGAAAATACAGATGTTTTGGTTTTTTCTGGCATTACCATTATTTCCAAGAAAAAGGCACTAAAAAGTAAAAAAAAAACAAAGAGTCGCGGAAAAAACGACAACTTTTATTGATAACGGCAATGCCGAAACAAACATGCCCTTACAAGGATATCACTTTCGCCTTGGGCAGAGCGAAAGGATTGTTATTTTGAAAACAAAGAAAAACATGAGCAACAAGACACATTACATGGAAGCAAGCATGACTAAAGGAACATCAATGGCCTCCCAATTTCTCACGGTGCCTCCTGGTACAACGAACGTAGGCACATGACTACTTTCAGCAGCATCTTCGGCAATAGCATTGATGAACCCAGCACTATAGAAAGCTCCTGTTGAAACGCCTGAGGTCGGGGAGAATCCAAGGCCCTCTTTACGCTTGTTTTCCAAAATCTGTATCACTTTGCCCCAGCCAGCAGCTTGCCCCTCTTGAACAGCTTTCTGGGCGTCTTTCAATGAAGCCATACTAGCACTAGCTCTCCGGGGTTCTGCACCTTCAACAGTCAAGCCTTGAAATAACATCCCTTCAGCGGACCCTGCTTCAACACAAGAGAAAGATGACACTTGGCTAACCAAATATGCTTCTTCACCATGTACAGTGACAAGCTTACCATTCCTCATAAACTTGAGCTTCTGGTGTAGTGTAGAAGTTACTGCCCCAGTGTCGTGAATCCATGGTCTTCCGAGGAGACAACTGTAAGAAGCATTGATGTCCATGACCTGGAAAGTGATCCGAAACGTCTCAGGACCAATGGTGATTGGCAGATCTACTTCTCCAAGAACATCTTTGCGAGATCCGTTAAAAGCCTTAACCAGATAGCTACTTCCTCTTAGAGAGAGTCCATGATGACTCAACTGTCTCAGTGTAGACTCATGCATTACATTTAAGGATGATCCAGTGTCCACCAGCACATTGGATATCATGTCAGACTTACAGTGCACCGAGATATGCAGAGCCAAGTTGTGGTGTTTCCTTGCTTCGGGGAGCTCATCATCACCACACCCAAAGTTATTGCAAGCAGTAATGTTACCCACTATTCCATCGAACTGATCCACGGAGACTTCATGATCAACATAAGCCTGTTCCAGTACCTTCATTAACACTTTCCTGTGAGCTTCTGAGCTCAAGAGCAGAGACAAGATGGATATTTTTGACGGAGTTTGCAGCAGTTGGTCAACAATCTTATAATCGCTCTTTTTAATAAGCCTCAGAATTTCATCCAGATTAGACTCCTCAATAGATTGGCCTGATGGGCCGGCGTTCTTGTCAACGGGAGGAGCAACTGGCGGAGTTATTGTAGCAACAGGTGTAACCACCTTCTTTTGGAACAAAGGTGGACGGACTTTTCCGCTTCTTAGAGCTGTAATTTCTCCGGCGACGTTATCAACCGTAGTGGGGGATACCAGAGGCACTTCCACTCCATTCTCAATCAGAGTTGCATCATACTTGTAAGGGATTGCCTTGGTAGAGGCATAAGATACCGGACCAGGTAACTTGATCACTAAGGGTTCAACATTCCTTGTCCGAGATTCACTTTCAGCAGGAGAATCGTGAAACACTGGCACAATCACGCAAACATCACTGGCAATCAAGTGTTTATCATCCATTAGGCTCTGTATATCACCTTGCACCACACAACAACCCATGGGATTTTGAAGACATTCTGAGCAAGAAGCATGATTGTGATTGAACAAAGAAGCCTGGCAAAGTTTGACATGCAGCGGTACTAAATGAGTAGCAACATTATAGACATCTAAAGCGAGAGCCTCTCTAGGAACACGAACTCTTTCGAAAGCCTCGATCATGTTAATGGCAGCATGATTTGGAAATGGATTGTCAAGAACATGAGGGACACTATTTTCAAAAGTTAACCGTCCTCTGTCTATCAGATCCTTTACCACATATTTCAGAGCGTAGCAACCCTCAACATCGTGGCCTTGAGCGCCCTGATGGAATTCACATGTGAGATCCTGTCGGAACCTAGGAGGCAACGGTGTAGGCGGAGGCTTGCCTGGTCTAGTGACACAATGTCCCGTAGCAAGTAGAGTTGGGAGCAGATCAGCATACCGCATTGGTATTGGTGGGAAATAATTCTTGGGCCGAGGACCCTGTTGTTGCTACTGTTGCTGTTGAGCAGGAGGCTGCTGTTGTACTTGCTGAGCAATGGCATTAACGGGCACTGGTGGTTGACCCGGTGGCAGAGGATACTGCTGGTAGAACGGTGGGAAGAAAGGATGTTGAGAGTACTGCATATATTGGTAGGGCAGGGGTAACTGAGCAGCAGCTGTAGACTGGTTACCAGATACCATCCCTACTTCGGATTCTTTCTTTTTATGGTGTCCATTACCATACTTCTTAGGTGCACTAGCTGAAGATTCTCCCTTTTCAAGAACAATGATGCCTTCTCTGACAGCCTCCTCTAGACGAGTTCCCATAGTAACCATGTCGGAGAAATTATTCGGAGAAGAGACTATCATTCTTTCGACATATTCCTTCTTCAAAGTTTTCAGGAATGTCTGTGTCAGTTCTTCCTCATCAAGCCGAGGAGAAACATGGGCAGCTGCCCCTCTCCATCTCTGAGCATATTCACGAAAAGTTTCATCTGACTTCTGAGACAAAGACTTAAGAGAATCTCTATTCGGCTTCAAGCGAGTGTTAAACTCATAGTGATTTTCAAAAGCAGCAGCGAGTTCCTCAAAAGTATGGATATTATCTTTGCTCAAACCAGTGTACCAGTCTGTCGCATCTTCCATCAAGCTATCCTGGAAGCAGTGGATCATCAGCGCATCATTATCTGCGTAGTTGGCCATCTTTCGGACGTACCGAATGACGTGGCTATGTGGACAAGAAGTTCCGTTGTATTTGTCAAAATCTGGTACTTTGAATTTCTTAGGAACCTCGAATCGGGATAGCAGGCATAGATCACGAGCCTTAGCAGAAACACCGTTCCCACGGCTAGCTTTGACCTCACGGAGTTCTCCAGCTAACTCCCTTAACTGTTGTCTCATAGCCTCCATTATAGGGTCTTGTCCACGCGGAGTATCAACATCAATTACATGTTGCACAGTGTGTACAACAGGATCGGTAACAACAGTAGTCATTTGAGGCATAGAGGTGGATGTAGGAGCAAAAGTTGTCACAGGAATCTGTCCTTGATTGCCAATACCAGAAATACCAGCCGCAGTATTAGGAGCATAGAAAGGTGAGAGTCCATAAGGGCGTCCATTGGGCATAACAAACCGAGCATCAGACATCACAGTAGACAGTGGGATAGATGGAATCACTTCAGTAGAAACTGGAACAAATGTGACTGGTTGTTCTTGTGCAGCCATCATGGTAGACATAGCGTCATGAGCCTTAGCAAGTCTTCTTTCATAGCAGCCAATTCAGTGCGGAGCAGAGCATTCTCTTCTTCAAAGTTAGCCATGTTTCTTCTCCTGTAAAATCTTGTTTGATGAACTCTATCTAGTTGGTAAACTTTACGAGCACGAGCCACTTTTCAGACTGCGGCAGGAGAACCAGGAGGCAATGAGCACGAGAGAAGTCTTTTTGTGACCAATGAATGCATGAGATGTGTTAATGCATATGCAAAAAGACTCTTTTTGTGTTATCGAAGGGTTTTAGACAAATTAGAAATTTGTAAACATTACTGAACAATTGAAACACCAAAACCAGACAAAACAATCAAGCATCACAAAGTCTTACAAGATAATTCCCTTTGAAGTACTAAGCCAAGGGATAGACTTTGAAATGTAAAACAACATAAACAACTGGAAATAACAACTGGAAAAAGAAATCCTCAAGCATAGGAAGTGGAAGCATCATCCTCAGACTCAGACCCAGACTCATAGCTGCAGTATCGTGCATAGAAGTTACGGGCACCCCTAGCCCTCTTGGAGTCCCTCATAAGCAACTTATCCTTCTCTTCAATTTCTTTCCTAGCTTTAGCCAACTCTTTCTTCAGTGTCAGAACCTCATGATTCTTCTGTTCATCTTTTCCATCCAAAGTCATGATCAAGTTCTCAGCCTCATAGTACCTAGTCTTCCACTGATGCTTCTCCCGACTCTCCATAGCTAGATGCTCCTGATACATCTCCTGAGTAGGTGGTAGTAGAGGCAAATGCATGGTTGGAATAGATGCAGACACATACCTCATGGCGGGGTAAGGCATACCAATCTTCTCAGCTTGGTTTATCACCCACTGTGTATAGGCCTCATGAGCGACACCGGATCTCACACCCATATGCTTCACCTCTCTCTTCCGGGGTTTAGACCAAGCTTCTATGAAATCTTCTCTTATTCTTGTGGGTGCATTGGAGTAGTGAAAGAAGTAAGGGGATGTAGCAAGATGGATGGGCTTTTCTTTCATCGGGAAACCAAATTGTCGCAAGGCGAGCTCCGGGTTATAGTTGATTCCACCCCGGGCTTTTCTTTGACTCTAGCAGCGGGAGTGAGCCAAACCACTTCATTAGGGGTGAGAGCCATGATCCTTTGTGAAATAGACCAATTCTCTGGATTATCATGGAAAGACTTCGGAAGGTGCGAAATAAACCACCTATAGAGGAGAGGCACACAACAAAGAATGTATCCACGACCCTTGTCGGATCGATCGTGTATAGCATGGTACGTGTCAGCTAGCAACGTAGGAACCAGATTCTTGGAGTGGAAGATCATAATATTATTCATGTCCACGAAGCCATCAAGATTCGGAAAGAGAATAAGCCCATAGATGAGTAGTGCAAGAATAGCCTCGAGAGTGTCCTGACAAGTGGTTTTGAGGTTGGCTTTCTCAAATAGATACTCCAAAGTGAACCCTCGAATGTGAGCCTTAGTGACAAGATTCTTGGAGACATCGGTGGTCTTGAGATAAAGATCCTTAGCAATAACCAATGGGGTAGGAGGATTCTCAAGTCCCGCGAAGGGTACCCCCTTAACAATAGATAGATCCATCAAGCAAGAATAAGCCTCGAGTGTGGGCACCAACTGAAAGTCGGGAAAAGTGAAGCACCGATAGTCCCGATCATAGAATTGCACTAGAGTGTGCACAAGCTTCTCATCCACATTAGTATGGAGAAGAGTAAGGAAGGCCCCGTAACGATGTCGGAAACCAGTCGGATCCTCGATCTTGACTGCCAAATCTCTCAAACTAGCCAAATCCACTTCTTTGAACTTGTAGGACTTAGTCTTCCCCATTCCTACAATGTTTACAAATTCAATTGGTCTAAGCCCTTCGATAAATGCATGGAAAAAAAGTTTATGCATGTATGCATGTATGCATGATTATGTTCAAGTACGGAGAAAACATGGTGGGTTGATATTCAAAGTCAAGGAGTCATGGGTGGACACGTTGTCCAGTGAATCTAGGGCTTTGGATAATAGTATCCGGGTTCTAAAAAGGTTCCCAAGTTGCAACCTCTCCGACATATATCACGGTGCCACGAGACAAACACTCGCTCCATGAGTATCCGTAAGAAGGTCTAACTTGAGTGTAGTATCGCGTGACGACTAAAATTCGAGACAACACTCGGTTTAGCCTCCGCACTACATCCTAGAAAATGGTCATGGATGGGTTTGGTTGTCTACGGTTCATAGCGTCATAGAACAATTAGAAGTAAAGTGCCTAAACGCGACAACATGCGCCGACAACATCACCCCCAAAATGCCTCAGCTATGTGGGATTGATCGCATAATCCAATACACGAGGCAACCCTCGGAATGAATTGTCGATTATATACCCCCTAAATCCTAAGTTCACTCAGCCCGGGTGTAGGACTTTTGATATTCACACCCCACACGTTTGCAAGAATTTAAACATTTATTCACATAAGAAAACAAAAAGAAGCAAGTAAAAACGAAAGTGCAAGCATGGAAATAAAGACTAGGCGTAACTCTCGAATCTCCCCAGTGAAGTCGCCAGCTGTTTTATCTTGGTTTTCGGGCGTCAAACATTGATTACGTTTGAACCTTTTTAACCGTTGATATCTCATTTTTTCTTGGGAAGGGAAAAAATAAGCAAAACCCTTGAGAATCGAGGTCCGGGAGTTGTTTTCGCTACGAGAAGGTGTTAGACACCCATAACGACTATAGTATCCTATAGGAACCGTCTTTACTTTCTACGCGCGCGCCTTATTTTTAAATGCTATTTGAAAAATGATATTTACACCTAAGAGTTTACTAAGTCAAGAATTGGAGGGAGAAGAAGATGTTTGAATTTTTATTTTATTTGAATTGAAGGAATATTGGTTCCTTGCCTACGTACCCTTTTAAGGGATCAAATCCACCGTAGTTCTCTTCCAAAAAATGTTTTTGTTTTTGTTGGTTGATTTTAAGTTTGAAAATGGAAATTTGAAGAATGAGGAAAAGAGGCCTCAAGGGCATGAGATTTAAGGAAAAAGTGAAGTTGGAATTAGTTATTTGCAAAAACAAGTCAAAGTTGGAATTAGTTTCATTGATGCTTTTATTAAGAAAATAAAGAGAAAAATTCACTTGGAATGTGTTCCAAGAGTTTATTTGAAAAAATTTGAGTGAGATGGTTCAAGTTTTTTTGTTTGGAAAATTGGAATTTTCTCTAAGTGTAAAACCTAAGCATACAATCTAAACATGCAATTACCTAACCATACATCTAAACATGCATATCCTAGTCATGCATCTAAAGTGAGGTGTGTGCATGTGTGAGTTTTTAGTGTCCATAGTCCATAGTCCATATTACATCATTTCCCTACATACACACTACTTCCTTGTGGGAACTTAATCCCACATAAATGAAATTTAAAGCAACATAAAAGTGTAAAGGGAAAGAAATGAAGAATTGAGATGAAGATGAAAGTGATGGAAGATGCTTATGAAACAATGAACAAATGGTTAGTAATAATAGGCATAGGATAGTAGAAAAATTGGCAAGGAAATAAAGCATAAAACATGGTAAAAATGCAAGAAAAAGAAGCAAAAATGCACTTAACAAAACACAAAAATTCCAAAGCAAATGCGAGAGACTCATAACTCTCCATTTTGGCATTTTTCAAAGGGTTTAGGTTCAGCCCCAATGTGAGAGTTATGAGAAAATTACAATTCAAGAAACTATAGTGTGATATTAAGCCTATTTTTGCATTAATTCACACATTTAAACATCAAGTAACTTGCTATGTAAGTATCCAATTATCACATATTCAAAACAGCCCCAAACACTACTTATCAAGCATCAAACAACACTCCAAGATCATTCAACAAAACACAATCATTATGAGCCAAAAGATTGGAATTAGAAAGTGCAAAAAACTTCATAAACTTTGGACAAAACAACACAAAATCACAACAAATCCTACAAGTATATTTCCCTAACAAATTTCAGCATACAAAAATTCACATGCAACAATCCTAAATCAATCAACACAAATGCAAAAAGAACTCACCAAATTTTACAAGCTTTTCATCAAGATTTTTCAACAAAAAGTAAAAGAAAAAGCATTAAACCAAGGCAAAATAATTTTCTAGTATTTCTTGATCAATCTTGACATGCAATATATCAAAATTGATCAAAATATACTAGAAAAATTATAGGAATTTTCTTAGAATTTTTCAAAGAGATTTTAGGCATGCCAAGGTGTATTCAGCAAGAAACAGTGTGCATCTAGCAAGAAAATAAGGAGAAAGTAGTAACAAAAGTCCAGGCCCAAACACACAAGATCCACATCCAAACAGAAAGCATCAGGGACCGTAGGATTGATCCAATTGGATCAACCCTTGATCCAACGATCAAGAAGGCAAAGGAACATGGAATGAATGTGGTCATGCGCGCATAGGATAAAACAACACAACAAGTAGTAATTGAAAGAAGCTTTTCACGTGAAACAACAACCACAACACTAAAGCTTTCTCTCTCTAAAGCCAAAGCCTACATAAACTCTCTCTTCTCTCTCTTAAATGTTCATCTTCAACCTCATGAATGTCACCGGAAAATTCAACAAACTCGCCGGAATCTTCAAAGGTTCGCCGGAATCTTCAAAGGTTCGCCGGAAAATTCATAACTCCGGCGACACTTCCGGATTCCGGCGAGCTCCGATTCGAATTTTTTTTACACTTTTCAAACCGGATCGTTATCCTCTTTTCGAATACGAACTCGGAAACATTCAAAACACAATCAATCCACCTACATCTAACACATACAGCTGCGCAAATTGGAGGAAAAAGAGTGGAATAAAAAGCTTGGATCAAGAACAATACCTTGATGCTTGACGAAGCTTTGAATGGCTCCAGATTCTTCTTATGTATTCGAATTTGGTGCTGTTTCTCTTCTTCCTTTGCTTCGATTGGATTCCTTTCCTTCGTCCGATTCCGGTTCGTCGTTAATGGAATTGATTGAAGGTTGTTGTTTATGGATGTGATTTTTGTGGAATTGAAGGTTTGTGATGATGAGTGTTCTTGAAGAATCCGTGAATTTGGTAATGGATTTGTGGAGGTTTGAAGTTAATTGTGGTGGTTGAAGTTTGTTAGAGATGAAGATTGTGGTGGTTATGGAGGTTTTGTGGTGAGTTTTAATGGTGGATGTTGTTGATGATGATGGTTAAGGAAGAAGATTGTGGTGGTTAGAGAGAGGTTGAAGATGAAGTTGTGGTGGTAGAAGTTAGTTAGGATGGTTAGAGGTGGTGGAAAGAGTTTGTTATGGAGGTTGTTGTGGTGGAAAAAGTTGGTTATGGTGGTGATGGAGGTGCTTGCGATTTGGAGAAGAAAGAGGGAAAAGAAAATTGATTTTTTGTGATTTTTGTGTATTTGTGAAAAATGATTAGTGTGTTGACTCTTTGACCATGGGACCCATTATATAGGTGATGTGTGAATTTTTGGACCAATAGGAGTAGGACATGTGGCATAACTAACTTCTTGGACAAAAAATGAACTAAAATGCAATTTTAACAACTTGAGGATTAAAATGCAAAATTAACTAAAGTTGCATAAAAAAGTAATTTGAAAATTAACGTAAAGTGAAACGATTAAAAATAACAAAACGGACTAAAATGAACCAACTACTAAATGAGGTACTTTAAAGTAACCTCTCTCTGTCAAAACTTCATGTGAAATGACCAAAATGCCCCTAGGGACTAAAATGACTCAAAATGACTCAAATGCAATTTTAAAATGGCTTTTTAACAGGGAATAAAAGCAAGAGTTTATACAGGCAAATCAAAAGACTCAGAGACAATTTTTAGGGATTAAAAGGGGTTTTAACACAGGAAATGACTAAAATGCCCCTGGGGGCTAAACTGACTCAAAATGACTTCAACTGTGATTTTTGAAATGGATTTTGACATGAAATTGAAATAAAAATTTATACAACCAAATTGAAAAAGACTCAGACAATTTTCAAGGACTAAAATGAGTTTGAATGCAGGAAATGACTAAAATACCCTTTTTCATGAATTTTGCAAACAATATTGAAATAAAATGCAGAGAAATATGCAATTGATCAGAGACAAATTTAAATGACTTGAAATGCAAGAAAGATGTTTTTGGATGACTTGGAATTCAAGAAAACATAGACAAATACACAGTTGAAAAGATTTTTAAAGCTAAATTGAGAGATAAAGCAGAGTAAAATGTCAGTGTAAAATAATAGCAAATTGGCAATAGACATATATCAAAGATGAAAAAAAAAAAATTTGAGCAAGTATTTTTAGGTCCAAAATTAGGGTATAACAATCATAAGCATCACTCTCCATTTCACTCTCTCATCTTATTTCTTGCACTTTTATTTTGCTTTTAATTCATTTATGTGAGATTAAGTGCTCACAAGGGAAGTAGCTTGTATTTAGGCAAATGATGTAATATGGACTATGGACTATGGACACTAAACACTCACACATGCACACACCTCACATGGATACTTTAGATGTATGTTTAGGGTATGCATGCCCAGATGTATGTTTAGGTGATTTAATGCTTAGATGTATGCTTAGGATTTACACTTAGAAAAATTTCTACTTTCCAAAAAAACTTGAACAACATCACTTGAAAAAATTTTCATAATAAAGGAGTCAAAACTCCATCTTTTCCCTTTATTTTCTTAAACAAAAAAAATATATCAATGAATTGTTAAATACTTAGACATTTTTTCCAAAATCATTAATCAAACCCCACAATTTTCTTAATCTCATGCTCATGAAGCCTCTCATCTCTATTCTTCAAAATTCCGATTTTCAAACTTAAAATCAACCAACAAAAACAAAACTATTTTTTTGAAGAGAACTACGGTGGATTTGATCCCTTAAACGGGTACGTAGGCAAGGAACCAATATTCCTTCAATTCCAATAAAACAAAAATCCAAACACATTCTTCTCCCTCCAATTCTTAACCTTGCAAAACCCTTAGATGTAAATAACACTTTCATATAGCATTTAAAAATAAAGCGCGCGCGTAGAAAGTAAAGACGGTTCCTATAAGATACTATAGTTGTTATGGGTGCCTAACACCTTCCCATGACGAAAACAACTCCCGGACCTCGATTCTCAAGGGTTTTTCTTATTTTTCCCTTCCCAAGAAAAAATGAGATATCAAAGGTTAGAAAGGTTCAAACTTAATCAATGTTTGACACCCGAAAAACCAAGATAAAACAGCCACATCCACTTCTTATCATTCACTGACATAAGGCAAATCACCTTCTAGTCACCCAATTCGGAGAAATTGATTTTATAGACATTCTCCATTCTCTTTCCCTTGAATACTATGGATTTGTTTTCCTTGTTGATTACAGTGCAGTTGGTCTTTTCAAACATCACATCATAACCATTGTCACAAAATTGACTAATGCTCAAAAGGTTATGTTCAAGACCATCTACCAACCACACATTATTGATTGAGATAGAGGAGTTACCAATAGTTCTCGTACCAATGATCTTGCCAAACTGGTTGCCTCCAAACTTCACACTTCCTCCTTCTTTCATAGTGAGGGTGAGGAACATAGACTTCTCCCCTGTCATATGCCTTGAGAAACCACTGTCCAGGTACCATGATTTTTGCTTTTCCTTTGCTCTTAGACATATCAGCAGTATTGACATTTTCAGATTTAGGTACCCATTGTTTTATGGGTCCTTTCATGTTAGTGCTAGAAGTTTTACTCTTCACTTCTTGTACCTTGTGCTGTAAGTTTGGTTGCTTCTGATTAACCATTACCTTAGGTTTAACAACCTTTAGTTTTGGTACTTCAGGAGCAGTAACTGTCTTCTTCTGAAACTTAGACTTCAGGACCTCAGATTCAGGTTTCACCAGACTCTGAGAAACAGGTTCTGATCTCTTTAGAATCCTGATCTTTGAAGTCTTAGAATCAGAGTTAATCATAGCCTTTGACTTAGAGTTCTTTGGCTTTGAAGTAATCTTAGCCTTAAAGCTAGAAGCTTCAGGTTCTGATTGAACAACAATTTCCAACTTAGCACCTTCAGGTACAAAGAAGGTTTTCAATCCTTCCTTGATGCATTCACAACATGCTTTGAGACTGATTTCATTAGGTTTCCCTCTTGAAAATTCAATCTCTTTGCCATTATTTCTGTAAATGCTGTAAATCATTGAAGCAACTTTGCTTCTGTCAATACCAGATATAATAAAATCTTCAGGAGCAATCTCATGCTTGCTTAAAGACTTTCCATTACACTTTTCTTGTAGCTTCTGACAGAGATACTTTAGCATTTCTTCATAAGTTTTACAAATGAAGTCAAAGCCTCTAAGTCCTTCTTCAGAAGCTTTCAGATCCAATAGAGTTGATTCTTATCGTTTCATTAAATCAACATACAGTAGAAACTCTTTAATTTAATACTCAGTAAATTAATAAAAACTCTAAAATAATAAATTTGTCCGGTCCCGACTTGGGCCAATGTAAAAAATTGAAAAACTCGATAAAATAATAAGATAATAATTTTTCGGGAGATCCCTTTATAATTTTCGGTCCCAAGAAAATCATAAATTAATAATTCATAGAAACTGAAAAAATATATATTAAGAATACATTGAACACATTTGTTCCTCTTGTTTACATTTACTGTACTTCAAAAGTCATTATTGATTTCCAATGCATATGAACACAATAGTTACTAATTTACGTTGAGTCCCAAGGTTCGCTGCAACGTAATTCTAAGAGGCATAGACTAATTTGCCTTTTTGTTTGGTATGTACAGTATAATTACTTAAAAACTCTTTAAATTAATAATTATTAATTTATCGATAAATTAATAACTCTCTAAATTAATAAATTTCTCCGGTCCTGTCATTATTAATTTATAGAGTTTTAACTGTATTTTTCTTTTAAATCCTTCAACTCATTGGTTCTCATTTCAAAATGTGTAAGGAGTTATTTAAGTGACTCAACAAGTTCTTCTCTGGGAATTTTAGAATATACCTCGTTTTCATCTTCAGAATCTGAGTCAGGATCTGCTTCTGAAGTCTCAGTAGCTATTAATCCAACAACTACCTTAGCATCTTCATCAGCTTCTTCCTTTTCAGACCCAGATTCACTATCCAAATCTTCCCAGGTTGCCATTAAACTCTTCTTAATTTGCTTTCTGAATTTCCTTGTGTTGAAGCATGATTTCTTTGACTTGTCGTTTGACTTCTCCTTCTGAAGATCAGGGCAATCAGCAATGAAGTGTCTAGGCTTCTTACAGTTGAAGCAACCCTTCTGATCTTCTTTCTTGGAGCTCTTGTAACCACCTTTCTTACTTAGAAACTTTCTGTTCTTTCTTGCCAGATACTCTAGCTTGTTTGAAAGCATAGCCATCTTCTCTGCAGGATCTTCACTGGAGTCTCCATCAGATGACTCTTCTTCAGATTCAACAACCTTCAGAGCTTTTGATGACTTCCCCTTAGATGGTAGAGCAATAGATTTACTCTTCTTAGCAGGCTCATGTTCATTAAGACTAATCTCATGAACTTTGAGAGAGCTGACAAGATCTTCAACACTTAAATTGTTTAAATCATTAGCTTCCTCAATAGCAGTAACCTTTGGTCTCCATCTAGTAGGCAGGCTTCTTAGTATCTTGCTAACATGGTCAGAAGCAACATAACTCTTCTTCAGTATTTGCAGTCCAGAGACTAAGGTTTGAAACCTTGAGTACATCTCCTCAATTTTTTCATCATCCTTCATCTTGAACAACTCATACTGATGACCAAGCATAATAGCTTTTGCTTCTTTGACCTTCTTGCTGCCTTCATAGTTAGAACAGAGAGAAGCAAACATTGCTTTAGCAGTGGATTTGTCACTCATTTTCATGTACTCTGCTTTAGGTATAGCAGTGACAAGTGCTCCTCTGATAATATGATGCTTCTTGTAAAGTTTCTTCAAGGCAGGAGTATTTTTTTTATCAACAACAGCTCCTTCTTCATCAAGAACCAATTCACCAACACCATCTTCAAGTATATCCCATAGTTCTTCATCTAAACCCATGACATAGCTGTAGAAGTTGGTTTTCCACCAAGAAAATTCTTCAGGATCTCCATTGAACTTAGGAATCTTTCCAAAATTGGATTTCTTGCTCTCATAATCATGTGAAACAACATTGTTGTTGTTGTGGCCAGATCCAGAACGGGAAGTATCACCAGACATATTTTTCTCAGATCTTTTTCTGTTACACTGTTAAGTGTTAAAACAACATACCAAGGCTCTAGATACCAATTGAAGGTGAGAAAAACACAAGAAGGGGGGTTGAATTGTGTTTTAAAATTCTTCGTTTCTCCTAAGCTAAACCACACTGATCAGAAGCAAATTGAGACTGCTTCTGAAGTGGTATTTAGGATGTAAATGCAGCGAATAAAAACAAAAAGAGAGAAGGAAGAAAGACACAAAGCAATTATACTGGTTCCTTCCACAAACCGGAAGTAGTCCAGTCCCCCTTGCACTTCCAAGGAGAGTTCACTAAAATTTAATGTCAAATTACAGCTGCTCACTGCTACAATTAGCAAGAGACTTCAATTTGCTCAAGCACACAAGTAAGAGACTTCCTATGCTCCTAAACACAATCAAGAGACTTCTAATGCTCAAGCGCAACTGCAAGAGACTTCAAATCAAACAAGATTACAAAGAAAAATGTTTGAGGTTGAACACTTGATATACAATCAGAGGTGCTCACAATATAAAACAGATACAGACTCTTAAGACTTTAGAATTTCTAAGGTATGAACTTGAAAACAGAAATTCTAAATGAACTTTGAAATGCATAACAATTTTAGCAGAGTTTTGGCACTTGTAAATTGTAGTTGAGTCTGATACCATTCTCTAAGTCTTCACTCCTTTATATAGAGGTGTGAAAGAGATGTTGTGAAATTGCCAGCACATCAAAAAGAGTCGTTTGAAGCTTTGATCGATCATCAATGATCTTTTGCCTGATATGGTTGTTGTCCTATGAAGAACCAATTTCAAATCCATTCCCATTGTGAAGGAAAATTGTTGCAGGCAGAGCTGTATTTCAGAGCTGTTTTCTTGTCTTGTAGTATGGACACTGCAGACTAATGGAGATAGTGGTTGTACACTTCGTACAGTTGTACTTTGTCAACGCTTTTTGAAGATAAGCATCCAATGCCTTCAAATATCCTCAAAATGACTGTTGCTTTGTATTCCCAGTCTTCTGTATTACTTTCGAATCCATTGAACAACTTTTGAAGTATTAAATCTTGAATCTTCAGCTTCTGGTGATTTTCAGCTTCTGATGAAGTCGCTTCTGATGAACTTGCTTCTAATGAACTTCAACTTCTGATGACGTCATCTTCAGGAGCGCTTTGTCTTCAGGAGCACTTTTGACTTCAGGAGCACTTTTCTTCAGACGCTTTAAAGCTTCCTTTTTGTTGATTTCTAAGCTCTCTTTTGTTCTTCAGAACCCATATATGATGTAAAATATTTGACTATGGTTCTGTACACTTGAACAAATATTAGCTAGTCCAATTGACAATTTTTAATAGTGTTATCATAACAGTTTGAGGTTACAAAAAGGAAAAAAGAAAGCAAGCATAGAGGAAAAACCCCTTAGCGTCAACAGGATCGATCTTGATCCCAGAGAAGAATGTCAACAAGAACGCATTGAGCCCACTGAAGACCGCAAAGAAGTACTCATAGGCCACGAACCGCACCAAGTCACGAAATGGGTACCTCACTGCATCCAGAAGAAGAGCTCGCCATGACAACACTGCTTCGAGATAAGTTTGATTTATTCGCCTGGAAGCCATCATATATGCCAGGAATTGATCCAAGTGTGGTATGTCGTCATCTCGCCATCAATCATGGGGTTAAGCCAGTAGTACAAAGAAAGCGCAAGCTAGGAGAGGAGAGAAGGAAGGCAGTAGATGAAGCCTCTCTCTTTTATTCTTCAAAATTCCATTTTCAAACTTAAAATCAACTAAGAAAAACAAAAACATCTTTTGGAAGAGAACTACGGTGGATTTGATCCCTTAAAAGGGTACGTAGGCAAGGAATCAAAATTCCTTCAATTCAAATAAAACAAAAATCCAAACACATTCTTCTCCCTCCAATTCTTAACCTAGCAAAACCCTTAGGTGTAAATAACACTTTCATATAGCATTTAAAAATAAAGCGCGCGCGTAGAAAGTAAAGACGGTTCCTATAGGATACTATAGTCGTTATGGGTGCCTAACACCTTCCCATGACGAAAACAACTCCCGGACCTCGATTCTCAAGGGTTTTTCTTATTTTTCCCTTCCCAAGAAAAAATGAGATATCAAAGGTTAGAAAGGTTCAAACTTAATCAATGTTTGACACCCGAAAACCAAGATAAAACAGCTGGCGACTTCACTGGGGAGATTTGAGAGTTATGCCTAGTCTCTATATTCACGCTTGCGCTTTTGTTTTTACTTGTTTCCTTTACTTGCTTTCTTATGTGAATAAATGTTTAAATTCTTGCAAAACGTGTGGGGGTGAGAATATTAAAACCCTACACCCGGGCTGAGTGAACTTAGGATTTAGGGGGGATATAATCGACAAATCATTCCGAGGGTTGCCTCGTGTATTGGATTATGCGATCAATCCCACATAGCTGAGGCATTTTGGGGGTGATGTTGTCGGCGCGTGTTGTCGCGTTTAGGCACTTTGCTTCCAATTGTTCTATGACGCTATGAACCGTAGATAACCGAACCCATCCATGGCCATTTTCTAGGATGTAGTGCGGAGGCTAAACCGAGTGTTGTCTCGAGTTTTAGTCGTCACGCGAGGCTACACTCAAAGCTAAACCTTCTTACGGATAATCATGGAGCGAGTGTTTGTCTCGTGGCACCATGATATACGTAGGAGAGGTTGCGACTTGGGAACCTTTTGTAGAACCCGGTTACTATTACCCAAAGCCTTAGATTCACCGGACACTGTGTCCACCCATGACTCCTTAACTTTGAAACTCAACCCACCATGTTCTCTCCGTACTTGAATGTGATCATGCATACATGCATACATGCATAAACCTTTTTTCATGCATTTATCGAAGGGCTTAGACAAATTGAATTTGTAAACATTGTAGGAATGGGGAAGACTAAGTCCTACAAGTTCATGAAGGTTGACTTGGCTAGTTTGAGAGATTTGGCACTCAAGGTCAAGGATCCGACCGGTTTCCGACGTCGTTACGGGGACTTACTTACTCTTCTCCGGACTAATGTGGATGAGAAGCTTGTACACACTCTAGTGCAGTTTTATGATCGGGACTATCGGTGCTTCACTTTTCCCGACTTTCAGTTGGTGCCCACACTCGAGGCTTATTCTTGCTTGATGGATCTATCTATTGCCAAGGGGACACCTTTCACGGGTCTTGAGCATCCCCCTACTCCTTTGGTTATTGCTCGTGATCTCTATCTCACGACCTCCGATGTTTCCAAGAATCTTGTCACTAAGGCTCACATCCGAGGATTCACTTCGGAGTATCTACTTGAGAATGCCAATCTCAAAACCACTTGTCAGGACACTCTTTAGGCTATTCTTGCACTACTCATCTATGGGCTTATCCTCTTTCCAAATCTTGATGACTTCGTGGATATGAATGCTATTATGATCTTCCGTTCCAAGAATCCGGTTCCTACTTTGCTGGCTGACACATACCATGCTATTCACGATCGATCTGGCAAGGGTCGTGGATACATTCTTTGCTGTGTACCTCTCCTGTATAGGTGGTTTATTTCGCACCTTCCGAAGTCTTTCCATGATAATCCAGAGAATTGGACTATTTCACAGCGGATTATGGCTCTAACCCCTAATGAAGTGGTTTGGCTCACTCCCGCTGCTAGGGTCAAAGAGATTATCTTCGGTGGTGGAAAGTTTCTTAATGTGCCTCTTCTTGGTACCTGGGGTGGAATCAACTATAACCCGAAGCTCGCCTTGCGACAATTTGGTTTCCCGATGAAAGAGAAGCCCATCTATCTTGCTACATCTCCTTATTTCTTCCATTACTCTAATGCTCCTACGGGAATAAGAGAAGATTTCATAGAGGCTTGGTCCAAGATTTGGAAGAAAGATGTGAAGCATATGGGTGTGAGGTCCGGTATTGCTCATGAACCAGGCTGAGAAGATTGGCATGCCTTACCCCGCCATGAGATATGTGTCCGCATCTACTCCAACCATGCATTTACCTCTACCTCTGCCTACTCAGGAGATGTATCAGGAGCACCTAGCTATGGAGAGTCGTGAGAAGCATCAGTGGAAGACTAGATACTATGAGGCTGAGAATTTGATCATGACTTTGGATGGAAAAGATGAGCAGATGACTCATGAGGTTTTGACGTTGAAGAAGGAGTTGGCAAAGGCTAGAAAAGAGATTGAAGAAAAAGATAAGTTGCTTATGAGGGATTCCAAGAGGGCTAGGGGTGCCCGTGACTTCTATGCCCGATATTGCAGCTACGAGTCTGAGTCTGAGGATGATCCTTCCACTTCCTATGCTTGAGGATTTCTGTTTCCTGTTGTTGTTTCCAGTTGTTATTGTTGTTTTACATTTCAAAGTCTATCCCTTGGCTTAGCATTTCAAAGGGAATTATCTTGTAAGACCTTGTGATGGTTGAATATTTCGTCTGGTTATGATGTTTCAGTTGTTTACAAATTGCTAATTTGTCTAAAACCCTTCGATAACACAAAAAAGAGTCTTTTTTGCATATGCATTTACACATCTCATGCATCATATGCATTCGTTGGTCACAAAAAACTTCCCTTGTGCTCATTACCTCCTGGTTCTTCTGCCACAATCTGAAAGGTGGCTCGTGCTCGTAAGGTTTACCAACCAGCTAGAATTCATCAAACAAGATTGTACAAGAGAAGAAACATGGCTAACTTTGAAGAAGAAAATGCTCAGCTCCGTGCCGAATTGGCTACTATGAAAGAAGACTTGGCTAAGGCTCATGACGCTATGTCTACTCTGATGGCTGCACAAGAACAACCGATCACGTCTGTTCCAGTTACTACTGAAATGATTCCATCCATCCCATTATCCATTGTGGCTTCTGATGCTCGGTTTGTTATGCCCAATGGGCGCTCTTATGGACTCTCAGCTTTCTATGCTCCTAATACTGCAGCTGGTATTCCTGGTATTGGCAATCAAGGACAGATTCCTGCAACAACTTTTGCTTCTACAAGTACCTTTATGCCTCAAGTGACTACTGTTGTTACCGATCCTGTTGTACACACTGTGCAACAGGTAATCGATGTTGATACTCCGCGTGGACAAGACCCTATAATGGAAGCCATGAGAGAACAGTTAAGAGAGCTAGCTGGAGAGCTCCGCGAGGTCAAAGCTAGCTGTGGGAACGGTATTTCTGCTAAGGCTCGTGATCTATGCCTGGTATCTCGATTTGAGGTTCCTAAGAAGTTCAAAGTGCCAGATTTTGACAAATACAATGGATCTTCATGTCCACATAGCCACGTCATTCGGTACGTCCGGAAGATGGCCAACTACGCAGATAATGATGCACTAATGATCCACTGTTTCCAGGACAGCCTGACAGAAGATGCGGCAGACTGGTACACTGGTTTGAGCAAAGATAATACCCATACTTTTGAGGAACTCGCTGCTGCTTTTGAGAATCATTATGAGTTCAACACTCGCTTGAAGCCGAATAGAGATTCTCTTAAGTCTTTGTCTCAGAAGTCAGACGAAACCTTCCGTGAATATGCTCAGAGATGGAGGGGGGCAGCTGCCCGTGTTTCTCCTCGGCTCGATGAGGAAGAACTGACACAGACATTCCTGAAAACTTTAAAGAAAGAATATGTTGAAAGAATGATAGTCTCTGCACCAAATAATTTCTCCGACATGGTTACTATGGGAACTCGTCTAGAGGAGGCAGTCAGAGAAGGTGTCATTGTTCTTGAAAAAGGTGAGTCCTCAGCTAGTGCGCCAAAGAAGTATGGTAACGACCGCCATAAGAAGAAGGAATCCGAAGTAGGGATGGTGTCCGGTAACCAGTCTACAGCTGTTGTCGCTCCTATTAATGCTGCTCAGTTACCCCTACCCTGCCAATATATGCAGTACTCTCAACATCCTTTCTTCCCACCATTCTACCAGCAATATCCTCTGCCACCGGGTCAACCACCAGTGACCGTTAATGCCATTGCCCAGCAGGTACAACAGTAGCCTCCTGCTCAACAGCAACAACCACAACAACAGGGCCCTCGGCCCAGGCCTTATTTTCCACCAATACCAATGAGGTATGCTGATCTGCTCCCAACTCTACTTGCCAAAGGGCATTGCGTCACCAGGCCAGGCAAGCCTCCACCAACGCCATTGCCTCCCAGGTTCCGACAGGATCTCAGATGTGAATTCCATCAGGGCGCTCAGGGCCACGATGTTGAAGGGTGCTATGCTTTGAAGTACGTTGTAAAAGATCTAATAGACAGAGGACGATTGACTTTTGAAAATAGTGTTCCACACGTTCTTGACAATCCACTTCCAGACCATGCAGCTGTTAACATGATTGAGGTTTTTGATAAAGTTGAAACATCTCGGGTTCCTCGAGAGGCTCCCACTTTAGATGTCCGTAATGTTGCTACTCCTTTAGTGCCGCTACATGTCAAGCTTTGCCAAGCTTCCTTGTTTAATCACGATCATGCTTCCTGTTCAGAGTGTCTTCAGAATCCTATGGGCTGTTGTACCGTACAGAGTGATATACAGAGCCTAATGGACAATAAGCATCTGGTTGTTAGCGATGTTTGTGTGATTGTGCCAGTATTTCAATATTCTCCTGCTAGGAGTGTGCCCCAGACAAGGAATGTTGAACCCTTGGTGATCAGGCTACCTGGCCCGGTATCTTATGCCTCCACTAAGGCAATTCCTTACAAGTATGATGCAACTATGATTGAGAATGGAGTGGAAGTGCCTCTGGTATCCCCAGCTGCGGTTAGTAACATTGCTGAAGAAACTACAACTCTGAGAAGTGGAAGGGTCTGTCCACCCTTGTTCCAGAAGAAGGTTGTTACACCTGCTACCACAGTAACTCCACCAGTTGCTCCTCCTGTTAGCAAGAATGCCAGCCCATTGGGCCAATCTATTGAAGAGTCCAATCTGGACGAGATCTTTAGGCTCATTAAAAAGAGCGATTATAAGATTGTAGACCAGCTGCTGCAAACTCCGTCAAAAATATCCATGTTGCCTTTGCTCCTGAGCTCGGAAGCTCACAGGAAAGTGTTGATGAAAGTACTGGAACAAGCCTATGTTGATCATGAAGTCTCCGTGGATCAGTTCGATGGAATAGTGGGTAACATTATTGCTTGTAATAACTTGGGGTTTGGTGACGATGAACTCCCCGAAGCAGGGAAATACCATAACTTAGCTCTGCATATCTCAGTGCACTGTAAGTCTGACATGATATCCAATGTGTTGGTGGACACTGGATCGTCCTTAAATGTAATGCCTGAGTCTACACTGAGACAGTTGAGTCATCATGGAATTTCTCTAAGGGGAAGCAGCTATTTGGTTAAGGCTTTTGACGGATCTCGTAAAGATGTTCTTGGAGAGGTAGATCTGCCAATTACCATTGGACCAGAGACGTTCCAGGTCACTTTCCAAATCATGGACATCATCGCCTCTTACAGTTGCCTCCTCGGAAGACCGTGGATTCACGATGCTGGGGCAGTAACTTCCACTCTGCATCAAAAGCTCAAGTTTGTGAAGAATGGTAAACTTGTCACTGTACATGGTGAAGAAGCGTATCTGGTTAGCCAAGTGTCATCTTTCTCTTGTGTTGAAGCAGGGTCCGCTGAAGGGACGTCATTTCAAGGCTTGACTGTTGAAGGTACGGAACCCCGGAGGGCTAGTGCTGCTATGGCCTCATTGAAAGACGCCCAGAAAGCTGTTCAAGAAGGGCAAGCTGCTGGCTGGGGCAAAGTGATACAGATTTTGGAAAACAAGCGCAAAGAGGGCCTGGGGTTCTCCCCGACCTCAGGCGTTTCAACAGGAACTTTCTATAGTGCTGGGTTTATCAATGCTATTGCTGAAGATGCTGCTGAAAGTAGTTATGTGCCCACGTTTGTTGTACCAGGAGGCACCGTGAGAAATTGGGAGGCCGTTGATATTCCTTTAGTCATGCATGCTTCCATGTAATGTGTCTTGTTGCTCAAGCTTTTTCTTTGTTTTCAAAATAACAATGCTTTCGCTCTGCCCAAGGTGAAAGTGATGTCTTTGTAAGGGCATGTTTGTTTCAGCATTGCCGTTATCAATAAAAGTTGTCGTCTTTCCCGCGACTCTTTGTTTTTTTTTTACTTTTTAGTGCCTTTTTCTTGGAAATAATGGTAATGCCAGAAAAAACCAAAACATCTTTATTTTCTTATTAATTTCAAAAATCTGCATGAAAAACATTTTTCTAAAATCATCCCAATCATATTATGCAGATTGAACCATAATAAACCCGTTGAACACAGTGACCCTACGGTTCCTCCAAATTCTGAATTCCCTGTATATGAAGCTGAAGATGAGGAGGATGATGAAGTGATACCGTATGAGATCACTCGACTGCTTGAGTAAGAAAGAAGAACCATTCAGCCTCACCAGGAAGAGATTGAGCTCGTTAATCTGAATACTGAAGAGAACAAGCGGGAGATGAAAATTGGTGCTGCACTTGAGCCAGAAGTAAAAAAGAAGATAACTTAGCTTCTCTGTGATTATCCAGATGTCTTTGCATGGTCCTATGAGGACATGCCGGGTCTAGATCCCAAGATTGTGGAACATCGGATACCGACGAGACCTGAATGCCCTCCCGTCAAGCAGAAATTGAGAAGGTCTCTTCCAGACATGGCTCTTAAGATTAAGGCTGAGGTGCAAAAGCAAATTGATGCGGGTTTCCTCATGACAGCTGAATATCCTGAATGGATTGCCAACATTATACCAGTGCCAAAGAAAGATGGGAAAGTTCGGATGTGTGTTGATTACAGAGATTTGAATAAAGCCAGTCCAAAAGATAACTTTCCATTGCCACATATTGATGTACTTGTTGACAGTACTGCTCAATCCAAAGTGTTCTCCTTTATGGATGGTTTCTCTGGCTATAACCAGATACGGATGTCACCTGAAGATAGAGAAAAAACTTCTTTCATTACTCCGTGGGGGACATTCTGTTATAAAGTGATGCCGTTTGGTTTGATAAATGCTGGTGCAACGTATCAGAGAGGTATGACTACTCTGTTTCATGATATGATTCACAAAGAGATTGAAGCATATGTTGATGACATGATTGTGAAGTCAAGTGACGAAGAGCAGTATGTTGTGTATTTGAAAAAGATGTTTGAAAGATTAAGAAAGTACAAACTGCGGTTGAATCCCAACAAATGTACATTTGGTGTAAGATCTGGAAAGTTGTTAGGCTTCGTTGTTAGCCAAAGGGGCATTGAAGTTGATCCTGACAAAGTCCGAGCTATCAGAGAGATGCCGGCCCCTCAAACTGAAAAGCAAGTCAGGGGTTTCCTCGGGCGCCTGAATTACATATCCAGATTCATATCTCAAATGACTGCTACTTGTGGACCAATTTTCAAATTGCTTAGAAAGAATCAGCCTGTTGTATGGAATGATGAATGCCAGGAAGCTTTTGATAGCATTAAAGAATACCTGTTGGAACCACCTATCCTTGTCCCGCCAGTGGAAGGAATGCCCTTAATTATGTATTTGTCAGTGTTAGATGAATCCATGGGTTGTGTTCTCGGTCAACAAGACGAGACTGGAAAGAAAGAACATGCTATCTACTATCTGAGCAAGAAATTCACCGATTGTGAGACTCGGTATACAGTGCTTGAAAAGACTTGTTGTGCTTTAGCTTGGGCTGCCAAGCGCCTGCGTCATTATATGGTGAATCATACAACCTGGTTGATATCCCGAATGGATCCAATCAAGTACATCTTTGAAAAGCCTGCTGTTACTGGAAAGATTGCACGTTGGCAAATGTTGTTGTCTGAATATGATATTGTGTATAAAGCCCAAAAAGCAATCAAAGGAAGCGTCCTTGCTGATCATCTTGCTTGTCAACCTCTTGATGATTACCAACCAATTAAGTTTGAGTTCCCTGATGAAGAGATTATGTATCTGAAAGCAAAAGACTGTGAGGAACCATTGATTGATGAAGGGCCAGACCCCAACAGAAAATGGGGGTTGGTATTTGATGGTGCTGTCAATGCTTATGGTAGAGGGATTGGGGCCATTATTGTAGCTCCGCAGGGGCACCACATTCCTTTCACTGCTCGAATAACTTTTGAATGCACGAACAACATGGCTGAATATGAGGCATGTATCTTGGGAATTGAAGAAGCCATCGATATGAGAATCAAGCATCTTGACATCTATGGTGATTCTGCGCTTGTCATTAATTAGATAAAAGGTGAATGGGAGACTCATCATGAGAAGCTGATCCCTTACCGTGACTATGCAAGACGTCTGTTGACATATTTTACGAAGGTTGAGCTGCACCATATCCCTCGGGATGAAAACCAAATGGCTGATGCTCTTGCTACTTTGTCTTCCATGTTTCGTGTGAACCACTGGAATGATGTGCCCATAATCAAAGTGCAGCGTCTTGATAGACCCGCTCATGTGTTTACTATTTAAAAAGCACCTAGTCAGACTGATGAAGATGTGAATGATGGAAAACCTTGGTATTGTAATATCAAACAGTTCTTGCAGAATCATGAATATCCACCTGGTGCTTTCAATAGAGATAAAAAGACCCTGAGGAGATGGGCTAGTAGATTCCTTCTGGACGGAGAAATCCTATACAAGAGGAACTATGATATGGTCTTGTTGAGATGTGTTGATGAACAAGAAGCTGAGAAATTGATGCATGATGTACATGACGGTACTTTTGGGACCCATGCCACGGGCCATACCATGTCAAGAAAACTGTTAAGAGCCGGCTATTACTGGATGACTATGGAGCGTGACTGCTACAAATATGCCAAGAGATGCCACAAATACCAAATCTATGCTGACAAGATTCATGTGCCTCCACATTCCCTCAATGTTATCTCTTCCCCATGGCCTTTCTCTATGTGGGGCATCGACATGATCGGAAGAATTGAACCAAAAGCTTCAAATGATCATCGTTTCATCTTAGTGGCAATTGACTACTTCACCAAATGGGTTGAAGCTGCTTCCTATGCTAACGTGACCAAGCAAGTGGTAGTGAAGTTTATCAAGAATAACATCATCTGCCGATATGGTGTTCCCAGCAAGATCATCACTGACAATGGTTCCAATCTGAACAATAATATGATGCAAGCTTTATGTGAAGAATTCAAGATTGAACATCACAACTCTTCTCCTTATAGACCTCAGATGAATGGCACAGTTGAGGCCGCTAACAAGAACATCAAGAAGATTGTTCAGAAGATGGTCACTACTTACAAAGACTGGCATGAAATGCTACCTTTTGCCTTGCATGGTTACCGTACTCCCGTACGCAGTTCAACCGGGGCAACACCTTTTTCTCTGGTATATGGTATGGAAGCAGTTCTCCCTCTGGAAGTGGAGATTCCGTCTCTTCGAGTGATCATGGAAGCAAAATTAACTGAGGCTGAATGGTGTCAAAGTCGATATGATCAGTTGAATTTGATTGAAGAAAAACGCATGGACGCTATGGCTCATGGACAGTTGTATCAAGTGCGAATGAAGAATGCTTTTGACAAGAAAGTCCGGCCTCGTGAATTCAAGGAAGGCGAACTTGTATTGAAAAGAAGGATAAGTCAGCAACCCGACCCAAGGGGCAAGTGGACACCTAACTATGAAGGTCCTTATGTTGTCAAGAAGGTTTTCTTTGGTGGTGCTTTAATCCTTACACACATGGATGGTGTTGAACTTCCGAATCCTGTAAATGCCGATATAGTCAAGACATATTTTGTCTAAAAATATGAAAAGAACAGCGTGGTAGGTCGAAAATCCGAAAGGGCGGCCTAGGCAAAAATACGCTTCCTGGTGGATCGAAAACCCGAAAGGGCGATCCAGGCAAAATTAGGGACAAAAAATGAATATGAAAAATCTCGCTGAGATTGTACGCAACTCAGGCAAAAAGGAGCGTCTCGATGAGCCGAAAACCCGAAAGAGCGGTTCATGCAAAAATGAGATTGATGATGAAAGACAAGTAACTATATCTGGCAAATCACCACCATCCATTGTGGCATCTACAGCTGTCAATGATCGTCTTCATCAGAAGCTTCTGTACTTGTGAATTCAAAATTTCTATGAAATGTAGCGGTCATCGTGTTCAATGTACCACCAACCAATAAAATTACCATTTTCCAAGCTTTGTAAATCCGTGGGGTTATGCCTTTGGCTGACTCTCACTCTTTTACATCAATTTGAGCCTGTGCTTTTGTTTGAAATTCTATTTTCTTTCTATTTTCAATGCTATATACAAAATATTTTCTTTCTAATTGATAATGTCAATGTCTGAAACAAACATCTTTGAGAATTGAAAAATCCTTTTTGTCTATTTTGAAAGCAAACCTGAGCAATAGGGTACATTCCAGTGAAACATGCATGAATAAATGTGCATCAATGTCTACTTCAATACATGTTACAAGCAGGTTGTTCCCCAGGATGATCTGTGGTCAATGGCAAGAATGAAAAAACAGAATGAAAATGAAAAATGAAAATGAAAAGATCGCTAAGTCGAAAACCCGAAAGGGCGGCTTAGGCAAAAATGAGCACCCCGCTGATTGACAACCTATGAAGGCAATTCAGGCAAAAATGGGGCAATGAAAAGAATTTATCCCCGGTGAATCGAAAACCCGAAAGGGCAGTTCAGGCAAAAATGGGATTGAAGAATGAAAAATGAAAGAATGAAAAATGATATGAAAAGCATTGACCACAGATGCGAACATCCAATGTTTACCCAGCACTGACACGCCTAGCAATGGCGACCTGTATCAAAGAATCTTCCAAAGTTCCCTCTTCTGCAAGTTTTGTGTATGTGAAGTGATATATTGCCCTCAGCCATGGTTTCGATACGTCTCTCAACGACGGTCTCTCCAAAGAGGATTCCTGTGTGTATATGTTATAGCACGAGCCACCACGTGCCCAATCTTCCAATGTTTTGTCTGCCTCTGTGAAACTTCTCTGCCAAATTGTAAACCAATCATGCATTTCCAAGCATTCATACATGCATAATCATGCATTCTATGTGCTCATGCATTTGTAAAATTGTTATACCATACATACATGTTGCATTTCCAATCTCAATTCAACCCAATCCTATCTCAACTCCCAATATAATTCAATCTCAATTTAATGTCTATGCCTATGGCTATGTCTTTGTTAAACTCTCGATTCGATTCTATGTCTATGTCTATGTTTGTGTCTCTGATTATTTTCAACTTCCAATGTCTCTTGCAGTATCAACTTTCAATTCAACTCAAAGTCTCCGTCAATGTTGATCCACTCTCAATCTGCTTTTGGGCCAATGATAATGGTCATGTCTGTCTTCAAATCAAGTCAATGTCAATTTACTCTCAATTTTTATCTTGCTAAATCAAGCTCCCCATGTATCTTGCTATATGTTTTGTTATTGGTCAAGTGGCTAGTTCGATCCAAAGAACAGCTTGTACCTGCTTATATGCCTGTGTTCCCGGTCAAACGACAAGTTCGATCCAAAGAACAGTTTTGTACCCTGCTTATGTTTTGTTATCGGTCAAACAGCAAGTTCGATCCAAAGAATAGTTTGCACCTGCCTGCATGTTGTGATAGTGATCAAGCAGCGAGTTCAATCCAAAGAACAGCTTGTATCTGCCTTTTGTTTATATCTCCAGTCAAGCGGCAAGTTCGATCCAAAGAACAGCTTGTACCTGTCTATCTGTTTGTACTTTTGATCAAGTGGCAAGTTCGATCCAAAGAACAGCTTGTATCTGCCTATATGTCTATGTTTCTGGTCAAGTGACAAGTTCGATCCAAAGAACAGCTTGTACCCACCTCTTGTTTGTATTACTTGGTCAAGTGGCTAGTTCGATCCAAAGAACAGCTTGTACCTACCTTTTGTCCCCTGGTTTGTCTACCCTGTTAATGTCTACCTAGATCCCCAGTGATATGACATGCTTTGTAGACTCCAGTTGTTTGTCTTGCATTCATAGTCGAAATGTTGCATGGCATTCATAATTTTGCAAACGTGAGAGCGTATTTTTATGTCCAAAAACGGTGCAACTGTTAATATTTAAGTATCTTCGTCCCGTCAAATCAAAGACTTCGTCTCTTGACTCTCCGGACAAAGGAACTTAAATAGGGGCAGCTGTTATACCCTAATTTTGGACCTAAAAATACTAGCTCAAAATGTTTTTCATTTCTGATATGGTCTTTGACCTTTAAAATATTTCCAATTTGCTATTGTTTTACACTGATATTTTGCCCTGCTTTATCTGCCAATTTTGCTTTGAAAATCTTTTCAATTGTGATTTTGTCTACGTTTTCTTGCATTTGAAACCACACAAAAGCTTTTCTTGCACTACAAGTCATTGGAAAGTCCCTCTGATCAATTGCATATTTCTCTGCATTTTATTTCAATATTATTTGCAAAAATTCATGAAAAAGGGCATTTTAGTCATTTCCTGCATTCAAACTAATTTCAGTCCCTGAAAATTGTCCCTGAGTCTTTTCAATTTGTTTGTATAAACCCTTGTTATAATTCCATGTCAAAATCCATTTCAAAAAATTGCATTCGAATCATTTTGAGTCAGTTTAGTCCCTAGGGGCATTTTGGTCATTTCACATGAAATTTTGACAGAGAGAGGTTACTTTAAAGTACCTCATTTGGTAATTGGTTCATTTTAGTCCTTTTTGTTGATTTTAATTGTTTCACTTTACGTTATTTTCAATTTACCAATTTTAACCAATTTAATTTTTAATTTGCATTTTAGTCCTTCAAAGTTTTAAAATTGCATTTCAGTCCAGTCCTTGCATTTGTCCTTTTTGCAGAAAAGTCCCAAAAGTCAAAGCAGTTAGAGATCAGTCAAAGTTTGTTACACTTGCAGTCCACATGGCATCATTCTACTGGTTCAGGTCCATACACATCAGCTATAAATAGCCCAGTCATGGTCAAGGGTCAAGGATCCCAATCAATACGCGCCACATCACAACAAACACCTCTGGAATTTCTCTCTCTGATCTCAAGGATCAAAGCTCAAAAATTCCAGAACTTCAAGAACATTCATCAAGAACTCAAACCCTAACCGTTTTCAAACCTTCAATTCCAAACCAAAACTTCACAAATTCGCACCAGTTTTTACCAATTCCACAGTAAACAAACTCAATTCACGATCCATCGCAACCGATTCGAAACAATTCTCAGAGATTCTTCGCGGAATCTTCATCATCGAATCACTCACTTCGCAATTCAAGTGCAGATTTTTCACTGACAGTGATGAATCAAACACGATCACGAAGGGAAGCTTGAGAGAAGAAGAAGGATCGAATTGAAACGGTATCGGTTCCACAAATTCACAGAGAAGCAGAATACGAAGGAGAAGAAGAAAACAAAACCGGTTTATTTTCGGATTTTACCTCGAAGATTCAGGTGAATTCAAGGTTTTCCCGTCGAGTTCGTTATCCTCCGATTAAAACCTAGGTAAGCATTTCTTCTCTCTTTCTCTTCTCTCTTTCGTTTTAGGTTTTTGTTCGAATCGAAAACTGTAGATCTACTCCGATCTAAGCCTCTCCTTCAAGAAATAGTTTCAAAATCGTAAAGAGGAGGAGAAGGCGAGTTCAAACATGTAAAAAAGCTTTGAAAAACCACTCCGGTACGGTGGCGCCATCGGCGAACCACCGTACCAGCGCCTTTGAACTCGCCGGATCTCACGAGGAAGAAGATCAGAGAAGACGAGGGAAGTTGCAGAGCTTCTCTCTCTAGAGAAGCTTAGAGAGAGAGGGAGAGGTGTGAAATGAGGCTTGGACCGGTTTATGCGCTTTTATAGAACGTAAACCGGACCAGTTCTTGCGAACCAGTCCGGTTTAACTTCGGTTCATCCTCTCCCCTTCCTCTTGACCGTTAGATCTATCTCTTGCTTACGTGTACGCTTCAGATTCATTCTTTCTGTGCACCTGAACCTGTGTATTGTGTGTCTTGTGTTCCTAGCCATCAGATCTAGGGTTTTGGAGGAAGCCGATCAATCCAACGCCTCTGAGGCGTTTGGATGATCCGAATCCACTCAGAACTCTGGGCTTGGGCCTGTTTGTTGTAGATCTTGTGGTTTACTTGTTTTTTTGCTATTTCTCACACTGCCTTGTGATATTTGCACCCCTGCCATGCCTAAAAATTTGTGAAAATTCCAGTTATTTTCTTGCATGTTCCTTGTTAATTTTGTAATGTTTTTGTGCTATTCGTTTACTAAAAAATTGATAAAAAAAATATTGTGACATTTTCTTGCATTGTTTCTTGAAATTTTATGTAAAAAAATTTGTGAAAATTGCTTGATTCTAATTCCAATTCTTGAAAAATGGTTGTGATTCATGTTATGTGATTTTGTGAAGCTTGTTGCTACTGTTTTGAATGTGTTTTGCTGCATGTGTGTGAATAATGCTTAGTTGCTTGCTTTGCAAGTTTTGTTTGTGAATAAATGATGTAAATATGTCTAAATTCACTTTAAAAATGCAAAGTTTATCATGTTGTCTTGATTCTCATTCCAAAACCTGAGTTTATGCCTTTGAAAAATGTGTGGAATTAGGGGAATTACAAGCCATATGATCCTTACATTTTCATGGTTGAATTTTAGCTATATTGGGCATTATTTTGGCTTTATTTTGTGTTAATTTCTTTGCTTTTGTTATAGTATTCTACTTGCTTTATTTTTCTTGATATTATCCTATGCTACTAACCTCTCTTTTTTCATGTTTCATACATCATAAGCATCACTCTCCATTTCACTCTCTCATCTTATTTCTTGCACTTTTATTTTGCTTTTAATTCATTTATGTGAGATTAAGCGCTCACAAGGGAAGTAGCTTGTATTTTGGCAAATGATGTAATATGGACTATGGACTATGGACACTAAACACTCACACATGCACACACCTCACATGGATACTTTAGATGTATGTTTAGGGTATGCATGCCCAGATGTATGTTTAGGTGATTTAATGCTTAGATGTATGCTTAGGATTTACACTTAGAAAAATTTCTACTTTCCAAAAAAACTTGAACAACATCACTTGAAAAATTTTTCATAATAAAGGAGTCAAAACTCCATCTTTTCCCTTTATTTTCTTAAACAAAAAAAATATATCAATGAATTGTTAAATACTTAGACATTTTTTCCAAAATCATTAATCAAACCCCACAATTTTCTTAATCTCATGCTCATGAAGCCTCTCATCTCTATTCTTCAAAATTCCAATTTTCAAACTTAAAATCAACCAACAAAAACAAAACTATTTTTTTGAAGAGAACTACGGTGGATTTGATCCCTTAAACGGGTACGTAGGCAAGGAACCAATATTCCTTCAATTCCAATAAAACAAAAATCCAAACACATTCTTCTCCCTCCAATTCTTAACCTAGCAAAACCCTTAGATGTAAATAACACTTTCATATAGCATTTAAAAATAAAGCGCGCGCGTAGAAAGTAAAGACGGTTCCTATAAGATACTATAGTCGTTATGGGTGCCTAACACCTTCCCATGACGAAAACAACTCCCGGACCTCGATTCTCAAGGGTTTTTCTTATTTTTCCCTTCCCAAGAAAAATTGAGATATCAAAGGTTAGAAAGGTTCAAACTTAATCAATGTTTGACACCCGAAAAACCAAGATAAAACAGCCACATCCACTTCTTATCATTCACTGACATAAGGCAAATCACCTTCTAGTCACCCAATTCGAAGAAATTGATTTTATAGACATTCTCCATTCTCTTTCCCTTGAATACTATGGATTTGTTTTCCTTGTTGATTACAGTGCAGTTGGTCTTTTCAAACATCACATCATAACCATTGTCACAAAATTGACTAATGCTCAAAAGGTTATGTTCAAGACCATCTACCAACCACACATTATTGATTGAGATAGAGGAGTTACCAATAGTTCTCGTACCAATGATCTTGCCAAACTGGTTGCCTCCAAACTTCACACTTCCTCCTTCTTTCATAGTGAGGGTGAGGAACATAGACTTCTCCCCTGTCATATGCCTTGAGAAACCACTGTCCAGGTACCATGATTTTTGCTTTTCCTTTGCTCTTAGACATATCAGCAGTATTGACATTTTCAGATTTAGGTACCCATTGTTTTATGGGTCCTTTCATGTTAGTGCTAGAAGTTTTACTCTTCACTTCTTGTACCTTGTGCTGTAAGTTTGGTTGCTTCTGATTAACCATTACCTTAGGTTTAACAACCTTTGGTTTTGGTACTTCAGGAGCAGTAACTGTCTTCTTCTGAAACATAGACTTCAGGACCTCAGATTCAGGTTTCACCAGACTCTGAGGAACAGGTTCTGATCTCTTTAGAATCCTGATCTTTGAAGTCTTAGAATCAGAGTTAATCATAGCCTTTGGCTTAGAGTTCTTTGGCTTTGAAGTAATCTTAGCCTTAAAGCTAGAAGCTTCAGGTTCTGATTGAACAACAATTTCCAACTTAGCACCTTCAGGTACAAAGAAGGTTTTCAATCCTTCCTTGATGCATTCACAACATGCTTTGAGACTGATTTCATTAGGTTTCCCTCTTGAAAATTCAATCTCTTTGCCATTATTTCTGTAAATGCTGTAAATCATTGAAGCAACTTTGCTTCTGTCAATACCAGATATAATAAAATCTTCAGGAGCAATCTCATGCTTGCTTAAAGACTTTCCATTACACTTTTCTTGTAGCTTCTGACAGAGATACTTTAGCATTTCTTCATAAGTTTTACAAATGAAGTCAAAGCCTCTAAGTCCTTCTTCAGAAGCTTTCAGATCCAATAGAGTTGATTCTTATTGTTTCATTAAATCAACATACAGTAGAAACTCTTTAATTTAATACTCAGTAAATTAATAAAAACTCTAAAATAATAAATTTGTCCGGTCCCGACTTGGGCCAATGTAAAAAATTGAAAAACTCGATAAAATAATAAGATAATAATTTTTCGGGAGATCCCTTTATAATTTTCGGTCCCAAGAAAATCATAAATTAATAATTCATAGAAACTGAAAAAAATATATTAAGAATACATTGAACACATTTGTTCCTCTTGTTTACATTTATTGTACTTCAAAAGTCATTATTGATTTCCAATGCATATGAACACAATAGTTACTAATTTACGTTGAGTCCCAAGGTTCGCTGCAACGTAATTCTAAGAGGCATAAACTAATTTGCCTTTTTGTTTGGTATGTACAGTATAATTACTTAAAAACTCTTTAAATTAATAATTATTAATTTATCGATAAATTAATAACTCTCTAAATTAATAAATTTCTCTGGTCCTGTCATTATTAATTTATAGAGTTTTAACTGTATTTTTCTTTTAAATCCTTCAACTCATTGGTTCTCATTTCAAAATGTGTAAGGAGTTATTTAAGTGACTCAACAAGTTCTTCTCTGGGAATTTTAGAATATACCTCGTTTTCATCTTCAGAGTCTGAGTCAGGATCTGCTTCTGAAGTCTCAGTAGCTATTAATCCAACAGCTACCTTAGCATCTTCATCAGCTTCTTCTTTTTCAGACCCAGATTCACTATCCAAATCTTCCCAGGTTGCCATTAAACTCTTCTTAATTTGCTTTCTGAATTTCCTTGTGTTGAAGCATGATTTCTTTGACTTGTCGTTTGACTTCTCCTTCTAAAGATCAGGGCAATCAGCAATGAAGTGTCCAGGCTTCTTACAGTTGAAGCAACCCTTCTGATCTTCTTTCTTGGAGCTCTTGTAACCACCTTTCTTGCTTAGAAACTTTCTGTTCTTTCTTGCCAGATACTCAAGCTTGTTTGAAAGCATAGCCATCTTCTCTGCAGGATCTTCACTGGAGTCTCCATCAGATGACTCTTCTTCAGATTCAACAACCTTCAGAGCTTTTGATGACTTCCCCTTAGATGGTAGAGCAATAGATTTACTCTTCTTAGCAAGCTCATGTTCATTAAGACTAATCTCATGAACTTTGAGAGAGCTGACAAGATCTTCAACACTTAAATTGTTTAAATCTTTAGCTTCCTCAATAGCAGTAACCTTTGGTCTCCATCTAGCAGGCAAGCTTCTTAGTATCTTGCTAACATGATCAGAAGCAACATAACTCTTCTTCAGTATTTGCAGTCCAGAGACTAAGGTTTGAAACCTTGAGTACATCTCCTCAATTTTTTCATCATCCTTCATCTTGAACAACTCATACTGATGACCAAGCATAAGAGCTTTTGCTTCTTTGACCTTCTTGCTGCCTTCATAGTTAGAACAGAGAGAAGCAAACATTGCTTTAGCAGTGGATTTGTCACTCATTTTCATGTACTCTGCTTTAGGTATAGCAGTGACAAGTGCTCCTCTGATAATATGATGCTTCTTGTAAAGTTTCTTCAAGGCAGGAGTATTTTTTTTTATCAACAACAGCTCCTTCTTCATCAAGAACCAATTCACCAACACCATCTTCAAGTATATCCCATAGTTCTTCATCTAAACCTGTAACACCCCAAAATTTTTAATTAAAATTTATGTATATGAATATCTTAATAATTATGTGATTAGTTTCTTTCTGTGTGTTTGCTAGTTATGATGATAATATAACCTTAATTTATTAGCTTTAGTGTGTGTATATAGAAATATATATGTACGTACATATAGAATATCCTAGCATATTTAATTTTTTTTTTAAGGTGATAGTTATTTTAATAAGTGACAAAAAAGAAAAAAAAAACGAGAGAGAAAAGAAAAGGGAATTGACTTGTGCCCCACCCTTCGTATATGCATATATACATAAACTAGTCTCTAACCTAATAGCCTCCTTCAACAATTAACCTAAATATGCCGCACCAGTATGAATGTATCTACAACACCGTTTTGTGTGTCTTGACGAAAAGGAGATGTAAATTGTGAACTGTTTGGACTAGTTGACGCGGTTGAGTTTGTTATTATGCGAAAGCTTCAATCCAGGTATATGGGGTGAGAGAGAAGAGTTCGAGATCATGAGTGTAAATTAACTGAGATGAACGAGAAAAACCGTATTTCTCAAAGTTCATTCGGGGCTCGCCACGACGGTTGTAGCCTTTCGAGAGAATAATTAAATTAATGTGCAAAGTTGGAAGTGTAAGGTTAAAAGAGAATTTAGAAACATTATTAAGGTGTTGCTTTGATTTAAGTTATGTGAATATATGGTGTTTGATGTCAATGATAAATTCTGTGCCTCATGCCTGATTTGTCGCAACTATATGGATTGATGGATTATTCAATGATTTATATAATGTGTTGATTGTTGTGGAATTATAATTTTTTTTTTTGCCACATGTATATAATGACTATTGATATTGAAATGTTGGTTGAATTATGATTATTTGAGATTGAAAATATGGTATGTGGTTTGATGAATGAGATGTCGATTTAAGATATAAATATTGATGATATTCTTCTTTATATGACAAAGTAGTGATGACTCCCGCTTGTATTGTAGACGGTGTTCTTAAGGAGTATCTTAGATCAACGGGGGGAGATTATTTTACTCATGGGTATTTTAGCAGTCTTGGATAGAGGGGTTTGCCCTTGACCCCACTTCGGCCTTATTAGGTGTTTTGATATTTTTAATAAATTGGTTCTGATTGTTGTGTTAAACTAGACCTTGCACCCGTGCTGCCGCACGGGTCATGATTATTGGAAACAAAATATTCAAATAATACAGAAAATAATGTTCTTATGGTGCAGATAAAGTGGATAGTAATAAAATTACAGTACGGGTCATGTATATGACAACTATTTCCTATCAAAAAATAAAAATTCCATAAATCAACATAAACTTTATTTATTTTTTCATAAAATATTAGATTAAAAATATTTTTATTATGAAGTGAACGCTAATAATAACATTAGTTTAAAATTTTTCCCTAAAAAAATTACTTTAGTTTAAAATTTAAATACTCGAGTTAGAAAATATTTATTTTAGATCAATAAACATTTTGCTGAGAAATCATGATTTCTATGATAGCTTTCAACTGCTTTCGTCAACATTATAGAATAAAATAAAATGTTTCTGATTCCAATTGAGAAAATGTACAGTTTTTTTTTATTTGCAATTTCTATATCTTCACATAACTACTCTTATATAGCTTTAACTTTCCTTAGCATCTTGTTTTCAATCTTCATTTTTTCATTTCCCATGAATCTTGCTAACCTTCTCTGCATCCAATCAGACACGTACAACAAAAATAATCTGTGACAAAAAACAGAAAAATATAAGAGTAGTTATTATTTGTTGAAGATAAGCTATATGAGTTTAACCAAAAATAGCAGGGAAAAAAACTGTGATCTGTAAAAATTGATTTACCTTGGAAGTGTGACATATAATGACAGTTACACTATGTAAACTATCATTCTCTCTTACAAATAAACAAACACTCAGACTTATCATAATGAAAATAAACAAACACTCAAGATATTGCAATTTTTTCAATCCTAAATTACTACCACTTTTTTTTGAAGGAATTATTACTACCATTTCTGATCTATTTTTTCTTTTGAGAAATAATTGAGATACTAAATTACCACCATTTCTAAGCTGCATCCATTCTAAATTACAAATAACAATGCTTTTCAATAGTCTTGCTTTATGGCTGCTCCATAATTTGATATCTTTCATTTACTATCACAAATCCAATCAAAATGAACAGACAAACAATTACTCTTCTTGGCAGTTGCACCTAAAATTTAAATTTCACAGGATATTAAATGAATTAAATTCAGGAGTTGAAATTACGCAATTGCAGCTTATCAGAAAGAAGAAAAACAAATACAGAACAAAACCTACCAGAATATAACAATTGAAGACTTGATCCAACAACACTTATAAATATAAAAAAGAAAAGTTCAAATGAAATATTGAAATATCTTTTCATTTTTAAATGGCAAATATTATTGAAACCAGCACTCTTAGCAAGAGGCCGAAAAGAAACTACAAAGATGCCGCATATAGGCGTAACATCGACCAAACAAAATGCCAAACGGTGACGCCTCACCAGTAGAGAAAACAACGAAGAGTTATGACGCTGAAATCTACTTAACAACAACAAATTTCAGTTCCATATCCCCTCCCCTACAGTCAAAACACGAAACCGAAGCCGAACACACCAAAAACCCACCACGGCCACACCAGAAAGGACACAACACAATGCAGCAGCCACTGCAACCTGCTGAAACAACAGCAGACAGCAGGAAACAGCAGCAGGCAACAGACAGCATGAGGCCCAAGCTTTGAACACACAGCCCGCACCAATGCCGAACCGGACAGCAGAAGAAACCAACAATTGGTTAATTCATAACTCAATGATATAGTGGTGTCTTTGATCTCATGGAACCTGTCCTAAGATGCAACCCAAGTGTACTAAGTCAATCCCAAAATGTCACTAAATGAGTAATTTCAAAACCAATTTATAATCTGCTGAAGCATTCCATAGCAGACCACCAACCTCATTCCATAGTCTGCTGAAGCATTCCATAACAGACCACCAACCAACACTCAGTTGAGATACATCAGATATCATAAACACAAATAAAGCCGAGGAATGTTGAATGTGACTTGCAAACCATTGTAAAAACTCAAATTCTACTTGAATTAACCCAAAAGTGAAAACATACCAGTAGCTGAAAATTAAAACTAACATATGGGAGCGATGAAAGCTTGTACTTCAAATATAACGCTTATAACCAACAAAATAGATCAGCCTCAAAGCCACATCCAGGCCACTACACCTGACTTTTGAATCCAATCTTTCGTGCCCCTGTAACAACTACGTTAGCTAATCTAGATTGCAACATGAACAATATGAATACACAGAAAAGAAGCAATTATAAGTCATATCCCTAAAATACTTACATTGGAGATGTCTAGTATCAAATAATAAATGATAAATATTAATGGCTAAAGAAAAATTTATACGCAACACCTTCCAGAATGTCCCCGTGAGAAAACTATCCCATGCTTTATCTGATACGCTTTTACCAAAAAAAATATTTGTAAAATGTTACCTCATATCTCAGCAAACAATCAAAAGCTTAATTGAATATAAGTTGGGCAGTAAAACAAAAGCTTCACGTGGGACTATTTGCACTTTTTGTTTTTTGAATCAGCAAAATTATTCTTGACAGGTTGTGTATGGCACACTAACCCGCGGTAAACCAAGAACAACGATTACAAACTCGGAACTGTATATATGCGGATGACCATAACAACAACCAAGAAAAAACAAACACCAAATACCTTCAAATAACCACAAAGGGGCGCCCCCTATAGATCTGTAACATTCCACTTAAAAATGAGGCTATACATTAAATAAGACACCATTGAGCTATAAACAACAGCAGAACCCTATAAAACACAAACCAAACGCATACCCCTGCCTCATATCTTGACTACCTTCAAGGCCTTTTGCTTGGCGGCAACCTCTTCTACCTTTTGCTTCTTTGTACTCACTGCCTTGACTTCTTCCTCAGTCTGCCTCTTGCCTGTATCAAAGTGAAAATAGCCCAATAAAAAAACCTACATCAGAACATCAAAAAATAATCAAAAAAATAATCAGATAAAAAAATTCACTTTTCATAAAATCAGTTCAACCAATCAACAACTTTGTAACATAGCATATCATGATCAACATCAGAACATCAAATAAAATTGAAGGAGAACCAAGATTCTAGTTTTTGGTAAAATCAGTTCGACCCTATATAATCAACATCAGCCCAACTATATAACATAACAATACAACATAATCAACATCAAACTATAAAAAATTGGGGGAGAACCAAGCTTCATCTTTTCGAGAAATCAGTTTGACCAATCAACAACTATATTAACATTGACACACAATACATGTAGAACCTAACTTCATAACATAAAACACCAGTAAATCATATAAATGTCTGAATGGACAGAAAAAATTATCGACACTCAAAACTCATGAATCAAAACTAATGAAATTCAACTAAAACAAAGTAAAAATAATATCTTCAAAAAACCAAGTTTCAAAAATCAATTAAAAATCATATGGATGAAATTATGAGCTAAAAAAATTAATCAACACTTGAAATGTTAAAACCCATGAATCAAAAACAATAAAATTCAAATTAAACCAAGTAAAAATATCATCTCTAATTAAAATCAACCCTACTAAATTGAGTGAAAGAAAGATATAGATCTAATTCTCACACTCAAATCATTTCAATTTCGCCGAATTTTGATTGTTCGAAATTCCACCAAGTTTCTGGAGAAAGATAGAGCTATGCGCACAACAGAATGAGTTTTAAGACTTACAATCCAACCGGCGGAACCTAATCAACAGCAAGCAAGACTTGACGCAGGCGAGGGATAAATTAGAGGAGTAAATGGTGGCGGGCATTCAGTGAGGAGATGATCCAGAAAGGAGGGGATGAGGAAGGAAGAAGAGAGATGAAGAAAAATCAGAGAAAGACTGATGGAACGGTAAATAAAAGATGGACTTGAATAGATGACAGAGAAAAATTCTGCTTTGTTGGAAAATGAAGAAAAAGTAACGTGGGAGACAAAATGATTTATGTTATTTCCGATGCAAACAATAAGTTGAAGGGAATTTGAAATTCAAATTTGTAAGAGGGAGGGCGCCAAATTTTTAGGGTTAGGGTTATGCATTATGTACCTTTGGATTATATATAAAGATTTGATACGTGATTGATAGTGGGATTTATAGATGAAACTTTTAGATTGGATGTTGACTGTAATAGATGAACTCCCTAGTGTGGTGTAGGTACTAAATCTTGTGGTTTTGGGTAATTTTAGGTGATGAAATTTAAGAGATTGATAGTGAGTCTTAGTTAATGGAAAAGGTTACGTGAGAACTGGGCATAATTTTAATATTGATGAAGTTAGGTCCCCGCTAATTATTTAGGACGTATAGTCTGTTGAAATTATAGGAGTGAAGTGATTTATGATCCTATTAGTTTAGATTAATGTTGGTTCCCTTGGACATTACTATGTTAAATTTATACTGCAGGTAGCTACTAGTTTTAGAGTAACATGTAGAAATCTGATTCTATAATTGCACAGGGCAGCTTCTTATAAGTATAGCATGTCACATTTTAGTAAAGAACATAGGTTCATTTTTAAATTTAATATTGATCAGCGCTTTTAAATTTAATATTGATCAGCGCCTGGACTAAGAATTAAAATCATTTTGTAGCCATATATGCCATGGAGGGAAAATAGGTTGATGTGAAATATAATGATGCTATAATTGCAACATTGACTAGCTGTAATGACACTTTATTTTACGGATGAATCTTTGCTGTCTAGCTCAGCTAATTTTGCTACACATGATTCTCTTTTAATCTTATAGGAATTGGGTGAATTTTGATTAATGATAGTGAAATGGTGATCCTGCTAGATAATATGTTCCTAAGATGTATAATAAGGTCCTAAATTAATAAAATTAAACGAGAGGAGTCTAATTAGGTGTCATAGGAATAGTTCCTTAAATCCATGATGAAATCAATGCAAGAAAAAGTTTAAAGGTGCTGTAGACAATTTAAAGAAAGATGTGAGTAGTACAATAAGGAATTAAATGAAGAGGAGTGAATATATTTATGTATAATGGTGTGGTTAATGACTTATCTATAATATATTATGGAAGATGAGATGTACGATATATACATTATAATGATGATGTAAATGATGATGCTTAAAATTGCTTGATGATGAGAATAATGATGTCGATTAAAATTTGTGGTGTGAATGACGATGTATGTTCATGATGACGATGTTATCTATGATGATGATGAGTTTGTTGATGATTTGTGTGCTTGCTTTAGAGTCGTGCATTTTAGGGGCAGTCTTGCATTAATATGTGGATTATGTGATTAAGTGTATATGTGTAATACTTGCGGAATTTAATGGTTCGTGTCCATATAGAGTCTAGAGCATAAGTCTTGCATATGTGGGAGAAAAGTCCAGTAACATATCTCTGGCAACTATGTTGAGAAAAGTCCAGTAACATATCTCTGGCAACCATGTTGAGAAAAGTCCAGTAATATAACTCTGGCAACACGATGAGTAGGTGTGGTACCACATTCATATAGGTCTTAGGACTGAGTCCATATACATAAAAATTGATGATGATTTGTATTTGATGAATAAGTGTGACTGTGTGAGACTTTGAAGGTGATTATCTGTTGATGTTTTTATGAAGATGGTTATTGGTGACTATGTGTTATGACTATTTTGGAAATGAACTGTGACATTGTGTTTGTGAAGATTTTGGTTCTAATGCTGTAATGATGTTTCTTTTTACTAATGTTGATTAAGTTGATATAATATATTATTCAAGGTTCTGAATATTATGTTTGTGATGTGATACGACTTTGACTTAATTGCTTACGTGTTCTTCTCATTTATTTTATACTATTACATGTTCTCGAAACTCACCCCTTCGTTGTTTGTGTTTGCTGGCTTGGCCCTGCGGTTGCGAAACCGTAGTTTTATAGGTTATGAGTCTGGGAGTCAAGTACATGCCTTCCATGAAGACTTGTCTTGTGTCATTTGTTATTTTGGGGACAAAAAAACGCTCTGATAGTGACACAGGAAAAGGGATATGCTTACTTATCTAGTTTTGTAGAAGTATATGATGTAAAAGAAAGTATTTTTCAAAAACAAAAGATTCGATGTTAATATCATTATGATTTTCAAGGAAGTAAAATGTGAATTATGTTTTTGAGTCTTTGTGATATCCTAAATCTTGTGGAAGAATTCCTATATTAATAGAGCAATTTTTATTTTACACTTTCCGCTGCAAATCAAACTCTATTTTTAATTAAATAATAGTAATAATTTGCTTTGGGATTTAGGGTGTCACAAAACCCATGACATAGCTGTAGAAGTTGGTTTTCCACCAAGAAAATTCTTCAGGATCTCCATTGAACTTAGGAACCTTTCCAAAATTGGATTTCTTGCTCTCATAATCATGTGGAACAACATTGTTGTTGTTGTGGCCAGATCCAGAACGGGAAGTATCACCAGACATGTTTTTCTCAGATCTTTTTCTGTTACACTGTTAAGTGTTAAAACAACATACCAAGGCTCTAGATACCGATTGAAGGTGAGAAAAACACAAGAAGGGGGGTTGAATTGTGTTTTAAAATTCTTCGTTTCTCCTAAGCTAAACCACACTGATCAGAAGCAAATTGAGACTGCTTCTGAAGTGGTATTCAGGATGTAAATGCAGCGGATAAAAACAAAAAGAGAGAAGGAAGAAAGACACAAAGCAATTATACTGGTTCCTTCCACAAACCGGAAGTAGTCCAGTCCCCCTTGCACTTCCAAGGAGAGTTCACTAAAATTTAATGTCAAATTACAACTGCTCACTGCTACAATTAGCAAGAGACTTCAATTTGCTCAAGCACACAAGCAAGAGACTTCCTATGCTCCTAAACACAATCAAGAGACTTCTAATGCTCAAGCACAACTGCAAGAGACTTCAAATCAAACAAGATTACAAAGAAAAATGTTTGAGGTTGAACACTTGATATACAATCAGAGGTGCTCACAATATAAAACAGATACAGACTCTTAAGACTTTAGAATTTCTAAGGTATGAACTTGAAAACAGAAATTCTAAATGAACTTTGAAATGCATAACAATTTTAGCAGAGTTTTGGCACTTGTAAATTGTAGTTGAGTCTGATACCATTCTCTAAGTCTTCACTCCTTTATATAGAGGTGTGAAAGAGATGTTGTGAAATTGCCAGCACATCAAAAAGAGTCGTTTGAAGCTTTGATCAATCATCAATGATCTTTTGCCTGATATGGTTGTTGTCCTATGAAGAACCAATTTCAAATCCATTCCCATTGTGAAGGAACATTGTTGCAGGCAGAGCTGTATTTCAGAGCTGTTTTCTTGTCTTGTAGTATGGACACTGCAGACTAATGGAGATAGTGGTTGTACACTTCGTACAGTTGTACTTTGTCAACGCTTTTTGAAGATAAGCATCCAATGCCTTCAAATATCCTCAAAATGACCGTTGCTTTGTATTCCCAGTCTTCTGTATTACTTTCGAATCCATTGAACAACTTTTGAAGTATTAAATCTTGAATCTTCAGCTTCTGGTGATTTTCAGCTTCTGATGAAGTCGCTTCTGATGAACTTGCTTCTAATGAACTTCAACTTCTGATGACGTCATCTTCAAGAGCGCTTTGTCTTCAGGAGCACTTTTGACTTCAGGAGCACTTTTCTTCAGACGCTTTAAAGCTTCCTTTTTGTTGATTTCTAAGCTCTCTTTTGTTCTTCAGAACCCATATATGATGTAAAATATTTGACTATGGTTCTGTACACTTGAACAAATATTAGCTAGTCCAATTGACAATTTTTAATAGTGTTATCATAACAGTTTGAGGTTACAAAAAGGAAAAAAGAAAGCAAGCATAGAGGAAAAACCCCTTAGCGTCAACAGGATCGATCTCGATCCCAGAGAAGAATGTCAACAAGATTGCATTGAGCCCACTGAAGACCGCAAAGAAGTACTCATAGGCCACGAACTGCACCAAGTCACGAAATGGGTACCTCACTGCATCCAGAAGAAGAACTCGCCATGACAACACTGCTTCGAGATAAGTTTGATTTATTCGCCTGGAAGCCATCATATATGCCAGGAATTGATCCAAGTGTGGTATGTCGTCATCTCGCCATCAATCATGGGGTTAAGCCAGTAGTACAAAGAAAGCGCAAGCTAGGAGAGGAGAGAAGGAAGGCAGTAGATGAAGAAGTCAAAAAATTGAAAGATGCACATTTTATCAGTGAAATGAAGTATCCAGCATGGTTAGCTAATATATTATCAGTTAAGAAAGCTTCAGGAAAATGGAGAATGTGTGTAGACTATACAAACCTCAACATGGCTTGCCCAAAGGATCCATACCTCCTACCCAACATAGACTATCTCATTGATAACGGCCCTGTATTCAAGACCCTCAGTTTCATGGATGCCTACTCAGGCTACAATTAGATTAAAATGGATCCATTAGACACTCCAAAAACTACTTTCATGATGAATACCTAAAACTATCATTATGAAGTTATGCCTTTCGGCCTTAAGAATGTTGGCGCCATCTTTCAAAGATGCATGTACATGACCTTCGCAAAGCAGATCAGAAGAAATCTTGAGGTCTACATAGATGACTTGGTAGTTAAAACAAAGGAAGAAGGTGGTCACACAGAAGACTTGAGGGAGATTCTGCAGCAAGTGAGACAATCCCACATGCGTCTGAACCCTGCCAAGTGTACTTTCGACGTCCAAGTGGGAAATTTTCTAGGTTTTCTCCTAACAAGAAGAGATATAGAGGCCAACTAGGATAAGTGTCATGCCATTACAAACATGAGAAGCCCATCCAATATCAAGGAAGTTCAACAATTGACAAGAGGACTAGCAGCCCTATCTAGATTCCTCTCATGCGCAGGTGACATAGCTTTTTCCTTCTTCGCATCTATCAAGAAAGAAGAAAGTTTTGAGTGGATGCCTGAGTGCGAGGATGCCTTCAGCAAGATAAAGTCTTTTTTATCCATCCCGCCCATCCTACATTGCCCAACAACAGGTGCTATTCTTTTCTTGTATTTATCCATATCAGACAATGCCATGAGTTCCGTATTATTTCAAGACTCCGTTTTTGGAGAAAAGCCCATATATTTCATCAACAAAGTTTTCCGAAGAGTTGAACTCAGATATCAGAAGATTGAACGCCTTGCCCTCGCCGTCGTAATCACATTTAGAAAGTTACGCCCATACTTCTAAGGCCACAGAATCGTCGTCAAGTCCAACTATCCAATCAAGCAAGTTCTAAGTAAAACAGATCTCGTCGAGCAAATGGTAGCATGGTCCATTGAATTATTAGAATATGATATCCAATTCTTACCCCGAGGAAGCATCAAGTCTCAGGCCCTAGCAGATTTCGTGGTAGAAGTCACATTGATGGATCATGTGTGGCTTCTATCCATTGATGGATCATCCAACTTAAAGGGAAGCAGAGCAGGAATTGTTTTAGAAGGACCGGGGATCTGCTCATTGAACAATCTCTCAGGTTCAAATTTAAGGCCATCAACAATCAGCTAGAGTACGAAGCCCTGATTGTAGGAATGCATTTAGCTCAAGAGATGGGCGTAGAGAACCTAAGGGCGCGGAGTTACTCTCAACTTGTGACAAGTCAGATAACAGGGGAATAACAAACAAAGGATACCCAACTCGCCAAGTACCTCGCCAGAATTAAAACCTTGGCAAACAATTTCAAGTTCTTCAAAACCATCTTTGTACCTAGAGAACAAAATGCCAGAGCAGACCTCCTAGCCAAAATCACCAGTACCAAAAACCTGGAAACAACAGAACGGTAATTCACGAAGTAATATCTGAACCAAGTACAGAAGCCGTCGAGGTTGACATGATTATTGAAGAAGAAGAATGATGGATGACTCCTCTAATTAAATACTTAACTAAAGCTTTTGTCCCAAAAAATAAACTAAAGGACACCTTAGTACAAAGAAGAGCATCAAAATTCACCATGGTAGCATGTAAGCTATACAAGATGAGAAAATCAACGCCCATGCTCAGATGCTTGGGGGAAAACAAAACAAGACTTGTCCTTTTAGAAGTTCATGAAGGTGTACGTGGAAGCCACATTGGCGGGCGAGCCTTGACAGCCAAGTTGTTAAGGGCGTGATACTATTGGCCAACATTGCTACAAGACTGCGCTGAGTGTGTTAAGAAATGCTACAAATGCCAGAGATTCTCCAATAAGAAGCATGTCCTAGCACATAAATTAACCTCAGTATTCTCACCTTGGCCTTTTTACAAATGGGCAGTAGACATAGTGGGAACTTTCTCTTTGGCACCAGGATAACTAGAATTCTTGATAGTGGGCGTGGATTACATCACAAAGTGGGTCAAGGTGAAGCAGTCGCCAAAATCACAACAGAAAGAGTCAAGATATTTATTTGGAAAAATATCATCTATCATTTCAGGCTACCCAGAGAGATAGTATCCGACAACAGAATTCAATTTGCTAGCACTACAGTTGTTGATTTCTGCAAGCATCTAGGGATTCAAACCATGTTCGTCTCCATTATCCACCCCAAGGCAAACGGAAATGTAGAGTCCGCCAACAAGGTAATTCTGAACAAAATAAAGAAAAAGCTAAAAGTAGCCAGAGGCCTTTGGGCCGAGCAGCTGCGTGAGGTAAACGCCATGAAACTTCCCGATAACTCCACAATTATTTTCTACTTTTGTAAACGCATCTACAAATGTACATTCTTCTTGTTTCTTTCATCACAAAACATATATTTAAACATGTAACTGTTTATTCAAATAAGAAACAGGTATTATGGTCTTACCATACTACACTGCATTCTACAACCAAAGAAACACCATTTACTATGGTCTACGGCGATGATGCCATGCTCCCCATTGAAATTAACACACCTACATGGCGACATGCAAACTTCTTTGAAGAAGGTATTTCACTAACCCTTTATTTTTAATGGTTCCCATTTTGAGTTTCCTACTACTAAACAAGTGGTTCTCTATCAAAGCTAATGAGACATGCCTAACATGCATTACAGATATGATCGATGAGATACGCAAAAATGCTCACATCCGAGAGTTTGCCGCAAAACAAAGAGTTGTTCACCAGTTTAACTCAAAGGTTATTTCTTGAGAAATGAAGGAGGGCGATCTAGTCTTGAAGCAGATAGTCAACCCTATTATGATTGGAAAGTTGATGCCGAACTGGGAAGGACCGTACAGAATCAAGGAATAGCTGTCACATGGAGCTTATAAGCTGGAAGAGTTGAATAGTAGCCCAATTCCAAGGACTTGGAACGTAGTCAACTTGCATCACTACTATAGTTGAAAACTCTATATATGTTATTTTATAGATTAGATTAAGGCGAGCACAAAATCATGCAGATGTCGCCTATCAGTATTTTGACATTTTAGTTTTTAATAGAAAAGGTAGGTGGCACTCATTTCCCCTGCAAGGGCAGGGTTTTTAATGAGGAGCCCTATTTTCCAATTTCCTCTCGCCTCTGATTTATCTATTCATCACGCAAATCATACGAATAACTACAAATACATCAACCACACGAGGCTCTAAACGCACTGTCAACCATACGAGGCTCTGAACAGTTTTATAAGTCAACCGTATGTGGATCTGAACTAAAGCGTCAACCCTACGAGGCTCTGAACAGTTTAAAAGTTAACCTTATGAGGCTTTGAAATAAAGTGTCAACCGTACGTGGTTCTGAACAGTTTAAAAGTCAACCCTATGAGGCTCTGAACTAAAGCGTCAACCTTACGAGGCCCTGAACGCGTTGTCAACCCTAAGGAGCTCTGAACAATTTTAAATCAACCCTACAATACTATGAATTAAGGACACTTACCTAGAAGACCTTGAAGTATAAGACTTATCATACCATACAAAAAACTTGAGTTGCTACAACCGACTTACGTGATAAAATTTTGTTCACCCACAAAAGAAACATCCAACATTCATCAAAATCACGAACAACACTACTACAAACAACGCTCTAAATTTACGTCATCTTCGTTCAAAAGAAGAGTAAAAACGATTAAGTAAAGAACAAAGAAGAACATTTTCTACAAACGAGGCACACAACACTCAGAAACAAAGATAAGTGATTACACTACACGAAAATAAACATAAATGGTCAACATAAAATATTGAAGCATAAATAGCATGTTATTACATGTCAAATCACCAAAAGGCTCTCCAGGAAATAACCAGAATACGTTTAAGTTACAAACTTCCCAAAAAAAGGCAAATCCATTTAACAAAAAGACAAAACAATAAAATTAGTTTTCATTTACAAACTTCGCATCGGGGGTTAAAATGAAGGACATGCGCGCCCTTGCTTGCTCGAACCCATTATCAAAGTATAAAGAGAACTCCCCCTTTCCTTCCTCCATGGCAGCCTGAGCTTTGACGATATCACTTTCCAAACCAGCGGCCTTCTCCTTCCACGAGTCTCTTTCAAGCTCCACAACTTCTTTTTCCACCTTTAAGTCGGTAACTGCCTTTTTCGCAACCTTTTTATCCGCCAAGGCATCCTTCAGCCTGCCCTCCAAACCCGTTGCCTTATGTTTCCATTTTTCCACATCTTCAGAGGCATCTTTGTACTTCTCATCCAAAGCAACATGTTTTTTCTCCATGGCATGTCCTATTAACAGGACCCAGAGCGCCGAAACTCCAGCATTTGTCACCAGATCGCTAAAATTGGCTTTGACGCAAGCATCAACATCAACCTTCGCCAATGATACCTTATCCTCCATGTACATACAATAAAAGACATATCTCACGAATTAGAAACTTGACAAACAAAACTTCAACATTTAAGAAAAGAATTCGACAGTCAACTCCCGCACCTACGAAAGTTGAAATCTGAATGCCAAAATGACTCCTCCATCGGGGCATTCAGTGAAGTAGTTTCAACATTGTCATCATCCTTCTCACTAGTAACAAGCACCTTCTTCGATTCACCCTTCCCGATCCTCATCTTCTTAAGTTTTTGCGAGTCAACCTGATCATCTAGAACGCCATCACCTGTCGCCTCAGTGTCAACGTCCATCTTTGAACTTCCCACCATCATATTCGCTTTAGAGGCTGCATCTTTTCCTTTCAACTTCCTATGGAGAACGTCGGCGGGGTCGCTGGCGGAATACCCCTCCGTAGCCTTCTTGGCGTTCAAATCAGCCAAGTATTTCTTTCTCTCTGCTCCGGACAAAGGCATCATTGTCTCCACAAAAGCACAAGTAAAAGAGGTCAGAAATGCAACAGTCATTAAAAGTAAAAGTAAAAGTAAATCAAAACAACACTCACGCAAGTAAGCATCAAGACTCTTGGAATCACCCTCTCGGTTCATAAGCTTGTGAATGTTCATCAGTAAGAACTTATCCAAAAAACACACAATTCCTTGCTCATAAAGTGACATCTTCTTAAATTCATACCCCATCACTACAACCGGAGAACTAGTCAAGAACAAAGGATACTTTGGTTTTTCTTCAACCATCACCGACAAACTTGAGCATTCAGGCACCCCCTGCACCCTAGAGAAAGAATCACACCATTCCTTCTTGATGTTACAAGCATGAGGAGGGAAAAGATTCTTCCCAGGATGGGCACTAATCAAAATCCACGTCCATTTATTCACATCTTTAATTCCATAAAAATGGTAAAAGACGCCGACAGAAGGCTCCAAGCTTAACGCTTGCAAAAATTTTTAAACCCACAGATGAACACCTAGCTGTTATGCCTTATCTGCGAAGGCGCCACATTCAAAAACTTTAGCATATCCATATCAAACACCGTAAGGGGAATTGTTACCCCAAATTCTTCCAACACTGCCATATACATAAAAAAGGATTCATCCAAGGCGCCCACCAGGCGTTGATCGAACACTCACTCGCCCACCTCACAGGGCGTCACCACCACATTTTCCTTATTCACCGTAGCAGAGATATCCATTTTGATATGGAAGAAATTGACGACTGAGACGTCTAGATACAAAGACTCCTCCCGAAGAACCTCTTCAGCAAAATTACCCATCTCGAACTCACAAGGATATGTCAGAAGTAGTACCTCTTTTGTAGAAATAGACGGGGAAGACGTATAACGACAGATTTCATGACAACTTCCCCCTTATGATATGCTCCTGAGGTAGCATATAGAAACACACAATCACTATCACTACCAGAGCTATCACTACTAGTGTCACTATCGCTGGACAAAGCCCCCAAAACCCTACAACCGAGAAACCCTAATTCGTACGCCTCCAAATCAATCGAGCCAGTCAGCTGTGTTGCATGTCTTAAATAGTCCATCCTTAGTTGATCCCTTTCGATGGAGTTAGTTAGAGAAATCACTCTACCCGTTCATCACACTCCCTAATAAGAACCATCCCTAACTAAAAGCTAAGATATTTTGGATAACGTAAAAGAACCTGAGAAGTTAAAGAACTCGAGATTGAAAATCCAGAAAGCAGCTAGCAAAATTTATGCGAATACAGAAAGGTTAGAGGCAAAAAAAAGAGGAAATGAAGGAAAGGAAATGACGCGAGATCACGCTTTTATAGAATAGCAATTAAAGTCGCCTTGAAAAATACGCTCACCTTCATTACGATTGGAGACACGTGGCAAAAACGCCAATATTCGAACATGTCATTACCATCAAATGGTCACACATTTTGAAGCGTTTGATCACTTGAAAAAACAAGGAAATCGCCTCAAAACTGCCTCGGATGCCTCCGAGAACTCGCCTTTAAAAACACCTCAATGATCAGCTCGCCAAGATATCACAAATCACTTCTCTTTGTCCCAAGACTCGTGCTTGGGGGGCTGTGGACCATCAATATCTTCCTAAGGACCTATAAGTCCTCCTTAAGGGCCTTTAGAGCCTTCTGAAGGGCCCTTAGACCCTCCTAGAAGCCTTAGCGCCCTCTAGAAGGGCTCTGAGGTCCAAGGCGCGCCCTTCCCAGGGCACCGCCTCAGCCAGCTTCTAGAAACCTCTAGAGCTCGATCTAAATACTTAAATTCCCCTATTGCTTACTGCCTTAGTAATCATAAATCAGGACCATAGAGGGCTACTTGAGAGCTTTCTTAAGGCATGACCAATACTAGCGCTGGACAGGATTTTGAAAACCGGCCCAAACCGGTCGAACCGGGTGGGCTGAAGCTTAACGGGTCGGGTCGGTCAGTTAAACGGTTAGTCCGGTTCAGCTTCAATGGTTTGCTATGACTATACATGGTCGGTCACGGTTTGTAATTTGCAACCCACGGTAAACCGAACCGAACCGGTATATAGCCCAGAATAATATCATTAATAAGATCCAGCCCAATAAGCCCACATATATATAGTTAGTGTGAGAACATTGAAACCCTAGTTCTCTCATTTGTCTGCTGCGGCTGCTTTTCCTTCTACCTACACACATAATCATTTTTTCTTCATATCAAAACATCATCAAAAAAACCCACAAATCACATATCATTGATCACAAAATCGTTCCTTTTCTTCCATTTTCCACAAAAAACTTCAAACAAAAATCAAAAATCAACTATGTTAATCAAAATTTTCAACCTTACTTTGTTTTTTGTCACATAAATCCGAATCTCAATCAAGTTTCTAAGATCTCTGAAAGGTTTGTAAGATCCAATCACATTTGTTCATATTTTTATACATTTTTTTATTAATATTTTTCACCCTTAAATAACCGATATGTTTCTAATTAAATCTTTATTTTTTTTAACTTGTTTATGTTTAGGGTTCATTGGCTCATTTTGATTTTACGTAACTGATGTTAGATTTTTCAATTTTATTTTTCGTTTTCCTTTTATGCTTCGATTTTTTTTTATGGTGAAAAAATTGTGAGTTTTTGTGGTTGATCCAGTCGTGTGAATGAGAATGTTGTTCCTGTAAATAGATGTTTGGATTTTATGTATTTTAAGCTCGCTTGTATGTTGCTTTTATAGTATTTATTTATTAATCTCGAAATTGTGCTTTGCATGGCGATTAAGCTTCCGTGTTTTAGAGTTTATGTTTTGTAAATCTTGTAATTAGATAGATTCAGATATCTTTATTTTTTTGACTTGTTTATGTTTAGGGTTCATTGGCTTTTGGAAACATGGAGGCTGAAGAAGGAAATGATACTATAATTTTGGATAACAGTGAGTGGAAATTTGGAAATTAGTTTTTTTTTTGTTGTGTTTAGTAATTATATTTCTATGCATATAATTTGTTCTTTTTTTGTGTGTGTTTAATAAATTATACGTGTTCAACTGACTATAATTAATTGGAGATTTCAAGTGTTGCTTGCTGGTTGGATTTTTTTTTGTTGCTGAGTTGAGATTCTACTGCTAAACTGAGTTTGTTTAATTTTTTTGCTAGTGTGTTGGGGATGGCGAGCCTAACTCATTTAAATTAATTTTAACATTCAAGTATTTTATGAAAAGTTGTTGCAGCTTCATAGTATATACTGCTTTGTGCTACAAGATGGATATTATATAATTTTTATACATATTAATGATCTTTTTCTCTCTTGATGTTTTATTATATAATTATAATTCATTCGAAACAGAATGGCAGCTAATTTTAGGCAAATTCATGACAGGATTCCAACAAGATGGATATGCTTTGTGCATATAATTTCTATACAGTGCTAATGTTCAACTGCTGTGTGCTTATACGTGTTAACTAAAGTGTCGAAACTATAAATGTACTTCGGTTTCTGAAGTGACATAATTATGCATATTTTCTATAAGCAATGCTAGTGTATAAGGAATATCATTATGCATATTTTTGTTTTGATCTAAAAAAAAATTCCTCTTAAAATCAGTCATGGAGGAGGAAACTGGAGTTGCAGCTAGGGAGGGCGTAGTTGGAGTTGAAGCTACGGGGGATGCAATTGGAGTTGGAGCTATGGAGGGCGCAGCTGGAGTTGCAGCTATGGAGGGGGTGATTGAAGCTGAAGCCAACCGTAAGTCTAATGATTTTTAGAAATATTTACATGTCTTTCCCCCCTTGTTTTTTAATGCAAACATAAGTCTTTCCCAAACACACTAATTATTTACATGTCATAGATTATAAATGACAAAAGATTACATGTCAAAGTCTGCTAGCATAATACTCATTCTAATTTCAAACTTCTGCTAAATATTTTTTTACGTTAGAGGTTTATCATGGTTTATTTTCTGGTTTAAATATTTTTTTACATTAGAGGCATACATTAAATGTATATCTGAATTACTTTACTAATCTTTTCAGCTGTTGTTGAGCTCCCCCCTTACCCACTACTAGGTGTAGGAGACCTAATGCCAATGGTAATAGGAGAACCTCTCCCGTTTGGCTTGATTTTAATCCCTTACCCAATGAACCAGAACCTACAGCCGCTTGTAAACACTGCCATAAAAAATACCATTGTGATTCTAAATTAAATGGGACATCCAGCATGTTAGCACACTCTAGAGTCTGCCTTAAGAAACCAGAGAACATGCTAAAAGACCCTAGGCAAACAAATCTTATAAATGGGAAGGGTGGTTTTCTACTTTCAGCTAGCCAAAGGTACAATGCAAAAGATTGTAGGGATGCCGTAACCAACTTTGTTATCCTTGACGAACATGCTTTTAGAGTGGTAGAAGGTGAGGGGTTCAAGCAATTATGTAAAAAATTACAACCACTAATGACCCCTCCTTCAAGGAGAACAGTTGCCCGCGATTGTTTCTACCTTTATGTCAATGAAAAATTGAAACTGAAGGCATTTTTCAAATCTGATTGTAGAAGGGTAGCCTTAACCACGGACTGTTGGACGTCCATTCAAAACCTTGGTTACATGGCCATCACCACACACTTTGTTGACAATAGTTGGAACTATCAAAAAAGAATAATTAGTTTCGCCCCTATACCAAATCACAAAGGAGAAACCATTGGTAAGCAAGTTGAGGAGGTTTTGAAGGAGTGGGGGATTAGAAACGTGTCTACAATAACCGTGGACAATGCTTCTGCGAATGATGTGGCTGTCTCTTATTTAAAGAGAAGACTTAAGAACATGAATGGGCTAATGGGTGAAGGGGATCACTTGCATATGAGGCGTGTGGCACATATATTGAACTTGGTAGTGATGGACGGCTTAAAGGATCAAGATTTGTCTATTTCTAGCATCCGCAATGCTGTTAGGTTTGTTAGATCGTCACCACAAAGAGCATCAAAATTCAAAGAATGCATAGAAATGTCAAGGATAACATGCAAAAAGCACCTTTGTCTTGATGTTCCCACTAAGTGGAATTCATTATACTTGATGTTGGATGCCGCCATAAATTTTCAAGAGGCTATTGAGAAGTTAGAGGGGGAGGTTGTTGGGTATAAGGAGTGGTTTGGTAAAGCTGGCCCGCCTAGTTCTAGTGATTGGGAAAAGGTTAGAGCTTTTGTTAGTTTTTTAAAAAATTTCTATGATGCTACAATGATTTTTTCATCCTCTCAACAAGTGTCTTTGCATACCGTATTTCACAACCTAACTTCTATATTGTGTGAGCTTCAAAAGGCAGCAATGAACTTGAATACTGTTGTGGCTTCAATGGGAGTATATATGAAGGAAAAGTATGATAAGTATTGGGGAAATGTTGTGATAATGAACCAATTGCTTTATTTTGGAGTCATATTTGACCCTAGGTACAAATTTGAATATATTGAGTGGTCATTTGGTGATTTGTATGGGGTTGGTAGTGAGTTGGCAAAAGAAAGGGCTAAAAGTGTGAAAGATAACTTGTTCAAATTGTACAATTTGTACAAATCTGAAGTGCCATCTAGCAGCAACAATTCACTAGTTGAACAACCTGCCCTTCCTAAAAATCCATCACTTGGTGCAAGGGCAGATGCGTTTAAACAACATTTGAAAACAAAGGAAACCATTGTTCAACAAAATGACCTTGAGAGGTTCTTAAGTGACCCACCTGAAAACGATGATGAAAAGTTTAACATTCTTGTGTGGTGGAAGAAAAATGAAGTCAGATATCCAGTTTTGGCAGCCATGGTTAGAGATTGTTTGGCCACACCGGTGTCAACTGTTGCTTCTGAAAGCGCATTTAGCACTAGTGGAAGAGTTTTAGACACATATAGGAGCTCCTTGAGTCCGACAATGGCTGAAGCTTTGATATGTTATCAAAATTGGCTAAAACCTTCTTTCATTGACTTCAAAGATCTTAATTTGAGTGAAGAGTATCAGCTTTTAGAGAATTTCGTTGGAGGTCATTTAGTAGCTTGTCTATAAATTTATTGTGTATTTGATATTGAGTAACAAATTAATTTTTTCTCTTTTATTGATTTGAATGCATTGTAGAAATTGAACAAGTGTTAAGTGGTTCTGGAGTTGGTCTTGCTGGTGTTTCACCGCCAGCAACTGGGCCTTCTGTTTAATTCCACTCAATGGTATACTGTTTATTAACTAATCTTACTTTATCATACTTAAAGTATTTAATTTATGTATTACTAATTAAGAGTGATTTAATGTCATGCAGGAATGACTTTTTTGGATATTTTGGGAGTCAAATATGACTCAATACTAATGCACAACACATGCATCTGCTTTTGAATGATATGGAATGTTATATGCTTCATTTGCTTGGCTCCATGATGATTGTGGAGTGTGGACATGATTTGATGTTGATGGAACTGTTTCAGCTGCTTGTTAAACTGATTAATGCTTAATTATTGGTAAGCAATTGTATGTGGAACTGAGCTGCTTGTTTATATTATTATCAATTCTTTAAAAATCTGCTTGTGGATCTGTTGTAATTGTTATACTAGTTAATTTTTGTTCATTTGAGTTGAGATTTCATCAATTTGGTTATTATTAGGATTAAGTTGTGAAGCTATCAACGTATGCCTATGCCTATGCCATTAGAGACGTAGAGAATGAAGAGTTTTGAAGTATTATCTATGGCATGTCCCTTTGCAGGTAATCTGATAAAACTTGCTTTCTTTGTTATAATGAAATTTTCTTTAATCTAGTGAAATTATTATCATTTACTATATGATTTTAATTTACAGTTTATCATAAATGGTTGCTGCAATTTAAGTGGGATACTGGCTGTTATAGACTTCTAGGGCTGCAGTTCAGGTTTGTTTTCAAATATCATTCATGCATATTTGTAAATTTAGAACATTAAACATATTGTTGTTTAGGTTTTTGTTTTAAACAGTCATATTCATTCCTTTGTTGTGCAGCATCAACTACAACAACATTCTCCATGATTCGCCATGTTGTAGCATCGGCAATTGCAAGCAGTCTGTGCTTTTAAAGCCAGTGGAATTTATTTCATCTTTTACTCAAATATTGGATGACTCTAATATATTATAATACTTATACTGTTGATACTGTTGGACAACTGTAATATTTACTAATATTGGCTGTGTTGTGCATGTTTGCTGTTAGTCAACGCAAACAAGTTATATAATTTACGTTTGGAACAAATTTACAAATGGTGTTGGTTCATACAAGTTCTATGTAATATATTATGGCATAAAATTGCTCTTGATTTTTACTTAAACTGAAAACTGACAGGCTATAAAGATTAATATGAATAGCCAAATTATTGTTCTTGGTTTTATTGAAAATCCAAATTTCAGCTTATAATTTGGTTATATTAAATTTTTAAAATATATTAAGCAGGGATTGATGTATACAAAACCGAATTAACCAAACTAAGTTGCACATTTGACCGGCTTAACCGTTTAAGCCGAACCGACTAAATCGATGCTTAAGTTGGTCGGAAATGGTTTAGGAATAAGCAACTGTTGGTTTAAACGGTTTCAAGTTTTGAAACCGATTTCGAACCTAGCCGTCCGACTGTCCACCCCTAACCAATACAATACAAACCCTAATTACGATTATTGTACTTTTGCAAGTACAATAATTGTTAGGCGTAATGTTGCTATTAATTGTCAAGGATCCTCCTCGAGACCGATGGGAGCTATGGCACCCAATGTTTTCTATATATACCATATTATGTGTAATATTGCTATTAATTGTCAAGTCATAGTGGAAAGGTAGGTTATCAACCTAGCAGAGGTCGTGTCTTTGATACTTCTGTTGGAACAAAATGTGTTTAAACAATAAACCTTTGAGTGTTTTGATGATAACAAGGTATTAAAAATTGTCAATTGGACTAGCTAATATTTGTTCAAGTGTACAGGACCATAGACAAAATTTGACATCTTAAATAGGTTCTGGATGAACAAAAGAGAGCTAAGAAATCAACAAAAAGGAAGCTTAAAGCGTCTGAATAAAAGTGCTCATGAAGACAAAGCGCTCCTGAAGTGATGACGTCATCAGAAGCAAGTTCATCAGAAGCAACCTCATCAGAAGCTGAAAATCACCAGAAGCTGAAGTTCATCTGAAGATGCAAGACTTAAAGTTTCAATAGTTGTTCAATGGATTTGAACTCGTCTAAGCATTGCAGAAGACTGGGAATATGAAGCAACGGTCATTTTGAAAGGATTTGAAGGCATTGGATGCTTATCTTCAAAAAGCGTTGACAAAGTACAATTGTACGAAGTGTACAACCACTACCTCCATTACTCTGCATTGTCTCTGCTACAAGACAAGAAAACAGCTCTGAAATACAGCTCTGCCTGCAACGTTGTCCCTTCACAATAGGAATGGATTTGAAATTGATCCTTCATAGGACAACTACCATATCAGGCAAAAGATCATTGGTGATTGATCAAAGCTTCAAACGACTCTTTTTGATGTGCTAGCAATTTCACAACGTCTCTTTCACACCTCTATATAAAGGAGTGAAGACTTAGAGTTTTGTATCAGACTCAACAACAATTTACAAGTGCCAAAACTCTGCTGAAATTGTTCTGCATTCAAAGTTCACTTAGAATTTCTGTTTCAAAGTTCATATCTTAGAAATTCTAGAGTCTTAAGAGTCTGTATCTGATTTGTATTGTGAACACCACTGAATGTATATCAAGTGTTCAACCTCAAACATTTTTCTGTGTAATTCTATTTGATTAGAAGTCTCTTGCAGTTGTGCTTGAGCAATAGAAGTCTCTTGATTGTGTTCAGGAGCATCGGAAGTCTCTTGCTTGTGTGCTTGAGCAGTTTGAAGTCTCTTGCTAGTTTTAGCACTGAGCAATTGTAATCAAATATTACATTTTTAGTGAACTCTCCTTGGAAGTGCAAGGGGGACAGGACTACTTCCGGTTTGTGGAAGGAACCTGTATAATTGCTTTGTGTCTTTCTTCGTTCTCTCTCTCTCTCTCTCTCTCTCTCTCTCTCTCTCTCTCTCTCTCTCTCTCTCTCTCTCTCTCTTTTTATCCGCTGCATATTAGTATTGAACTTCACTTCAGAAGCAGTTCATATTTTGCTTCTGATCAGTGTTTTCAGCTTAGGAGAAAACGAAGAAAAAACTAACACAGTTCAACCCCTCTTCTTGTGATTTTCTCACCTTCAACTTCCACCATCACCTTTTTATACTTCTATTGCATTTTTTATATTTTATGAAAAAAGTTCTTATGGGGATTTGAACCCTGCACCCACGCTACTTTTAATTTTAAGCAAAATAAGCCACTGACCAATTAGTGATTTTCACACCTTTTTTAAACAATTTAATATATAATTCGTAAGAGTTTGGTAACCAAAAACATAACTCAAGATCCACCATGAGTCATTGCCTCAAGAAAATTATAACAACTTGAATTGAAGACACTATTCTATTTTTCTAACTAGAATTTTTTTTAAGAGTTTTCTAATTATACGTTTTTTCAAGAGTTTTTTTTATTTTTTGTGGTAGTCAGGGTTTGAACCCCAAATCTTACATATTTTATACATTGTCCTTACCAACTGAGTTAAACTCACGAGGACTTTCGAGGGTTTTCTACTAATTACACAATTTGTACCATAGAGATAGTACAACCGAATCATTCAATCATGTTGATAATGACTTTTCATGTCGAGTCCCCACTTTGACTTTAAAGGACAAAAATCATTAATAACAAGCAACCAACAGAAATAAAGACCATGCAATTACATTTCCCTAAACACAAAATCTTACGCAATACTACTAGTCTTATCTACATAAATAATACTCCATTGAGTAGGAGTATTAGTCTTAAAGTCTTATCTATATCAATTTGTGGAGTAGAATCTAAACTGATATGGAAACACCATTGCTGACCAAAAGATTTACTTCAGAAAATGATTACTTGGAAGTGAAAACTTTGAAGGATGTTAAACATGTTTTGTGGAGTGAGACAGTGAAGATATGGAAGATAGCACTTCCAGTGGCTTTGTGTTCACTGTTTCAGTACCTTACAAACACTTCAACTTCCATCTATGCTGGTCATCTTGGAGATATTGAACTCTCTTCTTTCTCTCTGTATCAAAGTATCCTCAATTGCATCTATTCTTTGCTGGTTAGTTTGCACTTTCCTCATCTCTCTTATTCATCCAAAGATTTGAATTAGGAGTTAAAACCAACTTTTAGAAATTTTTCTAAATTTTAACTAAGTAGTTTGAGATTTGTTTAATTGCAAATTATACCCTTACCCAAGGGTATGTATGGGAGGGGTTCTTGGAGTTTTTAGACGGATAACTTTAAATCATATATCTAAAGAAAATTAAAGAATCACATTATAAATTACCATATAATATTTAAATCGCACTTAATTAATTTTAAAAATATTTTATAATGTCGGTAATTAAAAGAGAAAAGCAAATCTTTCTCTCTCATCCAAAACCCTCCATCCGAATATACTCATATCAATGGATGGGATGAGAGTAGAGATATTTTAATTATGTTATTCTTGGTTATAAAAGGAACTAGGAGACAGAATCTAGTGGAAGGAAACATACTTTAACTCTCAGTCTAAATATACTCATATCACATTTTGAAACTATATATATAATATTTACTTTAACATTTAATATAAGGATATTATAGTACTAAAATTGACTCATGAGAAATTTGAAAATTGACTCATGAGAACTAGGAGACTAGTCTAAGTATTTAAAAATTGGATTTTTTATCGTTTGTAAATTTGCACATGCTAAAAAATTTATAATAATAAGTTTGTTTCCAAACTTGTGTATTTTTCATTAAATATATAATTTTTTAATAATTAATTGTTGTTTTTCAATAAAAAAAATTGCTACTTTTAATTCCTTTAACATGTATTACAATATTTCACATGTTTGACAAACCCTTAAAAATTTATAACCTATTTTCTCTATTAATATTGAAACCGTGCTGAAGTTGATTCATGAGAAATTTTGCTCCCCTTCTAATTTTTCATTGTGATCCCTCCTATCAAAAACTATATAGAGAAAATTGATGTTAGCAAGAAAGAGTGAAAAATCAATTGACTGCTTCAGTGAGATGGTTCGTATGAAGCAGGAGGGATAAAAATCGTAGTGATATAAGAAAGAGAGCAAAAGAGTATTCATGAGGTGAAACTCGTTATTAAACATAATGATTGATTCAAACATGAGTACGGATACAATGGGCCTTATTTATAGAAAGAATTAAGCTAATTAACTCTGTAACCTCTTAAACTACGCACTAAACTAACTAATTCTAGTTGAATATGTATGTCGTAAGAATGGTTCAAGTGTCTTTCAACCTAACTAGAAGTTTTGTGTTCGAATTTAAGTCTAGGAACTCATCAAGGTTTAAACTCATGAGGGAGATCTTTATTGCCCATCGTGGTTATATCCAGATCTCGGAATTAGTTTATACAGTTGCGTGCAGATGATATTTGATTAAAAAAAGTAAATAAAGGCTAGAAATTTTCATTTTCACACGTGATGACAAATAGTATTTAATTATTCTCATTATTAGGGGTGGGAAAATAGATCAACCCATCCACCCAGCCCATTTTGGTTGCTACTTTTGTTGGAATTAATTAACAGTTAAGTCACATTCAGTTATTCTAAGTAGACTATCTAAGTGATGAGTCCGTCGGGATGTGGTAACTTAATCAGTTTGTCAAGTTGCACATGCTGGTCACACTGTGATCCTTACGTGCGGGGTCTATCCCTCCACCTGTTGAGTTACACCTATTGGTCACACGGTGATCCTTACGTGTGGGGTCTTACTCCCTCAGGGGTAATTGAAACATAAACTTAAGTTGGCGTACCTAAATTACCAAGGTATGGTGGCTAGTGTTCCTAAATGTTTTCCCATCTATGAATTTTAGGAATACATAACACACTCTCCCTCTCGGTAGTTCTACAAATGGGCAACCCTATCAACGTTTACCTTATCAATGTGCGAGGCGAATGGAGTTACTGGACTGATTTAAGTCATGAAGACGCTTGTTTTCTTAATTACTAACTAGTTACATCCTAGGTTCAACATATTTTACTCAATATTAGTAATGTCACCTACTAAGTACTTATTACCAGGGTCAACTCACTTTCGGTATCGTTCGCAAGCTACTAATTAATTACTTTCTAGATAGACAAATATAATATCAATATTAGGTCCTATCACTACCTAAGTGCCTAAACTTGGGTTGCGCTCCAGAGGAGACAAATCTTACGCACTACAGTAAAACTAAATAGAAAATAAAAAATAACTAAATAAACAACTTTAAATAAAATAATTATCCAACAAATAAAATAGAGGTTCATCTTAGAAACCTAGCCTAAAAAGATTTAGTTACCATGGTAACTAAAAACAAATTACAAAAAAAAAAAAAATACCCTAGAAAAACTCGGAGAGGAGAGAAAAACTCCTTTTGAAAAGCTCCTAGTGCACGCTTTCCTCTTGAACTGCTTTAGTTCTGAACGAGAAATTGTGAACGAGGAATGTAGTATTTTTAGGGAGAGTTTCTACCTGAAGATGGGCCCAAAAACCAGGCTTTTCCCACAACTAAGTAGGAAAAAACAGTTTTGACCCGCACTATTCAGTGCCCGGGGTGTACACCTCTTGCCCTAGGCGCATGAGTGTGCAATGTAAACCATGCCCTAGGCACATGACATGCTCTATGCATATGGATCATGCCCTATGTGTATGGATCATGCCCTAGGTGCATGCCTTAGGCGCATGTGAGTGTGTACCAGGCCTATTTCTCTGTTTTTCCGTCCTTTTGGGTGTTTGCTTCCATATAAGATGTCTTGGGACCTGTGAACAAAATTTCTCCCTCTGTAAAGTCTTACGAGGCCTCTTGAATCTTCATTCTTGATCTTCCCAAGGTCTTCACCAATCTTCATATGTTCTTGCTTTTCCGATTTGCATGATTTCTTGGTGAATTACATCAAAAACACCATAGAATTGCGATGTTTCAGGAAGAATATAATTACAGACTCAAATATAGAAAACTGTACAAATGTCCCGAAATCATAGGCAATTGTTCTAATACTCCTCTATTTTGTTGGTAAAATCTACTAAAAATGACTAAAAAACATGCTAAGAATAACGTAAGATGACCTGTCATCACAACCCCAAACTTAAACTGTTTCTTGTCCTCAAGTAATGAAAGAAAAACATACTATATTCTTTCCATTTTTTCACAAAAAACATATCTTTTCGGAGTTGTTCTCGGATCATTGATGACATGTCATATTACGTTATTCTTAGCATGTTTTTCAGTTATGTTCATTAGGTTTTAACAGCAAAAAGGAGGAGCATTAGAACGATTGCATATGATTTTGAAACTTTTGTGTTGTTTTCTATATTTGAGTATGTAATTCTAGTTTTCCCGAAACATAGCAATTTTAGGGGTTTTTTGAAGTAATTCACGAAGAAATCATGCAAATCGTCAAATCAAGAACATCCGAAGATTTTTGAAGACTTTGGGAAGACCAAGAATGAAGATTCAAGAGGCCTCAGGAGACTTTAAAGCAGGAGGAATTCTGTTCCCAAGTTCCTAGGCAAGTTATTTGAAGACGAACACCTAAAACGGAAAAGCAGAGAAACTGGGCCCATGAAGCTGTGCCATGCGCCTAGGGCATGGTTTTTGCAAGCCATGCGCCTAGGGCATATCCATGAGCCTAGGGCATGGTTTTGGCTACTCTCACATGCGCCTAGAGCACGGTGCATGTGCCCCGAGCATCCAAAATGTGTTGGGCGCAAGCGTCTTTTCCTGCTTTTTTGTGGGTAAATCCCACATTTTAAGCCCAAAACCCAGTTAGAAACTCTCACTATAAATACCAGCCTTCCTCATTAAGAATTTCTCGTTCAGAACTAAAGCAGTTCAAGAGTATGGAAATTATAGAGCTTCAGATGAGTTTCTATCTTCTTTTTGATTTTCTAGGGTATGTTTTTATCTTTAGTAATTTGTTTTTAGTTACCATGTGTAACTAATTCTTTTTAGGTTAGAGTTCTAAGATGAATCTCTATTTATTATTGTTGGATATTTATTTAATTTAATGTTATTTATATTTTATTTATCTTTTCGCTATTAAGTTTTATTATGAATTTAGTTTATTTCTGTAGTAGCACAACCTTAGATTGGATAACATGGCCTAATATTGATATTACTATCTTGATTCTTATATCTTGATATTTATATATTGCTATTAATATATATCTATCTAGGAAGTAATTAGTTAAGGTTAAGGGTGGATATATTTGGGATAGTAGGCTAACAAAGAAACTTGGAGTTAGACTATCAACCTAGGGATTCCTACTAAACATTGATGAACTGACAACCTTCCTTACTTGATTCAGACAAGATGGGTACTAAGTTGAACTATTTATCTTTTTGAACAAAATAAATAAATATTTTTTAAGAGACCAAATTTTTTGATATTTTTAGGCTCTTTGATTTTTTTTTTCCTATTTTGTTTGGTGTACACCCATGGTAATCTACCTTTTTTTTCATTTTTTTTTTTAGAAATAAGTTCTACTGATACCCGATCCCAAACTTAAAATGTTGCTAATTCCAAAGAGCAAACATAAGCTTAGCTTCAAACCATACCAAGTCATAATAATATTCTATCTAACTCCAAGAGAAATCAAATAGGTTGCATTTAAGGCATTATTCGTCACTTCGTAACAACAAAAGAAATTTGCAGCTGGAAGCTCAAAGTGGATTCACAAAGGATAATAAAAATATAAAAAGGTGGCTTGAAAGTCTCAAAGTACCAAAGAAAAATTGTCTCATGCGTAATATAAAATGACCGATAGTTCTTAAAGAACGACCGCAAATTCAAGCAAAAATAGCATCCATATGGTACACTCATGATAAAAAGAATTGATAGTAGTAGAATGGATTGAAAATATTTGGCTATAAATCTCACCAGTTATCCTCAGATCATGCTTCATAAATTATTTGTTGTAACTGTACTATATTTACCTCTTCAAACACCGTTCGAACCATACCTTTCAATTCCCACTCCATATCATCCTTATTAGAAACATACCTTTAAACAAAGAACTCAATAACCTCTCTTACTCTTCCTCCCCCATTTTTCTCGCTCACCGCTCCCATTCCTTACCATCATCATATAAGTTTGTTTCTCCTCCTTACTCCCGCCATTACCAACTGTCATCCTCCTCACAACACTCTCCTCCATGTTAACCTTCTTTTTCCCTCCTCCACCGCAATCACACCTTCACCCACAATTTTGTCCCTCCCCTCTCCCTACCTTCATTTCCTCTTCCTTATCCTTCCCTACACTATTTTGAATGGCTACCTTACTATCACGTCCAAAACATGCCAATCTAACCCACACCTCATACTTGCCAAACAGAACATTATTCAACATTGCCTCCAATTTGCGTTCATCCATCACCTTACCAAAGAGAACAAAGCAAAAAATTTGTCCTTGAATATTCTTCTTCGTAGTCACGTAAACATCAGACAAAATGCCACAAACCTCAAACCCTTTTCACAACATAACATAAGGTATATTTGTAAAGGAGAATGAAATTGTATCTTTTTCACATTGAACATAAGCAAACGCCTTCGACTCCTCCTGTTTCTGTGTAACAACTGAGTTAACTTGATGTTAATCATGATCGTCCATGTGCACCAAACTGTGCCACACATCCCACTTCTTCCACAAACATTTACTCTTATTTCAAACATTGTAAGAATCATTAGAGAGTTGAGACTGAAAAATAACTTTTCCTGACCAGAAGAGTGTTTCTATAAATTATGTTGTTGAATTTGTCAATTATGTTGTTTAATTTGTTGGTGGTGTTGGATTTCTCTCATAACTTTGTCTTTTATAACAACAACATTAAAAAACAAATCTGGATTAAAAAATATTTTTATTTGTTTGATGGGGCCAGTCCACCAACTCGTCAACTCGCCACTTAGAGATGCGAGGTGGGAATTTGAACTATATCAACTAAATTAACCTGGCTCATTTCGTCCCATTTTTGGTCGGGCTTAAGCGGAGTGATCCGGCCCGCTTTGCCATCCTTGATTAGTATATGATAAGTTAGTCTTTGAAGTTGTAAAATAGTATGGGTTGGGACATTGATGGTATATTGAGAAAGAGGTTCAGGATTCGAACTTTGTTGCTAACAAGTTCTCATATAGTCTAACAAATTAACCAATAACATTTGTTTATAAAATATATATGTTGTATAACCCACTTGAGTTGGTCTAGTAGTACTGACTTGGGATCTGGAGCTTGCTCCTCCTCAAGGTCTCATGTTCGATTCTCTTCAGTGTCAATTTAGGTGGGTTAATTTAGCTTCTTCAAAAATATATATATATATGTTGAACTAAATTTCACATGTAAAATTGCAGTTTGGTATGTCAACTGCCATAGCAACACTGTGTGGCCAAGCTTATGGTGCAGGGCAATTTCAAAATGCTGGTATTTATGTTCAAAGATCATGTATTATACTCTTCACCACTTGTATACTCCTCTTGCCTATTAATATATATGCAACTCCAATCTTAAAATTTCTTGGCCAAGAACAAGAAATAGCTGGCCTTGCTGGCAAATATGCTATTCTTATAACTCCATACATGTTTTCCATTGCTATCAATTTACCCATCCAGAAATTTCTTCAAGCACAAAGTGAAGTTAAAGTTATTATGTACATAGCAATTGTAATATTGCTAATACAAAATGGTCTACTTTATATCTTCATCAGTGTATTTGATTGGGGAATAACTGGCTTAGCTATGGCAAGTAATATCACAGGATGGGGATTTGCTATTGCTCAACTAATTTATGCCATTGGTTGGTGTAAAGAAGGATGGAATGGATTGTCTTGGATGGCATTTAGGGAATTATGGGAATTTACTAAGCTAAGTTTGGGTTCATCTGTAATGATCTGTTTAGAACAGTGGTATACTACAATCATTATCCTTCTTGCTGGCTACCTTGATAATCCTGTGATTGCTCTTGGTTCCTATTCAATTTGGTAAGAATAAGATAATAATTTTTTTTTCTGTCTAGTTACACTTTAATTTGCCATTGATATACTCTTGTTAGTTTAATTTTGATATATTATGAATAAAATGTTACATTGTCAATAAATCACAATCAATCATACTTGACTTTTTAGAAGTAATTATGATTCTTTTTTAAAAAAAGCAATTATGATTAAAATTAAATATTTTTAATCATTTGACAATTATATTTTAAAATAGTTTAATTTTAAAAATATTTTTATTTTTTACATTAATTTCAAAATATCTTGGTTTATTGGTTTTCTTCAAATTTTAACTTTTATATTTTTAGCCTTAATATTCAGGGTTGGAACGCCATGCTGCTTCTTGGACTAAGTACAGCACTAAGGTGAGTGACTATAAACTAACGTATATATTAGAGTAGGAGTTGTACATTGTAAACCTAGATATTTATTTAATTAGTATTTAAGATATTTATTACAATTCTTTTTTAAACTTACTTGTAATTTTGCATAATGTTTATGTATTAGAATGTTATACTATTCTCATTTTTGTCACAATTTCTCAAAAACCTATTTAAAAATGATTTCAAGAACTATAAAATAAAAAGTAATTAGCTATTTTTTAGTATATCATTACTTATCTTCAACCAAATTTAACTAAAATAGCACTATAACTATTTTACAACTGTTATTAAGGAAATTTGAACTTCTCTCCTTGATGCTACATGACAAAACTATTACCCTAAGTTGACACATTATAATCATAGGCACCTTTTATTCTAAAAGAAATAATTAAAATTTAAAATGAAATAAGATTTTATAAGATGTTGATTTTGATTATATAGTTTTCCATATATTTTTCTCAATACTCCAACTAATTATTGATTGATGATTTGATTCTAATGCCTTGCAAGTGTTCGTGTCTCTAATACACTTGGAATGTCACATCCAAGAGCATCTAAGTACTCTTTCTTGGTGGCAATGTCTCAGTCTCTTCTCATTGGAACCATTTTCATGACTGTTATTTTCTTGAGTAAAGAAAAGTTTGCCTTCATCTTTACCAACAGTGATGATTTGATACATGCTGCAAGTGAATTAGCATACCTTCTTGGTATAACCATGGTTATCAACAGTGTTTCACAAACTATTACAGGTGATTTACTTGGTTTCGTGAGTAGAAATATTTTGTCATAATTTCACTTTTGGTCTCTATTTTATCAATCTCATTAAAATAATGTTGTTTTTAAAATTGAACATTTTGGACCCTCAATTTTTACATCTATTACAATTTTGGTAATAAGTAATAACATTGATTTTTTGCCCAAAAGAAAGGTGAAACTCGCTCCCATAAGTATTTCTGCTAAGATTTAAATTCGGGTTTTAAATCACAATTTTTTAGACCTAAAATCACCCCTTTTCTTTTGATGGTTAAAGGTATGGATTGATACCATAACTTTGATGCATAACATTACTTTGAAGGATTGGAAAATTCAATTAAAAAAATTATTTTATTTGCGTGATTAAACAAGAGACCAAAAATTGCTACTAAACCTTTGATGCATACCATAACATATAAGCCTTCATTCTCAAGAGTGATACACCGTTATTTAAAGTATAATAACTTTTATAAGAATATTTAGGTGTGGTCATTGGATGTGGATGGCAAGTTATGGTTGGTTACATAAACTTGGCATGTTATTATATTGTTGGACTCCCTATTGGAATTTTCCTTGGATTCAACCAGCATTTGGGGGTGAAGGTATAAAGTTATTCTTGCTCTAAATTGTATATTCCCAAAATCATTAAAGTTGTTTATATTTCTATTATAAGTTTTTATGTGAAGTCTTTTACGTCTTACAAAATTGGTTTGTAATATGTTGAGTGTTACACTTTAAAATCTTCTTTCAAATTTTATCTATTTTCATTGTAATACTTGAATTTTTCTAACATATACACTTACTCGCGCTAAACACTATTAAGCTTGCCGAGATAATATGGTAGTTGACCCGAATCAAAAGATCATATTAAGTTTTTGTATTAAAACCAACTCATTTTTACAAAACTGATCTTTAAGGTGAGAAAGTCAGTCCCTTTAAAAAAAACGGTGAGTAAGTCAGTTTTTATAAACTCTTTTAAAGTTGAAATCTTATCTCATTCAATATGTGATTTGTATTATTCTTAATCACATATCTAAGAGCATTTGATAGAATGATCCAAATATCTTTTAGTTTAATCAGAGTCTTAGAATCTCCTAGAGTCCTAAATATGTTGGTTAAAACTTGTAGTGGTTGCCTATTTGGCATCATTTATCTACCCAAAAAAAGTGCTTCTGTTTAGAATATTTACATTTAAATTTGACATTCTACCTTTACTATGCTTGGAAAAGCACTATGGCTATGTGCAACTTATTTTATATATGATTTCCTTTCTTACAAATTTACATATATGTGTTATAGGGTCTTTGGGGAGGCACAATGTGCGGCAATATTCTTCAGATTTTAGTCCTCGTAGTCATTATATATAAGACCAACTGGACCAATGAGGTAATTATGTTCAACTATTTTCAATCCAAGTTTTGCAAAGAATTCTTTGTTTTCTGATTATTCTCTCGGAACTTTCGAACAATATGAGTTAAAATCTTCTCTATTTTACAAAATAAATGAAAGATTGTATTTGAAAAAAGATAGATACAAAAAATAGATAATAAATCATATAATCAAGTGGATCTCTCGATGATTAATTATTCTTAAATCTTTTGTAATTTATTTTTGTCTATCTTTTTCTAAATGAAATTATTTTGAGAAATAAAGAGGACCTTAATCAGACCGACAAGATAAACTATCACCACTACATGTTCAATTTTTAAACGGTTTAAACAATATTTTTTTTATTTTTATCAAATAGTTTAGTGACTAGAACTCACCCATTTTAAATGTGTAGTTGTGGGGTGTTCGGAGTTCGAAGCTCTACCCCTCCATATAGTATGCAACACGGGTTTAAATCCTCTCCATTTATAACTTTTTCCATTTGGAAAGATAGAGACACATAAAAAGTAAAAAATAATTAACGATGGTGGGACTCACTTACTGGTAGAACTCATCATTTAATTTTTATGTCTATCTCTTTCTAAATTGCGTCTGTCAATTTGTTGATCTGGTGCGTGCATATATATTTGTTTTATAGCAACAAATAAACTTTAGTCAAAAGCATAAAATTTTGGTTCTAATCCCGGTAATATTTGTCAATTGATGTATGTTTTAGGGTTTATAATATATAGATCGTCTAAAAAATAAAAAATTTAACCCACTATAATTTGAACTTTGGGCTTTCAGAGAGCAAACACTTTAAGGTATTCTACCTGCTTATACTCTTTATACTAGGGCTCCCAAATTAATGACTCAAGAACTCAAATTTAGATTCTTTTTTAGTAGAGCTATTTTGCAACTCTTCTTACACTTTGTTGGTAGATCACATATTTTTTACCATTTGAGATGTAGTTACGAGATTATGTCAAATTCACCTACATTTCATGGATTAAAACTAAACTAAATACTTTAAACCATTGTATTGATGTTTTCTGAGTTTTAGATGTACATACTCGAGTTTGGCAATATTGCACTTTTTAATCATAAATTTCAATCCTAAAGTATTTGTTGCTATTTTTCTCCAAAAAAAAATTATTTGTTGCTATTTTATTTTATAGTTTATATGGAATATAAACTGCAGGTAGAGCAAACAGCTAATCGCATGAGAATTTGGAGCTCTAACAAAGTTCAAAAGGACATCACTTGAAATGTCGCGTGGCAAGACCTTTTCTATTACGGACTTAAAAATTATTGTAAAAAAAAAATTAATGAAATAGAAATTTTCAGTTTTTTCTAATGGAATCATATCATATATTAGAGGAAACTCAATTTGAAGAAGTTTCAACTTTCCCTTCCTTGTCTCATTTAAACTCTATAATGGTGAGTTCGTTTGTTATAGGTTTTTTTTAGAGGTTGTTATAGCTTAAAGATAAAAAATTCTAAAATAGTGAGTTTGTTTGTATCTTTAAAAAAAACTCTAAAAAATTATATTTAATCATTTACCAAAAAATCTCCACCATTCATCTAGAAACCCTATCACTTACTACTTTTCATTAGAGTTGGATATCGGTTGGTTTCGGTCGGAAATCGATCCCAAATTCTCAATCCGCACGAACCCATTGGTTGGTAACCATAGGGTCATTTTTGTAACATTCCAATTTTCAGGATATTATTATTATTATTTATTTATTTGTTTGATGTGTTTGAATTGTTGAGTTAATTGGTTTTTATTAGAAATAGAGGAATTAAGGGTATTTTGGTAATTTAAGAGTGAAGGGTGTTTTAGTGATTTAGAAGTTAATGAATATTTAATGAGGATAGTAGTAACTTTGAGGAATTAATAGAATAGAAGTAATTGGTAAAAATGAGACTTAAGTGAAGTGAAATGAGTAGTGTTATTTTTATGAGTAAGAAAAATGACTAAGCCCAGTAGGAGATAAGTGAACCAAGCTCAATTGGTGTAAGTATATAAGAGAGTTAGTAGTCACAAATTAGGGTTGAGAAATCATTTGGTAAGTTTATACTCAGAGGCACAAGAGAGAGAATAGAGCATGTGAGAAGAGAAAGAGGAGAAAGAAGATCTAAATAGGAAAAAGAAGAGGAAGCTAGAAGGACTAAAATGAAGAGGTAAATTGGAGCTTATAATCTAGCTTATTTGGATTTAGAGGTAAGAGGGAATGTTATTTTTACCATCTAGAACTTATGAGCAATTGTGTGGTTTTGGGTCATGTGTGCTCTTGCATTTTCATGAAATTGTTGTTGATTTAAGTTGAATTTCATACTCCATTAATTGTGGTTATTTTATATGTGAAGAGTGATAAAAACATGTTGTTGTTGCATGAAAATCTATGTTTGAGTATGATAAGTTGGTGATTATGAGTTTTTACCTTGATTGCTTGAAAACCATGAAGTTGTTGATGAATGTTGCTCAATCTATGTTTTATCTCTTTGTTATAGCATTGGGTATGTGTATGTGATGGAGTTATGTGGTTGATGACTGTTATTATGTTTTGGTATGAATTGTTATGTGAAATTGGATTTTTAAGTGACAAGTTGTTTTGGAGGATAACTAAGTCAATTTGATGTTGAAAAGAAGTGGAATTAAATTGATTTATGTTAAATTGATGTATAAGTGATTGGGTATAAGTAGTTGGATAATTTGGGTCGAGTTTGGCGTGTTTGGGATCAAAAAATGGAGTCGAAAAGTGATTTTTTCGTGTTCAAAACAGAGAAACAAAACTGCACAGGCCCTGCCTGGAGAAAACGCACGATTGAGCGCCACCTGAGCACGGACCGTAAGTTTTGTTCTAGTGTGTGTTTCGGAAAAACGCACGGCCGTGCGTTTTTAAGCACGACCATGCGTTTTTCCTTGGGTGTCCAAACTTCAATTTTTTTTTTTTTTGCTTTTAAAGTGTATCCAAGGCATGTATATGGGTCCCAAACCCCTAAACTTGATTAATAGAATTTTAATTAAAATGTGTGGAAGTAATTAGCCTAACTTATGATGGATGTGGATTGGTTTATGAGTAAGGTGTAAAAATAGACGAACTCATGATAATAATATACGAACTATAGGAATAATGAATTATGGCATGTTAGCTTGTAGTTGATTATATGATAATGATAAGGTGATGATATTAGGCTGAATTGATTAATGATATGCGAAGAAAATATTAGTTAATTAAGTGTAAGTGACAAAGGGTTTGATTATGCGAATTGGCTAAACGAAGAAATGTTGTTTATTAATGTTGGAGTGATAAACATGATGATGAGATAATAATGTGAATATTATGATATATGATTGTTTTGGTGATGATGAATTGTTGATGTATGGATGTATTGATTTGACGATGCAATGATGTGTTAGTGGTCAAATATTATATAATGGTGTGAGTTATATAATGAAGAGTTTTACGTTGTTGTGCATTGTCTTGTAATCATGAATATGAGAATCACGATGATGAGGGATTAATCCAGTAACATAACTCTGAATTATCCAAATATGTAAAGATGAAGGATCACTCAGTTACATAACTTTGATATCCAAAATTATACCACATGCATATAGAGTCGTATAGAGCATTGCATGGATATGAGTTTATGTGAGGGTCGTGTATTTGATTATGTGAACCTATGTGGAGATGTGTACGACTATATGTGTCCATGTTATAATTGTGTAATTGTGATGATCATGATGAAGTGTGAATGATGTATTATTCGACTTGTTGATAAAATGATGATGTGAATACTTGTTATGTTGTGTGATGATGATTTGAGAAATTTTATGCATATTTGATTAATTGGCTGAGAATGCATGTAATTATAGTATTTTAGAAAAATGAATATGTGTATTGATAAATAATATTTGAATCCTAAAATGTTATGCTTGCGTTCATCTATTCTTTATGTTGAATGTATATCTTATCCTATAGTGGCTTTTGGTAGCCTACATCCTCGTGGTTTAGACGTGCAGGTTGAGGACGCTTGGTCGGCGTGAGTTCCCGAGGAAGGCTTGATGATTACTCATCCTTTCTATGCGTTTATATTTGGTATTTTTATCGCAGTGCTCTGATTAGGATGTCGGGAGTCTTATTTATTTAATAGATTTTATGTTCGTGGAACCTTTGAGTTCTTTATGAGATGTATGCTATGATTATGTTGATATGTGATTGTTTTGGATTAATGATGACGTAGCACCTTGACTTCAGTGTGTATATGTTGATTTATTTATTAAATATTGTATGTGGGGTTAGGTGTTACAATTTTTGCCCAAATTCCCACTCGGTGCCGGTTAAGTCGGATTAAGCGGATAATCGGGTGGCTTCACTCCGTTAATTTTAAGAATGGTCAATTTGAATTCAGCGTATTAATTTTTTTAACATTCCAAAGGATAAACAATTTCAGTACAGACCGATAATAATTCTAAAATTGGATTCATGGTGCTTGAGATTATGGTACAGTACCATAAACAAATGTTCTCTTATGATGCTTGAGATTCATGTTCTATTAAGTTTTGCTTTGAATCATGTGGTGAAACGAAAGAGATGATGATTGGGAGAGAAGATGAAACGGTTCAACAAAAAGGAAGGGAGAAGAACACAAAATCTTGAGTTAAGAACGTGAGTTCAGAAGAATAAGTGGTTTTGCTTGATATTTGAAGTTTAGAGATGATGATATAACAGGAAAAGAGAATGGATAATGATTTCCGGAAAGGATACAGATGGATATAATGAGGGGAGACACAAGCAGCGGTTGTATTGTTATTGTAAAATGAGTTGGGTTTTTCTTCTCTTTCTCTTTAACTTAGGTTATATATACTGGGCTATTCTTGAAATGGGCTTCCATCTATATTGGGCCAGTATGCAAGATAAGTTTAGCCTTTGGTAGCTGAATGTATCGGTCGGTTGTGGTTTTTGATGGGTTGGATCTGCCCACTCGAAATCGACAAGTACAAACAAAACAAACAAATTTCTTCAACCCTGCTCAAACCGGTTTAACATTTAACTTGACTGATGCGGTTTGGGCCACGCAGGTAAGGAAGTTTGGCCCCGTTTCTCGGTTTTCTAACCAGCCCTACTTTTCATTAGACACATCTCCCTTCCTTTAATCACTTTTCACGGATCAACACTGATGACATGCTGTCATTACGTAATTTTTAGGACTTATTTTGACATTTTGATAGAGTTCTAAGCAACATTAAGTGTCCAGGAGCAGTTAAAAGCATCAAATATGGAAGAACTGGAAGAAGCCAATCGTACTGCGATTTGCTAATCGCAATACGATTTCTTGAAGTCAGAGAGCATGTTTTTTGAGGAGTTGGATCGCAATACGATCCATGCCATCGTGATACGATTTCAAGAAGGGCTTTAAAGGAAATTAGGGTTCAAAGAGACCATCGTGGTACGATTTCTAAATCGTGGTGCGATTTTGGGCGATCCAGAAGTTGCCTATTTAAGCTGAAGTCACTCTCAAACATAGGAGTACGATTTTGGAGAGCTAAAGTGCGATTTTAACACCCAGAAGGCTGCAGCGGAGAGGATTTCATCATCTCTAACCCAGTTTATGTATGTTTTAATTCTTTCATTGATTATGCTATTTGTAAACTCAATTATGAGTAGCTAAATCTCTTAGAGATTAGGTCGGAGATGAACCTATGTAACCCTAATTGATATTATGTTGCTGTGAAACTCTATTGTTTATTAATGAATTTCTAGTCTTTATTCAATTCAATTGTTCTTAATGCTTTTTATATCCTGATCAAATATAAACATGATTTCGTGAGATCGAATGACTACTGACCATAGCTTTCGACTTAGACCTAATTAAATTGTTCTGATAAACATGGTTAGTCTAGGAATAGATAATCGTTTGTTAGTGATATTAGGTTAACGTTCATAAAACCTTCAAGGATTATTAGACCACCTAAGGAATTAGGGGCTGTAGTTTAAGAAGAGGGTCCTAACTCAAGGGATTGATTAGGGCTAATTTGTTAACTATCGTGAAACTAGAAAATCATTAGTAATAATAGGTGCAGTAACCAATTAGGGGAAACATAGAGGATTCGAAGACCTGATCTCACTTCTCTCCATATTTTCTTAATCAAATCTTATTCTTTTATTTGATTTCATAAAATCAAACCCAATCTACTGCCTAGTGGCAAACAAAAATAAACTTTTATACATCCTATTTTTATAACGCGATTGAATTATTGAAGTTAAAAACAGTCCTCGTGGGATAGATATTTTTACTACTTCGATAGTATTTGGTGCACTTGCCAGAGATCTATCAAGTTTTTGGCGCCGTTGCCGGGGACTGTTGAATTATTTCAACAAGGCAATTACGTTATAATTTAGGGTTTTTGCAATTTACTTTTCTGTTTTTAATTTTTATTTTTCTGTTTTCATATTCACTTGATTACTTTGCGTTGTGCAGTGCTACTAAGGTATTTTGCTGTTTATGCGAGGTAAACAGAGCTCACACGACTTAGAATACGATCCGGAAATTGAAAGGACTGCTAGAGCACTTCGGAAAGCCGTCCGATCACAAAGGTTAGCTCAGTCCGTTCCACCGGGTGTTCGAGAACAAGTACCGGAGCAACTCTCAAGTGAATCTGAAACAATCTCTTCTCCTAAATCTGCAACTATGGAAGGAGAAGGAGTTGTACCACCGAGACCTAAGCTTGGAGACTACGGGTTAGCCACTCATCGCGGTCAACTGACCCACACTTTTCAACCAGCTAACCCCGTAGCGTTCGACATCAAGACAACTGTCCTCAACGGTTTGAGGGACAAGCAATTCGATGGGACTGAAGCTATGAGTCCTCATGAACACTTGAGCCGTTTTGCTGAAACCTGCGAGTTTTGTGTGCAACCAGCCACCGTGACTGAAGCACAAAACAAGCTAAGGCTATTTCCTTTCACCTTGACGGGAAGAGCAAAAGATTGGTTGCTAACAATTCCAAACGGGACTGTCCAAACATGGGAAGAGTTAGAGCTGAAGTTCTTGGAGAAATACTTCCCTATGTCTAAGTATTGGGACAAGAAGATGGAGATCTCTAACTTCAAGCAAGGAGAAGGTGAATCATTGTATGATGCTTGGGAGCGATTCAATTTGCTTCTCAAGAGATGCCCTAATCATGAGTTCACCGAGAAGCAATACCTCCAAATCTTCACTGAGGGGGTAACACCAAACACTCGAATGTTCTTAGATGCTTCCGCGGGAGGTAGTCTCAAGAGCAAAACTGATCATGAAGTCCAAGCTTTGATAGAAAACATGGCTGGAAATGAGTATCGTGCTGAAGCTAAGAAGAAAGAAAGAGGAGTGTTTGGAGTAAGTGAGCAAACTGCTATCCTTGCTAACCAAGCAGCGATGAACAAACAAATTGAAGCTCTAACTAAGGAGTTTCAAGGCTTCACTTTGGCCCATAAACAACAACAAGTAGCTGCAATCAAGTGTGACTTATGTGGTGAAGAACATCCCAACGGTGAATGTGTTCCAGAAGGGTCAAATGAAGAAGCTAACTTCATGGGAGGTTATCAAAGGCAGAATCAATACTACAATTCAGGCATTAATAAGCATCCAAATCTAAGCTACTCAAACAACAATGCTTTGAACTCTCAGATGCTCACTCCTCCTCAACAACAACAAAGGAAGCCATCAGCTCTTGAGGAAACTATGATGAATTTTATGAAGATGACTCAAGGCAACTTTGAGGAGATGAAGAAGAGTCAAGAAGCTGAAAGAAAGAACAATGAAGCTTCTAGGAAGATGCTTGAAACTCAACTGGGGCAATTAGCTAAGCAATTGGCTGAACAAAGTAAAGGCGGATTCTCAGGTAACACTAAAGATAACCCTAAGAATGAGTCTTGTAATGCTATTGAATTGAGGAGCAAAAAGGTTTTGACACCTTTAGTTCCAAAAGCTCCAAAGAAGGTTGATGATGTAGTTGAGGTAGAAGAGGATGATGTAGTTGAAAAAAGTGATGAGGGTGGAGTTGAAAAAGAAAATGATCATGGAGTAGTTGAAAACGAAAGGAAGAAAAAAATAGAGGGAGAAAAAAGTGAGAAGTTAATTGATGAAGATTCAATCTTGAGGAAGTCAAAGAGTCAAATTTTGAAAGATGGAGACAAACCACAGGTTATTCCATCATATGTGAAGCTTCCATACCCTCACCTTTCAAAGAAGAAAGAAAAGGATGAAGGCCAATTCAAGAAGTTCATGCAACTTTTCTCACAACTTCAGGTGAATATTCCTTTCGGCGAAGCTCTTGATCAAATGCCGTTATATGCTAAGTTCATGAAAGACTTGTTAACCAAACGAAGGAAGCCTAAGGATGATGAGAACATAGCACTTTCTGAAAATTGTAGTGCTATTCTTCAAAAGAAGCTGCCACCTATGTTGAAGGATCCTGGTGCTTTCACTATCCCTTGTTCCATTGGACCGGTAGACATTGGAAGAGCTTTATGTGACTTGGGAGCAAGTATAAATCTGATGCCTCTTTCAATGATGAAGAAGCTTAAGTGTGGGGAACCAAAACCAACAAGAATGACCATTACTTTAGCTGATCGGTCAATCTCTTATCCTTTCGGTGTGCTTGAAGATGTGCTAGTCAAGGTTAATGACTTGGTGTTCCCGGCAGATTTTGTGATCTTAGATATGGCTGAAGATGAGGATATGCCACTCATTCTAGGAAGACATTTCCTTGCAACTGGCCGTGCTTTGATTGACATTGAGAAAGGAGAGCTAATGTTGAGATTCCATAAGGAGCAAGTAGTGTTTAATATATTTGAGGCCATGAAGCACAAAGATGAAAATCCCAAGTGTTACCGGATTGACATTGTTGAAGAAATAGTTAAAGATGACTCTTGTGAACATCAACCAATACACCCTCTTGAACGTGCAATTGTGAATTCTATAGAAAAAGGTGAAGATGATGAAGATCTTGAAGTAAGTGATTGTGTGAAGCAACTAGCAGCAAGCAAGCAAGAGTTGGGTCCGGTAAAAACAGAAGAATTAATGGGTAAGCACTCTATAGATGCTCCTATTTTGAGTGGAGAAGGAGAGAAAAATCCAGAATTAAAAGAACTCCCTTCTCACTTGAAATATGTTTTTCTCACTAAGGATGCCTCTAAACCAGTAATCATCAGCAATACCTTGACACCTTTGGAAGAAGAAAAATTGATGAGGGTGTTAAGAGACAATCAAGGAGCTTTGGGGTGGAACATTTCTGATTTAAAGGGTATTAGTCCAGCTTATTGCATGCATAAAATACACATGGAGGCTGAATACAAACCGGTGGTTCAACCTCAAAGGAGACTTAACCCAACAATGAAGGAAGTGGTAAAGAAAGAGGTGCTGAAGTTACTAGATGCAGGTATGATCTACCCTATCTCAGATAGCTCATGGGTAAGTCCAGTTCATGTGGTACCCAAGAAAGGAGGAATGACGGTGGTAGCAAATGAAAAAAATGAATTGATACCTACCCGCACCGTCACTGGTTGGAGAATGTGTATAGACTACCGGAGGTTGAATACCGCAACAAGAAAGGACCACTTTCCATTACCATTCATGGATCAAATGATTGAGAGACTGGCTGGCCAAGCCTTTTATTGCTTCTTGGATGGGTATTCAGGGTATAATCAAATTGCAGTGGCTCTGGAAGATCAAGAAAAGACTGCCTTCACTTGTCCATTCGGTGTGTTTGCTTATCGAAGGATGCCCTTTGGGCTGTGTAATGCGCCGGCAACCTTTCAAAGGTGCATGCTTTCCATCTTCTCTGATATGATAGAGAAGAACATTGAGGTATTTATGGACGACTTTTCTGTTTTTGGTAAGTCTTTTGATCAATGCTTGTTCCATTTAAATGCTGTACTTAAAAGATGCACCGAAACTAACCTTGTTTTGAATTGGGAAAAATGTCATTTTATGGTAACCGAAGGTATAGTTTTGGGGCATAAGATAAGTGCTAAAGGCATTGAAGTGGACCAAGCTAAGATAGAGGTTATAGAGAAACTTCCTCCACCAATCAATGTTAAAGGAGTGAGGAGTTTCTTGGGGCATGCCGGTTTCTATCGGCGGTTCATAAAAGACTTTTCTAAAATTTCCAAACCCCTCTGTAACCTCTTGGTCAAAGAAAACGAGTTTAATTTTGATTCTGAATGTCTAAATGCTTTTTCTTTGATTAAAAACAAGTTGGTAACTGCACCAATAATCATTGCACCTGATTGGGATTTACCTTTTGAACTTATGTGTGATGCAAGTGATTATGCTGTTGGTGCAGTCCTAGGCCAACGCAAGAACAAATTTTTTCATGCAATTTACTATGCAAGCAAGGTTTTAAATGAAAATCAAGTTAACTATTCCACAACTGAAAAGGAATTGCTTGCGGTAATCTTTGCATTGGAAAAATTTCGTTCTTATCTAATAGGCTCCAAAGTCATTGTTTTTACAGATCATGCAGCTCTCAAATATCTCTTAACAAAAGGGGGTTCAAAGCCTCGACTGTTGAGGTGGATCCTATTATTGCAAGAATTTGATCTTGAAATTCGTGACAAGAAGGGAGTCGAGAACGTGGTAGCTGACCACCTCTCAAGGCTAGAGAATGACGAGGTAACAAAGAAGGAGAAGGCCATCAAGGCCGAGTTCCCCGATGAACAGCTGGTTGCTATTGGAGAAAGACCTTGGTTTGCTGACATGGCAAACTTTAAGGCCGGCAACATAGTTCCTGATGATCTGACCTACCCTCAGAGGAAAAAGTTCTTCAAAGATGCAAACCACTACTTGTGGGATGACCCTTATCTGTTTAAGGTAGGTACTGACGGTTTGATTAGACGTTGTGTTGCAGGTGAGGAAGCACATAGTATCATGTGGCACTGCCATAGCTCAGCTTATGGAGGCCACCACAGTGGAGAAAGAACAGCTGCAAAAATTTTGCAAAGTGGATTCTGGTGGCCCACCCTTTTCAAAGATTGCCACGACTTAGTCACAAGATGTGACAAATGCCAAAGGACAGGTAACATATCAAAGAGGAATGAAATGCCCCTAAAAGGAATCATTGAAGTTGAACCATTTGATTGTTGGGGTATTGATTTTATGGGAGCATTCCCTTCCTCTTACTCTTATCTCCATATTCTAGTCTGTGTTGATTATGTCACAAAGTGGGTTGAAGCGATACCATGTGTTGCTAATGATGCCAAAACGGTTGTCAACTTCCTTCAAAAGAATATTTTCACTAGGTTTGGAACCCCTAGAGTATTGATCAGTGATGGGGGGAAGCATTTTTGCAATAATTTTCTTGAAAATGTGCTCAAAAAGTATAACATTAAGCACAAAGTTGCAACTCCCTATCACCCACAAACTAGTGGTCAAGCAGAGGTTTCAAACCGACAGCTGAAACAGATTCTGGAGAAGACAGTTGCGTCAAATAGGAAAGATTGGTCTAGGAAATTAGATGACGCACTGTGGGCATATAGGACAGCCTTTAAGACCCATCTTGGGTTCTCACCCTATCAGTTAGTATATGGGAAGGCATGTCATCTTCCAGTCGAGCTGGAACATAAAGCTTATTGGGCCATTAAGGCCTTGAATTTTGATCAAGTAGCCGCTGGTAAGAAAAGAATTTTGAAACTTAATGAACTTGAGGAGATGAGGCTTAGAGCGTATGAAAATGCACTCATCTATAAAGCCAGGACAAAAAGGTATCATGACAAAAACTTAGTGCCTAGGGATATTAACTGTGGACAACTAGTTTTGTTGTATAATTCCAGGTTGAAGCTGTTTCCTGGGAAGCTCAAGTCAAAATGGTCTGGACCATTCTTGGTCAAAGTGTGTCACCATATGGAGCTGTTGAACTAGTGACACCTGAAGGAGATCGAAGTTTCAAAGTTAATGGACAAAGAGTTAAACCATACCTAGGTGGCGACCTACCTAAAGGAAGGGTGGCACTCATTCTGAAGGACCTCTGAGGATCCTTAGCAGTCAAGCTAGTGACAATAAAGAAGCGCTGGGTGGGAGGCAACCCACTAGATTTACTTTGTTTTTCAATACATTCAGTTTTTATTTTCTTTTTAATGTCAAAGTCCATTGAACTTATTTCCCTATTGTAATTGCTCCTGCACTTGTTTATTATTAATGAATTTGTTTTGTTTCATGTGACCTATTCCAGTTTAGTAACAGTTGTTTGATGAAACGGTATTCCAAAAGTTCTAAAGGAGGGGTGACTTGATTCAAAGGCGAAGTGTACGGCGTTGCTAGGTAGTCACATACTCCCACAAATCTCAGCCATAAGGTTCATTGCCAAATCTTGTTTTTCAATTTACTTATATTTAGATTAGTTTTCCATGCAACTACATTTCTAGAACTTGCATTGTTTCTCTATTATTGATTGGTCTTTGTCAATTACACACTGAGGCAAAAGTGCTTGGTCCTGTGAGCCTTTTTGAAGCCTACCCTGTTTTAATTTGTTGAATTTATCCTTTCTTAACCAATTGTGAGCCAGTAGGATTAGAACTTTTTGTTCGGTGACAAACTACATTACAAGCCTAGAGACTTTTAGGACTTGTCCCTTAATGTATTTTCTGAGTTAAGGCATTGTAGAATGTTGCTAAAGATTAAGTTTGGGGTTGCTATTGGAATTTGCAACCAACTAAGTTTGGGGTGGGGGTACTAGAGAATAAGAGAACAAAAATGAAAGAAATATGAAATTGTCATGCAAAATACATACAAAAATGGTGTATCATAAAAAAAAAAAAAATTGAATGATGAAAAAGGGACAAAACATTGAAAATCCGAGTAACTTCAAACTCGAGTGTCCCTAAATGTTAAAAATATTCTCTAGTACCTTTACATTGATTGTTGTTCCACAAGGTGAATGAATGAAGGAATGAATTTTGTGCTTTAACTTCCGTAGGAATGCCTAACTCAAATTTTGTATAGCCTACTTATCCAAATATATCCCACCTTTCACCTAAGCCCCGTTATAACCCTAAAGACCTCAAAAGTGTGTAATGATATTGACTTTGATTGATATTTAGAAACTTTTCAAGCGTATGGTAATATGTAGACCTGCATGTCGACTGGTAGAACCCTATTTCATATTGATGCGTGGAGTTGTGAATTGGTGGATGCGAACAAGTCAAACTAGCTCATCTTTAGCTAGAAGGAGAATGAACTTTTGGGTACTATCATTTTGTCAGGTAACTGTTATTTTACTGTCATTTGTCACTGTTGCAAGCAAATTCCTTGAGGACAAGGAATGGTTTAAGTTTGGGGTTGTGATGACATGCTGTCATTACGTAATTTTTAGGACTTATTTTGACATTTTGATAGAGTTCTAAGCAACATTAAGTGTCCAAGAGCAGTTAAAAGCATCAAATATGGAAGAACTGGAAGAAGCCAATCGTACTGCGATTTGCTAATCGCAATACGATTTCTTGAAGTCAGAGAGCATGTTTTTTGAGGAGTTGGATCGCAATACGATCCATGCCATCGTGATACGATTTCAAGAAGGGCTTTAAAGGAAATTAGGGTTCAAAGAGACCATCGTGGTACGATTTCTAAATCGTGGTGCGATTTTGGGCGATCCAGAAGTTGCCTATTTAAGCTGAAGTCACTCTCAAACATAGGAGTACGATTTTGGAGAGCTAAAGTGCGATTTTAACACCCAGAAGGCTGCAGCGGAGAGGATTTCATCATCTCTAACCCAGTTTATGTATGTTTTAATTCTTTCATTGATTATGCTATTTGTAAACTCAATTATGAGTAGCTAAATCTCTTAGAGATTAGGTCGGAGATGAACCTATGTAACCCTAATTGATATTATGTTGCTGTGAAACTCTATTGTTTATTAATGAATTTCTAGTCTTTATTCAATTCAATTGTTCTTAATGCTTTTTATATCCTGATCAAATATAAACATGATTTCGTGAGATCGAATGACTACTGACCATAGCTTTCGACTTAGACCTAATTAAATTGTTCTGATAAACATGGTTAGTCTAGGAATAGATAATCGTTTGTTAGTGATATTAGGTTAACGTTCATAAAACCTTCAAGGATTATTAGACCACCTAAGGAATTAGGGGCTGTAGTTTAAGAAGAGGGTCCTAACTCAAGGGATTGATTAGGGCTAATTTGTTAACTATCGTGAAACTAGAAAATCATTAGTAATAATAGGTGCAGTAACCAATTAGGGGAAACATAGAGGATTCGAAGACCTGATCTCACTTCTCTCCATATTTTCTTAATCAAATCTTATTCTTTTATTTGATTTCATAAAATCAAACCCAATCTACTGCCTAGTGGCAAACAAAAATAAACTTTTATACATCCTATTTTTATAACGCGATTGAATTATTGAAGTTAAAAACAGTCCTCGTGGGATCGATATTTTTACTACTTCGATAGTATTTGGTGCACTTGCCAGAGATCTATCAAACACCAACAATGAACTAAATCACTTTTCACATATTAACTTCTCACCATGCCTTTCATGGATTAAGTTTAATCACCATGCTTCATAGTTTCCTCACCGATTACCTTGACCATGCCCTTCATCTGTTAACTTTGTTCATCGATTTGGCTCCTTCCAGATTAACAGAAACTCTAAAACACTGATTCGTTCACATACCTCTGATCCACTGTTTGATTCAACCTTCTCCTCTAATCGAGAACAACGTCTTCTTCTTGCTACCTCTGATTCTTTCAATCCACTGTCTGATTTAACCTTCTTGCTTAACTTCTTGTTCTTTGGTGAGTGTGTGACTGATTATAGTGGAATTTGTTCCTCTCATCACTCATCCCTTCATACTTTATCTATCACCACACCTTTTTACAAACTCAACTCAAAATTTGACATTGATGTTTGTTTTTGCAGGGTTATTGTAAAAGAATGGATGGGTCAATTACCAATCTCTTAATTTTTCAGCTTATACAAAAAAGGTATGTGACCTTTGACAAATTATGATTTTTTTTTTATATATAATTTATTAATCCCTACTTGTTATAGTGTATTGAGAATTCATATTGTGTTGTCTCTTTATTGGGTTTTAAGATTGATTATGAAGTTACAAACTTTAATTAAAAGATGGTTTTTTTTTTTTTAAATATAATGTTTTTTGAATGGGAAAAGAAACTCTCACATCTGAAGTATGAAGTTTTTCGACTATGAAGTTATGTTTGGTATGGTTGTTTACTGAGTTTTCTTGTCAAATAGAGTTTGCTTTTGATTTACCCAATGATTCAAAACATAATTACATTAAAACAAGGTTTAAGGCAACATAGTAGAATCCACACATTTGCATTCAGTTGTGTATCTTCATTGCAAATAGTCACAAACTAAGACTTAACTGATGACCAAAAATTGTGAACTTACCAAATTTGTCTTTGCTTAGACTTCAGTCATATTTGAATTAACCAATATTAGATCAAACTTCATTCAGATTTGCAACTCCAAATATGTTCTCAAACAAACATTTGAAATTTGATTTCATAATGGAAATGAATTATGCAACACAAGCTGAATTACATACTAAAATGATTAAAAGTTTTCATCCAATGTAACATGTGCTCTAAAATTTCCCTTTGCACTTATTTTCGCGACCATATTATCAGCCTTCCATTTCATTTTCTCCTTGATTATTTTTGCTCCTAGTTGCCACCGTAAAAATTTTGAGCAGCAACACTCATTTCTTGAAAGTCTGGAAAGTGGATAGCATTCAACCAGTTGAAGGAGCCAAATAATAACACCTAAATTTTACATTAAAATATGAGCTCTTTGAAAGGATGTTATAAAGGTTACAAGGAAAGACTAAACTCAAGTAAGATTGAATATCCAAAGAATGATCAAGCTGAATACACCCAATGGTGATTCTCGCATAAAATAAAAAGAAAATAAAAAAAAAATCAACTATTTTGCAGCAACTAATTTAACTGATGTAATTTGCAGCAATTCACTCACGCAGTTAATGCATATGTTATAATCAACTATTTAAGCAGAATTACAACACTCATGAAACTATAATAAACAACGGACACTGTGTTTATAATTCAAGGACACAAGCACTGTATTTCACAAAGGACATAATCAGATCATTCTAAAGCATCATGTTAGAGATCTCATTAAAGCTTATATACACCAATTTATGGTCACATCAAAATATAAAGAAAAAAACAATGAAATGCATTGACGCAGCCAAAAGCAAAAACCACAAAGATACGTTGGAGCATATGTTTATAACAATGAACTTTAACATAAATTATACACTTGTAAATAACAATCAAACATGAATAGAAGAGTTTAATACCTGGTGCTTGGGGAGCCTTCTTCAAATGGCCCTAATCTTCTTTGAGTGAAGATCAAGTGGCAAATACTTCTTGTTCGTGTAAACTTAGCAACACAGCAAAGCGAGTTCAGCCTTGAGGTCTTTGAGCTGAGCCAACATATCAGCTTTGGTTTTCTGCCTTCAGAGGAATAATCGCTTTTCCGCTACGATGGTCAGTTGAAGCAGAAATGTCATCATATCCCTCGCCTCAAGAAGATTGCCTTCCACATTTTGGGAATGTTGCTGATGCCACTCTTTCAAACTATTATTTTGTTATAATCGATTTTCATAATGATGATGATATAAATTTATGGCTTAATTGCACTTTTGGCCCCCTATCTTTCCAAAACTTGCGGTTACAGCCCCCTAACTAATTTAAATACAAAACAACCCTCTAAGTATTGAATCTTTGGCAGTTTTGGCCCCCCAAGGCCAAAAAAAATAAAAAAAAATGACACGTGGCACCTCATTTAGGGTGCCACGTCAGCGTTGGGGGCCAAAACTACCAAAGATTCAATACTTAGGGGGCTGTTTTGTATTTAAATTAGTTAGGGGGCTGTAACCGCAAGTTTTAGAAAGATAGGGGGCCAAAAGTGCAATTAAGCCTAAATTTATCATAACTATAGAAGAGCTTTTGAAATTTATTGATTAAAGAACAGTTTGAAATGAAATATGCTCAATGAGAAAAGTTTGTTTGAATTTGCAAATTTATTATTTAAATGAAGTTTGGACATAAAAAAACATATATAACAAATATACTAAATTAACTTGATACAGACAAATCTAATTCATTGTCTACTAGAATTATTTTTATGTTCACTTGATGTGAACAAAGATCACGTCATAGTTGCTAGGCATAATTTTGCTCTTAATTGTCGAGGATTTTCCTTGAGACCAATGGAAGCTATGGCACCCCAGGTTTTATATATATATATATATATATATATATATATATATATATATATATATATATATATATATATATATATATATATATATATATATATATATACACACACAATATTAAGCGTAATATTGCTATTAAAACAAGGGTTAAGGAAACTAAAAAAAAAATTCAAAGTAAAAATAACACTTTTTAAGCTTTTGATGAGTTGACAACACAAATTTCAATGCAAGACTTTTTACATTTGATTCCTTAACCAGTGCCCCGGGGACACTAGTTAAGATTTCCCTTAAAACAAAGGTCGCGTGTTTGATACTTCCACCATCATCGTTTTATACTTCTATTGTATTTTTAATATTTTATTAAAAAAAGTTCTTATGGGGATTTGAACCCCGCACCCTCATCCTGAAGGTGAGAAAAACACAAGAAGGGGTGATTGAATTGTGTTAACTTTTTCTTCTATTTAAACTAAGTCCAAAGTCTGGAGTCTAATAGAGTTCAGATTCTAGAACAATGTTCAGAGTCTAATGCAGCGTATAATGTAAAGATAGAGAGAGAAGAGAAAGACACAAAGCAATTATACAGGTTCTTTCCTCAATCCGAAAGTAGTCTTGTTCCCCTTGCACTTTCAAGGAGAGTTCACTAAAATCAGAATCTGATTACAAATGCTCAAGCACACAAGCAAGAGACATCCAAATACTCAAGCACACAAGCAAGAGATTTCATATGCTCAAGCACAAAAGCAAGAGACTTCTAAACAAACACAATTATACGAAATATGTTTGGGTTTGAACACTTGATATACTATCAGTGGTGTTCACAATACAAATCAAATTATACTTTTAAGACTATAGAATTTATAAGATATGAAAGTTTATAAGAAATTATAAGTTTGTGATGCACAACAATTTCAGCAGAGTTTTGACACTATCAAAACGTTGTTGAGTCTCTTTCAAATCTTCAAGACTTGACTCCTTTATATAGAGGTGTGAGAGATAGGTTGAAGATTTCCAGCACATCAAAAGAGTCGTTGTTAAAGCTTGATCATCACCAATGATCTGTTGCTTGATTTGGTTAATGAGCTAGGAGAGAATAATTTGAAATTCATTCCTTGTTTGGAGAAATAACCAGCGTAGATACAGTTGTAGCTTGTACTATTGCAGACAAGATATTGGAATAGTGGAGTCGTGGTTGTACAATTGTACTATGTCCTTTCCATGCGCTCTTCAATGGATAAACATTCAATGCCTCTAATTCCTCTGAAATAGTCGTTGCTACAAGCTTCTATTCTTTCGGCAATCATGTGTCTTCATAATAACTAACTTTAACTAACTCCAGCTTCTTGACTTCAGACTCTGATGAACTTCAGACTCTGATGGTCTTCAAATGCTTGATAATGTTAGACCCTGGCAGTCAGCTTCTGATAAATCTTCAGACTCGGATGGTCTTCAGACTCAGACTTGCAACATAAGCTTTCTTTGCAAATTTCATTGCTCTCTTTGTTCTTTCAGAACCAATACTTTGTTTTAAGACATAAATTTTTCTCTATGGTCCTGCACATTTGAACAAATATTAGCATATCCAATTGACTTTTTGATACCGTGTTATCATCAAAACTTAAAGGTGATAATGTTAAACACATTTTATTCCAACACATGCTACCTTAAATTTTAAGCAAAATAAGCCACTAGACCAATTAGTGATAGAGAGGATCCATACGTTTAATGTATAATTCACAAGAGTTTGATACCCAAAAAAATAACTCATGATCCACCATAAGTCATACCTCAGGAAAATTATAACAACTTGAATTGAAGACACTAATGCATTTTTCTAATTAGACATTTTTTAAAGGGTTTTCTAATTATACATTTTTTCAAGGGTTTTTCTAATTATACATGTCATGATATTTTATTTTGTCAATATCATTAATTCCGAGACATTCTTTCATAATCACAAATACAAATAAATAGTATTTAATCACACACACATAAAAAAGTTATTCCATAAAATATTAAATCATTTTGTTATCAATTTCTTTTTCAATATTAAAAAATCTTTTAATGTGTATGTCCAAAGATTATTCATTTGTGTATGTGATTACAAAAGAATTCCTCCACTAATTACACAATTTGTACCAAAGAGATAGTACGACCGAATCATTCAATCATGTGAAAATTTTAACACGCATTAAGGAAGTTGAGAATGACTTTTCATATTGTACATATTAAAAGACAAAGCTTTCCTAGTCGAGTCCCCACTTTGACTTTAAAGGACAAAAAACAATTAATTACACGCAACCAAAAAAATAAAGACCATGCAATTACATTTCCCTAAAGACAAATTCTTACGCAATACTACTACTAATCTTATAAATAATACTACTCCATTGTATCAATTTGTGGAGTAGAATCTAAGTAATATGGAAACACCATTGCTGACCAAAAGATTTGCTTCAGAAAATGATTACTTGGAAGTGAAAAGTTTGAAGGATGTTAAACATGTTTTATGGAGTGAGGCAATGAAGATATGGAAGATAGCACTTCCAGTGGCTTTGTGTTACTTGTTTCAGTACCTCACAAACACTTCAACTTCCATCTATGCTGGTCATCTTGGAGATATTGAACTCTCTTCTTTCTCTCTTTATCAAAGTGTCCTCAACTGCATCTATTCTTTGCTGGTTAGTTTTTACTTTCCTCATAACTCTTATTCATTCAAAAATTTGTACTAGGAATTAAAACCAACTTGTAGATATTTTTCTACATTTTAATATAGAAATTCTAAGTAGTTTGAGATTTGTCTAATTGCAAATTATTATGTATGGGAGGGGTTTTGGGAGTTTTTAGATGGATAACTTTATATTATATATCTAATTTTTTTAAAAGAATAACATGATAAGTGATCATATAATACTTTAATTACACTTAATTGATTTTAAAAATACTCCAAAAATTAGGTAATAGAAAATATTGTACTCCTTCCGTTTCAAAATACATGTCGCAGTCAATCACTTCATATACATGTCAATGTACAACTTTGATTGTTAATATCTTCAAATATCTAAAATATTATAAAAATTTAATATTTTGTAAATATTTATCGAAACAACTCGAACAACATCTAACATGCTAACATTCGTATTTATATGTTAGTTAAAAAATATGGTCAAAGTAAGTCATGTCAATAATGCACATTGCAAAAATACGACATGTATTTTATAATGTCAGTAATTAAAAGAGAAAAGCAAATCTTTCTCTGTCTTCCAAAACCATCCATCCGAATATACTCATATCAATGGATGGGATGAGAGGAGAGTAGAGAGATTTTAATTATGTTATTCTTGGTTATAAAAGGAACTATAGGAGACAAATCTAGTGGAAGGAAATATACTTTAACTCTCCGTCTAAATACACTCATATCACATTTTGAAACTATATACATAATATTTACTTTAACATTTAACATAAGGATATCCTAGTACTAAAATTGACTCATGAGAAATTTAAAAATCGACTCATGAGAACTAGACTAGTCTAAGTATTTAAAAATAGGGGTTTTCCTATCATTCATAAATTTACACATGTTAAGAAATTCAAAATAATAAGTCTGTTTTAAAATTTGTGTCTTTTATATTAAAGGCTTAATAACAGTTTTAACCTCCTAACTTTCTCGAAGTTGTGATTTTGACCCCCTAAGAAAAAAAACTACAAAACAGCCCCCTAAGTTTTGAATCGGTGGCAGTTTTGACTCGGTCTACGCTGACGTGGCACCCTAAGTGAGATGCCAGGTGTTATTTTTATTTTATTTTAAATTCATGCAGGTTAGGGGGGCCAAAACTCTTACAGTTGCAAAACTTAGGGGTCGATTTTGTAGTTTTTTTCTTAAGGGGCCAAAATCACAACTTCGTGAAAGTTAGGGGGCGAAAACTGCTATTAAGCCTATATTAAATGTATAACTTTTTAATAATTGAGTGTTGTTTCTACTTTTAATTCCTTTAACATGGATAATATTTCACATGTTTGATAAACCCTTAAAAATTTACATCCTATTTTCTCTTTTTATATTGAAACCGAGTTGAAATTGATTCATGATAAATTTTGCTCCCCTTCTATTTTCTTCATTGTGAATCTGCGATCCCTCCTATCAAACACTATATAGAGAAAATTGATGTTAGCAAGAAAGAGTAAAAAATCAATTGAGTGCTTCAGTGAGATGGTTCGTATGAAGCATAGGGTAGGAAGGATAAAAATCTTAGTGATCGACAAGAAAGAGAGCAAACAAGTATTCATGACGTGAAACCCACTATTAAACATAATGATTGATTCAAACATGAGTACAAATACAAAGGACCTTATTTATAGAAAGAATTAAGCTAGGTAACTCTTCAACCTCTTAAACAATGTACTAATTAAACTAACTAACTCTAGTTGAATATGTATGTTGTAACACTTTCAACTTAACTAGTGGTTTTTTGTTCAAATTTAAGTCTACGAGCTCATCAAGGTTTAAACTCACGAGGGAGATCTTTATTGTCCATCGTGGTTATACCCATATCTAGGAATTAGTTTATGCAATTGCGTGCAGATGATATTTGATTTAATAAAAATAAATAAAATAAATAAAGGTTTGAAATTTTCATTTTCCCACGTGATGACAAATAGTATGTAATTATTCTCATTATTAGGGGTGGAAAAATGGATCGACCCATCAACCCAGCCCATTTTGCTTGCTACTTTTGGGGGTTGAGTTGGAGCATCGAGCTCATCCTATCTAGTTGGTATGCCGCACCAAACTCATTGAGAAAATGGAGCAGATGTGGGCCGGAGCGGGCCGGTCTGTGAATTACATAACATATATGTCAATTTTTAATTTTTATTTTGTTAATTGGGTCAGACAAAATTGAAAGAAGTGGACCGGCCCATCATAACTTGGCCCAATAAAAAAATAACTATTACTTAAATACATTTACTCTTTTTTTTTTACAAGTCAAAATGCAATTATATATATATATATATATATATATATATATATATATATATATATATATAAACCAAAAGTCACTCCCCCACTCGTCATTAATATCGAAATCAAAACCAGGATTTCTGGCTTTCATCCAACAGAAGGAGAGTAACTTAATTTTATTTAAAAGTTTAGGCATTACCTCATCCTTTTGCTGAAATAAGCGAAAATTACTTTTGCTCCACATGACCCACACATTAGCTAACCAAATAACATGCATTGTAGCCCTCATTCTTTGAGAAAAACCGCACAATGAATTAAGCATTAAAGCACGATAAAAACGATGAAAGGGAATCACATCGAAAATACCCATTCACTGCAAAATGAAAACCCATATACCGCTTCCTGAATTACAAGCACCCTGATTCGGTTGAATAACCCCACAGCGGACCAAATTATTTGATGTTGCAATACGATTCAGAAATAGCCTCCACGCAAAAATAGAGAATTTTAACGGGACTATTTTCTTCCATGTGATGTCTTGATATTCGCCAAGATTGGAAAGTTTGACTTTTGTCAACAGATGGTACACTTCGCAAATAGTACACACTTTTTCATATGACAATTGCCACTACCTACAACCAGCCAAACCAACTTGAAAAACAACACTATCTAGAAGCACACAACAATACCCCCAAAAGCAAAACGACCATGACGCCACTTTCAACCCATGCCCTCAAAACCCCAACCTAAATGCTACATATGAGCAACCGTAAACTATTTCCTACGTAACTCAAGATGGAGGGTTCAATCAACCATGATGGTGATATGTTCAAGATAACTGCTAAACACTACTCATATTGGAAGCCAATGATGGAAGACCACTTGTATTACAAAGACTTTCATGAGCCAATCACCCAAAAGGATAAACCCGAGAAGAAGACCGATACATAGTGGGAGCTTCAAAATCGGAAGGCAGTAGCCATGATCAGAAAATATATCGACATAAGTCTGTTCGAGCATGTGTCAACTTATACCAATGTGTATGTGTTATAGACAAAACTTGAATCCTTGATTCAAAAGAAGATGCCAAGAAACAAAGCCCACCTTGTCAGAAGATTGGTGAAATTGGAGTACTCAGATGGCCAAAACATAATCGAGCATTTGAATACCTTCAAAGGTATTGTGAATCAACTAACGAAGGCTGACATGAAGATAGATGATGAGTTACAAACTCTTCTACTCTTCTGCTTCAGATGGGAAACATGTCATGGATTCTGTTACGGATTCTTTGCTAAGTGAAGAATCAAGACGGAGGGAAAAATGCTTCAACCACCATGAAAGAGGAAGGAGTAAGAATCATGAAAGAGGAGGTCGTGGGAGATCACATGCTAGATCCAAGTCCCGCACAAGACTAAGTTGTTATTATTGTGACAAACCGGGCCATAGAATACCTGAGTGCAAATTCTTAGAGAGAGATCAACAGGCTGGAACAGTTCATCCAGATTTGATAAACCCAAATAAGAATAAAGAAGATGAAACCACGACAACAGTCGTAGCAACTAACGACAATTTCTTTCTTGTTGAAGAGGAGAACTATCTAAATATAGCGTCTAATGACTGCATTTGGATAATTGACTTAGGAGCATCATTTCATGTAACCCCTCATGAAGAATTCTTCTCATCATATCAAAAAGAAGATTTTGGTATGGCGAAGATGGGCAATCAAGTCACAAGCAAGATTGTTGGAATTGGCGAGGTGACTATGGTTACAGAGAATGGCTATAAGCTCGTGTTGAAGGAAGTTAGACATGTTCCAGACATGTGTCTAAACCTTATCTCGATCGGAAAGTTAGATGATGTTGGGATGATAAACCAATTTGGAGCTAGTAGATGGAAGCTCAGTAAGGGAAGCATGATCATTGCTCATGGTAAAAAGAAAGGCTCTCTGTTTATGATGCAGGGAACGATAAACAAAGGAGATATCAATTGTGGCACAAATGACTTGGCTACATGAGCGAGAAAGGTTTGGATATTCCTGCTAAGAATCATCTTTCCAACCATCAAGGGTCAACCACTTGAATCATATGAAGATTGTCTAGCAGGCAAACAACACAGAGTATCATTTCAAAGATCAGATGATGCAAGAAGAAGAAAGCATATCCTAGATCTTGTTCATTCAGATGTTTTCTTTACATCTGAAAGGTCCCTTGGTGGTTCACAATACTTTGTTACCTTCATTGACGATCACTATAGAAAAGTGTGTGTGTATCCATTGAAGAGGAAAGATCAAGTTCTTCAAGTTTTCAAAGAGATCCATGCCTATGTAGAACGAACATCCGAAAGAAAACTGAAATGTTTAAGGACAGATAATGGTGTAAAGTATATAGGCCTATTTGCAGCCTACTGTAAATCTCATGGAATAAGACATGAGAAGGTACCTCCCAAGACTCCTCAAATGAATGGAATAGTTGAAAGGATGAACATAATGATTCTAGAGAAAGTCAGAAGCATGCTTTCTCAAGCAAAACTTCCTAAATCATTTTGGTGTGAAGCAGTGAAAATTGTAGTTGATTTAATTAACTTGTCTCCCTCAATACCTTTAAATGGAGATATTCCAGATGAAGTATGGTATGGAAAGAAAGCCTTTTATGGTCATTTAATAGTCTTTGGATGCAAAGCATTTGTCCATGTTCCAAAAGATGAAAGAGCAAAGCTAAATGCTAAGACGAAAGAGTGCATATACCTTGGTTCACCAAGAGATGAACTGAGCTTTAGATTATGGGATCCTGCTACTAAGAAACTTGTTCGAAGCAGAGACGTGGTATTCTATGGAGATCAGACAATCCACGACATTCAATCAAAGAATCCAAATACCATTGTGGTACAAAACTCATGGGGAGATATTCCTCAGATGAATTATGATCGTGATCAACCAACACAACCTGATCAGATGGAGCAGCCTGATCAGATAGAACAAGATCAAGCAATGCATGAAGAGCAGATGGAAAATGATGATAATGATGAGATGGATCAAGAACCTCAATTGAGAAGATCAACAAGATCCAAACAACCATCAAGAAGGTACTTCTCAGGTGAATATGTCACTCTCACCGATGAAGGACAACCTCAAAGCTTCATGGAAGCCATTGAGACGGATGACAAGGACAACTGGATGCAAGCCATGCAAGAAGAATTACAATGGCTGAAGGAAAACCAGACATATGACTTGGTGAAATTACCAAAGGGTAAAAGGGCTTTGAAAAACAAGTGGGTGTTCAAACTCAAGTCTGAAGAGAACAACCCAAATCCTAGATACAAAGCACGAATAGTCGTGAAGGGGTGCCATCAAAAGAAAGGCATTGATTTTGAAGAAATATTCTCACCGGTGGTGAAGATGACATCCATTAGAGCAATCCTTGGTCTAGCTGCAAAACTAGACTTATAGATAGAATATCTTGATGTTAAAACAACATTCTTGCATGGAGACCTAGAGTAAGAAATATACATGGAGCAACCTGAAGGTTTCATTGAACTAGGGAAAGAACACCTCGTGTGTCGCTTGAAGAAAAGTCTATATGGCTTAAAGCATGCTCCAAGACAATGGTACAAGAAGTTTGATCTCTTGATGACCCAACACAATTTCACAAAGACGTCAACACACCATTGTGTGTTTGTGAAGAACTATTAAAATGGAGAATCCATCTTACTTTTATTGTATGTTGAAGATATGCTTATTGTTGGAAAAGATAAGGCAAAGATGGCTGCTTTCAAGAAAGCATTGAGAAAATCTTTTGCTATGAAGGATCTGGGTGCAGTGAAGAAGGTTCTTGGAATGAAGATCGTTAGAGATTGTTCTAAAAGAATGTTGTGGATGTCACAAGAAGACTATATCAAGAAAGTTCTTTAAAGGTTCAACATGCATAATGCAAAACCTGTGCATGTTCCGTTACCTGGTCATTTGAAATTTAGTAAGACACAATTTCCATATGTTTACACTGATTTTTGGTAAACAACCACTGCTTTAAAAATAGTTACTTGTAAGATCAACCAGTAAATCTTAAGGACATATTGTGCTTCATTATTTCCTAGAAAGTTATTGTTGTTCTTGAAGAACTAGATAAACAAAAGTAAATAAAGCAATCGAATTCAACTCGAATTCAACCCGGTTGAATTCAATTGAAGTAAAGTTTGGATGAAAACAAATGAATTGCTCAAAAGAAAAAAGTAAATTGTAAACACATTTAAGAAAACAAAGTTAAATTGCATTGATTGAATGTAAATTGGTACACATGTTCATACATTGCAACTTGTGACTCGTTTACCGCTTCCATATAGATAATTTGAGTGTAAGTTTTGTGTATGATTGGATTGTGACCCTTTTCCCTTGGGAAAAACTACTATTTATACAAATAGAAATAACTACCTAGATTCGAATTTAAACCTATAACTGTAGTAAACTAACAATACTTATCCATTCTATTTGAACTTCGAATGTGTCTTTGGAAGTATCAGTTGCTTGACCTTATCTGAAACAAAAACTGCCCTTCGATAACTTTCGCCTGTCGAACCGAAACACGTGCTTCGAGCATCTCCAGCAAGTCCAAGTTTGATAAGAATAAGAGACAATCTTCATTTCTTCGATTACAAGGTCAACTCATTTTGACTGCATTTATTGATAGCTCTTTAAAAATATAGGCTAACACCATATAATGACCAGGAAAAAGAAGAAATGAGCAAGGTTCCATATTATTCAGCTGTGGGTAGCCTTATGTACGCAATGGTTTACACAAGACCAAACATTGCTTAAGTGGTAGGAGTTGTGAGTAGATTCTTGTCCAATACAGGAAAGGAGCATTAAAATGCTATGAAATGGATACAGAGGTATCTAAGAGGAACTGCCAAACAAAGTTTGTGCTTTGGCAATGAAAATCAATCACTCATTGGGCATGTAGATGCAGATATGGCAGGAGATGTAGATTCCATAAAATCTACTTCAGGATATTTGATTACTTTTGTAGGGGGGGTTGTCTCTTGGCAATCACGACTACAAAAGTGTGTTGCTTTAAGTACCACAGAAGTATAGTACATCGCAATCACTGAAGGTTGTAAGGAAATCCTGTGGATGTAGAAGTTCCTGCAAGAGTTAGGTCAAAATCAAGAAAGCTATGTTCTCTATTGCGACAGTCAGAGCGTGATTCATCTCAGCAAAAACTCAACATACCACTCCAGATCAAATCACATTGATGTGAGGTATCACTGGATTCGTGATGTGTTGGAGAGTAAATTGTTGAAAGTAGAGAAAGTTCACAACAATGAGAATGGAGCAGACATGATGACAAAACCTCTACCAAAAGAGAAGATAAAGTTTTGCAAACAAGCTGCTGGATTGGAAGCAACCCCAAACTAATCAAGGCATTCCCCTATGGCTGGAGGGTGAGAAATGTGGGTCCAGCCATTGCCACATGGCCAACATACATTTGACAGGATGGAAGGTTGCGTGTGATGACAAGTATCAAGGTGCATGGTGTACATATGGTGTAATATATGTGTAACACATGGTGTAGTGTATGAGTAACACATGTCATGGTGCATGCATTGCAAGAGACACATGGTGTGGTTCATGCATTGCAAGAGACACTTGGTGTTTTGCATGAAAGGTAAATGACAAGTGTCTTCATGAATGTAAGGCAACTTTGGCTTGCTTCTCCTATAAATAGGACCATGAGCAAGCATTCACAACACACCACAAGAGAAGAACAACAAAAGGCAAGAGAGAAAGAGATCCTTGCTCAAGAGAAAAGTCATCCTCATAGAGAGTTTTCTTATGAGAGAAATAGTGAGCCAATTTGTGAGAGTGTTCCTTACAAATTGAGAGATATATTGCAGTGAGATCCACCTAAGGGTGAAGTTGTTGTATTCCAATTATCATTATAGTGGAAGTTTTAAGGGGCCTAAGGGTCCCGTGGTTTTTCCCTTTCTCACATTGAGAAGGTTTTCCACGCTAAAATTCTCTCTGTGTCATTACGACGTTTCCGCTAATGCCTATTTTGAGTTCACGGAGGAGGAAAATTATGCAGGAATTTTCCAACATGAAATTGTATCTTTTTTCACAATGAACACAAGCAAACGCCTTCGACTCCTCATGTTTCTGCATAACAACTGAGATAACTTGTTGTTTATCACAATCGGCCTTGTGCACCAAACTGCGCCAATCATTAGAGAGTTGAGACTGAAAATTACTTTTACTGGTAAGAAGAGCGTTGATAGGCCAAACCGCAAGTGCACGGTCTATCGAAGTAGTAGTAAAAGAGAGTATCATTTCGCTAGGGAGTTGTTCAACTTAATTAACTTTCATAGAATGATTAGAGGAGAAGAAAGATTATAAAGTAGGAAGTTCAGCTGATTAAAAAGAAATACAATAATAAAAAGAGAGCCTTGGGATTATTGGTTTCATCGTAATGACGAATCCTTCACAAACAAACCCTTAAACTTATAATTTCACGTTAGTCCTAATTTCTAAAGACAAGTTTCTCTTTGGCCTATCACATCTCCTTTCGGTCTCAGTGAGTGTGTTCCTCCAACAACCACACCTATTTTCATGGGTGATTGCCTTTGGAATCCTTGAAGCTCGAAACTTTATGTGTCTCAAGGTTTGCTAGACTATTATCATGTTTTGAAATCCTTGTCTAGATTCACTTGTTCGAATATCAAAACTCCACTTTCGTTTTATGAATTGATATTTGGAATAATGGATTAACAATTATCAAACCCTCCACTTTCGTTTATACAGTTTGATAATGGTTAATTCATGTTAAAACGGTGAATCTAGATTAGAAGTTAGGGTTACATAAAATTAAGGTTTAATGGCTTGGTTTGATCCAGATTATGTCATTAGACTTATCCAACAATCCCAAGACAAAGAAGCCTACTCGCTTATGCTCATCGTAGACATAGAGAAGAAGAGAGAAAGCATAAAATAAATAACAAGAAAGTAAAGAAATAAAAGATCTTTATTAGGAAAATAATTGTCACTATTGAATTCCAAGAAATAAAGATGAAAATTTGTGATGGGAGGCTACTCTATTTATAGTTTACAATCGACTTAAAATATAAGCAACTTCAAGGGCTATTTGGTAAAACTAAAACAGAGTAGCTTGGGCCCTAAGCAAAAGCAGCAAAAAGAGCTTCTGGGAGGTGGCACGGCCGTGCCACATGTTGGCACGGGCCGTGCCAAGCTTCTGACTTGGGAAAATATATTTTTGTTCCCGAATCTTTCGTTCCAAGACTCCTTCCATCCAATATTCGTTCCTGAAATATAAAAATATGCAAGGGAAATAAAATAGCTCAAAAAGGAAACAATATTAAAATAAACTAAAATCAAATCTAAATAAAACTAAACTAAATAATATATAAAAACTAGCTAAATAATGACTCATCAAACTCGCCCACACTTGAATCTTTGTTTGTCCTCAAGCAAAAGGCAATAGACATAGTAGCAACAAAAAGATTTAACATGGCAACACAATTGAAAACTCATGTCTCCCTTAAGGTTTTATTTCGAAGTACACTAATCACAATCTCAAGTATTCCTTGTGAACCTATTCAACCCAACATCAAGTCTCAAGTGAGTGTGTGTGTGTGTGCAGTCCAACCCTTTTCTTGCTTCTGTATAAGACAGATATTATGAGGAGCAGGTTCTATCCTTAATACTAAAGTAACCGAGAAAAGTCCTTTCTTCATTTCATATAAGAGAGATGGGAATTTAGTTAGAATTAAATTAAATTAACAAATTAAGCACAAGGGGCTGCAGATTGCTTAGGGGCTATCTATCCTCATAGGAAGTCTTTATGGAGAGGGTGTCCTTTCCCCCAAGCTTTGATGAATTTATTTCCTCTTTTAAGGGATTTGGAACTTAAGTTCAATTAGGGAGTCACCGCCACATTTAGGAAGTCAGAGAGAGGGTGTCCTTTCCTCCACATTATTTCCCACACAAACTTATACTACTTTTACTCTGAAGACTTTTAAGGGTCTAAGTTACCATTAAAGCTAGAGCGTGTTCCTTAAAATACCTACTCATACACTTACTCAAAGATTGCAACTGAGTGCTTTTTCTCATTGGAGAATTTTTCGCAGTAAAACATGATGTGGGTATAGCAAGAACACTAAAAACACAAGAGATCACTTTCATGTACAAGAAACAACCTTTTAAGAAGAGACAATAACAAAAAAAAAAAATTATGCCATAATTTCCAATAAAGAACAAGCTACTTAATCATGTCTTTCGCTATAAAAACAAAACAAAAGAATAAAGTTCAAGGGAGCTTGGAACACAACGACTCTAGACACTTTATTAGGCTCCCCCCCCCCCCCCACACACACTTAGGAGAAGCATTGTACTCAATGATTCAAAAGAAAAACGAAATTAAAAGAAAAGAGAAGGAGAAGAAGAAGAAGAATGAGGAGGAACAGAAGAAAGAGTAGGAGAATGAGAGGAGAGATAAGGGAATACAGGAAGAGGAAAGCTCACAATTTTTCATTGAGGTCCATAAGGAGGACCTTGGAGATGAAGATGTTGCATCATTCGTCGGAGCATTTCATTGTTCTCTTGTTTCAAGTGGTTGCCCCTTTGGACATCATTCCTTAGCCCCGACAATTGAACACCTTGCCTTTGTTGCTCGGTGCTTATCCTCTCAACCTCGGTTCGCATCCATGCCCATCTTTCATTGTTATTTAGCTCACCGGCTTCTTGGTCATGGTGCTCTCCCTCATGGTGCAAGTTAGCACCTTCTCCTTCATCAAGATTTTGTGCCTCATGTACCTGGACATTATCAACATACAACAAATTTTCTTCCACCTCGGTGTTAGTCCGAGATAGGTTAGAAAGAAAAAATTGAATAGGTACATCGAGTTTAAGGGCATATTGCAATGGTGGACGATGCTTAATGAAGTTCATAGAGATTAGTGTCTCTATGTTAAGCCTATTGTTGCCCTCAATTAGATTTATCCCCTCATCCTCACTTACTCCAAACTTCCTAGCAATGAATGTAATAACACCACCCACCACTATATCAGCTATATGATTAGGCTTAGTTCCTATGGAGGCAAGGTAGTCAAGCATGTAAAAACAAGTATTCACAGGATTATTATTAAGCATAGCTGAAAGCATGAAGAGTTCATCCGTCCTACATGTTCCTACTTCCTTCCTACCCCAAATGGTACAAGCCATTACTCTTTGAAGGTACCTAAGCACTGGGTTGTGAATGTTACTAGCTTTGTTGGAACGTGAAACATATTGTCTTAAACCGGTGATGCGTTTCCAAAAGCTAGCAGGGTCATAATCTTCCGGCTTTAGAGCTTGATTCCAAGAGTCATGGATGAACCCCGCATTTGCGAAGCCCATTTCATTGCAAAAAATTTCAAGGGACATCTCATAATCAATATTCAAAAGCAGGAAGGAGACTCTATGATCGGGGTCATAGAAATTCACCTTATCTTTCTTGAATTGGATAGAACTTAAAAACTCGCAAATGAAGTTCTCATACCCCCTCATAGGTCTAAGCATCTCACCCCATCCTAACCTATTCAGCAGTTCAAAAACATTGTCCCTAATCTCTAACACATTCAGAGTATGAGAGTCAGGGTACCTACTAGGATGTAAAGGTTTAGAGATAAGAGCTTTATACATATCCTTTTGGTTGTTATCTATGAAGACGATGCCATGATTCTTAGCTGGTGCTCGTTTCTTTTGTGGAGGTCCTCCTGAAGAGCTTGCTGGTTCTTTTCCACTTGTCCTTGAAGCCATTTGACCTTGACCTTGGGTTGACTTTGTGTTTTGGTGAAGGTTGGGTTTGGAAAGAATTTTGGTGGAAAATGTTGGTTTAGGTTTGGGGTTTATGTTTTAGTAAGGTTTATGAGTTTAGGTGTGGAAATGGGTTAAGAATTTGTGGTTTTTGGTTTAGGTTTAGGGGGATGAGGGTTTGGTGAATTATGGGTTTGGGTGGATGAGAGTTGTTTTTGATTGGTGGGTTTTGTTTAGAATGATGTTTAGAATGATTTGGTGAAAGAATTGAGTGAATTGGTGAAGTTTTGAGGGAGATATGAAGGTATGAAGGTGGATGGTTATGGAGGTTTTAGAGAGAAGTTTAAAAGATGAGAGATGTTTGTGGTTGAGAATGAGGAAGAAGATGAAAAAAATTTAGGTTATAATTGACTAGAGATCGGGCACGGCCGTGCCACATATTGGCACGGGCCGTGCCAAGTTTCTGGAGTTTGGTCATGTTTTGGCTTATTATTTGGCACGACCGCGCCAGCTGGGAGCATGGGCCGTGCCAACCTTCTGGACATAGGGGCTTCAAAAATTTTCAACTTTCTCGAATCATTCTCGGACAATTACCTACAAAACACTTAAAACAGCGGAAAACAAACAAAATAAAGCAAATAAATGTGTGGGTTGCCTCCCACGAAGCGCTCTTTTAGAGTCATTAGCTTGACGGTTAGAAAGAGTCCTTAGAATGGATCAAAGAGATCATGTTGTGTAGATGATGTTATGAAGCGTTCTTTCACATCATGGTCTTCAAGCATGCAACAAGAATAAAGAGCGGGACCTTTCAAAACATTCTCCAACTCAAAGCCTAGCATTTTATCACTCACTTGAAAGATAATCCTACCATTTTGAACATGAACAAGAGCTCCCGTAGTCGCGAGGAAAGGTCTACCTAGGATTATAGGGACGTCATCGTCCTCTTCAATGTCAACTACCACAAAATCAACCGGGATGTATATCCCTTCTATCTTAACAGGTTTGTCTTCAACAAAACTGACTAGATTAATACTAGAGCGATCAACTAACTTTAAGACCAACTCGGTTGGTTTCAACTCTCCTATCCCCATCCTCTTAAAGAGGGACAGAGGCAACAAACTAACACTAGCTTCTAAGTCGCACAAGGCCTTGTCAACGGTCTCACTCCCAATCATATAAGGTATGGCAAAACTACCTGGATCTCTAAGCTTAGGGGGTGTCTTTTGGATAATTGCAATACTATCCTTAGCTAAAGTTATCGTCTCACTATGCTCTATAGCCCTTTTCTTTGAAAAAATTTCTTTTAAAAACTTAGCATATAGAGGCATCCGAGACAAAGCTTCCGCAAAGGGGATTTTAATGCAAATTTTCTTAAGGATGTTGACAAATTTATTAAATTGACCCTCCAAGTTGAGCTTAGAAAGTTTTAAAGGGGAAGGAGCTTGGGTCACATCAAGCGGTTTCTCAGTTTTCTCACCTAAAAGCTTGACACTTTCTTTCTCAATGTTTTTAACCTTAGCAATAGTTTCTCCTAACTTATTCCCCTCAACAGAAATAGCATTAACATGGGCCTTAGGGTTGGCTTTGGTTTGACCAGGAAAGACTCCCGGTGTTTGAGAAAGGGTAGCCACTTGCTGGGCTATTTGGGAGATTTGGGTTTCAAGCATTTTAGAATGAGTAGAAATAGAATTAACTTTGGTATTGAGTTTGGAAAGAGAATCAGTTTGAAATCCAGTTTGGTTTTTGAGTTCTTGAAGTTGTTTAGATTGATTTGCAATGAGTTTTCCAACAAAATTTCCAAATTAGATTTCTGAGCGACTCTCTAGTTGATTGCATAGCTAGGTGGTGCTACTTGTCCATAGGGATTTTGAGGGTTTTTATAAAAGTTTTGGTTTTGCCTCATCCCTTGGTTGTATTGAGCGTAGTTCATTTGCTCAACACCATTAATAGCACTACCGAGTTGGCAATCAACACCAACATGACCAGATATGCCACAGATTTCACAAGAAGAAGATGCAAAAGTAGAAGCGATGGCACTAACATTTAGTTTTTCAAATTTTTGAGTTAGTGCATCAAGCTTAGCAGCAAGGTGATCATAGTTAGAGACTTCGTACATACCTGCCTCCTTTTTGGAGGGTGAAGAGTTGGTGATGGCTCTCTCGTCAGTCCATTTGTAATGATTTTGAACCATATCTTCAATTAAGGCATATGCCTCTGTGTAGTTCTTGTTCATTAGAGCTCCACCTGCAGCTGCATCAACAGACATCTTAGTGGTATAAGACAAGCCATTATAAAAAGTGTGGACTATGAGCCAACTCTCTAAACCATGGTGGGGACAAAGTCTAAGCATTTCCTTGAAATGCTCCCACGCATCATAAAGAGATTCCCCATCTTTTTGATTGAACCGTGTAATTTGGTCCCTTAGTTTAGCAGTTTTAGAGGGGGGAAAGAATCGGGCAAGGAATGCTTGCCTCATTTGATCCCATGAAGTAATGGAATTGACTTCAAGGGAATGGAACCAAGCGCTAGCTCTATCCCTTAAGGCAATGGGAAAGAGATGAAGTCTTACGGCTTCTTGGTTCTCTTTTATGGTTCCACTGATTCTTAGAAAAACAGAGATATGAAGATTGGGATCCTCGTTGGGGGATCCCGAAAACTGATTTTGCTGCACCAAGTTAAGTAGGGCAGGCTTGATTTCAAAATTGTCATCCTCAACCGTTGGGTACACAATAATAGCTTGTGGCTTAGCTGTAGACGGCGTTGCATACTCTTTGAGAGTGCGATTGGCCATGGCGATATTATTTCGTGCGTCTCTCTTTCTTTTATGTAAAAACCACACGATTTCTGGTTTTTCGTATAAAAGATTGAGAACCCAAGAAGTTAACGGTAACAGAAAGAAAAGAAAAGAGTAAAAGAAGAAAAAGAAAAGAAAAGGAATTCTAATCAAAAAGAAAAAGTTAATCAAATTAGTTAACTCCCCGACAACTGCGCCAAAAACTTGATAGGTCAAACCGCAAGTGCACGGTCTATCGAAGTAGTAATAAAAGAGAGTATCGTTCCGCTAGGGAGTTGTTCAACTTAAATAACTTTCAGAGAATGATTAGAGGAGAAGAAAGATTATAAAGTAGGAAGTTCAGCTGATCAAAAAGAAATACAATAATAAAAAGAGAGTCTTGGGATTATTCGTTTCATCGTAATGACGAATCCTTCACAAACAAACCCTTAAACTTATAATTTCACGTTAGTCCTAATTTCTAAAGACAAGTTTCTCTTTGGCCTATCACATCTCCTTTCGGTCTCAGTGAGTGTGTTCCTCCAACAACCACACCTATTTTCATGGGTGATTGCCTTTGGAATCCTTGAAGCTCGAAACTTTATGTGTCTCAAGGTTTGCTGGACTATTTTCATGTTTTGCAATCCTTGTCTAGATTCACTTGTTCGAATATCAAAACACCACTTTCGTTTTATGAATTGATATTTGGAATAATGGATTAACAATTATAAAACCCTCCACTATCGCTTCTGCAGTTTGATAATGGTTAATTCATGTTAAAACAGTGAATCTAGATTAGAAATTAGGGTTACATAAAATTAAGGTTTAATGGTTTGGATTGATCCGGATTATGTCATTAGACTTATCCAACAATCCCAAGACAAAGAAGCCTACTCGCTCATGCTCATCGTAGACATAGAGAAGAAGAGAGAAAGCATAAAATAAATAACAAGAAAGTAAAGAAATAAAAGAACTTTATTAAGAAAACAATTGTCACTATTGAATTCCAAGAAATAAAGATGAATATTTGTGATGGGAGGCTACTCTATTTATAGTTTACAATCGACCTAAAATCTAAGCAACTGCAAGGGCTATTTGGTAAAACTAAAACAGAGTAGCTTGGGCCCTAAGCAAAAGCAGTAAAAAGAGCTTTTGGGAGGTGGCACGGCTGTACCACATGTTGGCACGGGCTGTGCCAAACTTCTGACTTGGGGAAATATATTTTTGTTCCCGAATCTTTCGCATTTTCACTCCGAATCAGCTCCAGACTCCTTTATTTTGCTAAATCTAAGCAACTACAAGGGCTATTTGGTAAAACTAAAACAGAGTAGCTTGGGCCCTAAGCAAAAGCAGCAAAAAGAGCTTTTGGGAGGTGGCACGACTGTACCACATGTTGGCACGAGCCGTGCCAAACTTCTGACTTGGGGAAATATATTTGTGTTCCCGAATCTTTCGCATTTTCACTCTGAATCCGCTCCAGACTCCTTTATTTTGCTCCAAGACTCCTTCCATCCAATATTCATTCATGAAATATAAAAATATGCAATTGAAGTAAAATAGCTCAAAAAGGAATCAATATTAAAATAAACTAAAATAAAATCTAAATAAAACGAAACTAAATAATATATAAAAACTAGCTAAATAATGACTCATCAAGCGTTGCTATTAATTATGATGTTGAATTTGTCAATTATGTTGTTTAATTTGTTGGAGGTGTTGGATTTCTCTCATAACTTTGTTTTTTATAACAACAAAATTTATAAAAGAAAAAATGGATTAAAAAATGTTTTTATTTTATTGACGGGGCCGGTCCAACAACACGCCACTTAGCGATGCGAGGTGGGAATTTGAACTTGATCAACTAAATTAACCCGGCTCATCTCGTCCCATTTTTGGGCGGCCTTAAGCGGGGTGAGCCCGCCCGCTTTGCCATCCTTGATTTGTATATGATAAGTTAGTCTTTGAAGTTGTACAATAGTATGGGTTGGGACATTGATGGTATATTGAGAAAGAGGGTCATGATTCGATCTTTGTTGCTAGCAAGTTCTCATATCACCTAACAAATTAACCAATAACATTTGTTTATAAAATATATATTTTGTATAAACCACTTGAGTTGGTCTAGTAGTACTGGCTTGGGATCTGGGAGTATGCTCCTCCTCAATGTCTCATGTTCGATTCTCGTTCCATTCTCTTTAGTGTCAATTTGGGTGGGTTAATTTAGCTTTGAGAAAGAGGTTCATGATTCAATCTTTATTGCTAACAAATTCTCATATCTCATAGAAATTAACCAATAACATTTGTTCATAAAATATATATGATGAACTAAATTTCACATGTAAAATTGCAGTTTGGTATGTCAACTGCAATAGCAACACTGTGTGGCCAAGCTTATGGTGCTGGGCAATTTCAAAATGCTGGTATTTATGTTCAAAGATCATGTATTATACTATTCACCACTTGTATACTCCTCTTGCCTATTAATATATATGCAACTCCAATCTTAAAATTTCTTGGCCAAGAACAAGAAATAGCTGACCTAGCTGGCAAATATGCTATTCTTATAATTCCAAGCATGTTTTCCATTGCTTTCAATTTACCCATCCAGAAATTTCTTCAAGCACAAAGTGAAGTCAAAGTTATTATGTACATAGCAATTGTGATATTGCTAATACAAAATGGTCTACTTTATATCTTCATCAGTGTATTTGATTGGCGAATAACTGGCTTAGCTATGGCAAGTAATATCACAGGATGGGGATTTGCTATTGCTCAACTAATTTATGCCATTGGTTGGTGTAAAGAAGGATGGAATGGATTGTCTTGGATGGCATTTAGAGAATTATGGGAATTTACTAAGCTAAGTTTTGGTTCATCTGTAATGATTTGTTTAGAACAGTGGTATACTACAATCATTATCCTTCTTGCTGGCTACCTTGATAATCCTGTGATTGCTCTTGGTTCCTATTCAATTTGGTAAGAATAAGATAATAAATTTTGTTTCTGTCTTCTTACACTTTAATTTGCTCTTTAGAAGTAATTATGATTCTTTTTAAAAAAATGTAATTATGATTTTTTTTTATCGAGTAGTTAATGGTTAGAGCTCACACATTTTAAATGTGGAGAACTGGGGTGTTCGGGGCTCGAACTCATACCCTTGCATATAATATACAATATCCCTACCAACTGAGTTAAGCTCACGGTATAAAATTAACATTTTTAATCATTTGACAATCATAATTGATTGATAGTGTAAATAATATTTACACCGACAGTTTATATGAATCAAATTTTAATTTTAAAATATTTTTCTTACATTAATATCAATACATCTTGGTTTATTGGTTTTCTTCAAATTTTAACTTTTATATTTTTAGCCTTAATATTCAAGGTTGGAACGCCATGCTGCTTCTTGGACTAAGTACAGCACTAAGGTGAGTGACTATAAACTCAACGTATATATTAGAGTTGTACATTGTAGGTAACAATATCCCTTTGGGTTTGACTATATGATAATATGATGGTGAAATGTTAACGAGTGCTTTCGGGGCACTCTTTAAGCACCTTTAATAGCAAGATTTTACCAAAATCTGTGTAATCAATACATTGAAATTTGTAATATTTGATTTTTTTGAGAAATATATTTTAAATTTAGAATTCTTGAAGAGTGGCCCAGGGACACTCGTTAACAAGACCCTTCATGCTAATGTTTAGTTGTTTAGGATTGAGTCAGTTCTCTATATTTTAAGTTACTCCCTCCGTCCCGGAATAACTGACCCATTTTCTAAAAAAAAGTGTCCCAAAATAACTGACCCATTTCAATTTTCAATACAACTTTCATCATTTCCAATACAATATAACACTAAATAATACTACTTTTATCATTCCCAATACAATATATTCCACTTTCCCCTTTATTTATACACTTTTCTTAATCTGTGTGAAAAACCAAAGTAGGTCAATTAAACCGGGACGGAGGGAGTAATATTTGTTTGGGAAACTTACTTCTATATTTAATTAGTATTTAAGATATTTATTACAATTCTTTTTAAACATACTTGTAGTTTTGCATAATGTTTATGTATTAGTATGTTACATTATTCATAGTTTTGTCACAATTTCTCAAAAACCTATTTAAAAATTATTTCAAGAACTATAAAAAAAAAAAAAATTGTCTTTTTTTTTTTAGTGTATACTTACTTATCTTCAACCAAATTTAACTAAAATAGCACTAATAACTAGTTTAAACTGTTATATTAAAAGAATCTGAACTTCCCTCCTTGATGCTACATGACAAATCTATTAACCCTAAGTTGACACATTATAATCATAGGCATCTAAACTTTTATTCTAAAAAAAATAGTTAAAATTTAAAATGAAATAAGATCGTATGAGATGTTGATTTTGATTATATAATTTTCCATATTTTTTTTCTCAATGCTCCAACTAATTATTGGTTGATGATTGATTCTAATACCTTGCAAGTGTTCGTCTCTCTAATACACTTGGAATGTCACATCCAAGAGCATCTAAGTACTCTTTCTTGGTGGCAATGTCTCAGTCTCTTCTCATTGGAACCATTTTCATGACTGTTATTTTCTTGAGTAAAGAAAAGTTTGCCTTCATCTTTACCAACAGTGATGATTTGATACATGCTGCAAGTGAATTAGCATACCTTCTTGGTATAACCATGGTTATCAATAGTATCTCACAAACTATATCAGGTTATAATTTACTTGCTTTTGGACTAGAAAAAGTTTAATTGCAGTTTTGATCCCTTTTATTTTATCAGAGTAATGAAAATAGTCTCTCGTATTCAAAATCGAACTTTTTGGACATTTATATAGGCGTGGTAATTGGATGTGGATGGCAAGTTATGGTTGGTTACATAAACTTGGCATGCTATTACATTGTTGGACTCCCTATTGGAATTTTCCTTGGTTTCAACCAGCATTTGGGGGTGAAGGTATAAAGTTATTCTTGCTCTAAATTGTATCTTCCCAAAATCATTAAAGTTGCCTATATTTCTATTTAAGTTTCTATATTATGTCTTTTACATCTTACAAAATTGGTTTGTAATATGTTGAGTGTTGCACTTTAAAAATTTCTTTCAAATTTTATTACTTTTCATTATGATACTTGAATTTTTCTAATATATACACTTACTCACGCTATATTAAGCATGCCGAGATAATATGGTAGTTGACCCGAATCAAAATATCATATTAAGTTTTTGTATTAAAACCAACTCGTTTTTACAAAACTGATTTTTAAGGTGAGAAAGTCAATCCCTTTCATAAACAAAAATGCAAGGAAGTCAGTTTTGATAAACTCTTTTAAAAGTTGAAATCATATCCCTTTCAATGTGTGATTTGTATTATTCTTAATCACCTATCTAAGAGCATTTGATGGAATTCTCCAAATATCTCTCAGTTTAATGAGAGCCTTAGAATCTCCAATAGAGTCCTAAATATCATTTATCTACCCAAAAAAGTGCTTCTATTTAAAAGATTTACATTTAAGTTTGTCATTCTACCTTTACTCTGCTTGGAAAAGCACTATGGCTTTGATGTCCAACTTATCTTATAGAGAAATGTTAACTTGTATTCTTAGAGCACATGTTAAGAAGTTTAAAGTGGAAATTTAATCTAAGAAATTGTACCAATTTATTCTTCTGGAAATTGAAAATTAATGTTTTGTAATAAATATTTACAATTTATAAAATTCTTAACATGTATCCTAAGAGCACAAGTTAGCATTACCCTATCTTATATTATGATTTCTTTTACAAATTTACATCTATGTGTTATAGGGTCTTTGGGGAGGCACAATGTGCGGCAATATTCTTCAGATTTTAGTCCTCGTAGTCATTATATACAAGACCAACTGGACCAATGAGGTAATTATGTTCAACTAGTTTAAATTCAAGTTTTGCACATAATTCTTTTTTCTCTAATTTTCGTCTCGAAACTTTTGAACAATACGAGTTAAAATCTTCTCTATTTTACAAAATAAATTAAAGATTGTATTTGAAAAAAGATAGATACAAAAAATAGATAATAAATCATATAATCACGTGGATCTCTCAATGATTAATTATTCTTAAATCTTTTGTAATTTATTTTTGTCTATCCTTTTCTAAATGAAATTATTTTGAGAAATAAAGAGGACCCTAATCAGACCGACACGATAAACTATCACCACTACATGTTCAATTTTTAAACGGTTTAAACAATATATTTTTCTTATTTTTGTCAAGTAATTTAGTGGCTGGAGCTCACACCTTTTAAATGTGTAGTTGTGGGGTGTTCGAAGTTCGAACCTCTACCCTTGCATATAGTATGCAACACGGGTTTAAATCCTCTCCATTTATAACTTTTTCCATTTGTTCCATTTGAAAAGATAGAGACACAAAAAAAGTAAAAAATAATTAATGATGGTGGGACTCACTTAGTGGTAGAACTCACCACTTAATTTTTGTGTCTATCTCTTTCTAAATTGGGTCAGTCAATTTGTTGATCTGGTCCGTGCATATATATTTGTTTTATCGTAATAAATAAACTTTAGTCTAAAGCATAAAATTTTGGTTCTAATCCCGGTAATATTTGTTAATTGATGTATGTTTTAGTGTTTATAATATATATAGATCATCTAAAAAAATTAAAATTTAACCCGCTATAATTTAAACTTTGGGCTTTCAGAGAGCAAACACTTTTAAGGTATTCTAACAGCTTATACTCTTTGAACTTGATGTGGGACTAATTCTCTGAGTCGACACCAAAACATCTTATATTTTTTCATACTAGGGCTCCCAAATTAATGACTAAAGAACTCAAATTTAGATTCTTTTTTAGTAGAGCTATTTTGTCAACTCTTCTTACACTTTGTTGGTAGATCACATATTTTTTACCATTTGAGATGTAGTTACGAGATTATGTCAAATTCACCTACATTTCATGGATTAAAACTAAACTAAATACTTTAAACCATTGTATTGATGTTTTCTGAATTTTAGATGTACATACTCGAGTTTAGCAATGTTACACTTTTTGATCATAAATTTCAATCCTAAAGTATTTGTTGCTATTTTTTTTATTTTATTTTTTGGTACAATATTTGTTGCTATTTTATTTTATAGTTTATATGGAATATGAACTGCAGGTAGAGCAAACAGCTAATCGCATGAGAATTTGGAGCTCTAACAAAGTTCAAAAGGACATCATTTGAAATGTTGCGTAGCAAGACATTTTCTATTACTGAATTAAAAATTATTGTAAAAAAATTAATGAAATAGAAATTTTCAGTTGCATATCATGTTTTTTTTTTCTAATGGAATCATATCATATATTAGAGGAAACTTAATTTGAAGAAGTTTCAACTTTCCCTTGCTTGTCTCATTTAAACTCTATAATGGTGAGTTCGTTTGTTATAGGTTTTTTTTAGAGGTTGTTATAGCTTAAAAAAAAAAACTCTAAAATGGTGAGTTTGTTTGTATCTTTTAAAAAACTCTAAAAAATTATATTTAATCATTTACCAAAAAATCTCCACCATTCATCTAGAAACCCTATCACTTACTACTTTTCATTAGGGTTGGACATCGGTCGGTTTCGGTCGGAAATCGATCCCAAATTCTCAATCAGCACGAACCCATGGTTGGTAACCATAGGGTCATTTTTGTAACATTCCGATTTTCAGGATATTATTATTATTATTATTATTATTATTATTATTATTATTATTATTATTATTATTATTATTATTATTATTATTATTTATTTGTTTGTTTGATGTGTTTGAATTGTTGAGTTAATTGGTTTGTATTAGAAATCGAGGAATTGAGGGTATTTTGGTAATTTGAGAGTGAAGGGTGTTTTAGTAATTTAGAAGTGAATGAATATTTAATGAGGATAGTAGTAACTTTGAGGAATTAATCGAATAGAAGTAATTAGTAAAAATGAGACTTAAGTGAAGTGAAATGAACGGTGTTATTTTTGAGTAAGAATAATGACTAAGCTTAGTAGGAGATAAGTGAACCAAGCTCAATTGGTGTAAGTATATAAGAGAGTTAGTCGTCACAAATTAGGGTTGAGAAATCATTTGGTAAGTTTACACATAGAGGCACAAGAGAGAGAATAGAGTAAGTGAGAAGAGAAAGAGGAGAAAGAAGATCTAAATAGGAAAAAGAAGAGGAAACTAGAAGGACTAAAATGAAGAGGTAGATTGGAGCTTATAATCTAGCTTATTTGAATTTAGAGGTAAGAGGGAATGTTATTTTCACCATCTAAAACTTTTGAGCAATTGTGTGGTTTTGGGTCATGTGTGCTCTTGCATTTTCATGAAATTGTTGTTGATTTAAGTTGAATTTTATACTCCATTAATTGTGGTTATTTTGTATATGTGAAGAGTGATAAAAACACGTTGCTGTTGCATGAAAATCTATGTTTGAGTATGATAAGTTGGTGATTATGAGTTTTTACCTTAATTGCATGAAAACCATGAAGTTGTTGATGAATGTTGCTCAATCTATGTCTTATCTCCTTGTTATAGCATAGGGTACGTGTATGTGATGGAGTTATGTGGTTGATGACTGTTATTATGTTTGGGTATGAATTGTTAAGTGAAATTGGATTTTTAAGTGACAAGTTGTTTTGGAGGATAACTAAGTTAATTTGATGTTGAAAAGAAGTGGAATTAAATTGATTTAGGTAAAATAGATGTATAAGTGATTGGGTATAAGTAGTTGGATGATTTGGGTTGAGTTTGGCGTGTTTGGGATCAAAAAACGGAGTCGAAAAGTGATTTTTTGTGTTGAAAACATAGAGAAACAAAATTTCACAGGCCCTGCTTAGGGAAAACGCACGATCGTGTGCCCCCTGAGCACGGACCTTATGTTTTGTTCTAGTGTGTGTTTTGGAAAAACACACGATCGTGCGTTTTTAAGCACGGCCATGCGTTTTTCCTTGTGTGTCCAAACTTCAATTTTTTTTTTTTTTTGCTTTTAAAGTGTATCCAAGGCATGTATATGGGTCCCAAACCCCTAAACTTGATTAATACTCATCCTTTCTATGCGTTTATTTTTGGTATCTTTATCGCAGTGCTTTGATTAGGATGTCAGGAGTCTTATTTATTTTATAGATTTTATTTTCGTGGAACCTTTGAGTTCTTTATGAGATGTATGTGAGATTTTGGAGTTTATGACTTTATTATGTCTTAGATGTTATTTCCGTTGTGACTGTTTATGATTATGTTGATGTGTGATTGTTTTGGATTAATGATGATGTAGCACCTTGACTTCAGTGTATATATGTTGATTTATTTATTAAATATTGTATGTGAGTTTGAGGTGTTACAATTTCCCCCCAAATTCCCACTCGGTGTCGTTTAAGTCGGATTACGCGGATAATCGAGTGGCTTCACTCGGTTAATTTTAAGAATGGTAAATTTGAATTCTGCGTATTAATTTTTTTAACATTCCAAAGGATAAACAAAGTCAGTACATCCCGATAATAATTCTAAAATTGGGATTCATGGTGCTTGAGATTATGGATTAGTACCATAAAAAAATGTTCTCTTATGATGCTCTAGATTCATGTTCTATTAAGTTTTGCTTTGAATCATGCGGTGAAACGACAGAGATGATGATTGGGAGAGAAGATGAACCAGTTCAGCAAAAAGGAAGGGCGAAAAACACACAATCTTGAGTTAAGAACTTGAGTTCAGTAAAATAAGTGGTTTTGTTTGATATTTGAAGTTTAGAGATGATGATATAACATGAAAATAGAAGGGATAATGATTTCTGGAAAGGATACAGATGGATAGAATGAGGGGAGAAACAAGCCGCGGTAGTAGTGTTATTGTAAAATGAGTTAGGGTTTTCTTCTCTTTCTCTTTAACTTAGGTTATATATACTGGGCTTTTCTTAAATGGGATTCCATCTATATTGGGCTAAGTATGCAAGATAAGTTTGGCCTTTGGTAGCTGAATGTATCGGTCGGTTGTGGTTTTTAGTGGGTTGGATCTGCCCACCTGAAATCGACAAGTACAAACAAATCAAACCCATTTCTTCAACCCTTCTCAAACCGGTTGTGGTTAACTTAACCGACGTGGGTTGAGCCACGCAGGTAAGGAAGTTTGGCCTAGTTTTCTGATTTTCTGACCAGCCCTACTTTTCATTAGACACATCTCCCTTCCTTTAATCACTTTTCACAGCTCAGCACCAACAATGAAAAAAAAATCACTTTTCACATATTAACTTCTCACCATACCTTTCATGGATTAAGTTTAATCACCATGCTTCATAGCTTCTTCACTGATTACCTTCATCTGCTAACTTCGTTCATCGATTTGGTTCCTTCCAGATTAACAGAAACTCTAAAACAATGATTCGTTCACATACCTCTGATCCACCGTTTGATTCAACCTTCTCCTCTAATCGAGAACAACTTCTTCTTCTTGCTATCTCTTATTCGTTCACTCCATTGTCTGATTTAACCTTCTTGCTCAACTTCTTCTTCTTCTTTGGTGAGTGTGTGACTGGTTTGGTTATAGTGGAATTTGTTCCTCTCATCACTCATCCCTTCATACTTTATCTATCACCACACCTTTATATATATATATATATATATATATATATATATATATATATATATATAATTTATTAATCTCTGCTTGTTATAGTGTATTGAGAATTCATAATGTGTTGTCTCTTTATTGGGTTTTAAGATTGATTATGAAGTTACAAACTTTAATTAAAAGATGATTTTGTTTTTAAATATAAGGCTTTTTGAATGGGAAAAGAAACTCTCAAATCTATAGTATGAAGTTTTTCGACTATGAAGTTATGTTTGGTATAGTTGTTTAATGAGTTTGCTTGTCAAATAGAGTTTGCTTTTGATTTACCCAACGATTCAAAACACAATTACGTTAAAACAAGGTTTAAGGCAACATAGTAGAATCCACACATTTGCATTCAGTTGTGTATCTTCATTGCAAATAGTCACAAACTAAGACTTAACTGATGACCAAAATTTGGTAAAAGAAGTTGGTGATTCTCGTACACATCTTCAGGGATTAATCTTATATGTTTTTGCATACAAGTGGCCCAAAGAATAAATTTCCAACTACATAAATCAAATACCAATACATCTATCATTTGTGTTATGTTAATAATTGAAAATTTCAACGATTGTCCCATGTGTGGGTTGAGAGTTTTGTATTACTTTTGGCCTGTTAAAGCAATGTACATTTTCAAATATTTTACGTTTCAAATTGCATTTTGTTTTCCTTTAAATATCCTTCATGTATAAGATCCATCATTTGTGGCTCTAGAAACTTGTGTGGTGGATTTGGCAAATTAGAATTGTCCTAGTTTAGAATAATTCAACTTTTTTGATAAACCACCATTTAATTAAAAATTCAGATGTTTTTTAGAAAGAAAAAAAAAACCATATCAAAAAATGCAATCTACTCAATGTGATTGGTCCTTATAATTAGTCCTATTTTCATCTTTTACCTAAATATGATTTTGAAACCATAATTAGTGGATATTCTCATCTTTTGACTAAACATAACATAATATATTTGAGACGAGCTTATAAATAAGCGAGGTTATTCAAATTTGATGTTTTGTAACTGAGTTAATAAATGATGGTTTGTTATAGCTGTTGTATGTTTGGTTCTTGTTTTCTACTATCATAGAATAAGGTAGTTGGTTTATAGTGGGTATATGGCACTTTTGTTGTCTTAGTTGGGTGTTGGAAGCATTATTGTTTAAAGATGTCATCCTATTTAGCCTCTCTTTTGGTGTGTTTGTATTGTATTTCTATCCTGGAGTGTTTGTATTGTTTTTGTCTATGCCTGTCTGTCTTGTTCAAGTGGGGAGTTTCAAATAAATTGGTTATTTCAAAAAAAAAAAAACCTCAAAAAGTTTATCAATTGTAGACTTAAGAGTTCAATTGTAACTATGATTGCTTAATTATCTTTTCGACCTTTTAGTTTTATATTAGAGCAGCTGACTTTGGTTTGAAATTTGATTGGCGTAAGGTTGCTTGCAAAAGAACACATACATGTTTGAGACAAGTACTCACAACTCGCTTCATTTTATACTCTATTTTGCAACAAACAAAAAAAAGTACCGAAAACATAATTTCTATCACAAGCAACATGATGCAAATTAAATTGCAAATCAAACTCAGCTGCTCTCATAAAAAACTAAAAGATAGAAAAGATAACTAAGCAATCATGGTTACAATTGAACTTTAAGCCTACAATGTACATAGTATAAAAAAATTCTATAACAATGTGAAATAAGCAAACTATTTTTATATAACAGAAGTTGTTTCCATAAAAAGAGACTCTTTGTTTTGTTTTCTATTTCACTTGTTTTGTGATTTAGTCCTCATTAGATAAAATAATTATGTTTTCAAAAATATGTATTGAAATTTTTCATCTTGGTTACGTAATGTAATATGTATTTTAATTTGTATTTTCTCTTTGTAATATTGTGTTATACTATCTAACAACTTAGTGACAAAAAAAAACCCACAAAGACAATCACTTTTTAGTGATTTGTACTTTTTTCTAACTTATTTTTTGGCTGACAAGTTAATTGTGGTCTTCATTCTTCAATTATTTATTTTCTTGTTATTTTTTTTTCTATTTATTTTTTCAATTGAAGATGTGTTCATTACAATGACTAATATTTTATGACAACAGATGACTAACAAAGGTGGCAGCAAGAAACAAAAGACAAATCCTACTAAGGGAAAACTAAGGATATTAACTCTGGAAAAACTCAATGAGCAGCGAAATCTCATTAGTAAAAAGAAATCTACCACACAATTTTTTTTCCAGGCCTCTAGAACCCCGTATCAGTCTCATGCACTACCTCAGATTGCAATACTTACTCAAATTGCGGCACCGACTAAGACTATAATACTGGCTAAGGCTTCAACACCAAGTAAGTATGTGGCATCATACAAGACTTTGGCACCGGCTAAGACAACAACACCGTCTCAGATTGCATGACCAACACCATCACCTATTCATTCCTCTACCCCGTGGCACTCTGGTTTATGCCGACTCTAGGTTTAGGCCGTGAATCAATGATTAACAATTCACAATATGTCTCGTGTGAGGCTTCAACAAATGAGGATGTGCAACAAACATACCTGTTTTATCTTGGTTTTCGGGTATCAAACATTGATTACGTTTGAACCTTTTTAACCTTTGATATCTCATTTTTTTCTTGGGAAGGGAAAAAATAAGCAAAACCCTTGAGAATCGAGGTCCGGGAGTTGTTTTCGCTACGGGAAGGTGTTAGGCACACATAACGACTATAGTATCCTATAGGAACCGTCTTTACTTTCTACGCGCGCGCTTTATTTTTAAATGCTATTTGAAAGTGATATTTACACCTAAGAGTTTGCTAAGTGAAGAATTGGAGGGAGAAGAAAGCGTTTGAATTTTTATTTTATTTGAATTGAAGGAATATTGGTTCCTTGCCTACGTACCCGTTTAAGGGATCAAATCCACCGTAGTTCTCTTCCAAAAAATGTTTTTGTTTTTGTTGGTTGATTTTAAGTTTGAAAAATTGGAATTTGAAGAATAAGAGAGAGGCCTCAAGGGCATAAGATTGTGAAATTGTGAAGTTGAATTAGTTATTTTGGAAAAGAAGTCAAGTATGATTATTTTTTCATTGAAATTTGATTAAGAAAATAAAAGGGAAAATACAATGGGATTTTGATCTCAAGGTTTATTTAGAAAATGATTTGAGTGATATTGTTCATGTTTATTTGGAAAATGATTTTTTCTAAGTGTAAATCCTAAGCATTCATCTAAACATTCAATCCTAAACATACATCTAAACATGCATAACCTAAGCATATATCTAAAGATATCTACGTAATGTGTGTGCATGTGTCGGTGCTTGTGTCGGTGTACATCATTAGAGTCCATTGTCCTTTACATCATTGGCCTAGATACATTCTATGGTCTTGCAAGAATTTAAAATTGCATGAAGTAAAATACAAAATTCCTAAGTCTTTACATTCTAAGTGTTGCATGAATTGTAAAATGCAAGAAAATAAGGGCTAAGAATGTGAGAGGGAGGATGAAATGTTTATGAAATGAATGGAACACAATGAAATTGTTAGTAGCATAGGGTGATATCAAAGAAAATAAAGCAAGTAAAATATCAAGACAAAAGCATAGAAAACCTCACAAAATAAAGCCAAAAGAGTGTGAAAATATAACTAAAATTTACTCACAAAATGCAAGAATCCTATTGCCTAAAATTCTCATATTCTAATACATTTTTCAAAGGCTTAGAATCAGGTCTTAAAATGAGGATTAAGGCAACATGATGAACTTGACATTTACAAAGTAAACTTAGGCATATTTGCATTATTTATTCACAAATGTAACTTGTAAACCAAGCAACTAATCAAGATTCACACACAAGCATCAAAATTATGTACAAACAGTAGCTAAAGATTCATAGAATCATATAACATGTATATCAAACAATCATCAAGAACATAGAATGGAATTGAGCAATTTTTTTTAGAGATTTTTCACATAAAATCAAGAAATAATGCAAGAAAATGTGATAGTGTTTTTTTAGCAAAATTTTCAGTAAACAAAATGCATAGAAACATCACAAAAATAACAAGAAATATACATGAATTTTTTAGAATTTTTAAGGGATTTTTAAGCTCAAGAACATATAAAACTTCGCAAATTTTAAAAAGAATAGTAAACAATTAACAAGAAAAATACCACACATATTTTTAATCAAGATTTAACACATAACAACATCACAAAAATGCCAAGAAAATGATCAAGAACATACAGAAATTTTTTAGGATTTTTTATGAAAAATTTTAGACAGACAGGGGTGTAATTAGCAAGAAATAGCACAAACACACTAGAGGGGGGGTGTGCAAAGCAGAACGTACACATGCATGGCAGTTGGGCCTCAAGAGAGCAATTGGATCGGGTAGGGTTCAAAACCATGGGTTGAACCGGTTTGAGGGCATATATAGGCAAGAACCGGTCCAAACCATCATTTTAAGCCTCCCTTTCTCTCTCTAAGTTGTTTTTAGAGAGAGATGCTCTGAAACTGGACGAACGGAGAAGATGAACGGCATAGTTTTCCGGTGCGGTGGCTGCCGCCGGCGCCGCCACACTGGAAAACGAAACTTATTTTTTCTTCAAAAATTTTATACCAAAATAATCCTCTTCTCCTCCTCTGTTCGAATTTGCAAGTAATTTTTAGAAACAATCATGCAATCGAGCTAGATCTACAATCTAAGTGGCACAAATTTTGAAGAGAAGAAAGGGAGAAAGGAGTACCGATTTGATTCGTCACTCCTTACAGATGTTGTTACCGTCCTTGCTTCGTTTAGCTTCGTACTTTCCTCGCTGTCTTTTGATTTTCTGGAAATTACTCCAACCCTAGCCTCTTCGATTCTTTCGCAGATTCAAAATTCTTTCCCTGTTGACCTTCGATTCGGTGATTTTCGAAACCCTAGGGTTTTGAATTGGCTCGAATTGGAATTTGATCTGGTTTTGTTGAATGTTTTGATTCGGTTATGGCGAAATTGATTCAATCTTGCTGAACTTGTTTCTATTTGAGTTCAGTTCGATGTTGATGCTGGTTTTCTTGATCCTTTTCTTCTCTTCCTCGGTCCCTTTCTTGTGATCGCATTCGTGCTTGAATTGCAAGAGAAAGGTTCGGTGATGATGATTCTCGCAGAGAATCACTGAGAACCTTCGTGATTTCGATCAAATTTTGTAAGAATTTGTTGAATTGGAACTTGATTTGATGGAATAGTTGCTGAAACGAGCTTGTTTGTGACTGAATTGATGAGAATTGGTATGAATTTGAGAGGATTTGGATGGATTGTGATTCTGGAAAAAACGGTTAGGGTTTGAAGATGATGAAGTTCTTCATCGTGTTCTTCAGATTTTATGGCTTTTGATCTGTTTTTGTGGAGAGAGAGAAAATGAAAGTGTTATGATGATGTGTAGCACAATGAATGGATCTGTGACTTTGACTGATGAGGTGGCCTTTTATAGGCTGCCACTTGTGCACTCTGGACCAATAAGACACTGCCACGTGGGCACCAGCTTGTAACAAACTTATGGACCAATCTGCAATTATGAAAATTTGAAGGACTAAAAAGAAAAATGACAATAAGGACTAAAAATGCAATTATTAGAAATTTTAGGACTAAAAATGAAAATTAAAATAACATTGAATTAAAATTGGTAAATGAAAAATAACGTAAAGTGAAACGCTTAAAAATAACAAAACGGACTAAAATGAACCAATTACTTAAATGAGGTACTTCAAAGTAACCTCTCTCTGTCAAAATTTTGTGTGAAATGACCAAAATGCCCCTAGGGACTAAAACGACTCAAAATGACTCAGATGCAATTTTTAAGTGGTTTTTAACATGGAATTAAAGCAAGAGCTTACTCAGACAAATTGAAAAGACTCAGAGACAATTTTAAGAGATTAAACAGAGCTTTAACACATGAAAGGACTAAAATGCCCCTAGGGGCTAAACTGACTCAAAATGACTTCAAATGCAATTTTTGAAATGGATTTTGACATGGAATTGAACAAAAATTCATTCAAACCAATTGAAAGGACTCAGGGGCAATTTTTCAAAAATTGAAAGAAATTTTAACATAGGAAATGACTAAAATGCCCTTTTTCATGAATTTTGCAAACAATATTGAAATGAGATGCAGAGAAAGATGCAATTGATTAGAGACCAATTCAAATGGCTTGAAATGCAAGAAAGATATTTTTGGGTGACTTGAAATGCAAGAAAACATGGACAAATATACAGTTGAAAAGATTTGTAAAACTAAGTTGAGAGATAAAGCAGAGTGAAATGTCAGTGTAAACAATAACAAATTGGCAAATGTTCAAGAATAATAGACATATATCAAAGATGAAAGAAAATTTTGGGTAAGTATTTTTAGGTCCAAAATTAGGGTGTAACAATACCATGATGTGGATGATGATGACAATGAGGATGTGGATGGGGATGAGGATGAGGAGGTTGACGAAGAGGAGGTGGAGTTGGGTCAAGGGAAAGTTCCTCGTCAATTGCCAAGGACAAATGATAAGGGGAGGATCATTATACGGCCTTTTGGTAAAGGGTAAGTTACATATAAGAAACAATTTTAAATCCTCTCATTTGTTAGTTTAGGTATTTAGTGTTTCTGCATGTGACATTGTTATTTGCATTTTTCTAATTATTTATGAATGATTGGTGACTCCAGATGAGTCTTTTGATACTTTGCAGACTCATTCCTGCCTATCATGTTTCAAAAGCAATTGGTTATGCCATTCGAAAACAGTTTTATAAATCTATCCAATGTTGGGGTCAACTCACCAACGAGCCAGCTTATAAAACAGTTAAAGGAGAATGGTTTGTATGATTTGGAGTAAGTATTTACCAAATAGAAATTATTTTGTCAATTTGAATGTGTCAATCTTTGTTATAGCAGTCCCTAGATGAACAATAATCACTTAGTCTTATTCTTAATCTTAGACAATATCTTATACTGACAAAATCTACTGATTGTGATATGACTTATTCTTGCATTAAATGAGTTAAAATAATGAATTATAACGTTGCTTTTGCTAAAAGAAATTTTATCATAGTAAAGGAGAGCTTGATGTGCCAATGAAAGATAAACCTGGTATGGAAATAAAATGGTATTTCAATTCAATACAAGGATGGTTTGGATTTGGCTTAATGAATGTTTGATTGTTGAATTTGCCATGTGTAGAAATTGTGAGATAATACTTGATAGCAGAGATTGTTTAAAGTCTATTTTATGTCACACAACCAATTTCTATTTATAATTTGAAGTCTAGTTTTTGTACAAGACATGAACAACCACTTAAGCAATGATATTTGCAGGACAAGGTATCTTGGAATCCTCGCGATCAAGGTTTTGTCTATCGCGTGTTTGAACAAAAAGGAGCTAAACGACTAACAGACATGCTTACAAAGGCAAGGAAGAAAGAGCGGCCTGGATGGATAAGTCCGGATGCTTGGACTTGTCTTAAAACCTACTGGAAAACAAACCCTGATTTCATGAAATCCTCCAATCAAAATAAGACAAATCGAGCTTTAGCAAGAGGTGAAGCAGTCCACACCTAAGGCCGCAAGGCTCATATTGATGTGGCACTTGAGCTCGTAAGTGAAAATGATACTCTGAATTTGAAGTCTTGTATCTAAGTTGTCTATTGATGTTAATAAAACCTATTGCACTTATATTAACGAAAAGCGACACTTGAATTGTTTATACTAATTATTTCTATAATGATATTTCAATCTTTTATGATTTATAGTCCAATAATCTTCGAAGGCATTTGCACCCCTGATGAATTAATTCTACAAACTCACAAGAGGAAGACTTCTGAATGGGTTGATAGTAGATCATAGTCGACATATGTAAGTTATTGACTGTATATATTTTTTTACATTCATTTGGCTATTGCTGGTGTCTTTCTATCATACCTTGGGATTACGATGATAAAGAGTATTATGGTGGGAAAGACACAAACAAAATATAGGCGTATATGGATTTGTTAAATTATTGATAGAATATACTTAGCTATTTCCCATGAGTTTTATGCTGCAACATTCTGCGATGAGTCTTGTATCAAGAAACATGATTCAATGTTGCAGAAGGGACCTTAAATTTTGATGGTGTGGTCCGAATTTTCAGCGTTATGTCTACATATACATCTAAGTGTTGTTTGAGTACCCTGCTCTGAACTTCTTTCTGATTAGAGTCATGTAATTGTTTTTATGAAAGTGAATATTTTGTCATTTCCTTTTTTTCCCGTTATGATTGTTTAGATTTCAACTCAAAATGTTCAATATAATTTACTTGCTTTCATCCACACCAACTTGAGACTTGGGAGATAGGCCCTGAAAGGTGATAGTTTCTGCATGGTTTTGGCCATGTTAAATGTAGGTGAAATTTTTTGTTCAAAGTGTGTTTGTAGTGTCCCTATTAAATTTGCTTGTTGTAAAATAACAATTAGATTATGTTCAGATTACTAGTAATGGGAAGGAAATATTGCTACAAGTTTATGCAAAACAGCTAAATGAGATGTTAAATATTTGTAGAGTTACTATAATAAAGTTAGAGCTCTTAATGTACTGCTTCATCTCTTCCTGTAGCTAATTAACCTATTATGGGCTCTATATGATTTAGTTACCATCTGGTTTAATTTATGTTTTCCATGATCAATTAAACACTAACATTAAAGTCACCCATTTGTTAGAGATGTTCGACGTGTATTTCTGTTAATGAATACCATGCAAATTACCTATAAATAATGCCTCATGACATGCTTTTTTTGTTAATGAATACCATGAAATCTTTATATATTTTTCTCTATTGAGCAGGACTCATTTAAAAAGAAATTGAGTACAATACAAGCCCAGATTGATGAAACAACTGAATATGGTGTGCAAGAGGTTGATAGAGGAACAATACTTAAGTTGTGGACCAAGTTTGCAGGGGGTCGTACCCATGGTGGAGTTTATGGAATAATAGACTTGTCTGTAAAACTTCGGCGTGGGAGCACGTCATTTACTTCAACATCTCAAAATTGTCAAGGTTCCATGTATGAGATGTCTTTGGAGGCGAAGAGGGCAGAAAGAGTTAGAGCTGAGGAAACGGCTGTTAGAGCTAAGCATAAGGCTGATGATGCATTAGCTCAATCTCAATTGGCTATAGACCTAAACAAGGAATTGATGAGTCAAATGGTTGAACTAAAAACAATATATTTATGGAGCGCGAGCATCGTACATGTAACGGATCGTGTAGTGTCACTCAACCTCTTTCACATCCTCATTATGATTATATCTTGGACGACCAATCATTGCATAGCGTCTCCTGACCTTAGTTGTTTCAGAGTAGTTTTCAGTACTATAACGACTTTTTTTGGACGTGTTTATTTTGTTGGCAATCTATTATGATATGAGCATGTTATTATGGTCATAACTTTGATATTTTGTAGATTTGGGCTATTTTGTAGTATCACAATAGCAATTAAACTGATTGTGTTTGTTATGTTAGCACAATATTACTTTTTGTGGCTTATTTGATGTGTTAACTAGTTTATTGGCATCACAACAAACATGATATAAAGTGAAATATTTAGTATATTTGAAGTATTGTTGTGCAAAACAGAGTATGAAACGAAATGATTTGCAAATTTGTGGTTCTATTTTGCAGAACAGGGTATAAATTAAAAATAGCTATAAAAAAATATCAAGCATCGGCTACATCGACTCAACAAATTTCGTTGACTTTTATGATCTTGACTTTAGCATCCATTAGGCCGAATCTAATAAATAACATTGACTTTTAGAATTTGACTTTAGAGTCGGCCAAACTGACTCTAAGATTTAGTTGACTTTTGTTTGATAATAGAGTCGATTGGCCGACTCTATAAGATTTAGGGGGAGGGTTTGAAGTTGACTTTAGCGTTAGTGTATCCGACTATAAATTTTACGGATAGCGTCGGTATGGCAAACTCTAAATGAATTTGTTGACTTTTTGATTTTGAATTTAATATCATCGGTTGCCTGAAGAGTCAGTTTTAAACTCGGCTAAACCGACGTTAAACTAGCCTCGGATGGCAAATAGTCGACTCTACCCAGCAGCTTCAAATTTTTTAGCATATGCCCTCGACCCCGACGCTAGTCCAACGCTAATTCAGTGTTAGCATCAGTTTTTTCCTTGTAGAATGGGTTTTCAGCCAACGCTAAAACGCTGCTTTCTTGTAGTGATGAGGGTGGAGAACAAGAAGATGGTGATAGAGCAAGTTCAGACTCGGATTATTGGCAGATAAATGTTTCAGATCATGTCAATAGCCCTGAAAGCTCTTATTTAAAATACTAGAGACTATAGTGATTGATTAAAATTGAACTAAAATCTCACCATTACAGAGTGATAATTTTAAAATGTTTTCAGTTCTTTATTCTCCTTCAATTTCAGTCTCTAATAATTTGTTATAATTAAGCTTTTGATGACTATGTTCGTACTTTGTGTGGTTTAAAAACTTGTTATGATTTTAAGTAGTGATGTAAAAATTTGATTACCTAAGTGTCCAGATAAATACTTAAACTTTGTTTAATTAAATAGTTATTTTTGTGTGATATATATATATATATATATATATATATATATATATATATATATATATAGAGTTAGGATCCGTTGGTGTCAATGGATTGGTTGACACCAAATCCCAACCGTCAATCTTAATTAATCCAATGGCTGTGTTTTATTCATTTAAGTTGTTTACGTGTTCCACACCTGCTCACCACTACTCGGCTATTAACTCTTTCGAGGTTAATGAATATGATACTCATAAATCTGCTTGATCTTTTGCCTCTCACATCCTGTGTTTCATTTCAATGTGTTTGAAAAATCCACTCTTGTATGACTCTCGCTCTCTCTCATCCTGTGTTTCATTTTTAATTATGGTGCTTTCTCTATCTAATTCTTTAGAGATGTCATGGTGAAATTGGATCAATTATGGTGGTGATAATGCATTAATTTAATTTCACAACAATGATGCAGTTCGATTAATTCATAAATTTTTATATTCCAATTTCATGAATTTTATTTATGTGTTAAATCTCCTCTTTTTTTTTGGAAATTGAGAATTTTGTTCAGTTAGAACTAGAAAGAGACTGTGAATTAGGTGAATTAGGAATTTGGAAGGGGATGATCCCAAACCATTTGGATCAAACAAAATTAAACTAATCGTACTGTGAGAGAGGAACAAAGGGGAGCACCGAGATGATTTCATTCAAATTGAGTTTGAAGCCAATTACTTTACTGGCTGTGAATAATTGGTAGTGTATAGTTAGATAATTTGAGATCGGCCAAAAGAAATTCTTGAATAAACGGCGGTTGTACATACAAGTGGTGGCTGATTTCATTTCTGGTTTTTTAGGCACTAAATTGAAACAGAGTGTGATTGGGTGTAGCAAGAAAGTTGGAAATTTATGGAGACCATTTAATGAAAATTATGAGCCTTTGATCAAACTTAAATGAATGGTTGGGATTTGGTGTCAACGAATCCGTTGACACCTGGTGTCAACGGATCCTAACTCATATATATATATATATATATATATATATATATATATATATATATATATATATATATATATAGACACACACACACACACACACACACACATCTTAGTCTTATGTCTATGTGAATGAATGTGAAAGTTCCAGATGTCCAACTTTGATATATATCTCAGCATCAAATGCATGATGCTGATAAAAACTTTGAAAGAGTTGTACAAAGCTAAGGTACATGTTTACTGTTTTTCTTGAATGATAACTTGAATGTGAACATTGTACGTTACACAGAGTCATTTCACCCATTGCTCCACAATAACATCTTCTGATTTTGAATCACTTAGAACCAAACAGAAATGTGAGGAAGCTTTCCATGTGTTACTATATGCATAGGAGACCGACAATTATTTGCTTTAACTTGGTCGATTTATGTCTAATCTTGCTATTAGTTGGAAATGTATGAAAGAATAGCGAGGATCAAGACATATTTTTAAAATTGATTACAACTACTAGAGAAAATATAGTCTACCTTGTGAGTAGAGAGTACTTGATAACCCCTTTGAGCTAAAATGACAAAATTCACATCAATTTTGAAACTGCCAGATTCGCTAGGCAAGCCTAACTCTCCTAGCAAACATGCCATGTTTTTCAAAATTCAGTTCAGAACTGATTCATTAAACAAATTTTGATTTTTCTTAAACGTTGGAACGATGAACCTTCGTATTTTAGTTTAAATTATTTCACATGTCTTAAGATAAAGGAGCACTCGTTTAATTTATATAGTTTTGCTTAAGTTGGGGGAAAAAAGGAGGATTACTTTACAAGTAATTCAATACAACCCCCGCCCCACCCCACCCCCAATGTTTATATTGTTAAACTAAGCCATAAATCTATTACGTCTGTTTGACACACCTTTTCATCGGTTTTGGACATGACTCATCAATACGGAGCAAAGTGAGGCAATCACACGTGTCGGAAGCCAAGCTAGAGTATCAAATGACATATGTGAAAGGCCCTATTCTCTAGGAGAGCTGAGTGAGGTGAAGGCGAGCCAAAACACAAAATTTCAGATGAAAACATCTAAATACAACTGACTTTTCCCTCCAAATAAGACAATTCAATTCGCTAGGCAAGTCTTGCTTCGCCTAGTGAACTTAAAATTACAAAAGCTCTATAAATAGAGGTGTAGCTCATTTCTAAAGAGGTAATCTCTGAAAATGAATCAATAAAGAGAGAACATAGGACATAGAATTTGAGACACCATTGAAGGGATAGGAAACTTGGATTCAAACTTATTGATTCATCTGCAACATCTATCAACTATGTTTTGTCAGTTATTCATTCTATGGATAATTAAACTCTCTTTTGTGTTGGGAGTTTATGTAAATAGCTAGGAATCTATGAAGTAATATTAATATGTCTAGCTGTATATAATGTACGTATTCAATAAAATATTTAGTTTAAATTCATTGTTCATAAAGTATTTGTTTAACACTTGGTATACAATCAAATGTGTAAGAAATTACAAACATAACAGACTCTATGAACTTAGAATTAAGATATGAACTTAGTAAGAAATTCTTATGTGTTCTATGCGCTTTTGAATTTGAAAAAGTAAGGGTACAATTAAAATAGCAGAGTCTTGTTATTATTTTTCAAGTCTTCAACTCCTTATATAGGCAAGTATTTGAGAGACATTGGAGAGTTGCATGTGCATTAAGAGCTCTCTTGGTCAAATATGTCATCTCTTCAAGATCTGAATCATTGTCAGACCCTCCATCAGGAGTTTCTTCTCCAAATTCAACAGCTTAAAAAGCCTTAGCAGATTTTTGCTTAGATGTCAAAGCAATAGATTTGGACTTCTTAGCAGGTTCATCTCCAATAAAAGCTCAATTTCATGACTTTTAAGAGAACTCATCAGATTCTCCAAGCTTAACTTGTTTAAATCCTTTGCTTCCTGAATGGTTGTAACCATTGGTATTAACCTGGCATGAAGACTTAAATAATCTTCTTGACATGATCGGAAACATTATATCTGTTATTCAGAAACTGAAGGTCAGATACAAGAGATTGAAACCTTGAATACATGGTTTTAATATCTTCATCCTCCTTCATTCTAAAAGGCTCATATCGATGGAACAATTGATTATCATTAGCCTCTTTTACCTGTTGGTTTCCTTCATATATATAACATAGTGACTCAAATCTGGATTTAACAGTAGACTTATCCACAATCTTAGTATATTCTCAATGAGGCAAAACATCCACAAAAATTCCACGTAATCTGTGATGCTTCCTATAAATATTTCTATAAGCCTCATTCAAGCGCTTCTTGTCTACTACCATTCCTTCTACATCATAAAAAAACTGACCCCATCTTCATGATGTCCCACAGTTCATTATCAACGCCTATGATGTGGTTGTAGATCTGGCTCTTCCATCATGAAAACTTAGTATCTCCATTAAAGGATGAAGTTCTCACAATAATTGTTCTTCTCAATATTGGAAATGTTGTAATCATAGTTGACAGATGAATTATTATTTCTACCAAAATCAGAAGGTCTAGTACCACTTTCATCAGCAAACATGTTCTTGTCTATGGATCTTTAACTATGACACAGTTAAGCTACTTAGCACAGACTATGCTCTGATACCAACTGAAGGTGAGAAAAACACAAGAAGGGGGGTTAAATTGTGTTAGCTTTTTCTGTTTTTTTTCTAAGTGTTTATAACTGTTCAGAGTCTGAAGTTGTTCCGAGTCTGACTCAGAGTATGAATGCAGCGGTGTAAATAAAACACAAAGATAGATAGAGAGATAGGGGTATATATATATAAGAGAGAGAGAGAGAGAGAGAGAGAGAGAGAGAGAGAGAGAGAGAGAGAGAGAGATAGAAAGCAGGAAAAGCAATTATACTAGTTCCTCATACAATTTAGAAGTAGTTCAGTCTCCCTTGCACTTCCAAGGGATTTTGACTATAATCACAACTGATTACAATTGCTCAAGATCACAACCAAGAGACTTCCTAAGCTTAAGCACACAAGCAAATGACTTGCAAATGTTCAATCACAACTGAAAGAAACTTCCAAGAGTTTACAAATAATAAAGAGCTTTTACACTTGACATATAATCAGAGGTGTAATCGATTATAAAACAGAATATAGTCTAAAGACTTATAATTTCTAAGATATGAATTTAGTAAGAAATTGTTAAGTATTTTATGCACTTTTGAATTTGATAGAGCAAGGGCACGATTAGAATGGCATAGTCTAATGTTTATTGTTCAAGTCTTCAGCTCCTTGTATAGGTAAGGATTTGAGAGGTGTTGGAGAGGTGCAAGCGCATAATTTGAGTCTTTGAAAAGCTTCAATCAAGAACGTTGCAATATTACTTGATATGGATAATGTTGTTGATGGTACATTTAAAATTCCTTTGCTAACTTGGCTTCTGGGTCCCTCAGAGTCTAGATATCACAAAGTCTGAGTGACTCCAAGCCTGAGAGACTCAAAGCCTTATGATCCAGAGTCAGGCCTTCCCTTACTTTCGAGTGACTACTTCTTTTCTGATCCAAAGTGTTGACTTCTTTCTTTTGATATTGTTCTTCTTTCTTTTGATATTGTTCTTCTTTCTTCTGATATTGTAGTTTAACAAATTTCTTCTTTCTTTTGATATTGTTCTTGACTGCCCAAAAGCCTTTTGCTCAGAGCAATTTCAGACCCAATAAAACAAGCCTAATTCATTCTTGGACTAATTACTTACTTCACATCCCCTCTCATGTGAGAGGTGCTCGTAGAAAAATGAGGCACCCATTCAAACACAAAATCGTAACGGCTCCTATAACTACAATATTGTAACACTTGAAGATTTTGGACCCACAACTGTAACCACTGAGCAACAACTCTTTGTCATTATAACGACACATGCACCTCCTTCGATATAAGAGTACTTTTCATAGTTCTCAAATGTACGATATTTTTCAACGCTTAACCCTCATTCTGAACTCTTGCTAACTCTGCAAATACACACTCCGTCATCCCAAACCAACAAACGTGTAAAACCACCAAACTTGTGGCTGTTCTTCTTACCAAAGTAAGGAGAAAGTCTTGTGTAGGCACAAACATTTATGCACAAAATTTAGGCACACACATAAATCAAAAAAATTAAAAGATAAATAAAATAGTTACATCAATCAATATCACTTTAATCATTTTCTTTTTAATTTTTTTAGTTATATAGGTGTGTGCCTAAATGTGAAGTGTTGGTCCTGTGACCAAGTAAGAGTTTCTGTTGCGGATTCCAATGAGAAAACCACACCAATAACAACTTGATGTGTGGAGCAAGGGATAATTAAGCAACCAAAATCAAAGTGTATGGAACAGTTATAATCACAAGCCAAAAGTAGAAAACAACAGCGAGAGAAAAGAAGAAGAGAACACAAAAGAATTTGTTGACCCAGTTCGGTCCAAATTGACCTAGTCTAGGGGAGAGAGCAGCCCTCCGTTTCACTATATGATGAGTAACGTTACAAAAGAGATGGATTACAAGAATAAGTCTCCCGCCTAATTCTACCCAAATCCCAGCCTCTTCCCGTAACCAAGAGACTCAATCCTAATAGTGTTTCCCAAGGTGAATCAACCCTCAAACCCTAGTGTTTGTTCCAAAGAGACAAACTCTACACAAACCCTAGATTTGTTGTTTCCTTTCTAAACCCTTGTTTCAGCCCCTCTATCTCTCTCAAAATAGTCTGATACAAGGTCTATATTTATAATAAAAGTTTTACTTAAAATTTGGAATAAATCTGCACCCAAAAATACGTTTCTGTTTTTCGCTGCCAGCGCACCATCGTGCCACGTTGAACCTCCATCGTGCCACAAAAAAACCAGTGTCTTGCCTCAAAACTGAAACCTCCCATCGTGCCACGTTGCCCAGCCATCGTGCCACGTTTGCTGCAGACTCCTAATTTTAAGTTAACTCTCACAATTCTCCACCTTGACTTCAAATCAGTGATGATGTCAAACCATCAACCACCATTGCTGCTCTTTCCCTTGTTCCCACTACACCAAGTAGCTCCACAAGTTTACACCCTAATCCCTTCAGTCATCGGAATGTCTTCCGCCTTCTCGAAGGTACTTGCAGTCCAACTACGCTAGGAATTTTAGGTAGTTCCACAAGCCTTTACTTCAACCTCTTCAGCCATCGGAACGTCTTCCGTCTTCTCGAAGTGTCCTTGCAGTCTAACTACACAAGGAGTTTTAGGTAGTTCCACAAGCATTCACCATGACATCTTCAACACAGGACATCTCCCGCTTCTTTGAAGATCTCCTTGCATCCAATCACCCTTGGCCTTCTTTTAGAGTAATCCCGCAAGTTGTGCTATACATTCTTCAACCTTATGAAGAAATCCCTTTCTCACCATAGAGCATAGCACCCAAGGTCCTCCATAGTCATACCATTATCGGTGTGTTCAACTCCACCTCAAGCTGAGCGTACTCTACCTCAACTAGCAAATGCGTACATCCCACTATGTCTTCAACCTTGAAACTCCACCTCCACAGGTAGATCATGAGTATTGTTGCCTCCGCCTCTCCAAGCTGATCATGAGTATTCTTACCACCGCCTCTCCAGGCTGATGTTGAGTGTTTAACGTCTCTCCAGACGAACACCGCTCCACTAGGCATCAATCCCAAGGTGACCAACATCACCTTCATCCTCCAAACAACACCACACCATCAGAGCACCTGCATCCTCATAACCCTCAGTGACAATTTGTGCGGAGTTACCATTAATCTCCGGACAATCCTTCATGAAGTGACCCATCTTGTGACAGTTAAAGCATTCAGATTTTGACTTTTTACCACTCTTTCTTCGGTTACCTCTACCTCCACCATTCCCTCTTGAGACACTTAGGTCTTCACCGTTTTCATGAACTCTCAAGTCTTTGGACTTGGTCAACTCCTTGGTTCTCAAAGCCGCTTGAACTTCTTCCAAGGTAACAGTGCCTTCTTTGCCATAGAGCATGGTATCTTTGAACGATTCATAAGATTTCGGTAGAGCACACAACAAGAGTATAACTTTATCTTCATCCTCAAGTTGCACCTCAATATTCTCCAAGTCATCAAGGATTTTGTTAAACTCCGTAAGTTGCTCCATGATGGCCTTTGACTCCACCATCTTGAATGAGTAGAGTGGTTGCTTTAGGAATTGCCGATGAGCCAAAAACTTTGTCATATACAAAGATTCCAACTTTGCCCACATCGATGCCGCGGTTGGTTCCTTTGCTACTTCTCTCAAAACTTTATCTCCGAGGCACAAGACAATGGCACTCCTGGCCTTGTCCACCATCCCAGTCTTCTCCGCTCGTGACATGGTGACCAGTAACGAACCTTCACCCTTCAAAGCTTTCTCACACTTTTGCTGTATTAACACCGCTTCCATCTTTACCTTCCATAACCCAAAATCGTTATCTCCGGTAAACTTCTCAATATCCCACTTTGAACCCATGATACTTGATTATCCTTTGACCCTTGCCCCACGGTGGAAGCCAATTGTTGCGGATTCCAATGAGAAAACCACACCAATAACAACTTGATGTGTGGAGCAAGGGATAATTAAGCAACCAAAATCAAAGTGTATGGAACAGTTATAATCACAAGCCAAAAGTAGAAAACAACAGCGAGAGAAAAGAAGAAGAGAACACAAAAGAATTTGTTGACCCAGTTCGGTCCAAATTGACCTAGTCTAGGGGAGAGAGCAGCCCTCCGTTTCACTATATGATGAGTAACGTTACAAAAGAGATGGATTACAAGAATAAGTCTCCCGCCTAATTCTACCCAAATCCCAGCCTCTTCCCGTAACCAAGAGACTCAATCCTAATAGTGTTTCCCAAGGTGAATCAACCCTCAAACCCTAGTGTTTGTTCCAAAGAGACAAACTCTACACAAACCTTAGATTTGTTGTTGCCTTTCTAAACCCTTGTTTCAGCCCCTCTATCTCTCTCAAAATAGTCTGATACAAGGTCTATATTTATAGTAAAAGTTTTACTTAAAATTTGGAATAAATCTGCACCCAAAAATACGTTTCTGTTTTTCGCTGCCAGCGCACCATCGTGCCACGTTGAACCTCCATCGTGCCACGAAAAAACCAGTGTCTTGCCTCAAAACTGAAACCTCCCATCGTGCCACGTTGCCCAGCCATCGTGCCACGTTTTCTGCAGACTCCTAATTTTAAGTTAACTCTCACAGTTTCTCAAAGGTAAGATCATATATTTTCTTTTCAATATTTGTGCTTAACTTGTATCATTTTAATATAATTTTATCTTTTTCTTAAATAAATAAAAAAACTTTTGAACATCAACACGTGTTGATTCCTCTACACTCTTACAAGGACTTGGACACCTCAAAGTCAACGTGAGAAACAATTAATTACTCCCTGATGTCACTAAATTTCTCAAAATATTGGTTGAGTTCCGTGAAAGTGATATCACCATAAAAAATTGTGAATTTCTGAACCAGGGACCACCGAACAATAGAAAAATCACCACCGAACAACAATTTAACTTAGTTATAAGAGCATCCACAATGGAGACATCCATTTTTGGGTACTTAAATGGGTCCCACACGTACACATCACTCTTTTATTATTTTTTAATAGTAGTACCTAATAAGCACTCAATCTCTCCAACCCAGATCTCACACAAAGTTCTTAAATGGGACCCACTAATCAACTATCAATAACTTTATATCACTACATTTCAATTTTTTAATATTAAAAGCGTGCAGGTCCCGTTTAAAGTTGGGGGTCTTAAATAAGACCCCGGGTCTTAAGAGACCCCCAAAAAAAAATTCCCCAATGGGGGTACCTATTAGGTACGGTGTCTTAATTGGTAAAGACACCACCATTGGGGATGGTCTAACAGTGAATTGACACATGGTATAGTGAATTGATTGCATTAACGTTGGATGACGATAGAACACACAACAAGAACCTCTTGAAACAAAACAACCGATTGGAATAATATAAGGAACAATAGCAATTCGGTTAATATGACCACGATCGATCACGATGGGCAAATAAATGTGTCTCTGTAGTTATATTTACGGTTAAATATGTTCCCTATAAAATTGAGACATTTTTTTTGACAAAATAAAAATATTCATTCATTCAAATTGAAAGAGTACATTGATATAATGCAAATTCGCTAAAAACAAAAAGTATGAATATGTGAACAGGCTCACAACATCCATGTTAATAGCATAAAACGGCAAAGTACAAATGCCTACACATATGACTATATTTAAATCTCTGGAATAACCATGTTTCCGGATCTGCAACGTGGATTACGCTAAAGTCATTGATTGAATCTGCACTGGATCGAAGCTGATCTGACAATCTGAAGCGATCAAATACTTGAGAGAAACAAGAAAAACAAACAACGTCGCACAAAGACGACGAAATCACAAAATAAAACGAAATAGATGTGAAATCACTTATTTCAATAAAAGGGAAATAGAAAAACGAGTTAGAGGGATGATTTTGGGTCAAAAATTGACCATAAATCACCCCTCTTTGGTGGATGATGGATAAGGAACTAGGGGTTTTGTGACGGCTCACAAGAGAGAAAGGAAAGAGAGAGAGAGAGAGAGAGAGAGAGAGAGAGAGAGAGAGAGAGAGAGAGAGAGAGAGAGAGAGAGAGAGAGAGAGAGAGAGAGAGAGAGAGAGAGAGAGAGAGATAATGGTTGTGAGACATTGTAAGTTTAATCCTTATTTAATTTTAATAGTTCTTTTAGTCCTTACAAAAAATTATGCATTCAAGATTAGTCTCTGCTCAATTCAAATTTGTTTAATTTATGCTTAAACTCTTAAGTTTTTGAACAATTTTTTTGTGATGTGTTAAGAACATTACTAAAAGTTCCTCCGCAGAAAATTATCGCAAAATTTGATTTCCACGTCTAAATTTTATTACATTTATCTTTAACTATTGTCGTTTTAAAAAATTCATATTTAATTCGTTTTATGTTAAAAAATTCTAAATTTTTGTAAATCCTTTCATAGTGTTCTAAACTTCTCTTAAAAAAATCGTTCAAAAATTTAAGAGTTTAAGGATAATTAAACAAACTTTGTTTTAGCAGGACCTAAAATTAGAAGTAAATGTTTTTTTTAGGGACTAAAAAAACTATTAAAATTAAGTAAGGACTAAACTTAGAAGTTCCAAATTTTATAGGGACCAAAAACATATTTAACCCTAATATTTATCTTTTATTTTAATCAATTCATACAATAATCACTTCATCTTAAAATAAATGTCTCTTTATCTCAAATTATTTATTTCTTTTACAATATCAAAACAAATATTTATAATTTTTTTGACTAATATGTTCTATTTATTGCATTTCATTCATCTAACTAATCTAGTAACTGTAATTAATAATGGTGTTTAAAACGATATTTTCTCCGTCCCAAATTGTATGACGTTTTGGGCATTTCACACATATTAAGAAATGTAATTAATATTGTGTAGGAAAAAGATATTATGAGTTGTTTTACAAAATTGTCCTTAATAAAGGATATGGAAAAGATAAATGAAAGAATTGAAAGAAGAAAGAGTAATAAATAGTTAAAAATATAATAGGAAAAGTGACATTAATGTTTCATTGGAATTGTAAAACGACATATAATTTGGGACAAATTATTTTTCTAAAGTGACATACAATTTGGGACGAGGGAGTATTATTATTCTTTTTCACTAACATACCTTATTCATTATATTTCATTCATCAAACTATTTCACTAATGGTAATTAATAATAGTGTTTTAGTAAATTAAATATATTTTATCATTAAAATCAATATTATTAATCATTTTCTTAATAATCAAATAAAACTCAAAAGAAACACCTAATTTTAGGAAGAGAGAGAATCATATTAATTTTTTTATTTGGTACAAAGAATCATATTAATTTTATTTTAAAGTGAGGATCAAATTTACAAACAAAAAACAATTAAAAGACCATTATGTAAAAGGATAACAATATAATAAATTTTAGAGACAAAAAAATAGTAACCTATCACTCATGCATGAAACGAGTTAACACATTAGTTGATTACATTATTTGTTACTTTTCGATAAGAGATGGGTGGATAAGAGAAAACTTTATGCATGAAACGAGTTAACACATTAGTTGATTACATTATTTGTTGCTTTTCGATAAGAGATGGGTGGATAAAAATGAAAGACTCTTGTTTTACTCCTTTCGTTCTAAAATGAATGACCCTTTTGATTTTCAAAACAATATTAATTATTTGTTTTTTATTCTACCATCTAATAATACTTTATTATTTTCAAATGAATCAATATTTTTTTTGTCGATTAGCTTAGTAGGTAGAAATGACCCTTTTGATTTTCAAAACAATATTAATTGTATTTGTTTTTTATTCTACCATCTAATAATACTTTATTATTTTCAAATGAATCAATATTTTTTTTGTCGATTAGCTTAGTAGGTAGAAATTCACTTTTTGTAGGTAAATAAATGGGATGTCTTGGCTTCGAACTTCGATCCCTACATCTATAATGCAATATCCCTATCAACTAAGTTTAAATAGACGAAAACTGAATCAATATATTCTATTATACATTTATGATAATGATCATCACATTAACAGACAATAAATGCTAATTTAATAAAATATTAATCTCTATCATATTTATACACTTTTTAATTTACTTCCCCGTCTCATATTAAGCGTCTCATTTGAGATTTGTAAGGTCATTAAAGAAATGATTAATAGTGTTGATTTTAATAGCAAGATATGTACACCCTCCGATCACTATTATAAGCAAAAATCAACATTTTAGATTCATTCATTAAATGATGTATGTGGTCTATAATAAAGACTGTATACATCATTAATTGAATGAATATAAAATGTAAATTTTTGCTTATAAGGGTCCGTTTGATGGTCAGGATAGGGAGGCAAGATATGATACATTGATCATATCCTGCTTAAATCTCATGTTTGATGCACCAAAGGGATAGGATAAAATAAATCATTTCCCTATCCTATCCTGATTTTCCTTTGTAATTTATATCCTGAGTTTATGCTAGGTTAGAAATTATCCTGATGGGATTAGAAGATATTCTGCCATTTTGAAAATATTGTCATTTTTAAAATAATGATAGCACGTATTTTCTATTATAATTAATAACATACCATTTTTAGAATATTTAATTAATTATGAGAGCAATTTTTTCATTTAATTATAATGATATCCTGTTTCATTGCGCATCAAACACATGATAGGATTAATGTTTATCATGTCTTTATCATATCCTATCTCTATCCAGCTTTATATCATATCATGTCTCTATCCTATCCTGACCATCAAACGGACCCTAATAGTGATCGGAGGGTGTATCATTTATCAATACACTCTTTTTTTTGAGCAATTATCAATACACTCTTATTAATTATAGTTAGTGGACTAATTATAAATATTGAAATATACTCCCTTCCTTTCACATTATATGTCATTCTAGCAAAAAAAAAATTGTTCTAAATTATATCTCATTTTACAATATCAATGACTAATGAATACTAATTTTCTTATTATGTCATTTATTATTTATTGCTTTATCTTTTTCTAGTTCTTTTTATTTATGTTTTTCATAGCATTAATGCATGATATTTTTGTAAAATAATCTATAATTACTCTTTTATATACAAAATTAATTTTATTTCTTAATATATGTGAAGTTGTTAGAATGACATATAATTTAGGACGGAGTGAATAATAAATAATGTTATGTTAGTGAAAAAATAATAAATAATTCATTGTTATTATAAACGGATAAATAATTTGAGACAAGAAAAAAATAGAAAAGAAGACATCGTTTTTTTGTGGTGACCGAAGTTTGAATCTCAGACCTTGCATATATTATGCATAGTCCCTACCAACTGAGCTAAGCTCACGAGCACAGAAAAGAAGACATCTTTTTTTTTTTGTAGTGGCTGAGGTTTGAACCCCGGACCTTGCATATTATATGCATTTTCCTTAACAACTGAGTTATGCTCATATGGACAGAAAAGAAGACATCTAATATAAGACGGATGGATTCTACGAAATGACAAATTAAATCACTCATTAATGGAAGGAGTAATTATTTTTGTATTCCAAAACAATTGATAGTATTAATAAAAAATATAACAAAAAAAGTAATAAATATATCTAAAAATGTATAGCTAATCTTATATTTAAAAACAAACACTTTTTTTAAATGATTTTATAATCGAAGATAGAGAGTGTGATTTAGTAAAGATATCACTCTCTATTATTCATTTATAGAATTTTTTTTTTTTGGTAGAACAATCCATTTATAGAATAGTAGTACTTCCATATTTTTGATTGATGTGAAATGACAAGTTAAGTCACTCCTTATCAGAAGCAATTTCGAAACGGAATGGGTAATTAATTACTTTAGTCCCTCAATAGGAAAGGAATCGTCAATTTAGTCATTGACTGTAGATAAATTGCAAAATAGTCCCTGAATGTAGACTATTTTAGTTAATTTAGTCTTTGAATGCAGACTTCGTTAGTCAATTTAGTCCCTGAATGTAGACTCCATTAGTCACTTTAGTCCCTGAAATTGACCAACAAAGTCTACATTCAGTGACTGTTTTGCAATTTCTTTGTATTCAGGGACTAAAGTGACTACTCTTTTCCTATTCAGGGACTAAAGTGACTAATTCCCCAAACGGAATTGCGACCGTGTAAAGTGATTGGTAGTAGTAAATTGCCGACGCTGTAAAGTGATTGCATCGTACTATTACCAAATAATTTACTAGTCCCCACTTTGTCTTTATTATTTTACGTGCGACAAAAAGCTTTTAATGTACATGACAACAAAAGAAATTAAAGACAATTACACTTCCAAAAAAACAAAGTCTTTTTATCTTATATGTTTATGAATGAATTAGAAGTTTATGAATGAATTAGTCTGAAAAACTTGTGGAGTAGAATCTCTAAACTGATATGGAAACACCATTGCTGATCAAAAGCTTTACTTCAGAAAATGACTACTTGCCAGTGAAAAGTTTGAAGGATGTTAAACATGTTTTATGGAGTGAGGCATTGAAGATATGGAAAATAGCACTTCCAGTGGCTTTGTGTTCACTGTTTCAGTACCTCACAAACACTTCAACTTCCATCTATGCTGGTCATCTTGGAGACGTTGAGCTTTCTTCTTTCTCTCTTTTTCAAAGTATCATCAATTGCATCTATTCTTTGCTGGTTAGTATGCATCTTTCTTATCACTCTCATTAATCCAAAGTTTTGTATTATGTTTATGTGGGAGCTTTGAAGCATGGGTACTTCTAAAACGGTGAAGTACCTGTAAAGGTACTTACCTGTACCGAGTACGCGTAGAATACTTGTGGTACTCCATTTATGTTCATTATTCTATTGTGAGTAAAATTGTGACTTTCTCGTATATATTAATATGATATGATTTTCTCGTATATATTAATATGATATGATAATATAGTATTATATATGTATATGAGTTTTTTGTTGCTGTAACCAACTATTTTTTTTTTTGTGATATTTTTGTTGTAAATTCGAGAATTTAGTCATCTCATGTTATATTATATAACAAAACTCATGATTTTATTGACATACCCATACCTTAATATTTTTAAAACAACTGTATTTTCATACCGATAGCCGTATCGTATTGGATACTGTACCCGTACCTACGCAACACAGTGTTGAGGAAGGCAAATGTTTCGAATAGAGTCAGTACATTTTGAAAATTCTTGAATCAATTTTAGGAATTAAAACCAACTTTTAGATATTTTTCTAAATTTTGATGTAAGAATAAAATTTAAGCCATTCGAGACTTGTATAGTTTCAAGTTACTAGAAACAGTTTATAATTTATACCCATAAGTCTAGTTAGTTCAATGTAGAGGATGAAACAAGAGTAGAACTGTAGAAGGGTTTTAGTTATGTGTTATTCTTGGTCTAAAAAGGAAGGGAATTAGTGGAAGGAAATAACAAATTTACATTAATAATATTTTTTTTAAGTAAACTAATAGTGACACCAAGGAAAAAGACATCCTAACTCAGTCGACATCCTCAAAAAATCTCTTCAATGTTATACAAATTGATTTTGTTGAGTTGTTTATTCTACTTCTTGGTCAGATAAGAAGTGAAAGGTTCTGCTTTCATTGTTCTCCAAAGCCCCTGCATGACAAAGTAATTCAAAGTCTTTCTGCATTACACGACAACAGTGAGGTGGAGGGACCAGTGTCATCACATTAGGCAATTGTGTTTCACGGACACTTTCCACCGATAGATATTACTCCCTCCGTTTCAAAATGAGTATCGTTTTAGATGTTTACACACATATTAAGAAATGCAATGATTAAAAGAAAGATAATGGTTATTTTACCAAATTATCCTTATTAACTATTGGTTAGTTTTAAAAGTAATACTTTGGAAGTAGTGTGCAGAGTATTAATTGGAGGGTACAATTGAAAAGAAAAAGTTATTATTGCATTGGAAACTGAAAGCGACACTAATTTTGAAACAAATTTTTTGGGCTAAAGCGACACTCATTTTGAAACGGAGGGAGTATTAGAGTAGTGATACATAGACCACCTTAGGTGGCATGTACCACTTGTACACCCACACACAACTATGACATGTGTCCATGTGGCCCTCACACACACAAAAAAAACTCACATTCACACACTCACACACTCTCCTATGAAAGTGGTCCATAATATGTATGAAGAAAAGGGTGTTCATGAAACATTATCCATATTATTATTACCCAAAAATTCTTGGGCAATCTGCTGCTCGGTATTCCCAAGACAACTTTATAATATTTAATCTAACATTTAATATTTGCTCAAAAATTAATTTACTGGTAATATAAGGATATATTTTTGGAAAATTTTATGGTGAAGTTGTTAGAATGACTTTTTGATGAAGTCATTAGAATGACCAATCATAATGCATTTGTGTATTTAATGCATGTCACATCAAATTATATTTTGTATTGTACATTTGCTCATACGGTAAACAACTATAGTTTTACTTATTGCAATTGTGTCCTGATTAAATCAAAATTAAACATTTTTGTTATTATTATTTTTTAGGCAAAATTACACTAGAGTCCTTTATCTTGTTTAATTGTAACACATCAGTCCTTTATCTTTTTTTTCTTCCCATTTTAGTCATTTATCTTCCTTAAAATGCACAGGTCAATCCTTTTTATCATTTTTCTATTTAAAAAATAATGAAATAATAGTTTTATTAGTACTTTTATTTTTAGAATTTTTTTTGTTGAAAATAAAGAAATGCATAAATCACATGAACATCTTCATCTTCATCTCTAAATCAAAATTTAAAATCCACAAAAATATTCACCTAAATACACCTTCAAATTGCTAGAATATCCTTACTTCCATCTTTTTCCTTAAACTCAAAATCCCCAAATCATAATAAAACCTAAATTTAACAATCCCAGAAAAATCCCCAAATTCAAACACTATATTCATCACGTTGTTCCTGATTGGGTTGAACCTTCTATCTGTACCATATGAATTTTAACATAAACTTGTGTATCACAATGCTTAGACCATTGGTCAATTTGGGGGGGGGGGGGGGGGGGGGTGGGGGGGGGGGGGGGGTGTTTATGAGTGTGGTAAATTTAGGGTTTATTGAGATTTGGGGATTTTTTGTCAGTAATGAACATGTTTCCGATTTTGGGAAGAAGATGAAGAAAAATGAATAATTTGCAGATGAAGAAGAAAGAACGAACAAAATGAATAACAAAAAAATGATTTTATCTTAAATAAAATATGTTAATAAATCAAAAGTAATTAATATTTTGTACAGGGACTTATTTGTAATAAAGTAAAATTTAGTCTTACAATGGACCTTCACAAAGACATTAGTTGACATGACATCAAGAACTATGCTATTGGCTAAACAAAATGACTTTTTCAAAAAAGTCATTTTCTTGACTGCACCATAGAAACCACCTATATTTTAATGTATGTTCCTCTCAAAAAAAATTGTGTACTTGTTTAAAGTTTCATAACCTAATTTAATTAAGGGATATATTTTAGTCTATGTTTTAAAAATTGAAGGTTAAATATGTTTTTGGTCATAATAAATATATTAATTTTTTCGTTTTTTTCTTTCTAAAATTTTTCTAATACTTTTCGTTCTTATAAAATTTTCAATCACTACTTTTGGTCGTTACTTTTAAATTAATTGTTGTATTTTTTTTGAATGAAATTGTGCAGAAATGTGTAGAATATTATAAAAATCGTTCACAAAAAAAATATAATAAACGTAAATTAAATATGAATTTTTAACCATCAAAAATATAAAAATTAATATTTAATTCATGGTTTGTTAAAAAATTCTAATATTTTTTTTGGAGAGATTCTTATAATATTATAAATTTTTCTACAAAATTGTATTTAAAAATATGAATTCTATATGAGTTTACTTTAAATGAGAGACTAAAAGTGAACTGATCTTGGAATTTTCTTTTCTGCTAACAATTTCTCTTGTCACCTTTCCTTAAAAAAAAAAAAATCTCTTGTCACCTAAACAATTAACCAGTAACATTTGTTAATAACAAAAATATGTATAACTAAATTTCATATGTAAAATTTCAGTTTGGTATGTCAACTGCACTAGCAACACTTTGTGGCCAAGCTTATGGTGCAAGACAATTTCAAAGTGCTGGTATTTATCTTCAAAGGTCATGGATTATACTCTTCACCACATGCATACTACTCTTGCCTATTCATATATATGCAACCCCAATCTTAAAATTTCTTGGCCAAGAACAAGAAATAGCTGATCTAGCTGGCAAATATGCAATTCAAATAATTCCCTGCATGTTTTCCTTTGCTATCATTTTACCCATCAAGAAATTTCTTCAAGCACAATGCAAAGTTAATGTTATTATGTGCTTATCACTATTGTTTTTACTCATACAAAATGGTTTACTTTACATCTTCATCAGTGTATTTGATTGGGGAATGATAGGTTTAGCAATGGCAAGTAATATCTCAGGATGGATATTTTCTATTGCATTGGTAATTTATGTCATTGGTTGGTCCAAAGAAGGATGGAATGGATTGTCTTGGATGGCATTTAGGGAATTATGGGAATTTACAATGCTAAGTCTTGGTTCATCTGGAATGATCTGGTTAGAACAGTGGTATGGTGTTTGCATTATTCTTCTTGCTGGTCACCTTGATAATCCTGTGATTGCTCTTGGTTCCTATTCAATTTGGTAAGTATAAGTTAATAAATAATTTTCGTTCACTTATATTTACACTTTAACTTTCCAATGTTACTTTTGTATTGAATTTTGTTATATTTTGTGTAAAATATTTTACATTGTCAACAAATCATAATAAATCATATTTGTTTTAAGAATTAATTAAAATTAAAGTCAAAGATTTTTAATGATTTGACAATTATGATTGGTTGACAGTGTCAATAATCTCTACACCGACGGTGTACATGTGAATTAAATTCTAATTTTAAAGTTTCTTGGTTTCTTGGTTTTCTTCATATATTTACTTTTATGCTTTTAGTCTTAATGTTCAGGGTTGGAACTCCATGCTGCTTCTTGGAGTAAGTACATCATTAAGGTGAGTGACTATAAGTTAAACTAATTAGGAAAATACTAACAATTACATTTAGGGCATTGTTTAAGCAATTTAAAGGAGTAATTTTTACATAAAAAGTTGTGTAATTTTAACTTTTCTATTTGTTTGATTTGCATTTTTTTCAAGATGAAGTTTCTTAAACAATAATCTTAGGGCACTTTTTAAAGTAATGGTATTTATTCTTGTTAGCATAATCATTTTTATTCTTGTATAGCATAATCACTTTTTAAGCAATTTCAAAGTGCTGGTATTTATTCTTGTTAGCATAATCATTTTTATTAATATGTAACAAATGTGCCTTAGAATTTATTGTCAATCTAAGTACTTGGTTGGTGATAGTCTGTAAACATATATTGTAAACACTCATTGAGCCATGTGTCTTGCATGAACTCGAGACAAAGGTTGTCAAAATCGAGAGTTGAAGTGAATTCGTTTTGCTGATATGAAATTGGCTCGTAGTCTCATACGAGTTTACCTCATATTGAAATAACATTAAAACCAATATATACATGACATATATATTTATATAATATTGTAAACATGTCAATATTCAAATTTCCAACTCAGTTATAAAATAAGAAAATGGGCATGAACAAAATCAAAGGAAGTTAACTGAATGTAACAAGTTAGATGAGAGAAAAAGATAAAAAATAAAAAAATAAAAATCCTTCTATAATTTTTTAGCTGAGTATACCTAGACTCGTGGAATCGTACGATGCCATGTTAACTCGTGATTTTAACAAACTTACTTGAGACTCAATTCATCTATAATTTTATTCTTTTAAAGTGACATTAATTATCCTTTTACATTATTTTTAAGGAATTTGAATTTCGTCCCCTCATGCCATAAGACAAAAACTCTTGCAACTGAATTTACACATCATAATCATAGACACCTACACTTTTTTCTCAATAAATAAATAAATTTTAAAATAAAATTAAATCTAAGATGTTGATTTTGATTATATAGTTTTCCATATAATTTTTTCAATGTTCAAACTGACTATATATTGATTCTAATGTCTTGCAAGTGTTCGTGTCTCTCATACACTTGGAATGTCGCATCCAAGAGCATCCAAATACTCATTCTTGGTGGCAATGTCTCAGTCTCTTCTCATTGGAATCATATTCATGACTGTTATTTTCTTGAGTAAACAAGAATTTGCCATCATCTTTACCAAAAGTGTGGATATGATACATGCTGCTAGTGAATTAGCATACTTTCTTGGTATAACCATGGTTCTCAACAGTGTTTCACAAACTATATCAGGTAATTACTTTGCTTGGTTGACTAGAAAATGTTTAATTTATAACATATAGTCTCATGAGTGCTTGTTATATTACACTATTATTTACATTTTAATTTTGAGGAGGTTTTTATAGGTGTGGTCATTGGATGTGGATGGCAAGTTATGGTTGGTTACATAAACTTGGCATGTTATTACATTATTGGACTCCCAATTGCAATTTACCTTGGTTTCAACCAGCATTTAGGGGTCAAGGTATAACACTAAATTCTTGCTCTAGAAAATAATGTATCCTCCCTAAATCATGAATGAAGTTTCTTATATATTTACCTATATTAAGTGTTTATGTTAACATAATTCGTCTTTATAAAATGGACTTTGAAGATGAAGAGTGTTACTCTTTATAAACTATTTTTAGGTTTTACCTCTATTCAATATGGAACTTGAATTTTTCCAATACTTACACTCTATAATATATATATATATATATATATATATATATATATATATATATATATATATATATATATATATATATATATATATATATATATATATATTAGGCCTCTTCTAAAAAAAAATATTAGGTCTTATCTCTTTTCAATATATGGATTTGGTTTTTTCCATTATCTTACATAAGGACATTTACATGAAATGGCAAGTATACGGGGTCTTGAGTTAGAACGAGTTAAATTTTTGAAAAGAAAAAAAATTGTTATACAACATATTTTTACTTCACTTTACTTCACTAAAAGTGGTTTCTGGTTTATCTTGTCACCACTTATCTATTAAAAATTGTTGCGTATATTTTGAATATTTACATTTTTTTGGTGCAAAGAATATTTACATTTAAATTTGTCATTGTAACATTACTTTGCTTGGCAATCGACCAAGGAATTAATGTTCAACTTATCTTGTGGCTTAGGGTCTTTGGGGAGGCACGATATGCGCAAGTATTCTTCAGATTATAGTCCTCACAATCATTATTTGTAAGACCAACTGGACCGAGGAGGTAATTATGTTTGATTATTTTAATTAAAAAATAACAATTTTTAGCATCTAATTAAGTCTATGTTTTCCTTGGTTAGGTTAGCTCGGTTATTAGGGATATAATATAATATATGCAGGGGCCGAAATTTAAACGTTGGACACCCTACTTGTTCACCATAAAAGATGAATTTCTAGTCGCTAGACTACTTAACAAAAAAAATGTGGTATATGCCTTGTTAATTATTCTAGCAATGAGTGATTTGTATCCTATGATACCAAGATCATCTTTTAGACCTTGTATTATTTTATTTTTCATAAACCATCAATTTAGTCTTTGAATTATAAGTATCCCTCTTTTTATTTTAAAAAAAAAAACATTATAATTGTCATCCTGATTATAACTCAATTGATATGAACATTGCGATATGCAGGAGATGGGGTTCAAACACTGTATTTTTCAATTATTCACTTTGAGGGCTGAATTTCGAACCATTATGTTACTTGACCAAAAAAGCTAAAAAAATTCATTATAATTTAATAGGAACTAAACTTGAAAGCACGTGATTTTATAGGGATTAAAAATATATTTTACTTTAGTAAAATGTAAATATTTTAGTTTCCTACAACTTGTTTTAATTTAAATCTCTAATATTTGTTAACGTTGATTTTAGTCTCTATAATATCTACACCATAAGAGAACTAATTTAAAATATAAACTATTTGAGTGATGATATGATAAATTAAATCACTCAAGTTTTGCAGTGCTAAATGTTAGTATTTCATAGTGTAATTTATGGAATATGATTGCAGGTAGAGCAAACAGCAAATCGCATGCAAATCTGGATCTCTAACAACTAACAACCTTCAAAAGGACATATATGATATTAATGTTGTGTGAGAAGCTTCTTTCAAATTCAAGAAAATCTGCAGATTGAAATTTGCAGTTACATGTCATATAATTAATTTATAAGGGCATACATCCCTTAATTTGGCTAGTTGGCTCTTCTTTGTTTATTGATATATAATAGGCTAGGATAAGTCAAATAAGTGTCGTGCAATGCACAAGCTTGTTTTTGTTATTTGATCAATAAGTCTCGTTATTGAATCAAATGAGATACGATGAAACCTATTAATCTAATGGTGTAAAATAAATTTATACGTAGTTTAGATTAGTTAGCTCTTTATGACTACAGCTCGTATATTTGATGAGATATGGCCTAATATTTATAAGTGAGACATTTAATTTTAGAAGATAAATTTGCAGGATTGAGTTGTGTACAACTCAAATTTCAAGATAATATTAGAGTTAAGCTTCAATGGAGATGATAATGAGTAAGGTCTGAGTAGGATACTATAAAACATGTCTCATACTTACAGCTTGAAAAATTACTCGTACCGGCATATGTAGCAACTTTAATACCTAAAGTGGATAGTTTTCATACTCGTACTCATTATCCGCACCTCAACTATAAACAACTATCATTGTGATTCAATTCAAAAACCATTTAGACAATTGTGTACAAATATTGCTATGTAGACAATTGTGTACAAATATTGCTATGTATCACTATGACAAAAAAAAATGAAACTAAATAACAGGGAGAAGAAAGTTTACTTGGACAGAGAGAGTTGTCATAATAGCCACTCATGACTAGGGATGGCAAATATCCAATGGCTTGCTTAATCATAAACATGTCCAATACTTGTTTCATATCTTTTAATTGAAGATACAAAAATTATGTTACTAATAAGTTAACCAAGCATAAGATGATAGGGTTTAATTCGATCCACATTACATATTGTACCATAGGTAGAAATTCCTCTACACATCCTTCCTTGTGCTCACAAGTCATATAGTACCTATTTGGAAAGTCTCCAAGACTCTTCTCCTACAATCAAAACTCTAGTATAATGATTGCTAGACACCTCAAAAGTGCTTACCTTGCTGAAGATTACAACCCGGTGAGGAGCAAAATTGAGGTGTTTACGAGGTGTTTATGCCGTTCGGATTCTATAATCCAAACTGCATAGAACGCATGTGAAGCTCATAGGGTGGGAAAAGAAGCAGTCCTAAATTATAGTAGCACATCCGTTTGCAAATTATAAACCACACAAATTATCATTAAGCAAACAAACTCTTAACACATATCACACATAATAAGAGTTTATTAGGAGAGAATTCCTTAAAACAAAATTAAAATCCTAGGTTGCATTGTCATCAAAAATATCCTAGGTTGCTAAAGTTACAGATTCCCATGCTTTCTCAAAAGCAGGCTAGGCTATTCAGCATCCTTTTTCTTCTTAGGCATTCTGTATCCACCAACAACACAAGCATGGTCCCTCTCAAATGGTTCAAGAGTGACTTGCTCAAATGGCTTAAATTGATCTGCCTTCAACTTGTTCACCTCACTGCTGAACACTGCCTCGGCAGGGACTGTCGAATCAATGCAATTGGCCTACCATACAAAATAAATTGATTAAACTTAATTTTAGATTATTTCTCAGCTTGGACATCCATTTACTATCCAATGAAAACTAAAATGAAAACTCTAACTGTTTCCAATACAAAACAAACTTAAAAAACAAGGGGGTTAATTTACAGGAATGAATAAGAGAAACCATCAATTTTACTTGGTGGTTACATCTACATTAAACATGAGAGAAAAAGAGAAGTAAAATTATAAAGAAAAGAGGATATTTAGTTTGTGGTTGACATGTAACAATTCAGAAAAATTGAGAGAATCCATTCCCGGAAATATATAACCTAAATAAAACTTTGCCTTATTGTGATAAAAGTCATAAATTTAACAAACCTTGATAGATATATAAAAATGGCCAAGTCTATAATGCACAAGTGAAACAAGTCTTGCATTATGCACAAGCTTGTTTTTACCATTGGATCAATAAGTCTCGCCATTTGATCAAATGAGATGTGATTAGATTAGACGTATTGATCTAATGGTGAAAAACAAATTTATGCATGGTACAATACTATTTTGTGCATGTTAGATAATGCCTAAAAAAATGCCCTCCAACTTTGCCATAATAAGAAGCATTTGGGCTAATTGTCATCAAATTAGTATAAACAAAATTGATATATAGACTATGTGGAGTTTTCAAAAGTAACAGAAGAAAAATCAATATGAAAAGCAAACATCGAAAAGACAAATAAAAAAGACTGCTGCAAAAAAAAAAATGAAATCTCAAACAAAATCCAAAGTGCTTAATAAGCAAGTCACTATTGAACCAGCACTGTTGTTTAGCATAATAGAACAATATAAAAAAGAAAAACAAACAAAACTTTTGATGTGCATCAGTATCTCGGGTCTACATCATCCAAGAAGTCTTGAAGGGGAATCCGAGTAACTCATCACATGCACAGATATACATATATATGTTGTAACCAAAACACTTGATACATGGAAATGAAAATTAAAAAACAAAATCATACTTAAATTCCTAAAAACTGAAAGGAAAAAATCAGAACACTAGGGAAAACTAAACAGGACCCAATATACAGATAACGAAACAATGTGATAAAAGTCATATCAAATTAAATTTGGCTTCTAAACAAACCTTGATGGATATAACAAAATGACCTCCGGCTTTAAGATAATATGAAGCATTCAGCCCTAATATTCTTGCCTGCAGCACTCATCAAATTAGAACAAATAAAACTGATACTTACACAACATGGAGTCTCATCCAACTCATATTTTGGTGACAGTGTATTATAAAAATATATATATATATATATATATATATATATATATATATATATATCTTCAAATGAGATTCTTCCATAGAAAACAATCAATCAGATGTAAATAATGAAAAATCTGAAAGGAAAACCAAACTTCAAAATGTCAAATAAAAATGGTAGCACTGAAAAAGAAAAAACATAACAAGATTGCATAAAAAAAGAGAAGCAAATTTTTTTATGTGCATCAGCATCTCGGGTCTACGTCATTCAAGAAGTCTTGAAGGGGAATCCGAGTAACTCATCATATGCACTGATATTGTAGTAACAGAAACCTTTTATACTTTGAAATGAATGATGGAAAACAAAAAAAAAAAGGGATTTAAAATACAAGTTTAGAGAAACTAAGCAAAACATGAAAAATGAAATCTAACTGTAAGCTTTAAAATCAGTGTATATATGTTAAAACTGTTGATCCATGCAAAAACAAGTAGATAAGAAGACAGTTATATACTTGGCTAGAAGCAGCAGATAAATATTAGTGATATAACATATATAACGTTCAGGCCAAAATATTCTGGTACCATCATTTAAGATAAATCAGTGAAAAAATTGACCACACCTGATCAGGCTGAGCAACATCAGAAAATATGACATCTACCATGCCAACTAACATTCTATACTTGGCTGGATGTCTAGCATCCTCAATAATGGGAATGACATTAGTACGTTTCTTAGCCATGTTAACCAAGTCACGTCCACTTCGGTGGGAGAATTCTACTGCATACACAACTCCAGTCTACATACACAGAATATGATATTCCAATCAGACTTAGACAACAGGTAATAAGTAAAATATATATATATATATATATATACAAATTTGAATGAACCCTTACTGGACCAACAATATCAGACACGTGAGAGACAGTTGTCCCTGAAGCAGCTCCTAGGTACAGGACTTTAGCACCAGGTTTCTTTATAAAATAGAAAACATATATGTCAATATAATGCTTCTGAAAGACAATGTCGAGTATGAGATTATGCTAAGCAAAACGAAGTCGCTTACAATCCATATGTTGTCAACACCACCAAGGACAGCAGCTGCCAACTTAGAGCGGAAAGGGTTCCAAATTCTATACTCAACTTTTGTACCATCCTCACTCTGCACAATGTAAAAATCATACACATTGTAATGACACAATAAACTAACGGAAGTGCTACACAGTAAATAGCCAAAGTTTGTACACGTCCAAAAACAGACTTACAGACTTTTTTTGACGGAAAAAACAATCAAACTTAAATTTCTAATAGAGCACACAATTATTTGCATGGTTTGAAAAGGCATTGTTGTTGTAAAATCAAGTAAAAGAGTGAACATTATTCTATAGTATAGTACAAGTAAAAGAGTGCACATTATTGTATAGTGCAGTATGTAGAATATAAATGATTAACATAATGTACAGTGTATAAATGATTAAAATAAATAAGGATCGAGTATAATAAAGTATATACTTAAACAATTGCATAATTTAAACATGCATATGTATTTTTAACTTAATCTATTACCATTCAGTTAAAATTTAAAAAGTACAAAAATAAATTACCTGAACAGAAACTCTCTTTTCATTGTAAACAGCTTCACCAGGAACAAGATTCTTAGTAACAAGAGCATCTTCTTTACCCTTAGCAATGAAAATACCTTCATGTCTATGGGGCTCAACAACAACCTTGCTTCCTCCTTTCATTCCACCTCTTCCGCCACCACGACCACCACCCCTTCCTCCTCCACGGGCTCCTCTGCCTCCTCCAAAACCTCTACCTCCACCACGAGGCTTAAAATCTCCTCCTCTTCCTCCACCAAAACCTCTACCTCCACCACCACCTCTTCCTCCTCTGTCACCTCCTCTTCCTCCGAAACCACCACGACCTGCACATATTCAAAAACTCCATTATCAACACAAATCAAGCTAGATCACAACATGCTTCTACAAATAAAATCAACATTCTTCAAACACTACACAGTTCATAAAAGCCCAGCAAAAATTGGATTCGGATGAGTACAGTCAAACTGCATGCATAATAGCATATATAGATATATAGATTTTAAGCTAGGCTTTTATCGGACAGTTAAGATGTGACTGACTATCTGCAGTGTCGTCACTTCCGACTGCACACAAACCGGATCCCTACAAATTATTGCTTTGAGCCCACTAACTATAAACCCATTTGCTTTAAACAAATGAAAGTAACAAAAACAAAACATTTTTCAAACACTACACAGTTCATAAAAAATTAAATTAAATAAAAAGCATTCCTTCAAGCCTATTACTATAAACCCATTTGATTTCAATAAATGAAACCCAACAAAAACATCATCAATGAATCCAAAATCCAAAAAATTTAATCAATTAACTAATATTTCAACAAATCCATATTAATTATGACAAAATAAACAAAAGGGTACTCTTTAATTAAAAAAATAAAAAAAAATAAGAAATTTATAGATTGAAACAGAAAATATTAGTAGTGTTTTCTCAAACACAAAACAAGCTAGATCCTCAAACGTTACACAGTTCATTAAAAAAAAAAATTACAAACGATAATCATTCCTTCAAGCCTATTACTCTAAACCCATTTCAACAAATAAAGCTAAAAAAAATATGAAATAATATCATCAATGAGTTCAAAATCCAAACTTTCTATTCAATCAACTAATAATTAACCAAACCCATATCAAATATGATAAATTAAACACGAGGGTACTCTTTTATTCAAAATTACTGAAAAATTTAGAAAATTAAATTGAAACAGAAAAAGGATAGTAGAGTTTTTTGATACCTCGAGGAGGAGCCATGTTCAAGAGATTGCAAAGAGATTGGTGTTAGCGGCGAGAAAGGTTTACAACAGTGAACCGTGAGAAGAATAGGGTTTAAGCAGAAGGAAATGAATTTATAGCTGAAATTAGGGTTTGTGATTTTTTTATTTTTTTCTATGCCTCGGGAGTGAAAAGAGAGACACGGGAAACGGGTTGACCCGAAAATCCAAAATGAGAAGCCCAATATATTTTTCTTGTACTACGAATGCGATATAATTCTCCTATCAAATAACACTCACTCCCAACTGAATGGATGAAAGTACCCTGCGTGGCTTAAGTCACGCTCGGTATTTTTAGCGTGAGTTAACTCATACTGTGTGGGTTAACTCACGCAGGTTGTAAACTTTAACTGATGTTGCGGGTTGTACTTTTTGGTACAAAACCCATCAGTCCCGGTCTTAGGAAGTTTATGGTAGAACCCGACTCAGCCAAGGATCTCAAGAGGGGACCTTCTTGGAAGGATCCCTAGAAGAAACATCCTCATAATTCCAGGGATCGTCTCAAGTCTCCTTTGGGCAGCCCTGGTCAAAAGGATGGCGGGTCTAAGAGAGGCGCCCCTCACAAGGATGGGAGCGATAAGGTTGATGACAGGGGGTGTTCCAAGAAGCCTCCTACTGAAGAGAAGGAGGTTGCCTAACTGGTAATTTGAATGTTGTTGGGAGTGATACTAGTTCCGTCCTTCAAGTCGTCACCTTGGCGCCTGCTTCCCAAGCAAGTTCGGAGCCTGTATTTCTGCTCTTAAATCTTTACACGGCTACTTCATCTCTTTCGAAGTCTAGAAAAGATTTTATGGAGGCCATAACGTCGTGGTATAAGAGTTATTTTGCCTGCATGGATCTTGTTGAACGGAGGAAGTTGATTGCTGATGGTGCCATTAGCGCCTATAAGATTTCCGCCCAGTGCACTATGATGGCTGGTTACGATTTTATCCCAAGTGCTACCCCTAATCGTCCGGCTGATAATGTGTCTCGCGCACTGGAAGAAGTAGAGAGGAAGCTCTAGGAGCTTAATGCTGCTCATCAGGAGTCTGTGAAGAAACTGAAGGGAAATGCAGAGAATAGCCTTGGTGACACTAACCAAAAGCTCGCTGAATCCGACAGGAAGCTTGAGGAGGCCGGTAAGCAACTCGAGGAAGCCACTGCTAAGGTTGTGGAGGTCGAGAAGAAGGCCAAGTAGGCTTTGACTAGCCAATAGAAACTTTGGGCGTACCTTTCTTCTTCTGAAAGGAAAGTGACAAATCTGAGTGTTGATCGTGCCCGTCTGACCAAAAGCCTTTATGAGGGTGCTTTGAAATTTTCTAATTTAGAGGCGGATGTTTCTGCTTCGAAAGCTCAGTTTAAGGAAGTCGTTATGCCTATTTATATATTATTCATGTATCCCAATATATGTTACAATGAATATTCTCACCCCCTTTGTTGTTGTTGTTGTGTATTATGGTGTCTGTACTCTTCGGGTACAGACACTCAGGACGAGGAGCTTTAGTTTGCGGGACGTTTAGAAGGTGGCGACGGAGATATACTTCCGTAGCTATTATCTAATTATTTATGTAGTAGAATAATCACGCTCTCTGATCTGTAACAATAGGGTTGGGGTCAAACATTGAATGTTTAATTTTAGGAATCTTAAGTATTTGAAATCATTATGATATTTTCCACAATGACAATTGTGAATCAGACTCCTTCATTTTATGAAATATTTTTGAAGTATTTTCCGCATTATGAAATATAACGTATTATTTATTATTCTAATGAATGATTGATGAGTATGTGTAACATCTTTTTTGTTTAAATTTATTCCCATTATTTATTAAATCAATGTTGGAAATTAGGGTGTTACATTTTTCGTGCGCCTTCTTCTCTCCCTCTTCGCGTCACGCATTTTATTTCATGTCACGTTCAGTAGATTTCATCTAGCGTCTTTATCCGTTTCTCCTTCGCGTTTTGCATTTTATTTCATGTTGCTGCAGTGGCACCCGAGTTTTTGGTTCCGCACGTTTGCCTTATCTTGATGCCCAGGTGAACATGACCGGCCAAGGTTTAGCCCCCTTTACAAGGCTTTTAAGGGGCGAGACACTCTTCCCGAAGGGTAGCTAGCCCCTGGTGGGTCTGCCACGGTTGTTTAGGCTATCGTTCCGCTTAAAAGCAGAAGTTCTACCAACCTTTGTGTGCACCATTGCACTTCTGGAATTAGGTCATGTCAATCACATACACAACAAATGTATGTTTTTGGGAAGCAAGCCCATTTCATTAACGTGTGAAGATATTTATACAGTGGTTTTATTCAAATGTTTTTTTCTATTGAAAATTAATGATTTGAATTTTCAGGAGTTTATTTTATACTTTTTGCCTACTTCGTTATTGTCCGTACAACCCTTTTCACAGAGCGTTGTCTTGTGTTTTGTCATTCTTTCCGAGTGAAGCGGGTCCGAATTCTTAGAGGGCTTCATAGCTCCTATTAGCGCCATTCAAATCTAGGAATGTAACAACCTCGCCATTCTCGTCGTTGTATCTTTAGGTGGAGTATAGATGGGGGACCCGGGAACCTCTTGGAATGGAACTTTAATGGTTCGATTTCTGGTTCCATCCCCAAAATTGACGCCCAAATTGATGTATCCTCATGACCGTGTGTTTGTTACATTAGGGCCAGATGCTTTCGTCTCGTAACTAGTACCTTAGATCCTCTTTCTTTAGACATAGCTTATCGAAGGCACCTTGATATAAGATGTTTACGGGGTTACCTTCGTCTATTAAGCACCCTTCTACCTTGATCTTTTCGGTGAGGATGGATGAGAGGCAATAGTGGCGAAAAGTGCTCTGGTACGGTGTCGATGAGTTTTCGCGGTGGAACGAAAGGTGCATGCAGGCATGTTAGCACTTCAACACTCAAGTCAGTTATGGAACTGAGAAAGAGTGTGTACAAAGTGTTGTGAAAAGTTAATCGTACCTTGAGGGTGAAGCAATGCCACCCTTATATAGGCGCGCGTTGAGAATATCCGCCTCCGGATTTTGCAGCGTGTGATTAGGAACGGTTAGAGGACACATGTAAGGTGATCCTTGCAGGGGGAGTGCTTGTATGCGATGCGGTGCCTTTGAAGTTGGTGTGTTCCTTCATGCGCAAGGCCTTAAGGCGGTGTAAGTTTAGGCCACGTGACATCGTGGATTGGTCTTCTGACCGGTCCTGAACAGTAAACGCATAAAATACATTAGGGATAAATTTAACTAAATAAAATACTAAAGTAATTAACTATATCAAAAGGATAATTTAAAGTTACATAATCAAACAATTACAGGGAAGTTCCTCTTTCATGACCTAACCTAGATAGAGTTACCTCCTCATTATTCCTAAACAATTAACTATTGAATATGAATAAGAAAGCATGAGTAAAGGATCACGGGTTGATGATTCCTTGGCTCACGATTGGCTTCAGTCGCTCCTAATCTGTTGAAATTGCATTTCGGCCTTCGCCTTCTCGTCAAAAGATGTTTTTCCACTAATCTAGGTGCTTGTCTTATATAGGTGTGTGTTTCCCTAAAAACTAGGGAAGGTTAGCACGCGACGCGAGTATATAACTAACAACATGAGTTAAACAAAATGCAATACCTCATCTTTTGTGCATATCTCGCGATGCGAAGCTCATAATTCACAATGCAAGATATGCAATGGTTGAATCATGCAAATTCCATTATGACTCTGTGATTTGCAGCTCGTAGCACATGTCACAAGTTAGGCTGAGGTTGAATTCACCTATCTTCTTCACTCCTTACTTCATTTCTTCTCACCATAACGTCTGTAATAACTATGCCCTAAGAATCACTAAGGATATACTTGTAAAAAGCATAGTACGGTGACAGAGCTGTTTGGTTTCGGTTGATTTCCATGGCTTCAAGGTTATTTCCCTGCTTTTGATCTTTCAAGACGTTTTATTGAATCTTAATATTATAAAAGGGATACAGTTCTGCTAACAAACCCTAAAAAAAACCTTTGGAAAACCCTAAGATTTTTTACTAAAATACCCTTAACAACCTCAATTAACAATCATGTGGCCACGACACAATTGACCATTTCTTTTAAGAGAGAATCACGTGAAAGATCTTCTTCAATACTCTTTGGGTACAAGTTTGACAAACCCTTTTTGGAGTCTGGCTCTCCTGTGAATTTCATAAGTAACAAAACTAAGCCTCTGTCTTAAAGTGGTTTTTCGCCATGCTTTTTTATTGCCCCAACCGCAAGACCAAACAATCATTGCATCTCTCTCTCAACACATTTCCTCTATTGAATCGGGGGAGAAGAGAAACGACACCGGCACTGCACCAGATGATCAAGGTTGTCAAAATCAGGATTTTACTTTAGGCGAAGGGGAATAGCGAATTCGCAAAACGTAAAATCGCAATTAGAATCAAATGATTTTACGTAAGGACTATTATAAAATCGATATAGGATAGTAAAATCGTAAATCGTAAAATCACAATCAAAATCGAGGATTCTACCAAAACAAAAATAATTCTAAATATATGTTATAAATTGAATATAGTCATAAATGACTCAAAGTTCAAAGTCCACAAAATACATATACATAAATGACTTACAAGATGATGGCTTGAAGGAAAGAGGCAATCTAGTTAGGTTTAGTTCATTCTGAACTAGATGAACCGTGATGAGGAATTGTGGTGTGATGTGAAAGAATGAAAAAACTTGGTCTTCATAGTATTTATAGAACCGGATCATGAGCACAGTTTGTATCGACCCAATTTTAGGATTTTATTTATTTAATTTTATTATTTATTATTTAATTGTTTGGTGTGTTTTAATTGTTGGGTTAATTGGGTTTTAGAGATATTGAGGGTATCTTAGTACTTATGGGTATGGAGAGTTATTTAATCTATGCTATATATAAAAAAAATAACCTCTTTCAGCTTTTTTGGGTTGGTTTTTTCTCTTTTCAAAAATGTCCTCAATTTTAAATACAAATAATACATGTAACAAATAATACATGTCTTCAATTTTTTCCATTATCATTTAAAAAGTGTAACAACTAGATATATCTATATTTACTTTTTCATTATCTCAATTATACCCTTAAACATAAAAAATTCTATAATAGTGATTGTTGTTGGTGTCATTAAAAAGATAAGAATTTAGATTATATTTTTTTTGTTATATTGTTGGTTTCATTGAAATAAATAATCATGTTTAGTTCGATTAGTTATAATTTGAAAGCAATAAACATCTATATTTTTACTTTTAATCAAAATTATAATTTCATAAAAAAACACCGTTCATAATTTTCAAACGTTAGCGCAATAAAAAGAGCGGAAAGACAGACCCGTGAGTGCTTGTCTTTTCGCTAGTGAAAATAGTAGTAACTTAAGTAATTAACAAAATAGTGATGTATGAGTGAGGGTTTTAATGAAGTAATTGTGTAGTAACATTTTATGAGTGGTAGAAAGTTACTAAGCTCATTATTGAGTGTGACTAGGCCCAAGAGTATATAAGATAATAGTCTTAGAGAAAATTAGGTCAAGAGCTCATTTGTTCATTTTAAAGAAAAGAGGCAAAGAGAGAGAAATAGAGAGAAAGAGGAAGAAAGAATTTCAAGAGAATGAGAGATCTATCTTAGGAGAAAGTTCAAGAGGGAGAATAGATTGAAGATTAAAGTTAGCTTTTGAAAGGTTGAGGTAAGATGAAAGTTTATATTCACCATTTAGAGATTATGAGTGATAGAGTGATTACGGGTCATGTTTGATTATGTAATTTTCATGAAATTGGTGTTATGTTAAGTTGATTTTCGTGCTAATTGGTTATGTTAATTATTGGTATGTTGGACTTTGTGAAATTAATTTGTTTATGTGCTTAAATTCATATTTGATGATATAGAATAAGTTGTTCTCAAGATTTTGACTTAAATGTTTGAACATCAAGATGTTGTTGTTGAATGTTGTTGAATTCATGATGTATACTCTTGATAAATGATTGGGTATGTCTAGGTGTTGTTTGTATGCAATTTAAGTGATGAATTCAAGATTTAAAAGCGATTATGAGATGTTTTTGAGTTTTGGAAAATTGAGTGAAGAATTCATGAATTTAAAAGTGGAATCCATGTTTTGATGTGTTTTAAATGTTCCTTTTTATTGTATTAACTATGGATGATGTTTATACTACAATTTTGTGACAAATGAGATCAAAAATGAAATTTTGGGGAAGTTTTGGGAGGGTTTCCCGAGAGGAAACCCATTTTTCTGGGTTCCTTGTAGTAGAGAGCTCATTGGGTGAGGTGCGTTCTGTAACAGCCCAAGTGGGACCCACACCATCCGTGCAAGTCTACCCCACCCGGTCTGGCCATCCGCCACTGTTACTCACCGACTTAATCACTAGCCCCCTCACCCTACTAGTGTTTTTGCCTCCCGTGGGAATCGAACCTAGTACCTGGGGATAAGTACTACTTCAATGCATTCCACACATAAAAATAATGTCTTGACTTTTTTTTCATTTTTTTTCCCTCAACATTTGTGCTTGCTGTGTACTATGTATCTATAATTTGTCCATGCTGTGCACTATGTATTTATAATAGGTATAGTTTTCAAGTGAACATTTACTTATCAATTGAGTATTACATAATAGCACACTCAAAATCATTGATCGATTTCCAAGGTAACAATGTTATATTTCTATAAGCTATGAAATAAATTTATCTTATTTTTACGAAATAGTACAATCATTGAATTTTTTATTTCAAAATTTTGCAGAAATGAACTATGAAAGTCTCATGACCTTGGTTAGCACTTGGAAACATGTACCTATCTCTTCTGCAATGACATATTTTGAGCATACTTGAAGTGTCAAAGTCTTCTTTTCTACTGATCAGTATATCGTGTTCTCATGGTTGGTTTTTGTAGATATTTTTTTAATATGTGAGCACATTGTATATCTTTTTTTGATAAGCAAGCGGAAAGGACAGGTGTAACAGCCCGATTTTCGTTAGATTTATTTTAATTGTTTTAATATGTTTTTTTTTACCAAAACAAAGTTAACTATTATCATTAATCAACCAATGTTCAATACAAGAAGGATAAGAATTAAAAATACGGTGACTAGCCCAAGAACAGGCCATCCTAGCTAAAGTATGAGCAACCATGTTCTCTTGTCTCCTAACAAACTTCACCTCGAAGTTGGAATGTAAAGATAACTGATAAACAATACTAGAAACAATAGCATATAATTCTGAATCACCATGGCCCGGAGACGACAGAGCTTGCACAAGACTAGCGGAGTCAGACTCGAAGACAACCCGGTCCCATCTGTTCATATCAGAAAGTGAATAGCATCGAGTAATGCTACTGCCTCCCCCTCCAAAACTGTCATATTTGCCCGTTGCCATTTCGTTTGCACCCGAATAAATTGCCCCCGGGAGTCTTTAACACAACACGCAAAAGATGTAAGATGGTTACGATCATGAAACGCGGCATCCACATTGCACTTCAACCATGTCTCGCTCGGTTTCTCCCAAACTGAGTTGCTCCCTTGCACTCTATTCTGGCTGTGTTGCACAATTGGTAGCGAGGAATGTTTATGAACATCTTGCCATTGCTTCCATGCATCTAGTGCTGTCCTTCCAATGCTTGTTGAAGTATGATGAGCGTCATTCCAAATGATATCATTACGTGCAGCCCAAATTTGCCAAAGAAGTAATGCCACCCGACCAGCAATGTCTCGGCTTTCTAAACAACAAATGTCAAAAACAAAATTTGCCAAACTGCTCTCAGTTCCAACTCTCGTTTGCATCACAGTCGAAAGTCCTGCCAAATACCAACTTTCACTCGCCACCGTACAACCTACAAAAGCATGCCAATCATCCTCAACAGCTGAATATGTGTTTATATATGCTCATGTGTGATTAATTGCCTCTGTGTGTATTTTGGTTGAAATTATTAGAATATGGTGTTAGAAGGGTATTTTAGTCATTTTGGACTTAGGGGTATTTTGGTCATTTTGGGAGTAGGGGTAATTTAGTAATTTTGATGAGGATTATTTTTAGTGCTTAGTGAGAGTCGTTGTTATTTTACTAAGTATTAGGGAGTTGTAGTGAATTGTTTTATAACTGGTAAGTGACCGTTATTCTTACATTTTACCGTTAAATGGGTAGAAACATTTTGAATTAGATTAGTAAATGGGTTAGGCCCATTAAGGCATTGTGAGTTGAGCCCAATTATGTAGAGCATATATAAACTCTAGTCTTTAGAGAAAATAGGGTTCCATAATCATTTTACACATTTTGAGAAGAGATAGAGAGAGAAAGAGCAAGAGAAGATAAGGGTTTGAAGAGGAAAGCTAGAGAGAGCTAGAGGAAGGTAGAGATTCAAGAATTAGAGCTAAAGTGAAGCCTTAACTTGAGTTTGAGAAGGATTAAGGTAAGGGGGTTAGATTCAACCATAATTAATAGTTGTAGCTTATTCCCTAATCTTTTGCTTATGTGCTTAATTAAATAAGTGGTTGATTTGAATTTGGTTGTAGAAATTCGTGCTTAATTGTGATGATATTATTATGTACATGAATTGAATGATAATTGTGTTGTTGTTGTTGAATTTGTGTGTCAAAATGGGTATATATGAATATGATATGTTTTTGGTGTGAAATTGATGAAGAATGAAGTTGTGGTTGTTAAATTGTGGATGATTTCATGATTAGATGTTGTTGTTGTTGTTGTTGTTAGATGTGTTGTTGATGAATTGATGCATTGGGTATCATGAATTGGTGAATTATGATGAGATTGTTGTTGTTGTTGAAAGTTGCAGAAGTTTTGGTGAATTGGTCAATTTTGATGAATTGAAGTTTTAATCTCAAGTTGTATGTATGTTTAAGTGTCTAGTAGTGTATATGACCTGTAAACATCTTTTGGAACAAGTATGGGCATTTTGAAGATCAAAATTGGGGATTTTGGGTGAAAAAGGGTTGGAACCCGTAACAGTTTTTTTTTGACAGACTGATGTAGGACGCTTAAGCGTGCAGACCACGCTTAAACGAGCGTGCTCCAAGCGAGCCAGTCCAGAAGTTACTGGAACTTGGACGCTTAAGCGAGCAGACGTCGCATAAGCGTGCTAAGCCCAGTTCATCAAATTTTGATTTTCGTTTCTTGCACTTGGGGACCAATCCGGGCTTTCTAAAATGTTTCTTTTGACTTGTTTAACCTCTGTTTATACACTTAAACCTACTAAAACACCATTTGAATCGAATTGGACTTGATTTTGTGAATTGAACTTAACTTTTGAAAAATGGTCCAAGAACGTCGATTTTTCCGAAACTCGTTTTTCTCTCGGAGTTGGAGTAGGGTTAAGGTTGTATACTGATTATATGCTTTCTAAAAATGGTTGTGATTGGTTTCATCAAGTCTTAACTTGTTTTGCTTTGAAAATGGGATTTTCTTGAAAAGTGATAAAGAGAGAGAGACGAACTTTGTGATTCTCATGATTTCGTCGTATTTAGTCGGTGAAACGTATATGTATACTCTATTGCACTTATATGTGGCCTAGAGGTATACTTAGTTGAGGCATTGGATCTTATTTACTTGGTTTTGGTTCAATTGCTTCAATTATTTTAAAATTGTGGAATGATAGACGTACCTTGTTGAAAATGGTTTTAAAAAGCCGATTACCTTATAAATCTTTTATGGATAGTTTTATATGATTAAATGAGGAAATATGAATGGTTGTTAGGTGTTGAAAATGATGTGTATCATGAGGTGTTGTATTTTCCACTTTACTTGGTTTATGAGAAAGTGTATTGAATTATTGGACTAAGTTGTGTAGTTGTTGTGGATTAATGTTTATGTGGCAACCGATGTTGGTGTTTATTGATATCATGGTGAAGACTCTTATTTGCATTGTGATTTGTTGAATTTATGGACATGAGTACTTGATAATGCAATTGTTGTTGAATTAGTCAATGTAATTGGAGGTGTACTTTTACATTGTCGTTGGTAGTTGTTTATGTTGTAAGTTGCATTATTGGGCCGTCGTTGTATGTCCATGCATCATAATCATATTGAGTCATATGAGAAATGTAAAATGAGGTGTACTTTTACATAGTTGGTTGTAAGGGGATGTGTACTCTTACTTAAGATGTTCTGTTGGCATCTAATGGTTGTTGATATGGTACCACATGCATATATGTGTTTAGTAGGTGCATTGCATATTGGCATGATGTCGTACTTGTGACACGTGAATGATGATTGTTGGTGATAAATGTGGTTGATGATTACATGTTTGATATAATTGGAATGGTTGCATGTGTATATGAAAGTTAAATGCTCTTGTGAAATATCTGAGACTTGATTTGATTTATTTACGTCAAATTGTCTATATTAATTATGATTGATGTGAAGCTAACCTCCAGTGATTTTGACCGCCTACCTGTCTGTATGGATGGGTAGACGTTGTGCAGGAGTAGTTCGCTTTTGGTGAGTGCTTGGTTAGTAGGAGCTAATCTCCGTTATCGTTTTGGAGTCGTAGGTTGAGGCTCTGATTAGGTTGTCGGTGTCTTTATGCTTTTGTTGGATTTATTTTATTTTTGAGATTTGACCCACTTGTCGGGATTTGGAGAATTTATATGATGATGTGTATTGATCATGGCATATATTTTTTTGGAGATGTATGAATTGTATCCGCTGCGACTGTTGAGATATTGTTATACATGCATGTTGTTTTTGGATTTTGTTGAGACGTAGCGTCTATTTCTTGAATATATGCTTTATTCGCGTGTTTTATCGCTTTAATAGAAATAGGGCATTACAACAGGCATCAGGTGTAACACCCTCCTTTTATTTAATTATATTTATTAAGTTAGAATCTATTTATGTGAATTATTTATATATATGAGGTGTTAGTATTTTATTATGTGGCATTATTCTATTTATTTATTAGAATATGAGAATTATTAGTGTAAGTAGAATTGGAGGTTAGAATAGAAAGAAGAATAAGTTATTGGGCCTAAATAGATTTAGGAAGAGTGATTGGTATTATAAATATGGAAGCTTAGGTTAGAAAGAGTTTTTACGTTAAAACCGCTTTTTGGAGAAAGAGGAGAAAAGGGAGAAAAGTCAAGAGAAGAGGAGAACAGAGAGAGAGAGTTGTGATTTCTTCATACTAAGGTAAGGGTGAGACTATCTTTCACTAATACTAAGCCTGTGAATCATTATATTGCATCTAACAAGAGTTAGGATGAATTTGTAAGATTTTAAGAAATTAGGGTTTGAGCGGTTTTGATGATTAGATGATGGAAATTGGATGAATTGATGTGAAAATAGTGTACAAACCTTAGATGATCCATAGGGTGATTATTAGAAGTTGTTTTGATGTTAGAACCATGAGAATATATGAAAAGTTGAGATTTTTAGAATTCTGCCCGAGCTGACATTCATCGCTCGCAATGGCGAGTAGCTGAGCTCGCCTCGCGAGTGATGAACTTCATCGCTCGCCTCGCGAGCAACTCAACTCGCAATGGCGAGTAACCCAGTGCGAAATCATGATTTTGTAATTGATGTTTTAGGTGAAGTTTTACATGGTTTTGAGTGCCTTAATAGTTATAAGAATGATTAGGCAAGTTTTGGGGTCAGGATTGGACGTAGGGAAGTTAAAAACGGGACTTTTTGGTGAAAAATGTCAAGAACCCGAGAGCACCCAGAAGTTTGCTTGCCTCGCGAGCAGACCAACTCGCAATGGCGAGTAACCCTGAAACATGAACTCGCAATGGCGAGTGGATGAGCTCGCCTCGCGAGCACCTAAAAATCAGACAACCTTGTTGAGTTTTTGCGATCCTTTTTGCACGTGTAGTTATGAGTTGATCCTAGAGTTAAGAGGGAAAGTTGTTTAGAATGATTAAAGCTGTCCAGAATCTGATTTAGATGACTAAGATTTATTTATGAAGTGATATTGTTATTTATACACTATATGTGTTATTTATGATGCTCATGTTGATGCAAATCCTTTCTTTAATGATAATATGATATTCAAGCACTGTTATATGCTGCATTTGTTGTTGTTTGTTGCTGTTGAACCTTGATTAGTGTTATAAGTAAAGTGACGTTGTTATAAATACATTAAGTGAATACTTGTGATGTTTTAAGTTAATGTGATTCATTCATCGATGATAATATGTTGTGAACTGTTCATATGCTGTCTATGTTGCTGTTGAATCTTAGTGAAGTCGTATAAGTCGGTCTAAGTTGTAAAGATTTGAGAAGTTTTCCATAATAATGAAATTATAAGAGATGTTCATGAAGTTGTCTAAATACTCATTCAAAGTTGGGGGCTTGATGCCCTGGAATGCTTAGTCATTCACACGATTGGTGAGGGCTTGATGCCCTGGAATGCTTTTGCTTACTTTTGTTGGGGGCTTGATGCCCTGAAGAGCCTATTTACGCTCATATATGTTGGGGGCTTGATGCCCTGTATTGGTACCAAATGCATTTGCATCATCAAGATGTTTAAGATGATTTAAGATGTTATGATGTCAAGTTGTCGAGTTGTCAAGATGTTAAGATATCAAGTTGTCAAGTTATTAAGATGCTAAGATGATTTGAGATGTTAAGAGTTGCATAGTCGAGTTGAGTCGTATTGTCGAGTCAAGTGATGTTTGATTATGAAGTTTGATTGTGATTTGATGATTATGATTTAATGATGATGCTTGATTATGATTTAATGATGATGTTTGTTTATGATGCTTAAGATGATGAATGATTATGATGTTATGTGATTTATGATAAGATATTATGTGAATTATGATATAATGATATGTGATGTTTTATGAATAGATTTATGATGATACATGATGACGTTGTGTTTGTATTTATGATGTTATAAGATGATGTTTATGAATTACGTTGACATATGAAGTTGATTATGAATCTGATTATTAAGTTGTTTTCGATAATGCTTATGATTAATATGTGGATGATATATGATGTTGCTATAAATATAGTTTGATGAAAGGTAATGATGGTTGTAATTAATATTGATGCTAGGAGATGATTGTTTGTGACTATATTTTTGATGACACGTGATGATGTTTTTATGATTAATATTTGATGTTATTTGATGACGTTTATGAAAGTATTAATTGAAGGTGTTTATGATTATGATGACATGTGAATATGATTATGATTGTTTATGATTGTGATGACATATATTGCTAATATGAATTGATGACTAACTATGTATTTGAATATAATTGTTAAATCATATGGAGCTTAAGTTGTTAAATGTAACTAATGAGTTACCTGCTTAATATTATTGTTTGAGAAATCTCACCCCTTTGCTTGGAAATGTTGCCCTTCGTATGGGTAACTTGCAGGTAATAAAGATTAGAAGCGGTCGTGAGTGGACTCCTCACATTGTGTCTAGGTGCTCTGATACGTAATGGGATGAGACTTTGACTTTACTTCTATTCCTTACGTATTATTTATGGATTTTTATGAATAAATGTTGAACAAGACTTATGAGATTTTATGATGAGGCCTGCGTGCCAAAGACTTCCATTATGTTGAACTAAATTCCGCTGCGAGGTTTTGAAATATTTATGTTAAATGATTTTGAAGAATAAATTGTTATTTATTCAGTTTATGAATTTTTAAGAAGTGTAGCATTCCGTTTAAAGTTGTTAAACTCTGATTTATATTTAAAAAAAATTTATGTTGGGAAAACGGGGTGTTACATCAGGAGGCATCATCGACATCCCAACTAGGATGGCACCCCGAGATACCACCCTCCTATGCCGCCAATCTCAAGAAATTTTATTAAAAAAAGGGAAAAAAATAATTACAAAAGGAGGGGGGGGGGGGGGGGGGGGGACTATGCCAAAACCCTCCAGAGAAACTGAAAAAGAAACAGAAAAATAAACAGTAGAATCAAAGAAACAGCCCAAAAATAGGTTAAGGAAACCTATAATTAGGTAACCCACATCTGTCCCTAAAAAAATCAACCATCAGCTCATCTGGAAGTGTGCCAAGCCAAATCTCAACGACTATGGAATGTCCCAAAGCAGCTAACTTGTCAGCGCAACAGTTTCCTTCATGGAAGATATGCGAAGATATAACCTGAATACCAAGGTTGCGGGCATTGTGCCATCTGTTACGCAACATAAGAAAATAAGAAAATAAGACATTGACATTTTCCTACACCTTTGTTCATGGTCTTATTTCAAATGTTAAACTTCTTCTTTCATTCATAAAGTTTTCTCACTACCATATATTAAAGTTACATGTATTCAACCTTTGTATATTATTATGTTGTTTGATATAATTAATATGATGAATTTGTTTAGCCATTGAAATTTTTCATTATATTTGCAGCTATGTTTTGTTGTGACATGAGATAAAAAGATTTTTAAAGATTGAATATGGTAGAACAGACACTGTGTTCTTATGCACAACAAAAGTGTTTATGGAAATAAGCTGTTTTTAGCAAGATGAGAAATAACAGAAAAAGTTATACAACTGAAAGAGAGAAAATAATGGAGAGAATTTAGATGAAATTGTGAATCTTATTCATATTAAAATGTTTCACAATACAAAGCCATATATAGGCACCTTGACACTTGCCTGTGGAACAAGTTACCTCACTAACTAACAAATTTTGAAACAATACTTAACTAACTTTTTGGTTACAAAACAATTATTGATTAATATTCTAATACTCCCCCTTAATCATAACTCCTGCACATCAAAAACACCTAGTTTCTTCCTCAAAAATTCAAATCAGTCAAGTTTCACTGCTTTTGTAAATCCATCTGCGAGTTGCAATTCTGTGGGGGCAATAGTGCAGCTCAATCATTCCATTAGTCACCTGCTCTCTAATGAAATGGAATCTGGTCTCAATGTGTTTGCTTCTGCCATGTGAGATTGGATTGTTGGCAAGACTTATAGCTGATTTGTTGTCAATCTTCAGTGTTAGAGGCTTCATCACTTCACACTTAAGTTCCTTCATCACTGAATCCAACCATAGTGCTTGAAAAGTAACAAATGTTCCTGCAATGTATTCATCTTCACATGATGAGAGTGCAGTGACTGGTTGCTTCTTGGTGCACCAGGAGATTGCAGCATCATTGAATTAGAACACATAACCTGAAGTGCTTCTCCTATCAGTTAGGTCTCCACACCAATCACTATCTGAATAACTTATGAGCTCATTCACTTCACTTTGAGCTCCATAAGGAAATAAAAGACCAAAATTCATGGTACCCTTAGTGTATCTAAGGATTCTCTTTGCAACTATCAAATGAGATTTCCTTAGATCATGCATAAATTTGCTGATTACACTGACTGAGTAGCAAATGTCTTGCCTACTATTGCATAGGTACCTCAATGATCTAACAATTTGTCAAAACATAGTTGGATCCACTCTTTCGTCATTACTGCACTCATCTAGCGTTGAGTTAGTTTATGATGGATTTTGTAACACCCCGTTTTCCCAACAAGAAAATTTCTTATTTAAAATCAGAGTTCAACAACTTTAAACGGAATGCTACACTTCTTAAAAATTCTTAAACTGAATAAATAACAATTTATTCTTCAAAATCATTTAACATAAGTAATTCAAAACTTCGCAGCGGAAATTAGTTCAACATAATAAAAGTCTTTGGCACGCAAGCCTCATCATGAAATCTCATAAAGTCTTGTTTCGTCATTTATACATAAAAGTTCATAAACTATACGTAAGGAATAGAAGTAAAGTCAAGTCTCATCCCGTTACGTATCAGAGCACCTAAGACACACTTGTGAGGAGTCCACTCACGACCGCAACTAATCTTGGTTACCTGCAAGTTACTCATACGAAGAGCAACATTTTCAAGCAAAGGGGTGAGATTTCACCAACAACAATATTAAGCATATAATTCATCAATCACATTTAACAACTTAAACTTCACTAACTAGTACCATTAATCTTCCTACATTAGTCATAAACTTCATCTTATATTATCGTAATAAATAATCATAAACATCATATATCATCTTAATCATAACATCATATATCACCTTAATCATAACATCATATATATCATCATAAATATCACAAACATCATCACATATCATCATTAGTAAACATGTAGCATCTTATCATAAATTACATAACTTCATATCATAAATCATATAACATCTTATCATAAACAACTTCATAATCAATCATCATAAGCAACTTCATAATCAATCATCATCTTAAGCATCATAATCATTCATCATCTTAAGCATCATAATCATTCATAAAGCACTTCATTAATAGCTCATCAACTTGACATCTTAACATCTTAACAACTCGACAACTTGACATCTTAACATCTTAACAACTCGACATCTTAACATCTTAAATCATCTTAACAACTTGACATCTCGACAACTTAACATTTTAAATCATCTTAAAACCTCTTGATATGCAAATGCATTTGGTACCAATACAGAGCATCAACCTCCCAACCAACTTATATGAGCATAAATAGGCTCTTCAGAGCATCAAGCCCCCAACATAGTGAGCAAAAGCTCCAGGGCATCAAGCCCTCACCCATCGTGTGAATGACTAAACATTCCAGGGCATCAAGCCCCCAACCAACTTGAATGAGTATGCAATGGGCTCAGCTTCCTACAACTTAGACAACTTTAGGAACATATCTTATAATTCCATTATTATGGACAACTTCTCAAATCTTTACAACTTAGACCGACTTATACAACTTCACTAAGATTCAACAGTAAACATAGGCAGCATATGGACAATTTACAACATATCATCATCAATATTATATTCAAACATCAACAATTCATCATATAACATCGTATTCAAACATCAACAATTCATCATGCATCTTTGTAAGAACATAAATAATCATGCACAACATATTTTCATGTCAAACCAAGACTACTGGAAAGATATCACAAATATCAACAACTTTCATGTTTACAACAAGGATCAATTCAAAACAGAAACATATGAACAAAACGCAAAAACATGAAACAGAGAATGTTGTCACCGTACAATTTCGCTAAGACCTCCCTGTAGTATTTTCATCATAACTCAAAGACCAAACATCATTTTCACGTCAAACCAAAGCCACTAAAAAGCTAACAAAATTATCTAAAACTTTCATGTTTACGCCTAAGACCAATTCTGTACCGATCAATACCAGTTTTCATTTTAAATTCGGAAAAGTTGTGTTGAAAGTCCATAAAAATCCATTGTGACCTACGTGCAGTAATTTGACCATAACTCAAGTTCTATAAATCGTTTTGACGTGAGACCAATGACATTAGAAAGCTAACATCCATACCTACAACTTTCGTGTTTACACCTAAGACCAATTCCGCACCGATCAATAGCAGTTTTAATATCAAAATTCGGGCAGAATGCAGATTTGCTCCAAGTTTCACCTAATCTCATGGTTCTAACCTCAAAACTACTTCCAATAATCATCCTATGGATTATCTAAGGTTTGTACACAATATCTACATCAATTCAACAAGTTTTCATCATCTAATCATCCAATCTCTCTCAAAACCCTAATTCTCAAATTCTCCTAAACTCAACCTACAACATGTTAAATCTAATTATCAGAATTACAGACTTAATATTACTAAAAGTTAGTCTCACCCTTACCTTAGAATTATCGATTGGCAGCCCTTCTCTCTTCTCTTTGTCTTTTCTTCTCTTCTCTTCTCTTCCCTTCTCTTCTCTTCTCTTCTCTCTAAACCTTGTTTTCTCCTCTTTTCCAAAAAGCGGTTTAACGTAAAACTCTTTCTAACCTAAGCTTCTCTATTTATAATACTAAACGCTCTTCCTAAATATATTTTGGCCCAACAACTTATTCTTCTTTCTATTCTAACCCCCTTCTTATTTCTCTTACACCTCAAAACTACTCTATTCCTCATAATCTTATTTATTTAAATATATCTCTCCCCCACTTAATAATAATAATAATACACCAATAACAAATATATCTCTAACAAATAACAAATATATCTCTACACCAAATAACAAATATATCTCTAACAAATAACAAATATATTTTTACACCAAATAACAAATTTATCTCTAAATAACAAATATATTATGTTAGTAAATACCAACTTATAACATAACAAAATATCACTCATCAAAATAAATCGACTAAATCATAAAAAGACATCTAATCTCAAAACTACCTCCAAATCTATTTACTCTAATAATTCTCATATTCTAATAAATAATAGAATAATGTCACTTAATAAAATACTAACACCTCACATATTCAAATAAATCACATAAATAGACTCTAACTTAATAAAAATAATTAAATAAAAAGGAGGGCGTTACAGATTTGAAACTGAATTATAATTTTTCATTTCAAATTTATCTAGAAATTCACCAATGTACTTTTGCTAATACATTACCATCCCAGCTTTCAATTTCACAAATTCCATTCCTAAGAAGAATGAAAGCTCACCAAGATCAGTCATTTCAAACTCCAGCTTGAGTTTGTCTTTTACTTTCTTAATCTCTGATGTTGAGCTGCCAGTGATGAGTAAATCATCAACATACAAACAGACTATGATAGTTTCTTCACCACTAAGAGTCTGAGCATATACACCAAATTCAATTGAATACTTCTTAAAGCCTATATGGTTTAGAACTTGATCAATGTTCTTGTTCCATGCTCTAGGAGCCTGCTTCAATCCATACAATGCTTTATGCAGTTTGTACACCATATCTTCCTTCCCAGCAATCTCAAACCATGGAGGTTGTGACACAAACATTAACTCTTCAAGTGGACCATTTAGAAATGGTGACTTGACATCTAAATGATACAGTGACCACTCATTTTTACAAGCAAGAGCAATCACTAATCTCACAGTTTCAATTCTAGCAACTAGAGCAAACACCTCATTATAGTCAATGCCTTGCTTTTAAAGAAAACCTCTAGTAACTAGTATTGCTTTGTGCTTAGAAACTTGTCCATCAGAGTTCATTCACTTTGAATACCCATTTGACATCAATCTTCTTTTTCTTGTCTGGCAAGTTAACAAGTTCATAGGTTTGATTTTTCTCAATTAACTATAGTTCTTCAATCATAGATCTTTTCCGCACATCAATCTTCATTACTTCTTTGTAACTAATTGGTTCAGAATATGATAATAATGCAAAGTGAGTAAGATCACCATCTTCATTCACTGCATTATCAGGAGTGATTTCACAGTCAGTCAGCCTTGCAGGTGCTTGTATGTTCCTTTGTGGTCTTGCTGGTACTATAATTTCTTCTAGATCATCTTCAATCACTTCATGATCCTCTTAACCTTTTGATTCATCACTTGAATCATGATATATACAAATTTGTTCGATTTCACTGTTATACTAAGGTTCACTTTCCCATTTCCACTTCTCAGCTTCATTCACTATCACATCCCTACTGAAATGAACCTTCTGAGTCACAAGGTTGTAGAGTTTGTATGCACCAGTAGGATGATACCATATGAGTATCATAATCTCACTTTTATCTTCTAACTTGCTTCTTCTAGCATCTGATACATGCTTATAGCACAAGGATCCAAACACTTTGAAGTGCTTAACGTTGGGCTTCCTTCCTCACCAAGCTTCTTATAGTACCTTCAAATTCAACTTCTTAGTAGGACATTTGTTTAGAATGTAAGCAGCAGTAGTGACTGCTTCACCCCAAAACTTGTGTGGCAAGTTCTTTTGCTTAATCATGCTTCTTGTCATATTTAGCAGAGTCCTATTCCTTCTTTCTGCAAGTCCATTATGCTGAGGTGTATATGGAGCAGTTACTTCATGAACAACTCCTTGGCTTGTGCAGAAAGCTTCAAATTCCTTTGATGTATACTCACCTCCGCTAGTTGTCCTCAAAATCTTAATAGATTTATCACATTCCTTTTCTACTAAGATTTTGAACCTTTTGAATATTTCTAAAGCTTCACTCTTAAGCTTAATAGTATACAACCAAATCATTCTTATGAATTCATCAATAAAGGTAATGAAGTACCTACTACCACCAAGAGAAGGTACTTCAAAAGGGCCACAAATATCAAAATGAACAACTCGTAATGCTTCACTTTCTCTTTTAGGTGCCTCAGACACAAAAGACATCCTACTTTGCTTGCTCTTCACACATATTTCACATATAGATATTTTGATATTTAACTTTGGTAAACCATGCACTAAATCTTTAGAGTTCAATTAACTAAGACTTCTAAAATTTAAGTGGCCATACCTCAAATGGCATAAAGCTTCAGCATCTTCACTGATAGTTGCAGACATACACATCATCTTGTTACTTGATATGCTTGATATGTTGCATCTATAGGTTCTATTTTTAGACAAAGCAGAATTTAACACTAAATTCTTCTTTGCATCAAGCAGTTTCAATGATTTACCATCCATTGTGACTGAGAACCCTTTCTCAACTAATCGACCTATGCTCATCAGATTACACTTCATATCTGGAATATTGAACACATTTTCAATTATGACTTTACCGCCAAAATTTCTCTTCGTCACTATAATACCACTTCCTTCTTATGCAAGTTTCCTGCTATCAGCTAACTTGATACTAGTTTTCGTGCTAGCATCAAAGTTTGTTAACCACTCTATGAGATGTCATGTGATTAGAACACCCAGAATCAAGATATCACTCTTCACCTTTCATCTTGTCTTCACATGTAGCAACCATTAACAAAACTGCATCAGGGTCACCTCCATTAGCAATATTGGCTTCCTCAGTCTTTAAGAAGTAATCATCTTTAAGAAGTAATCACTCACCTTTTGATCTTCTTCATCAAGTTCACAATTTCAATCATCTTTAAGAAGTAATCACTCATTTTTTGATCTTCTTCCATCTGCATCATTTCATACTTCCTTCTATATGATTGCAGCTTGACTTGTTTCACTCCCCCCATTACGATAACTCTCCAGAATATCCCATGCTTTCTTGGATCTTGTTGCCTTGGATATCTTCTCAAAATGCTGATTATCAACAATTTGTTGAATGAAAAAGAGAGCTTTACAATCCTTTTTCTTGTTTTCTTTGTAAGCTGCTCTCTGCACATCTGTGGCATTTGCAGGAGGTTCTTCAAACCCATTATGCACAAGATCACTCACATCTTCCGGACCAAACAATGATCTCAGCAAAGAACTCCATCTTTCCCAGTTCTTTCCATCAAGAACCAAGATGTTTGATCCAAAACCGTTAGTGTTCATCTTGCTTATTCTTCAAGAAATCAGAGAAATCAATACACACACCTCACTCAATGTTTCCCAATGATGATTCCCCTCACTTTTCACTTGTGTTTCCCTAAGATTTAACCCATGCTCTCTATACCACTTGTTAGAACAAACACTGTGTTCTTATGCGCAGCAAAAGTGCTTATGGAAATAAGCTGTTTTTAGTAAGATGAGAAATAACATAAAAAATTATAAAACTGAAAAGAGAAAATAATGGAGAGAATTTAGATTAAATTGTGGATCTTATTCATATTCAAATGTTTCACAATACAAAGCCCTATATAGGCACAATGGCACTTGCTTGTGGAACAAGTTACGTCACTAACTAACAAATTTTGAAACAAAACTTAACTAAGGTTTTGGTTACAATACAATTATTGATTAATATTCTAATAGAATGTCTCACGTAACACCCCGTTTTCCCAACACGTAAAATAATACATAAATATCAAAGTATTCAACTTAAACAGGATGTCACACTTCTTAAAAGATAAATAGAGTAAAATTACTATTTATTTAAACATTTTTTATCAATAATTCAAATTACATCGCAACGGAAAAATATTTCATTATTCAACAAAATGACACTACGGCCTCAACATAAACAACTTCTTAAAAATTCCATTTCAAATGGTTCATTAACATAATTTATAGTAATACGTAACAAATGGAAAACAATGCAAATATCCCCATCCCGTTACATATCAGAGCGACCCTAAGATGACGCGTGAGAGAGTCAACTCACATCAATAGCTAATCCTGGTTGTCTGCACGTTACTCACGTAGAGGCAACATTCAAACAGAAGGGGTGAGATTCACATTCAATAATAATAAGCATATAATTCATCAACAGAATTTAACAACATAAACAACAACAATTAAACAATGTTAATGCTTCACATAATTTCTCAATAACAACTCATTAATTATTTCGACAACTTGACAACACCGACAACTCAACATCAACGACAATGCAATGACAACAACATCAACTTGACAATGCACTATGCATGTGGTACCAATCAGAGCATCAAGCCCCCAACTTATAAAGCATATGATCTCAACTTATAGAGCATAGGCTCTCAACGTGGTATGAATGATCAAGCATTCAACAGGGCATCAAGCCCCCAACTAATATGAATATGCATGGACTCAGCAACAAATGCAACAACAACCAACAACTTCATCGACATCGACAACAACTTACAACTTTAACGACATTGACAACAACAGCGGCAACGACAACAACAACGACTACCCATCATAATATCATAATTCCTCAGTCTAAGATATTCACGTCAAACCAGGTTAGATTCATCACAACATATGTTAAATACCTTTAAACACCTTAATTGAACTCATAGTACACAAGCTTTGACGTTTGGAGACAATCCATAAGTTTTGGGTTGACTTAGAAATAGTTATGCGGAATTTTCATAAAATTTCACTAAGACCCACTTGGAGTTTTTTAATCATAACTCAAAATCTAAAAATCATTTTTGAGCCAAACCAAAACCAATGGAAAGCTAACACAATTATCTAATAACTTTCATGTTTACACCAAAGGCCAATTCAAAACAGATATGTGTGAAAAAGATGTAAAAACATGAAACAGAGAATGTTGTCACTGTGCAATTTCGCTAAGACCTCCTTGGAGTATTTTCATCATAACTCAAAACCTAAAAATCATTTTCACGTCAAACCTAAGCCACAGGAAAGCTAACAAAATTATCTAAAACTTTCATGTTTACACTAAAAGCCAATTCAAAATAGAAATGTGTGAAAAAGACGCAAAAACATGAAATAGGGTATGCTGTCAGAGGCAGCTCTCGGGGAAACTCCATTTTTCACCCAAAAACCCAAACTTCATCTACCCAAATCCCAAATTTGATAAGAAACTTAACCTATGATTATTCTACTACCTGAACATCAATTATACACAAATTCAATGGATTTTCTACTCTATTAACAACCAATTACGACTTCAAAACCTAATTCCCAAATTCACAAATTCACGAACAACAACATGCTAAACTCAATTTCAGTACAACCTAAAATTAGAGAAAGTTAATCCCACCCTTACCTTAGATTGGTTGATTACAAGGTTGTACAAGCTTTCTCTTCTCTGGCTCTTCTCTTCTCTTGGTTTCTCCCTTTTCTCCCAAAAACTTGTTTTACGTGAAAAACTCTCCGACTCTTAGTTTTACTATTCTTATTTCCTTAACCAATTCTCTTAATTCTGCTTAATTCTACTAAACTCCTCTAAATTCTAATTCAGCCCTTCAAGTCTAATTATTCTATTTTTAATCATATTCTACTAAATAATAAAATAAAGTCATTTAACAAAATAACAACATACCACACAATCAATTAAATCATATAATTGGACTCTAAACCTAATAAAATAAATAAATAGATAAATAGGGCGTTACAACTCTCCCTAACTTATAAATTTTTCGTCCTCGAAAATGTACCTCATGCAAACAACTCTGGATAAGACTCCAACATCTTACTTTCCAACTCCCACGTTAAACTTTCACCAGTTGCTCCTGATAGGCCAAACCGCAAGTGCACGGTCTATCGAAGTAGTAGTAAAAGAGAGTATCGTTCCACTAGGGAGTTGTTCAATTTAACTAACCTTTAGAGAATGATTAGAGGAGAAGAAAGATTATAAAATAGGAGGTTCAGCTGGTTGAAAGTAAATAACAATAATAAAAAGAGCATTGGGATCATTGGTTCATCATAATACCAAGTCCTTCACTAGCCAAGACTTTAACTTCTAATTTCATGTTTTACACCTAATTTCTAAAGACCGGTTTCCCTTTAGCCCCTCACCTTTCCGACCAAGTCCAGTGAGAGTTTACCCCTAGCAACCAAGCCTATTTTGCTGACATGATTACTAGAAGAAGCTTATAAGGATTGAAACTACACATGTCTCAAGAATTGCAAAGACTATTTCACTGCCTTTGCAATTCTTGTCTAAATTCACTTGTTCCAATATCAAAGCTCCGCTTTCGCATTATGAATTGATATTTGAGATGATGGATTAACAATTATCAAACCCTCCACTTTCGTTTCCACAGTTTGATAATGGTTAATTCATGTTAAAACGGTGAATTTAGATTAGAAATTAAGGTTACATGAAATTAGGGTTAAAGCTTAGTTCGATTAGGATTATGTCATTAGACTTATCCAACAATCCCAAGATAAGAGAAGTCTACTCACTCATGTTCATCGTAGACATAGGGAAGAAGAGATAAAGCATAAAATAAATTGCAAGAAAGTAAAGAAATAAAAATAAGAACTTTATTAAGAAAACAATTGCCACTATTGAATTCCAAGAAATAAAGATGAATATTTGTGATGGGAGGCTACTCTCTTTATAGTTTACAATCGACTTAAAATCTAAGCAATTACAAGGACTTTTCGGTAAAACTAAAACAGCGTAGCTTGGGCCTAAGCAAAAGCAGCAAAAAGAGCTTCTGGGGTGTGGCACGGCCGTGCCACATGTTGGCACGGGCCGTGCCAAGCTTCTGACTTGGGGGAATATATTTTTGTTCCCGAATCTTTCGTATTTTCGCTCCGAATCAATTCCAGACTCCTTTCTTTTGCTCCAAGACTCCTTCCATCCAATATTCGTTCCTGAAATATAAAAATAGGCAATTGAAGTAAAATAACTCAAAAAGGAAACAATATTAAAATAAAATAAAACCAAATCTAAATAAAACGAAATTAAATAATATATAAAAATTAACTAAATAATGACTCATCAGCTCCTCCCCAAACGACCTTCACAAGAGGTATCTCCTTGCCTCTCAACTTCTTCACTTCATGACCTTCAATTCTCATTGGTAAGGTCTCAACCGTAAGGTTATCTCTAACTTGCACATCATCCCTTGGAATCACATGAGATGGATCCGAAACATACATCCGAAGTTGTGACACATGAAACACATCATGCAAATTCAAAAGATGCGGTGGTAAACCCAATCGATACGCCACCGTTCCAATTCTTTCTGATATCTGGTACGGACCAATAAACCTCGAAGTCAGTTTCTTTGACTTCAATGCATGTTTCACACCAGTCAAATGAGTGACTCTAAAAAATACATGGTCTCTTTCCTGAAACTCAAGGTCTTTTCTACGCTTATTATGATAACTCTTTTGTCGACTCTGCGACGCTTTCATCTTTTCTTGGATCAACTTAACCTTCTCGGTAGTTTGTTGAACGATATCTGGTCCCAAAACTACACTTTCTCCTGACTTGAACCAACACAACAAAGTTCTGCACCTCCGACCATACAAAGCTTCGTAAGGTGCCATTCCAATACTAGAATGATAACTGTTATTGTACATGAACTCTATCAACGGTAGATGACTATCCCAAGTTCCACCTTGCTCAAGTACACAAACTCTCAACAAGTCCTCCAACGACTGAATTGTTCTTTCCGACTGACCATCTGTCTGCGGATGATACGCAGATCTCAACCTCAACTTAGAACCCAAAGCCTCTTACAAACTCTTCCAAAATCTAAAAGTAAACCTTGGATCTCTATCTGACACAATGCTCGACGGAACACCATGTAGCTTCACAATCTCACGAATATAAATCTCCGCCAACTGAGATACGGGAAAGTTGATGTTAATCGGAATAAAATGGCCCGACTTCGTCAGTCTATCCACAATTACCCAAATCGCATCATGTCCTCTTGGAGTATTCGGCAAACTAGTCACAAAATCCATGGATATACTATCCCACTTCCACTCTGGAATATATAAAGGTGTCAACAACCCAGCAGGTTTCTGATGCTCAACTTTTGACTTCTGACAAATCAAACACGAATACACAAACTGTGCCACATCACGTTTCAACCCAGACCACCAAAACAACTTCTTCAAATCATGATACATCTTTGTAGCTCCCGGATGAATACTCAAGCTACTTCTGTGACTTTCTTCAAGAATCATCTTCTTCATCTCATCATTGTCAGGAATACAAATTCTGTCTCGAAATCGCAACACTCCTTGATCATCAACTTTAAAGTCACTATCTTCAGTCTGATTTCTACAAATCAATAAATCTACCAACTTTACATCCACTTTATGCGCTTCTTTAAAACTATTAAAAAATTCACTATTAATCTTCAACATTCCCAACTTCACACTCTGAGGTGATAATTCACAAACTAAACTCAAGTCTCTAAACTGTTCGAGCAGCTCCAACTCTTTAACCATCATAGCAGACACATGTAAAGTTTTCCTACTTAAAGCATTTGCAACAACATTAGCTTTACCTGGATGATAATTCAACCCAAAATCATACTCTTTCAACAATTCAAGCCACCTTCGCTACCTCATATTCAATTCCTTCTGATCAAACAAATACTTCAGACTTTTATGATCACTGAACACCTCAAATCTAGAACCATGCAAATAATGTCTCCGAATCTTAAGCACAAGGACTACTGCAGCTAACTCAAGATCATGAGTAGGATAATTTTGTTCATGAATCCTCAACTGCCACGATGCATAAGCCACTGCCTTGTTATTCTGCATAAGCACACCACATAAACCCAACTTGGACGCATCACAATACACAACAAAAGGTTCATCGGACTTTGGTAAAATCAAAACCGGAGTCGTCGTCAACCGCTGCTTCATTTCATTAAAGCTGTTCTCACACTGAACATCCCACACAAAAGTTCTACCTTTACAGGTCAACTGAGTTAATGGAAGTGCTAACTTTGAAAATCCTTCTATAAACCTGCGGTAATAACCTGCCAAACCCAAAAAGCTTCTAACCTCGGTAACCGACTTAGGAGTCTCCCATTGTGATACTGCATCAACTTTAGACGGATCTACAACAATACCACTCCCAGAAATAATATGGCCAAGAAAACTCACCTCATTCAACCAGAATTCACACTTTGACAACTTGGCATATAACTTCTTCTCTTTCAGCACTTGCAAAACAATCTTCAAATGCTCGACATGTTCTTCTTCAGACTTAGAGTATATCAAAATATCATCAATGAACACAACAACAAAGCGATCTAAATTAGCATGAAAAATACGATTCATGTATTCCATAAATACACCCGGTGCATTAGTAACACCGAAAGGCATCACTGAATATTCGTGATGTCCGTAACGTGTCCTAAAGACCATCTTCTGCATATCCTCATCTCTCACTTTAATCTGATGATAGCCCGATCACAAATCAAACTTGCGAAACACACGTGCACCCACTAACTGATCCATCAAATCATCGATTCTTGGAAGTGGATACATATTCCTTATCGTCACTTTATTCAATTGCCGGTAATCTATACACAACCTCATGCTACCATCTTTCTTCTTAACCAATAACACCGGCGCTCCCCAAGGCGACACACTCGGCCTTACAAACTTCTTATCAAGCAAATCTTCTAACTGCTTTTTCAACTCAGCTAATTTGGAAGCTGACATACGGTAAGGTGCCATAGAAACAGGCTTCGTACATGGAATAAGATCTATAGAAAATTCTACTACCCTCTCTGGCGGCACATCAGGAATTTCATTAGGAAAAACTTCTGGAAATTCGCACACCACTTGCAACTTATCAATCACTGCTTGATTCTCAATAGACAGGGTCGCCATCAAAGAAAACATTTGGATTCCATCGTGCATTAACTGTTTCAACTACTTAGTAGTCAAGAACTCAGTTTCTCCTTCTTCTTCGGCAGAAGAAAAACACACCGTCTTTCTAAAACAATTAATATGAACATGGTTAAACTCCAACCAGTTCATACCTAGTATCACATTCATCCCACTCAACGGCAAATAGACTAAGTCCACTGCAAAATCTCTACTAAACATCGACAAAGGACACTTCAAGCATACTGGAGAAGTAGTCACCGAAGCCTTAGCCAGGGTTTCGACAACCATTGACTAGGAAAACACAACAACAATATTCAACCGTCACACGACAGAAACGATTCAACTACATGGCCGAACAGACCAGTCTGCTCTGATACCAATTGTAACACCCAGTTTTCCCAATACGTAAAATAATACATAAAAATCAGAGTATTCAACTTAAACAAATTGTCACACTTCTTAAAACATAAATAGAGTAAAATTACTATTTATTTAAACATCTTTTTATCAATAATTCAAATTACATCGCAGCGGAAAAACATTTCATTATTCAACAAAATGACACTACGGCCTCAACATAAACAACTTCTTAAAAATTCCATTTCAATTGGTTCATCAACATAATTCATAGTAATATGTAACAAATAGAAAACAATGCAAATATCCCCATCCCGTTACGTATCAGAGCGACCCTAAGACGACGCGTGAGAGAGTTAACTCACATCAGCAACTAATCCTGGTTATCTGCACGTTACCCACGTAGAGGCAACATTCAAACAGAAGGGGTGAGATTCACATTCAATAATAATAAGCATATAATTCATCAACAGAATTTAACAACATAAACAACAACAATTAAACAATGTTAATGCTTCACATAATTTCTCAATAACAACTCATTAATTATTTCGACAACTTGAAAACACGACAACAACACCGACAACTCAACATCAACGACAATGCAACGACAACAACATCAACCTGGCAATACACTATGCATGTGGTACCAATCAGGGCTTCAAGCCCCCAACTTATAGAGCATGGTCTCTCAACGTGGTATGAATCATCAAGCATTCAACAGGGCATCAAGCCCCCAACTTTATATGAATGATTATACATTCAACAGGGCATCAAGCCTCCAACTTATATGAATATGCATGGACTCAACAATAAATGCAACAACAACCAACAACTTCATCGACATCGACAACAACTTACAACTTTAACGACATTGACAACAACAGCGGCAACGAAACAACAACGACTTCGCATCATAATATCATAATTCATCAATCAAAGATATTCACGTCAAACGAAGTTAGATTCATCACAACATAGGTTAAATACCCTTAAATACCTTAATTGAACTCATAGTACACAAGCTTTGACGTTTGGAGACAATCCATAAGTTTTGGGTTGACTTAGAAATAGTTATGCGAAATTTTTATAAAATTTCACTAAGACCCACTTGGAGTATTTTCATGATAACTCAAAATCTTAAACTCATTTTTGAGCGAAACCAAAACAACTGGAAAGCTAACACAATTATCTAAAACTTTCATGTTTACACCAAAGGCCAATTCAAAACAGAAATGTGTGAAAAAGACGCAAAAACATAAAACAGAGAATGTTGTCACTGTGCAATTTTGCTAAGACCTCCTTGGAGAATTTTCATCATAACTCAAAATCTAAATATCATTTTCACGTCAAACCAAAGCCACTGGAAAGCTAACAAAATTATCTAAAACTTTCATGTTTACACCAAAAAACCAATTCAAAACAGAAACGTGTGAAAAAGATGCAAAAACATGAAACAGGGTATGCTGTCAGAGGTAGCTCTCGGGAAAACTCCATTTTTCACCCAAAAACCCAAACTTCATCTACCCAAATCCCAAATTTGATAGGAAACTTAACCTATGATTATTCTACAACCTGAACATCAATTATACACAAATTCAATGGATTTTCTACTCTAATAACAACCAATTACGACTTCAAAACCTAATTCACAAATTCACAAACAACAACATGCTAAACTCAATTTCAGAATTATACAACCTAAAATTAGAGAAAGTTAATCCCACCCTTATCTTAGATTGGTTGATTATAAGGTTCTACAAGCTTTCTCTTCTCTGGCTCTACTCTTCTCTTGGTTTCTCCCTTTTCTCACAAAAACTTGTTTTACGTGAAAAACTCTCTGACTCTTAGTTTTCCTATTCTTATTTCCTTAACCAATTCTCTTAATTCTACTTAATTCTACTCAACTCCTCTAAATTCTAATTCAGCCCTTCAAGTTTAATTATTCTATTTTCAATCATATTCTACTAAATAATAAAATAAAGCCATTTAACAAAATAACAACATTCCACATAATCAATTAATTCATAAAATTGGACTCTAAACCCAATGAAATAAATAAATAGATAAATAGGGCATTACAACTCTCCCCAACTTATAAATTTTTCGTCCTCGAAAATGTACCTCATGCAAACAACTCTGGATAAGACTCCAGCATCTTACTTTCCAACTACCACGTTAAACTTTCACCAGTCGCTCCTCCCCAAACGACCTTCACAAGAGGTATCTCATTGCCTCTCAACTTCTTCACTTCACGACCTTCAATTCTCACTGGTAAGGTCTCAACCGTAAGGTTATCTCTAACTTGCACATCATCCCTTGGAATCACATGAGATGGATCCGAAACATACTTCCGAAGTTGTGACACATGAAACACATCATGCAAATTCGAAAGATGCGGTGGTAAACCCAATCGATACACCACCGTTCCAATTCTTTCTGATATATGGTACGAACCAATAAACCTCGGAGTCAGTTTCTTTGACTTCAATGCACGTTCCACACCAGTCACATGAGTGACTCTAAAAAATACATGGTCTCTTTCCTGAAACTCAAGGTCTTTTCTACGCTTATTATGATAACTCTTTTGTCTACTCTGCGACGCTTTCATCTTTTCTTGGATCAACTTAACCTTCTCAGTAGTTTGCTGAACGATATCTGGTCCCAAAACTACACTTTCTCCTGACTCGAACCAACACAACGAATTTCTGCACCTCCGACCATACAAAGCTTCGAATGGTGCCATTCCAATACTAGAATGATAACTTTTATTGTACATGAACTCTATCAACGATAGATGACTATCCCAAGTTCCACCTTGCTCAAGTACACAGACTCTCAACAAGTCCTCCAACGACTGAATTGTTCTTTTCGACTGACCATCTGTCTGCGGATGATACGCAGAACTCAACCTCAACTTAGAACCCAAAGCCTCTTGCAAACTCTTCCAACATCTAAAAGTAAACCTTGGATCTCTATCTGACACAATGCTCGACGGAACACCATGTAGCTTCACAATCTCACGAATATAAATCTCCGCCAACTGAGATACGGGAAAGTTGATGTTAATCGGAATAAAATGGGCCGACTTCGTCAGTCTATCCACAATTACCCAAATCGCATCATGTCCTCTTGGAGTATTCGGCAAACTCGTCACAAAATCCATGGATATACTATCCCACTTCCACTCTGGAATATATAAAGGTGTCAACAACCCAGCAGGTTTCTGATGCTCAACTTTTGACTTCTGACAAATCAAACACGAATACACAAACTGTGCCACATCACGACTACTCATGGTGACGTATATGTACTCTTGAACCCACGTTGAGTGGAGTTATATCACATGCACACATAGGCAGGACTACTCCTGGTATGGCACTATGACCGTACTCCGTCCTATCTTAGGTTTCACTCAAGTCCGGGTGTAGGACTTCTTTTCTCACCCCTCACGTATAAACATTTACAAAGTATATACAAAAGATAAAGCAAAAGTAATAAAGAAAGAAAGGTGGGCTAAACCCGCGTAGGATCCCCAGTGAAGTCGCCATTTTTGTAGACCAAAAATTTTCGGGTGTCAAGCCATTGATCGAACTTGAACCTTCAATCTACCGGACTTGCTCGGTTTTATTCTTGGGAAGGGAAAAATGAGATTGAAAAACCCTTTTTTGGATCCGGGGGTTGGTTACGATTCGGGAAGGTGTTAGGCACCCGCGTCGTTCACGGTACTCCGTGAGAACCTCTTTCTAACTTCATTTTTATTTAAAAATTTATTGTTTAAAGTTGAAGTGGAAGAATGGAGGGAGAAGAAGTTGGAGTTTTGGTTATTTTTATTTGATCGATTTGAAAGGATTAAAGCCTCTGCCTACGTACCCTTAAAAGGGATCAAAACCGTCGTAGTTCGCTCTCAAAAATATTTTTGTGGGTTAGGTTGATTTTAATTTGATTTTTGAAAATGATTTTGAGAAGGGTTGCGAGACCTCAAGGTATAGAAGAATAAAACAGAAGTGAGGTTGTTTCATTTTATTTGAGAAATTTAGTCTAAGTTTAATTAAAGTTCATTTAGAAATTTGATTAAGAAAATAAAGGAAAAATCTCTTGGATCTGGATCCAAGGTTTATTAAGAAAATAATTTGACTTTTGCTTATTTGATTTTTGAGATAAAAAGGTTTTACTAGGCTAACGGTAAACTAATGTAACAATGCGAATAATAAAGCGAGCATAAAGCAAAGAATAAAATGGTGAAGTGTCGGTGCTAGTGTCGGTGTGTGCAATTACTACGCTATTACATACCATCCTAGGGGCATTCTAAAGCAAGAAATAAAAGCTCAAAGAATAAATTACATCAAAGCCTAAAATACACACTAAGATATGGAAAAATGGATAAATTGCAAAATAATAATGAGATGCGTGAGGTTATATGAAAATTAAAGCAAACATGATATGAAACGACAATAAGAAATTTAAAAGCATCACATACTAGAATAAGCCATCAAATAGAATGCATGATGTTAAAAGCCTTAAAGCAATGCATGAGATAGACATAGAAATTTTAAAGCAAAATTGACAAGAGATATCATGGAGAGAAAGATTTAAAATGTATGGAACTAGAGTTGAATTTTAATGCTTGATATCAAAAATCACACGAAATAACAACCAATAGATGCAAAAAAAAAAATGATTTTTAAAGCCAACATACAAAGTGACAATAATGCATGATGTTGAAGTATCAAAGAAATGCATGTAGTAAATATTGAAGCAATAAAGTAAAATTAATAAAGAATATTATAGAGTAAAAATACTTAAAATGCATGAAGTGTTTTTTTTAAATATTAAAGCAAAATGAAATGGAAATGTCATGAAGGTTAAGGTGTTTAAATGATTGGGACAAAGTCACAAGATGAGTTTAAAAATGCATGAGATGATTTTTGTGTTTAGAAGCCTATATAGGCTATAATACATATGATGAAAGTTAAATTCATAAACAAAAACCTACCATAAATGCATGATATGAAAAACAATTTGAATTAAAACACATGAAGCATAACTAAGATTAAATAAGCTATATAGTAAAGCGATGCATGATATAAAAAAAAAAAATTGAGTTAAAATGCATGAAGGTGCATCTAACATTAATGCATAAGGAAATGAGGGAAACAGTAAGCAAACAGGGGGGTATAACCAGCAAGCTAGAAAACAGCAAGGATATTGGACTGAGCAAATCGCATACGGGCTTGGGTAAAGCCTACTGGGTCGTTTCATGGGTTAAAGGGTAAAAAACGGGTCGGCTTTGTAGGGTAGGTTAAACTGATGGGTTTGATATAAATGGCTTGCTGTAAAAAAAACAGTTAACAAAAGCACATAACACAGCCTTCTTCTCTCTCACTAATCAAAACAGAACCGCCGGAGAAGAAGATAGGAGGTGGTTGGATCCACTCCGACGCGGTGGTCGGCCGGAGGGCCGCCGCGTCGGAGTTTTATTATTATTTTTTTCCAATTTTTCAAATCATTCCTCTTCCCTTCTTCTTCTAATCTTGATTCTAAAACTAAATTTTAAAAGCAAGCTAAAGAATCTACTAGATCTAGCAAACAAAAATAACAAAAGAAATTGAGAGTTACCTCTGTCCGGTTTATTAGGCTTTTGCAGATTCAGTTCGTCGTTGTTGATGATGGATTCGGCCTAAGCTCTTGCTCGATCTCCTTCCTTCGTCAACGCTCCGATTTGCTTTGCTTTGTCTCTGGTTCACCAACAGCTCAGATTTGAGCTTTATTCTCCACGCCTTGCCTCTGTTCAGTTTGATGCGTTGGAGTTTGCTTTCATTCGGACCGGTTCACTTCTTCTTCTCGTCTTTCTTCTCTGGATTTCGTTTTGGCTTGTGCTATGCCTGCAAAATACAGTTGTCGTTGTTGTTCTGGCTTTGTGCTATGCCTGCAAACTACAGTTGTTGTTGTTGTTCGAATTCGCGAACGGTTTTGTGTTTTGGATGTTGTGATTCAGTTTTGTGTTTGTATATCACTGTTGAATCTGAAATGCACCGTGTTTATGTGTATTTGTTGTGCTGGATTCAGATTCAAACAAAGAGAGAAAAAAGGCGTGAGTTGTGGATGTTCATGATTCGGTGAATTGGTTTGTAATTGGAGGTTGTGGTGATGATTTGAGTCACGAAGATGAAGGTTTAGGTGTTGTTTTTGTTGAACATTTGTTGCTGAGAGGGAAGTTTAAGTAGTGTGATGGATTGATGATGATTTTTGATTATATTGTGTTTGTGGATGCTTGAATCCGAAAAATGAAAATTACTGGAAGAATTTGGTGTTCGTGTGTGTTCTTGTGTGAATTGGGAAGGAAATAGTGTTTTGATCTATTTTTGGGCACTGCCACTTTTCAGATGTGTTTGTAAAAAATTTTGTGCAGCCCCCCTTTCACCAATGATTGGGGGTCTATATATAGGGACCAACTAGGTTAAATGGAATGAATGGACAAAAGACAAGACTGCCCTTAATGAAACTTGGAGAGAAAGAAAATGCTTTGGATGCTCTTTGGACCAATAACAATGTAACAAGTGGACTTAAGACAAAACAAATTGTTGATAAAAACAAAATAAAAATGACATTAAAAGCAAAAAGAATAAATAGTAAAAATGAAAATAAAATAGAATAGAATTGTAAAATAAAATAAAAGTGATAAAAGAGTAATAAAATTTAAAGCTGTCGAAACTTCGACTGAGACGACTAAGACTCGCGGTGTTTTTTTAAAACACGAACAAAACTTTTTAAACAGTTTAGTCATACGAACAAAAGGAATTTACCTAAAAAGGTTTATTTATCGAAGAAATGAATAAAATACTTTAAAAGCACGCGTAAAAATTTAAAATGTCAAAAAAACAAATAAAGCGATTTCAACTAGATAAAGTGTGAACAAAATTTTACTTGCAAGAGAAAAGACTTTAAATTATTAAACAACGACTGAAGAAATTTTTACCGATTAAGGCGAAAAGAAGAGAAATTGAGCCGTTTTAAAATACGGACAAAAATAGGTAAAAACAGAGCAAAGTGGTCAAAATTTGGGGTATGACAGATGCCCCTATTTAAGTTTCTTCGTCACGAAGATTTGAAAGAAGACTTTTAAATCGATGGGTCGAAGAGACTTAAATACTTAAGTACACCAAATTTTGACCAGCTGAAAAGCTAAGAATGCGATGAATATAATGATATGAATGCATGTGATGCAAGTATGAATGCAAAGTTGACAAGAATAAACTGATAGGTATCACTGGGGAGATAAAGCCTGTCTATTACCAACTGCCGTGATAAAGACAAACATACGGAAGATAAAGCTTGTCCATTACCAACTGTCGTAGTAAATGATGAAAATACAGAAGATAAAGCTTGGAACGGGCAATAAAGCTTAAGAAGGAAAATAAAGCTTGAGACGGGAAGTAAAGTTTGTCTATTACCAACAGCCCGTGGTAAAGACGGAGATACATAAGATAAAGCTTGTCTATTACCAACTGACGCGGTAAAGACGAAAATACAGATGATAAAGCTTGTCTATTACCAACTGACGCGGTAAAGACGAAAATACAGATGATAAAGCTTGTCGGAATATAAAGCTTGAACAGACGGTAAAGCTTGGAAGATAAAGCTCAGACAGCAAATAAAGCTTAAGACGGGAAGTAAAGCTTGAGACGGAAAATAAAGCTTAAGACGGAAAATAAAGCTTATGACGGAGAGTAAAGCTTGAGATGGAAAGTAAAGCTTATCAATTACCAACTGCCCGTGGTAAACGATGACAATGCAGAAGATAAAGCTTGGACTGAAGATAAAGCTCAGACGGGAGATAAAGCTTGAGACTGAACATAAAGCTTGAGACAAAAGTAAAGCTTGAGGTGGAAAGTAAAGCTTATCAATTACCAACAGCCTGTGGTAAATGATGAAAATGCGGAAGATAAAGCTTGTCTACTACCAACTGCCGTGGTTTAGACGAAAGTACTGATTAAGGCTTGTCTATTACCAACTGCCCGTGGTAACAACGAAAATATAGAAGATAAAGCTTGTCTATTACCAACTGCTCGTGGTAACGACGATTAAACAGAAGATAAAGCTTGTCTATTACCAACTGCCCGTGGTAAAGACGAAAGAACGGAAGATAAAGCTTGTCTATTACCAACTGCCGTGGTAAAGACGAATATACTGATTGGTATCGGTAAAGTGATTACTTGATGGGACCTGCCACTTGAACACATACTGATTGGTGACATTTATGGATTAGACACTTTGAGATTGACATCTTGTGTATTGGAGTAAGACGCAGGAAAATAATGCAACTATGCATGAATGATATTTGTATGCGTGCTATGTATGCATGGATGAATGAATGCATATGAGACTTATTTGACAGTATAATGGTGAGACTGTTGAGACCAGATTGGGCAGGTCCGAAGAAAGTGGCCCGACATCATGTTGCAAGCAACTGACACCCTTTACTGGGGATAACATCACTGGGGATGAACCAAACACTGACGGGGTAAAGCCCTTCAAACCACTGACGGGGTAAAGCTCATATTCAAACCAACTGATGGGGTCAAAACCCATAATCAACTACTGAAAGGGGGGAAGGGCCCATTAACCAATTACTGAAAAGAGAATGCCTCATAATCAAACCGTTTGAAGGGATAACAACCCATTGATCATACTGCTGAGGGGAGAATGCCCCATAATCAAACCACTTGAAGAGAGAATGACACATTGATCATACCGCTGCACGGGTAACAACCCATTAATCAGACTGCTGAGGGGAGAATGCCCCATAATCAAATCACTTGAAGAGAGAATGACACATTGATCATACCACTGCACGGGTAACAACCCATTATCAAACCACTTGAAGGGATAACAACCCAACAAACAAAATTGCTGATGGGAATATGACCCAATATGACGTCTCAGTTGATGGTGAAGTAATCATTCCTTAGGGTAAAGCCCGTCAATCAGAAACCTGACAGAAGTCGCCTTTTCTTGAGATAAAAACCCATCAATCAAACCACAGGCAAAAGATGTCATTGATCAAACCACAGGCAGCAGTCACTATCAATCAAAGCACTGGCAGATGACGCCATTTCTCAAACCACGGACATAAGTTGCCATTTCTCGGGATAAAAACCCATCAATCAAAGTCTGGCAGAAGTCGCCATTTGTAAGCTAGCACAAAGTGCGTTCTTCCATTTAATCCACTTGGAATGTGCTGCCTCTGTCTTTGTTTTTTTTTCATTCTTTTGTATTGTTTTTTTTTGAATCCCTAATTTTTGCCTGGACTGCCCTTTCGGGTTTTCAATCCACCGGGAATATACTTCTTTTTTGTTTGCCCCTAATTTTTGCCTGGATTGCCCTTTCGGGTTTTCAATCCACCGGGACGCTCATTTTTGCCTAAGCCGCCCTTTCGGGTTTTCAACTTAGCGAGCTTTTTTTTTGTATTCTTCTTTTTTTTCTCTTTTTTTTTTTTTGACAGAGGTCATCTCACAGCTTTTGGTCATGTTTACCTTGCAGAGCTTAACTGTCCTTGAGACGAATGTTGATGTATGTTTCTACTACTCATAAGTTCAAAGAAGATGTACCTGTTGTTTATGCTTTTCAAAAGACAATTAAAAAAAGTTTTAAATTTTTGCTTTGAGTATTCACATCAAAAATAGAAGAAAATTATGCAAACAGAATAACTGAGAATTTCAAATAAATGGGCACAGGCTGAAATTAGATGTAAATGGAGTGGTGGCATGCCAAAGGCGTGGCTCCACAGATTTTAAAAGTTTTGGAAAATGGTAATTGTATGGAAAAGGTACATTGAACACAATAACCATTGTGCTCCCTTAACAACTTTGAATTCCACTGTTCCGAGTCTTTGACCTGCAGATGCTTTATATCGGGAGTCCTTTGACAGTTAAGATGCCCCAGATGAATCATACTTGATTTGATGAAGATGCCTTGCCATAAGTCGGAAGTCTTTTGACGACTGGAATGCCCCAAGTGGGTCATGTCCGACCAGATGCAGTTACTTTGTCATAATCCTTAACTTTTGCATAGGTCGCCCTTGCGGGTTTCAACCTATCAGGATAAACACATTTTTCCTTTTTTTTTTGTCTCTAACTTTTGCATGGACCGCCCTTTCGGGTTTTCAATCCATCGAGACGCTCTTTTTTGCCTAAGCCGCTTTTTCAAGTTTGCGACTTATCAAGCTTTTCATTTTAACAAAGTATTTCTTGACTGCATTGGCATTCACATGACATGCAAGTTTGTCACCATGCTTTTGTAATTAGGCGTTCCATTGCCCCTGGAATCAGACAACATATTTTTGAGCACAAAGCCACTTTCTTGACATTCACGGGGACGAGCCTTCTTTATCGAATACTTGACATAACTGTCGGTGGCACACGACAATAACACTTTTGAATTCAACCAAGCTTAGCTTTCATTGGAACCTCTATTGACAGGACTTTGACCTCCATGTGGGACACTGCCTTTAAATTGCATACTGAGGGATGGTGGGGGGGTTGCCCCTGCTAAAGTGTGCACTTGAAGTACAATATCCCTGGAAGGCAGATGGAAGCATCTTGTGCCAGTCTTTGTGTATGAAAGTCCTCTTCAGGATGATCTTTCTTTGATATTTGCAGCTTCGATGGCCAAGATGCCCCAGTTGGCGAGAAATCTCATTGGAAACTTCCTCATCATCCCTTTCTTTAGCCTCGGACACAGGAAACTCAAAGTCGAGAGAAAGTACAGGGTTTAAGTGTTCAACGAGTTTATTAATGCATGATTTGATTATTGATATAAACACTATGAATATGCAAATATGTGGAAATGATTTAAAGAAAAATAATTTTTGGTTTTTTGTATTACCATTTTTCCAGAAAAAGCACAAAGTAAAAACAAAGTCGGGATCAAGGCGACTTTTTAATTAATGATGAAAATACATAAAGCAAAAAGCCCTAAACAAGTTTATTTACGCCTCGGGTGGGACGAAATGTTTTCTTTGGAAAACATAAAGCAACAAACAAACATATAATTGAACAGATGAGTAGTAGAAATAAACATCAGCAAAGACCCAATTGCAGCTAAACATTCCATGTACCAACATCAGGTTCCACGATCCGATAACAGATTAACTTGCACCTTCAAATTCAAAACTCTTCAAAAGGTATGAGATTTTTCTGGATCAACTTCTGAACTATCTTCTGCAATGCACAACAGTGCTCAATATCATGACCTGGTGCCCCTTGATGGAAAGCACAAAAGTGGTCGGGCCTGTACCGGGATGTCAATTTTGCTGGCACTGGAAGAGGTGCCTTGGTATAGACCAAATTCCTTTCAAGCAACTTTGGAAGCAACTCTGCATACTTCATAGAAATAGGATCAATCTGAGTTCTTGGCGCCTGTTGTTGAGGCAGCTGTTGGTATTGCCGAAACTGGGGCTGATAACCCGGATTTTGAACAGTATTGGCGATGGGCTCGATAGCAGCAGCAGAGTGAGAAACCGGATACTGTTGTTGACATTGTTGAAACTGGGGCTGATAACCCGGATTTTGAACAGCATTGATGGGCCTAACATCGGCGACAGAGTGAGAAGCCAGATGTTGTTGTTGAAGTAGCACTTTTATATCTGGGTCTTTGAAAAAACCGGTATTTTCAATCTACTTCTGAACTTCTTCTTTCAAAGCGTAACACTGCTCAGTGTCATGACCTGGTGCCCCTTGATGGAAATCACATTTGAGGTCAGGGCAATACCAAGATGGCAGAGGATTCGGCACCCAATGAAGTGGCCTGGTTTGAACAAGTTCCTTCTTAAGCAAGATGGGAAGCAAAGTTGCATATTTGATAGGAATTGGGTCAAACTGTGATGTTTTCCAAGCCTGATTTTGAAGAATAAGTTGTTGAGGAGCCCAGTTCTGGGAAGTAAACGGCTGAGGAGCCTAATTCTGAGTAGTAAGCGGCTGAGGCTGTTGAGGAACCTGTTGTCGAGGTCGTTTCATGCTCCTTGGCTGACATAATGGTTGAGACCTTTGCTAAACAAGTAGTGGATCCTTTGCAGCCATCAACGAAGATACTAGGCCAGTTAACTTTTCCACCTCAAACCGAAGTGTTGTTACCTCTCCACGAAGCTCATGGACCTCTTGCTCACGCTGATCAATCTTTTGTGTTTGCATGAGTGTTTGCATGTGCGAGCCGAACTATGAATGCATGATATGTTTATGCAAAAATGTACACTATTTCTGTTATCGAAGGATTTATCAAGGTAAATTGTAAACATGGCATATGAACATGGTTGCATTTGAAGATTTGTAAAGATATTGCTATAGGTTTCCCTTTTCAAAAGGTAAGAACGAACCCAAAGAAGAAGTTCTTAACAAAAGCAAAAGCTTAGTTGAGATTTTTGAAATTGTATTGCTTGGTGTTCATTCTTACAAGGCCCATTCCTTTGATGTTTACAAAAAGCTTGGCTAAATCCTTCAATATATTTTTTTTGGATGAAAAAAAGTTTATGGATGAATGCATGTATGCATGATTATGCATGGAATACATGATGAGGTTTAAGGTATACAATGTTGGAGCTTAGAGATACGCCATTTGGTAAGGACTATGGTTTCCATTTGCACTTGTAACAAGGGTTCTACCAAGTTCCCAACTTACAACTACCCTCATGAATATCTCGGTGCGTAGGATTAACTCCTAGACCAATAATTCGTAAGGAAGTCTAGTTTGAGTGTAGTATCGCGTGACGACCAAAGTCAGGACTACTCCTGGTTTAGTCTCCGCACTACGTCCTAATAAAAGGCCAAGATGGGTTAAGGGTGATCTAAAGGTCCTCAACGCTTGATGGATTTCAAAAATAATAACGCCAATCACGACTACTCATGGTGACGTATATGTACTCTTGAACCCACGTTGAGTGGAGTTATATCACATGCACACATAGGCAGGACTACTCCTGGTATGGCACTATGACCGTACTCCGTCCTATCTTAGGTTTCACTCAAGTCCGGGTGTAGGACTTCTTTTCTCACCCCTCACGTATAAACATTTACAAAGTATATACAAAAGATAAAGCAAAAGTAATAAAGAAAGAAAGGTGGGCTAAACCCGCGTAGGATCCCCAGTGAAGTCGCCATTTTTGTAGACCAAAAATTTTCGGGTGTCAAGCCATTGATCGAACTTGAACCTTCAATCTACCGGACTTGCTCGGTTTTATTCTTGGGAAGGGAAAAATGAGATTGAAAAACCCTTTTTTGGACCCGGGGGTTGGTTACGATTCGGGAAGGTGTTAGGCACCCGCGTCGTTCACGGTACTCCGTGAGAACCTCTTTCTAACTTCATTTTTATTTAAAAATTTATTGTTTAAAGTTGAAGTGGAAGAATGGAGGGAGAAGAAGTTGGAGTTTTGGTTATTTTTATTTGATCGATTTGAAAGGATTAAAGCCTCTGCCTACGTACCCTTAAAAGGGATCAAAACCGTCGTAGTTCGCTCTCAAAAATATTTTTGTGGGTTAGGTTGATTTTAATTTGATTTTTGAAAATGATTTTGAGAAGGGTTGCGAGACCTCAAGGTATAGAAGAATAAAACAGAAGTGAGGTTGTTTCATTTTATTTGAGAAATTTAGTCTAAGTTTAATTAAAGTTCATTTAGAAATTTGATTAAGAAAATAAAGGAAAAATCTCTTGGATCTGGATCCAAGGTTTATTAAGAAAATAATTTGACTTTTGCTTATTTGATTTTTGAGATAAAAAGGTTTTACTAGGCTAACGGTAAACTAATGTAACAATGCGAATAATAAAGCGAGCATAAAGCAAAGAATAAAATGGTGAAGTGTCGGTGCTAGTGTCGGTGTGTGCAATTACTACGCTATTACATACCATCCTAGGGGCATTCTAAAGCAAGAAATAAAAGCTCAAAGAATAAATTACATCAAAGCCTAAAATACACACTAAGATATGGAAAAATGGATAAATTGCAAAATAATAATGAGATGCGTGAGGTTATATGAAAATTAAAGCAAACATGATATGAAACGACAATAAGAAATTTAAAAGCATCACATACTAGAATAAGCCATCAAATAGAATGCATGATGTTAAAAGCCTTAAAGCAATGCATGAGATAGACATAGAAATTTTAAAGCAAAATTGACAAGAGATATCATGGAGAGAAAGATTTAAAATGTATGGAACTAGAGTTGAATTTTAATGCTTGATATCAAAAATCACACGAAATAACAACCAATAGATGCAAAAAAAAAAAAATGATTTTTAAAGCCAACATACAAAGTGACAATAATGCATGATGTTGAAGTATCAAAGAAATGCATGTAGTAAATATTGAAGCAATAAAGTAAAATTAATAAAGAATATTATAGAGTAAAAATACTTAAAATGCATGAAGTGTTTTTTTTAAATATTAAAGCAAAATGAAATGGAAATGTCATGAAGGTTAAGGTGTTTAAATGATTGGGACAAAGTCACAAGATGAGTTTAAAAATGCATGAGATGATTTTTGTGTTTAGAAGCCTATATAGGCTATAATACATATGATGAAAGTTAAATTCATAAACAAAAACCTACCATAAATGCATGATATGAAAAACAATTTGAATTAAAACACATGAAGCATAACTAAGATTAAATAAGCTATATAGTAAAGCGATGCATGATATAAAAAAAAAAAAAATTGAGTTAAAATGCATGAAGGTGCATCTAACATTAATGCATAAGGAAATGAGGGAAACAGTAAGCAAACAGGGGGGTATAACCAGCAAGCTAGAAAACAGCAAGGATATTGGACTGAGCAAATCGCATACGGGCTTGGGTAAAGCCTACTGGGTCGTTTCATGGGTTAAAGGGTAAAAAACGGGTCGGCTTTGTAGGGTAGGTTAAACTGATGGGTTTGATATAAATGGCTTGCTGTAAAAAAAACAGTTAACAAAAGCACATAACACAGCCTTCTTCTCTCTCACTAATCAAAACAGAACCGCCGGAGAAGAAGATAGGAGGTGGTTGGATCCACTCCGACGCGGTGGTCGGCCGGAGGGCCGCCGCGTCGGAGTTTTATTATTATTTTTTTCCAATTTTTCAATCATTCCTCTTCCCTTCTTCTTCTAATCTTGATTCTAAAACTAAATTTTAAAAGCAAGCTAAAGAATCTACTAGATCTAGCAAACAAAAATAACAAAAGAAATTGAGAGTTACCTCTGTTCGGTTTATTAGGCTTTTGCAGATTCAGTTCGTCGTTGTTGATGATGGATTCGGCCTAAGCTCTTGCTCGATCTCCTTCCTTCGTCAACGCTCCGATTTGCTTTGCTTTGTCTCTGGTTCACCAACAGCTCAGATTTGAGCTTTATTCTCCACGCCTTGCCTCTGTTCAGTTTGATGCGTTGGAGTTTGCTTTCATTCGGACCGGTTCACTTCTTCTTCTCGTCTTTCTTCTCTGGATTTCGTTTTGGCTTGTGCTATGCCTGCAAAATACAGTTGTCGTTGTTGTTCTGGCTTTGTGCTATGCCTGCAAACTACAGTTGTTGTTGTTGTTCGAATTCGCGAACGGTTTTGTGTTTTGGATGTTGTGATTCAGTTTTGTGTTTGTATATCACTGTTGAATCTGAAATGCACCGTGTTTATGTGTATTTGTTGTGCTGGATTCAGATTCAAACAAAGAGAGAAAAAAGGCGTGAGTTGTGGATGTTCATGATTCGGTGAATTGGTTTGTAATTGGAGGTTGTGGTGATGATTTGAGTCACGAAGATGAAGGTTTAGGTGTTGTTTTTGTTGAACATTTGTTGCTGAGAGGGAAGTTTAAGTAGTGTGATGGATTGATGATGATTTTTGATTATATTGTGTTTGTGGATGCTTGAATCCGAAAAATGAAAATTACTGGAAGAATTTGGTGTTCGTGTGTGTTCTTGTGTGAACTGGGAAGGAAATAGTGTTTTGATCTATTTTTGGGCACTGCCACTTTTCAGATGTGTTTGTAAAAAATTTTGTGCAGCCCCCCTTTCACCAATGATTGGGGGTCTATATATAGGGACCAACTAGGTTAAATGGAATGAATGGACAAAAGACAAGACTGCCCTTAATGAAACTTGGAGAGAAAGAAAATGCTTTGGATGCTCTTTGGACCAATAACAATGTAACAAGTGGACTTAAGACAAAACAAATTGTTGATAAAAACAAAATAAAAATGACATTAAAAGCAAAAAGAATAAATAGTAAAAATGAAAATAAAATAGAATAGAATTGTAAAATAAAATAAAAGTGATAAAAGAGTAATAAAATTTAAAGCTGTCGAAACTTCGACTGAGACGACTAAGACTCGCGGTGTTTTTTTAAAACACGAACAAAACTTTTTTAAACAGTTTAGTCATACGAACAAAAGGAATTTACCTAAAAAGGTTTATTTATCGAAGAAATGAATAAAATACTTTAAAAGCACGCGTAAAAATTTAAAATGTCAAAAAAACAAATAAAGCGATTTCAACTAGATAAAGTGTGAACAAAATTTTACTTGCAAGAGAAAAGACTTTAAATTATTAAACAACGACTGAAGAAATTTTTACCGGTTAAGGCGAAAAGAAGAGAAATTGAGCCGTTTTAAAATACGGACAAAAATAGGTAAAAACAGAGCAAAGTGGTCAAAATTTGGGGTATGACAACAATACATAACAAAAGGTTCATCAGACTTTGGTAAAATCAAAACCGGAGCCGTCGTCAACCCCTGCTTCAATTCATTAAAGCTGTTCTCACACTGAACATCCCACACAAAATTTCTACCATTACAGGTCAACTGAGTTAACGGAAGTGCTAACTTTGAAAATCCTTTTATAAACCTGCGGTAATAACCTGCCAAACCCAAAAAGCTTATAACCTCGGTAACCGACTTAGGAGTCTCCCATTGTGATACTGCATCAACTTTAGACGGATCTACAACAATACCACTACCAGAAATAATATGGCCAAGAAAACTCACCTCATTCAACCAGAATTCACACTTTGACAACTTGGCATATAACTTCTTCTCTTTCAGCACTTGCAAAACAATCTTCAAATGCTCGACATGTTCTTCTTCAGACTTAGAGTATATCAAAATATCATCAATGAACACAACAACAAAGCGATCTAAATAAGCATGAAAAATACGATTCATGTATTCCATAAATACACCCGGTGCATGAGTAACACCGAAAGGCATCACTGAATATTCGTAATGTAAGTAACGTGTCCTAAAGACCATCTTTTGCATATCCTCACTTTAATCTGATGATAGCCCGATCTCAAATCAATCTTGCTAAACTCACGTGCACCCACTAACTGATCCATCAAATCATCGATTCTTGGAAGTGGATACCTATTCCTTATCGTCACTTTATTCAACTGCAAGTAATCTATACACAACCTCATGCTACTGATAGAAGTTTGGCAAGTGCACCAAATACTATCGAAGTAGTAAAAATATCGATCCCACGAGGACTGTTTTTAACTTCAATAATTCAATTGCGTTATATAATTAGGATGTGTAAAGTTTATTTTTAGTTTGCCACTAGGCAGAAGATTTGGTTTGATTTTACGAAATCAAATAAAAGAAATTAGATTTGATTAAGAAAATATGAGAGAAAGATGAGATCAAATCCTTCGAATCCTCTAAGTTCCCCTAATTGGTCTACTGCACCTATTTGTTATGAATCCTCTTCTAGTTTACGATGATTAACAAATTAGTCCTAATCAATCCCTTGAGTTAGGACCCTCTTCTTAAACTACAGCCCCTAATTCCTTAGGTGGTCTAATAATTCTTGAAGGTTTTACCGAACGTTAACCTATTATCACTAACAAACGATTATCTATTCCTAGACTAACCCTGTTTATTAGAACAATTCAATTAGGTCTAAGTCGAAAGCCATGGTCAGTGGTCGTTCGTTCTCACGAAATCAAGTTATATGTGATCAAGATATAAAAAGCATTAAGAACAATTGAATTGAATAAACTAGAATTGAATTCATAAACAAAATAGAGTTTCACAGCAACATGTGTCAATTAGGGTTACAAAGATTCATCTCGGATCTAATCTCTAAGAGATTTAGCTACTCATAATCGAGTTTACAAATAGCATAATCAATGAAATAATTAAAACATACATGAATTGGTAAAAGGTTGAAGAAATCGCCCTTCTAGCCGTCTCCGATGTCTCAAAATCGCACTTTGCTCTCCAAAATCGTAACCCTTGTTCTTCAGATTGAGTGCAGTATTTATAGAAGTCATGGGCCTGCCGCGATTTCCCTCAAACAGGGAGGATGTAATTTTGCTTCAAAAATCGTAGCACGGCTTGAAATTGGCGTGGCGCGATTTCCTTCGAACAGACTTCAATATTTAAGCTTTTTGCACTCCAGAACAGTATAAATTGCATGAGAACTCTATCAAAATGTCACAATAAGTCCTAAAAATTACGTAATGACAGCATGTCATCACAACCCCAAACTTAAACCATTCCTTGTCCTCAAGGAATTTGCTTGCAACAGTAATAAACGACAGTAAAATAACAGTTACCTGACAAAACGATAGTACCCAAAAGTTCATTCTCCTTCTAGCTAAAGATGAGCTAGTTTGACTTGTTCGCATCCACCAATTCACAACTCCTCGCATCAAATTGAAATAGGGTTCTACCAGTCGACATGCAGGTCTACATATTACCATACGCTTGAAAAGTTTCTAAACATCAATCAAAGTCAATATCATTACACACTTTTGAGGTCTTTAGGGTTATAACGGGGCTTAGGTGAAAGGTGGGATATATTTGGATAAGTAGGCTACACTAAATTTGAGTTAGGCATTCCTACGGAAGTTAAAGCACAAAATTCAATCCTTTAATCATTCACCTTGTGGAAATACAATCAATGCAAAGGTACTAGATAACATTTTTAACATTTAGGGACAATCGAGTTTGAGGTTACTCGGATTTTCAATGTTTTGTCCCTTTTTCAGCATTCAATTTCATTTTTTTTTGATACACCATTTTTGTGTATATTTTGCATGACAATTTCATAATTCTTTTCATTTGTTCTCTTATTCTCTAGTACCCCCACCCCAAACTTAGTTGGTTGCAAATTCCAATAGCAACCCCAAACTTAATCTTTAGCAACATTCTACAATGCCTTAACTCAGAAAATACATTAAGGGACAAGTCCTAAAAGTCTCTAGGCTTGTAATGTAGTTTGTCACCGAACAAAAAGTTCTAATCCTACCGGCTCACAATTGGTTAAGAAAGGATAAATTCAACAAATTAAAACAGGGTAGGCTTCAAAAAGGCTCACAGGACCAAGCACTTTTGCCTCAGTGTGTAATCGACAAAGACCAATCAATAATAGAGAAACAATGCAAGTTCTAGAAATGTAGTTGCATGGAAAACTAATCTAAATATAAGTAAATTGAAAAACAAATTTGGCAATAAACCTTATGGCTGAGATTTCTGGGAGTATGTGACTACCTAGCAACGCCGTACACTTCGCCTTTGAATCAAGTCACCCCTCCTTTAGAACTTTTGGAATACCGTTTCATCAAACAACTGTTACTAAACTGGAATAGGTCACATGAAACAAAACAAATTCATTAATAATAAACAAGTGCAGGAGCAATTACAATAGGGAAATAAGTTCAATGGACTTTGACATTAAAAAGAAAATAAAGAAAATGAATTGAAAACAAAGTAAATCTAGTGGGTTGCCTCCCACTCAGCGCTTCTTTATCGTCACTAGCTTGACTGCTAAGGATCCTCAGAGGTCCTTCAGAATGAGTGCCACCCTTCCTTTTGGTAGGTCGCCACCTAGGTATGGTTTAACTCTTTGTCCATTTACTTTGAAACTTCGATCTCCTTCAGGTGTCACTAGTTCAACAACTCCATATGGTGACACACTTTTGACCAAGAATGGTCCAGACCATTTTGACTTGAGCTTCCCAGGAAACAGCTTCAACCTGGAATTATACAACAAAACTAGTTGTCCACAGTTAATATCCCTAGGCACTAAGTTTTTGTCATGGTACCTTTTTGTCCTGGCTTTATAGATGAGCGCATTTTCATACGCTCTAAGCCTCATCTCCTCAAGTTCATTAATTTTCAAAATTCTTTTCTTACCAGCGGCTACTTGATCAAAATTTAAGGCCTTAATGGCCCAATAAGCTTTATGTTCTAGCTCGACTGGAAGATGACATGCCTTCCCATAGACTAACTGATAGGGTGAGAACTCAAGATGGGTCTTAAAGGCTGTCCTATATGCCCACAGTGCGTCATCTAATATCCTAGAACAATCTTTCCTATTTGACGCAACTGTCTTCTCCAGAATCTGTTTCAGTTGTCGGTTTGAAACCTCTGCTTGACCACTAGTTTGTGGGTGATAGGGAGTTGCAACTTTGTGCTTAATGTTATACTTTCTGAGCACATTTTCAAGAAAATTATTGCAAAAATGCTTCCCCCCATCACTGATCAATACTCTAGGGGTTCCAAACCTAGTGAAAATATTCTTTTGAAGGAAGTTGACAACCGTTTTGGAATCATTAGCAACACATGGTATCGCTTCAACCCACTTTGTGACATAATCAACACAGACTAGAATATGGAGATAAGAGTAAGAGGAAGGGAATGGTCCCATAAAATCAATACCCCAACAATCAAATGGTTCAACTTCAATGATTCCTTTTAGGGGCATTTCATTCCTCTTTGATATGTTACCTGTCCTTTGGCATCTGTCACATCTTGTGACAAAGTCGTGGCAATCTTTGAAAAGGGTGGGCCACCAGAATCCACTTTGCAAAATTTTTGCAGCTGTTCTTTCTCCACTGTGGTGGCCTCCAGAAGCTGAGCTATGGCAGTGCCACATGATACTATGTGCTTCCTCACCTGCAACACAACGTCTAATCAAACCGTCAGTACCTACCTTAAACAGATACGGGTCATCCCACAAGTAGTGGTTTGCATCTTTGAAGAACTTTTTCCTCTGAGGGTAGGTCAGATCATCAGGAACTATGTTGCCGGCCTTAAAGTTTGCCATGTCAACAAACCAAGGTCTTTCTCCAATAGCAAACAGCTGTTCATCGGGGAACTCGGCCTTGATGGCCTTCTCCTTCTTTGTCACCTCATCATTCTCCAGCCTTGAGAGGTGGTCAGCTACCACGTTCTCGACTCCCTTCTTGTCACAAATCTCAAGATCAAATTCTTGCAATAATAGGATCCACCTCAACAGTCGTGGCTTTGAATCCCCTTTTGTTAAGAGATATTTAAGAGCTGCATGATCTGTAAAAACAATGACTTTGGAGCCTATTAGATAAGAACAAAATTTTTCCAACGCAAAGATTACAGCAAGCAATTCCTTTTCAGTGGTGGAATAGTTAACTTGATTTTCATTTAAAACCTTGCTTGCATAGTAAATTGCATGGAAAAATTTGTTCTTGCGTTGGCCTAGGACTGCACCAACAGCATAATCACTTGCATCACACATAAGTTCAAAAGGTAAATCTCAATCGGGTGCAATGATTATTGGTGCAGTCACCAACTTGTTTTTAATCAAAGAAAAAGCATTTAGACATTCAGAATCAAAATTAAACTCCTTTTCTTTGACCAAGAGGTTACAGAGGGGTTTGGAAATTTTAGAAAAGTCTTTTATGAACCGCCGATAGAAACCGGCATGCCCCAAGAAACTCCTCACTCCTTTAAAATTGACGGGTGGAGGAAGTTTCTCTATAACCTCTATCTTAGCTTGGTCCACCTCAATGCCTTTAGCACTTATTTTATGCCCCAAAACTATACCTTCAGTTACCATAAAATGACATTTTTCCCAATTCAAAACAAGGTTAGTTTCGGTGCATCTTTTAAGTACATCATTTAAATGGAACAAGCATTGATCAAAAGACTTACCAAAAACAGAAAATTCATCCATAAATACCTCAATGTTCTTCTCCATCATATCAGAGAAGATGGAAAGCATGCACCTTTGAAAGGTTGCCGGCGCATTACACAGCCCAAAGGGCATCCTTCGATAAGCAAACACTCCAAATGGACAAGTGAAGGCAGTCTTTTCTTGATCCTCCGGAGCCACTGCAATTTGATTATACCCCGAATACCCATCCAAGAAGCAATAAAAGGCTTGGCCAGCCAATCTCTCAATCATTTGATCCATGAATGGTAATGGAAAGTGGTCCTTTCTTGTTGCGGTATTCAACCTCCGGTAGTCTATACACATTCTCCAACCAGTGACGGTGCGGGTAGGTATCAATTCATTTTTTTCATTTGCTACCACCGTCATTCCTCCTTTCTTAGGTACCACATGAACTGGACTTACCCATGAGCTATCTGAGATAGGGTAGATCATACCTGCATCTAGTAACTTCAGCACCTCTTTCTTCACCACTTCCTTCATTGTTGGGTTAAGTCTCCTTTGAGGTTGAACCACCGGTTTGTATTCAGCCTCCATGTGTATTTTGTGCATGCAATAAGCTGGACTAATACCCTTCAAATCAGAAATGTTCCACCCCAAAGCTCCTTGATTGTCTCTTAACACCCTCATTAATTTTTCTTCTTCCAAAGGTGTCAAGGTATTGCTGATGATTACTGGTTTAGAGGCATCCTTAGTGAGAAAAACATATTTCAAGTGAGAATGGAGTTCTTTTAATTCTGGATTTTTCTCTCCTTCTCCACTCAAAATAGGAGCATCCATAGAGTACTTACCCATTAATTCTTCTATTTTTACCGGAACCAACTCTTGCTTGCTTGCTTCTAGTTGCTTCACACAATCACTCACTTCAAGATCTTCATCATCTCCAGATCTTGCTATAGAATTCACAATTGCACATTCAAGAGGTTGTGTTGGTTGATGTTCACAAGAGTCATCTTTAACTATTTCTTCAACAATGTCAATCCGGTAACATGTGGGATTTTCATCTTTGTGTTTCATGGCCTCAAATATATTAAACACTACTTGCTCCTTATGGAATCTCAACATTAGCTCTCCTTTCTTAATGTCAATCAGAGCACGGCCAGTTGCAAGGAAAGGTCTTCCTAGAATGAGTGGCATATCCTCATCTTCAGCCATATCTAAGATCACAAAATCTGCTGGAAACACCAAGTCATTAACCTTGACTAGCACATCTTCAAGCACACCGAAAGGATAAGAGATTGACCGATCAGCTAAAGTAATGGGCATTCTTGTTGGTTTTGGTTCCCCACACTTAAGCTTCTTCATCATTGAAAGAGGCATCAAGTTGATACTTGCTCCCAAGTCACATAAAGCTCTACCAATGTCTACCGGTCGAATTGAACAAGGGATAGTAAATGCACCAGGATCCTTCAGCTTAGGTGGCAGCTTCTTTTGAAGAATAGCACTACAATTCTCAGAAAGTGTTATGTTCTCATCATCCTTAGGCTTCCTTCGTTTAGTCAACAAGTCTTTCATGAACTTAGCATATAACGGCATTTGATCAAGAGCTTCGCCGAAAGGAATATTCACCTGAAGTTGTGAGAAAAGTTGCATGAACTTCTTGAATTGACCTTCATCCTTTTCTTTCTTCTTTGAAAGGTGAGGGTATGGAAGCTTCACATATGATGTAATAACTTGTGGTTTGTCTCCATCCTTCAATATTTGACTCTTCGTCTTCCTCAAGATTGAATCTTCATCAATTAACTTCTCACTTTTTTCTCCTTCTATTTTTTTCTTCCTTTCGTTTTTAACTACTCCATGATCATTTTTTTTTTCAACTACACCCTCATTATTTTTTTCAACTTCACCATTCTCCTCCACCTCAACTACATCATCAACCTTCTTTGGAGCTTTTGGAACTAAAGGTGTCAAAACCTTTTTGCTCCTCAATTCAATAGCATTACAAGACTCATTCTTAGGGTTGTCTTTAGTGTTACCTGAGAATCCGCCTTTACTTTGTTCAGCCAATTGCTTAGCTAATTGCCCCAATTGAGTTTCAAGCATCTTCCTAGAAGCTTCATTGTTCTTTCTTTCAGCTTCTTGACTTTTCTTCATCTCTTCAAAGTTGCCTTGAGTCATCTTCATGAAGTTCATCATAGTTTCCTCAAGAGCTGATGGCTTTCTTTGTTGTTGTTGAGGAGGAGTAAGCATCTGAGAATTCAAAGCGTTGTTATTCGAGTAGCTTAGATTGGGATGCTTGTTGATTCCTGAGTGTAGTACTGATTTTGCCTTTGATATCCTCCCATGTAGTTAGCTTCTTCACTAGAACCTTCTGGTACACATTCACCATTGGGATGTTCTTCACCACATAGATCACATTTGATTGCAGCCACTTGTTGTTGCTTATGAGCCAAAGTGAAGCCTTGAAACTCCTTATTTAGAGCTTCGATTTGTTTGTTCATAGCTGCTTGGTTAGCAAGGATAGCAGTTTGTTCACTTACCCCGAACACTCCTCTTTCCTTCTTTTTCGCTTCAGCACGATACTCATTTCCAGCCATGTTTTCTATCAAAGCTTGGACTTCATGATCAGTTTTGCCCTTGAGACTACCTCCCGCGGAAGCATCTAAGAACATCCTAGTGTTTGGTGTTACCCCCTCAGTGAAGATTTGGAGGTATTGTTTCTCGGTGAACTCATGATTAGGGCATCTCTTAAGAAGCAAATTGAATCGCTCCCAAGCATCATATAATGACTCACCTTCTCCTTGCTTGAAGTTAGAGATCTCCATCTTCTTTTCCCAATACTTAGACATAGGGAAATATTTCTCCAAGAACTTCAGCTCTAACTCTTCCCATGTTTGGACAGTCCCGTTTGGTATTGTTAGCAACCAATCTTTTGCTCTTCCCGTCAAGGTGAAAGGAAATAGCCTTAGTTTCTTTTGTGCTTCAGTCACGGTGGCTGGTTGCACACAAAACTCGCAAGTTTCAGCAAAGCGGCTCAAGTGTTCATGAGGACTCATAGCTTCAGTCCCATCGAATTGCTTGTCCCTCAAACCGTTGAGGACAGTTGTCTTGATGTCGAAAGCTACGGGGTTAGCTGGTTGAAAAGTGTGGGTCAGTTGACCGCGATGAGTGGCTAACCTGTAGTCTCCTAGCTTAGGTCTCGGTGGTACAACTCCTTCTCCTTCCATAGTTGCAGATTTAGGAGAAAAGATCGTTTCGGATTCAGTTGAGAGTGGCTCCGGTATTTGTTCTCGAACACCCGGTGGAACGGACTGAGCTAACCTTTGCGACCGAACAGCTTTCCGAAGTGCTCTAGCAGTTCTTTCAATTTCTGGATCGTACTCTAAGTCGTCTGAACTCTGTTTACCTCGCATAAACAGCAAAATACCTTAGTAGCACTGCACAACGCAAAGTAATCAAGCGAATATGAAAACAGAAAAATAAAAATTAAAAACAGAAAATTAAATTGCAAAAACCCTAAATTATAACGTAATTGCCTTGTTGAAATAATTCAACAGTCCCCGGCAACGGCGCCAAAAACTTGATAGAAGTTTGGCAAGTGCACCAAATACTATCGAAGTAGTAAAAATATCGATCCCACGAGGACTGTTTTTAACTTCAATAATTCAATTGCGTTATATAATTAGGATGTGTAAAGTTTATTTTTAGTTTGCCACTAGGCAGAAGATTTGGTTTGATTTTACGAAATCAAATAAAAGAAATTAGATTTGATTAAGAAAATATGAGAGAAAGATGAGATCCTGTGAAGCCCGGATACGAGATACGATACGGATACGATACTGCACCGATACGCCGATACGGAAAATTTTCAAAAATCAAGATACGATACGGCTGGGATACGTTAATAAAAAAAATTATATAATTAAATGTACAATATAATTATAACCATTTTTTTAATATGCAAATATATTAACAAACACAAGAAACCAGGCTCGTAGTACATTAACATAAATATAAATAATATTGACGATTAAGAGAGTGGTCATTAGTCAATTACATACGTAATATATACCAAAGTCGTCTGATATCAAGACTTCGACGGTGGCCAAAGTGGACAGCGACCACTTTGGAAGAAAAAGTTGAAACCCTAATTTCTTAGAAAGGGAAAGATGCAGTTGTTTGTGTGGTGTGGTGTGGGTCGTACTGGCACCAAAGAAAGATAAAGGAAATGTATATATATTATAGTAATATAATGTTTTTATTCTTATTTTTTAAAAAAAAAAACAGAAATCAAAATAATATAAAAAAAACACAAGTATCCGTGTGTATCGGGACGTATCGGAAAGTATCGGATAATTAATTTTTTAAAAAATAAAATTTAATATTTGGATACTCTCCGGATACGTATCGGGAAGTATCGGGCAGGTATCGGTGCAGGATACGCAGGGGATACGGTACGTCATCCATTTTGAAGTATCGGGGCTTCACAGATGAGATCAAATCCGTCGAATCCTCTAAGTTCCCCTAATTGGTCTACTGCACCTATTTGTTATGAATCCTCTTCTCGTTTACGATGATTAACAAATTAGTCCTAATCAATCCCTTGAGTTAGGACCCTCTTCTTAAACTACAGCCCCTAATTCCTTAGGTGGTCTAATAATTCTTGAAGGTTTTACCGAACGTTAACCTATTATCACTAACAAACGATTATCTATTCCTAGACTAACCCTGTTTATTAGAACAATTCAATTAGGTCTAAGTCGAAAGCCATGGTCAGTGGTCGTTCGTTCTCACGAAATCAAGTTATATGTGATCAAGATATAAAAAGCATTAAGAACAATTGAATTGAATAAACTAGAATTGAATTCATAAACAAAATAGAGTTTCACAGCAACATGTGTCAATTAGGGTTACAAAGATTCATCTCGGATCTAATCTCTAAGAGATTTAGCTACTCATAATCGAGTTTACAAATAGCATAATCAATGAAATAATTAAAACATACATGAATTGGTAAAAGGTTGAAGAAATCGCCCTTCTAGCCGTCTCCGATGTCTCAAAATCGTACTTTGCTCTCCAAAATCGTAACCCTTGTTCTTCAGATTGAGTGCAGTATTTATAGAAGTCATGGGCCTGACCCATCAAAATCGCGCCGCGCCATGTATATAGGCGTGCCGCGATTTCCCTCAAACAGGCAGGATGTAATTTTGCTTCAAAAATCGCAGCACGGCTTGAAATTGGCGTGGCGCGATTTCCTTCGAACAGACTTCAATATTTAAGCTTTTTGCACTCCAGAACAGTATAAATTGCATGAGAACTCTATCAAAATGTCACAATAAGTCCTAAAAATTACGTAATGACAGCATGTCATCAGTTACCATCTTTCTTCTTAACCAATAACACCGGCGCTTCCCAAGGCGACAAGCCTTACAAACTTCTTATCAAGCAAATCTTCTAACTGCTTTTTCAACTCAGCTAATTCGGAAGCTGACATACGGTAAGGTGCCATAGAAACAGGCTTCGTACCTGGAATAAGATCTATAGAAAATTCTACTTCCCTCTCTGGCGGCACATCAGGAATTTCATCAGGAAAAACTTCTGGAAATTCACACACCACTTGCAACTTATCAATCACTGCTTGATTCTCAATAGATAGGGTCGCCATCAAAGAAAACATTTGGATTCCATCGTGCATTAACTGTTTCAACTACTTAGTAGTCAAGAACTCAGTTTCTCCTTCTTCTGCAGCAGAAGAAAAACGCACCGTCTTTCTAAAACAATTAATATGAACATGGTTAAACTCCAACCACTTCATACCTAGTATCACATTCATCCCACTCAACGGCAAACAAACTAAGTTCACTGCAAAATCTCTACCAAACATCGACAAAGGACACTTCAAGCATACTAGAGAAGTAGTCACCCAACCCTTAGCCGGGGTTTCGACAACCATTGATTAGGAAAACATAACGACAGTATTCAACCGTCACACGACACAGACGACTCAACTACTTGGCCGGACAGACCAGCCTGCTCTGATACCAATTGTAACACCCCGTTTTCCCAATACGTAAAATAATTCATAAAAATCAGAGTATTCAACTTAAACAGGATGTCACACTTCTTAAAAGATAAATAGAGTAAAATTACAATATATTTAAACACCTTTTATCAATAATTCAAATTACATCGCAGCGGAAAAACATTTCATTATTCAACAAAATGACACTACGGCCTCAACATAAACAACTTCTTAAAAATTCCATTTCAATTGGTTCATCAACATAATTCATAGTACTATGTAACAAATGGAAAACAATGCAAATATCCCAATCCCGTTACGTATCAGAACGACCCTAAGATGACGCGTGAGAGAGTCAACTCACATCAGCAGCTAATCCTGGTTATCAGCATGTTACCCACGTAGAGGCAACATTCAAACAGAAGGGGTGAGATTCACATTCAATAATAATAAGCATATAATTCATCAACAGAATTTAACAACATAAACAACAATAATTAAACAATGTTAATGCTTCACATAATTTCTCAATAACAACTCATTAATTATTTCAACAACTTGACAACACGACGACAACACCGACAACTCAACATCAACGACAATGCAACAACAACAACATCAACTTGACAATGCACTATGCATGTGGTACCAATCAGGACATCTAGCCCCCAACTTATAGAGCATAGGCTCTCAACTTATAGAGCATAGGCTCTCAACGTGGTATGAATGATCAAGCATTCAACAGGGCATCAAGCCCCCAACTTTATATGAATGATTATACATTCAACATGGCATCAAGCCCACAACTTATATGAATATGCATGGACTCAGCAACAAATGCAACAACAACCAACGACTTCATCGACATCGACAACAACTTACAACTTTAACGACATTGACAACAACAGCGGCAACGACAACAACAACGACTTCGCATCATAATATCATAATTCATCAATCAAATATATTCACGTCAAACCAAGTTAGATTCATCACAACATAGGTTAAATACCCTTAAACACCTTAATTGAACACATAGTACACAAGCTTTGACGTTTGGAGACAATCCGTAAATTTTGGGTTGACTTAGAAATAGTTATGCGGAATTTTCATAAAATTTCACTAAGACCCACTTGGAGTATTTTCGTCATAACTCAAAATATAAAATTAATTTTTGAGCCACACCAAAACCACTGAAAAGCTAACACAATTATCTAAAACTTTCATGTTTACACCAAAGTACAATTCAAAACAGAATTGTGTGAAAAAGACGCAAAAACATGAAACAGAGAATGTTGTCATTGTGCAATTTCGCTAATACCTCCTTGGAGTATTTTCATCATAACTCAAAATCTAAAAATCATTTTCACGTCAACCTAAAGCTACTGGAAAGCTAACAAAATTATCTAAAACTTTCATGTTTACACCAAAAGCCAATTCAAAACAGAAACGTGTGAAAAAGATGCAAAAACATGAAACAGGGTATGCTGTCAGAGGTAGCTCTCGGGAAAACTCCATTTTAAACCCAAAAACCCAAACTTCATCCACCCAAATCCCAAATTTGATAGGAAACTTAACCTATGATTATTCTACAACCTGAACATCAATTATACACAAATTTAATGGATTTTCTACTCTATTAACAACCAATTACGACTTCAAAACCTAATTCCCAAATTCACAAACAACAACATGCTAAACTCAATTTCAGAATTATACAACCTAAAATTAGAGAAAGTTAATCCCACCCTTACCTTAGATTGATTGATTACAAGGTTCTACAAGCTTTCTCTTCTCTGGCTCTTCTCTTCTCTTCGTTTCTCCCTTTTCTCCCAAAAACTTGTTTTACATGAAAAACTCTCTGACTCTTAGTTTTCCTATTCTTATTTCCTTAACCAATTCTCTTAATTCTACTTAATTCCACTAAACTCCTCTAAATTCTAATTCAACCCTTCAAGTCAAATTATTCTATTTTTAATAATATTCTACTAAATAATAAAATAAAGTCATTCAACAAAATAAGAACATACCACATAATCAATTAAATCATATAATTGGACTCTAAACCCAATAAAATAATTAAATAGATAAATAGGGTGTTAAATCTCCAACTTTCTTAAAGCAATAGACCAATGTGAAATCTTGCTTACTTTTATGGAATTCTAAATTGATGGGATTCTATTTGAGAAGAATCTAAATATGTAAATATGTGGAACTGTTAAAGATTTATATATTTAAATACTTATTTTATGATATTAGTGAACTAATAAGATGATATAAAATACTACTTTAATTTATAATACTTCAAATCTTTAACACAAGGATTTATCAAACTAAGGAAATCAAGAGAGAAAGAAGTAGGATGATATGTTTTGATTTCTCAAAAATGGTGTGTTTTTACATGAACCAAAGTATGGTATTTATACTACTAAGTTTACCACTATTACATGTGTGAAATTATTTGTTTTACTATTCTAATTTGGCATTTACCTAGGTAATAGGTAATTATCACTTACTATTATAAGTTGACAATTTTGATAGATATTTCAACCTAAATAATAAAAACTATAATCATTATGTTTATGTAATTTATTATAACACTCCCCCTTTGAAATATTTGTCACGATACTCCATTGAAGTCTTGTTGAGGATAATTTGATTGAAACATATGTTGCCTCTTTAAAAACCTTATTAGGAAAAACCCATTGGGATAAAAACCTTAATAAGGGAAAAAGAGTACAACATTATGCTCCCCCTCAACCAAACACATATTCTTCTTCTATAAAGATCTCGAAGCTGACGCATTCCAATAATTCGTATGTGCTTCTTGAAAACTGCTGTAGGGAGTGCCTTTGTGAAGAGGTCTGCCACATTATCACTCAAACGAATATATTGGATATCCACATCTTTGTTTCTTTCAAGTTCTTGTGTGAATGAGAAGAACTTAGGATGAATATGTTTGGTTCTATCGCTTTTGATGTAACCTTCTTTCATTTGAGTAACGAATGCAACATTGTCTTCATACAAGATTGTTGGATTCTTATCAACTGTTAAACCAGACGCTCCTTGGATATGTCGCAAAACCGAACGTAACCATCTACACTCTTTACTTGCTTCATGAAGGGCTATTACTTCAGCATGATTTGAAGAAGTTGCTACAAGTGTTTGCTTTTGAGATCTCCATGATATTGCAGTGCCACCATATGTAAATACATATCCAGTTTGTGGTTTAGCATTATGTGGATCTGATAAATATCCTGCATCTGCATAGCCAAGCAAAACTGGTTTTGTATTGTTAGAATAAAACAAACCAAGATCATATGTACCTCGTATATATCGAAATATATGTTTTATTCCTTTCCAATGTCTATTTGTAGGACATGAACTGAATCTCACCAGTAAATTCATTGTAAAAGCTATATCAGGTCTTGTACAGTTAGCAAGGTACATGAGTGCCCCAGTGGCACTTAGATATGGCACTTTAGAGCCAAGATCCTTTTCATTATCTTCCTTAGGTCTAAAGGGATCCTTTTCAACGTTAAGTGTTCTTCCCATCATTGGAGTACTCAAAGGGTTTGCCTTGTCCATGTTAAACCTTTTTAATATTCTTTATGTATAATTTGATTGATGCACTAATATACCATTTTTAGTATACTCAATTTGTAAACCAAGGCAGAACCTAGTTTTCCCCAGATCTTTCATTTCAAATTCTTTCTTTAAGTACTCTCTTGCTTCTTTAATTTCTTTAGTAGTTCCAATGATATTTAAATCATCAACATAAACAACAATATTACAAATCCGGATATTGTTTTTCTTACAAAAACACAAGGGCAAATTGGATTATTCTCGTAGCCTTCTTCAAGCAAATATTCACTTAGCCTATTGTACCACATGCGCCCGGATTGTTTTAATCCATATAATGATCTTTGCAACTTAATTGCATACATTTCTCTTGGTTTTGATGTATCATGGATCTTAAGTCCCTCCGGTATTTTCATGTATATATCATTATCAAGTGATCCATATAAATAAGCAGTAACAACATCCTTAAGATACATATCAATATTATTAAATACTGATAAACCAATTAAATAACGAAAAGTAATGGTATCCATAACAGGAGAGTATGTTACCTCATAATCAATTCATGGTCGTTGGGAAAAACCTTGTGCAACAAGACGGGCCTTGTATCTTACATTTTCATTTTTCTCATTTCGTTTTCTTACAAAAACCCACTTATACCCAACAGGTTTCACACCTTCAGGTATAGCCATAATAGGCCCAAATACTTTTCGATTTTTAAGAGAATTTAATTCAGTATCTATTGCATCTTTCCAATTTTTCCAATCATGTCTATTTTGACATTCATTGACAGTTTTGGGTTCGGGATCATCATTTTCATTTGTAATTTCACATGCAATGGAGAATGAAAATATTTCATCAATATTTATGTCTTTTCGGCTCCACAAATTTCCTGTATTAACATAATTAATTGAAATCTCGAGATCATTCTTGTCTTCAGTTTCATTGTCAATGATCTCATTATCATCATCTTGTGCTTTTTCGAGAGCACACTTTTCATTTTCAGATTTATCATTATCTAGTGTTGTCAGACTCCAAATTTTGACCACCTTTCTCTGTTTTTACCCATTTTTGTGCGTACTTTTAACGTCAGGTAATTTCATCGTCTCAGACGAAATTTCGGCAGAGAGGTATTTTAAAATACCTCACTTATCGAAAGGGACCATTTTATTTTATTTTTCTATTATTTGTTTTATCATTATTTTTCATTATTATTTGTTTCTTGTCTTTTATTTTATTATTTTTATCTTAAAATTCCTTTTCTTTTTATACTCACGTTTTCTTTGTTTCTTTCTTTTAAACCTTCCATTTATTTTTTCTTTAAGTCTTTTTCTTTTGGTCCAAGTTTAGTGTCCAGCTGTCCATTACATGTGATCCCTTGTGAGGGTATTTTTGCCCTTCTTCACCTGCAGAGTTAGACCAAAAGAAGCATCTAATTCTTTTCTTTCTCTCCAAGTTTCTTTAAGGGTAGTCTTGTCTTTTGTCCATTCATCCCTCAACCCTAGTTGGTCACTATATAAGCACTAATCATTGACATAGAATGGGGAGCTGCACTAACTCCCACAAAAACACATCTGAAATCAGCAGACTCAGAAAAATAGATCAAAACACCATTTCTTCCCATTTTCATTGAAGAACATTATGAACAAAAATTTCCAGCAAGCTAATATCAACACCGTTTTATAATAACACCAGAATCTCTTTTCCCTCACAAACCATCTTCATCGAAACTCATAAACACATAGCCGAAGCAAAATTTCTCATACAAATCACAAACTTCAAACCATTCTCGACTAACACCATATCAACAACAAATCTCAAAATCACAAAAGCCACAACAATACAACAAATCAATTCAACCGCAAGCTTAAACCATATCAATCTCAAGTGCTATTTCCAAATCAAAGCAACCAAATCAGACCTCACAGAAGCCAAACCGAACAGGATCGATCAAACAAGTGATAAGGAGAGTTCGTTGGCACGCACACAAACAATTTGTGAGCTCTTCCTATTTCAACATTCATACACCGTCCAGATTCGAAACAGAAGGAAGAAGAAGAGGAAACTGCAACCGTTTTCAGGCGAATCGGAGCTCAACAACGACAACACAAGCGGTCGTGAATCAATCCGAACAGAGGTATATCTCTTCCTTTTTGTTCTTAATGTTTGTTGTTAGATCTAGAAATTTTGGTGTTGTATTTGAAAATTTTGATACTGGATCCGAATAAAGAGTGAAGAGAGCTTCAATTTGATGAAAAATTTCTTTGAAAACGGAGTTGTTTTGAAACTCCGGCACGGTGGTGCACCACCGGCCACCGTGCCGGAAAACTGAACTTTGCCGGAGAAGAAGCTCTCTGCGGGACTGGTTTTGTTTTGAAAGAGAAGAGAGCTTTGTTGTTTTAACGTGAAAGTGAGTAAAATGTTTTTTTACAGCAAACCAAACTCTTTTATACCACTGCTCAATCCATTTAATTAATCCGACCCGTTTTTACACTAATCCTACCCGCTCCAACTGCTAAGCCCATACTGATTTGCTGTACCTTGCTGTGCTGCATTTTTTACTACTGCATACCCCCTGTTTGCTTGCTGCACTCCCCTATCTTTTTACTTGTTTTCTTCTCGCATATTGTTTTTGTGTGTTCATTTTGTCATCATCTTTTTTTTATCATCTTAGTCTTCCTTTTAAACATTTTATATTTATTCACCTTTTAGTATCACTTCATGCATTTTAATTCAAAACACTTATATATCATACATTTCTTTTATGTACTCTTGCATTTTGATTCAAGGATCATTTTTCATATCATGCATTGTTTCATTATATAGTTGTTAAATCTTAATCATGATTTCATGCATTTGTTTCTTGTTCAAGTTATTTTCTCACGTCATGCATTTTATTTTAAAAAAACTTATATAATGCTTTCATATATTTTGATTAGTGTTTTAATCTTCATATCATGCATAGTTTCATCTAATTTAGTTAATAGTTTAATTTCTATCTCATGCATTTTTACCTTTTGGTTTGGTTTAAACTTTAAAATCTTTTTCATGTATATCTCATTCTTGTTCTATTTAGTATAATGGGTTTATTGCATTTTTGTGTTCTTATATTTTATCATTAATGCTTTATTGTTCTTCGTTTGTTTAAATTCCATAATATTAGTGTGTATTTTAGGCGTTGATGTAATTTATTTTTGAGCTTTTATTTCTTGCTTTAGAATGCCCCTAGGATGGTATGTAATAATGTAGTAATTGCACACACCGACACAAGCACCGACACTACACCATTCTATTTGTGGCTTTATGCTTGCTTTATTTTTTCGCATCGTTACGCTAGCTTACCGTTAGTTTAAGAAAAATCTTTTTCATCCCAAAAATCAAACAAGTAAAAAGTCTAATATTTTCTTAATAAACCTTGGATTCAAATCCAAGAGATTTTTTTCTTTATTTTTTTAATCAAATTCCTAATGAATCTTAATTGAACTTAGACTAAATTTCTTAATTAAAATTGAACAACTTCACACCATTTTATTCTTCTATACCTTGAGGTCTCGCAACCCTTCTTAAAACCATTTTCAAAAACAAATTAAAATCAACCTAACCCACCAAAAATATTTTTAAGAATGAACTACGGTGGTTTTGATCCCTTTTAAGGGTACGTAGGCAAGGGTTTATTCCTTCCAAATCAATCAAATAAAAAACAACAAAAATCATCCTTCTTCTCCCTCCATTCTTTCACTTAGATTTTAAGCAATAAGTTTTCAAATAAGTAAAAACAATTTAGCACAAGATAAAGTTTAGGAAAGAGGTTCCCAAGGAGTACCGTGGTCGTTAGGGGTGCTTAACACCTTCCTCTATCGAAACCAACCCCCGGATCCAAAGTCTTTGAAAAAGGGTTTTAATTCATCCTTTCCCTTCCCACGAATAAAGATCGAAAAGTCCAACGATTGAAGGTTCAAAACCAATTAATGGATTGACACCCGAAATCATGGTCTACAAAATTGGCGACTTCACTGGGGACTTAAATCCTAAGCTGGTTAAACCCACCTTTCTTCCTTTATTTTTGTGCTTTATTATTTGTTTATACTTTGTAAATATTTTTACCTTGTTACGTGAGTGGTGAGATAAGCTCTATACCCGAGCTTGAGGGAAATTAAGATAGGATCGGGTATAATCATAGTTTCCATGCCAAGAGTACTCTTCGGTATTGGTACATGTGATAACCCACTCAATGGAGGGAACTTGGAGGTATACTTTTGTCGATGCGAGTACTCGCGTATGGCATGTTACTTTCAAGTGACCGTCGAAGTTGAGAACCTTTAGTCACCTTTAACCCATCTTGGCCTTTTAGGACGTAGTGCGGTGGCTAGTCGAGAGTACTCTCGTATTGGTCGTCACGCGATACTACACCCAAACGAGACTAACCTACGAATATTGTTGGAACGAGAGTACTCTCGTCACCTAACAAATATTCGGAAGTGGTTGAAAACTTTGGGAACCTTGGTAGAACCTTTGTTACAAGTGCAAATGGAAACCTTAGTCCTTACCAAATGGCGTTGTAACCCCTAAACTCCAACTTTGTGGAACTTAAACCTCATCATGTATTCTATGTATTCTAGCATAATCATGCATACATGCATTCATCCATAAACCTTTTTTTCATCCATTAACAAATATTGAAGGACTTAGCCAAGTTTTTTGTAAACATCAAAGGAATGGACCTTGTAAGAATGAACACCAAGAAATACAACTTCTCAACTAAGCTTTTGCTTTTGTTAAGAACATCTTCCTTGGGTTCGTTCTTACCTTTTGAAATGGAAACCTATTGCAATATCTTTACAATATTCGAATGAAGCCATGTTCCTTTGCAATTTTTACAACTCGCCTTGACAAATCCTTCGATAACAAAAAGATTGTATATTTTTGCATAAGCATATCATGCATCATTTTGCAATCATAGTTTGTAGTTCGTATCTCATACGTTGCTTCTGTCTACAAAAGGTCAATCCATCAGTTTACTCGCATCTACAACACTCGGGCAAATCAGAATGCAAGGTTTTGAACAAGAGAAACACAAGCTTTGTGAACAGGTGATAACCCTTCGGGCCGAAAATGAGATTCTGAGGAATTTAGTATCTTTGATGACGGTTGCACAGAGTCAGCCATTGTCTCCTCCTATCGGCAGCACTCAAGCTCAGACGGTTATTTCCACTACCCCGATTTCAACAGTGTTTGCTAGCACTCCTCAACATGCTATGCTTGAAGGTTATCTCTGGAGCACGCCTTTAAGTTCTGGTGAAGTATTCTGTCCTGGTGTCTCTAAGGTTTAAGCTCCCTTTGTGCAACAGACAAAGCTTATCCCTCAACCGGGCCCTTTGCTCCCTCAAGCTACTATGACTTACTCATCACCGTTGATTCATACTACTCAGCAGGGCCCTGGGCCAATCTATCACTCAGAAAATGTGGTTGCATACGATCGGATAGCTGAACTGGAAGAAAAGTTTGATAAAATACAGTTGGAATTGAAAGCTCTTCGTGGGAAAGAACTGTTTGGGAAAAATGCTTATGATCTTTGCTTGGTTCCCAATGTCGTTATACCACCCAAATTCAAGGTCCCTGATTTTGAGAAGTACAAAGGGAATACTTGCCCTGAGTTTCATTTGGTAATGTACGTAAGAAAGATGTCTGCTCAAGTAGGTAATGATGAACTCCTTATCCACTGTTTCCAAGATAGTTTGACTGGTGCTGCACTGATATGGTACATGGGTCTGAGCAAGGATGATATCAAAACTTTCAGTGATTTGTGTGAGGCTTTCGTCCAGCGATATAACTACAACTTGCACTTGGCCCCAGACAGAAAGGAACTGCAGCGCATGACCCAAAATGATAATGAATCCTTCACAGCTTATGCCCAACGTTGGAGAGATGTCGCTGCACAAGTCCGTCCACCTCTGGAAGAGAAAGAGTTGAACGAGATCTTCTTGGGAACTCTGCATCCGTTCTATTTTGAGCATATGCTTGCAAGAGCATCGGGCAATTTCGCGGATATGATGACCGCGGGCATGCGTATTGAAGAATGGGCCCGAAAAGGACGTTTGATCAAAGAAAGTGTTCCCACTGATGGTTCAGAGGAGGAATATTAGGAAATGAGTGTGGTAGAAAACCAGCCTCAACAACTGTATCCGGCTTATTACCCTGTTGCCAATGTTATGCCTGATGCCAATGCTGTTCAAAATCCGGTTTATCAACCCCAATTTCAGTAATATCAACAGCAATATCAACAACAGCCCCGTCAACAGGCTCAGAAAGCACCACAATATGATCCGATTCCTATGAAGTATGAAAAGTTGCTTTCCTATTTGCTTGAGAGGAATCTTGTCCAAACCAGGCCACCTCCTTCAATACCGAAGAAATTACCAAAGCGGTGGAGACCTGACCTCTTTTGTACCTTCCATCAAGGGGCACAAGGTCATGATGTTGAGCACTGTTTCTCTTTGAAAATGGAAGTCCAGAAGCTGATCAAAGACGATCTCATACCTTTTGAAGAGTTTGAATTGGAATGTGCAAGTTAATCCGCTATCGGATCTTGGAACCTGATGTTGATACATTGAATGTTTAGCTGCAATTGGGTCTTTGCTGATGTTTATTTCTATTACTCATTTGTTCAATTAATATGTATGTTTGTTGCTTTATGTTTTTCAAAACAAAAAAAATCCTTTCGTCCCACCCGAGACGGAAGTGAATTTGTTTAGGGCTTTTTGCTTTATGTATTTTCATCATTAATTAAAAAGTCGCTTTGATCCCGACTTTGTTTTTATTTTGTGCTTTTTCTGGAAAAATGGTAATACAAAAAACCAAAATTCTTTCTCTTTAAATCATTTCCACATATATGCATAATCAAAATGTTTATATCAATAATCAAATCATGCATTAATAAACCCGTTGAACACTTTAACCCCGTGCTCTCTCTCAACTTTGAGATCCCTATGTCCGTGGCTAAGGAGGAGGATGATGAAGAAGTTTCCAATGAGATTTCTCGCCTACTGGGGCATCTTGGACGTCGAAGCTGCAAATATTAAGGAAGATTGTCCATAAGAGGACTTTCATGTACAAAGACTAGCACGAGATGCTACCATCTTCCTTGCAGGGATATTGTACGTCAAGTGCACACTTTAACAGGGGCAACCCCCTCCCCCCCCCCCCCCCCCACCATCCCTCAGTATACAATTTAAAGGCAATTTCCCACATGGAGGTCAAAGTCCTGTCAACGGAAGTTCCAATGAAAACTAAGCTTGATTGAATTTAAAAGTGTTATTGCCGTGTGCCATGGACAGTTATATCAAGTATTCGACAAAGAAGGCTCGTCCCCGTGAATGTCAAGAAAGTGGCTTTGAGCTCAAAAATATGTTACCTGATTCCAGGGGCAAATGGATGCCAAATTACAAAGAATGGTGGTAAACTTGCATGTCCAGTGAATACCAATGCAGTCAAGAAATACTTTGTTAAAATGAAAGCTCGATAAGTCGCAAACCTTAAAAGGCGGCTTAGGCAAAAAAGGAGCGTCTCGATGGACTGAAAACCTGAAAGGGCGGTCCATGCAAAAGTTAGAGACATGAAAAAAGCTCGATAAGTTGCAAACCTGAAAAGGCGGCTTAGGCAAAAAAGAGCGTCTCGATGGACTGAAAACCTGAAAGGGCGGTCCATGCAAAAGTTAGAGACATGTAAAAAAATGAAATGAAAAATGATGATTGTCCTGATAGGTTGAAACCCACAAGGGCGATCTATGCAAAAATTAAGGATTATGACAAAGTAACTGCATCTGGTCAGACATGAATCATTTGGGGCATTTCACCTGTCAAAAGACGTCCGACTTATGGCAAGGTAACTGCATCAAATTAGATATGGTTCATCTGGAGCGTTTTAACTGTCAAAAGACCTTCGATATGAAGCATTTGCAAATCAAAGGCTCGGAACAGTGGAATTCAAAGTTGTTAGGGAGCATAGCGGTTATTGTGTTCAATGTACCTTCCCCATATAATTACCATTTTCCAAACTTTTTAAAATCCATGGAGCTACGCCTTTGGCAGGTCACCACTCCATTTACATTCATTTGAGCCTGTGCCTATTTATTTGAAATTCTCATTTGTTCTATTTGCAAAATTTTCTTCCATTTTTGATGTTAATACTTAAAGCAAAAAAATATTTTCAAACTTTCTCATGTTTTTTGAAATGCATAAACGACAGGTACATCTTCTTTGAACTTATGAGTAGTAGAAACATACATCAACATTCGTTTCAAGGACAGTTAAACTCAGCAGGGTAAGCATGACCAAAGGCTGTGAGATGACCTCTGTCAAAAAAAAAAGGAAAAATGGAAAAAGAATACAAAAAAGAGCTTGCTAAGTCGAAAACCCGAAAGGGCGGTCCAGGCAAAAATTAGGGGCATACAAAAAAAAATATATTCCCGGTGGATTGAAAACCCGAAAGGGCGATCCAGGCAAAAAATTAGGGAAACAAAAAAAACAAACAAAAATTGAAAAAACAAAGACAGGGGCATCACAGTTCAAGTGGGCCAAATGGAAAGAATGCACTGGGTGCTGGGTTACAAATGGCGACTTCTGCCAATGGTTGTATTGATGGCGACTTCTGCCAGTGGTTTGATTAAGTGGCGACTTCTGCCAGAATGGTTGATTGATGAGTTTTACCCCGAGAAATGGCGACTCCTGCCTATGGTTTGATTGACAGTGTCTCCCATCTGTGGTTTGATTGATGTATTTTATCCCTTAGAGATGACGACTTCTGCCAGATCGTTGATTGATGAGCTGTTTCCCCAAGTGGATCGATTATTGGGCTTTCTCCCTTCAGTGGTTTGATTATGGGGCATTCTCCCTTCGGTGGTTTACTTAATGGGTTGCGTCCCCATCAGCTGGTTTGAATGTGGGCTTTATCCCCATCAGTGGTTTGTTTGAAGGGCTTTACCCCGACAATGTCTTGATTCATCTCCAGTAATGTTATCCCCAATGAAGATTGCCGAGTGTTTGTACTGCGATGTCTGTCCATCTCCCGTCTTACCTATCCTGTTTTGTTTCATCGAGTTCATCTGTCATATATAGTTATACAGTCATATATTCATACATTCATTCATACATATATTCATGCATATAAACATTCAGGCACACATAACTTGCATACAAATATCATTCATACATGATTGCATTGACCACCTTGTGTCCTATTTCAATTGTATTTTAAAAGTGTCATCCCCAGTTGTGTCAAATCCAGAGATGTCACCGATCAAACTTTTTTTCAAGTGTCAGTTTCTACAAAGGACCAGTGTGTAAATACATTTCAATTTCCCCAGTACCTGTCCAATTTTATTTGGTTTGTCTTCATACAGCTATCTTACAGATAGTAGACAACCTATCTTTCATTTGTCATCATACAACTATCTTACAGATAGTAGACAACATATCTTTCATACAACATATCTCTCATTTGTCTTCATACAGCTATCTTACAGATAGTAGACAAACATATCATTCTTTTGTCTTCATACAACTATCTTACAGATAGTAGACAACCTATCTTTCATTTGTCTTCATACTGCTATCTTACAGATAGTAGACAACCTATCTTTCATTCTTCTTCATACAGCTACCTTACAGGTAGTATGCGATGTCTCTTTTATATTTCTTACCTTCATACAGCTATCATTGTACGATAGTGGGTAATGTCTGTCTTTTCGTCTTCATACAGCTATTAGTGCGATAGTAGGCGACCCTTTGTTCCCCAGTGAACTTGTTCTGTCCCTAGAAGAGTCAGAAGCTTTATCTTCCGTATTTTCGTCTTTACCACGGCAGTCGGTAATAGACAAGCTTTATCTTCTGCATTTTCGTCTTTACCACGACAGTTGGTAACAGACAAGCTTTATCTTCCGTATGTTGTCTTTATCATGGTAGTTGGTAATATGCAACTTTTCCTTGTCTCCCCAGTGACCTATCAGTTTGTTCCCCATTCAGTTTATTTTCGTCATTTTTGCATTCATACTTGCATCGCATGCATTCATATCATTATGTTCATCGCATTCTTATCTTTTCAGCTGGTCAAAATTTGGTGTACTTAGTATTTAAGTCTCTTCGACCCGTTGATTTTAAAACTTCATGTTTTAAATCCCCGCGACGAAGAAACTTAAATAGGGGCATCTGTCATACTCCAAATTTTGACCACTTTTCTCTGTTTTTACCCATTTTTGTGCGTACTTTTAACGTCAGGTAATTTCATCGTCTCAGACGAAATTTCGGCAGAGAGGTATTTTAAAATACCTCACTTATCGAAAGGGACCATTTTATTTTATTTTTCTATTATTTGTTTTATCATTATTTTTCATTATTATTTGTTTCTTGTCTTTTATTTTATTATTTTTATCTTAAAATTCCTTTTCTTTTTATACTCACGTTTTCTTTGTTTCTTTCTTTTAAACCTTCCATTTATTTTTTGTTTCAGTCTTTTTCTTTTGGTCCAAGTTTAGTGTCCAGCTGTCCATTACATGTGATCCCTTGTGAGTAGGGGTGTTCGCGGTCCGGTTTGGATCGGTTTTGAGGTAAAAAATCAACCGATCCAAAATAAAAAGCACGTGCGGTTCGGTTCGGTTTGGATGATTATGTTAAAAAAATCCGAACCGATCCGATCCAAATATATGCGGTTTAATTTGGATCGGTTTTTGGACATCCAAAGTGTAACATGTAATTTTTTTATTAATATTAATTACTCATACATTGTACCAAAAAAAAAAAATATCACTCATACACAATAAAATAGTAGGTTTGATACAAAATATGACACAAATTTATTAAAAAAGTTAACATTACACAATGAAAATGATTGATTATATTTGAAATAGATGAAGTAGTAATAATATAGATTAAATTAATGCAATATATAAGATTAAAAATCAATAAGCAATATATTAATGCAATATATAATACTAATAAAATAATAAATAAGTATAAAAATTTACTTTTGCGGTTCGGTTTGGTTCGGTTCGGTTTTGAAAAGGCAATCCGAAAACCGATCCGATCATAGCGGTTTTTCCAAAACAACATCCAAACACATCCAAAAATATTCGGTTTTTTGCGGTTTTCGGTTTTTTTGGATCGGTTTGTGGTTTTATTTTGGATCGGTTTGGATTTGAACACCCCTACTTGTGAGGGTATTTTTGTCCTTCTTCACCTGCAGAGTTAGACCTAAAGAAGCATCTAATTCTTTTCTTTCTCTCCAAGTTTCTTTAAGGGTAATCTTGTCTTTTGTCCATTCATCCCTCAACCCTAGTTGGTCACTATATAAGCACTAATCATTGACATAGAATGGGGAGCTGCACTAACTCCCACAAAAACACATCTGAAATCAGCAGACTCAGAAAAATAGATCAAACACCATTTCTTCCCATTTTCATTGAAGAACATTATGAACAAAAATTTCCAGCAAGCTAATATCAACACCGTTTTATAATAACACCAGAATCTCTTTTCCCTCACAAACCATCTTCATCGAAACTCATAAACACATAGCCGAAGCAAAATTTCTCAAACAAATCACAAACTTCAAACCATTCTCGGCTAACACCATATCAACAACAAATCTCAAAATCACAAAAGCCACAACAATACAACAAATCGATTCAACCGCAAGCTTAAACCATATCAATCTCAAGTGCTATTTCCAAATCAAAGCAACCAAATCAGACCTCACAGAAGCCAAACCGAACAGGATCTAACAAACAAGTGATAAGGAGAGTTCGTTGGCACGCACACAAACAATTTGTGAGCTCTTCCTGTTTCAACATTCATACACCATCTAGATTCGAAACAGAAGGAAGAAGAAGAGGAAACCGCAACCGTTTTCAGGCGAATCGGAGCTCAACAACGACAACACAAGCGGTCGTGAATCAATCCGAACAAAGGTATATCTCTTCCTTTTTGTTCTTAATGTTTGTTGTTAGATCTAGAAATTTTGGTGTTGTATTTGAAAATTTTGATACTGGATCCGAATAAAGAGTGAAGAGAGCTTCAATTTGATGAAAAATTTCTTTGAAAACGGAGTTGTTTTGAAACTCCGACACGATGGTGCACCACCGGCCACCGTGCCGGAAAACTGAACTTCGTCGGAGAAGAAGCTCTCTGCGGGACTGGTTTTGTTTTGAAAGAGAAGAGAGCTTTGTTGTTTTAACGTGAAAGTGAGTAAAATGTTTTTTTACAGCAAACCAAACTCTTTTATACCACTACTCAATCCATTTAATTAATCCGACCCGTTTTTACACTAATCCTACCCGCTCCAACTGCTAAGCCCATACTGATTTGTTGTACCTTGCTGTGCTGCATTTTTTACTACTGCATACCCCCTGTTTGCTTGCTGCACTCCCCTATCTTTTTACTTGTTTTCTTCTCGCATATTGTTTTTGTGTGTTCATTTTGTCATCATCTTTTTTTTATCATCTTAGTCTTCCTTTTAAACATTTTATATTTATTCACCTTTTAGTATCACTTCATGCATTTTAATTCAAAACACTTATATATCATACATTTCTTTTATGTACTCTTGCATTTTGATTCAAGGATCATTTTTCATATCATGCATTGTTTCATTATATAGTTGTTAAATCTTAATCACGATTTCATGCATTTGTTTCTTGTTCAAGTTATTTTCTCACGTAATGCATTTTATTTTAAAAAAACTTATATAATGCTTTCATATATTTTGATTAGTGTTTTAATCTTCATATCATGCATAGTTTCATCTAATTTAGTTAATGGTTTAATTTCTATCTCATGCATTTTTACCTTTTGGTTTGGTTTAAACTTTAAAATCTTTTTCATGTATATCTCATTCTTGTTCTATTTAGTATAATGGGTTTATTGCATTTTTGTGTTCTTATATTTTATCATTAATGCTTTATTGTTCTTCGTTTGTTTAAATTCCATAATATTAGTGTGTATTTTAGGCGTTGATGTAATTTATTTTTGAGTTTTTATTTCTTGCTTTAGAATGCCCCTAGGATGGTATGTAATAATGTAGTAATTGCACACACCGACACAAGCACCGACACTACACCATTCTATTTGTGGCTTTATGCTTGCTTTATTTTTTCGCATCGTTACGCTAGCTTACCGTTAGTTTAAGAAAAATCTTTTTCATCCCAAAAATCAAACAAGTAAAAAGTCTAATATTTTCTTAATAAACCTTGGATCCAAATCCAAGAGATTTTTTTCTTTATTTTCTTAATCAAATTCCTAATGAATCTTAATTGAACTTAGACTAAATTTCTTAATTAAAATTGAACAACTTCACACCATTTTATTCTTCTATACCTTGAGGTCTCGCAACCCTTCTTAAAACCATTTTCAAAAACAAATTAAAATCAACCTAACCCACCAAAAATATTTTTAAGAATGAACTACGGTGGTTTTGATCCCTTTTAAGGGTACGTAGGCAAGGGTTTATTCCTTCCAAATCAATCAAATAAAAAACAACAAAAATCATCCTTCTTCTCCCTCCATTCTTTCACTTAGATTTTAAGCAATAAGTTTTCAAATAAGTAAAAACAATTTAGCACAAGATAAAGTTTAGGAAAGAGGTTCCCATGGAGTACCGTGGTCGTTAGGGGTGCTTAACACCTTCCTCTATCGAAACCAACCCCCGGATCCAAAGTCTTTGAAAAAGGGTTTTAATTCATCCTTTCCCTTCCCACGAATAAAGATCGAAAAGTCCAACGATTGAAGGTTCAAAACCAATTAATGGATTGACACCCGAATATCATGGTCTACAAGTGTCTTTTCAAGATCACTTTCGATCATATTCACCTTTTCTGTTCCTTTTCTTTTTCGAGAATTTTTATCTTTGGAACCTATAGGTCGGCCACGCTTTAAGCGTGCCTTAGATGTACTGGCTACATCATTTAGTTTCGAAATCTCAATCCGAGCAGGGACATTTACAGCTGGTACATGTGACTTTGTCATCTTTTTCAAATCAGTAAATGAATCTGGCAGTTGATTTGCTAAATCTTGTAAGTGCACTATTTTCTTTACATTTTCTTTCCATGATTTATTATATGGGTCCAAATGTATTAAATGTGGTACATGTCATGTTATTTTATTTTCCAATGGTTTATTTTCTCCCCCTAGTGTTGGTAATTTTGTTTCGTCAAAATGACAATCAGCAAATCTTGCTTGAAAAACATCACTTGTTAAAGGTTCAAGATATCTAATAATTGATGGTGATTCATACCCCACATATATTCCTAACCTTCTTTGAGGTCTCATTTTTGTCTTTTGTGGTGGAACTATTGGTACATATACAGCACAACCAAAAATCCTTAAATGAGAGATATTTGGTTCCTTACCAACAACAAGTTGATAAGGGGTATGTTTATGATCAGCACTTGGCCTTAGACGTATGAGTGCTACAACATGTAAAATTGCATGACCCCAAACTGTAACTGGTAGCTTAGTTATCATTATTAAAGGTCTAGCAATATATTGAAGACGTTTGATTAATGACTCAGCTAAACCATTTTGTGTATGTACATGAGGAACGCGATGTTCAACAGTAATTCCAATTGACATGCAATAATTATTAAATGATTCAGATGAAAATTCACTGGCATTGTTAAGTCTAATTTTCTTTATAGTATAATCAGGAAATCGTGCCCTTAATTTAATTATTTGTGCAAGAAATTTTGCAAATGCCATATCACGACTTGACAGTAAACAGACATATGACCATCTACTAGATGCATCAATTAATACCATAAAGTACCTGAATGGTCCTGACGGTGGATGGATGGGTCCACATATATCTCCTTGGATTCTTTCAAGAAATGCAGGTGATTCTGTCTGAATCTTGCCTGGCGAATGTTTTGTTATGAATTTGCCAAGAGAACAAGCTTTACATGGTTTATCTTCTCTTGTAAGCTTTAAACCTTTCAATGAATGACCATGAGTACTTACAACTATTTTACGCATCATTGTTGAACCAGGGTGACCTAAGCGGTCATGCCATAAAGTCATAGTTTTGGGATCTTCTTTTACCACTAAATTACATTCAATTTCATGTATATATGTATAATGTAATCCAGAAGACAATTTTGGTAGTTTTTCTAAAATTTTATTCTTTCCCAAAATATTAGTAGTAATATTAATGTATTTCATATTACTTTCGGTTGTAGTTTCAGTATCATATCATATCCTTGACTATATATGTCATTAAAACTCAACAAATTTCTATTTGATTTCGGAGAGTATAGAGCATTATTAATGACAAACTTTGTCCCATTTGGTAACATTAACATAGCATTACCTGTTCCTTCCATTAAATCTGCAGGACCTGAGATTGTGTTTATTACACCTTTAGTAGGAAATATTTTGGTGAAATATTTCTTACTTTTGAGGATCGTATGGGCAGTTCCACTGTATGGAATGCAAATGTCTTTGCCATGATCCATTTCTAACCTTCTTGAAATAAAAATAAGATTAAAGAAAGAGAGAGAGAGAGAGAGAGAGAGTAAAGCAAAACAACATATTTAACAATATTATTTTATTTAGACCATGAAAATATAACGTATTACACAAGTCATGCAATATGCAAATTCTTAATTAAGTACATATTAAAAATATATAAGTAATTCAAGCACAACACACATTATTCAAATACATATATATATTTTAAGTAATTAATTAATCCATATTAATTTCTCCTCCAACGAAATCAGCAGCCTCAAGGTAGGTAGTATCATCCTTGGGTTCAATTTCATTAAAATTTACTTCCTTTTCCTTTCCATCTACAGATGCCTTGTATCTTTTATACAGATACTTTGGTGTATCTTTTATACAGATACTCTGGTGTCCTACATGCTTTAGACCAATGACCTTTCTTTCCGCATCTATAACAAAGATCATCATTATTTCTAGAGGGACCTTCTTGGATGTATTTACCCTTACCGTGATGATTTTTGTTGCTTTGGTCATTTTTGGGAGGCCTATAATTCATATAACCTCGTCCACGGCCTCCACCACGAAAATGGTTTCGACCATGATTTCTGCCTCGACCACGACCACCAAAACGAGCATGAGCACCACGTCCTTTTTGGCGACTATAACCACCATGCCCTTGATTAAAGGTTGTGGCATTTATTTCAGGATATGCCATTGTTCCTGTAGGACGTAATTGATGGTTTTTTATGAGAAGCTCGTTATTTTGTTCTGCCACTAGAAAGGCTGCAACCAAATCAGAGTACTCTGTAAATCCCCTCATTCTATATTGTTGTTGCAACAACATCTGAGATGCATGGAAAGTTGAGAATATTTTCTCCAACTTTTTCTCTTCAGTTATAATTACGCCACAAAATTCTAATTGTGCTATAATTTGGTGCATGGCAGAGTTATATGCAACAACACTTTTATAATCTTGGAACCTTAATTTGTTCCAATGATCCATCAACGAGGACAGTAAGACTTTCCTCTGATGCCAAAATCTTGCCTTTAGCTTGTCCCACAAGATCTTGGGATCCTTTGCATTCGAGTACTCTTTTTGTAATCCATCATCAAGGTGGTGCTTGATTATCCGATTTACTTTCGACTTTTTCTTTGCCAATTCCTCTGGGATAACTCCCAAATCATTTCCTTCAAGGATTTTGTCTAGTCCCTCACATGCAAGATACTCAATTAAGTTGTTGTTCCAAGTTATGTAGTTGTCTCCAGTTATGTTTAAGATTTTGATTTGGTGCTTAACATTCGACATGATTATATCTAGAACACAGAAGCAGTGACGGATCCAGGAATTTCAATAAGTGGGGTCAATATTGTTTATCATAAATACTTATAAAAAAATATACAAATTTATAACCAATAAAATAATGACAATATTATCATTAACAAAGAAACTACTTTTGACAATTGCAGTCGTCACATACAGTAGTAATGTTTGAGTACTTCTTGTGCTATTTTTTAGTAATGCTAACTTCAAAAGTAAATACAACGTCGGATAAAAGAAGTTTTATAATATCCAGAAACTTTCTTGAGAGATCAGTCCTTTCATCTCAATTAGAAAAGTATTCAAAAGAACGAACATCTATGTTTTCTACTAATTTCTAGTATATTTCATCAAAACAATTTAAAAAGAAATTCAATTTCAAACTTGGATTCGTAAATTCAATCTAAAATAAATCCATGGGCTACCTTAATTTTCTTTTTATCCTTTTAAGAGTATTAATGAAAAATCAATCATTTTTTTAGAGTTAAAACTGAAATGCCAATTGTTTGAAAAAAAGCTTAAATGGCAATGTTTTGTTCTCAATCCATATTAGCAAACGATGATAACTCTAATCCACTTTTTATAAATGCAGTAGAAAGTATGAGAGTAATACTACTATTTTAACAAATGTAATTTAAAATTAATTTATATATATGACATTGTTTTACCTTTAATGTATTACTTTGGTTATGCGGGGTCAACATATAATTTAAAGTGGGGTCAAGATATCAAATTATACTATTATTGGTTGAAATAAAAACCACAAAGTGGGGTCAAGTGACCCCAATATGCACAACGTGCATCCGTGCCTGCACAGAAGAGCATAATCAACATTTAATGTATATATTATGACAAAAATAAAAATATCATTTTATTTAATAGCAACGATTACAAAAACATGATAATATTTTAATCTAAGTCTCTACCAAAACAAAAAGTAACCACACAAGCTAAGCCCAGTATTGGTAAAACGCTAATTATAACTAATCCTACAAAATCTTTTCCTAATTCTTCAATATGGGTGAAAGTGATGAAGAACAAAATAACAACAAGTAGAGTGATGCATAGAAGAAAGATTTTAGTCATTTTGAAAGTATGAGTAAATATTTTGAGATGTGAAAATTATGAAAGAAGGTGAGGTATTTATAGGGTGAATTTTGTAAAAATGACCGTTACTGTTACCGTTAATTTCACTATTCATGACCGTTGATTTTACTATTTATGACCGTTGAAATCAATGTTCATGACTGTTGATTTTACTGTTCATTAACGTTGGATAATGAGAAAAATATTTTAAGTGTTAAAAATCATCTAACTGTTAGGACACATAAGTAGTAGAGAAAATTATAAGATAACATGTATGGTGAATGAATACATATGATAATCACATTAAATTTTATTTACTTATTTTTAATAATATCTCATGAATCAAAATTATAGATGCGGTTTTAGACCTCCATTAAATATAAAAGTTAGATAGGATTTTAAACCTCCATTAAATATAAAAGTGAGATGGGGTTTTAGACCTCCATTGAATGTAAGAGTTAGATGGGGTTTTAAACCTCCATTAAGCATGAAAGTAAAATTAGATTAGATGGGGTTTTAGACCTCCATTGAATATAAAAGTTAGATGGGGCTTTAGACCTCCATTAAGCATGAAAGTAAAATTAGATTAGATGGGGTTTTAGACCTCCATTAAGTACACAGATGAGGTTTTAAACCTCCATTAAGAATAAATGTTAGTATCACTACTCGAAATTATCTTTCGTGATAATATAGTATATATGAGGTTTTAGACCACCACTTAAAATAATAATATCCATACTTATTATAAATCACTTGACGGGTTGCCAGTTTTCTATAATAAGAAGTAAAGTAATAATAACAATAATAGCCACTCTAGTTATAAATCACTTGACGGATTGTCAGTTTTCTATAACCAGTGCAGATAATAATAATCTTAAGATGATAAAGATAAATGATATACATAGTAATAATAAGCAATGATATTAAAGTGATGAGTATAGATAACATACCTAGCAGCATAGTTGTCAAAGCGGAAACGCGGCGCGGCGCGGCCACCCCAAAAATTGACGCGGCGCGGTATGCGGGCGCGACGCGGGGGCTATTACATGACGCGGACATTAATATATTTAATATTAAAACACCATACTATACAAAAAATATATTAAAATACCTTAAAAATTACTCAAAATTTATGAATTATTCATAATTTGAAATAAAAGCCACAAGTATTAATATTATTCATATTTAATATTATTCATATTATTCATATTTAATATTATTCATATTAATATTTTTTATATTATTTAAGGTATTTTAATATTTCTTTTAAAGAAATATTAAAATACCTTAAATAATATACTTAAACAATATACTTATATACCATAATGCTAAAAAAAATACTAAAATACCTTAAACAATGTATTTAAGAAACAAATTAACTGTATATACTTATTAATTTAAAAATTATATGTCTACTATATTTTTTTTGATAAAGACAAATAATATATTTGTTCAAAAAAAAAGACAAATAATATATCTTGCCATAATTTAAAAACAATGTACTACACTATGTATTATTTATTATTCCTTTAAAACATGTATTATTATTATTATTATTAATTTAGTAATACAAATTATTATTACGATTCTTGTAAAAAAAAATTATTATTATGATTATTATATGAGTGTGCCTTTTTTAAATCACATTAATAATTAATTATTAATCATTATTGAAAATAAAAAACAAAAATGAATAGAGAAGATTCAATTAAATAAAATAAAAAATTGATAAGGGATAAGAAAGCAAAATGACAAATAATAGTAGGTTACAACTGTGTGCCTAAAAAACGGTAATACTACATGATTCACGTGACTAAAGTGAGAAAGTGAGCTTTATCAAAAAAAAAAAAAAAAGTGAGAAAGTGAGCTGTACAGCATTCACGTGACTAATACATGATTTTTTTTAAATCAACACAATACAAAACGGTGTCGTTCTGTTTTCTCCTTCCTCTTCCTTCTCCTTCCTCTTCCTCCTGTCGTCTCTCTCCTTCAGATCTAACAGGAACCCACCTCCAAAAACCAAAACACAGTCGTTTTGGCTCTCTTTCCCACTCGTTTTGTGATCCGACCAGGAATAGCGGCCGCTTTGACCCGCTATCGACCCGCTCCGCTCCACGTAAAAGCGGCCGCGAAACCCGCTTTTCACAAACGCGCTACGCGGTGGCGTTCTGACGCGGCAAGCTGATTTTGGCCGCTTTGCGCCGCGATAGCGCCGGGAGCGGCCGCGTTTGACAACAGAGCCTAGCAGTAGTGTAAACTTCCGGTAGAAACGATCGTGCTGATAATGTGTTAAAGATTTAAATATTTAAATACTTATTTTATGATATTAGTGAACTAATAAGATGATATAAAATACTACTTTCATTTATAATACTTCAAATCTTTAACACTAGGATTTATCAAACTAAGGAAATCAAGAGAGAAAGAAGTAGGATGATATGTTTTGATTTCTCAAAAATGGTGTGTTTTTACATGAACCAAAGTGTGGTATTTATACTACTAAATTTACCACTATTACATGTGTGAAATTATTTGTTTTACTATTCTAATTTGGTATTTACCTAGGTAATAGGTAATTATCACTTACTATTATAAGTTGACAATTTGGATAGATATTTCAACCTAAATAGTAAAAACTATAATCATTATGGTTATGTAATTTATTAATGCAGGAACTACTTAATAAAGGGATAACCAAAGCCATATGTTGTTGTTATTCTTCTAGAACTGTAGCGCAATTATGGATTTGCTTTTTCTTCTAGACTAGATGCCAATTTCTTATACAATAATTCTATGGAGCACTTGATTCAAACAGGACAAACTTCCACGATTCTTCTTTTTTTTTTTGGTTACACTTTCACGATTCTTCTTGAGTAAACCCTTCATAATAACTTTCTCCTATATCATATAAATTAATATATTAATATCAAATTAAATATTAAATGTTAAAACTTTAGGAGACTTGTGCGATAACACGGGTCAAACATCTTGTTCCGTAGAAAACTCGAATAAAATACATTTAAACTACTTTAACTCTAAAATAATTTGAAAATGGACAAAAAACCCTATATAATTTCCTCTTATCACATAATACTTACTACGATGTGAAGGACCGAAAGTCCTTCTTAACAATAGCAAATCGAAGTACAAAATCGATGTGTTTATAACATCTCAGATCAAGCCTTTTAATGGTTTCTCAATATATATATATATATATATATATATATATATATATATATATATATATATATATATATATATATATATATATATATATATAGTGATATAGTGATCTTCTGTTTAAATAAAGATCGACCTTCTTAACTTGAATTACCAAAACAATGACGATAAAGAATAACTGAATAAGATTATTGTTATTTGACCAACATACATAGTACTATCTTAACCAAAAAATAAAAACTAAACAGATATTTGCATCTTCACAAAGATATTTGTTTCAGCACTAGAAGAAAATTATAAATAAATAACATTTTAAAATGATGCAATCCAAAGACACATTTATTGAAAAATTGTACATCAGTAAGGAAAATATTTTTTTTACTGGCAGCCAACAAAACTCGGCTCATGTTCATGTTATTATGATCACATAAACTTCAATGCTGTCATGCGTAGGTTCTTCACAAGTTCCTTGATGCTCATGTTGTAGCCTTCACCCAACTATAAAATAAAATAATTAAGATTAATATTAAATACAGTGGTAAATAATATAAAAAAACACCAAAATAAAAAGACAACAAAATGATTATATTGAGCAATTATAATGGAAAGCAACCTAGAATAAAAATATTTCCTATAAGATGATAACAATTATAATAATAATTAAAAAATATTTGTCAATATAATAATAGTAATAGTGATGGCACCAAAAATTAAAAAATTGTGAAAAATAAAGTTAATGGCAATTTAAATGTAGATATAGAGATGGTATATACCTGAGCAATAATAGTAATGTCGAGGATAGAATCTCCAAAAGGTAAGACACTGTTATTGATAACAAATAGTTGAAACCTTTCAATCTCTACCATAATTTTAACTAGAAGGCCCCTGTGCTCTTGACATTGGATCCGAATCAACATATGTTTTCCTAAAACTTTTGCTTCCACTTGAAATGGTAAACCAACAACACAATCAATTCTCTCATCACATGACGAGGGGTTGTCATCGTTGCAGAGGCCTGGTTTGGTCAAGACTATCGGTGACTCTATTTTTGTTTTCTCATTTTGTTCTTCGAAAACTTTCAGACGCTTTTTAAGCTCTTTTAAGTATTTGATAGTTTCAACTAATACAGAATACTTGTCCACCTAACAGATTGTTACACAATGGATCAATGAGTAGTGTGACACAAAATAGAGTAACCAAGATTATTTCATAAAAAGAAAAATACATGATCTTATTATCAATAAGTAAGTGAGAGAATTACTTAATGTACCTTCTTAAGGTTAGGAACAAGAGCCGCAAGAGCAATGAAGTTCTGAGTGAGTTTCTCTCTTCTCTTTCTCTCAGCCATGATATGATCTTGACCATGATGAGTACGAGACCTTTTGCTCTCTGAGGTTTTTGTTTCCAAGTTTTGTGAGGAATTAGTAGTGGGTGAATTTGGGGTGTTGTCCAAAGATGGAATTTGAAACTGAAAAGATGATTTAGATGGCGATGAAGAAAGTTTTGGTGAAAAGGTTTCATTGATTTTGTTGCTATGATCAATTTTTTTCAGCTCCATATTTGGCTTATCAAAATCAAAGTCAAAAGAGTTCAAATTTGTTTCATAACTTGATGAGTTACTAAGAGATGCGGGAGTGCACCCTGAAGTGAAACATTGTTGTTTGTTTTGTTCTTGGAATACATTACCTATGTCATGTGAGAGAAACTCTACCACATCTGTATCAAGGAAATTCAGGTTGCTTTCCTCAGGAAATAAATTGTATTCATCCATTTCCTGCAAAAACAAAAGGAAAAGGAAATTTCATGAATTAAAAGAATGAGAAATGCTAATGAAGCGCTCTTGTTAGGGCATTGTTTAGTTAAGTTTTTGTTAAAGTTTTTGACATTTTTAAAGAATAATTTTTTAATTAGAAATCACTAATGAGTGCTCTTAGGACACTCGTTGGAAAATCTTTAAAAAATTAATTTATAATAAAAAAACATTTGTGGATTTAGAAAATAAGAAGAGTTAACCAAGTTGTTTGGGCTTCAGTGGTAAAGAGATCCTTCCAAGGACGTACCCGGGAATACCGGGTTCGATTCCCGAGGGAACAATGCTTGGCCAGTGGACATGCCTTTACGCATGAGCCGGATTGGTCGTCTACCTTTGGTGGCTCGGAAACAGGTGCGAAAGTAAAAATAAAAATTAAAAATTAAGAAGAGTGAATTTAACTTTTGATTTTCTTACTAAATCAGATAAGCAGCTGTTGGTTGATGATACGTTCATTGTTGTGTTGTTGATTTCTTCCATTGTCTCATTCAAATTGGGTAACACTTGTATACTGAATTTAAAACAAGAAAGAGGAACGCTAGTACTATTAATGGTGAACTAGAGTTTCCATTGTTAGATCTTTTATAGGACTAAATTTTAAGCACGTGTGGGGTATGTATCATTTATTGGCTACATGCTTTATCTTTTGTTGTTGTTGAGGGGTGTGCTATATCATTTACCCACAAGTGGAAACATGCTATATTTTTTTTAAGGGGTGCTATATTTGTTTTTTAATAAGTCAATGTGCTACTATATCATTAAAAAAGGAAAATTGATAAGAAAATGGTGTAATTTTTTAAAAAAACTAAAAACAAATTCTATATATATTTATAAAACCTCTTTACTTAATTAACGGGTTATGTGTATCAGAATTAATTGACTCTTCTTATAATTGGCGTCCGGGGTATTGGTCTGGTGTTTGGAATCTTAAGGTGCCACCGAAAGTCAAGAATTTAATTTGGCATATGTGTTGTGGTTGTTTGCTGACCTGTGTCCGCTTGCTAGATAAAGGGGTTCATTGTCCGACCAATTGTGCTAGATGTGCCTCTAACTATGAAGATCTCATGCATGTTTTCTTTGCTTGTCCTTTTGCTATCGAGGTTTGGAATAGAACAGGTCTTTGAAGCTCGGTGCAACACGCAATCTCCATCACTGACTCCGCTACGACTTCTATATTTTATTTGTTAGAGAACTTGTCTGTTGAATTAACACAACATCTGTCATCTGTAATATGGAGCCTATGGAAACACCGCAATCTCAGAGTTTGGGAGGATGTTACAGAAACAAGTGCGACGGTTGTTGAGCGTGCCCTAAACATGGTTGAAGATTGGCAACTAGCGAATGCTTCAGAAATTCTTGCGTCTAGTTCGACACATCAGGTGACAACGGCTCCTTCCTCTCATCAACATCGCATCACGTGGCAGCCCCCTGGGGTAGGTAGGTACAAATGTAACATCGATGCAGCCTTCTCTTCTCACATCAATGGTACATGTATTGGTATTTCAGTTCGGGATGCAGAAGATACGTTTGTTCTGGCGAAAGCTTTTACATACCCTTGTACTGTACCGGTGGATGTGGGTGAAGCTTTAGGGTTGCACTCTGCTCTACAATGGTTGAGTGATATGCAGTTTGACAATGTGGATTTTGAGACAGACTCGAAGTTAACAACTGATGACTTCCTTTCTAGCAAGAACGACTTGTCCGAATCTGGTTGTATCATTTCATCCTGTCGTTCGTTGTTCAGTAATTTATTTTCTAACTCTAGGGTGGAGTTTGTTAGGCGACAAGCCAATGCGGTTGCTCATGCTCTTGCAAGAGAAGCCACATCTTTAGCTAGTCCCGCCGTTTATTTTGATATACCTGATTGTATTGAAACTCTTATTATCAATGAAATGCTATAATCATGTTTCCCTCAAAATTTTTTTTTTTTAAATTTACTATCTCTAGTCACATTTATAAACAACCTTTATTTTTTTTAGGTTCATTAATAACTGATATATCTGAATTATAATATACTCCAGATAGATCAATTATTAAATGTATATGAATTATAATATACTCCACATATATCAGTTATTAAATGAATTTTTAAAAGAACTTTAGCTTATAAATACGATCAAGGATACATGAGATAAATGAGTCAACAAATAAGTCAATAAAATTGATGTATTTAGTTTTAATCATGAATCAAATACATCAACTTTGGTTGATCTATTTGTCTCTTATAAAAATGATCAGAGTGAGTATTTTATTTGATCTAATACATCAATCCTCTTTGACTAACTTTTGTTTAGGGCCGGTTATAAGGGCGCCGATACTCTAACAGTACTCCCTCCGTCTCATAATATAAGCAAAAAAAAACTCATTTTCTTTGTCCCAAAATGTAACACCCCGATTTTCAAAACAAGAGTGCATTTTTTTTTCTTTTTAAAACAACTCAATGCCATGCACTAAAGTATTCAGGATCGTCTTAATTTAAAATCAGAGTAAGTAAAACATTTTGAAAGCATTACCAACAATACAATCTGAATCAAATGTCACATTTTATAAAACAATATTAGGCAATGAGCTTTTAATATCAAATCATGCATTGCGAAAGTATAAATTAGTGTTCGAGTATTCATTTCCCATGGTAATATCATTTACAGCGGTGCCCAAACAAAAGAAGTAAAAATACATAAACATAAGACACCACAAGTAAAACATCTAAGTTGATCCTTAACTCTGAACTGGGAGGACATGGTACAAGATCCCACCAATGGCATCAAGCCGCCAAACTGCTACACCTCCAAAGCCTTTGCTATTCCCGCAAAGCACACTCCCTATTTGGATATGGGGCAAAGCCCGATCCACGGATTAATGTAAAGGGTCACGATCTAATAACAACATAATTACAAAAATACTGCAGGCATATATACTAGCATGGTAAATGACATCAGCATAAACATTCCTCACACAAAATATAATGATGCACAATTAGCCTAGCAAATGCAGACTCTACATGTGTGATACAACCTCCACTGGCCTATCACATGCAAATGATTCCGGAATAATCCACTCTGCAGAGGGTAAGAAAATCATGATTCTCATAGATTTAAGGTGGGTTCCTTCACGGCAGTCCACACCCCGCGCGTCCGTGCGTCTCCACAGACTACCGCGTACTATAAGACCAGATTTAAGGTGGGTTCCTTCACGGCAGTCCACACCCCGCGCATTCGTGCGTCTCCACGAACTACCGCGTATTATAAGACCCAATCTCATAGATTTAAGGTGGGTTCCTTCACGGCAGTCCACACCCCGCGCGTTCGTGCGTCTCCACGAACTACCGCGTACTTTAAGACCCGTGCGTCCAACGGACTAACACGTAGCATGAAATGCATGAGCATATATTGTCCACTCAATATGTGCAAATGCAACTCTTATACATCATTCAACATATGTAGTATAAAAACATGCCTCAACTGGCAATTCACATATTATCTTTCAATTCATATCAAACAACATTTCATGAATCAACATGCATTTCATATATTTATTCACAAATCATATGAAAGCAACGCACATCAACATATCATAATTAAGTTGATTGCAAACAAATCCCACACTGGGCAAACACATTCACTTAACATATCATATTCACAGTAGCACATACACCATCCAGGCATTTAAGTAACTATGATGTTGAAGAAAGTGCCCCTTACCTGAGCAAAGCATTCCTTATAATGTACAGCTCTACAACTCGTAAGCATCTACATCAGGAACGTCTCTAAACCCTCGAGCTAAGTATCCTAATAGATACAATAACTTAGGTAAATATCGGCTCTACAGCTTTCTACCCATTCTAGGTGAAACCTTAGCAACTCTCGAAAATACGATCAACTTCAATATTTTCTAAAACATAAATAAAATATTTTCCACCACGACATTCGTCTCAAAATCCTTGAAAATACTTTAAGTTTTATCATGACCATAAACTTGCCAAAAATGAGTCTAGGGAAACTCTTTCCCATCAGAAACTTTTATTTCAAATACTCAATTATACAAAACATTTTGTTTTCAAGACAAAATCTCAAAATAACAGTGTTTCTAAAACACTTCCAAATACTTCGACGAGACTAATTTAAATAGTATTTTCCCTTGAAATCACCCAAGAAAATATTTTCTCAAATACTCTAAGTCTTCTGAGAGACCTTAAAGATTTTCCACACAATTTGACAAATACTTTTCATGTTTAGGTGAATCCCAAAATATTATCCGTTTTGAAACCTCTTTTCAAAACCACTCAAAAATAAGACAAAATGAATCTGACGAATTTTCAACAAAGTCTCCTTTGTGTTTACATCGCATACCAGAGCCTCTGGCTTAGTCAACCTAACACAAATTCACAGACAAAATATTTTCACAACTCAACAGTTCAAACATAAAAATTCGAACTCTGATAGTGTCAGCAGTCATTTCAGCGTCAGCTCAGACACATTATTTTCAGAAAATCATAATAAATTCATCCGTTGTCGAAACGTTGCGAACCATAGGTCCATTTCGACCGTCTCGACGACTCGAATCCATTTGTTAGCTCATTTTCACATTTCAACAATTTAAAAATGACGAAAATACCCCTAAACGGTTCAGCACTTTCGTCTGGACAACATTTTAAAAAACCAATCGGTTGAATCAGCTTATTTATTCGTCTAAAGCATAAATATAAAATAAAATTCACATTTCAACACTTTTCCAAAAACATCAAAACTTTAAAATGATCCGATCTTAAATTTTCTTTAAGATCTATTCTCATACGGACTTACCCAACAACATTAATACATAACATCATGCAAGAAAACCAAAACTCGACACTCTTACCCTTACAAACATCAAAACCGTGATTTTAAAAGAGGAAAACAGGGAGGAATACCTCATCTATTGACCGCGAATCACATGTGGGAAGATAGGGATCGTCAAGGGCTTCGTTTTGATATCTCGTTTCCGCGATTCGGACAAGGAACGAAGAAGATACGGCCCCGGAACGGTGGAGTAGAGGAAAGTTGCGGAAATGAGAGAGAAGTGAGGAGAGAGAAGTGATTTTGGTTTATGAGAAAAAGGTGGTAAGACCTCCTATATATAATGTTTTGATTTTGGAAATAAACCGAACCCGGTTCTCGCGGTTTAAGGCACACGTAACTGATAAAGTTCTATATAACTCTGATGAACTTCTAACCGGTCCCAAACATCTTAGAATTACCTCCTTACTCAAAAATCACTATTCATTCTCTAATATTTTCTTATAGGAACTTTTCTCAACAGGTATAATATTCCTAAATTCCCAAAACGTCATCTCAATGACTAGTAAATTCCTTGAATGAATATTAATGACTCCAAAGGTCCAATAATATTTCATTTGCAGACGAAAACATATTTGATTCTACCCCGAATCAACAAACTCACAAAAATGCTCAAGATTAAGGAAAAACAAAATCCTGACATATCACATGACACAAGTCACAAAAACATATTCATGCTTAACAAACATTATGAACATCATACTCAATCACACAGAGTAGAAAATAACATATGTGAATCAATTCTAGATATCACATAGTAAAATTGCTTGACCAGTTTTCCATTCAAAATAATAGTTTTGAGATCAAAATAACTTTCCGACAACGTCAAGACATTTTGTAAAGTCATTTATTAACAAGGAAAACATCAGAACAACATACAAACCCTATATTTAGTTGTAGATGAATTACGGGTCTTACACAAAATATAAGGAAAAATGCAAACTTTTATCCTATTTAATCTTGTTTTTTAAAAAAAAAAAATCTCTTTTTCAAGAAAAACTTTTGTTTATTCTTATAAAATTAAATGCAAATTACATTCAATTTTCTCTCTCTTTCATTTTTTCCATAATCAATAGCCAATGAAAATTGTTTTTAGATCTTCCTATGAAACTTTTTCGAAAGAAAACACAAAAAACTATATTCAAAATTTTTATATTTTAGTTTTCTTAATAAATGTGATTTTTTTTCTTTTTCTTATAATTTGGGACGGAGGGAGTAATTAATAGGCCAAGTTATTCCACACTGTAAGGTAGTAAAAGACATTCACGTAAAAAAAAACTTTAGTGGCACATTCATGCATGATTGCGTATATACCCCCCGCTTGTGTGTGCCTTTATGGTGTGTTGGGACCGTACCCATCCCCGACAGTGGAGGAATTGAAATGCTATTGAATTTGGTATAGTTGGGAGTTCGAACTTTAATTCAGTTCACTGATAGTACAAATAAGGAAACAAAGAAAAAACTTATTTACATATCATGACCAAATAAGGAAAGGAAAATGTTAACGAGTGTCCCGGGGCACTGGTTAAGGAAGCTAAAAGAAGAAAGTGAAAGTCAAGAAAGATACTTTTTAATATTTTAATGCATTGATTACACAGCTTTCAAGGCAAATATTACTACGTTTGCTTCATTAACCAGTGCCCCTGTGCCCAGGGGCACTGGTTAACAAGACCGGGAAAGGAAAATGTTAATAACGACATAAACAGCGACAGAAAAAGAAAGAAAAAAAATCTGATGAAGAAGCAATGTGGAGCAAACGAATTCTATTTAAAGAGGAAATGATTTTTTTTTTTATGAAGCAGGGTGGAGAAAACGAACCCTATTTAGAGCAGGTGATTATTAGGGTTTTGATTGATGTTATATGAATTGAAAATACTCCTACCAGAAGGTATGAAGTGTTTGCTCCGAAAAACGAGTTATAATTGTTCGCTGTTGAATGATAATAGAAATAAGGTAAATCTTGAGTACTTTAAAGCTTGGTTAGCTATCGGTATTTTTAAACAAAATTTATTGTTTTCATGAGCTTAATTTAGTTGGAAGAAACAATACATAATATATGTAAGGTTTGTGGTTCAAACCCTGACCACCATAAAAAAGAAGCCCGATCACCATCAAAAAAAAATTAATATTTGTTTAACATTATATCATGACCTTGATTGATTAGATGATGAATACATATTCAAAGTACCATTGTATTCATCTATAAATAAATTAATTTAAACACACTGAGATAAATGAATAACGTATGAAAGGAAAAATAATTAAATATTATGTATTTTACGCATGTTTGTCGAAATGATTTTGATTTTGGTTGTGCATGGCAAGGAAGTCAAACTCTTCTGTGTTTCAAAGAGCAATAATTCAGTACACATGTGTTGCTATTAAATTGCATTTCAGCTACCCTTTTTCACGATGGGGAAATCAACAACATACAATGAACGTATCAGAAATCAAATCAGCATATAAGAAAATTAGTAAATGGAAAGTTCAAATTCACCATTTAAGTTTTCCAAATACACAAATGGTTAATTATAGATAAATCCTTTAACCGGAAAAAATTCAAGTCTCCTGCTTAAAAAAGATAGGGTCGTGTTAACTTGTGCCCTAAGGGCACATGTTAGGAAATTCAAAAAGAGCAATTTTGCGTTGAAAAACATAGTATTTTAACTTTTAAGAAGTTGACTGCATGACTTTTAATGCGTTTATTTCTATAATAAGTTCCTTAACATGTGCCCTTGAGGGCACAAGTTAACATTTGCCAAAAAGATAAAGGTGTGATCATAGATTATAAAGATAAGCACCCCAACTTTATAAGTTATTTTGAGATTAATTATTAGATTCAATATAAAAGTCTAATAAAACCGTAGATATTTAATTTACTATTTTAAGCAGATGTGTGAATACAATAATGATATAGGGACTCGTGCCAAGCACGGGAAATAAAAAACTTTTTTCATCAAATATATTGATTTTATATTATGTTATCTTAAAGTTATAAGTGTAGTTATAATTTAAATTTGACATAGAAAAAAATATCATCTTAATTTTGTATATATTTTGAAATATCTAAACATTGCATATAACGATTAAAGTATTTGGATTTATACTTATACTAATTATTTGTAGTATAAGATGTACTCAGTGTAAAGCTTAGCATATGTAATATTTTTGCAAAAGTATGCCGACATACTGTATATTATTATTTGTTGACATAGTGTATTTTATTAATCATGAAAAATATATTTTTTTATATAATAGTCAGTGTCTGATGTATACAGCTAGTCTGTGAATGCAAACATTAAATTTTGTACGGGTGTGTATAAATATAGTTTGGGCTACAGAAACGCCAATTGTTAATTGTTTTTATTTTTTACAAAACCAATGGTCTAATGTAAATATTGTATTTTAGGGTAACAATGATGTAAAAAAAAAGTTCCGCGTATTGTTATACCTGAAAAGTACATCAATTAAAAGTCAATGGCAGGAGGATCTGCTTATATAGAAATTGCATGTCCTGTAATGACCAGTACTCCTTACAAAGAAATTAAAAAAAAAAAAGACTTCCAAACAATACGCAACTTTAGTTTTCTAAATTATAGCAACAATGATTTCTAAAACATGACCAATGATCATACTTTTTGAAAAACTTCATGATACAGAACATTTGTGGTCTCCTTGCAAACATTATTATCTTCATCCAAGATGAGCAGCTTCAACCCTTTTCTAGAAGTAACTCGAGAGATAGCGACATAGAGTTGTCCATGCTTAACACAAGCTTAGGAAGATAAACTCCCACTCGAGTAAAGATTGACCCTCACTTTTATTTATTGTCATTGCAAAACAAAGCGTCAATGGAAATTGCATGTGCTTGAATTTGAAGGGTAGTCCTGGATCACTCGGAATAAGATTCATCTTGCAAATGAATAACCTGGTACCTGCCCTTTTTCCTGTAATTATAGCAGCAGGTATTATGCTCTTACCTAGATGTGTAACTGTCAGCCTCGTAACATTACACAGTCCATTGACCTGGTCGATGTTTCTCATCAGCATAACTGGACATCCTACCCTTAGTTTCAATCGGTGATTTGGAATTCCAGAGCTCTTAATACCATTAAGAAATTCAGTTGTGAACCACGCGCTCTGGACATCAGAATTTTTGCCCAATCGATAAACAGAATCAGAGCTTAAATACTCTTTCTCTTCATCTCGAATCAGTGACATCATATATTCATTAACATGCTCAACTGAATCGAACGTTGGTGCGAGTATTCCCCTTTCTTGGAAAAATAGCGGGTCACCGAGGTTATCATTCAAATCGGGATACACAAAGTCTATAAGTGACATCAATGGATTTGTTGTGTCCGATATGAGCAAATCTTTAGGAATTTCTATCTTCATTTCAGCATTCTCATCCGAAGCGTCGTTGCAGTCTCCAATTGAGAGTATCCACTTGCTAAAATTAGCAATTTCTCCCTGCTCTGCAGGTACCGAAGATGCACCCAATCTCATATTAACAGTAAGCCTCAAGACATTACAATAAGCCCATATCTTTGAATTTTTTTTAATAAAAATAATATTTTAAATTCAATTGAAAATTCACAAAAAAAAAAAATATATCACAGAAAGTTAGTGAATATTTAAGTTATTTGACAAATAAATCAACATAAATTTAAAGTAAACTTAATATATATTATAAAGTTTTTTGATGAAAAGTATAAATTATAAATTTAAAAGTAGTTTTTGTAAAAAAACTATATGGTTGTATTAAGATAAAGTATATAAGTAGGTTTGTTTCAGAGGATGGGGTTTGGGTAGCTTAGCTGGTTTGAGTTTAGGAATATGGAGTTGAAAGGTTAGGGTTTCAAACTTTGATGAATGCGTAAATATTAATCTAACAACTAATTGCCAACATCCGTCATTAAAAAAGTATTAAGTATATATAAATTTTTGTTTCGGGGAGTGGGGTGTTGAGGTTTTGGGTATCTCGGCTGGTTTTGGTTAAAGGATAAGGAGTTGGAGTCATGTCGTGGGTTAAAACTTGGACGAAGGAGTAGATACCTCTAGCACAACTTATGTCCTTTCATGCTCTTTAGCCGGTTCCACTGATACATATATATACATATATATATATATATATATATATATATATATATATATATATATATATATATATATATATATATACATATATATATATATATAGGGTTATGATAGAAGACACCTTTTGTGAAGGTGTCTTTTATCAAGTTACTCTATGAGCTTTTGCGAAAAGACACCAACTTACTTTTATGAAGGTGTCTTTTAGCAAAGTTATAACTAAAAAGTGAAAATCACACTTTAAGGTGTTGCTTGATAAAAGACACCACCAAAGGGTGTCTTGTAACATAACCCATATATATATATATATAGGGCATATCAAGTGAGAGGCCTTTTTTCCTTAAAAAAAAAAAGTGAGAGACCTTTTTATTGTGAGAGATGAGAGGGTTAGATCCTGACCATTGGATTAATCATTATTGCGTTGTTTAATTTTAATCACCGCATAATATCCAATCACGTTTCCTTTCTTTCTTCGTCTTTTCCTTTATTCATTGGCTTTCACACCCAGTTCTTGACAAAACTTTGTTCCTGGAATCAATTCTATTTTTTCTCTAAAACAAAATAATCACACCTTTTTTTAATTTAATCACACCTTTTTTTAATTGAATGTTAACAAACATGTGATTTAGATTCAGATTGTTATATTGCATCCCCTTTAGGTTGAATCTGCTCCTTTTCAACCTCAAGAGTGCTGTCTCTTTGATTTCGTTAATTGAGTCATTCAAATCTATGTTTTTCGTTGAACCCATTTGTGTCTTCTCTCTCAATTAAAATTCCTTTTTCTTTTTCTGTTTTAAAATTGACTTTTCCGCTTCCTAATTGATTTTCAATATGAAACTCATTGTAAAAAAACTATGAAATTCAACATTCTTTCAATTGTCTACTTGAAAAACGAAACTACTGTAGCACAAAAGGGATCAAAGAGATCCGTAAAGATTTTGGAAAGAAATTAGTATAAAAATAAAGGAAAACTAATAGTTGGATTCCATTTTTTTTAAGGAGGTATATAATTCTGGGTTCATGTCAAATTATCCTTTGATTAATCTTCTTCTGTGCAATCAATTACCATAACTCATTTTTATTTTTATTTTCAAAGGCAAACCTGTTAGCTGTGGTGGAGAGATCTAGAATGGAAAATAGGGAATAAGAATAATAGTGTGCATAACTAGAAGAAAGAGAGTATTTTAATAATAATTAATCTGAACCATTAATATTCATCTAAGGGCTGAGATTGAGTCCTCTCATCTCTCACAATAAAAGCTCTCTCTCATTTGATATATATATATATATAGAGATTTGCTAAAACACACCCACTAGTTTTTATGTGGGAGTGTTTTAGCAAGCTACACCTTAAGGTGTATTTAACTACTTTTTAGTTATAACTTGCTAAAACACACCTTTTAAAAAATAAGTGGGTGTATCCTAGCAAATGCCTATAGGAGTTGCTAACACACACCCACTTATTTTTTAGAAGGTGTGTTTTAGCAACATTCACCTTAAGATGTATTTAATAACTTTTTAGTTATATCTGTGCTAAAACACACCTTAATAAAAACTAGTGGGTGTATCCTAACAAACCCTATATATATATATATATATATGCCTACTAATATGACTATATTCAAGTCATTGCAAAGCTCATGGATCTGCAACGTCGACTACGTCAAAGTAATTGATTGAATTTGCACTTACTCAAAATTAATCTTTCAACTTAAATCAAATAAAATAGCACTAAGGCAAAAAATCAAAGACACACCTCACAAAGATGGAAAACAAAACAAACAGAGTTATGAAAATATAACCAAAACAAAAAGAGAAACGAAAGAAGACCGAAAATGTGTGGAAACGAATTATTTAACTAAGCTTCAAATATAATCGTCGGACTACGTACATCTAGCCATTTGAACATTTTTGCTATTGCTAGACTTCAAATAGGACGAGACGGAGATTAACTGCTAGAGGATGATATATTTATTCCTTTCAGCGCCAGCTCCCTCTCCTTTAGGCTTTAACCACGTACTCCCTCCAGTCTCAAATATAAGAAATTTTTCACTTTTTAGGTTCATTCAATAAATGATATATTTGGTTTACAATATGAACCATATACATCATTTATTAAATGAATCTAAAAAGTAAAAAGTTTCTTACATTTGAGACCGGAGGGAGTATTGGGCATGTTCTAGATTAAACATCACTTGGAGGATCTGCGAGTTTAGAGGGGTCAAGTTTAAAAAAAAAAAAAGGAAGAATTAAGTGGAAATAATAGATGACATTAAGAGGGGAAGGTTTTGGGGTTTTATATATCTTCATAATATAAAACCCTCCTCATTAGGAGGGTTTACATGAATTCTTCAAATTTAATGTAAGGAGTTATAACATTCTTAAAATTAAAAATATATTAATCATTATCATTAATTTATCATTCTCTAAAAAATTACTCTTTTTTTTTGTATCTGGATTTGCCCATTGGTGGTGATCCGATGCGTTTATTGTTTTGAGAACGGTGTTGTCTGGGTTGAGGAGTAGATTTCTCTCTTTTGGTGGGCGTCTGGTTCTCCTTAAGTCTGTCCTGTCCTATCTGCTTTTATATGCTCTTTCCTTCTTTAAAGCTTCATCAGGTATTTGAAGTAGATAAAATAGTCACAAGGAAGGGGGAGTTTGAATTGCGACCCTTTAAAAATTATCATGTAACTTAAAATTAATTCTCAAGTTGTTTACTTGGTATGGTTAAGTTAGTGAAATGACTTCAGAACGTTCTGAAGTTCTTAAGCAGAAACTGCTTAATAAATTAAATGTCTTTGTGTGTGTGGTGTATACTGAAATAAAAGAGTATAAGGAAGAGAGAAGGAACACACAAAGATTTTAGTGGTTCACCCAATGTTGGCTAGTCCACTCCTCACAATCTTGTGAGAGTTTCCACTATGATGCTTGAGATAACCTCTCAAATCCTGCACCTTACAATCTTTGTTCACCTGAACAATTACAACATTTGTATTCTCTAACCCTCAGCAGGCTTACACCTTCTTGCTAAGTTACCCACTTAGACCTTTACGAACTTTGCTCAAACTAACACTTTAGTACCCCTAAAGCTAAATGAGATTTTGATTACAATTTGTATGGAGTTTGAATGATTGAAATCAGACAAGAGAAGAATGGAGGGAGAAATTATCTTTCACATGATAAGAGAGATTTGATTTACACTACAAGAGACAATTTGAAATCTCAGTGATGATCAATTCAAAGGATAAAACTTCAAAACAATCTTAAGTTGTTGGTACCGCGGTATCATGAGGTGAATGGGGGGTTGGAGGTTGGGGGCCGAAGTAATTCTTTTTGGTGGAGCGAGATAGAGAAAATTCATGATGGCAAAGGTGTGTAGGGAGGTCGGTGGTTTAAGAATGGTTGGCGGTGGGACAAATAAGTTTTTTTTGAACTGACCTGTGATTAGGAGGGTCCCCCTTGTGTGTGTGGTTTAAGCGTCTTTTCGATTCGTCTGGAAACAAGTCAATATCGGTGGTTGATATGCATGGTTTAGGGGTGGAGGAGGGAGGGGAGGAATGGCAGTGCCGTCGATTGTGGACGTGGGAGGAGGAGTTGTTAGAGAAGTGTAGGATTTTGCTTGATGACATTTCTTTGTAGAATAACTCTTCAGATTATTGGCAGTGGAAGCTTGCTCCTCGTGGCAGTACTCAATTCGGAATGTGTATCAGAAGCTTACTACTAAGGAGGTCCTTAGCCTTGATGCTACTTCAGAACTCATTTGGCATAAACAAGTTCCCTTGAAAGTTTCTATTTTGGCTTGGCGTATTCTTCGAAATCGGTTGGCGACAAAGGATAGTTTTGTGGCGCATGGCATTATTTCTCATGAAAATCAGTTAGCATGACTGGGTGTGGGCATATGGAGACTACTCATCATTTATTTCTCTCTTGTCCCTATTTCGATTCTCTATGGGGTCTTGAGCGGGCATGGCTTGGCTTTTCATCGACTGATACGTATCGTTTACAGGATCATGTTATTCAGTTTGTTTATTCTTCAGGAGGGTCACGAGTTCGGCGTTCCTTTATGTAACATGTTTGGTTATGTTGCATATGAGTTTTGTGGAATGAAAGAAATAATAAAATTTTCAAGAATACGGAAAGCACCATTTACCAATTGTTAGATAAAGTTAAGTTACACTCCTTGTATTGGATGAAGACAACTAATATTAATGTTTGTTTAGATTGTCATTTGTGGTGGTCGAGTCATATTGTTTGTTTGGGAATCGACTAATTTTCTTTGATGTTGCTTTGTAGATGCATGTTTAGTCGTAAACTTGTAAATTTTTGAAGCTTTTATTGGCACACCTTGTACTTCTAAGGAGACTCTTTTGGTCGTCATATATTCCAATTTTTATTGTTAAAAAAAAAAAGCAAAATCTAAAAAGCAAAACGATAATAGTTTAAGGAAAACTTGTGGCTGGTCCGCCATCATGTTTTACCATACAAACGTTGGTATCGCTCAATAAAGTTATGTATCTTTTATTATTTAATTTTTTTTATTTTTTATTGCCAAAGATTCATTCATAATCAAGGATATCTAATAATATATTTTTAATAAATTTATCCAAGTCAGTTAAGAAAATGAATTTATATAGTACTAATTACCAAGTAATGATGATAAAGTAATATTTCAATCCACCCCAAAGAACATACCTTGGTTCCTACATCTATAGATCAGCTGTTAGAAAAAGCAAAATACCACTCTTTATGGTGGCTAAAAGCTCATAATACTGTATTTGTTCACGGTACTCAAATGTGGTGGTTGGATCCTTTATTTTGTTTGGGGATCGACTGATCCACTTGCTTGTATATCACTTGTTTGAAATGTTGTTTTCCGGGGTGGCTCCTTGAGTACATCTTGTACTAGGAGTGTTTCACCGCCATTGTTAATATATCTCATTTTGATTTTTTCAAAAAAAAAAAACATACCTTGGTTCCTTAACATATATATTTTTTCCATGCATGTGATCTATTATTTGTTTTTATAAGTGTTTATTTGTATTTACAGTTAATTATTAATTAAACTCCGATATTGTGTTTTTTACCCCCCATAATTTTGTCGTTGGATTCACAGTGAACATTTCAATATTGTTTTCATGCATTTTTTTTTTTTAAGAAATATTGTTTTCATGCATGTTGTATTATTTTTTAACCGGATAATACACGTTCCAATAGCTGTATAAAAAATCAAGGTTACTCTACTCGAAGCCGCATACGCACAAAATTAAGGTTATCCATATACGAGGAGCTAAATCATCTTTTGTTATAAGGATGAATGAATATTTTATAGGCCACGAGAAGCTCGTGAATTTATTTTTATTAAGTGTTTGAATTTAAAAGTTAATTAATGTGTCCTTTTTAAAAACGAAATGTTTATTAAGCTCGTGAATTTATTTATGGGTGCTTCTATGAAGAAGTCCGCAATTGATTTTTTTGGTGCAGTCATTTGAATGGACTAATCAGATTTCAAATGATGACACGTCAGATTACCTACATAATGTTACACTGTAAGCAGTCTACAGTACCGTAAGTAGAAGGAAAATTTATTTCATGATTTTAATGGTTAAATTTACTTGGTCTCTATGTTATTGTGGTATACCATCAACACATGATTTAAACAAAAAAAAAAACCAGAAAATTAAACCTGTAACATGAATTCACTCTTTTGATTATCTAGTTCTGTTACTTTTTTTTCTTTCAATCCGCCCTCTAGTAAAAAAAAACAAACTTTATAAACGGACAAACACAGTAAATGCTCCCGGAAAAAATAAATTATCAAGACCAAAGGACCTTTAGGTCCACAAATTAAATCTACTCTATACTACTCTATACTTTATATGAACCGTTCATGTCTTTTTTGAGGGACTACTCTATAATTTATAAGAACCGTTCATGTCAAATTGTCAATTGAGGGACTTGTAATTTGCTTGCCCTTTGCTCAAAAAAAAAAAAAAATTGCTTGCCCTACACGTGTGCGACCCTAAAACACAGACTGCCAACACAAATCTCAAAATTTGGCAACTTTAGATTTTCAACATGTAATTATGTTCCCCAAGTCTATTTCAGGGCATGGTGACACAACTTTTGATAGTGATACTCCGTTGGTCTCTATATCTAAACATTCATTTGACTTTATTTTTGTCATTAAATGTAATCCTTTTTTAAATTAAGAAATGCATTTATTATTATTTTCTTAAACATATCCCTAATTAATACTACTAACTTATCTTAAAATATGAAAAATCAAATTTTATACACATACAAACAAAGGACAAGTTGGTAATATTAACACACAAAACAGACACATTAATTACACTGACAACTTTTCTTAAAAAATATGAAAAAGACAATGGATGCCTACATTAAGGGTGTGTTTGGAACTGCTGATTGTTTAAGGATGGAAAGCTTTCAGCAAGGAAAGATTATAGATTTGTGTGCTTCCACAGTTTGGTTTGGTCAAATTTCAGCAAGGAAAGAAACTTTTCTGTGGGTCCCACATGCAAAATGTTTCCCCTCAGTTTTGGACGGAAACCTGGTGAATGCATGGCACTATGATAAAATTACAAAAATGACCATTGCTTTGAAGCTTATTACCAATGCTATTTTTTTTGCATTAATTAATATGCTTCCCTCACGACTGTCACTTTGTTCTCCCATTTTTCATTCCAATTTATAATATAATATACTTTTAAATTATTGCTTGTTGGATCCCTCAAAAAAAATATTGCTTGTTTTTAATCACGTTACTTATTTATATAATAAATAATTCAAATATTATATCTATTATGTAGGGATATATATGTCAATTTACTAACCATATAACTATCTTTCCTCTCACTTTCTTATCACTTTCATTCATACCAAACAACCTAACAAATCATCTCACTTTCCATTCACTTTCCTCATACTTTCTTTCCTTTAACAATCTTTCCTCTTACAATCTTTCCTCTTACTTTCTTTGGTGATCCAAACACACCCTAAAGGACAGAGGGAGTTTTTTTATTGGTTTACTTTTCAAAGTTGAATCTAGCTTTTAATAATGCAAAATGCAATCGACCTAACCTACTCCCTCCATTTCTTTTTATAAACAAACTAGACCATTGACCCGTGCGTCGCACGGGTCATATTAACTTTAACTAGACCATCGACCCGTGCTAACGCACGGGTCATACGAAAGAACAAATATTACGCAAATATGAAAGTAAACATTTTACTTGAATCGAAAAAATAGTATAATTCAATTCATAAAATAAATTGCCAGAAACCTTTGTAATGTACCATATTAAACAATTTCCACGACATCGACCCTGTTACGGTAACATAACATATAAATTTAATGACATAGTTTATTGAAGAAAAGAAAATCCAATGTCTGTCAACATAAAAATAGTACCAATATGCAATAACAACAATACTACAAAACAAAGTGCTACACATTACAGAAAACTTCTATGTAGACCACATTTGATGTCACATCAGTATCTTGGCCGTCCTCATCATTGATCAACATCTTTAAATCATCCCTTGAAGTAACCCTCGATATTGCGACATACAATTGTCCATGTGAAAAAACAGTAGACAGTAGGTAGACACCAACATTTTTCAAAGACTGAACCAAACATGGATTATTAAATGTCTGATTTATGCAGATTGAAGGAATTCGATAACAAAGCAAACAACTACAGCATTCGAGCAAGCTAAACATCTTTGTCGTCCTTAGGCTCAATTTTGACACGAACAAATCTGGTAGGTTTTGTGGCCGAAGCCTGGCCAGCTTCACCATCATCAACAGCCACAGAGTCAATGCTATTATAGGACCTCTTAGCACCTGCTTTGGTGGTTAGTGTGTCAACCACACATGTATTGCTGCATGAGTCCTCAACCTCTGGTACATCCTGCAGACATTTGCGACAAACAATTTCATCAAATGTGTTACGGATTAAACCTTTACGGACTCACGAAAGATTAATGTAATAGTTACCATCTGAACATTTGAATTGTCTGGCGCAGCACCATCCACACTAAGCGAGAAGAGATGTTATTGGGGGGAGATAGTCATCGAAAGTTGCTTGCAGATTCATCTTGTGAAGAAGGAAATGCATAGGGGGATCAAAAACGGAGTAGGGGATACTCTTGCGAAACCTATCAGTCAATCGTATATCAAATTGTCCGTCACCCACAAAAACCAAGGTAATCCAGGCACCAAGACTGATTCTGTAAAAGTCATGAATTTCTTTCCATCCCTTTGTGAGGAAAAATGCTTCATTTACTCTGTCGACCAATACTTCAAACTTGATAAATAACAAACAAAAACATCACAGACGTTGATAAAATTGAAACAATACAAACATTGATAAAATAGAATGCAAATAATTAAGAATAGGTATATTTCGCAGCAAACACATACAACATCAATGTCATATTCAACGATATATGATCTGTATTTGAGTCTCAACTTGTTGATTGCTTTGTCAAGATCAGAAACAGGGTTTTTCACCAAAGGACCTACAAAATATTGAAAGGGATTGAAAGAATGATTTATACTTTAAACCATTGAAGAATAAGTGCAAGTAAGAGGAGAGGAAGTAATTCTAATGTGAAGGAGTCTCATGTTTGGTTACGTTAGTAGTTTGTTTAAAATAAAAAAAAAGAAAGAAAGGGAATTAACATATATACATACCGTAGAAAACAAATTACTATTGTTGACAGTATTGGAAATAAAAGAATTAAACAAATTGTAGTGACATTTTAGCATATATGTGTGAAACCCTTGTCTTATAATCTGCTTGTAATGTTTGTAATGGAAATTAAAAATAGAAATTAAAAATAGAAACCAGTATCGGTTAATACTAATAGGACTGCTAAACATTCATCAAGCAATTATAGAGTGTTGGTGAGTAGGATTAAGAGAAAGAGTAGAAAGAAGTTGTTTAAGATCAAGGAGAAAGAGTAGGAAGAAGTTGTTTAAGATCAAGGAGAAAGAGTAAGAAGCAGATAAGGTTATATTTGAAAATAAGCATTAGGGTTAAAACAGTAAATCCAAGCATTAGGGTTTAGGTTAAAATTAGGGCTAAAATAATCACCCAGGTTAACTTTTATATATAAGAAGATATATATGAATAAAGTATATCATAAAAAAAGTTGATGTTAAATAAAAAGTATAATACAATTGTATTAATATTAAAATACGAAATTTTAAATTGTTAAATACCGTTCATACTTCAGTGCAACAATTCGGTCGCACACAATATCTTGCAAAATTTATGTATTAAGCAATATATTGTCTTAACAACGATTACAACATTACCTTAAAAAGTAAAGGGTACATAGACCCGTGCTCTACCCAAACTTTTCATTAGGCTTCCCTGAAAATTTGAGCAACAAACTTATTCAGTCTTTCATCGAAACAAACTAAGAAATAATATTATGTCTAGAAAAATAAAAGTTAAAAGAAGAATAAAATGTCATCTAAAGAAAAAACAATCAAAAGCAAAAGTCACCTAAATCACGTAAAAAAAATAGAGAGCAAAACAGATCATCAAAATTGGAGTCATAGTCTTCTATCTTCGTTTTGTATAAATACCGGAGGTTAAAAAAAATCTTTTGAATCTTCTAATGTTAATTTGCACACAATTTTAATTTTTTTTTAACCTCGCACATGTACCTTTTATGAAGTCAATTATCATATAAAAAAAAACATCAAAATGTTAAGAAACCTTCCAATTATATTAGAAAATAGAGAAGGTGTGAACTATTGTCATTGCACCAATAACTGTTTATCTTCATTATTATTCTAAGCTTAAGTTGTAGAATATGAGTATGAGTATGAATAAAAAAAGGAATAATTATTGTTCAAATTGGATAGCCTACATATTTCCATAATAAGCATCAGGTAAGAAAAATAGAAAATCGAGCAAATAATTGTCAATATGACACAATGCTATAATCAAACATGTGACAACAAAGTAGCTAATCTCCATTACCCAACAACGAACGTTTTTAAGATAAAGTAACACCCAACAACTATAAAAATAGTTAGTAAAAACTTGTGCAACTTGAAATGAACTCCTGCCACTGCCAAATGGGGCTGGTTTTGTAGATTTTTTTTTCTTTTCTATCTAGTTATTTGTTAACCAAGCAATTTCATCACGTTTTGTTTCCCAATTACTTATTTCACATAGCCTCCAGATTTGATTACATTGCTGCAAAAGGACTATTAAAATAAGGGTTATGCTAACCGGTGTCCTCTTAACCAGTGTCCCAGGGGCACTGGTTAACATTACCCTTAAAATAAAAAGTGTGCTTAGAGAATTGCACAGAGAAATGATACACAACCTTAACCTTTGCTCACATCTTTGCATCATAGTATATTGCATGAAGAAAGTGTGGTTAGAGCAGCCTCGACACTGTTAATCTTTTGTTTGCCTGCAAAATTGTTTCACGACTCTTTTTTACAAACTTTGTTTCTGCAAATCACAATAAAAACAATGAATAAAAAGCACTAATTAATGGTTATTTGAAACAATTATGATATTGGTTTTGAATATGAAAAAAGCATTAAATGATGTGTCCTTAGCTTGCATAACACACTTTTAAAAACGGACAAACACAGTAAATGCTCCCGGAAAAAATAAATTATCAAGACCAAAGGACCTTTAGGTCCACAAATTAAATCTACTCTATACTACTCTATACACCCTCCGGTCACTATTATAAGCAAAAATCAACTTTGTTGGTTCATTCAATAAATGATGTATGTGGTCCATTAAATAGACCACATACATCATTTATTGAATGAACTTAAAAAGTAAAATTTTGCTTATAATAGTGACCGGAGAGTGTAATTTATAAGAACCGCTCATGTCAAATTGTCAATTGAGGGACTTGTAATTTGCTTGCCCTTTGCTAAAAAAAAAAAAAAAATTTGCTTGCCCTACACGTGTGCGACCCTAAAACACAGACTGCCAACAAAAATCTCAAAATTTGGCAACTTTAGATTTTCAACATGTAATTATGTTCCCCAAGTCTATTTCAGGGCATGGTGACACAACTTTTGATAGTGATACTCCCTTGGTCTCTATAGCTAAACATTCATTTGACTTTATTTTTGTCATTAAATGTAATCATTTTTTAAATTAAGAAATGCATTTATTTTTATTTTCTTAAACATATCCCTAATTAATACTACTAACTTATCTTAAAATATGAAAAATCAAATTTTATACACATACAAACAAAGGACAAGTTGGTAATATTAACACACAAAACAGACACATTAATTACACTGACAACTTTTCTTAAAAAATGTGAAAAAGACAATGGATGCCTACATTAAAGGACGGAAGGAGTTTTTTATTGGTTTACTTTTCAAAGTTGAATCTAGCTTTTAATAATGCAAAATGCAATCGACCTAACCTACTCCCTCCATTTCTTTTTTATAAACAAACTAGACCATTGACCCGTGCGTCGCACGGGTCATATTAACTTTAATATATATGAATAAAGTATATCATAAAAAAAGTTGATGTTAAATAAAAAGTATAATACAATTGTATTAATATTAAAATACGAAATTTTAAATTGTTAAATACCGTTCATACTTCAGTGCAACAATTCGGTCGCACACGATATCTTGCAAAATTTATGTATTAAGCAATATATTGTCTTAACAACAATTACAACATTACCTTAAAAAGTAAAGGGTACATAGACCCGTGCTCTACCCAAACTTTTCATTAGGCTTCCCTGAAAATTTGAGCAACAAACTTATTCAGTCTTTCATCGAAACAAACTAAGAAATAATATTATGTCTAGACAAATAAAAGTTAAAAGAAGAATAAAATGTCATCTAAAGAAAAAACAATCAAAAGCAAAAGTCACCTAAATCACGTAAAAAAAATAGAGAGCAAAACAGATCATCAAAATTGGAGTCATAGTCTTCTATCTTCGTTTTGTATAAATACCGGAGGTTAAAAAAAATCTTTTGAATCTTCTAATGTTAATTTGCACACAATTTTAATTTTTTTTTTAACCTCGCACATGTATCTTTTATGAAGTCAATTATCATATAAAAAAAAAAAACATCAAAATGTTAAGAAACCTTCCAATTATATTAGAAAATAGAGAAGGTGTGAACTATTGTCATTGCACCATTAACTGTTTATCTTCATTATTATTCTAAGCTTAAGTTGTAGAATATGAGTACGAGTATGAATAAAAAAAGGAATAATTATTGTTCAAATTGGATAGCCTACATATTTCCATAATAAGCATCAGGTAAGAAAAATAGAAAATCGAGCAAATGATTGTCAATATGACACAATGCTATAATCAAACATGTGACAACAAAGTAGCTAATCTCCATTACCCAACAACGAACGTTTTTAAGATAAAGTAACACCCAACAACTATAAAAATAGTTCGTAAAAACTTGTGCAACTTGAAATGAACTCCTGCCACTGCCAAATGGGGCTGGTTTTGTAGATTTTTTTTTTCTTTTCTATCTAATTATTTGTTAACCAAGCAATTTCATCACGTTTTGTTTCCCAATTACTTATTTCACATAGCCTCCAGATTTGATTACATTGCTGCAAAAGGACTATTAAAATAAGGGTTATGCTAACCGGTGTCCTCTTAACCAGTGTCCCAGGGGCACTGGTTAACATTACCCTTAAAATAAAAAGTGTGCTTAGAGAATTGCACAGAGAAATGATACACAACCTTAACCTTTGCTCACATCTTTGCATCATAGTATATTGCATGAAGAAAGTGTGGTTAGAGCAGCCTCGGCACTGTTAATCTTTTGTTTGCCTGCAAAATTGTTTCACGACTCTTTTTTACAAACTTTGTTTCTGCAAATCACAATAAAAACAATGAATAAAAAGCACTAATTAATGGTTATTTGAAACAATTATGATATTGGTTTTGAATATGAAAAAAGCATTAAATGATGTGTCCTTAGCTTGCATAACACACTTTTAAGGATTGCTTACTGTTTGGTTGCCCGGTAGGATTGAGAAAAGCACGTCAGGGAGTGGTAGTCACCACTATTTTTAAAAGCTACAATACTAAGCTTCTGCTGCAACGCTGCTTTGGAACGTGGTTTTGGGAAATTGAACGCTAAAGCAAACACACTATAAGACATTAAGGGAGGTAGTTGGCAACTAAATTAAGGCTTATGAAAGGACATTTACATTTGGGAGAGAAATTTTAATTTGAAGCATTAAATGATGTGTCTTTAGCTTGCATAACACACTTTTAAGGATTGCTTAGGAGGGAAAAGCCAAAAGCTATTAGGGTTTAGCAAAAGCTTGACCTAATAAGCTTTTATAGTAAGTATGATGAATCTAAAAAGTAAAATTTGCATACAAAATTTGTGGTGCAATTATTGTATCATTGAAACCTTTATTTATAGACTTGTTCTAAGAAACCATTCATGTTTATCACATGCATGAAAAAAAATAAAATATTAAGGAACCCAACAACGTTCATGTTTAGATTCTCTTTAAACTATTATTTTTTATTTTAATTTTTTTTAAGAACATGATATTCATTAATTTAAGAGTTGTGTTATTTGAACATCTATTAATGTGACAACCACATTTTTACAAAAGAAAATGTATGTATTCACACGAAAACCAAAATAATAGTGACAGAAACTAAAAATATAATGTGAGCATGACAGAGAAAGTTGTTACAAAGGTTGTTATAAAATGGTTGTACAAATATCATTTCTCTTAATTTAAATTGATAGAGTACATCCATACAATACAAATTAAAAGTCGCTTAAAACAAAAAAGATGAATCTGCAAACAAACTTCCAACATCCATATTAATAGCATAAAACATCAGAGTACTTATGCCTACTAACATGATTATATTAAAGTCATCGCAAAACTCATGGATCTGCAACGTCGACGAAGTCAAAATTATTGATTAAATTTGCACTTACTCAAAACTAATCTTTCAACCTAAATCAAATAAACACAAGACTAAGGCAAAAAATCAAAGACAAGCCGCACAAAGAAAGGAAAACAAAACAAACAGAGTTGTGCAAAGATAGCGAAATCACAAAGAGAAACGAAACAAGACTGAAAATATGTGGAAATGAGTTATTTAACTTAAAAAAGAAGGAAAAACAACTCAAAGAGAGGTAATTTCGATTAAAATTGATCTTAAATCACCCCATTAGATAAATAAGAAGAAAAAATATGATGCAGGCAAGGGTTTGAGATTGCTTGAAGAGAGAAAGAATTGATCTATTGGACTACGTACATCTAGCCATTTGAATGTTTTTGCTAGTGCAAATGCTAACTAGACTTCAAATAGGACGAGACATAGATTAACTACTAGAGGATGGTATATTTATTCCTTTCGGCACCAACTCTCTCTCCTTTAGGCTTTGTTAGAACACTAGTTATAGCTAGTGAGAAATTTGGATAGAAAAAACAAAATGTAAGAACTAGTGTGTGGGTGTGACTTAAAAATGATCCACATTGGTGAGCCACCCCAACTAGTAAGTGTTTATATATGGGAAGAGTGACCTCCAAGGGTGTAAGACCCGTAATTTTAAGAATAAATAAATATTAATAATATAATATTACGTCACTTTGTCTATTTTAGTTTATGATCAAATAAAAATAAATAAATACCTTCGACGATGAATTTTTATCGCTACTCGAATATTTTGTAGTTGTTGTCGCGATAGCGACTCATGATAAATTTTTCAGAAAATTTCTCGAGAATTTAATTTTCAGTCTTTTCCACAAACGGAAAATGTACCGCGCTTAATTTTTAAAACAAACTCCGTTTTGTACGAAATTTTTTGTATAGGCTCATAAAATTATTTATGATTGATTTATGCAATAAAAATATTTTTCCCATCGAAAATTTTCTCTTATAAGAACCAATTGTAACTAATAAAATTAAGGAAGTTTAGCTTTAAGGAAAATATCTACCTCTAGTCTTATCCTCTTTTTCCCACGGCATAAGTTATGGTACATAAGCCATTTGCTTATGCACCATGCATAAGGACTTCACAACCATTAGATTTATTGGACACTTGTAATAATCCTAGCCTTCTCAGCTCATACCCCACAATTAAACTTCATTTGTTTCTCTCACCAAAACATAGGCCGGCCACTCCTTCTTCTCCGGCGAGCAAAACGATTCCGGCACGGTGGCCGGTGGTGCACCACCGTGCCGGAGTTTCAAAACAACTCCGAATCCATTTTTTTTTCATATTTAGATATCCTTTTTCATGTAGATTACAGATCCGGCCTTAGTTTTTCAGAACAAAGCTTCACAAGTTCTAGATCTAAAAAACAGAGACGAAAAAGAAACCTTGAGGTTTATGTACAGTTCTCTTTGCGGTCCTTTTTCACAGTTTTGCTCTGAGCTTGCTTCATTCCGATATGTTCTTCTACGGATCTAGCCAGTTGCTTGTATAGTTTGGGTAGTGGTGACAGATTCACACTCGTGGCTGTGGTTTGTAGCTTGAACTAATTCGGTTTCAGTGGTGTTGTGGTTTAGAATCCGAATCTGTGATGTGTGTTGGTGGATTTTGAATTTCAGTGATTCTGGAGGACTATGGTGTTGTGTTGTTTGATTTTGGTTTGATTTTGCTGGTTTTTGAGTACAACTCACAGAAACCATTTCCACAGCTAAATGGTTTTGGCATTCTGGTATTGTAACATCCCGCTCATCAGCTTAAGGAACTTTATCTGTTAAATGTATCAGAGGACTCAGGTCCATGGAAAGTAAGTTAATGGAAATATTTTATGAGATGTCAGCTTAATACGAGTTAAGTATCAGAGACGGATGTAGCACGTTTGAGACAAGGGCAATTTGGTATTTGCACACAAAAGGATATTTATTTGATATTTGTCCCAAAATATTTCATTTTCCCTTATTCTTTCTCTCTTTTCTTCTCTTCTCCCACGCCATGTTTTCTTCTCCCACCCTCCTTCAAGCTTGTAACTTCTTCCTTCTTGGAATCTTAGAGTAGAGATGGAATTTTCAACATGGTTTTTCTTCTTCCTTCTCTCTCTCAAGAACAACTAGAAACTTGGGTGATCCCACAACTTCTTCTCTTCACCAAGAGAAAAATCCATGAAGCTAGGGATTGTTGGTTAGTAAGCTCAAGAATGGTTTCTTCATGATCAATCAAGGATCATGATGTCTTTGATTGCAAGAAAAGCTTCAAGATAGAAAAGTTTTGGACAAAGGGAACAAGTGGAGTGAAGCTAGGGTTTGCTTGGGGACTTGTTGATGCTTCAAGAGTATTGCTAGGTGAGTTCCATAGATAGATTGCCTACCTTTGGGTTTGTTAATCTTGTGAAGAAATCATGATTTATGTTAGTTTAGTTTTTATGAAACTTTAGTACCCCAAAGCAATTCTAGTTGATTATATGTTAACATTGCCATGGAATATGTTTAAATAAGTCTATATATGTTGTTGGATGTATATGGTGCATTACAGGATCGAATTGGACGAATTTTGGGTCGAAAATGGCGAAAACCCGTAGCCGAAAACACCGAAAACGCAAATTTCGCAGCGCTGCGCCTGTACAAGGGCGCTAGGCCCCCACAACACAGAGAGCTAGCGCCAGGCGCCCTTCCTCTGGCGCCAGGCGCCCCAGACAGGACAACGTTCGCGTTGTTCTGCGTTCGGGTGCTTGGGGGCAGTCGCGTGGGGGTCCGTAGCGATCGTTTCGGAGTATTCTTGTACTGTTTTCACTTGCTTTTCTACTGGAACAAACTTGGCTTTATCAAGTCATAGAATTTTCTAAATGGCTTAAGACTTGGGTTTTGGCATTTTCGGTCTTCAGAAATTAATGGAAATATGCACATTACATCAAATGATCCTTGAATCAGAAATCATGGCAATCTTAACATGTATCACAAGGATGGCTCAAGAGAGTTTAAGCATGATAGGATAGCAATGAACTAAGAAAGGGAATGTATGTAGAGCCTCGACTTAGCTAGTCGAGAACTAGAAAGATAGCAAGAATCCCTAGAATGATAAGACGCGAAGTGTAATATCTTCGCACATGAGCTAGAATGACTTAGCTAGTACGTAAGTTGTGGATTGATAAGTTATTTCTCTCCACCATGTTAAGTATGAACAAGTATAAGTTACCATCAATCGGATCGATCAAGGTTCCGAGGTAAACAAGCAAGTATGTATATGTTTAACTTATATGCACGACAAGACCATGATTAATATGTGTAGGTGACATGTCTCTTGCTATCCACATCAGGGGGATACAAGGGGTTCTCATTATGAGAACGATTCAAGCCGTAAGGGACCCGCATGTCACTGAGTAAACAAGACGTAGGTGCTCGTGTCTCTTGTTATCCACGCTAGGGGGATACGGGAGGTTCTCGACCGAAGGGGAACGGTTCAAGCCGCAAGGGACCCGCACGACACCGAGGGAGTCCGATGTACGTACATTGGTCATGTATGGGATTGTTCTCGGGGTTACTCCACCCGGGGCTCTCCGTAAAATGAACCAAGATAATAATTGTTTGTTCAACGCTAACCTAATGAATGAACTTATGCACGACTATGTATGTTATGTTTATGATCATGTTTATGAGTATGTAAGAGTGATTACATATATAATTAAGATATGAGCAAGAGCATTAGATGCTAAAAGACAAGTACAAGTTATGTATAGAGCAAGTTATGAACATGATACCGATGACGATCTTAGGTTTCCCCTAATCGTCCGGTTTTAGAATCGTGCCATGATTATGTTATGTTTAGGCCTCGGTACGTAGAGCGTATCTTTGGCAATGCGGTTTTAGGTTCCCCTCGACCGCCATGACACGTATAGGAAGTGAAGCCTATAACAAGTTAAGATAAGATTATGACGGCTCTAGTATGCACTACCGTCTAAGTATGCAAGTCCCGACACACGTATAATCAACCGGCAAGTTGTAATGTAGACACGTGGTGACCATAGGTTTCCCCTGAGGTTACCTATAGCTTAGGATTTAGGGGAACTCACTGAGACATTATGTCTCATCCCAATCCTTATTTGTTTCAGATAAGCAGGATGATTATGCATGTTCGTAGCCGGATGGATATTACTTCAAGGGTTCGTTCGTTCGTACAGCTGCAGGATGTTATGGACATCAAGGATGTATTTTTATGTATGGATGAGATGTATTGTATTATTATTTATACGAACGTGACTTGATGTAATTATTATTCATTCGGAAAATTTTTATGTTGTATATTTTAATGGATCCAGTACTAAGAATAATGTTCATGCTAAACTTTCTAGATACGTTTAGTATGGGTGTTACAATTGGTATCAGAGCAGGTCGATTCAGACCGTGCCTTGGGTCATTAATGTTACAACTAAGGTAGTGGGACCTTTGGGTTCCAGGTAAATGTTCTAGTTGTTGTTGTTAGTTGAGCCTGATCAACTCAATTTAGCATTCAACGATTAGAATGGATGCCTGAGAGCTGAATAGGACCCAGGAGGAACGAAGTATGTGATGAAGATGCACTGGAAAGTGTGAACTCAAAAGTAAGAACTCGAAATGAGTGTAAGTAGGAAGTTTGATCTTGCCAAAAGGTGGCCGGTGAACTAATCAAGTAGAAGTGTGAATCCTCCGGGAATGTAAGGCATGTTAAGAAGGAATGTTCCGACAATGTCAGGTAAGATGATAGTGATACTTAATGTACCCGTAAGTGAAGAAGTTGGATATATATATATATATATATATATATATATATATCTAATCATGACCGAAAGATTTGATAAGAGTTGTTGTTGGAACGGATTTATGATATTCTGGAATGTCATAACAAGGCTACAAGATAGTGAGAAGTCGACATATGTTGACGGAGTCAGCAGGCTCTCAGGAATAGCAATATGTGAATGAAGTTAAGGACATGTATGCTCGGAAAGTTGCGTAAGTGGCAATGTAACGAGGTAAGTTATTCGTAGTGGAGGAAGTTAAGGATTCAAGAGAAAGTATTATGTTATCAGGAGTAAGGCATTGATTTCCGGCGTGCCAAGAATTGTATCGAAAAAGGTTGATGTTGCCATGCATATGTTATAGAATATTTTACGATGATAGGAATGAATGATGTGCATTGTATACTTGTGAATAAGAATTTTATGCAATAAATGTTTTCTGAAAAATAGAGTTGGAGAAGCTCACCAATAGCATGCCTGGGACGAAACTTCCCGTTTTGTGAAATCTACTAGTTTGTTCCTATGGTTTGCAATGACTATTGGGGAGATGTCTTCACAATGATATTTTTATGTGACGAAAATCTTTTATGACATCAAGTAACGAATGCATATCATATCCTAAGATTTCCAAGGAAAAAGACATGGGCAACCATCAACGAAATCGATACGGTTTAAGGTAGCTTTGGAAGTTAATGTGTTAAGAATCAAGAACGAGCCAAGATCAAAAGTATAGACATTCTGGTATCTAGAAGGAAAGTCACAAATGTTTATGCAAGAGGTATGAAGTAAGAAGTTAAAGCGGTGCAAAGTTATGAGAAATCACAAGGTTCAAGGATTATGTGGAATTATGATGTATCTCTTGAACCTATGTTTTGCTTAATTGATTTGCTAAGGCTCATTATGAAGTTGAACTATAAAGTTTAAAGGATTTTAAAAAGATTTACACGTATAGGTGATTGAGGTTGATATTTTGAAAATTTACGAGATTTTCTAAGAACCGGTTTGCTTCGACACTCGTAGAGCGGACTAGACTTATAAGAGTCTAAGTTTGATGGCACGTATGTGTTATCAACTCGTTCTATGATTTTAGAGCAACGACCGGGGCCTAAACTCAATTTATATAGTAGAAAATTTTCAACGTCAATGACCCGTGCGTTAGTTTACAAAGTTTTCTTTAAAACAAAAATCAACGAGCAAGCAATGGTATGATTAAGCAAAATGTAGTATGCGAGAATGCGAAGGTACAAGGTTAGATGTTCAAGAAAGATATGACCAAGTGCTAGATGAGTTTGTAAAAAGGAATTCAAGATTTTCTCGAAACAAGTTCAAGTATGTTATGTATACCTCAGCAAGTAAATTCAACCACCCAGAGCGTAAGGATACCCCTGTGATAAGTATTATGAGCATAAGATAAGTTATTATGAGTTTTGAATTTACAAGACAAGTGTAAGGTTGTGACGTTGGTTGCAACATGAAAGATCTTGAGAATAATTCAAGAAGTAAGTATTCAAGTGATAAGCATGAATTGAAGTCTCAATTGCTCTAACAGATTAGAGTATTAGTTTAAGCCAACCAGTGGGAATCAGAGTAGCGCCACGGAAGTTAATGGTAATCATGAAATGTGGAATTTTAGTATGTATGAATCTTCGTGAAGAATATTCGGTTGGAAACACAAGTTTAACAAGAATGCATCACAAGACATGCAAGGAGTTCTCGAGGTGATAAGTAAGGATGAATTCTTATTCAAGCATTGTTGGCTAAGGTAAAAGTTTTAAGTATGTGTCGTCATCTAGGTAAGATAAAAAGGACAAGAATTGTCGTATGTGAATTGGTCAGGATGCATGAATGATGATAATAGAAAACATGTAAGGTTCAGAAGGTTACCTTTCGTGACTCAGTTAAAGAATCAAAGCATCAAGAATGATGACCGGTATTCGGGGAAGGTATTAATGTTCAAGTAATACTTGAAAAGAATATTTGAAGATTCAAGTTTAGTGTTCCGAAGAAGAGGAACAAGTTAACGTCAAGAGGTTCAAGGATTTTCTATGGTTATGATAAGTGGTAATACAAATAAGTATATCAGATAAGAAAGGAAGAATCCACTTGCGAAGTAAGCATGTTATCACGAAAGGAGATGCAACTCTTTAGTATTATGCAATGAAATTCATACCCTTGTATGCAATACTTGTTGAGTGAAAACGATATTTGTTAAGATATGTTAAAGCAAGATTTATAACTTTTAAAACTACGATTGGTATTATGGAACTTGGGAACGATGCTTATTTTTTTAAAAAACTCATGGAATTATACATTTTTGAAACTGATAAGATACGTCGTAAGTAAACTCACTTAAGACGTACAAACTTCAGGACCAACTTGTCATGGACAAGTTTGGGGCGAGTTGTTAAATCTTTTTCAAAATATAGAAACTCGTCCGATGGTTCTGTGGTACTATTACAATTTCAGGTTTGGACATGATAAAATCTTTTTAGTCATGTATCTATTTGTTCCAAGAACCCGAATACCAAAGCTTAAGAAAATTTCTTCAAGAAAAATGCTAGACACATATCGTTATCATTTAACAAGAGGTGGCACTTGAAAGTATGTACATGTTTTATCTTGGTTTTCGGGTGTCAAACATTGATTACGTTTGAACCTTTTTAACCTTTGATATCTCATTTTTTCTTGGGAAGGGAAAAAATAAGCAAAACCCTTGAGAATCGAGGTCCGGGAGTTGTTTTCGCTACGGGAAGGTGTTAGGCACCCATAACGACTATAGTATCCTATAGGAACCGTCTTTACTTTCTACGCGCGCGCTTTATTTTTAAATGCTATTTGGAAAATGATATTTACACCTAAGAATTTACTAAGTCAAGAATTGGAGGGAGAAGAATGTTTGAATTTTTGTTTTATTTGAATTGAAGGAATTTTGATTCCCTGCCTACGTACCCTTTTAAGGGATCAAATCCACCGTAGTTCTCTTCCAAAAATGTTTTTGTTTTTGTTGGTTGATTTTAAGTTTGAAAAGGGATTTTGAAGAATGAGAGAGAGAGGCCTCAAGGGCATGAGATTTTAAGAAAAAGTGAGGTTTGATTAGTTATTTTGAAAAAAGGAAGTCAAGTATGATTAATTTTCATTGAAATTTGATTAAGAAAATAAAAGAGAAAATCAATGGGATTTTGGTCCCAAGGTTTATTTAGAAAATGATTTGAGTGATGTTGTTCATGTTTTTTGGAAAAGGGTTTTTTGTCTAAATTTCAAAGTAAACATGCATCTAAACATACATTCCCTAAGCATACATCTAAAGCATACACTCCCTAAACATTCATCTAAAATATCCATGTGATGTGTGTGCATGTGTCGGTGCTTGTGTCGGTGTACATCATTAGAGTCCATTGACCTTTACATCATTGGCCTAGATACATTCTATGATCTTGCAAGAATTAAAAATTGCATGAAGTAAAATACACCACCCTAAGTTTTTACATTCTAAACCTATGCATGAAAATTAAAGTGTATGATAATAAGGACCAAGAATATAAGATGGAAGATGCTTATGAAACAATGAACAAAGGGTTAGTACTAATAGGCATTGAATAGTAGAAAAAAGTGGCAAGAAAATAAAGCATATCAACATGGTAAAAAACAACAAAAAGTGGCGAAAATGCACTTAACAAAACACCAAAATTCCAAGACAAATGCAAGACCTATAACTCTCACATTTTGACACTTTTCAAGGATTTTTTAGGTTCAGCCCCAATGTGAGTGTTACAAGGAAATTATGCGCCGAGGAATCATAGTATACTACTAAGCCAATTTTGCACTAAATCACACATTAACATAACAAGTAACTTGCTAACTAAGCGACCAATTATCACATATCCAAAAACAGCACCACATACTTCAATTTAAACACTAAACAAGGTCTCCAAAATACTCAACAACTAACCACTATTATAAGCAAAAGAATTGGAAACAACCCATACACCAAAAGTTCTTCAAAATTGCACCAAAACGACACAAATCGCAAGCTACTATCCATGCATTTTTCTATCCATTTTCAGCATACAAAATTCACATAAAACAAATCTAAATCATCAACACAATTGCGATAAGGACTCACCAAAATTTTTACAAGTTTTTAACAAGATTTTATCATGAATCGAAAAGAAATGAATTAACAACAAACAAATATTTTTTCATAGTCTTTTAACATGCAAGAAACCACTAAAATATAGAGGAAAAAGTTAAAGAACAGATAGAAAATTATTTGGAGTTTTTTACCATGAGAATTTAACACAGCAGGGGGGGTGTAATTAGCATGCAAGGGAATGATGAAAAGTAACCAGAAAACAAGCAAGAAACAAAGGAAATGGGCTCCACGTTGGATCAGCCCAGGATCCATGGGTTATGGGTATGGATCAAATCCATGGGTCATAGATGCAATTGAAATTGGTTAGCATCCCTTCTTCTTCATTTTCTTCCAATCGTTTCTTCCCCTTTTCTAAACACACAACACCATAACAGATACACACACAAACCTCACATCACCTCTCTTCTCCTATCGAAAATAACATCACACAGAAACAAAACGCAGACATGACGGAATCCAACACATACACCAGCAACAAATCGGACTTAAAACACGTTCATAAGTGCAAAACAGACGGTAGATCGGAGAAAAGGAAGAAAACGACGATACCTGAGTTAGAAATAGGGAACACGACGAAGCTTAAGCCGGAAAACTTCTAGCCAAACCTCCGTGTCGATCTTGCTTCACGTCGTCGCTGAACAAATCGATCCGGTTCTTCCACGAGCTGTAAACACGCCTCTCCTTGAATCCTTATCATAGCTGCACCTTCTCTGATTCTACAAAGCGCTTCACCGAGATTGCTTGCAGAGCTTATGAACGGTGTTCGGAAATTATGTTTGTTGATATGATTCTGATCATTGGCGATGGTGGGAGATTCGTTGTAATCAACGCCGGTGGCTTCGAGGATTTGAGCTTCGACGAAATGGCCGATTCTGACGGGAGAGATGACGGGGATTGAAACGGAGCATTTGATGGATTTGATTAGGGAAGGATCGGTCATGCGTTGTTGATCGGAGACGGTGATGGCGCAGGCACCAGCTTGTTCGGCGATTTTGGCTTGGTGGAGGTTGGTGACGTGTAGAATTGCGCCGCCACGGGGGGTTTGTGTGAGGGAAAGTTTGAATGAGTATGGAGTTTTTAGTGGGTTAGCTTTGATTTTTGGATGATTCAAGCTTTTGGTTATGGAGGTTTTTTGTGATGGTGGAAATTTGTTATGGTGGTTTATTAGAGGTTGAAGATGAAGTTTGATGGTGGTTGAAGGTGGTTGTGGTGGAGGAAGTTCGTTAGGGTGGAAATTGTGGTGGAGGAAGTTAGTTAGGGTGGTGGAAAGTTGGTTAGAAGAGAGGGAAAAATTGAGAGAAAATAATTATGAAGTTTATGATTTTTTGTGGAGTTTTTGTGAAATGTTTAGTTGAATGAGAAATTGTGAAGTGAGTTGGATTTATAGGTGCCATGCAATAATTCTTGACCAATGGGAAAGTGCCACATGGACTAAGTAGTAACAAACTTTGACCAACTTTGACCTTGACCATAACAAACTCAAAAAGGGTTGAAATGCAAATAACAAAAGTACAAGGACCAAAGTGAAAATTAAGACTAAAATTGGAAAAAAGAGGTAAATTGAATGTGAAATGACCAAAATGCCCCTAGGGACTAAAATGACTCAAAATGACTCGAATACAATTTTTAAAATGGTTTTTTTAACAGGGAATTAAAGCAAGAGGTTATTCAAGCTAATTGAAAAGACTCAGAGACAATTTTTAGAAATTAAACAGAGCTTTGACACTGGAAATGACTAAAATGCCCCTAGGGGCTAAACTGACTCAAAATAACTCCAAATGTAATTTTTGAAATGGATTTTGACATAGAATTGAAGCAAGACTTATTCAAACCAATTGAAAAGACTCAAACAATTTTTAAAGGACCAAAATGAGTTTGAATGCAGGGAATGACCAAAATACCCTTTTTTCATGAATTTTGCAAACAACATTGAAATATGATGCAGAGAAAGATGCAATTGATCAGAGACAAATTTAAATGACTTGAAATGCAAGAAAAGAAGAATTGAGCTAGTATTTTTAGGTCCAAAATTAGGGTATAACAGTACATGTTATGGAAACGACAATGTTCGTATGAAGCCAATATCCTACAGTATACACGGAAATGTGTTAAGAATGTTTGATGTATGTGCAAGTAGATGTGCTAGAAAGTTTCAAGATGCATGTGAACCACAACGTTGGTGATTAAATTGTTAAGATGAATTGGCATAGTTGATTCACATTTCCATGTCAAGCTATGTGAGTACCCACTAATTCAGGTGTAGAGAAATCGCATGAAGTCGGAAAATTTCCTAAGGCTCTGAAAGGAGATAAGTGATTCGTGGAATCGTCTATATGAGTAATGTATGTAAGAGGCATAAGTCGCAACGCGCGGTAAGAAAGATTATGTAGGCATGAAAAGATATTTAATGTTGCAAGTAAGCACTGCAGGGCAAACCTGGTTTTCGGTAGGATTCCAGTTAAAAGGCAAATCCTGAGTGTACATGTTTATGATAAGATACTTTTATGAATGGTTTATGTTAAATGGGTAAGGTACAAATCCGAAACAATAAGCTTATGTGTATGAATTAAGAACCAAGATGAAATGTATGTTTTAAAGGGAAAATTATATGATGAACTTCTTGAGAATGTATGATTAGAATATGTATGGCTTATACCAAGGATGGTAAGTTTTTGTCATGATGATTAGTAATCGATTTCTAAATTTCGAGGACGAAATTTTTTTTAAGGGGGGTAGAATGTAACATCCCGCTCATCAGCTTAAGGAACTTTATTTGTTAAATGTATCAGAGGACTCAGGTCCATGGAAAGTAAGTTAATGGAAATATTTTATGAGATGTCATCTTAATACGAGTTAAGTATCAGAAACGGATGTAGCACGTTTGAGGCAAGGGCAATTTGGTATTTTCACACAAAAGGATATTTATTTGATATTTGTCCCAAAATATTTCATTTTCCCTTATTCTTTCTCTCTTTTCTTCTCTTCTCCCACGCCATGTTTTCTTCTCCCACCCTCCTTCAAGCTTGTAACTTCTTCCTTCTTGGAATCTTAGAGTAGAGATGGAACTTTCAACATGGTTTTTCTTCTTCCTTCTCTCTCTCAAGAACAACTAGAAGCTTGGGTGATCCCACAACTTCTTCTCTTCACCAAGAGAAAAATCCATGAAGCTAGGGATTGTTGGTTAGTAAGCTCAAGAATGGTTTCTTCATGATCAATCAAAGATCATGATGTCTTTGATTGCAAGAAAAACTTCAAGATAGAAAAGTTTTGGACAAAGGGAACAAGTGGAGTGAAGCTAGGGTTTGCTTGGGGACTTGTTGATGCTTCAAGAGTAATGCTAGGTGAGTTCCATAGATAGATTGCCTACCTTTGGGTTTGTTAATCTTGTGAAGAAATCATGATTTATGTTAGTTTAGTTTTTATGAAACTTTAGTACCCCAAAGCAATTCTAGTTGATTATATGTTAACATTGCCATGGAATATGTTTAAATAAGTTTATATATGTTGTTGGATGTATATGGTGCATTACAGGATCGAATTGGACGAGTTTTGGGTCGAAAATGGCGAAAACCCGTAGCCGAAAACACCTAAAACGCAAATTTCGCAGCGCTGCGCCTGTACAAGGGCGCTAGGCGCCCACAACATAGAGAGCTAGCGCTAGGCGCCCTCCCTCTGGTGCCAGGCGCCCCAGACAGGACAACGTTCGCGTTGTTCTGCGTTCGGGTGCTTGGGGGCAGTCGCGTGGGGGTCCGTAGCGATCGTTTCGGAGTATTCTTGTACTGTTTTCACTTGCTTTTCTACTGGAACGAACTTGGCTTTATCAAGTCATAGAATTTTCTAAATGGCTTAAGACTTGGGTTTTGGCATTTTCGGTCTTCAGAAATTAATGGAAATATGCACATTACATCAAATGATCCTTGAATCAGAAATCATGGCAATCTTAGCATGTATCACAAGGATGGCTCAAGAGAGTTTAAGCATGATAGGATAGCAATGAACTAAGAAAGGGAATGTATGTAGAGCCTCGGCTTAGCTAGTCGAGAACTAGAAAGATAGCAAGAATCCCTAGAATGATAAGACGCGAAGTGTAATCTCTTCGCACATGAGCTAGAATGACTTAGCTAGTACGTAAGTTGTGGATTGATAAGTTATTTCTCTCCACCATGTTAAGTATGAACAAGTATAAGTTACCATTAATCGGATCGATCAAGGTTCCGAGGTAAACAAGCAAGTATGTATATGTTTAACTTATATGCACGACAAGACCATGATTAATATGTGTAGGTGACATGTCTCTTGCTATCCACATCAGGGGGATACAAGGGGTTCTCATTATGAGAACGATTCAAGCCGTAAGGGACCCGCATGTCACTGAGTGAACAAGACGTAGGTGCTCGTGTCTCTTGTTATCCACGCTAGGGGGATACGGGAGGTTCTCGACCTAAGGGGAACGGTTCAAACCGCAAGGGACCCGCACGACACCGAGGGAGTCCGATGTACGTACATCGGTCATGTATGGGATTGTTCTCGGGGTTACTCCACCTGGGGCTCTCCGTAAAATGAACCAAGATAATAATTGTTTGTTCAACGCTAACCTAATGAATGAACTTATGCACGACTATGTATGTTATGTTTATGATCATGTTTATGAGTATGTAAGAGTGATTACATATATAATTAAGATATGAGCAAGAGCATTAGATGCTACAAGACAAGTACAAGTTATGTATAAAGAAAGTTATGAACATGATACCGATGACGATCTTAGGTTTCCCCTAATCGTCCGGTTTTAGAATCGTGCCATGATTATGTTATGTTTAGGCCTCGGTACGTAGAGCGTATCTTTAGCAATGCGGTTTTAGGTTCCCCTCGACCGCCATGACACGTATAGGAAGTGAAGCCTATAACAAGTTAAGATAAGATTATGACGGCTCTAGTATGCACTACCGTCTAAGTATGCAAGTCCCCACACACGTATAATCAACCGGCAGGTTGTAATGTAGACACGTGGTGACCGTAGGTTTCCCCTGAGGTTACCTATAGCTTAGGATTTAGGGGAACTCACTGAGACATTATGTCTCATCCCAATCCTTATTTGTTTCAGATAAGCAGGATGATTATGCATGTTCGTAGCCGGATGGATATTACTTCAAGGGTTCGTTCGTACAGCTGCAAGATTTTATGGACATCAAGGATGTATTTTTATGTATGGATGAGATGTATTGTATTATTATTTATATGAACGTGACTTGATGTAATTATTATTCATTCGGAAAATTTTTATGTTGTATATTTTAATGTATCCAGTACTAAGAATAATGTTCATGCTAAACTTTCTAGATACGTTTAGTATGGGTGTTACAGGTATAGTGATGATGACGATGTTGATGATGAGATTCAAGATTCTGGAAACCATTTCCACAACAAAATGGTTTTGGAGTACAACTCGCAGAAACCATTTCCACAGCAAAATGGTTTTGGAGTACAACTCGCAGAAACCATTTCCACAACAAAATGGTTTTGGAGTACAACTCCCAGAAACCATTTCCACAGCAAAATGGTTTTGGCATTCTGGGCAATGCTCTAATGGATTGTTTTTTTCCCTCTTTAGGAATATCATAACAGAAGAGAAGGAGTGAGCACATACAAAGATTCAGAAGTTCTTAACGGCATTATAACTATTGTAAGGCTTAATAGTGTAAACTTGGAAGTGGTTATTATTTTTTTCTTTTGAGTTTATAAGGACCTAATGATATTTCAATTGAAATGTTTTCCAAATTCAAAATATTCTCCACCATTAATTAAACAGCAGTTACATATAACAAATCACGATATGATCAAACCAAATAGTTGACAATAATCACATTCTATTTGAATAAAATGGTACTACCACCTTCCAATCACCCTTGCAATCATATGTTTGAATTTCTTAATTTGTTTTGTCATGAGAAACAACATCAGTCACGCTCACATCATAAACTTTCAACCAAAATGGCTCGCCTAATGAATGGTGTGCCTTATTGGTTATGAAGAACAAGGATGCGAACCTGGAATGCTTTATATGGAAATTGGAAGTTAGCTCTGATGTTTATTTATGGTTATTGAGAACGAGAGGATAATTGAGAAAGAAACACTGATATGTGGTTGTTGAGATTATAGTCACATACAATTTCTGTCACAACTTTGATTTATGTAGTTATACTGGATAATATATTTTCTTTCCTTTTGAGTTTCTAATTGTTTTGTTTTATTTTGTTTGGTTCTTTTTGGGGTGTAGGAAGCAATTCTGTTGGGCTACAGGTTAATGGGCTGGACTTATGCATGATGCATAAGGATTTTCCTTATGCATTATAACCACACCCTTTTCCCACACGGTTACACCACACACACTTGCATTATATATTTTATTTTTTATTTTTTAGAGCAAATACTCTATTTTTACTTATTTATATGCATGTATGTATGCAAACTAAAGTGCTCATTCATACTTCCTCTCATTCTCTCACTTCATCTTCTCTCTTCTCCCTCGTTCTCTCTCTCTTCTTTCTTCATTCTTCCTTCTTTCTTGTTCTTCATTCTTATTTCTTCCTTCCTTCTCTCTTCTCTATTCTCTCTTTTCTTTTCAATACCTAGAACTCCTTCAAAATTAATCTCCATGAAACCTTTACTCATGCAACCTCTACACTCTTTCTTTGATTTTAACATCCATTACTCAAAATTTTTATAGAGAATCATAAACACAAACATCAACTTCTAATAAGGATATGAATCAAATCATTTGGCAAGGATTCATCCTCCTCTTTTCTATTTGGCCTATAACTTCTTTCTTCTTTAGGAACTAAGAACTTTCACTTTTAATTTGTTGTATAAAGGCTTGAAGGAAAATAAATGAATAAATAATTAGAGAGAAGCTAAGTGAACTTGGACATGAAAATTGTTGAAGAAAGATAGATTTAGAGAGACATATAGAAAAGTGTGGTGGTGTCGATATAAGCTTCTCAAAACATGATCCATCAGTGGCGTGTGGTACTATTGTAGTGTTGGATTTTCAAATTCTCCAAATTGTTTAGAGTATTACTTTTCCCACCCTATGGCCACCTCGCGCGCCCTGTAAAAATTCCAAAAATACCCTGGTCCGGATTACATTTTCCGAACCAGATTGTTAGTGTTTCCGGATTATACAATCCGGACCAATTCGATAGGCATATTTTGTGTCTTTCTTTGATGTCAAGGGTCTCTGTTGGCCGTTATACGACCCCCGCATAAGCTGCAAAGCAATTGCAGGGGTCGTATGAGCGGTCAACAATGACCATGACACCACAAACTCTCGTAAAAAACTAAATACATACGAAGAAAATTGAAGAAAAGTGGTGAAGTGTTTTCTGGAAAACTTAATCCGGACCAGATGCTATACGCTTTTTTGTGTCTTTCTTTGATGTCAAAGGTCTCTGTTGACCGTTATATGAACCCCACACAAGCTGCAATGCAATTGCAGGGTTCATAGGAACGGTCAACAATGACCATGACACCAGAAACACTCCTACAAAACTTAAAAAATTTGAAGAGAATGGAAGAAAATTGGTGAAGTGAAGAATGATGGTGTTTGTTGAAGATGGAAGCCTATTTATAGCCTTAAACAAGTCCTAGGTCATTAATACAGTCAATGAAAACGTGGTAGTAGTTGTAACCGTCCAACCACTAATTGATGGCACTCTTTCAAAAGAAGCCAAGCAATCTTTCAAAAGAAGCCAATGCTGAATCATTCCGGATTATACATTCCGGAATGTCCTTCGCCCTACAAAGAAGTGCAAACGTTCCCCTCGTTCACCATAAGAGCACTATAATCGCACTAATCCGGAAAATATATTCCGGAATTCAAAGGTGCATTCCGGATTGTATATTCCGGAACGCCTCAGTGCCATGGCCGGTGGTTTGCCACACGCGTTTTTGACTGTGGTCAAGTCAAAAACGTGTTTTACCATGTTTTTTGACTGCATTTATTCCTTCCCAACCGTTTTTCACCCACCCCTCCCTATAAATACCCTTCCAAACCCCACCATTTCTCACACCATCCCTCTCCTCCTCTTCTTCCTTCTACAACCATGGTTTTCCATCGTTGGTCTTTCATAGATAAGGGTCTCGTTGAAAACTTTCAGGGTTTGTATGAACGGTCAATGAGGATGGAACCACGCTGCAACAAAGTGCGGTTCATCTGAGGGTCATGTGGGTCAGTGTGGTTATTAGCTTCGCCTGCCTGGGCGTAAGTGTGAGCACCCTCTTCCCTCCTCCTCCGGTTTTCCTCCAATAGCCAAACTACTGGTATGTCCCATCACATACCAGTGGATTGGCACTTAGGAGATTAGAATTAGGCTTTTAGGAGATTAGAAATAGGCTTTTAGGAGATTAGAAATAGATTTAGGATGTTATGTAATAAGCTTAAAAAGCTTGAAAATTATTGTAATGTATTGTTCATATATTAATAAAATGAGTTGTTTTTATGTTTGTGTCTTTTTATTAATGTTTTTTATTTTATTCGCATTTTATTTTACGAATTGTAGAGCTTAAAATTGCAAAAGTTCTGCTAAAATACTATTCCGGATTATATAATCCGGATATATCTGCAAATAAATCCGGAAAACATAATCCGGACAAGGGGTAAAATTGGAAAAAAATAGGGCGCGCGAGGAAAGACATAGGGTGGGAAAAGTGATACTCAATTGTTTATCAGGATTTCGCTTTTGTTACCCTTCGTGTTCCATATGTCCCTGGCTTCCTTGCCTTTTGAGAGGTTCTACTTTTCTCTATTTTCATTTTTCTTTTATTATACACTTAATTTAGGGGATTATGTTTAGTTAAAATTAACCGATAGTAGTTGATAATTTTATGTTCATGTCCACTTGAGAATTAAAGGACATTCTTGCCTTAAATTTACAAACAGAGAAGAACAAAGGAATATTTTTCTTTAAAACTATATTTAATTCACAACATATGAAATGAGAGGATACAAGCATGTCCTTTTATAAATAAGGTTACTAGTGAAAAATAAATGGACATATTGAATTTTGTCTTTCTCCAAGCCATAACTAACAAAGTTTAAGTTTATGATCTGTGTAAAACAAAAATGATAAATTAATTTAGTAGAATTAATAGTTGTAGTCTTTGACTTTGGAAGGAGACTTATTTTTGATGTAAAAATAGATTATGAAGTCTTTGACTTTGGAAGGAGACTTATTTTTGATGTACAAATAGATTATGAAGTATGATTATATTTTCTACTTTTAGTAAATTTAAGGAGAATTTAAAATTATACCTTTGTTAGTACTTTTAGTCTAAAACTAATTATTTAGTTAGTAACATATAAAGAATGGTTATTAGACACTAAATATATAGTATTGTTTTTAGAATGAATAGCTTAACAATTTTTTTATATATATGCGCTGAATATTTTTCATCGTAAAATTTGTAGGGACAAATTGTGTATTATGCCTTTTTAGTCCTTTAGAAAAGATGGGTGACCATGATCTCAACTGCTTTTAAAAAAATAATGTTTTTGACGTTGTTAATAAATTTTGACCGCGCGTAAAGTGTTAACGTACTTAACAAAATTCGGGAAATGTTGTAAAAAAATAAAGTAGACTCCATCGAATTTTCCTAGGAGTTTAACAACAAATACATTAAGAATTAGTATAGTTCATGACATGTTAAAGATAGGAAACTTTTATTAATTAGACGTTATTTCGAAATATTAATTTATTTTAGAAAAGGATAACTTCTAAAAATTTTAACTTGTACCTTAAGAAAAAATAAATGTAATAAATCCTGGCCTTATTCTCGATCTTCAACATCGTGGTCTTCTTGGGTAGAAAATTGTTAAGTCGTATTTTCTTGCTCTCTCTCAAGTCTGAGTAGTAATTTATTGCTCCCTCTCTCATATCTGATCATCGCTCTATTTGCTCCGGTTTCTTTTCCCTTCTCTTAAGCGTCGGTGTCATGAATTTTGAGAGAGGAGTGAGGTTTGATTGAAAGTAAAGTGAGATTGTGAGAGTTTAGAGAAATGAGTAAAAAGATAATTAAAAGCATTTAATGGAATGACTATGGATTCTTAAGGGTCTTTCATGACTAAAAGAAATAAAAGGGAATGTTTTTCTCAGGTAAGGGCACCTATCCATTTTTAGATATATAAATATGATAATTAATTATGTATGTTTGCCCTGTATTTTCATGTGTGCTTGATGATGCTTAATTTCCAAGGTGAATATGTGAATACATATATGCAATCTTTTATGCATGAGATAAATTATTTACATAAGCTTATGCTAAAATTGAGATATGTAAGTTGTGGCATTAGCATATAAGGAGAATCATATGCTCATGCATTTCATAGTAAACGTGGCCACCAGAGAGGAGTTACGAGGTGCACACCGGAGAGGTGGCACGGGGTGCGTTGAAGACCACCTTATCCCGTAGTGGATCATTGAGTCTGATAGATGGGTAGATACTCATCTCCTTATGTGGAGTTGCCACAACCCTCTGCGGAGGTGTATTAATTCTGGAATCATTTGCATGTGATGTCCTGTAATAGGCTTCACACTCATGTAGAGTCTGAATTTTTAGGCTAAATGTGCATTGTTATAGTTTATATATTGAATGGTATTTTAAAGCCATTTACCATGCCTACATGCAATGCATGTTGTATTTCTGTAATTATGTTGTTTTTAGATCGTGACCCTCTACATTAATTCGTGGATCGGGCTTTGCCCCACATCTAAATAGGGAATCATTAAGCGGGAGTGACAAAGACTTTGGAGGAGTAGCAGTTTGGGAAGTCAAGCTTGAGGTCATCAGTAGGTCTCAAACCAAGTCATAACAGTTTAGAGTTAAGGATCAGCTTTAGGATTCTTTTTAATTTTTATTTAATACTTTTGTTAGGAAACTTTTCCCTCTGCGTAGGGATGTAAGTGAGTCTTGTAAATTGATCAGTCGTCATACAAAGCGCTATATAACTCTGACGTTCATTTTGAAAAGGAATCTTTAATTTATTTTGTTAATAAAAGTCTATAACTTTGTTTTAAGAAGGTGTAACACTTTTCTTTTGTTCGATTTAAAAAAAAAAACTAACACAATTTTTGGTGCTGAAAAACGGGGCGTTACATTGTGGTATAAGAGCTTTGGGTGACTTTTCTTTAGAGTCTTTCAGTCGTTTGTCCTAAGCTGATCAATATTCGAGTTTTAGTGGGAGAAATTTGTTTGGAGTCTTGTTGTACTTTGGACTTTTTCTTTTTGGTGAAGTAAGTTTTGCCTCATTTAGTTAACTTTTTCTTAACTCAACCAAGTGCTTGTATCACTTATGTGGTATGGTATCCCTTGGTGTTGGGTCTTATAGGAACTTAGTGGGTCAGAGAGGTAAAGAATGTTCCATAGATGGAACAATTGTGTGGGGAAAGTCGTTCACACATATCCATGAATTGTGTAGATCGTCTGAAGATGTTAGTAACCCAACTACCTTATGACTTAGTGTGATCGAAACTTGCTAAGAAACTAACTTTAATCGGTTCTGGTTAACCATGTAGGATAATTGTTTCAGAAAGCTAATTTCTAGGTAATGTAATTTGTTTACCCCTACAATCTATCGAGATTTATCTCGAAGTGGATTGAATAATATTTCATTAAGTCATATTGAATGGAACAAATTTCTTACTTATTGTTGTCATGTGTAAAGATGTCAAATACCCTATGTTGAGAACGGTACGAGATCATCACTTCATGGTTCCTTAAGGGAAAATATCTATGTGTTAATTTGAGGACGGAGTTAAAAACTATAGCGTTTGGATTTAGGCGCCTGAGTGGTCTAGTAATTAGTGGAAATATTTCCCAAATGAAACGAATGTTGTTTAGTTAAAGCGTAAAATTGCTAAAGATAAGCTCATAAAGTGTGGTTTTACATATTATGAAGTGATGATCTCTTACTATTAAAATTTAATGATCTTTTACAAATAACAAACATTTACTGTACCCGTGCGTCAGCACGGGTTTGTTACTAGTTATGTCTGTGAATTTAGGAGAATGATACGTTGAGAGGAATACCTCCAAGAGAATTTTTCGTAGTACTACATGTTTTATTGTCGTTTATGACTAATAGAAGTATTCCTATCTCCAAGTTTCGAGGACGAAACTCTTTTTAGGGGGGTAGTAATGTAAGACCCGTAATTTTAAGAATAAATAAATATTAATAATATAATATTACGTTACTTTGTCTATTTTAGTTTATGATCAAATAAAAATAAATAAATACCTTCGACGATGAATTTTTATCGCTACTCGAATATTTTGTAGTTGTTGTTGCGATAGCGACTCATGATAAATTTTTCAGAAAATTTCTCGAGAATTTAATTTTCAGTCTTTTCCACAAACGGAAAATTTACCGCGCTTAATTTTTTAAACAAACTCCGTTTTGTACGAAATTTTTTGTATAGACTCATAACATTATTTATGATTGATTTATGCAATAAAAATATTTTTCCCATCGAAAATTTTCTCTTATAAGAACCAATTGTAACTAATAAAATTAGGGGTGTAACGGTTCGGTTTGGATTGGTTGTCAGTCAAAAAAATGTCCGAACCGATGAAACCTTCATCGGTTTAGATTGGTTCGGTTTTTACTGTTTTTCAAAAAAGAAACCGAACCAAACTAATCAGTTTGGTTCGGTTGATCGGTTTATTTAAAAATACAATTAAAAAAAATTCATATTCTCACAAAATATTTCATAGAACTTTGTATAATTGTATTTCATATTTTGTTTTTTCGTGTTCTTTATTTTTCAAACAACTTTTTATAACTAACCTTACTCAATATTTCATACATATGATCCAAGATTCATTCATCCATCATCTTCAAAAATAAGTTCATCAAACTCAAATATCTCAGCGGTGACCGGTGGCGATGAACAATGGGTTTGGTGTGTTTGACGGCTAGGGTTTTTTTTAGTAGAAATGAAATAGTCTGACTGATGAGATGAGATGAAGATGAGAGAAAGTGAATGGATTAAAAAATATTTTATGTTTAATTTTGGGCCTAACCATAAGTTTGTGTGAGGTGGGATAATATTAGTAAAATAAGGAGTGTGGTTATCATCGAATTGGTTCATCGGTTTCACGGATCTCGAAATGAAAAACCATGAACCAAACCAAACTAGATCAGTTTCGATTGGTTCGGATCGGTTTCAAACCAAACCAAACAAGGTCGGATATTTTTTCGGTTTGGTTCGGTTTGAACTTTCGGTTTCGTTGGTTTTGTCCGAACCACTTACACCCCTAAATAAAATTAAGGAAGTTTAGCTTTAAGGAAAATATCTACCTCTAGTCTTATCCTCTTTTTCCCACACGGTTACACCACACACACTTGCATTATATATTTTATTTTTTATTTTTTTAGAGCAAATACTCTATTTTTACTTATTTATATGCATGTATGTATGCAAACCAAAGTACTCATTCATACTTCCTCTCATTCTCTCACTTCATCTTCTCTCTTCTCCCTCGTTCTCTCTCTCTCTCTTCTTTCTTCATTCTTCCTTCTTTTTTGTTCTTCATTCTTATTTCTTCCTTCCTTCTCTCTTCTCTCTTTTCTTTTCAATACCTAGAACTCCTTCAAAATTAATCTCCATGAAACCTTTACTCATGCAACCTCTACACTCTTTCTTTGATTTTAACATCCATCACTCAATTTTTTTATAGAGAATCATAAACTCAAACATCAACTTCTAATAAGGATATGAATCAAATCATTTGGCAAGGATTCATCCTCCTCTTTTCTATTTGGCCTATAACTTCTTTCTTCGGAACTAAGAACTTTCACTTTTAATTTGTTGTATAAAGGCTTGAAGGAAAATAAATGAATAAATAATTAGAGAGAAGCTAAGTGAACTTGGACATGAAAATTGTTAAAGAAAGATAGATTTAAAGAGACATATAGAAAAGTGTGGTGGTGTCGATATAAGCTTCTCAAAACATGATCCATCAGTGGCGTGTGGTACTATTGTAGTGTTGGATTTTCAAATTCTCCAAATTGTTTATCAGATTTCGCTTTTGTTACCCTTCGTGTTCTATATGTCCCTGGCTTCCTTGCCTTTTGAGAGGTTCTACTTTTCTCTATTTTCATTTTTCTTTTATTATACACTTAATTTAGGGGATTATGTTTAGTTAAAATTAACCGATAGTAGTTGATAATTTTATGTTCATGTCCACTTGAGAATTAAAGGACATTCTTGCCTTAAATTTACAAACAGAGAAGAACAAAGGAATATTTTTCTTTAAAACTATATTTAATTCACAACATATGAAATGAGAGGATACAAGCATGTCCTTTTATAAATAAGGTTACTAGTGAAAAATAAATGGACATATTGAATTTTGTCTTTCTCCAAGCCATAACTAACAAAGTTTAAGTTTATGATCTGTGTAAAACAAAAATGATAAATTAATTTAGTAGAATTAATAGTTGTAGTCTTTGACTTTGGAAGGAGACTTATTTTTGATGTACAAATAGATTATGAAGTCTTTGACTTTGGAAGGAGACTTATTTTTGATGTAAAAATAGATTATGAAGTATGATTATATTTTCTACTTTTAGTAAATTTAAGGAGAATTTAAAATTATACCTTTGTTAGTACTTTTAGTCTAAAACTAATTATTTAGTTAGTAACATATAAAGAATGGTTATTAGACACTAAATATATAGTATTGTTTTTAGAATGAATAGCTTAACAATTTTTTTATATATATGCGCTGAATATTTTTCATCGTAAAATTTGTAGGGAAAAATTGTGTATTATGCCTTTTTAGTCCTTTAGAAAAGATGGGTGACCATGATCTCAACTGCTTTTAAAAAAATAATGTTTTTGATGTTGTTAATAAATTTTGACCGCGCGTAAAGTGTTAACGTACTTAACAAAATTCGGGAAATGTTGTAAAAAAATAAAGTAGACTCCATCGAATTTTCCTAGGAGTTTAACAACAAATACATTAAGAATTAGTATAGTTCATGACATGTTAAAGATAGGAAACTTTTATTAATTAGACGTTATTTCGAAATATTAATTTATTTTAGAAAAGGATAACTTCTAAAAATTTTAACTTGTACCTTAAGAAAAAATAAATGTAATAAATCCTGGCCTTATTCTCGATCTTCAACATCGTGGTCTTCTTGGGTAGAAAATTGTTAAGTCGTATTTTCTTGCTCTCTCTCAAGTCTGAGTAGTAATTTATTGCTCCCTCTCTCATATCTGATCATCGCTCTATTTGCTCCGGTTTCTTTTCCCTTCTCTTAAGCGTCGGTGTCATGAATTTTGAGAGAGGAGTGAGGTTTGATTGAAAGTAAAGTGAGATTGTGAGAGTTTAGAGAAATGAGTAGAAAGATAATTAAAAGCATTTAATGGAATGACTATGGATTCTTAAGGGTCTTTCATGACTAATAGAAATAAAAGGGAATGCTTTGCTCAGGTAAGGGCACCTATCCATTTTTAGATATATAAATATGATAATTAATTATGTATATTTGACCTGTATTTTCATGTGTGCTTGATGATGCTTAATTTCCAAGGTGAATATGTGAATACATATATGCAATCTTTTATGCATGAGATAAATTATTTACATATGCTTATGCTAAAATTGAGATATGTAAGTTGTGGCATTAGCATATAAGGGGAATCGTATGCTCATGCATTTCATAGTAAACGTGACCACCAGAGAGGAGTCACAAGGTGCACACCGGAGAGGTGGCACGGGGTGCGTTGAAGACCACCTTATCCCGTAGTGGATCATTGAGTCTGATAGATGGGTAGATACTCATCTCCTTATGTGGAGTTGCCACAACCCTCTGCGGAGGTGTATTAATTCCGGAATCATTTGCATGTGATGTCCTGTGATAGGCTTCACACTCATGTAGAGTCTGCATTTTTAGGCTAAATGTGCATTGTTATGGTTTATATGTTGAATGTTATTTTAAAGCCATTTACCATGCCTACATGCAATGCATGTTGTATTTCTGTAATTATGTTGTTTTTAGATCGTGACCCTCTACATTAATTCGTGGATCGGGCTTTGCCCCACATCCAAATAGGGAATTGTTAAGCGGGAGTGACAAAGACTTTGGAGGAGTAGCAGTTTGGGAAGTCAAGCTTGAGGTCATCAGTAGGTCTCAAACCAAGTCATAACAGTTTAGAGTTAAGGATCAGCTTTAGGATTCTTTTTAATTTTTAGTTAATACTTTTGTTAGGAAACTTTTCCCTCTGCATAGGGATGTAAGTGAGTCTTGTAAATTGATCAGTCGTCATACAAAGCGCTATATAACTCTGACATTCATTTTGAAAAGGAATCTTTAATTTATTTCTTTAATATCAGTCTATAACTTTGTTTTAAAAAGGTGTAACACTTTTCTTTTGTTCGATTTAAAAAAAAAACTAACACAATTTTTGGTGCTGTAAAACGGGGCGTTACAAAGGGTGTGCCCTTGGGATACCCACTTTTGTGAACGGGTGAATGTCTACAAAATATATATATGTCCGGTCGGGCATGGGTCGTGGGTTAAAAAATGATATATATTTTTTTGTCACTTGAAAATGTTAAATTAATTAATTTTTTCATTATCTGAAAGCGTTACGCGTAACAAATGAATGTGTTACGAACCGACCCGACCCAAAATGCCTGTTCAACCCGATCCAAAACGCGTATCCAATTAAGAAACCCTAAACGCGTGACTTGAGGATCAAGCCGACTTGATCCTCAAGTCACTCCTTTTAGGTTACGAACTCTGCCTATAAAAAGAGAGCTCACCCCACTCATTCTTTACACCGAAATTCACAGTTGATGCTTCATGTGCTTTTCCTCACTTCTCCCTTTAATTTGTGTTAACGAATCGTTCTTCTTCTACTCCTTTCTGTCCCTTCGGTTTCGATTAGAGTGGTTACATACCATATTCGAGTGGTTTTAATCGAACGATTAAACCATATTTGAGGTGTATAATCTCGAGCGATTACATACTGTGCAGTGCGTAATCGTAACAGTGATCTGGGCTGTTTTATCTTGGAGGCGGCGCGGTTGTTAGTCTACCTTGCACAAACTAGGGTAGTGCCGCGAAACGTCTTAAAGAAAGCGACCTGGTCGTGACTCACCCCGGTAATTTCGTTCGGTATAATTTTTAAATTTGAAAACCAACAGGCTTTAACCACATATTGCGCATGTTCTAGATTAAACATCACTTCTTAGACTTCACTTGTTCTTTGGACTTTGAACTACTTCCTTAGGAGGGGAGGGGTTTTTTAGCAACAAATAATAGATGACCAGGTCTAAGAAGGGGGTTTTTCAAAGGAAGATTTTTTTACAGCCATGCAACATAACAATCTCTGGTACATAATCCACTAACAATCGGGAAAAAAAAAGCAAAAAATAAAACCCTTATAATGCAGAATCATGAAAAAATGAAGAAAACCACCAATGATGAAGCAAAAACTAAAACAGTGTCGAAAAATGAACCCCTCAAGCCATAAAAATCAGTCAACTCAAGTCATGCATGGTCTCAGAACAACGAAAAAAAGAAGAAAATGACATCTTATGAGGAAGAAAGTGAAACAGTGTTCCCAACTGAACTTAGGTACAATTTGGCCAAACTTTTTAGCGGTCTAAAAGTTACTTCAAAATAAAATTATAATAAAGGCCTTTAAGGAAGAAGTTAAAGATGTTTGGTTTCTTTGTTTATTTATAGTTTTAAGGCTATTTTTAAGTTAAAATTTGTTTGACAAAATATTGTACAAGCTTTGAATTATTTTTTTATGGTGTCCGGGGTTCAAACCCCGAACTTTGCATATATTTATGCATTGTCCCTAACAACTGAGCTAAGCTCACGAGGATAAAACTTTGAATTTATTATGAATTAGCATAATAAAGAAAAAAATGTTTAAAATATTTTCTGAAGGCTAAAAATGTTTAAAATATAAAAGATATTTTTTTTACAAATACTATATTTACTCGATGACGTTTATTTTGTCTAACATGAATACAAATTTGTATCATCATATAAACGACTTATTAAATATTTGAATAGGAGAAAAATTTAAGGAGGCTGAAATAATAATATAAATAATATCAAAATAGTTGGTTTTTTGTAACGCCCAAATTGAAAGTGTCTAGAATATTCAAGAAGTGCGGTTTTGCCATTCCTTCGCTTAAGCGAACGTCCGTTTGCTTAAGCGAACATTCATCAGTCCAGAAGTGCAGAAATCGTATTTTGACATAAAAACCTCAATTTCAAGTGTTCTAATGCATCCTAATTTTCCAGAACATCATAAAAACAGTTTATATCACATGCATGGCAACAATTAACAATATTTGATCGTAAATGGTACAAAGGGGATTCTATAACCCTAAATCACATACTAACACAAATCATGCTTTCTCACAAGAAATTGCACAACCCAAAGGTGGGACAAGCTATCTAAGAACTCACCTTGCTTAAATTGAAGTGAAACTCAAGTTTCCTGAGCTCTACACCAAAACCCTATATTGAAGTATCAAGTGAAGAAAGCTTGATTCAAGAATTCTAAGTTGCTTCCATCCAAAGCTTTTCATTCCTTACATAATTGCTTGCTAAAGGAAGAAAACACTAAGTGAAGATGGATTGGAGAGGGAAGAAGGATCGATTTCTAGAGAGGGAAGAGAGCAAAAGTTTTTGTCCAAAAACCTAGAGAGAGAGAAAGCTTGTGAACAAATGAATATTTTGGGTCTAAAAGTCCTTAAATACCCTTCTCGCTCAATTTCCAAAAATGCCCTTAATCTTAAACGCGCGCATTTTATCGTTAACAGGTATTACATCGCACCATAAAAGAGCGGGATATTACACTCTACCCCCTTAAAAAATTTCGTCCTCGATATTTAGAATTTACCTGAAAAACAAATGCGGATACTGGTTCATCATCTCTGATTCAAGTTCCCACGTAGCTTCACCATCCGGCGAACCTTTCCATACTACCTTCACTATGGGAGTTTCTTTGCTTCTGAGAGATTTGACATCACGGTCTACTATCCCTTCTGGTTTCGGCTGAAAGTCAAGTCCGATTTCAACTATACGGAGTCCAGTTCAACTGGCTGGAAAGGATCCAGAATATACTTCTACAATTGAGATACATGAAATACATCGTGCAAGCCTGACATGGCTGGAGGTAAAGCTAACTGATAAGCCACTGGATCGATATACTTGAGTATCAAAAATGGTCCCACATAACTTGGACACAATTTCTTTGTTCTGAAGACACCCCTCAAACCCAATTTAGGTGTAACCTTTAGGAATACATGATCACCTTCGCTAAACTCTAAAGGTTTACGCCTCTTGTCTGTATAACTTTTCTGACGACTCTGAGTTGTTCTCATCTTTTCCTGAATTGATTTAATTTTCAAAGTTGTTTCTTGAATGATTTCCGGTCCAATAATGCTCTTATCTCAAACGTCTGCCCAACATAAGGGAGTTCTGCAATTCCTACCATACAATGCTTCATATGATGCCATTCCGATACTCGAGTGATAACTATTGTTGTAGGAAAACTCTATCAAAGGTAAGTGATTATTCCAACTCCCACCATCTTCTAGAATATAAGCACGTAACATATCTTCTAAGATTTGAATAGTTCTCTCTAATTGACCATCAGTTTGTGGATGATAAGACGTGCTCAACTTCAAGCGAGTCCCTAAAGCTCTTTGAAAAGGCTTCCAAAAGTTTGAAGTGAAAATTGGATCTCTATCCGACACTATACTCACTGGAACACCGTGTAACTTGACTATCTCTGAGATGAGCAATTCTGCATATTGCAATGTTTTGTAGGTAGATTTAACCGATAAGAAATGAGCTGATTTGGTTAATCTATCCACGATCACCCAGATTGAGTCATATCCTTGTTGAGTGTAACACCCTATTTCTAATAAGCGGTAAAACGCGCGAATACATTAGACATATTCTAGAAATAGATGTTACGTCTTCGAATAAACCACAAAGCATACATGCATAAAGATCATGTTTACACAACATAGCAGCTGAACAGACATATAATTCATAAAACATCTCTGGCTCTCAACAAATACAATTGTATTCTCCAAATCTCAAATAACAAATAACATCTCAACTCCAAATACATGGTCCAAAATAAAACAACATGCAAGAACTATCCTAGATCAGAGCCCTAATCTAGACACTTGCATGAAAAAGAGGAACTCCACTCCTCGGCATCATCAAGCAAACAACTAAGCATCCTGCACTCCATCTACCCGTCCATACAGAAAGGTAGGTGGTAAACCACTGAGGGTTAGCATTACATCATCATAATCCACTTAAAATATTTATCATGAACATTGGAAATGAAAGAATATATATTCAAGAATACAGAATAACAAATCATACATGTATTCACAAGTATTCATGATTCTCATACCATTCAAACCATTCCATACAATCATTCCAAGTTCATATCAACAAGTGTATCATACACGTATCACATATACATAACCCTCCCTCCTAGAACACTAGCATCACATGATCATTATTATCCCCCATCACTTACATTTCAAGCTATCACATTAATATCATAGCATAGCATGCATATTCAACCTCTAATCAAGTCATCAAGAAAAGCTCGTCATTTATCAACATCAATCAATGAAAACATTACTCACTTCATTACTCATCTAGCATGCTTATCTTAACAAGTACAATTCATCATATCGAAGTTATAAGCAAGCCATCATCATTATCAAAGAACATCACCACATCATATATGTATATATACATATACAAATCTCACCTCATCATTATTATTAAAATAACCATCATCAATTGATTCACCAAGTGTATAAGCACAAACAATTAAGGCATGCAATTAGAGCATAATACAATTATTCACAATCATCTACAAAATTCACCAATGTACATATACACCAATCCACATCATCATAACATTCACCAATACACAAATTCACCAATGTACATATACACCAATCCACATCATCACAACATTCACCAATTTCACCAATACACAAATTGACCAAGTCACATTCAATTATGACACGACTCATCAATTAATCAAATTCATGCAATGTTCTAGACTCTTCTAGATGCATGTGGTACCAAACTCCTCCAAGGTCGTCACCTTATGATGCAACAAAAACATCATTATCAACGGCTATAATCAACGGCAATATGGATACAAGTATCCGGTCAACGGCAATATGGATATAACATCCGAAACGACATATGATGCATGAACATATGACTCAATCCACAATGCATATGTTCACAACAATTCAACGGCTATAATCAACGGCTATAATCAACGGCTATGATCAACGGCTATATGTATATACATGCATTCATCACCAATCACATCAAAACTAGCATGTATAAACTCACCACCAACAATCAACATTTAACATGTTCAACAAACAACATAACATAAACACGTTCATCACCATTCAATTAGTATATATGCATCGACAACAATTCACCACCACTTGACAAATATACAATCACCAACAACATCCACAATTCAATCAACATATAGTTGTCACACATACACATCATCAATCATCTCCACATAAATCAACATATAGTTGCCACATTTCCACATATTTCCTTACAATCCAAATAAAGGAACAATTATAACATATGATCACAAACATCATATTCATCACTCAACAACCATTCATACACCATCTCATAATCATATTAATCTACTCATAAAGGGTTCATAAGCAATTGGCCCTCAATGATCATTTTCAATCAAGTTCGTCTCAAAAATCACAATATTGAAAATAATTGAGCACCTAAGCCAAAACCAAGTAAACGAGTTCAATTGCCTATGCCATGTATCCTCTCAAGTCACACATATGTGCAGTAGAGATTACATAAGCATTTCATCGGCCAAAAACGACGAATTCAAGAAAAACTCAAAGTTCGTCTCACTTTTCCACTTTTTACAAAATTTTCCATTTTCAAGGCAAAACAAGTTAGATCCCTCACATCATAGTTTAAATACTACTAAACACCTTAATTGAACTCATAAAATATAAGTTTCAAAGTTTGGAAACAATCCATAAGGTTTGGGTCGACTTAGAAATAGTTATGCGGATTTTTCGTAAAATTTTCTCTAAGACCTCCTTGGAGTATTTTCCTCATAACTCAAAAACCAAAAATAATTTTCAAGTCAAACCAAAGCCATTGGAAAGCTAACAAAATTCTCTACAACTTTCATGTTTACACCGAAAACCAATTCAAAACAGAAACGTGCGAAAAAGACACAAGAACGCGAAACAGGGAGTTCTGTCCTGTACAACTCGCAACTGCGAGTGATTTACTTGCAACTGCGAGTTATGACAGTCCAGTCTCGGGAAAAACCTCATTTTCACCCCAAAACTCCAATTTTGACTTCCCAAAGCTCAAATTTGATCCCAAAGTTTGTTTAAACATTTCTAAACATGAAAAGACACACAAATGCATATCAAATTTGTCCCAAAACATTCTCTAAACAAAAATCATCATTTGACCCATTTTTCATCAAATATTCAAAAACAACACAAAGTCATATCAAACTCTCCAATTATGATTACCCAATAATTTAATCATCAACAACAACATCTATCAACAACAACAGCAGCTAAACATCATGAATTCACCAACAATTCATCACAACAACATATCATATCACCATTTTTGGACAAAAATGCAAAGTATACATGTAACCACCACTTAAGCATGTAATTTCATCACTAACAACTCAATTAACATTCAATTTACATACTCAAACATTGCATCAAAACATGAACACGAATTTGAAAGCAATTAGGTTCAATTCAACAATTTCACAAAAATGGGTAAAGAGAAAAAGATGTGAATTATGGTTGAAATCTAACCCTCTTACCTCTAACACCAAGATTCTCTAACCCAAGCCTCAATTTTGCTCCTAGATGTTGAATCCCCTCTTTGCCTTCTAACCCTTGTTGTTGTTGTTGCCTCTAGTCTCTATCTCTTCTCTTCCCAATGAAATGAAATGAATAATGTTGTAAAACCTAATTTCACCCACAACTAGAGTTTATATACTAGCTCTACTCAATTGGGCTTATCTCTTAAACCTTAATGGGCCTAACCCATTTCTAATTCTACCTCAAAAATGTTACTACTCACTTACCGGTAAAATATAACACTAACGGTCACTCAACGGTAATTAAAATAATTACTACACCCTCTCTACTAACTAGGTAAAATAATAACTTCCACTAAACACTAAAAAAATAACTTTCAGCAAAATTACAAAATTGCCACTGCCCTCAAAATGACCAAAATGCCCCTAAGTCCAAAATGACTAAAATACCCTTCTAACACCGAATTCTACGATTCCCAACCAAAAATACACAAATAATCACATAAGAGCACATATAACACACATAAATAAATAATAAAATAAAACTAGCGAAAATCGGGCTGTTACATTGAGTATGGGGGAAGCCTCCCACAAAATCCATAGATATATGTTCCCACTTCCACTGTGGAATCTCTAACGGTTGAAGTAAACCCGATGGTCTCTGATGTTCAATCTCTATTTGTTGGCATACAATGCACCTCGCTACAAACTCAGCAACATCTGTTTTCATACCGGGCCACCAATAATCTTTCTTTAGATCCTGATACATCTTGTAAGCTCCAGGGTGAATCGAGAAACTACTCTTGTGTGCTTCTTCTAAAATCAACCTTTTGAGTTCTGAATCATTCGGAACACATATCCTTCCTTCGAACAAAATCGCTCCATCCGAAGCCAAATAAAATTCTGGATGACTAATTCTTTTTCCCAATTCATCATCTGCTTCATGTGCTTGACCGTAAATCACAGGAGACTTCTAGTTTGTGTAACCAAATACCATCATCATCTTCTGAAGCTTCAAGGTTAATGTCTCGGACCTTCTCGTACAACTTACAAGTGTGCATCATGACTTCAACTTGAGCTAAAGTATTGCGACTCAAACCATCTTCTACAACATTGGCCTTTCCTGGATGATATTTCAAATCAAAATCAAAATCCTTAAGAACTCCATCCAACGTCTCTGCCTCATATTCAGATCCCTCTGATCGAACAAGTATTTCAAACTCTTGCGATCACTGAATAGTTCAAATTGCGCTCCATACAAATGATGTCCCCATATCTTCAAAACAAAACTATGGCCGCCAATTCTAGATCATGCGTGTGGGATATTTTTCCTCATGTGTCTTGAGTTGTCTGGATGCATAAGCTATCACATTTTTTCTTGCATAAGTACACCACCGAGTGCTTTAGACGATGCATCACAAAACACAATGTATCTCTTCTCCGGGTCTGGAATGGTTAAGACTGGTGCTTGAGTTAAATTCTTCTTTAGAGTCCTGAAACTCTTCTCACATTCTTCATCCCACACGAATGGTACATCTTTTCTTTTGAGTCGAGTTGAAGGCAAAGCGATCTGGAAAAACTTCATAATAAATCAGAGGTAGTAACCAGCTAATCCCAAAAAGCTTCAAACCTCTGAAACATTCTTCGATCTAGTCCAATTCTGAAAAACCTCTACTTTCGACTAATCGACTGCCACACCTCCTTGAGAAATAACATGACCCAGAAATTTGACTTCTGACAGCCAAAACTCACACTTACTGAATTTTGCATATAGTTTCTTCTCCCGAAGAATATCCAACACTATCCTCAAATGCTGAGCATGTTCTTGCGGATTCTTGGAATAAACCAAAATGTCATCAATGAAGATAATGACAAATTGATCCAGATATGACTGAAAAATCCGGTTCATATAGTCCATGAAAACTGGCGGGGCATTAGTCAGACCGAATGGCATAACTAAAAATTCATAATGTCTGTAACGCGTTCTGAAAGTCGTCTTGGACACATTTGAAGATTTAATACGAATCTGATGGTAACCCGATCTGAGATGAATTTTTGAAAACACCGATGCTCCCTTAAGTTGATCCAGTAGGTCATCAATACTTGTTCTTAATAGTCACTTTATTAAGCTGGCGATAATCAATACACAACCTCTTACTGCCAACTTTCTTCTTAACCAACAATATCGGTGCACCCCAAGGAGACACACTGGGCCTGATAAAATGCTTCTGAATAGGTCAACTACGCATCACCACCTCAAATATGCCTTCCTTCACAACCTCTGGCACTTCTGGGTCTGCTAAGAGGACTTCTAATCAGAATGTTCAGAAAACCAGAAAGAAGAGAAAGGTAGAGGAGATCAGAGATGAACCTCCTAAGAATGTAGAAAACAGACCTCCCTCTCCACCAGAGTTGGAAATGTTCTCTGAAGTCTCGAAGCTTGCAAAGGAGATTGTTGAAGAAGGAAGCTCCCAGTTCAAAGTTCTACTTGGAGAGTCAGTGATTGATGAGGATGCTCAGAAGGACAAAGAAGTATCTCCTCCAAAAGAAGCTATGAATTTTGATGAAGCTGCTGAGACTCATGAAGGTATATCTCAGATGGCTGGTAAGGAAAACTCTCTAGATGAAGATCAGAGAGTTGAAGAAATTACTGAGAAGAAAGCTCAGAATGTTGATGAAGAAACTCAGAAAGTGGCTGAGATCTTGGCCTCCAACATGAGCAGAGAAGAGCCTGCTCAGGATGAGCACATGGAGTTCACAACTGGCTTTGACCTCAATCTTGAACATTTCAACTCTGACTTCGACAATGAAGTGTTTCAAGACAGGCATGAAATCACTCAACATGCTCAGGAAATAGTTGAACCAGAAGTTCAGAAGGTTGAAGCTTCTGTTGCTGAACCAGGAGTTCACAATGTGCAAGTTGTTGAACCCATTCAAGCTGAAGAAAATGTTCCCTTTGTGGAAGTTGCTCCAACTGCTGAAGAAGCACAAATAGTTGATCAGAATGCTCAAGGTGCTGAGCTGAATCAACTCTTTGCTGATCAACACATTGATCAAAATGCTTCTAATGAGCCTGCTATGTCAGCAGATCCAATGCCTTTGGCCTCTGGATCTTTACCATCTGAAGAAGTTCAATGTATGGCTCAGACAGCTCAGAATGTTAATCTCTCTTCTTCTACTATGGGGTCTATTGCTGGTGGAAGCAATTTTTTGGTTTCTAACCTTCCCAATCCAAACACTATTCCCTCATCAACTCCACCACTACCACCAATGAAAACCACCTCCACAAGCAAGCTTCCCAACATGGCTGCTCTCTTTGACTCCCTCAATACCTTTGTGACTGCCAACAAAGAGAAGGCTGAAGCTTCTGGTGCTGCTCCACTTGCTCCTCCCTCTAAGCCTTCAAGGGCTGAGTAGCTAGCCTCTAGGGCACTCAGGGTCTCTACTAAGACTTACAAAATTGTGTGTGCGCTGGCTGATTGGACTGTCAAAGTTCATGCTCCTGGATTAGCCATTCCACCTCCTACTTTTGCTGACCAATCCATCTTTGATGAAGAACCATCCTCTGATTCTGGGGATTCTACTCCCTGAATCTTTCTGTGCTATTCCTCCCTATCCTTTTTGCAGATGACTAAAGGGGGAGAAGCTTTAGGATTTAAGTCTTAAGTTTTTCTTAGTTTTAGGCCCTAAGTAGGTCTAGTGATCAATAGTTATTGGAGTTTAGAAACTTCACCTTTTGCTTGATCACATACTTTGAATTTCTTTTTTTTTGAACCACATGTATCATGTAATGTTATATCAATGAATGAATATTGATTTTGGTACAATCTTGCATATTTTTATTTTTATGCAATATATTATGCAATTGAGGGGAAGCTTTTTAAAGTTCTTAAAAACTCTGCATAATGGATTATAAAAATGAGGGGGAGCATTAAAATAAATTTTCAAGCTCTGTTATTCTTCATAAATATAATCAAAATACTTAATCCTAAATCATAGGTTTATCATCTTCAAAAAGGGGGAGATTGTTGTGGCAAAATCCCTAATTAATTTTAAAGATAATAAACCAATATGATTAAAGAATTAATGGACTTTGATTAATTCCTTGGTATTTAACTTGTGCTCTTGAGTGTTTTACTAAGACAAGAACAAGGTTTAAATCATACCAAGAATCAAGTAATCAAAGGACATTTGAAATTCAAGATCTAACACTAAGGTCAGAAAGTTAGATCAGAATGTTGCTCGAAGATCAGAATGTTCAAGCAGAGATCAGAAGGTTGTTCTTACACAAGCCAAGAATCTCAAGAACATTGATCCAGGTTATGCAAGGCACATGTGACATGGATATATGTCCAGAAAATTACATTTGCATGGATCAATCAAGCAATAAAGGCATCTATGGTGATTAAAGGATTAATGGACTTTGATAGTTCTTGGTATTTGTGTGTTCTTGAGTGATTAAGACACAAACAAAGTTTAAATCATACCAAGATACAAGAAATCAAAGTACATTTGAATTCATGAACTAATTCTGAAGTTCAGAAAGTTAGTTCAGAATGTTGATCAGAGAGTTGATCAGAACGTTCTGATGATAGTTCAGAAGGTTGTTCATAAGCAAACCCAGAATCATCAAGAACATGAAGAACATGCAAACTACAACGTGACATAAATATATGTCCAGGAAAGTACAATTGCATGGATGTTTCATAAATAAAGGCTTGAACAAGCAAAAGTGTCAAAAAGGTCTTCAAGGTTCATTCAAGACTATGAACACTTGAAGTTCTAGGAATATTCCAAAGAGGATATTATCCTAGAGTTTACTTTACTGCACTTCAGTTATGTCTCTACTATTAGGATTCATTACATCAAAAGTAGTCTTACAAATTGATGACATGCTGTCATTACGTAATTTTTAGGACTTATTTTGACATTTTGATAGAGTTCTAAGCAACATTAAGTGTCCAGGAGCAGTTAAAAGCATCAAATCTGGAAGAACTGGAATGAAGCCATCGTACTGCGATTTGCTAATCGCAATACGATTTCTTGAAGTCAGAGAGCATGTTTTTTGTGGAGTTGGATCGCAATACGATCCATCCAATCGTGATACGATTTCAAGAAGGGCTTTTAAGGAAATTAGGGTTCAAAGAGGCCATCGTGGTACGATTTCTAAATCGTGGTGCGATTTTGGGCGATCCAGAAGTTGCCTATTTAAGCTGAAGTCACTCTCAAACATAAGGATTACGATTTTGGAGAGCTAAAGTGCGATTTTAACACCCAGAAGGCTGCAGCGGAGAGGATTTCATCATCTCTAACCCAGTTTATGTATGTTTTAATTCTTTCATTGATTATGCTATTTGTAAACTCGATTATGAGTAGCTAAATCTCTCAGAGATTAGGTCAGAGATGAATCTATGTAACCCTAATTGATACATGTTGCTGTGAAACTCTATTACTTATTAATGATATTCTAGTTTTCATTCAATTCAATTGTTCTTAATGCTTTTTATATCCTGATCAAATATAAACATGATTTTGTGAGAACGAATGACTACTGACCATAGCTTTCGACTTAGACCTAATTGAATTGTTCTAATAAACATGGTTAGTCTAGGAATGGATAATCGTTTGTTAGTGATATTAGGTTAACGTGCTTAAACCTTTGATGATTATTAGACCACCTAAGGAATTAGGGGCTGTAGTTTAAAAAGAGGGTCCTAACTCAAGGGATTGATTAGGGCTAATTTGTTAACTATCGTGAAACTAGAGAATCATTAGTAATAATAGGTGCATTAACCAATTAGGGGAAACATAGAGGATTCGACAGACCTGATCTCATCTCTCTCCATATTTTCTTAATCAAACCTATTTCTTTTATTTGATTTCATAAAATCAAACCAAATCTTCTGCCTAGTGGCAAACTAAAAATAAATTTTATACATCCTATTTCTATAACGCAATTGAATTATTGAAGTTAAAAACAGTCCTCATGGGATCGATAATTTTACTACTTCGATAGTTTTTGGTGCACTTGCCAGAATTCTATCACAAATCATCCTAAAGTAAGAGCAAATGAAACATTCTGATGGTCAGAATGTTTCACTCCTGCACATGCTTCCAGCCATGAACAGTGTAGTTGGTGGAAAGATGAAAAAGGTAGCAAAAGGAGATCTTGCATCAGAGATAACTTGTCCTCTGATAAGAATCAAGCAAATCTCCTAGAAGCATGGGCCTGAAGTTGCAGACCCACTATCCTCTCTCTCCTGCACAATATCCAAGGCAGGTTTGAATCAACTTTATCCTGCTTTATCCAGCAACTTTTGAAGCATATGGAAAAGTTACCTTTTGGTGGATAAAGCCTAACAAATCTCATGTCACGCCTTGAACAAGCCCAGAAACTCATCAAACATTCATCATGGATGAACCCAAATGAAGAACATCATGAATATCAACATTCTGATGAAGAACACAACAACATTCTGATGTTTATCCTAGGAACGTAACAACATTCTGATGGTCAGAATGTTCACCCAGATTTTCAAGTAAAAGCTTGTGGGGCCTAGGACACGTGGCATAACACCATTGGACACCCCACAATGGCTATCTGAGCCCAAAAACTCTATAAATAGAGATCAAATGCTCAACATTACTTGCACCATTGCAAAGCATACAAGAAAACAACTTGATTTTGTTTGAAGCTCTTGCAATCTGAAATTGATCAATCTCTAAGGCTTTTGTTTCCTTAGTGCACATCAATACTCTCTGTTATCTCGTGCAAAGATAACTTTCTCTTCCCCCTCCTCTGTTTGATTCTCAAACATTCAAACTCCAGACAAATTGCAAAGCATACAAGAAAACAACAAAGTTTGTTTGAAGCTTTTGCAAACTAAAATTGATCAATCTCTAAGGCTTTCATTACTTAGTGCACATCAATACTCTTTGTTATCTCTAAGATAACTTCTCTTTCTTTCTTCTTGTCTGTTTGATTCACAAACATTCAAACCTTCATACAAATAGTAACAAAGTCTCATCTGGCTTTAGGGGTACTAAAGTGTTAGTTTGAGCAAAGGTTGTAAAAGTCTAAGTGGTTAACTTAGCAACAAGGTGCAAGCTTGCTGAGGCTTAGAGAATACAGGATTGTAAGTGTTCAGGTGAACACAGATTGTAAGGTGCATGATTTGAGAGGTTATCTCAAGCATCATAGTGGAAACTCTCACAAGATTGTGAGGAGTGGACTAACCCACATTGGGGGAACCACTATAAACTTCTGTGTGTTCTTTCTCTTCCCTTTACTTTTTTAAATTCAGTATACACTAAACACACAAAACACAGTTACTTAATTAAATCAGTTTTTGCATAATCTGCACAAGAACGTTAGAACATTCTGAAGTCAGAAAGTTAACTTAACTATTCCAAGTAAACTACTTGAGAATCATTTTTAAGTTGCAGGTTAATTTTTAAAGGGTCACAATTCAAACCCCCCCTTTCTTGTGACTATTTTATCCACTTCAGTTGCATGCTGGAACCACTTGTTGAGGTTGCCATAAGATGAAGATTTAGGGTTCTAGGGTTTGAGAAGCAGAGAATTGCGCTTACTTCACAAGTGAACCGGTTGAAAGAAAAGTGTTTGTTGTGAAGTGAGTAGTGTATGAATTGACTAAGTGTTTTGAGTAAAAACGTTTGCAATTCAAAAGAGACAAACAAACATAGCATTAATGACATTTGGGGGGCGCGTGATTGTACTTTCAAAGCTTAAAGCCACGTTAGAAGTTCTCAGAGTAACTGCCAAGTTAGTGGGCCAGTGCTACCAAAAAGTAACTTCCAGCATTTCCACTAACTCTACTATTCAGAAGTTTTGGTTTAACTTAGATTTGATACTTGGAAGTTTCCTACGATTCATTAAATATATTTACCATTCTTTGATTTCACTACAGGTGTGATACTGTTCTTCATCCCAGCTTTAATTCAACTGTACGAATTGAGAAGAATAGATCAAAGAGGCATAGGAACAAGAAGTTTGGCAGCATCTCTCAAAACAATGTAGTGTACACGTGCCATTTCTGTTCACATCGGAATCTCAAGAGAGGTACCACTAAGGGACATGTAAAAAAGATATGCTCGACAAAAGATAAATCATCCTCAGAATCAACACCTGCTACAAAACCAATTGTGCATGAATCTTCAAAATCAGTGAAAAAGATTTTAGGGAAAGACGAAGCAGGTAAAATTAATGCTTTTGGTTCAGAAGTTGTAGCTAAGGATGCCACCCTTACGAATGGTCTTCAAACTCCACAAAGCACAAGTACACCAATCTTGTTAGAAGGAAAGAAGAGAAGCAGGAATAGTTCTGCATTCAAAAACACGTTTAAAACTCCAAGCATGTCTGCCAGAGTAGAAGGAACGAAAACTCAGAGCACGGTGAGAAAAAGACGAAAACGATCTTGGACCAGTTTAAAAGAGATTGCTCAGAGCAAACTTGATAACAGTCAAGTAGCTAATTTGACAATCCCATTTTTAGGGATTTTGCAATTTAATTTTCTGTTTTTAATTTTTATTTTTCTGTTTTCATATTCACTTGATTACTTTGAGTTGTGCAGTGCTACTAAGGTATTTTGCTGTTTATGCGAGGTAAACAGAGCTCAGACGACTTAGAGTACGATCCAGAAATTGAAAGGACTGCTAGAGCACTTCGGAAAGCTGTCCGGTCACAAAGGTTAGCTCAGTCCGTTCCACCGGGTGTTCGAGAACAAATACCGGAACAACTCTCAAGTGAATCTGAAACAGTCTCTTCTCCGAAATCTGCAACTATGGAAGGAGAAGGAGTTGTACCACCGAGACCTAAGCTAGGAGACTACGGGTTAGCCACTCATCGCGGTCAACTGACCCACACTTTTCAACCAGCTAACCCTGTAGCTTTCGACATCAAGACAACTGTCCTCAACGGTTTGAGGGACAAGCAATTCGATGGGACTGAAGCTATGAGTCCTCATGAACACTTGAGCCGCTTTGCTGAAACCTGCGAGTTTTGTGTGCAACCAGCCACCGTGACTGAAGCACAAAAGAAGCTAAGGCTGTTTCCTTTCACCTTGACGGGAAGAGCAAAAGATTGGTTGCTGACAATACCAAACGGGACTGTCCAAACATGGGAAGAGTTAGAGCTGAAGTTCTTGGAGAAATATTTCCCTATGTCTAAATATTGGGAAAAGAAGATGGAGATCTCTAACTTCAAGCAAGGAGAAGGTGAATCATTGTATGATGCTTGGGAGCGATTCAATTTGCTTCTTAAGAGGTGCCCTAATCATGAGTTCACCGAGAAACAATACCTCCAAATCTTCACTGAGGGGGTAACACCAAACACTAGAATGTTCTTAGATGCTTCCGCGGGAGGTAGTCTCAAGAGCAAAACTGATCATGAAGTTCAAGCTCTAATTGAAAACATGGCTGGCAATGAGTATCGTGATCAAGCTAAAAAGAAAGAAAGAGGAGTGTTTGGGGTGAGTGAACAAACTGCTATCCTTGCTAACCAAGCAGCTATGAACAAACAAATCGAAGCTCTAACTAAGGAGTTTCAAGGCTTCACTTTGGCTCATAAGCAACAACAAGTAGCTGCAATCAAGTGTGACTTATGTGGTGAAGAACATCCCAATGGTGAATGTGTTCCAGAAGGATCAAATGAAGAAGCTAACTTCATGGGAGGTTATCAAAGGCAGAATCAATACTACAATTCAGGCATTAATAAGCATCCAAATCTAAGCTACTCAAATAACAATGCTTTGAACTCTCAGATGCTCACTCCTCCTCAACAACAACAAAGGAAGCCATCAGCTCTTGAGGAAACCATGATGAACTTCATGAAGATGACTCAAGGCAACTTTGAAGAGATGAAGAAGAGTCAAGAAGCTGAAAGAAAGAACAATGAAGCTTCTAGGAAGATGCTTGAAACTCAACTGGGGCAATTAGCTAAGCAATTGGCTGAACAAAGTAAAGGCGGATTCTCAGGTAACACTAAAGATAACCCTAAGAATGAGTCTTGTAATGCTATTGAATTGAGGAGCAAAAAGGTTTTGACACCTTTAGTTCCAAAAGCTCCAAAGAAGGTTGATGCAGTAGTTGAGGTAGAGGAGAATGGTGAAGTTGAAAAGAATAGTGAGGGCGTAGTTGAAAAAGAAAATGACCATGGAGTAGTTGAAAATGAAAGGAAGAAAAAAATAGAGGGAGAAAAAAGTGAGAAGTTAATTGATGAAGATTCAATCTTGAGGAAGTCGAAGAGTCAAATTTTGAAAGATGGAGACAAACCACAGGTCATTCCATCATATGTGAAGCTTCCATACCCTCACCTTTCAAAGAAGAAAGAAAAGGATGAAGGTCAATTCAAGAAGTTCATGCAACTTTTCTCACAACTTCAGGTGAACATTCCTTTCGGCGAAGCTCTTGATCAAATGCCGTTGTATGCTAAGTTCATGAAAGACTTGTTGACTAAACGAAGGAAGCCTAAGGATGATGAGAACATAGCACTTTCTGAAAATTGTAGTGCTATTCTTCAAAAGAAGCTGCCACCTAAGTTGAAGGATCCTGGTGCCTTTACTATCCCTTGTTCAATTGGACCGGTAGACATTGGAAGAGCTTTATGTGACTTGGGAGCAAGTATAAATCTGATGCCACTTTCAATGATGAAGAAACTTAAGTGTGGGGAACCAAAACCAACAAGAATGACCATTACTTTAGCTGATCGGTCAATCTCTTATCCTTTCGGTATACTTGAAGATGTGCTAGTCAAGGTTAATGACTTGGTGTTCCCAGCAGATTTTGTGGTCTTAGATATGGCTGAAGATGAGGATATGCCACTCATTCTAGGAAGACCTTTCCTTGCAACTGGTCGTGCTTTGATTGATGTTGAACGTGGAGAGTTAATGTTGAGATTCCACAATGAGCAGGTTGTTTTCAATATCTTTGAGGCAATGAAGCACCAAGATGAGAATCCCAAGTGTTACCGGATTGACGTTGTGGAAGAAACAGTCGAAGATAAATCCCTTGAATCTCAACCTATTCAATCTACGGAGGTGGAAAGTGTGAAATCTATAGACAGAAAAGAAGTGATTGAAGATGTTGGAGTAATAAAGGGTGCTAAGCAACTGGAAGTAAGCAAAGAACAGATGCAACAACAATCATCAGGAGACATCCGTGACAACAAGTATGGGGGATTGACAACTGGTAACAATGAAACAAAGACTACGACCACTGGTCCAGGTGGTAAATTTGCTTATAAGAGGATTCCCTGTGGGATGCGTAATGGGCCGGCTGCTTTTCAATGGTGTATGCTTTCAATTCTCTCTGATACTTTAGAAAGAATTAGGAGGTACTGTGACGAAGGGTTGGCAAGAAACAAACCTGTTGATGAAGCTGTGGACCTAAGGAAGTCTGGTGCACAAGGAACTTATAAGGGTAAGGGACGAAAGCTGAAAAGGTACCGTGAAGGAGGGCTCCCAAATAATGAAGAGGGAGAGACATCAACTGATCCTTAGGGATCGTCATCAGTCAAGCTAGTGACGATAAAGAAGCGCTGGGTGGGAGGCAACCCACTAATTTATTTTCAGGTATAATTTATTGCTTTCATCTTTTAATTTTTCTTTTACAACAAAACACAAAACAGGCAGAGGATTTTCCAAAAAAAAAAAAAAAAAAAAAAAAATTAATAAAAAAAAAAAATATGTGTGCAAGCCCTGCCAGGAAGATTGTAATACAATACTGATGTTGTATCACAATCTCCCTTTCCAAGAATAATTATTTTTCAAAAGTAGAAGTCCAGAAAAAATTTTAAAATTTTAAAATATTGGCATTCTGACTTTACAACATCGCATTACGATTGTAAAATCGTAGTACGATGGTGAAGTCAAACACCTGGACTTTGACTTTTGAAATCGTATTACGATTGGGGTATCGTAATACGATCAATGGAAAAATTTTGCACCCTTTCTGTTTCAGACAAATCGCACTACGATGGGCTAATCGCATTACGATGGCATCAAGAATTTGAAAAAAATAACCGTTACAAACTGAAATCGTAATACGATTATACCATCGCAGTACGATTTTATCAGGCTCTATAAAAACCCAGCAGTTTCCAGCACCAACCATTCGACCCTTTTTCCTAGTGTTACTCTGCCCAAATTTCTCCAGAAACCCTAACCACGAAATTCATCCCTTTTCTACCAATTTTTCATCTTCCTAACACTTCCCAACATCAATTCCTTCAATAACCTTCATCTTCATCCACATAATCCAACATATTCATCTTACCCTTTTCACCAAATCATCCAATTTTCATCAATGGCACCCAAACAACAACCACCCTCCAAACCATTGACCCGTCAACAATCCAAGCCTAAGAAAACAACCACCCAACCTTCATCTAGCCAAAACAAACGCAAACGAACCCCCGTTCCACCATCCAATGTTAACCGTTTCATTTCCGATGATGCTCGTGCATGGTTTAATTACTGCAAGGGTTTCGAGGTTGTAGGGGAGAGGCAGTTTGATGTGGTGAATCTCACGAAATACCCCATTTTCGACACAATGCTTCGTGAGAGAGGATGGGAAGAATTGAATAGCATGGTACCGGAAGAGAATAACAAGTCTGTTGTGATGGAGTTCTATTCAAACGCTCGTTTCACGGAAACGAAATATCAGTCGTATGTGCGAGGGAAGGTCATAGATTTTAGCCCTGATACAATCAACAACTTGCTTGGGTTGGTTGCTCCTGAAGAGTGTGCAGTTCGGAGGTTGGAGAGGGAAGCAAAAAGTTGGGGTGATGATCGATGGGCTGAGTTGCTTGCCCAAATGTGTAGGCCAGGGGCTTCATGGAAGAGGGCTAGGATGTTGACATATGCTGAGTTTTTGCCCATTCCAAAGGCGTGGGCATCTTTTGTTATTCAGACGCTTGAGAGCACATCTTGCTCTTCTGAGATTCCTCTCAAGCGAGTGCTCACTGTTTCTGCTATTCTTGATCAACAACACATTAATGTTGGTGAACTCATCGCCAACAACATTCATATGTTTGCAAAAGGAAACAAGTCGGTCTATGGGCATGGGAGCATGATTAATTGGCTATGTGAAAAGAAGTTGGTGCAAGAATTTGAGGGTGATTTGCATACTCCGACCACTAAGCCTATCACGGACAAGACTATGGATGTCTTGATGAAGAAATATGCTGAGTATATACGAAGGAGAAGTGGTGAACCTGAGGCACCACCACCGCAGCAGCCACCACAAATGGAGCATGGAGAGGGTAGTAGTCAGCATGGTTCTTACCCTCCAGTTCATCCTATGGTTCTAGAGTATATGTTCAGTTCTGCTAACTGGATGAATGAGACCTCTGATCTCATGTGGGTTAACCGTCCGAGGTTCTCCGCTGAGTTTGCTGCAGAGGCACAGATGCATAGGAGGCCTATCACCGGGTCTTATGAGAGGTTTGACAAGTCTAGGGAGTCTATGGATGCTTACTTTGATCGCCAAGAGCGATATGCTGCTTTCATGAAGAAGGAGATCACTGATGATTTCGAGGCAGGAGAGAAGGCAGATGCTGATGACTTCTTTGATGGGATACCCGGGACTGGTGGTGATGATGATGTGGATATGGGACTGGATCACTGAGGGTCCAGCTTTGCTTGTTTTATTGTTTTGTTGTAATTTTTATTTTCTGTTGAACAATTTTATTTCATTCCGTATTGTTTTTATTTCTCGTATTGTCAAAAGTCCGTTGAACTAATTTCCCCTTTTGTGATAAATTTGCACTTGTTTATTATTAACGGATTTGTTTGTTATGTGACCTATTCCAGTTTAGTAACAGTTGTTTGATGAAACGGTATTCCAAAAGTTCTAAAGGAGGGGTGACTTGATTCAAAGGCAAAGTGTACGGCGTTGCTAGGTAGTCACATACTCCCACAAATCTCAGCCATAAGGTTCATTGCCAAATCTTGTTTTTCAATTTACTTATATTTAGATTAGTTTTCCATGCAACTACATTTCTAGAACTTGCATTGTTTCTCTATTATTGATTGGTCTTTGTCAATTACACACTGAGGCAAAAGTGCTTGGTCCTGTGAGCCTTTTTGAAGCCTACCCTGTTTTAATTTGTTAAATTTATCCTTTCTTAACCAATTGTGAGCCGGTAGGATTAGAACTTTTTGTTCGGTGACAAACTACATTACAAGCCTAGAGACTTTTAGGACTTGTCCCTTAATGAATTTCTGAGTTAAGGCATTGTAGAATGTTGCTAAAGATTAAGTTTGGGGTTGCTATTGGAATTTGCAACCAACTAAGTTTGGGGTGGGGGTACTAGAGAATTAGAGAACAAAAATGAAAGAATTATGAAATTGTCATGCAAAATATACACATAAAAATGGTGTATGAAAAAAAAATATATATGATGAAAATGAAATGATGAAAAGAAAGGGACAAAACACATTGAAAATCCGAGTAACTTCAAACTCGATTGTCCCTACTGCTGAAAACATTCTCTAGTACCTTTGCATTGATTGTTATTCCACAAGGTGAATGAAGGAAGGATTGAATTTTGTACTTTAACTTTCGTAGGAATGCCTAACTCAAATTTTGTGTAGCCTACTTATCCAAATATATCCCACCTTTCACCTAAGCCCCGTTATAACCCTGAAGACCTCAAAAGTGTGTAATGATATTGACTTTGATTGATATTTAGAAACTTTTCAAGCTTATGGTAATATGTAGACTTGCATGTCGACTGGTAGAACCCTATTTCAAATTGATGCGAGGAGTTGTGAATTGGTGGATGCGAATAAGTCAGACTAGCTCATCTTTAGCTAGAAGGAGAATGAACTTTTGGGTACTATCGTTTTGTCAGGTAACTGTTATTTTACTGTCGTTTGTCACTGTTGCAAGCAAATTCCTTGAGGACAAGGAATGGTTTAAGTTTGGGGTTGTGATGACATGCTGTCATTACGTAATTTTTAGGACTTATTTTGACATTTTGATAGAGTTCTAAGCAACATTAAGTGTCCAGGAGCAGTTAAAAGCATCAAATCTGGAAGAACTGGAATGAAGCCATCGTACTGCGATTTGCTAATCGCAATACGATTTCTTGAAGTCAGAGAGCATGTTTTTTGAGGAGTTGGATCGCAATACGATCCATCCAATCGTGATACGATTTCAAGAAGGGCTTTTAAGGAAATTAGGGTTCAAAGAGGCCATCGTGGTACGATTTCTAAATCGTGGTGCGATTTTGGGCGATCCAGAAGTTGCCTATTTAAGCTGAAGTCACTCTCAAACATAAGGATTACGATTTTGGAGAGCTAAAGTGCGATTTTAACACCCAGAAGGCTGCAGCGGAGAGGATTTCATCATCTCTAACCCAGTTTATGTATGTTTTAATTCTTTCATTGATTATGCTATTTGTAAACTCGATTATGAGTAGCTAAATCTCTCAGAGATTAGGTCAGAGATGAATCTATGTAACCCTAATTGATACATGTTGCTGTGAAACTCTATTACTTATTAATGATATTCTAGTTTTCATTCAATTCAATTGTTCTTAATGCTTTTTATATCCTGATCAAATATAAACATGATTTTGTGAGAACGAATGACTACTGACCATAGCTTTCGACTTAGACCTAATTGAATTGTTCTAATAAACATGGTTAGTCTAGGAATGGATAATCGTTTGTTAGTGATATTAGGTTAACGTGCTTAAACCTTTGATGATTATTAGACCACCTAAGGAATTAGGGGCTGTAGTTTAAAAAGAGGGTCCTAACTCAAGGGATTGATTAGGGCTAATTTGTTAACTATCGTGAAACTAGAGAATCATTAGTAATAATAGGTGCATTAACCAATTAGGGGAAACATAGAGGATTCGACAGACCTGATCTCATCTCTCTCCATATTTTCTTAATCAAACCTATTTCTTTTATTTGATTTCATAAAATCAAACCAAATCTTCTGCCTAGTGGCAAACTAAAAATAAATTTTATACATCCTATTTCTATAACGCAATTGAATTATTGAAGTTAAAAACAGTCCTCGTGGGATCGATAATTTTACTACTTCGATAGTTTTTGGTGCACTTGCCAGAATTCTATCACAAATCATCCTAAAGTAAGAGCAAATGAAACATTCTGATGGTCAGAATGTTTCACTCCTGCACATGCTTCCAGCCATGAACAGTGTAGTTGGTGGAAAGATGAAAAAGGTAGCAAAAGGAGATCTTGCATCAGAGATAACTTGTCCTCTGATAAGAATCAAGCAAATCTCCTAGAAGCATGGGCCTGAAGTTGCAGACCCACTATCCTCTCTCTCCTGCACAATATCCAAGGCAGGTTTGAATCAACTTTATCCTGCTTTATCCAGCAACTTTTGAAGCATATGGAAAAGTTACCTTTTGGTGGATAAAGCCTAACAAATCTCATGTCACGCCTTGAACAAGCCCAGAAACTCATCAAACATTCATCATGGATGAACCCAAATGAAGAACATCATGAATATCAACATTCTGATGAAGAACACAACAACATTCTGATGTTTATCCTAGGAACGTAACAACATTCTGATGGTCAGAATGTTCACCCAGATTTTCAAGTAAAAGCTTGTGGGGCCTAGGACACGTGGCATAACACCATTGGACACCCCACAATGGCTATCTGAGCCCAAAAACTCTATAAATAGAGATCAAATGCTCAACATTACTTGCACCATTGCAAAGCATGCAAGAAAACAACTTGATTTTGTTTGAAGCTCTTGCAATCTGAAATTGATCAATCTCTAAGGCTTTTGTTTCCTTAGTGCACATCAATACTCTCTGTTATCTCGTGCAAAGATAACTTTCTCTTCCCCCTCCTCTGTTTGATTCTCAAACATTCAAACTCCAGACAAATTGCAAAGCATACAAGAAAACAACAAAGTTTGTTTGAAGCTTTTGCAAACTAAAATTGATCAATCTCTAAGGCTTTCATTACTTAGTGCACATCAATACTCTTTGTTATCTCTAAGATAACTTCTCTTTCTTTCTTCTTGTCTGTTTGATTCACAAACATTCAAACCTTCATACAAATAGTAACAAAGTCTCATCTGGCTTTAGGGGTACTAAAGTGTTAGTTTGAGCAAAGGTTGTAAAAGTCTAAGTGGTTAACTTAGCAACAAGGTGCAAGCTTGCTGAGGCTTAGAGAATACAGGATTGTAAGTGTTCAGGTGAACACAGATTGTAAGGTGCATGATTTGAGAGGTTATCTCAAGCATCATAGTGGAAACTCTCACAAGATTGTGAGGAGTGGACTAACCCACATTGGGGGAACCACTATAAACTTCTGTGTGTTCTTTCTCTTCCCTTTACTTTTTTAAATTCAGTATACACTAAACACACAAAACACAGTTACTTAATTAAATCAGTTTTTGCATAATCTGCACAAGAACGTTAGAACATTCTGAAGTCAGAAAGTTAACTTAACTATTCCAAGTAAACTACTTGAGAATCATTTTTAAGTTGCAGGTTAATTTTTAAAGGGTCACAATTCAAACCCCCCCTTTCTTGTGACTATTTTATCCACTTCAGTTGCATGCTGGAACCACTTGTTGAGGTTGCCATAAGATGAAGATTTAGGGTTCTAGGGTTTGAGAAGCAGAGAATTGCGCTTACTTCACAAGTGAACCGGTTGAAAGAAAAGTGTTTGTTGTGAAGTGAGTAGTGTATGAATTGACTAAGTGTTTTGAGTAAAAACGTTTGCAATTCAAAAGAGACAAACAAACATAGCATTAATGACATTTGGGGGGCGCGTGATTGTACTTTCAAAGCTTAAAGCCACGTTAGAAGTTCTCAGAGTAACTGCCAAGTTAGTGGGCCAGTGCTACCAAAAAGTAACTTCCAGCATTTCCACTAACTCTACTATTCAGAAGTTTTGGTTTAACTTAGATTTGATACTTGGAAGTTTCCTACGATTCATTAAATATATTTACCATTCTTTGATTTCACTACAGGTGTGATACTGTTCTTCATCCCGGCTTTAATTCAACTGTACGAATTGAGAAGAATAGATCAAAGAGGCATAGGAACAAGAAGTTTGGCAGCATCTCTCAAAACAATGTAGTGTACACGTGCCATTTCTGTTCACATCGGAATCTCAAGAGAGGTACCACTAAGGGACATGTAAAAAAGATATGCTCGACAAAAGATAAATCATCCTCAGAATCAACACCTGCTACAAAACCAATTGTGCATGAATCTTCAAAATCAGTGAAAAAGATTTTAGGGAAAGACGAAGCAGGTAAAATTAATGCTTTTGGTTCAGAAGTTGTAGCTAAGGATGCCACCCTTACGAATGGTCTTCAAACTCCACAAAGCACAAGTACACCAATCTTGTTAGAAGGAAAGAAGAGAAGCAGGAATAGTTCTGCATTCAAAAACACGTTTAAAACTCCAAGCATGTCTGCCAGAGTAGAAGGAGCGAAAACTCAGAGCACGGTGAGAAAAAGACGAAAACGATCTTGGACCAGTTTAAAAGAGATTGCTCAGAGCAAACTTGATAACAGTCAAGTAGCTAATTTGACAATCCCATTTTTTTAGGGTTAATATGTCTTTGCCCTTAAAAAAAATAAAGAACAAAATTAATTATACGGTCAGCGTGCCACATAATCAAATATGCACTGTCAGCGTGCCACTCAGCATGCCATGTCAGCATTTTGTCCAGTCAGATGGCCTCAGGGTCTAAAACGAAAGAGTCTTAAATTACAGGGTTGGAATCTAAACATTTTTTTACAGGGGGTAAACCGGAACTCGCCCAAATTACAGGCGGTAAAGACATATTAACTTTTTTTTTTTTTTTTTTTTTTTTATAACTAGGAATATTTCATTTTCAAGCAATTTTATTATTTTTGCTGTGCTTGATAATCTATTGTACGAAAAGAGTAACTTATTTCAACCTTGACGGCATTTGTGTACATTGATCCTTCTAACTCTAAAGTTAGGAACTTCTCTGCATTTGTGTATATTGATTCAATTTGTGGGTTGTTTTTTTGTTGCATTGGAGTTATCAGTTGTGCGCATTGAGTTTGTAAATCATTTTGAGCTCTCATACTGGTTTGGCTTAAAATGGCTTAAGTGACAAAGTGGCAACATTAAACCTTTAAAATGCTAAAGGAACTATAGAAACACATATATGACACTTTTTGTTCATAAAAGATTAACCTGTTCCAACTAACAGACATTACATCTGGTACAATGTAGTGTATCAGTGCTGAATTACTTTTATAAAAATTATAAGCTAATTCGATTTTTAGAAAATTAGTGTAAGAAGCTGTGCATTATTATTTGAAATTTTGAATTGTATTTCATTTTTCCTGAAATTAATGTGACAAGGATTTTCTAAAGTGTGAGTAAAGTGTAAAGCGAGAAAACCTAAAGTTGTTATTGTAACAAACTTATGATTTGTTATGATGTATTTACATTATCTACCTTTAATTTGTTAATTAAGGGCTTATATTGTTCATTTTACACTCTAGAGTGAATTGCCCACTTTAAAGGAGTCGGATCCAAATTAATGAATCTTTAAAAGAAGAAGATGTATCTAATCAAATTATTAGAGATTTTGGGGACGAAAATGGTGACATCTAATCAGCTTGTATTTAAAGAATAAATGACCAAAGTGAATCTTTTAAAAGATAAATGATCAAAATAGATTTTAATTAAAAGATAAAGTTAAAAAATATTCTTAAGCCTTAATTGTTTGGTTAAGTTTTGTTTCTAGTTTCTCTCTCTGGATCAAAAGAATTTTATGGGAAAGTAAAAAAATTACAATGAGTACTCAACCGACAACTCGGACAAAAGAACAAGGGGTACTCAACCCACCAAGAAAAACAAGTGAATCTTTGAAGTATATGTGTTTAATTGCTACTTGGTGTCATACAGATTAGATGCATACGTTTTTTTTTTTTTTATTTATGTTCATTATATGGTGTTAAAAGTCTCATCACGTTCATTTGGATCTTAGCTTTATGAAATATGATGTTAAGCAATTTTAATTAGTTATAAATTGTAATCCGTTTGGCCTTTAAGTATATAGGTTATTAAGTATATGATACTAAGATTATTATTAACATCTAAAGTGTGCACAAATCAACAAATGATCGACCTTGAATATTATGTTATATTCTTAGTCACGAGTCTTGATCTATCTGCATATATTTCTCTTCTATAAATGTTAATTAACTGTTCTTTCTCTCTTCTTCTGGAATTTAAGGTTTATATTATAGATAGAGACTCTGATTATTTCAATTCACTTTATTTAGTAAATTCATACTATAGAGTGAAAAAGATAATTGTCTTCCCCTTTGTATTCAAAGCCATTTAATAACGAGTTTTAAAAAAATTAATTCATATAATATTACTTTGCATCGCATTTGCAACCATTATATTATTTAAAGCAAAGACTCAGCTATTTTTATAAAGGAAAACTAATTTAAAGCATTATATTATTTTATCTCTAACCATAAATTTCAATTCCCATCACAAGTTCATAAGCAATGGAGAAGGTTTACCAAAATAAAATGTTTGGTACAGTAGTCTAATTGTACTATATGTAAAGACAAAAGAAGGTCAGGTCCATTTTAAAATAATAAAATAATACTAACAATTCGAAAAGAATAAATATAAAAAGAAGGTCAGGTCCATTTTAAAATAATAAAATAATACTAACAATTCGAAAAGAATAAATATAAAAAAGTTAAACACTTTTTTAAAAGAAAAACTGAAAAACAAAAGAATATAGTCAGACACACTTAGCATCCAGTTGCTATTTCAATGTATAAAACAAGCAACAAAAACCCTAACCAATACTTCATCATGGTGTATATATAAAGGTTCATATATTCAACACCAACCATATTTTTTCTCTACCATCTCCAATCATGCTTTTTTCATCTATTCATTTGTTCTTTTGCCTCTAACAAATAATGCATGTTTTTCTCTATTTGATTTTTTGTTTTTGTTTTATCTTAGATATTAGCTTTCTCCGTCCATTGGATTGAAGCATAATTTTTTTTCATCTTCTTTAAAATTTTAAACACCAATTACTATCACGTATGTATCCATTTTGACCCCTTCAAATTTTATCATGGTGTATATATAAAGAGAATATTCTTATATAAAGAGAATCAGGATTGGATGCACCTATATACCTTGTTGTTTAAGACTTTGATTTGTTTGTTTACTCAATGACAAATATTATTTGATGTTATTGTATTTTGACCAATATCTTCATTTTTGTTTGTTTTATTGTTACAAAGAAACTGAATTAGTTTGGATAAACAGTAATCTTGATTTTTACAAACCGTAATTAATTGAAATATAGGGATGACAAAAAAGGAAAAAAAAATGAGCATCCATTGTTATTGGACTTGATTAACATGATTGGGAAAATTTTTGGCAAGATGGCGGAAATTATCCTAGTCACGAAGGAAGTAAGAATTGTTCCAATGAATGTTCAATTTTCTTCCTCGTTCTTATCTTTTATTCTTCTTCTTCTTTTTTTTTTGGTTTGTGATTGTCAAATTACTTTTCATCCAAACCAAATGCAAATTAAGATTTAAATCAACAAAGGTCTCTAGGTGCATGTTTCATCCAAACAAAACATGCATGGATACTCTCTTTTGGAAGGAAGCTTGGTTAGCAAATGAGCCCGTTAGTGTCCATTTCCCAAGGCTTTTTTTGATTTCACATGATCAAGATTTCAAGGTGGGGGAGGCGTGGCATTATTCCTTGGAAGGAGGGGGGGTGGAGGCTACCTTGGCGCAGAGAGTTGTTTGGTGGGAAAATGCACTTTTACAAAGCCTTTTTCAAAGGTTGGAAGGGGTGGTGTTGAGGGAAGGTGATGATTGGTGGTGTTTGAAGCCGGGGGGGGGGGGGGGGGGGGGGGGGGGGGGGGGGGGCGGGGGAGTTTTTTTCTTGAAGTCTTGTTACAAAATCCCACAAGACTTGTGGTTAGTAGAGGGGGTTTGGAGTGGGGACGAGGAGGTGGTGTTCCGAAATCTTTGGAAGAGTAAGGCACCGTCAAAGGTGTTGGCATTCTTGTGGACCTTGCTTCTAGACCGCATTCCAACCCAGGTTAATCTTGTGAGAAGACATCTTTTGGCGGTTGATGACTCTAAGAGGTGTGTGTTTTGTGAGCTTGAAGATGAAACGGAGGTGCATTTGCTTTTGCATTGTAGAGTGACATCTAGAGTTTGGTTGGAGGTGATGAGGTGGTTGCAATTCAACGTCATCACCCCGCCAAATTTATTTCTTCATATTAATGGTTGGTTGGATGATATACGTTTGAAGAAATTGAAGAGAGGGGCTTGGTTAATTTGGCTTTCGGCAATTTGAGTTATTTGGAAGTCGAGAAATGACCGGATCTTTAACAATAAGGTCAAGGAGGTTGACAAAATGGTGGAGGAAGTCAAGGTTCTCTCGTGGCAATGGAGTTTGAGCCGGCTAAAAATTCCGTCTTGTTTGTTCTATGAGTGGTGTTGGAATCTTAGAGAGTCTTTGGGTAGATAGCTGTTTTGGAGGTTTGGTTTTTTTATGGTTATTTTTGTATGTAATCTTTGGGTGCGATCTCTGTTTCTGTTTTCAACTTCTTAGGAGGTTGTTAGCTTTCCTATTTTGTGGTGGCATGCTGCTTGTGTTTTGGTTTCACCCGTGTCCTTCTCTTCTTGTGAGGACATTTTGGCTTATGAATATATTGTTGTTAAAAAAAAAAATCATTATTCTCTTTTGCTAATCTATTGTATCACTGTCATGTATTATTTTGGAGTGTGGTTCAGGAGGCTCCTGAATCTTTTATTTCATTTTTAGCTTTATAAAAAAAAAATGCAATTTATTATCTCCTGAATCTATAAGTGGTTACAGATTTCGATTAAAACAATCATCAGTAGACTTGATTATCACATAGGGATTTAAGAAACATAATGGTTCATGTAGCCAACTTCGTCTAGTGGGAGAAAGCTTATGGACGTTGTAGTTATTAATCAGCTTATTATCCACTACAATTTAAATTTAAATTTTTTGGTTTAGAAGTTGTAGTTATTAAGGACGTTGCCGTTACGGATGGTTTGGAACTCCATGAAGTACAAGCACACCAACTTTGTTACAAAGAAACAAAGAGAATCAGGCAAAGATCCGCATTGAAGAATAATTTGACACTCCAAGTATGTCTGCAGGAGTAGCGGTAACAAAAACTTATAACACAGCGAGCAAAAGACGAAGAAAATCTTGGTCCAGTTTAAAAGAAATTGCTCTGAGCAAACTTGATTACAGTCAAGTAGCTAATTTGTGAATCCCATTTTTTTTATGGCAAATTCTCCAGTTCAGTCACACAAAAAGACTTCACCAATGAAGTCAAAACCTTCTAAATCAGTTTTTACAGAAACCAGCTTAAAAAGTCTAAAATAATACAAATCATGAATTGGATCAGAAATCCTACAGGAAGAATTTTTCCTTCTCCTTTTATTTTACATCCTAATTACCAACAAATTAATTTAGTAAAATCACAAATTAAATGGTTTGAAGAATTAGCTGATCACTTTTTGAAAGTGGATTTTGATTACCAACTTTTTTCAAAATACATAGAGTTAGCCAAAACTCTTAAAGAAATACTTCAAAAACTAGCTATATAAATTTAAAAATAAACTTATAATCTCAAATTATAACTATGTTTTAAGCAAAATGACTGAAGGAAGTATAACAAATAAGGGTCTTGCTAACAAGTGCCTTAAGGCATTGTTTAAGGAACCCACAAAAAGAAACTATGTCTTGAAAATACAAGTCCAACACATGTTAAAGTCATAATCGTACAATTTCCAATGCAAAAGTTGCTACTTTTAGATGCTTAAACAATGCCCTTAGGGCACTTGTTAGCATTTTCCTAATAATATACGGAAGGTTTTAGATGACTTTTCTGATCTAAAATATAAGATAGAAAAACAAACGTCCTATATAGAAACTTTGTAGTCTAAAGAAGAAAAGTATAAATCTCATGAAACATGGAATTTTGATGAAGAAAATTTTGCCTGTTATGAAGAAGATGAAACACATAGATATCCTTACCTTTTTCATACAGAAAATCCACAACTCAACAATATAGTTTGTATGTTAGCTTACATAATCAAGAATTGTTGTTATAAAAAATTTCACCAAAGAATGGATGAAATTCAAGAAAGTATTTTAAAATTCTTAGAAAATAACGAAAGATATTTAACCCTAGATGAGTTATCTCAATTTCTTACGAGGGGGGAAGATAAGGAAAAACAAATAGTTATCCCAGAAAAAACACCAGAAATAATTAAAATTCAAGAAAAAGTTTCTGAACCTAAGGAAATTTCTGAATCTAAACAATTAACTATTAGACCTCCATCTAGTTTCTTTTGATGGATGATACAGAAGAAGCCCTTAATAAGCAACTAGAAAATCTAGAAAGACTTATGGTTTCTTTAGATATTAGTGGCAAAGGTCAAGAAACCTTTAATGACAAACCAGAAGATAATAATCAAATTATCTATGACTTTAGCTCAGAAGAAGAAGAAGCTAATGAAACCGATAATGAAAACCCTCATTATGTAAAAATAGACGAGGCTGAAACTTCAGGAACTAACGGACCCGCAGACTTTGAAAAAGAATTAACAAAACAAAAATTTCAAAAAATACCTCATACTATGAGCCTTCACAAAATCCTTTTCAACGACAAGGAATTCTAGATATATATTGTACTATAGATACTGCAAAAGATTTAAGAGATTGGTATAATACAAGTAATGTATTAGTCCAATTAAATGAAGATCTTAGAAATTTGAGTGCTATTGATACCTTCAAATATCTGCAGTATAAAACTAGAGGAAATGCATTTAAATACATTTCAACTCTACCTTCAGATGTTATGGCAACCATACCCCTAACTGGATCCTTAGTAACAGACTGGTTATATGGTCTATTAGTTAAAGAATTCAAGGGATGGAAGGATACCATCCAATCAAAAATAGCATTTTCCGAACAGAACCTTTGGAAGATAACCAATCTAAAAATTAGCAATATGTGTTATATAGATAACTTTATTTGTGAATTCCAAAACTATTATTATAACATAGATAAAATAATACCAGAAACTCTAGAAACTTGATAAAATTATTCTATGATAAGTTACTAAAAAAAGTATCAGAACAGATTAAGTTATACTTTGCCTCAGCACTCACAGAAGGAAAAGTAGATAATACCCTTGGAGGAAGAATAAATTGCCTAAAGATCTGGCTTTAGGAGAAATGTAACCAAAAAATAGCTAAAAGAGAAGCTCAAGTATCACTTTGTTGTAATAAATTACAAGACAAAGTAGGAAACTATGGATGTAACCCTAATTCTAGAAAAAACTCAGAAACATCATTTTAAGAAAAAGAGGTTTAAGAAAATTCCGTTTAGAAAATTCAAGAAGGGAGATAAAAAATTCTTTAGGAAAAAATCACCTCATCCAAAAAGAAAAGTATGTCCACGAGGTAAAAAATCATGTACATGTTGGCTATGTCATGAAGAAGGTCACTATGCAAATGAGTTCCCTAAGAAAGATAATCCAAAGAAAAATGTCCTACATGCTATATATGCTTTAGGATATGAACCTATAGAATCAGACATTAGTTCTAATGAAGAACTTTATGAATATTGTAGTGAGACAGATTCAGATGTCGAAGAAAATACTTGGTAAAGGAAATCCGAGTGCTACATTCATAAAAATAGTGTTAGGAAATAAAAAAACTCCTGGTCTATATAGATACAGGTGCAACTCTTTGTTTTGGTAAAAAAATCTATCTCTAGAAGTTGGGAAAGATTAGCAAAATCAAAAGAAATTATAGTTGCAGACAAATGGAAACATCAGACATGGTTTAACCTTAGAGATGTTTCTATAGAAATTGAAGGGTATAAGTTTTTTATTCCAACAATTTACCTCCATGATTCGGGACTAAACTTAATCATAGGAAATAATTTTTTAAAATTATATGAACCCTTTACCCAAAGAAGAGATACTATATCACTTCATTGGAAGGACTTAGGAAATCCTAAGAATAGTAAAATGGTAACCACCAAGATAGTTACTAGAAACGAGATTTTAAATCTTATTAAAGGAAACCTTAAGGAATTAAGAATTATGTGGGAAGAAAGAAATTTTCATATTAGCATAGAAGAAAGATTAGATGAAGTTTGTTCAGATAACCCTCTAGACAGTCTTAAGAACACTAATCATGAACTAATAGTTATTAAACTTAAAATTCCTAAAGATGAAATAAATGTTCCAAATAGAATTCCATATTCTATTAGAGATGTTGAAGAATTTCAACAAGAATGTAAAGATTTACTTGATAAGGATCTTACTAGATCATCATCAAGCCCACAATCTGTACCAGCTTTTTATGTTGAAAATCACAACGAGATAAAAAGGGGTAAGAGGAGAATGGTGATCAATTATAAGAAGCTTAACCTAGCAATAGTTGGAGATTCTTATAAGTTACCAAGAGAAGATTTTATTTTAGAAAAAATAAAAGGATGTAATTGGTTTTCTTCCTTGGATGCAAAGTCTGGTTATTACCAACTTAGACTAGCTGAAGAAACAAAACCATTAACAGTTTTTCATGTCCACCTCAAAAACATTATGAATGGAATGTTTTACCTTTTGGACTAAAACAAGCACCATCGATATATCAGAGATTTATGGATCAATCTCTTGAAGGTTTGAATCATATATGTCTAGCATATATAGATGATATACTTATTTTCACAAAAGGAAGTAAGGAACAAAATCTTAAAGATGTAGAAACTGTTCTTTTAAGAGTTAAAGAAAAATGTATTGTAATTTCAAAAAAGAAATAAAAAATTTGTCAGAAAGAAATATAATACCTTGGACTTATCTTAAAATAAAATGGGGAACTAAGTTTAGCACCCCATACCCAGGAAAAATTACAAGCTTTTCCAAACGAACTTTCTGATAGAAAGCAAATCCAAAGATTTCTTGGATGTTTAAATTATATTGCTAATGAAGGATTTTTCAAAGATTTAGCAAAAGAAAGAAAGCATTGGCAAAAGAAAATCTCAGAAAAAATTCCTTGGTCCTGGACTAAAACTGATTCTGATATCGTTAAAACCATTAAATAAAAAATTCAAGTTTTACCTGAACTTTACAATCTGGGCAGGTTGTATGAGAGCTTTGCCTAATGGTAAAGAAAAACTTTCTCTTAATGAGAAAGGAGAAATTTAAGAATCGAAAGATCTTCAAACTATAAAAAGCATTGATTATAGTGCTTTCAAAATCCTGATAAAGGATAATGAAAAATTGCATTTATGCAAATACATTTCTGGTACGTTTACAGATACAGAATCCAGATACCATATTCAGGAACTGGAAACTCTGGCATGTGTAAAAATATTAGAAAAATGGAAAGTTGAATTACTTCCATCAAGATTTTTATTACGAACGGATTTCAAGTATCTTACAGGTTTCTGGAAATACAAAATTAAAGCTGACCATAGACAATGAAGATTAATTAGATGGCAAATGAAGTTACAACCATTCCAGCCATGCATTCAATACATACAATCTGAACAAAACATTTTTGTAGATACATTAACAAGAGAATGGAGCAGGCCATAAAACTTCTTCAAAACAACATCAAGCAGAAGGATGAGCAGCTAGCCGCGTTAGAAGCTCGAAGGAAAAAAGTCTCTGACAAGAGGGGGGAGATGATAATCACACTCAAAAGCTTACAAAGTATGGTAAGAAATTCAGATGAAGTTCCTAAAGATGACGAAAACTGGGACTTACTAGGTCAAGATTCTGGAAAATAAAACTACTATGTAAAGTACACAGCCCCAGAAGAATCAAAAATCCCCATTGAATCAATAACACCTAGTGGTTGGAGTTCAACAACTGAAGATCAGAAATTAAAATCTTCACCACCAACTTCAGAAATAACCTCAGACAGCAAAAAATCATGGGCTGAAGAAGTTGAAGAAGAAGATGAAGCAAGAAAAAATGGTTCAACCATCCAAACAAGCGATCATGTAGACAATGAAATGGGAAAGTTTGAAGCATATGTCATTTTCGATGGTCCAATGAAGGGCATCGACATAAAATGGGCAATTGCAAAACAACATATCATCGGCAAAAATGTACGTCACAAAGACTACATGACGATGAAAGAAGCTGAACAGGCATCTCATAGTTCATACAAAGAGGTTACAACAACAAAAGGCCTCCAGAGATCTCCAACAATGGAATCAAAAAAGAAGACGTTAATTGGCAAAATTCGCTAGCTCGAACACCAAAAGAATTTCCAAATAACTGATCCAACTTATTATGAGTTCAGTCTTAGATGGAAATGGTTAAACAACTATGTAGAAGAATTCACCACTGAATGTTTCTACCCAGTCAGCAGATTTGGTTGTACCAAAGCAGTTATACTACCAGGAATAGACAGCACCACATGTCTATCTTTCTTTCAGAATGGTTTAATTCATACCATATATCTGGAAGAACAACCAGGAAAAACATTTGGAGAACTCAAGCTCCTCCCAAACGAGTTACAAAATTTGGCACAAAAGTTCAACAATTTGTTTGCCAAAGGGAAAGAGATCTTTCTTCAAATCGACTCTACATATCCTTGGTATGATAAAATTACCTCGGATCTTATCTCTAAACCATTGTATCTAATCAAGATTGGAATCTTAAACAAAGAGTACCCAGTCATGAGTAGATAAAGCACCGAATGGAAACCAGCCATATATGTTAATCAAATGAAAAACATGCATCAAAAGATTTCCAAATTGACACAGCAGACAAACTACAGAGTAGTCTACGAAGATGCCTCAATAGTTGTATACAGCGACTCCAGAAAACCAGCAAAAGACTAGGATGTCAAAGCAGTAAAAAACTTTGAAGAAAAAATAGATCAGTTAAAAAATGATCATGAAAAATTACCACGAGCCATACAAGAAGAATGCTGTAGATATTTTGATACATATTTGAAGGGACACGTGTGCAAAAGTTGTCCAAAGAAAACATCAGCACAAAATAACAACGAAGAATCAATCATTAAGCCACGCATCATGTAGTAAGCTAAAGTGTACAGTGGTACCTTATCACATCTGAGTCAGATGGGGACCACTTAGTGATAAACCTTATCGCTTTACGCATAAGAAAATAATTATATAAATTATTGTTTGTATTTTTATTTGCTGTGTGTGCATTTTATTAGCTGTTGTGAAAGAGACATGTGAACCACCTGTGAGCCATCTTCACTATAAATAAGAGCTTTTATGCTTATTTGTAAATAACGAATATTGAAGTTCAATACTACTAAGTATTTCGTTCCTATAAAAACTCGTTTTTATAGAAGTAGCTCTTAAGACAAGACTCTGGAGGAGCTAGATCCATGAGGTAATACTCTGGAGGGATCACCCAAATCAAAATATAGTCATTCAAAAGATTATATCTAACAAAACCAAAAACAACAACAAAATCTCGAAGAAGATCAAATCAGGTATGACTATATCTTTAATTCAAAATTTATTTTCCAATATCATATTATTGGCATGATTAATTTCTATAGAATATTACTGAGTTTTCATACTATGAAGGAACATCTAGTTATTATGCTGATGGCATTATAGATAATAAGATAGGAGAAGCAGATTTATCCTTAACTGCTGAAGAAAACTTCAAAAGAAAGTTTAATAAATTCAAAGAATTTTTCTCAAGAAAAAATATTTTGAAATTCGGAATAATGATCGGAGAAGAAGCAATTCCAATTGAAACTACTCAAGGAAATATAGTAATATCTACCATAGATAAAACTCAAATTGAAACAAAGAATTGAAACATTTTCTGAAAAAGATAAAAGTAAAATTGGTTAAATTCATATTTCAACTATCCAAATTTTAATCAAAAGTACTTTTATGAAAGGTATTGATTCACCTCTAGAAATAGCCCTAGAAGACTCCAGGATTTTAGACAAAAGACAAGCAACAATTGCACAAGGAAAGTGTAATTTAAAATATTGAAAAATTAAATTTGATATAAATTTAAAAATGGGATTATCCCTAAAAGATAAAGATCTTGATAGATCTATAGTTTTTCAATATAAGTTAAAAAATTCAAATTTTATGAAAAAGGGTAATCATCCTTTTACAATCTACTATAGAATTAATTATGCTTTGAGTAATTCACACCATAGCATAGAATTTATAGGAAAAAATACAATTCATATTGATGAATTATTTACACATTTAGTTACCCTAAGGTCACCTATATTTAGAAGTTTAGCAAGAAATAGTTTTTCTTTGATAGAAGCTGAGAAAGATCTATTCGAAGAAACAGAAAAACCGTTATTCAGGAGTCAAAGCCTTAGAGTAACACCACCCAAAAGAGATTTTGAAATCTCAGAACAAAAAGAGTTAAGTAAATTACAAAGCTCAGTAGAAGGGTTGTCTTTACAGCTTGAAAAGTTAGACAAAAGAATCTAAATAATATAAATTTATCTATGAAAAAAGTCTTCCGCACTCTGCCTCAAACTCTGGTATCAGAGCAAGCATCGATCTTGGAATAGGAAAATTCTCATAAAAAAAAAATTCCACGTGGCACTCTCCTATTGGGCCACATAAATGACTTCACCAAAAAATTCATATGGCTGACTTCACCATAGAAAACCCCCTTTTTTTTTATAACTATGACGTTCCTAGGCATGCAAGCCCCAGAAAGATCATCAAATAAAAGACTCTGAAGCTCACTAGGAGGAGTCTCCAACGGATTAAAATTAATAGAATCCATCAAAACACTATAATTAGCAAGCCAATCTGCACTTCTGTTGCCTTCACGCAATGTATGGTTAACTTGGACAGTCCAACTCAAGTTCAAAAAATTCCGAATACGCCGAACCAATGTAGGAATTGTCCCACTAAACTTGCAATTATCAGTAATCATGTCTACGAGAATCTTCGAGTCACTTTCTACTATAAGATGAGATATATGCTCCGTCAGTGTTGTGTTTAACCCAACCAATCTGAGGTCGTTTCCATCCAATATATATGGTCTCCTTTCTTTGAAGTCTTCTATGCATAAGATAAGGGTAATGTCTTCTATATCTTTAATGAATCTGTGAATTACCAAAGTTGGGTTGCTTGGTCTTCGAAAATCTGCTTCAAAAATAGATTTGTTCCGCCACGTCCACAAGAACCAACATGTTGTCATAAAAGTAGTGTGCCAAGTAGTTAGGTTATCTCCAATCCCTTTTTTGTTGAGGTTTTTGAAAATCCACTCCCTGCAATCAAAAGAGAAAAAGTGAGATACATAATCAGACGGGACAAGACGAAGCACATGAATGATTGTTTCATCTTCTTCTGCACAACACGGACAAGTAGGGGAGATACCAACCCCCTACTTGCTTCTACGAAAGTTGGTAAGAATCCTTCGATGAGCCACTAACCAAATAAAGGTTTGAATATGATGAGGTCCCTTCCACATCCATAAAGTTTACCAATCACCTTCCACACCCAAAGAGGTATCTTGTTGCAAATTATAAGCACTTTGGACAGTAAACTGATGAGTGTTTGTGCCTCCCCATCCAACATTATCTGACCCATCAACATCTGAAGGGGCTGGAAGGGCTAAAACCTTTTCAACAATGTCCACTGGTAAGTTATCCATCAAGAAGTTCAAATCCCAATCATCAGAAGGATTAAGAACATCTCTGACTGAAAGATTAGTGTCAACACACACTTGGTTTCCTAAAGAAAGAGAAGTATTATTTGGCACCCATTTGTCTAACCAAAAATTTGTACGTCTCCCATCCCCAATTTGCCAAATTATATTACGTTGAAAATCATCCCAAATCCCTGCTAGCGCCTTCCAAAGGGGGGAGTCATAAGGTTGGGAGCTAATAGTAATACTAAGATCATTATTTCTACCATATTTACTATAAAGAACTCTACACCAAAGTTCATCTGGTTTTTTAATAAGATTCCACATCATCTTCATGAGGAAGGCCTCATTCATGTGATGAGGTCGCTTAATACCAAGACCACCATTCAACTTAGGCAAACAACAAACATCCCACCCCACCAAATGGGCTATACGCCCCTGATGCGAGTCACCCCACACAAAACCCCTTTGAATTTTTTCCATTTCGTCACAGATGGTCTTAGGGATTTTAGCATATTGGATGTGGTAGTAAGGAATAGAACTAAGGATAGATTTAGAAAGGGTAATATCCTTCCCACCAAACTTAAGCATTGTTGCTTCCAACCACTAAGATTGTTTTGAATTTTGTTGGCAATATGGTTGTAATGACCTCTAGTGGTTCTTCCCGGTACTATATTTACCCCGAGATATTTGCCCAAACTGTTCACCTGACAAAAACATGTATGTTGGACAATGTCATCTCAGAGTAATTTTTTTTAATTTCTAATAATCTAGCAAAAAAATAATCTAACGCACTTCAAAGAAAAATAGTAGTGCGGGTTCATTTTATTTTAATATAATCAAATTTTAAATACATATCTTTCTCTATTTTCTATTCACAATCTCATTAACATATAGTTTTAAATCCTATTATAAAATATGAAAAAACCCAAAATAAAATTAAAATATGTGAAAAATTACTAAAGTCAATTAAATATGGTTATTTAAAAGTGAATTTTATACTCTAAATTATAAAATTAATAACAAAATATTTAAATTTAATGTCATTGAAATTTAGATTATAAAGAAACAAATTTATATTTTTTTAAATGGTGATTCAATATTAATATATATTATAAAAATATTTATTTATGTTAAAATAGATTAAAGTGCAATCCATATTTAATTATTCAGGGAGGGGTTGTAATTTAAGCATCTTATAGGGGAAGGGAGTATAAATTTTACTTTTCAAGGGAGGAGAGTGTATATTTTAACATAAGAGGGTAGGGGAGTCTAATTCAAACATCTTTGAGGGGAGGGGAGTGTAATTTACTCTAATTTATTTCAACCTTGATATCAATTGAATTATTTAGCACTTTGTTGATATGATCCTTCTAACTCTAAATTTAAGAACTTCTCCGCATTGAGTTATCATTTTTGTTCATAAAAGTTAATGTCATTACATCAATTTCTCATTCAAGGGCAGCTTTCCAAAGGAGTTATCAATGGTAACAATGTATTGTATGAGTGCTGAATTACTTTTATAAAAATTATAAGCTACTTCGGTTATTAGAATATTAGTGTAAGATCATTTTTGTGCATTATTATTTGGAATTTTGATTTGTATTCATTTTTCCAGAAATTATAACCATGCAATACTGTTAACAGCCAACACTTAGTTGTCTGAGACAAAGTAAATGATGGTATTAATGGGTCCCGTAAGTATAGCTCAGTTGGTAGCTACCATAGATATTATTTGCAGGGGTAGGGGTTCAAACCCCGAATTCTACACTTCTCCACACTTTAAAAAATGTGATATTACTTGACCAGAAAATAATGATGGTATTAATGGTATTTCCTGCGATTAGATTACTTCCTTTCAGATGAGATTAGTGAGGTTACAAGACTAAATTTTACAGCTGAATGTTGATGAGCAGGAATAGACCAGTCATGGGTGTATTTATCATATTTGCACACAAATGGAAAAGGCAAATAGCTAACATAAAGTAAATTTGGCTTGTGCCAAAAAAACTAAAAGAACCCACATGCTAAGTGTACTTTCTTTGATTTTTTGGGTAGAAAAACAATTTAGATTTTTGAACTACAATATTGAATTAATCGAAATAGCAAACACATCCTTAAATATATATTTTATCAACCATTTTGGCCTCAACAGTGTTTTTAGATAATCAAAATATGGGTGGGAATCTTTCTAGATTTTCTCCTAGCATCAACCTCATTGGGTTGATCTGGCGGTATTGATTTGAGATTTTAGAGTGTACTCCATGAAATTATCATATTCGATTCTTCCCGTGTCAATTTCGGTGGCCTATAATGTCGCTCCATTGCAATTTTGACCTACATTTTAAAACACTCATAAAACTAGTTCTCCTATCTTTTAAATTCAGATTTGTGGTCTCTCCCTCACATTTTTAAATCTAAAAGTGGTGATATGACAATTTTTTAATCAACTTGACATGAAGTCTAGTGACAAAATTTGTTTAAATGTGACCAAAAAAAAAAAATAAGACTTTTCTTTTATTCATTTTCATTGTATCTATTGCAACAGAAAAAAAATCAAAATAAAGAAAGTTCATTTATCGGGTACATTGCTTAAAAAAAAAAACAAGCAAACAAAAAATCAAACTTAGTACGGGATAGTCTCTTTCCCATGTTTGTCCATTTTTACTATTTGTTTGCTAACATAATTGAGGTATTGTTTGTTTTATTTACTAACCCTCGTCCTTTTGTTACAAGTGCTGAGAATTGATTATATTATACCTATAAAATAAGTCTTCTACCTCTTCATCCACTCCATAGACACATAGCCACACATTGTATAACCTTCTTCCAAACCAACACCTTACTACATTTTTTATTTGCATTTTACCTCTCCTCCTTCACTTCATCAACTCACTCTTCCAAATCATGAACTTAGAGTGCTTAATTATATCTTCTATTTCAAAAACCATTGCCAAGAAACACATCTTGTTTCCTCAACAAAACCCACCTGTTTCTACCTCGCTTCTTTCTCATAGCTAGGGTCTCTTTGATAGGAGGATTTTGAAAGGGAGTGGAGTGGATTTTTTTTCCTTCTCTTTTAAACTAAAAGATCCATGAACTTTCATAAAAATTGAATGAAGTGTGATCCTATGTCATAGTATTACTTCAAAATTTTCTAAATATATAATATTTATTAAAATATGAAGATAACCATTGAAAATTATCCTTTTCTAAACTGTCCAGAATCTCTCTTCCAAGTAGACCCTTCGATTTCATTTCCGCAATAAATCATGAAACAAAATGATATTCTCATACCACCATGCTAGATATTACCCCAATAGCGGTAAGCTACTACGATGACCATTGATGCATAGGGTTGTGATGGTTGTGACTGAAAAACGCCAAAATTCACCGCTGTCGGAGTTTGCAGCTGCCGCCTATACCTCTAGGCTTTTGCTCATTTCTGCTGTTCATTTTCCACCTTCATGGAGAGTATCCCAATTATAGTTCACTCCAATTAATCCAAAAATCATAAAGTTCCAAATTTTGGAAACCAGAATATTGTTAGTTTATCACTTATTTTAGTATTTTTTTTTTGTTTTTCTTCTTTTTTTTTTATTTAAAAATGAAATTTTTTTAAAAATTGTTTGAACCGTCTTTGATAAAATATCTTTAAACTTAGTTAAAAATTAAATAAGATATCTTTAGATCAATATTTTATGAGAAGGAAATGTCAATGACTCACAATTTGTATTAGTTTGTTTGCTTTAAGGGCCCATTTGTTTCAATTTTAAAATAAGGAAAATGTTAAAAGAAAAAAAAATATATATCTTCTATATCTATATTTCTATATATACTATATAATACATACTTTTAGGATTATTTCGTCATTTCCAATTATACCTTTAAACAAATTTGTCTATAAGAATGTTATATTATTGGTGTCATTCGAAAAGATAAGAATTTATATTATATTTGTGATATTGTTGGGGTCATTAAAAAAATATAAGTGTAATTTATTATAATATGAAAATGTAAAATATATATTTTAATATAAAATTTTAATCAAAATTTCATCAAAACTATTATTTTTAATTTATACACATTAGCTGAACTCTAGTAGTAATAATGTTTGTGAACTCGTGTAAACAATTCATTAAAAGTTTACAAAATTCCATCTTTTAATTTTTTTTTTAATAAATATCGTTAGGTCGCATGATCCATAATATAGATACATAAGATTTGCTCAAAAAAAAAAAAAAAGATACAAGAGACAGTTAGAGAAGAGAGAAAGTGAGAACACCAATCATTTTTCATTAAAGAGAAAGAGACACATTCTAATTGTCGTTTTAAAATTTGGATTGACTGGTCGGAATGAGAACCGGTAGAATGCCTAGTTCGATTGAGACAGCCAATCGGTGTGTTACCAAATCAAGGTAATTCAATCAGGCTAACATTCTAACGAATCCATGTAACTGATGTGAACCATACTAGAAGAAGTTTGAATTGAATATTTAAAAGAGAATGTACAATTAAGATGCTATTTCCTTTAAGAATATTTTATTGACAATAATGCATCTAAGTTTGTTTTAGGGGGATAATGCATCTAAGTTTTTTTTGTTGTTGAAGGAAGATAATGCATCTAAGTTAATAGCTTATGTTTCTTAATCCAATTATTTTTTTTAAATAAACTAAATACAAGTATCAATTATATATAAACGTGGATGCATTATTGTCGGTAAATTCTCCTAGTCAAGTGGTTAAATTGAGAAATATCATGCTTATTGTCAGAGTTGCAACACTTTTAAGCATATTTTGGTATTTTTTTCTTAAATATTTTTCTTCAAGCCTCCTATCTGTATGGTTCACACCCGTAGCAAAGATTCTAGTATGAATGATAGTCTTGTCGGGTTACATTGCTTTCCTTGCATATGTCTGTTGTCACAATTAATCTGATACCCTATTGTTCCTAACAGGATTATCACTCCAATGCAAATTTCAAAACACATATTAGTCCGACCAATGATCTATCGATCTAACCAGTGATCCAATAATTTGACTGAATCGATCATTGGTGTTGATTTTAAAACACTGGTTTATTTCCCGTTTTCAAAATTCCAATTTGTTCCAAAAACAAATTTGACTTTTGGTTAATCACTTATTCTTAAAGCTTATTAGGTCTTGCCATCACTTAACCTAATTTTTCCCTCTAATTCTATTGAATTAATTGCTAATCCTCTAAACCCTAAAAAATTTCCCTCCTTCTATATGTTCAATTTGAAATTCAAAATTTACCTGCCTATTTTTCCGTTCCATCCACTTCCTATGCATTTTTTTTTGACAAGACTTCCTATGCATTTATTAAGACATGGTTTTAGCACTATTAGTTAGCTCTTCCATGATATTTGCACTTTGAAATTCAAAACATAGTCTGCTTTTAAAATCGTCGGTTAGCTATTTCCAAAGCAGCTATTTCCAAAGCAATTATACGTAGCTCTTCACCCTCCCGTTCTGCTATATATACATGCAAACCAGTATTGGAATTGAACAAGCATTCATAATCTTCCTATTTACTTTTTCAAAACCCTTATTCTAACCATGAACTTGACGTTTTTATTTAATCTCTCTAAAGACCCAATTATGTCATTAGAATAGTTTTCCTCTCACTGAACTCCTTCAATCTTCTTCTTTGAAATGATATTTTTCTACTTCATTTTGTTTGTATCTTTTTCTGAAAGGATTTTAAGTTATCTCTTTTGCTTTGTAACCGAGAAAATGGGTTTTCGAATTTGAATTTTTCACTTTTCAGCAGAAATCATATTCAATCTTTACCCTCTCAATTGCTTCTTCGAATCCGACATCAAATCGTTTTTGAGAGTAATACAATGATAAAATTGAAGCTTCCTTCTTGCCATGACTAATTTCGCCACCTATGACGTGTACAACATCAACATAATCAAGGTTCTCCTGTCATTCCCTTTGTAAATCCCTTATGATCTCTCACACATTTCCTTTCTGTTGCTTTTTTTTTCTTCATGTTTTTAAAATTTCTAATTAGGGTTTTTCAACATGCAGATAAAATTGAGCTCTCTATAAATATTCCTTCTTATTGTGAGGATTTTCATCTATTTGTGTCATTGAGACCGATGTTTGTAGTTTCTCTGTCTCCTATTGGTTTGCTTGAGACTCATGCTTAAACTACTGTGAAAAGTTGAAAGAAAAAATATGTTTAGTTAAATGTGAAATGAATTTTATAATGAAAAGTTGGTGGAGAAAGCAGAGTCAAATAGAGAAAAGTAGAGAGAGTTGGAAAAGTTGGCTGTATCACTCTTTCAAAATTTCTAATGCTAACCCGTCAAGCTATCGAAATATAGAGAGTTTATCAAAGTTGGCTGTATCACTCTTTCAACATTTATAACAACATTTACTTAAAGTTTTTCTGCACTGTTTTGTTTACTGTTATTGTTGTGTCCTTTGATAATTATTGGAAATAATAATCACAAATTCAATAGTTTTCTAATTATCAGTTTTTAATGGTTTAAATTACATCTTAATTTGGAATTCACAATTACAAGTGAAGATAGAATGAGTTTCAAATAATTTCATGCTACTTATACATTGAAGGAATATATTACGGATCCGCTACACGAAATTATTATGTGTGGTGCTGTCATATATTCTCATAACTGCGGCGTTATTTTTACATTCTAAACTGCGGCGTTTTTTTTTTTTGGCATCTACTAATGGCAAAGTCGCTAAAGCTCTTGCGAATAAATTCGGCATGGTTAATTATCAGACTTTATTGTTATTAGTCTCTGTCAATTTTGTCAACTATGAATGTGGAGACAATTTTCCCTTTAAAAATTGATGAAACAATTCAAAGGTTACTTTGTCTGTGTCTTGATGCTTAATTGTTTTAGACGAATGAATTGAGGTTTTTAAGGTTTAAGATTCAGATCTAAGGAAGAATTACACTTAAAAATTTACGATCATCATAATTTAGAGAATGTCAAGACAATTGATGCATTATGATATTGCTGGAACTATGTCTTAGTTTCAAGAAGGATATGTGTACCGCACCTCAAGCAATGTATACTGTATATTTCATAAGCTGATATTAGATAATTAGGTCATTGTCGAATTCTACTGCTAACATATATGTTTTGTTACGGTTACAACTTCGAATATTCGAATGAGAGTCATCAATGGTTGTCGAATATAAGGATGTTATTCAATGCAGTTAATGGCAAAGTCACTAAAGCAATTTGGTATTTATACGCTTTATGCTATGTTTTTACATGAAGACAATTTTAGTTTAATTAAGTATCAAAAAAAATTTCCATTCTAAACTGCGGTGTTTTTTTATTTGGCATATGTTAATGGCAAAGTCACTGAAGCAATTGCACATTCAACTTTAGATGTAACCTTAATTGTACTGATTTTTAATCTGCAAATAAATGGATTGGTTTGATATCAATGTAATCCTTTTGCAAATAGTTAATTTCAAATAACATGAAATGCAGGATCGTTCTTATAATTTAATCAGTTATAGCAATGGTTCGGATGGCAAATTGTAGCTCATGAGTAGCAATAAACAAATTACTTTTTTTTAGGGAAATAATAAAAAAAAAGGGAACTTCTAAGGTACACCCGCAAATTCAGGTGTACCGGTACTCTCGCTTACAATTTTTATTAGTTAACTATCATTTTATATGAAGAAAATAGGTGTTTGTTGACATATATATTTTAGAAAATATCATATTATAAGAAAAAACATCATTCCATTTTTTATAAAAATCATACTAATTTTTTTTTACATTTTATTGTAAAAAATAATCAAAATTCTCTATTATGAGAAATAAGAATTCAGAAAAATCAAATTTTATTGCGTTGACGTTTTTGGTAAATAAGATTTAGTTATTATAATTATTGTGATAGAAAACAATTTTTTCCTACAAAAAATAACTCATTTAACTATTAATTTGAGAATTTGGTGTACCAATACACTCAAATTGTTGGGTGTACCATAGATTTTGCCTAAAAAAAAATACTTATTAAGCATTAATAACATATTAGTGCAAAGATCTTATAAACTGTTACATTTTATCGTTATGCAAAGATCTTAAGCTTATAAGACCCGTGCGGCGCACGGGTCATCAATCTAGTTATTTACTACACAAAAACCATAGTTGACAAACCCCACACGCAGGAAAACATATGTAATGGGTGATATTGTATTTTTCTCAAGATAATAACAAGGTTATCCAATACCCGAACAATTATATTTCTACCCCAACAAAATTTGTTATTAAACATGGAAGAAAATGAACAAAAGAATGTAGATAGCTTGCAGCCCAAGTAATTGTTAGAGGGCAGTTTAGTCTTTGTACTCTCTTCTTCTTTTGTTAGTTGAGTTAGTTACAAAGCTCTTAATTGAACTTGTATAAATAGCAGTGTAACACTTCAATGATCAATGAGAATTTTCCTTCATTTTGTTCATTTTGTTCTTTTGATAATATGGTATCAGATTTACTCTTTCTCTTCTTGAGAGGAGATTGTTACGATTCAGTTACAAGCTTCCGCTATTGATGCTCAAGCTCAAGCTTTTTCACCTTCTTCGTTTTCGTTGATTCTTTTGCATAATCTTCTTGATTCTTCTTCGTTTCTTCTCGATTTCGTCTCAATTTCACTTTGAGATTCTTCATTCTTCTTCTTTCTCTTCGTTCGTTCTTCTTCGTTCTTTTGCGATCATAGTCTGTTTTCACATATTTCACATTTCTTGCTTCATTTTCATCATGCCTCCTCGTCAAGCACCAATTGCTCATCAACCAGACACAAATTCTCCATACTATGTGCATCCTACACTACACCATTTATCCTCTCTAGAAACAGTTGAAAAACGTCAGATAACAAGAAAACGTTGCCAAAGAGAACAGGGGACGATTTTCAGGCGTCTTCTATACGAGCGTTGCCTATAGTCTATGGGGACGATTTTTAGGCATCTTTGGGCACACTTTTTAAAAACGTCGCCTAAAACATAGGAATAGGTGACACTTTTCTGGTGCACTTGAGGCAACGTTTTTCAATTATCGCATAAAGGCGAACCTATTGCCACAATCATAAATCGTGCCCATAGCTAACATGCAACACTTCTAAATCGTAGCAACATGTAACTTTTAAAAAAAATTGCAAATGCAGCAACGTGCAGAAGATGTATCATCGAAAACATGACTCATTCTATGAAAATTGCAGAAAATATGTATTTCCATTAAATCTCTATAGGGGTAACTACAAAGGGAATGTCATAATTAGATCAAATGACCACTGCATTGTCACATAATCATTTCCATAGTCTAGAACTTAGCAACAAGTTACGAGTCAATAGCCTCAACTTTACAACAAATTATGAGTCAATAGCAAAAAATATCAGCAAATGTAATATTACACTAGAGGAGGATGAAATATTACACTAATGAAGAATTGCCTATATGTTCACACTAATGGATAGTTGGACATAAGTTGAGAATGTTGATCTTCACACTTGAGTCTTAGGGTAGTAGGAAATATTGCCAACACATGAGTCTGAAATCATAAAAAAATAAACAAATAAATTAAATAACCAAGATTTCTTTTGATAAAAAAATAGATTTAAAAGTTCTGAAACTCAACTTAAAAAGGCGTCTCTTCAGAATAACTGGTGTTATAATAACTCTTTAATCTTGACCAATACGGTAGCGATGCACTTGCAGTTATGAGCTAACCATGTCTATAATAAATAATATATCATTTTCAATGGTGTTACTATATTAATAAGATGAAATGTAAGGACTAATATATACAAAATTTCATACGAAATTACCTAAAAATGTGAAGGAAAAAAAAAGGTTACATGTTTATTATTAGAGATACATGTTACATCCTCTTATTTGAAATAGATAACTTAATTAGTAGCACAACTAGATATCTCAAAATTACTTGAGCAACTTGTTCAGCTGTCCCTAAGACACTATATTGGGGATACTAAGTAAATCCGCTCTTCTTATAAATCACAACTCCTTAACCAACCTATTAAGGTATCTAATCAACCTATTTAGCAACATTGTGTACTAGATAAAATATTAAATGAGGAATATATCATATAGAGAACCAAGTATTAACATGAACTTGGCCTTTCTTAGCAACATTAGACCAATCCTTGTCTGCCACACCAACCTTCCATTCCAAGTCAATTTGTTTTGGCTTTTAGTCATTTTGGTATACCTTGTATCACAACAATGGATTAAAATAGCCAATTCCTAAACAAAACAGCATATAAGGGATCCCTTTACAAGTTTTGCTTACTAAGTGATCATAAAATACATCTCTTTTTCCGAACTCTAGGCATATAAGGGAAAAAGTACGTTAAGGAATTTAAAAGCTAATAATTGATTAATCAGGAAAAAAAAAGAAGCAAAATATACCTTTGGAATAAGAAATTAACGTGATGTTGGTATACTCAAATTCGAATGATAATAGACAGGTAATTGCAGGTTATAACACAACACTAACTCACCCTTTTATCATCCTTTGCATGGGACTGCCGAAGAAAGAATCAATGACAAAACAGAGGCAACAATTAGCTAAGGTCTGCATCATAATTAAATTAGTATCAACATTATAACAGAATACATACACACCATGTAAATCAAACTTAAAATAGCAGTTAAATTAAATAATTAGATTCCTTTGAAAAAGCTCTATGATGAAATCAATTTTTTTACTTAGCTTTACTTCAACACAAAAATTCATCACCTACCACATTACAATACATCAGCTTATAACAAGATTTAATTACCTTTTGAACAACAAAGAACATTCAAGAGAAACAACACATGATTGTTTCAAACTAATAACGAAAATCAATAGAATAGACAAGAACCACACGACAAAAGTCCCAAAATTAATTAAATATCAAATTATCAATAGATTATTAGTGGGGAAAAGTACAAATGAAATGAAGGTGCATACCTTGTGAATATGGTAAAAACACCCTCAATTGAAACATTAGTATCACTTGGGAGTCCAGGATCAGTGAACCTATGAAAATAAAACATAAAAAGGATAAAAAAAAAAATCACATCAAAGTATATCACACCACCAATGATTTGCTAATAAATAGTCTAACACACCACCAATGATATACTGATAAACAGTCTTACTCCTCTAGGTTAACGCTTTAAAGATGTCATCAAAGAACCAAAGCACAAGACACCAATAGTAATAAATTAAAATAGCAGCCACCAAAAACAAAAAGGAACATTCAGCGAGATAGTAAAAAATCCTTCATGATAGCAGATTCTGACATAACTTCTCAAAGAAAAATGAATAGATCCTAACATAATAGTATAGCAGCAACCATATTGACACCCTTATGTATCATAAGATACAAATCTAAAATACATCTACGATATAGCTAAACTTGCTCAAAAATAACAACATATTACACAAAACATGCTCATCATATTTACTCTCATAAACATCAATGATATATATTTCCAACCACAAACAGAGCAGCACAAAACCTAGGCAATAAATAACCAATAAATAAATAAACAAATGAAAATAAATGATTAATGGAAGAAAAAAAACCAGATCAGGTGCTTGAAGAATATATTGGGAAAATGAGACTTAAAATTGATGATGAAACGTGATAAATTGATGTACCAAATTAGCAATTAGTGATAGCACATCATGAAAATGATGGTGTAAATAAGAGATTGAAAGAAAAAAGAAATCAATGTATTCAGAAAAGATATACCTCAACAAAGAACCATTGCAAAATTCAGGATTATCAAGCGCAATAAGAACGAAAGACTCGCGACGAATACGATTGGAAGAGAGGACAAAATGCAAACTCAGGTGAACGCGGCGACGAACTCTGACAGGACTGGATTTGGTGATGGCGGTGGATCTGATCTGAATCGGAGAAAGCAGTGCGTAAATCTCCAGAGAAAGGAGAAAGTCTCTCATTCACAGATTGTAGTGGATTTGGATTTGTTAAGTGCGGTGGATCTAAGTCTGATAGCGATGGACTGTGTAGATTAGGTTTTGGGAAACAAAGGTTCTAATTACACGTGTGCCTCACATAAACTTAATGTATGAATTACACGTGCCCGTCTGTCCGCTTTTTCTACTCTGCTAAAGTATCTATATATTTTACAATGATTCTTTGTATAAATTAATAAAAGGTATGTAAACGCAAATATAATTTATATTACTATCGTACCGGTTTATTCGATTTTTTTTTTGTGTTGACGTTTAAATATATTAGAAGCGTTAAGTGGCCATGCAATGGAGGTTTGTGTATCATGGGTCCAAACCGTTCCACATACTAAAGCGAATTGTAAACAAAATGACCATACTCATAATGTGAGTGGATGCAAGTCATTTATGACTTGACAGGTAACATCTCAAGAAATTTGATCTGGACTTGGAAGCACATAAGATAGAAGAGATATTCCTTCAATGTTTGTATAGCTATAGTAAATGAAAGGTTAGGTCGCCACACAAATTGAGATGCATGTAATAATTTTACTTTAAGGAAAACAAAATAATGCACTGCTTTACAGGAAAAGGAGAAAGTCAAAAAGGTTTTAATTTATATGTTTCATAATACACTTTGATGTAGTGATAATGTAGCCTTATATATAAAGCGACTCGAGCTTCTCTCCCTTCTTCATGTGACACGAGCCTCTCCCTTCTTCTTTGTTGATAACCTTTTTTTTACATCGTTACTTGTCCTCAAGACAAAACAAACTTTTAATTTTTGTACAACTTTTTGTCGCATAAGATATTTGGTAGGCAAAATGTTATTCGCATTCTTAAGCATTGCCATTCAACTCCTTCATCTTCTTAAGGTTCTTCACAAAAAGCATAAAGAAAATGACTATTTGTGTCATACACTCACAGCTACTAAAACAATAAAAGAGAAAGCGAAGTTTGAGAAAAACAATATGAGGTTTAAATAAAGAAACCATTAATTGGATCTGTTCTGGACCGGCCAAAGAGATTCTTGGCCCATTTACTTAGGCCCAATATCATTCAAAGCCCAAACTCCACGTTTGGCATTATTGCTCACAACATACCCCCTCGCCTGAAAGGGGGGTGCACAAAGCAAAGAGACCGGTTCAAACGAACCCCAACGTCTCTCTTGCACGTTGTGCATGTTCCCGCAATAAAATCTCTGGCGGTTACACTTCCCACGATTTCGTAACCGCCAGAGCCAGGTGTGCCTCCTAAACGGCTCTGCAGCCCTCCACCTCTATAAATAGGGGACTCACCGTAGTCCCCAAGGTAGAACTCTATCTCCCTCTAAAACCCTTACTCTCTGATCTCAACGGGATGGCGTAACATCCTCACCTTCACCTGTGGATACACCCAGGGAGGACCCAACTTAGGTACTTCCTATCCAACAAAGGCCTCTGCTAGGTCCCGTCCACCCTACAGAGACGCCAGAAGACGCAACATCAACCCGCGTACTCATCAGCAACCTGATCCGCACGGTTCAACGACAAACGTCGTCAATCGAGGAACAGAACCGCCGGCTGATGGATCTGGAGCAAGCACGTCCAACCGTCCAAACCCGTCGATCTCTCTCCCCAATACGTAATAGAAGAGGAGAGATCCCTAGTCGGTCATGCTCCAAATCCCCACGACATTCGGCGAGCATCGGATCTCCATCCTACTCCCGGAGGTCAACAAGAGGGTCCCCCCGACGGTCTCCACCAAGGAGATCCCCTCCCAGAAGGGCCCCGTCGCAAAGATCCCCTGTGTGCCGCACTCCACCCAAGAGGTCTCCACCCAGGCGCAGTAGATTCTCACGGTCACCTTCCAGTTCTTTGGACACTCGCGATACCCGAATAGATCGTAATGCTTACGGTCCGTTCACACGGCGCATCCGAGAAGCTCCTATCCCTCGCGGACTGGAAAAGCCGCCGCAGATGGACTCATACGACGGGACTACCGATCCGGACGAACACATTGAGAACATCGAAGCAGTTCTCACTTACCGATCGGTGCGGGGCGCCGTCAAATGCAAGCTCTTCGTCACTACTCTGAGGCGAGGAGCCGTTACGTGGTTCAAGAACTTGAGGAGAAACTCCATCGACTCTTGGAGCGACCTCTGCAACGAGTTCACCACCCACTTCACCGCGTCAAGGACGCAACCAAAAACGGTGGCTTCCCTCGAAGCTATCGTCCAAGGAAGAAGCGAGCCTCTCCGAGACTACATCGAGAGGTTCAACAAAGAAGCCGTCCAGGTCCGGGCCGCAAATGAGACAATGAAGCTATTCCTCATTGCCAAAGGCCTACGTGACGAGACGGACGTCAAGAAAGCTGTCCTCCTGGATCGCCCAAGGACTCCCAACGAGTTCCTAGTGATCGCCAAGATTTACATCGCCTACGAAGAGGCTTTGTACGCGGACAGCCTCAACAAAGTCAGGAAGGAGGAACCTGCTGCTGAATCGTCCAAAAAGCCCGTCCATGAGAAAAAGAGGGAAGGCAAAACTGCTCGCGAAAGCAAGAGACGAAACAGTCACTTCACCGAGTACACTCCGCTGGCTATGTCAAGGGAGAAAATCCTCACTGAGATCGCTGTAGCCGATCTAGCAGAAGTCGGCATCAAGCCGCCAAAGGCTCCATCTCAGGAGAGGAAGGGAATCGACAAAACAAAATACTGTCCGTTCCACAAGTGCCACAGACACACCACCGATGACTGCATCCATCTGAAGGACGCCATCGAACTCCTCATCCAAAGGGGTCGACTCAAGCAGTACGTCAAAAATCCAGAAACAGAAAGGAAAGCTGTCGATCTCGTCGGTGACAATTCTGAACCTAGCCGGACCATCGCCATGTCCATGGAACATCTAGGTAATTTCCCAGACAATGTGGAAATCACCTCTATTCATGCACCTGGGAATAGTTCCCTACCGCCAACATCATCACTGGAGGGACGCTGAACATCTCCATGGGCAGCATGAAAAGGAAGTTCCAGGAGCTCATGGACGTCAACGCCATGGCCCCATCCATCCGAGGAGGAAGGCCACCCTTGGCCTTCTATGACTCTGAACTGCCTGGTAGAGCTTCAAATTCAGCCATTCCTTTGCTCGTGCGAGCATCGATGGCCAATGCAGATGTCCGACAAGTCCTGATAGACACAGGGGCCTCATGCGACATCATGTACACCAGCCTGTTCAAAACTCTCCAACTGACGGAGAAAAACCTTTCTCCCTACATTGGGGATGAACTCTATGGCTTCAACGGCTCATCCACTCAACCATGGGGATACGTGGAGCTGCTGGTCACCTTCGGCGAAGAGGAGGCCAAAAAGACAATAAAGATCCCGTTCCTTGTGATCGACTGACCTTCTCTCTATAATTGCATTATAGGGAGAACTGGGCTCGCCCAGCTAGGGGCCGCATGTTCAACCGCTCATCTGAAGTTGAAATACCATGCAAAAGATGGCATCATCGCCTCACTTAGTGGAGACATCGAAGCCACAAGAAGATGTTTCCTCCAAGCCAACAAAACCCAGAACTCGGTTTCCCGACCCAGCAAACCTGCTGAGGACAAAGGGAAAGCTGCTGCGAGTACCCTGGACGCCAACTTGGTCGAACTTGACCCCAGGTTCACCAAGGAAGACCTGAAGGAACAAAAACGGGAGAAGAAGGATCCGCTCAATGCGAAACTTCTTCGACTTGTTCCTGATGGTGAATTCGATCTGGTCCCGTTCGGCAACGACCCCTCGAAGAACTTCCAGATTGGCAAGGATCTCCCCGAACTTGTCAAGAACCAGCTGATCGCCTGCCTCAGGGAAAACGCTTACCTGTTCGCCTGGAGTGCGGCTGACATGCCCGGAATTGACCCTACCGTCGCCTGTCACCAACTTACGGTGGATCCCGGAGTTAGCGATGTGGCCCAGCGTCGTAGGAAGCAGTCTCCTGAAAAGTCAGAGGCTGCAGAAAAAGCTGTAAAAGATCTCCTAGAGGCAAAATTTATTTCCGAGGCCAAATACACTACCTGGCTCTCCAATGTTGTACTTGTCAAAAAGTCTAATGGAAAATGGCGTATGTGTGTTGACTATACCGATCTTAATAGGGCCTACCCTAAAAACGCATATCCTCTTCCTAACATCGACAAACTCGTTGATAATTCCTCTGGCTATAAACTTCTATCCTTCATGGACGCCTATTCTGGGTACAACCAGATACCCATGGCTGAAGAAGATAAAATGAAAACAGCCTTCATGATCGAATCAGGGAACTATTACTACAACGTAATGCCCTTCGGTCTACGAAACGCGGGAGCTACTTATCAACGGATGATGAACAGAGTTTACGACAAGGCACTTCTGGGCAACATTCTAGAGGTTTACATGGACGACATGATCGTAAAATCCCAACAAGAGGTGGATCATGCCACTCATCTCAAAAGAGTGTTCGAGCAAACTCAAAAATACAACATGAGACTCAACGCAGAAAAATGCACGTTCGGAGTCCAAGCGGGTAAATTCCTCGGTTTCTATCTTACAGAAAGAGGAATTGAAGCAAACCCAGACAAATGCCGCGCATTTACTGAGCTTCCAACACCCCACTCCAAAAAGTGCATCTAAACACTCAACGGAATGTTGACCACTCTCTCCAGGTTCGTGGCCAAGTCCGCTCAACACGCACTTCCTTTCTTCAAACTCTTGAGGAAAGAAATGAAGTTCGAATGGACTGACGAGTGCGAAGCGGCCTTACAGCACCTCAAAGAAACACTTTCTACGCCACCAGTGCTATCACGACCAGATCAAGGTGAAGTACTGTACCTATATCTCTCCGTTTCCTCTGACGCAGTAAGCGCCGTCCTCATCAGAGAAACGGCGGAGGGGCAGAAACCAGTATACTTCACCAGCAAAGCATTGTTGGGACCTGAAACAAGGTACCAAAGGATCGAAAATGTGGCCCTCGCACTCCTCACCGCAGCCAGAAGACTAAGGCAGTACTTCCTAGCGCACACGGTGGTAGTCCGGACGGACCAACCCATCAGGCAGATCCTGCGTCGTCCAAACGTGGCTGGTCGAATGATGAAATGGTCACTCGAGCTATCCGAGTTCGACATTCATTACGAGTCCAGAAAGGCACTAAAGGCTCAGGTGTTCGCCGACTTCCTCGCCGAGATGACTTTCCCAGCTGAGGAAATCCCTGAAGAATGGACCGTCTTCGTAGACGGGTCATCTAACGCCAAAGGAAGCGGAGCGGGAATAATCATCGAAGACAACAAATGTATCGTTGTTAAAATTTCCCTCGCTTTGTCTTTTCCTGTTACCAATAACACTGCAGAGTACGAAGCCTTCCTAGCTGGCTTACGAACCGCCAAAGACATGGGGGCCAAAAAGGTGAAAATCTTTACCGACTCGCAGCTAGTGACTTCCCAAGTCACAGGAGAGTTCCAGGTAAAAGAAGACCACCTTCAAAAGTACGTCCAGTTAGTACTAGAGAAAATGAAAGAATTCGACGCCGTAGAAGTAATTCACGTTCCCAGCGAACAGAATACTCGGGCAGACATTCTTTCAAAACTCACAAGTACACGAACTATGAACGAAAACAAGACAGTAATACAAGAGGTCCTCGGCGAGCCAAGCATCCAGAATAGAGGGACTCTGCATCAAGAGGTCAACTCGATCATCGGACTAGAAGATTGGAGGGGACCCATCTCTCGATACATAGAGAATGGCGAGCTCCCCACCGATCAGCAAGAACATACAAGGTTGAAATGGAGGGCCTGCTCATTCACGTTGGTGGAAGGAACCTTGTACAAAAGAGGTTTCAACATTCCACTAATCAAGTGCCTGGGACCCAACGAGACCCAAGAAGTCCTCGCCGACATCCACGACGGCATCTGCGGACAACATCTTGGTGCAAAAGCTCTCGCGAAAAAGGCCCTACGAGCAGGATACTACTGGCCTACCATGCTGAAAGACGCCCAAGACTACGTCAACCTCTGCGATAAATGCCAGCGACACGGGGACATGCACCTAGCACCCCCTGCTGAGCTAACATCCTTGGTCTCACCTTGGGCTTTCGCATGGTGGGGCATCGACCTTCTGGGACCATTCCCCAAAGCCGCTGGGCAACTGAAATATCTAGTCGTCCCAATCGACTACTCAACCAAATGGATCGAAGCAGAACCATTGGCCAAAATCACGGCTAAAAGGGTACTCCGCTTCTTCAAGAGAAACATCTTAGCAAGATTCGGAGTGCCAGCATTAGTGATATCCGACAATGGTATACATGGACCAACGGTTCCAGGACTACCTAAGGAATATCGGCATCAAGCAAAGCTTCACCTCCGTCGAGCACCCTCAAGCCAACGGCCTCGCCGAGGCTGCAAACAGGGTAGTTCTGCGAGGAATACGAAGAAGGCTAGACGCGGCCAAAACACAGTGGGCGGAGGAATTACACGCAGTCCTCTGGGCCTATAGAACTACTCCCCATTCCACAACTGGTGAGTCACCTTTTCGACTCACGTACGGGATGGAAGCGGTCTTACCCATTGAGCTAACCGAACTCACATGGCGTACGGACGCCAGCACTAACTTCTCGGCCAACACGGCAAACCTACGTGAAGAACTCGAATTCGTCGACGAAGTCAGGGTAGGGGCAACCTTGCGAGAGGCAGCACTAAAACAGAAAATAGCTGCTCGCCACAGCAAGAAAGTCATCAAAAGAGAATTCGAAGTAGGCGACCTCGTCCTCCGGCGAAACCAGAAGGACTCCGAAGAAGGGAAACTCGCCGCCAACTGGGACGGCCCCTTCAGGATCCAGATGAAGACTGGGACAGGAGCTTACGGACTCGAAGACCTCCATCAAAATGCAATTCCAAGGACTTGGAATGCAGAAAAACTCAAAAAGTACTACACTTAGATGGCAAATAACGCCAACTCACTCTAATGTATGTGCTTAGTTCGATACAACGAACTCTTCGCTCCCCGTCGAGCAAATAAACGGAAGAGGAAAGTCGTGCCACTCCGAATCCAAAAAGAAAAAGGATGAGAGGATTTTACATAACAAATTCTCTTACTCCTTAGTATGTACGCTTACCGCTGCCACATCACTGCTCGGCATGTTAGGTAGAACCCCAGCTCGCGATGGGTGTTTCACGCCTCAATGGAGGGAACTTAGAAAAAATTTCTCTCGTTCATCCGCTGTTACACGTCCATAACTTTGGACACATTCAGATAAACAATCTCTTGGATGTGCAAACACTTCTAACTAATACTCCGCGTAAACGGTTAGAAAACTTCGTGCCTGCAAACTACGCAATGGTAAAAACTTTCCAAGCAAAGGCACTTATTACCTGGAAAGCAAAAGGCACAACTTTGATTTCATCAAGTCAAAGCTACAAAATGTCGGGCGGGTGTACAAGACTCTCCAGTCATTAAGTCACTTCGTCGAAATAATGACTGCGGGGGGTAGCCCGCCCCGCTACACTCAACTTAAAGAGCTTTGCGATCCAAAAGCAAACAAGTTCGGAAGTTGAACAACTGAGAGCACACGAGTTATTGCAATTTGTCAAAAACACAAGGCAGATAGATAATCCGCTCTCGACAGCAGCTAAGAGCGTACGAATTATTACAGTCTGTCAAGCACACAAGATAGATAGATAATTCGCTCTCAAACATATACTTCAAACAGCAGTAAAGCCTCACACAACGAGCATGCAAAATTCAAAAACAAGTATAATTGAAAATGAAACGTTCATATTATAAGGTGCTAAAACCACTAAGTGCGCACAATGTCATTACAAGATTTTGAAGAAGATATTAATTACAAAGCCTCATCAGGCCTGGGCTTCATCAACATGCCCGTCATCTTCAGGATCAGGAGGAGGAACGATCACCCCGTCTTTCACCTCACTAAGAGGATGGATTCCTTCGACATTCAGCTCAAAGCCAGGGTTCGTCACCTTCAACTGGGCCACCGCCCGATCAAAGCCGAGCTGAAGGGCCTCCACCAATCTTCCTTCCAGTTCACCAATCCTGTCCACAAGGCCGGCGCGTCGCAGGACAACAAGGTCTTCTGCCTCATCCTCCCCAGGGAGGTGCGCCTTCTCCAGAGTCTCCTCCAAGGAAGCCTTCTCCCCAGCCAGCTTCTGAGAAGACACGGTCGCCTGCTCCAGAGCAGTCTGAGCCCCAGACAACTGCTTCTTCAAGGAAGCAAGCTCACGGTCACACTCCTCAGCGACCGACCTCTTGCTTCTTTGATCCTCCTCAAGAGCAGCGACCTTGGCGGTCAAAACGTCCCTCTCCCGCACCAGAGCGTCGACCCGAACCTCACTGTCCAGAGAAGCGTTGTTCAGAGCAGCAGCGACCTCCAAAGCCTTCATAGTGGCAATAACCCCATCAGTTATTGCCTTACTTCGGCCAGCTGGACCCAGATCTTGGATAATCCTCAGCTCAGAATCATCCAAGAAAAGGGTCGACTGGGGACCACACAGCTCCGGCTCGGACCACACCTTCGGCAACTGGAGGAAGTCTCCTTTCTCAGAACGGATGGGAACGGCCTTGATTGGCGTGATTGGATCCTCAGAGGACACCCTCACCCTCTGCCTCTTGGCAGGATCCTGCACCAGCTCCTCGGATGGCTCCTCCCTGTCCAAATCCACCACAGGACCAGGGGTTGAGCTAGGACCAGACCCAGAGATCAGATGCTTCAGAGACTGGACATTTTTACGCTTTTTCTTGGCCGAGAGCTTCTTGCTAGCCGCATTCACGAGAGCTCCCAAGTCTTTCTTCATTTTCTCTGCAAACACAAGACAAAAGAAACTTGTCAGTTAGGAGAAACAAAATGAAAGGACAGCAAGGAGACAAAACAAGAAAATGAGCTACCAAGACAGGCATCATAATTATCAGAAGTCAACAACTCATAAGTGTTGATGAAGCGGGGTTCTGTTATTGGAGTTTCGTCCGCGTTTATCAAAGGGTTCCCCCGTCGGTCAATCTTCACCTTTCAGGAAGGGACTCAATGAAAGCCCAAAGTTGTTGACGAAGGCTTTTCTCTTCATCACTCAAAGTGGCAACGGTTCGACCAAAGTCCCTCGGCTCATAAGCAAAATGGTCCTGAGACCAGCATAGGGGGAAGTAAGGACGATGCTCCTGCCCGCTTTCCTTAACAGCCTCCAAGAGATTTTCCAGGGCGGCCGCACTCTTAGGCCGAACCAGAAAGAAACGCTCTTTGAAACCCCGGATCTTCCTGGCAAAGGCCTCAAACATCTTCTGGGTCTGGAGAAAAGAAACCCAGTTCGTACCCCGCTGTACGGTGAAGAAGGAGAAAAAGACATTCTTGGAGGCAGGGATGCGAAGATGGTTGCACAACAATTCAAAAGCCCTCATAAAGGCATAAGAATTTGGTTGGATTTGAGTAGGCGACAACTTGGTCCAGCGAAGCACCTCCCGCTGGAAGTTAGAGAAAGGGAGCCGAAAACCCACGTCTTTGAAAATCACTTCATACATGGGAAATACGTAATTTTCATACCCCGAACACACCCGGTTGGACGTGCTCGGCAGAATCAGCTCCCAATCTCCACCTTCACCGATAAGGTCAAAAGGTGCTTCGTTCACACCATCAGTGGCAAACACCGATTCAGTTTCTAAGGGTTCCTCTCCGGGCCTCATAACTACGGATGCAACAACTCCCTCGTCAGCCATGACAGATCTGGAAAAAGCAAAGGAAAAAGTGAATCTAACAGTCAGATCCACCCTTCCTTCACCTATCAGGTCAACCATGGCAAGGAAGGGATCAAATCGCTACCACAAAGAAGCTAAGAGGCCTAGAAAATCAACTCACGCATCGAGGGGATCTACCCTCATCGAACAGACCCAAAGCTTATGGAAGAAGCACAAGCCTGTCGCCAATGTTTCTTTAAACACTAAAAAGAAAACAGACAGCATACCTACAAAACTCTTGATGCACGGTGGAAATCGCCTGAACCAACGGCGGAAACCACCGAGTCAAACTACTTCTGCTCTAGAAGCATGCATTCCCACGGTTTCTAAAAGCAAAACAGAAACTAAAATACAAAAGTAAAAGGAACGAGTCTCAGAACTCTACCTGTGAGGAAGAAGAGATTGAAGTTGCGGTTGGGATGCGAAAACTCGGAAGAACTTTGCCTCTGGAAACTTTGGGAAATCTCTAAGTCTCTGAGAAATTCGAAAATACAATGGCTCTCCAAAACAACAGTGGAGCTATTTATACTCGTTGCACGAACCACCCAAAAGTCATAAAGTCTATCCAGTGCATCCCCTCACTCGCTGCTCCTCCCCTAAAGCGCTTCTTCGACGGCCCAGATTCAATCATACCCCTTTATCCATCCTTCACTACGTTCCTCCAAACGTCAGGACCCAATCAACGGTGATGATGACACCTCGGAAATACAACCCGAGAACACGCTGGAAACTATAGGCACTCAAGTGCTACTAACAACCTACACACGTGTCACTCAGAAACCAAAGGTCATGTCCCCTCAACTCCTTCCTCGAGATGTTGGCATTAATTACGGAATGACATCCGACCAAGCTTCCTGACGAGGGAATCTTTCCATCCGATCTCATCGCCGGACATACGTATGTCGGAGCCCGCCACATTGACAGGCGAGCTTGCATCGTTAGAGGGAGAACAAACGCTTCGAGACAGGCGAGCCTATCTGGCCCAAAGTCTCAGCATTCTCAGTCTGCCTCGCAAGCGATTTTCCATGTCAAGGCAGGCATAAGTCCACTGAACGAGATCCATCTCTTCCTCTAGCACGAGGATACGAACCAACTGAATTTTCCTTGAGTTCGGCTCCTGACGAGCAAAACGCCCGCACTTAAGTCATCACTCTTTATCAAAGAGCAAAACGCCCACACTTAAGTCATCCACCGCATTCAAAGCACCGGCAGTCTCCTTGTGATCAGGTACGATCAGGATCTTATATTTTTCGATGAATTGAGAAAAATGCAAATTGAAGAAACATTTAGATTAAACAACCCATGCATGAAGAAAGCAAACATCATAACAGAATCAACACCCATAAAGAATAAAGGAACTATTAAAAGAAAAGTTCTCAATTAAAAAAGTAAAACTGATCAAAACATGGATGAGGCACGTTTTGCCGCACCAACAATGTGTTCCATAATCGTGCGGGGAAAACACCCTTCTCCCATTCGAGTTCCCTATTATGGGAACTCTCTTTTTTCATTCTCTCTATTCACGATTACTCTCTTTGACCCCTTTATCTTATCCATTTTTACACAATCATAGGCTACCGACAACCTACCTGCTTTCTTTGACCCCCTTATCTTATCCATTTTCACACACACACACACACACACTCTCTCTCTCTCTCTCTCTCAATTTTATATTTTTCTAATCCACCTTATGCTTGTTATTCGGAACCAACTTTAGTGCAATCTAAACAAAAGCACCAAAAAATTTAAAGAAAAAGGTCAATTTTGTGATTTTTTTTTATGTGAAATTAGTTTAGCAAATAGTAAAAGCTTTTGAGAACTTTAATATTCATGTCCTTTATTTACATAAATTAGGCAATTCACCAAATGAAAATTACATTCGCTACATTATGAAGGCCGACACAATAAAATCTTCACTGCCCCATATGATCCCAATACCCACGACCTCATCAAGAATGGTGTGTCTGCTACCACCAACATAATAAAACAAATATAAACATGTAAAAAATGTAACCTAAACAAAAAGATTTACATACTGTGAGAATAGTTGTTTATACCTTTCCTAAAAGAGAGAAGAAAGAATTGGAAAGATTTATCGTCTCTAAGTTGACAAAGCACGGCCACCACCACTTCCCGGTTAAAAACTTAGACCCCCTAACTTCTTGAGCGCCATCGAAATGTCCCCAATTCCCTATCACAAAATTAAACTGGCCGATGAAAAAAAATGCGGATTTGATACCCCACTCCTTTCCCATTTCTTCACCTTTTCTCCGTCTATTCAAAACCAATGGTACGACGTACTTTTTAAGTGTCATTTAACTGCAGATTTAACGTTTCTATTTGACTGTCATTTTGATATTTTTAGAGTACAGTTTGTCAATCATATTCTTTGTCAATTACTCTTATTTTTTTCAAAAAAACTAATTAATGATATTTGAAAAACATAAGTTTCTTTTTTTAAACAAAGTTTTTTTTTTAAACTGACATTGTTTTTTATTATCTTCAAATTTAAACTAACTTTGTTATCTATAATAATGGTTTCATGAATAGTTAAAATTATATAAAAATTTTAGGTGTAAAGTAAAAAAACAGAACGGAGAGCTAGAAAGAAAAAAAAACCTCCATGGTTGTTCAAAAGAAAGACAGAGTGAATAAAACGAAAAGTTGACATATTTATAGGGATCAAAAACATATGGAAAATGCTACTTCTCAAGAAAAATAGCTTCAAGAATTTTTCAAGAAATAGTTGGCAAATTTTAATTGGATGATTTCTTTGTCCACTTCCTATTTTTCAGCCACACCTCCTTGAATTGTGGCAAATAGTGCATTGTGATTGGCTATTCTTTATTCTTGAAGAATTCTTGATGTTATTTTTCTAGAGATATAGCATTGCTCATGTTATATATGTTTGTAATTAGAGGGTATTATATATATGCAAAGCAGAATAATCATATAACACTCTTTGATATTCGTTACTTTTTAACTTAAAGTTTTTTTTTTTTTAAGGATAATCTTTTTTTAAGTTAAATCTTAATTAGTGATTGATCCCTTAATTAATTTTTTTTGTTTTTATTTGGTCTCATGCCTCTTAAAACGTCTATATTGATCCCTTAAATTTACATCCGTCGGTCAATTTGGTGATATTCTGTTAATTTTAATCCCAAATATCTAAGGTGGATCAACCTTAAAAGTGGTCCATGATGGTCGGATTAGGCAATTGTACCAAATCTTTTACCAGTAATAAACTGTAGGTAGAGTCTCGTATCCACAGGGATTGTCGTTTCGTCCAAACAATTCGTGTTACTTATTTGGTTTACCAAAATTAAATAAAAGAGTTGAGGTGCCGCGTCATTTTTCGGAGGTCAAGCTATTTTTATTAGCATAGACTCGCTATTTTAATTCACGACTGAACGTTTTAATTTTTTAAGGAAAGGGGAAAGAAAGTTCAAAAATACCCCGTATTGAAAAGATTTAGGGTTCGGGGGTTGGTTATATTTATTGAAAAGATTTAAGGTCCCACTGAAACGCGTCATGTGACCCTAGTCGATCTGATGTTTCAGTTAAAAATTCGGCAGAGAGGTATTTTAAAATACCTCATGTTTGGTTCCGAGTCGGGCCCTCTTCTCTCTTTAATTTTTTATTTTTTAATTTTAATTCTTAATTTCCATCTTTTATTTAAAATTTTAATTAACATTAATTAATTTTAACTTTATTTTCTTTAATATTTAGTTTTTTCCATTCTTTTAATTTTAATCCTTATTTTCTTTTTATTATTGTCATTTGTCCGATAATGTCCAAAATCTGATGAGTCCAAGGTCCAGGTCCGCATAGGTGTCTTTTATTTATTTATTCATTTTTCATTATTATTCATTTAATCCAAAAATCCAAAAAAAAATAGTCAATAGTCTCTCACGTGAAGCAATTCCCAGGAGCGTTTTTAATCCCAATCTGAAACTAGGCAAGCTAGTACGCGTTTTGCCTTCATCCTCATCCGAAGCAACAGCCTGTCAAGCGAATCAGTCCCAATTCCTTTCCGAATTCATTCTGCGCCCAAACTCAGGAACGGAAACACATTCACCTCATCCCAATCCAGCCACAAAATTTTGTAACAAACGAGTTTGCTTCCTCCTTAAGTTGTTCAAAATCCTTCACTATAAATAAACATCTGCACACAGCAAAAAGAACACGCACAAAAAGCCAAATTCAGCAGAAGACAAGTTAACCAATTCATCAACCCGCAATTTTCGATCACAAGAAACTTGCACACACAAAAATCAATCACAACGATTCCAATTCTAAAATCAAAACCCAATCATTTTTTTCTTCTTTCACGAAACCAGTACCAATAAACAAGCCATCTTCACAGGACTCACGCAAACCACAACTCAAGGCCGAAACCCATTTTCACAACACCAATAACACAAAGGTCAAACCATTCAAGAACGCACAACACAAAGACACCCTGCAAACGGTCATGCACGCGCAGAAGAGGGCAGAGGGCGACAAATCCGAATCCGATCAAAGGCAAACCGGAGTAAAGTACGGACAAAGGAAAAAGAAAGGTATAAATTTAGTCCCTTTTTAGATTTAGAGCATTTGATTCCATTCTTTTGAAAATTTGGACTCTAGAAACAGAAAGAGTAGTAGGAATAGAAGAGAATAGGCGAAAAAATTTAAAAAAATAAATTTAGGGTTCCGACGCAGTGGCGCTGCCGCACCGGCCGGCCAACCACCGTCGGAACCTGCCCTACCTCCCACCGGAGAAGATGATGATTCGCCGGAATCTTCATAGCTTGGACCCAGAAGATGAACAAGAGAGAGAGAGAGAGGAGAGAATGGTGAGGAAGAGAGAGAATGAAGATTGAAAAATGAAGGAAAACTTGTCTCACCGCCTTTATATAGGCTCGTCTGTTCACATGTGTGTGGGTGTATGGGATACCATGCACCCTCTCGCCTCCAGCCTTTGATGTGTGATCAAGAGGCCCCTGATGCCTCTCTTCATGATCAAATCAAGGCCACTTGATCTCAATCAGGTGGCCCTGATTAAATCCAGCAAGCCCAACGCCTCTTGACACTACTGGGTCGACCCGACCCTCTTGGACGAACCAACCCGGTTCGGTCCCGTTGAGCCCAATTCTTTTTCTGTTATTCCGCTCCCCGAATGCTGTTTACACCCCTCCTGCCGTAAATTTATTTCTTTCACGTTCTTTTTTTCCTTTCTTTTCATAAGCATCATATATTTATTTAATCCCCATGCATTTTTTCATTTAGGTTTATTATTCTACTCATTGCATACTCATTTATATTTTTTAGTCATTTATTTTGTCGCATAGAATTTAAAATGTATAAATAGGTTTTAATGTAATTTATTTTTATTTTTGTTTCTTGCACATAAATTAGAATGTAAATAGGCCTTAATGTAATTTATTTATTTTCTCGCAGACCATAGAATGTATTAATAGGTTTTTGTAATAGCTTAGGTGCATAGGTGCGTGAGTGGGTGTATGTTTATTTTTATGCTTAGTAGTTTAGGTAAAAGACCCTTGTGGTGGTCCAACCCCACCATGGGGTCCCTACGCTTTTATTTCTTTATGCTCCACTTGGCTTTTCATTTTAAAACCTTTTTGAAAATATTAAAAAACACTCAACCCATCAAACGTCAATTTTTACCCCGAACTACGAGGTTTTGATCCCTCACGGGTACGTAGGCAAAGGACACTCGTCCTTCCAAATCAATAAAATGTAGATAAACTAGGTCTGCATTCTTTTATCATTTCAAATTCCATTTTCTTTAAAAACAAGCAAGTTATAGCACATTAATTAAATGAAACTAAGAGGTTCCCGTAGAGTACTACGGACATAAAGGGTGCTAACACCTTCCCTTTATGTAACTAACCCCCGAACCCTAAATCTTTTCGAAATGGGGTAGTTTGAACTTTTTTCCCCTTTTCTTAAAAAAATTAAATGTTCAGTCGTGAAATAAAAAGTGACTCAAAAGCTAATCAAATAGCCTTGATCTCCGAAAAATGACGCGACAGGAAGGTATTAGCACCCTAAATATTCGTAGTACTCTACGAGAACCTCTTGATTTTATTTAACTTTTTGTGCTATAAATTTGCTTGCCTTTTTTAAAAATGGAATTTTGAAATGATTAAAAAAGGAAGACCTAATTATCTACATTTTATTGATTTGAGAGGACGAGTGTCATTTGCCTACATACCCGTGATGGATCAAAATCACGTAGTTCGGGGTAGAAATTGACGTTTGATTTGTTTTGTGTTTTTTATTAGTTTTGAAAAAGTTTTAAAATAAAAAACCAAGTGGCAAATAAGAATTGGTTTGTATTTTTTATATTGAAAAAAAAAGACTCAAAGTATAATTAAAATTGATTTGAAATTTGATTAAGAAAGAAAATAAAAAGAATGATCACTTGATTGAAAATCAACGTTTATTATGAAAATATTTTTGTGATTTTTGTTATTTGAATGTTTTTGTTGTTTTGGAATAATAAATGAAAATTAAACTAACGGAGCAAAATCCCTAATCTAATTTTTTGTATTTTTTTTGATATATATAAAGCAGTAAAGAAATAAAAGACACACACACACACACTTTTCTCATTTATATTTACATTGGACCTAAATACATTCTAATTGCTGGAAAATAAATGACAATAATTAAAATGCTAAATAGAAATAAAATAAAATGCTAAAAAGAAATAAAATGCAAGAAAATAAAAAGAAAGGGACAACCGAAGGGACAAAATTTCGAAGGGACAAAATTACCGAAGGGACTTTTCCGAAGGGACTTTTTCCGAAGGGATAGAAAAAAAGGGAGAAGAAAAGAATAGCTCGTCAACACAAGCTAAATGAAGGAGAAGAGAGAAAAGTTCTTTGACAACTCAAGAGAACTTTGTGTCTTTTGAAGTGTGGAATGAGGACTCTATTTATAGGTGAGGAGGTTGATGAGAATGGAAAAGTGGTTTAATGGTTTTTGATGGTAATTTATGGAATGGAACGCGTTTTGGCTTGAAATGGATAGAAAATAGGATGACTTTGGTGATTGCCTATGATTGTGGCATGGGAAAGAAAAGAAAGAAAAATTGGACCCCGGACACTTTGGATTTTTGGACTCATTAAAAAAAGTTATATAATAAAAAATAAAAAAAACTAATAGAAGTAATTAAACTAAAAATAAAAAAGGTAAAATGGAAAATAATAGGAAAGAAAGTTTCTGACTCTGAGATTGTGCCTTTGAAAGTGGCGTGTAAACAAGACTTGAACTATGTTTTTTGGACATTCTTTTTTTGGACATTTAAAAAAGGTAAAAAAAAAAGTGACTAAAATAAAAGAATAAAAATAACTAAAAATTAAAATTAAAATTACAAGAAAATTAATAAAAGATGGAAATTTTACTAAAAAAAAAAGAAAGGAGAGAAGAGGGTCTAACTTGAAATCAAACATGAGGTATTTTAAAATACCTTTCTGCCAAATTTTCACTAAAAAGTTAGAGACTAATCAGGGTCAAACGACGCATGAATGTGGGACCTTAGGTCAAAAATTGGGGTATGACAGATGCCCCTATTTAAGTTTCTTCGTTTGGAGATTTGAAGATGGAATCTTCGATTTGACGGACCGAAGAGACTTAAATATAAAAGTACACCAATTTTGGATCTAAGATGCTGCAGGACGACAAAGATGATTTGACTGAGATGAAAAACAAACAACGGGATACTCAATTCGATAAAGAAAGGGATCCGACACTGCTGGGGAATGTAGTTTTACTGGGAAAAAGATTGTCTACTGCCGTATTGGTTTGGGACGATAGCTTAACGAAGACAAAATAAAAAATTAGCGACATCACTTGAACAACTATGATGGGGATGACAACGTTGAAATTAACTTGATTATTGGCATCACTGGAACAGCTAAGCTGGGGATGACACTTTTTAAATTAACTTGATTATTGACATCGCTGGAACAGCTAAGCTGGGGATGACACTTTTGAAAATTACTCGATTAGTGACATCATTGGAACAACTAAGCTGGGGATGACACCATTGAAATTGAAATTGAAATTGATTCGTGACATCACTGGAATAGCTAACGCTGGAGATGACACTTTTGACATTGATTTGATTAGTGACATCACTAGAACAGCTAACGCTGGGGATGACACTTTTTTATAAGACAAGAATTTTGCAAGCTATTCGCTTGACACACAGGTAACAAAAGATGTTTGCAAGCTATTCGCTTGACACATAGGTAACAAAAGATGTCTGCAAGCTATTCGCTTGACACATAGGTAACAAAAGATGTTTGCAAGCTATTCGCTTGACACCAAGGATAACAAAAGAGGTTTGCAAGCTATTCGCTTGACATCAAGATAACTGTAGAGGTTTGCAAGCTATTCGCTTGACACCAAGATAACAGTAGAGGTTTGCAAGCTATTCGCTTGACGCATAGGTAACAAAAGATGTTTGCAAACTATTCACTTGGCACACATGTAACAAAAGATGGTTTGCAAGCTATTCGCTTGTCATTGAGGTAACAAAAGATCTTTGCAAGCAATTCGCTTGACACACATGTAACAAAAGATGGTTTGCAAGCTATTCACTTGACACCAAGGTAACAAAAGAGTTTTGCAAGCTATTCACTTGACACAAATGTAACAAAAGATTGTCTGCAAGCTATTCGCTTGACACAGAGGTAACAAAAGATTTTTGCAAGCTATTCGCTTGACACAGAGGTAACAAAAGATCTTTGCAAGCTATTCGCTTGACACAACAATGAGTGAGGATCGAACTGAAAGGGTACAGCCATACAAGATTATGGGTGATCAATGCGGTTATGTATGAATGATGTTGTGTATATGCTGTCTATGAGTGAATGTAATAATGCATGAATGTATGGATGTGCGAAAGTATTAGTGTATGAATGTACTAGTGTATGAGTTGTAACTTGTATGACTGTATAAACTGTATATGACAGGTGAACTTGATGAGATAAGACACAACAGGTAAGATGGGAGTCGGACTGACATCGCAGTACAAACACTCGACAAACTTCCTTGGAGATGATGTTATTGTGACCAAATTGAACCGTTGATTGGAGTAAAAACCCAGCACAAGGTAGCAGTTGATGCTCCTGGGGATAAAGCCCATTGTCGATCAAAAGTCTGGAAGAAGTCTCCATTTGTAAACCGGCGCAGAGTACCCTTCCACTGGTATGCCTTAGCAGTCATGTTTTTTTGTTTTTTTTTCTTTTGAAAATCCCTAACTTTTGCATGGACCGCCCTTTCGGGTTTTCAGTCCACCGGTAGTATATTCCTTTTTTTATGCCCCTAATTTTTGCCTGGACTGCCCTTTCGGGTTTTCAGTCCAACGGGACGCTCTCTATTGCCTAAGCCGCCTTTTCATGTTTTCAGCTTAGCGGGCCTTTTTTTTTGTATTTTTGGATTATGATTGTATCTTGCTCAAAGCGGAGATCCTCTCCGTAGTGCTTAACCATGTTTCTCTTTCGGAATGTAACCCTTCTCAAGGCGCATGCTGAAGTACGCTTCAACTACTCACAAGTTCAAAGAGAGTGTGCTTGTTGTTCACACTTTTCAAAAATGTAAAAAGTTTTTGTATTTTTTTGAAAATTTTTGCTTCAAGTATTGCCATCAAAAATAGAAGAAATTTTGCAAATAGAATAAATGAGAGTTTCAAATAAATGGACACAAGCTCAAATTTTGATGAATTGAGTGGTGACCTGCCAATGGCATGGCTCCACGGATCTTTGAAGAATTTGAAAAATGGTAAATATATTTGGAAGGTACATTGAACTCAATAACCGTTATAATCTCTAACAACTTTAAATGCCCCTGTTTTGAGTCTTTGATTTCCCCTGTTTCAAGTTTTTGATTTGTGGACGCTTCGAATCGGAGGTTCTTTTGATGACTGGATGCCCCAAGTGGACTGTGTTGACTGATGCAATTACTTGTCATGATCCTTAACTTTTGCATAGATCGCCCTTTTGGGTTTCGACCTATCAGGATAATCATTTTTGTTCATGTCTCTAATTTTTGCCTGGACCGCCCTTTTGGGTTTTCAGTCCACCGAGACGCTCATTTTTTCCTAAGCCGCCTTTTCAGGTTTGCGACTTATCGAGCTTTTATTTTTTGACGAAGTATTTCTTGACTGCACCGGTATTTACAGGACGTGTGGGTTTGTCACCATCCATAGTTGTAAAAATTCATTGCACCTGGGCCTTCATAGTTAGGCGTCCACTTGCCCCTGGAGTCCGGTTGAAATGATAGTACCTTTTGGGCACCAAGTCTCCTCCATGAAATTTACGGGGACGAACCTTCTTGTTGGAAGTTTGTTTCAACCTATTTTGATGTAGTTGTACAAGGTCGTCATGTATTTAAAGTTCAATCAAAGCTGGGATTTCAGCAGAACTCCTATTGTCGGAAATTCAGACCTCTACGGGAAGCACGACTTCCATGTTGTATATTGGGGAAGGAGGGGGGGGTTGCCCCTGTTGAAATGTGTACTGAAGTACGATATCCATGCGAGGCAACCGTAACATCTCATACCAGACTTTGGAAATGATTGCAATCTTCTGGACAATCTTCTTGTTTTTTGTTTGCAGCTTCGATGCCCCAGCATGCAAGAGACCTTGTCGGGAATCTCTTCATCCTCCTTCTTCACTTTCGGACACAGAGAAATCAAAGTCGAGAGAGAATACATGGTTAATGTGTTCAACGGGTTTATCAATGCATGATTTGATTATTGATTTTGACAAGTAGTTATGATAATGCAGATATTTGAGAAAGATTAAAGAATTTTTTTTGGTTTTTTGTATTACCATTTTTCCAGAATAAGCACAAAAATAAAATAAAAACAAGGTCGGGAACAAAACGACCTTTTTATTAATGATGGAAAATACATAAAGCAAAAAGCCCTAAACAAGTTCACTTCCGTCTCGGGTGGGACGAAAGGATTTTTTTTTGAAAGATATAAAGCAACAAACAAACGTATTAATTGAACAGATGAGTAATAGAAATAAACATCAGCAATGACCCAATTGCAGCTAAAACATTTCATGTGTCAACCTTAGATACCAAGATCCGATAGCGGATTAACTTGCACATTCAAATTCAAACTCTTCGAAAGGTATTAGGTTTTTTCAGATCAACTTCTAAACTATCTTCTGCAGCGTAAAAGAGTGCTCGATATCATGACCTGGTGCCCCTTGATGGAAAGCACAAAAGAGATTGGGCCTGTACTGGGATGTCAATTTCGCTGGCACTGGAGGAGGTGCCTTGGTGTAGACCAAATTCCTTTCGAGTAATTTTGGAAACAAAACTGCATACTTCATGGGAATAGGGTCAATCTGTTTCCTTGAAGTCTGTTGTCGAGGTTGTTGTTGACATTGTTGAAACTGGGGTTGATAACCCGGATTTTGAACAGCATTTATGATAGGCATAAGAGCGACAGCTGGGTGATAAGCCATATACTGTTGTTGAGGTTGACTTTCCACCACATTTCTTTCCTGGTCTTCCTCATCTGAACTGTCAGTAGTGACACTTTCTTTCTTCAAGACGCATTCCCATAATCATCATCTTTGCGAAGTTGTTGGGAGCACTTCCAACCATTTTCTCATAATAAAACTGATCTAGAGTCCTCAAGAAAATCTTGGTCAATTCTTCCTCTTCCAGATGTGGACGGACTTGATCGGCAAAATCTCTCCATTGTTGGGCATATGCTTTGAAAGATTCATTATCATTCTGGGTCATAGCTTGCAGATAGTCTCTGTCTGGGGCCAAGTACAAGTTGTAGTTGTATCGTCGGACGAAGGCATCGCCCAAATCAATGAAAGTTTTGACATCAGCACAATTTAAACTATCTTGAAAGCAGTAGATAAGAAGTTCATCATTGTCGGCTTGAGGGGACATCTTTCTGGCATACATTGTCAAATGGTCCTTAGGGAAAGTATTCCCTTTGTACTTCTCAAAATCAGGGACCTTGAATTTGGGTGGTATCACGACATTTGGTACCAAGCAGAGATCATAAACACTTTCCCCAAACAGTTCTTCCCCACGGAGAGCTTTCAATTCCAACCAAAGTGCATCAAAATTCTCTCTCATTTCTTCTACCTGGTTATATGCAACCGCACTTCCTGGTTGATAGATGGGTTCATGAACCAAAGGAGTTGAGTAGGTCATAGCAGCTTGAGGGAACAAAGGGCCTGATTGAGGGATAGGCATTGTCTGTTGCACAAAAGGAGTTTGAATCTTAGAGACACTCGGACGGAATACTTCACCAGAATTTAAAGGTGTGCTCTAGAGATAACCTTCCAGCATAGCATGTTGAGCAGTACTAGCAAACACTGTTGAAATCGAGATAGTGGAAGCAACCGTCTGAGCTTGAGTACTGACAATAGGAAGAGATGTTGGAACAAAATGTGTTTAACAATGAACCTTAAAGAGTTTTGATGATAACAAGGTATTAAAAATTGTAAATTGGACAAGCTAATATTTGTTCAAGTGTATAGGACCATAGTTAAAAATTGATGTCATACAAAGGTTCTGAATGGGCAAATAAAGAGCAAAAGAAATCAACGAAATTGAAGCTTAGATGCTCCTGAAGGCAAAGTGCTCCTGAAGACTAAAGCTCTCCTGAAGTCAAAGTGCTCCTAATGACTAGAAGCCCTGAAGCGCCATGTCATCAGAAGCTACATCATCAGAAGCTGCCTCATCAGAAGTCATTTCAGCAGCAACTGTAGATCAACTGAATTTGCAAAATTCAAGGATTCAAGAGTTGTTTCATGGATCGAAATTCATCTAAAGACAACAGAAGACTAGTGGAACTTTGCAACGGTCATTTCAGAGGTGTTTGAAGGCATCTGCTTGCAAAATGGACGAAAGCGTTGACATTGTACTTTGTACGAACTGTACAACCACCTTCTCCACTACTCTGTTTTGTGTTCACGTTACAAGACAAGAAAACAACTCCAGAATACGGCTACGCCTGCAAAGATGTTCCTTCACAATGGGAATGGATTTCAAATTGGTTATTTATAGGACAACAACCAAATCAGGCAAAAGATCATTGGTGAAAGATCAAGCTTCAACAACGACTCTTTTGATGTGCTGGCAATTTCACAACGTCTCTTTCACACCTCTATATAAAGGAGTGAAGACTTAGAGATTTGGTAATGCTGAACGAAAGACTCTCAACATTTTTACAAGTGCCAAACCTCTGCTAAAATTGTTCTGCATTCACTTAGAAATTCTGTTTCTCAAATTCATATCTTAGAAATTCTTAAGTCTTAGAGTCTGTATCTGATTTGTTTTGTGAGCACCTCTGATTGTATATCAAGTGTTCAATCTCAAACATTACTCTTTGTAATCTTGTTTGTTTAGAAGTCTCTTGCAGTTGTGCTTGAGCATAGAAGTCTCTTGATTGTGTTCTTGAGCATAGGAAGACTCTTGCAAAGTGTGCTTGAGCAAAGGAAGTCTCTTGCTGTGTGCTTGAGCAATTGTAATCAGATATTACATTCTAGTGAAATCTCCTTGGAAGTGCAAGGGGACTGGACTACTTCTGGATTGTGGAAGGAACCAGTATAATTGGTTTATGTCTTTCTTCTTCTCTCTCTCTTTGTTTTATTCCGCTGCATTTAGAATCTGTTTATCACTTCAGAAGCTGTCTCACTTAGCTTCTGACCAGTGTGTTCAGTTTTTAGGAGAAACGAAGAATTTTTCAAAACACAATTCAACCCCCCTTCTTGTGTTTTTCTCACCTTCAATTGGTATCTAGAGCCTTGGTTCTGTTGATAACACCTAACAGTGTAACAGTCTAAGATCTGAGAAAAACATGTCTGGTGAATCATCTGTTTCTGGTAATGAATCTGGCAACAACGACAACAGTGTTCCATATGATTATGGTGACAACAAGAAATCCAGTGTAGGAAAGATTCCTAAATTCAATGGAGACCCTGAAGAATTCTCTTGGTGGAAAACCAACTTTTATAGTTATGTCATGAGTTTAGACGAAGAACTCTGGGACATACTAGAAGAAGGTGTTGGTGATGACATGGTTCTTGATGAAGAAGGAGCTGCTGTTGATAGAAAGAAACATACTCCTGCTCAGAAGAAACTCTACAAGAAGCATCATATTATCAGCGGAGCACTTGTCACTGTTATTCCTAAAGCAGAGTACATGAAGATGAGTGACAAGTCCACTGCTAAAGCTATGTTTACTTCTCTCTGTTCAAACTATGAAGGTAGCAAGAAGGTCAAAGAAGCAAAAGCTCTTATGTTGGTTCATCAGTATGAGTTGTTCAAGATGAAGGATGATTAAACTATTGAGGAGATGTACTCAAGGTTTCAAACCTTAGTGTCTGGACTACAAATACTGAAGAAGAGTTATGTTGCTTCTGATCATGTAAGCAAGATACTCAGAAGTCTGCCTGCTAGATGGAGACCAAAGGTGACTGCCATTGAGGAAGCTAAAGATTTAAACACTTTAAGTGTCGAAGATCTTGTTAGTTCTCTCAAAGTTCATGAGTTAAGTCTTAATGAACATGAGTCTACTAAGAAGAGTAAATCAATAGCCCTTCCATCCAAAGGCAACTCATCAAAAGCTCTCAATGAGGTTGAATCTGAAGAAGAAGAACCATCATGTTCAGATTCTGAACCAGATGCTGCTGAGATGGCTATGCTCTCCAACGGACTTCAGTATCTGGCTAAGACGAATAGGAAGTTTCTGACCAGAAGTAGTAACTCCAGAAGCTCGAGGAAAGAAGATCAGAATGGATGCTTCAACTGTAAGAAGCCTGGACATTTCATTGTTGATTGCCCTGATCTTCAGAAGGAAAAGTCAAAGGACAAGTCAAAGAAGTCATCATTCAAACCAAGCAAATTCAAGAAGCAGATTAAGCAGAGTTTAATGGCAACAAGGATGATTTGGAAAGTGAATCTGGATCTAATAAAGAGGAAGCTGATGAAGATGCAAAGATAGCTGTTGGGTTGGTAGCAACAGCAACTTCATAAGCTGGATCAGATTCAGACTCAGAAGATGAAAACGAGGTATATTCCAAAATTCCCATAAATGAACTTGTTGAGTCACTTAAATAACTTCTTACACATTTTGAAGTAAGAACCAATGAGTTGAAGGATTTAAAAGAAAAATATGTTGATTTAATGAAACAACAAAAATCAACTCTATTGGATCTGAAAGCTTCTGAAGAAGGACTTAGGGGCTTTGTCTTCATTTGTAAAACGTATGAAGACAAGCTCAGGTTCTTATGTCAGAAGCTACAAGAAAAGTGTAATGAAAAACCTTTAAGCAACCATGAAATTGCTCTTGAGGATTTTATCATGTCTGGTATTGACAGAAGCAGAGTTGCTTCAATGATTTACAACATTTACAGAAACAGTGGCAGAGGGATTGGTTTTTCAGGAGGGAAACCTAATGAAATCAGTCTCAAAGCATGTTGTGAATGCATCAAGGAAGGATTGAAAACGTTCTTTGTACCTGAAGGTGCTGAGTTAGAAACTGTTGTTCAATCAGAACCTGAAGCTTCTAGCTCTAAGGCTAAGATTACTTCAAAGCCAAAGAACTCTAAGCCAAAGGCTATGATCAACTCTGATTCCAAGACTTCAAAGATCAGGATTCTAAAAAGATCAGAATCTGTTCCTCAGAGTCTGGTGAAACCAAAATCTGAGGTTCTGAAGTCTAAGTTTCAGAAGAAGACAGTTGCTGCTCCTGAAGTACCAAAACCAAAGGTTGTTAAACCTAAGGTGATGGTTAATCAGAAGCAACCCAACTTACAGCACAAGGTACAAGAAGTAAAGAGTAAAACTTCCAGTACTAACCTGAGAAGACCCATAAGACAATAGGTACCTAAATCTGGAAATGTCAATAATGCAGGTATGTCTAAGAGCAAAGGTGAAACAAAAATCATGGTACCTAGACAGCGGTTGCTCAAGACACATGACAGGAGAGAAGTCCAGTTTCCTCAGCTTAACAATGAAGGAAGGAGGAAGTGTGAAATTTGGAGGCAACCAGTCTGGCAAGATCATAGGTACAGGAACTATTGGTAATTCCTCTACCTCAATTAATAACGTATGGTTGGTAGATGGTCTTGAACATAACCTTTTGAGCATTAGTCAATTTTGTGACAATGGTTATGATGTGTATCTTGAGAAAGCCAACTGTACTGTAATCAACAAGGAAGACAAATCCATTGTGTTCAAGGGAAAGAGGGTAGAAAATGTTTACAAAATCAACTTTTCTGAACTGGCTGATCAGAAGGTTATTTGCCTTCTGTCAGTGAATGATAAAAAATGGATGTGGCACAGAAGGTTGGGACATGCTAACTGAAGATTAATCTCTAAGCTTTGTAAGTTACAACTTGTCAAAGGGCTACCAGACATTGACTATCATTCAGATGCACTCTGTGGTGCATGTCAGAGAGGAAAAATTGTAAAATCATCTTTTAAAACCAAATACATTGTTTCAACCTCCAGACCCTTAGAACTACTCCACATTGATTTATTTGGACCAGTCAGTACTGCATCCTTATATAGAAGTAAATATGGATTAGTCATTGTTGATGATTATAGCAGATGGACTTGGGTAAAATTCCTAAAGAGTAAAGATGTTGCTTGTGATGTATTCAGTAGTTTCTGCACTCAAATACAATCTGAAAAAGAATCAAAGATTTTGAAAATCAGAAGTGGTCATGGTGGAGAGTTTGAAAATGAGCCATTTGAAGCTTTTTGTGAAAAACATGGAATTGTCCATGAATTCTCTTCTCCTAGAACTCCATAACAAAATGGGGTTGTAGAAAGAAAGAATAGAACTTTACAAGAGATGGCCAGAACCATGATCCATGAAAACAATTTAGCAAAACATTTTTGGGCAGAAGCAGTGAATTCATCATGTTATGTCCAGAATAGGATCTATATCAGACCTATCTTGGAGAAAACAGCATATGACTCTTTAAAGGAAGAAAACCCAATATCTCTTACTTTCATCAATTTGGATGTACATGTTACATTCTGAATAACAAGCTCTACCTACAGAAATTTGATGCCAAGGCCCAAAGAGGAATCTTCTTAGGTTACTCTGAAAGGTCAAAGGCATACAGATAATTCAGAAACACTCTGTGTTGAAGAATCTATGCACGTTAAATTTGATGACAAAGAGCTTGAAGATAAAACTTCAAAGCAAGATGAAAGTTTTGCAGAGATACAGGTTCCTGAAGATACTCCAGAACCTGATCAGATAGCTGAGTCTGAAGATAGTCCAGAAGCTGGACCCACATCAGAAGCGCAAGATGAAGCAGCTTATGATGAAGCACAAGATGGCTCACATCAAGCAGATCCTCCCAGAAACACATTCAAGCATAAGTCTTCACATCCTGAGGAGCTAATCATTGGAAACAAAGAAAGTCCAAGAAGAACAAGATCATACTTCAGACAAGAAGAGTCTATGATTGGACTGATATCAATGATTGAACCTACAACAGTTGATGAAGCACTTTCAGATGATGGATGGATCTTAGCTATGCAAGAAGAGTTGAATCAATTTCAAAGAAATGATGTGTGGGATCTGGTACCCAAACCTCAGCACAAGAACATTATTGGAACAAAATGAGTATTTAGAAACAAGTTGAATGAGCAAGGAGAAGTAACAAGAAACAAAGCAAGACTTGTTGCACAAGGTTACAGTCAACAAGAAGGCATAGATTATACGAAAACATTTGCTCCAGTTGCAAGATTGGAAGCAATCAGGTTACTTCTTTCCTATGCAATTAATCATGGCATAATATTATATCAAATGGATGTCAAGAGTGCATTTCTTAATGGTGTCAAAGAAGAAGAAGTGTATGTCAAGCAACCTCCTGGTTTTGAGGATATTAAATATCCTGATCATGTTTTTAAACTGAAGAAATCACTATATGGCTTGAAACAAGCTCCCAGAGCTTGGTATGATAAACTAAGTAATTTCTTAATCAAAAATGATTTTAAAATAGGACAGGTTGACACAACACTCTTCAGAAGGCCCTTGGAAAAGATATTCTTGTTGTGCAGACATATGTTGATGATATAATATTTGGTTCTACTAATGCATCTCTTTGCAAGGAATCCTCTAAGTTAATGCAGGATGAATTTGAAATGAGCATGATGGGAGAGCTGAAGTTCTTCCTGGGCATTCAAATCAATCAATGCAAAGATGGAGTCTATGTTCATCAATCAAAGTATACAAAGGAGCTTCTGAGGAAGTTCAAGCTTGAAGATTGTAAAGTGATGAACACTCCAATGCATCCTACTTGCACCTTAAGCAAAGAAAATGAAGGAGCTAAAGTAGATCAGAAGCTGTACAGAGGTATGATTGGTTCGTTGTTATACCTCACTGCATCTAGGCCAGATATTTTATTCAGTGTATGCTTGTGTGCAAGATTCCAATAAGATCCTAGATACTCTCATATGACTGCTGTCAAGAGAATCTACAGGTATTTGAAGGGAACAACTAATCTTGGACTCCTTTATAGGAAATCCTTAGATTATAAGCTAATTGGATTCTGTGATGCTGATTATGCTGGTGATAGGATTGAAAGAAAGTCAACCAGTGGCAATTGTCAATTTCTAGGTGATAATCTTATATCCTGGGCTAGCAAAAGACAAACAACTATTGCTATGTCTACAACAGAAGCAGAATACATTTCAGCTGCAAGTTGTTGTACACAACTACTTTGGATGAAACATCAGTAGGAAGACTATCAGATAATTGCTAACAGTATTCCTATTTATTGTGATAATACTGCTGTTATTTGTTTGTCTAAAATTCCAATTTTACATTCAAGAGCTAAGCATATTGAAATCAAACACCATTTTATCAAAGACTGTGTTCAAAAAGGAATTTTAGATATGCAATTCATTGATACTGAGAATCAATGGGCTGATATATTTACTAAGCCATTAACTGTTGAAAGATTTGATTTTATAAAGAAAAATTTGAACATGCACTTTGTGTCTGATTAAATTCTTGCTTGCTCCTGAATAGGATTTTAGGTTCTAAAGTCCGTTCAGAAGCTATGGTCCATCAGAAGCTCTTTATTGAGGTTCTGAAGAAAATACGCTTTTGATGATGATGTCAGCATCTGAAGTTCAGAAGCTGGATTTTATGCTCCTGAATAGTGGAGTTAGTGGAAACGCTGGAAGTTACTTTTTGTAGTAACAATGGCCCACTAACTTGGCAGTTACTCTGAGAACTTCTGACGTGGCTTATCTGTATTGGTGTATAACTTAAAAGGGCAATGATGATTTAATAGCTTTGAAAAGTACTTTCACGCGCCCCCAATGTCATTAATGTTATGTTTGTTTGTCTCTTTTGAATTACAATCGTTTTTACTCTTAACACTTTGTTAATTCACACACTACTCACTCACAACAAACACTTCATCTTTCAAACCTCTTGCGAAGTAAGCGCAATCTTCAAACCCTAGAACCCTAAATCTTCTTCATCATCATCAATGGCAACTTCAACTAGTGGCTCCAGCATGTAACAACAAGGCACATCAGGATGTGGGTTCGTTTGCAAGCAAAGAACTATGTCCATTCCTCTAAAGTCTTTGATCGTTCAGATAGAATCGCCAGTGGATTTTGCTTCGCTCAAGAAATACGAGGTGGATATGGAAGTGTTGATAGAAGCTCAGAAGCTATCTGAGTACTTCAAAATGGTAAATGCGCCAACGTACGAGAATCTGGTAAAAGACTTCTGGGTAAGGGCTGAAGTCCACATTGTGAAAGATGCGAAGGCAGAAGATAAACAAGTAGTGACTAAGAAACCCAGTCTAAAGAGAAAGATGGGTAAGGAGAAGGATCCTAAACTGGTCAGTGGTTTAGAGATCAGGTCATCCGTGATGGGTATTCCAATAACCATCACAGAAGAAGTTATTGCTAAAGCCTGCAGGGTAGTTTCTGAAGGCAGGTTTAAGAATAATGTCAAAAGGGATGATATCCTGCTGAAAAGCTACTTCAACTTGCTGCTGAATGGAAACTCAGAAGCTAAGGATTCTGAGATGAAGATTCATCACAGGATGCTGGTAAAATTCTGCACAGATTGCTTCCTTCAGAGAGGAGGAGGGTCTGACCAACCTAGCCATGAACAAAAGCTGGCAATCTACTTCAGGGCTACCTGTGAGAAGATCAATCTCCCCAAATACAACATGCATCATTTATGCTGGGCAATAGATGAAGGCATCAACAAAGGGAGAAAGGAAGTACCATGTGGGAGACTGTTGTCTGAGATCTTCCACCAAGGCAGAGTACTGGAGATTCTGAGGAGAACAAAGGATGCTTCTGACAAATTTTTCAAGGTTTCTACAGCTGAAAATACTATCAGTAGCAGGTCCTTGTATTTCATGCATTTTATTGAGAAAATTCCTCAAGATGAGAAGTTTATGGAGATGACTACAGCTGAATCTGAGATGATTAGAGATTTTCCTTCCATCGTTAAGGAAAATGATTCTGTAGTTCTAGCTGGATTAGTAGCTGCTTATGACAGAGAGTCTGGTGCAAACTCTAAGGATGAAGCTGCTCCTGTTAAAGCCAAAGGAAAAAGGGCCAGAACTCAAGATGAGTCTGATGCTACTGATGTGAAGCCCAAAAAGAAGAAAGTTGCTGCTGCTTTTATTCCCAAGAAAAGAAGAAGTAAGGAAGAACAAATTATCACCAAGGAACATCTGTAACATGTCCTTGACAAGCTAGAAGAAGAAAAGAATGAGCCTGAGAAGAAGAAGAAAAAGGTTGCTGCACCCATTTTCACTCCAATGGTTGAAGTGACTCCTAATATGGAGAAAGAGGCTAAAGAGCAAGCTGATCAGATGTTAGCTGATCAGAAGAAAAAGGAAGCTAAGTACAAAATGGATAGGGATGCAAAGCTCAAGGAAGTTGGGCAAGATAAGAATGAAGATTTCTTCATGGAGAAGATGGCAGAGGTCAAAAGCATTGCTGACAAAACTGCATAAATGACCAAGAAGAAAGTTACTGCTTCAGAATCTGCAGCTCCAGATTCTACTTCAGAAGCTGTTGATAAATCAGCAAAGATCACTCAGGTATCTCAAAGCGTCCACACATCTTGTTCTACATCATCTATCCCCCCTGAAGACACTTCACTTCTAGATCACTTAGAGAGCCATTACTTATGTGAGCTACCAGAATCTAGCCTTAACCTTAACTCAAAAAAAGCCTCTGAAATGGCTCCTGAAGCATCAGCTTCTGAAAAGGCTGTTTTAGAAAGCCCCCAACACCATGCAGCTGAACCACAAAAGGCCTCTTCACCACCACAACAACCAACTGTTCCTGAACCAATTGTTCCTGAACAAACCAGCCCAAAACACAATGTTCCTGAACCTACTGTTCCTAAACATAACACATCTGAACCAGTTGCTCCTGAACAACTTGTTCCTGATCCAACCCTTTCATATACCATTCCTTTACCTGTACAAATAGTCAAGGTAACTCACTATGATGGTGTGTCTGATATGGACTTCGACTCTGAGGATGATCAAGATGATCATGCCTCTGACATGGTTATAGACGCTGATTCTGACCAACCCTCAACCAGCCAACCTTTAACTACAAATGGCCAATCAACAACAAACCTAGCCATTGTTCCCACAGCCCCACCTAAACCCTCTAGACACCCTTCACCACCCACCATTTTCCTGGATTCTCAGATTTTACAAGATGTGTGGGAAGACATTGCTTCTGAGGTACTCAAGCTGATAAAAGGAAGAAGTGACTTGGGTCACAAGGTCAGTTATCAGAAGCAGTGGAGGAGGCTGAAGGAAAGAGTAGTCAATCTTATTACAGCTCTGCATGATTCATGTATTGAAGCTCAAGAGCAAGCTAAGCAGAAGCTGGAAGACTGGCTGAATCGTGTGGAAGAAAGTCTGAATGAAGTAGAGGTCCTTGGAACCTGGGTGAAGAACCCATTGAGTATAAGAGGAAGAGAACCTGAAGACTTCCTTCCTAAATTTATTCACCCCAAGGATCTAGACTTGACATTCCTTTCCAAAGTGAATCTGAGCAATGCTGCACCTGATCTGGCTCTAGTTCAGAAAAACAAGGTGTTAGAGGAAAGGAACAAGGAATTGGAACAAGAGCTACAAGAGCAGAAATTGAAGCTGATCAAGTTTGAAGCTGAAATGAAAGAAGCAAGAATCAGAGAAGAGAAGTATAAGTCAGAGATGGACCAGAAATTTGCAGAAACACAAGAGATGGTGAAGCAGATCTTAGAGAACCAAAACAACCCCAACCCTTAATTGCACACCTATAGCTTGATTGTGTTTTTATGTTTCTGATATATTATGTTGCTTCTGACTTAGTGTTTGCTTCTGAACTCTGTGTATATTGTTAATATTATTTAGTTTTTGCTCTGATAATCTTGATTGATTTTTATGCTCTGATTATTTTTAGATGGTTTATATGCTTAATGAATGCTCTGAACCTTTATTCTATGTTTTTCTCATCTCTTCTTTTTGTTTATTTCTTTTTGTTAATGACAAAAGGGGGAGTATATGTGATAGTATTTAAAGGCTCTGAGCCCCATTAATAATTTTTTGAAAATTTTGAAAAACTTCTATCATTTTTACCTGAAAGGTATAAGCTATGAACGAAAGAAGGAGTATCAAATTTCAAAAAATTAATTGAACCATTCTTCTTATCTATAATCTACTTCTCAAATTGATTATTTTTAAAGCTCTGATTATTATTGTGCGCTAAAATGAATTTAATTAACCTGGATAGAACTTAGGGGGAGCTTACAAACCTCACCTTAAAGACTATCAGACTCAGGGGGAGTTAGAGCTTACAAACCTCAGACTCTGAGCTTACAAACCTCAGAACCCCAAAGTCAACTTGTTAATTATATTAACAACAATTGATCAATTTTAAATACTATTGTTTGTCATCATCAAAAAGGGGGAGATTGTTGGAACAAAATGTGTTTAACAATGAACCTTAAAGAGTTTTGATGATAACAAGGAATTAAAAATTGTAAATTGGACTAGCTAATATTTGTTTAAGTGTACAGGACCATAATTAAAAATTGATATCATACAAAGGTTCTGAATGAGCAAATAAAGAGCAAAAGAAATCAACGAAATTGAAGCTTAGATGCTCCTGAAGGCAAAGTGCTCCTGAAGACTAAAGCGCTCCTGAAGTGAAAGTGCTCCTAAAGACTAGTGCTCCTGAAGACTAGAAGTCCTGAAGCGCCACGTCATCAGAAGCTACATCATCAGAATCTGCCTCATCAGAAGCCATTTCATCAGAAGCTGTAGATCAACTGAATTTGCAAAATTCAAGGATTCAAGAGTTGTTTCATGGATCGAAATTCATCTACAGACAGCAGAAGACTAGTGAAACTTTGCAACGGTCATTTCAAAGGTGTTTGAAGGCATGTGCTTGCAAAATGGACGAAAGCATTGACATTGTACTTTGTACGAACTGTACAACCACCTTCTCCACTAGTCTGTTTTGTGTTCACGCTACAAGACAAGAAAACAGCTCCAGAATACGGCTACGCCTGCAAAGATGTTCCTTCACAATGGGAATGGATTTCAAATTGGTTCTTCATAGGACAACAACCAAATCAGGCAAAAGATCATTGGTGAAAGATCAAGCTTCAACAACGACTCTTTTGATGTGCTGGCAATTTCACAACGTCTCCTTCACACCTCTATATAATGGAGTGAAGACTTAGAGATTTGGTAATGCTGAATGAAAGACTCTCAACATTTTTACAAGTGTCAAACCTCTGCTGAAATTGTTCTGCATTCACTTAGAATTTTTGTTTCTGAAATTCATATCTTAGAAATTCTTAAGTCTTAGAGTCTGTATCTGATTTGTTTTGTGAGCACCTCTGATTGTATGTCAAGTGTTTAATCTCAAACATTACTCTTTGTAATCTTGTTTGTTTAGAAGTCTCTTGCAGTTGTGCTTAAGCATAGAAGTCTCTTGATTGTATTCTTGAGCATAGGAAGACTCTTGCAAAGTGTGCTTGAGCAAAGGAAGTCTCTTGCTGTGTGCTTGAGCAATTGTAATCAGATATTACATTCTAGTGAAATCTCCTTGGAAGTGCAAGGGGGACTGGACTACTTCTGGATTGTGGAAGGAACCAGTATAATTGCTTTGCGTCTTTCTTCTTCTCTCTCTCTCTTTGTTTTATTCCGCTGCATTTAGAATCTGTTTATCACTTCAGAAGCTGTCTCACTTAGCTTCTGACCAGTGTGTTCAGTTTTTAGGAGAAACGAAAAATTTTTCAAAACACAATTCAACCCCCCTTCTTGTGTTTTTCTCACCTTCAAGAGATACTGGCTGATTCTGTGCAACCGTCATCAAAGATACTAAGTTCTTCAAAATCTCATTTTCGGCCCTGAGGGTTGTCACCTCTTCACGAAGCTTGTGGTTCTCTTGTTTAAGATGATCCATTCTGATTTGTTCAAGTGTTGTAGATGCGAGTAGACTGATGGATTGACCTTTTGTAGACAAAAACAAAGTATGAGACACGGACTAGAAACTATGGATGCAAAATGATGCATGATACGTTTATGCAAAAATATTTTTGTGAAGAGCTTATCAAAGTTAATTGTAAACATTGTAGATGAACATGGTTTTGTTTGAACATTGTAAAGAAATTTAAAATGGTTCCCTCTTTAAAAGCAAGAACGAAACCGAGGAAAAAGTTCTTAACAAAAGCAGAAGCTTAATTAAGAATTTTTTAAGTTGTATTCCTTAGTGTACCTTCTTACAAGGTCCATATCTTTGATGTTTACAAAAAGCTTATCTAAAGGGCAACCCGGTGCACTGAAGCTCCCGCATATGCAGGGTCCGAGAAGGGGTCCCACCATTTGGTGTATTGTACACAGCCTTACCCTGTTTTTACACAAGAGGCTGTTTCCAGGACTTGAACACGTGACCTTACGGTCACATGACAACAACTTTACAAAAAGCTTATCTAAGCCCTTAATATTGGATGAAAAAAAATTATTTATGAATGAATGCATGTATGCATGATTATGCAACAAGAACGGTGAAAACATGGTGATGTTTAAGGCATACAATGTTAGAGCTTAGGGATAACAACATCATTTGGTAAGGACTAAGGGTTCCATTTGCACTTGTAATAAGGGTTCTACCAAGTTCCCAAATTGCAACCCCCTTGTGAATATATTGGTGTATATGAATGCTCCTAGTCCAATAACATTCATAAGGTAGTCTAGTTTGAGTGTAGTATCACGTATCAACTAAAGTCAAGAATGCTCTTGGTTTAGCCACCGCACTACATCCTAAAAAGGTCAAGATGGGTTAAGGGTAACTAATGTCCACGGCTTCACGGGACACTCACATTGAAAGTAATAACGTTGACATGAATGCTCATGACAACAAGAGTACTACCTTCCGTGAGGCCTCCACCGAGTAGGGTTATCACATGTACACATGGTCCAACAATGCTCTTGGTATGGCACTATGATTATACCCCGTCCTATCTTATATTTCCCTCAAGTCCGGGTTAGGACTTATCTCACCACTCGCGTTAAAAGAAAGAAGAAAGAAAAAGGAGAAAACATATATACACATATTTCCATCTTTTATTTTTTGATTTTTTGATTTTTTAAGCAATTTTAAAGCATAAAATTTTAAACAAAGCCAAGTTAGGCTTAACCCTCTTAAGGTATCCCCAGTGAAGTCGCCATTTCTGTCGCGTCATTTTTCGGAGGTCAAGCTATTTTTATTAGCATAGACTCGCTATTTTAATTCATGACTGAACATTTTAATTTTTTAAGGAAAAGGGAAAGAAAGTTCAAAAATACCCCGTATTGAAAAGATTTAGGGTTCGGGGGTTGGTTATATTTAGGGAAGGTATTAGCACCCTAAATATTCGTACTACTCTACGAGAACCTCTTGATTTTATTTAACTTTTTGTGCTATAAACTTGCTTGCCTTTTTTAAAAATGGAATTTTGAAATAATTAAAAACGGAAGACCTAATTATCTACATTTTATTGATTTGAGAGGACGAGTGTCCTTTGCCTACGTACCCGTGAAGGATCAAAATCACGTAGTTCGGGGTAGAAATTGACGTTTGATTTGTTTTGTGTTTTTTATTAGTTTTGAAAAAGTTTTAAAATAAAAAACCAAGTGGCAAATAAGAATTGGTTTGTATTTTTTATATTGAAAAAAAAAGACTCAAAGTATAATTAAAATTGATTTGAAATTTGATTAAGAAAGAAAATAAAAAGAATGATCACTTGATTGAAAATCAAGGTTTATTATGAAAATATTTTTGTGATTTTTGTTATTTGAATTCTTTTGTTGTTTTGGAATAATAAATGAAAATTAAACTAACAGAGCAATAAAAATAAAATTGCATGGATTTTTGTAGTGACGTTGGGTCACCACAAAATCTCTAATCTAATTTTTTGTATTTTTTTGATATATATAAAGCAGTAAAGAAATAAAAGACACACACACACACACACACTTTTTTCTCATTTATATTTACATTGGACCTAAATACATTCTAATTGCTGGAAAATAAATGACAATAATTAAAATGCTAAATAGAAATAAAATAAAATGCTAAAAAGAAATAAAATGCAAGAAAATAAAAGAAAGGGACAACCGAAGGGACAAAATTACCGAAGGGACAAAATTTCGAAGGGACAAAATTACCGAAGGGACTTTTCCGAAGGGAGAAAATTCCAAAGGGACTTTTCCGAAGGAACTTTTTCCGAAGGGACAGAAGAAAAAGGGAGAAGAAAAGAATAGCTCGTCAACACAAGCTAAATGAGGGAGAAGAGAGAAAAGTTCTTTGACAACTCAAGAGAACTTTTTGTGTCTTTTGAAGTGTGGAATGAGGACTCTATTTATAGGTGAGGAGGTTGATGAGAATGGAAAAGTGGTTTAATGGTTTTTGATGGTAATTTATGGAATGGAACGCATTTTGGCTTGAAGTGGAAAGAAAATAGGATGACTTTGGTGATTGCCTATGATTGTGGCATGGGAAAGAAAAGAAAGAAAAATTAGACCCCGGACACTTTGGATTTTTGGACTCATTAAAAAAAAGTTATATAATAAAAAATAAAAAAACTAATAAAAGTAATTAAACTAAAAATAAAAAAGGTAAAATGGAAAATAATAGGAAAGAAAGTTTCTGACTCTGACATTGTGCCTTTGAAAGTAGCGTGTAAACAAGACTTGAACTATGTTTTTTGGACATTCATTTTTTGGACATTTAAAAAAGGTAAAAAAAAAGTGACTAAAATAAAAGAATAAAAATAACTAAAAATTAAAATTAAAATTACAAGAAAATTAATAAAAGAAGGAAATTTTACTAAAAAAAAAAAAGAAAGGAGAGAAGAGGGTCTGACTTGAAACCAAACATGAGGTATTTTAAAATACCTCTCGGCCGAATTTTCACAAAAATGTCAGAGACTAATCAGGGTCAAACGGCGCATGAATGTGGGACCTTAGGTCAAAAATTGGGGTATGACATGAGGGATAAGAGATTGCAATTTTTATCTGTTTGCAACAAAGCAAGTTACCCATTTTGGTTGTAGAAAAGTTACTACCTGTTAGGATTCTTCGAGTCCCCCATATTCATTTGTTGGAATTAAATAACATTCATGTCGCGCTTAGTTATCTTAAGTAGACTATCTAAGTGATAAGGCCGTTGGGACATTCTAACCTTATCAATTCGTCTAGTTGCATCTGCTGATCGCACGGTGATCTTTACGTGCGGAGTCTTACTCTATCAGTTGATTTCGATTTATTCCTCCAATGTTGAGTTTCACCTACTGGTCAGACGGTGATCCTTACATGTGGGGTCTTACGCCCTCATTGGTAATTGAAACATATACTTAACTTGGCATTCGTAAATTTCCAAATGCAATGAAGGTCAGTGTTCCTAAAGGGTTTTCAAATTTATGAATCTTAGGGAACACATAGCACACTCTCCCTTTTGGTGGTTCTATGATGAGTCATTAATTAGTGTTTTTAAATAGTCATTTGAGTCTATTTTATTTAGATTTTATGCGTTTTTATTTACGTTCTAGAACTATTTTACTTCAATTGCTTGTTATTTAATTTCAGGAACAAATATATGAAAGATTGAGTCTTGAGCAAAAGAAAGGGGATTTGGAACTGTCGTGCCAAGGTTCCAGCTGCCTTTTTTAGTTTATTTCTGACCTAAAAGCCCATGGATTTCTTGTGGAACATTCTAGTGATGTGTTGCTTGGGGCTTAAGTTAGTTTTAGGCTATAAATAGAGCAGCTATAGCAGACATATCTATTCATCTTTTGTTCTTGGGAATTATATGTGACAATTTTTTCCATTAATAAAAGTTCTTCTTTTTATTTTCTTATTTACTTTCATGTTCTTCTTTGTAACACCCCGTTTTCCCAACATAAAAATTTCACATATAAATCAGAGTCATTCAACATAAATGGAATGTTACACTTCTTAAAAATCATAAATGGAATAAATAACAATCCATCCTTCATAAATTGGTCAACATAAATATTCAAAAACTTCGCAGCGGATTTTAATTCAACAACATAATTAGTCTTGGCACGAAGGCCTCATCAAAACATCCCGTAATAATCCAAAAACTAAATCATAGTCATGTAAAATCATAAGCAATACATAAGGAATATAAAATAGCCACAAAAGTTCCCATCCCGTTACGTATTAGCCACTCACGACAGAAATCAACAGCTACTTAATTTCGATCGCCTGCAAGTTACTCATATGAAGAGCAACATTTCCAAGCAGAAGGGGTGAGATTTCACATTCAATAATAAGAAGCATATAATTCTTCAACAAAATTTAACAACATAAATAACAACAAATTTAACAATGTTAAACAACAATTATACAACATAAATGCTTCGCATAATTACTCATTATTCAACTCATTAAATATAATGGCAACTTGACAACACGACAACAACATCGACAACTCAACATCAACAACTTATGCAACGACAACTTCATCAACTCGACAACTTATATGCATGTGGTACCAATCAGAGCATAAGCCCTCGTCTCTATTAAGCATAAAAGGCTCCAAGTGCTTGAGCCCTCACCACTTTTGAGCACAAGGCTCCAGGGCTTGAGCCCTCGTCGCTATTGAGCACAAGGCTCCAGGACTTGAGCCCTCGTCGTTTGTATGAATAGACTCAACAACAATACTTTGACGACCAACAACTTCAACGACATCGACAAACAACTTACAACTTAAACGACATTGACAAACTACTTACAACTTTGAAGACATTGACGGCAACTGTGGTAACGACAACGACAACGACATCACATCATAATTTCATATTCATCCATCATAAACAATTTCATATAACATCGTGTTTAAACATCAACAATTCATCATATAACATCGTATTCAAACATCAACAATTCATCATATAACATCGTATTTAAACATCAACAATTCGTCATATAACATCGTATTTAAAAACAATAAATTATACACAACAAATTTTCATGTCAGACCAAAGGCTACTGAAAAGATATCACATTTATCAACAACTTTCATGTTTATACCAAAGACCAATTCAAAACAGAAAACGTGTGAAACAGACGCAAAAACATGAAACAAAGAATGTTGTCACCGTGCAATTTCGCTAAGACGTCCTTGGAGTATTTTCATCATAACGCAAAAACTTAAAATCATATTCACGTCAAACCAAAGCCACTAGAAAGCTAACAAAATTATCTAAAACTTTCATGTTTACACCAAAGGCCAATTCTGTACCGATCAATACCGGTTTTCATTTCAATTTCGAAAAAGTTGTGCAGAAAGTCCATAAAAATTCACCGTGATCTACGTGTAGTAATTTTACCATAACTCAAGTTCTATAAATCATTTTGAGGTCAGACCAACGGTATTCGAAAGCTAACATCCATACCTACAACTTTCGTGTTTACACCTAAGAGCAATTCTGCATCGATCAATACCTGTTTTCATTTGAAAATTCGGGGCAGAGATGAAAAAAAATCAGAAAAAGCAACTTATATTATTCAAACTTCACATTCATTCAAAATCATCACAATCAACAACATAACATAAATCATTAATTGAGCATAATTCATCAAGTATCCAAATACATATACCAAGAGCATGCAATTTCATCATCAACAATTCATTTATCAACAAATCAACATACCCAAACATATCACTACAACTAGACCACGAATCCTTTATTATAAAAGCTAGAGTTGCCAAGCTATCATATTTGCCCTAATCACCCCCTCTTTTTCCCTCCTAAGCAATTAAATGATCTTAGCCGTTTATGTGAATTCCTTGCTAATCTAATCTCAGCCGTTGATTCAAATGATATGTTTTAAACTACTCATTTCCTATCTCATACAGATGTGTCATAATGTCCATTAAAATCGTAGTTAATGCCAATCAAATCACCATAACTCCCAACGATTAGTAAACTTTTCTATTTAGGGAATCATATCGTATGTATTCATTTAGTGAGTAAAATCGTAACTACTCATTTCCTTTCTCATACAAATGTGTCATAATGTCCATTAAAATCGTAGTTAATGCTAATCAAATCCCCATAACTCCCAACGATTAGTAAACTTTTCTATTTAGGGAATCATATCGTATATATTCATTTAGCAAATAAAATCGTAGTTAATGCCAATTAGTGCCCTAATCACCCCCTTTTTTCCCACCTAATCAATTATATGATCGCTGCCATTGATGTATTCATTAATCAATGCAAATAATGCAAATAAAATCGTAACTACTCATTTCCTATCTCATACAGATGCGTCATAATGTCCATTAAAATCGTAGTTAATGCCAATCAAATCACCATAACTCTAAACGATTAGTAAACTTTTCTATTTAGGGAATCATATCGTATGTATTCATTTAGCGAATAAAATCGTAGTTAATGCCAATTAGTGCCCTACTCACCCCCTTTTTTTCCCTCCTAATCAATTATATGATCGCTGCCATTGATGTATTCATTGTTGGTTACCTTGGTTGATGGAAAACTATCTTGCAAATGATGCAAGGAATGCAAAAGCGTTGTTCCGAGGTAAATATGTCGCTTTTAATATGAAACATATCAATGCAAATAATTAAATTGGATTATAACTGATATCATTAATCAATCCATTGTAGGTTCAAGCTGCATGTCATTGTCATGGATGATTCTGGCTCGACAACATTTGTTCTCTTTGATCGTATTGTCACCCAGTTCATAGGAAGGAATGTCCAAGACTTGATTGCAGAAATTAACAAGGTTGCTTTCTTATTCTTAGTTTTATATTTTATATGCAGATTCAAGTCAACACTAATCACTACAAACTCCCATTTGCTTGGTGCAGCCTGAGAACAAGTCAATTGGTTATCCTATTGATTTCAACTTTTTTGTGGACAAAAAAATGCTCTTTAAGGTGGAGGTTAGTGATGGTAATATCAATAGGAAGTGGAGGAACTATGGTGTCAAAAGGGCTACTGATGATGTTGAAGTCATCAATGAATTCATCAAGAAATACAATCTCAAGGTTTTTTTTTTGTTTATATTTTTTTGTACTATCATATAGGTATGGATTCTTTCGCATGCCGTTATATATTAGAATTTTGACACGGAAGAAACTGTCTTTTTAACAGGATTCAACTGATGATGATGGTGTTGATAAGGAATTAGAGTTGACTGCGCTGGGTAGTGATGCCAATAATTTGGTGAGAAATTTATAAGCAGACTAATTGATCTTATGCCTTTTTTAGCATCCTGATGGCCGAATTATATCAAGTCTAATATTTTTAAACATTTCAGTCACTTCTGCGCAATCACAACTATATGAAAATTAATCGTTTTGCATATATCCTCTCTCAGGTGGGGTGTAGCATTACTACAGATACCTTTGTCAACATGCTGCAGGTTTCAAAGATGATTTCTGTAGTATTTCCTTCCCACGAACATATAACTGTCTACTACGTTTTAAATGTATAGTTTTTTTCATATAATGTCACAAGAAATTTATAGAATCCTCCTAACCGTTTTCTTATGACTTTACAAAGCAATACGCGGTTAAAACTTTTAATTGCTGCAATTAATAGGAATTACTACCAATTGATTTCCAGTGATCATTTACATTAAAAACTTTCTATAAAGCCATACGCGGTACAAGTGAAAATTTCCATGAATTATTTCTTATGACTTTACAAAGCAATACGCGGTTAATGCTTTTAATTGCTGCAATTAATAGAAATTACTACCGTTTGATTTACAAGGGCCATTTACATTAAAAACTTTCTATAAATCAATGCGCGGTGCAAGCGAGAATCTCCATGAATTAACGTTGTGAGTATTTACAAAGCAATACGCGGTTAAGGCTATTAATTGCTGCAATTAATAGGAATTAATACCAATTGATTTACAATTGTCATTTACATTATTTGTCAAAAAAAAATTGTCATTTACATTAAAAACTTGAGTAAATTACACTCACCTCCCCTTAAAGATGCTTGAATTACACTCCCCTCCCCTCTTATGTTAAAATACACACTCCCCTCCCCTCTTATTCAAAACATATTAGAAATTTTTTCACTCCCCTCCCCTGAGAGAAGCTTGAATTACATTCCCCTCCCCTCTTATGTTAAAATATACACTTTACTCCCTCAATATATTTTTTTTTCTTCTAATAATCTAGCAAAAAAAAATAATAATCTAACACAATTCGAAAAAATAGTATTGCGATTCTATTTTAATATAATAAAAATTTGAATACATATTTTTTCGCTATTTTTTATTCATAATTTCATTAACATGTAGTTTTAAACTATGTTATAAAATATGAACAACCCAAAATAAAATTAAAATATGTGAAAAATTACTAAACACAATAAAACATGGTTATTTAAAAGTTAATTTTATACCACAAATTATAAAATCAATAGCAAAATATTTAAATTTAATTATCATTGACATTTAAATTATAAAGAAATGAATTAATTTTTCTTAAATGGTGATTCAAAATTAATGTATATCATAAAAATATTTATTTATATTAAAATAGATTAAAGTGTAGTGCACGTTTAATTATTAAGGGAGGGGGTTGTAATTCAAGCATCTTATAAGGGATGAGAGTATAAACTTTACTTTTCAAGGGAGGTGAGTGTATCTTTTAACATAAGGGGGACGAGAGTGTAATTCAATCATCTTTGAGGGGAGGAGAGTGTAATTTACTCTAAAATTTTTCTATAACGAGTTGTCTTCTCCCTATAACTTTGTGCAGATTTTCGATTCAAAGGGTGCGATATTCGACGATGTACGCGTAAGTGAGTTTCTGTTTATATATTGAGGTCATATTTATACATCTAGCCATTATAAACTAACCTATTGGCGCTATATAATATATATTTTAATTTTTTTTGCTGTTTTGCTTTTTTTCAATTCCAGTAATTTATACGATTGAGTTTCAAACCTTTTTGTTATGTACGCTACCATTTCATTTTGTTATGTATGATATAAAACTTCTATCGCCAATGTATGGTTACATTATTTTTATTGTTCCGATCAACTTTTACGTGGTTGGACCCGTGTGTAGCACGGGTCATTGGTCTAGTTTCATCAATTAAATTGCAATTCAAAACCCTAACTTCTTTTCAAACCCTAACTTCTTTAATCATCAAAATAAAACAACAATAAACATGTTAAACCCTATTTCTCAAAATCCCAAAACTCTTAACCTACGACTTGCTAAACCCAATTTCAGAATCATATGACTTAGAATTAGAGAAAGTTAGTCACACCCTTACCTTAGATTGATTAGCAACAAGGTCTACAGACTTCTCCTTCTCTGACTCTTCTCTTCTCTTCTCTTCTCTTCTCTTCTCTTCTCTTCTCTTCTCTTCTCTTCTCTTCTCTTCTCTTCTCTTCTCTCTAAACCTTGTTTTCTCCAAATCCTTGTTTTTGCATATATTAATCTTTCAACCTAATCTCTCCTCTATTTATATTACTAATTACTCTTCTTAAATCTGATTAGGCCCGATAACTCTCTTCTTTCTATTTCAGCCCCCAAATCTACTTATTCTAATAATTATATTTCTCCACTAAATATATTCTTCCACTAAATATATATTCTAATAAATAATAAAATAAAGCCACTCAATAAAATATCAATATATCACATAATTAAATAAATCATATAATTCGACTCTATCTCGAGAAAAATAATTAAATAAACAAATATAGGCTACTAATATATTTATCAACACATAACAAAAATATCACTTATCAAATAAGTTAATTAAATTATAAAAAGACTCTAAACTCAATCAAATAAATAAATAATAAAATAGGGCGTTACATTCTTCTTCTTCTTCTTCTCTATGTCTATGATGAACACGAGTTAGTAGACTTCTTTATCTTGAGATTGTTGGATGAGTCTAATGACCTAATCCCTATCATACCAAGCCTAGAACCCTAATTTTATGTAAATCTATTTTCTAATCTATTTCACCGTTTAATGAAATAACAAGAATTAATCAAAGGACTGAAAAGGTGAAGTTTAACAGTTGTTATTTCATCATCATAAATATCAAGCGAAGGATCGAAAGATGAAGTTTGATATTTGAACAAGTGAAATTAGACAAGGATTGCGAAACAGAGAATAATTGATGAGTCATAGATAGTATAATTTATTGCCTTATTTAGTTTAGTTTTATTTTAGATTTGATTTAATTTTATTGCATTTTATTTTATATTAGAATATTTTACTTCAAATTGTATTTTATTTTATTTTAGGAATAAATATATGGTGGAAGGTGTCTTGGAGCAAAAGAAAGAGGACTGGAGCAAATACAGCGCAAGAATACGAAGATACGGGACAAAAATATGTTCCCACCAAGTCAGAAGCTTGGCACGGCCAGTGTCAACATGTGGCACGGCCGTGCCACCTCCAGAAGCCCCTTTTGCTGCTTTTTCTTCGGGCCCAAGTTACCCTGTTGCAGCTTTACTGTTTTACCCTTTTAGTTGCTTAGTTTCTAAGTCGATTGTAAAGCTATAAATAGAGTAGCTCTCCACCATAAACAATCACCTTTTACTTTATTTAGAATATTTCTATTTTCAATAAAAGTCTTTATTTCTTTACTTTCTTTGCAATTTATTTTACCGTTTTTCTCTCTTCTTCCCCCATGTCTACGATGAACGTGAGTGAGTAGACTTCTTCGTCTTGGGATTGTTGGGGAGTCTAATGACTCAATCCTAAACAAAACAAGCCTAAACCCTAATTTCTATGTAACCCTAATTTCTAATCTAGATTCACCATCTTAACGTGGATTAACAATTATCAAACTGTGGAAGCGAAAGCGGAGGGTTTGATAATCGTTAATCCATCATCCCAAACATCAATTCATAAAGCGAGAGCGGAGTTTTGATGTTGGAACAAGTCAATCTAGACAATAATTGCAAAACAGTGAAATAGTCTTTGCAATTATTGAGACAAAGAGTAGTTTCAATCCTCTATGCATCTTCTAGTAATCATGTCAGCGAAATAGGCTTGGTTGCTAGAAGTAAACTCTCACCGGACCTTCATCGGAAAGGTGAGGGGCTAAGGGAAACCGGTCTTTAGAAATTAGTGTGTAAACCATGAAATTAGATGTTTAGGTCTTGTCTAGTGAAGGATTTGTTATTATGGCAAACCAATAATCCCAAGGCATCTTTATTATTATTGTTATTTACTTTCAGCAATCAAACCCCTATTTTATAATCTTTCTTCTCTTCTAATCATTCTCTAAAGGTTAATTGAATTCACAACTCCCTAGCGGAACGATACTCTTTACTACTACTATTACTTCGATAGACCGTGCACTTGCGGTTTGGCCTATCAAGTTTTTGGCGCCGTTGCCGGGGAGTTGTTGAAATTTGATTAACTTTTTAATAGTGATTAGACTATAAAAAAAAAAAAAAATCTTTTTCGTTGTTTTATTTTATTTTATTTTATTGTTTCTATATTTCTTTCTAAAAAAAAAAAAAAAAATCTTTATTTGATTCTATTTTATTTTATTTACTTCATATAAAAAAAAAATCTTTCTCTTTATTTTATTTTATTTTATATATAAAAAAAAATAAAAAAAATAAAAATCTTTTTCTATTTCTTCTTTTGCCTTTAACTTCTTGGGAAGATAATAACGATATGGCTAAGGAATGCACTCTCATAGAGTATGCAATCCCATCTTCAAATGAGTCATACGATGCTATTGTGTACCCAACGGTTGATGACAATTTTGAAATAGAACCTGAACTTATTGAGTTAGTTCAGCAAAATCAATTTTTCGGATCAACCACTGAGGATCCGAATTTTCATATTTCAACTTTTTTAAGACTCAGTGGAACCGTGAATGCAAACCAAGAGGTCGTAAGGCTGCACTACTTTCCTTTTTCCTTAGGGGGAAGAGCTAGTGCTTGGTTTAATTCATTAAAGCTTGGTTCTATCATTTCATGGCAACAAATGAGGCAAACTTTTCTTGCCCAATTCTTTCCTCATTCTAAAATTGTTCACTTAAGAAAACAAATCATACAATTCACTCAAAAAGATGGAGAATCTCTTTACGATGCGTGGGAACGTTTCAAAGAAATGCTTAGACTTTGTCCCCATCATGGTTTAGAGAATTGGCTTATTATTCACACTTTTTATAATGGCCTTTTGTATCCCACAAAAATTTATGTTGATGCAGCTGCAGGTGGAGCTCTGATGAACAAAACATACACAGAAGCATATGCTTTGATCGAGGACATGGCACAAAACCACTATCAGTGGACCTACGGAAGGGACACCACTAATGTTGCTCCTTCACCCTCTCAGAAAGAGGTAGGTATGTATGAAAATTCTTCCCTTGATCATCTAGCTGCTAAAGTTGACGCACTCACACAAAAATTTGATAAAATAAATACTAGTGCTGTCACACCTCCCCCTGTATCACCTCTTTGTGAAGTTTGTGGTGTATTTGGCCATATTGGCATTGATTGCCAACTAGGTAGTGTTGTTAGAAGTCCTGAGCAAGTAAACTATGCTCAATATAATCAAGGGTTTAAAAATAACCAAATTTTTTTTCAAACCCCTCAAAATCTTTTTGGACAAGAAACAACACCACTCAGTTATGCAAACAACCAAATAGTCCCTCAAAAATCCAGCTTGGAACTTTTTTTAGAAAATTTTCTTATAAATCAATCTGAGCAGCTCCAAGAGTTTAAAAACCAAACTGAATTTTTGAAGGACTCTCTTGCCAAACATACATTGAACGTAGACTCCATAGTTACTCACAGTAAGATGATAGAGACTCAGACTTCCCAAGTACCCCAACAGCTGGCTACTCCCTCTCAAACCTCCGAAGTCCTTCTAAGCCAAACCGAAACCAACCCCAAAGACCATATACGTGCTATTATTTTTAGGGATGGTAACCAATTAGAGGACCCCGTTGTGAAAATTAAGAACAATGAACGAGAGATAGGAAGTGATAAGCCTCAAAGTGAGAAAGCTATAGGAGAGAATGACAAGCCATTTGTTTCACCATCTCATGAGCCTAAAATTCCTTTAACACAAAAGTTTGCTAAATCCAAGTTAGATGAGCAGTTTAGAAATTTTATTGAAATACTTCCAAACAAATTGCCACCTAAACTTAAGGATCCAGAGAGATTTTCCATACCTTGTGTCATAGGATATAAAACATTTGAGAAAGCCATGTGTGATTTGGGAGAGCATGTTAGTTTGTTGCCATTATCCCTTTCTGAGAGATTGGGTATAGGATAGATAAACCACCTTCTAACCGTCAAGCTAGTGACTCTAAACAAGCGCTTCGTGGGAGGCAACCCATGATTTTTATTGCTTTTATTTTTGTTTGTTTTGTGTTATTTTAATTTATTTTGTAGGTATTTGTCCAAATATGATACAAAAAAGTGAAAGAAAGTTGAAGCCATTGACCTGAAACAAAAAAAAAAAAAAATTTTTGAAAAAAAAAAAAAAAATTGTGTCTAAGGTCCAGAGGCTAGGCACGGCCCGTGCCTAAGGTGGCACGGCCGTGCCCAAGAAAAAAAAAAAACTTTTTTTAAAAAAAAAAAAAATTATTTTTTTCCCTCATTCAAAATAACCTCTTTCATCCTTTATCTATAACCCTCTAAACCAAACCTTCTTCACCAATCTCCATCATTCAACTCTTAAACTTCACTTAAACCACAACCCCATCACTAAACCAACCCTTCCCAGCCAAAACCTTGCCTAACCCTAACCTTCACCCAAAATCCACACCAAGTCAAGTTAAGGTCAATGGCATCAATGAAGAAAGGTAAGGAGATTGAAGACTCCGGAAGTGGTGCAAGAAGCAATCAACAACCTGCAATCATATGATCAAATTCAAGGATCCCGAGCAAAGAAATAGGTATAAATCTCTAATCTCTAGAACTATCTCTACTTGCAGGTACCTTGATGTTAATGCTATGGATAGACTAGGAATAGAGGATAATGTGATTAGGCTATTGAATAACACAACCCTATGCTTAGGTACCTTGAAAGGTTTATGGCTTGCACCGTAAGAGTAGGAAAGAGGTAGGGAATGATGAGAGCTGTTTATGTTGTGGGCTATGCTTTATAACCATCATATTAACATTTGTTATTATTTGCTTGATTATCTTGTTTCAATTGTTAAAAAGAAACCAGATGATAAGGGTGATATAATGGTAGGTGGAATCATCACTTTTCTTGCTAGGAAGTTTGGGGTGAGTGTGAATCAAGGGATCAAGAGGATAGAGGGAAACTTTTGGCTAGACTTATATACTATCACTACTTTGTCCTTAGAACCCATGAACCTACTCACAATTACCAATATGAATGGAGAATTATTAGAGCCTATCATTCTACCTAATCCGGACATAACTAATCCGGAGGTGGTGGAAAATTTGTTTTATGTTGGCTCTAACCCACAGGTACATAATGATGGTGATGATGATGGTAATCAAGAAGGAGGTAGGTGCAAACTTGCACCATGAGCAAGAAGCCGGTGGAAGCTATAATGAAGAACGGTGGGCATGGATGCAAACCAAGGTTCACAAAATAAGCACCGAGAAACAAAGACAAGGTGTTGAAATGGCCGGGCTAAGAAACAATGTCCTAAGGGGCAATCGAATAAATGAAGAAAATAATCAAATGCTACGGAACATGATACAACACCTTCTCCTCCATGGTCTACTTTATAAAATTGTGAGCTTTCCTCTTCCTTTACTCTCTCTTCTTCCTCCTCTTCTTCTACTTCTTCTTCTACTTCTTCTTCTTCTTCTTCTTCTTCTTCTATTCTTCTTCTTTTATTTTTCTTTTTGAATCATTGAGGACAATGCTTCTCCTAAGTGTGGGGGGGCCTAATAAAGTGTCTAGAGTCGTAGTGTTCAAAACTCCCTTGAACTTTATTCTTTTGTTTTGTTTTTATAGCAAGAGGCATGACTAGTAGCTTGTTTTTAATGTAAAAATTGGCATGAAATTTTTTGTTTTGTCTCTTCTTTAAAAGGTTGCTTCTTGTACATAAAAGTAGTTTCTTGTGTTTCTTATGTTCTTGCTATACCCATATCATGTTTTATTGTGAAATTCTCCAATGAGAAAAGCACCCGGTTGCAATCCTTGAGTAAATGTATGAATAGGTATTTTAAGGAACACGTTCTAGCTTTATTGTTAACTTAGACCCTTTAAAGTCTTAAGAGTAAAAGTAGTATAAGTTTGTGTGGGAAAATTTATCAAATTGTTCTTAATTGTTATATTCTTCTTAATTTGTTAATGTTAAATGGGGCGGGAGAATGGCACCAACATATGGGGGAAAGGACAATTACATCCTAACTTCCTAATTGTGGTGGTGACTCCCTAATTTGAACTTAAAGTGAAACTAATTCATCAATGCTAGGGGGAAAGGACAATTACATCCGAGAAGACTTCCTACGCGGAGATGAAACAAATAATAATTTTGCAGCACTGCTTAGGGTGATTTTGAATCTAGGGGGAAAGGACAATTACATCCGAGAAGACTTCCTACGAGGATAGATAGCCCCTAAGCATCTGCAGCCCCTTGTGCTTAATTGTTAAACCTAATCTAATTTTAACTCAAATTCCCATCACTCTTATATGAAATGAAGAAAGGACTTTTCTCGGTTACTTTAGCACTAAGGATAGAACCTATTCCTCATAATATCTGTCTTATACAGGAGCAAGAAAAGGGTTGGACTGCACACACACACTCACTTGAGACTTGATGTTGGGTAGAATAGGTTCATGAGAAGTGTTTGAAGTTGTAATTAGTGTACTTGAAGCAAAGCCTTTCTTTTGAGACATTTGTTCTTAATATTGCCATAATCAATCTTTTGTTGCTGCTATGTTTGTTGCCTTTTGCTTGAGGACAAGCAAAGATTCAAGTGTGGGGGAGTTTGATGAGTCATAGATAGTATAATTTATTGCCTTATTTAGTTTAGTTTTATTTTAGATTTGATTTAATTTTATTGCATTTTATTTTATATTAGAATATTTTACTTCAAATTGTATTTTATTTTATTTTAGGAATAAATATATGGTGGAAGGTGTCTTGGAGCAAAAGAAAGAGGACTGGAGCAAATACAGCGCAAGAATACGAAGATACGGGACAAAAATATGTTCCCACCAAGTCAGAAGCTTGGCACGGCCAGTGTCAACATGTGGCACGGCCGTGCCACCTCCAGAAGCCCCTTTTGCTGCTTTTTCTTCGGGCCCAAGTTACCCTGTTGCAGCTTTACTGTTTTACCCTTTTAGTTGCTTAGTTTCTAAGTCGATTGTAAAGCTATAAATAGAGTAGCTCTCCACCATAAACAATCACCTTTTACTTTATTTAGAATATTTCTATTTTCAATAAAAGTCTTTATTTCTTTACTTTCTTTGCAATTTATTTTACCGTTTTTCTCTCTTCTTCCCCCATGTCTACGATGAACGTGAGTGAGTAGACTTCTTCGTCTTGGGATTGTTGGGGAGTCTAATGACTCAATCCTAAACAAAACAAGCCTAAACCCTAATTTCTATGTAACCCTAATTTCTAATCTAGATTCACCATCTTAACGTGGATTAACAATTATCAAACTGTGGAAGCGAAAGCGGAGGGTTTGATAATCGTTAATCCATCATCCCAAACATCAATTCATAAAGCGAGAGCGGAGTTTTGATGTTGGAACAAGTGAATCTAGACAATAATTGCAAAACAGTGAAATAGTCTTTGCAATTATTGAGACAAAGAGTAGTTTCAATCCTCTATGCATCTTCTAGTAATCATGTCAGCGAAATAGGCTTGGTTGCTAGAAGTAAACTCTCACCGGACCTTCATCGGAAAGGTGAGGGGCTAAAGGGAAACCGGTCTTTAGAAATTAGTGTGTAAACCATGAAATTAGATGTTTAGGTCTTGTCTAGTGAAGGATTTGTTATTATGGCAAACCAATAATCCCAAGGCATCTTTATTATTATTGTTATTTACTTTCAGCAATCAAACCCCTATTTTATAATCTTTCTTCTCTTCTAATCATTCTCTAAAGGTTAATTGAATTCACAACTCCCTAGCGGAACGATACTCTTTACTACTACTATTACTTCGATAGACCGTGCACTTGCGGTTTGGCCTATCAAGTTTTTGGCGCCGTTGCCGGGGAGTTGTTGAAATTTGATTAACTTTTTAATAGTGATTAGACTATAAAAAAAAAAAAAAATCTTTTTCGTTGTTTTATTTTATTTTATTTTATTGTTTCTATATTTCTTTCTAAAAAAAAAAAAAAAATCTTTATTTGATTCTATTTTATTTTATTTACTTCATATAAAAAAAAAAAATCTTTCTCTTTATTTTATTTTATTTTATATATAAAAAAAATAAAAAAAATAAAAATCTTTTTCTATTTCTTCTTTTGCCTTTAACTTCTTGGGAAGATAATAACGATATGGCTAAGGAATGCACTCTCATAGAGTATGCAATCCCATCTTCAAATGAGTCATACGATGCTATTGTGTACCCAACGGTTGATGACAATTTTGAAATAGAACCTGAACTTATTGAGTTAGTTCAGCAAAATCAATTTTTCGGATCAACCACTGAGGATCCGAATTTTCATATTTCAACTTTTTTAAGACTCAGTGGAACCGTGAATGCAAACCAAGAGGTCGTAAGGCTGCACTACTTTCCTTTTTCCTTAGGGGGAAGAGCTAGTGCTTGGTTTAATTCATTAAAGCTTGGTTCTATCACTTCATGGCAACAAATGAGGCAAACTTTTCTTGCCCAATTCTTTCCTCATTCTAAAATTGTTCACTTAAGAAAACAAATCATACAATTCACTCAAAAAGATGGAGAATCTCTTTACGATGCGTGGGAACGTTTCAAAGAAATGCTTAGACTTTGTCCCCATCATGGTTTAGAGAATTGGCTTATTATTCACACTTTTTATAATGGCCTTTTGTATCCCACAAAAATTTATGTTGATGCAGCTGCAGGTGGAGCTCTGATGAACAAAACATACACAGAAGCATATGCTTTGATCGAGGACATGGCACAAAACCACTATCAGTGGACCTACGGAAGGGACACCACTAATGTTGCTCCTTCACCCTCTCAGAAAGAGGTAGGTATGTATGAAAATTCTTCCCTTGATCATCTAGCTGCTAAAGTTGACGCACTCACACAAAAATTTGATAAAATAAATACTAGTGCTGTCACACCTCCCCCTGTATCACCTCTTTGTGAAGTTTGTGGTGTATTTGGCCATATTGGCATTGATTGCCAACTAGGTAGTGTTGTTAGAAGTCCTGAGCAAGTAAACTATGCTCAATATAATCAAGGGTTTAAAAATAACCAAATTTTTTTTCAAACCCCTCAAAATCTTTTTGGACAAGAAACAACACCACTCAGTTATGCAAACAACCAAATAGTCCCTCAAAAATCCAGCTTGGAACTTTTTTTAGAAAATTTTCTTATAAATCAATCTGAGCAGCTCCAAGAGTTTAAAAACCAAACTGAATTTTTGAAGGACTCTCTTGCCAAACATACATTGAACGTAGAATCCATAGTTACTCACAGTAAGATGATAGAGACTCAGACTTCCCAAGTACCCCAACAGCTGGCTACTCCCTCTCAAACCTCCGAAGTCCTTCTAAGCCAAACCGAAACCAACCCCAAAGACCATATACGTGCTATTATTTTTAGGGATGGTAACCAATTAGAGGACCTCGTTGTGAAAATTAAGAACAATGAACGAGAGATAGGAAGTGATAAGCCTCAAAGTGAGAAAGCTATAGGAGAGAATGACAAGCCATTTGTTTCACCATCTCATGAGCCTAAAATTCCTTTAACACAAGAGTTTGCTAAATCCAAGTTAGATGAGCAGTTTAGAAATTTTATTGAAATACTTCCAAACAAATTGCCACCTAAACTTAAGGATCCAGAGAGATTTTCCATACCTTGTGTCATAGGATATAAAACATTTGAGAAAGCCATGTGTGATTTGGGAGAGCATGTTAGTTTGTTGCCATTATCCCTTTCTGAGAGATTGGGTATAGGATAGATAAACCACCTTCTAACCGTCAAGCTAGTGACTCTAAACAAGCGCTTCGTGGGAGGCAACCCATGATTTTTATTGCTTTCATTTTTGTTTGTTTTGTGTTATTTTAATTTATTTTGTAGGTATTTGTCCAAATATGATACAAAAAAGTGAAAGAAAGTTGAAGCCATTGACCTGAAACAAAAAAAAAAAAAAATAATTTGAAAAAAAAAAAATAATTTTTGAAAAAAAAAAAAAAATTGTGTCTAAGGTCCAGAGGCTAGGCACGGCCCGTGCCTAAGGTGGCACGGCCGTGCCCAAGAAAAAAAAAAAACTTTTTTTAAAAAAAAAAAAAATTATTTTTTCCCCTCATTCAAAATAACCTCTTTCATCCTTTATCCATAACCCTCTAAACCAAACCTTCTTCACCAATCTCCATCATTCAACTCTTAAACTTCACTTAAACCACAACCCCATCACTAAACCAACCCTTCCCAGCCAAAACCTTGCCTAACCCTAACCTTCACCCAAAATCCACACCAAGTCAAGTTAAGGTCAATGGCATCAATGAAGAAAGGTAAGGAGATTGAAGACTCCGGAAGTGGTGCAAGAAGCAATCAACAACCTGCAATCATATGATCAAATTCAAGGATCCCGAGCAAAGAAATAGGTATAAATCTCTAATCTCTAGAACTATCTCTACTTGCAGGTACCTTGATGTTAATGCTATGGATAGACTAGGAATAGAGGATAATGTGATTAGGCTGTTGAATAACACAACCCTATGCTTAGGTACCTTGAAAGGTTTATAGCTTGCACCGTAAGAGTAGGAAAGAGGTAGGGAATGATGAGAGCTGTTTATGTTGTGGGCTATGCTTTATAACCATCATATTAACATTTGCTATTATTTGCTTGATTATCTTGTTTCAATTGTTAAAAAGAAACCAGATGATAAGGGTGATATAATGGTAGGTGGAATCATCACTTTTCTTGCTAGGAAGTTTGGGGTGAGTGTGAATCAAGGGATCAAGAGGATAGAGGGAAACTTTTGGCTAGACTTATATACTATCACTACTTTGTCCTTAGAACCCATGAACCTACTCATAATTACCAATATGAATGGAGAATTATTAGAGCCTATCATTCTACCTAATCCGGACATAACTAATCCGGAGGTGGTGGAAAATTTGTTTTATGTTGGCACTAACCCACAGGTACATAATGATGGTGATGATGATGGTAATCAAGAAGGAGGTAGGTGCAAACTTGCACCATGAGCAAGAAGCCGGTGGAAGCTATAATGAAGAACGGTGGGCATGGATGCAAACCAAGGTTCACAAAATAAGCACCGAGAAACAAAGACAAGGTGTTGAAATGGCCGGGCTAAGAAACAATGTCCTAAGGGGCAATCGAATAAATGAAGAAAATAATCAAATGCTACGGAACATGATACAACACCTTCTCCTCCATGGTCTACTTTATAAAATTGTGAGCTTTCCTCTTCCTTTACTCTCTCTTCTTCCTCCTCTTCTTCTACTTCTTCTTCTACTTCTTCTTCTTCTTCTTCTTCTTCTTCTTCTTCTTCTTCTTCTTCTATTCTTCTTCTTTTATTTTTCTTTTTGAATCATTGAGGACAATGCTTCTCCTAAGTGTGGGGGGGCCTAATAAAGTGTCTAGAGTCGTAGTGTTCAAAACTCCCTTGAACTTTATTCTTTTGTTTTGTTTTTATAGCAAGAGGCATGACTAGTAGCTTGTTTTTAATGTAAAAATTGGCATGAAATTTTTTGTTTTGTCTCTTCTTTAAAAGGTTGCTTCTTGTACATAAAAGTAGTTTCTTGTGTTTCTTATGTTCTTGCTATACCCATATCATGTTTTATTGTGAAATTCTCCAATGAGAAAAGCACCCGGTTGCAATCCTTGAGTAAATGTATGAATAGGTATTTTAAGGAACACGTTCTAGCTTTATTGTTAACTTAGACCCTTTAAAGTCTTAAGAGTAAAAGTAGTATAAGTTTGTGTGGGAAAATTTATCAAATTGTTCTTAATTGTTATATTCTTCTTAATTTGTTAATGTTAAATGGGGCGGGAGAATGGCACCAACATATGGGGGAAAGGACAATTACATCCTAACTTCCTAATTGTGGTGGTGACTCCCTAATTTGAACTTAAAGTGAAACTAATTCATCAATGCTAGGGGGAAAGGACAATTACATCCGAGAAGACTTCCTACGCGGAGATGAAACAAATAATAATTTTGCAGCACTGCTTAGGGTGATTTTGAATCTAGGGGGAAAGGACAATTACATCCGAGAAGACTTCCTACGAGGATAGATAGCCCCTAAGCATCTGCAGCCCCTTGTGCTTAATTGTTAAACCTAATCTAATTTTAACTCAAATTCCCATCACTCTTATATGAAATGAAGAAAGGACTTTTCTCGGTTACTTTAGCACTAAGGATAGAACCTATTCCTCATAATATCTGTCTTATACAGGAGCAAGAAAAGGGTTGGACTGCACACACACACTCACTTGAGACTTGATGTTGGGTAGAATAGGTTCATGAGAAGTGTTTGAAGTTGTAATTAGTGTACTTGAAGCAAAGCCTTTCTTTTGAGACATTTGTTCTTAATATTGCCATAATCAATCTTTTGTTGCTGCTATGTTTGTTGCCTTTTGCTTGAGGACAAGCAAAGATTCAAGTGTGGGGGAGTTTGATGAGTCATAGATAGTATAATTTATTGCCTTATTTAGTTTAGTTTTATTTTAGATTTGATTTAATTTTATTGCATTTTATTTTATATTAGAATATTTTACTTCAAATTGTATTTTATTTTATTTTAGGAATAAATATATGGTGGAAGGTGTCTTGGAGCAAAAGAAAGAGGACTGGAGCAAATACAGCGCAAGAATACGAAGATACGGGACAAAAATATGTTCCCACCAAGTCAGAAGCTTGGCACGGCCAGTGTCAACATGTGGCACGGCCGTGCCACCTCCAGAAGCCCCTTTTGCTGCTTTTTCTTCGGGCCCAAGTTACCCTGTTGCAGCTTTACTGTTTTACCCTTTTAGTTGCTTAGTTTCTAAGTCGATTGTAAAGCTATAAATAGAGTAGCTCTCCACCATAAACAATCACCTTTTACTTTATTTAGAATATTTCTATTTTCAATAAAAGTCTTTATTTCTTTACTTTCTTTGCAATTTATTTTACCGTTTTTCTCTCTTCTTCCCCCATGTCTACGATGAACGTGAGTGAGTAGACTTCTTCGTCTTGGGATTGTTGGGGAGTCTAATGACTCAATCCTAAACAAAACAAGCCTAAACCCTAATTTCTATGTAACCCTAATTTCTAATCTAGATTCACCATCTTAACGTGGATTAACAATTATCAAACTGTGGAAGCGAAAGCGGAGGGTTTGATAATCGTTAATCCATCATCCCAAACATCAATTCATAAAGCGAGAGCGGAGTTTTGATGTTGGAACAAGTCAATCTAGACAATAATTGCAAAACAGTGAAATAGTCTTTGCAATTATTGAGACAAAGAGTAGTTTCAATCCTCTATGCATCTTCTAGTAATCATGTCAGCGAAATAGGCTTGGTTGCTAGAAGTAAACTCTCACCGGACCTTCATCGGAAAGGTGAGGGGCTAAGGGAAACCGGTCTTTAGAAATTAGTGTGTAAACCATGAAATTAGATGTTTAGGTCTTGTCTAGTGAAGGATTTGTTATTATGGCAAACCAATAATCCCAAGGCATCTTTATTATTATTGTTATTTACTTTCAGCAATCAAACCCCTATTTTATAATCTTTCTTCTCTTCTAATCATTCTCTAAAGGTTAATTGAATTCACAACTCCCTAGCGGAACGATACTCTTTACTACTACTATTACTTCGATAGACCGTGCACTTGCGGTTTGGCCTATCAATTATCTAGCAAACCTTAAGACATTAAAGTCCTAAAGGGTTTCAATAGCAATCAACCATGAGAATAGGTGTGGTTTATATTGAAATACATTCATTGAGACCGAAAGGAGATATGAAAAGCCAAAGAGAAACTTGTCTTTAGAAAATAGATCCAACGTAAGATTTAGGTTGAGGGTTTGGTTTGTGAAGGATTTGTCATCAAGATAAACCAATAATTCCAAGGTGTTTTTATTATTATTATTTTCAATCAAACAAAAAAATCCAACTTTTAACCATTGAACTTTCATCTAATCATTGTTTAAAACTAAATCAAATACATAGCTCCTTGTCGAAACGATAGTCTTAATTACTGCTTCAGTAAACGTGCACTTGCGCATTTACGACATCATTCTACAATCGGGCAGCCTTATCAACGTCTACCTAACCAAGGGCCAAGGAGTATGGTTCTGCTAGGTTTGGTTTAAGTCATGCAATACTTGTTTCCTTAATTAGCAACTAGTAAATCCTAGGTTCAACATATTTTAATCAATATTAGTACATCCTAAGTACTTACTACTAGGTCTACTCCCTTTCCGTATATTTTGTCTAGTTAACTAATTAATTCCTAGATAGACAATTATAAATATCAATATATAAGCATCAATATTAGGCTCTGTCACAACCTAAGTGCCTAAATTAGGGTTGCAATACAATACAAATAAATATAACCTAATAAAACTAAATAATGAACATAAAATAACTAAATAAACAAAATTAAATTAAATTAAATAATTATCCAACAAAATAAACAGAGGTTCATCTTAAAACCATAACCTAAAAATATTTAGTTACGCATGGTAACTAAAGCCAAATTAATAAAAGATAAAAACCTACCCTAGAAAAACAAAGAGAATTTAGAAAAACTCCTCCTAAAGCTCCTAAAATCCCCTTCCTCTTGAACTGCTCCAGTTGTGAACGAGAATTTGTGAATGAGGAAGGTGGTATTTACAGGGAGAATTTTCACCTGAAGTTGGACCCCAAAACCGGGCTTTACCCACAAAAAAGTAGGAAAAGCCGGTTTTGCCCTGCACTTTTTCAGGGCTCGGGGCGCACACTCCACGCTCTAGGCGCATATGAGTGGGTTACTCACCATGCTCTAGGTGGATGGTCCATGCTCTAGGTGCATGGCATGCCCTAGGTGCATGTTTCATGCTCTAGGTGCATGGCATGTGCTCTAGGCGCATGTGAGTGTGTTTCTGGCCCTTTTTCTTCGTTTTTCCGTCGTTTTGGGTGTTTGCTTCCATATAAGTTGTCTTGGGACCTAAGAAATGAATTCCTCCCTCATTAAAGTTTTCCGAGGCATCTTGAATCTCCATTCTTGACCTTTCCAACCTCTTTACTAATCTTCGGATGTTCTTGCTTTGCCGATTTCATTATTTCTTCGTGAATTACACCAAAAACACCCTAAAATTGATATGTTTCGAGAAGAAAAGAATTACAGACACAAATATAGAAAACATTACAAATGTCCCAAAATTATTTGCAAGTGCTCTGATACTCCTCCATTTTGTTGGAAGAGACTAACTTATTCCAACGTGAGTAACGTTTTGGACGAACTTAAAACCTTTAAAAGGTAAGGGACCAACTTGAAAATTTTAAAACATAAAGGACGAACTTAAAACCTAAAACAAACATGAAGGACCAAACATGCAATTAAGCCTAGATCAAAAACCAAGGCCAATATGTGACAAAGTGGCAACTTATAATGATGCAAAGGTTCACTCGGTATTAGGGGTGAACATGGGTTGGGTTGGGTGTGCTTTGGCCTAACCCTTTACCCAACCCGTTGAGCATACTATGGGTTGGGTTCAACTTGGAACCCGTATTTACATAGACAGAAGCAAACCAAACCAATCCATTTTGAATGGGTTGGTTCGGGTTGGGTACATGGTTACCCAATTTTAATTATGAAAAAAAAAAGTTAATTTTTTTTAAAGCATATAGCCATCGGTTATATATATAGAGATACACACACGAAATTTAATTTCTTTGCTTCATACATTAAATATTTCATTCAAAATAGTACCAAATTTACTAAAATTCACAATACCAGAATAGTACAAGATTCACACCCCTTAATTCAATCATTCATATGCTATCAACTAAATAGCACTTAATATCAAAGTACCAAATACCTTAAAAAAAAAAAAAATCAAAGTACCAAATTCATTCATTCATAGGCTATATAGCACTTAATAATATCTATGGTATCAACCAATCTTTGGGTACGTGGGTTGGGTATATGGGTACATGGGTACATAAACTTAAATCCGATGTCCGAACCAAATCTCATGGGTTTCACAGGTTGGGTTGGGTTGCACCCGTAACTTTTTGGGTTCGGGTAAATTTTGGTTTGGATCGGTTTGGGTGAATGGGTTCGTGGGTTTACCCGTACCCGTGTTCACCCCTACTCGATATAACCAAAATTAACAAAATAAGATCAGATAACCTAGACAGTATAAATGTATGTCAAAGATAACATATATTTTTATGGTAACTATGATTCAACTAAATGTTATGAACTGAGTTTACTTTTTGTAAGATGGGAGAGACATGAGGGAAAGCTCGTGTGTGTCCTATTTTAAATAACACATTGATCAAGGTATCATAGGTAACATGGCTCAACTGAAATCCATGGTATACCACTTTGTTGTGAAGGTGACGGTCTTGTTCAACCTCATCATTAAGGCGTAGACCTTTCATAAGTGAGTTCAAAGCTATGAAATCTAGTTGTTAATCCATCTTACCGAACACGGAAATGGCAAATTTCATTTGAGGGATGTGGAAGTAGCTATTGATTAAGATGTTCATGATGACAACATCTCGCTTAATTCAGGTTAAGTCCATTTGTTGAAAAATGTGAATATCAATGTGGTAAAGCAGATGGGCCAAGAGTACAAAAAATCTTGTTAAATTGGATAATGGATGGGAGTGTATGGATCATCAGATTTGGGGTTTTGCTTGAATGGAAATAGAGGAAGAGCGTGATAAAAAGTAGGAACTTAAAGTATGGATTGGAATAACCAAAATTACCCCTATATTGTTTTTCTTTTTTTGAAGAAATTAGACCACTGAAATTTGCACAGACAATCAAACATAAGACCTTGCGAGTATCACACTCCAGGGTCTCAATCCAACACCAGCTAACGAGCTCAAGTGGGTTACCCTTAACGGTAGTTATGTGTTGTTCAACTATGGACATATACAGAAACGCAAAAACACAAACCTATACACTTTTAAAATCAAGTAAACACATAACATACACTTTTATTTCCCTCCCTACTCCAACAAATCAAAAATCTTCTAAGTCAAACAAATCACTCAAACAATATGTAAGCGTTCAAAATCTCTAAAAGTAGGACAATGTGATATTTATATGTTCAAGGTTTTTTAACTGCTCATCATATGTTATGGTTTTTAATTGTGAAATTGATGGTTGTTTGAGTAGTTGTTGATCAATTACTTGCTTATTTTGACTTTAAACGTAGTTTAAACTAAATTTTAGTTCAATATGGTAGTCTAAGAATTTCAACAGTACAATGGTTGTCTGTTTATTTTGTGCGCTAGGTGTTTGATAAAATGTTTCAACAAAAAAATGTTTCAAAGAATTTTCATTTGATTTTTTTATGTTGGTTGTTGTGTAGATATGGTTTACGTGTTGGTAGGCTTAGGCTCGGCAGGCCTACCCAGCACAACTCCATACGCAGAGCAGATAATGTAGTTAATCCTCACCCTAAATGATGTCGACGTTTATTCAAATTTTTCGGTTTCATATGATTGTGTTTGCCTATAACATTAATGGTTGTTGGACAGATTTTTTGTTTAGTACTTCACCCGAATGAGTGTTTCCTAAAATTAAATGCTCTTCACATTACTTTCAATTCAACCCCTACTAATACTATATGGCCGGGTCACTGGTTAAGGAAGTTAAAAAATTAAAGTTTTAAGTTGAAAACAACATATTTTCCATTTTTGAGAAATTAATTACGCACTGGTTAACAGTTCTCATACTATATAATGAACCATTACTTTTGTTCCTCACACTCTACTCCTTGTTGGTCAAGAGAAAAATTGAAATTTATTGTCTGACATATGCCCTTCAAAATCTGGCTTCAATTGGCTTGTGGAGAAATCTTAAAATTTTACATGTTCAAAGAAAACATCAATTTAAATTTTGAAGCGACAAAACTTTGCTAATACATTTGAATATTTTCTCTGGAACAATGATTACTTATCCGCTTGGAAACTAAAATCTTCTCCTATGAGAGATGCTCATATGACACTAGACAAATGTCTTTCAAGTACTTACCTTTTCAATGCAACGTGATGAAGAATGGGAGATGCAACAGTGGCCTGTGCAGCAGTAAAGCATGCATGGAGAATTTCGAATGACAGATAGTGATATTCATGCCCTTTCGAGATTCTTCAACGTATTTAATAACAACCATTCACGATGATACCTTTAAGATATAACAATTCGCTAAGGGTGTGTTTGGATGGAGGGTTTGGGAGGGGAAGGGAGGGGAGGGTTTACTTTTCATTTTTAAATTACGGACACTATGAAATGTTGACTAAATAGTTAACATATTAATATGATAAACAATCATATAATACTTCAATCATACTTGATTTATTTTAGAAATAGTCCCTAACTTAAAAATAATAAGATGATGATAATAAAATGTAGTGCATCAAATGCGCTATTATACTAAAAATGGGAGAATAAAGAGATGCATGATAAATATTTTTAAGTTGAGCTAAAACAAATAGCAAAGTGTGTGAGATAAAGATTTAACCACTAGCTAAATAATGCACGCTAATTAAAGTTTAAAAATGAAGATAACAAAAATTTTAAAACACCAAATAAGCTAATAAAATGCATGATATGTTTTTTTTCATAAATGATTGAAATGTTAAAAATGCATGAATTTATGATAGTTCACATATGCAAGAAAATACACAGAAACAAGGGGTGCAGTGAGCAGTATTGTGGTGTAGACAGCAAACCAGGAAAACAATTCAGCAAACAAATGGGAAAAATGGGCCGCATATCAAAAGTCGGCTTGGGTCAAGCCTGAACCAATATTGGAAATGGGCATGGATATGGGTCATGGCTTTTGTATAAAATGGTTTTGTTAGTGAAAAAACGTGAAATCCCTTTCAAAGAACACAAAAGCAATTTCTTCTCTCTGTAAAACTGTTTCTTCTCCGGCATGGGCTCACAGTCCCGGCACGGTGGCCGGTGGTGCACCACCGCGCCGGAGCACTCAAACTCCTCCTTTTTCAAAACTAATTACATATTCACACATCCTTTTATTTTCGTTCCAAATCCGCACTCAAAATTTCAAAGAAGCAATTGTACAGTCTTAGATCTAACAAACACAATCGAGATAAAAACTACCTTTGGAGCCTTGGTTCCGGATCTGGCTTCTCTGCTTCTGTCCCGGGCTTTGTTGCGGCGGTTTCACCTTCTTCTTCCTTGCTATCACTGATTCGCGGTTCTTTCCTCTTCTACTCACGTGATTCCGTTTCTAGATGCTTGAAGGTTCGGTTCCGATTTGCTTCAGTAGCGTGACTTTGTGTGTTGTGGTTGTTGTTGAGGCCGATCCAGTTCTTACAGTAAAAGATTCACGTGTTTGTTGATGAAGGAAGTGTTGTTTATGTTCACTGTAAAAAATGAATCCGAAAATGATACTTGGTTTTGCGATGGTGAGATTTATTTGTGTTGGAATGGATTTTATGATTTTTGATGCTACTGTTCTTGAGATATTTCTTGATGAAAGGGTGTTTGATGTTCTTGAGGCTTTTTATGAAAATGAGGGTTTGATCTATTTTTGTTATGTTGTCGATATTGGATGTGTTTTTGTGGGAGTTTGTGCAGCCTCCTTCTCTCCAATGATTGGGAGTTATTTATAGTGACACATTAGGGTAAAATGAACTTTTACTGGACCAAAGTGCCCCTGACTTGGGCAACAAGAACCTTGAGGACAAAATGACTAAAAGGACCAATTAACTAAAAAGGAGAATTAAAATAAATAAATTAAACACTAAAATTAAATAATAAAATAAATAATAAATTAAAAAAAATAACAACTAAATGAGATAAAAATTACGAACTTAAATTGGGATTAAAAAAAGTAACTGCTTAAAATGGGACTAGAAAAGTTCTAACTAACTAAAAAAAATACAAAAAAAGATAAAATATTTGACTGCTTGAATAAAAAATGTTTTAACCAACTAGAATACGAATAAAAATGTTTGACTACTTAAATTAAGACTAAAAATATTTTAACGAGCTAAAATACGAATAGAACTATTCAACTGACTAGAAATACGAATAAAAACAAATTGATTGATTTAAAAAGCGAAAAAAACTTTAACTGGTCAAAATTTGGGGTATGACAGATGCCCCTATTTAAATTTCTTCGTCACGGGGATTTAAAAAATGAATTTTAAATCGACGGATCGAAGAGACTTAAATATTAAGTACACCAATTTTGACAAGTTGAAATACTGAGAATGCAATGATTATGAATGATATGGATGCTTTGTGATGCAAGTATGGATGCAAAGACGACAAAAATAAACTGACAGGGGAATAAATTGATGGGTATCACTGGGGAGATAAAGCCTGTCTATTACCAACTGCCGTAGTAAATGATGAAAACGCGGAAGATAAAGTTTGAACGGAAGATAAAGCTCAGACGGAAGATAAAGCTTCGAGACGGAAAATAAAGCTTAAGACGGAGAGTAAAGCTTGAGACGGAAAATAAAGCTTGAGGCAGAAAGTAAAGCTTAAGATGGAAAATAAAGCTTAAGACGAAAAGTCACGCTTGAGACAGAAAGTAAAGCTTAAGACGGAAAATAAAGCTTGAGATGGAAAATAAAGCTTGTCTATTACCAACAGCCCGTGGTAAATGATAAAAATGGTGAAAAAGCTATTATCAACACAGGAGTACCTTAAGCAGGATATTAAGGAACTGATTAGCACTGGTAAAGTGATTATTGACACAAAGGTATTTGCGGGTTATTAAACTGACACAAAATATTTGTAGGGTATTAACCTAGTTCAAGAGGTGGTGGCAGGGTATTAACCTGGTTCAAAAGGCATTGGCAGGTGATTAACCTGGTCCAAAAGGTACACAAGACATTGGCAGGTGATTAACCTGGTCCAAAAGGTACTAAAGAGATTGGCAGGTGATTAACCTGGTCCGAAAGGTTCAAAAGATATTGGCAAGTGATTAACCTGGTCCAAAAGGCACAATAGATATTGACAGGGTATTATCCTGGTCCAAAGGGTGCAAAAGATATTGGCAGGTGATTAACCTAGTCCACAAGGCACAAAAGAAATTGGCAGGTGATTAACCTGGACCAAAAGGTAAGGAAAAGACTTTGGCAGGGGATTAACCTGGTCCAAAAGGTAGGAAAAGACATTGGCAGGTGATTAACCTGGTCCAAAAGATAAGAAAAGACATTGGCAGGGGATTAACCTGGTCCAAAAGGTAAGAAAAGACATTGGCAGGGGGTTAACCTAGTCCAAAAGGTAAGTGAAGATTGAACTGAAAGGATTCGACAAAACAAGACTACAGGTGACATCTCTGGAACATACACAATGGGGACGACGCTTTTGAAATACAATTGAAATAAGACACAAGGTGGTCAATGCAATCATGTATGAATGATATTTGTATGCAAGTTATGTGTGTCTGAATGTTTATATGCATGAATATATGTATGAATGAATGTATGAGTACATGAATGTATGAATATATGACAGGTGAATTCGATGAAACAAAACAGGACAGGTAAGACGGGAGATGGACAGACATCGCAGTACAAACACTCGGTAATCTTCATTGGGGATAACATTATTGGAGATGAATCAAGGCATTGTCGGGGTAAAGCCCTTCAAACAAACCACTGATGGGGATAAAGCCTACATTCAAACCAGCTGGTGGGGTAAAGAGCCCAAAAATTAAAACACTTGAAGGGAGAAACAACCCATTAATCAAACCACTGAAGGGAGAATGCCCCATAATCAAACCACTTAAAGGGAGAATGCCCCATAATCAATCCACTTGGGGAAACAACTCATCAATCAAGAATTTGGCAGAAGTCACCATCTCTAAGGGATAAAATACATCAATCAAACCACATATGAGAGACACCGTCAATCAAATCATAGGCAGGAGTCGCCATTTCTCGGGGTAAAAATCATCAATCAATCATTCTGGCAGAAGTCGTCACTTAATCAAACCACTGGCAGAAGTCGCCATCAATACAACCATTGGCAGAAGTCGTCATTTGTAAACCAGCACCAAGTGCATTCTTTCCATTTGGCCCACTTGAACCGTGATGCCTCTGTCTTTGTTTTTTTGTTTTTTTTTTCATTTTTTTGTATTTTTTTTTAATCCCTAATTTTTGCCTTGACCGCCCTTTCGGGTTTTCAATCCACCGGGAATATATTCTTTTTGTATGCCCCTAATTTTGCCTGGATCGCCCTTTCAGGTTTTCAATCCACCGGGACGCTCATTTTTGGCTTAAGTCGCCCTTTCGGGTTTTCGACTTAGCGAGCTTTTTTTGTATTCTTTTTTTTTTTTTTTGACAGAGGTCATCTCACAACTTTTGGTCATGCTTACCTTGCAGAGTTTTACTGTCCTTGAGACGAATGTTGATGTATGCTTCTATTACTCATAAGTTCAAAGAAGATGTACCTGTTGTTTATGCTTTTCAAAAGACATTAAAAAGATTTTAAATTTTTGCTTTAAGTATTCACATCAAAAATAGAAGAAAACTATGCAAACAGAATAAATGAGAATTTCAAATAAATGGGCACAGGCTTAAATCAATGTAAATAGAGTGGTGACCAGCCGAAGGCATGGTTCCACAGATTTTAAAAAGTTTGGAAAATGGTAATTATATTGGAAAAGGTACATTGAACACAATAACCGCTATGCTCCCTAACAACTTTTAATTCCACTGTTCCGAGTCTTTGATTTGCAGGTGCTTCATATCGGAGCTCCTTTGACAGTTAAGATGCCCCGGATGAATCATATCTGAATTGATGCAGTTACCTTGCCATAAATCGGAGGTCCTTTGACGGCTGAAATGCGCCAAATGAGTCATGTCCGACCAAATGCAGTTACTTTGTCATAATCCTTAACTTTTGCATAGGTCGCCCTTGCGGGTTTCAACCTATCAGGATAAGCATTCATTTTTTTTTCATTTTTCACTTTTTCTCTATGTCTCTAACTTTTGCATGGACTGCCCTTTCGGGTTTTCAGTCCATCGAGACGCTCTTTTTTGCCTAAGCCGCTGTGACTTATCGAGCTTTTCATTTTAACAAAGTATTTCTTGACTGCACTGGCATTCATAGGACACACAAGTTCATCACTATCCTTTGTATTTAGGCATACATTGCCCCTGGAATCAGGTAACATTTTTGAGCACAAAGCCACATTCTTGACATTCACGGGGACGAGCCTTCTTTGTCGAATACTTGCTTTATCCTTTTGACATAACTGTACAGGGCACATCACAATAACATTTTTAGATTCAATCAAGCTTAGCTTTCATTGGAATTCCCGTTGACAGGACTTTGACCTCCATGTGGATCAATGCCTTTATATTGTAAACTGAGGGATGGTGGGGGGTTGCCCCTGCTGAAGTGTGCACTTGAAGTATAATATCCCTGCAAGGCAGATGGTAGCATCTCGTGCCGGTCTTTGTACTTGAAAGTCCTCTTCTGGACAATCTTTCTTGATATTTGTAGCTTCGATGGCCAAGATGCCCCAGTAGGCGAGAAATCACATTGAAAACTTCTTTTTCATCCTCCTCTTCAGTCTCAGATACAAGAAACTCAAAGTTGAGAGAGAGTACAGGGTTTGAGTGTTCAACGGGTTTATTAATGCATGATTTGATTATTGATATAAACATTATGATTATGCAAATATGTGGAAATGATTTAAAGAAGAAGAATTATTGGCTTTTTGTATTACCATTTTTCCAGAAAAAGCACAAAATAAAAACAAAGTCGGGATCAAAGCGACCTTTTAGTTAATGATGAAAATACATAAAGCAAAATGCCCTAAACAAGTTCACTTCCGTCTCGGGTGGGACGAAAGGATTTTTTTGAAAAACATAAAGCAACAAACAAACATATTAATTAAACAGATGAGTAGTAGAAATAAACATCAGCAACAACCCAAATGCAGCTAAACCTTCCATGTATCAACATTCGATTCCAAGATCCGATAGCGGATTAACTTGCATATTCAGATTCAAACTCTTCAAAAGGTATGAGGTTTTTTCGGATCAACTTCTGAACTATCTTCTAAAATGCAAAACATTGTTCAATATCGTGACCTATTGCCCCTTGATGGAAAGCACAAGAGAGATCAGCTCTATACCCTGATGGCAATATTGTTGGTACTGAGAGAGGTGCCTTGGTGTGGATCAAATTCCTTTCCAGCAACCTTGGGAACAAATCTGCATACTTCATAGAAATAGGATCAATCTGAGTTCTTGGAGCCTGTTGTCGAGGTGGTTGTTGATATTGCTGAAACTGGGGTTGATAACCCGAACTTTGAACAACATTTGTGGCAGGCATAATAGTGGCAACAGGGTGATAAGCCGGATACAGTGGTTGAGGTTAACTTCCAACCACATTCATTTCCTGGTCTTCCTCTTCTGAACCATTAGTGGGAACAATTTCTTTGATCAAATGTCCTTTTCGAATCCAATCTTCAATACGCATGCCCGCGGTCATCATATCCGCGAAATCGCCAGATGCACTTGCAAGCATATGCTCAAAATAGAACGAATTCAGAGTTTCCAGGAAACTCTTTCTCTCCTAGAGGTGGACGGACTTGTTCAGTGACATCTCTCCAACGTTGGGCATAAGCTTTGAAGGATTCATTATCATTCTGAGTCATGGCCTGCAGTTCCTTTCTGTTTGGGGCCAAGTGCAAGTTGTAGTTATATCGCTGAACGAAAGCCTCACACAAATCACTGAAAGTTTTGATATCATCCTTGTTCAGACCCATGTACCATATCAGTGCAGCACCAGTCAAACTATCTTGGAAACAGTGGATAAGGAGTTCATCCTTACCTACTTGAGCAGACATCTTTCTCACGTACATTACCAAATGAAGCTCAGGGCAAATATTCCCTTTATACTTCTCGAAATCAGGGACCTTGAATTTGGGTGGTATCACGACATTGGGAACCAAGCAAAGATCATAAGCATTTATCCCAAATAGTTCTTTCCCACGAAGAGCTTTCAATTCCAACTGTATTCTGTCAAACTTTTCTTCCAGTTCAGCTATCCGGTCATATGCAACCACATTTTCTGAGTGATAGATTTGTTCATGGTCCCGCTGAGCAGCATGAATCAAAGGAGCTGAGTAGGTCATAGTAGCTTGAGGGATCAAAGGGCCCGATTGAGGGATATGCTTTGTCTGTTGAACAAAAGGAGTTTGACCCTTAGAGACACCAGGACGGAATACTTCACCAAAACTTAAAGGTGTACTCCAGAGATAATCTTCCAGCATTGCATGTTGAGGAGTACTAGCAAACACTGTTGAACTCAAGAGCAAAGACAAGATGGAGATTTTCGACGGAGTTTGCAGCAGCTGGTCAACAATTTTATAATCGCTCTTCTTGATGAGCCTCAGAATTTCGTCCAGGTTAGACTCTTCAATGGGCTGGCCCGTGGGGCTGGCATTCTCTTCCTCAAGGTCAGCCATGTTTCTTCTCTTGTACAATCTTGTCTGATGAACTCTATCTGGTTGGTGAATCTTGCGAGCACGAGCCACCTTTCAGACTGCGGCAGAAGAACCAGGAGACAATGAGCACGGGAAGCCATTTGTGACCGATGAATGATGCATATGATGCATGATATGCAAATGCGAAAAGACTCTTTTTTGTCAGAGGACTTTGTCAAAGTGGTTGTGAACATCATAGAGAAACACGGTTTTATTTGAAAATCTTGAGCAAAACTAAAAGTTTAGTTGAGATGGTATTACTTGGTGTTCACATCCGTGATGTTCAAAAGATGACTTGTCTAAGTCCTCCGATAAATGCATGGGAAAAAGTTTATGCATGTATGCATGTATGCATGAATGCATGATTATGTTCAAGTTCGGAGAAAACATGGTGGGTTGAAATTCAAAGTCGAGGAGTCATGGGTGGACACGGTGTCCGGTGAAACTAGGGCTTTAGGAAATAGTAACCGGGTTCTAAAAAGGTTCCCAAGTTGCAACCTCTCCGACGTATCTCATGGTGTCACGAGACAACACTCGCTCCATGATTATCCGTGGAAGGTCTAACTTGAGTGTAGTATCGCGTGACGACTAAAACTCGAGACAACACTCGGTTTAGCCTCCGCACTACGTCCTAGAAAATGGCCATGGATGGGTTTGGTTATCTACGGTCCATAGCGTCATAGAACAATTAGAAGTAAAGTGCCTAAACGCGACAACACGCGCCGACAACATCACCTCCAAAATGCCTCAGCTATGTGGGATTGATCGCATAATCCAAAACACGAGGCAACCCCCGGAATGAATTGTCGATTATATCCCTCCTAAATCCTAAGTTCACTCAGCCCGGGTGCAGGACTTTTGATATTCTCACCCCACATGTTTGCAAGAAATTAAACATTTATTCACATAGGAAAGCAAGTAAAAGAAACAAGTAAAAAGAGCGCAAGCGTGGAAATAAAGACTAGGCGTAACTCTCGAATCTCCCCAGTGAAGTCGCCAGCTGTTTTACCTTGGTTTTCGGGTGTCAAACATTGATTACGTTTGAACCTTTTAACCGGTGATATCTCATTTTTTCTTGGGAAGGGAAAAAGTAAGCAAAACCCTTGAGAATCGAGGTCCGGGAGTTGTTTTCGCTACGGGAAGGTGTTAGGCACCCATAACGACTATAGTATCCTATAGGAACCGTCTTTAATTTCTACGCGCGCACTTTATTTTTAAATGCTATTTTGAAATGTTATTTACACCTAAAGTTTGCTAAATGAAGAATTGGAGGGAGAAGACTGTTTTTGGATTTTTATTTTAGTTGAATTGAAGGAATTTTGATTCCTTGCCTACGTACCCGTTTAAGGGATCAAATCCTCCGTAGTTCTCTTCCAAAAATGTTTTTGTTTTTGTTGGTTGATTTTAAGTTTGAAAATGGAGTTTGAAGAATAAGAGAGAGGCCTCAAGGGCATGAGATTTATGAAATTGTGAGGTTGAATTAGTCATTTGCAAAATGTGGTCTAAACATGATTATTTTTCATTGGAATTTGATTAAGAAAAAGAAAAGAAAAATACAATGGGATTTTGATCCCAAGGTTTATTAGGAAAATAGTTTGAATGATGCTTGTTCATATTTTTTGGAAAATTGATTTTTCTAAGTATGAGTCTTAGGCATTCATCTAAACATACAATCCTAAACATACATCTAAACATGCATATTCTAACTATGTAGTGATGTGTGTGCATGTGTCGGTGCTTGTGTCGGTGTACATCATTAGAGTCCATTGTCCTTTACATCATTGGCCTAGATACATTCTATGGTCTTGCAAGGAATTTAAATTGCATGAAAGTAAAATATTACAAGAATTCCTAAATCTTTACATTCTAAGTCTTGGTACAAATTAAATTGCAAGAAGATAGAGGTGAATATGAGATGAGATGGGAATGCTTATGAAATGAGGAACAAAAGGGTTAGTGATAATAGGCATAGTATGGTAGGAAAAATTGACAAGGAAATAAAGCATGGTAACATGATAAAATAGCAAAGAAAGATGACAAAATATACCTAACAAAGTACCAAAATCCCAAGCAAACAAAAGACCTATAACCCTCACATTATAACATTTTTTAAAGAGTTTTGGGGTCAGCCCTAATATGAGAGTTACAAGAAAATCATAAGCCAAAGAATCATGATATGAAATTAGGCCTATTTGCACTTTATTTCCATATTAAAATGACAAATAACTTGCTAACTAAGCAACCAATTATCACCCATTCAAAACAGCACTAAACACTACATATTATGCAACAAATAACACTCTAAGATCATCCATCAAGTACCAATTATCATGAGCCAAAATGTTGGAGCTAAAATGTGCAAAAAAGCTTCACAAAATATGATGAAAAACAACACAAATCATTCACAATTTTACATGCACTTTCCCTAACAATTTTCAACATGCAAAAGGTCACAAGAAACAAGTCTTAATCACTCAAAACAAATGTAAAAGAAATCGCAAGGTTTTTACAAGTTTTTAACAAAGTTTTTCAACAAAAATTAAAGAAAAAAACAATAAACCAAAGTAAAAATAATTCTCCAGTATTTCTTGATCAATCTTGACATGTAATATGTCAAAATTGATCAAAAAGTACAAAGAAAATTATAGGAATTTTTTAGGAATTTTTAAAGGACTTTTTGAACATGCAGGGGTGCAATTAGCAAAATATAACACACATACGCAGGAAAGGGGGGTGAATATAGCATACTGGAAAAAAAGCAAGAAAAACGTTGGGCTTGGGTTGAGCTGGAGCGAGTTAATGGGTTATGGGCATGGGTCATAGAAATGGATAGTGGCATGGGTTGGTATATAAGGATTCTTGCTAGTTTTTTTTGATCATTTGTTACAAACTAAGAGAAAAAAAACGTGAATTCCCTCTTCTCCTCTCAAGTTGCAGCGCCCAGCCTCCTTCTTCTCCGGTGAGGCATCAGTTTTCCGGCACGGTGGCCGGTGGTGGCACCACCGTGCCGGAGTTTTCAAAACTCCACTAAACTTAAATTTTTTTTCATGTTTCCAATCCTCTCTCCTTCCTCTATTCGATTCCGAAATTGGATTTTCAAAAAGAAGCTTCAATCTTTCTAGATCTTACAATACAAGAACGAAAAAAGAAGCAAAAAGAATCACCTCAAGTTCTTGCGGTTTTGGCTCAAGCTTTTCTTTTCCTTCCTTCTTCGAATTTGCCTTGGTTTGAATGCTTAGGAATGGCTTCAATTTTCTCCTTCTTCTCCGATCCGAATTTTAATTCTACTCCCTGTGATTTGCGTTCAAAATGATGTGATTTTGTGAATTGATTGAAGCTTTTGATTGTTGAAGATGAAGATGGAAGTTGAAGGTTTGGTTATGGAGAATTGGTGAAGGTTGAAGATGAAGTTGTAATGGTTTTGTGGTTGTTTATGGTGGTTATGGAGGTTAGAGGAGTTAGTTAGGGTGGAGGAGAAAGTTTGTTGTGGTGGTTTGAAAGTTGGTTAGGGTGGTGGAGTGGTGGAGAAAAAGTGGTTATGGTGGTAGTGATGAGTGGCCACGTGAAAGAGAAGAGGGAAAGAGGAAAAAATTGTTTTGTGATTTTTTTTGTGGAATTTGCAAAAAATGATTGAATAATTCATTGTCGACTTTGACTTGACTTTGACCCATTTATAGATGATGTGGTAAGCATTGGACCAATTGGAATGAGACATGTGGCACTAGACTTGTAACAAACTCTTAAGGACCAATAGCATTTGGACACATGGCACTTGGACTCTAACAAACTTAAAAGGGATTAAAATGTAAATAACAAAAGTGCGCGGACTAAAATGAAAATTAAAACTAAAATTGAATTGAAAAAAGTAAATTGAAAATTAACGTAAAGCGAGACGATTAAAAACAACAAAGCAGATTAAAATGAAACAGAGATATTATGTGAAATGACCAAAATGCCCCTGGAGACTTAAAACGACTAAAAATGACTCAGATGAAATTTTAAAATGGATTTTTAACAAGGGATTAAAGCAAGAGTTTATACAAGCGAATTAAAAGACTCAGAGACAATTTTTAGAATTTAAACAGGGCTTTTAACACATCAAAAGTCTAAAATGCCCCTAGGGGCAAAACTGACTCAAAATGACTTCAAACGCAATTTTTAAAGTGGATTTTGACATGGAATTGAAATGAAAACTCATTCAAGCCAATTGAAAGACTCAAACAAATTTTTAAAAGATTGAAAGGAATTTTGACATAGGAAATGACTAAAATGCCCCTAGGGGCTAAACTGACTAAAAAAGACCCAACTGATATTTTTTGAAATGAATTTTGACATGAGATTGAAACAAGGATTTATACAAACCAATTTAAAAGACTCAAACAATTTTCAAGGATTAAAATGAGTTGAATGCAGGAAATGACTAAAATACCCTTTCATGTAAATTTTGCAAGTAATGTTGAAATAAAATGCAGAGAAAGATGCAATTGATCAGAGACATTTCAAATGACTTGAAATGCAAGATAAGAAGAATTGAGTTAGTATTTTTAGGTCCAAAATTAGGGTATAACAGCTGCCCCTATTTAAGTTTCTTTGTCCGGGGAGTCAAGAGACGAAGTCTTAGAGTTGACGGGACGAAGATACTTAAATATTAACATTTGCACTGCTTTTGGACATAAAAATACGTTTTTAGATTTTCAAAAAACATGAATGCCATGCAACATTTCATTTATGAATGCAAGACAATCGAACCGGAATCTACGGGCTGTGTCACACCACCAAGGGATTTATAGACATCAAGGTAGAAAGAACGGGCAACAAATAGACAGGTACAAGCTGTTCTTTGGATCGAACTTGCCACTTGACCGAGAGATACAAACAAGAAACAGGTACAAGCTGTTCTTTGGATCGAACTTGCCACTTGACCGAGAGATACAAACAAGAGACGGGTACAAGCTGTTCTTTGGATCGAACTTGCCACTTGACCGAGGAAATACAAACAAGAAACGGGTACAAGCTGTTCTTTGGATCGAACTTGCCACTTGACCGAGGAAATGCAAACAAGACACGGGTACAAGCTGTTCTTTGGATCGAACTTGCCACTTGACCGAGGAAATACAAACAAGAAACGGGTACAAGCTGTTCTTTGGATCGAACTTGCCACTTGACCGATATCACAACATGTAAGTTGGTGCAAACTGTTCTTTGGATCGAACTTGCCGTTTGACCGGAAACATAGACATATAAGCAGGTACAAGTGGTTCTTTTTGGATTGAACCTTGCACTTGACCAGTAACAAGATACAAATTGAAAGTCTGGTTTAACAAGATACCAATTGAGGGTAAATTGTCATTGACCTGATTCGAAAATAGACATGACCATTTTTGTTGGCCCAAAAGTAAATTGACATTGATTTGAACTGAATTGACAGTTGAAATTGACATCAACATTGACATTGACATTGACATTGGCATTGACATTGACATTGGCTTGGAAATTGAAATTGACATTGACATTGACATTGGCATTGACATTGACATTGACATTGACATTGGCATTTGACATTAACATTGACATTGACATTGGCATTTGACATTAACATTTGACATTGACATTGGCATTTGACATTAACATTGACATTTGACATTTGACATTGGCATTGACATTGACATTGGCATTTGACATTAACATTTGACATTGACATTGGCATTTGACATTAACATTGACATTTGACATTTGATATTGGCATTGGCATTGACATTGACATTGACATTGACATTGACATTGGCATTTGACATTAACATTGAAATTGACATTGGCATTTGACATTAACATTGACATTGACATTAACATTGACATTTGACATTATCATTGACATTGACATTAACATTGACATTGACATTGACATTGGCATTAACATTGACATTGACATTGGCATTAACATTGACATTGGCGTTTGACATTGAATATTGACATTTGACATTGACATTGGATATTGACATTTGACATTGACATTTGACATTGACATTTGACATTGACATTGAATTTGACAGTTGACAGTTGGATATGCAACATGTATGTATGGTATAGCAAGATTATTGGATGTATGAGCACATAAAATGCATGATTATGCATGTATGAATGCTTGAAATGCATGATTGGTTTGTAACTTGGCAGATAAATTTCACAGAGACAGGCAAGACATTGGAAGATTGGGCACGTAGTGGCTCGCGCTGCAACATATTCACAGGGGAAAACCTCTTTGGAGAGACCGTCGTTGGGGGACGTATCAAAACCATGGCTGAGGGCAATAAAACTTGTAAAGGAAAGACCCTTGGAGGGTTCTTGGATACAAGTCGCCGTTGCTAGGCGTGTCAGTGCCGGGTAAACATTGGATGTTCGCATCTGTGGTCAATGCTTTTATATTCTTTTCATTTTTCATTTTCAAACCCCATTTTTGCCTGAACCGCCCTTTCGGGTTTTCGATTCACCGGGGAATAGATTCCTTTTATTGCCCCATTTTTGCCTGAATTGCCTTCATAGGTTGTCAATCAGCGGGGTGCTCATTTTTTGCCTAAGCCGCCCTTTCGGGTTTTCAACTTAGCGAGCTTTTCATTTTCATTTTTCAATTTTTCTTTTCATTTTCATTCTGTTTTTTCATTCTTGCCATCGACCACAGATCGTCCTAGGGAGTAACCTGCTTGTACCATGTATTGAAATAGACATTGACATTCATTCATTCATGCATGTTTCATTGAAATGTACCCCGTTGCTCAGGTTTGCTTTCAAAATAGACAGAAAAAGATTTTTCAATTTTCAAAGATGTTTGTTTCAGACATTGACATTATCAAATAGAAAGAAAATGTTTTGTATATATCATTGAAAATAGAAAGAAAAATATAGAGTTTCAAACAATAGAAAGGCTCAAATTGATGTAGAAGAGTGAGAGTCAGCCAAAGGCATGACTTCACGGATTTACAAAGCTTGGAAAATGGTAATTTTATTGGTTGGTGATACATTGAACACGATGACCGCTACATTTCATAGAAACTTTGAATTCACAAGTACAGAAGCTTCTGATGAAGATGATCGTTGACAGTTGCAGATGCCCCAAGAGGTGATGGTGATTTGCTAGATATAGTTACTCGTCTTTTATCAACCTCATTTTTGCATGAACCGCCCTTTCGGGTTTTGTATTCATTTTTTTTGTCCCTAACTTTTGCCTGGATCGCCCTTTCGGGTTTTCGATCCACCGGGAAGCGCATTTTTGCCTAGGCCGCCCTTTCGGGTTTTCGACCTACCACGCTGTTCTTTTCTTTCTAGACAAAGTATTTCTTGACTATATCGGCATTAACAGGATTTGGGAGTTCAACACCATCCATGTGTGTAAGAATCAAAGCACCACCAGAGAAAGCCTTCTTGACAACATAAGGACCTTCATAGTTAGGTGTCCACTTGCCCCTTGGGTCGGGTTGCTGACTTATTCTTCTTTTCAATACAAGTTCGCCTTCCTTGAATTCTCGAGGTCGGACTTTCTTGTCAAAAGCATTCTTCATCCGCACTTGATACAACTGTCCATGAGTCATAGCGTCCATACGCTTCTCTTCAATCAGATTCAATTGATCGTACCGACTTTGACACCATTCAGCCTCAGTTAACTTTGCTTCCATGATTACCCGAAGAGATGAAATCTCCACTTCCAAAGGGAGAACTGCTTCCATACCATACACAAGAGAGAAAGGAGTTGCCCCGGTTGAGCTGCGCACTGTAGTGCGGTAACCATGCAAGGCAAAAGGTAGCATTTCATGCCAATCTTTGTAAGTAGTGACCATCTTCTGAACAATCTTCTTGATGTTCTTGTTAGCGGCCTCAACTGCACCATTCATCTGAGGTCTATAAGGAGAAGAGTTGTGATGTTCAATCTTGAATTCTTCACATAAAGCTTGCATCATACTATTGTTCAGATTGGAACCATTGTCAGTGATGATCTTGTTGGGAACACCATAACGACAGATGATGTTATTCTTGATAAACTTGACAACCACTTGCTTGGTCACATTTGCATAGGAAGCAGCTTCAACCCACTTGGTGAAATAATCAATTGCCACTAGAATGAAACGATGTCCATTGGAAGCTTTTGGTTCAATTCTTCCGATCATGTCAATGCCCCACATAGAGAAAGGCCATGGGGAAGATATAACATTGAGGGCGTGTGGAGGCACATGAATCTTGTCAGCATAAATTTGACATTTGTGGCATCTCTTAGCATGTTTGTGGCAGTCACGCTCCATAGTTATCCAGTAATAGCCGGCTCTTAACAATTTCCTCGACATAGTGTGGCCCGAAGCATGGGTCCCAAAGGTACCATCATGTACATCATGCATCAACTTCTCAGCTTCTTGTTTGTCAACACATCTCAGCAAGACCATGTCATAGTTCCTCTTGTATAGGATTTCTCCGTCCAGAAGGAATTTGCTAGCCCATCGTCTCAAGGTCTTTTTATCTCTATTAGAAGCACCAGGTGGATATTCACGATTCTGCAAGAATTGTTTGATGTTGTGATACCACGGCTTTTTATCATTCACACCTTCATCAGCCTGATCTGGCATATTTTCAATGGTAAACACATGAGCGGGTCTATCAAGACGCTGCACTTTAATTACGGGCACATCATTCCAGTGATTCACACGAAACATGGAGGACAAAGTAGCAAGAGCATCAGCCATCTGGTTTTCATCCCGAGGGATGTGATGCAGCTCGACCTTGGTAAAGTATGTCAACAGACGTCTTGCATAGTCACGGTAAGGAATCAGCTTCTCATGATGAGTCTCCCATTCACCCTTTATCTGATTAATAACAAGTGCAGAATCTCCATAGATGTCAAGATGCTTAATTCTCAAATCCAGGGCTTCTTCAATGCCCAAGATGCATGCTTCATATTCAGCTATGTTGTTTGTGCATTCAAAAGTTATTCGAGCGGTGAAAGGAATGTGGTGCCCTTGTGGAGTTACAATGATGGCTCCAATCCCTTTACCATAAACATTAACAGCTCCATCAAACACCAATCCCCATTTGCTATTGGGATCTGGCCCTTCATTGATCAGTGGCTCTTCACAGTCTTTCGCTTTCAAATACATAATCTCTTCATCAGGGAAATCAAATTTAATTGGCTGGTAATCATCAAGAGGTTGACAAGCAAGATGCTCAGCAAGGACACTTCCTTTGATTGCTTTCTGAGCTTTGTACACAATATCATATTCAGACAATAACATTTGCCAACGTGCAATCTTTCCAGTAACAGCAGGCTTTTCAAAGATGTACTTGATTGGATCCATTCGGGATATCAACCAAGTTGTATGATTCACCATATAATGACGCAGGCGTTTGGCAGCCCAAGCTAAAGCACAACAAGTCTTTTCAAGCATTGTATACCGAGTCTCACAGTCGGTGAACTTCTTGCTCAGATAGTAGATGGCATGCTCTTTCTTACCAGTCTCATCTTGTTGACCGAGAACACAACCCACTGAATCATCCAACACTGACAGATACATAATCAAAGGCCTTCCTTCCACTGGTGGGACAAGGATAGGTGGTTCCAACAGGTATTCTTTAATGCTATCAAAAGCTTCCTGACATTCATCATTCCACACGACAGGCTGATTCTTTCTTAGCAATTTGAAAATTGGTCCACAGGTGGTAGTCATGTGAGATATGAATCTTGAAATATAATTCAGACGTCCGAGGAAACCTCTGACTTGCTTCTCAGTTTGAGGGGCCGGCATCTCTCTGATGGCTCGAACTTTGTCAGGATCAACTTCAATGCCTCTCTGGCTGACAATGAAGCCTAGCAACTTTCCAGATCTTACACCAAATGTGCATTTATTAGGATTCAATCGCAGCTTGTACTTTCTCAATCTTTCAAACATCTTTTTCAAATACACAACATGCTGCTCTTCATCACTTGACTTCACAATCATATCATCGACATATACCTCAATCTCTTTGTGAATCATATCATGAAACAGAGTTGTCATACCCCTTTGATAGGTAGCACCAGCATTTATCAAGCCAAACAGCATCACTTTATAACAGAACGTTCCCCACGGAGTGATGAATGACGTCTTTTCTCTATCTTCGGGAGACATTCGTATCTGATTATAACCAGAGAAACCATCCATGAAGGAGAACACTTTGGATTGAGCAGTACTGTCAACAAGCACATCAATATGAGGCAAAGGGAAGTTATCTTTTGGACTGGCTTTATTCAGGTCTCTGTAATCAACACACATTCGAACTTTCCCATCTTTCTTTGGTACTGGTACGATGTTGGCAATCCACTCAGGGTATTCAGCTGTCATGAGGAAACCTGCATCAATTTGCTTTTGTACTTCAGCCTTGATCTTAAGAGCCATGTCTGGACGAGACCTTCTCAATTTCTGTTTGACAGGAGGACATTCAGGTCTTGTCGGTATCCGATGTTCCACAATCTTGGGATCTAAACCCGGCATATCTTCATAGGACCATGCAAAGACATCTGGATAATCATGGAGGAGCTGAATAATCATCCTTTTCACTTCTGGCTCAAGTGCAGCACCAATCTTGATCTCTCGCTTGTTCTCTTCAGTACCCAGGTTGATGAGTTCAATCTCTTCCTGGTGAGGCTGAATGGCTCTTCTTTCCTGCTCAAGCAGTCGAGTGATCTCATACGGTATCTCTTCATCGTCATCCTCATCTTCAGCTTCATATACAGGGAATTCAAAATTTGGAGGAACCATAGGGTCACTGTGTTCAACGGGTTTATTATGGTTCAATCTGCATAATATGATTGGGATGATTTTAGAAAAAGTTTTTCATGTAGATTTTTGAAATTAATAAGAAAATAACGAATGTTTTGGTTTTTTCTGGCATTACCATTATTTCCAAGAAAAAGGCACTAAAAAGTAAAAACAAAGAGTCGTGAGAAAGACGACAACTTTTATTGAAAACGGCAATGCCGAAACAAACACGCCCTTACAATGATATCACTTTCGCCTTGGGCAGAGCGAAAGGATTGTTATTTTGAAAACAAAGAAAAACATGAGCAACAAGACACATTACATGGAAGCATGCATGACTAAAGGAACATCAATGGCCTCCCAATTCCTCACAGTGCCTCCTGGTACAACAAATGTAGGCACATGACCTCTTTCAGCAGCATCTTCAGCAATAGCATTGATGAACCCAGCACTGTAGAAGGTTCCCTTTGAAACACCAGAAGTTGGAGAGAATCCAAGGCCCTCCTTACGCTTGTTTTCCAGAATCTGAATCACCTTGCCCCAGCCAGCAGCTTGCCCTGCCTGGACAGCCTTCTGGGCATCCTTCAATGAAGCCATACTAGTACCAGCCCTCCGGGGTTCTGCACCCTCAACAGTCAAGCCTTGAAATGACGTCCCTTCAGCGGACCATGCTTCAACACAAGAGAAAGATGACACTTGGATAACCAGATATGCTTCTTCACCATGTACAGTGACGATCTTACCATTCCTCATGAACTTGAGTTTCTGATGCAAAGTAGAAGTTACTGCCCCAGCGTCGTGAATCCACGGCCTTCCGAGGAGACAGCTGTAAGAAGTATTGATATCCATAACCTGGAAAGTGATCTGAAATGTCTCAGGACCAATGGTGATTGGCAAGTCTACTTCCCCAAGAACATCTTTGCGAGATCCGTCGAAAGCTTTAACCAAATAGCTGCTTCCCCTCAGAGAAATCCCATGATGACTCAACTGCCTTAGTGTAGATTCTGGCATTACATTCAAGGATGATCCAGTGTCCACCAACACATTGGATATCATGTCAGACTTGCAGTGCACTGAGATATGCAGGGCCAGGTTGTGGTGTTTCCCTGCTTCGGGGAGCTCATCATCACCAAACCCTAAGTTGTTGCAAGCAATAATGTTACCCACTATTCCGTTGAACTGATCCACAGAGACTTCATGATCGACGTAGGCCTGTTCCAGTACTTTCATCAACACTTTCCTGTGAGCCTCTGAACTCAAGAGCAAAGACAAGATGGAGATTTTCGACGGAGTTTGCAGCAGCTGGTCAACAATTTTATAATCGCTCTTCTTGATGAGCCTCAGAATTTCGTCCAGGTTAGACTCTTCAATGGGCTGGCCCGTGGGGCTGGCATTCTCTTCCTCAAGGTCAGCCATGTTTCTTCTCTTGTACAATCTTGTCTGATGAACTCTATCTGGTTGGTGAATCTTGCGAGCACGAGCCACCTTTCAGACTGCGGCAGAAGAACCAGGAGACAATGAGCACGGGAAGCCATTTGTGACCGATGAATGATGCATATGATGCATGATATGCAAATGCGAAAAGACTCTTTTTTGTCAGAGGACTTTGTCAAAGTGGTTGTGAACATCATAGAGAAACACGGTTTTATTTGAAAATCTTGAGCAAAACTAAAAGTTTAGTTGAGATGGTATTACTTGGTGTTCACATCCGTGATGTTCAAAAGATGACTTGTCTAAGTCCTCCGATAAATGCATGGGAAAAAGTTTATGCATGTATGCATGTATGCATGAATGCATGATTATGTTCAAGTTCGGAGAAAACATGGTGGGTTGAAATTCAAAGTCGAGGAGTCATGGGTGGACACGGTGTCCGGTGAAACTAGGGCTTTAGGAAATAGTAACCGGGTTCTAAAAAGGTTCCCAAGTTGCAACCTCTCCGACGTATCTCATGGTGTCACGAGACAACACTCGCTCCATGATTATCCGTGGAAGGTCTAACTTGAGTGTAGTATCGCGTGACGACTAAAACTCGAGACAACACTCGGTTTAGCCTCCGCACTACGTCCTAGAAAATGGCCATGGATGGGTTTGGTTATCTACGGTCCATAGCGTCATAGAACAATTAGAAGTAAAGTGCCTAAACGCGACAACACGCGCCGACAACATCACCTCCAAAATGCCTCAGCTATGTGGGATTGATCGCATAATCCAAAACACGAGGCAACCCCCGGAATGAATTGTCGATTATATCCCTCCTAAATCCTAAGTTCACTCAGCCCGGGTGCAGGACTTTTGATATTCTCACCCCACATGTTTGCAAGAAATTAAACATTTATTCACATAGGAAAGCAAGTAAAAGAAACAAGTAAAAAGAGCGCAAGCGTGGAAATAAAGACTAGGCGTAACTCTCGAATCTCCCCAGTGAAGTCGCCAGCTGTTTTACCTTGGTTTTCGGGTGTCAAACATTGATTACGTTTGAACCTTTTAACCGGTGATATCTCATTTTTTCTTGGGAAGGGAAAAAGTAAGCAAAACCCTTGAGAATCGAGGTCCGGGAGTTGTTTTCGCTACGGGAAGGTGTTAGGCACCCATAACGACTATAGTATCCTATAGGAACCGTCTTTAATTTCTACGCGCGCACTTTATTTTTAAATGCTATTTTGAAATGTTATTTACACCTAAAGTTTGCTAAATGAAGAATTGGAGGGAGAAGACTGTTTTTGGATTTTTATTTTAGTTGAATTGAAGGAATTTTGATTCCTTGCCTACGTACCCGTTTAAGGGATCAAATCCACCGTAGTTCTCTTCCAAAAATGTTTTTGTTTTTGTTGGTTGATTTTAAGTTTGAAAATGGAGTTTGAAGAATAAGAGAGAGGCCTCAAGGGCATGAGATTTATGAAATTGTGAGGTTGAATTAGTCATTTGCAAAATGTGGTCTAAACATGATTATTTTTCATTGGAATTTGATTAAGAAAAAGAAAAGAAAAATACAATGGGATTTTGATCCCAAGGTTTATTAGGAAAATAGTTTGAATGATGCTTGTTCATATTTTTTGGAAAATTGATTTTTCTAAGTATGAGTCTTAGGCATTCATCTAAACATACAATCCTAAACATACATCTAAACATGCATATTCTAACTATGTAGTGATGTGTGTGCATGTGTCGGTGCTTGTGTCGGTGTACATCATTAGAGTCCATTGTCCTTTACATCATTGGCCTAGATACATTCTATGGTCTTGCAAGGAATTTAAATTGCATGAAAGTAAAATATTACAAGAATTCCTAAATCTTTACATTCTAAGTCTTGGTACAAATTAAATTGCAAGAAGATAGAGGTGAATATGAGATGAGATGGGAATGCTTATGAAATGAGGAACAAAAGGGTTAGTGATAATAGGCATAGTATGGTAGGAAAAATTGACAAGGAAATAAAGCATGGTAACATGATAAAATAGCAAAGAAAGATGACAAAATATACCTAACAAAGTACCAAAATCCCAAGCAAACAAAAGACCTATAACCCTCACATTATAACATTTTTTAAAGAGTTTTGGGGTCAGCCCTAATATGAGAGTTACAAGAAAATCATAAGCCAAAGAATCATGATATGAAATTAGGCCTATTTGCACTTTATTTCCATATTAAAATGACAAATAACTTGCTAACTAAGCAACCAATTATCACCCATTCAAAACAGCACTAAACACTACATATTATGCAACAAATAACACTCTAAGATCATCCATCAAGTACCAATTATCATGAGCCAAAATGTTGGAGCTAAAATGTGCAAAAAAGCTTCACAAAATATGATGAAAAACAACACAAATCATTCACAATTTTACATGCACTTTCCCTAACAATTTTCAACATGCAAAAGGTCACAAGAAACAAGTCTTAATCACTCAAAACAAATGTAAAAGAAATCGCAAGGTTTTTACAAGTTTTTAACAAAGTTTTTCAACAAAAATTAAAGAAAAAAACAATAAACCAAAGTAAAAATAATTCTCCAGTATTTCTTGATCAATCTTGACATGTAATATGTCAAAATTGATCAAAAAGTACAAAGAAAATTATAGGAATTTTTTAGGAATTTTTAAAGGACTTTTTGAACATGCAGGGGTGCAATTAGCAAAATATAACACACATACGCAGGAAAGGGGGGTGAATATAGCATACTGGAAAAAAAGCAAGAAAAACGTTGGGCTTGGGTTGAGCTGGAGCGGGTTAATGGGTTATGGGCATGGGTCATAGAAATGGATAGTGGCATGGGTTGGTATATAAGGATTCTTGCTAGTTTTTTTTGATCATTTGTTACAAACTAAGAGAAAAAAAACGTGAATTCCCTCTTCTCCTCTCAAGTTGCAGCGCCCAGCCTCCTTCTTCTCCGGTGAGGCATCAGTTTTCCGGCACGGTGGCCGGTGGTGGCACCACCGTGCCGGAGTTTTCAAAACTCCACTAAACTTAATTTTTTTTTCATGTTTCCAATCCTCTCTCCTTCCTCTATTCGATTCCGAAATTGGATTTTCAAAAAGAAGCTTCAATCTTTCTAGATCTTACAATACAAGAACGAAAAAAGAAGCAAAAAGAATCACCTCAAGTTCTTGCGGTTTTGGCTCAAGCTTTTCTTTTCCTTCCTTCTTCGAATTTGCCTTGGTTTGAATGCTTAGGAATGGCTTCAATTTTCTCCTTCTTCTCCGATCCGAATTTTAATTCTACTCCCTGTGATTTGCGTTCAAAATGATGTGATTTTGTGAATTGATTGAAGCTTTTGATTGTTGAAGATGAAGATGGAAGTTGAAGGTTTGGTTATGGAGAATTGGTGAAGGTTGAAGATGAAGTTGTAATGGTTTTGTGGTTGTTTATGGTGGTTATGGAGGTTAGAGGAGTTAGTTAGGGTGGAGGAGAAAGTTTGTTGTGGTGGTTTGAAAGTTGGTTAGGGTGGTGGAGTGGTGGAGAAAAAGTGGTTATGGTGGTAGTGATGAGTGGCCACGTGAAAGAGAAGAGGGAAAGAGGAAAAAATTGTTTTGTGATTTTTTTTGTGGAATTTGCAAAAAATGATTGAATAATTCATTGTCGACTTTGACTTGACTTTGACCCATTTATAGATGATGTGGTAAGCATTGGACCAATTGGAATGAGACATGTGGCACTAGACTTGTAACAAACTCTTAAGGACCAATAGCATTTGGACACATGGCACTTGGACTCTAACAAACTTAAAAGGGATTAAAATGTAAATAACAAAAGTGCGCGGACTAAAATGAAAATTAAAACTAAAATTGAATTGAAAAAAGTAAATTGAAAATTAACGTAAAGCGAGACGATTAAAAACAACAAAGCAGATTAAAATGAAACAGAGATATTATGTGAAATGACCAAAATGCCCCTGGAGACTTAAAACGACTAAAAATGACTCAGATGAAATTTTAAAATGGATTTTTAACAAGGGATTAAAGCAAGAGTTTATACAAGCGAATTAAAAGACTCAGAGACAATTTTTAGAATTTAAACAGGGCTTTTAACACATGAAAAGACTAAAATGCCCCTAGGGGCAAAACTGACTCAAAATGACTTCAAACGCAATTTTTAAAGTGGATTTTGACATGGAATTGAAATGAAAACTCATTCAAGCCAATTGAAAGACTCAAACAAATTTTTAAAAGATTGAAAGGAATTTTGACATAGGAAATGACTAAAATGCCCCTAGGGGCTAAACTGACTAAAAAAGACCCAACTGATATTTTTTGAAATGAATTTTGACATGAGATTGAAACAAGGATTTATACAAACCAATTTAAAAGACTCAAACAATTTTCAAGGATTAAAATGAGTTGAATGCAGGAAATGACTAAAATACCCTTTCATGTAAATTTTGCAAGTAATGTTGAAATAAAATGCAGAGAAAGATGCAATTGATCAGAGACATTTCAAATGACTTGAAATGCAAGATAAGAAGAATTGAGTTAGTATTTTTAGGTCCAAAATTAGGGTATAACAGTTAAAGGTAATCTAAGGGTTCTCAACGCTTGATGGGTTTCAAAAATAATATCGCCAATCACGACTGCTCATGGTGACGTATATTTACTCTTGAACCCACGTTGAGTGGAGTTATATCACATGCACACATAGGCAGGACCGCTCCTGGTATGGCACTATGATCGTACTCCGTCCTATCTTATGTTTCACTCAAGTCCGGGAGTAGGACTTTTATTTTTCTCACCCCTCATGTAACAAGGTAAAATATATACAAAATAGTAAAGCACAAAAATAAAGGAAGAAAGGTGGGTTTAACCCGCGTAGGATCCCCAGTGAAGTCGCCAATTTTGTAGACCATGATTTTCGGGTGTCAATCCATTGATTGGTTTTGAACCCTCAATCGTTTGGACTTTCTCGATTTTTCGTGGGAAGGGAAAATGAGTTAAACCCTTATTTTTGGATCTGGGGGTCGGTTAAGAATAGGGAAGGTTTTAGGCACCCGCATCGTCCACGGTACTCCGTGGGAACCTCTTTCTAACTTTATCTTGTCCTAGGTTATTTGAAAATTTATTGCTTAAAGCCTAAGTAAAAGAATGGAGGGAGAAGAAGTATGAGTTTTTGTTATTTTTATTTGATCGATTTGGAAGGAATAAACCCTTGCCTACGTACCCTTAAAAGGGATCAAAACCGCCGTAGTTCTCTCTTAAAAATATTTTTTGTGGGTTTAGTTGATTTTAATTTGATTTTGAAAATGGTTTTAAGAAGGGTTGCGATACCTCAAGGTATAGAAGAATAAAATGGAAGTGAGGTTGTTTCAATTTTAATTAAGAAATTTAGTCTAAGTTTAATTAAGATTCATTAGAAATTTGATTAAGAAAAATAAAAAGGAAAACAACTTGGATTTGGATCCAAGGTTTATTAAGAAAATATTTGACTTTTTACTTGTTTGATTTTTTTTGAGATAAAAAGGTTTTTCTAAACTAACGGTAAGCTAACGTAACGACGCGAAAAATAAAATGAGATAAAAGCGATAAATAGAGTGATATGGTGTCGGTGCAAGTGTCGGTGTGTGCAATTACTACGCTATTACATACCATCCTAGGGGCATTCTAAAGTAAGAAATAAAAAGCTCAAAAATAAATTACATCAATGCCTAAGTACCCACTACAACTTTTACTAATTAAACAAATTAAAATAATAAGATGATGATAATAAAATGTAGTGCATCAAATGCGCTATAATACTAAAAATGGGAGAATAAAGAGATGCATGATAAATATTTTTAAGTTGAGCTAAAACAAATAGCAAAGTGTGTGAGATAAAGATTTAACCACTAGCTAAATAATGCACGCTAATTAAAGTTTAAAAATGAAGATAACAAAAATTTTAAAACACCAAATAAGCTAATAAAATGCATGATATGTTTTTTTTCATAAATGATTGAAATGTTAAAAATGCATGAATTTATGATAGTTCACATATGCAAGAAAATACACAGAAACAAGGGGTGCAGTGAGCAGTATTGTGGTGTAGACAGCAAACCAGGAAAACAATTCAGCAAACAAATGGGAAAAATGGGCCGCATATCAAAAGTCGGCTTGGGTCAAGCCTGAACCAATATTGGAAATGGGCATGGATATGGGTCATGGCTTTTGTATAAAATGGTTTTGTTAGTGAAAAAACGTGAAATCCCTTTCAAAGAACACAAAAGCAATTTCTTCTCTCTGTAAAACTGTTTCTTCTCCGGCATGGGCTCACAGTTCCGGCACGGAGGCCGGTGGTGCACCACCGCGCCGGAGCACTCAAACTCCTCCTTTTTCAAAACTAACTACATATTCACACATCCTTTTATTTTCGTTCCAAATCCGCACTCAAAATTTCAAAGAAGCAATTGTACAGTCTTAGATCTAACAAACACAATCGAGATAAAAACTACCTTTGGAGCCTTGGTTCGGGATCTGGCTTCTCTGCTTCTGTCCCGGGCTTTGTTGCGGCGGTTTCACCTTCTTCTTCCTTGCTATCACTGATTCGCGGTTCTTTCCTCTTCTACTCACGCGATTCCGTTTCTGGATGCTTGAAGGTTCGGTTCCGATTTGCTTCAGTAGCGTGACTTTGTGTGTTGTGGTTGTTGTTGAGGCCGATCCAGTTCTTACAGTAAAAGATTCACGTGTTTGTTGATGAAGGAAGTGTTGTTTATGTTCACAGTAAAAAATGAATCCGAAAATGATACTTGGTTTTGCGATGGTGAGATTTATTTGTGTTGGAATGGATTTTATGATTTTTGATGCTACTGTTCTTGAGATATTTCTTGATGAAAGGGTGTTTGATGTTCTTGAGGCTTTTTATGAAAATGAGGGTTTGATCTATTTTTGTTCTGCTGCCGATATTGGATGTGTTTTTGTGGGAGTTTGTGCAGCCTCCTTCTCTCCAATGATTGAGAGTTATTTATAGTGACACATTAGGGTAAAATGAACTTTTACTGGACCAAAGTGCCCCTGACTTGGGCAGCAAGAACCTTGAGGACAAAATGACTAAAAGGACCAATTAACTAAAAAGGAGAATTAAAATAAATAAATTAAACACTAAAATTAAATAATAAAATAAATAATAAATTAAAAAAAATAACAACTAAATGAGATAAAAATTACGAACTTAAATTGCGATTAAAAAAAGTAACTGCTTAAAATGTGACTAGAAAAGTTCTAACTAACTAAACAAAATACAAAAACAGATAAAATATTTGACTTAATAAAAATGTTAGACTACTTAAAATAAGACTAAAAATATTTTAACCAGCTAAAATACGAATAGAACTATTCAACTGACTAGAAATACGAATAAAAACAAATTGATCGATTTAAAAAGCGAAAAAAACTTTAACTGGTCAAAATTTGCGGTATGACAGTGATAAACAAAATAATTTGTTTTATTTTAAATTCCAATCAAATACAATCCCCGCAATTCTATTCATCTTTATGACTTTTCACTTTAAAATAAGTTTTGCTAGTTATTGAGTTGAACTACAATATCTGTGGAGAACGATAAAACATACTAATTTACTACTTGTTGTGATTTGGTGTACTTGCCAATTTCGTCCATCAAGTTTTTTGCACCGTTATCGGAAATTGTCGATATTTCGACAAGGTAATCGCTAAAACTTAGGAGCAAGAATCAAACCCAGGAGAAATAAAACAAACAGTCTAAATTTCCTTTAAAATGTTAACAAGACTCTATCAAAAAAATGTCGTAATTAAAGACAATATATGCTAGGAGCAGAGAGTCTCTAAATCTAAAACAATACAAACGTTGCAACAAGATTATTTCTTAGATGATTGGGATGTAGAGCATAAGGTTTTTTATGGTCTTGAATATGTGAATTATTCATCACCACTGCAGCGTCAATGTTAGGTAGTTCATCTAAATATTGAATATTTTTTTGAAAAGCTCAACAATTTCTTGTTGTTCATTGTCTTTATCAGTTAGTTTACATTAATTTCATTGCTTTTGTGTCATACACCTTTTGCACAACAAAAACCAGGAGGTTACTTATGTTTTGGGAGTTGTTTGTGTATGGGAATGAAATGCACCACACACATATGCATAACAATATATAACTGCAGGAACCTCGTCTCGTTCGAGACTATAAATTAACTCTGGTGTTATTCAATTTCCATCTACCGCCTCCCTTTTTTCTACTTCATCTGGACAATATAATTACTTTCCCTGTGAAGCAATTATATGGTCATGAGCGTTATTGTTATCTTTCCCTGTCATTAAACTACTAGAAAATATACATTCCACAACAGGATTTTCACATCAGTGGTAAAATACCTGATGTGGAAGGTAAAACAGTGGGGTATTCACAACGGTGGAATAAATGTCTGAGGGGAAAATTAGTAATGGAAGCTTTTTCACATCAGTGGAAAATAACACTTGTAGGGAAAAATAAATGCGGTGGCATGTTTGTAATTTGGATGAACTATTTCACTTTTACAATTTTCACTTTCCCTTTCCTTTTCACACTCGTACGCGTTTTCCTTCTTCACTTTCCCTCTTCATAGAGAAACCCTAGTATCAAACCCTTCTCCTTCATCTTATCTCACTTTCCCTCTTCCATGAAAGCAAACGTGATTTATTTTCCCTCTCACACCATCCCTAACTCATCTCTTCTCTCATCTTATCTCACTCACACACCCACCTATTTATTTCTTTACCAAAGTTGCCATTATCTGGTAGGTAATGACTCAGCTAATTGGTGATCTAGTTTTCTACAAATACTTGTGTAATGGATTAAATCAATGTTTTCAAACATAAGTCTATCATAACTCATTGAATCACGATTTTAACTACCATGACAAAACCGAAGTTAATGTCTTCTGCAACATGCAACCTTCTCATTCAACGGTTGCCATTATTCATTGTAATTAGGCATTTACAAAAAACTTGACTTGATTTTATGAGTTAAATCAGGAGTTTGACAACCATGGATAAAATCAACACATGTTCATTCTTTCATTCATCCAATAAGAATCTATTTGCTACACTTTCTCCAATTTTCTTGCATTTCTCTCTAAGGTTTAAACAATGACAGCTTCAAAATTATTATTGACTAGTCTGTGGCTTTTGATCTGCTAAAAAAACCCACATATATCAGGAAAAAAACTTCCTACAGAAACAACAAACTTACATCAGATTCCTAATTTCAATTCACTTAATCCATTTCACATGAAATCCTTACTTTGAAGGACACCTGCTTCCTTGATAAGATTAGCTAGGATATAAGTGAGCACAAGGAAAATCATAACCAAATGTTTTCATGGTAATTCAAGATCCAAATGTTTTCAAGTTTCTACCATAACCAGAGAAGGCTTAATGACATATTTTATATCAGAGATTAATGACGTGTTGAGAACATGAAAAAATAGCAACGAATAGAATTTCACCAAGAATATAATCAATTTATAGAATAGTTTAAAACGGGAGGAGGGGTTACTAAAAGGGATTATCTTATATGTGGAGAAAACTGTGTTTTTTGAAGGTGTAATAAAGGTTGTAATTAGGCTTACTTTTCGCTTGCAATTCTTGTAGATTTAACAAATCAAGGGATTATGGAACAAGAGAGGGTTACACTCAAATTTTCCATTTGGCATTATTGTAATGGTCAAAATAGGATAACTAAATACAAGATTTCCTTGCATTAGGAATCCTATATATGTTTATTTATTTGACGAATGAATAAGAACATGTCACATTGAAATTTTTCATCTGCCATTAGAGCTCTCGATTTAAGAGACTTTGCTTTCACAGACAAACCCGAAAGCTAGAATATTTTTTACGTCAAAATGGAATGTGGATCGAGGGTAAAATGCCAAAACCCATAAATATTGATTAGCCGATTTAAATGATTTAGCAATTGGCTGGAGTTTTTAGTTTTCAACTGAGATAATTTTGTTATAATTCATAGGGAAAGATATAAAGCCAGTTCAACAGTTTTCTAGTGAAATTGGATCTGAATTTCTTGACTGATATGAAGCTCTCTTCAAGTCATATTCACTTAGACACATACAAATTCATATAATGCAATTCTATTTCTAAACATAAAAATAACTAGTTGTGTCTGTAAGCTCAAACACTTTCATACAAACAAGACTAATCAGAAAATTACCTTGCTTCTCGTAGATCTGTTTGCATCATCAATAAAAGACCGTGAACAAAAAGAACACCTTTTAATCCATTACTTCATAAACTGGGTTATGGTTATTTAACCATAACATATAGTTGAATTTGGTGAAATGGGTACGTTTATTTACGCATGCAATCTCATCTCCTCTAACTTATTGAGCTTTTAGAGCCTTTTCCCATCACCGATCAAGACTCTAGGGTTCCAAACCTAGTGAAAATGTATTTTTTTTAAAAGGTTAACCACATTGTGGGAATCATTAGCAACACAAGGTATCGCTCCAACCCACTTGGTCACATTATCAACACACACCAGAATATGCAAATAAGAATGAGAGGATGGAAAAGGTCCCATGAAATCAATGCCCCAACAATCGAAAGGTTATATTTCTAGAATCCCAGCGAAGGGCATCTATTCCTTTTAGAAATATTACCTGTCCGTTGGCATTTATCACATTGTATCACAAACTCCTGGCAATCCTTAAAGAGAGTGGGCCACCAGAACTCACTTTGTAAGATTTTTGCAACAGTTCTTTAACCGCTGTGGTGGGGCCCATAAGTTGAGTTATGACAATGTCACATGATGCTTTTGGCTTCCTCACCTGCAACACAAAATGCTTACCTTAAACAAGTAAGGATCATCCCACAAGTAGTGGTTTGCATCCTTAAAGAACTTCTTCTTTTCTTGCCAGCTTAAATCATCAACAACCAAGTTCCCAACTTTGAAATTAGCCATGTCAGCAAACCATAGCCTTTCCTGAAATTCAAACTGTTCATGAGGATACTCAGCCACAATAGCCTTTTCTTTCTTAGTCCCCACTTGTTGTCTAGCTTGGAGAGGTGATCCGCTACCACATTCTCAACTCCTTTGTTGTCCCTAATCTCCAAATCAAACTTTTGCCAGAGCAAGTCCATCTCAGCAATCGAGGTTTTAAATCTCCTTTCGTTAACAAGTATTTTAAAGCTGCATGATCTGTAAAAACAACTTTTTACCCATTTGGGTAAGACCGAAACTTTTCCAATGCAAATTTCAAAGCAAATAATTCTTTTTTAGTTGTGGAATAATTCACCTTATTTTCATTCAAAATCTTACTTGCGTAATAAATAGCATGGAAAAATTTCTCACGACGTTCACCTAGCACTGCTCAAACCGCGTAACCACTCACATCAGACATGACCTCGAAACCAACTTGTTTTTAATCAAGGTAAAAACATCAAGACATTCAGAATCAAACTTAAAATCATTTTCCTTGACTAAAAGATTACAAAGGGGCTTGGCAATTTTTGAAGAATCTTTAATAAAACATCGGTAAAAACCAGCATGCCCAAGAAACTCCACACCCTTTTACGTTAACAGGTGGTTGTAATTTCTCTATAACCTCTATTTTTTCTTGGTCCACCTGGATGCTTTTCCCACTTATCTTGTGTCCGAAAACTATACCTTCAGTTACCTTAAAATGACATTTTTACCAATTTAAAACTATGTTTGTTTCGGTACACCTTTAGGGCGACAACAAGGTGAAACAAACAATGATCAAAAGAAATACCAAAAACATAAAAATCGTCCATAAATACCTCAATATTCTTGTCGATCATGTCAGAGAAGATGGAGAGAATACATATTTGGAAGGTTTTCGGCGCATTACACAGCCCGAATGGCATCCGCCTACAAATAAACATCCCAAATGGACATGTGAAGGCAGTCTTCTCTTGATACTCTGGAGCCACATCAAGGAACTGTAGGAAAGGTTGGCTGGCCAAGCATTTTATTGTTTCCTAGATGGGTACTCAGGTTATAATCAGATTGCAGTGGCTCCATAGGATCAAGAGAAGACTGGCTTCAAATGTCGATTTGGGGTGTTTGTTTATAGGAGGATGTCATTCGGGTTGTATAATGCGCCAAAGGTGTATGCTCTCCATCTTCTCTGACATGATGGTGAAGAATATCGAGGTATTTATGGATGATTTTTCTGTTTTTGGTAGTTCTTTTGATCGTTGTTTGTTTCACCTTGATGCCGCCCTAAAAAGGTGTAACGAAACTAACCTAGTCTTAAATTGGGAAAAATGTCATTTTATGGTAACTGAAGGTATAGTTTTGGGACACAAGATAAGTGGGAAAGGCATCGAGGTGGCCCAAGCAAAAATAGAGGTTATAGAGAAATTATTACCATCTGTTAATGTAAAAGGGGTGAGGAGTTTCTTAGGGCATGCTGGATTTTACCGGTGTTTTATTAAAGATTTTTCAAAAATTGCAAAGCCCCTTTGTAACCTTTTAGTCAGAGAAAATTATTTTAAGTCCGAATGTATTGATGCTTTTACCTTGATTAAAAAAAAAAGGTGGTCACAATGGTCGTAATTATTGCTCCTAATTAGGATGTTCCTTTCGAGCTCATGTGTGAAGCGGGTGATTATGCGGTTGGAGCAGTGCTAGGCCAACATCGTGAGAAATTTTTCCATGCTATTTATTACACAAATAAGGTTTTGAATGAAAATCAAGTGAATTATTTCACAATTGAAAAAGAATTATTTTGTTGTGATATTTGCAATAGAAAAGTTTCGGTCATACCTAATTGGCTCCAAAGTTGTTGTTTTTACAGAACATGTAGCTTTAAAATACTTATTAACGAAATGGGATTCAAAACCCCGATTTTTGAGATGGATCTTTCTCTTGCAAGAGTTCGATTTGGAGCTTAAGGACAAGAAATGAGATGAGAATGTGGTAGCGGTTCACCTCTCCAGGCTAGACAACAAGGAGGTGATCGAGAAAGAAAAGGCCATTCTGGCTTCCATCCTGATGCACAGTTTTTTGCAATTTATTAAAGGCCATGGTTTGTTGACATGACTAATTTCAAAGCCAAGAACTTTGTTCTAATGATATGAGCTGGAAAGAAAAGAAAAATTTCTTTAAGGATGCAAATCACTTCTTGTGGGATGATCCTTACTTGTATAAGGAAAGCACTGACAGTTTAATTAGACGTTGTGTTGTAGGTGAGGAGGCCAAATGCATCATGTGGCATTGCCATAAATCATCTTATGGGGCCCACCATAACAGTTCTTTCACTACTGCAAAAATATTACAAAGGGGTTCTAGTGGCCCACTCTCTTTAAGGATTTCCAGGAGTATGTGAAACAATGTGATAAATGCCAACGGACATGTAATATTTCTAAAAGGAATGAGATGCCCCTCAATGGATTCTAGAAATAGAACCTTTCTATTGTTGGGGCATTGATTTCATGGGACCTTTTTCACCCTCTCAATCTTATTTGCATATTCTGGTGTGTGTTAACATTTTAAAAAAAATTCATTTTCACTAGGTTTGGAACCCCTAGAGTCTTGATCACTGATGGGGGAAGCACTTTTGCAAGAAGTATTTAGAAATTGTGCTTGCAAAGTACAATGTAAAGCATAAAGTTTCTACCCCGTATCACCCTCAGACAAGTGGGCAAGTTGAGGCAACTTAAGCAGATTCTTGAGAAAACTGTAACGTCTTCTTGAAAAAATTGGTCTAGAAATTAAAGTTAGATGACGCCTTGTGGGCATACATGGTTGAGTTTGAAAAGCACTTTGGCTTACCACCTTATCAGTTGGTGTATGGAAAAGCGTGCCAGTGGAGTTAGAGCAAAGCTTATGGGGCCATAAAAGCCCTTAATTTTGACCAAACTTTCGCTGGTAGGAAAAAAGCTCAATGAGTTAGAGGAGATGAGATTGCATGCTTATGAGAACGCTTTGATCTATAATTAAAGAGTGAACTAAGAGTAAATAAACTAACCCATTTCACCAAATTCAACCATATGTTATGGTTAAATAAACTTACCAATCAAATCATATGACTGCAAGAAAACTATGTAATGGTTAAATAAATAATGCCCATGGGATATACCTGGGTTAGAAAAAGTAAGGAGCACCAATTCAATTAGAGGTACTACTAAACCTTTGATGTAGATCCAGCATCACAAAATCAAATATAAGAAACTGCTGCATAAACTTGGCACCTAGCTTGCATTGATTTGCTGTCCAAGAGCTACACAAACTCATATCATTAAGTGTGATCTCAAGCAAGCGAAACCAACATATGAATTTATCACAATTGAAAAAACTGAAAACGCGACATCTTGATCACTACAAAAATATAACATAAATGTTATAGACATATCCTATATATATCTTTATTGCTTCAAAAAAATGAAAGACGACTTCATTATAACATCCAACAGAATGAGCGTATTGGCCTCTAAGCATCTCAATGGTGCATTCACATGGCTTTAATATAGTCAGAAACCGCATGAACCTATTTTTCATCAATATCATATTTGTACGGAATTGGTCTCAAAGCTTGAAAATTTGCATAGAATGCCATTAATTATTTCAAATTTTAATTACAACAAAAATATGACTAGAATCAAACGAGCTAATAAGGTGGATATTATTAAATTAGATTTCAAGTTCAATATAATACTATTAAATTAGCTTAAGTTATTTAATGTATTTTAGAAACCAATTTCCAGATATTGACCAATAGTTACTGAAGGCAAGTTCAGAGATTGAAAATCCACTTATCATAATGTTTCCATGTTGAAGAAGCGTTTCTCAAAATTTACTGAGCAAACCATCAACTTGAACTTGGTCCCTGTCTTTGTAAGTCAATCTTAGTTTAGTCTCTGACTTTATTAATACTTCAAACTAGTCTCTGTCTTTGTCAAAAATTAAGAGTGACTGATCACCTTAATTAGGTAAGGGTACAAATCTTTTATTAGCACCTTTGGGTGACAACTAACTCTGATAGACAGCTTTAAGACCTTATAGTTCGCCAAATAAATCTGAATAATTTAAAATTTATTGTGTACCAAAAGAAATAAGCTTCCTCTAAAACCCAAAAGTACTATAATAATTTAACAAATTTATATAGAGGTGTGAAAGAGACGTTGTTGATTGCCAGCACATCAAAAAAGAGTCGTTTGAAGCTTGATCAAATCACCAATGATCTGCTGCCTAATTTGATGTTGTCATATGAAGGATCAATTTCAAATCCATTCCAACTATGGAAAAACACCAGTGTTGGCACAACTGTTGTTCTTGTACTATTGCAGACACAAAATAAAGTAGTGGAGATAGTGGTTGTACACTTTGTACTATTGTCCTTTTTCCAACGTTCTCCAACCAATAAGCATTCAATGCCTTCAATTCCTTTTGAATTAGCCGTTGCTTCATGTTTCTAGTCTTTTGCAATGATAGGCGTGTTAAAGACATTTGAACAGTCTGTTGGGTATTTGTGTTGCTGCATTGTTGCTAAAACAAATATCCTTGTTCTGTAAGTTGGAATCAATGTTCCAACATGTGGTTAGGCGACTCTGTAAGATGTTGGATACAATGTTCCAACATCCTGACACGGTTCAGTGTGTCTGGGTTCATGCCTAAATGTACGCGCGTATTTTATCGTTTAAGGAAACAATATTTCCTTTACTTACTGGCCAAGCAACGCGCATATCATCTAAGAATCAGCTGTGGAATATTTCTAAAGTAGATATTTTATTTTAGGAAATATTTGTTATTATTTGGAATGCTTCCATAAATGTTTCGACATTTTAGGACTTTCCAGATTTGTTTCTGATTCTTCTTTTGCAGGTTAGCTGAACCGATCTGCAAGTTTACTGAATCCCAATGAATTATTTAGCCCAAGCTGCTTTAGTATAAAAGGAAGACTTCAAGACCTAATTGATTATTCAAGCCGTCATACTAAAAAGTTTAGATTTTTAGGGTTTGAGTCTTCATGTATTCTGTTCTTGTATCGTTTGTGATGCAGGTCTAGAATCTTTACTGTGTGCCTTTCTTGTATCGTTTGTGAAAAAAGATTTAGTTGATTGTGTTGGAAGGTAACTTCTACTTTTGTTTTGTTTGAGGTCTGATAGGTCACTGGGGCAGTGACTGACCATAGGAGTTCCTAGGTTGAAGTCTATACGAGTAGGTCCTAGGTCATATAGTGTAAACGAGGAGTTTGCTGAGAGTTGTTGAATAAGGACTACACTAGTGGATTTCCTTCCTGGCTTGGCAGCCCCCAGATGTAAGCGTGTTGTGCTGAACTGGGTCAACAAACTTCCTGTGTTCTTTCTCTTTCTATCCTTTATTTTTCTTGTTTTTAATTCAGTTTATTGCATGATGTTGAAACATTAATCGGAACATTGTAAACGTTAAAACATCTGACAGAACATAATAAAACAAGTGCGCTAGAATTACAATTGGTATCAGAGTAGGCACCCTGCCTGTTTTAGGGTGAGCTCTAGGTATTTCTATTCTAGCAATGTGGACAACGAAGGTCGATTTGTAAACAGGCCCCCTCAGTTGGATGGCTCAAACTATGATTACTAGAAATCACGGATGAGTGCCTTTCTCAAATCTATTGACAACAAAACATGGAAGGAAGTTCTGAAAGGTTGGGAACATCCTGTGCAACTTGATGTTGATGGCAACATGACTGAAGTATTGAAACCAGAAGAAGAATGGAGTGCTGCTGAAGATGAATTGGCTCCTGGAAACTCAAAGGCACTGAATGCTCTATTCAATGGTGTACACCAGAATATGTTCAGACTGATCAAGTAATGCACTGTGGCTAAGGATGCTTGGGAGATTCTCAAAACTGCACATGAAGGCACAACTAAGGAAAAAAGTGCTAAAATCCAACTTCTTACTACAAAATTTGAGAATCTGAAAATGTTAGAAGATGAGAGCATTCAAGATTATCACTTGAATATTCTAGCATTCAGGATGAGAGCAAATTCTTTTGAGTCTCTTGGAGAGAAAATCTCTGAGGAAAAACTAGTGAGAAAGACCCTAAGATCCCTACCCAAGAGATTTGACATGAAGGTCACTGCTATTGAGGAGGCTTAGGATATATCTAGCTTGAAGGTTGATGAATTTTTAGGATCACTGCAAAACTTTGAAATAACTGTCAACAGCAAAACTGATAAAAAGGGGAAGGGTATTACCTTTACTTCTATTGTGAATTCTGATGATGCACAAGGAAACTTTGAAGATGATGAAGATATGGCAGAGTCTCTGTCACTACTTGGGAGACAGTTCAAGAAGAACTTCAAAAAATTTGACAGGAGGTCCAGACCAAATGGGCAGAACATCTGACCCAACATTGGGAGTCAACCTAGTAAAGAGAAGATGACAAGACCTGATGAAGGGGATTCTCATTACAAAGGAGTACAATGTCATGAATGTGAAGGGTATGGTCATATCAAAACAGAATGTGCCACTTTTCTAAAGAAACAGAAGAAAAGTTTGGTTGTGTCTTGGTCCGATAGGGATGACTCAGATGATGAGGTAAAAGCTGAATCTGCAAATCTTGTCTCTGCCCTAGCTGGTAGAATTATCTCAGACACTGAGTCTTGTGAGGAAGAAATGTCTTATGATGAGCTTGTTATATCCTATCATGACCTGATGGCTAAAAACAGTGAACTAACCTGAAACTTAAAGAGCAAGCAAGAGAGATTGCACAACTGCAGGATGAAAGGTTTGATAATCTGGCTCATATCTCAAAACTCAATGATGAACTATCAAGGTTGAGTCTTCAACTGAAACAGATGAATGAAAAGACGACAATGAAGACAGCAGAGTCAATGTTCAAACATTCTGAGGAACATCAAACTAAGAAGAAATCAAAACTGTGGGTATGTGATCACTGTAGAGAGAAGGGACACATCAGACCTTACTGTTTGAAGCTGAAAGGTGAGTTCATGCATTTTCAACAGAAACTAACCAAGAATGGATGGAACCACAGAAACACCAAGATTGGTCTAATTGCTCATACATCCCTCAGAAAATCATCTAAAGAAGACTGGTATTTTGATAGTGGTTGTTCAAGACATATGACTGGTGTTGAAACTTATCTGGAAGATGTGAGACGTTATGTTACCAGTTATGTCATGTTTGGTGATGGAGCTAAAGGAAAGATTGTGGGAATTGGAAACCTGATAAAACATGGGTTACCAAGACTTGATGATGTGCTGCTTGTTAGAGGATTAACTGCAAATTTAATTAGCATTAGCCAACTGTGTGATCTAGGGCTGAAAGTAAACTTCACCAAACCAGAATGTCAGATCTCAGATGAGAAAGGAGAAGTTCTTATGAGAGGCACAAGATCCAAAGACAACTGCTATTTATGGGTATCTCAGGAAGAATCATTCATCTCAACATGCCTTTTAAGCAAAGAGGAAGAGATCAAACGGTGGCATCAAAGGTTGGGACATTTGCATCTGAAAGGAATGAAGAAGGCCATGTCATCAGAAGCCATCAGAGGTCTACCAGATCAGAAGATTGTTGAAGGAAGCATATGTGGTGAATGTCAGATTGGCAAACAAACAAGGATGTCTCATCCAAGGTTGGAACATCAAGCAACCTCTAAAGTTCTTGAACTTCTGCACATGGATCTGATGGGACCTATGCAAGTTGAAAGCATTGGTGGAAAAAAGGTATGTTCTTGTAGTAGTTGATGATTTCTCTAGATTCACTTGGGTAAACTATATTAGAGAAAAATCAGAAACCTTTGATGTGTTTAAGAAGTTGTGTACACAATTGCAAAGAAAAATGGTTGTGGTATTGTTAGAATCAGGAGTGATCTTGGAACTGAATTTGAGAACTCTAGATTTGATGAATACTGTACAGAAGAGGGAATCAAACATGAATTCTCATCACCTATAACTCCTCAGCAAAATGGTGTGGTTGAGAGGAAAAATAGGACTCTTCAAGAATCTGCAAGAGTCATGCTTCATGCTAAACATTTACCATATCGTTTCTGGGCAGAAGCTATGAACACAGCTTGCCACATCCACAACAGGGTTACACTAAGAACTGGTACCACAACAACTCTCTATGAGCTCTGGAAGGGAAGAAAACCTACTGTTAAATATTTTCATGTGTTTGGTAGCAAATGTTATATTTTGTCTGATAGAGATTACAGAAGGAAGATGGACCCTAAGAGTGATGAGGGAATTTTTCTAGGGTACTCTACTAATAGCAGAGCCTAGGGTTTATTATTCCAAAACTGAAACTGTGATGGAATCTATTAATGTTGTGATAGATGATGTGCCTAAAGAAAGGGTTCCAGATGTTGATGTTGAGGTTGAAACCCCTACACAGGAAACAAATGTACCTACTCAGGAGATTGTGTCTGAACCAGAGAAAGATGATAATAAGAATAATGAGCCAGATCAAATGTCCACTAAGAAGGGTCCTTCCACAAGAGTTCAGAAGAATCATCCACTAGAACTTGTTATTGGGAATCTTGATGAAGGAATCACAACCAGAAGGTCAGTTAGAGTCATTGCCAACTCTTACTTTGTGTCCAAGATTGAACCTAAAAATGTTAAAGAAACTCTGACAGATGAGTTCTTGATTGAAGCAATGCAAGAAGAACTTAATCAGTTCAAAAGAAGTGAAGTATGGGACTTGGTTCCAAGACTTGAAGATGTGAATGTGATAGGTACCAAGTGGATCTTCAAGAACAAGTTAGATGAACATGGGACTGTGACCAGAAACAAAGCAAGAGTAGTAGCTCAAGGCTATACTCAGATAGAAGGTCTAGATTTTGATGAGACTTTTGCACCTGTTGCTAGAATGGAGTCCATAAGATTGTTGCTAGGAGTATCATGCATCCTCAAGTTTAAGCTATTTCAAATGGATGTGAAGAGTGCCTTTCTGAATGGGTACTTGAATGAGGAAGTCTATGTTGAACAACTCAAAGGGTTTATTGATCCCACCTTTCCCAATCATGTGTACAAATTGAAGAAAGCTCTGTATGGGTTGAAGCAGGCACCTAGGGCTTGGTATGAAAGACTCACTCAATTTCTTGTTGGACAAGGGTACAGGAAAGGAGGTACAGACAAGACTTTGTTTGTAAAAGACGAAAATGGGAGACTGATGATTGCCCAGATATATGTTGATGACATTGTTTTTGGTGGGATGTTGAACAAGATGGTTCAACATTTCATTCATCAGATGCAGTCAGAGTTTGAAATGAGCTTAGTTGGTGAATTGACTTATTTCCTTGGACTTCAAGTTAAACAAATGGAGGATACAATCTTCATTTCACAGTGTAAGTATGCCAAGAACATTGTGAAGAAATTTGGCTTGGATAATGGTGGTCACAAGAACATTTGAAGCTGACTAAGGATGGAAGTGGTATATTTGTTGATCAAAGCATGTACATGAGTATGATAGGGAGTTTACTTTATCTTACTGCAAGCAGGCCAGATATCACCTTTGTTGTAGGTGTGTGTGCAAGGTATCAAGCTGAACCAAAGATGAGTCATCTCACTCAGGTGAAGAGAATACTGAAGTATATCAATAGCACAAGTGACTATGGTATTTTATACTCATCCTGTGAAAACACTATGATGATAGGGTACTGTGATGCTGATTGGGCTGGAAGTGTTGATGACAGGAAAAGTACCTCAGGAGGCTATTTCTTTCTAGGAAATAATCTGATTTCCTGGTTTAGTAAGAAACAGAATTGTGTGTCTCTATCTACTGCTGAAGCTGAATACATATCAGCTGGGAGTAGCTGTTCTCAACTTGTTTGGATGAAACAGATGCTGAAGGAGTATAATGTGGAACAAGATGATCTGACCTTATACTGTGACAATCTAAGTGCTATCAACATTTCCAAAAATCCTATTCAACATAGCAGAACAAAGCACATTGATATTCGGCATAATTTCATCAGAGATCTTGTTAAAGAAAAGTTTGTGACACTTGAGTATGTAGACACAGAGGAGCAACTGGCAGATATTTTTACTAAGGCTTTGGATGCTAGACAATTTGAAAATCTAAGAGGCAAGTTGGGAATTTGCCTGCATGAGGAAGCCTAATTGATGACGGTGCATCAACATTAGTTTTTAGTCGCATTTATGTCTTTATTATAGCATTTAGAGAGTCAACTGCAATGAATTCATGGTGAAATCAAGCCAAAACAGGAACAAGAGCTCAAAAGAAGAAATATGGAGAAAACAAGAAAATTTTTCCTAAGTACAAAGCATCGTGCCACGTTTATCTCTTTCGTGGCACGTTTGATGAAGCGTGGGACAAAGATGCATCTCTGGAAATTTTGTGGCACGAAGCAATATGCAACGTGCCACGATGGTTGATTTTGTCTGCTGCCACGTAGGATTAATGAGCCATCGTGCCACGACCAGCCCGTAACGTGGCACGATGATGGGCTTTTTCTGAAACCCTAATTTCTTTCTATAAATATCCAGCTGCTAGCAAGGGTTAGGGTACTGATTATTATTGCGATTTTGAGCACTGAGGACGGCAGGAGACCAAGGAACACGCCCTGGATCTCATGCCAACAATCCGTTGGTTAGATTTATGTATGTTTTCTCTTGTTATTGCTTATGATTGTTTAGTTATGAGTAGCTAAACCTTTAGTTTGGTTAAGCCATGATGAAACTTTTGTAATATATGATTTTGTAGTTGAACTCTCTCTATAATCAATGTTATTCAGTTTTTATTCAGAATTACTTGTGTTTATTGCCTTTCATGTTATTGTTTTGTATGACTACTAGCCCTAGCTTCTTGCAATCACATGATTTGATCTTAGGAATTGAATGACTACTAGCCCTAGCTTTTAATCCTGAAATAGTAGTTTTGTTTAACTCAACACTAGGAACCTAGAGATAGGAAATTGAGAGTTATGATACATGAATTAACGTTCCAATATTGCTTCCGCGGTTATTCAATCAAATTAAGAGATTAATAGGGTTATAACTTAGGAAAGGGTTTTGAGTCAAGAGATTGATCAAAATCACTTAGTTAATTTATCGTAAAAACTGAGTAGTAATTGAGAGTAGAGAGAGGTAGACTTTTCATATAGAGCAATAGCGGATTCACCGGCTTAACCATTCATCTCAATATAATTTTCTCTCGCACTTTTTCTATTTTAATTAAGTCTATAAAACCAAACTTTTTTGCCTAGGGCAACCAAATACAAACTTTACACATCCTAACGTATAACACGCTTGCTAGAATTGAAATTAACACAGTCCTTGTGGATCGATATTTATTACTACTTCGATAGTTTTTGGTACACTTGCCAGATATCTATCAAGTTTTTGGCGCTGTTGCCGAGGACTGTTGGATAATTTCAACAAGGCAATTACGTTATAATTTAGGATTTCTGCAATTTATTTTTCCGTTTTTAATTTTTCTTTGTTTCAGTATTCATTCATTATTGTTGTGTCGTGCAGTGCTACTAAGGTATTTTGCTGTTTATGCTAGGTAAACAAAACTCCGACGACTTAGAGTACGATCCTGAGATAGAAAGGACTGCTAGAGCACTTCGGAAAGCTGTCCGGTTACAAAGGTTATCTCAATCCGTTCCACCGGGTGTACGGGAACCAATACCGGAGCCGATTATAACTGAATCTGAAACTATGGAAGAAGTTGTACCACCAAGACCAAAATTGGGAGACTATGGGTTAGCCACTCACCGTGGTCAACTAACCCACACTTTTCAACCAGCTAACCCCGTTGCTTTTGACATTAAGACCACTGTTCTCAACAGTTTGAGAGACAGACAGTTTGATGGGACCGAAGCCATGAGTCCACATGAACACTTGAGCCGCTTTGCTGAAACTTGTGAGTTTTGTGTACAACCAGCCACCGTGACTGATGCACAAAAGAAGCTTAGGCTATTCCCTTTCACTTTGACCGGCAGAGGAAAAGATTGGTTGTTAACTATACCGAATGGGACTGTGCAAACATGGGAGGAGCTAGAGCTTAAGTTCCTCGAAAAGTACTTCCCTATGTCTAAATATTGGTAGAAGAAGATGGAGATTTCAAACTTCAAGCAAGGGGAGAATAAGTCACTATATGATGCTTGGGAGAGATTCAATTTGCTTCTTAAGAGATGTCCTAACCATGAATTCACTGAGAAACAATACCTCCAAATCTTTACTAAGGGGGTGACACCGAACACTAGGATGTTCTTAGATGCTTCTGTGGGAGGTAGTCTTAAGAGTAAAACTGATCTTGAAGTTCAAGCTCTAATTGAAAACATGGCTAGCAATGAGTATCGTGCTGAAGCAAAAAAGAAAGAAAGAGGAGTGTTTGGGGTGAGTGAGCAAACTGCAATTCTAGCTAACCAAGCAGCCATGAACAAACAGATAGAGACTCTTACTAAGGAGTTTCAGAATTTCACTTTAGCTCACAAGCCACAACAAGTAGCTGCAATTAAGTGTGACTTGTGTGGTGAAGGACATGCTAACGGAGAGTGTGTACCTGAAGGAACTAGTGAGGAAGCCAACTACATGGGAAGCTATCAAAGGCAGAATCAATACTACACTCAAGGCATCACCAAGCATCCCAACTTAAGCTACTCAAATAACAACGCTTTGAATTCTCAAATGCTTGCTCCTCCACAACAACAACAAAGAAAGCCTTCAGCTCTTGAGGAGACTATGATTAACTTTATGAAGATGACTCAAGGAAACTTTGAAGAGATGAAGAAGAGTCAAGATGCAGAAAGAAATAACAATGAAGCCTCTAGAAAAATGGTTGAGACTCAGCTGGGGCAATTAGCAAAGCAATTGGCTGAACAAAACAGAGGGGGATTCTCAAGTAACGCAAAAGACAACCCTAAAAATGAGTCTTGCAATGCTATTGAATTGAGGAGCAAAAGGTTTCTTGAACCTTTAATTCCTAAGGCTCCAAAGAAAGTTGATGGAGTAGTAGAGGAGGACGGAGAAATTGAAAAGAATAATGAGGGTGTAGTTGAAAAAGAAAGTAAACATGGTGTAGTTGAAAAGGAGAATGATCAAGGAGTAGTTGAAAATGAAAAGAAGAAAAAAGCAGAGGGAGAAAAAAGTGAGAAATTGATAGATGAAGACTCAATTTTGAGGAAGTCTAAGAGCCAATTATTGAAGGATGGAGATCAGCCACAAGTTGTTCGATCATATGTAAAGCTTCCATACCCTCACTTAGCCAAGAAAAAAAGAAGGACGAAGGTCAATTCAAGAAGTTCATGGAACTTTTCTCACAACTTCAGGTGAACATTCCTTTTGGTGAAGCTCTTGATCAAATGCCGTTGTATGCTAAGTTCATGAAAGATTTGTTGACTGGAAGAAGAAAGCCAAAAGATGATGAAAATATTGCACTTTCAGAAAATTGTAGTGCTATTCTTCAAAAGAAACTTCCACCAAAACTAAAAGATCCAGGTGCTTTCACTATTCCTTGTTCTGTTGGGCCGGTAGACATTGGTAGAGCTTTGTGTGATTTAGGGTCGAGTATCAACTTGATGCCCCTTTCTATGATGAAGAAGCTTGGATGTGGTGAGCCAAAACCAACAAGAATGACCCTCACTTTAGCTGATCGGTCAATATCTTACCCTTTTGGTGTGCTTGAAGATGTGCTAGTCAAAGTCAATGAGCTAGCATTCCCAGCTGATTTTGTGATTCTATATATGGCTGAAGATGACGACATGCCACTCATTCTTGGAAGACCTTTCCTTGCAACAGGCCGTGCTTTGATCGATGTTGAAATAGGACAACTTATGTTGAGATTCCACAACGAGCAAGTTGTGTTTAATATTTTTGAAGCCATGACACACCGAGCTGAAAATCCTAAGTGTTACCGGATTGATGTTATTGTTGAGATAGCGGAAGATGATTCTCGTGAGCCTCAACCCGTAAAACCTAAGGAGAAAACAATTGATAAGTCTATAAAGAATAAAGAAGGTATTGAAGATCTTGAGGTGAAAGGGTGTGATAAGCAACTTGAAGCAAGCAAAGAACATATGAAACAGCCACTACCTGGAGACATCCTTGGCAGCAAGTATGGGGGATCGGAAACTTTAAATAAAGAAAAACAAATGACTGCTTTCACTGGTCCTTTTGGTATATTTGCTTACAGGAGAATGCCCTTTAGACTGCGAAATGCACCGGCAACCTTTCAATGGTGTATGCTCTCTATCTTCTCTGACACGATAGAGAAAACTAGGAGGTATCATGACAAGAGGTTGGTAAGGACTGCGGAGCAGAGGAAGCCTAGTGAACAAGATACTTTCAAGTTTAACACACAGAGGCTGAAACCATACCTTGGAGGTGAACCCCCAAAGAATTGAGCAGGGGTGGTGCTGAATGATCCTTAGGGGTCATCATAAGTCAAGCTAGTGATGGTAAAGAAGCGCTGGATGGGAGGCAACCCATTGGATTTAGGTCCGCTCAGGTATTGTTTATATTTATTTATTGCAATTTCATAAAACAAAAACAGCAAAATTTTTTTTTTTAGAAAGCTGAAAAGAAATTTCTTCTAAAGTCTAGACCAACGTGGCACGATGGTTCTTCATCCTGGCACGTTTTGAGAGCTACTTCACAAGGTTCGCCACTAGAATTTTTGTGGCACGAACCCTCTCAAAACGTGGCTCGTTTGCTGGAAGAACTATGAACGGGGCACGATGGTTCTATGATCTTGACACGATGCTGCCTAGAACAATGATCGTGCCACGTTTTCTTGCATCGTGGCACGTGAGTGGGAAGTTTTGAAATCATTTTACCGTTACAAATAGCTTCGTGGCACGACCTAACCCAAACGTGTCACGATCCCTCTTACATATATATACCTGGCTCACAAAAATTTTCCCATTTTTCATCTTCCCTTAACAAAACTCTGCCAAAATTTCGTCCCACTCATCCTCAAACTCTCAAATTCGTCCTTAACCCCAAATTTCATCATCTCCGTCACCCCTACAAACAACCTAACCCGCGATTATCATCAACCCATTAATCTTCACCCACAAATTCAACCAAACCCTTCTTTCACTAACCCTAACCCACAAATCTTCATCTCCCTCTATCCAAACATCCACCATAACTCTACAAATGGCCTCATCAACCCACAAACGTTCTAGAACAACCCGCACCACCCAATCAACCCAACCATTACCTGAACCCACATACGAGAAATTTGAGGATGACGAGCATGCAGAGCGGTTTGAAAAGATCAAGGGGTTCAAGTTTTCTGGCGAACGTAAGTTCAATTTCATCAATCTCCAGAGGTACCCACAAATTGAAACAACAATGAATGCCCTTGGATGGAAAAGGTTGAACAATTTGGTGACGAAAGAGGGCAATCGTACCATTGCTCTTGAGTTCTTTGCAAATGCTTATGCAAGGGAGGATAATGTTTCTTTTGTGCATGGGAAGAAGATTGATTACAACCCTAGAGCTATCAATGCACTTTTAGGGCTGAAGCCTCCGAGAGATTGTCATGTGGAATGGAGGAGATCGAAGAGTGCACGAAATTTTCCTATTGATGATGAGCTGATGCAGATTTTGCATGAAATTGGAGAGGAAGGAGTGGATTATGTGCGGTCTAGAGCCACTGGGCTTCCCACCAGGATGGATGTGGTGGACCTCAAGCCACAATACAAGGCTTGGGCTTCATTCATTCATTCCACTTTGGAGAGTGTGTCCGCTACTTCTGAATTTCCTATGGAGAGGTTGTACATCGTGGAAGCAATCATTTTTGGACATGGGATTAATGTTGGGCGACTGATCAACTTAAGCATTCAACAAATGGTAGATTGTGGGACTTCAGTGCATTTGGGGCATGTTTGTTTGATCAACGCCTTGTGCAAGGAGAAGGGTGTTCCTGAGGAGCATGGAGATATCATGCTGAAGTCTAAAGGAGACACTGATGATACAGCCATGGTGAAGTTTGAGAAGAAAAAGGGCCATGAGGGACCTCCGGTTCAGCAAGAGCATGGAGGACCATCTCAGGCACAGCCTATGCAGGAGGATGCGCCTCAATACCCACCACTACACCCGATGATGCTTGATTACTTAGGAGGTATGGCTTGCTGGGCTCAGGATACATCATCACAGCTGTATGTGGATGGTCCTTACTTTGGAGCGGAGCTTTCTCTTGCTGCTGATCAGCACCGTCAGAGGTCTCTTCAGAGCAATGCTTTTGATAGGTTTGACACTGAGGCCAACATGGAGGACTACTTTGTGTAGCAGAGGAGACGTGCTGGTGAGAGAGAGGGTCGTCTTCGATCCGACTTCGCTCATGGGAAAGCAGCTAGTGATCAGAGCATGAATGAGTTTTATGCTGGCTTGCAAGGTGATCCGGAGGCCACGGATGAGGATGAGCAGTGATGGACTTGGAGTCCAATTTTATTTTCAGCTTTCTATCTTTTGTTTCTTTATTTTGATGTAATTTTTTTTATTCCGTTTGAACAATTATGTTGGTGTGCCCCTTGTTTAACTTTATTACCCCTCGTTTATAATGCTTTCCTTTGTTTATTATTGATGAATCCGTTTGTTTGTGGAAATTTATCAGTTTCATAACAGTGTTATACCAATGATATGCCAAAGAGTTCAAGGAGGATGATGCCTAATTGATTCAAAGGGAAGTGTTCGGCAAAGGAAATAGGTAGCCACAACTCCCAGATATCTCAACTTGAAAGGTCCATAGCCAAATTTTTATTTTTTCCAATTTTACATATATGAGTGTTCCATGCAACTGCTGTTTCTAGAACTTGCGATATTTCTCTATTTGTTGATTGGTCTTGTTTTGTACACACTAAGGCAAAGTGCTTGGTACCTTGAGCCTTTTTGAGCCTACCTTGATTTATGCATTATTTACCCTTTGTAAAGCCAATTTGAGCCATTAGGTATAGATCCTTTTTGTTCGGTGACGAGCCATGTTACAAACCTAGAAGGCCTTAGGAATGAATGTCCCAATTATTTGTTGGAAGTAAGCTGTTTAGGTTGTGTGAAATGTTCAAGTTTGGGGTTGCTTCTGGAATTAGCAACTTACTAAGTTTGGGGTGGGGGTACTAGAGAACCAAGAGAAGAAAAAAAAATTGCTAAATTTTATATTTTATCTCTTGAAAAACAAAGCAAAAAGCACTTTAAAATGTGCAGAAAAAAAAATGAAATGATGAAAAGAAAAGAATCTTGTGTATGAGACCAATAATGTTTACATGTCTCAAAAGAATAAGTTCTCTAGTACTCTTTTGTGTTAAATTTGAAAGGAATGAGATTGGCTTTTTGTCATGTTACCAAAGATACCCAAGTAGTATGAGCTTAACTTCATTATTTTATAACACTACTTCCCAAATTATATCCACCTTTCACCTAAGCCCCGTTATAACCCTAAAAGACCTTAAAAGTATGTACTTGACTATGACTTTGATTGACAGTTTAGAAATTTTTCAAGCCTATGGTAATACAGCAAACCTGCATGATGATTGTGTGACCCTATTCAAACAATTGTTTGGAGTTGTGGATTCGGAGGAAAGAGCTCGGCATCCGGTACATCATTACACCGGAAAGGAGTGAACATTTTAAGCATATCATTGGTTGGTAAGTTGTTATCTCACTGCGATTTTTCCATTTGCAAATTTGATTCCTTGAGGACAAGGAATGGTTTAAGTTTGGGGTTGTGATGACGGTGCATCAACATTAGTTTTTAGTCATATTTATGTCTTTATTATAGCATTTAGAGAGTCAACTGCAATGAATTCATGGTGAAATCAAGCCAAAACAGGAACAAGAGCTCAAAAGAAGAAATATGGAGAAAACAAGGAAATTTTTCCTAAGTACAAAGCATCGTGCCACGTTTATCTCTTTCGTGGCACGTTTGATGAAGCGTGGGACAAAGATGCATCTCTGGAAATTTCGTGGCACGAAGCAATATGCAACGTGCCACGATGGTTGATTTTGTCTCGTGCCACGACCAGCCCGTAACGTGGCACGATGATGGGCTTTTTCTGAAACCCTAATTTCTTTCTATAAATATCCAGCTGCTAGCAAGGGTTAGGGTACTGATTATTATTGCGATTTTGAGCACTGAGGACGGCAGGAGCCCAAGGAACACGCCCTGAATCTTATACCAACACTCCGTTGGTTAGATTTATGTATGTTTTCTCTTGTTATTGCTTATGATTGTTTAGTTATGAGTAGCTAAACCTTTAGTTTGGTTAAGCCATGATGAAACTTTTGTAATATATGATTTTGTAGTTGAACTCTCTCTATAATCAATGATATTCAGTTTTTATTCAGAATTACTTGTGTTTATTGCTTTTCATGTTATTGTTTTGTATGAATACTAGCCCTAGCTTCTTGCAATCACATGATTTGATCTTAGGAGTTGAATGACTACTAGCCCTAGCTTTTAATCCTGAAATAGTAGTTTTGTTTAACTCAACACTAGGAACCTAGAGATAGGAAATTGAGAGTTATGAGGTAGACTTTTCATATAGAGCAATAGCGGATTCACCGGGTTAACCATTCATCTCAATATAATTTTCTCTCGCACTTTTTCTATTTTAATTAAGTCTATAAAACCAAACTTTTTTGCCTAGGGCAACCAAATACAAACTTTACACATCCTAACGTATAACGCGCTTGCTAGAATTGAAATTAACACAGTCCTTGTGGATCGATATTTATTACTACTTCGATAGTTTTTGGTACACTTGCCAGATATCTATCACTAATCATCTGTAGTGTGAGACGTGCAGTCAAATCTCTTCTTTATGCACGTCTTTGAATTGTGCGGTATACAAACAATGTTGTACTACTGTTGTTCTCAAAATGTTTCTGTTTGGCATATTTTATGGCTAAAATGGGGGAGAAAAATTGCATATATATACTCCTAATGTTTTATGTATATTTGCTCTTCTGCATGTATCTGTATGCATGTATGCCTGTTTGTGTATGCCCTATTGTTTATGACTGCTATTCTATGTTGTTGCATTTATTTTGCAACTATTTCAGGTTATGTGTAGATGTTGGCCGCCATGTTGCAACATCTTGATGGTTTGATAGGTCTTCATGATAATCTGAGAATCTGTTCTCAGTAATTTTGTCTGTACATGTTCCTTGCTGACATCCTCTGATATGTTGGGACATGCCTAAGAAGACTAATGTAGATTCTAGCACTTGTGCTAGAACATCTCTATGATGCTTCTGAGAATCTACTTCTCTCAGATGATGTACATGTTCCCTGCAACTGCTCAATTAAAAGTTGGAACATGTCTGTGAGACCCTGTGCGGATGTTGGCACTTAAGCTGCAACATCTTGATGTAATTCTGGGAATTTATTTTTTCTTAGAATTCTAAGTGTACATGTTTTCTTGCTACTGTCTTATATTATGGAACATGTCTGATGACTTCTTAAAGTCTAAGTTTTCTGTGTGTGACCTTTGCTAGTTTGTGAATATTCCTTAATTGTCTTATGCCCAGATCCTGAATCTTATCTGTCTATGCATTAGGAGCCTGTATCTGTTCAAATTATCTGTATGCATGTATTCCGGGGGAGTATTGGAATATTCCTGTCAGTAATCGCTCATAAGGTCATATATTCAGGGGGAGTGATACATCTATGTGTGCTTGTGATAAGTCTAAGTTGGGTGAAGGATGTTGAGTCAGACGTTTAAACATTTGTATCTGTCAGTTGTAAGTTTGGGAATTTGTGTTCCAGACTTCTATATGCTGTTGGTGATAGTTATCTGAAGACATCCAAGTCTGTCACATGTTAGTGCAGGAATTCATTTTTCTGTGCTTCTATGGTTGGTTGGTGACAACACTCCGTAGGTATGGGAATTTGTGTTTCCTGACTTCTATATGCTGTTGGTGATAGTTATCTGAAGACATCCAAGTCTGTCACATGTAAGTGTAAGAATTCATTTTTCTGTGCTTCTATGGTTGGTTTGTGATAGCACTCTGTAGGTATGGGAAATTTATTTTTTTCCCTTGCCTCTATGTGTGGCAGGTACTCCTGTCTGACGTTCTGAAAGATGTTGGAACATCCTATGTCTGTAGCATTGGAACTTGGTTTTCCTCTGCTCTTGAGAGAACTTGCTTCTCTCCACTTCTGTGTGGGAATTTATTTTCCCTGACTGTAGCGTAGGAATTTATTTTTCCTCTGCTCTTGAGAGAACTTGCTTCTCTCCACTTCTGTGTGGGAATTTATTTTCCCTGACTGTAGCGTAGGAATTTATTTTTCCTCTGCTCTTGAGAGAACTTGCTTCTCTCTCTGTACAAGAACCTATGTTCCCTAGTTGTAGCTTAGGAATTTATTTTTCCTTAGCTCTGGAGACTATGCTACTGATCTGATCCGCTGTTGCATGTCTCTGATCCAGTGTAATATCTCTGCCAGCTGAAGCTGTGATTGAAGACTCGTGAGGTATTCTATGTATGCACACTTTTGATTTTTCTAGAGTGATACTACCTGCTACTTCTTCTTCTTGAATATGTGTTTGTGATGACTCGAGGAAGTGTATCTATGATATCTCTTTGGATTTTGTGTGCTAGCTGTTTCTTCATTGGTGTGTGCTTATGCTTTTGGAGGAATGGTATTTCTGTATCCCTGTGTTTCATAAGTATTGGCCTTAATTTGTTTTAGCCAAAAATTTGCCAAAGGAGGAGATTGTTGGGTATTTGTGTTGGCTGCATTGTTGCTAAAACAAATATCCTTGTTCTGTAAATTGGAACCAATGTTCCAACATGTGGTTAGGCGACTCTGTAAGATGTTGGATACAATGTTCCAATATCCTGGCACGGTTCTGTGTGTCTGGGTTCATACCTAAATGTAGGCGCGTATTTTATCGTTTAAGGAAACAATATTTCCTTTACTTACTAGCCAAGCAACGCGCATATCATCTAAGAATCAGCTGTGGAATATTTCTCAAGTAGATATTTTATTTTAGGAAATATTTGTTATTATTTGGGACATTTTAGGACTTTCCATATTTATTTCTGACATTATGGCCAAGCAACGCCCATAAATGTTCCGACATTTTAGGACTTTCCAGATTTATTTCTGATTCTTGTTTTGCAGGTTAGCTGAACCGATCTACAAGTTTACTGAAGCACAATGAATTATTTAGCCCAAGTTGCTTCAGTATAAAAGGAAGACTTCAAGACCTAATCGATTATTCAAGCCGTCATACTAAAAAGTTTAGATTTTTAGGGTTTGAGTCTTCATGTATTCTGTTCTTGTATCGTTTGTGATGCAAGTCTAGAATCTTTATTGTGTGCCTTTCTTGTGTCGTCTGTGATGCTTGTTTAGGACTGTTTGTGTGAGTTTGATACTCTTGTGCTCTAAACCGAAGTTGTGAAACAAGGTTTAGTTGATTGTGTTGGAAGGTAACTTCTACTTTTGTTTTGTTTGAGGTCTGATAGGTCACTGAGCAGTGACTGCCCATAGGATAGTGAGATGGGATCTCAGATCTAGGAGTTCCTAAGTTGAAGTCTATACGGGTAGGTCCTAGGTCATATAGTGTAAACGAGGAGTTTGCTGAGAGCTATTGAATAAGGACTACACTAGTGGATTTCCTTCCTGGCATGGTAGCCCCTAGATGTAAGCGTGTTGTGCTGAACTGGGTCAACAAACTTCCTGTGTTATTTATCTTTCTGTCCTTTATTTTTCTTGTTTTTAATTCTGTTTATCGCGTGATGTTGAAACATTAATCGGAACATTGCAAACGTTAAAACATCTGACAAAACATAATAAAACAAGTGCGCTAGAATTACACAGCCTTTGAAGCTTCAAATCTTTCAGCTTCTGATGATCTTCAGAACCTCTGATGACATCAACTTCTGGTGAATTAGCTTCTGATGAGAGTAAGTTAATGAAAATTTTACTTCACATATGTTAATTAAATGTTGGTGGTTCTCCTACTCAGTTAATGAGAGACCAATAAAACCACATGCACATATTGGATGGCATCTGTAAATTTGACTTTGATTGCTATTTGTGTATTTTCTAGGTTGAGAAGTCTCTTTAAACAGAAGTGATTGCTTTGATAAAAAAAAACGGAGTGAGCTAGGTTTTGCATAATTGTATATCTGTTTTTCATGTTGAAGAAGAAGTTAAAAAGAATAGAAAAGAAGTAAATTACCTCGAAAGCCAATGAGCTAGGTCTTTCATCAGGACAATTTGCTTTAAAGTTCCATCTCTGCCAAAAAATGTACAAAATCAACAATGAACGATTGGAGATTTATCAGAGAAAAGAGAAAATATAGACATAAAAATAATAAAATCAATGAATGGTTGTGGAAACATATAGGCATACACATAAATTGAAAGAGATGAATGAGCAGAGGTTTAGGGTTTCATTATCAAACGTGAATGAGCAGCTTTGGCAAGCTATCTAAAAACCATATGATTTTTTTTTGGTAGTGGTCGGGGATTGAACCCCGGACCTTGCATATATTATACATTGTCCATACCAACTGAGCTAAGCTCACGAGGACAAAAACCATATGATTGAGAATGAGAGGCGGCGTATAAGAACGGGGGGCTGGTGTTCTTGGGCTTTAATTTTATCTAAATAAAATAGGGTATAAATTCTTTTTATTTAATGACACCAACAATAATTTTTTCTACAAAAGGAGTTGTTTAAAGGTATAATTTGAATAATGAATAAGTATAAATATATTCATTTAGTTTGAAAATTGATAGTAATTTTGAAAAGAGGAAAAGTCAACCAAAAGAGACAAAGCACGCTATTTTCTTTATATATAGTATAGATATATGTAATAGAGAATTTGGGCTGAATTTTTTGTAATTCCAATTATACCCTTAAAAAATTATATATTTATATTATATTGTTAGTAGTATTAAAAAAGATAAGAATTTATCTTATACTTGTTAAATTATTGTTTTTATTGATAAAGATAAATATGGTTTTTAGGTTTGTTACAATTTGAAAGTCACATATATTTGTACTTATATATTGGTACTTTATATAAAAAACGATTCAAAATTTATGAGTAAATGGTCACGTTGGCTCCTGACTACGTACCTCGGTGTTACAAAGGTCCTTGTCTTAATTATAAAATAGTCTCTGGATGTGTACTTCCGTTGTTAGTTTAGTTCTTAACGTTAAAAACATCAGTTAACTTGTGAGGTAGCAAATGTTTTAGGCTGGTTAGGTAAAAGATGTGGCACAAGGACTAAAGTGAAAGTAAATCTCATCTCCTTCCTTTATCATGGTGCACGTCTTTCGAAAATTAATAGATTGTGATATGAAAAGGGAAGAGTCACAAGGTTGGAGAATGATCTAAAGTCAAAATACAACAATGTAATTGTTTCAATAAACGAACTAACTAGGAAAAACCTGCTCTGATACCAATTGACGTAGTCAGAAGCATAGGCTAGCATGCGCTAAACCTAGATTGAAAAGAACAAGTTTGCTAGCGACAAACTTGTGAAAATAGGGTTCCGGAATCCACTATAAATTGAAAAAAATCTCTAAAATATTATTGAATGAATTAAAGTTATCTCTTAGGCTACAATAGTTAAGCTTAAATAGGGAAATAACAAACCTTAATGGGCCAAAAATAATAAACTGAGAACAAAACAAACAAATAATAAAATTAGGCTGGAATCACAAATTACTATAAAATTACTAAGGAAACCCTCCTATATCACAACTCGTTCTTTGTTTGTCACTAGGCAACTCAAGAGTACAAAAATGTGTGGTACTTGGACATCGAATGTAGCAATCATATGACATGAGATAAAGAATCTTTTGTTGACATTGATCCCTCATTTGGCTCAAAAGTTAAACTAGGAAATGGAGTATATAGTGAAGTTGAAGGTAAAGGAAGCATTGGAGTTGCAACAAAGCAATGATATAAGGTAATTCATGATACTCTTTATGTTCCAAAAATAGATGAGAATTTATGGAGTGTTGGCCAACTTTTGGAGCATGGACAATGTGAGGTATGCTTACTTGGGAAACACCATCGACAAACATTTCAAAGGAAGGAGCGAGGAGAGCTAAAGAAATTCTGGAATCGGCGTTCACACAAATGTGTATGGTCCAATGAACACCATATCTCATGCGCAAAATAGGTAATTTATTTTATTCATTGATGATTTGACTCATATGACATGGGTTTATTTTATAAGACAAAAATCTAAAGTATTTGTGATATTTAAAAAGTTTAAAGCTTTTTATTGAGAAACAAAGTGACAAGTCCATAAAAGTTTTGAGAAGTGACAGATGAAAATGGTACACCTCAAATGAATTTAAAAAACATTGTAGAAAAAGATGTTGAGAGACAACTGACTGTTGGCTATACACCTCAACAAAATGGTGTATCTGAAAGAAAGAATCAAACTATGATGGAGATGGCCAAGTCATGTTATTCGAGAAAGGGATACCTAAAGAATTTTGTCATGAAGGTGTAAATATAGTTGTGTACCTGCTAAATAAATGTCTAACAAGAGTTGTGTGGATTATGACTCTGTTGGAAGCATTATTTAGTTATGTACTTGCTAAATAATAGAAAGTATTTTGTTTAAAAAAAACAATTCATTTATCTATTAATTTAAAAACTATCGGTACATTCAAATTTTTCAGTTTTAGTGTACCATAGAAATTGTCATTTTAAGAATTAGTGTTTAGCTATTTATGGCTTTCACTAGTTAAATATAAGTTCGGTTACGTTTACTTTTCTAAACATGCACAAATAAAAAAGGTCTTACATCATGCATAAATGTCTTTTTCGTTTTACAAACTTTTTTTTTATTATAAAAATAAGCTTATAAGTAGAAATACAATGAGGAGTGTTATGATAGATTTTGGAGACTAGTATTGTGTGGTGCTTCCCTATAGCTAGACTATGGGCAACACCATTGGCTTATCTCTTAATGAGCTTCACATCATAGTTCGGTAATTATGTTTCTAATAAATATCTACAATCATTAATTATTGCCATGAAATCAGAGACACCGTCATTTCCATATATTTTATCTGCCACAACTTTATAGTCTGTTTCAAAATCCATGTTGACTTGAGCTCTATCACCCACTTCATCGCAGATAGAAGGCCCAAGGCTTCACCCACGTCAATATCGAAAATGGGAGCCTGCCATTAGGTTTTGGCTATAGCAAAGTTCTGTCCAACATCTCGAATACAAGCTCCAAATCCAACATTGTTAAGGGAAGGAGGGAAGGATGCATGAACATTGCATTTAAATCTTCCTACTACTAGCTTAGTTAATTTAGCATACTCATTTTTCAAATTATTTAAAGGGCCACTATTCCGTACTTTTTGTGCATACTTCCAGCTGTTCAAAAATATCTCAGATCGATACACAATCTATTAATTGTTACCACGACATTGTTCGATACCTTATTGTTTCTATGTTTCCACATGCTCCATAAAATAAGCCCAAACCTTTGTCGTTGTGAAGTATCAAGCTGCTGAAGAATGGCAAAAATCATCTCAGTGCATGTTAGGGGGGAAGCCAAAAGTGTTGAATAACATGCCACATGCTAACACCACTAAAAGAATTCCCCTAATTACCAAGGAATTCTAAATTGCATTACTAAGGGATTTAGGCCTTCAGTAATTACTGGCGGTATAAACCCTCAGTAATGTAGAAAAAGCCCTCAATAACATTACTGACGGAATAATCCCACAATAATTCGGAAAATCACGTTATTGACAAATATAAATCCGTCAGTACTGTTAATGACCAATCTATCCTAGATTACTGACGGATTTTTTCCGCCAATAATGAAGATGCATATGACATTGAATTATCGACGGATTTAAATCAGCCAATAATGTTATGGTACCCCTTATTTCAGTCAGTAACCCTTTCTTACAATCTTCTCTCTCTTCCAGCCCTTTCTTACGGTTCCTTTCTCTTCCAAATCACACACCTTACACTCTTCCCCATATCTTAAATCTCTCTATTAACCCCAACAACATCTTTCTCTTTCCATGCCTTTCTTCCCCACGTTTCTAGCTCTATATCTTTCTTCCATCTCATCATTCAATCCTCACCATCAATTCCAAAATCTAAATCTCAATACCATACCAAACATATAGTTGTAGCTGCTACTGATTCCAACGGTGGACTAAGAAACTCGAAGCTGAACCAAATGTCAAAATCAATCTCATATTGTTGAATCCCATGGCTAGATATGAAGAGTGATGGGATCTGATGGGATCCTGGAAAAATCTTCAATTTGCAGTTCATTTCTTTAACAATTTACTCTTTCTCTTCATGCTCTTCAAATAAAATGTAACTGATGTTTCTTATTAATATTTTGCGTGAGTTTTTGGCCTCTATAATCTTAATTTCCCTTTCTTTTTCTGAATATGGATGGAAATATATATGATGTAGCAGGTTTGAGAGTGGGAGTGTGAGATTGTGTGGTTTGAGAGAAAAATCAAGATTTTTTGGTGGTGAATGTTTTTTTAGAACAAATTGGTGATGAATGTTGATGGCGATGATGCTGGGTTTTTCCATTTTGAAGGACGACGCTGGGTTGTGTGATGTTTTAATTGTGTTTTAATACTTCAATATAATAATAAAATTGATAATAAATTGTTTTATCTTGGTTTTTCGGGTGTCAAACATTGATTAAGTTTGAACTTTTTTAACCTTTGATATCTCCTTTTTTCTTGGGAAGGGAAAAATAAGAAAAACCCTTGAGAATCGAGGTCCGGGAGTTGTTTTCGCTACGGGAAGGTGTTAGACACCCATAACGACTATAGTATCCTATAGGAACCGTCTTTATTTTCTACGCGCGCGCTGTATTTTTAAATGCTATTTGAAAAATGTTATTTACACCTAAGGGTTTGCTAAGTCAAGAATTGGAGGGAGAAGAAGGTGTTTGAATTTTTATTTTATTGGACTTGGTGAAGTTTTGACTTCTTGCCTACATACCCTTTTAAGGGATCAAACTCCATGTAGTTCTCTTCCAAAAAAATGTTTTTGTTTTTGTTGGTTGATTTTAATTTTGAAAATGGAATTTTGAAGAATGAGAGAGAGAGGTTTCAAGGACATAAGATTTGGAAAATGTGAGGTGGAATTAGTTATTTTGCAAAAAAAAAGTCTAAGTATGATTAAAGTTCATTAAGGTTTTTGTTTAAGAAAATAAAGGGAAAATTCAATGGGATTTTGATCCCAAGGTTTCTTTGGAAAATTATTTGAGTGAAGTTGTTCATGTTTTTTTGGAAAAGAGAATTTTCTAAGTATCGTGACTCCTAAGCATACATCTAAAGCATACACTCCCTAAACATACATCTAGAGTATCCATGTGATGTGTGTGCATGTGTCGGTGCTTGTGTCAGTGTACATCATTAGAGTCCATTGTCCTTTACATATGCCCTAATTTACATTCTATGGTCTTGCAAGGAATTAAAAGCATAAGGTAAAGTACAAAAATCCCTAAGTTTTTATATGCTAAGTCTTGGCAAGAAAATTAAAGTGCAAGAAATAAAACTAAAGCTAAAGAATGAAATATGCTCATGGAATGTATGAAACATGAAATGAGAGGGTTAGTAGCACAAGATATAACAGGGTAAAGAAATAAGCCAAGAAAATGTTAAACAAAAGTGGTAAAATCAACAAGAACAAAGTGTCAAAATACACCAAAAATTTACCATAACTTCTCAATATGCCCATGACCTATAATTCTCTCATCATAGCACTTTTCCAAAGATTTTATTGCAGCCACACTTTTAGACACATTTGGCACTTTATTTTCACAAACAATTATTTACATGACTTGTAAATCAAGAAACTAACAAATCAAACCTCAAAACAGTAGAGAATAGCACCAAATCAGAGGCATGCACATTGTAAATTTATATATCAAGGATTAATATATCATAGCAAGATTTTAGGATCAAGAACATGCAAAAACTTCACAAAAAAAACTAACAAAAAGTAACACAAAATCACAAGAAAATTCCACATATATTTTTATCAATTTTGAACATACCAAAATATCATGAGAAACAAGTTTCAAGTGTCAAAAATAGTTGCAAGAAAGTTCACAAAATTTTTAGAAGTTTTTAACAAGCTTTTTAACAAAAAATGAAAAAAGAATTGAATTAACAAAGAACAAGTTATTTTCATGTATTTCCATCAAGATTAATATGTAAAACACATCAAAATTCATTGAAAATAACAAGAAAATATTGAACAAATTTTTTAGGAATTTTTATCAAAGTTTTTAGGCAAACAGTGGTGCAAACCGCAAGAAACAATGTGAGAATAGCACAAACATAGCAAGAAAACGAAATCCAGTGAAACAGAGGCCCAGGCACAAGATCCTGTATGGATCTGGATTATCCAAACGCATCAGGGGCGTTGGATTGATCCAGTTCCTCCTAACCCTAGATCTAACGGTGGAAACGCAGCCTAGAGGCTTATATAAGCCTTACTCCAATGTTTTCTTCATTTTCCCTTCTTCTTTCTCTCTCTAACTTCTCTCCTAGTGAGAGAAGCTCTGCAACCTCTCTTCTTCTCCGATCATCTTCCACCGCCGGTTTCTGGAATGAAACGGCTGGAGAAGATGAAGATTCATCGGAATCTTCATCGTCATCGTCGTGAATTCCAGATTCCGGCGAGACCTAAACAACTTCGATATACATGGATCTAAACCCTAACTTGCTCTATTTTTCATGCTGATTACGAATATGAACTTAGTTTCACAAAATAAACGGTGAATCTTCGTAGATCTACATTTTAGGGTTCGGTTTTCAAATCTTTTCAATCTTTTCAGAGTTCTTCGAAAGAACAAGTCTTAGAACTTGTTAATCTGCTTCGATTCACCATTTATTTGTGTCCGTAAATCTTCGATGAGCTTTTGCAATGAAAGCGAAGAAGTTTTTGTGAAGTTACCTGGTTTTAATTGGAGATTCGAACAAAAGATCCACGTGAGCTTTCTGGTAAGTTTGAACCGAAAATAAATCGGTGTTCTTCTCTTCTTCTTCTTCACTGGTTCAAAACTTGCTTCGATTCTTCTTCTTCTCAAACTCAATCCCTTCGTGATCGTGCTTGAGTTTGTCACCGTTGGTGATGAATTCGCACCAGAATTGCGAAGAAAACAAGTTCGATGATGAAGATTCAACAATGAATCACTGAGAACTCTTGTTAATTCTTAAGAATTTAGTTGAATCTTTCATTCTGGAAAATTAGGGTTTGATGAATGTTCTTGATGATTTCTGAAAGCGGTTATGATTTTGATCTTTGATTCTGGAGAGAGAATTGTGGAATGGTGTTTGTGATGTGGCGTGTTGTAAATGGAATCTCTTTTTGTGATTGTGATGATGTGGCCTTTATATAGGTTGCCATGTGTGCTTGAGACCCAATGAATTTGTGACACCTGTACTGGACTGTAACTAACTCGGCCTTGGATTGTTTTGGGACTTAGGGACCTTTCTGCAATTATTGAAAATTGAAGGACCAAAGTGCAATAATAGAAAAAGGACTTAAAACAAAATTACAAACATTTTGAGGACTAAAATGTAAAACTGTCAAAGGACTAAAAATGCAACTTTAACCACTTGAAGGACTAAAATGAAAAAAAAGGGACTAAAATGCAAATAATAAGACTTTAAGGACTAAAATGCAATTAAAAATAAAATTGGGTAAAAAATGTAAATTGAAAACAACGTAAAGTGAAACCAATAAAAAACACAAAAAGGACTAAAATGAACCAACTACATAAATGAGGTACTTCAAAGTAACCTCCCTCTGTCAAATTTTTGTGTGAAATAACCAAAATACCCCTAGGGACTAAAATGACTCAAAATTACTCAAATGCAACTTTTAAAACGGTTTTTAACTGGGAATTAAAGCAAGAGTTTATACAAGCAATTTGAAAAGACTCAGAGACAATTTTTAGGGATTAAAAAGAGTTTGAATGCAGGAAATGACTAAAATGCCCTTTTCCATGAATTTTGCAAATAACATTGAAATAAAATGCAGAGAAATATGCAACTGATCAGAGACAATCTTCAAATAACTTGGAACGCAAGAAAGACACTTTGGATGGTTTAAAATGCAAGAAAACATAGACAAAGTCACAATTGAAAATTTTTCAAAACGAAGACAGTAAAACATGCAGCTAAAACATAGTAAAATATCAGGGTAAACAACATCAAATTGGCAATCTCTCAATAGTAATAGACACATATCAAAGATGAAAAAACATTTTGAGCAAGTATTTTTAGGTCCAAAATTAGGGTATAACAGCTGCCCCTATTTAAGTTTCTTTGTCCGGAGAGTCAAGAGACGAAGTCTTTGATTTGACGGGACGAAGATACTTAAATATTAACATTTGAACTGTTTTTGGACATAAAAATACGCTCTCATATTTGCAAAAACATGAATGCCATGCAAAATTTTGATTATGAATGCAAGACAAACAACTGGAGTCTACAAAGCATGTCATATCACTGGGAATCTTGGTAGACATTGACAGGGTAGACAAACCAGGGGACAAAAGGTAGGTACAAGCTGTTCTTTGGATCGAACTAGCCACTTGACCAGGTAATACAAACAAAAGGTGGGCACAAGCTGTTCTTTGGGATCGAACTTGCTACTTGACCGGGAATAGAAGTACAAGACAAGTACAAGCTGTTCTTTGGATCGAACTTGCCACTTGATTGAAAACACAAACAGTTAGGCAGGTAAAAACTGTTCTTTGGATCGAACTTGTTGTTTGACCGGAGACATAGACAAAAGGCAGATACAAGATGTTCTTTGGATCGAACTTGCTACTTCATCACTATCACAACATGCAGGCAGGTGCAAACTGTTCTTTGGATCGAACTTGTCGTTTGACTGATAACAAAACATAAGCCGGGTACAAACTGTTCTTTGGATCGAACTTGTCGTTTGACCAGAAACACAGGCATATAATCAGGTACAAGCTGTTCTTTGGATCGAACTAGCCACTTGACCAATAACAAGACATATAGCAAGATACATTGAAGGTTTGAATCAAGATACAAATTGAGGGTAGATCGACATTGACTTAACTTGAAGATAGACATGACCATTATCGTTGGCCCAAAATCAAATTGATAGTGGATTAGCATTGATGGAGACGTTGAATTGAATTGAAAGTTGACATTGAAAGAGATATTGAAAGTTGAAAATAATCAGAGACACAAATATAGACATAGACATAGACATAGGCATTGAATTGAAAGTTGAAATTGAATTGAATTGGAAGTTGAGGTTGAGTTGAATTGGAAGTTGAGATTGAGTTGAATTGAAAGGATTGGGAATGCAACATGTATGTATGGTATAACAATATCATCAAATGTATGAGCACATAGAATGCATGATTATGTATGTATGAATGCTTGGAAATGCATGATTGGTCTATAGTTTGGCAGGAAAGTTTCACAGAGACAGACAAAACATTGGAAGATTGGGCACGTGGTGGCTCGTGCTGTAACATATATACATGGACACCCTCTTTGGAGAGACCGTCGTTGAGAGACGTATCGAAACCATGGCTGAGGGCAATATCTCACATCCCATATACAAAACTTGTAGAGGAGGGAACCTTGGAAGATTTTTTGATACAGGTCGCTATTGTTAAGCGTGTCAGTGCTGGGTAAATTGGATGTTCGCATCTGTGGTCAATGCTTTTCATGTTATTTTTCATTCTTTCGTTTTTCATTCTTTCATTGTCCCATTTTTGCCTGAATTGCCTTCATAGGTTGTCAATCAGCGGGGTGCTCATTTTTGCCTAAGCCGCCCTTTCGGGTTTTCGACTTAGCGAGCTTTTCATTTTCATTTTCATTTTTTCACTTTCATTTTGTTTTATCATTCTTGCCATTGACCACAGATCATCCTGGGGAACAACTTGCTTGTAACATATATTGAAATAGACATTGACACTCATTTATTCATGCATGTTTCATTGGAATGTACCCTGTTGCTCAGGTTTGATTTCAAAATAGACGGAAAACATTTTTCAATTTTCAAAAATGTTTGTTTCAGACGTTGACATTATCAAATAGAAAGAAAATATTTTGTACATAGCATTGAAAGTAGAAAGAAAATAGAGTGTCAAACAACAGCACAGGCTCAAATTGATGTAGAAGAGTGAGAGCCAGCTAAAGGCGTAACTCCACGGATTTACAAAGCTTGGAAAATGGTAATTTTATTGGTTGGTGGTACATTGAACACGATGACCACTACATTTCATAGAAATTTTGAATTCACAGGTATAGAAGCTTCTGATGAAGACGATAATCGACAGTTGCAGATGCCCCAAGGGGTGATGGTGATTTGCCAGATATAGTTACTTGTCTTTCATTATCAATCTCATTTTTGCATGAACCGCCCTTTCGGGTTTTTGGCTCATCAAGATGCTCATTTTTGCCTGAGTTGCGTACAATCTCAGCGAGCTTTTTCATATTCATTTTTTGTCCCTAACTTTTGCCTGGATCGCCCTTTCGGGTTTTCGATCCACCAGGAAGCGCATTTTTTCCTAGGCCGCCCTTTCGGGTTTTCGACCTACCACACTGTTCTTTTCATTTTTAGACAAAGTATTTCTTGACTATATCGGCATTGACAGGATTCGGAAGTTCAACACCATCCATGTGTGTAAGGATCAAAGCACCACCAGAGAAAGCCTTCTTGACAACATAAGGACCTTCATAGTTAGGTGTCCACTTGCCCCTTGGGTCGGGTTGCTGACTTATCCTTCTTTTCAATACAAGTTCGCCTTCCTTGAATTCTCGAGACCGGACTTTCTTGTCAAAAGAATTCTTCATTCGCACTTGTTACAACTGTCCATGAGCCATAGTATCCATGCGTTTCTCTTCGATCAAATTCAACTGATCATACCAACTTTGACACCATTCAGCCTCAGTTAATTTTGCTTCCATGATCACTCGAAGAGATGGGATCTCCACTTCCAGAGGGAGAACTGCTTCCATACCATATACCAGAGAAAAAGGTGTTGCCCCGGTTGAACTGCGCACTGTGGTACGGTAACCATGCAAGGCAAACGGTAGCATCTCATGCTAGTCTTTGTAAGTAGTTACCATCTTTTGAACAATCTTCTTGATGTTCTTGTTAGCGGCCTCAACTGCACCATTCATCTGAGGTCTATAAGGAGAAGAGTTGTGATGTTCAATCTTGAATTCTTCACATAAAGCCTGCATCATGTTATTATTCAGATTGGAACCATTGTCAGTGATGATTTTGCTGGGAACACCATATCGACAGATGATGTTATTCTTGATAAACTTCACTACCACTTGCTTGGTCACATTTGCGTAAGAAGCAGCCTCAACCCACTTGGTGAAGTAGTCAATTGCCACTAAAATGAAACGATGGCCATTGGAAGCTTTTGGTTCGATTCATCCGATCATGTCAATGCCCCACATGGAGAAAGGCCATGGGGAAGTGATGACATTGAGAGAGTGTGGAGGCACATGAATTTTATCAGCATAGATTTGGCATTTGTGGAATCTCTTGGCATATTTGTAGCAGTCATGCTCCATAGTCATCCAGTAATAGCCGGCTCTTAACAGTTTCCTTGACATAGTGTGACCCGTAGCATGGGTCCCGAAAGTGCCGTCATGTACATTGTGCATTAATTTCTCAGCTTCTTGTTCATCAACACATCTCAACAAGACCATATCATAGTTCCTCTTGTATAGGATTTCTTCGTCCAGAAGGAATCTACTAGCCCATCTCCTCAGGGTCTTTTTATCCCTGTTGGAGGCACCAGGTGGATATTCATGATTCTGCAAGAATTGTTTGATGTTATAATACCAAGGTTTTCTATCATTCACATCTTCGTCAGCCTGATCTGGCATATTTTCAATAGTAAACACGTGAGCGGGTCTATCAAGACGTTGCACCTTGATTACGGGCACGTCATTCCAGTGGTTCACACGAAACATGGAAGACAAAGTAGCAAGGGCATCAACCATCTGATTTTCATCCCGAGGGATATGGTGTAGCTCAACCTCGTAAAGTATGTCAATAGCCGTCTTGCATAATCACGGTAAGGAGTCAGCTTCTCATGATGAGTCTCCCATTCACCTTTTATCTGATTAATGACAAGCGCAGAATCTCCATAGATGTCAAGGTGCTTAATTCTCATATCAAAGGCTTCTTTAATGCCCAAGATGCATGCTTCATATTCAGCCACGTTTTTCGTGCATTCAAAAGTTATTCGTGCAGTGAAAGGAATGTGGTGCCCTTACGGGGTTACAATAATGGCCCCAATCCCTTTACCATAAGCATTGACAGCACCATCAAATACCAACCCCCATTTGCTATTGGGATCCGGCCCTTCATTGATCAGTGGTTCTTCACAGTCTTTTGCTTTCAGATACATAATCTCTTCATCAGGGAACTCAAACTTAATCGGCTGGTAATCATCAAGAGGTTGACAAGCAAGATGCTCAGCAAGGATACTTCCTTTGATTGCTTTTTGGGCTTTATACACAATGTCATATTCAGACAACAACATTTACCAACGTGCAATCTTTCCAGTAACAGCAGGCTTTTCAAAGATATACTTGGAATTCACATGTGAGATCCTGTCGGAACCTGGGAGGCAATGGCGTGGGTGGAGGCTTGCCTGGTCTGGTGACGTAATGTCCTTTAGCAAGTAGAGTTGGGAGCAGATCAGCATACCGCATTGGTATTGGTGGAAAATAAGTCCTGGGCCGAGGACCCTGCTGTTGCTGCTGTTGCTGTTGAGCAGGAGGCTATTGTTGCACCAGCTGAGCAATGGCATTAACGGGCACTGGTGGTTGACCCGGTGGCAGAGGATATTGCTGGTAGAATGGTGGGAAGAAAGGATGCTGAGAGTACTGCATATATTGGTAGGGCAGAGATAACTGAGCAGCATTAATAGGAGCGAGAGCAGCTGTAGACTGGTTACCGGACACCATTCCTACTTCGGATTCTTTCTTCTTATGGTGGCCATTACCATACTTCTTTGGCGCGCTAGCTGAGGACTCACCTTTTTCAAGAACAATGATGCCCTCTCTGACAACCTCCTCTAGACGAGTTCCCATAATAACCATGTCGGAGAAATTATTTGGTGCAGAGACTATCATTCTTTCAACATATTCCTTCTTCAAAGTTTTCAGAAATGTCTGTGTCAGTTCTTCCTCATCGAGTCGAGGAGAAACATGGGCAGCTGCCCCTCTCCATCTCTGAGCATATTCACGGAAAGTTTCATCTGACTTTTGAGACAAAGACTTAAGAGAATCCCTATTCGGCTTCAAGCGAGTGTTAAACTCAAAATGATTTTCAAAAGCAGCAGCGAGTTCTTCAAAAGTATGGATATTATCTTTGCTCAAACCAATGTACCAGTCTACCGCATCTTCCATCAAGCTATCCTGGAAGCAGTGGATCATCAGCGCATCATTATCTGCGTAGTTGACCATCTTCCAGACGTACCGAATGACATGGCTATGTGGACAAGAAGATCCATTGTATTTGTCAAAATCTGGCACCTTGAACTTCTTAGGAACCTCAAATCGGGATACCAGGCATAGATCACGAGCCTTAGCAGAAACATCGTTCCCACGGCTAGCTTTGACCTCGCGGAGTTCTCCAGCTAGCTCTCTTAACTGTTCTCTCATAGCCTCCATTATAGGGTTTTGTCCACGCGGAGTGTCAACATCGATTACCTGTTGCACAGTGTGCACAACTGGATCGGTAACAACAGTAGTCACTTGAGGCATGGCGGTAGATGTAGAAGCAACAGTTGTTACAGGAGTCTGTCCTTGATTTCCAAAACCAGAAATACCAGCCGCAGTATTGGGAGCATAGAAAGCTGAGAGTCCATAGGGGCGCCCATTGGGCATAACAAACCGTGTTCAAAAAAGACTTTTTTTGTGTTATCGAAGGGTTTTAGACAAATTAGAAATTTGTAAACATTACTAAACAATTGAAACGTCATAACCAGACGAAACAATCAAACATCACAAGGTCTTACAAGATAATTCCCTTTGAAATACTAAGCCAAGGGATAAACTTTGAAATGTAAAACAACAATAACAACCGGAAACAATAACAGGAAACAGTAATCCTCAAGCATAGGAAGTGGAAGGATCATCCTCAGACTCAGACTCAGACTCATAGCTGCAGTATCGGGCATAGAAGTCACGGGCACCCCTAGCCCTCTTGGAATCCCTCATAAGCAACTTATCCTTTTCTTCAATCTCTTTTCTAGCCTTTGCCAACTCTTTCTTCAGTGTCAAAACCTCATGAGTCTTCTGCTCATCTTTTCCATCCAAAGTCATGATCAAATTCTCAGCCTCATAGTATCTAGTCTTCCACTGATGCTTCTCTCGGCTTTCCAAAGCTAGATGCTCCTGATACATCTCCTGAGTAGGAGGTAGTAGAGGAAAAGGCATGGTTGGAATAGATGCAGACATATATCTCATGGCGGGGTAAGGCATGCCAATCTTCTCAGCTTGGTTTAACACCCATTGAGTATAGGCCTCATGAGCAATACCGGACCTCACACCCATATGCTTCACCTCTTTCTTCCGAAGCTTTGACCAAGCCTCTATGAAATCGTCTCTTATCCCCGTGGGAGCGTTGGAGTAATGGAAGAAGTAAGGAGATGTAGCAAGATAGATGGGCTTCTCTTTCATTGGGAAACCAAATTGTCGCAAGGCAAGCTCCGGGTTATAGTTGATTCCACCTCGGGTACCAAGGAGAGGTACATTAAGAAACTTTCCACCACCGAAGATGATTTCCTTGACTCTAGAAGCGGGAGTGAGCCAAACGACTTCATTAGGGGTGAGAGCCATGATCCTCTGTGAAATAGTCCAATTCTCTGGATTATCATGGAAAGACTTCGGAAGGTGCGAAATAAACCACATATAGAGGAGAGGTACACAACAAAGAATGTATTCACGACCCTTGCCAGATCGAACGTGAATAGCATGGTATGTGTCAGCCAGCAAAGTAGGAACCGGATTTTTGGAACGGAAGATCATAATAACATTCATATCCACGAAGTCATCAAGGTTCGGAAAAAGGATAAGCCCATAGATGAGTAGTGCAAGAATAGCCTCAAGAGTGTCCTGACAAGTAGTTTTGAGATTGGCTTTTTCAAGTAAATACTTCAAAGTGAACCCTCGGATGTGAGCCTTAGTGACAAGATTCTTGGAGACATTGGAGGTCTTGAGATAGAGATCACGGGCAATAACCAAAGGAATAGGAGGATGTTCAAGACCCGTGAAAGGTGTCCCCTTGGCAATAGATAGATCCTTCAAGCTAGAATAAGCCTCGAGTGTTGGCACCAACTGAAAGTCGGGAAAAGTGAAGCACCGATAGTCCCGATCATAAAACTGCACTAGAGTGTGCACAAGCTTCTCATCCACATTAGTCCGGAGAAGAGTAAGTAAGTCCCCGTAACGATGTCGGAAACCGGTAGGATCCTTGACCTTGAGTGCCAAATCTCTCAAACTAGCCAAATCTGTTTCCTTGAACTTGTAGGACTTAGTCTTCCCCATTCCTACAATGTTTACAAATTCAATTTTGACTTAAGCCCTTCGATAAATGCATGGAAAAAGGTTTATGCATGTATGTATGTTCACTTTCAAGTACGGAGAAAACATGGTGGGTTGAATTTCAAAGTCAAGGAGTCATGGGTGGACACGGTGTCCGGTGAAACTAGGGCTTTGGATAATAGTAACCGGGTTCTAAAAAAGTTCCCAAGTTGCAACCTCTCCGACGTATATCATGGTGCCACGAGACAAACACTCGCTCCATGATTATCCGTAAGAAGGTCTAACTTGAGTGTAGTATCGTGTGACGACTAGAACTCGAGACAACACTCGGTTTAGCCTCCGCACTACATCCTAGAAAATGGCCATGGATGGGTTCGGTTATCTACGGTCCATAGCGTCATAGAACAATTGGAAGCAAAGTGCCTAAACGCGACAACACGCGCCGACAACATCACCCCCAAAATGCCTCAGCTATGTGGGATTGATCGTATAATCCAATACACGAGGCAACCCTCGGAATGAATTGTCGATTATATCCCCCCTAAATCCTAAGTTCACTCAGCCCGGGTGTAGGACTTTGATATTCTCACCCCCACACGTTTGTAAGAATTTAAACATTTATTCACATAAGAAAGCAAAAAGAAGCAAGTAAAAACAAGAGCGCAAGCGTGGAAATAAAGACTAGGCGTAACTCTCGAATCTCCCCAGTGAAGTCGCCAGCTGTTTTATCTTGGTTTTTCAGTTGTCAAACATTGATTAAGTTTGAACCTTTTTAACCTTTGATATCTCCTTTTTTCTTGGGAAGGGAAAAATAAGAAAAACCCTTGAGAATCGAGGTCCGGGAGTTGTTTTCGCTACGGGAAGGTGTTAGGCACCCATAACGACTATAGTATCCTATAGGAACCGTCTTTATTTTCTACGCGCGCGCTCTATTTTTAAATGCTATTTGAAAAATGTTATTTACACCTAAGGGTTTGCTAAGTCAAGAATTGGAGGGAGAAGAAGGTGTTTGAATTTTTATTTTATTGGACTTGGTGAAGTTTTGACTTCTTGCCTACATACCCTTTTAAGGGATCAAACTCCATGTAGTTCTCTTCCAAAAAAATGTTTTTGTTTTTGTTGGTTGATTTTAATTTTGAAAATGGAATTTTGAAGAATGAGAGAGTGAGGTTTCAAGGACATAAGATTTGGAAAATGTGAGGTGGAATTAGTTATTTTGCAAAAAAAAGTCTAAGTATGATTAAAGTTCATTAAGGTTTTTGTTTAAGAAAATAAAGGGGAAATTCAATGGGATTTTGATCCCAAGGTTTCTTTGGAAAATTATTTAAGTGAAGTTGTTCATGTTTTTTTGGAAAAGAGAATTTTCTAAGTATCGTGACTCCTAAGCATACATCTAAAGCATACATTCCCTAAACATACATCTAGAGTATCCATGTGATGTGTGTGCATGTGTCGGTGCTTGTGTCAGTGTACATCATTAGAGTCCATTGTCCTTTACATATGCCCTAATTTACATTCTATGGTCTTGCAAGGAATTAAAAGCATAAGGTAAAGTACAAAAATCCCTAAGTTTTTATATGCTAAGTCTTGGCAAGAAAATTAAAGCGCAAGAAATAAAACTAAAGCTAAAGAATGAAATATGCTCGTGGAATGTATGAAACATGAAATGAGAGGGTTAGTAGCACAAGATATAACAGGGTAAAGAAATAAGCCAAGAAAATGTTAAACAAAAGTGGTAAAATCAACAAGAACAAAGTGTCAAAATACACCAAAAATTTACCATAACTTCTCAATATGCCCATGACCTATAATTCTCTCATCATAGCACTTTTCCAAAGATTTTATTGCAGCCACACTTTTAGACACATTTGGCACTTTATTTTCACAAACAATTATTTACATGACTTGTAAATCAAGAAACTAACAAATCAAACCTCAAAACAGTAGAGAATAGCACCAAATCAGAGGCATGCACATTGTAAATTTATATATCATAGCAAGATTTTACGATCAAGAACATGCGAAAACTTCACAAAAAAAAACTAACAAAAAGTAACACAAAATCACAAGAAAATTCCACATATATTTTTATCAATTTTGAACATACCAAAATATCATGAGAAACAAGTTTCAAGTGTCAAAAATAGTTGCAAGAAAGTTCACAAAATTTTTAGAAGTTTTTAACAAGATTTTTAACAAAAAATGAAAAAAGAATTGAATTAACAAAGAACAAGTTATTTTCATGTATTTCCATCAAGATTAATATGTAAAACACATCAAAATTCATTGAAAATAACAAGAAAATATTGAACAAATTTTTTAGGAATTTTTATCAAAGTTTTTAGGCAAACAGTGGTGCAAACAGCAAGAAACAATGTGAGAATAACACAAACATAGCAAGAAAACGAAATCCAGTCAAACAGAGGCCCAGGCCCAAGATCCTGTATGGATCTGGATTATCCAAACGCATCAGGGGCGTTGGATTGATCCAGTTCCTCCTAACCCTAGATCTAACGGTGGAAACGCAGCCTAGAGGCTTATATAAGCCTTACTCCAACGTTTTCTTCATTTTCCCTTCTTCTTTCTCTCTCTAACTTCTCTCCTAGTGAGAGAAGCTCTGCAACCTCTCTTCTTCTCCGATCATCTTCCACCGCCGGTTTCTGGAATGAAACGGCTGGAGAAGATGAAGATTCATCGGACATCGTCACCGCCGTGAATTCCAGATTCCGGCGAGACCTAAACAACTTCGATCTACATGGATCTAAACCCTAACTTGCTCTATTTTTCATGCTGATTACGAATATGAACTTAGTTTCACAAAATAAACGGTGAATCTTCGTAGATCTACATTTTAGGGTTCGGTTTTCAAATCTTTTCAATCTTTTCAGAGTTCTTCGAAAGAACAAGTCTTAGAACTTGTTAATCTGCTTCGATTCACCGTTTATTTGTGTTCGTAAATCTTCGATGAGCTTTTGCACAAACAGTTAGGCAGGTAAAAACTGTTCTTTGGATCGAACTTGCTGTTTGACCGGAGACATAGACAAAAGGCAGATACAAGCTGTTCTTTGGATCGAACTTGCTACTTGATCACAATCACAACATGCAGGCAGGTGCAAACTGTTCTTTGGATCGAACTTGTCGTTTGACTGATAACAAAACATAAGCCGGGTACAAACTGTTCTTTGGATCGAACTTGTCGTTTGACCAGAAACACAGGCATATAATCAGGTACAAGCTGTTCTTTGGATCGAACTAGCCACTTGACCAATAACAAGACATATAGCAAGATACATTGAAGGTTTGAATCAAGATACAAATTGAGGGTAGATCGACATTGACTTAACTTGAAGATAGACATGACCATTATCGTTGGCCCAAAATCAAATTGATAGTGGATTAGCATTGATGGAGACGTTGAATTGAATTGAAAGTTGACATTGAAAGAGATATTGAAAGTTGAAAATAATCAGAGACACAAATATAGACATAGACATAGACATAGGCATTGAATTGAAAGTTGAAATTGAATTGAATTGGAAGTTGAGGTTGAGTTGAATTGGAAGTTGAGATTGAGTTGAATTGAAAGGATTGGGAATGCAACATGTATGTATGGTATAACAATATCATCAAATGTATGAGCACATAGAATGCATGATTATGTATGTATGAATGCTTGGAAATGCATGATTGGTCTATAGTTTGGCAGGAAAGTTTCACAGAGACAGACAAAACATTGGAAGATTGGGCACGTGGTGGCTCGTGCTGTAACATATATACATGGACACCCTCTTTGGAGAGACCGTCGTTGAGAGACGTATCGAAACCATGGCTGAGGGCAATATCTCACATCCCATATACAAAACTTGTAGAGGAGGGAACCTTGGAAGATTTTTTGATACAGGTCGCTATTGTTAAGCGTGTCAGTGCTGGGTAAATTGGATGTTCGCATCTGTGGTCAATGCTTTTCATGTTATTTTTCATTCTTTCATTTTTCAGTCTTTCATTGTCCCATTTTTGCCTGAATTGCCTTCATAGGTTGTCAATCAGCGGGGTGCTCATTTTTACCTAAGCCGCCCTTTCGGGTTTTCGACTTAGCGAGCTTTTCATTTTCATTTTCATTTTTTCACTTTCATTCTGTTTTTTCATTCTTGCCATTGACCACAGATCATCCTGGGGAACAACTTGCTTGTTAGACATTGACACTCATTTATTCATGCATGTTTCATTGGAATGTACCCTGTTGCTCAGGTTTGATTTCAAAATAGACGGAAAACATTTTTCAATTTTCAAAAATGTTTGTTTCAGACGTTGACATTATCAAATAGAAAGAAAATATTTTGTACATAGCATTGAAAGTAGAAAGAAAATAGAGTGTCAAACAACAGCACAGGCTCAAATTGATGTAGAAGAGTGAGAGCCAGCTAAAGGCATAACTCCACGGATTTACAAAGCTTGGAAAATGGTAATTTTATTGGTTGGTGGTACATTGAACACGATGACCACTGCATTTCATTGAAATTTTGAATTCACAGGTACAGAAGCTTCTGATGAAGACGATAATCGACAGTTGCAGATGCCCCAAGGGGTGATGGTGATTTGCCAGATATAGTTACTTGTCTTTCATTATCAATCTCATTTTTGCATGAACCGCCCTTTCGGGTTTTTGGCTCATCAAGACGCTCATTTTTGCCTGAGTTGCGTACAATCTCAGCGAGCTTTTTCATATTCATTTTTTGTCCCTAACTTTTGCCTGGATCGCCCTTTCGGGTTTTCGATCCACCAGGAAGCACATTTTTGCCTAGGCCGCCCTTTCGGGTTTTCGACCTACCACATTGTTCTTTTCATTTTTAGACAAAGTATTTCTTGACTATATCGGCATTGACAGGATTCGGAAGTTCAACACCATCCATGTGTGTAAGGATCAAAGCACCACCAGAGAAAGCCTTCTTGACAACAGAAGGACCTTCATAGTTAGGTGTCCACTTGCCCCTTCGGTCGGGTTGCTGACTTATCCTTCTTTTCAATACAAGTTCGCCTTCCTTGAATTCTCGAGACCGGACTTTCTTGTCAAAAGAATTCTTCATTCGCACTTGTTACAACTGTCCATGAGCCATAGCATCCATGCGTTTCTCTTCGATCAAATTCAACTGATCATACCGACTTTGACACCATTCAGCCTCAGTTAATTTTGCTTCCATGATCACTCGAAGAGATGGGATCTCCACTTCCAGAGGGAGAACTGCTTCCATACCATATACCAGAGAAAAAGGTGTTGCCCCGGTTGAACTGCGCACTGTGGTACGGTAACCATGCAAGGCAAACGGTAGCATCTCATGCTAGTCTTTGTAAGTAGTTACCATCTTTTGAACAATCTTCTTGATGTTCTTGTTAGCGGCCTCAACTGCACCATTCATCTGAGGTCTATAAGGAGAAGAGTTGTGATGTTCAATCTTGAATTCTTCACATAAAGCCTGCATCATGTTATTATTCAGATTGGAACCATTGTTAGTGATGATTTTGCTGGGAACACCATATCGACAGATGATGTTATTCTTGATAAACTTCACTACCACTTGCTTGGTCACATTTGCGTAAGAAGCAGCCTCAACCCACTTGGTGAAGTAGTCAATTGCCACTAAAATGAAACGATGGCCATTGGAAGCTTTTGGTTCGATTCATCCGATCATGTCAATGCCCCACATGGAGAAAGGCCATGGGGAAGAGATGACATTGAGAGAGTGTGGAGGCACATGAATTTTATCAGCATAGATTTGGCATTTGTGGCATCTCTTGCCATATTTGTAGCAGTCACGCTCCATAGTCATCCAGTAATAGCCGGCTCTTAACAGTTTCCTTGACATAGTGTGACCCGTAGCATGGGTCCCGAAAGTGCCGTCATGTACATTGTGCATCAATTTCTCAGCTTCTTGTTCATCAACACATCTCAACAAGACCATATCATAGTTCCTCTTGTATAGGATTTCTTCGTCCAGAAGGAATCTACTAGCCCATCTCCTCAGGGTCTTTTTATCCCTGTTGGAGGCACCAGGTGGATATTCATGATTCTGCAAGAATTGTTTGATGTTATAATACCAAGGTTTTCTATCATTCACATCTTCGTCAGCCTGATCTGGCATATTTTCAATAGTAAACACGTGAGCGGGTCTATCAAGACGTTGCACCTTGATTACGGGCACGTCATTCCAGTGGTTCACACGAAACATGGAAGACAAAGTAGCAAGGGCATCAGCCATCTGATTTTCATCCCGAGGGATATGGTGTAGCTCAACCTTCGTAAAGTATGTCAACAGCCGTCTTGCATAATCACGGTAAGGAGTCAGCTTCTCATGATGAGTCTCCCATTCACCTTTTATCTGATTAATGACAAGCGCAGAATCTCCATAGATGTCAAGGTGCTTAATTCTCATATCAAAGGCTTCTTCAATGCCCAAGATGCATGCTTCATATTCAGCCACGTTGTTCGTGCATTCAAAAGTTATTCGTGCAGTGAAAGGAATGTGGTGTCCTTGCTGGGTTACAATAATGGCCCCAATCCCTTTACCATAAGCATTGACAGCACCATCAAATACCAACCCCCATTTGCTATTGGGATCCGGCCCTTCATTGATCAGTGGTTCTTCACAGTCTTTTGCTTTCAGATACATAATCTCTTCATCAGGGAACTCAAACTTAATCGGCTGGTAATCATCAAGAGGTTGACAAGCAAGATGCTCAGCAAGGATACTTCCTTTGATTGCTTTTTAGGCTTTATACACAATGTCATATTCAGACAACAACATTTACCAACGTGCAATCTTTCCAGTAACAGCAGGCTTTTCAAAGATATACTTGATCGGATCCATTCGGGATATCAACCAAGTTGTATGATTCACCATATAATGACGCAAGCGTTTGGCAGCCCAAGCTAAAGCACAACAAGTCTTTTCAAGCATTGTATACCGAGTCTCACAGTCGGTGAATTTCTTGCTCAGATAATAGATAGCATGTTCTTTCTTCCCAGTCTTGTCTTGTTGACCGAGAACACAACCCATGGATTCATCTAACACTGACAGATACATAATCAAAGGCCTTCCTTCCACTGGCGGGACAAGGATAGGTGGTTCCAACAGGTATTCTTTAATGCTATCAAAAGCTTCCTGGCATTCATCATTCCATACAACAGGCTGATTCTTTCTGAGCAATTTGAAAATTGGTCCACAAGTAGCAGTCATGTGAGATATAAATCTTGAAATGTAGTTCAGGCGCCCGAGGAAGCCTCTGACTTGCTTTTCAGTTTGAGTGACCGGCATCTCTCTGATAGCTCGGACTTTGTCAGGATCAACTTCAATGCCTCTTTGGCTGACAATGAAGCCTAGCAACTTTCCAGATCTTACGCCGAATGTACATTTGTTGGGATTCAACCGCAGCTTGTACTTTCTTAATCTTTCAAACATCTTTTCCAAATACACCACATGCTGCTCTTCATCACCTGACTTCACAATCATGTCATCAACATATACTTCAATCTCTTTGTGAATCATATCATGAAACAGAGTAGTCATACCTCTCTGATATGTTGCACCAGCATTTATCAAACCAAACGGCATCACTTTATAACAGAATGTTCCCCATGGAGTAATGAAAGAGGTTTTTTCTCTATCTTCAGGTGACATTCATATCTGGTTATAGCCAGAGAAACCATCCATAAAGGAGAATACTTTGGATTGAGCAGTACTATTAACAAGTACGTCAATATGGGGCAATGGGAAGTTATCTTTCGGACTGGCTTTATTCAAATCTCTGTAATCAACACACATCCGAACTTTCCCATCTTTCTTTGGCACTGGTACAATATTGGCAATCCACTCAGGATATTCAGCCGTCATGAGGAAACCCGCATCAATTTGCTTTTGCACCTCAGCCTTGATCTTAAGAGCCATGTTTGGACGAGACCTTCTCAATTTCTGTTTGACAGGAGGGCATTCAGGTCTTGTCGGTATCCGATGTTCCACAATCTTGGGATCTAGACCCGGCATATCTTCATAGGACCATGAAAAGACATCTGGATAATCATGGAAAAGCTGAGTAATCTTCTTTTTCACCTCTGGCTCAAGTGCAGCACCAATTTTGATCTCTCGCTTGTTCTCTTCAGTTCCCAGATTGATAAGCTCAATCTTTTCCTGGTGAGGCTGAATGGCTCTTCTTTCTTGCTCAAGCAGTCGAGTGATCTCATACGGTATCTCTTCATCATCCTCCTCATCTTCGGCTTTATATACAGAGAATTTAAAATTTGGAGGAACCGTAGGGTCGCTGTGTTCAACGGGTTTATTATGGTTCAATCTGCATAATATGATTGGAATGTTTTTAGAAAAATGTTTTTCATGCAGATTTTTGAAATTAATAAGAAAATACAGATGTTTTGGTTTTTTCTGGCATTACCATTATTTCCAAGAAAAAGGCACTAAAAGTAAAAAACAAAGAGTCGTGGGAAAGACGGCAACTTTTATTGATAACGGCAATGCCGAAACAAACATGCCCTTACAAAGACATCACTTTCGCCTTGGGCAGAGCGAAAGGATTGTTATTTTGAAAACAAAGAAAAGCATGAGCAACAAGACACATTACATGGAAGCATGCATGACTAAAGGAACATCGATGGCCTCCCAATTTCTCACAGTGCCTCCTGGTACAACAAATGTAGGCACATGACTACTTTCAGCAGTATTTTCAGCAATAGCATTGATAAACCCAGCACTATAGAAAGTTCCTGTTGAAACGCCTGAGGTCGGGGAGAACCCAAGGCCCTCTTTGCGCTTGTTCTCCAAAATCTGTATCACTTTGCCCCAGCCAGCAGCTTGCCCTTCTTGAACAGCTTTCTGGGCGTCTTTCAATGAAGTCATACTAGCACTAGCTCTCCGGGGTTCCGCACCTTCAACAGTCAAGCCTTGAAATGACGTTCCTTCAGCAGACCCTGCTTCAACACAAGAGAAAGATGACACTTGGCTAACCAGATACGCTTCTTCACCATGCACAGTGACAAGCTTACCATTCCTTATAAACTTGAGTTTTTGATGCAGAGTGTAAGTTACTGCCCCAGCATCGTGAATCCACGGTCTTCCGAGGAGGCAACTGTAAGAGGCGTTGATGTCCATGATTTGGAAAGTGACCTGGAATGTCTCCGGTCCAATGGTGATTGGCAAATCTACTTCTCCAAGAACATCCTTACGAGATCCGTCAAAAGCCTTAACCAAATAACTGCTTCCCCTTAGGGAAATTCCATGATGACTCAACTGTCTCAGTGTTGACTTAGGCATTACATTTAAGGACGATCCAGTGTCCACCAACACGTTGGATATCATGTCAGACTTACAGTGCACTGAGATATGCAAAGCTAAGTTGTGGTGTTTCCCTGCTTCGGGGAGTTCATCGTCACCAAACCCCAAGTTATTACAAGTAGTAATGTTACCCACTATTCCATCGAACTGATCCACGGAGACTTCATGATCAACATAGGCCTATTTCAGCACTTTCATCAACACTTTCCTGTGAGCTTCTGAGCTCAGGAGCAAAGACAAGATGGATATTTTTGACGGAGTCTGCAGCAGCTGGTCTACAATCTTATAATCGCTCTTTTTAATGAGCCTCAAAATTTCGTCCAGATTAGACTCTTCAATGGATTGGACCAATGGGCTGGCATTCTTGTCAACAGGAGGAGCAACCGGTGGAGTTACTGTGGCAGCAGGTGTAACAACCTTCTTCTGGAACAAGGGTGGACGAACCATTCCACTTCTCAGAGTTGTAGTTTCTTCAGCAATGTTACTAACCGCAGCTGGGGATACCAGAGGCACCTCTACCCCATTCTCAATCATAGTTGCATCATACTTGTAAGGGATTGCCTTAGTGGAGGCATAAGATACCGGGCCAGGTAGTCTGATCAATAAGGGTTCAACATTCCTTGTCTGAGGCACACTCCCAGCAGGAGAATCATGAAATACTGGCACAACCACACAAACATCACTGGCAATCAGGTGTTTGCTATCCATTAGGCTTTGTATATCACCTTGCACCATACAATAACCCATAGGATTTTGGAGACATTCTGAACAAGAAGCATGATCGTGATTAAACAAGGAAGCTTGGCAAAGTTTGACATGTAGTGGCACCAAAGGAGTAGCAACATTACGGACATCCAAAGTGGGATCCTCTTGAGGAACACGAACTCCTTCGAAAGCCTCGATCATGTTAACGGCCGCATGGTTTGGAAGTGGATTGTCATGAACATGTGGGACACTATTTTCAAAAGTCAACCGTCCTCTGTCTATCAGATCCTTCACAACATACTTCATAGCATAGCAACCTTCTTCATCGTGGCCTTGAGCGCCCTGATGGAATTCACATGTGAGATCCTGTCGGAACCTGGGAGGCAATGGCGTGGGCGGAGGCTTGCCTGGTCTGGTGACGCAATGTCCTTTAGCAAGTAGAGTTGGGAGCAGATCAGTATACCGCATTGGTATTGGTGGAAAATAAGTCCTGGGCCGAGGACCCTGCTGTTGCTGCTGTTGCTGTTGAGCAGGAGGCTGTTGTTGCACCTGCTGAGCAATGGCATTAACGGGCACTGGTGGTTGACCCGGTGGTAGAGGATATTGCTGGTAGAATGGTGGGAAGAAAGGATGCTGAGAGTACTACATATATTGGTAGGGCAGAGATAACTGAGCAGCATTAATAGGAGCGAGAGCAGCTGTAGACTGGTTACCGGACACCATTCCTACTTCGGATTCTTTCTTCTTATGGTGGCCATTACCATACTTCTTTGGCGCGCTAGCTGAGGACTCACCTTTTTCAAGAACAATGATGCCCTCTCTGACAGCCTCCTCTAGACGAGTTCCCATAGTAACCATGTCGGAGAAATTATTTGGTGCAGAGACTATCATTCTTTCAACATATTCCTTCTTCAAAGTCTTCAGAAATGTCTGTGTCAGTTCTTCCTCATCGAGTCGAGGAGAAACACGGGCAGCTGCCCCTCTCCATCTCTGAGCATATTCACGGAAAGTTTCATCTGACTTTTGAGACAAAGACTTAAGAGAATCCCTATTCGGCTTCAAGCGAGTGTTAAACTCATAATGATTTTCAAAAGCAGCAGCGAGTTCTTCAAAAGTATGGATATTGTCTTTGCTCAAACCAATGTACCAGTCTGCCGCATCTTCCATCAAGCTATCCTGGAAGCAGTGGATCATCAGCGCATCATTATCTGCTTAGTTGGCCATCTTCCGGACTTACCGAATGACATGGCTATGTGGACAAGAAGATCCATTGTATTTGTCAAAATCTGGCACCTTGAACTTCTTAGGAACCTCAAATCGGGATACCAGGCATAGATCACGAGCCTTAGCAGAAACATCGTTCCCACGGCTAGCTTTGACCTCGCGGAGTTCTCCAGCTAGCTCTCTTAATTGTTCTCCCATATCCTCCATTATAGGGTTTTGTCCACGCGGAGTGTCAACATCGATTACCTGTTGCACAGTGTGCACAACTGGATCGGTAACAACAGTAGTCACTTGAGGCATGGCGGTAGATGTAGAAGCAACAGTTGTTACAGGAGTCTGTCCTTGATTGCCAAAACCAGAAATACCAGCCGCAGTATTGGGAGAATAGAAAGCTGAGAGTCCATAGGGGCGCCCATTGGGCATAACAAACCGAGCATCAGAAGCCACAGTGGATAGTGGGATGGATGGAATCATTTCGGTAGTAACTGGGACGGATATGGCTGGTTGTTCTTGCGCAGCCATCAGAGTAGACATAGTGTCATGAGCCTTAGCCAAGTCTTCTTTCATAGCAGCCAGTTAAGCGCGGAGCAAAGCATTTTCTTCTTCAAAGTTAGCATGTTTCTTCTCTTGTACAATCTTGTCTGATGAACTCTAGCTGGTTGGTGAACCTTGCGTGCACGAGCCACCTTTCAGACTGCGGCGGAAGAAACCAGGAGGCAATGAGCACGAGGGAAGTTTTTTGTGACCAATGAATGCACATGATGCATGAGATGTGTAAATGCGTATTCAAAAAAGACTCTTTTTTGTGTTATCGAAGGGTTTTAGACAAATTAGAAATTTGTAAACATTACTAAACAATTGAAACGTCATAACCAGACGAAACAATCAAACATCACAAGGTCTTACAAGATAATTCCCTTTGAAATACTAAGCCAAGGGATAAACTTTGAAATGTAAAACAACAATAACAACCGTAAACAATAACAGGAAACAGTAATCCTCAAGCATAGGAAGTGGAAGGATCATCCTCAGACTCAGACTCAGACTCATAGCTGCAGTATCGGGCATAGAAGTCACGGGCACTCCTAGCCCTCTTGGAATCCCTCATAAGCAACTTATCCTTTTCTTCAATTTCTTTTCTAGCCTTTGCCAACTCTTTCTTCAGTGTCAAAACCTCGTGAGTCTTCTGCTCATCTTTTCCATCCAAAGTCATGATCAAATTCTCAGCCTCATAGTATCTAGTCTTCCATTGATGCTTCTCTCGGCTTTCCATAGCTAGATGCTCCTGATACATCTCCTGAGTAGGCGGTAGTAGAGGCAAAGGCATGGTTGGAATAGATGCAGACATATATCTCATGGCGGGGTAAGGCATGCCAATCTTCTCAGCTTGGTTTAACACACATTGAGTATAGGCCTCATGAGCAATACCGGACCTCACACCCATATGCTTCACCTCTTTCTTCCGAAGCTTTGACCAAGCCTCTATGAAATCGTCTCTTATCCCCGTGGGAGCGTTGGAGTAATGGAAGAAGTAAGGAGATGTAGCAAGATAGATGGGCTTCTCTTTCATTGGGAAACCAAATTGTCGCAAGGCAAGCTCCGGGTTATAGTTGATTCCACCTCGGGTACCAAGGAGAGGTACATTAAGAAACTTTCCACCACCGAAGATGATTTCCTTGACTCTAGAAGCGGGAGTGAGCCAAACGACTTCATTAGGGGTGAGAGCCATGATCCTCTGTGAAATAGTCCAATTCTCTGGATTATCATGGAAAGACTTCGGAAGGTGCGAAATAAACCACATATAGAGGAGAGGTACACAACAAAGAATGTATTCACGACCCTTGCCAGATCGAACGTGAATAGCATGGTATGTGTCAGCCAGCAAAGTAGGAACCGGATTTTTGGAATGGAAGATCATAATAGCATTCATATCCACGAAGTCATCAAGGTTCGGAAAAAGGATAAGCCCATAGATGAGTAGTGCAAGAATAGCCTCAAGAGTGTCCTGAAAAGTAGTTTTGAGATTGGCTTTTTCAAGTAGATACTTCGAAGTGAACCCTCGGATGTGAGCCTTAGTGACAAGATTCTTGGAGACATTGGAGGTCTTGAGATAGAGATCACGGGCAATAACCAAAGGAATAGGAGGATGTTTAAGACCCGTGAAAGGTGTCCCCTTGGCAATAGATAGATCCTTCAAGCAAGAATAAGCCTCGAGTGTGGGTACCAACTAAAAGTCGGGAAAAGTGAAGCACCGATAGTCCCGATCATAAAACTGCACTAGAGTGTGCACAAGCTTCTCATCCACATTAGTCCGGAGAAGAGTAAGTAAGTCCCCGTAACGATGTCGGAAACCGGTAGGATCCTTGACCTTGAGTGCCAAATCTCTCAAACTAGCCAAATCTGTTTCCTTGAACTTGTAGGACTTAGTCTTCCCCATTCCTACAATGTTTACAAATTCAATTTTGTCTTAAGCCCTTCGATAAATGCATGGAAAAAGGTTTATGCATGTATGCATGTATGTATGTTCACCTTCAAGTACGGAGAAAACATGGTGGGTTGAATTTCAAAGTCAAGGAGTCATGGGTGGACACGGTGTCCGGTGAAACTAGGGCTTTGGATAATAGTAACCGGGTTCTAAAAAAGTTCCCAAGTTGCAACCTCTCCGACGTATATCATGGTGCCACGAGACAAACACTCGCTCCATGATTATCCGTAAGAAGGTCTAACTTGAGTGTAGTATCGTGTGACGACTAGAACTCGAGACAACACTCGGTTTAGCCTCCGCACTACATCCTAGAAAATGGCCATGGATGGGTTCGGTTATCTACGGTCCATAGCGTCATAGAACAATTGGAAGCAAAGTGCCTAAACGCGACAACACGCGCCGACAACATCACCCCCAAAATGCCTCAGCTATGTGGGATTGATCGCATAATCCAATACACGAGGCAACCCTCGGAATGAATTGTCGATTATATCCCCCCTAAATCCTAAGTTCACTCAGCCCGGGTGTAGGACTTTGATATTCTCACCCCCACACGTTTGTAAGAATTTAAACATTTATTCACATAAGAAAGCAAAAAGAAGCAAGTAAAAACAAGAGCGCAAGCGTGGAAATAAAGACTAGGCGTAACTCTCGAATCTCCCCAGTGAAGTCGCCAGCTGTTTTATCTTGGTTTTTCGGTTGTCAAACATTGATTAAGTTTGAACCTTTTTAACCTTTGATATCTCCTTTTTTCTTGGGAAGGGAAAAATAAGAAAAACCCTTGAGAATCGAGGTCCGGGAGTTGTTTTCGCTACGGGAAGGTGTTAGGCACCCATAACGACTATAGTATCCTATAGGAACCGTCTTTATTTTCTACGCGCGCGCTCTATTTTTAAATGCTATTTGAAAAATGTTATTTACACCTAAGGGTTTGCTAAGTCAAGAATTGGAGGGAGAAGAAGGTGTTTGAATTTTTATTTTATTGGACTTGGAGAAGTTTTGACTTCTTGCCTACATACCCTTTTAAGGGATCAAACTCCATGTAGTTCTCTTCCAAAAAAATGTTTTTGTTTTTGTTGGTTGATTTTAATTTTGAAAATGGAATTTTGAAGAATGAGAGAGTGAGGTTTCAAGGACATAAGATTTGGAAAATGTGAGGTGGAATTAGTTATTTTGCAAAAAAAAGTCTAAGTATGATTAAAGTTCATTAAGGTTTTTGTTTAAGAAAATAAAGGGGAAATTCAATGGGATTTTGATCCCAAGGTTTCTTTGGAAAATTATTTGAGTGAAGTTGTTCATGTTTTTGGAAAAGAGAATTTTCTAAGTATCGTGACTCCTAAGCATACATCTAAAGCATACATTCCCTAAACATACATCTAGAGTATCCATGTGATGTGTGTGCATGTGTCGGTGCTTGTGTCAGTGTACATCATTAGAGTCCATTGTCCTTTACATATGCCCTAATTTACATTCTATGGTCTTGCAAGGAATTAAAAGCATAAGGTAAAGTACAAAAATCCCTAAGTTTTTATATGCTAAGTCTTGGCAATAAAATTAAAGTGCAAGAAATAAAACTAAAGCTAAAGAATGAAATATGCTCATGGAATGTATGAAACATGAAATGAGAGGGTTAGTAGCACAAGATATAACAGGGTAAAGAAATAAGCCAAGAAAATGTTAAACAAAAGTGGTAAAATCAACAAGAACAAAGTGTCAAAATACACCAAAAATTTACCATAACTTCTCAATATGCCCATGACCTATAATTCTCTCATCATAGCACTTTTCCAAAGATTTTATTGCAGCCACACTTTTAGACACATTTGGCACTTTATTTTCACAATCAATTATTTACATGACTTGTAAATCAAGAAACTAACAAATCAAACCTCAAAACAGTAGAGAATAGCACCAAATCAGAGGCATGCAAAATTGTAAATTTATATATCAAGGATTAATATATCATAGCAAGATTTTAGGATCAAGAACATGCAAAAACTTCACAAAAAAAACTAACAAAAAGTAACACAAAATCACAAGAAAATTCCACATATATTTTTATCAATTTTGAACATACCAAAATATCATGAGAAACAAGTTTCAAGTGTCAAAAATAGTTGCAAGAAAGTTCACAAAATTTTTAGAAGTTTTTAACAAGATTTTTAACAAAAAATGAAAAAAGAATTGAATTAACAAAGAACAAGTTATTTTCATGTATTTCCATCAAGATTAATATGTAAAACACATCAAAATTCATTGAAAATAACAAGAAAATATTGAACAAATTTTTTATGAATTTTTATCAAAGTTTTTAGGCAAACAGTGGTGCAAACAGCAAGAAACAATGTGAGAATAGCACAAACATAGCAAGAAAACGAAATCCAGTCAAACAGAGGCCCAGGCCCAAGATCCTGTATGGATCTGGATTATCCAAACGCATCAGGGGCGTTGGATTGATCCAGTTCCTCCTAACCCTAGATCTAACGGTGGAAACGCAGCCTAGAGGCTTATATAAGCCTTACTCCAACGTTTTCTTCATTTTCCCTTCTTCTTTCTCTCTCTAACTTCTCTCCTAGTGAGAGAAGCTCTGCAACCTCTCTTCTTCTCCGATCATCTTCCACCGCCAGTTTCTGGAATGAAACGGCTGGAGAAGATGAAGATTCATCGGAATCTTCATCGTCACCGCCGTGAATTCCAGATTCCGGCGAGACCTAAACAACTTCGATCTACATGGATCTAAACCCTAACTTGCTCTATTTTTCATGCTGATTACGAATATGAACTTAGTTTCACAAAATAAACGGTGAATCTTCGTAGATCTACATTTTAGGGTTCGGTTTTCAAATCTTTTCAATCTTTTCAGAGTTCTTCGAAAGAACAAGTCTTAGAACTTGTTAATCTGCTTCGATTCACCGTTTATTTGTGTTCGTAAATCTTCGATGAGCTTTTGCAATGAATGCGAAGAAGTTTTTGTGAAGTTACCTGGTTTTAATTGGAGATTCGAACAAAAGATCCACGTGAGCTTTCTGGTAAGTTTGAACCGAAAATAAATCGGTGTTCTTCTCTTCTTCTTCTTCTTCACTGGTTCAAAACTTGCTTCGATTCTTCTTCTTCTCAAACTCAATCCCTTCGTGATCGTGCTTGAGTTTATCACCGTTGGTGATGAATTTGCACCAGAATTGCGAAGAAAACAAGTTCGATGATGAAGATTCAGCAATGAATCACTGAGAACTCTTGTTAATTCTTAAGAATTTAGTTGAATCTTTCATTCTGGAAAATTAGGGTTTGATGAATGTTCTTGATGATTTCTGAAAGCGGTTATGATTTTGATCTTTGATTCTGGAGAGAGAATTGTGGAATGGTGTTTGTGATGTGGCGTGTTGTGAATAGAATCTCTTTTTGTGATTGTGATGATGTGGCCTTTATATAGGCTGCCATGTGTGCTTGAGAGCCAATGAATTTGTGACACCTGTACTGGACTGTAACTAACTCGGCATTGGACTGTTTTGGGACTTAGGGACCTTTCTGCAATTATTGAAAATTGAAGGACCAAAGTGCAATAATAGAAAAAGGACTTAAAACAAAATTACAAACATTTTGAGGACTAAAATGTAAAACTGTCAAAGGACTAAAAATGCAACTTTAACCACTTGAAGGACTAAAATGAAAAAAAAGGGACTAAAATGCAAATAATAAGACTTTAAGGACTAAAATGCAATTAAAAATAAAATTGGGTAAAAAATGTAAATTGAAAACAACGTAAAGTGAAACCAATAAAAAACACAAAAAGGGCTAAAATGAACCAACTACATAAATGAGGTACTTCAAAGTAACCTCCCTCTGTCAAATTTTTGTGTGAAATGACCAAAATACCCCTAGGGACTAAAATGACTCAAAATGACTCAAATGCAACTTTTAAAACGGTTTTTAACTGGCAATTAAAGCAAGAGTTTATACAAGCAATTTGAAAAGACTCAGAGACAATTTTTAGGGATTAAAAAGAGTTTGAATGCAGGAAATGACTAAAATGCCCTTTTCCATGAATTTTGCAAATAACATTGAAATAAAATGCAGAGAAATATGCAACTGATCAGAGACAATCTTCAAATAACTTGGAACCCAAGAAAGACCCTTTGGATGGTTTAAAATGCAAGAAAACATAGACAAAGTCACAATTGAAAATTTTTCAAAACAAAGACAGTAAAACATGCAGCTAAAACATAGTAAAATATCAGGGTAAACAACATCAAATTGGCAATCTCTCAATAGTAATAGACACATATCAGAGATGAAAAAACATTTTGAGCAAGTATTTTTAGGTCCAAAATTAGGCTATAACATAAATAAATAGATCACAACAAAAATGATAATAAAAAAATAGATCACAAAAAATAAAATAATAAATAATCATATTTGTGATGAATCTCACATGGATTACTCGCGGATTATTTTGACAGTAATTGCTGGCGAATTGTTCCGCGAGTAATTACTGAGGGAATAATCCTTCAGTAATGATATGTCAGTACTGCTTTCCATTACTGAGGGAAAATCCCTCCAGTAACATTACTGACGCCAGTATTACTGAGGGAATTTATTTCGTCACCAAATCCGCCACTAATATGTGTTACTAAGGGATTTTATGCTTTATTGAGGGTTTAATTTCGTCAACAATAAGCAAAATTCTTGTAGTGCACACTGCCAACATCACATGCTCTTACTACAATATAAAAAATGCATTCCATTCTTCACGAACTCATACATTGAGTCTAGCACGGGTTGGTAAGTATCTGTTAAAACAAGCCAAAGAAAATTCTTGACCTTCAGGGGGAGTTTAAGCTTCCAAATACCATTCCATTGCCATGATAATATGTGTTGCAACATGGTATCATCATTATTAATTGAAAATTGAATATATTTGTTTGACCGTTTAGAAGCCCTATAAGATGGTGTCCAATAAGCCAAAGCCAAAGATAAACTAGGCCAAAAACTGTAGGAACAAAATGTGTTTAACAATGAACCTTTGAGACTTTTGATGATAACAAGGTATTAAAAATTGTCGATTGGATAAGCTAATATTTGTTCAAGTGTACAGGACCATAGACAAAATTTTACATCTTAAATAGGTTTTGGATGAACAAAAGAAAGCTAAGAAATCAACAAAAAGGAAGCTTAAAGCGTCTGAAGAGAAGTGCTCCTGAAGTCAAAAGTGCTCCCGAAGACAAAGTGCTCCTTAAGTGATCACGTCTTCAGAAGCAAGTTCATCAGAAGCTGAAGATCACCAGAAGCTGAATTTCATCAGGAGATGCAAGACTTAAAGTTTCAAGGGTTGTTCAATGGATTTAAACTCGTCTAAGCATTGCAGAAGACTAGAAATGTAAAGCAACGGTCAATTTGAGAGTATCTGAAGGCGTTAAATGCTTATCTTCAAAAAGCGTTGACAAAGTGCAATTGTACGAAGTGTACGACCACTACCTCCACTACTCTGTTTTGTCACTGCTACAAGACAAGAAAAATAGCTCTGCTGCAACGATGTTCGTTCACAATGGGAATGGATTTGAAATTGATCCTTAATTGGACAACTACCATTTCAGGCAAAAGATCATTGGTGATTCATCAATGCTTCAAAAGACTCGTTTTGATGTGCTAGCAATTTCACAACGTCCCTTTCACACCTCTATATAAAGGAGCGAAGACTCAAAGATTGGTAATGCTTAACAAGGACTCAACAACAATTTACAAAGTGTCAAAACTCTGCTGAAATTGTTCTGCATTCAAAGTTCACTTAGAATTTCTGTTTCAAAGTTCATATCTTAGAAATTCTAGAGTCTTAAGAGTTTGTATCTGATATGTATTGTGAAAACCACTAATTGTATATCAAGTGTTCCACCTCAAACATTTTTCTTTGTAATTCTGTTTGATTAGAAGTCTCTTGTAGTTGTGTTTGAGCATTAGAAGTCTCTTGATTGTGTTCTTGAGCATAGGAATTCTTTTGTAGTTGTGCTTGAGTAGTTTGAAGTCTTTTGCTAGTTTTAACGGTGAGAATCTAATCAGATATTACATTATAGTGAACTCTCCTTGGAAGTGAAATGGGGACAGGACTACTTCCGGTTTGTGGAAGGAACCTGTATAATTGCTTTGTGTCTTTCTTTTTTCTCTCTCTATTTTTATCCGCTGCAAGTTAGTTCTGAACATCACATCAGAAGCAGTTTATATTTGCTTCTGGTCAGTGTGTTTCAGCTTAGGAGAAAATGAAGAAAAAGCTAACACAATTCAACCCCCCTTCTTGTGTTTTTCTCACCTTCAATTGGTATCTAGAGCCTTGGTATGTTGTTTTAACACTTAACAGTGTAATAGAAAAAGATCTGAGAAAAAAATGTCTGGTGATTCTTCCAATGCTGGATCTTCGAACAACAATGTTGTTCCCTATGATTGTGGTGACAAGAAATCTAACTTTGGAAAGATTCCTAAGTTCAATGGAGATCCTGAAGAATTTTCTTGGTGGAAAACCAACTTCTACATCTATGTCATGGGTTTAGATGAAGAACTATGGGACATACTTGAAGATGGTGTTGGCAACTTGGTCCTTGATGAAGAAGGAGCTGTTGTTGACAGAAAGAAACATACTCCTGCTCTGAAGAAACTTTACAAGAAGCATCATATTATCAGAGGAGCACTTGTCACTGTTATACCTAAAACAGAGTATATGAAGATGAGTGACAAATCCACTGCTAAAGCAATGTTTGCTTCTCTTTGTTCTAACTATGAAGGCATCTGATTTGGCAAGTGCACCAAATACTATCGAAGTAGTAAAAATATTGATCCTACGAGGACTGTTTTTAATCTCAATAATTCAACTACGTTGTACTTTAGGATGTATAAAAGTTGTTTTGTTTTGCCACTAGGCAGTAGATTGGTTTGATTGCATAAAAGTAATTGCTGAAAAAAAAATTGGTTTTTAAGAATAAGAGAGAGATGAGTTTAGGTCTTTCGAATCATCTATGTTCCCCTAATTGGTATGCTGCACCTGTTCTTATGAATGATTTCCTAGTCACACGATAGTTAACAAAATAGTCCTAATCAATCCCTTGATTTAGGACCCTCCTCTCAAACTACAGCCCCTAATTCCTTAGGTGGTCTAATAATCCTCGAAGGTTTAAGCACGTTAACCTAATATCACTAACAAACGATTATCCATTCCTAGACTAACCATGTTTATTAGAACAATTCAATTAGGTCTAAGTCGAAAGCTATGGTCAGTAGTCATTCGTTCCCACTAAATCATGTTTATATTTGACCAGGATATAAAAAGCATTAAGAACAATTGAATTGAATAAAGACTAAATAATCATTCACAATAAATAGAGTTTCAAAGCATCATGTATCAATTAGGGTTACAAAGAATCATCTCAAACCTAACCTCTAATGGATTTAGCTACTCATAATGGTGTTTACAAATAACATAATCATTAGAGGAATTAAAACATACATAAAGTGATGAAAGGATGAAGAAATCGTCCTTCTTGGCCGTCTTATAGTCTCAGAATCGCACTTTGCTCTCTTCAATTCGTAACCCTGGTTTTGGAATAGACTTCAGCTTAAATTGGCACAGAATATCGCCCAAATCGTGTCACGTTTTAAGTGAATCGTGACACTTTTTCACCTTGTTGAGCAAGAAACTGAATTAGGGTTTCACCAAATCGTGTCACGTTTGACCAATCATGACACGTTTTACTGAATGTTGAATCACTGCATCTGACTTGCCAAATCGTGTCACGTTTTGAAGAAATCGTGACACGTTTTACTCTTCGCATTTCCTTCAGTTTTTCTGCTCTTTTTGCTGCATAAGTCTCCTTGTGAACTCCATTTCGTGATAAAAATACATGAAATATTACGTAATGACAGGATGTCATCAGCAACAAGAAGGTCAAAGAAGCAAAAGCTCTTATGCTTGTTCATCAATATGAGTTGTTCAAGATGAAGGATGATGAAACTATTGAGGAAATGTACTCAAGGTTTCAAACCTTAGTCTCTGGACTACAAATACTGAAGAAGAGTTATGTTGCTTCTGATCATGTTAGCAAGATATTAAGAAGTTTTCCTGCAAGATGGAGACCAAAGGTTACTGCTATTGAGGAAGCTAAATATTTAAACACTTTAAGTGTTGAAGATCTTGTCAGCTATCTCAAAGTTCATGAGATTAGTCTTAACAGACATGAGCCTACTGAGAAGAGTAAATCTATTGCTTTACCATCTAAAGGGAAGTCATCAAAAACTCTTAAAGTTATTGAATCTGAAGATGAGTCACCTGATGGAGACTCTGATGAAGATCCTACTGAGAAGATGGCTATGCTTTCCAAGAAACTTGAGTATCTGGCAAAGAAGAACATGAAGTTTCTACGTAAGAGAGGAGGCTACAAGATCTCCAAGAAAGAAGATCAGAAGGGATGCTTCAACTGTAAGAAGCCTGGATGTAACGCCCTACTTTTATTATTTATTATTTTATTGAGATTAGATGTCTTTTTATAATTTAGTCGATTTATTTTGATGAGTGATATTTTGTTATGTTATATGTTGGTATTTACTAGTATAATATATATGTTATTTGGTGTAGAAATATATTTGTTATTTTGTGTGGAAATATATATGTTATCTAGTGTAGAAATATATTCGTTATTTTGTGTGGAAATATATATGTTATTTGGTGTAGAAATATATTTGCTATTTGGTGTAGAAATATATTTGTTATTTGGTGTAGTGATATATTTATTATTTGGTGTATTATTATTATTAAGTGGGGGAGAGATATATTTAATTTAGAAATAAATAAGATTATGAGGAGAAGAGTAGTTTTGAGGTGTAAGAGAAATTAAGGTTTTAATATTAAAGAGTCAGTAAGAGGTAGAAGTTAGAAAACATAACGCGTACAAGAGTTTTGGGAGAGAAGGAGAAAGATGAGAAACCTAGAGAAAGAGGAGAAACCTAGAGAAGATAAGAGTCAGAGAAGAGAAGTCTGTAGAATCCTTGCAATCAATCAATCTAAGGTAAGGGTGGGACTAACCTTCTTTAATCATAAGTATATGGTTCTGAAAAAGGGTTTAAGTTTGTAGTTGTTAATAGTTTTGATGTTATAGAAATTAGGATTTAACATGGTTGTTGTTGTTTGATTTTGATGATTAGAGAAATTAGGTTTAACTCAAAACTGATGAAATATGACGTTGTTGTTGATGATTCATGGCTGCTTGTTGCTGTTATTGTTATGATATGTTTTTGTTAATGATTTATGTCATGGGTAATCATAATCATAGAGCTTGAAGTGAATTTATGTTGTTCTTGAAGGTTTTCATGAAAAATGGGTCAAATGGTGATTTTTGTTGAAAGGGTGTTTTAATTCAAGTTTTATATGGATTTGGGTGTCTTTTCATGTTTAGAAACGTTTAAACAAACTTTGGGACCAAATTTGGGCTTAGGGGATTCAAAATTGGGATTTTGGGATGAAAAATGAAGATTTCCCAAGAGTTATCTCTGACAGCATTCTTTGTTCCATGTTTTTGCATTTTTTTCACACATTTAAGTTTTGAATTGGCTTTAGGTGTAAACACGAAAGTTGTAGGTATGGACGTTAACTTTCTAATGCCGTTAGTTTGACTTCAAAAAGATTTATAGAACTTGAGTTATGGTCAAATTACTGCACGTAGGCCACTGTGAATTTTTATGGACTTTCAGCACATCTTTTCCGAATTTGAAATGAAAACTGGTATTGATCGGTACAGAATTGGTCTTAGGCGTAAACATGAAAGTTTTAGATAATTTTGTTAGCTTTCCAATGGCTTTGGTTTGACGTGAAAATGATGTCTGGTCTTTGAGTTATGATGAAAATACTCCAAGGAGGTCTTAGCGAAATTGCACAGTGAACTCATTCTCTATTTCATGTTTTTGCGTTTTGTTCATATGTTTCTGTTTTGAATTGATCTTTGTTGTAAACATGAAAGTTGTTGATAATTGTGATATCTTTCCAATAGCCTTGGTTTAACATGAAAATATGATGTGCATGACTATTTATGTTCTTACAAAGATGCATGATGAATTCTTGATACTTGAATACAAGGATATATGATGAATTGTTGATGTTTGAATACAATGTTATATGATGAATTGTTGATGTTTGAATATAATATTAATGATGATCTGTGAAGTTGTTATAAGATGATTCAATATTGTTACTGATGATATATATAATCGTATATGCACTATATGTATTACTTACGATGTTTATGTTGATGTGGTTCATTCTTTAATGCTGATATGATATATAAGAACTGTTATAAGCTGCTTATGTTGCTGTTCTGTTGTTGTTGACTATTAATATCATAAAGTTATAAATGTCGGTCTAAGTTGTAAAGTTGTAAGATGTTGTCCAAATTGTTGGAGTCACATGTGATGTTCATGATGTTTCAGGTTGTAAGATGTTGAGTCTATGCATACTCATTCAAGTTGAGGGCTTGATGCCCTGAAGCCTTTACTCAACACATTGAGGGCTTGATGCCCTGGAGCTTTTGCTCAATTATGTTGAGGGCGTGATGCCCTGGTCGCCTTTCTATGCTCAAATATGTTGAGGGCTTGATGCCTTAGATTGGTACCACATGCATTTGCATTGTTGAGATAATTTAAGAAGTTGAAGTTGCATAGTCGAGTTGAAGTTGCATTGTCGAGTCAAGTTGTTAAGTTAATTTAAGAAGTTGATGTTTTCAAGTTGATTTATGAAGTTTATGTTGTTAAGTTGATTATGATGATGTTTCGATGCTACATGACTATTGTTATGATATGTTGATGATGTTTATGTTGTTAAATGTAAATGATGAATTATATGCTTATTATTATGGGGTTTGCTAGAACACACCCACTAGTTTTTACGTGGGAGTGTTTTAGCAAGTAAATAACTAAAAAGTGGTTAAATACACCCTAAGGTGTATGTTGCTATAACACACCTTCTAACAAAAACAAGTGGGTGTGTTCTAGCAAATCCTATAGGCATTTACTAGAACACACCCACTAGTTTTTATGTGGGAGTGTTTTAGCAAGTAAATAACTAAAAAGTGGTTAATTACACCCTAAGGTGTAGCTTTGCTAAAACACTCCCACATAAAAACCAGTGGGTGTGTTCTAGCAAACCCCTATTATTATTATTGAATGTTAAATCTCACCCCTTCTGCTTGAAAATGTTGCTCTTCGTATGGGTAACTTGCAGGTAACCAAGATTAGTCGCGGTCATGAGTGGACTCTCTCACAAGTGTGTCCTAGGTGCTCTGATATGTAACGGGATGGAAATTTTGTTGTTGCTTTCTGTTACTTACGTATTACTTTAAGAAGTTTTCATGAATTATTATCGAACTAAGTTTTATGAGACTTTATGTTGAGGCCCTTGTGCCAAAGATTATTTTAGATGTTGAATAATTCCGCTGCGAAGTATTAAATGATACGTTGTTGAATTTTGAAGGACAAATAGTTAATTATTCCGTTTATGATTTTATGAAAAGAAATGTGACATTCCATTTATGTTGAAAAACTCTGATTTATTTATGAAATTTTTATGTTGGAAAAACGGGGTGTTGATGAATTGTTGATGTTTGAATATAATATTAATGATGATCTGTGAAGTTGTTATAAGATGATTCAATGATGTTGCTGATGCTATATATAATCGTATATGCACTATATGTATTACCTACGATGTTTATGTTGATGTGGTTCATTCTTTAATGCTGATATGATATATAAGAATTGTTATATGCTGCTGTTCTGCTGTTGTTGACTATTAATATCATAAAGTTGTAAATGTCAGTCTAAGTTGTAAAGTTGTAAGATGTTGTCCAAATTGTTGGAGTCACATGTGATGTTCATGATCTTTCAAGTTGTAAGATGTTGAGTCCATACATACTCATTCAAGTTGAGGGTTTGATGCCTTGGAGCCTTTACTCAACACGTTGAGGGCTTGATGCCCTAGAGCTTTTGCTCAATTATGTTGAGGGCTTGACGCATTGGGAGCCTTTTTACGCTCAAATATGTTGAGGGCTTGATGCCCTGGATTGGTACCTCATGCATTTGCATTGTTGAGATAATTTAAGAAGTTGAAGTTGCATAGTCGAGTTGAAGTTGCATTATCGAATCAAGTTGTTAAGTTGATTTATGAAGTTGATGTTTTCAAGTTGATTTATGAAGTTGATGTTGTTAAGTTGATTATGATGATGTTACGATGCTACATGACTATTGTTATGATATGTTGATGATGTTTATGTTGTTAAATGTAAATGATGAATTATATGCTTATTATTATTATTGAATGGGAAATCTCACCCCTTCTGCTTGAAAATGTTGCTCTTCGTATGGGTAACTTGCAGGTAACCAAGATTAGTCGCGGTTGTAACAGCCCGATTTTCGCTAGTTTTATTTTATTATTTAATTATGTGTGTTATGTGTGCTCTTATGTGATTATTTGCCTCTGTGTGTATTTTTGGTTGGGAATCGTAGAATTCGGTGTTAGAAGGGTATTTTAGTCATTTTGGACTTAGGGGCATTTTGGTCATTTTGAGGGCAGTGGCAATTTTGTAATTTTGTAGAAAGTTATTTTTAGTGTTTAGTGAGAATTATTATTTTACCAAGTTACTAGAGAGAGGGTAGTAATTATTTTAATTACCATTAAGTGAGTAGTGACATTTTGAGTGTTAGAATAGAGATGGGTTAGGCCCATTAAGGTTTAAGAAATAAGCCCAATTGAGTAGAGCTAGTATATAAACTCTAGTTGTTGGTAAAACTAGGTTTTACAAACATTATTCATTTCATTTGGGAAGAGAAGAGATAGAGACTAGAGGCAACAACAAGATCAAGGGTTAGAGCTTGAAGAGGGGATTCATCATCTAGGAGCTCAATTGAGGCTTGGGTTAAAGAATCTTGGTGTTAGAGGTAAGAGGGTTAGGTTTCAACCATAATTCATATTTTTTTCTCTTTACCCATTTTTGTAAAATTGATGAATTGAATATAATTGTTGTAAAATTCGTGCATAATTGTTGTTGTTATGTTTGAGAACATGATTTATATGATAATTGCATGTTAGTATGTGAATTAACATGGTTAAATGCATAGTTGTTGGTGCTTTGTGTTCTTGAGCAAGTTTGATGAGAATTGATGTTGTAGTGTTGAATTATGCATGAATTTGTGTTCATTAGTTGTTGTTCTTGATTTGGAACATGTTGTTGTTGGATTGGTGCTTTGGGTATGAAGATTGATGAATTGATGAGGAGATTTTGTATTATTGTTGAAAGTTGAGAAAGTGGTGATGATAATTTGGTGAATTTTGTTATGTTGGTGATTTAATTCCAAAACTTGTATGTGTTTAAGTGTATTGAACCTATTTTGACCTATAAACACTTTCTGAAACTTGTTTTGGTGATTTGGGGGATTGAAAATTGGATTTTGGGATGAAAATGGGTTAGAACCCGTAACTGAGTTCTGGGAATTTGATGTAGGATGCTTTCGCGTGCTTAGGACGCTTAAGCATCCCATCAGCGTCCCAGAAGCGTCCCAAAAGCGTGCTGTTCCAGGAGTTCTGGAACTAGAACGCTTAAGCGTGCAGAGGACGCTTTCGCGTCCTAGCCTCAGTTCAGCAATTTTTGATTTTTGTTTTCGAGCACTTGGGGACCAATCCGATACTTCTAAAATGTTTCTTTGGACATAATTAACCTCTGTTTACACCTTTAATCCTACTGGAACATGATTTGATTTGGTTTGGACTTGAATCCGTGAAAATCGTCTAACTTTTGTAAAAACGATCCAAACGTTGATTTTTCCAAAAACCCGTTTACTTCGGAAATTGAAGTGGGATTAGAGTTGTATAATGTTTATATGATTTCTAAAAAATGGTTGTGATTGGTTCCATCAAGTTTGAACTTTTTTTGCTTTGAAAATGGAAAATTTTGTGAAAAGTGATAAAATGAGACGAACTTTGAGTTTTCGTGAATTCGTCGCATTTGGCCAATGAAATGCTTATGAAACCTCTACTGCACACATATGTGAATTGTGAGAATACTAGGCATAGGCAATTGAGCTTGTTTACTTGGTTTTGACTCAAATGTTCAATTAATTTTAATTTATGACTTGGAAAGACGAACTTGACTAAAGATGACTTTTGTGAATCAATTGATTGTGAATCCTTTATGGAGAGTTATTATATGTTATGTGAGGATGATTAGTGGTGTGTTTATGTGACAACTTCATGTTGTGTGATTTTTGGATGTTGTTGGAAATTGTATATATGATATGTGGTGAGGAATTGTTAATGATTGCATATATACAAGTATTGGTGATGGTGAGGTGATTATTGTTGTGTGAACATATGCATTGTAGTTGGGTCATATGTTCATGCATACATGACTGATGGTGGTGGATTTATATCCAATGGAGGTGATTACGATGTTTTTGTTGCATCAAAGGTGACGACCTTGAGGTGTTTTGGTACCACATGCATCTAGATGAGTCTAGAGACATTGCATAGACTGTTGGTGGATTGAATTGCATTAAGATGTGTTTGATGGTTGATTATTGCTAATTGTACTTGCGGATTGAATTGTTAATTGTTGATTGACAAGGTGAGGTTGTGATATGTGTAAGATACACTTGTGGACATGAACTTGGTATGATGAAATTGAATGATCTTGGGATATTTATATGTTGTGAATATTGTAGAATTATGTATGGATTGCCATTCTTTATCCTTGATTATATCTTTCATCTTCAAAATTCTTGTTAATCTTATATGGATTATGATGATGTAATGCTAACCCTCAGTGGTTTACCACCTACCTTTCCGTATGGACGGGTAGATGGAGTGCAGGATGCTTAGTGTTGCTTGTTGATGCCGAGGAGTGGAGTCCTCTTTTTCATGCAAGAGTCTAGATTAGGGCTCTGATCTAGGATAGTCTTTGCATGTTGTTATTTGACTTTATACTTTGGAATTGTTGAGCTATTTTGTTATTTGGAGTTTGTAGAATACATTTGTATTTAGTTTGAAGATCCAGATATGCTTATGGATTATATGTATATGTTCCGCTGCTATGTGATGTGACATGATCTTTATGCATGTATGTATTGTGGTTTATTTGAAGACGTAGCATCTATTTCTAGAATATGGTTGTATATTCGCGCGTTTTACTGCTTATTAGAAATAGGTTGTTACAAGTTGGTATCAGAGCCGTGGTCAGTCTTGTCTGGACTAGTAGACTAGTGTATGTTGATTTACCCTGTTAGTATGCGAATGGTAATAAGTTACCTTCGGTACTTGTTCTTGTGTTGTTGCGCTGTTGTTCTTATCTGTTGGTTGGTTTTGTGTAGAAGTGAGATGGCTGGTGGTAGAGATGATGCGGCAATTGCTCAGGCTTTGGCTTCGATGGCTCAGGTGTTGGCTCAGGCTAATGAGCAGGCGGCAGTTGGTCATCGTGATCCTGGTGAGGCTGAGGAGCGAAGGTTGGATCGTTTCTTGCAAAACAGTCCGCCGACGTTCAAGGGTAGATATGACCCGGATGGAGCTCAGAGTTGGGTGCAGACCATGGAGAGGATCTTCCGTGCTATGGTGACTAGTGAGGACCAGAAGGTCAGGTTGGCTACTCATATGCTTGCAGAGGAGGCTGAGTATTGGTGGACCAATGCTAAGGGAAGGCTTGAGGCTGGTGGAGCTGTGACTTGGACTAGGTTCAAGACTGAGTTTTTGAGGAAGTATTTTCCTGAGGATTTGAGGACCAAGAAGGAAGTGGAATTCTTGAACTTGAAGCAAGAGAACCGTTCGGTGGCTGAGTATGCGGCGAAGTTTGAGGAGCTTTCGAGGTTTTGCCCGTACATCAATGCGGAGGATGCTATGGTTTCCAAGTGTGTGAAGTTCGAGAGCGGCTTGAGGCCCGACATCTATCAGTATATGTGTATTCAGGAGATCCGTGATTTTGATACTTTGGTTCATAAGTGCCGTATGTTTGATGATGCTGGGAGGGCTAAGGTTAATCACTACAAGGCTCAAAATGAGAAGAAAGGAAAGGGGCATGGATTTGGGAAGCCGTACAACAAAGACAAAGGCAAGAAGAGAGAATCTGGTGGAGGCTCTAAGGTGAATGTTGCTGAGGTGAGGTGCTACAAGTGTGGCACATTGGGTCATTTTGCTAATGATTGCAAGAGTGGTGAGAAGTGCTACAAGTGTGGAGAAGCAGGTCACAAGGCTGCAGAGTGCAAGAAGGAGATCACTTGCTACAATTGTGGTGAGAAAGGGCATATCAGTACTAAGTGTATCCAGCCGAAGAAGGCGGCGGGGAAGGTGTTTGCATTGAATGCGGAAGAGGTGGAGAATCCTGATAATCTCATCCGAGGTATGTGTTTTATCAATAGTACTCCTTTGATTGCAATTATTGATACTGGTGCTACTCATTCTTTTATCGCGGCGAGTTGTGTTGAGCGTTTGGGTTTGGTTGTGACTCTGTTGTCTCGAGGGATGGTTATCGATACCCCGGCTAGTGGTTCAGTGACTACTTCTTTAGTGTGTGCTAAGTGTCCTGTTAGTTTTGGTAATGTTGACTTTGAGTTGGATCTTGTGTGTCTTCCGTTGAAGCATATGGACGTAATTTTTGGTATGGATTGGATGTTGACTTTTGGTGTTAACATTAATTGTTTGACCAAGAGTGTAACGTTTTCTAAACCGGTAGCTGAAGAAGGCGGAAGGTTCTTAACCGCGGAGCAAGTGAAGAAGTCTTTGGATGGCGAAGCTTGTGTGTTCATGATGTTTGCTTCCTTGAAGGAGAGTAGTGAGAAAGGAGTTGGTGATTTGCCGGTAGTGCAAGAATTTCCAGAAGTTTTTCCGGACGACATTACCGAGTTACCACCGGAGAGAGAGGTTGAGTTTGTAATTGATTTGGTGCCTGGAACGAGTCCTATTTCGATTGCGCCGTATCGGATGTCTGCATCAGAGTTGGGAGAGTTGAAGAAGCAGTTGGAAGAGTTATTAGAGAAACAGTTTATCAGGCCGAGTGTTTCTCCGTGGGGAGCTCCTGTGTTGTTGGTTAAGAAGAAAGATGGAAGCATGAGGTTGTGTGTGGATTATCGGCAGTTGAACAAGGTGACAATCAAGAATCGGTATCCGCTTCCGAGGATTGATGATTTGATGGACCAGTTGGTTGGTGCAGAAGTGTTCAGCAAGATTGATTTGAGATCAGGATATCATCAGATTAGAGTGAAGGCGAAAGATATATCCAAAACTGCGTTCAGAACGAGGTATGGACACTATGAGTATTCTGTGATGCCATTTGGAGTGTCTAATGCGCCAGGTGTCTTCATGGAATACATGAATAGGATATTTCATCCTTTTCTGGACCGTTTTGTGGTGGTGTTTATAGATGATATTTTGGTATATTCGAAGTCTGAAGAAGAACATGCCGAGCATTTGAGGATTGTGTTGGGAGTCTTGAAGGAGAATAAGTTGTTTGCTAAGTTGTCGAAGTGTGAGTTTTGGTTGCGGGAAGTGAGTTTCCTTGGTCATGTGATTTCTAAAGGTGGTATTGCCGTGGATCCGTCGAAGGTTGAGGCAGTGTTGCGGTGGGAATCACCTAAGTCTGTTTTTGAGGTTAGAAGCTTCCTTGGATTGGCAGGTTATTATCGGAGGTTCATTGAGGGATTCTCTAAGTTGGCGTTGCCATTGACGCAGTTGACTCGGAAAGGACAAGCTTATGTTTGGGATGCTAAGTGTGAGAAGAGTTTCCAAGAGTTGAAGAAGAGGTTGACGTCAGCTCCAGTGTTGATTTTGCCGAATCCGAAGGAATCGTTTGTTGTGTATTGTGATGCTTCTAAGATGGGTCTTGGTGGTGTGCTTATGCAGAATCGTCAGGTTGTGGCTTATGCTTCGAGGCAGTTGAAAGTGCATGAGAAGAATTATCCGACTCATGACTTGGAATTAGCGGCCGTGGTGTATGTATTGAAGATTTGGAGGCATTATCTGTATGGTTCTAAGTTTGAGGTGTTCAGTGATCATAAGAGTTTGAAGTATCTGTTTGACCAGAAGGAGTTGAATATGAGGCAGAGAAGGTGGTTGGAGTATCTTAAGGATTTTGATTTCCAGTTGAGTTATCACCCTGGAAAGGCTAATGTTGTTGCTGATGCTTTGAGTAGGAAGTCGTTGCATATGTCTTCTTTGATGGTTAAAGAGTTAGAGTTGATTGAGCAGTTTCGAGATTTGAGTTTGGTTAGTGAGTTCACACCGAATGGTGTGAGGTTGGGAATGTTGAAGTTAACAAGTAATATTTTGGAGGAGATCAAGAATGGTCAGAAGGAGGATTTGGAACTTGTAGATCGAGTGGTGTTGGTTAACCAAGGTAAGGGTGGAGACTTCAGGTTGGATGAGAACGGTGTTTTGATGTTTCGTGATCGTGTTTGTGTACCAAGTGTTCTTGAGCTTAAGAGGCAGATTTTGGAAGAAGGGCACAGAAGTAGTTTGAGTATTCATCCCGGAGCGACTAAGATGTATCAGGATTTGAAGAAGTTGTTTTGGTGGCCTGGAATGAAGAAAGAGATCGCAGAGTTTGTGTATGCTTGTCTGGTTTGTCAGAAATCTAAGATTGAACATCAGAAGCCATCAGGTTTGATGCAACCGTTGTTTGTGCCAGAGTGGAAATGGGATAGTATATCAATGGACTTTGTTGGAGCATTGCCGAAGACTGCTAAGGGTTTTGATTCTATTTGGGTGATTGTTGATCGGTTGACGAAGTCGGCACATGTTGTTCCTATTAAGACCGGTATGTCTGTGGCTAAGTTGGCTGAGATCTACATTGAGCAGATTGTTAGATTGCATGGTGTTCCTTCTAGTATTGTGTCGGATCGGGATCCGAGGTTTACTTCTAAGTTTTAGGAGAGCTTGCAAGATGCTTTGGGAACTAAGTTGAGGTTGAGTTCTGCTTATCATCCCCAGACTGATGGTCAGACAGAGAGGACTATTCAGAGTTTGGAAGATTTGTTGAGAGCTTGTGTGTTGGAGCAAGGTGTCAGTTGGATTGAATGTTTACCGTTGATTAAGTTCACTTACAACAACAGTTTTCATTCTAGTATCGGGATGGCACCGTTTGAGGCTTTGTATGGTCGGAGGTGTAGAACTCCTTTGTGTTGGTATGAGTCAGGAGAAAGTGCTTTGTTAGGACCGGAAGTTGTGCAAGAGACGACCAAGAAGGTTAAGATGATCCAAGAGAAGATGAGAGCGTCTCAGAGTAGGCAGAAGAGTTATCATGATAAGAGGAGGAAAGACCTTGAGTTTCAGGTTGGTGATCATATGTTTTTGAGAGTGAATCCTGTAACTGGTGTTGGACGTGCTTTGAAGTGTCGGAAGTTGACTCCTCGTTTTGTTGGACCGTTTGAGATTGTTGATAAGGTAGGGGTTGTAGCGTATCGGATTGCGTTACCACCATCTTTGTCGAATCTTCATGATGTGTTTCATGTATCTCAGTTGCGGAAGTATGTGTATGATGCGTCTCATGTGATTCAAGTGGATGATTTGGAAGTAAGGGATAATTTGACCGTTGAGACTTGGCCAGTGAGGATTGAGGATCGTGAAGTGAAACGTTTGCATGGCAAGGAGGTCGTTTTGGTTAAAGTGATTTGGGTTGGACCGATTGGCGAGAGTGCCACTTGGGAATCGGAGAGTAGGATGAGGGTTGCGTATCCAGAGTTGTTTCCTTCAGGTAATTTTCGAGGGCGAAAATTCTTTTTAGTGGGGGAGAGTTGTAACAGCCCGATTTTCGCTAGTTTTATTTTATTATTTAATTATGTGTGTTATGTGTGCTCTTATGTGATTATTTGCCTCTGTGTGTATTTTTGGTTGGGAATCGTAGAATTCGGTGTTAGAAGGGTATTTTAGTCATTTTGGACTTAGGGGCATTTTGGTCATTTTGAGGGCAGTGGCAATTTTGTAATTTTGCAGAAAGTTATTTTTAGTGTTTAGTGAGAATTATTATTTTACCAAGTTACTAGAGAGAGGGTAGTAATTATTTTAATTACCATTAAGTGAGTAGTGACATTTTGAGTGTTAGAATAGAGATGGGTTAGGCCCATTAAGGTTTAAGAAATAAGCCCAATTGAGTAGAGCTAGTATATAAACTCTAGTTGTTGGTAAAACTAGGTTTTACAAACATTATTCATTTCATTTGGGAAGAGAAGAGATAGAGACTAGAGGCAACAACAAGATCAAGGGTTAGAGCTTGAAGAGGGGATTCATCATCTAGGAGCTCAATTGAGGCTTGGGTTAAAGAATCTTGGTGTTAGAGGTAAGAGGGTTAGGTTTCAACCATAATTCATATTTTTTTCTCTTTACCCATTTTTGTAAAATTGATGAATTGAATATAATTGTTGTAAAATTCGTGCATAATTATTGTTGTTATGTTTGAGAACATGATTTATATGATAATTGCATGTTAGTATGTGAATTAACATGGTTAAATGCATAGTTGTTGGTGCTTTGTGTTCTTGAGCAAGTTTGATGAGAATTGATGTTGTAGTGTTGAATTATGCATGAATTTGTGTTCATTAGTTGTTGTTCTTGATTTGGAACATGTTGTTGTTGGATTGGTGCTTTGGGTATGAAGATTGATGAATTGATGAGGAGATTTTGTATTATTGTTGAAAGTTGAGAAAGTGGTGATAATTTGGTGAATTTTGTTATGTTGGTGATTTAATTCCAAAACTTGTATGTGTTTAAGTGTATTGAACCTATTTTGACCTATAAACACTTTCTGGAACTTGTTTTGGTGATTTGGGGGATTGAAAATTGGATTTTGGGATGAAAATGGGTTAGAACCCGTAACTGAGTTCTGGGAATCTGATGTAGGACGCTTTCGCGTGCTTAGGACGCTTAAGCATCCCATCAGCGTCCCAGAAGCGTCCCAAAAGCGTGCTGTTCCAGGAGTTCTGGAACTAGAACGCTTAAGCGTGCAGAGGACGCTTTCGCGTCCTAGCCTCAGTTCAGCAATTTTTGATTTTTGTTTTCGAGCACTTGGGGACCAATCCGATACTTCTAAAATGTTTCTTTGGACATAATTAACCTCTGTTTACACCTTTAATCCTACTGGAACATGATTTGATTTGGTTTGGACTTGAATCCGTGAAAATCGTCTAACTTTTGTAAAAACGGTCCAAACTTTGATTTTTCCAAAAACCCGTTTTCTTCGGAAATTGAAGTGGGATTAGAGTTGTATAATGTTTATATGATTTCTAAAAAATGGTTGTGATTGGTTCCATCAAGTTTGAACTTTTTTTGCTTTGAAAATGGAAAATTTTGTGAAAAGTGATAAAATGAGACGAACTTTGAGTTTTCGTGAATTCGTCGCATTTGGCCAATGAAATGCTTATGAAACCTCTACTGCACACATATGTGAATTGTGAGAATACTAGGCATAGGCAATTGAGCTTGTTTACTTGGTTTTGACTCAAATGTTCAATTAATTTTAATTTATGACTTGGAAAGACGAACTTGACTAAAGATGACTTTTGTGAATCAATTGATTGTGAATCCTTTATGGAGAGTTATTATATGTTATGTGAGGATGATTAGTGGTGTGTTTATGTGACAACTTCATGTTGTGTGATTTTTGGATGTTGTTGGAAATTGTATATATGATATGTGGTGAGGAATTGTTAATGATTGCATATATACAAGTATTGGTGATGGTGAGGTGATTATTGTTGTGTGAACATATGCATTGTAGTTGGGTCATATGTTCATGCATACATGACTGATGGTGGTGGATTTATATCCAATGGAGGTGATTACGATGTTTTTGTTGCATCAAAGGTGACGACCTTGAGGTGTTTTGGTACCACATGCATCTAGATGAGTCTAGAGACATTGCATAGACTGTTGGTGGATTGAATTGCATTAAGATGTGTTTGATGGTTGATTATTGCTAATTGTACTTGCGGATTGAATTGTTAATTGTTGATTGACAAGGTGAGGTTGTGATATGTGTAAGATACACTTGTGGACATGAACTTGGTATGATGAAATTGAATGATCTTGGGATATTTATATGTTGTGAATATTGTAGAATTATGTATGGATTGCCATTCTTTATCCTTGATTATATCTTTCATCTTCAAAATTCTTGTTAATCTTATATGGATTATGATGATGTAATGCTAACCCTCAGTGGTTTACCACCTACCTTTCCGTATGGACGGGTAGATGGAGTGCAGAATGCTTAGTGTTGCTTGTTGATGCCGAGGAGTGGAGTCCTCTTTTTCATGCAAGAGTCTAGATTAGGGCTCTGATCTAGGATAGTCTTTGCATGTTGTTATTTGACTTTATACTTTGGAATTGTTGAGCTATTTTGTTATTTGGAGTTTGTAGAATACATTTTTATTTAGTTTGAAGATCCAGATATGTTTATGGATTATATGTATATGTTCCGCTGCTATGTGATGTGACATGATCTTTATGCATGTATGTATTGTGGTTTATTTGAAGACGTAGCATCTATTTCTAGAATATGGTTGTATATTCGCGCGTTTTACTGCTTATTAGAAATAGGGTGTTACAGCGGTCGTGAGTGGACTCTCTCACAAGTGTGTCCTAGGTGCTCAGATATGTAACGGGATGAGAATTTTGGTGTTGCTTTCTGTTACTTACGTATTACTTTTAGAAGTTTTCATGAATTATTATCGAACTAAGATTTAAGAGACTTTATGTTGAGGCCCTTGTGCCAAAGATTATTTTAGATGTTGAATAATTCCGCTGCGAAGTATTAAATGATGCGTTGTTGAATTTTGAAGGACAAATAGTTAATTATTCTGTTTATGATTTTATGAAAAGAAATGTGACATTCCATTTATGTTGAAAAACTCTGATTTATTTATGAAATTTTTATGTTGGGAAAACGAGGTGTTGATGAATTGTTGATGTTTGAATATAATATTAATGATGATCTGTGAAGTTGTTATAAGATGATTCAATGATGTTACTGATGCTATATATAATCGTATATGCACTATATGTATTACTTACGATGTTTATGTTGATGTGGTTCATTCTTTAATGCTGATATGATATATAAGAATTGTTTTATGCTGCTGTTCTGTTGTTGTTGACTATTAATATCATAAAGTTGTAAATGTCGTTCTAAGTTGTAAAGTTGTAAGATGTTGTCCAAATTGTTGGAGTCACATGTGATGTTCATGATCTTTCAAGTTGTAAGATGTTGAGTCCATGCATACTCATTCAAGTTGAGGGCTTGATGCCCTGAAGCTTTTGCTAAATTATGTTGAGGGCTTGATGCCCTGGAGCTTTTGCTCAATTATGTTGAGGGCTTGATGTAACACCTTATTTCTAATAAGCGGTAAAACGCGCGAATATACAAAATAGATGCTACGTCTTCGAATAAACCACAATTCATACATGCATAAAGATCATGTTTACATAACATAGCAGCGGAACATACATATAATCATAAAACATCTCCAGGTCTCAACAAAATACAAATGTATTCTCCAAATCTCAAACAACAAGTACCAACTCAACTCCAAAATACATAGTCAAATAAAACAACATGCAAGAACTACCCTAGATCAGAGCCCTAATCTAGACACTTGCATAAAAAGAGGAACTCCACTCCTCGGCATCATCAAGCAAACAAACTAAGCATCCTGCACTCCATTTACCCGTCCATACGGAAAGGTAGGTGGTAAACCACTGAGGGTTAGCATTACATCATCATAATCCATATAAGAAAATAGTAAGAACATTGGAATGAAAGATATATTTAAGCATAATGTTTGCTAAATTATACACATACTCACAAGTATCCACAACATTCATATCATTCATTACCATCATTCCAAGTTCATATCAACAAGTGTATCATACACATATCACAACTTCACCTTGTCAATCAACAATTAACAATTCAATCCATAATTGCAATTAGCAAATCAATCACCAAACACATCTCCATGCAATTCAATTCACCAACGGTTTATGCAATGGCTCTAGACTCATCTAGATGCATGTGGTACCAAAACACCTCAAGGTCGTCACCTTCGATGCAACAAAAACATCGTAATCACCTCAATTGGATATAAAATCCACCACCATCAGTCATGTATGCATGAACATATGACTCAACTACAATGCATATGTTCACACAAACAATTCACCTCAACATCACCAATATTTGTATATATGTAATCATCAACAATTCACCACTACATAATATATATACAGTCACCAACAACATTCACAATACAAGCAACATATAGTTGTCACACACATATACATCACCAATCATCTCCACATAAATCAATATATAGTAGCCACATTTCCACATAACTCTTTACAATCCAAAATAAGGAACAACTACGACATATGATCACAAACATCATGTTCATCACTCCACAACCATTCATACACCATTTCATAACCATAATAAGCTATTCCAAAAAACAAGTTGATAAACAATTGGCTCTCAAAATCATTTTTAATCAAGTTCGTCTCCCAAAGTCAAAATATTACAAGTAATTGAACATTTAAGTCAAAACCAAGCAAACAAGCTCAATTGCCTATGCCATGTATTCTCACAATTCACATATATGTGCAGTAGAGGTTACATAAGCATTTCATCGGCCAAATACGATGAATTCATGAAAACACAGAGTTCGTCTCACTTTATCGTTTTTACAAAAGAATTCAATTTTCAAGGCAAAACAAGTTAACTCATTAAACCCTTTAAACAAAGTTATTTCTTTCATAAAAACGCCCCCTAGATGATTAGGATAAAGTTCCTACACTTAGGAATAGGTTTGGAAACAATTTGGTTGAAGAAAAATGCATTTTTAAAGTTTCTGATCAGGCAAAATCGTAGTCCGATTTTTACCCATCGTAGTCCGATTTTTTTCGTGTCAAAACACTCCAAAACCTGGTCAAAATCGTAGCCCGATGCCAAAAATCGGAGTCCGATTTCTGCCTGACAGACATCATCAGATTTTCCAATTTTCACGTTTTCACGCGTAAAATCCAAACCGTTAACCCGTTTTCGATGCCGTTTTCGCCTACGCGCTCTTGAAACTTAGCTCTATCATAATCTACATAAAAATTCAAGTTTCAACCATCCCAAAATCATTTTCCAAAACCTCACATCACACTCATTTTCAAAACGGTTAACACTCGAATTTTCACACGAAAATCTCGTTTTCTCCCAAACGACTCGACTAACAAAATCACAACATGAAAACAAAAATCCTACCAAGTTCAATTCATTCAACAACATCAAAGACTCAGTCAACATCTTCATAATTGAAAAGTTCATTTTGGTCCTTCACATGAACAACTTAGCACAAATTTCACCAATCCGAACAACAACTTCACAAATGGAATACCCATGGAACAAATCAACAACAACAACATATCCAATTCAACCACGACTTTATTAAACATGAATTCAACCACAAATCAACAACAACATGTCACAATTCATTAATTTATGCACAATTCACAATATACCCATTTATAAATATCATGAACATGCAATTTCATCAACAACAACAACAAACTCATCACCAATTCATACAAAAACATATCATGTTCATGTCTATCTATTTTGACTTACAAATTCAACAACAACAACACAATTATCATACAAATCATGTTCTCAAACATAACAACAATAATCATGCACAAATTTTCACCAATTAAAATCAATTCATCAATTTCATAAAAATGGGTAAAAGAAAAAGTTATGAATTATGGTTGAATTCTAACCCTCTTACCTCTAGCACCAAGATTCTCTAACCCAAGCTTCAATTTAGCTCCTAGATGATGAATCTCTCTTCTAGCTCTAGCCTTCCTCTTCAATCTCTTCAAACCCTTTCTTCTCTCTATCTCTATCTCTTCTCTCAAATGAAATGAAATGAAATGATAAATGTTTGTAAAACCTAATTTTCACCAACAACTAGAGTTTATATATGCTCTATCCAATTGGGCTTATCTCACAAACCTTAATGAGCCTAACTCATTTCTATTCTAACCCCAAATGTTACTACTCACTTAACGGTAAAATATATCACTAACGGTCACTTACCGGTAAATAAAATAATATAAAATAATTACTACACTCTCTAGTAACTTAGTAAAATAACAACTCTCACTAAGCACTAAAAACAATCCTCAACAAAATTACAAAATTACCCTTACTCTTAAAATGACCAAAATGCCCCTACGTCCAAAATGACTAAAATACCCTTCTAACACCGAATCCTACAATTCCCAACTAAAAATACACACAGAGGCAAATAATCACACATGAGCACATATAACACACATAAATAAATAATAAAATATAACTAGCGAAAATCGGGCTGTTACACTTGACGCCTTGGGAGCCTTTTTACGCTCAAATATGTTGAGGGCTTGATGTAACAGCCCGATTTTCGCTAGTTTTATTTTATTATTTATTTATGTGTGTTATATGTGCTCTTATGTGATTATTTGCCTCTGTGTGTATTTTTGGTTGGGAATCGTAGAATTCGGTGTAGAAGGGTATTTTAGTCATTGTGAACTTAGGGGCGTTTTGGTCATTTGAGGGCAGTGGCAATTTTGTAATTTTGCAGAAAGTTATTATTTTTTTTTAGTGCCTAGTAAGAGTATTATTTTACCAAGTTACTAGAGAGGGTGTAGTAAATATTTTAATTACCGTTAAGTGACCGTTAGTGTTATATTTTACCGGTAAGTGAGTAGTAACATTTTTGAGGTTGAATTAGAAATGGGTTAGGCCCATTAAGGTTTGTGAGATAAGCCCATTAAGTGAGCCTTTATAAACTAATGTTAGTGAGAAGAGATAGGGTTACAACATTTTCATTTCATTTTTCATTTGAGAAGAGAAGAGATAGGGGCTAGAGAGAAGAACAAGTGCAATGGTTAGAGGCAAGAGGGATTCATCATCTAGGAGCTAAATTGAAGCTTGGGTTAGAGAATCTTGGTGCTAGAGGTAAGAGGGTTAGATTTCAACCATAATTCACATCTTTTTCTCTTTACCCATTTTTGTGAAATTGTTGAATTAAACCTAATTGCTTTCAAATTCGTGTTCATGTTTTGATGCAATGTTTGAGTATGTAATTTGAATGTTAATTGAGTTGTTGATGATGAAATTACATGCTTAAGTTGTGGTTATATGTATACTTTGCATTTTTGCCCAAAAATGGTGATATGAGATGTTGTTGTGATGAATTGTTGGTGAATTCATGATGTTTAGCTGCTGTTGTTGTTGATAGATGTTGTTGTTGATGATTAAAACATTGGGTAATCATAATTGGAGAGTTTGATATGACTTTGTGTTGTTTTGTTTGAAGTTTGATGAAAATGGGTCAAATGGTGATTTTTGTTAGGAGAATGTTTTGGGGCAAATTTTATATGGAATTGGGTGTCTTTTCATGTTTAGAAATGTTTAAACAAACTTTGGGATCAAATTTGAGCTTTGGGAAGTCAAAATTGGGGTTTTGGGGTGAAAAAGTGAGTTTTTCTCGTAACAGGACTGTCCCAACTCGCCACAGCGAGTGGGAGGCGAGTTGGAGGCGAGCAGGAGGTGCTTTCGGTGATGCTTACTCGCCTCGCGAGTAGATTTACTCGCCACGGCGAGCTGCACAGCGGCAGCATCCCCTGTTTCGCATTCTTGCGTCTCTTTCCCTCGTTTCTATTTTGAATTGGTTTTCGGTGTAAACATGAAAGTTGTAGATAATTTTGTTAGCTTTCCAATGGCTTTGGTTTGACTTGAAAATGATTCTTGGTTTTTGAGTTATGAGGCAAATACTCCAAGGTGGTCTTGGTGAAATTTTACGAAAAATCCGCATAACTATTTCTAAGTCGACCCAAACCGTATGGATTGTTTCCAAACTTTCAAACTTATATTTTATGAGTTCAATTAAGGTGTTTAGTAGTATTTAAACTATGATGTGAGGGATTTAACTTGTTTTACTTAGAAAATGGAAAATTTCTTGAAAAGTGATAAAGTGAGACGAACTTCGTGATTTTCATGAATTCGTCCTATTTGGCCGATGAAATGCTTACGTAGCCTCTACTGCACGCACAAGTGACTTGAGAGGATACATGGCATAGGCAATTGAACTCGTTTACTTGGTTTTGGCTTAGGTGCTCAATTATTTTCAATATTGTGATTTTTGAGACGAACTTGATTGAAAATGATCATTGAGGGCCAATTTCTTATGAACCCTCTATGATTAGATTGATATGATTATGATATGATGTATGAATGGTTGTTAGGTGATGAATATGATGTTTGTGATCATATGTTGTGATTGTTCTTTTAGTTGGAATGTAAGGAACTATGTGGAGATATGAACTATATGATATAGTTGGATGATGATTATAGCCGTTGACTTATAGCCGTTGATTATAGCCGTTGAATCGTGGTGAACATATGCATTGTGGATTGAGTCATATGTTCATGCATCATATGTCGTGTCGGATGTTATATCCATATTGCCGTTGATTATAGCCGTTGATAATGATGTTTTTGTTGCATCATAAGGTGACGACCTTGGAGGAGTTTGGTACCACATGCATCTAGAGAAGAGTCTAGAGCATCATATGCATTTGATTAATTGATGAGTCGTGTCATAAATGAATATGTGACTTGGTGAATTTGTGTGTTGGTGAAATTTGGTGAATGTTGTGATTATGTGGATTGGTGTATATGTACATTGGTGAATATTGTGGAGGGTTGTGAATAATTGTATTATGCTCTAATTGCATGTCTTAATTGTTTGTGCTTATACACTTGGTGAATCAATTGATGATGGTTATTTTAATAATAATGATGAGGTGAGATTTGTATATGCATCTATACATATATGATGTGGTGATGTTCTTTGTTAATGATGATGGCTTGCTTATAACTTCGATATGACAAATTGTACTTGTTGAGATAAGCATGCTAGATGAGTAATGAAGTGAGTAATGTTTTCATTGATTGATGTTGATAAATGATGAGCTTTTGTTGATGACTTGATTAGAGGTTGAATATGTATGCTATGCTATGATAATAATGTGAAAGCTTGAAATGTAAGTGATGAGGGATAATAATGATCATGTGATGCTAGTGTTCTAGGAGGGAGGGTTATGTATATGTGATACGTGTATGATACACTGATTGATATGAACTTGGAATGATGATATGGAATGGTTTGAATGGTATGAGAATCATGAATACTGTGAATACATGTATGATTTGTTATTTTGTATTCTTGAATATATCTTTCATTTCCAAGGTTCTTGTTTAAATCTTTTATGGATTATGATGATGTAATGCTAACCCTCAGTGGTCTGTGGTGGACCGCCTACCTCTCTGTATGGATGGGTAGACGGCGTGCAGGATGCTTAGTTGTTGCTTGTTGATGCCGAGGAGTGGAGTTCCTCTCTTTACATGCAAGTGTCTAGATTAGGGCTCTGATCTAGGGTAGTTCTTGCATGTTGTTTTATTTAACTATGTATTTGGAGTTGAGATATTCTGTTATTTGAGATTTGGATGATACATTTGTATTTAGTTTGGATATCCAGAGATTGTTTATGAATTATATGTTGTTCCGCTGCTATGTAGTATAACATGATCTTTATGCATGTATGAATTGTGGTTTATTTGGAGACGTAGCATCTATTTCTAGAATATTTCTGATGTATTCGCGCGTTTTACCGCTTAATAGAAATAGGGTGTTAAACTTGATGCCCTGGATTGGTACCTCATGCATTTGCATTGTCGAGATAATTTAAGAAGTTGAAGTTGCATAGTTGAGTTGAAGTTGCATTATCGAGTCAAGTTGTTAAGTTGATTTATGAAGTTGATGTTGTTAAGTTGATTATGATGATGTTACGATGCTACATGACTATTGTTATGATATGTTGATGATGTTTATGTTGTTAAATGTAAATGATGAATTATATGCTTATTATTATTGAATGTGAAATCTCACCCCTTCTGCTTGAAAATGTTGCTCTTCGTATGGGTAACTTGCAGGTAACCAAGATTAGTCGCGGTCGTGAGTGGACTCTCTCACAAGTGTGTCCTAGGTGCTCTGATATGTAACGGGATGGGAATTTTGTTGTTGCTTTCTGTTACTTACGTATTACTTTAAGAAGTTTTCATGAATTATTATCGAACTAAATTTTATGAAACTTAATGTTGAGGCCCTTGTGCCAAAGATTATTTTAGATGTTGAATAATTCCGCTGCGAAGTATTAAATGATACGTTGTTGAATTTTGAAGGACAAATAGTTAATTATTTCGTTTATGATTTTATGAAAAGAAATGTGACATTCCATTTATGTTGAAAAACTCTGATTTATTTATGAAATTTTTATGTTGGAAAAACGGGGTGTTGATGAATTCTTGATGTTTGAATATAGTATTAATGATGATCTGTGAAGTTGTTATAAGATGATTCAATGATGTTACTGATGTTATATATAATCGTATATGCACTATATGTATTACTTACGATGTTGATGTTGATGTGGTTCATTGTTTAATGCTGATATGATATATAAGAATTGTTATATGCTGTTGTTCTGCTGTTGTTGACTATTAATATCGTAAAGTTGTAAATGTCGGTCTAAGTTGTAAAGTTGTAAGATGTTGTCCAAATTGTTGGAGTCACATGTGATGTTCATGATCTTTCAAGTTGTAAGATGTTGAGTCCATGCATACTCATTCACGTTGAGGGCTTGATGCCCTGAAGCTTTTGCTCAATTATGTTGTGGGCTTGATGCCCTGGAGCTTTTGCTCAATTATGTTGAGGGCTTGACGCCTTGGGAGCCTTTTTACGCTCAAATATGTTGAGGGCTTGATGCCCTGGATTGGTACCTCATGCATTTGCATTGTCGAGATAATTTAAGAAGTTGAAGTTGCATAGTCGAGTTGAAGTTGCATGATCGAGTCAAGTTGTTAAGTTGATTTATGAAGTTGATGTTGTTAAGTTGATTATGATGATGTTACGATGCTACATGACTATTGTTATGATATGTTGATGATGTTTATGTTGTTAAATGTAAATGATGAATTATATGCTTATTGTTATTGAATGTGAAATCTCACCCCTTCTGCTTGAAAATGTTGCTCTTCGTATGGGTAACTTGCAGGTAACCAAGATTAGTCGCGGTCGTGAGTGGACTCTCTCACAAGTGTGTCCTAGGTGCTCAGATATGTAACGGGATGGGAATTTTGGTGTTGCTTTCTGTTACTTACGTATTACTTTAAGAAGTTTTCATGAATTATTATCGAACTAAGTTTTATGAGACTTTATGTTGAGGCCCTTGTGCCAAAGATTATTTTAGATGTTGAATAATTCCGCTGCGAAGTATTAAATGATACGTTGTTGAATTTTGAAGGACAAATAGTTAATTATTCTGTTTATGATTTTATGAAAAGAAATGTGACATTCCATTTATGTTGAAAAACTCTGATTTATTTATGAAATTTTTATGTTGGGAAAACGGGGTGTTGATGAATTGTTGATGTTTGAATATAATATTAATGATGACCTGTGAAGTTGTTATAAGATGATTCAATGATGTTACTGATGCTATATATAATCGTATATGCACTATATGTATTACTTACGATGTTTATGTTGATGTGGTTCATTCTTTAATGGTGATATGATATATAAGAATTGTTATATGCTGCTGTTCTGCTGTTGTTGACTATTAATATCATAAAGTTGTAAATGTCGGTCTAAGTTGTAAAGTTGTAAGATGTTGTCCAAATTGTTGGAGTCACATGTGATGTTCATGATCTTTCAAGTTGCAAGATGTTGAGTCCATGCATACTCATTCAAGTTGAGGGCTTGATGCCTTGGAGCCTTTACTCAACACGTTGAAGGCTTGATGCCCTGAAGCTTTTGCTCAATTATGTTGAGGGCTTGATGCCCTGGAGCTTTTTCTCAATTATGTTGAGTGGACTCTCTCACAAGTGTGTCCTAGGTGCTCTGATATGTAACGGGATGGGAATTTTGTTGTTGCTTTCTGTTACTTACGTATTACTTTAAGAAGTTTTCATGAATTATTAGCGAACTAAGTTTTATGAGACTTTATGTTGAGGCCCTTATGCCAAAGATCATTTTAGATGTTGAATAATTCCGCTGCGAAGTATTAAATGATACGTTGTTGAATTTTGAAGGATAAATAATTAATTATTCTGTTTATGATTTTATGAAAAGAAATGTGACATTCCGTTTATGTTGAAAAACTTTGATTTATTTATGAAATTTTTATGTTGGGAAAACAGGGTGTTACACTGGACATTTCGTTGCTGATTGCCCTGATCTTCAGAAGTAGAAATCAAAGGATAAGTCAAAGAAATCAATCTTCAACATAAGGATAAATTCACAAAGCAGATTAAGATGAGTTTAATGGCAACCTGGGAAATTTGGATAGTGAATCTGGGTCTGAAAAGGAAGAAGCTGAAGAAGACACTAAGGTAGCCATGGGGTTAGTGGCTACTGAGACTTCAGAAGCAGATCCTGACTCAGACTCTGAAGATGAAAATGAGGTATATTCTAAAATTCCCAGAGAACTAATGAACTCCTTACACATTTTGAACTGAGAACTAATGAGTTGAAAGATTTAAAAGAAAAATATGTTGAGTTATTGAAACAACAAGAATCAACTCTATTGGATCTGAAAGCTTCTGAAGAAGAACTTAGAGGATTTGACTTCATTTGTAAAACTTATGAAGAGAAGCTTAAGTATCTTTGTCAGAAGCTACAAGTAAAATGTAATGGAAAGTCTTTATGCAAGCATGAAATTGCTCTTCAGGATTTTATTATATTTGGTATTGACAGAAGCAAGGTTGCTTCAATGATTTACAACAATTACAGAAACAATGGCAAAGGGATTGGATTTTTAGGAGGGGAACCAAATGAAATCAGTCTTAAAGCATGTTGTGAATGCATCAAGGAAGGATTGAAAACCTTCTTTGTACCTGAAGGTGCTAAGTTTGAAACTGTAGTTCAGTCAGAACCTGAAGTTTCCAGCTCTAAGGCTAAGATTACTTCATAGCCAAAAAAACTCTAAGCCAAAGGCTATTATTAACTCTGATTCTGAAACTTCAAAGATCAGGATTCTAAAGAGATCAGAACCTGTTCCTCAGAGTCTTTGAAACCTAAATCTGAGGTCTTGAAGTCTAAGTTTCAGAAGAACAAAGCAGTTACTGCTCCTGGGAAATCAAAACCAAAGGTTTTTAAACCTAAGGTAATGATTAATCAGAAGCTACCAAACTTACAACACAAGGTACAAGAAGTGAAGAGTAAAAATTCTAGTACTAACCTGAAAGGACCCAAAAACAATGGGTACCTAACTCTGAAAATGTCAATACTGGAGATATGTCTAAGAGCAAAGGAAAAGCAAAAATCATGGTACCTAGACAGCGGTTGCTTAAGGCATATAACAGGAGAGAAGTCTATGTTCCTCACCCTCACAATGAAAGAAGGAGGAAATGCGAAGTTTGGAGGCAACCAGTCTGGCAAGATCATTGGTACAGGAACGATTGGTAACTCCTCTATCTCAATTAATAATGTGTGGTTGGCAGATGGTCTTGAACATAACCTATTGAGTATCAGTCAGTTTTGTGACAATGGTTATGATGTGATGTTTGAAAAATCCAACTGCACAGTAATGAACAAAGATAACAAGTCCATAGTATTCATGGGAAAGAGGATGGAGAATGTCTATAAAATTAAATTCTTTGAACTGGTTGACCAGAAGGTAATTTGTCTTCTGTCAATGAATGATAAGAAATGGATGTGACACAGAAGGTTGGGACATGCAAACTGGAGATTGATCCCTAAGCTTTGTAAGTTACAACTTGTCAAAGGCCTACCAGCCATTGACTATCATTCAGATGCACTTTTTGGTGCATGCCAGAAGGGGAAGATTGTGAAATCATCTTTTAAAACAAAAGACATTGTCTCAACCTCCAGACCCCTAGAATTACTTCATATTGATTTATTTGGACCAATTAGAACTGCATCCTTATATGGAAGTAAATATAGATTAGTTATTGTTAATAATTACAACAAATGGACTTGGGTAAAATTCCTGAAAAGTAAGGACAATGCTTATGATGTACTCAGTAACTTCTGCACTGAAATATAGTCTGAAAAAGAAATGAAGATCTTAAAAGTAAGAAGTGATCATGGTTAAAGACAATGCTTATGATGTATTCAGTAACTTCTGCACTCAAATACAGTCTGAAAAAGAAATGAGGATCTTAAAAGTAAGAAGTGATCATGGTGGTGAATTTGAAAATGAGCCATTTAAAAACTTTTGTGAAAAATTTAGAATTATCCATGAATTTTCTTCTCCTAAAACTCCACAACAAAATGGGAAAGAATAAAACTTTACAAGAAATGGCTAGAACCATGATTCATGAAAACAATTTGGCTAAACATTTCTGGACAGAAGTAGTGAATACAACATATTATGTCCAAAATAGAATCTATATCAGACCTATCTTGGAGAAAGCAGCATATAAACTCTTTAAGGGAAGAAGACCCAATATCTCTTACTTTCATCAATTTGGATGTACATGTTACATTCTAAATAACAAGCTCTACCTAAAGAAATTTGATGCCAAGGCCCAAAGAGGAATCTTTTTAGGTTACTCTGAAAGGTCAAAGGCATACATAGTGTATAATTCAGAAACACTTTGTGTTGAAGAATCAATGCACGTTAAATTTGATGACAAAGATCCTGGAAGTAAAACTCCAGAGCAAGATGAAATTTTGCAGAGATACAGGTTCCTGAAGACACTCCAGAACCTGATCAGATAGCTAAATCTAAAGATAGTCCAGAAGCTGAACCTACCTCATAAGCATAAGATGAAGTTTCTTCTGATGAAGCTCAAGATGGCTCTTAGCAAGCTACTTAATCCAAGAACTCATTCAAGTACAAGTCTTCACATCCTAAGGATCAAATCATTGGAAACAAAGAGAGTCCCATAAGAACAAGAACATGCTTCAGACAAGAAGAGTCTGTGATAGGGTTGTTATCAGTGATTGAACCTGTTACAGTTGATGAAGCACTTTCAGATGATGGATGGATATTAGCTATGCAAGAAGAGCTTAATCAGTTTCAAAGAAATGATGTGTGGGATCTGGTACCCAAACCTCAGCATAAGAACATTATTGGAACAAAATGGGTATTCAAAAACAAGCTGAATAAACAAGGTGAAGTAGTCAGAAACAAAGTAAGACTTGTTGCACAAGGTTACAGTCAACAAGTAGGCATTGATTATACTGAAACATTTGCTCCAGTTGCAAGATTGGAAGCAATCAGGTTACTTATATCCTATGTAGTAAATCATGGCATAATATTATATCAAATGGATGTCATGAGTGCATTTATTAATGGAGTCATTGAAGAAGAAGTGTTTGTCAAGCAACCTACTGGTTTTGAGGATCTTAAGCATCCTTACCATGTTTACAAACTTAAGAAATCACTATATTGCTTGAAACAAGCTCCCAGAGCTTGGTATGATATACTTAGTAATTTCTTGATCAAAAATGATTTTAAAAGAGGCCAAATTGACACAACACTCTTCAGAAGGACTTTTGAGAAAGACATTCTTGTTGTGCAGATATATGTTGATGATATAATATTTGGTTCTACCAATGCATCTCTTTGCTAGGAAGTTTCTAAGTTAATGCAGGATGAATTTGAAATGAGCATGATAGGAGAGCTGAAGTTCTTCCTTGGAATTCAAATCAATCAAAGCAAAGATGGAGTATATGTTCATCAAACAAAATATACTAAGGAGCTTGTGAAGAAGTTCAAGCTAGAAGATTGTAAAGTGATGAAAACTTCAATGCATCTAACCTGCAACTTAAGCAAAGAAGATACTGGATACACAGTAAACCAGAAGTTGTATAGAGGTATGATTGGTTCTTTGTTATACCTCACTGCATCTAGGCCAGATATTTTATTTAGTGTATGCTTGTGTGCAAGATTTTAATCACAGCCTAAAGAATCTCATTTAACTTATGTTAAGAGAATCTTCAGGTATTTGAAAGGAACAACTAATCTTAAACTCCTTTATAGGAAATCCTTAGATTATGAGTTGGTTTGATTGAAAGAAAGTCAACCAGTGGCAATTGTCAATTTCTAGGTGATAATCTTATATCCTGGGCTAGCAAAAGACAAGCAACTATTGCTATCTCTACAACAGAAGCAAAATACATCACAGCTGCAAGTTGGTGTACATAACTACTTTGGATGAAACATCAGTTGGAAGATTATCAGATTAATGCTAATAGTATTCCCATTTATTGTGACAATAATGCTGTTATTTGTTTGTCAAAGAATCCAATTCTACATTCAAGAGTCAAGCTTACTGAAATCAAACACCACTTTATTAAAGACTATGTTCAAAAAGGAATTTTTGATATACAATTCATTGATACTGAGCATCAACGGGCTGATATATTTACTAAGCCTTTAACTGTGGAAAGATTTGATTTTATAAAGAAAAATTTGAACATGCACTTTGTGTCTGATTGAAATTTGCTTGCTCCAGAATAGGAATTTAGGTCCTGAAGTATGTCCAGAAGCTATGGTCTGTCAGAAGCTCTTTATTGAGGTTCTAAGGAAAATGTGCTTCTGAAGATGACGTCAGCATCTGAACTCCAGAAGCTGGACTTTGTGCTTATAAATAGTAGAGTTAGTAGAAACGCTGGAAATTACTTTTTAGTGACACCTGGCCCACTAACTTTGCAGTTACTCGGAGAACTTCTAACGTGGCTTATATGTACGGTTGTATAACGTAAGAGGGCAATGATGATTTTAGCTTTGAATATACTATGACGCGCCCCCTATGTCATTAATGCTGTGTTTGTTTGTACCCTTTCTGAATTGCAATCGTTTTACTAAAAACACTTAGACAATTCACACACTACTCACTTCACAACAAACACTTTCTATTCTCAACCTTTCTTTGCAAAGTAAGCACACTCTCTCTGCAACTTATAACTTAGAACCCTAAAAAGCTTTCTTCATTATCAATGGCGTCATCAAGTTCCATTCTAGAATCATCATCAAGCATGCAAGAAGTTAGTCCAGAATCATCTACACAAGATGCTCCAGCATATGAGATTAAAGGAAGGACTATGTCCTTATAAGAATGGGAACTGAGGATTCAAACAGAGAATCCGGTGGATTTTGAGTCTCTAGCATATCCTGGTGTGATATTAGGAGTTACGATGAGTCTCAAGCGCTGATGAAGTACTTTGATATGTTGAATGGACCAACATACAAGACCTTGATAAGGCACTTCTGGGTGAGAGCCTCTGTGTACGACAGAGCTGCTTCTAAGATTGAAGAAACAGAGAAACTACTGGTTGACCCTACTTTGGAAGGGAAGACAAGAGAGGAAATGGGGCTGGAACCGTTCAAATGTGTGGAAATAAGATCCAATGTCATGGGCATTCCTGTATTCATCTCTGAAGAGGCCATTCCCTTTCTACTCAGAGGAGATGCATCTGGAAAATATGCAGGATCAGAGATATCGAATCCCAAGACCAGTCCGTGTAATGAGATTGTAAACCAATCCATGTTTAATACCAAGAAGAAAGGAAATTATTCTAATTTGAGCATGGAGAAAAAGATTCTTCTGAAAATCCAAAATAAGAATCTGTTACCAAAAGGTGGTGGCAGTGATCAACCTTCGTTAGGGCATATAGTATTCTTTCACTACTTTATCAAGAAGGAAAAAGTCAATGTGCCCAAGTATATCTTCAAGCACATGGTAAAGGAGCTTAGGGAAAGTCAGCAGAACATGAGGTGTTGGGTTCCCTATGGAAAACTCATATCAGAGATCCTTCATCAAGGAGGGATTCTGAAAGTCCAAGAGGAAATGTATGGTGGTGCTTTGGTTGTGGCCAGAAGCAGAAAGTCCAAGAGGAAAGAAACCTCCAAAGAGGAGTACTTGGAAGCTGAACAACCTTCCAAGAAGGCAAAGAAGGAAAAAGCCTCTGATAAACTGAAGATTGGTGGTTCTGGCTTACCAACAATCCAAGAGGAGGTTCAGGACCTAAATACTGATGTGGTTCTGAACAAGAGAACCAGGAGTGGGAAAGCTGCTGCTTCTTCTCAGACTGCTCCTGAACAGCCTCCAGTTCCAAAGAAGAAGAAGACTGCTATCAGGATGCTGAAGGAGTCAGCCTATGTTGAAGAGGAAGATATTGTGGCCAATACTAAGCTGGTCACAAGGGAAGTCAAGAGAAAGAAGGCAGAAGATGCTGCTGCACTCCAGAAGGCTCTGGAGATTGCAAAAGAGACTGAGATCCCTGCATCCAGCTTTACTAGAGAAGATGTAGTTACAGATGCTCAAGAGATTGTTAGAGCTACTAAAGATCTACAAGAGCTAGTTGCTTCAGAAGCTAAAGGGTTGATGATGGTAGCTACTAAAGGAGTCCAGGAGGACAATACTGGTGGATCAGAAGCTACTGCTCCAGAAGCTTGTGAAAGAGGTAATCCTGATTTCTACATACCGATGATGTTATAGAAGTAGAATCTGATTCCTCCTAATCCACTTCCTCATTATCATCTTCTGAATCAGATGATATTCCTTTAGTCCAACTTTACCAAACTAATACCCATAAAAGCCTTCTCAGAACATACCATTTGAGCCTATGGTTTCTAGTGCCAATGAAAGAATAGGCCAAATGTTTGAGATGAGAAACAAAGTCTGTGAAAGACTACCCCTTAACCACCCTCTCAAACCACATATAATTCCACCCCTCAACATGGTTCCTCCTGAGGTGAATTTTGAAACATCATCATCTCAACCATCCTCAACCAACCAAACTCAAGATACATCTGTCCTAGATAATCTGGTCAGTCACTACTCTGGTGAACTTCCAGGTGTTGAGCCAAACTCACATAAAGCCTCTGAAGTTGCTTCTATGGAAGTTGCTTCATAAAGTGTAACAGCCCGATTTTCGCTAGATTTATTTTAATATTTAATTATGTGTGTTGTGTGTGCTATTATGTGATTATTTGCATCTGTGTGTATTTTTGGTTGGGAATTGTAGAATTCGATGTAGAAGGCTATTTTAGTCATATTGGACTTAGGGGCATTTTGGTAATTTTGAGAGTATGGTTAATTTTGTAATTTTGATTGAGGATTATTTTTAGTGTTAGTAAGAGTATTATTTTACCAAGTTACTAGAGAGGGTGTAGTAATTATTTTAATTACCGTTAAATGACCGTTAGTGTTATAATTTACCATTAAGTGAGTAGTGACATTTTGGGTGTTAGAAAAGAAATGGGTTAGGCCCATTAAGGTTGAGAGATAAGCCCAATTGAATAGAGCACATATATAAACTCTAGTTGTTGGTGAAAATTAGGTTTTTGCAAACATTTCACATTTCATTTCATTTGAGGAGAGAAAAGATAGAAGTTAGAGAGAAGAGCAAGAACAAGGGTTAGAGGCAAGAGGGAGATTCACCATCTAGGAGCTAAATTGAAGCTTGAATTAGAGATTCTTGGTGTTAGAGGTAAGGGGGTTAGTCTTTACTCATAATCACTTAGTTGTAGCTTTTACCCTAACTTCTTACATAAGTGCTTATTTGAATAATTGATTATTTGTGAAATTAAGTGTGAAATTCGTGCTTATGTTATGATGTCATGTTTGGGTATGCAAATTGAATTTTAATTGAGTTGTTGATGATGAATTTGAGAGCTTAAATCATGTACATATGTATGCTTTGTGTTTTAACCAAAAATTGATGATATGAAGTGTTGTTGTGATGAATTCATGATGTTTAGTTGCTGTTGTTGTTGAGAGATGTTGTTGTTGATGATTTAAACATTGGGTAATCATAATTGGATAGTTTACTATGACTTTGTGTTGTTTTTGAATGTTTGATGAAAATGGGTCAAATGATGATTTTTGTCAAGAGGATGTTTTGGGGAACATTTTATATGGAATTGAGTGTCTTTTCATGTTTAGAAATATTTAAACAAACTTTGGGATCAAATTTGAGCTTTGGGGAGTCAAAATTGGAGTTTTGGGGTGAAAATGAGGTTTTTCCCGAGACTGAACTGTCATAACTCGCAGCTGCGAGCAAGCTTACTCGCAGCAGCGAGTAACTGCTAACTCGCAGTGGCGAGTAGCCCTACTCGCAGTGGCGAGTTGTCACAGGACAGTGTTCCCTGTTTTTGCGTTTTCGTGTCTTTTCTCTCATTTTTGTTTTGAAATGGTTTTTGGTGCAAACATGAAAATTGTAGGGAATATTTTTATCTTTCTAAGGGCGTTGGTTTGGCTTGAATACGATCTTTGGTTTGCAAGTTATGGGAAAATTACTCTTGAAACGTTTTATTGAAAAATCCCGCATAACTAGTTCCAAGTCGACCCAATCCTTGTGGAATGTTTTTAATCCTTGAAAACTCGATTTTGTGAGTGCAACTAAGGTGGTTGAACTGTGATGTAGTGAACCTACTTGTTTTTACTTAGAAATTGGGAAATTCTTTGGAAAATGATAATTGAGACGAACTTCGTGATTTTTGGGAATTCTTCATGTATGGCCGATGAAATGCTTTTGTAACCTCTACTGCACACATAAGTGACTTGTGAGAATACATGGCATAGGCAATTGAGCTTGTAGAATTGGTTTGGGTTCATAACTTCTATTATTTTTAAATGGTGACTTTTGGAGGCGAACTTAGTAGAAATGAATCTTGATGCACTTAAGTCTTATGAATCTTTTGTGAATAGGTCACATATGACTAAGTAATTGTGCCTGAATAATTGTGGAAGGTTGAGAATGATGTTTATCATAAATTGTTGTGTCATTCCATTTTACTTGATTTATGTGATGTAAATGGAAATGAATTGTAAAAGGATGTTGACGAATGTTGATGAATGTTGACGAATGTTGATGAATGTTGATGAATTTTATGTGAGATGTGATTGTTGAATGTATGGGCATGATTCTTGATAATGCAATGATGTTGAGTTGTTGAAATGTAAAAGGGGGTGTACTTTTACATTGTTTTGATAGTTGTTATGTTGGAGTTGTGCATTATCGAGTCATTACTATATGTCCAATGCATCATACCATATTGTTGTTGTTGTTGAAATGTAAAAGGAGGTGTACTTTTACATAGTAAGAGGAGGTGTACTCTTACTTAGATGTTTTTGTGGCATCTATTGTTGTTGATCTGGTACCACATGCATATATGTGTCAAGTTTAGGCGCATTGCATAAATTGAAATGTCAGATGGTTGTGTTTGTGGTTGTTAATGATGGGTGGTAAGTGTGGATTTGTATTGCTTGTATGATTGAATGTTGATGTTGAACATGCATGCAAATAATTATGAATTCTTTTATAATTATATCTGTCTGTTATGATTTGATTATGATTAATGTAATACTTACCCCCAGTGGTTTCGACCGCCTACCTGTCTGTATGGATGGGTAGACGTTGTGCAGAACTAGACGCTTGGTGAGTTTGCTTGGTGGATGTTTGGACGACGGGAGCTTTCTCCGTTGTCGTGTTAGTGTCGTAGTATCTAGGCTCTGATTAGGCTTAGTGTCTATTTGTTGTTTTTTTGGATTCTGTTGCTATGTTGTTGCTATTGTCCACTTGTCGGACTTGAATTATTTTCATATGAGGATATATTTTGACCATGGCATGTATATGTTGAAGTTTATGATTTGAATTCCGCTGTGACCGTTGAAATATTATATGTATGCATGATATTAGTTGGTTTGGTTTTGAGATGTAGCATCTATTTCTAGAATATTTCTGATCTATTCGCGCGTTTTACCGCTTAATAGAAATAGGGTCTTACAAGTTGGTATCAGAGCCGTGGTCGGTCTTGTCTAGACTAGTAGATTAGTGTTTGTTGTTTTGCCCTGTTAGTATGCGAATGGTAATGAGTTACCTTTGGTACTTGTTCTTGTGTTGTTGTGCTGTTGTTCTTATCTGTTGGTTGGTTTTGTGTAGAAGTGAGATGGCCGGTGGTAGAGATGATGGAGCGATTGCTCAGGCTTTGACTTCAGTGGCTCAGGTGTTGGCTCAGGTTAATGAGCAGGCAGCAGCTGGTCATCGTGATCCTGGTGAGGCTGAGGAGCGGAGGTTGGATCGTTTCTTGCGAAACAGTCCGCCGACGTTCAAGGGTAGGTATGACTCGGACGGAGCTCAGAAGTGGGTGCAAGACATGGAGAGGATCTTTCGTGCTATGGTGACTAGTGAGGACCAGAAGGTCAGGTTGGCTACTCACATGCTTGCTGAGGAGGCTGAGTATTGGTGGACCAATGCTAAGGGAAGACTTGAGGCTGGTGGAGCTGTGACTTGGGCTAGGTTCAAGACTGAGTTTTTGAGGAAGTACTTTCCTGAGGATTTGAGGACTAAGAAGGAAGTGGAATTCTTGAACTTGAAGCAAGAGAACCGTTCGGTGGCTGAGTATGCAGCAAAGTTTGAGGAGCTTTCGAGGTTTTTCCCGTACATCAATGCGGAGGATGCTATGGTTTCCAAGTGTGTGAAGTTCGAGAGCGGTTTGAGGCCCGGCATCTACCAGTACATGTGTGTTCAGGAGATCCGAGACTTTGATACTTTGGTGCATAAGTGTCGCATGTTTGATGATGCTGGAAGAGCTAAGGTTAACCACTACAAGGCTCAGAATGAGAAGAAAGGAAAGAGTCATGGATTTGGGAAACCGTACAGCAAAGACAAAGGCAAGAAGAGAGAAGGTGGTGGAGGTTCTAAGGTGAATGTTGCTGAGGTTAGGTGCTTCAAGTGTGGCACTTTGGGTCATTTTGCTAATGATTGCAAGAAAGGTGATAGTTATTACAAGTGTGGAAAGGCGGGTCACAAGGCTTATGAGTGTACTTATGAGGAGAAGGAAATCACTTGCTACAATTGTGGTGAGAAGGGGCATATCAGTACTAAGTGTAACACCCTATTTCTAATAAGCGGTAAAACGCGCGAATACATCAGAAATATTCTAGAAATAGATGCTACGTCTCAAAACAAACCAAACAATATCATGCATATATATAATATTTCAACGGTCACAGCGGAATTCAAATCATAAACTTCAACATATACATGCCATGGTCAAATAAATCCTCATATGAAAATACTCCAAGTCCGACAAGTGGACAATAACAACAACATAGCAACAGAATCCAAAACAACAAACAGACGCTAACCCTAATCAGAGCCTATATACTATGACACTGACACGACAACGGAGAAAGCTCCCGTCGTCCAAACATCCAACAAGCAAACTCACCAAGCGTCTAGTCCTGCACAACGTCTACCCATCCATACAGACAGGTAGGCGGTCGAAACCACTGGGGGTAAGCATTACATTAATCATAATCCACATATAAAAACATGGTATTCAAGAATTTATACATATCACATATACATAACCACCCCTCCTAGAATACTAGCATCATATGATTAACATCCCCCATTACTTGCATCTCAAGCTATCACATTATTATCATAGCATAGCATGCATAATCAACCTCTAATCAAGTCATCATTAAAAGCTCATCATTTATCAACATCAATCAATGATCACATCACTTACCTCATTACTCATTTAGCATGCTTAATTCAACAAGTACAATTCATCATTTCAAGTTACAAGCAATCAATCATCATCATCAAAGAAATCACAACATCTTATGTATATACATATACAATTCTCACCTCATCATTATCATCCAATCAATTATCATCAAATAGATTCACCAAGTGTATAAGTACAAACAAGTAAGACATGCAATTAGAACATTTATTTCACAACCATCAACAAAATCCACCAATATACATATACACCAATCCACATAATCACAACATTCACCAAATTTCACCAATACACAACATCATCAAGTCACATATTCAATTATGTCACAACTCATCAACCATTCAATTCCAAATATCACAAGTATGTATTCATCAAACACACTTATCATCAACATTCACCATTCACATGCAACAACAAGATAACATTTCATTATGCAATGCGCCTATACTCGACACATATATGCATGTGGTACCAAATCAACAACAGTCATTAGATGCCAACTGAACATCTATGTAAGAGTACACCTCCTCTTACATGTAAGAGTACACCTCCTCTTACAACAACTATGTAAAAGTACACCTCCTTTTACATTTCAACATATGACTCAACATGATCATGATGCATGGACATACAACAACGACCCGATAATGCACAACTTCAACATAACAACGACAATGTAAAAGTACACCTCCAATTACATTGACTACCTCAACAACAACTGCATTATCAAGTATACGTGTCCACACATTCAACAATCACAATCAAATAAGAGTCATCAACATACATCAACATCATCAACTTAATCATCATTATATACATCAACAACCAACAACATCAACATCGGCTCACAATTCATTTCCATTTACATCACATAAATCAAGTAAAATGGAATAACACAACAGTTTATGATAAACATCATTCTCATCCTTCCACAATCATTCAAACACAATTATCTAGTCATATGTGACCATTCACAAAAGATTCATAAGACTTTAGTTCATCAAGGTTCATTTCTACTAAGTTCGTCTCCAAAAGTCACCATTTAAAAATAATAGAAGTTATGAACCAAAACCAATTCTACAAGCTCAATTGCCTATGCCATGTATTCTCATAAGTCACTTATGTGTGCAGTGGAGGTTACAAAAGCATTTCATCGGCCACACATGAAGAATTCCCAAAAATCACGAATCGTCTCTTAGCATCATTTTGCAAAACCAATTCAATTCCCAAAACAAAACCAAGTTAGACCCAAGCTATGATACTCTTAGAAGCTTAATTATAAATTGATTGAATAAGGCTAGGTGTTTGGAATCCATCGGCATGCTTAAAAGTACACAAAAATACGAAAAAAACAATGTTTTGGGATTCTGCAGAACTGACACGGTCGTGTCATCAGGACACACGGTCGTGTCATCCCTTACAGGAGACTCTGACACGGTCGTGTCATCCAGACACACGGTCGTGTCATTCCACCAGTACAGCAAAATGCATTTTTACGTTTTCGTGCATAAAATCTTGTTTTCGAATCCGATTTCAGTTCCGTTTTCGCCAATGTATTCCTAACACTTAGACCATACAAACCACACTTGAAAACTTGACATTTCAACATTAAAACAACTTAATCAAACTCATCCCAAAATGACTTATTTTGTAAAAGCTCTTAAAATGACTTTTAACCAAAAACCCATTTTCTTTCCAAAATGATTTCTCTCCAAAGCCAAGTGATTAAAACAGAAAATCCTACCATCCTAACCATTCTAACAATCTTCCTTAACTCCTTCAACATCATCAAAATCAAACTTCTTCATTTTCAACCCATTTTCACAAAAGTTGTAAAATCACTACAATTCAATCACAACAATACTTTCACCAACACCCAAAGCATAAATTGATGAGAACATCATAGCACAACAACAACTACATCATATAATCATGATCTCACCATCATTCAACAACAACAACCAATCATAAATTCATCAATAATTCATCAACAACAACATCTCTCAACAACAACAACAACAATCAATCATGGGTTCATCACAATTTATCAACAACAACATCTCATGTCATCAATTTTTGGGCAAAACACAAAGCATACATATGTACATGGTTTAAGCTTGCAATTTCATCATCAACAACTCAATTAACATTCAATTTACATACCCAAACATTGCATCACAACTTAAGCACGAATTTACCAATTAATTCCACAATAATCAATTATTCAAATAAGCACTTAAGTAAAGAATTAGGGTAGAAGCTACAACTAAGTGATTATGAGTAAAGACTAACCCCCTTACCTCTAACACCAAGAATCCTTAATTCAAGCTTCAATTTAGCTCCTAGATGGTGAATCTCCCTCTTGCCTCTAACCCTTGTTCTTGCTCTTCTCTCTAGTTTCTATCTCTTCTCTTCTCCAATGGAATGAAATGAAAATGTTGTAACCCTATCTCTTCTCACTAACATTAGTTTATAAAGGCTCACTTAATGGGCTTATCTCACAAACCTTAATGGGCCTAACCCATTTCTAATTCAACCTCAAAAATGTTACTACTCACTTACCGGTAAAATACAACACTAACGGTCACTTAACGATAATTAAAATAATTACTACACCCTCTCTAGTAACTAGGTAAAATAATAACTTCCACTAAACACTAAAAAAATAACTTTCTGCAAAATTACAAAATTGCCACTGCCCTCAAAATGACCAAAATGCCCCTAAGTCCAAAATGACTAAAATACCCTTCTACACCGAATTCTACGAATCCCAACCAAAAATACACACAGAGGCAAATAATCACATAAGAGCACATATAACACACATAAATAAATAATAAAATAAAACTAGCGAAAATCGGGCTGTTACAACTCTCCCCCCCTAAAAAGAATTTTCGCCCTCGAAAATTACCTGAAGGAAACAACTCCGGGTACGCAACCCTCATCCTACTCTCTGATTCCCAAGTGGCACTCTCACCGGTCGGTCCAACCCAAATCACTTTAACCAAAACGATCTCCTTGCCACGCAGACGCTTCACTTCACGATCCTCAATCCTAACTGGCCAAGTCTCAACAGTCAAATTATCCCTTACTTCCAAATCATCCACTTGAATCACATGGGACACATCATACACATACTTCCTCAACTGAGACACATGAAACACATCATGAAGATTCGACAAAGATGGCGGTAACGCAATCCGATGTGCTACAACCCCAACCTTCTCAACAATCTCAAAAGGTCCAACAAAACGAGGAGTTAACTTCCGACACTTCAAAGCACGTCCAACACCGGTTACAGGATTCACTCTCAAGAACACATGATCACCAACCTGAAACTCAATATCCTTCCTCCTCTTATCATGATAACTCTTCTGCCTACTCTGAGACGCTTTCATCTTCTCTTGAATCATCTTAACCTTCTTGGTCGTCTCTTGCACAACTTCCGGACCTAACAAGGTACTTTCTCCTGACTCATACCAACACAAAGGAGTTCTACACCTCCGACCATACAAAGCCTCAAATGGTGCCATTCCGATACTAGAATGAAAACTGTTGTTGTAAGTAAACTCAATCAACGGTAAACATTCAGCCCAACTGACACCTTGCTCCAACACACAAGCTCTCAACAAATCTTCCAAACTCTGAATAGTCCTCTCCGTCTGACCATCAGTCTGAGGATGATAAGCAGAACTCAATCTCAACTTAGTTCCCAAAGCATCTTGCAAACTCTCCCAAAACTTAGAAGTAACCCTCGGATCCCGATCCGACACAATACTAGAAGGAACACCATGCAATCTAACAATCTGCTCAATGTAGACCTCAGCCAACTTAGCCACAGACATACCGGTCTTAATAGGAATAAAATGTGCCGACTTCGTCAACCGATCAACAATCACCCAAATTGAATCAAAACCCTTAACAGTCTTCGGCAACGCTCCAACAAAGTCCATTGATATACTATCCCACTTCCACTCTGGCACAAACAACGGTTGCATCAAACCTGACGGCTTCTGATGTTCAATCTTAGACTTCTGACACACCAAACAAGCATACACAAACTCTGCGATCTCTTTCTTCATTCCAGGCCACCAAAACAACCTCTTCAAATCCTGATACATCTTAGTCGCTCCTGGGTGAATACTCAAACTACTTCTGTGACCTTCTTCCAAAATCTGCCTCTTAAGCTCAAGAACTCTCGGTACACAAACACGATCACGAAACATCAAAACACCGTTCTCATCCAACCTGAAGTCTCCACCCTTACCTTGGTTAACCAACACCACTCGATCTACAAGTTCCAAATCCTCCTTCTGACCATTCTTGATCTCCTCCAAAATATTACTTGTTAACTTCAACATTCCCAACCTCACACCATCCGGTGTCAACTCACTAACCAAACTCAAGTCTCTAAACTACTCAATCAACTCCAACTCTTTTACCATCAAAGCAGACATATGCAACGACTTCCTACTCAAAGCATCAGCAACAACATTAGCCTTTCCAGGATGATAGCTCAACTGGAAGTCAAAATCCTTAAGATACTCCAACCATCTCCTCTGCCTCATATTCAACTCTTTCTGGTCAAACAAATACTTCAAACTCTTATGGTCACTAAACACTTCAAACTTAGAACCATACAGATAATGCCTCCAAATTTTCAACACATACACAACGGCCGCCAATTCCAAATCATGAGTCGGATAATTCTTCTCATGCACTTTCAACTGCCTTGAAGCATAAGCCACCACCTGACGATTCTGCATAAGCACACCACCAAGACCCATCTTAGAAGCATCACAATACACAACAAACGATTCCTTCTGATTCGGCAAAATCAACACTGGAGCTGACGTCAACCTCTTCTTCAACTCTTGGAAACTTTTCTCACACTTAGCATCCCAAACATAAGCTTGTCCTTTCCGAGTCAACTGCGTCAATGGCAACGCCAACTTAGAGAATCCTTCAATGAACCTCCGATAATAACCTGCCAATCCAAGAAAGCTTCTAACTTCAAAAACAGACTTAGGTGATTCCCATTGCAACACTGCATCAACCTTCGACGGATCCACCGCAATGCCACCTTTAGAAATCACATGACCAAGGAAACTCACTTCCCGCAACCAATACTCACACTTTGACAACTTAGCAAACAACTTATTCTCTTTCAAAACTCCCAACACCATCCTCAAATGTTCGGCATGCTCCTCTTCAGACTTCGAATACACCAAAATATCATCTATAAACACCACCACAAAACGATCCAGAAAAGGATGAAATATTCTATTCATGTACTCCATGAAGACACCTGGCGCATTAGATACTCCAAATGGCATCACAGAATACTCATAGTGTTCATACCTCGTTCTGAACGCAGTTTTGGATATATCTTCCGCCTTTACTCTAATCTGATGATATCCTGACCTCAAATCAATCTTGCTAAACACTTTTGCACCAACCAACTGATCCATCAAATCATCAATCCTCGGAAGCGGATACCGATTCTTGATTGTCACCTTGTTCAACTGCCGATAATCCACACACAACCTCATGCTTCCATCTTTCTTCTTAACCAACAACACAGGAGCTCCCCACGGCGAAACACTTGGCCTGATAAACTGTTTCTCCAACAACTCTTTCAACTGCTTCTTCAACTCTCCCAACTCTGATGCAGACATCCGATACGGCGCAATCGAAATAGGACTCGTTCCAGGCACCAAATCAATTGCAAACTCAACTTCCCTCTCCGGCGGTAACTCGGTAATGTCGTCCGGAAAAACTTCTGGAAACTCTTGCACTACCGGCAAATCACCAACTCCTTTCTCACTACTCTCCTTCAAGGAAGCAAACATCATGAATACACAAGCTTCACCATCCAAAGACTTCTTCACTTGCTCCGCGGTCAAGAACCTTCTACCTTCCTCAGCTACCGACTTAGAAAACGTCACACTCTTGGTCAAACAATTAATGTTAACACCAAAAGTCAACATCCAATCCATACCAAAAATAACGTCCATATGCTTCAACGGAAGACACACAAGATCCAACTCAAAGTCAACAGGAACCTTAACACAAACCACAACCAACTGAGCCTTCGCAGCCAAAGATACCTTCCCTTGCCAGACCCAACAAACCTGAAACAACCTGCTACTCCCCCACTACGCTCAACCCACCTAAAAGAACGAAACAACACAACAAGTACCGAAGGTAACTCAATACCATTCGCATACAACAGGAAAATCAACGGGTTTTGGTCTGGACAAGACCAACCAGGCTCTGATACCAACTTGTAACACCCTATTTCTAATAAGCGGTAAAACGCGCGAATACATCAGAAATATTCTAGAAATAGATGCTACGTCTCAAAACAAACCAAACAATATCATGCATATATATAATATTTCAACGGTCACAGCGGAATTCAAATCATAAACTTCAACATATACATGCCATGGTCAAATAAATCCTCATATGAAAATACTCCAAGTCCGACAAGTGGACAATAACAACAACATAGCAACAGAATCCAAAACAACAAACAGACGCTAACCCTAATCAGAGCCTATATACTATGACACTGACACGACAACGGAGAAAGCTCCCGTCGTCCAAACATCCAACAAGCAAACTCACCAAGCGTCTAGTCCTGCACAACGTCTACCCATCCATACAGACAGGTAGGCGGTCGAAACCACTGGGGGTAAGCATTACATTAATCATAATCCACATATAAAAACATGGTATTCAAGAATTTATACATATCACATATACATAACCACCCCTCCTAGAATACTAGCATCATATGATTAACATCCCCCATTACTTGCATCTCAAGCTATCACATTATTATCATAGCATAGCATGCATAATCAACCTCTAATCAAGTCATCATTAAAAGCTCATCATTTATCAACATCAATCAATGATCACATCACTTACCTCATTACTCATTTAGCATGCTTAATTCAACAAGTACAATTCATCATTTCAAGTTACAAGCAATCAATCATCATCATCAAAGAAATCACCACATCTTATGTATATACATATACAATTCTCACCTCATCATTATCATCCAATCAATTATCATCAAATAGATTCACCAAGTGTATAAGTACAAACAAGTAAGACATGCAATTAGAACATTTATTTCACAACCATCAACAAAATCCACCAATATACATATACACCAATCCACATAATCACAACATTCACCAAATTTCACCAATACACAACATCATCAAGTCACATATTCAATTATGTCACAACTCATCAACCATTCAATTCCAAATATCACAAGTATGTATTCATCAAACACACTTATCATCAACATTCACCATTCACATGCAACAACAAGATAACATTTCATTATGCAATGCGCCTATACTCGACACATATATGCATGTGGTACCAAATCAACAACAGTCATTAGATGCCAACTGAACATCTATGTAAGAGTACACCTCCTCTTACATGTAAGAGTACACCTCCTCTTACAACAACTATGTAAAAGTACACCTCCTTTTACATTTCAACATATGACTCAACATGATCATGATGCATGGACATACAACAACGACCCGATAATGCACAACTTCAACATAACAACGACAATGTAAAAGTACACCTCCAATTACATTGACTACCTCAACAACAACTGCATTATCAAGTATACGTGTCCACACATTCAACAATCACAATCAAATAAGAGTCATCAACATACATCAACATCATCAACTTAATCATCATTATATACATCAACAACCAACAACATCAACATCGGCTCACAATTCATTTCCATTTACATCACATAAATCAAGTAAAATGGAATAACACAACAGTTTATGATAAACATCATTCTCATCCTTCCACAATCATTCAAACACAATTATCTAGTCATATGTGACCATTCACAAAAGATTCATAAGACTTTAGTTCATCAAGGTTCATTTCTACTAAGTTCGTCTCCAAAAGTCACCATTTAAAAATAATAGAAGTTATAAACCAAAACCAATTCTACAAGCTCAATTGCCTATGCCATGTATTCTCATAAGTCACTTATGTGTGCAGTGGAGGTTACAAAAGCATTTCATCGGCCACACATGAAGAATTCCCAAAAATCACGAATCGTCTCTTAGCATCATTTTGCAAAACCAATTCAATTCCCAAAACAAAACCAAGTTAGACCCAAGCTATGATACTCTTAGAAGCTTAATTATAAATTGATTGAATAAGGCTAGGTGTTTGGAATCCATCGGCATGCTTAAAAGTACACAAAAATACGAAAAAAACAATGTTTTGGGATTCTGCAGAACTGACACGGTCGTGTCATCAGGACACACGGTCGTGTCATCCCTTACAGGAGACTCTGACACGGTCGTGTCATCCAGACACACGGTCGTGTCATTCCACCAGTACAGCAAAATGCATTTTTACGTTTTCGTGCATAAAATCTTGTTTTCGAATCCGATTTCAGTTCCGTTTTCGCCAATGTATTCCTAACACTTAGACCATACAAACCACACTTGAAAACTTGACATTTCAACATTAAAACAACTTAATCAAACTCATCCCAAAATGACTTATTTTGTAAAAGCTCTTAAAATGACTTTTAACCAAAAACCCATTTTCTTTCCAAAATGATTTCTCTCCAAAGCCAAGTGATTAAAACAGAAAATCCTACCATCCTAACCATTCTAACAATCTTCCTTAACTCCTTCAACATCATCAAAATCAAACTTCTTCATTTTCAACCCATTTTCACAAAAGTTGTAAAATCACTACAATTCAATCACAACAATACTTTCACCAACACCCAAAGCATAAATTAATGAGAACATCATAGCACAACAACAACTACATCATATAATCATGATCTCACCATCATTCAACAACAACAACCAATCATAAATTCATCAATAATTCATCAACAACAACATCTCTCAACAACAACAACAACAATCAATCATGGGTTCATCACAATTTATCAACAACAACATCTCATGTCATCAATTTTTGGGCAAAACACAAAGCATACATATGTACATGGTTTAAGCTTGCAATTTCATCATCAACAACTCAATTAACATTCAATTTACATACCCAAACATTGCATCACAACTTAAGCACGAATTTACCAATTAATTCCACAATAATCAATTATTCAAATAAGCACTTAAGTAAAGAATTAGGGTAGAAGCTACAACTAAGTGATTATGAGTAAAGACTAACCCCCTTACCTCTAACACCAAGAATCCTTAATTCAAGCTTCAATTTAGCTCCTAGATGGTGAATCTCCCTCTTGCCTCTAACCCTTGTTCTTGCTCTTCTCTCTAGTTTCTATCTCTTCTCTTCTCCAATGGAATGAAATGAAAATGTTGTAACCCTATCTCTTCTCACTAACATTAGTTTATAAAGGCTCACTTAATGGGCTTATCTCACAAACCTTAATGGGCCTAACCCATTTCTAATTCAACCTCAAAAATGTTACTACTCACTTACCGGTAAAATACAACACTAACGGTCACTTAACGATAATTAAAATAATTACTACACCCTCTCTAGTAACTAGGTAAAATAATAACTTCCACTAAACACTAAAAAAATAACTTTCTGCAAAATTACAAAATTGCCACTGCCCTCAAAATGACCAAAATGCCCCTAAGTCCAAAATGACTAAAATACCCTTCTACACCGAATTCTACGAATCCCAACCAAAAATACACACAGAGGCAAATAATCACATAAGAGCACATATAACACACATAAATAAATAATAAAATAAAACTAGCGAAAATCGGGCTGTTACACTAAGTGTACCAAGCCGAAGAAGGCAGCAGGAAAGGTGTTTGCATTGAATGGGGAAGAGGTGGAGCATCCGGATAATCTCATCCGAGGTATGTGTTTTATCAATAGTACTCCTTTGATTGCAATTATTGATACTGGTGCTACTCATTCTTTTATCGCGGTTAGTTGTCTTAAGCGGTTGGGTTTGGTTGTGACTCCGTTGTCTCGTGGAATGGTTATTGATACCCCAGCTAGTGGATCGGAGACTACTTCTTTAGTGTGTGCTAAGTGTCCTGTTAGTTTTGGCAATGTTGATTTTGAGTTGGATCTTGTGTGTCTTCCGTTGAAGCATATGGACGTTATTTTTGGTATGGATTGGATGTTGGCATTCGGTGTTAACATTAATTATTTGACCAAGAGTGTGACATTTTCTAAGCCGGTAGTTGAGGAAGGTAGAAGGTTCTTGACCGCGGAGCAAGTGAAGAAGTCCTTGGATGGTGAAGCTAGTGTGTTCATGATATTTGCTTCCTTGAAGGAGAGTAGTGAGAAAGGAGTTGGTGATTTTCCGGTAGTGCAAGAGTTTCCAGAAGTTTTTCCGGACGACATTACCGAGTTACCGCCAGAGAGGGAAGTTGAGTTTGCAATTGATTTGGTGCCTGGAACGAGTCCTATTTCGATTGCGCTGTACCGGATGTCTGCATTAGAGTTGGGTGAGTTGAAGAAGCAGTTGGAAGAGTTGGTTGAGAAACAGTTTATCAGGCCAAGTGTTTCGCCGTGGGGAGCTCCTGTGTTGTTGGTTAAGAAGAAGGATGGTAGCATGAGATTGTGTGTGGATTATCGGCAGTTGAACAAGGTGACAATCAAGAATCGGTATCCACTTCCGAGTATTGACGATTTGATGGATCAGTTGGTTGGTGCAGAAGTGTTCAGTAAGATTGATTTGAGGTCAGGATATCATCAGATTAGAGTAAAGGCGGAAGATATATCCAAAACTGCGTTCAGAACGAGGTATGGACACTATGATTATTCTGTGATGCCATTTGGAGTGTCTAATGCGCCAGGTGTCTTCATGGAATATATGAATAGAATATTTCATCCTTTTCTAGATCGTTTTGTGGTGGTGTTTATAGATGATATTTTGGTGTATTCTAAGTATGAAGAAGAGCATGCCGAGCATTTGAGGATTGTGTTGTGAGTTTTGAAAGAGAAGAAGTTGTTTGCTAAGTTGTCCAAGTGTGAGTTTTGGTTGCGGGAGGTGAGTTTCCTTGGTCATGTGATTTCTAGAGGTGGCATTGCGGTGGATCCGTCGAAGGTTGATGCAATTTTGCAGTGGGAATCACCTAAGTCTGTTTTTGAAGTTAGAAGCTTTCTTGGATTGGCAGGTTATTATCGGAGGTTCATTGAGGGATTCTCTAAGTTGGCGTTGCCATTGACGCAGATGACTCGGAAAGGACAAGCTTATGTTTGGGATGCTTAGTGTGAGAAGAGTTTCCAAGAGTTGAAGAAGAGGTTGACGTCCGCTCCAGTGTTGATTTTGCCGAATCCGAAGGAATCGTTTGTTGTGTATTGTGATGCTTCTAAGATGGGTCTTGGTGGTGTGCTTATGCAGAATCGTCAAGTTGTGGCTTATGCTTCAAGGCAGTTGAAAGTGCATGAGAAAAACTATCCGACTCATGATTTGGAATTAGCGGCCGTTGTGTATGTGTTGAAAATTTGGAGGCATTATCTGTATGGTTCTAAGTTTGAGGTGTTCAGTGATCACAAGAGTTTGAAGTATTTGTTTGACCAAAAGGAGTTGAATATGAGGCAGAGGAGATGGTTGGAGTATCTTAAGGATTTTGATTTCTAGTTGAGTTATCATCCTGTAAAGGCCAATGTTGTTGCTAATGCTTTGAGTAGGAAGTCGTTGCATATGTCTGCTCTGATGGTGAAAGAGTTGGAGTTGATTGAGCAGTTTCGAGATTTGAGTTTGGTTAGTGAATTGACACCGGATGGTGTGAGGTTGGGAATGTTGAAGTTGACAAGTAATATTCTGGAGGAGATCAAGAATGGTTAGAAGGAAGATTTGGAACTTGTTGATCGTGTGGTGTTGGTTAACCAAGGTAAAGGTGGGGATTTCAGGTTGGAAGAGAACAGTGTTTTGATGTTTCGTGATTGTGTTTGTGTGCCAAGTGTTCTTGAGCTTAAGAGGCAGATTTTGGAAGAAGGTCACAGAAGTAGTTTGAGTATTCATCCAGGAGCGACTAAGATGTATCAGGATTTGAAGAGGTTGTTTTGGTGGCCTGGAATGAAGAAGGATGTTGCAGAGTTTGTGTATGCTTGTTTGGTTTGTCAGAAGTCTAAGATTGAACATCAGAAGCCGTCAGGTTTGATGCAACCGTTGTTTGTGCCAGAGTGGAAGTGGGATAGTATATCAATGGACTTTGTTAGAGCGTTGCCGAAGACTGCTAAGGGTTTTGATTCTATTTGGGTGATTGTTGATCGGTTGACGAAGTCGGCACATTTTGTTCCTATTAAGACTGGTATGTTTGTGGCGAAGTTGGCTGAGATCTACATTGAGCAGATTGTTAGATTGCATGGTGTTCCTTCTAGTATTGTGTCGGATCAGGATCCGAGGTTTACTTCTAAGTTTTGGGAGAGTTTGCAAGATGCTTTGGGAACTAAGTTGAGGTTGAGTTCTGCGTATCATCCCCAGACTGATGGTCAGACGGAGAGGACTATTCAGAGTTTGGAAGATTTGTTGAGAGCTTGTGTGTTGGAGCAAGGTGTCAGTTGGATTGAATGTTTGCCGTTGATTGAGTTTACTTACAACAACAGTTTCCATTCTAGTATCGGGATGGCACCGTTTGAAGCTTTGTATGGTCGGAGGTGTAGGACTCCTTTTGTGTTGGTATGAGTCAGGAGAAAGTGCTTTGTTAGGACCGGAAGTCGTGCAAGAGACGACCAAGAAGGTTAAGATGATTCAAGAGAAGATGAGAGCGTCTCAGAGTAGGCAGAAGAGTTATCATGATAAGAGGAGAAAGGACATCGAGTTTCAGGTTGGTGATCATGTGTTTTTGAGAGTAAATCTTGTAACTGGTGTTGGACGTGCTTTGAAGTGTCGGAAGTTGACTCCTCGTTTTGTTGGACCTTTTGAGATTGTTGAGAAGGTTGGGGTTGTAGCGTATAAGATTGCGTTACCGCCATCCTTGTCGAATCTTCATGATGTGTATCACGTGTCTCAGTTGAGGAAGTATGTGTATGATGCGTCTCATGTGATCCAAGTGGATGATTTGGAAGTAAGGGATAACTTGACCGTTGAGACTTGGCCGGTTAGGATTGAGGACCGCGAAGTGAAGCGTTTGCGTGGCAAGGAGGTTGTTTTGGTTAAAGTGATTTGGGTTGGACCAACCGGTGAGAGTGCCACTTGGGAATCGGAGAGTAGGATGAGAGTTGCGTATCCAGAGTTGTTCCCTTCAGGTAATTTTCGAGGGCGAAAATTCTTTTAGTGGGGGAGAGTTGTAACAGCCCGATTTTCGCTAGATTTATTTTATTACTTAATTATGTGTGTTGTGTGTGCTATTATGTGATTATTTGCATCTGTGTGTATTTTTGGTTGGGAATTGTAGAATTCGGTGTAGAAGGGTATTTTAGTCATTTTGGACTTAGGGGCATTTTGGTCATTTTGAGAGTAGGGGTAATTTTGTAATTTTGATTGAGGATTATTTTTAGTGTTAGTAAGAGTATTATTTTACCAAGTTACTAGAGAGGGTGTAGTAATTATTTTAATTACCGTTAAGTGACCGTTAATGTTATAATTTACCATTAAGTGAGTAGTGACATTTTGGGTGTTAGAATAGAAATGGGTTAGGCCCATTAAGGTTGAGAGATAAGCCCAATTGAATAGAGCACATATATAAACTCTAGTTGTTGGTGAAGATTAGGTTTTTGCAAACATTTCACATTTCATTTCATTTGAGGAGAGAAGAGATAGAAGCTAGAGAGAAGAGCAAGAACAAGGGTTAGAGGCAAGAGAGAGATTCACCATCTAGGAGCTAAATTGAAGCTTGAATTAGAGATTCTTGGTGTTAGAGGTAAGGGGGCTAGTCTTTACTCATAACCACTTAGTTGTAGCTTCTACCCTAACTTCTTACATAAGTGCTTATTTGAATAATTGATTATTTGTGAAATTAAGTGTGAAATTCGTGCTTATGTTATGATGCCATGTTTGGGTATGCAAATTGAATGTTAATTGAGTTGTTGATGATGAATTTGAGAGCTTAAATCATGTACATATGTATGCTTTGTGTTTTAACCAAAAATTGATGATATGAAGTGTTGTTGTGATGAATTCATGATGTTTAGTTGCTGTTGTTATTGAGAGATGTTGTTGTTGATGATTTAAACATTGGGTAATCATAATTGGAGAGTTTACTATGACTTTGTGTTGTTTTTGAATGTTTGATGAAAATGGGTCAAATGATGATTTTTGTCAAGAGCATGTTTTGGGGCAAATTTTATATGGAATTGATTGTCTTTTCATGTTTAGAAATGTTTAAACAAACTTTGGGGAGTCAAAATTGGAGTTTTGGGGTGAAAATGAGGTTTTTCCCGAGACTGAACTGTCATAACTCGCAGCTGCGAGCAAGCTTACTCGCAGCAGCGAGTAACTGCTAACTCGCAGTGGCGAGTAGCCCTACTCGCAGTGGCGAGTTGTCACCGGACAGTGTTCCCTGTTTTTGCGTTTTCGTGTCTTTTCACGCGTTTTTGTTTTGAAATGGTTTTTGGTGCAAACATGAAAATTGTAGGGAATATTTTTATCTTTCTAAGGGCGTTGGTTTGGCTTGAGTATGATTTTTGGTTTGCAAGTTATGAGGAAATTACTCTTGAAACGTTTTATTGAGAAATCCCGCATAACTAGTTCCAAGTCGACCCAATCCTTGTGGAATGTTTTTAATCCTTGAAAACTCGATTTTGTGAGTGCAACTAAGGTGGTTGAACTGTGATGTAGTGAACCTACTTGTTTTTACTTAGAAATTGGGAAATTCTTTGGAAAATGATAATTGAGATGAACTTCGTGATTTTTGGGAATTCTTCATGTATGGCCGATGAAATGCTTTTGTAACCTCTACTGCACACATAAGTGACTTGTGAGAATACATGGCATAGGCAATTGAGCTTGTAGAATTGGTTTGGGTTCATAACTTCTATTATTTTTAAATGGTGACTTTTGGAGACGAACTTAGTAGAAATGAATCTTGATGCACTAAAGTCTTATGGATCTTTTGTGAATAGGTCACATATGACTAAGTAATTGTTGTTTTATCTTGGTTTTTCGGGTGTCAAACATTGATTAAGTTTGAACCTTTTTAACCTTTGATATCTCATTTTTTCTTGGGAAGGGAAAAATAAGAAAAAACCCTTGAGAATCGAGGTCCGAGAGTTGTTTTCGCTATGGGAAGGTGTTAGGCACCCATAACGACTATAGTATCCTATAGGAACCGTCTTTACTTTCTATGCGCGCGCTTTATTTTTAAATGCTATTTGAAAAATGATATTTACACCTAAGAGTTTACTAAGTCAAGAATTGGAGGGAGAAGAATGTGTTTGAATTTTGTTTTATTGGACTTGGAGAGGCTTTGGCCTCTTGCCTACATACCCTTTTAAGGGATCAAACTCCATGTAGTTCTCTTCCAAAAAATGTTTTTGTTTTTGTTGGTTGATTTTAATTTTGAAAAATGGAATTTTGAAGAATAAGAGAGAGAGGCCTCAAGGGCATAAGATTTGGAAAATGTGAGGTGGAATTAGTTATTTTGCAAAAAAGTCTAAGTATGATTAAAGTTCATTAAAGTTTTTATTTAAGAAAATAAATGGAAAATTCAATGGGATTTTGATCCCAAGGTTTCTTTGGAAAATTATTTGAGTGAAGTCGTTCATATTTTTTGGAAAAGAGAATTTTTCTAAGTATCGTGATTCCTAAGCATACATCTAAAGCATACATTCCCTAAGCATACATCTAAAGTATCCGTGTGATGTGTGTGCACGTGTCGGTGCTTGTGTCGGTGTACATCATTAGAGTCCATTGTCCTTTACATATGCCCTAGTTTACATTCTATGGTCTTGTAAGAAATTAAAAGCACAAAGAAAATTACAAAACCCCTAAGTCTTTACATTCTAATTCTTTGCAAGAAATATAAATTGCAAGAAAGTTAAACCTAGAGAGATGGGATGAGAATGCTATGAATGAACTATGAATGAGAGAGTTAGTAGCATAATATGGCATAATAGAATAGAAATTATAAGCAAAAGGAACATTAAACAAAGTGGCAAAAACTTGACAAAAAGGTGACAAAACTCTTAGCAAAATATACCTAGAATTTATCATGATACCAAGACAAGTGTATGACCTATAATTCCTATATCATGACAACTTTCAAAGGTTTTTATCACAATCAATAATATGAGAATTATAAGAACACATTCAAGTCAAGAATCATGATATATTTTAGACATATCTGGCACTTTATTTTCACAAACAATATCCACATAACTTGCAACACAAGAAATTAACAAATTGTATTCACAAACAGTAAAAAAGGACACAAAACAGAGGCAAACATATCACAAGATTGCACAACAAGTACCAATATCAATTTGACAAAATATCATATCAAAAACATAGCAAGGATTCACAAGAATTTAACAAGAAAGATAAACAAATCACAAGTGATACCATATACATTTTTTTATCAATTTTTAATATGTAATACATTCACAAAAACATCAAGAAACACATTAAAAGCACATAGGAATTTTTTAGGGATTTTTATCAAAGTTTTGAGGCAATCAGTGGTGTAAAAATCAAAGCACAGTGTTGAAATAGCAAAAAAAAAATGGAAACAAAGCAGTTGCAGCGAAATAAAGGCCCAGGCCCAAGCATATTGGTGGACCTGGATCATCCAAACGCTCCAGGGGCGTTGAATTGATCCAGCTCCATCAAAACCCTAGATCTAACGGTTTAGAGCGCGCAGCACACAGCATCACAAGACAGGCACACCATAACTTTGAATCTGGAGCGTACACATCATCACAAGGTAAATCAAACGGTGCAGGTTGCAAGAAAGCTGGTCCAGAGGTGAACCAGACTGGTTCAAACGAACCGGTCCGGTTCACACTCCTTTATAAGCGTAGAGGACCGGTCCAAAATCATTCCACACTCTTCTTTCTCTCTCTTCTCTCAAATCTAGTGAGAGAAGCTCTCACTTCTCTCTTCACCGGCGTTCTTCCCTTCGCCGGTTTCTGGAAAAGAACGGCTGAGGAAGATGAAGATTCATCGGAATCTTCATCGTCACCGCCGTGAATTCCAGATTCCGGCAACACTTCAAACAAATCGGTTTGTATGAATCTAAACCCTAATCCACTTGTTTTTTCCCATAGATTACGAATATGAACTCAGTTCTTAAAAATAAACGGTGAATCTTCGTAGATCTATGTTTTAGGGTTCGGTTTAAAACTTTTTCAACTCTTTTCAAAGTTCTTTCTAAGGAAAGTGTTTCTAAGCCACCGATCTATTCTGATTCACTGTTTATTTGTGTTAATAGACCTTCGTTGAGCTTTTTGCGATGAAAAACGAGGAAGTTTTTGTGGTTACCTGGATTGAACTGGAGATTCGAACAAAGATCCTTTAGAAAGCTTCTGATTCTTCTGGTAAGTGTTGAACCGAAAATAAATCGGTGAGACTCTTCTTCCTCTTCACCGGTTCAAAATTTTGCTTCGATCTTTCTTCTTCTCACCTCAAACTGTGATCGTACAAATTCGTCTTTTGGTGACGAATTTGTGATTGAATTGCAGTTATTCTAGTTCGATGATGAAGATTCAAGTTCGAAGCTCTGAGAACTGCGATGAATTCGCTTAATTTTTCTTCAATTTTTGGTTCTGGAAATTTAGGGTTTGATGAATGTTCTTGGTGTTCTTGAAAACGGTTACGGTTTTGATCTTTTGGGAGAAGAAAGAGAAATGATGAATGTGTTTGTTGAGTTGGCGTATTGTGATTGATGATCATCCTGTTGCAATGATTAGGTGGCCTTATATAGGCTGCCATGTGTTCTGATGCTCCAATAGGACGTTGACACCTGGATTGGGCCTTAACAAACTCGGCCTTGGCTTAAAATTGATTTGAGGACCTTTCTGCAATTTTTGAGACTTGAGGGACTAATCTGCAATTCTGGTACAAGGACTGAAAACAAATTTTAAAACAAAAATGGACTGGACTATAATTAAAAAAAAAAACTAACAAACAATTTTTAAACCAAGAGGACTTAAATGCAAATTTTAAAAACTTCGAAGGACTCAAATGCAAATTTTAAAGACCTTAAGGACCAAGATGCAATTAAAAATAAAATTGGGTGAAAATGTAATAACGTAAAGTGAAACAAATAAAACACAAAATGGACTAAAATGAACCAACTACATAAATGAGGTACTTCAAAGTAACCTCTCTCTGTCAAAATTTCATGTGATATGACCAAAATGCCCCTAGGGACCAAACTGACTCAAAATGACTCAGATGCAATTTTTGAAATGGATTTTAACATGGAATTAAACAAGAATTTATTCAAACCAATTGAAAGGACTCAGAGACAATTTTCAAGGACTAAAATGAGTTTGAATGCATGAAATGACTAAAATGCCCTTTTTCATGAATTTTTGCAAGTGACATTGAAATAAAATGCAGAGAAATATGCAATTGATCAGAGACAAATTCAAATGGATTGACATGCAAGAAAAATATTTTGGATGACTTGAAATGCAAGAAAGCATAGACAAATTCACAGATGAAAAGATTTTTAAAGCTAAATTGGAGGATAAAGCAGAGTAAAATACCAGTGTAAAATAATAGCAAATTGGCAATCTTTCAAGAGTAATAGACACATGTCAAAGATAGAAAAACATTTTGAGCAAGTATTTTTAGGTCCAAAATTAGGGTATAACAATTGTGCCTGAATAATTGTGGAAGGTTGAGAATGATGTTTATCATAAATTGTTGTCTCATTCCATTTTACTTGATTTATGTGATGTAAATGGAAATGAATTGTAAAAGGATGTTGATGAATGTTGATGAATGTTGACGAATGTTGATGAATGTTGATGAATTTTATGTGAGATGTGATTGTTGAATATATGGGCATGATTCTTGATAATGCAATGATGTTGAGTTGTTGAAATGTAAAAGGAGGTGTACTTTTACATTGTTTTGATAGTTGTTATGTTGGAGTTGTGCATTATCGAGTCATTGCTATATGTCCATGCATCATACCATATTGTTGTTGTTGTTGAAATGTAAAAGGAGGTGTACTTCTACATAGTAAGAGGAGGTGTACTCTTACTTAGATGTTTTTGTGGCATCTATTGTTGTTGATCTGGTACCACATGCATATATGTGTCAAGTTTAGGCGCATTGCATAAATTGAAATGTCAGATGGTTGTGTTTGTGGTTGTTAATGATGGGTGGTAAGTGTGGACTTGTATTGCTTGTATGATTGAATGTTGATGTTGAACATGCATGCAAATAATTATGAATTCTTTTATAATTATATCTGTCTGTTATGATTTGATTATGATTAATGTAATACTTACCCCTAGTGGTTTCGACCGCCTACCTATCTGTATGGATGGGTAGACGTTGTGCAGGACTAGACGCTTGGTGAGTTTGCTAGTTGGATGTTTGGACGACGGGTGCTTTCACCGTTGTCGTGTCAGTGTCGTAGTATCTAGGCTCTGATTAGGCTTAGTGTCTATTTGTTGTTTTTTTGGATTCTGTTGCTATGTTGTTGCTATTGTCCACTTGTCGGACTTGGATTATTTTCATATGAGGATATATTTTGACCATGGCATGTATATGTTGAAGTTTATGATTTGAATTCCGCTGTGACCGTTGAAATATTATATGTATGCATGATATTAGTTGGTTTGGTTTTGAGACGTAGCATCTATTTCTAGAATATTTCTGATGTATTCGCGCGTTTTACCGCTTAATAGAAATAGGGTGTTACATAAAGCCCCCAACAACAAGCACCTAACCAACATTTGACCTCAACAACTAGCTCTGATCAAGTCTTTACACCTGCCCCTGATCATACATACCTGAATATATTGTTCCCGAACAATATGTTCCTGATCAAATCTTAACACCTGCCTCTACTGAAACCGTCAGTGAATCTGACTTCATGATCAAATCAGATGCTCCTGAAGTAGAGGTTGAGCAATCATCCTTTACTGTGATTGAGAAGTCTGTTCCTGATAAACCCGCATCTAGCACTCAAACTCCAAACTCCACTGTTATACCCTAATTTTGGACCTAAAAATACTATCTCAATTCTTCTTTTCTTGCATTTTAAGTCACTCAAAATATCTTTCTTGCATTTCGAGTCATTTGAATTTATCTCTGATCAATTGCATATTTCTCTGCATCTTATTTCAATGTTATTTGCAAAATTCATGGAAAAGGGTATTTTAGTCATTTCCTGCATTCAAATTCATTTTAGTCCTTGAAAATTGTTTGTGTCTTTTCATTTGGTTTGTATAAGTACTTGCTTCAATCTCATGTCAAAATCCATTTCAAAAATTACATTTGAAGTCACTTTGAGTCAGTTTAGCCCCTAGGGCATTTTAGTCATTTCCAGTGTTAAAGCTCTATTTAATCTCTTAAAATTGTCTCTGAGTCTTTTCAATCTGTCTGAACAAGCTCTTGCTTTAATTCCATGTTAAAACCACTTTAAAATTGCATCTGAGTCATTTTGAGTCGTTTTAGTCCCTAGGGGCATTTTGATCATTTCACACAAAATTTTGACAGAGAGAGGTTACTTTAAAGTACCTCATTTAAGTAGTTGGTTCATTTTAGTCCATTTTGTGTTTGTTACTAGTTTCACTTTACGTTATTGTCCATTTACCAATTTTAATTCAATTTTATTTTTAATTTTCATTTTAAGTCCTCAAACTTCTAAAATTGCACTTTGGTCCTTTTTCTTCCATTTCAGTCCTTAAAAACTTTAAAGTTTGCATTTCTAATTCTTTTTTTTCCATTTCAGTCCATAAAGTCTTTGTCAGTTTCAGTTTTAGCCCTTTAAGTTTTAAAAATTACATATTGGCCTAGTTTGTCAAAATTGCATTTTGGTCCAGGTACTTTCGAAATTGCAGGAAGGTCCTTGAGCCAAGCTCAGTCCAGAACAAGTCCAAGATTACGTGGCAGTCCCACATTGGTCCAGAACATTACACCTGGCCTATAAATAGAGGCCAACTCATCAATGCACAGGGATATACCATTCAATCATTGACACATCATCGCAAAAGTTCTAACAAACTTTCTCTCTCTTCTCCAAACCCTAACCACCGTAACAAACCTTCCACCACCACTTCCTCCACACTGTAACAGAATCAGAAACCACCCTAACCACCCCAATTCATCACAAATTCATACCAATTTCACCACAAAAACTCAATTCAACAATTACTACACAAAATTGATTCGAATTCATAGAAGATTCTCAGAAAAGTTATCATCACTGAATCTTCACCTTCGCAATTCAAGCAAAGATTCATCAAAGACGAATTTGCGATCATGAAGGATTTGGTGAGGGAAGAGAAGAAGAGGATCGAAGCAGAAACGAAGAAGGATCAAAGACCAGAAAAGTTCAAAAAAGACGAAGAGTGAGAAGACGGAGAAACTTCGATTTATTTTCGAAGTTCGAGTTAAAATATACATCAGGGACGAAGAAGAAGCTTCAAACATCTTTCTCACCTTTCTTTTGGTTCGAATCTCCAGTTTCTGACAGGTATATTCAAAGAACCTTCACGTTTTCGCTTACAATCATCATCGAGGGTCCATAAACAAAAGTAAACGGTGAAACAACGTGGATTAACAAGTTTAGAACTTGTTCTTTCGAAAAAGTTCAAAAAGATTCGAAAAGTTTGAAACGAAACCCTAAAGATGTAAATCCTCAAAGATTCACCGTTTCTTTTGAAAATCCAGGCTTATAATCATAATCAGTGGAAAAATAGCATAGATTAGAGCCTCGTTTCAAGAAGTTACGAAGAAGGTTCAAAAACCTAAAAACTGAAAAGTTTAAGTTCCGATCTACATAGATCTAGGTTTCTTTTGTGATTTCTGGCGTTTGATTCGTGTTTAGAATGAAAAATAAACGGTGAAAAGCTTTAGATCGTGAAGTTTTGGTGTGGTTAGGGTTCCGTCATCACCGGCGGTGGTCAATTCCGCCGGAGAAGACGATCGGAAGTTGCAGAGAACGAGAGAACTAGAGAGAGAAGGAGAGAGTTAGAGAGAGAAGGGAAGGGGACAAATGAGGCTGAACCGGCCTCTTTTGTTTATAAAGGGGAGTGAACCAGACCGGTTCACCTGAACCAGTCTGGTACGTCCTTGAACCTTGAGTCCCCACCGTCTGATCTAGGGTTTAGGAAGCTGGATCAATCCAACGCCCCTGATGCGTTTGGATGATCCAGGATCCATGCAGGTATGGGTTGGGCCTGTTGTTTGTACTGGACTTCGTTTTCCCTCATTTTTTTTGCTATTTTGACACTGTTTGTTGATGTTTGCACCCCTGTCTTGCTTAAAATTCTTGTAAAATTTCCATAAAATTTTCCATATGTTCTTGATATTTTTCTTGACATTTTTGTGATATTTTTATGTGTTAAAACCTGAGAAAAATATATGTAGTATTTCTTGCCAATTTGTTTACTATTTTGTTAAAATTTGTGAAGTCTTATGTGTTCTTAAGCTCAAAAATCCCTTAAAAATTCTAAAAAAATTTCATGAATATTTCTTGTTATTTTTGTGATGTTTCTATGCATTTTGTTTACTGAAAATTTTGTTAAAAAATATTATCACATTTTCTTGCATTATTTCTTGATTTTATGTGAAAAACCTCTAAAAGATTGCTCAATTCCATTCTATGTTCTTGATGATTGTTTGATACACATGTTATATGATTCTATGAATATTTGGCTACTGTTTGTACATAATTTTGATGCTTGTGTGTGAATCTTGATTAGTTGCTTGGTTTACAAGTTACATTTGTGAATGAATAATGCAAATATGCCTAAGTTTACTTTGTAAATGTCAAGTTCATCATGTTGCCTTAGTTCTCATCTTAAAACCTGATTCTAAACCTTTGAAAAATGTGTTAGAATGTGAGAATTTTAGGCAATAGGATTCTTGCATTTTGTGAGTAAATTTTAGTTATATTTTTGCACTTTTTGGCTTTATTTTGTAAAGTTTTCTTATACTTTTGTCTTGATATTTTACTTGCTTTATTTTCTTTGATATTACCCTATGCTACTAACATTCTCTTGTTTCATGTTTCATACATCATAAGCATACTCTCCATCACGCTTCCTCATCTCATTTCTTTACTTTTCTTTTGCTTTTAATTCATTTTATGTGAGGTTAAGTCCTCACAAGGAAAGTAGTTTGTATTTAGGTCAATGATGTAAAGGACAATGGACTCTAATGATGTACACCAACACAAGCACCGACACTAGCACACACCTCACATGGTTACTTTAGATGTATGGCTAGGATATGCATGTTTAGATGTATGCTTAGGAGTCGCGATACTTAGAAAAATTCTTTTCTCCAAAAAAAATATATGAACAATATCACTCAAATCATTTTCTAAATAAACCTTGGGATTAAAATCCCATTGTATTTTCCTTTTCTTTTCTTAAATAAAACCTTAATGAATTTTAATCATACTTTGACTTTCTTTTGCAAAACAACTAATTCAACCTCACAATTTCACAATCTTATGCCCTTGAGGCCTCTCTCTCTCATTCTTCAAATTCCAATTTTCAAACCTTAAAATCAACCAACAAAAACAAAAACTTTTTTTGGAAGAGAACTACGGTGGATTTGATCCCTTAACCGGGTACGTAGGCAAGGAATCAAAATTCCTTCAATTCAAATAAAATAAAAATTCAAACATTCTTCTCCCTCCAATTCTTCACTTAGTAAACCTTTAGGTGTAAATAACATTTTTCAAATAGCATTTAAAAATAAAGCGCGCGCGTAGAAAGTAAAGACGGTTCCTATAGGATACTATAGTCGTTAAGGGTGCCTAACACCTTCCCGTAGCGAAAACAACTCCCGGACCTCGATTCTCAAGGGTTTTCCTTATTTTTCCCTTCCCAAGAAAAAATGAGATATCAAAGGTTGAAAAGGTTCAAACGTAATCAATGTTTGACACCCGAAAACCAAGATAAAACATCCACAAATAGTGAATCATCATCCTTAGCTATCCAACCTGCTGTTCCTATACCCTCAAATATATATATATATATATATATATATATATATATATATATACATATATATATATATACATATATATATATATACTAAGGTGTACTCTCATATTCAATCTAATGAATCATTTTCCCTTTTTCACACTTTCTCAATATGGTATCGGTTTTTTCTTTCTCTCTCTTCATCATGAAAGAGAAAGTTTGTTATGATCCTTTTCTCGCTTCCGCCATTGTTGCTTGCTTTGCAAGATTTCTTTATTACTTCGTTCTTGCTTGATTTCTTACAGAATCCTTTGTGATTCTTCTTCTCCTTTCCTTGATTTGTCATAATTTTCATCTTTTAGTCTCTTTCTCTTCGCTTTCTTTGGTAAATTGAATTTTTTGGAATTTTCATTGCATCCTCTGTTTTTGCTTCATCTTCTTCGTTGTTCTTTCATCATGCCGCCTCGCGTTGCTCTGATCATTGTTAGCAACCTAACACTAATTCCATTTGTTATGTCCATCCTAGTGAAGGACCGAAGTGAGTTACGGCTACACCACTTCTTACTGGTTCTAACTAGCTCGCATAGAGTCGTTCTATGAAACACGCTCTTGGCACGAAGAACAAATTTTCTTTTGTTGATGGATCTGTTCCAATTCCTCCAATGCACGATTTGAACAGAAATGCATAGGAACTTTCCAACAATTTGATACATTCTTGGATTATCAACTCGGTTTCACCGTAAATTGCTCAAACGATTGTGTTTCATGAGTATGCTATTGATGTTTGGATTGAATTAAAAGAAATTTTTTCGAAGGTAGATCAAATTTGTGTTGCTTCACTTCGTTCTTCAATCAACAATTTGAAACAGGGTGATAATTCTGTGCTTGATTACTTCACATAGATGAAGTCTCTTTAGGAGGAGCTTAACTCTCATCATCCCATGACTATGTGTACTTGTCCTTATCCATGCCGTTGTGAATCCATGTGTGCTGCTCATAACTTTAGAATGGAAAATCAAGTTATTCCATTTCTCATTGCTCAAATGATAATTTTTCAGTTGTGAAGACTTAAGTTCTTCTCATGGATCCTCTTTCATCCATAAACAAAGTGTATTCTATGGTGGTTCAGGAAGAAAACAATAATGTTGCACCTACTCCACATGTCTCGACTGAAGATTCTAGTATTTTGCTTAATGCTTCAGATGCAAGAAAACCTTTTATGCGTGGCAAAGCTTATGGTGCTCCTCAATCCATGAAAAATTCTAGGTATTGCACCTTTTGCCATAAAAACAACCATATTGTGGAGTATTGATACCAAAAACATGGAGATCCCAATACAAATAAACCTGTTGCTTCTTCAAATGTTGTTAACTCTGAGCATGCTATGGATTCTACTACCTCTAGTGAAGGAACTTATTCTGTTTCCCAGACTAGTTTGACTCAAGAGCAATATGTTCATGTTGTATCCTTGCTTCAACAATCATCTTTGGTGCCTTCAGCAACTACTCTAACCCTGCTAGCACCAATCATATTGCTACATCATTCCCTTCTTCAATTGATTTCACTTCAGGTATAAACACTATTTTCTCTTGCTCTTTACATGTTCCATCTGATCATTCGATCATTGATTTTGGAGCCAATGAACATATTTGTTCCTCATTACATTTGTTTCATTCATATTATAAAATCAAACTTATTAATGTCAATTTACCAAATGGCTCATCTGTGCTTGTTCATTATGCAGGTACTGTTGTTTTTTCACCTCATTTTCACATCACTCATGTCTTATATTCTCTTTCTTTCAGAGTGAACCTCATATCAGTTTCTAAGATTTGTCAATCTTTACCTTATCATGTTCATTTTTTGATCAATACATGTGTCATACAGGATGTGAAAACACAAAAGATGATTGGTTTGGGTAATCTCTGTGATGGTCTCTATAGATTGTATCCTTCTGCTCCTGCTTCACCTCAAGCTCATTCCATTTCTTCTGTTGTTTCTCCATCAAATAAAGTGTCTTTGTAATCTTGTAATTCAGTTTCTTCAGATAATCATGTTTCTAGTATTCCTTCCAATGCAATCTGACACTTTAGATTAGGACATTTGTCTAATCAAAGATTGTCCATGATGTATAGTTTGTGTTTTTCTATTAATATTGATAATAAAGTTGTTTGTGACATCTGTCATTTTTCCAAACAAAGAAAATTGCCTTACAATTTGAGTACCTCTATTGTTTCTTTTGAATTTGAATTATTGCTTTTTGATATTTGGGCCCCCCTTTCTGTTACTGTTGTTCATGGCCACAAGTATTTCCTTACCATTGTTGATGATTTTAGTAGATTTTTATGGGTCATTTTACACAAAAATAAATCAGAAGTTTCTAGTCATATCAAAAATTTTGTCACATTAATTCATACTCATTATCAAATTACTCCCAAATACATAAGATCAGACAATGGACCTGAGTTCCTCATTCCTGAATTTTATGCCTCTAAAGGTATTATACACGAAAAATCATGTGTTGAAACTCCTTAACAAAATGGTAGAGTGGAAAGAAAGCATCAACACATCCATAATGTTGCTAGAGCTTTACTTTTTCAATCTAAACTTCCCAAAAAAAATTGGTCATATGTTGTGATTCATGCTGTTTTTTTAATCAATAGAGTGCCTACTCCCCTTCTCAAACAAAAATATCCTTATCAGATCTTGTATGGTTCCTTACCTGACATACATTCCTTCAAAGTTTTTGGTTGTTTGTATTTTGCTTCAACACTTCTTGCTCATAGATCAAAACTTCGATCTAGAGCAAGAAAGTCTATTTTCTTGGGATACAAGTCATGTACTAAAGGCTATGTTCTCTATGATCTTGACACTAGAGCGATTTCTCTCTCAAAATGTTTTTCATGAACTTATTTTACCTTACAACTCTCCTACTCCTTCTTCTACATCAAATTGGAACTATCATTCACCATCACCTTCATTACCTTCTATGATTGAACCAGTTCCACCTTCATCATCTCCTTCCATATCACCTACTCAACCTACTGACCACACCATCCACCTTTTACCATCATCCACAACTAACTCATCTCCTACTCTTAGAGTCTCCTCTAGAACTAGGGGTGTTCAAATCCAAACCGATCCAAAATCAAACCGCAAACCGATCCAAAAAAAACCGAAAACCACAAAAAACCAAATATTTTTTGATGTGTTTGGATGTTGTTTTGGTAAAACCGATATGATCGGATCAGATTTCGGATTGCCTTTTCAAAACCGAACTGAACCAAACCGAACCGCAAAAGTAAATTTTTATACTTATTTACTATTTTATTACTATTATATATTGGAACATATTGCTTATTGGTATTTAATCTTATATATTGCATTAATTTAATTTATATTATTACTACTTCATCTATTTCAAATATAATAAATCATTTTCATTCTGTAATGTTAACTTTTTAATGAATTTGTGTCATATTGTGTATCAAACCTATTATTTTATTGTGTATGAGTAATATTAATATTAATAAAAAATTACAGGTTACATTTTGGATATCCAAAAACCGATCCAAATTAAACAGCATATATTTAGATCGGATCGGTTCGGATTTTTTTAACATAATTATCCAAACGGAACCGAACCACATGTTATTTTTATTTTTGATCGGTTGATTTTTTACCATAAAACCGATCCAAACTAGACCGCGAACACCCCTATATAGAACTAAGAAAACTCCATCTTATCTGCAAGACTATATTTGTCCTCCTTCTATTGTTTCTGCTTCTCATGTTAATAAAACTTGCAGTTCATATCCTTTATCCAATTTTATTTCACATACCAATTTATCTAACTCACAACATATATTTGCTTTGTCTCTTGTTTCTCAAATTGAACCAAAATCCTATGCTGAGGCAATCAAATTTGACTGTTGGAAACAAGCTATTCAACTTGAACTTAATGCTCTTGATCAAACTAGTGCTTGGACAATAGTGGATCTTCCTTCACAAGTCAAACCTATAGGGTGCATATGGGTTTATAGAATCAAGTATAATGTTGATGGTTCGATAGAGAGGTATAAAGCCAGACTGGTAGCTAAAGAATATAATCAAATTGAAGGGTTGGATTACTTTGACACTTTCTCACCAGTTGCCAAAGTTACGACAGTCAGGCTTGTAATTGCTTCAGCTTCAATTAATCATTGGTTTCTCCACCAATTAGATGTGAATAATGCTTTTCTTCATGGAGATCTTCAAGAATATGTTTACATGAAGCTTCCACCAGGTTTATCCACATCTAAACCAAATCAAGTCTGCAAATTATCCAAATTCTTATATGGTCTCAAACAAGCAAGTAGAAAGTGGTATGAGTAGCTTACCACTCTACTCATTTCCAATGGTTACAAACAGGCTGCATCTGATGCTTCTTTGTTCATAAAATCAACTTCTGAGACCTTCACTGTCCTCTTAGTTTATGTTGATGATATAATTTTAGCTGGCAATTCTCTTTCTGATTTTCATATCATCAAGAATGTCTTACATCAAGCATTCAAAATTAAGGACCTTGGCACTCTGAAGTATTTCCTAGGCCTTGAGGTTGCTCATTCACATAGTGGGATTTCTCTGTGTCAGAGAAAATATTGTTTGGATTTGTTAAATGATTCAGGTCTCCTTGGTTCCAAGCCTGTCTCCACACCTTCTGATCCTTCTGTCAAACTTCAAAATGATACTTCACCTCCTTTTACTGATGTTTCAGCATATAGAAGACTCATTGGCAGATTGATCTATTTGAATACAACAAGACCTGACATTACTTTTATTACTCAGCAATTGAGTCAGTTTCTCAGCAAACCAGCTCAAACTCACTATCATGCTGCTCTTCGAGTCCTCAAATACTTAAAAGGTTCACCAGGAAAAGGCATCTTCCTCCTAAGAGCTTCAAAATTGCATATTCAGGGATATACTGATGTAGACTGGGCAGGATGCAAAGACACAAGGCGCTCTATCTCAGGCCACTGCTTCTTTAATAATTATTCCATGTCAATTGGAATTACAGTTGAGCATCATGTTCCTCATGTACATACACAAAATGGTTTAGCTGAGTCATTAATCAAACATATTCAACATATTACTAGACCTTTAATAATGAGAACTAAGCTACCAGTTACAGTTTGGGGTCATGCAATTTTACATGCTGCAGCACTCATACGTCTAAGGCTAAGTGCTGATCATAAACATACCCCTTATCAACTTGCTATTGGTAAGGAACCAAATATCTCTCATTTAAGAATTTTAGGTTGTGCAGTATACGTACCAATAGCTCCACCACAAAGGACAAAAATGGGTCCTCAAAGAAGGTTAGAAATATATGTGGGGTATGAATCACCATCGATTATTAGATATCTTGAACCTTTAACAAGTGATGTTTTTCAGGCAAGATTTGTTGATTGTCATTTTGATGAAACAAAATTTCCAACACTAGGGGGGAGAAAATAAACCATTGGAAAATGAAATATCATGGCATGTACCACATTTATTACATTAGGACCCATATAATAAATCATGGGAAGAAAATGTAAAGAAAATAGTACACTTACAAGATTTAGCAAATCAACTGCCAGATTCATTTACTGATTTGAAAAAGGTGACAAAGTCACATGTACCAGCTGTAAATGTCCCAGCTCGGATTGAGATTTCAAAACTAAATGATGTAGCAAGTACATCTAAGGCACGCTTAAAGCTTGGCCGGCCTATAGGTTCCAAAGACAAAAATCCCCGAAAAAGAAAAGGAACAGAAAAGGTGAATATGATCGAAAGTGATCTTGAAAAGACACTAGATAGTGATAAATCTGACAATGAAAAGTGTGCTCTTGAAAAGGCACAAGATGATGATAATGAGATCATTGATAATGAAACTGAAAATAAGAATGATCTCGAGATTTCAATTAATTATGTTAATACGGGAAATTTGTGGAGCCAAAAAGACATAAATATTGATGAATTTTTTTCATTCTCCATTGCATGTGAAATTGCAAATGAAAATGATGATCCTGAACCCATAACTGTTAATGAATGTCGAAATAGACATGATTTGAAAAACTGGAAAGATGCAATAGATATTGAATTATATTCTCTTAAAAATCGAAAAGTATTTGGGCCTATTGTGGCTATACCTGAAGGTATGAAACCTGTTGGGTATAAGTGGGTTTTTGTAAGAAAACGAAATGAGAAAAATGAAATTGTAAGATACAAGGCATGTCTTGTTGCACAAGGTTTTTCCCAACGACCAGGAATTGATTATGAGGTAACATATTCTCCTGTTATGGATACCATTACTTTTCGTTATTTAATTGGTTTATCCGTATTTAATAATCTTGATATGTATCTTATGGATGTTGTTACTGCTTATTTATATGGCTCACTTGATAATGAAATATACATGAAAATACCGGAAGGACTTAAGATGCATGATACATCAAAACCACGAGAAATGTATGCAATTAAGTTACAAAGATCATTATATGGATTAAAACAATCTGGACGCATGTGGTACAATAGGCTAAGTGAATATTTGCTTAAAGAAGGGTATGAGAATAATCCAATTTGCTCTTGTGTTTTTATAAGAAAAACAATATCCGGTTTTGTAATAATTGCTGTTTATGTTGATGATTTAAATATCATTGGAACTACTAAAGAAATTAAAGAAGCAAGAGAGTACTTAAAGAAAGAATTTGAAATGAAAGATCTGGGGAAAACTAGATTTTGCCTTGGTTTGCAAATTGAGTATACTAAAAATGGTATATTGGTACATCAATCAAATTATACAGAGAGAGTGTTAAAAAGATTTAACATGGACAAGGCAAATCCTTTGAGTACTCCAATGATGGGAAGAACACTTAACATTGAAAAGGATCCTTTTAGACCTAAGGAAGATAATGAAAAGGATCTTGGCTCTGAAGTGCCATATCTAAGTGCCATTGGGGCACTCATGTACCTTGCTAACTGTACAAGACCTGATATAGCTTTTGCAGTAAATTTATTGGCGAGATTCAGTTCATGTCCTACAAATAGACATTGGAAAGGGATAAAACATATATTTCGATATATACGAGGTACATCTGAGCTTGGTTTGTTTTATTCTAACAATACAAAACCAGTTTTTCTAGGCTATGCAGATGCAGGATATTTGTTAGATCCATATAATGCTAAATCACAAACTGGATATGTATTTACATATGGTGGCACTGCAATATCAAGGAGATCTCAAAAGCAAACACTTGTAGCAACTTCTTCAAATCATGCTGAAGTAATAGCCCTTCATGAAGCAAGCAAAGAGTGTAGATGGTTACGTTATGTTTTGCAACATATCCAAGGAGCGTTTTGTTTAACAGTTGATAAGAATCCAACAATCTTGTATGAAGACAATGCTGCATGTGTTACTCAAATGAAAGAAGGTTACATCAAAAGTGATAGAACCAAACATATCCCTCCTAAGTTCTTCTCATTCACACAAAAACTTGAAAGAAACAAAGAAGTGGATATCCAATATATTCGTTCAAGTGATAATGTGGCAGACCTCTTCAAAAAGGCAGTACTCCCTACATCAGTTTTCAAGAAGCACATATGAAGTATTGGAATGCGTCAGCTTCGAGATCTTTAAAGAAGAATAATATGTGTTTGGTTGAGGGGGAGCATAATGTTGTATTCTTTTTCCCTTATTAAGGTTTTTATCCCAATGAGTTTTTCCTAATAAGGTTTTTAACGAGGCAACATATGTTCCAATCAAATTATCCTCAACAAGACTTCAATGGAGCACCGTGATAGATATTTGAAAGGGGGAGTGTTATATTAAATTATATAAACATAATTATTATAGCTTTTACTATTTAGGTTGAAATATCTATCAATAATTATCCAAATTGTCAAATTATAATAGTAATAATAATTAGTAAATGCCAAGTTAGAATAGTAAAATAAATAATTTGACACTTGTAATAGTAATAAATTTAGTAGTATAAATACCACACTTTGGTTCATGTAAATGTACACCATTTTTGAGAAATCAAAGCATATCATCATACTTCTTTCTCTCTAGATTTTCTTACTTCTTTCTCTCTAAATTTTCTTAGTTTAGAAAATTAGTTTCTTCAAAATATCTAAATCTTTAACATAAATTATTTTTTATTCAAAAAATGTTGAGATGTCACACCACATTTGATATTCCATTTATTTACTGGTCGGCCACTACCAAGGTTAGAATAATCTTGAAGTACAGTTTGTCAAAAAAATAATATTGAAGTACAGTAAGTGGACATGTTGAATTTTCTGTTTCACCAAGCCTGAATTCACTACCACTTACTAGGAACAACGGGGTTCCCATATATATCCTTGACGATAAGATCAGCTTGTGTAAAGGGTAATGGAAAGTAGGTGATGAAGGAAAAGAGGAGGAAACAAAGGGTGGTAACTAATGTAGGCTTCATGGCAATTTTTTTGTTTGTGTGTATTTGTGTTGCAATTATTGTATCATTGAAACCTTTATTCATAGACTTGTTCTAAGAAACCATTCATGTTTATCACATGCATGAAGAAAAAAAAAATATTAAGGAACCCAACAACGTTCATGTTTACATATTCTCTTTAAACTATTATTTTTTATTTTATTTTTATTAAAAACATGTTATTCATTAATTTAAGATTTGTGCTATTTGAACATCTATTAATGTGACAACCACATTTTTACAAAGAAATGTATGTATTGACACGAAAACAAAAATAGTAGTGACAGAAACTAAAAATATAATGTGAGTATGACAGAGAAAGTTGTTACAAAAGTTGTTATGTACAAATATCATTTCTCTTAATTTAAATTGATAGAGTACATCCATACAATACAAATTAAAAGTCACTAAAAACAAAAAAAATGAATCTGCAAACAAACTTCCAACATCCATATTAATAGCATAAAACATCAGAGTACTTTTTATTTATGCCAAAGATAAATATATTAAATAAAACAAAAAGATACAGAGACTGGGGGGACATCAAACCTGACCCAGGTACAACCCAATTGGGAATTCATCGTGATAATACAGACCAAGTGGACTAACTCTAATCAATCCTAACAAATCAAACACTAATCACAGGCGCAACCCAGCGAACCTGCGTACGGGCGCGAAATCAGGTTACAAAAAAGATGAAAAGTGAACGTTGTAAACGGATCAAGAAGAGTTTTAAGTTGGCGAATGGATCGACCGTCAACACGGTATCAAAATCCACGTACCAGCAACCCCTGAACAAAACAACAGGTTTAGGAGCTCTTTCGAGCGTAACAATCCGAGATCAGCCATAAAACTGAGACGGATAAGAATACCGGAGAGTGGAGGTAGACCTGTCACCTTGAGACCTGCAGATCTCAATAGACCTAAAATAATCAGAGAATATATATATACTATGGTCTACTTTCATATTCAATCTAATGAATCATTTTCCCTTTTTGACACTTTCTCAATATATGTTATATGGTATTTAACCAGGATTAGTTAGTTACCAATTCTTTGGTTTAGCTTAGTTTATTACTCATGTAAATAGTTATATATATAGCTTTACCGGTTTTAATAAAATGAAAACCTTCATTTCCCCTAATAAGAGAGACTCTCGGACTCAGTCATCCTTACGGTACATTTCGCTTTTGACGATATTTCACACGTAACCATCTCTTTTACATACTGACTTAAGCGTTGGAATGTTAACGTGTCTGCATACATATTTCTCATCTATCAAGATGACTCACCCTCCGCCATGTTGGGTATTTGTGTTGGTTGCATTGTTGCTAAAACAAATATCCTTGTTCTGTAAGTTGGAACCAATGTTCCAGCATGTGGTTAGGCAACTCTGTAAGATGTTGGATACAATGTTCCAACATCCTGGCACGGTTCAGTGTGCCTGGGTTTTTGTCTTATCTGTACGCGCGTAGTTTATCGTTTAAGGAAACCATATTTCCTTTACTTACTGACCAAGTAACGCACATATCTTATAAGAATCAGATGTGGAATATTACTAAAATAGATATTTTATTTTAGGAAATATTTGTTACGATATGGAATGTTTCTAAATAGGTTCCAACATATTAGGACTTTCCAGAATTGTCTCTGATTCTGTTTTGCAGGTTTGCTGAACCGATCTGCAAGGCCCAATGAATTATTTAGCCCAAGCTGCTTCAGTATAAAAGGAAGACTTGAAGACCAAATTGCTCATTCAAGCCGTCGTTCTAAAAAGTTAAATTTTTAAGGTTTGAGTCTTCATGTATTCTGTTCTTGTATCGTTTGTGATGCAAGTCTAGAATCTTTACTGTGTGCCTTTCTTGTGTCGTGTTAGATACTTGTTTAGGACTGAGTTTGTGAGTATTGATACTCTTGTGCACCAAACCGAAGTTATGAAACAAGGTTTGGTTGTTTGTGTTGGAAGGTAACTTCTATTCTGTTGTGTTTGAGGTCCGATAGGTCACTGGTGCAGTGACTGACCATTAGGATAGTGAGATGGGATCTCAGATCTAGGAGTTCCTAGGTTGCAGTCTATACGGTTAGGTCCTAGGTCATATAGTGTAAACAAAGAGTTTGCTGAGAGCTATTGAATAAGGACTACACTAGTGGATTTCCTTCCTGGCTTGGTAGCCCCCAGATGTAAGCGTGTTGTGCTGAACTGGGTCAACAAACTTCATGTGTTCTTTACTTTTCTGCACTTTACTTTCTTGTTTTATTTCTGTTTATCGCATGATGTTGGAACATTAATCGGAACATCGCAAACGTTAAAACATCTGACAGAACATATTAAAACAAGTGACCTAGAATTTCAATTGGCATCAGAGCAGGCACCCTGCCTGTTTTAGGGTGAGCTCCAGGGAGTTCTATTTTAGCATCATGGACAAGGAAGGTGGATTTGTAAATAGACCCCCTCTGTTGGATGGCTTTAACTATGACTATTGGAAATCTCGTATGAGTGCTTTCCTTAAGTCAATTGACCGCAGAACATGGAAAGCAGTTCTGAAAGGTTAGGAACATCCTGTGGCACTTGATAAAGGTGGTAATAGGACAAATGTTTTGAAGCCAGAAGAAGAATGGACTGTTGCTGAAGATGAATTGGCTATTGGAAATTCCAAAGCTTTGAATGTTTTATTCCATGGAGTGGACAAGAATATGTTCAGACTGATTAAGCAATGCACTGTGGCTAAGGATACTTGGGAAATTCTCAAAATTGCTCACGAAGGTACATCTAAACTGAAAAGTTCAAGACTTCAACTTCTCACTACCGAGTTTGAAAATCTAAAAATGATGGAGGATGAGAACATACAAGATTATTGCATGAACATTCTTGACATTGGTAACTCATTTGACTTACTTGGAGAGAAAATTTCTGATGAAAAATTCGTTAGAAAAATCCTCAGATCTTTACCTAAGAGATTTGACATGAAAGTCACGGCCAGTGAGGAAGCCCACGACATTAGTAACATGAAGGTGGATGAACTAATTGGGTCACTTCAAGCCTTTGAATTAGCTATCAATGATAGATCTGAAAAGAAGAAGAAGAAAAACATAGCGTCGTTTCCAACACTGGTAAGGAAGATGTTCAATATGAAATGGAGACTGATGAAAATACTTTAGATGCAATTAGGCGTCTTGGTAGAGAAATTAACAAAGTCTTGGAGATGATTGAAAGAAATTCGAAACCAAATGTTCAGAACATCTCGTCCAACATCAGCAGAAACAGTGAGTCTCAAAGAAGGGATAAAATTGATGAAAATTCCAATCATGTGACAACATTAACAGGAAGATATGACTCTGGTGAAGAATCAAGTGATCAGGAATTGACTTATGAAGAACTTGGTGCATCCTACAAAGAACTATGTACCAGAAGTGTAGAGGTGATTAAGTCAGAAAAAGAGCATAAGAGAATCACAGCTCAACTGCAGGCTGAAAAGAACAAACTATTGTCCGCTAACTCTGAACTTCAAAATGAGGTAACTCTTCAATCTTCTATCATTACTGGTCTACAAGAGGAAAACACCTTGCTAAATTCCAAATTAGAAAACATGACCAAATCTGTTCGGATGTTGAACAATAGTTCTAATGTGTTAGATGAAATTCTTCAAGTTGGGAAGACATCTGGAAATATGAAAGGAATAGGCTTTGACTATGGCACTATGAACAAAGAAATCAAAAATCCCACAAAGAAGTTTGTTCCTCCTAAAAAGAAGACTGAGTTTGTAATGTTGGATCAAATGCCTCAACATCCTGTCCGACATCTGAACCCCCAACCAAGAAACAAAAAGAAATCACCTTGGATATGTCACCATTTTGGTAAAAAGGGGCATATAAGGTCGTTCTGTTTCAAGTTGTATGGGTATCCTCAGCCTATGTCCAACCAAAGGTCAGTGGTAAGATTGCTCAAGTTAGGAAAGAATGGAAACCTAAAACTCCAAATGTAAGTTCTTCTGTGACTTCCTCTGTGTTGATTAGTGTTCTACCTGTTTTAACTAAGTCTAGCAACCTTGTTAAGTCTATGCCTGACATCTATAAACCTCATTCCATGTCAAAGTTTCATGTTGAACCTCTCAAAAATCCTAATGTCGAACCAAGTGTTAAATCAACTGGTATGGTTTCTGTTGTTGCTGATAATATTAATGAGGAAAGTGTTTTTGTCACCCCATCTAAAATTGTTGTTGTTCACCCTCTTAAGGAAACTCTGACCCAACCTGATGTTGCATCAGATGTTACAACATTCTTAGCTCAACCTGATCACATAAAATTTGAGTTTGAGTCTGAGTCAGCCTTTGATATTGGAAAATCCCAATGTAAGATGGTGTCTGTTTGTAATGACAAGGATGAATCAGAAAGTGATGGCCAAAGTTTGTGGAGTTTTCTGACTAGTTTGTCAGAATTTATGGCTAAAAAGGGAGAATAGATGTGTATGCCTGCCTGTATAGATATTAGAACATTCTATTATCTGATGCTGAGCTAATGTGCCAAATGATGTTGAAACATCTATCTAATGTTTTCTTGAAGTTTACCTACATAAGTATGTACTCCTGAGTGATGTTTGGCATAATTTTGTGGCTAAAAAGGGGGAGAAAATGGTATATCTATACTCGGTATGTCTGTCTGTATATGTATCTCTTTATGTCTGCATTAATCCTGGGACATGTCTAAGAAGACTGGTGTAGATGTTAGCACTTGTGCTAGAACATCTCTATGATGCTTTTGAGAATCTACTTTTCTCAGATGATGTACATGTTCCCTGCAACTGCTCAATAAAAGGTTGGAACATGTCTGTGAGACTCTGTGCAGATGTTGGCACTAAAGCTGCAACATAAGCTGCAACATCTTGCGGTAATTCTGAGAATTTATTTTTCTTAGAATTCTTAGTGTACATGTTCCTTGCTACTTCTTTATATTATGGAACATGTCTGATGACTTCTTGAAGTCTAAGCTCTATGTGTGACCTTTGATAGGTCTGCTAGCATGTATCTGCTGATGGTTGCTAGTTTGTGAATATTCCTTGAATGTCTATGTCCAGATCCTGAATCTTGTATGTCTATGCATTAGGAGTTTATCTGTTCAGATTTTCTGTATGCATGTATTCAGGGGGAGTAATGGAATATTCCTGTAAGTAGTCACTCATGAGATCTTATATTCAGGGGGAGTGATACTTCTATGTGTGCTTGTGATTAATCCAAGCTGGGTGAAGGATGTTCAGTCAGAAGTTTAAACATATGTATCTATCACTTGTAAGTTTGGGAATTTGTGTTTCCTGACTTCTTTATGCTTCTGGTGATAGTTCTCTGAAGACATCCAAGTCTGTCACATGTAAGTATAGGAACTTAGTATTCTGTGCTTCTACGGCTGGTTGGTGACAGTACTCTGTAGGTATGGGAAATTTATTTTTTTCCTTGCCTCTATGTGGGGCAGGTTCTCCTGTCTGAAGTGCTGAAGGATGTTGGAACATCCTATGTCTGTAGCATTGGAAACTCGGTTTTTCCTCTGCTCTTGAGAGATCTTGCTTCTCTCCACTTATGTGTTGGAAGTTATCTTCCTTGACTGTAGCACAAGAATTTATTTTTCATCTGCTCTTAAGAGAACTTGTTTCTCTCTCTATACAAGAACTTATGTTCCCTAGTTGTAGCTTAGGAATTTATTCCTTAGCCCTTGAGACTATGCTACTGATCTGATCCGCTGCTGCATGTCTCTGATCCAGTGTAATACCTCTGCCAGCTTAAGCTGAGATTGAAGATACGTGAGGTATTCTATGTATGCACACTTTTCCTTTCTCTAGAGTGATACTATCTGCTACTTCTTCTTCTTGAATATGTGTTCGTGATGACTTGAGGAAGTGTATCTATGGTGTCTATTTGGATTCTGTGTGCTTGTTGTTTCTTCATTGTTGTGTGCTCATGCACTTGGAGGAATGGTATTTTTGTATCCCTCTGTTTCATAAGTATTGCCCTTGATTTGTTTTAGCCAAAAATTTGCCAAAGGGGGAGATTGTTGGGTATTTGTGTTGGCTGCATTGTTGCTAAAACAAATATCCTTGTTCTGTAAGTTAGAACCAATGTTCCAGCATGTGGTTAGGCAACTCTGTAAGATGTTGGATACAATGTTCCAACATCCTGGCACGGTTCAGTGTGCCTCGGTTTTTGCCTTATCTGTACGTGCGTAGTTTATCGTTTAAGGAAACCATATTTCGTTTACTTACTGACCAAGTAACGCGCATACCTTATAAGAATCAGCTGTGGAATATTACTAAAATAGATATTTTATTTTAGGAAATATTTGTTACGATTTGGAATGTTTCTAAATAGGTTCCGACATATGAGGACTTTCCAGAATTGTCTCTGATTCTGTTTTGCAGGTTTGCTGAACCGATCTGCAAGTTTACTGAAGCCCAACGAATTATTTAGCCCAAGCTGCTTTAGTATAAAAGGAAGACTTGAAGACCTAATTGCTCATTCAAGCCGTCGTTCTAAAGAGTTAGCTTTTTAGGGATTGAGTCTTCATGTATTCTGTTCTTGTATCGTTTGTGATGCAAGTCTAGAATCTTTACTGTGTGCCTTTCTTGTGTCGTGTTAGATACTTGTTTAGGACTGAGTTTGTGAGTATTTATACTCTTGTGCACCAAACCGAAGTTGTGAAACAAGGTTTGGTTCTTTGTGTTGGAAGGTAACTTCTATTCTGTTGTGTTTGAGGTCTGATAGGTCACTGGGCAGTGACTGACCATTAGGATAGTGAGATGGGATCTTAGATCTAGGAGTTCCTAGGTTGAAGTCTATACGGGTAGGTCCTAGGTCATATAGTGTAAACGAGGAGTTTGCTGAGAGCTATTGAATAAGGACTACACTAGTGGATTTCCTTCCAGGCTTGGTAGCCCCCAGATGTAAGCGTGTTGTGCTGAACTGGGTCAACAAACTTCCTGTGTTCTTTACTTTTCTGCACTTTACTTTCCTGTTTTATTTTTGTTTATCGTATGATGTTGGAACATTAATCGGAACATCGCAAACATTAAAACATCTGACAGAACATATTAAAACAAGTGCGCTAGAATTTCAATTGGCATCAGAGCAGGCACCCTGCCTGTTTTAGGGTGAGCTCCAGGGAGTTCTATTCTAGCATCATGGACAAGGAAGGTAGATTTGTAAACAGACCCCCTCTGTTGGATGGCTTTAACTATGACTATTGGAAATCTCGTATGAGTGCTTTCCTTAAGTCAATTAATAGCAGAACATGGAAAGCAGTTCTGAAAGGTTGGGAACATCCTGTGGCATTTGATGCAGGTGGTAACAGGACAAATGTTTTGAAGCCAGAAGAAGAATGGACTGTTGCTGAAGATGAATTGGCTCTTGGAAATTCCAAAGCTTTGAATGCTTTATTCCATGGAGTGGACAAGAATATGTTCAGACTGATTAAGCAATGCATTGTGGCTAAGGATGCTTGGGAAATTCTCAAAATTGCTCACGAAGGTGCATCTAAACTGAAAAGTTCAAGACTTCAACTTCTCACTACCGAGTTTGAAAATCTAAAAATGATGGAGGATGAGAACATACAGGATTATTACATGAACATTCTTGACATTGGTAACTCATTTGACTCAGTTGGAGAGAAAATTTCTGATGAAAATTTCGTTAGAAAAATCCTCAGATCTTTACCTAAGAGATTTGACATGAAAGTCACGGCCATTGAGGAAGCCCACGACATTAGTAACATGAAGGTGGATGAACTAATTGGGTCACTTCAAGCCTTTGAATTAGCTATCAATGATAGATCTGAAAAGAAGAAGAAGAAAAACATAGCGTTCGTTTCCAACACTGGTAAGGAAGATGTTCAATATGAAATGGAGACTGATGAAAATACTTTAGATGCAATTAGGCGTCTTGGTAGAGAAATCAACAAAGTCTTGGAGATGATTGATAGAAATTCGAAACTAAATGTTCAGAACATCTCGTCCAACATCAGCAGAAACAGTGAGTCTCAAAGAAGGGATAAAATTGATGAAAATTCCAATCATGTGATAGCATTAACAGGAAGATAAGACTCTGGTGAAGAATCAAGTGATGAGGAATTGACTTATGATGAACTTGTTGCATCCTACAAAGAACTATGTACCAGAAGTGTAGAGGTGATTAAGTCAGAAAAAGAGCATAAGAGAATCATAGCTCAACTGCAGGCTGAAAAGAACAAACTATTGTCCGCTAACTCTGACCTTCAAAATGAGGTAACTCTTCAATCTTCCAAACTAGACAAACAGAAGAAAACTATCAATGACTTTTGTTTGGAAAAAGAGAAACTTATATCTATCATTACTGGTCTACAAGAGGAAAACACCTTGCTAAATTCCAAATTAGAAAACATGACCAAATCTGTTCGGATGTTGAACAATAGTTCTAATGTGTTAGATGAAATTCTTCAAGTTGGGAAGACATCTGGAAATATGAAAGGAATAGGCTTTGGCTATGGCACTATGAACAAAGAAATCAAAAATCCCACAAAGAAGTTTGTTCCTCCTAAAAAGAAGACTGAGTTTGTAATGTTGGATCAAATGCCTCAACATCCTGTCCGACATCTGAACCCCCAACCAAGAAACAAAAAGAAATCACCTTGGATATGTCACCATTTTGGTAAAAAGGGGCATATAAGGTCGTTCTGTTTCAAGTTGTATGGGTATCCTCAGCCTATGTCCAACCAAAGGTCAGTGGTAAGATTGCTCAAGTTAGGAAAGAATGGAAACCTAAAACTCCAAATGTAAGTTCTTCTGTGACTTCCTCTGTGTTGATTAGTGTTCTACCTGTTTTAACTAAGTCTAGCAACCTTGTTAAGTCTATGCCTGACATCTATAAACCTCATTCCATGTCAAAGTTTCATGTTGAACCTCTCAAAAATCCTAATGTCGAACAAGTGTTAAATCATCTGGTATGGTTTCTGTTGTTGTTGATAATATTAATGAGGAAAGTGTTTTTGTCACCCCATCTAAAACTGTTGTTGTTGACCCTCTTAATTAAACTCTGACCCAACCTGATGTTGCATCAGATGTTACAACATCCTTAGCTCAACATGATCACATAAAATTTGAGTTTGAGTCTGAGTCAGCCTTTGATATTGGAAAATCCCAATGTAAGATGGTGTCTGTTTGTAATGAGAAGGATGAATCAGAAAGTGATGGCCAAAGTGTGTGGAGTTTTCTGATTAGTTTGTCAGAATTTATAGGTAAAAAGGGAGAATAGATGTGTATGTCTGCCTGTATAGATATTGGAACATTCTATTATCTGATGCTGAGCTAATGTGTCAAATGATGTTGAAACATCTATCTAATGTTTTCTTAAAGTTTACCTACATAAGGTATGTACTCCTGAGTGATGTTTGGCATAATTTTGTGGCTAAAAAGGGGGAGAAAATGGTATATCTATACTCCGTATGCCTATATGTATATGTATCTCTTTATGTCTGCATTAATCTTGGGACATGTCTAAGAAGACTGGTGTAGATGTTAGCACTTGTGCTAGAACATCTCTATGATGCTTCTAAGAATCTACTTTTCTCAGATGATGTACATGTTCCCTGTAACTTCTCAATAAAAGGTTGGAACATGTCTGTGAGACTCTGTGCAGATGTTGGCTCTAAAGCTGCAACATAAGCTGCAACATCTTGCAGTAATTCTGAGAATTTATTTTTCTTAGAATTCTTAGTGTACATGTTCCTTGCTACTTCTTTATATTATGGAACATGTCTGATGACTTCTTAAAGTCTAAGCTCTATGTGTGGCCTTTGATAGGTCTGCTAGCATGTATCTGCAGATGGTTGCTAGTTTGTGAATATTCCTTGAATGTCAATGTCCAGATCCTGAATCTTTTATGTCTATGCATTAGGAGTTTATCTGTTCAGATTTTCTGTATGCATGTATTCAGGGGGAGTAATGGAATATTCCTGTAAGTAGTCACTCATGAGATCTTATATTCAGGGGGAGTGATACTTCTATGTGTGCTTGTCATTAATCCAAGCTGGGTGAAGGATGTTGAGTCAGAAGTTTAAACATCTGTATCTATCACTTGTAAGTTTGGGAATTTGTGTTTCCTGACTTCTTTATGCTGCTGGTGATAGTTCTCTGAAGACATCCAAGTCTGTCACATGTAAGTATAGGAACTTAGTATTATGTGCTTCTACGGCCGGTTGGTGACAGTACTCTGTAGGTATGGGAAATTTATTTTCTTCCTTGCCTCTATGTGTGACAGGTTCTCCTGTCTGATATTGCTTCTCTCCACTTCTGTGTTGGAAGTTATCTTCCTTGACTGTAGCACAGGAATTTATTTTTCCTCTGCTCTTAAGAGAACTTGTTTCTCTCTCTGTACAAAAACTTATGTTCCCTAGTTGTAGCTTAGGAATTTATTCCTCAGCTCTTGAGACTATGCTACTGATCTGATCCGCTGCTGCATGTCTCTGATCCAGTGTAATACCTCATCCAGCTTAAGCTGAGATTGAAGATACGTGAGGTATTCTTTGTATGCACACTTTTCCTTTCTCTAGAGTGATACTATCTGCGACTTCTTCTTCTTGAATATGTGTTCGTGATGACTTGAGGAAGTGTATCTATGGTGTCTCTTTGGATTCAGTGTGCTAGTTGTTTCTTCATTGTTGTGTGCTCATGCACTTGGAAGAATGGTATTTTTGTATCCCTCTGTTTCATAAGTATTGGCATTGATTTGTTTTAGCCAAAAATTTGCCAAAGGGGGAGATTGTTGGGTATTTGTGTTGGCTGCATTGTTGCTAAAACAAATATCCTTGTTCTGTAAGTTGGAACCAATGTTCCAGCATGTGGTTAGGCAACTCTGTAAGATGTTGGATACAATGTTCCAACATCCTGGCACGGTTCAGTGTGCCTGGGTTTTTGCCTTCTCTGTACGCGCGTAGTTTATCATTTAAGGAAACCATATTTCCTTTACTTACTGACCAAGTAACGTGCATATCTTATAAGAATCAGCTGTGGAATATTACTAAAATAGATATTTTATTTTAGGAAATATTTGTTACGATTTGGAATGTTTCTAAATAGGTTCCGACATATTAGAACTTTCCAGAATTGTCTCTGATTCTGTTTTGCAGGTTTGCTGAACCGATCTGCAAGTTTACTGAAGCCCAATGAATTATTTAGCCCAAGCTGCTTCAGTATAAAAGGAAGACTTGAAGACCTAATTGCTCATTCAAGCCGTCGTTCTAAAAAGTTAGATTTTTAGGGTTTGAGTCTTCATGTATTCTGTTCTTGTATCGTTTGTGATGCAAGTCTAGAATCTTTACTGTGTGCCTTTCTTGTGTCGTGTTAGATACTTGTTTAGGACTGAGTTTATAATGCCCTATCTCTATTAAAGCGATAAAACACGCGAATATAACGAATATTCAAGAAATAGAGGCTACGTCAAACACAAAATCCAAAATCCAAACATACATGAATATATATATATATATATATATATATATATATATATATATATATAAAATAACTCAACAGTCACAGCGGAATATAATTCATACATCTCCCAAATATATATATGTCATGGTCCAAATACAACATCATACAAAAATACTCCAAGTCCGACACGTGGACAAATCTCAACAAGATAAAATAAAACCAACAAGACATAGCAAGACTCTACAACCTAATCAGAGCCCTAAGCTACGACACCAGACGATAACGGAGAAAGCTCTCGCTATCCAAGCGCTCACCTCAAGCAACTACTCCTGCACAACGTCTACCCATCCATACAGATAGGTAGGCGGCAAAAACCATTGGGGGTAAACATTACATTAATCATAATCAATAAATAATAATTGACATCAATAATCCAATTCATTTCTCAAATGGCTTGCATGAACAGTTAATCCTCAATAATTACATTCATATAACAAATTCAAACATCACAACTAGCATTCATCAACATGTTCATCACCAACAAACATCGTTCACATATCACAACAAGACACCATTTTAATATGCAATGAGCCTATACTCGACACATATATGCATGTGGTACCATAACAACAACAATAGATGTCAACTGAACATCTAAGTAAGAGAACACCTCCTCTCTTACCAATCACCTATATAAGAGAACACCTCCTCTCTTACATTTCACATATGACTCAATATGATCATGATGCATGGACATACAACAAGGACCCGACAATGCACAATTTCAACATAACAAATACAAGAGTACACCTCCTCTTTTACAAATCACCAATGTAAAAGTACACCTCCAATTACATTGACTATCTCAACAACAATTGCATTATCAAGTATACATGTCCACACATTCAACAATCACAATTCACATAAGAGTCATCATCACACACATCAACTTACCAAATATCACAACAATTCCATATACTTTTCATAAACCAAGTAAAATGGCACAACACATCATTTCATGATAAACATCATATCCAGTCATCAACCATCTCCCACATACCCTCAATTAACCATATAGAACTATCCACAAAAGATTTGCCAAGTAATTGGACTTCAAGATTATTTTCGACAAGTTCGTTTCTAGTTTCACCATTTTAAAATAATTGAAGCAATTAAACCAAAACCAAGTAAACAAGATTCAATGCATCAACTAAGTATACCTCTAGGCTACTTATAAGTACAGTAGAGGATACAATTTCGTTTCACCGGCCAAATGCGACGAAATCATGAAAATCACAAAATTCGTCTCACTTTATCACTTTTCAAGAAATTTCCATTTCATTTCAAAACAAGTTAGATCCATCACACCATCAGTTGAAATACCATTAAACACCTTAAATGAACTTAGAGAACATAAGTTTGAAGTTAAGAAACATTCCACAGAGTTTGGGTTGACTTAGAAATAGTTATGTGGAATTTTCGTAAATTTCCCTAAGACCTCCTTGGAATATTTTCCTCATAACTCTCAAACCAAAAATCATTTTCAAGTCAAACCAAAGCCTCTGGAAAGCTAACAAAATTCTCTACAACTTTCATGTTTACGTCGAAAGCCAAATTAAAACAAAAATGTGAGAAAAAGATGCAAGAACACAGAACATGTGTGCTGTATGAACAGTAGCGCTTCTGAAACAGTGCTCCTGAAACAGTGCTTCTGAAAACGGTAGAGCGTGAACAGTGCTTCTGAAAACGGTAACGCGTGAACAGTAGCAGTTTTTTTTTAACCTTCACGTTTTCGCGCATAAAAACCAAACCGTTAATCCGTTTTCGATGCCGTTTTCGCCTACATTCTCCTAACACTTATCTCTATCATAATCTACAGAAAAATTCAAGTTTCAACCATCCCAAAATCGTTTCTCCCAAACCTCACATAATCATTTCTTTTGCAAAAACGCTTAAACATCGATATTTCACACGAAAAACCTGTTTTCTCCCAAACGACTCGACTAACACAACCACCACATGAAAACAGAAATTCTACCAAGTCCAATTCAACCAACAATATCAAAAACACAGCCAACAACCTCATATTTCAAAATTTCATTTGGGTCCTTCACATGAACAACTTAACATAAACTTCACCAATTTGAACAACAACAACAACAAATCTCATCATAATTCATCATTTCAATGATACCCATTGCATCAATTCATCAACAACACATGTTAAAGCAACAACAACAGCATTTGAACATGAATTCGTCAACAATTCAACAACCACAACTTCATTCATCATCAATTTCATACAAAAACATATCATGTTCATATCAACCCATTTTGACATACAAATTCAACAACAACACAATTAACATTCAATTCATGTACATAATCATGTCAACAAAATTAAGCACGAAATTCTACAATCAAAATCAAATTAAGCACTTAACCACAATTATGCAAAGAATTAGGGTAGAATTTAAACTAAAGGATTATGATTAAAGTTTAACCCCCTTACCTTAATTCTTCTCAACACCAACTAAGGCTTCACTTTAGCTCCAATACTAGCTCCAATCCTTGAAGCTTGACCTCCCCTTAGCCTTCTCTAGATCTCCTCTCCAAACCCTTGTCTTCTCTCTATCTCTATCTCTATCTCTTCTCAATTGAAAATGAAAATGTTGGCAAAACCCTATTCCCTCTACCAACTAGAGCTTATATAGGTTCACCTAATTGGGCTTAACTCACCACACCTTAATGGGCCTAACCCATTTCTATTCTAACCCATAAATGTTACTACTCACTTAACGATAAATGTAACACTAACGGTCAACTACCGGTAATCAAAAATAAATTACTACAACTCCCTAGCACTTAGTAAAATAACTACTCTTACTAAGTACTAAAAATAATCCTCAGCAAAGTTACAAAATTACCCCGACTCTCAGCATGACCAAAATACCCCTAAGTCCAAAATGACTAAAATACCCTTCTAACACTGAATTCTACAATTCCCGACCAAAAATACACATAGAGGCAATTAATCACATAAGAGCACATATAACACACAAATAAATAATAAAATAACTCTAGCGAAAAACGGGCTGTTACAGAGTTTGTGAGTACGGATACTCTTGTGCACGAAACCGAAGTTGTGAAACAAGGTTTGGTTGTTTGTGTTGGAAGGTAACTTCTATTCTGTTGTGTTTGAGGTCTGATAGGTCACTAGGGCAGTGACTGACCATTAGGATAGTGAGATGGGATTTTAGATCTAGGAGTTCCTAGGTTGAAGTCTATACGGGTAGGTCCTAGGTCATATAGTGTAAACGAGAAGTTTGCTGAGAGCTATTGAATAAAGACTACACTAGTGGATTTCCTTCCTGGCTTGGTAGCCCCCAGATGTAAGCGTGTTGTGCTGAACTGGGTCAACAAACTTCCTGTGTTCTTTACTTTTCTGCACTTTACTTTCTTGTTTTATTTCTGTTTATCGCATGATGTTGGAACATTAATCGGAACATCGCAAACGTTAAAACATCTGACAAAACATATTAAAACAAGTGCGCGAGAATTTCACGCCACACCAAAGATCCGTGAACCACCGTTCTTTAACCGTGATCACCAGACATATCAATATTAAAATTGAGAAATAATTGCGAAGATCACTAAAACTCATTACATTGAAGAAAAGAACAAGAAATTAAACAAGAAAAATAGAAAAAACCAAGACTAAAAACAAGAACAAAAGTAAAGAACAAAATAAAAGACAAAGAGAAACGACTCTAAAAAAGGGGAATAAAACAGTTATTACATCGATTTAAAAAGTGTTGAACAGTACTTAGCAACCATTGCATGGTGAACGATAGATAATTGCAACTCTGTTAACGGAATTTTAGGACTAAAATAGTGATTGGACCGATTTTAAAAGTGTCGACTACTTGTTAACTTTTGTTGTGTGATGAACGACAGTTATGTTCAACTATCTGCGAACGGTATTTTAATTTTTTTAGCAAATCAAAGGTGTCCGAAGAGCAACCTTCTTGAAACTTTCAATTTATGAATCCAAAAATGTTAAACACCGTAAAAAATGTATACTTCATCCGTCCCTATATGTAAGTCCCCTTTGTATTTTTAACATTTCTTAAGAAAAGTTGTCAGTGTAATTAATGTGTCTCTTTTGTGTGTTAATATTACCAAATTGTCATTTGTTTGCATGTGTATTAAATTTAACTTTTCATATTTCAAGACAAGTTAGTAGTATTAATTAGAGGTATGTTTAGGAAAAAAATAATAAATGCATCTAGTAATTTGAAAAAGAGTTTACATTTAGGGACAAAAATAAAGTCAAATGGATTCTTAGATACAGGGAGGGAGCAGTTTATAGTATTTACACCTTCAAATTCAATCGTGACAATCACTCTCGTCTAATTGAATAATCTTGAGAGATTTAAATCGAAAACAACAAAAAAAATAGCATTTTAAAAAGGTAGAGTGTGGGAGGAGAAATTTCTGACTTATTTAGATAATATTTTTTCAGAGTTTAGATAATATCTTTGAAAATACAAAAAAATGAAAACTTTTTAAAAAAATTAGAAAGTATTTTTCCAGAATTATTTTTATTAATATTTTTAAAAAAATATAAAAGAATTTATATTATTTTGTTAAAAATAGTTTTTAAAAAATAGCCTCAAATACCAAGTGTACCCATACAAAATGAAGAAAATTAATTATATAGTCAGCGCACCACATAATAAAAAAAGGTGACTCAACGTTCCATGTCACGGGTATTTTGAAGAATATTTATTTTACAAGAACGTCGGAATCTAAACAAACAAAAAAATCTGGAGAAAAACCGAAAATAACATATATTACATGTGCCCTTTATTGAAATTGAGATTCGATTACAAAGAGTACTTAGACTCATTACATGGATGAAGAGAACAAGAAACAACAAAGAAAAATACAGAACATTTCAAGCAGGAACAGAAGAAAACAACACAATAAAAGACATAGAAACGGGCAAAAGAAAACACACATTCACTCATTCAGATCATAGGTAGCGTGAATGCGTGCTCCTTCTAAAGTACTGATGATTTTCGAGCTCTAGGAACATCATCAACGTTAACGAATACCGCTGCTAAGTAATCACCATCTTCAAAGACCAAACGCATTCCATTTTTGTCATTCTTCCTACTAATATAACGACACTCACCTTGTGTATAAGATAACTTGTGACAGAAATAGATAAGGTATCCCGTTCTCTTATATCCAATAAGTTCAAACCAGCCATCATCATAAGCATTCTTTCCAGTACCATCAATAGCCAGCCATGGTGTAGGGAACTCATTTTTTGCTTCAACCACCAACCAGTTGGAGGATTTTGCACAATCTGGCTTGTTTTCGAATGCAATGTCTATAAGCAAGCCTAAAGTGATAGGATCATCACTACTTGTTTGAATTTGTGGGGTAAATTTTACTGGTAGGCCACGACCAAGGTTAGAATAATCTTGAAGTACAGTAAGTGGACATGTTGAATTTCCTGTTTTACCAAGCCTGAATTCACCACCACTTATTAAGTAATCAGGCCAAATATAGTAATCAGGCCAAATATATATCCTTCACGATAATATCAGCTTGTGTAAAGGGTAATGGAAAGCAGGTGATGAAGGAAAAGAGGAGGAAACAAAGGGTGGTAACTAATGTAGGCTTCATGGCAATTTTTTTGTTTGTGTATTTGTGGTGCAATTGTTGTATCACTAAAACCTTTATTTATAGACTTGTTTTAAGAAAACAGTCATGTTTATCGATATATAAAAATGAATATATACATCACAGGCATGAAAAAAATAAAAATATTAAGGAATCCAACAACGTTCATATGGTCCCCCACATAATTGCCGGCCATAAATTCACAGCTTCTCTTTAAACTACTATTTTTTATTTTATTTTAAAAAAAACCAATTCATTAATTTAAATTGATATAGTAAATTGATACAATACAGATTCAAAATCACTAAAAACAAAAAGATGAATATGCGAACAAACATACCACGTCTATATTAATAGTATAAAGCAACTCTATGAAGGGTTATGATAGAAGATACCTTTTGTGAAGGTGTCTTTTATCAAGTTACTCTATGAGCTTTTGCGAAAAGACACCAACTTACTTTTATGAAGGTGTCTTTTAGCAAAGTTATAACTAAAAAGTGAAAATCACACCTTAAGGTGTTGCTTGATAAAAGACACCACCAAAGGGTGTCTTGTAACAAAACCCTATATATATATATATATATATATATATATATATATATATATATAGTTACGATGCGGAAACGCTTAAAACTGCTCTTTGTTCTTCTGGGAAAACTAAGACAGTCAGATGCATGCGAGTTATGCTGGTAATTAAAGTATTGGTTTCAATTTGAAAACTGAAATAATTTCTAGGTACAAAATTAATGATATAAATACTGAAACTTATAAACATGATTTCATTTAAAAACTTAAAACTTACAATAATAGAGAGTTTTAAGGACTTAAAGATTTAAAACTTAAACTTACAAGAGTTTCAGAGCTCAGGGATCTAAGAGTGCTTGCAAAGGAATTTGCTTACAAACTTCGAATGCCTTAACAACTAAAAGACTTGCCTATTTATAGGCTAGATTGAAGTCCGGACTTCAAAATTATACACCGGATTTGAAAATAAAATTCATGGCCGTCACTAGCCGAAAGCAAAAGTACATAAGGTGGCCGACAAAGTAAAAGGCCTATATAGTAAAAGTAAAATTAATGGTCGACATGACCTGTAATCAGTACAAAGCGACAACTAACTTTTAATAAAGCAAAAGTAATATTCGCCATAATAATTATGACCAGATTTAATCAATAATTCCATAGCAATCGTCTTCATTTTCTTGTAATTGTTCTTCTGTGGCGGATTCGCGGTCACTTCCAGAAACAGTAGACATCGCTTCATGTAATTTTTCTAAGAATTTATTAGGATCTGAAGTAGAAGATAAAGAAGCAATTAATTTTGATTTAGTAGCTAGAAATGCAGATTCTTCTGGGACAGATATTCCTCTACATTTGTTGGGGTTAGCTTTAAACCAATCATCTAATACTTTGGTATCTAAAAGGGCTGGATTAAACTTAACCCACCACTTAATCTTAATTTTCTTCACTAATTCTTGTCCAGTACATTCGGGCCAGATTTGCTGGGTGGCAAAGGACCACGCGGTAATCCAGGTAATTCCAAAAACAGCACAAAAAGCTAAAAGACTTTTATGCCTGGGGCAAGTAGTTGCTTGTGAAAATCGTTCATAGGCTGGTAGAGCATAATCAGGTAATATAGTTTTGTTAAGACCGTAAACCTCAAACCATTGTACGAACCAATTTGGGAAGGATAATGAGATATTCTTGTTAAACCAAATAAACCAGGTATGTTCGAATGGTAGCAGGTGTAAGAAGGAACTCCAAGCATCCATATAATCAAAGTAGTTGTAATGTTGTGGAGAAAAAACCCTAGAAAAGGATTTTTTAGTGTAAGGAGCCATTCCCCAGTCTGAGGGAGATAAGACTTTATTAATTTTAAATTTAGAAAATTTAATAGATGAATTCTCTTTTTGATGAGTCAGAATAATAGAGTCTGAATCAACTAAAATGAATTCATAATATTCTCTAGTTTTTGATAAATCTTTTGGTAGAAACCAAAAGCCTGGTGGAAAGATTTTCGAAGTAATTTGCAATAATGAAGACCCTTCAGGGCAATAATGGGATTCCAAAGGAATAATTGGCAGAGCAATTTCTTTTGTAATAAAATTAGTCCTCTCCAAAGGAGGAGGAGAATAATAAGCTAATGGCGAACCAGATGACTTTTGTGAAGTCGTAATTCTCTGATTAAACTGTGATGGTGAAACCAGCACAGTTTGGGCTCCAGTTCCGGAGGAGGAACTAGGAGAAGAAATTTTTGATATGTAAGTAGGAGATGATCCTACTACAATCTGTTTATCTGTAGAGGGTAATGGAGGGCCATAAGAGTCTTTTCTGGAGGTTTTATCTTTTGAACTCATATTTTTCCCTGCAAGAATTCTCTTGTTAAAAAATCTGGTAAAGCGTTTTTAATACCTTCAATATGCATAATTTCAAAATCAAAACATGCAAGTAATGCCTGCCATCTAGCAAAAATATGTTTAGAAACTAAATTTTTAACATCTTTTTGTAAAACACTTTTTGCTGATTTACAATCAGTTTTTAATACAAATGGTTTTGAAAATAGATCATCTTGAAATTTCATAATACATAAAACAATAGCTAAGATTTCTTTTTTAATAGTACTATATTTTAATTGAGGTCCAGTCCAAGTTCCAGAATAAAATCTAACAACTTGTTCCTTTTCTGATCCGGGTAAAACTTGTTTTAATATACCCCCAAATCCTAAATCTGAAGCATCGGTTTCTACTATTAGACTAGCACTAGGACAGGGAATTCCTAGACAAGGTAATCTTTTAACAATTTTCTTAAGATTAATAATACTATAGTAGTCATAGTATCATCCCAAGCTGGAGGATTTTTCTTAAGTCTTTTAAATAAGGGACCGCAAATAATTCTAAGATTGGGTATGAAATCAGACACATAATTAAGACATCCCAAAAACCTTTGTAATTGAGTTTTATCGATGATCTTATCAGGAAATTTTGTGACAAATTCTAATGACCTACTAATAGGTGAATACATCCCTTGACTTATATCAAATCCTAAGAATCTAATTTTTGATTGGAAAATTTTTAATTTCTTTTCCGATAAAGCCAATCCATTAGATTTTATAATTTCAAAGAATTTATTCATGTGATCTATATGTTGATTAATAGAGTCTGAAAAGACTAATATATCATCCAAGTAGACTATAACAAAATCAGAATATTTATTAAATATATCATTCATTTTATTCTGAAATTCTGAGGGTGCATTTTTTAATCCTAAAGGCATGACATTCCATTCAAAATGCCCAAAAGGCACTACAAATCCAGTTTTATATTTATCTTCCTCTTTTAATTGAATTTGATAATATCCAGACTTAAGGTCAAATTTTGAAAAGACACTTTTATTTTGTAATCTGTTAATTAAATCCCTTTTATTAGGAATTGGATATCTAATCCATTGCAAGGCGGAGTTTAAGGGTCTATAATTAATAACAAGTCGAGGACTCCCCCTTTCTAATTCAGCAGCATTAACTACATAGAAGGCTGAGCAACTCCATGGGGATTTACTATGTCTAATTAGTCCTTTATCTAAATAGTCTTGTATTTCTTTTTTACAATAATTTAATTGTTGTTCAGTCATATGTATAGGTCTAGCTTTAGTAGGTATATTAATTTCTTTAAAATCAGGTTCATAGGGTAGAGATACCGTATGTACCTTTCTCTTCCAGAAAGCGTTAGGCTGTTCTGAACACAGATGTTTAATAAATTTATCTTGTATATTTCTAATTATATCTTGAATCTTGTTAGATTGCAATTGTTCATCTATTCTTTTATAATGTATTTCTTTATTTATGAAATTAATTTGTTTTCTTTTTAAATCTATCTGGTTTAATGCAGAGATATTATTTTCTTTTACTGAATTAATATCTTTTATTTTAGGTTGATGTATAAATTCAAACTTTACTGTTCTTCCTAAAGCTTCAGTAATTATTTCTTTATCATTAACCCTAAACGGATATAATAGGGTTAAAAAAGGCGTTCCTAAAATTATATTCTCTTTCATATCTTTAACTAATAAGAATGAAGTTTTATAACATATTTGGTCTTTGCAAATTTTTGCATTAGACAATTTATATGCTACCTGCAGTCTAGCCCCATTAGCTCCTGCAAGGACTTCTTTAGTTTTTTCGTAATATTGAGTAGGAATTAATCCTTCTTGTATACAATTTAAGTCTGCTCCAGAATCTATTAAGGCATCTAATACATATGTATGGTCATGGACTACTAATTCTATTTTAACATGCCATTTATGGGATATAATTCTAGCAATATTGGCTATGTAACCTTCTTCATTTTTAAAAGAATTAGATGTTTCTCCTTTCTGTTGTTGAGATATTATATAATTTCCTTGTAATTCTAAGAATTTTAATTCTAGATTATCACTTCTCTGTTTAAAATAGATGTCTGCTTCTTTTAATTGTTTAATTTCGTTTTTTTAAAATTTTTATTTCTTCATTCAAATCTTTAATAGTAACTTCCTTAGGGGGTTCAAACATTTTCATAATTTCTTTAAATTCTATTTTATGCACATCATTTTTATGAATATTATTGTCTTCTATAATATCTTTAATTTGTTTCATAAAAGCGTTTTTATTTTCAGAGTCTTCCATTTTATCTAGAATAGTAATTAATTTATCAGCTTGACTATTAGTAAGTACATTAATAGTTTTGATACAATTATTACAAGTACAAAAATCTAAACCAGAACACTCTTCTTCTGGTCGATCTTGGATGTTATCTTCCCAGGTTTCTAATTGATTAAGATCTTCAAAATCAGATAGGGAGTTATTAGAATCTTCTCCTGAAGAATGTTCTCCTACCAATTCTTCTTTATCCGATTCTAACATTAATTTTTGTAAAGTATTAACCAGACTTTCTTTTAATTCTTCTGAAATATCTAAACCACTAATTTGCTTAATTTCTTTAACTCTACATTTATTAGAATAATGCCCAAATTTTCCACATTTGTAACATTGAACATCTTTGGTATTTTTAGATGGTTTATGGGGTTTTTTGTAATTTTTTCCCGAACTTTTCTTATTATTTTTATAATAATCTTGATTATCTTTATCTTTATTTTTAATAGTTTTATAATGTTTGTGTCTGTGAGAACTCCTTCTTTTAGAATTAGAGTTTTCTCTAGTTTTCTTACTACTAGGGGCTCTTAAAGGAGGTGCCCCATACTGTTCGCAAAATGAACCCATTTCGCGTCTATTACTTCCTAATTCACTCTTAATTTTTCTTTGTATTTTAAAATTGGTGCAAACCTGCATACCGGTTTCTATAACGTAATTAGAAATTTCTCCTAAAGTTAAATTATCATAAGGAATAGTCCCATTATGAGCTCTCTTAAGATTTTCTTTTACTTTATCTGCAAATAATCTAGGTAATCCTCCTATAAATCTTTCTTTCCAGTATGACATACCTCCGTCTGACCTAAGACATAATTTTGACAGAAATATATCTCTGTACCATCGATAATCAGACATAGTTGGACAATAAAGGTTCATTAATTGATCAGAAGCTCTTTGTTGAAGTTTAAGAGGTTCTCCCACAAAGAATTTTGTAATTAAATAGAGAAGAGTAGTTACACAATTCTCTTCACTAATTCCATTCTCAGTTTTTACGGCCGTATCAACTATAGTTTTATCTTCCGGGGAAACTATGTTAACCCACCAACCTTTTAATTGACCAGTAAATCCCATAACTAACATATTTTTTGTGTTCTTATCAGAATTATTTTTAATTTTCAAGGCGGTTGCCGCCATGGTCATTTGTTGGATAACATCTAAAACATGTTGTTCAGATGCACCATCAATATTCCACTCGGTTATAGCTTGTCCACTATAAGAGTTTTCGACAAAATTAAACCTTTCTTCAAGTTGCACATCTGCAAATGAAGGGCGAGGATAAAAATTTCTAGTTCTAGGCTGAGGACCTGATCCTAATCTATTAATACTACTTTCTCCTTGAGAGAGAGTATTTATTGTGGATGAAGAGGCTAGATTCATTTTATTTAATTTTAAAATTAATTCATCTATTTTTTCTTCGGGTCCTAATTTCATTTTAGTTACTGTATTTTTAGAGGGAACTTCATACTTATATATCGGTCTATTAGGATCGAGTTTAGTTGTAACTTCCTCTTTAGGCACAGGAAGTATTCCTTCAATTCTACTTAATTGTTGTGCTATTGTATTTAATGTTTGATTTGTATAATTTAATTGGGTGTGTATGTGGTAAAAGTCTTTTCTAGTGGTAATCGCTGGTGGCTGATCAGGATTTTTAATTGTTTTAAAAGGTGCAGCTTCTAATTCCATATTCTCCACTTTTAACATAATAGGTTCTAGCGGTGGATGTGTGGAAATAATAATTTCTTTACTAGTAGTTTTCCACTGAGTGGTCATTCTAGTATTAGTGTCTAGAAACATTTTATCAGTATAAGGATTAGGTATTTCATACTCTAGGCAGTATAATTCAAACCATGTGAAAAAATTAATATTAATCTCGTGATAGTTCAAAAATTCATAAAATTCTTTTAAATAATGATTTGTTAATTCTTTATTAAAGGTGCAAAAATACCATTCTCTCTTAAGTTTATTATGGTCCCTCATAAAGTTGATTTTAATCCAATCTTTGTCTATTTCAAAAGATTCTTCTTTTGTTAAGATATTACAAACTTGAGACCTAGTAGGCGAAGGTGATCTGGATGGCGATCTAGGCCTTTCTTGTCTATATAAAGGAACAGGAACTGCTGGTTCAAAATTGACTCCAGTCAATCCTACCCTTATAGTCGAGTCCACTGATCGTCTAGACGCTGAAGGTTGCGTGCTAGATGATGAGCTGATACTGCTGGACCCATAATATCTATGAGACTGACTTCTATTCATTGTAATTATGACAGATCCTTCTCTATCTTGGATAGTATGACTAATAGATCTAGATTCTGGATTGTCATTTTTAATTATATTTTGTAAAACCCATTCCTCTGGTAATTTTTCAATTATTTCTGAAGCAGTTAATATCTTAGGAGTTATTACCATAGTTTTATTAAGATTAGCTTCTATAATACAGGTTTCGTTTCTTGAGGTTGCTTTTAATGATTTAAAGTCATGATTAACCTTAGAGACTTTATAAGTAATTCTACTTATTACATCTAAATTAGCAACTCCTGGAACGAAAGTATCACCCTGAGTTACCACACAAATAGCTAATGAATTAGGGGTAAAAGGATTAGTTAGACTCATACTAAAATTGGGATGACAATTAAAGTATGTTGGTCCACTGTTTAAATTTGATTCTAATGTAGCTATTGTTGATTCATGAAAATCTTTAATTCTTGTATCACGTAGTACTAAGAGTAACGGGGTATTTAATCCTAACCTATGTAGAGGTTTAACTGCTATCTGGATTAATCCTAGATGAATATATTTATATCCGTCTTTTTGATGTTTATCAATTAATTCTTTCTTTAATGGTTTAATTACTTCGTATTTATTTACAACCGAAGTTGCAGTTTCAACAGTGTGAATTATCTTTTGAGCCTTAAACTCAAAAGTACTAAGTTTATATATTTCTTTTAGCTTTATTTCTGGTAAAGACCAATTAGCTAATTTATCTTCTATTTCTTGAATTTCTAATTCATGGTTTTGATATTCATCTTGATTTAATTCGTCTATATTAGGATTACTAGAGGTTGAAGGACATAATGTTCTATTATTAGTGCTTCTACGACTACTAGACCCTAACTGACTTAAAGCCCTTATTATCTGAGACATAATTCAAAATCTTTTAAACAAACTAGAGTTCTTACTTTTAAATTCTTATTATCTCTCTCTCTCTCTCCCCCCTTATAGTTTGTGCCTATTTAGCTTTTCAGTGTGCTAAACCAACGGGTTCACGGCCTACCCTTAGGACTTACTACCTGGACCACACACTAATAGTTGCAATAGGTTAAAGGTCAGGGTTACAAAGATCAAAAGATAATTTATAAAATAAAAGTTTGAATCTAAAATAAGTTTAAGTATATATATATAGGGTTATGATAGAAGACACCTTTTATGAAGGTGTTTTTTAGCAAAGTTATAACTAAAAAGTGAAAATCACACCTTAAGGTGTGACTTGTTAAAAGACACCACCAAAGGGTGGCTTGTAACAAAACCCATATATATATATATATATATATATATATATATATATATATATATATATATATATATATATATATTCTACTACTAACAGTATCCAACTTATAAAGATCACACACACACACACATATATATATATATATATATATATTCTACTACTAACAGTATCCAACTTATAAAGATCACACATATGTCTATACAAGATCCTGTGTATGTCCTGAATTTGGTAATTCGCGTTAGTAATCGACTGTAGCAATCCGTATCAGGTGTAGAATCAACATGTCTAATTTCCTTTTTTGATGGTGGCTGATAAAATATTACTTCCCTACTGTAATGGTTCTAAAAAACCATGGCCTCCATTGTTTGTTTAACCAAAAATACAAAATAACCAAAAAAAAAAAAGGCACCGATTGTGTGACTTTATATCTAACCTTTTTACTATTGTGGATAATAATGGGATTGTATATAAGTTAACTAGATGAGCTGTTTTTCATACGTTGTCTTTATAAGTTGCAATTTCCCAAAAAAAACAAACACATTTTTCCAAACACAAATACGACAACATGAGTACTTGTAACATCCACGACGTGGCTTTCGATATCCCGCCAGTTGGATACGAAAGGTTCCCGCCAGTTGGAACGGGCACTATCCGTAAGGATGACCCCACGTTAATAAGAGGAACCGAATCACATCGGAATGAAAGGGATCCAGAGGCCGTGTAGGTATGGGACTACATGGTTGAAGGAAGGCTTATAAGAATTGTTAGGTACTACCCATATCAACAAGATGCATCTTCTTTTCGGTAGCTCATTCCATAAGAACTCCACAGTTAAGCGTGCTTGACTTGGAGTAGTCTTAGGATGGGTGACCTTCCGGGGAGTTTCCCGGAAAGCGTGCGAGTGAGAACAAAGCACGCTGAAAAGACTCGTGTTGGTTTGTGAGGTTAGTCGGCAATCCTAAAAGCAGTCTGGGATGTTACAAAATGGTATCAGAGCAGACCTTTCCCAGAACGGTGTGGTTCGGGGACGAACCAGGCGGAAGCTGGTGGGCATGTAACACCCACGACGTGGCTTTCGATATCCTGCCAGTTGGATATGAAAGGTTCCCGCCAGTTGGAACGGGCACTATCCGTAAGGATGACCCCACGTTAATAAGAGGAACCGAATCACATCGGAATGAGAGGGATCCAGAGGCCGTGTGGGTATGGGACTACATGGTTGAAGGAAGGCTTATAAGAATTGTTAGGTACTACCCATATCAACAAGATGCATCTTCTTTTCGGTAGCTCATTCAATAAGAACTCCACAGTCAAGCGTGCTTGACTTGGAGTAGTCTTAGGATGGGTGACCTTCCGGGAAGTTTCCTGGAAAGCGTGCGAGTGAGGACAAAGCACGCTGAAAAGACTCGTGTTGGTTTGTGGGGTTAGTCGGCAATCATAAAAGCAGTCTGGGATGTTACAAAATGGTATCAGAGCAGACCTCTCCCAGTACGGTGTGGTTCGGGGACGAACCAGGCGGAAGCTGGTGGGCATGTAACACCCACGACGTGGCTTTCGATATCCCGCCAGTTGGATACGAAAGGTTCCTGCCAGTTGGAACGGGCACTATCCGTAAGGATGACCACACGTTAATAAGAGGAACCGAATCACATCGGAATGAGAGGGATCCAGAGGCCGTGTGGGTATGTGACTACATGGTTGAAGGAAGGCTTATAAGAATGGTTAGGTACTACCCATATCAACAAGATGCATCTTCTTTTCGGTAGCTCATTCCATAAGAACTCCACAGTTAAGCGTGCTTGACTTGGAGTAGTCTTAGGATGGGTGACCTTCCGGGAAGTTTCCCGGAAAGCGTGCGAGTGAGGACAAAGCACGCTGAAAAGACTCGTATTGGTTTGGATGTTATAGTATTATACCTCACCTGTCAAATTTTGATTGATTTAGGACAAAAATTAAATTATACCTCACCTGTCAAATTTTGATTGATTTAGGACAAAAATCTTTAAAATCGACCTTTTAATAAACTGACTTAAAAAGTTTAAAATAAAATAAAATAAATAATGAAACATTGGTATCTTCAAAATCCAAAAGGAAAAATTATTCTTCAACCATGGTATTTATGTCCAAACTATCAAGATATCCCGATAGTAAAAGCACAAATTAGATGGTGCGAAGAAACAACTTGGTATTATCTAAAGAAGATTTTGATTATTTTCTTTTTAAAGAATATACAGAAGTAGCTTGGGTTTTAAAGAAAGAACTCAAAAGATTAGCTAGATGAATCATGGATTGGTTAATAAATCCATTTGGAAAAATAATACCACAACCATTCATATTAAATCCTAGATATAACCAAATAACTAGAGTTAAAAACCAAATTAATTGGTGTAGAGAAATATCATTTTGGCTTCTAATAATTGAAGATGATTATCCTACATATTGGGAGTATGAAAATCTAGCAAACCTTTTAAGCCATAGAATACAATAATTAACACATGGCTAATAAGGGATTAGGAGAAAAAATTCAAGATGTTTTTGAAAAAAATACTAGTTTTGCAAGAACGACTAGAAAAAACAGTTTCTTATGTAGAAACTTTAACTGAATATGGAATAGATAAAAAAGAGTTTATAGAAAAACTTAATGATAGATTATCCAACTTAGAAGATAATCAAAAAAGTTTGGATGAAAAACTTTGTATAAAAGAAAAATGTCTAACATTGGAGGATCTCCAATCCTTTTTTAAAGTTTACTACCTGAAAGAGACAAATGTCTAACATTGGAGGATCTCCAATCCTTTTTTAAAGAAGGGGGAGAAGATGAAAAGTTAAAAGAAAAAACCTCACAACAAATACACTTTTCTGTTCCTAAATATTAAAATGGACGAAACAGAGGAAGAAATAGCTAATCAGCTTAGTGAACTACAAACATTAATGGCCTCTTTAGACATTAATGAAAAACAAAAAATGATCGAAGAATCACACGAAGAAAATAAATTTGTCTATGACTTTAATTCAAAAAGTTCTTTCAGCGATGAAGATGAACAACAAATAGGATTGGTCAAAACAGATCAACCAGAAACCTCAGAAGCAGGAGCTAAACGAAAAAGGGAAGATCAAGAAAAATTTAAAGAACAAATGATAATACAAGAAAAAATTAATGAAAGAAAATATAAAAGTATACCATCAAAATATATTCCAATAATAAATTCCCAAAAAGAGGATGATGTTCTCAATCTTGACTGTATTACAGATAAAGGAAAAGAATTAAGAGAATGGTATCGAAAACATAAAATAAATGTTCAATTAGATGCCCAACTAAAAGCATTTAGCCCAAAAGATATCTTTAATTATCTTAAAACTAAAACAACAGGAAATGCAATGAAATTCATACATGAATATCCAGATTCAGAATTACCATCTACGGGAAACGAAACTGTAGATTATGTATATTATGTTCTAAGAGCAGAATTCATAGGTTATGAAAGCATCGATGCTGCTAAAGAATTAGAAACCATGTTAATTCATAAAATTTTTAATTTAAAAATTTGTGATATATGTCAAATAGATTCATTTATATGTGAATTTGAAGAGTATTACTATGGTATTCATCCAACAAAAAGAATAGAATACAATTTATTAAATCTATTCGACAATAAACTCCCAAGGGGATTAGGAATAAAAATGCAAATTTTTTTTGATGAAAAAGCGAATAGCGTAATGGGATTAGAAAATACCCTAGGAGCAAGGATAACAACACTAAAGCAGTGGATAACCAAACAGTGTATGGAAAAAATTGCAACAAAAGAAGCTCAAATAAAACTTTCTTGTAATCAGTTACAAGAAAAAGTCGGAAATTATGGTTGTAATAAACCAAAAAGACGACGGAAAAAGAAAATTTTTAGGAAAATAGATCGAGCAGAATATAAAAGAAAAAGGCGATATCCTAAAAAATTCAAAAAACAAAAATATTTTAGGAAGCAAAAGAAATTTCCTAAGAAAAACTCTTGCCCAAAGGGAAAGAAAACATGTACATGCTGGTTATGTCATGAAGAAGGACATTATGCAAATGAATGCCCAAAGAAAAAGGAATCCAAAAAATAAACTTTAAGATTAATCTGGCAGCTAGGGTTAGAACCTATAGAATCAGATTTAGACTCAAACTCAGACTCAGAAAGTATTTATGAATATACTACTGAAGAAGACAATGAGTAGGAAAATTCTTAAAAATGGAAATCCTAATGCAACCCTTATTCAAGTCATACTTGATAAAAAGAAAATAATGGGTTACATCGATACTGGTGCAACTATATGTTTTGGTAGAACATCCATTTCAGATAAATGGATAAAACTTAAAAAACCAAAAGAATTTATCATCACCGATAAAACAAAACACCAAATTTGGTATGTTTTGAAAAATGTATTTATAAGAATTGAACATAAAAGTTTTTATGTTAAATCAATATATAATCATGATTCAGGATTAGATTTAATAATTGGAAACAACTTCTTAAAGTTATATATTCCATTCATTCAAAAAATCGATACAATATCATTAACATGGTTTAATGTTAATAATCCAGAAGAGAAAGAAGTTATTACAACAAAGATAATAACTAAAAACGAAATTTTAAAAGTAATTTCAGAAAAACTAAATACACTAAGAAGTATTTGGGAAAAAAGAAGATTTTACTTAACAGTAGAACAAAGTTTAGAGAAAAATTTAAAACAAGTGCGCTCTGAAAATCCTTTGGATTCTGTAAAAAATAAAATACAGGATTTAATAACTATAAAACTAAAAGACCCAAAAAAAGAGGTTAAAGTTTTATATAAAATGCCATATTCCCAGCAGATAAAGAAGAATTTAAAAAATAAATTGCAGAACTTTTAGAAAAAGGATTAATAACACCTTCAATTAGTCCACATTCAGCCCCAGCTTTCTATGTAAGGAATCATAATGAGATAAAAAGAAACAAGGCTAGATTGGTAGTAAATTATAAGAAGCTTAACGAAGCAACCGTTGGAGATTCTTATAAATTACCTCGAAAAGATTATGTTTTCGAAAAAATTAAGGGATGCAATTGGTTTTCGTCATTAGACGCAAAATCTGGATACTGGCAATTAAGGCTTTCAGAAGAAACTAGGCCTTTAACAGCTTTTACCTGTCCAGAAGGACATTTTCAATGGAATGTTTTACCATTTGGTTTAAAACAAGCACCATCAATATATCAAAGATTTATGGACAATACCCTCAGAGGGCTTGATCATATTTGTTTTGTATATATCGATGATATTTTAATTTTTACTAAAGGAAGTAAAGAACAACATGTTAAAGATGTTACAACTGTTCTAAATAGAATTAAGGACAAAGGTATTATTCTATCAGAAAAGAAATCAATACTTTTAAAACAAGAAATTGAATTCCTTGGTCTTATTTTAAGAGAAGGAGGAAAACTTGATCTATCACCACATGTTCACGAAAAACTTCAACTTTTTCCAGACCAGCTTGTGGATAGAAAACAAATCCAAAGATTTTTGGGATGTTTAAATTATATTGCTAATGAAGGATTTTTCAAAAACTTAGCAGATGATAGAAGAATTTTACAGAAAAAGATATCTGAAAAGGTACCATGGGAATGGACACCAGAAGATACTGAGGCTGTAAAATCAATAAAAGAAAAATTAAAAATTTTACCACAATTATACAACCCAACAGAAAATGATTTTTTGGTTGTCGAAGTGGATGCAGATCAGTTTACTTGGGGAGGAGTTTTACGAGCTCTACCTAATGGTAAACAAAAATTGGGACTAGATCTCAATGGATATGTTGAGGGCATAACCCCACAACAATCTTATATCATTGATGGCGAAACCCATCAGTCAAAATCAGATATCCCTAAAGGGCGATCAGATATAAAATCAGTCTCAACTGATTCAAGACTTGATTATTCAAGCATTAACATCCGATTTAAGGATAAAGAACTTCTACTCTGTAGATATATTTCAGGATCTTTTAAGGATGCTGAAACCAGATATCATATTAATGAGAAAGAAACTCTCTCTTGTTTAAAAGTTTTAGAAAAATGGAAAATGGATTTAATTCCATCAAGATTTTTATTAAGAACTGATTCAACTTACGTTAGCGGATTTTGGCGCTACAATTTAAAAATTGATCATAAACAAGGAAGACTTGTTCGATGGCAAATGCGATTGCAACAGTTCTACCCTTATATTCAACTTATAAAATCAGAAAACAATTGTTTTACAGATACACTTACTAGAGAATGGAGCAAGCCTTAAAGGTGCTTCAAAATAGCTTAAAACAAAAAGATGAGCAGATCCAGCTGCATCAACAAAAGCTAAATCAGCTCTCTTCAGAAAGGGGGGAGATGATTAAGATGATTGAAAGCCTAACAAACATCATGAATGTTGAAATAAAAAATGATGTTGAAATAAAAAATGAAAATCAGAGTCCAACATCAATATCTTCATCAGGTTCTATACTAGAAGAAGATACAAAAAAGTCATGTGCTGATAAAGCCGAAGAAGAAAGTGAAGAGCCAAAAAATGGTTCAGACCAACCAAACGTTGTCGTCAATCCAATCATCGAACAACTAGGGAAAAAGGTGTATGTCATCTTTGATGGTCCAATGAAGGGCATTTACAGCAATTGGTCTATTGCAAGCCTCCATATCAACGGCAAAAATGTCAGGCATAAAGCTTATCCAACCATGGAAGAAGCAAAAGAAGCTTACACGGCTTCCTACAAAGAAATGACTATCGCCAAAGACATTGGTCAACCATCAAAAATGGAAACAAAAAAGAAGATCTCAGTAGGATCTATTATAAATCTCCAAAAAGAGAAAAATAAGCCAAAAACCCTTGATGAATTTATGGGAAAATGGAGGTGGCTAGCAAACTTCAAAGAAGAATTAGCACTTGAATGTTTTTACCCGGTCAACACCAAGTATGGGGTAAAAGCTAATACAGTTCCAAGTATATCCAAGGATTTGCTCAAAGAATTCTATGACTATGGAATGCTCAAGACTGTATATCTTGAAGAAAAAAAAGGTTGTAGATTTCAAGAACTCGCTGATTTTCCAACAGAAATTGGTGACACAACAAAAAGATTTAATGATCTTCTTGCTATAGGAAGAGAAATATATCTTCAGTTCGAACAAACATATCCATGGTTCGAAGAAGAAAACAACCAGATGGCTGTAAAACCAAGAACAGTCATAAAGATAGGCATTTCAAACAAAACCTATCTAGAACCAAATGCAACAAGTGTTGGATGGACGTTAGATTCATTCGTTCAACAAATGAAGCGTTTTTATGATTACCTGATTAAATATGGATCATCCATTATTAATTACAAGGTTTTATATGTCTCAGATTTTTGTTTCATGATCTGTGACTCAAAGAAGAAAGTCTCAACAGAGCACCTCAAACAAACATTAAGTTTTGAAGAATTATTCTCAGGATTCGAGAACGGTCTTTACCGGATCCCAGAGGAAGTACAACAGGAGTGTTGTCAATACTTCTCAGCTTACAAAGGGTATATCTGTAAATGGTGTGCAAAAGACAAAGTGCCGACAGTCCCAGCACTTGAAGACAAAGCAAAAGAAAGTGCTTAAATACGTGTCATGTAAATGATAAAAGCGTACAGTGGTACCTTATCATCTGAGTCAGATGGCGACCACTTAGAGATAAGAATCTTATCACTTAGGTGATAATGCATTTACTTTTTCTTTTGCGTGTGTTGATTGTTTTTCTTTTTAGCTGGCAGGAAAGAGACATGTGAACTACTTGTAAGTCTCTTCCATCTATAAATAAGAGCCTTGATGCTCATTTGTAATGACAACTAAAATCAATGAAGTACCATTTAGTTTGGGAAAAAACTTTGCAGGATTTAAGGTTGTCATTATTAAACCAAAAATACTAAACCAATAATCGAAAGATTATTTCAAGCTCCAAAATCAAATCGAAAGATTAGATACACCAACAAGCTTTGAAGCTAATACAACAACAAATTCTCCAAAACAAAATCAGGTATAATTTTAAATACTTCATATACTACAATTTGTAATATTTTATAATGGAATTTAGCGAAATAGAAGAAAACATATCAGGCTTTTCAGCTGATATTTTGATAGATCATATAGGAAAAGTTGATTTTTCCCTAAAACCTGAAGAAAATTTTAGAGAAAAACAAAAAAATATTTTATCCTTAATAAAAGATAAAATATGTAGAGAAAAAATACTAAAATACAGAATTATGGTAGGAGAAGTACCAGTTCCAATGGAATCAACAGACGGATCTCTTGTGATATCCATAATTGATAAAAATCAGATAAATAATAGATTAAAAAATTTATCATTAGAGAAAAGACAAAAAATAGGATATATTCATATATCAACTATTCAAGTTATAATTAAAAGTACCTTCATAAATGGTATAGATTCAGAACTAGAATTATGCATTGAAGATGCAAGGTTAAATGAAAAACACTCAACAATTGCTAGAGGTACTGGAAATTTAAAATTTGGAAAAATCAAATTTGATATAAATCTACAAATAGGATTACATTTGAATGATATAGATCTAAATAGATCTATAGTAATTCATTATAAATTAATAGACCAATCTCTTATGAGACCTGGAAACCATCCTTTTACAGTCTGTTATAAGATAAATTATGCACTCAGTAACTCTCATCATAGTATAGAGTTTAGTGGACGAGAAAAGATTCAAATAGATGAATTATTTGCATCTTTAGTACAGTTGGAATCACCAATATTAAAACCTTTGGAAAGGTCAAAATCAATTATGTCAATTGGTAGAACTCCTTTACTACGGAGTAGTAGTTTAAAACCAGGTCAAAAATCATTGACTAAGTTTTTTGCCACAAGATCTTCATTCGAAAATGAAGAAAAAGAAGAACTTAAAAAAGCTATTTCAGAATTAAAATCAGAAGTTTCAAATATTAATAAGAAACTATAATGTCTGGAATAACAATAAAAAACGAATTAAATATATTTAAAACAAAGTTAAAAAGTTTAGCTGATAAAATAGAAACAAACTATATAAGATTAGTTATGAAAGAGACTCTTTGGAGAACTCGTGATTTACTACTCTTACATATTTCTTATGTTAAAGAAATGTTAGAAGAATTGGAAGAAACAGAAAATCTTTCTATTCAACAAAAAGAAAGAGCCGAAACCCTACTATGGCCTGCTCAGAATTTAATCCACCTAGAAAGTCTTTTGAAAAAGGCTGAAGAAAACTCTACCAATAACTCTGTGTCTAATCGATAATGCACGGATTAAATCTTAAACAGAGTTAAAACTCTTTAAAAAGAGACTAGAAAACATAATTTTTGAAATAGAATTTTATAATAAAAGAATTATGTTAAGACAAATTCTTTTTCATGCTCAAGATCTAGTACTTTATCATATAGAATATGTTGACAATTTACTAAAAGAAATAGAAGATTTAGAAAATCTTACGAATATACAACAAGAAAGAGCTATAACACTTTTAAAACCATTTCAAGGTTTAAATAAAATCGAACAAATGTTAAAACAAGTTCGAGAAACTTCCACTGGCGATTCTGCGCCAAACCTGGTATCAGAGCCAGTAATACAATCCTAAGGGATAAAAATGAAAATAAAGATAAAAGTAAAAATATTATTTTTCCAAAAAAGACAAAAGTCTTCTAAAATCGCTTTTTTAATTAACCGATTTAAAATGACAAAACATACGGTGTCGTATTCTTGTCCAAAAAAGTGTGTCCAATTATCACACCTCTTCCCAATTTTTGTGGATAGCCATATAAAACTAAGGTTACTAATATAAAATGAATTTGCTCTATTTAATTAAACTCCCTGGATAGCCATATACTAGTAAAACTAAGGTTATTAATATGAAATGAATTTCTCTATTTAATTAACTTCCCAAAAGTCACAGTTTCATGGATAATAGTACTATGTAGTTGATTTATACATTAGCAATTAATTTTGACTCTTCATGTCCATAAGCCATCTGTAAACTTAGACATTTTTTTTTACAGAAACAAAGGATATTCATTCATTCATATTGATAGAATACATCAGAGCCAATAACATGATCAATATCGCTAAAAAAGTAAAGGGTGAATCTGCGAACAAACTCACAGCACCCAAGTTAATAGCATTCAACGGCAAAATGGCTACAAATAATATGATAAAATCTAAATCACCAGAATACCCATGCTTCTGGATCTGCAACGTTGACGCCCAAATCATTGATTGAATGTGTGATTGTCTGAAGTTGATCTTTCAATACGAAGCAAACGAACACCACACAACAAAAGATGCGAAATCAAACAACGCCGCACAAGACGACGAACAACACAACGTCGCACAAGACGAAATCACGAATAAACACAAAAGAAAAACTTGATGTATGTGGAGATCACTTATTTAGATTGAAAGAAAGGGGAAAAGAGATGCAGAGGGGTGATTCTAGGTGAAAAATTGACCTAAAATCACCCCTCCTCGATGTGTGAAAGATGAAGAAAACTTAGAGAGAAGACAGAGTTTCTCTCACTAAAAAATTAGGGGGCTACGTTAACTAACCTTTTTTATCTGTAAACTTAGACATATTGAGCCTTGCAAAATATTAATTGTTACATTTACATTATTTCTCGAGACATTAATTTTTTCAAGCGTGAATTTTGGCTAACAATGACCCTTTAGTTTCTCAACATTGCCAATGCTCATATATATTCTTATCGAGCCATTCAACACAATTAATTCATTTATGACAAGCAAGTTTTGGCTTAAGGAACTTGAGTTGAGATCATCTCCATTTATAAAAATAAATGGAAATTGCAATTATGAAAGAAATACACACAAAAAATAGATCTAAGATCCTCTCCATTTTGTATTCTCTCCATTTCATCCATTTGGAGAGATATATACACAAAAAAACCTTGAAAAACTAAAAAGTAATTAATGATGGTGGGACCCACTTAATAGTGGGACCCACTATCTATTTATGTGTCTATCTCTCTCCAAATTGCATACTCCATTTATTATACAAAATGGAGAGGATCTTTACCCCAAATAGATAGGTGGTGGATCCTATCATTAAATGAGGCTCACTATGATTAATTATTTTTAAGATTTTTTGTGTCATTATCTTTCCAAATGGAAGAAATGGAGATGACCGTCTGCGGTAATAATTTCATTTAAGTTTCAACGGAGGCAATTTTCCATATATGTCTCTTTTGCAATTACAATTAACAAGAGTCAAGAGCAGTTGGTCCAAAATGTTGGATTATATCTTTCAACATCAGTGTTTTCACATGATCAACTGTATGTTCCAATGTCAAGAGTTACTTCAAGAGGAGGTCGAAAAATATTGACATCAAATGAAGATGGTAATGATACTAACGTGATTTCAATTATGGTTTATTGAAAAGTTTTTTAGAATGTATGATCATTATTGTCACCGGTTAATTATTGCCATTGGATAATTTTATGTACACTATTCAATCAACTTATATAATTTTCTTATATTATTTACTATATTTTAATGTCATAGTTATAGTAAATGGACCCGTGCATCGCACGGGTGGAGTTCGTGTGTGTGTCTATATATATATATATATATATATATATATATATATATATATATATATATATATATATATATATATATTCTACTACTAATATTTAGATGGAATTTCCATATAATTATGATGAAGTTAACACCAAATAAGCAAATATGTATTCATATAGCCGTGCTAAACTCATGTAAGAAATTTGTATATTTTTCTCAATTCTCGAATTTTAGTGATTTTTTTTTATATCCATCCAGTATCGCTCCATCGCACATTGTGGTAAGTGGATCACTTTCATAGTCGACCTCCTAAACACAAAACTAAATTGATTATTAGTAGCTCTATTCTATTTTCTTAGTCTCCGTTCAATCACTCTTGTCCATAACTTTATGGCATGACTAATAATTTTAATTCCTTTAAAATTTGCACAATTTTGTGTATCCTCCTTGTTCTTATAATTATAATTAAATTGTTTTTCCCCATTTATCCGACATTCGCTTTGACCTCATAATTTCGTTAAATTTTTTGGCGAGTCACTCGTTGTCTCTTTCTCCAAAACTTTCCCACGATCTAACCGGTATGTTTGCAGGCCTAACTTTCTTGCCATTACTCATGTTTTTCAACGTTTCTTTTACCTCGTATTCTTGAATACCACAATAGTAGTTATAGTTTCGATCCTCCTATCAAATGTCTAGCATGATAGAGTTTGGTAAGATCTCATAACCTTCATTAAATCAATTATGGAAATAATTCTTCCATTATTCTTTATCGAAATCTCTTGTCTTTCTTTCTCATCCCTTAGCAAGACTATATATAGATTTTTCTCCCTCCTTGGTGCCTAAGGATTGGTATAATCCATCAAAAGAACAACAGCACAACAAAATAAGAACAAGTACCGAAAGTAATCCATTACCATTCGAGTTCAAACAGGAAAAAAAATCAACGAATACTAGTCCGGACAAGACTGACCACGATTCTGATACCAACTTGTAACACCCTAGTTCTATTAAAGCGATAAAACAAGCGAATATAACAAATATTCAAGAAATAGATGCTACGTCTCAACAAAATCCAAATCAACATGCATATATAAAAATATTTCAACAGTCGCAGCGGATACAATTCATATATCCCCAACATATACATGCCATGGTCAATATACATCATCATATAAATTCTCCAAATCCCGATAGTGGGTCAACTCAACATAACATAAAATAAATCCAACAAAACAACAAGACACCGACAACCTAATCAGAGCCTAAACCTATGACTCCAACCGATAACGGAGATAGCTCCCGCTATCCAAGCACTCACCAAAAGCGGACTAATCCTGCACAACGTCTATCCATCCATACAGACAGGTAGGCAGTCAAAACCACTGGAGGTTAGCTTTACATCAATCATAATCAACAATAAACAACTTGACATACATAGATCAATTTCAAGCCTTCACTGAATCATCATGAACATTAATTTCTACTTACGCATTCACATAACAATTCCAATCATCACAAGCATATATTCATTCATCATAAACACTTATCACCAACATTCATCATTCAATACAACACTCAAACTCATGCAAATATGATATGCGCTTATACTCGACTCATATATGCATGTGGTACCAAGTCACCTCCAGGTCGTCACCCATGATGCAACAAAAACATCATAATCACCTCAATTGGATATAAAATCCGCCACCATCAGTCATGAATGCATGAACATATGACTCGACTACAAATGCATATGTTCACACAAACAAATCACCACACCATCACCAACATTTAGTATATATGCATTCAACAACAAATCACCACCACTTAACATATATACAATCACCAACGACATTCACCATTCAATCAACACATAATTGTCACATATATACATCATCAATCATCTCCACATAATTATATCAACTATCCATAAAGGATTCATAAGATAATCGGCTTTAAAACCATTTTCAACAAGTTCGTCTTTCAAAATCACAACATTAGAAAATAATTGGCAATTGAACCAAAACCAAGTAACCAAGTTCCAATGCCTCAACTAAGTATACATTTAGGCTACATATAAGTGCAGTAGAGTATACCTTGGCGTTTCACCGGCTAAACACGACGAAATCATGAAATTCACAAAGTTCATCTCACTTTATCACTTTTCAAGAAAAATCTCATTTTCAAAGCAAAACAAGTTAAGACTTGATGAAACCAATCACAACCATTTTTAGAAATCATATAAACATTATACAACCTTAACCCTACCTCAATTCCATGAGAAAAACGAGTTTCCGGAAAATTTATGTTTTGGACCATTTTTCAAAAGTTAAGTGAAAATTCACGAAATCAAGTCCAATTCAACTCATACAATGTTCCAGTAGGTTTAAGTATACAAACAGGGGCTAAACATGTCAAAAGAAACATTTTAGAAAGCTCGGATTGTCCCCCAAGTGTACGAAGCGAATATTCAAAAATGGTAGAACTGGGAGCTGCACGCTTAAGCGTCCTCAGCACTCTTAAGCATCCAACTTCCAGTAGCTTCTGGAGGTTGCTCGCTTAGAGCACGCTGGCGGCTCGCTGGTTAGCACGCTTAAGCGTCCTCTGCATGCTTAAGCGTCCTACACCAGAACAGTTCAAAAAGTTTCGGGTTCCAACCCCTTTTTACCCCAAAATCCCAATTTTGATCATTCCAAACCCAAAAGTTAACCCAAAACGTGTTTACAGGTCATATACACTATGGAACACTCAAACATACACAAGTTTTGAGATTACAACATCAATTCATCAATAATTCACCAAACTTCCACAACTTTCAACAACAACAACAACAAACTCATCATCAATTCACCATTTCAATGATACTCATTGAATCAATTCAACAACAACATATGTCAAGACGACAACAACAACATTTGAACATGAATTCATCAACAATTCAACAACCTCAACTTCATTCATCATCAAATTCACACCAAAACATATCATGTTCATATATACCCATTTTGACATACAAATTCAACAACAACAACACAATTATTATTCAATTCATGTACATAATCATGTCATCAAAATTAAGCACGAATTCTACATCAAAAATCAAATTAACCACTTAATCAAAGATTTAGGGATAAACTACAAATATAGATTATGCTTGAATTCTAACCCCCTTACCTTAATTCTTCACAATCACCAACTAGGGCTTCACTTTAGCTCCCAAAGCTTGAATCTCTAGCCTTATCTAGCTCTCTCTAGATCCTTCTCTTCAAATCCTTATCGTCTCTTGTCCATTCTCTCTCTACCTCTTCTCTCCAAATGAAAAATGAAAAATGATGGTGTAAACCCTATTTTCTTCAATGAATAGAGTTTATATATGCTCTATCTAATTGGACTCAACTCACAATGCCTTAATGAGCCTAACCCATCACTTAATCTAATTCAAAATGTTTCTACCCACTTAACGGTAAAATGTAATAATAACGGTCACCTACCGGTAATAAAACAATTCACTACAACTCCCCGGCACTTAGTAAAATAACCACTCACACTAAACACTAAAAATAATTCTCATCAAAATTACTAAATTACCCCTACTCACAAAATGACCTAAATACCCTGAGTCCAAAATGACTAAAATACCCTTCTAACACCGAATTCTACAATTCCCAACCAAAAATACACACATAGGCAATTAATCACATACGAGCACATATAACACACATAAATAAATAATAAAATAAATCTAGCTAAAAATCGGGCTGTTACAGCCAACATGATTCACAACAAGTAGAATCACCTCAAAACGTTTCTCTTTCTGAGAACATTGAACAGGTTGAATCTCAGCTCACTTATCTTCCATAACCAAAAACTCAAGTAGCTTCCACAAGATCATCTGTGATTATAAACCCCACTCCCATCACCACCATTAAACGATAACCAACAAAAACCACCAAAACTTTCATTTCCACTCAAACAAAACTACAAATTAAAAAGCCTTCAAAGCTCTCTACTTCTTCTACCTTCAGAAGATCTTATAGACTTCAAAGTCAAGTCTAAATATCCTCAAATAAAACCAATTCACATTTCCCTTGATTAAAGAGATGAGAAATAAAAATTCCCAACTACCTCTTCAAAAAGCAAACCCTCTAAATAATATTACTTCTTAAATACCAAAAGCAAAGGTTAAAACGTTTTCCTCCAAAAAGAGAAAGGTCCCTGGGTGGATATTAGAATAAGAAGAAGAATAGAATTTTAAGAAGAACCTGTGAATTGGAAAAATGGCCATATCGAGAGTTAATGATTTTGAGAGTATTTTTATTGTTAGATGGAATATCTTGGAACTGATAAACCACAAGGAGTGAACCAAGGTGATGCAAATCAAACAACCATATTATACCAATGTTTTTAGGGAATTCTATGGGGATGATTCTTCGATGAGGACAAGGCACGCCTCTAAACATCTCTTAGGTGGGGATAAACATGGAAATCACCACTTACACATCTCAACAAGATTACAAAGCACTACTACAAAATTGGGAAAATATAGAGCCTCATAAATAGCGCTTTTAACACTAAAGCGCTATAAATTAAAACACGGAGGTCTTAGCTAGCGCTTTTTTGAGAAAGCGCTATCTATTCTTTTAAGTCTATATAGCGCTTTGTATTGAAAGCGTCAGTATAGGTTAAATAAAAATAATAAATATTTTTAAAAAAAAACATGATTAATTGTATATGACGCTTTTGATGGAAAGCGCTATAAATAAAGCAACCTTAAATAGCGCTTAATAAGCGCTACTGTATGCTTGAGAATGATAGCGCTTATAGGTTAAAAAAAGCGCTATCTAAGCGAACATAAGCATTAACACTATAACCTTCAAATCCCTTGTTCGATTCCCTATGCTGATATTTTATTTTGTTGTTTTTTTTACGCTTTGAACTAATGGTCCCCTGTTCGATCCCTGCATCACACATATTTCGGATTTTTTTTCAATTTTTATGAAAAATTAATTGCTGTATCAAAACACATATTTTTTTAATATTTTTTTTCATATATATCACTTAAAATATTATTTTCTCCAAACATTTCCAAAAAAGATATCTCTCCCTCCAAAAAATTGGTTTCCTACTCCCTAAATCCCTTATACCCTAAAAAAATTACTCCCTCCGTTCCTTTTTAAGTGTCTTTTCAGAAAATTGACACCAAAATAGCGATGTGTATTTTTTGCACATTTTCTTCCTATTATACCCTCATTTTAATCCACCAATAATTTCCTATATTTTTGCACACACTTTATCTTTCCAATAAATTTAATATGTTATTTTTCTCTCGTAACAAACAATTGTCAGTTATTATCTTTTTCTCCAACAAATTCCTTTTCTTTCTTGCGCACTCTCTCCCTCATAACAAACAATTGTCAATTTTCTAAATATCGTGCACATCTTTTTAATTATTTTAAGTCAATATAAAATTTATTCCAACTTCACGTTAATCAAAAGTTAAGAAAAAATTAACTTCTTTCCAACTCCTTTAATTAAAGTTAAGGCTTCAACTATGGTTTCAACCAATGCTAGAGTCACACTTGAATTTTTTAACAATTGTTATTCATCTTATTTATAGAATTTTAACTTTTCTTGGAACCATTGTTTGGAACAAATTTTAATTTTTTTTGAAGATAATAAGAAACAAACTTTGTTTAAAAAACAAACAAACTTTAAAAAAAAAAAACAAACTTTAGTTTTCCAAATAAATAACATTAATTAGTTTTATTAAAAAAGATAAAAGTAATTGACAAAGGGTATAATGGACAAATTGTACCCTTAAAATATCAAAAAGACAGTTAAATAGGAACGAAAAATTCACCCTAAAAAACACTTAAAAAAGAAGGAGGGAGTAGTTTTCAAAATCAATTGACTCTATCCCCAAATCTCACTCTCTCTGCGATTCACAAATCACAGACCCAAATTCACGAATCGAAGACTCCACCATACACACAAAACCTCCTCATGGAAGCCGACAGAATCGACATCATCGTCAGCTCTTGACCACTAGGTTATTCGTCCTCCGCCGGAAACCGTAACTTCCGTCCAGGTATCCCCTCTCTCTCTAGATTTTCCTTCCCTTCTTCTTTCGTCGTGAGCTCTAGATTTGTGTTGCAGCGGATTCTAGTATACCAATTTAATTTCGTTATTTTTGGTTTAATTTCACTGATTTTGATTCCCTGTGTGTGGAAATTAATTAGTATATTGGTTATGTGGGGTTTGAATTTGCTTATTATTTATTTAATATTGCTTAATTTCATTATTTTTAGTTTGATTTCTGTTAGTTTGATTCCTCTTGTGTGAAAATTAATTAGTATGTCGAGTTTTTGGGGTGTTAAGTTGCTTAATTTCGTTATTATGGGGTTAATTTCGGTGAGGAGGATTTCTTGCAGTGTGAAAATTAGTTAGTATATTGGATATTTGGTGGTTTGAATTTGAACAAATTTTTAGCTAATTTGGCAGAATGATATTACTTAATTTCGTTATTATTAGGTTAACTTCAGCTAGCTGAATTGAATTCCTTGTGTGTGGAAATTATTAGTATATAGGTTATTATTTGGATATGCTTAGTAATGTGATAAGCACTTGAGGGGAAAACTCCAGGACATGAGTTATATAAATAAACTAGAAAAAATTGCTTGACAACCGATAATGACTTTTGCAATCAACATGAGTTATATATTTTGGCACGTGGTGATGTCTCTATAAAATATGGTATTTGGTAGTATCCTTAAATTTCATTCTTTGGTGCAGAAGTAACATTCATTCATGCTCAAACATGGTATATAGTCATATAAAATTATTTTTCTTGTGGTTTGTTTCTATAAAAGTTCATTGCCTACTTTCTAGTTATTTGCTTATGATAACAAATTTTTATATAAATTTGATGAAAATCAAAATAATGTGAGAAAGATGGTCTTTATTCGGACATAATAAAAAATACATCTATTTTTGTCACAAGTATTTCCTAGTTAGCTCATCTCTCTCAGATATCTCCCACTCCCTCAATTTTAAAGCTTGTTATAACTTACTGCTCTTCAAGCCGTTCTGTTTGTGGCTCTGATGGTTAATTGATGTTCCTAACACATAGTTGGCAGTAAACCTTGTGAGGATCCCGTGGTTTGTGGCTCTGATGGCTTCATATTCAAGCATGATAATTATTCTTATTCAGTCTGTGGTGCAATGACCTTTTTATTTTGATACAAATTTGGTCAGTAGCAAAATTTGTTATTCAAGTGCATTTAGGTTCTTCTCGTAACTGTATTGTACTTCTGGTAATAGGGCCTAACCTTGCACTGGTAATTTACTCTGCACGATATCCCTGAGGTATATGATGTTATTTTATTTTGTTCTTAGCACTTGTTGTTGAGATTCATATTTAGACTATAGGATGCTCATTTAGGTTCTTCTCATAACTGTGTTGTGCTTCTGATCTTGCGGCAGAGCTTGTTTAGACTATAGGATGTTATTTTATTTTGTGATATTACCAATGATGGAAAACCATAGATCCTTATAGTCCTTTATAGAATTTGATGTCATGTGTAAATATTTTAGTTTAATTATTTGTTTTAATTGTACTTTTTTTAGTTTCACATAAACAATTGTAACGACCTTCAAGCGCTTATGTTGCTTTTATGTTTGGATCTCTCAAGTAACAGAAAGGGATAAAATAGAGTAATTGGTACTTTGTCTTCACTTGCTACATTCCAAAGCTGGTATGTTATTTTTATATTAAAGTATAATATTTGTATATAATTAAGTTTATTAAGTAACATGGTTATATTTTGTTATAATATATGCAGTGCATTGATGGTTTCAAGTGTGTGACATACTCAAAAGATAAACTATGAGAAATCCAAGAAGAATGGTGTCAGTTCATGATGAGCTTAAAAGTTATATGATATTTTTATGATAAGGTGGGTTTCATGTTTCTAAATATATATGCAAGAAGTGGTAGTTGTTTTAATTTATAATCTTGCTTTAATTTGTACTCATGATCAGTAGTACTTTAAATTTATCTTTAATATAATACAGTGTTATTGCTTAATGGTGTTTTCAGGTATATATTCAGGTGGAGGATTCAGGTGGAGGAGAGTGAACGAAATTTGGAAATGAATGATGATTTGCCTGCTTGTTTTGGATAAAAATGTTGAGAAAACCAAGAAGATAGATGAAGACACAATAGAAGATTTTGATATTTATGTTAACTAATTAGTTGTAACTCTTAAAGATATCTATGTTACCATATTAGAGGCTATACATTTCTGACTTTTATGCTATATATACATACATTTTTTAAGGTATGGTTAAGTTTTATTTGATAAATAAGTCTCAATTATAATGTGCCAAAATTATATATATTTCCTTTAAAATTTCTGACTTTATATATACTTTACTTTAAATTAATATAAAACGCTATCTGCAAAGGGAAAAAAAATTGACAAAAAAATAATAAAATAAATGCTTCTCCTAGCGCTTTTTTTCCTTTATAAAGTGTTATCTAAACATATTGTTACATAGCGCTTTTAAAACAAAAACGCTGTTTTTAAACTCGTCTTAGATGGCATTTTTTTTCGAAAGCGCTATCTAAGGAGAACCTTAGCTAGCGCTTTTTGACATAAAGCGCTATATAAACCCTGCTTTAGCTAGCGCTTTATACAAAAAAAAAGCGCTATATTACCTTTACCAGCGCCATTTACAGTAGCGCTTCAAAAGCGCTATCTAAAGCCAAAAAAAAGCGCTATATAAGCCCATTTTTGTAGTAGTGAAGGTACCTGATGTTAATGATGAGCTTTTTTTTTTTACCAAAACCTGGTATGATGAGGTCAAAGTTGATAAGAAGGAATTGATCTCCCAGATGAGCAAGGATAAAAGGGTAGAAATGCATCTCCTCCAACTCTCGATACATGCCAAAGATACTTCACAATTTATGCATCCATTCCATCTTTCCTAGGAAAGGAAGCTTTGAGAATGTTTTTAACTCTGACCTCAGTGATGTCTGTGATCTCATGAAGAAGTTTCCTCCGAGTCTCAACTATGTGATTCTACAACACATGATAGAAGCAATCAAGAAGAGATAACCAAGTTCAATAGTGCCTTATGGTATGTTTTTCACCCTAGTTCTTAAGCGTTCTAACGAGTGGAAAATGAAGCTTCTGAGGATTACTACCAGATATTTGAAAAAGATAAGGTGGTTAAGGTGAGAAACACTGATTTTGTGGCTATCAAAGTCAAGGGAAAGGAAAATAAAGCCCATTAGGAAATCCCTCAATAAGTGGATATATGTTCCACAATGAGGAAGTGATTCTATCAAGAGGAAGACGGTTATGAAACCTATATTATCTGATGAAGGTGCTTCCCTAAATGTGGTTGAAGTAGAAAAGAAGAAAAAGGAGAAGAAGCTTAAAGGAAAATAAGAAGAAGAAGTACAAGATTATGATTACGAGGAATCATCCCAATCTGAATAAGAGATTGATGATGAGGAAACTGAAGAAGAATAACCTTTTGATATCAACTCTCTAACTCAAGGTTATGATGTCCAAGTAGATATCCCTGGAATCTCTGACTAAGATAAGACAGAAGACAAGAAGGAAGAAACTTTTGAAAAGAATGAGCAAGTTGCCTGTAAAGTTAAAGCAACCATTATCTCTTATGTGCAAAATCTAGAAACTTTTATTGGTGAAGGATCCACTCTAACTCTATCTATTGAGATTCCTTAGAAAGAAGAAATTGATGTTGTCGACATCATAAGCAATCTCAAATTTGATGGAAGCTTTGAGAAAAATGAAGGTGATCCTGAAAAAGAAGAAGAAAATGGTAAGAAACATGAGTATGAGAATGACTTCAACTAAGATGAAGAAGAAACTGAAGAAGAAGTCAATGCTACTTACGAGGATGAAGAGAAAAGTTCTTCTTTGAAGACACAATCAGAAGAATGAAATAAAGATGAAGTTGTTGTGGAAAAAGACCCAACATAATTTGAGGTGAAAATCCCTTCATCTCTATAAGACTTCTTCAACAAAATAGTCTTTGAGAATCCTCCAATCATTACTTTGGAAACAAAGGTGTAGATCAATCAAGGTGAAACATGATTATTCAACTCACCTGTCATGAATACCCATTCTTAGACTCTTTAAGATGTGATCAGGCCCTTCCTAGTTTCTCTCCCCACTACCTCATCTACCTACTGTCTACAATCAATCTTAACTTGACATTTCTTAGCTTCCCAAAATTCCAACAAAAATTGGCTCAATTAAGACTTTCACCAATGAGCAGGGCAAGTATAAGAAGTTGTCGATTCCAAGCCAACTCCTAAAAAGCATGCACTTTAAAAGAATTAGAGAAAAATGAGGAACGACATCAATAAACTATTTTCTCAACAAGAAATCATACAGTAGTTGCTGCTTAGGGACATTCAAAATGATTTTGCTTGGAAAGCTTAGGTCACAAATGAGTTGCTCCAAATGTTGCCTTATCAGAACAATCCTATTGCATCTGACCTCCCCGTTGATTTTGTCCCCATACCAAGGCCTTCTACATCATCTTCATCAGATGACTCTTCTCCTTGCAAGTAGATTTTTTCTGCCAGTGCCAACTTTTTTTATTTGCTAATGATAAATGGGCGAGAAGTTATAAGATATAGCGTTAATTAAGTTTTTGATCCCTATAAATATTTGCAGTTTCGTTTTTAGTCCCTGTAAAATTAAATCATACTTTTTAGTCCCTACAAAATTTTTCGTTATATCTCTGCTGTTAAATGATATAGTAGTACATTGATTTATTAACAAACCCCAAATTCCACCTTCTTCTTCTTTCCATGGAAACAAACCCCAAATTCCATTTATTATTTTTTTTCTTCTTCTTCTTCTTCTCTAGAATTAATTAATCTTGGTTCCATTACTAAACAGAATCAGACTACAAAATTACTCTTGGTGATTTCACACCATCACCGTTTCAGATTTTGATTTCATCTTCTAATTCAATTTAGAATTTTGATTTCAGATTCAGACTTTGTTCGATTTCTGCGTGGCTTTTCTGTTTTCACGTTTTGCCTTCTGTTCGATTTCGGCGTGGGTTTATGTTTTCACGTTTTTCCTTCTGTTTTGTGAAGCAAAATCCCCAAATCTGGATTTTTAGAGTTTCTGTTTTAAGTTTTAATTTTATGTTATTTTAGTTTTTATAATTTAACTTTATCTTTTATTTTAATTATTGTAATTTAAATGTATAATAATAAAACAATTTTGACCAGTTTATTTATTTTTTTAAATAATGAAGTGTCAGTGCCACGTCAGCTCTGTTAAAGGTCATTTAACAGCAGAGACTAAAAGCTATAACGGAAAATTCTGTAGGGACTAAAAAGTAATTTAATTTTATAGGGACTAAAAACAAAACTGCAGATATTTATAGGGACCAAAAACTTAATTAACCATAAGATATAAGGGTTAGTTAGGATCAGTTTTGAACTCTAAATTAGAAAACATCTTAGGATATAAGTCTTAATCTGATCTAACTTGCTTGGCAAGCACCATGTTATATTGTTAGGAAAATTGATTTTGAACCATGTATGCATGAGATGATGCAATCCTGTAATTGTTCCATTTTTTTATTTGTGAGATTTACAATTATGCATGGTTCAAAGATTTACGCCTCAACACAATTTCTATCTCAATCATATATGCTCAAATTAAGGGGGAGTATAATTCATCCCATATTGTTGCATTGCTTAAATCAAAATAAAAAACTTGATCGAAATAAAGGGGGAGATTGTTAAGGAATATCAATAAATTTTACTTAAGTCGATATTTTAATGATAACAAGCTTCATGGAAATAAAGTTATCAAAATGATTCTGATATGTGTTGTTTTTTAACAAGTTTCTTTAAGTGTTCTTTAAAACATGATATTATAAAGGGTTAATTATGTTTCTAGTCCCTATAAAATAGCGACCTTGTAAGTTTAGTCCCTACTTAATTTTAATAGCATTTTTAGTACCTAATTTTGTTTTTCTGCACTGAGTATTAGTCTCTACTCAATTCAAATTTGTTTAATTTATGCTTAAACTCTTAAATTTTTGAACAATTTTTTGCAGACATGTTTAGAACATTACTAAAAGTTCGTCCGCAAAAAATTATCGCAAAATTTGATTTCTACATCCAGATTTTATTACTTTTTATCTTTAACTTTTGTCGTTTTAAAAAATTCATATTTAATTCATTTCATGTCAGAAAATTCATATTTAACTTTTGTCGTTTCAAAGGGTTATAATTCAAACCCCTTTCCTTGTGATCATTATTTTTACTAAAAGGGGTTTCATTTGGTAATTAGTTTGGTTGAATTAGCTTAAGGGAGAGAGAGATTAAAACGCAACTAGGTCATGCCAGACTCCCTTCTAAAACTGTTTGCTAATTACTAGTTAGGAATATACTTTGGACCAATTACTTGATTTTAAGTCACTTGAACAAAATGGTTAGGTCGATGCCTTGGCCACTAACAATCTTCATTTATTATGACCCCCAAAATGGTTAAGTGCTTGCCTTATATAGGCGCGTGTTTCCCTAAAAACTAGGGATATGTAACCCGCGACGCGAGTATATAACTGATGACGTGAGTGAAACAGAATGCAACACCTCGTCTTTGGTTCATATCTTGCGACGCGGAGCTCATTGCTCGCAGTGCAAGATATGCAATGGTTGAATCATGCAAATTCCATTCTGATTCTGTGATGCACAGCTCGTAGAACATGTCAAAAGTTAGGTAGAGGTTGAATCAAACTATCTTCTTCACTCTTTGCTCAAGTTCTTCTCACCAGAACGTCCGTAACGACTATGCCATAAGAATCACAAATGGTATACTTGTAAAAAGCATAGTAGGGTCACAAAGTTGTCTGGTTTGGGTTGATTTCCATGGCTTCAAGGTTATTTTCCTGCTTTTGTTCTTTCACGACGTTTTATCGAAACCTTTAGAAAACTCGAATAAAATACATTCAATCTACCTACTTTAATTCTAAAATGACTTCAAAAATCAACTAAAAACCCTATATGATTTTCTCTCATCACACAATACTTATTACGATGCGAAGGATCCAAAATGCTTTCTTATCAATAGCTAATTGAAGTACAAAATCTAACGTCGATGTGTTTATAACATCTCAAATCTAGCCTTGAGCTAATGGGTTCTCAATATATTGTTTAAATAAAAACTTGAATTACCATAAAATGACGATAAGAATATATAAAATTATTGTCATTTATCCCACATACACAGTACTATCTTAACTGGACTAAATAGAGATTTGCATCTTCACAAAGATATTTGTTTCAACACTTTTAGAAAATTATAAATAAAATAAATTTTAAAATGAGGTAATTCAAAGACACATTTATCCAAAAATAGTACACCATTAAGGAAAACATTTGTGACTTTTGTTTACTAGCAGCCAGCAAAAATCATGCTCCTGTTCATGTTATGATGACATAAACTTCAATGCTGCCATGCGTAGGTTCTTCACAAGTTCCTTTATGCTCATGTTGTAGCCTTCATCCAACTATAAAATAATTAAGATTAGTATTAAATACAATAGTCAATAATATAAAAATAAAAAACCAAAATCAAAAGACAACAAAATGATTATATCGAGCAATTATAGTGGAAAACAACCTAGAATAAAATACTTCTTATAAAATGATAGCAATTATAATAATTAAAAAATAATGGCTTAAATATGTTTTTCGTCCCTGCAAATAGGGGTCGCTTAAAATTTCGTCCCTGCAATCGCTAATCCTTTTTTTTTGCCCCCGCAAAGTTTAATCACTTAAAATTTCGTCCCTTGACCCAGTTAATCAATGCCACGTCATCAAATTAACATCTGATTTCACAGACAAACATGAAAGGACAAAAATGCCCTTGATTTCATCTTCTTTCTCCCTCTTCTTTCTCGTGTTCCATGATTGAAGAATAAACATGGCTATGAATAAACATGGCTTGTTCATTTTACACCATCATCATCAATCTGTTTTACACCATCAATCTGTTTTACACCATCATCAATCTGTTTTACACCTTCATTGTCCTACAATCCCATTCACCATTCATTTTGCACAATCATCTTCGGAAGCTGCTTTTTCCGTCATCGGTAGCCGAAAACTGCAACACGATTTCAATAAGCTTTCGATGATGTTGTTTTGCGGTTACCGGAATATGATTTTGATGTTGTGATGTTGTTGAATTAGTGTTGTGACTGTGTCGTGGATTGAAGTGTTGTGACTGTGTTGACATTGCCGGCGTTTAAGAGCGGTACCGGTGCTGGAGCAGAGGTTGCGTACCGCCTCAGATTGTTCAGGACAGGCAAGTGAGACAAGGCACACGACGAAGGCATGGTTGAGGTGACGGCAGGCGGAGTTACGACCGAGACCTGGCGACGGTGGCACTCTATCTTCTCTTTCTTCTCTTCTTCTGTGACCGTGTTCTTCAATTTTCTTCCTTTCTTCTTCATCCTCTTCTCTTCTTCTGCAACCGTGTCCCAAAACATCAAAACCCAACCACTAATTCATCTTGCAAAGAATCAAATCCACACTTGGTTTGTTAAGCTTCTGGTGATCGCATTCTCTTGTTGTTACTGTATTGTAGATTCAAGAGGTAGATTGTCACAAATTTGAGAAAATTTATTGTTGTTGCTATTGCTGTTGGTGGGGGCGGTGGTGGGAGAGAAGAAAGAAGGAAGAAGAAGGTAATGGTGGAGGAGCAGTAAAAGAGAAAAGAAAATGATAGCAGGGGTATTTTCGTCACTTCAAGCCATACTTTGCTTAGTCAACGAGGGTATTTTTGTCCATTCCCATGCCATTTTGCTAATTTGATGACGTGGCATTGATTAACTGGGTCAAAGATTAAGTGATTAAACTTTGCAGGGGCAAAAAAAAAGGATTAGCGATTGCAGGGACGAAATTTTAAGCGACCCCTATTTGCAGGGACGAAAAACATATTTAAGCCAAAAATAATTGTCAATATAATAGTAATAGTGATGGCACCAAAAATATAAAAATTGTGAGAAAAAAAAATGTTAGTGGCAATTTAAAGGTAGATAGAGAGATAGTTTCTACCTGAGCAATGATGGTAATGTCTACGATAGAATTTCCAAAGGGTAAGACACTATTATTGACAACAAATAGTTGAAACCTTTGAACCTCAACCATAATTTTAACTAGAAGTCCTTTGTGCTCTTGGCATTGGATCCGAATCAACATATATTTTCCTAAGATTCTTGCTTCCACTTGAAATGGTAAATCAACAACACAATCAATGCTCTCACGAGATGACGAGGAGTTGTCATCGTTGCAGAGGCCTGGTTTGGTCAAGACTGTCGGTGACTCTATTTTTGTTTTCTCATTTTGTTCTTCCAAAAATTTCAAACGCTTTTTAAGTTCTTTCAAGTATTTGATAGTGTCAACCAATACAGAATACTTGTCCACCTAACACATTTTTACGCAATCGATTAGTGAGTAGTGTGACACAAAATAGTAACCAAGATTATTTCATAAAAAGAAACATGAGAAAATTACTTATTGTACCTTTTTAAGGTCAGGAACAAGAGCTGCAAGGGCAATGAAGTTCTGGGTGAGTTTCTCTCTTCTCTTTCTCTCAGCCATGATATGATCTTGACCATGATGAGTACGAGACCTTTTGCTCTTTGAGGTTTTTGTTTCCAAGTTTTGTGAGGAATTAGTAGTGGGTGAATTTGGGGTGTTGTCCAAAGATGGAATTTGAAACTGAAAAGATGATTTAGATGGCGATGAAGAAAGTTTTGGTGAAAAGGTTTCATTGATTTTGTTGCTATGATCAATTTTTTTAAGCTCCATATTTGGCTTATCAAAATCAAAGTCGAAAGAGTCCAAATTTGTTTCATAACTTGATGAGTTACTAAGAGATGTGGGAGTGGACCCCGAAGTGAAACATTGTTGTTTGTTTTGTTCTTGGAATACATTACCTATGTCATGTGAGAGAAACTCTACCACATCTGTATCAAGGAAATTCAAGTTGCTTTCCTCAGCAAATAAATTATGTTCGTCCATTTCCTGAAGAAAAAAAAAAGAAAAGAAAATTTCATGAATTAAAGAATGAGAAATGCTAATGAAGCGCTCTTGTTAGGGCATTGTTTAGTAACTTTAAATAGTAAGTTTTTGGCCTTTTTAAAGAAATAATTTTTCATTAGAAATCATTAATGAGTACTTTTAGGACACTCGTTGGCAAGATCTTTAAAGAATTAATTTATAATGAAAAACATTTGTGGATTTAGAAAATAAGAAGAGTTAATCAAGTTGCTTGGGCTCCAGTGGCAATGACCTCCTTTCAAGGACGTACCCAGGGAATACCGGATTCGATTCCCAGGGGGAACAACGCTTGGTCAGTGGACATGCCTCTACGCATGAGCCAAATTAGTCGCTCACCTTTGATGGGTCGGAAATCGGTGCGAAAGAAAAAAATAAATAAGAAAAGTGAATTTAACTTTTGATTTTCTTACCAAATCAGATAACCAGCTGTTGGTTGATGATACGTTCATTGTTGTATTGTTGATTTCTTCCATTGTCTCATTCAAATTGGGTAACACTTGTATACTGAATTTAAAACAAGAAAGAGCAAGGCTAGTACTATTTGTGGTTGAATCAGAGTTTCCATTGTTAGATCTTTTATAGGACTAAATTTTAAGCACGTGTGGGGTATGTATCATTTATTGGCTACATGCTTTATTTTTATTTTTATTTTTTTGAGGGGTGTGCTATATCATTTACCCACAAGTGGAAACATGCTATATTTTTGTTAGGGGATGCTATAATTTTTTTTAATAAGTCAATGTACTACTATATCATTAAAAAAGGAAAATTAATAAGCAAATGGTGTAATTTTAAAAAAAAAAATTAAAAACAAATTCTATATATATTTATAAAACCTCTTTACTTAATTAACATTTTTAAATTTACTATCTCCAGTCACATTTATAAACAACTTTTATTTTTTTAGATTCATTAATAGCTGATATACCTGAATTATAATATACTCCACATATATCCGTTATTAAATGAATTTGTAAAAGCAACGGTAGCTTATAAATACGATCGAGGATACATGAGATAAATGAGTCAACAAATATGTCAATAAAAATTGATGTATTTGGTTTACATCATGAATCAAATACATCAACTTTAGTTGACATATTTGCCTCTTATAAAAATGATAAGAGAAAGTACTCCTTCTGTTCCAGACTAATTGAGCCAAAAGCTCATTTCACACGTATTAAGAAAAATGTATTGAAGGAGAGAGAAAATAGTTTTAAGTGCATTTGTTAAGTATTGGTGCATTCTTCACTATCATAAATGTAAAGTGAAATATATTGAATTGAGAATGATGAAAGTAATTAATTAAAGTTATAAAGGAACACCACAAAAAAAAAAGTTATAAAGGGAAAAAAGTAATTAATATTGTAATGAAAAGTGAAAGAGCTCGGTTATTTTGGAACACTTTTTTTTTTTTTTTTTTTCAAATGGCTCAGTTATTATGGAACGGAGGAAGTATTTTATTTGACCTAATACATCAATCCTTTTTGGCTAACTTTTGTTTAGGGCCAGTTATAAGGGCGCCGATACTCTAATGCTTAATAGGCCAAGTTATTCCACACTGTAAGGTAGTAAAAGACATTCATGTAAAAAAAACTGAGTGGCACATTCATGCATGATTGCGTATATACCCCCCACTTGTGTGTGCCTTTATGGTGTGTTGGGACCGTACCCAGCCCCGACAGTGGAGGAATTGAAATGCTATTGAATTAGGTACAGTTGGGAGTTGGAACTTTAATTCAGTTCACTGATAGTACAAATAAGGAAACAGAGAAAAATAACGACAGTAAAAAGAAGAAAAAAAATTCTGATGAAGAAGCAATGTGGAGCAAACGAATCCCATTTCAAGAGAAAGTAATTTTTTTGATGAAGAAGCAATGTGGAGCAAACGAACCCTATTTAGAGCAGGTGATTATTAGGGTTTTGATTGATGTTATATGAATTGAAAATACCCCTACCGGAAGGTATGAAGTGTTTGCTCAGAAACACGAGTTACAAATGGTTTGCTGCTGAATGATAATAGAAATAAGATAAATTTTTAAGTACTTTAAAGTTTGGTTAGCTATTGGTATTTTTAAACAAAATTTGTTTGTGCTCGGGAGATTAACTAAGTTGGTAGAAACAATGCATAATATATGCAAGGTCTTACTTAAAAAAAAAAAAATGCATAATATATGCAAGGTCTGAGATTCAAACCCCGACCATCACAAAAAAAAAAATTTGTCTTAACATTTTTAATTTATTTAAAAATAAATTAATATAAAATATGTCATGACCTTGATTGATTAGATGATAAATACATATTCAAAGTACCATTGCATTCATCTATAAATAAATTAATTTAAACACACTCACATAAATAAATAACGTATGAAAGGGAAAATAATTAAATATTATGTATTTTACGGAAATGATTTTGATTTGGTGTTGTGCATGGCAAGGAAGTCTCACTCTTCTTTGTTTCAAAGAGCAATAATTCAGTACACATGTGTTACTATTAAATTGCATTTCAGCTACCCTTTTCACGATGGGGAAATCAACAACAACATACAATGAACATATCAGAAATCAGCATAAAAGAAAATTAGTAAATGGAAAGTTCAACTTCACCATTCAAGTTTTCCAAATACACAAATGGTTAATTATAGATAAATCCTTTAACTGGAAAAAATTCAAGTCCCGTATTGAAAAAAGATAAGGTGTGATCATAGATTATAAAGATAAGCACCCCTAACTTTTTAAGACGGTTTGAGATTAATTATTAGCAGGGTTGGACCTTGGGGTGTGCAAACCGCTCAATGGAACCGGGCCTCTCTAAGGTATGGGCCTAAAAAAAAAAACTATTGCTCAGTAGTACTACCCCACTACTCCCCAGGTTTTTCCACTTTCCTTTTCTCACTACTCCCCAGGTTTCCACTTTCCTTTTCTGTTGTCTTGTTTTAGGCCTATTAGAATTGAGTCCTCTTACTTATGATGTTAGGTGAGTGTTTTTTTGGGATGGTGGTTTGAGGTTCCTCATGTATACAATAGTGATTTTCACCTTTGGGTGTAAACATATATACGACATCATGTATTTATCTTTTAAAAAATTTAAATAGAACATTGTTCTTTTAAAAAACAATACATTTTTATTTTATTACGAGCCTCTTTTCACTTACAGAGCTGAGCCTCCGGATTCGTAGGAATGGCCCTGATTATTAGACTCAATATAGATATTTAATTTACTATTTAAAGTAGATGGATGAATACAATAATGATTTCACGTGAATTACCTGCATAATCTGCAGGTGACCATCGAACCCATAGGAAACAAGAGTTGCGTCGGAGGGAAATTCGTCATGACCATCAAACCCATAGGAATCAAGAGTTGCCACCGAAACCATAGGAAACAAGAGTTGCATCGGAGGGGAATTCGTTGTGACCACTTAACCTATAGGAAACAAGAGTTGCGTCAGAGGGAAGTTCTGCTATCGGTGTTGATAGGGAACACCGTCGAATGTTGACAACAGGCATTTCTCCGTTTAGATGGCAGCGACCACACTCAATTGTAATATTGATGCTTCTTTTTCCGATTAGCGGAATAGGACATGTATTGGAATGTTCTTACATGAGAAGCTTTGGTATTATTTTATGCTTTGCGGGAGAAGCTTTAGTATTATTTTATGCTTTGCATAATGACCAAATGATATTGAATTTGATGATTTTGATTTTGTTTTAGAATCCAAAGTAACAGTGGATACTTATCACGACAACCATATCGATGTCACAAAATTTGGCTAGGTGACAACAACTTGTGGATAAATCGGGTGGGGATCCTCTTCTGGCTTGATCATCTCCTTGAGTTCCCTTTTGAGTAATATGGTGTTTGATAGGCCTGAATGTCATCCTCCTTCGATAATTGTGCCCGTCATAAACAATTATCAAGGTCTATAAAGACTCATACCAACATTAATTTCATTGCTAGCTTGCAAGAGTCTTTAGCAAATGTTTTGGATTTGTCGGATGCCGAATGTTCCGCCGCATCTTAATCGTCAACTTGCTTCGTGTGAGTGATTTCGCACCTTTTCTAGCCATTGTTTGTAGAAGTTACAAGGTAGAGAGATTTTCAGAATGAGATTCTTAGAACTCCATTCCAATATACGGCATCATTGTTCTTGACGTAAAACATATGAGTCGGTCAGAGGTGGCGAGAAGTAGACAGTGCACTGGTTCACAACGACAATTCAATGCTCAAGTCAGTGAGATTTCTATTTCGTTTGAAGAGATTTCTCAAAAAGACAATATGTGCCTCTTTTGTGTGACACGCCTTATCTGCAAACATTTAGGCTCGAATTTGCCATTATGGGGCAATGGTCGGACGACCATCAAAGAATTCAGAGGGCTTAGACGTGCTATGAGTGTATTATCAGGTGCAATACGATTCTTCATTGGTGCATGTAATATATGATGTTGGATCGACGTCTTTTTTCACCTAAGCTAGGATAATGGACTTTGGGTCTTTTTTTTTTTAAGGAGGACTTTGGGTTTTGTTTGTGCAATCTATAACATTTTTTTTGACAAAAATAAATGATATTCATTCATTCAAATTGATAGAGTACATCGATACAATGAAAATTTGCTAAAAACAAAAAGGATGAATATGTGAACAAACTCACAGCATCCATGTTAATAGCATAAAACAGCAAAGTACTAAAGCCTACACATATGACAATATTTAAGTCTCCAGAATACCCATGTCTCCGGATCTGCAACATTGAGGACTCCAAAGTCATTGATTTTATCTGCACTGGATCGAAGCTGATCTGACAATCTGAATCAAACAAATACCTGAATGAAACAAGAAAGACAAACAAGTTCGCACAAAGGCGACGAAAAAAACAACGTCACACTAAGACGACGAAATCACGAAAGATAAAAACAAAGAAGATGTGAAAATCCCTTATTTCAATAAAAAAAGAAATATAAAACGAGTTAGAGGGGTGATTTTGGGTCAAAAATTGTCCCTAATCACCCCTCTTTGGTGGATGAAGGTGAAGAAAACTAGGGTTTTTGTGACGGCTAGGGGAAGAGAGTGGGAATTGTTTTTAGGGTATGATTATCATCACCGTCCTTATATTCAGCGGCGAAGCTAGCAAAATTTTCTTGAGGTGGCCACATATAAAGTGAAATAAATATTTTTTAAAATTAATAGTAAATTTTACCAATAAGTAAAAAATTAAATCACAACAACTATTACTTATATAAAATGTACTTCATAAAATACACTTAAAGCAACAAGAATGGAATACAAAAGGTTATAATTCACTAATTACTTTTTTTTAAGCTATAATAAAACCTGGGGTAGCCAACTATGTATTATTACGGGTAGCTATAGCCACCCCTTGAGTATGAAAGCATCAGCCCCTGCTTATATTAACGGTTGTTTGTTAAAGATTAAAATAATAATGATTTTAACATTGAATAATTTAAAAATTATTTTATAGAGATTTTATAAAATTAAAAAAACAGAATTTATTTTGCGTTTGTTTATCGTGATAAAAATAACATTTTTTTTTTAAAAAAAGGGTTAATTATGTTTTTGGTCCCTACAAAATTGCGACCTTGTAAGTTTAGTCCTTACTTAATTTTAATAGCATTTTTAATCCCTACAAAAAAAAAATTATAATTTTAGTCCCTGCTAAAATAAATTTTGTTTAATTATCCATAAACTCTTAAATTTTTTAACGATTCTTTTTATACAAGTTTAGAACACTATGAAAGGTTCATTTACTAAAATCTATAATTTTTTAACATGAAATAAATTAAATATGAATTTTTTAAAATGACAAAAGTTTAAGATATAAGTGACAAAAATATGGACGTAGAAATCAAATTTTTGCGATATTTTTTTCGGAGGACCTTTTAATAACGTTCTTAACACGTCTGTAAAAAATTGTTGAAAAACTTAAGAGTTTAAGCATAAATTAAACAAATTTGGATTGAGTAAGGACTAATATTGAGTGCAGAAATTTTTTATAGGGATTAAAAATGCTATTAAAATTAAGTAATGATTAAACTTACAAGGTCGCAATTTTGTAGGGACCAAAAACATAATTAACCCTTAAAAAAAAGTGATTTTTTTTTGACAGTAAAATAAGTTTCATTCATTCAAATGGTAAAATAGCAAAGCTGCAATCAAAAGGACCATGAGTTGGGACATTTTCCAACCATATTTTAAGATCATTACAAGTGATTAAGATAGCTAGATACATAGAACTACCAAAAGATAATAAGACAGCGACAACCCAATATTGAAAACCTATTAACCAAACGAAAATCTGCCACACATGATCAAAGGTCAACAATATGATGAGATCCACAGTCTTTAAATTCATCAAACTTCGGAAAAAGATATTTGCAGGTGTTCGCTCAAATCGACTATGCGTGGTCTCTGATATGACCAATTGTACCACATCTTGACATGACATTTGTGTGGTTAAGAGGATGTTGAAATTATTGAAAGCCGCCGGAAGCCTTTTTGTTGAACATTAGTACCCAGGCAACTATTCCTTCTCAAGCACTTCTTCAAACATATGGTATGCAAACATGTACCAAAACAAGGAATATAAAAAACAAACAAATAAGCATGGCGTTAAAACTACAATAACAAGGATAAAGGCATTAAAATTGAAAACCGTTGGTGATGGCGTATCCAATACATGTTGTAGCCATGGAGGCTTACGAGGTGGGCGCTCAATTGGCATTCCAGCGAGTAAGGTGACACCCACAACAACAACATATAAAGGTGGCGGATGCGGTGGTGGACGAACAACAACCACATCTCTCTGAAACATTTCATCAAACATCTTAAAGGAGTCCTCCAATTGATCAGAATGTATGGGGAGCATAGAGCAACCGCCCCACAACCAGTGGCCGCGAAGGATATCATGGGAAAATGAGCACCAGTGAAGCCAATTTGGGGGTGAAGACGACAGAGGTTTGACGCAATTTGAAGGTGAAGGCAATTTGGGAGTGATGGTGATTTGTGGGTAGAGATGATTTGGGGGTGAACGTGATTTGACGGTGTGCCAGAACGAAGGCTCAGACCACTCACATAGCTGTACAATTATGAGGTAATGAAATTTGCAGGGAAATCGATTCATAATCAAGTGAGAATGAAAACAATATCAGCATACCGATGGAGGACAGGCAAGGAACCGAATGAGAAAGGCTGGACAAAACCGAAAGAAAATCACGATGAAACGGAGAAGGGGAACACTATACGCAAGCCACTCTGAAACCCTAGGTCAGAGGCTGCGCAAGGACTCAAAAATTGAAGAGGAAAAAATTAGATATATTATTACCAGTAGACTATTTTCCCAGCACAAGACGTATCAAGGAAAGCCAAAAAATACATCAAAGGTTCAACAAAATTGTAAAGACATTAACCAATTCCAAAACATAAAAAAGGGCTTTGGAACCAATTATGAAACAAATACGGAAAAACAACAAATTTAGCTTTAAACCACCAAAAGGAAAGAAGCTTAATATTTTCCAAAAGTCGAAGAGGAGTATTCTCCTTGCCACGAAAAATCCTATCATTTATTTCCTTCCAAATCACTCAAGAACTCGCAAACCAGATCAAAAACATAAAAGAGCTCCTTGATTTTGAATAACCTGAAGAGTTGCTAAACTGCAAAAAAAAAATATGTTCTGTAATAACAGCCAGATTAGTTGAATGAACATCTAGCCAATTTCTGACAAGTTGCCAAATTGTACCAAACTCCTGCACAAAAATAATAAATGATTATCTGATTCCAGCAATTCACAGCCACCAACACATAACTGAGACTCCTGAGATACAATACCTCTTCGAAATAAATTCACCTTAGTTGGTAATCTATTGCGAAAAAGCCGCCAAGCAAACATGGAAACCTTCAACTGGACTTCCTGCCGCCACAAGAGATCTGAGGAAACAACGTCATGGGTTGGAATCATGTTTCTGAGGATGCGGTATGCACCACTAACAGAATACTCACCAGCTGGATCAGGAACCCAAGACCAAACATCATGACTTCAACCTGCAACGAAGCAGTCAGTAATAAAGTCTTACACTCCTCTACCAGTTCCTCCTCCCATGCCCATAATCTTTGTCGCCACTTCCAGGCCTCACCTCCCTCACCCCACCCCAAAGCAAATATCTGAGCTAGTATCGCTAATTAATTTTATAATAAATCAAATAAACGGCGAAACCTGTCACAAAGAGGGACATCTCCAACCCACCTATCCAGCCAAAATATAGTAGTAGCATTGTTATCGACATTAAGACGCAAATTATTAGAAAACTAGCTACCCGCTGCAGAGCCAAAACCATCGCGAATACCATCAATCTCCCTCCACCACACTGACCCCTCACTACCACCAGCCTACACCCGCCCCCCAACAAGACAATATCTAGCAGCCAAACTCTAAACCAAAGATCCTCTCTATCCCGACCTACCTCGAACACCACTTACCCAACAACGCAATATTAAACTCCCTAATATTCATAACCACCAACCTCCTTGTCCAAACAGATGGACTCTTTCAATCCAAGAAATTTTCCTATTATCCTCACTCCCCCCCCCCCCCCCTAAAAAAAACGAATAAAAAGAGATTCAATAGAGGAGATGATACTTGAGGGAGTTTTGGAGAAGGAAATAGCACAGACAGGGAGAAAGGTCAGAATAGACTTAAGGAGAAAAAGACGACCACCAAAAGACAAATTTTTGCTTTTTCGACTAGACAGGAGGGATTTCATATGATTGACAATCGGGTCCCAAAATTTCAACTTACGAGGGTCACCACCAACAGGAAGGCCGATGTACAAAATGGCAGACTTTTAATCTTACAATTCAAAATCGACGCAACTTCAAGTAACCAAGACCCGCTAACATTTACTCCAACATGCTCACTTTTGTGAAAATTTACCGTTAACCCAGACTATACCGCAAAAAGATAAAGAACAACGTGCATAGCCCGAACATTAGCCCAACTTATTTCCCCCAAGATCAAGGTAGCATCTGCAAATTGAAGGTGGGAAATAGATAAAGGCTGCTCCCGGCCAACCTTATAACCAGTAAAAATATTATTGATAACCATAGTCTCCATCATCATATAAAACCCCTTCGCCACCAAAAGGAATAAGAAAGGGGAGAGGGGAACGCCTTGACGAAGACCTCGAGCCAAATGGAATTCGTCAATGGGGATACCATTCATCAGAACCGTTGCAATAGCCGTACCTACATATTCCTTCATCCATTTCCTCCAGAGATCCGGAAACGCCGTTTCCCCATAACATCATCCAAGTATTTCCAATCTACAGAGTCATATGCCTTTTCAAAATCAACCTTAAATAATAATAATTCTTTTTTCAATTTTGGGCCTCATCCACCGCCTCATTAGCAACCATGATGCCGTTAAAAATTTGTCTTCCTTTCACAAAGGCTGACTGCATGTTCGAAATTACACTACCAATAACTCTTTGCGATCTATTTGCTAGCAAGTTCGTCATTTCCTTATACAAACTTCCCACCAAAGAAATTGGACGACCTCATCACAAGCTAAGTGAACCTGTCTGTGAATGTCGCCAAAGACAGATTTATTCCATAGCTTAAAAGCCTTTTTAACTCGTTGCATTTTTTAATTGGAGTCGATGCATATAGCTACCAACAACATGCTTGTTCAACGTTTCCAAGACCAAACGACCACATGGGAAGTCCACGCCTTAAAAAATTTGAAAGAAGACCGACGAGTGGCCGAGGCATTCTCAAGAGTCACCAAGAGGGGGTGGTGGTCATAATGATATCGAACCAGAGTTTTGCAAGAGGAAACATGCCAAAAATTAATCCAAGCCTCATTACATATAACTCGGTCTAGGCGAAGCACTACATTATCCGAATTTATACGACCATTGCTCCAAGTGAGATGGATGCCAACAATGTCTAAATAAGTCAATAAATTTGCATTCGTCCATATGGTGAAATCTGAACAAGATATATTAGGTGGCAGCTGATGTAAATTTTGTGAAATGTAACTTTCGTTTTGATTATGGAAAGTGTACCAGTCATTCAAATAAAGTAATAAAGTAGTAAGTAAAGTATCGTATCCACATGGATTGTCTTTTTGTCCGAACAATTCTAGTTACTTATTTTTGTAAGTTGACGGTATAAAAGTGAGTTGCAATTTTTATCTATTTGCAACAGGGCGAATTTACCTGTTTTTGGCTGCAGAAAAGTAAGCAGCAGTTAGGATTCTTCGAATCCCCTCCGTATATTCGTTGTTGGATAGTAAATAATATAAATGTCGCGTTTATTTATCTTAGGTAGACTATACAAGTGATGAGGTCGTTGGGAGTTTCTTAAATAGGTAGGGCACCACATGACCCAATGGGCATCATCCACTGGGTACCTAATTAGGCCTTTCCCTCTGATCGCTAATTGCACCTGCTGATCGCACGGTGATCCTTACGTGCGGGGTCTTGCTAATTTAAAGGTAATTGAAACATAAACTGAAATTGGCTTTCCAGTGTTTTCCAAGGCAATGAAGGCCAAGGTTCCCTTAGGTCTTCCCATCTATGAATCTTAGGACACTCATAGCACACTCTCTCTACGCTTACTTAATAGTTCTACAAACGGGCAACCCTAATCTACGTCTACCTTATTAAGGGTTTCAAGAGAATGATCTTACTAGGTTATAGCTTTAAGTCAGATAGCTAGGTGCTTGTTTCCCTAATTACTAACTAGTTAATTCCTAGCTTCGGTAATGCACCACACGACCCAATGGATATCATCCACTAGGTACCTACGTCTAGGGTCAACAATTCTTGTGGTATCTTTGACTAATTAATAATCACTTACTTCCTAAACAGATAGTTATCAGTAAAGGGATATAAATATCAAGATATAAGCATTCGGTTAGTGATAGCAATGTTAGGTCCTGTCACAACTTAAGTATCTACTCTAGGGTTGCACCTCTCACAGAAATTAAACTATAATCTAATAAGACTTAATAGCGAACAAAAGAATAAATAAATAAAATAGACGACATATTATATTAAATAAATATCCAACAAAAATATACAGAAGTTCATCTTAGAACTCTAACCTAAGAAGATTTAGTTACACATGGTAACTAAAAACAAATTACTAAAGATAAAAACATACCCTAGAAAATCAAGGAGAAGATAGAAACTCTCCTGAAGCTCCAAAGTTGCCTTTCTCTTGAACTGCTCCAGTCCTGAACAAGAAATTCTGAATGAGGAAGGCTGGTATTTATAGTGAGAGTTTCTACCTGGGTTTGGGTTAAAATGGCGAGCTTTACCCAATTCAGAAGTAGGAAAAGACAGTTGCCCAAACTTTTTGAATACACGGGGTGCATGATAAATTCACAGGGATAGTGAATTCCCCGTTGCATGCACGGGGCGCATAAGAAATTCCCTAGGCGCATTCTGCCTCTCTTACGGGCCCAATCTCTGATTTTCTGTCGTTTTTAGGTCTTCGTCTTCAAATAACTTGCTTCAGTACTTTGGGAACAGAATTCCACCCACTTGTAAGTCTTCTGAGGCCTCTTGAATCTTTATTCTTGTTTCTTGAATCTTCACAATTCTTTGGTTGTTCCTGATTTGATGATTTGCATGATTTCTTCTTGAATTACTTCAATACCCCATCAAATTGCTATGTTTCGGGAAAACTAGAATTACATACTCGAATATAGAAAATATAACAAAAGCCCCAAAATCATAGGCAATCGTTCTAATACTCCTCTTTTTTGCTGCTATTTCCTACTAAAATAAACTTAAAAACATGCTAAGAATAACGTAAGATGACCTGTCATCAGCAACCGTCGACCACACTTTTCCTGCGCTCCCAAAACAACATTAAAATCTCCTAGAAAAATCCAAGGGGCAGCATAGATACCTTGAAGACGAGTTAAATCCGCCCAAAGCTGACGATGTTTAAGGTAGGAATTGCTAGCATAAATTCCTGCAATATACGTCTTCACCTGATTCAATTCACATTCTAGCACAATGCATTGGTCCGAAACAAACACCATAAGAAATGAAGCATCATTTCCCCACATCGCCCAAAGGTTAGGCATCAACAGATCTCTCTTATTCAAACAATATATATTCACATCAATATGTTTCCAAAACCAGTTAGGTACAACAGAAAACTGCACAATAGGTCCTCAATAAAAAACAAAAAAGGTTTACGAGTACTACAAAAATCACCAAGGGCAATCCGAGATTCCGAATTCCCAACATCTCTAATATTCCAATAAAAAATCTTCATTGGGGAGGGACAGGAGCAGGCCCCGGCCCGTAGAGCGGGTTAGATAACTTTTTTTAATTTGCTTCTTTTGGTTCTTAATTAAATATTTTTAAAATTCTTGTATCATTTCCCCTAAGAAAAATATTTGTTACATTTTAAAAATATGAACTTTCTTAAAATAAATTCACAACACTTTTACGTAAAATAGATTTTGAAATAAAAAACAACATTTAACAAACAACTTTAACTTTATTTCTAAAGCTCATATTTTAAAGTTTAAGTTTAAAGTAGTTTTGATATTTCAAAAATGTTGAGCCAAATATATACTACTTTTACCAAACAACTTTAACTTTATTTATAAAGTTTATATTTTTAACTTTAAGTTTAAAGTAGCTTCTATGTTTCAAAAACGTTAGGCCAAACACACTACGCTATTAATAATAAGCGACTTATTCTAATTGTTGTCTATATTTACTTGATCTAATAAATTTGTTTTATTATATCTTTTTATTTTGTCTTTTCTACCAAAATTTAAGATTGTATTTAAACATATTATTACGATTTTATAGGAGAACTTTCCAAGGGCCTACGCATGGCAGCATATGTTGAAGTTTATAGGCCAACTACTACTACTACTTATGGTCCTCCTTCATTTATAAAGGTATGTCATAATAATAATAAATATGATATGATACTAGTAGATTCAAGCTCTTCTTATAACGCTCATAAGAAAAACATGTCCTATTTTCTCCAAAAAAGAGAAGAATAAAAAAACACGTCTTATCGTTATAACCACAAGAATTGGCCTTCAAAAAAACCACAAGATTCGATACCTAATTTATGTTGGCCTCCACAGGTGGCGGAGTCAAGAATTTTATAGAGTTTGGACAAAATTTTAACTGTAAATTCACATGTGACATAATACATAAATAGTAAAAAATCGAAGTAAAAGAAGCTCGTCATTTTGTAAACAAAATTATAATTTGAAATAACAGATGAAACATAACCTGTCAATAGTGTGCTAAATAAAACTAGGAGGTAAATACCCTTTCCGAAACCTCTTTGTGGTGAATGTTCGAATAATATCAACATCATCAAGTGACTTGAATATATTCTGTTCGATGTAACATATCATCAAGTCATTGAACCACACATCGTTGAAAAATATTGATAATCTTTATTGTTGAAAAAACTCTTTCAACGGATGTTGTCGACACGGGCGATATCAAAGCCAACTCAATGAGTTTGTATACCAATGGAAATACCAAATATTTCTCAGTTTGAACCATCTTCATAGCCAAACTTTGAACATCTTCACAAGAAGAAAAGGAAGCATGCCTTTTTAGCTGAATTACATAAGTGTCAAGTTGCTCCCTTGTTGTTCCAGTTGCACAACATTCACATTCTCAATAGTTGTTCTATCAACAAAAAACATCCTCATCTCTAAAATTTAACGATCCAAAGTTAATATTCAATTCATATAGTTAGTTTAAAAGATAACAATTAACAATTAAGAAAGTTAATTCCAAATTAGATAACAATTAGCAAATTAACAATAACAAATTGAATCACTGCCTGCTAACAACAACAATAACAAGTTTGCAATTCCTAATGGCTAATCCCTAATTCCAAATTTGTAAGAACTGATAGAGAAAATGTTGAAAGAGAGAGAAGGGTAGCTTGACACGAAGATGAAGGAGATGGAAGAGAAAAGCGAGATTTAGAAGAATCTCGAGATTCAAGTCGATCAATTGTTCCATTTGAAGGCACTCAAATATCGATTGTAACAGAGAGTTTCTCCGATTAGAAGGCTTAGAGAAGAGGAACATGAAAAGATTATCAACGAAACAACACCATCGCCATCATAGGTATGCTATTTATGTGCTAATTTCTCAAATTTTCTCAGATTTTGAAGCAATTTCGTTAATTATTTGATTAATTAAGATTTGAGATTGTGAATTGAAAATTGAGAAATGTACCTTTGATTTTTGTTGTCGACGAGAAGTTGAAAACAGAGGAAATGGTGGCGTTGAAATCAGAATCAGAATCTGTTAAAGATGAATCTGAAATGCTCCAGAGTCCTGGTCCAGGTGTCCCAAGACAACTTTTTTTAAGTGGGTTAATGGGCCATTGAGTTGGACCATATACAAAAAAAGTATGGGTTGAGTCCGGGCATGTGCACAGACTTGCTGGGGGTAAAACCGCATTTTCCTCCCAATATATATATATATATATATATATATATATATATATATATATATACACACACACACACATAAGGTTTTGCTAGAAGCCACCCATGAAGGTGTCTTTTAGCAATCCACACCTCAAGGTGTGATTTCCACTTTTTAGTTATAACTTTGCTAAAAGACACCTTCAAAAAATTAGTTGGTGTCTTTTAACAAATTCTCATAGAATAACTTGCTAAAAGACACCTTCATAAAATGCGTCTTCTAGCAAAACTCATATATATATATATATATATATATATATATATATATATATGAGAAATGATATTCTAACAACCATTTTGTGACAACCTATGTGACAACTTTATCTCTCATACTCACATTATCTTTTTACTTTCTCTCTCTATTGCTTTGGTTTCCGTGTCACTATCTACTTTTTCTTTGAAAATTGGTGGTTGTCACAAAAGTTGTTGATTTTTGGTTGTTAGAATATCATTGCTCTATATATATATATATATATATATATATATATATATATATATATATATATATATATATATATATATATATATATATATATATATATATATATATATATATATATATATATGAGGGCATATCAAGTGAGATGGCTTTTTATTGTGAGAGGTGAGAGGGTTGAATCCTAGCCCTTAGAGTAATCTTTACCATGATATTGAATTTTTGTAACCGTATCCAAACTTTTCGTTGCCTGTGTGACCTTTCCTATCTTCTTTGAAAAAAACAAAAATCATTCTGCATTTTCTCTCGAATGTTGCTGGTACAGTCTTCGCTTTCAATTTTAACTTTCCCAATTCTTGGGCAATGCTTGTTTGCTGAATCAACTGTAACTGTTTCGGTTAAAACGAATTTAAAGGTTATTATTTGACAGATACTGCCCACACCCCAAATAATCCAAGTTACACCCCAAAGTTACTAATATACCCTTTATTCATGTTCACTGCACATTAATTATGTATATGTAAATTCAGTTTACATAGTGTATGTAAACTCAGTTTACGTAGTGTATGTAAACTCAGTTTACATGAGTTAAGTAAACTGAGTTTACATACACTACGTACACTGAGTTTACATACACTATGTAAACTGAATTTACTTAAGTAAGTTAAGACTGAGTTTTAGTTCATGTAAACTGAGTTTACGTAGTTTATGTAAACTGAGTTTACATACACCACGTAAACTGAGTTTACGTAGTTTATGTAAACTGAGTTTACATACAACAAGTAAACTGAGTTTAGGTGTATGTTATTCCTTGAGACCTATATGTAAACTTAAATTACGTTACCTTTCTACATAAACTTAAATCAAACAAATCGATGTATATAGACAAACGTGAAATTAACAACAACTATAAACATCCATAAATCATAGAGCAAACGATAAATAGAAACTCGAAGAAATTTATGAAATTCACTTACTTGTATTAATCGAGTACGTATCAATGGAAGAGATGTTGATTCAATTGACGATTTTTGTAGGTATTGATTCAAAATCCATGGTGGTTTGTGGGTGAAAAAGGGGTGAGGGATCATAATGATAGTAAAAGAAGGGTTTTTAGAAATTTAGAAGAATAGGGTAATTTTGGTATTATTGTAAAAAATTTAATAAATTTGGGTGTAACTATGATTATATGGAGTGAAACTAGAAAGAGTCTTATTATTTACACACCTAAACTTTCTTCATCTCTGTCACATGTAGCCATTATTGACCTCACAATCATAGTATTCTTTTCAATATAAAAAATAACAATTATTGGATATAAATTCAGATGCTGGATCAATTTGAATCTTGATCAAAAATAATAATTTAACTTAATTAGGGGCTCATCCTATTAAACCCCAAAAATTGCAGTTCCTTTTGTCATTTGAAAGAAAACTTACGAGAGTTGTTAATTAATTATCTATGGGATTGAAAAAGCTGTGAAAAAAATGGGAGTTTCATGAGATAAAATTGGAGTGAGTCAGAAATAAAAATTGGAGTTTCATGAGATAGAAACAGAAGCGACCGAGAAAAGGCATTGCGAAGCTAAAGAAGGAAGAAAATGGTATTGTGCTAGAAATTAAATACGAGCAGAGTTTATTAAAAATACTAAATCTGAACCGTTGATGTGAATCCAAGGGTTAGGATTTAAGCCTCTCATCTCTCACAATAAGACTCCTCTCACTTGAAATGCCCTTATATATATATATATATATATATATATATATATATATATATATATATATATATATATATATATATATATATAGGGGTTTGCTACAATAGACCCACTTCATTTTATGAAGGTCTATTTTAGCAAGCAACACCTTTTCACTTGGACACAAATACCCTTGTTTTTATTTTTTGGACAAATTAAATCTGAAGGGTACAAATGTAATTTCCGTTTAAAGATTAGATTTTCTTTCTTTTTTCTTTTACGAGAAACTCTTTATGTCTCTCTCATTCTCTTTCTTTCTTCCTTCCTTCTCTGTTCCCTTATTTTCTTGTGTTTGCCACTCATCACATTCCATGGATTTACGTCCTGTTTCTACTGTGAAATCATATGCAGCAAATCTTGTATTGAAGAAAAGGTATACTCCTTTCTATTGTGCCTCTTTTTATCTATGTCACAACTCACAATCAATTGAATCCAAATCCAATAAAACTAAAACTCACTTTCACTCAAGTTTTGAGCTATTAGAGGTGGTGGAGGAGCAAGTTTTGGAATCATTTTGCCAAAAACATTGGATCAAAATGCAACAAAGCTTGTTCACAATTGACAGTTTGTGACAAGTATAATTGATGCAAACATAGCCATTAATTATGTTATCTTGCTAAGGGTAAATTCAAGTAAAAAAATGCAAATGAAAATACAATTGATTTGAGCAAGACCAATAACTAGTCCTCCCTACAAACTAAGATGGGTAACGCAACAAATAGCACACAGAAAAACAAATAGCACACCGACACTGTTCTCACTGAGAAAAACCAGCTGACTGTATTAGAGTGCCAATACCAAAAGAATGAAAGAAAGAAGTGAGCTATGTGCGTTTCTAATGGGAGGCAGAGGTGAATCATGCCGCTGCGGCACCGGTGCCGACGCGGTTGATGCTATGACGCATTTCTCAGGGAAGGTTAAAGAAATTCTCATTTTTGAGGTGTAACAACGGCGAACCGTGAAGAGAGGAAGACAATAACGTTTCTAATCGGAGGTAGAACTGAAACATCCCATGGTCGCGTCGGCGCCGGAAATGAAACTCAGGGAAGAGAAGGGAACAGAGAAGGAAGGAAGAAAGAGAACGAGAGGGACCTGAAGAGTTTATGTGAAAAAAATAAATAAAAAATCTAACATTTAATCAAAAATTACATTTGTGCCCTTTATATTTAATTTGCCCAAAAAACAAAAAGAAGGTTTTTGTGTCCAAGTGAAAAGGTGTTGTTTGCTAAAATAGACCTTCATAAAATGAAGTGGGTCTATTGTAGCAAACCCCATATATATATATATATATATATATATATATATATATATATATATATATATATATATATATATATATATATATATATATATATATATATAAGGATGAATATTTTGACTCCAAGAATAAGTCTATTGTCTTATTCCAACTCCTTGCCATCAACTCTTTTTAATCGAATGGTTTTAAGTTTTATTTTATGTGCTCATAACACGGTTGAAGATTTTTAATTGTCCTAATAAAAAAAGATTAAAAATGCTCTGGTCATCCTGTAAGATTCATATTTTTTTCATCTCTTTTTACATGATATGACCATATCTTATTTTTGTGATGCTTATGTTATTTATATAATAATTGTTTTTAATTTAACTATCACTTATCTGTTCGGTGTATCGTCTCATATGTTGTTAGTGAAATATATGTTGCTATTTTAGATGGCCCTAAAAAGCATTCACTTTGATGAAAGCTATTTTGCATTTTAACTGTCGTGTGTGTTTTGAGGTGTACTAAGTCCGTTATTCTTCAACCAAACAAGGTATTTGTAAGATTTTTAATTTTTGAGGTGTACAGTAAGATTTGAGTTTTAATTTCTAATTATTGTTCACACTTCCTTCATCATTAATGATTTGAGATTCTCGCCTATACCTTCTGATCCTCCTCCGTCGCTGAGTCCAAGAAGGTTCGATTTCAGAAACCTTCCTATCCAGGAACACATCAGTTTCAATTACTGATGTAAAAAAAGGTTATATATCTCATTGTTCTCATCTCTCTCTCCGTCTTTGGGTTTTGATTTTTCCTCCAAGGTACTGTCTATTTCCCTTTCGATTACTGCTCTTTTTCTAAGCCGATATAGATGAACATCTATTAAGAGGAAAACAAATGGATTGAATAGTGAAAGCCGAATTCAACATATGGATTCTTTATATTTATTTTTACATGTGTGCACAATTCTCATTTTTTGTTGTCACGTCATAGAAAGTTGCTTTTGTCTACATGAATCATTTTTTTTTCCAGAAACAGCAAATTTATTACGAGAGCGTGCGCAAGTAGCACAACAAAACTCGCGGGCAGGACAATACTTACAAAGAGTTCTGATATACCAGAAAGAGGCTGCCATATACTTATCAGCGAGCAAACCAAAAAACACAGACATGCCGCAACCAAAGCATACCCCAGTCTCAAACTTATATGCGCAGCAACAACATCTCTGGAGACAATCAGTCGGATTCCATCCCCATTCATAAAACATACACGCCGGCACCTTCAACCGCGACAAAGTCCATCTCCAAGATAAAACCTTAATATTTTCCACAATCTCCTCTGCCGTGCAGACTGAGTTATTGAAGATACGGTCGTTTCTTGCCTTCCAAATGCTCCACACCACTGCATGCCAAATTAACCTATAACCTTTCCGAATCCTCTTAATAGTCGAATAGTCATTCCAACACTCCCAATGAATAGACAAATCAGGAGGTGACAGAAAATGAAATCCCAACCAATTAAAAACACCGTCCCAGTGGATGAACAAATGTTGGCATTTATTCAGGTTTATCTATCCAATTGGATCCGATTTAACAAAGTATGATGCACAAAGTAATCCGGCACTAGGATTATTAAATAGAATGTTCAAATGTTGAGTTCATCAAATGTCTCAAGTGATGATTCATATTTTTATGAAGCTTGAAATAGTATTACTTTGCTAGATTAGTTACCTTGACATTGCTCTCTTATTTGCAGGCTTCATGTAATTGGACTTTACATATGAAAGAATTCAAGGATGTTACAGATGGATAATACGCGTGCTCCTTAATCACATGAATGTTCAAAACATCTTCTCCTTTTTCTATCTTATTGTCATTCACTTGACTGGAACAAAACCTTGAACCACTTTTGAGTTTAGTAGTTTAGGTAGACATTTGATATAAGTCCAAAGTTTTATATATCTCAAACACGGGGGCTATATGTATTTGATTTAAGTTGAAAATTTTATATTCCTCAAACACAGGAGGTTATAGGTATTTGATTCATGTTTCTATTTATATTGTAAGTATAAATAATATTATGACTAACATTTTTATTCTATATCTTGGATATTTAAACAATGTATCCAATATATTTTATTTATCAATTATTTAAATATATATTTGTTATACCCTAATTTTGGACCTAAAAATACTAACTCAATTCTTCTTTACTTGCATTTCAAGTCATTTGAACCGTCTCTGATCAATTGCATCTTTCTCTGCATCTTATTTCATTGTTACTTGCAAAATTCATATAAAAGGGTATTTTAGTCATTTCCTGTATCCAAGCTCATTTTAGTCCTTTAAAAATTGTTTGAGTCCTTTCAAATAGTTTGAATAAGTTTCTATTTCAATCCCATGTCAAAATCCATTTTAAAGGTTGCATTTGAGGTCCTTTTGAGTCAGTTTAGCCCCTAGGGGCATTTTAGTCTTTTCATGTGTTAAAACTCTGTTTAATTTCCAAAAAATTGTCTCCGAGTCTTTTAATTTTACTTGTGTAAACTTTTGCTTTAATTCCTTGGTAAAATCCATTTTAAAATTGCATCTGAGTCATTTTTGAGTCGTTTTGATCCCCAGGGGCATTTTGGTCATTTTACATGAAATTTCGACAGAGAGAGGTTACTTTAAAGTACCTCATTCAAGTAGTTGGTTCGTTTTAGTCCATTTTATGTCTTTTATTGGTTTCACTTTACGTTGTTTTCCATTTACCAAATTTTAATTCAATTTTATTTTAACTTTTTCATTTTAGTCCTAAAATTCCTAAAATTGCATTTCAAGTCCTCCAAGTTTCGAAAATTACACTTAGGTCCTTCTTTTCATTTTATTTTTTTTCTTTCAAAAGTCTCTTTCAATTTACATTTTAGTCCTCTTAAGTCTTAAAATTGCATATTAGTCCAATTTGTCAAAATTGCAGTTTGGTCCCAAAGATTTAAAAATTGCAGATCAGTCCTTTATTCATTTTAGTCCAAGCTTAGTCCAAGGGCACGTGGCAATATTTTATTGGGCAGGGGGAACGCTTGGCACCTATAAAACAGTGTCAACTCAGGTCAAAGTCAAAAAGAATCACCATTCCAGAGAGGCCAACTCATCTCAAACACAGTCACCATTCTCTCTTCCCACGCGCCACCACTACCAGAACCCTAACAAATTTCCTCCGCCACTGAAACCACCGTAACCGTTTCCAGATTCATCCAAAACAAACACAAGTTCACAAATTCATCACAAAATACACAAAATCCACACAAGTTTCAAAAGATCGAAGCAAAAAATACTTTCAATTCAACAAAATGTTTTCGGTTTCAGCAAGGTTCTCAGTGATTACTTGCGTAATCTTCATCATTGAACCGTAAAAATTCTTCCTGCAATTCAAGCGTAGGACGCGATCACAGAAAGAAAATTGAAGAGGAGAAGAAGAGAAATCGAAGAATCAGAGAATACGAAGAGAAACCTGCAGCAAAAACGGTTCAAAGTTCAATTCGATCTAATTCAAAACCCTAGGGTTTCGAATCAAGTACCAAATCGAAGAACAACAGTGAGAGGATCTCAAATCTGCGAGGAAATCGAAACAGTTAGGGTTCAGAAACCAAGAGACGAAAGGAAGATCGAAGTATTCCATCGTCTTCTCCCTTTCTCCAATCATCAACAGGTAAACACGTTCAAACTCCTCAGTTTTTTTAAAATACATCAGCGAAGTCAGATCAAAGCGAAACGGTGTGGATCTTCGTATCTCTCCTCGTTTTTCTTTGAAAACGTTTGTAAATAGAGGAAGAGAAGAAGATTTACACCGTAAAACAAACGCCATAGCCTCGTTTGGATTCGTTCCTTGTAAGTTTCAACCTAACCGAACCATAAAGGTGTAGATCTAGAAAGATCTATGAGTTTTTCACAAGAAACAAGGAAAGATTCAGAAAGAGAACGAAAAAACGAGTATTATGGCGTTTCCTTTCATTAAAAACGTTAGGGTTTCATGTTCATCGGAATCTGGAAGTAGTGCCGGAGAAGATGAACTTTCCGACCAACATTCATCCTCTCCGGCGAGCTATTTGCAGAGCTCTTAGAGAGAGAGAGAGAAGTTAGAGAGAGAGTGAGAAGAGAGGAATGAATTGTGGACCGGTCCTTGTGTTTTTAAAAGGACGTGAACCAGATCGGTTCACCTGAACCAGTCTGGTTCACTCCTGAACCTTGTTTCCCACCATCAGATCTAGGGTTTTGCTTCCTGGGTTGATCCAACGCTTCAGAAGCCTTCTGGATGATCCAGACCCAGTCTGTGTTTGGGTTTGGGCCTTAAGTCCATTGGTTTTCAGTGTCTTACGTATTTTCTTGCTATTTTCACACTTTTGTTTAATAATTACACCCCTGCTTGCCTAAAATTTTTCCATAAAAATCCCCAAAAAATCATCATGTGTTTCTTGATAGTTTTAGTTGTTCTTGAATGATTTTACATGTTAATTTTGAACTGAAAGTATATGGAGATGTGGCTTGATATTCTTGTTAGTTTAATATTTTTCTTTTGATCAAATTGTGTGAAAAACTTCCAAAAATTGCTCATGTGTTTTTTATCTTGATAATGTTTCTTGATATCAAATATGTTGAATCTTTTACCTCTGAAATGTATGCAATTACCTTGATTTGTGTGGTGAATTCTTGGTATCTTGTGCTTTAAGTAACTTGATTTTTGTTAGAAATAAAGTGATAAATACACCTAAAATCTTGCTATAATTTCTTGGCTTGTTGTTTCCATTTGATTTCCATGTTATGGCTGAAGGAAGAATACTCTATAAAATTGGCCATAATGTAGAAATTATAGGCTCCACATTTGCCATCATTTTGTAGTAAATTTTTGGGTATATTTAGCATCTTTTCTTTGTCAATTCTAATTGCTTGTTTAGAGTCTTTTGATTGCTATGATATTCATGATATTCCTCTGCATTGTGCTACTAACCTTTTATTTCTTGTTTCATAAGCATTCCATAGACATCCCTATCTCATCTCACATCCATCTTCATTCTCTTGCAATTTAATTTTCACCAAGACTTGACATGTAAAGATTTAGGAACTTTTATACTTTACTTTTATGCAATTTTAATTTCTTGCAAGACCATAGAATGTATCTAGGCCAATGATGTAAAGGACAATGGACTCTAATAATGTACACCGACACAAGCACCGACACATGCACACACATCACATAGATATTTTAGATGTATGGCTAGGATATGCATGTTTAGATGTATGTTTAGGATTGTATGTTTAGATGAATGCCTAGGCTTTACACTTAGAAAAATCATTTTCCAAATAAACGTGAACAATATCACTCAAGTGATTTTTCTTAATAAACCTTGGGGTCCAAAACCCCATTGATTTTCTCTTTTATTTTCTTAATCAAAATTTCAATAAATCTTAATCATACTTGACTTTTTTTCCAAAATCACTAATCAAACCTCACTTTTTCTTAAAATCTCATGCCTTTAAGGCCTCTCAATCTCCATTCTTCAAAATTCCAATTTTCAAACTTAAAATCAACCAACAAAAACAAAAACATTTTTGGAAGAGAACTACGGTGGATTTGATCCCTTAAACGGGTACGTAGGCAAGGAATCAAAATTCCTTCAATTCAAATAAAATAAAAATTCAAACACTTTCTTCTCCCTCCAATTCTTCACTTAGAATACTCTTAGGCTTAATATCATCTTTCAAAATAGCATTTAAAAATAAAGCGCGCGCGTAGAAAGTAAAGACAGTTCCTATAGGATACTATAGTCGTTATGGGTGCCTAACACCTTCCCGTAGCGAAAACAACTCCCGGACCTCGATTCTCAAGGGTTTTGCTTATTTTTTCCCTTCCCAAGAAAAAATGAGATATCACCGGTTAAAAAGGTTCAAACATAATCAATGTTTGACACTCGAAAACCAAGATAAAACAATATTCACTAGCATTTCTCTTTTTTTATTTTATTTTGTAGTTACATATGGAGTCATAGTGGTGTTAAAACTATCATTGACAATGGTTTTGGCTACTTACTTCTCTTTTGATTTGTAATTTTAAACACGTTCGCAATAACCACGTTGTTACCTATGACATATTGGTAACTAATATCCATATTCATGCAGGGAGGAGATTGTCTCCAGTTTTTTTCTCTCATGTGTAATCTAAGCCCTCCATTAACCCTCTATTAAATAGGTGAGAGAGTGTTTTTGTAACAATAAAAAGGAGAGAGAGTATAATCAAAGGTGGATAGTTAAACACTGTAGAAAACTGGAGGTATCTCCACTGGAGAGGATCCACTCCCGTACAATTGTAAGAGTCTTTATGAGTCCTATCGATTTTGACAACGTCAGTGTCCATCATCAAACAGATTTTCAGCCAAACAGGTAGCGACTCAACCAGCCATACTCCTCTCTAACAATGCATCTGGTTAAATCAGCGTACAAAATATGCATACAGAGAGAAAGTAATGAGCATTGAACACTTCAAAGTATCTGAAAGACGGAATTTGATTTGCAACCAGGCAGATGAATTTGGTGCAGCGAAGGCAGATGTCTGTTAGTTCATGCTCTAGATTTATATCTCTGTCCGAAGGTATGAGACACCTAACTTCCCTTAAGACACTTAAAATCACTTTCGCTGAATAGTTTGTTTTTCCACATAACATGAACAGTCTTACTTCCCTTCGTGAACTGGATGTCTGGGGGTTATGAAAACTGTTGGAAATTCCGCCTTTACTGCGGTCCACCCCTAGTCGCCTAAATTGCGACCTTTGGGTTAGCTTTCATTGCAGCCTCCAACACCTTCATTGTGTTGGCTTTGAGGGGGTAGATTTAGTCCCACATCGGATGGATAGGAGTCTTGAGAAGAGTTTATAAAGAGGAGACACTCCTCGCCTTACAAGCCGGTTTTGTAAGGATTTGTTAGACCCCAAATTTCAACGGTTTTGTAAGGATGAGTTAGACCCCAAATAACTAACATAAACATACTAGATGGCTTAGAAACATCCTTCTCTACCCTAGATGGCTTAGAAACATCCTTCTAAAACATCCTTCTCTACCTGGTTTAGAAACATCCTTCTCTAGTTAGACCCCAAATTTCAACTATTCTCTACCTGATTTAGAAACATCCTTCTCTAGTTAGACCCCAAATTTCAACTAACATAAACATACTAGATGGCTTAGAAACATCCTTCTCTACCTGGCTTAGAAACATCCTTCTCTACCATATACGACAAATTTTGCAATGAGGGGATATGGTAGAGAAGGATGTTTCTAAGCCACAAAATTTGTCGTCTTTGTTAACTTTTCCTTCTCGCAAAATTTTAGAAACATCCTTCTCTACCATATCCCCTCATTGCAAAATTTGTCGTCTTTGTTAACTTTTCCTTCTCGCAACACTAAAAGTTTTTCCTTCTCCCAACTCTAAATTGTAGATGGCTTAGAAACATCCTTCCTACCATATCCCCTCATTGCAAAATTTGTCGTCTTTGTTAACTTTTCCTTCTCGCAAAATTTTAGAAACATCCTTCTCTACCATATCCCCTCATTGCAAAATTTGTCGTCTTTGTTAACTTTACCTTCTCGCAACTCTAAAAGTTTTTCTTTCTCACAACTCTAAATTGTAGATGGCTTAGAAACATCCTTCTCTACCATATCCCCTCATTGCAAAATTTGTCGTCTTTGTTAACTTTTCCTTCTCGCAACTCTAAAAGTTTTTCCTTCTCGCAACTCTAAATTGTCTTTGTTAACTTTTCCTTCTCGCAACTCTAAAACTTGCAAGAGTTAAGTATTTATAATTGCCCTATGTTGGAGAAGAGATGTAAGAGAGGAATAGGTGAAGATTGGCATAAGATAGCTCACATTCCTGAATTTAAATTGGAATCTGATGGAAAACCAACATTTCGTGGTAATTTAATTTAATTTAATGAATCTCTTACTTGTTCGTTTATCTTTTGTCTTACTATATCAAATTATATAGTGTGATTTTAGACTTATTATGTTGAACAATGTGTGCAGAGAATATCAAATCAGCATGAAATACGGGGAAGCAATTCTGGCACCGCCATCAATACGCTCGCATGACCCTTGATGAATTCGACATGTTGATTGAACACTTTTGTTCAATATAATAAGTCTAAAATCACACCATATAATTTGATATACCAAGAGTTTGGAAGTATTGTGATATTGTTCTTCCCAGCAAAAGCCATGTTCATGACCCTTTGATAAGCTTGTTCATTATCTGATTGCAGAAAAAATAGGTGTAGTGTTGTTCTGTTCTTCCTACACAAAAGTGGCAAGTTGTTGTAAAGCTTAGTTGTTGTTGTTATGGTATGGTATTATGATTTATATAAGCACTTCTAGGGGTTTTGGCTTTTCCTTTTTATTCTAATCACATCCAAACTTTCGTTATATTTATTTTAGTCGAGTATTTCCCAAGTACTATAAGCATAATGCATAATCAAAGACTCGCATTAATTCATTTAAGTTTGCACGTGACCCTGGCCCTAACCTTCTCCCGTCTTCATTTTCTCGTTCTTCCAAGGCTTTTGGCGTTTTCGTCGATCACCTTCTTCACTATGTGCCCATGATCAGAGGTTTCTCAATCTGAACATGGTTGATCAGTTTTGAAGCACATAGTATTGGAGTTATGAACAGAAATTTGTTTTGATTATTAGTTGCATATTGATCGCTTATCTTTGCTTCTGAATTATTTACATTTGATATGGATTACAATACATTGGTATTTTGGTAATGTTCTGTATTCTATGTGAGTTAAACACCTTGTTCCCTGGTATCTTACCTCCAATTTTGTTTAGCACTTGAATTTTCTTTACTCGGAAAAAGAATATATATTCTTTTAATCTCACCTATAAGGAAAAAGCTTTTGATCGGTTTGAAAGGTTGCGAAACAAAATTTTGTTGTCTGTTAATTTGCATGTATGAAATGGTTTCTTGATCAGAATGGATTAATCAATGCAAGAACATATCATGTGCAAGTTCACAATTTTGAAAAGCAAGAACATTTTGAAAAGATAGAAAACTAATGGATACCAATTCCCAATGCTGGTTCCCACATTCAAATGTACAGTGACATTTGACAACTTGTGTTACTTTTGCGTATTGGTAAATCAAGTGTGATTGTTCTCGTGAGCTTAGCTTAGTTGGTTGGACAATGCATAAAAATATGTAAGGTTTGGGGTTCAAACTCCGGCCACTACCAAAAAAATCAAGTGTGATTAATAAGTCTTATATTGAATAAAAAAAATGAATGTTGAATAATTTATAAGTGAGAGGATCCATAAACCTAATGTCTTAAGGTTTTGGGTATATGTGTGGCGTCTCTCTCACTTGTATAATGGTTCAAGGCTCGATGTCATGATCCTTCGGGACCTTCATGATCCAATAGTGGTATCAGAGCCAAGGTTTGACAAGGGTTTAATTGGATCCTTGTGTCGTGAAAGTCTTCTTGATCAAGGGTGTTCAGGCGACATGCCCCTTTGAGTGTGGCAACCGCGGTTCAAGTAGAAGTGGATGAAAAGGCTTCCCTTTGGGGGAGCATAGCCATAAAGAATTGATTAATTCGGGCGCTATTTTTGCTATATCAAGTGTGAGTAATATGTCTGATATCACATAAAAAAGTGAGTGTTCAACACTATAAGTGAGAGAACCTATAAACCTAATGTCTTAAGACTTTAGGTAAAAGTGTCGTGTCTCTGTTTTATAAAAAAAAAGTGGATAGCTTATAACTTAGCTTATACTCCCTCCGTTTCAAAATACATGTCCAATTTTTGCAATGTGCACTATTCACTTGACTTACTTTGACCATACTTTTTAACTAATGTATAAATACAAATATTAGCATGTAAGATGTTGTTTGATTTGTCTCGACAAATATTTTCAAAATATTAAATTTTTATAATTTTTTACTTTAGATAATTAAAGATATTAACAGTCAAAATTGTGCATTGACATGTGTGAAGTGGTTGACTTGGACATATATTTTGAAACGGAGGGAATAGTTTATTTTTTATTTTTTTACAAATAGCTTAATTGAATTTGCAGTGTTTCGTTAAATTAACGGCTGAAGTAAATGTCATAAAAAATGTGCATATAATTAATATTTATATTTTTAATTAATATTGCATAGGTAAAATTGAGATAAAAGGTGATAAGCTATAAGCTTCGTGAATTAGCTTATCACAAACCGCTATATGCTCGTGAAAAAGTGGCAGTTACCAAACATGTCTTTTTTACAAGGTGATCAAACCAACCTCGGTCGCGTGTTTGTCCTTTTAATCGGCAGAGTCAGCTCGACTTTGATCACCTTATCCTCCAGGTCTCGTTTTTCTTCGAGCAAACCATCTACTCTAGCCTTAAAATCACTATCAAAGCCATTTAAGGACACAACTAATAGCTTTCATCACTCGACCCCTTCCAACTAGTCCAAAGTCTTTGATTATTAAAGCATATGCGTCACTTAACTTCATAGTGACCTGGTCACTGAACTTTTCAACAATCAAGAAGACACTAGGAAGCGTCACCAGGTGATCATTAGGAGTATGAAGCGGCTCTTCTTGGCTATTTGACCTTTCTCACGAGCACTCATCTCTACATGAACCCTTTTTGGTCGAAGTTCTTCCAAGTCGATCAACTCGTGCTGCGAGGATCGTATGTGCTCCAGCGGGATTCTAGTGAGAATTGGAGAGTCTGGTCAAGATGTCAAAGAGGTTGCCTCGATGACAAAAAGTTAATGTTGGAAGGGTTCTGCTACTTTACGGTCGAAAACCAACATTGACATAAGCGCTAAATGTCCTATCTAAGTAAGTACATTACTAGCCATTACACGTGCCTCTTAGTTACCAAAAGGAATGTTCCTTGAATCTCATCTACGAGATACTCGCAATAAATGCTGAGAGGACAACAATCATAACATCCATGAGGGGTATCAAGTAGTCATATCATTTGTTAGGAGAAGATTTTTACGAACACAAGGTAAAATCACTGTCAAGCAGGGTCCTCCTAATGGAAGCAAATTGGCTTCTTGCGAGAACTCCAAAGAAATAAAGTTCTAACGAGCATCACTACCCTTTACTCTCCTCGGGCATAATCCTTCTCGAATTAACCAGCTCCTTGCGAACACACCACAACTCCAAGTCGTGGATCAAAATCACTAGCTTTTTGCAAGCATAAAATTTTATACTAGCAAAGTTTCTCGCGAACCATCAATCCTCGTTACACCTAATACTTGTAGTTTTCACGTAAATTACAAGTATTAGTTTAACATCACGCTCTTCGTAACATAGCTCTCATGAGCATCTATCTTCGCGTAGAATCTCATTCATGCTCGAAGTCATCACTCTTATTACAAGAGAAACGACTTGGAGGATATTAGTTTGTCCATAGGCCTATGATAACGAACAATCCAACTCATCATTGGACCAATCACTTACTTCACACCCCCTCCCCTCATGGAGGGTGCTTGTAGCAACATGGGGTTCCAATTCAAACAAAATTGTAACAGCCCCCATGATTTCCATTTCATAATGCTCGACGATTACGGTTTCTGCAGCCTTAACCGCCAAGCAGCGACTATTTGTCATTACAACAACACATGCACCTCCTTTCTAGTTCATATACTGACTTGAATAACTAATTTTATTATAATCGTAATTCATAAAGCTTCTTCCACTACTAATACGTTTTTTTACGCGACTCATGCTAAAGATCAGTATTTTTTTTTTTTGACAAAAGTAAACGATATTCATTCATTCAAATTAACAGAGTACATCGATACAATACAAATTCAAATTCGCTAAAAACAAAAAGGATAACTCTATGAACAAACTCACAACATCCATGTTAATAGAATAAAACTGCAGAGTATCTATGCCTACAAATATGACTAATATGACTATATTCAAGTCTTCGGAATACTCATGTCTCCGGATCTGCAACGTTGACGACGCCAAAGTCATTGTCATTGATCGGATCTGCACTTGCTCAAAACTAATCTTTCAACCTGAATCAAATAAACACCGCGCTAAGACGGGAAATCAAATAAACACGAGACGGGACATCAAAAATACACCGCATAAAGACGGGAAATCAAAACAAACAGAGTCGTTCAGAGACGACGAAATCACAAAAACAAACAAAAGAAAACAAAAAATATGTGAAATCACTTATTTAATTAGGATAGAAGGAAAAAAACAACTCGGAGGGGTGTTTTTTGGGTCAAAATTGACCCTAAATCACCCATCTGACAAGAAGAAGAAGAAGAAAAAAAAAGGGGTGACGGCTAGGGTTTGAGAAGGGATCAGTATAATTATTGTTAGTTAATTGTACGAGATATTAAAACAACACGCTGTTATAACTCTTTTAATCGCATGATTTCCATCTAAAATGTTTTTATTTTTTTATTTCTTTATATTTGTTATGCGGTTATGGCTAATTTAAAAGGCATAACTTTAAGAATTCTAATTCAAATATAAAGTGTAAGCATAAATATTCGAATATTTAATCATATCATATTAGCATGTGTTCAAGTTCGCTATTTTAAAAAGCAAGCACATCTTAAAGATAGAAAACCAATGGATACCAATTCCCACGTTCAAAAGTACACAGTGACATTTGACATCTTAGGTTGGTACATCAAACGTAAGTAATAACTCGTATATCAGATGTAAAAATATCTATTGAACATTTTATAAGTAAAATGATTCATAAATCTAATGTCTTAAGATTTTGAATAAAAGTGTGATGTTTTTCTCACTTATATGATTGTTTAAGACCCGATGTTATGATCCTCCGGACCCCTTCATGATCCAATAGTGGCATCGAAGCTAAGGTTCGACAAGGGTTCGACTGACTCCTTCTGTCGAAAGTCTCCTTGCCCATGAGTGTTCAGGCTGCAAGTCTTGTTGAGTGCGGCAGTGACGGTACATGTAGAAGTGGATGAAAAAGCTTCCGTTTGAGGGCAGCATACCCGTAAAGAATGAATGTATTCACACTTAAAGGGGGAGATTGTTGATATATCAAATGTGTGCAATATGTTGTAAAATTAGGCATAATATTATATCTATAAATAATAAACAATATATAAATATAATAATCAATTTATATTGATGAGAATAAACAAAAGAGAAAGATCAATTAAACTTATCTGTCTTGATATTGTTGTAGAATTGACCATCTACATAATTCATCAGCATCTTTAAACATCAATTTGATAAGAGGACTGCAAGATGAACAAACGATGGACGTAGTCTGAGACGTGCTGATCGCACTGTCCTTAAGGATTTTCCGCGTAATTATATGCTAATCCCTCAGGATTTAACAGACCCTTCTCGATGTATAATCGAGGAAACAGAACTAACAAGGAGAATTATTTTCAGGAAGATGTAACCCATAGAACAATAGGAAGTGAGGGACAAGTTTCTTGTTTTTGATAAAACTCAAAGCCAAGTGATAAAAAGCCATTGTCCATGCAATACGTGAATTCATTTTATATGCACCATATCATTGTTAAGTCAGGCAAGAATAATTCCTTCTAAATTGCTATTAAAAGAAACGTTATACTTTGACTTGGCAAATAAGTGCTCAAATAAAATAGTTAAGAAAAAGAACAATAATATTCCCACATTCAAGAGATATAAAGGAAAGGCAGTTACAAAAATTTGGATTTAAAAGCATGTCTGGAAAACCAAGTCAAACACAATAATTACTCATATGATAATAATTTTTAATTAAAATACTTTTCTATATTTCTCAATTAAAAATATGGGACACAAAATATTTGAAACTTTTGAAATATATATTAAATTTACAACAATCCCCCACATATTTCAAAAGTTTAAAAGAAAATAGAAAAAGGACTTCCTGGGTTAACATCTTAGATGTGATGCATCAAACTGGTGTAGCAAGCTATATGAACCAGACCTAGAATGATAATACTTAACACACAGTGAAGTTGGTGTAGCAAGCTATATGAACCAAAATCACTTGATGTATGTTAGCGGTATACCATTCGCATCACACCCCCACAATTCTTGTCGTTGGCGCTGTGGTGCGCGAATAGGCCGTGCGCGTGCCTGGATTATTTCATGAGTGCTCCAGAGATTTCGCCAAGATCTCATACAAGCGGCCCCGCTTGACACTCACATAGGTGATTTCATCAAGTGTATGCTGCAAATCATACACCACCCATAAGGGATATGAAATTCATTAAAAGCTTTATAGGCTTATCCTCTCAATAATGCAGTGTCTAGCACTTCTCACACACACCATAGGAAAGGGACGAGAGCAAAAATTAATTAACTAATTTTTGGTGCTAGCAGAACTAATAAGTGACTTGTTCTTACCCATATGAACCTTATTCATGGGATCTCCAATCACAAAGGTTGGGTTCCCATCACTTATTAATTTCGAATGGCTTAAGTCCCAATCCCCTCGATGCACACAAATTTATTTCATCCCAAGGGGCTTTGTTTAGTAGCTACTTTATACACAAATGATGAAGACAATTTTCTTTCATCATATAAGATTGACTAAGACGTCTCAAAGTCAATCAACTTCATATATTTATCAAAGTCTATAATAATAAACTTGATCTCTATAATTATTTTTATACATGTCTGCTTACATTATTATTAAGCAACATCAATATCAATGTGGATAAATATAAATCTATTTGTAGATTTATAATACAGGTCTGCTTGAATGACTTCAAGCGACAACATCCCCACAATAAGTAAAGTAATTGTACATTTTGATTTATTCTTATTGAATTTCAATTTCAATTAACATCATTGCATTATTTTGATACAATGGTTCATCAACTCTAAACAATATTTCATATATTGTCAAACTGACTTCCTTCGTATACTTCATCAGGTCTACTTAGATAAATTCTAAGCGACAAACCCCCACATTGAGAAAATATAACTCTATGTGTGAATTTTATTCAAGTCTACTTGAATTATTTTTCAAGTGACAACACACCCACATTGGAGAAAATAAATCCACACATAGAAAAATCAACATCATAGTATTATTTTAATACAATGGATATTCGACAACATTACACCAATATTTTACGGTGTATCTCGGTATATATCTCATGGGTTTAGCAAGTGCCACAAAATTATATTCAGGTCTACTTAGATTATTTTTAAACGACAACATCTTAATGACAATTGTTTCACTATGCATCTCCATGACTTTCTCAATTTTACTACTAATAATTTAAATGATAATTCACAAAATAAATTATTAAATTATGCTCTTAATTTACCCACGTACAAATTAAGAACCAAAATATTATAAAGGCAATTCACGATTTAATGGTCATTTGGCAGCAAAGATCATTTCAATACTCTTGTACTAATAATATCATGGCCAATCCTAGACCAAACGAAAGCTAGCTCAAAATTATATAGTCACACAAAATTATTTCCAAATAATTTCTCATATTCAACAATAAATGTTTTTCTGAAACAACAGTCCATTGTCTAAAACATTAAAACATAACATGCTTTATAGTAATTGTTCATCATAAAGTTGAAGACACTGAGCATGGAAAAATCATGTAATATCATGAGGTCAAACTAAGTACAAATTAAACAACTTCAAATTTACCATTTCTTTAGCAGAACATATCAACTTTACATATCACAGACAAATAGTGGTAAAACTTTGTGGAAACTTCTTAAAAACACATGCAACACAGTTTAAATTGGCTTATTGGTAAAGTTAGACAAAAGGTGAACATAGCACAAACTTTATAATATAACAAAATGAATATTCATACTTTAAAGCTGAATCAATAAATTAAAAGATGTCGATATTTTCTCAAGACAAAACTTTCAATGTATATCAAATGAAATATAAACATGATATCTTCACAAAATTTCACTAATTTGGTGATAGGTCAACTTTACAAGGAAAAGAAAACAGATTAAACCATTTCGGTCTAAAATAAAGTATTCTGGAATTGCACAAGTTTGTCAAACTTAGATTTATATATAATTCTGCAATTATCTTATCATTCACAATCACATGGATTTTGAGCCAGTAAACAAAAATTATTCACTTAGATATATAAAAACCGATGCATATTTGACAATCAAATTATTCACTTAGATATATAGAAACCGATGCATATTTGACAATCAAATAGCTGATAAAAAATTAAGCATGATAAATACCACTTACTTGGCTTTCCACCATTCAATCATACGGTTTCTCATATGTAGCTAAATTAGTCTATCTTATTTCTTCAATGCAATAGGATCGCATGGCTTGGCACAACATAAACCCATTTCTTCAGTTCATCAAAGTTAATTCTCGTCAATTAAGTTTGGATAAATGCTACCAGTAAAAATTAATTCGTAATTTAGGTTTAGTCGAAAAAGAAAATCCTTAAGATTGTTGTAAAATTAGGCATAATATTATATCTATAAATAATAAACAATATATAAATATAATAATCAATTTATATTGATGAGAATAAACAAAAGAGAAAGATCAATTAAACTTATCTGTCTTGATATTGTTGTAGAATTGACCATCTACATAATTCATCAGCATCTTTAAACATCAATTTGATAAGAGGACTGCAAGATGAACAAACGATGGACGTAGTCTGAGACGTGCTGATCGCACTGTCCTTAAGGATTTTCCGCGTAATTATACGCTAATCCCCCAGGATTTAACAGACCCTTCTCGATGTATAATCGAGGAAACAGAACTAACAAGGAGAATTATTTTCAGGAAGATGTAACCCATAGAACAATAAGAAGTGAGGGACAAGTTTCTTGTTTTTGATAAAACTCAAAGCCAAGTGATAAAAAGCCATTGTCCATGCAATACGTGAATTCATTTTATATGCACCATATCATTGTTAAGTCAGGCAAGAATAATTCCTTCTAAATTGCTATTAAAAGAAACGTTATACTTTGACTTGGCAAATAAGTGCTCAAATAAAATAGTTAAGAAAAAGAACAATAATATTCCCACATTCAAGAGATATAAAGGAAAGGCAGTTACAAAAATTTGGATTTAAAAGCATGTCTGGAAAACCAAGTCAAACACAATAATTACTCATATGATAATAATTTTTAATTAAAATACTTTTCTATATTTCTCAATTAAAAATATGGGACACAAAATATTTGAAACTTTTGAAATATATATTAAATTTACAACACAATATGTCATCAGATTAAAATATGAGTAATATAACTCCTTCTACGTTGTAGCCAAGTGTAAGTTTTCTTTTTGTTGTCTTTTTTATTATACCAATCATGGTCTAAGTCGAACTATAGTTTAACTTATAGATACGTTTGCTTATCGTATTATTAAATCAACTTGAACTAATTTAGTTCTTTTAATTTATTATTTATATGATTTTTATTTATATCATAAATTTTTTGTCTTAATGTATTCTTTTATATTTATTACTAGAAAACTATGATCTTGTAAAAATCTTTTTTAAAGCAATTTTCATTAAAAAAATATTTTAAGCTAGTTACCCCTATATATTTATTATACCAACAACTTTTTGCTTCTTCCAACATGTTTCAACGGTGTGATTGCTCTTTCCACAAAAGGTGCAAACACGAGAAGTACCTTTAGAATTTGATCTTTGAAATAATGATTTACCAAAAAAGTTGTTGCCTTTAAACTTCTTGGAATCAACAGAGTTGATTAAAACAGAGTCATCAACAGTAGGAGAAGGATTATATTGTCTTTCATATTGTAAAACCATGGAGAAAATCTTGTTCATAGAGGGAAGAGGATCCATTAACAGAATTTGAGATTTCACCATACTAAAGCTTTCATTCAAACTAGTAAGGAAACGAATAGCGTAGAGTAAAGAATGATTACGCCGTGCATTTCTCATGAATTCACAAGAACAACGTACTCTACAAGTTCAGTTTGGTATAGGCATGTAAATCTCCAATTCTTCCCAAAGAATCTTCAATTCAGAGTAGAAAGTGGTAACTGTTTTGGAATCTTGTTGTAGGGAGTAAATTTCTTGCATTAGTTCAGAGATCCTTACCAAGTCACCTTGTGCAAATCGTTCCTTCAAATCCACCCAAACATCACATGCATTTTCCATAAACACAATGGATTGAGCAATTGAAGGAGAAACCGAATTCACAATCCAAGAATGAACGAGCATGTTACAGCGATTCCAAGCGCGAAAAAGAGGATCGAATTCATCAAGAATTGGAGAGATTGATCCATCAACGAATTCAAACTTCATTTTCCAGCCCAAAGCTCTTCGCATTGAACGAGCCCAAGAATGATAATTTGATCCGTCAAGAACCGGAGAAACAGAAACTGAAGAAGGACCATCGCTTGGATGAACAAAATAAGGACTTGAATGATTTGTGGGATCCTCCTCGAAAGTAGAAGAAGTACCAACGTCTTTGTTGCGTGGCGCCATTGATGAAGAGCTTGAAAAGCTTGAAAAGCTTGCGGAAGAAACGTGTTTAGATCTGAAGGCTCAATGATACCATATTGAGAAGATGAAATTCAGAGAAGAAAAAGAGAAAAATATGAAGAATGAAGAATAATTCTCATTAGCTTTGAATCACTGATACAACAGCCTTATATAGGTTTATAAAATGAAGCTATACTATAAGCTACTATGAACCATCTCGCACAGGATTATAACTAACTAATTGACAGCTAAGCAAGTTAGTTACAAGAAACTTGGGCTACAAGTTAGCCATATAAGCTAGTGACTTGGGCTAACAAGGCTGGTAACTTGAGCTGCAAGTTATTGAACAGCAGCTTCTGGAGTACAGCAGCTTCTGATCATGTGCTTCTGAAGTACTGCTTCTGAAGTACAGCTTCTGAACATGTGCTTCTGAAGTACAGCTTCTGAACAGCAGTTTATTCAACTCTAGCTTGTTTCTGCTTCTTCTTCATTTAACAGATGCATTTCTATCTTTTTCATATCTTCTTTCAACACCTACTTTGTTCTGTAATCTCTATAGCTCTTATTACACCACATAGTTCAACCAATAAAAAATTATCAATTCCTAATCCTTCATCAAATCATCCTAAGAATAAAGCTGGACAGTTTCTGAAAACTTCCCCACAAGATGATAATCCAAGATTTCCATTAGAGGCTCCATCACAGTTACATTTGATCCAATTGAGGATTGGGGGATGACAAATGACCTCCCTGATTCTGCTATGCTTAGGGGGGTTAATATTACAATTAAAAGCTTTTAAGAAAGAAAACTCTAACATTGAGGAACTAGCAGCCAATTTTGACTTGCTTGCAAACAAAGAAACCCCAACAATATGGAGGTGATTGTTGATTTCCATTGTGTGATCTTGTAGTTAAGCCTGGCTGCATTTCTGGATTGCCAAATGACATAGAAAATGTTCATTAATGTAGCTTTCATAACTAACTTGCAATGAGGGGACCACACTTTGTCACAAAGTTTCCAAACATCTTCAATAGACTAAAATGGTTAGCTTGTCTGCAAAACTGTAGCTAACCATCTCCAAATATTCAAAGTAAAGGTGCATATAAAAAATAAATGCAATCTTGATTCTTGCTACATGCCACAAACATTGCATTTTGAGGGAATATTGCAGCCTCTCTGCTTTAGCTTGTCATAAAAAGGGACTTTGTCATGCATTAACCTCCCAACAAACAGATATTTTGAAGGAGAGGAACATGAATGAACCACAAGATCTTGCCCTAGCTAACCTCTTGCAGTTGATGAAACTTAAATTTGTAGGCATCCTTCAAGCTCAGAGAGCCAATGTTGGTATGTTTCCAAACCAGTTCATCATTTTTGGCTTGATGTAGGACTGTTACTTATAGCACACGGTAATTCATGTGGACAAAAACTTATAAAATCTTGAGGCAAGTTCCAATGCTTAAACATGCGTATTTGTATCGTTTTCAGATATTACGTTAGTCCTTAATACGTGGGATATTACAAATTGTTTGTATAGTTAGTTTGTTAGATTACTATTTTATTTAATTCAAATCAACTGACCTAGCTAACTCCCTATTACTTTGAACTATTGTTGAAGTTTACGCAGGAAGTAGGAGTTTAGTTGGATAATTTTCCAATATATTTGCTTTCATGACAAACTTCTTTATCTAAGCTTGAAAATGGTATGATCATTTTATAGGTTAAATATTTGTATTATTTATTATGTTTAGAAAACTTGCATTATAATTATTGAAGCGTATTAGGACTCATCCTTTATGCTAGAGTTTTGGAATGAGATTCTTCTCCATTTAACAATTATTCTCAATAATTGAGCCCTATCTTTGACAGACAACAATATTCCTAAGCACTGAGTAATATACCTTTTCTGTTCTTTAGGTTTCAACTTTAAAATAATATACCTTTTCTGTTCTTTAGGTTTCAACTTTAAAATAATATACCTTTTCCACTCATTGTCATGTACCTTTTCCAATACTAATTATTGTTGCCTATAAGAGGCAACTATAGCCACCGATTTAATCATCAAAAACAAACAATTTATCATATTCAACTTCCTATAGCAAACTTTAATTCATTTCTGTTCACATATCTCCAAATGGCTGACGCTTTACTTGGAATCGTGATTGAAAACCTCGGATCGTTTGTTCAAGAGGAGATTGCATCCTTTTTGGGTGTTGGAGAATTAACCCAAACGCTGACCGGAAATCTCTCTGCAATTCGGGCTGTCCTCAAAGATGCTGAAGAGAAGCCAATCAAAAGCCTTGCTGTCAAAGATTGGCTGCAGAAACTTGCTGATGCTGCTTATGTACTTGATGATATATTGGATGAATGCTCAATAACCTCAAAAGCACATGGAGACAACAAGTGCATCACCCGTTTCCATCCAATGAAGATTTTGGTTCGTCGCAACATTGGAAAGAGGATGAAGGAGGTTGCTAAAAGGATTGATGATATTGCAAAAGAAAGGAAAAAGTTTGGATTTCAATCAGTGGGAGTCACGGAGGAGCACCAACGAGGAGATGATGAATGGATCCTAACTACTTCTGCTGTCACCGAACCAAAAGTATATGGAAGAGACAAAGATAAAGAGCAGATTCTAGACTTTCTTCTAGGGCATGCTAGTAACAGTGAAGAACTCTCTGTCTATTCCATTGTTGGTGTTGGCGGACAAGGAAAAACAACACTCGCTCAAGTGGTCTACAATGATGAAAGGGTAAACACACATTTTGACTTGAAAATATGGGTGTGTGTTTCGGATGATTTCAGTTCGATGAAAATTTTAGAGTCCATCATAGAAAACACCATTGGAAAAAATCCAGATCTCTTGTCTTTAGAGTCCTTGCGAAAAAAAGGTTCAAGAAATTTTGCAAAACAAAAGGTATTTGCTTGTTCTTGATGATGTGTGGAGTGATGACCAAGAGAAATGGAATACGTTCAAGTATTTGTTGCCAAATGGAAAGAAAGGTGCATCAATTTTGGTCACAACCAGACTTGACATTGTTGCATCCATCATGGGAACTAATGCTCATCCTTTATCACGGTTATCTGATGATGACATCTGGTCTTCGTTCAGACAACATGCTTTTGGAGCAAATAGAGAAGGGCGTCCAGAGCTTGTGGAAATAGGCCAAAAGTTAGTGAGAAAATGTGTGGGTTCACCTCTTGCGGCTAAAGTATTGGGAAGCCTTTTGCGCTTTAAAAGCGAGGAACATCAATGGATTTCTGTACTGGAAAGTGAGTTTTGGAATTTACCTCAGGTTGATCGTATCATGTCTGCTTTGACACTAAGCTACTTTAACTTGAAATTGTCGTTGAGACCGTGTTTTACTTTTTGTGCTGTTTTTCCTAAGGATTTTGAAATGGTGAAGGAAAATCTCATTCAACTTTGGATGGCTAATGGACTAGTTACATCTAGAGGTAATTTACAGATGGAGCATGTTGGTAATGAGGTATGGAATGAATTATATCAAAGGTCATTTTTTCAAGAAGTCAAATCAGATTTAGCAGGTAACATTACATTCAAAATGCATGATTTAGTCCATGATTTAGCTAAGTCTGTTAACAAAGATGAATGTGTGTCTTCTAAGGCTGAAAGCTTGACTAATCTGTCAAGTAGAGTTCACCATATAAGTTGCTTTGTTACTAAAAGAAAATTTGACTACAACATGATTCCTTTCAAAAAAGTTGAATCCTTGCGAACCTTTCTTGAACTTTCACCAACCTACGAAAGTTCAGATGTGTTGCAATCGATCATTCCTCTCCGAGCTTTAAGTACAAGTTCTTATCAACTCTTGTCATTGAAAAATTTAATACATTTGAGGTACTTGGAAATTAACCAAAGTGTTATAACAACCTTGCCTGCGTCTATTTGTAGACTGCAGAAATTGCAAACAGTTAAACTTAAAGATTGTAGGTATCTTTCTAGTTTTCCCAAACAATTTACAAAAATGCAGGACCTTCGACATCTCATGATTAAAAATTGCCCATCATTAATATCAACTCCTTTTAGAATTGGGGAGTTAACTTGTCTGAAAACATTGACCAATTTCATAGTTGATTCAAAAACTGGGTTTGGTTTAGCAGAGCTACACAACTTACAATTAGGAGGCAAGCTATACATCAAAGGCCTTGAGAATGTGTCAAATGAGGAGGATGCTAGAAAAGCTAATTTGATTGGCAAGAAAGATTTAAATCGCTTATATTTGTCATGGGATGATTCACAAGTTAGTGGTGTTCATGCTGAGCGAGTACTTGCAGCTCTTGAGCCCCATTCAGGACTTAAGCATGTTGGGGTGAATGGTTATGGGGGAACAGATTTTCCTCGTTGGATGAAAAATACTTCTATTCTGAAAGGTCTAGTTCGTATTATTCTCTCTGACTGTAAAAACTGCAGGCAGCTTCCTCTATTTGGTAAATTACCATGTTTAAATATTCTTTTTGTATCTGGAATGAATGATTTAAAGTACATTGATGATGATTTGTATGAACCTGCTACTGAGAAGGCTTTTACGTCATTGAAAGAATTGAGTTTGCATGACCTACCAAATTTAGAGAGGGTGTTGGAAGTCGAAGGAGTAGAGATGCTATCACAACTTTTAGAGTTAGATATAAGAAATGTCCCCAGACTTACATTGCCACCCCTTCCATCTGTTAAATCACTTTCAGCTGTGTTTTATCTTGGTTTTCGGGTGTCAAACATTGATTACGTTTGAACCTTTTTAACCGGTGATATCTTATTTTTTCTTGGGAAGGGAAAAAGTAAGCAAAACCCTTGAGAATCGAGGTCCGGGAGTTGTTTTCGCTACGGGAAGGTGTTAGGCACCCATAACGACTATAGTATCCTATAGGAACCGTCTTTACTTCCTACGCGCGCGCTTTATTTTTAAATGCTATTGGAAAATGATATTTACACCTAAGAGTTTTCTAAGTCAAGAATTGGAGGGAGAAGAATGTGTTTGAATTTTTATTTTATTTGAATTGAAGGAATTTTGTTCCTTGCCTACGTACCCGTTTAAGGGATCAAATCCACCGTAGTTCTCTTCCAAAAAATATTTTGTTTTTGTTGGTTGATTTTAAGTTTGAAAATTGGAATTTTGAAGAATGAGAGAGAGAGGCCTCAAGGGCATAAGATTGTGAAATTGTGAGGTTTGATTAGTGATTTTTGGAAAAAAAAAGCCAAGTATGATTAATTTTCATTGAAATTTGATTAAGAAAATGAAAGAAAGAATGCAATGGGGTTTTGATCCCAAGGTTTATTATGAAAAAAGATTTGAGTGACATTGTTCATATTTTTTGGAAGATTGATTTTTCTAAGTGTAAACCCTAAGCATTCATCTAAACATTCAATCCTAAGCATACATCTAAACATGCATATTCTAGCCACACATCTAAAGTGAGGTGTGTGCATGTGTCGGTGCTTGTGTCGGTGTACATCATTAGAGTCCATTGTCCTTTACATCATGCCCTAGTTTACATTCTATGGTCTTGCAAGAATTGAAAGCATTAAGAAAATTACAAAATTCCTAAGCCTTTACATACTAAATCTTGGTAAAATTTAAAATGCAAGGAATAAAGTGAAGAAAGGGATGAAGTATGGAATGCTTTATGGAGTATGAAACATGAAATGAAATGGTTAGTGTCATAAGGAATAATAGAAATTGAAAATTATATGCAAGAGCAATACTACAAAAAACTTGGCAAAAGTTAATGAAATTTTTACCCTAAAAGTAGCTAAATTCACCTAAAATTTACCATGACATAAAGCAAATATGTGACCCATAATCCTCACATCATGCCAATTTTCTAGAGGTTTTATTACATTTAATGATATGAGAATCATAAGAACACATTCAAGTCAAGATTCATGGCATATCTAGGCATATTTGCATCATTCATTCATAAACCTAACTTGCAAACCAAGCAACTAAACACAAGACACACACATATAGTAAAAACACATTCAAACAGCAACAAGATCTTCACAAATCATATATCATGAATCAAAACATTCATCAAGAATTGGAATTGGGATCACACAATTTTCATAGGCTTTTTACACAAAATTTCACAATTAGAACACTAAAACACCATATTATTTTCTTTTTTATCAATTTCCCAACACAACAAATATCACAAAAGGACCACAAAAAAATAAAGAAACATGTATGAAATTTTTTATAGAATTTTTCAAGGATTTTTAGGCTCAAAAATGTACAAAACTTCACCAATTTTTAACAAAGATAGTAACGAAATAGCAAAAAAATCCACACATACATTCCCTCAAATGTTTACACATAACAACATCACAAAAATGTTAAGAAAATGATAAAGAACACTTAGAAGATTTTTTAGGAATTTTTTAAAGAATTTTTAAAGAGACAGGGGGTGTGAATATAAAGCAAACAGTATGAAAATAGCACAAAAATTAGCAAAAAACGCAGGGAGCTAACAACCTAAGCCCAAGCCCAAAGGACCATGGATCCTGGGTCGCAGGGAAGCACAGGAGCCGTAGGATTGACCCAGGGACTCCAACCCTAGATCAAACGGTGGGACAGAGAAGATGAGACCGGTCTGGAGATGAACCAAACTGGTTCAGACGAACCGGTTTGGTTCACTCCCCTATAAAAGCAAGAAGACCGGTCCAAATTCATTTGTCCCTTGTGTTTCTCTCTCTTACTCTCATGTTCTCTCGTTCTCTCTCTAAATCTTCCGATCATCTTCTCCGGCGGAATTGACCACCGCCGGCAATGACGGAACCCTAATTTCTTCGTCCTACACATCTTTCTACTCGTTTCCTTCCCCTGAACGCAAATCCACAATCAAAAATCACAAAAACAACGTAAAATGATGTAGATCTACTCTTAACTCTTCGGTTTAAATTCTTTTCAAACGATTTCAGTAAATCTCTAACTGAAGCACTTTTAATACCATAGATCTACATCATTTTCATGAAGAAACACATTTGTACGAAGGAAATTGTGAAAATAGAGAAGAGTTGACGAATTACCTCGTTGTAATTTGGAGATTCGAACGAAGAAACGATGGAAAAAGGATCCTGACGTTTTGCTTTCGCTTCTGGTAAGTGTTTTGGTTCAACCTCCGAAAATAAATCGGAGGTTCTTCGTCTTCTCACTCTTCGTCTTTTCCACAACCTTTCAAACTTTTCTGGTGTTTCTTGAGTCTGTGAAACTTCTGTGATGTTGAATTCGATGTGAATTGATGAATCTGATGGTGGATTTTGTGGTTTGGTTACGAAATTGGTTCGGTTTAGGGTTTGGATTTAAGGACGAAATTCTTCTTCCTCTTTTCCAGTTGGATTCTCTTCTTCGTTTTTTCACTTCGATCCTCTTCTTCTCTCCTCAAATCCTCTGTGATCGTGCTGGAATTCACCGTAACAATGGTGAATTCGCACTTGAATTGCAGAGGAGACAATTCGATGATGAAGATTCTTCAACGAATCACTGAGAATTGTCACCAATTTGTTGAACTTTGTCACGAATTTTGATTCTGGAAATCTAGGGTTTTGAGTTATTCTTCATGTTCTTTGTGTTCTTGGAAAACGGTTACAGTTTTGATCTTTTGGGAGAAGAGAGAGAAATGATGAAGGTGTTTGTGATGATTTGGCACGTTATGATTGATTCTGGCACTGCATTGATGAACTGGCTCCTTTTATAGGCTGCCATGTGTCCCTGATAGCCAATGTGTGCTTGCCACCTGTCTGGACTTGTAACTAATTCGGCCTTTGCTGAATTTAGGACTTGAGGGCCTTTCTGCAATTGTTGAAAATTCATGGGCTATTCTGCAATTTGAAAAAGGACTGGACTGCAGATAACTAAAAAAGGACCAAAAATAAACTGGACAAAAAGGACTTAGTTGTAATTGACCTAAAATAAAAGTTTGACCTAAAAAAAATGAAAAGGGACTAAAGTGCAATTTTAAAAGTTTAAAGGACTGAAATGCAATTTTTGGGAACTTTTAGGATTAAAATGAAAAAATTAATAAAACTGAATTAAAAAACGTAATTTGGAAATAAACGTAAAGTGAAACCAATAAACAACACAAAATGGACTAAAACGAACCAACTACTTAAATGAGGTACTTTAAAGTAACCTCTCTCTGTCGAAATTTTGTGTGAAATGACTAAAATGCCCCTAGGGGCTAAACTGACTCAAAACGACTCCAAATGCAATTTTTGAAATGGATTTTGACATGAGATTGAAACAAGGACTTATACAAATCAAATGAAAAGACACAAACAATTTTCAAGGACTAAAATGAATTTGAATGCAGGAAATGACTAAAATACCCTTCTATATGAATTTTGCAAGTAATATTGAAATAAAATGCAGAGAAAGATGTAATTGATCAGAGACAATTCAAATGTATTGAAATGCAAGAAAAGAAAAATTGAGTTAGTATTTTTAGGTCCAAAATTAGGGTATAACAACTGCCCCTATTTAAGTTTCTTTGTCCGGAGAGTCAAGAGACGAAGTCTTTTGATTTGACGGGACGAAGATACTTAAATATTAACATTTGCACTGTTTTTGGACATAAAAATACGTTCTTAGATTTTCAAAATCATGGATGCCATGCAACGTTTTGATTATGAATGCAAGACAAGCAACTGGAGTCTAACAGAGCATGACATATCACTGGGGATTTAGATAGACATTGACAGGGTAGACGAGTCAGGGGATAGAAAATAGGGTACAAGATGTTCTTTGGATCGAACTAGCCACTTGACCAAGGAATACAAAACAAGAAGTAGGTACAAGCTGTTCTTGGGATCGAACTTGGCACTTGACCGGAAACATAGACATATAGACGGATACAGGCTGTTCTTTGGATCGAACTTGACACTTGATTGAAGATACAAACAGATAGACAGGTACAAACTGTTCTTTGGATCGAACTTGCTGTTTGGCTGGAGATATAGACAAAAGGGTAGATACAAACTGTTCTTTGGATCGAACTTGCCGCTGGATCATCACCACATCATGTAAGTGGGTGCAAACTGTTCTTTGGATCGAACTTGTCGTTTGACTGATAACAAAGCATAAGCGGGGTACAAACTATTCTTTGGATCGAACTTGTCGTTTGTCCGGAAGTATAGGTATATAAGCAGGTACAAGCTGTTCTTTGGATCGAACTAGCCGCTTGCCCAATAACAAGATACGAATTGGAAGTTGGATTTAGAAAGATTCAAATTGAGAGTAAGTTGATTTTGACTTGATTTGAAAATAGACATGACCATTTTGTTGGCCCAAAAGCAAATTGAGAGAGGATTAACATTGACACAGACATTGAATTGAAAGTTTGAAATTGAAAGAGAGATTGAAAATTGAGGTTGATCAGAGACATATACATAGACATTGGATTGAGATTTTGAAATTGAATTGAATTGGAGATTGAAATTGAGTTGAATTTGAGATTGAAATTGAGTTGAATTGGAGATTGAAATTGAGTTGAATTTGAGATTGAAATTGAATTGAAAATCGAGATTGAATTGAATTTGACAGTTGAAATTTGAATTGAATTGAAATTGAGATTGGATTGAAATTGGGATTGGGTTGAAATTGAATTGAATTTGACAGTTGAAATTGAAATTTGGATTGAAATTGGAGATTGAAATTGAGTTCGACAGTTGAAATTTGGATTGAATTGAGATTGGATTGAAATTTGGAAGTGAGTTGAATTTTGAAAGTGAAGATTGAGTTGAGTTGGAAATTGAATGTTGAATTAAATTGAAAGTGGAAACTGAGTTGGACTGAAAGTTGAAATTGGAAATGCAATATGTATGTATGCTATAACAAGATTATTGAATGTATGAGCACATAAAATGCATGATTATGGATGTATGAATGCTTGAAATGCATGATTGGTTTGTAATTTTGACAAGAAAGTTTTACAGAGATAGACAAAACATTGGAAGATTGGGCACGTAGTGGCTCGTGCTGCGACATATTCACATGGAAATCCTCTTTGGAGAGACCGTCGTTGAGAGACGTATCAAAACCATGGCTGAGGGCAATAAAACTTGTAGAGGAGGGAACCTTGGAAGATTCTTCGATACAGGTCGCCGTTGTTAGGCGTGTCAGTGCTGGGTAAACATTGGATGTTCGCATCTGTGGTCAATGCTTTTCAATATTTCATTCTTTCATTCTTTCATTTTTCAATCCCATTTTTGCCTGAACCGCCCTTTCGGGTCTTCGATTCACCGGGGAATAAGATTCTTTTCATTGCCCCATTTTTGCCTGAATTGCCTTCATAGGTTGTCAATCAGCGGGGTGCTCATTTTTGCCTAAGCCGCCCTTTCGGGTTTTCTACTTAGCGAGCTTTTCATTTGCATTTTTTCAATTTCCTTCTGTTTTTTCATTCTTGCCATTGATCACAGATCATCCTGGGAGTAACCTGCTCGTAACATGTATTGAAATAGACATTGATAGACATTTATTCATGCATGTTTCATTGAAATGTACCCTATTGCTCAGGTTTGCTTTCGAAATAGACAGGAAAAGATTTTTCAATTTTCAAAAAATGTTTGTTTCATACACTGATTTTATCAAATAGAAAGAAAATATTTTGTATATGGCATTGAAAGTAGGAAGAAAATAGAATTTCAAACAAAAGCACAGGCTCAAATTGATGTAGAAGAGTGAGGGTCAGCCAAAGGCATGAGTTCACGGATTTACAAAGCTTGGAAAATGGTAATTTTATTGGTTGGTGGTACATTGAACACGATGACCACTACATTTCATAGAAATTTTGAATTCACAAGTACAGAAGCTTCTGATGAAGACGATCATTGACAGTTGCAGATGCCCCAAGGGGTGATGGTGGTTTGCCAGATATAGTTACTTGTCATTTATTGTCAACCTCATTTTTGAATGAACCGCCCTTTCAGGTTTTCGGCTCATCGAGGCGCTCATTCTTGCCTGAGTTGCGTACAATCTCAGCGAGCTTTTTCATATTCATTTTTTTTGTCCCTAACTTTTGCCTGGATCGCCCTTTCGGGTTTTCGATCCACCGGGAAGCGCATTTTTGCCTAGGCCGCCCTTCCGGGTTTTCGACTTACCACGCTGTTCTTTTCTTTTTAGACAAAGTATTTCTTGACTATATCGGCATTAACAGGATTTGGGAGTTCAACACCATCCATGTGTGTAAGAATCAAAGCACCACCAGAGAAAGCCTTCTTGACAACATAAGGACCTTCATAGTTAGGTGTCCACTTGCCCCTTGGGTCGGGTTGCTGGCTTATCCTTCTTTTCAATACAAGTTCGCCTTCCTTGAATTCTCGAGGTCGGACTTTCTTGTCAAAAGCATTCTTCATTCGCACTTGATACAACTGTCCATGAGCCATAGCATCCATACATTTCTCTTCAAGCAGGTTCAATTGATCGTACCGACTTTGACACCATTCAGCCTCAGTTAATTTTGCTTCCATGATCACCCGAAGAGATGGAATCTCCACTTCCAGAGGGAGAACTGCTTCCATGCCATATACCAAAGAGAAAGGAGTTGCCCTGGTTGAACTGCGTACCGTAGTACGGTAACCATGCAAGGCAAAAGGTAGCATCTCGTGCCAGTCTTTGTAAGTAGTGACCATCTTCTGAACGATCTTCTTGATGTTCTTGTTAGCGCGGCCTCAACTGCACCATTCATCTGAGGTCTATAAGGAGAAGAGTTGTGATGTTCAATCTTGAATTCTTCGCATAAAGCTTGCATCATGCTATTGTTCAGATTGGAACCATTGTCAGTGATGATCTTGTTGGGAACCCCATATCGGCAGATGATGTTATTCTTGATAAACTTCACTACCACTTGCTTGGTCACATTTGCATAGGAGGCAGCCTCAACCCACTTGGTGAAGTAGTCAATTGCCACTAGAATGAAACGATGTCCATTGGAAGCCTTTGGTTCAATTCTTCCGATCATGTCAATGCCCCCCATAGAGAAAGGCCATGGGGAAGATATAACATTGAGAGCGTGCGGAGGCACGTGAATCTTATCAGCATAAATTTGACATTTGTGGCATCTCTTGGCGTGTCTGTTGCAGTCTCGCTCCATAGTTATCCAGTAATAGCCGGCTCTTAACATTTTCCTTGACATAGTGTGGCCCGAAGCATGGGTCCCAAAGGTGCCGTCATGTACATCATGCATCAATTTCTCAGCTTCTTGTTTGTCAACACATCTCAATAAGACCATATCATAATTTCTCTTGTATAGGATTTCTCCGTCCAGAAGGAATCTGCTAGCCCATCTTCTCAATGTCTTTTTATCCCTATTGGAAGCACCAGGTGGATATTCATGATTCTGCAAGAATTGTTTGATGTTGTAATACCAAGGCTTTTTGTCATTCACATCTTCATCAGCCTGACTTGGCATATTTTCAATAGTAAACACATGAGCGGGTCTATCAAGACGCTGCACTTTGATTACGAGCACTTCATTCCAGTGATTGACACGAAACATAGAAGACAAAGTAGCAAGAGTATCAGCCATCTGATTTTCATCCCGAGGGATGTGGTGCAGCTCGACCTTTGTAAAGTATGTCAACAGACGTCTTGCATAGTCACTGTAAGGGATCAGCTTCTCATGATGAGTCTCCCATTCACCCTTTATCTGATTAATAACAAGTGCAGAATCTCCATAGATGTCAAGGTGCTTAATTCTCAGGTCAATGGCTTCTTCAACGCCCAAGATGCATGGTTCATATTCAGCTATGTTGTTCGTGCATTCAAAGGTTATTCGAGCAGTGAAAGAAATGTGGTGCCCCTGCGGAGTTACAATAATGGCCCCAATTCCTTTACCATAAGCATTAACAGCACCATCAAACACCAATCCCCACTTGCTATTGGGATCCGGCCCTTCATTGATCAGTGGTTCTTCACAGTCTTTTGCTTTCAGATACATAATCTCTTCATCCGGGAAATCAAACTTAATTGGTTGGTAATCATCAAGAGGTTGACAAGCAAGATGCTCAGCAAGGATACTTCCATTGATTGCTTTCTGAGCTTTGTACACAATATCATATTCAGACAACAGCATTTGCCAACGTGCAATCTTTCCAGTAACAGCAGGCTTTTCAAAGATGTACTTGATTGGATCCATTCGGGATATCAACCAAGTTGTATGATTCACCATATAATGACGCAGGCGTTTGGCAGCCCAAGCTAAAGCACAACATGTCTTTTCATGCATTGTATACCGAGTCTCACAGTCAGTGAACTTCTTGCTCAGATAGTAGATAACATGTTCTTTCTTTCCAGTCTCGTCTTGTTGACCGAGAACACAACCCACTGAATCATCTAACACTGACAGATACATAATCAAAGGCCTTCCTTCCACTGGTGGGACAAGGATAGGTGGTTCCAACAGGTATTCTTTAATGCTATCAAAAGCTTCCTGACATTCATCATTCCATACAACAGGCTGATTCTTTCTGAGCAATTTGAAAATTGGTCCACAGGTAGTAGTCATGTGAGATATGAACCTTGAAATATAATTCAGACGTCCGAGGAAACCTCTGACTTGCTTTTCAGTTTGAGGGGCCGGCATTTCTCTGATGGCTCGGACTTTGTCGGGATCAACTTCAATGCCTCTTTGACTGACAATGAAGCCTAGCAACTTTCCAGATCTTACACCAAATGTACACTTGTTAGGATTCAGCCGCAGCTTGTACTTTCTTAATCTTTCAAACATCTTTTTCAAATACACAACATGCTGCTCCTCATCACTTGACTTCACAATCATATCATCAACATATACTTCAATCTCTTTGTGAATCATATCATGAAACAGAGTGGTCATACCCCTTTGATAGGTAGCACCAGCATTTATCAAGCCAAACGACATCACTTTATAACAGAATGTTCCCCACAGAGTAATGAAGGACGTCTTTTCTCTATCTTCAGGAGACATCTGTAGCTGGTTATAACCAGAGAAACCATCCATAAAGGAGAACACCTTGGATTGAGCAGTACTGTCAACAAGAACATCAATATGAGGCAATGGGAAGTTATCTTTCGGACTGGCTTTGTTCAGATCTCTGTAATCAACACACATTCGAACTTTCCCATCTTTCTTTGGTACCGGTACAATGTTGGCAATCCACTCAGGATATTCAGCTGTCATGAGGAAACCTGCATCAATTTGTTTTTGCACCTCAGCCTTGATCTTAAGAGCCATGTCTGGGCGAGACCTTCTCAATTTCTGTTTGACAGGAGGACATTCAGGTCTTGTGGGTATCCGATGTTCCACAATCCTGGGATCTAGACCCGCCACATCTTCATAAGACCATGCGAAGACATCTGGATAATCATGGAGAAGCTGAGTAATCTTCTTTTTCACCTTTGGCTCAAGTGCTGCACCGATCTTGATCTCTCGCTTGTTTTCTTCAGTACCCAGGTTGATAAGCTCAATCTCTTCCTGGTGAGGCTGAATGGCTCTTCTTTCTTGCTCAAGCAGTCGAGTGATCTCATACGGTATCTCTTCACCATCTTCCTCATCTTCAGCTTCATATACAGGGAATTCAAAATTTGGAGGAACCATAGGGTCACTGTGTTCAACGGGCTTATTATGGTTCAATCTGCATAATATGATTGGGATGATTTTAGAAAAAATGTTTTTTATGCAGATTTTTGAAATTAATAAGAAAATACAGATGTTTTGGTTTTTTTCTGGCATTACCATTATTTCCAAGAAAAAGGCACTAAAAAAATAAAGAGTCGTGAGAAAGACGACAACTTTTTATTGATAACGGCAATGCCGAAACAAACATGCCCTTACAATGATATCACTTTCGCCTTGGGCAGAGCAAAAGGATTGTTATTTTGAAAACAAAGAAAACATGAGCAACAAGACACATTACATGGAAGCATGCATGACTAAAGCAACATCAATGGCCTCCCAATTTCTCACAGTGCCTCCTGGTATAACAAATGTAGGCACATAACTACCCTCAGCAGCATCTTCAGCAATAGCATTGATAAACCCAGCACTGTAGAAAGTCCCTATTGAAACGCCTGAGGTCGGGGAGAATCCAAGGCCCTTTTTATGCTTGTTTTCTAAAATCTGAATCACTTTGCCCCAGCCAGCAGCTTGCCCTTCTTGAACAGCCTTCTGGGCGTCTTTCAGTGAAGCCATACTAGCACTAGCTCTTCGGGGTTCTGCACCTTCAACAGTCAAGCCTTGAAATGACGTCCCTTCAGCGGACCCTGCTTCAACACAAGAGAAAGATGACACTTGGCTAACCAGATACGCTTCTTCACCATGTACAGTGATAATCTTACCGTTCCTCACGAACTTGAGCTTTTGATGCAAAGTAGAAGTGACTGCTCCAGCGTCGTGAATCCACGGTCTTCCGAGGAGACAACTGTAAGAAGCATTGATGTCCATGACCTGGAAAGTGATCTGAAATGTCTCGGGACCAATGGTAATTGGCAAGTCTACTTCCCCAAGAACATCCTTGCGAGATCCGTTGAAAGCCTTAACCAAATAGCTGCTTCCCCTCAGAGAAATTCCATGATGACTCAACTGTCTCAGTGTAGACTCAGGCATTACATTTAAAGATGATCCAGTGTCCACCAGCACATTGGATATCATGTCAGACTTGCAGTGTACTGAGATATGCAGAGCCAAGTTGTGGTGTTTCCCTGCTTCGGGGAGCTCGTCATCACCAAACCCCAAGTTGTTGCAAGCAGTAATGTTACCCACTATTCCATCAAACTGATCCACAGAGGCTTCATGATCAACATATGCCTGTTCTAGTACTTTCATCAACACTTTCCTGTGAGCTTCTGAGCTCAAGAGCAGAGACAAAATGGATATCTTTGATGGAGTTTGCAGCAGCTAGTCAACAATCTTATAGTCACTCTTTTTAACAAGCTTCAGAATTTCATCCAGATTAGACTCCTCAATAGACTGGCCTATTGGGCCGGGGTTCTTGTCAACAGGAGGAGTAACTGGTGGAGTTATTGTAGCAACAGGGGTAACCACTTTCTTTTGGAACAAGGGTGGACGGACCTTTCCGCTTCTCAGAGCTGCAATTTCACCGGCAATGTTATCAACCGTAGCTGGAGATACCAGAGGCACTTCCACCCCATTCTCAATCATGGTTGCATTGTACTAGTAAGGGATTGCTTTTGTAGAGGCATAAGGCACAGGACCAGGTAATCTGATCACTAAGGGTTCAACATTCCTTGGCTGGGATGCACCTCTAGCAGGAGAATCATGGAATACTGGCACAATCACACATACATCACTGACAATCAAGTGTTTGTCATCCATTAGGCTCTGTATATCATCTTGCACTACACAACAACCCATAGGTTTTTGAAGACATTCTGAGCAAGAAGCATGATCGTGATTGAACAAAGAAGCCTGGCAGAGTTTGACATGTAGTGGAACCAAAGGAGTAGCAACATTACGGACATTCAATGTGGGATCCTCTTGAGGAGCGGGGATCCTTTCAAAAGCTTCAATCATGTTAACAGCAGCGTGGTTTGGAAGTGGGTTGTCAAGAACATGAGGAACGTTATTTTCAAAAGTCAACCGTCCTTTTTCTATCAGGTCTTTCATAATATATTTCAGAGCATAGCAACCTTCAACGTCGTGGCCTTGAGCGCCCTGATGGAATTCACATGTGAGATCCTGTCGGAACCTGGGAGGCAATGGTGTAGGTGGAGGCTTGCCTGGCCTTGTGACACAATGTCCCTTAGCAAGTAAAGTTGGGAGCAGCTCAGCATACCGCATAGGTATTGGTGGAAAATAAGTCTTGGGCCGAGAACCCTGTTGTTGCTACTGTTGATGTTGAGCAGGTGACTGTTGTTGTATTTGTTGAGCAATGGCATTAACGGGCACTGGTGGTTGACCCGGTGGCAGAGGATATTGCTGATAGAATGGCGGGAAGAAAGGATGTTGAGAGTACTGCATGTATTGGTAGGGTAGAGGCAATTGAGTAGCATTAACAGGAGTAGACTGATTACCAGATACCATTCCTACTTCGGATTCTTTCCTTTTATGGTGGCCATTACCATACTTCTTTGGCGCACTGGCTGAGGATTCACCCTTCTCAAGAACAATGATACCCTCTCTGACAGCCTCTTCTAGACGAGTTCCCATAGTAACCATGTCAGAGAAATTGTTTGGAGCAGAGACTATCATTCTTTCCTTATATTCTTTCTTCAGAGTCTTCAGGAATGTCTGTGTTAATTCTTCCTCATCAAGCCGAGGAGAAACACGGGCAGCTGCCCCTCTCCACCTCTGAGCATATTCACGGAAGGTTTCATCTGACTTCTGAGACAAGGACTTAAGAGAGTCCCTATTTGGCTTCAAGCGGGTATTGAACTCATAATGACTTTCAAAAGCAGCAGCAAGTTCCTCAAAAGTATGGATATTGTCTTTGCTCAAACCAGTGTACCAATCTGCCGCATCTTCTGCTAGGCTGTCCTGGAAGCAGTGTATCATCAGTGCATCATTATCTGCATAATTGGCCATCTTCCGGACGTACCGAATGACATGGCTATGTGGACAGGAAGATCCATTGTATTTGTCAAAATCTGGCACCTTGAACTTCTTAGGAATCTAAAATCGGGATACTAAGCATAGATCACGAGCCTTAGCAGAAACACCGTTCCCACGGCTAGCTTTGACCTCACGGAGTTCTCCAGCCAATTCTCTTAACTGTTGTTTCATAGCTTCTATTGCAGGGTCTTGTCCACGCGGAGTGTCAACATCAATCACCTGTTGCACAGTGTGTACAACAGGGTCGGTAACAACAGTAGTCACTTGAGGCATAGAAGTACTTGCACCAGCAAAAGTTGTCGTAGGATTCTGTCCTTGACCAGCAAAACCAGAGACACCAGCAGCAGTATTAGGAGAGTAGAAAGCTGAGAGCCCATAAGGACGCCCATTGGGCATAACAAACCGAGCATCAGACACCACAGTAGATAGTGGGATAAACAGAATTGCTTCAGTAGAAACTGGAACAGATGTGGCTGGTTGTTCTTGTGCAGCCATCATGGTGGACATAGCGTCATGAGCCTTAGCCAAGTCTTCTTTCATAGCAGCCAATTTGGCACGGAGCTGAGCATTTTCTTCTTCAAAGTTAGCCATGATTCTTCTCTTGTGAAATCTTGTTTGATGAACTCTATCTGGTTGGTAAACCTTGCGAACACGAGCCACTTTTCAGACTGCGGCGGAAAAACCAGGAGGCAATGAGCACGAGAGAAGTCTTTTGTGACCAATCAATGTATATGATGCATGAAATGTGTAAATGCATATGTAAAAAGACTCTTTTTGTGTTATCGAAGGGTTTTAGACAAATTAGAAATTTGTAAACATTACTAAACAACAATTAACATAAACGGGAAATAAACAACCAACATATAGTTTTACAAGACGATTCCCTTTGAAATGCTAAGCCAAGGGATAGACTTTGAAATGTAAAGCAGTAAGAACAACTGGAAATAACAACAGGAAATGGAGATCCTCAAGCATAGGAGGTGGAAGCATCATCCTCAGACTCAGACTCATAGCTGCAGTATCGTGCATAGAAGTCACGGGCTCCTCTAGCCCTCTTGGAGTCCCTCATAAGCAACCTATCTTTCTCTTCAATCTCTCTCCTAGCCTGTCATACCCCAATTTTTGACCTAAGGAGCGTACATTCATACACCGACACGTGTCTTTTGACCATGACCAGTCTCTGATTTTAAGCGAAAAATTCGACAGAGAGGTATTTTAAAATACCTCATTTTTTGGTTCGAGTCGGGCCCTCTTCTCTTTTAAATTTTATTTTTATTTCTTTTAGTTAAAATTTCCATCTTTTATTCTTTTTTTAAAAAAAAATATTTAATTTTAATTTTAGTCTTTTTTAGTCTTTATCTTTTCATTTATTTATTTCATTTTTAGATAAGTCCAAAAGGTCCAAATCTGCATAGTCATTTTTTTTTCTTTATTATCATTTTCATTATTTGATAAAATCCAAAAAAATCATGCATATTTATCATTTATTTTAATTTTTTTTTTATTTTTGATAAGTCCAAAAATGTTTCAAAAAAAGTCCAAGTTCACACAGGCTGTCACGCCTCATCTCATTCCCATCCATCTCTGCAACAAACTTCCACCCCAATCCTCAATCCAAGCATAAGTCTCTGCATTTTTTAACAAACTCTAACCAAGGATTCCTGTACTATAAAAGAAAACCTGCAGAGTCAAGTAGAAAAGCCAATTTGAACGCACAAAAATTCCCAGGAGCCAATTTTCAACGCCCCAATTCAATCTGCAAAAGAACACAGTGACACAAACAATTCAACAACTCACAGAACATCATCAACCTCAAAAACCTTTACCAACTAAACCGATTAATCTCACAACTTTCACCACAATCAAACCCTTCTTCAAAACCAGAATCGATACCAACACATCAACCATTTTCTCAAACTTTTTTCAAACAATCAAGATTCATAAACCTCATCGACCAACACAACAAGTCCAAAGCAGCACGAAAACTGTGACCCATAAGCTGTTCCAGTACTGAACAGTGTTCAAACCTACCTTATCCAAGCCGGCCGAGATCGCGAAACCACAATCGGTATAAGTCCGCACACGAAGCTGTCACACAGCCACACATCAGCGTTCAAGACGGCCAAAGCATCGGCACCAACGAGTTCGATACAACCCAACAACACAACCGATCAGCACTACACAAAGAACTGAAACTGGATTCGAATTCAAATCCGAATCATCGAAGCAGACAGGGAAGGAAAGGTATGAGTCTCGTTTCATCTATGTGTTTATTTCATTGATTTTTGAATGTGATAAGTTGTTAGGGTAGAAGGGGATTGTATAAAAAAAAAAGAATAAAAATTGAAGAAAGAAGAAGGAAATAACGTGAATAAGAAGAAGAAGTAGGGAAGCTTTTAGTGTTGTTTGCAAAAGGGGAAAGAAAATCGAAAATTAAGAAAAAGAAGAAGATAGAAAACAGAGGGAGAGAACGAGAGCTTGAGGGAAGGGAAGAGTGAGAAAAGCAAAACAAAAAATGAAGGAACATGGGTTTGTAACCCACACATATACTTCCCTAACCGGTTCGGTTCTCCTGGACCCGACCCAGGCTTGAACTGAACCGGTCCGACCCAACACCCAACATTTTTTTAAGCCCAGTTTCTTTTTTTAATATCTACACATCCTGCCTGCTGCTTGCACCCCCTGTTACATCATTTTTATTTCTATTTTTTCATGCATTTCAAACTCTCTCGCATTTTTTTTAATTATGTCGCTTGCATTTCATTATTTCCATATTTTCTAGTTTAGGATGCATATTATCATTCATTTGTTCATTGCATATTTTTTTTTTTTTTATCTCATCTATCTATTGCGTAAAAATTTAGATTGCATATTAGGTTTGGATGCAAATAACTCATGCATTTCCTAGTTTAGTTTTAGCATTGCACATTTTTAATTTAGTTTTTTTATTTATTGTATATAACTTAGAATGTAACCTAGGCTTGATGTAAATTATTTATTCTTTCGTCATTTATTTTTTTTTTTATTTTTTTTTTGCAGACCATAGCATGTATTATAGGCTTTAATGTAATAGTTGTAGGTGCATGTGTGTGTGCGTGTGTGTATGCCTCTATCTCTCTTTCTAGATTAGGTTAACGGTCTTTGTGGTGGTCCAACGCCACCATAAGGTACCTACGCTTTTATTTTTTTATGCTCCGTTAGTTTAATTTCATTCCAATTATTTAAAAACGACAAAAACATGCAAATATTCAAAAAAATCACAAAAATATTTTCTTAAATAAAAATCACAAAAATATTTTCTTAAATAAACCTTGATCCTAAATCAAGCGACGTCTGTTTATTTTCATTTCTTAATGAAATTTCAAATCAATTCTAATTCTACTTTGAGTCTATTTTCTTTGAATATAAAAAATACAAACAAGCTTATTTCGCCACTTGGCTTTTCATTTTTAAAACTTTCTTTTCAAATTAATAAAAAACACACAACCAATCAAACGTCAGTTTTTTTTAACCACGAACTACGTGATTTTGATCCCTCATGGGTACGTAGGCAAAGGACACTCGTCCTTCCAAATCAATAAAATGTAGATAATTAGGTCCTCCTTTTTTTAATCACTTAAAATTCTTTTTTTCAAAATAAGCAAGTTATAGCACATTAATTAAATAAAACTAAAAGGTTCCCGTAGAGTACTACGGACATAAAGGGTGCTAACACCTTCCCTTTATATAACCAACCCCCGGACCCCCAATTTAAACAAATTTTTTCAAAGTCGTGAAATAAAAGTGAGTTAATAAGCTAATCAAATCTCCGAAAAATGACGCGACATAGCCTTAGCTAACTCTTTCTTCAGTGTCATCACCTCATGAGTCTTCTGCTCATCCTTTCCATCCAAAGTCATGATCAAGTTCTCAGCCTCATAGTATCTAGTCCTCCACTGATGCTTCTCTCGACTCTCCATAGCTAGATGCTCCTGATACATCTCCTGGGTAAGTGGTAGTAGAGGCAAAGGCATGGTAGGAATGGATGCAGACACATATCTCATGGAGGGGTAAGGCATGCCAATCTCCTCAGCTTGGTTTATCACCCACTGAGTATAAGCCTCATGAGCTACACCGGATCTCACACCCATATGCTTCACTTCTTTCTTCCGAAGCTTGGACCAAGCTTCCATGAAATCTTCTCTTATTCCTGTGGGAGCATTGGAATAGTGGAAGAAGTAGGGAGATGTAGCAAGATTGATGGGCTTTTCTTTCATTGGGAAGCCAAATTGTCGCAAGGCGAGCTCCGGGTTGTAGTTGATTCCACCCCGGGTACCAAGAAGAGGTACATTAAGAAACTTCCCACCACCAAAGATGATTTCCTTAACTCTAGAAGCGGGAGTGAGCCAAACCACTTCATTAGGAGTGAGAGCCATAATCCTCTGTGAAATAGACCAATTCTCCGGATTGTCGTGGAAAGACTTCGGAAGGTGCGAAATAAACCACCTATAGAGGAGAGGCACACAACAAAGAATGTATCCACGACCCTTGCCGGATCGATCGTGAATAGCATGGTATGTGTCAGCTAGCAAGGTAGGAACCGGATTCTTGGAGTGGAAGATCATAATAGCATTCATGTCCACGAAGTCATCAAGATTTGGAAAGAGAATAAGCCCATAGATGAGGAGTGCAAGAATAGCTTCAAGAGTGTCCTGACAAGTGGTGTTGAGGTTGGCTTTCTCAAGTAGATACTTCGAAGTGAACCCTCGGATGCGTGCCTTAGTGACAAGATTCTTGGAGACATCGGTGGTCTTAAGATAGAGATCTTTAGCAATAACCAATGGAGTAGGAGGATTCTCAAGTCCCGCGAAGGATACCCCATTAGCAATAGATAGACCCATCAAGCAAGAATAAGCCTCTAAAGTAGGCACCAACTGAAAGTCGGGAAAAGTGAAGCACTGATAGTCCCGATCATAGAATTGCACTAGAGTGTGCACAAGCTTCTCATCCACATTAGTCTGGAGAAGAGTAAGTAAAGCTCCGTAACGATGTCGGAAACCAGTCGGATCCTTGATCTTGAGTGCCAAATCTCTCAAACTAGCCAAATCCACTTCCTTGAACTTGTATGACTTAGTCTTCCCCATTCCTACAATGTTTACAAATTCAATTCGTCTAAGCCCTTCGATAAAATGCATGGAAAAAGTTTATGCATGTATGCATGTATGCATGAATGCATGATTATGTTCAAGTTCGGAGAAAACATGGTGGGTTGAAGTTCAAAGTCAGGGAGTCATGGGTGGACACGGTGTCCGGTGAAACTAGGGCTTTAGGATAATAGTAACCGGGTTCTAAAAAGGTTCCCAAGTTGCAACCTCTCCGACGTATATCATGGTGTCACGAGACAACACTCGCTCCGTGATTATTCGTAAGAAGGTCTAGCTTGAGTGTAGTATTGCGTGACGACTAAAATTCGAGACAACACTCGGTTTAGCCTCCGCACTACATCATAGAAAATGGCCATGGATGGGTTCATTTATCTACGGTTCATAGCGTCATAGAACAATTAGAAGTAAAGTGCCTAAACGCGACAACACGCGCCGACAACATCACCCCCAGAATGCCTCAACTATGTGGGATTGATCGCATAATCCAATACAGGAGGCAACCCCCGGAATGAATTGTCGATTATATCCCTCCTAAATCCTAAGTTCACTCAGCCCGGGTGCAGGACTTTTGATATTCTCACCCCACACGTTTGCAAGAATTTAAACATTTATTCACATAAGAAAACAAAAAGAAGCAAGTAAAAACGAAAGCGCAAGCGTGGAAATAAAGACTAGGCGTAACTCTCGAAAATTCCCCAGTGAAGTCGCCAGCTGTTTTATCTTGGTTTTCGGGTGTCAAACATTGATTACGTTTGAACCTTTTTAACCGGTGATATCTTAATTTTTCTTGGGAAGGGAAAAAGTAAGCAAAACCCTTTAGAATCGAGGTCCGGGAGTTGTTTTCGCTACGGGAAGGTGTTAGGCACCCATATCGACTATAGTATCCTATAGGAACCGTCTTTACTTCCTACGCGCGCGCTTTATTTTTAAATGCTATTGGAAAATGATATTTACACCTAAGAGTTTTCTAAGTCAAGAATTGGAGGGAGAAGAATGTGTTTGAATTTTTATTTTATTTGAATTGAAGGAATTTTGTTCCTTGCCTACGTACCCGTTTAAGGGATCAAATCCACCGTAGTTCTCTTCCAAAAAATATTTTGTTTTTGTTGGTTGATTTTAAGTTTGAAAATTGGAATTTTGAAGAATGAGAGAGAGAGAGGCCTCAAGGGCATAAGATTGTGAAATTGTGAGGTTTGATTAGTGATTTTTGGAAAAAAAAAACCAAGTATGATTAATTTTCATTGAAATTTGATTAAGAAAATGAAAGAAAGAATGCAATGGGGTTTCGATCCCAAGGTTTATTATGAAAATAGATTTGAGTGACATTGTTCATATTTTTTGGAAGATTGATTTTTCTAAGTGTAAACCCTAAGCATTCATCTAAACATTCAATCCTAAGCATACATCTAAACATGCATATTCTAGCCATACATCTAAAGTGAGGTGTGTGCATGTGTCGGTGCTTGTGTCGGTGTACATCATTAGAGTCCATTGTCCTTTACATCATGCTCTAGTTTACATTCTATGGTCTTGCAAGAATTGAAAGCATTAAGAAAATTACAAAATTCCTAAGCCTTTACATACTAAATCTTGGTAAAATTTAAAATGCAAGGAATAAAGTGAAGAAAGGGATGAAGTATGGAATGCTTTATGGAGTATGAAACATGAAATGAAATGGTTAGTGGCATAAGGAATAATAGAAATTGAAAATTATATGCAAGAGCAATACTACAAAAAACTTGGCAAAAGTTAATGAAATTTTTACCCTAAAAGTAGCTAAATTCACCTAAAATTTACCATGACATCAAGACAAATATGTGACCTATAATCCTCACATCATGCCAATTTTCTAGAGGTTTTATTACATTTAATGATATGAGAATCATAAGAACACATTCAAGTCAAGATTCATGGCATATCTAGGCATATTTGCATCATTCATTCATAAACCTAACTTGCAAACCAAGCAACTAAACACAAGACACACACATATAGTAAAAACACATTCAAACAGCAACAAGATCTTCACAAATCATATATCATGAATCAAAACATTCATCAAGAATTGGAATTGGGATCACACAATTTTCATAGGCTTTTTACAAAAAATTTCACAATTAGACACTAAAACACCATATTACTACCTCCGTCCCTAATTATAATACCCTTTTGAGAATTTTTTTTGTCCCTTTTTATAAGACCCTTTTGTTATTTCCAACTATATTAATTATTTCTTTACATACATGCCCCTATTTATTATACATCTTTTTCTTCAATCAGCAATAAATAACATGTTGAAAACATAAACCAACCCTCTCTCTTAAAGGATAAAATTGTAAAAACAATAGTAATTACAAACATATTTAATACAAATATCCACTATCTTAATTCCCGTTATTTTTTCAAAAGGGTCCTATAATTAGGGACGGAGGTAGTATTATTTTTTTATCAATTTCCCAACACAACAAATATCACAAAAGGACCACAAAAAAATAAAGAAACATGTATGAAATTTTTTATAGAATTTTTCAAGGATTTTTAGGCTCAAAAATGTACAAAACTTCACCAATTTTTAACAAAGATAGTAAAGAAATAGCAAAAAAATCCACCACACATACATTCCCTCAAATGTTTACACATAACAACATAACAAAAATGTTAAGAAAATGATCAAGAACACACAGAAGATTTTTTAGGAATTTTTTAAAGAATTTTTAAAGAGACAGGGGGTGTGAATATAAAGCAAACAGTATGAAAATAGCACAAAAATTAGCAAAAAACGTAGGGAGCTAACAACCTAACCCCAAGCCCAAAGGACCATGGATCCTGGGTCGCAGGGAAGCACAGGAGCCGTAGGATTGACCCAGGGACTCCAACCCTAAATCAAACGGTGGGACAGAGAAGATGAGACCGGTCTGGAGATGAACCAAACTGGTTCAGATGAACCGGTTTGGTTCACTCCCCCATAAAAGCAAGAAGACCGGTCCAAATTCATTTGTCCCTTGTGTTTCTCTCTCTTACTCTCATGTTCTATCGTTCTCTCTCTAAATCTTCCGATCATCTTCTCCGGCGGAATTGACCACCGCCGGCGATGACGGAACCCTAATTTCTTCGTCCTACACATCTTTCTACTCGTTTCCTTCCCCTGAACGCAAATCCACAATCAAAAATCACAAAAACAACGTAAAATGATGTAGATCTACTCTTAACTCTTCGGTTTAAATTCTTTTCAAACGATTTCAGTAAATCTCTAACTGAAGCACTTTTAATACCATAGATCTACATCATTTTCATGAAGAAACACATTTGTACGAAGGAAATTGTGAAAATAGAGAGGAGTTGACGAATTACCTCGTTGTAATTTGGAGATTTGAACGAAGAAACGATGGAAAAAGGATCCTGACGTTTTGCTTTCGCTTCTGGTAAGTGTTTTGGTTCAACCTCCGAAAATAAATCGGAGGTTCTTCGTCTTCTCACTCTTCGTCTTTTCCACAACCTTTCGAACTTTTCTGGTGTTTCTTGAGTCTGTGAAACTTCTGTGATGTTGAATTCGATGTGAATTGATGAATCTGATGGTGGATTTTGTGGTTTGGTTACGAAATTGGTTCGGTTTAGGGTTTGGATTTAAGGACGAAATTCTTCTTCCTCTTTTCCAGTTGGATTCTCTTCTTCGTTTTTTCACTTCGATCCTCTTCTTCTCTCCTCAAATCCTCTGTGATCGTGCTGGAATTCACCGTAACAATGGTGAATTCGCACTTGAATTGCAGAGGAGACAATTCGATGATGAAGATTCTTCAACGAATCACTGAGAATTGTCACCAATTTGTTGAACTTTGTCTCGAATTTTGATTCTGGAAATCTAGGGTTTTGAGTTATTCTTCATGTTCTTCGTGTTCTTGGAAAACGGTTACAGTTTTGATCTTTTGGGAGAAGAGAGAGAAATGATGAAGGTGTTTGTGATGATTTGGCACGTTATGATTGATTCTGGCACTGCATTGATGAACTGGCTCCTTTTATAGGCTGTCATGTGTCCCTGATAGCCAATGTGTGCTTGCCACCTGTCTGGACTTGTAACTAATTCGGCCTTTGCTGAATTTAGGACTTGAGGGCCTTTCTGCAATTGTTGAAAATTCATGGGCTATTCTGCAATTTGAAAAAGGACTGGACTGCAGATAACTAAAAAAGGACCAAAAATAAACTGGACAAAAAGGACTTAGTTGTAATTGACCTAAAATAAAAGTTTGACCTAAAAAAAATGAAAAGGGACTAAAGTGCAATTTTAAAAGTTTAAAGGACTGAAATGCAATTTTTGGGAACTTTTAGGATTAAAATGAAAAAATTAATAAAACTGAATTAAAAAACGTAATTTGGAAATAAACGTAAAGTGAAACCAATAAAAAACACAAAATTTACTAAAACGAACCAACTACTTAAATGAGGTACTTTAAAGTAACCTCTCTCTGTTGAAATTTTGTGTGAAATGACTAAAATGCCCCTAGGGGCTAAACTGACTCAAAACGACTCCAAATGCAATTTTTGAAATGGATTTTGACATGAGATTGAAACAAGGACTTATACAAATCAAATGAAAAGACACAAACAATTTTCAAGGACTAAAATGAATTTGAATGCAGGAAATGACTAAAATACCCTTCTATATGAATTTTGCAAGTAATATTGAAATAAAATGCAGAGAAAGATGTAATTGATCAGAGACAGTTCAAATGTCTTGAAATGCAAGAAAAGAAAAATTGAGTTAGTATTTTTAGGTCCAAAATTAGGGTATAACAAGCTGTAGGAGGAAATGAAGAGTTATTGAAGTCCATTGTTAACAACAGTAATCTTAAGTCACTTTACATATCCAAATTTGCCAGACTCAGGGAATTACCTGGTACGTTTGAACTCGGCACTCTTAGTGGCCTAGAATCTCTTACAATTGACCGTTGTAATGAAATGGAGTCATTATCAGAGCAGTTGCTGCAAGGTTTGACTTCTCTTCGAAATTTGTCAGTTTTTTCATGCTCTAGATTCAAATCCCTGTCTGACGGTATGAGATCACACCTAACTTGTCTTAAGACACTTTATATCAGCGACTGTCCACAGTTTGTTTTTCCACATAACATGAACGATCTAACTTCCCTATGGCAACTGTTTGTCTACGGGGGTGATGAAAAAATATTAGAAGGCTTAGAAGGCATCCCCTCACTACAAATTCTGTCTCTGAATAATTTCCCTTCTCTAACATCCTTGCCAGACTGTTTGGGTGCCATGACTTCTCTAACATCCTTACAAATTGATGGGTTTCCAAAGTTAAGTTCACTGCCAGACAACTTTCAGCAACTCCAAAACTTGCAATATTTACATATTGATGGTTGTCCTATGTTGGAGAAGAGATGCAAGAGAGGAATAGGTGAAGATTGGCATAAGATAGCTCACATTCCTCAATTTTATTTGCAATCTGATGCAGAACCACCAACATTTTGTGGTAATTTAATTTAATTTAATTTAACGAATCCCTTTAATTTATTCCTTTCTTTTTTTTTACTATATCAAATGAACAATGTGTGCAGCGAATATCATATCAGCATGGAAGAAGCAATTCTGGAACCGCCTTCAACTCAGTAACCTTGAATGGAGTTCTTTTGACTGGCTGGTTGAAAACGAGGATAAATATTAGTATAACGCTGTTGTCTTCATTCTTCATTCTTACGTGTTGTCGCACCGGTAATTTGTGTTTTTTTTTTTTAATTTGCAAATGAAACATTTTTTCTTTTTATGAAACAATGTAGAACCAACTATACCCTTTCAATTCATACTCTCTTCATCCCAAATCATAAGAAAAAAAATATTATTTCACACTTATTAAAAAAATTAAAACATAATAGTTTATAATATAGTTTCTTGTCTTATCTTTAGAATTAGTTTCATAGAAATATTTAAAATCAATTTTCATTGGTGATAGAGAAAATGAAAGGGAGGGCAAAAGGAATGCAATTTGCATTTAATTTCTCATTGGAAAATATGATTTTTTGAAAATTATTTTTTTTTCTTGTAATTTGGGACGGAGAAAGTATTTTTTAGTAGACTTGAATACACCTTTTGGTCCTCCTATTTAACAAACAAATAAAGATTTGATCTTCCTATTATTAAAATCAATTTTTTGGTAATTCAATTTTACTCTTTATAATTTTGGTTATCATTATATTTATGGTCATTTTTTTAATAATGTGACATATTCCTTTATAACGGTATCGCGTGATATGAATATTAAAGTGCGGTCTAATAAAGGTTGTCACGTCATAAATGTTAGGAAATACCTTCTGCATAATTGCAGAATTAATGTGTATATATTTACCTTCTGTGATAGTTTGATTCTATATTTATTTTCCTGTCAATGCACAATAAATCAGATCCCACTGATTGAGGATCATGGTTGTCATGCCTTAGGATTTGCTTAGTGTACCTATGTAAGATTGATATATATATATATATATATATATATATATATATATATATATATATATATATATATATATATATATATATATATATATATACGACCTACAGGTCTATGGAATAATACAGAACACACAAAATTCTATTCTAAATTGTCTTGTCATTTTCATATTCTATATTTCATGTTCATGCTGCTATCTTAAGATGGCATCAGAGCACGACCCGGGTACTGAAAAACCAACAGAAAGTTCACATCAGAAAGAATCAAACAACAACAACAGTAACAAATCAAATAAAAACAACAATTCTGATATGGATTCTTCAAATCCATATTACCTTCATCCTTCAGATCATCCTGGTCACTTGCTTGTCCCAACAAAATTGAATGGAACCAATTACTCATCGTGGAGCAGATCGATGGTCCATGCCCTCACAGGCAAAAACAAAGTGGGTTTTATCAATGGATCCGTCAAAGCACCATCAGAAGAAGATCAACCTACAGAATACGCTCTATGGAATCGGTGCAACATCATGATTTTATCATGGCTCACACATTCTGTAGAACCAGATTTGGCCAAGGGAGTCATTCATGCCAAGACTGCTTGTCAGGTTTGGGAAGATTTTAAAGATCAGTTTTCACAGAAAAATATTCCAGCAATATATCAGATTCAAAAATCATTGGCCTCCTTATCCCAAGGCACCATGTCAGCCTCAACCTATTTTACAAAAATCAAAGGTCTTTGGGATGAATTAGAAACATACCGCACTCTTCCTACGTGCAACCAGATGAAGGCACATGATGATCAAAGGGAAGAAGATCGCTTGATGCAATTTCTCATGGGCCTTAATGATTCTTACAGCACCGTTCACAACAATATTCTCATGATGTCACCTTTACCCAATGTTCGACAAGCGTACTCTCTAGTCATTCAAGAAGAGACGCAACGCCAAATGAGTTCTGAAACAACAGAGAATTTCTCCATTGCTGCTGCAATCCACAACCATCCAACCAACTTCTCCAACAAGCTTGTCAAAGGCAAGCATTGTGAGCACTGTAATAGAGAGGGTCACACTATTGACAATTGTCGAACTCTAAAGTTTCATTGCAATTTCTGCAATAAGAAAGGGCACACAGAGGATCGATGCAGGTTTAAAGCCGGAACATGGGGTTCCAACAACATAGGAAATCAAAGCAACAACGCTAACCAATCACAACAGCGACAACATGGACCTCGAAACGCTGCATCTAGATCTTTCCCTACTGCAAATGCAGCAGAATCTTCACAATCTGCACTTGAGTTGTCGACAGAGCAAATTCAACAACTTGCTCGTGCACTGACTATGATTTCTTCAAACAATGCTGCTGGTAATAACAACACTCATGCAAATGCAGCAGGTTTGTCTCTCTTCTCTAATGCCTCAATTAATTCTGTACTCACTAAACCTTGGATTTTGGACAGTGGAGCCACAAATCATATCACATCTGATCACACCATTCTCTTTAAAACAAAGTCTTCATCCATTCCTTTTGTCAATTTACCCACTGGCTCTTCCGCTCCAATCACGTCTGTTGGGGATATGACATTCAATTCCAATATAACCTTAAATGATGTTTTATGTGTTCCTTCATTCCGGTTGAACTTGATGTCAGCTAGCAAACTCACCACATCTCTAAATTGTTGTGTGATTTTATTTCCTGATTTCTGTGTATTGCAGGACTTGGCTACGGGGAAGATGATTGGCTCGGGTGAACAATGTGGTGGTCTCTATTACATGTCTCCATTACAAAGAACTCTTGTTTCTCATCAAGTTTCTCAGCCTTCAAACATATCTCGTCTCAAATTACTTTCTCCTTTATTGCCTACACATAACATTTCTTTTGAGAATAATTGTAATGTTTGCCCCATGGCCAAACAAACTAGACTTCCTTTTCCTTTAAGTTCTATATCAACTCATGCTCCATTTGATTTATTACATTGTGATATTTGGGGTCCTCACAAAGTTCCCACACATTCAGGGGCACGCTTTTTTTTAACTATTGTTGATGATTTTACAAGATGCACATGGTTGTTTCTTATGCAATACAAATCAGATTCACAAAACATTTTGAAATCCTTCATTAATTTTGCCCATACCCAATTTCAAGCAACTGTTAAAGCAATTAGAGTTGATAATGGTTCTGAATTCATGTCCATGAGAGATTTTTGTCAATCTCGAGGGATAGAACATCAATGAACTTGCGTTTACACTCCACAACAAAATGGAGTTGTGGAACGCAAACATCGTCATATTCTTGTTGTGGCACGAGCATTACTATTTCATTCACACCTACCACTTGAATTTTGGGGTGAATGTGTATTGACTGCCGTTTACCTTATAAATCGGTTGCCGTCTCCGTTACTATCCAACAAATCACCTTTTGAATTATTATACAACAAGCCACCGTCACTTAATCATTTAAGAGTGTTTGCTTGCTTATGTTATGCCACTATTGCACACCCTACACATAAATTTGATCCCCGTGCAAAAAGAGGTTTATTTGTTGGATATCCTACTGGACAAAAAGGTTACAAAATTTATGATCCTGAGACCAAGACCTTTTTTGTGAGTCGTGATGTTAGATTTTGTGAAACAGATTTCCCTTCCATTCCAATGGTATCTAAACCCACCTTGACTTCATCTCATCCTTCTTTTGAAGACATGGATGATTGGCCTATTCCCACACCATATCATCATCAACTACAACAAACTCATATACCTTCTACACATGAGCCCAATCCTCCTTCACAGCTGTCTACTGAAACATCTTCCGCTGCCTCACCTATAAATGAATCACACACTCCAGACCCTCAAACTTCTCCCATTCCTGAAGTTCGTCAATCCCTTCGTGATAAGAACCCCCCGATATGGCATAAAGACTACCACATGTTCGCAAAAGTCAACACATCTTCCTCGGAGCCAACGTCTAAGTCAGGTACTCGGTATCCTATATCTCATATTCACGCATCTCTTCTACACATTGTGCCTTTCTAGCTAACATTACAGCCCATAAAGAGCCTCAATCCTATGATCAAGCTGTTCATGATCCACAATGGCAGGCAGCAATGAATACAGAGTTAGAAGCTTTACAACAAAACAATACATGGAGCCTTGTACCTCTTCCTCCTGGTCATAAGCCCATCGGTTGCAAATGGTTATACAAAATAAAGTATAAATCTGACGGCACCATAGAGCGCTATAAGGCACGCCTTGTTGCTAAGGGATACACTCAGGTTGAAGGAATTGACTATCAAGAAACCTTTTCCCCGACTGCTAAAGTTACTACTCTTCGCTGTCTTCATACTGTTGCAGCTGCTCGTAATTGGTTCATACGCCAGTTAGATGTGCAAAACGCCTTTCTTCATGGTGATTTACATGAATTAGTTTACATGGAGCCTCCACCTGGTCTTCGCCGACAGGGGGAGAACGTTGTATGTCGGCTCAATAAGTCGCTTTACGACCTCAAACAAGCATCAAGAAATTGGTTCTCTACTTTCTCTGAAGCCATTCAAAAGGCTGGTTACCAACAATCAAAGGCCGACTACTCTCTCTTCATCAAACCTCAAGGTTCTTCATTCACAGCAGTTCTCCTTTATGTTGATGACATACTGCTCACAGGGAATGATCTTCAAGAAATGAAACGCCTTAAGGAATTTCTTCTCGAGCGCTTTCGTATCAAAGATCTTGGAGATTTGAAATATTTTTTGGGAATTGAATTCTCTCGTTCCAAGGAAGGTATCTTCATGTCTCAAAGAAAGTATGCTTTGGACATCTTGCAAGATTCGGGACAGATAGGTGCTCGCCCTGACAGATTTCCAATGGAACAAAATTTGAAACTTACTCCCACAGATGGAGTGGTACTAAATGATCCAACAAAATATAGAAGGCTTGTTGGTAGGCTAATCTATCTTACAGTCACTAAACCTGACATTGTATACTCTGTGCAAACATTGAGTCAATTCATGCAAGAACCTAGAAAACCTCATTGGGATGCTGCAATGAGAGTCCTCAGATATGTCAAAGGCACACCTGGACAAAGCATATTATTTTCGACTTCGAATGACCTTACCTTAAAGGCCTTTTGTGATTCAGATTGGGGAGGTTGTCATGCCACTAGAAGATCCGTTACAGGATTTTGCATTTTCCTTGGAAATTCTCTCATCTCATGGAAATCTAAGAAACAAGTTATTGTCTCTAGATCATCAGCAGAATCTGAATATAGAGCTATGGCTAATACATGTTTGGAGCTAACTTGGCTACGGTTCATATTACAAGATTTGAAAGTCCCACTGGCTGCACCAACACCATTATTCTGTGACAACCAGGCGGCTCTACACATTGCGGCGAATCCTGTATTTCATGAGCGTACAAAGCACATTGAAATAGACTGTCATATAGTACGGGAAAAACTGCAAGCTGGTATGATTAGTCCTTCTTACGTGCCAACACGATTCCAGTTAGCAGATGTGTTCACTAAAGCTTTGGGAAAAGATCAATTTGAGACATTGCGCAACAAGTTGGGACTTCATGACATTCACTCACCAACTTGAGGGGGAGTGTTAGGAAATACCTTCTGCATAATTGCAGAATTAATGTGTATATATTTACCTTCTGTGATAGTTTGATTCTATATTTATTTTCCTGTCAATGCACAATAAATCAGATCCCACTGATTGAGGATCATGGCTGTCATGCCTTAGGATTTGCTTAGTGTACCTATGTAAGTTTGATATATATATATATATATATATATATATATATATATATATATATATATATATATATATATATATATATATATATATATACATACGACCTACAGGTCTATGGAATAATACAGAACACACAAAATTCTATTCTAAATTGTCTTGTCATTTTCATATTCTATATTTCATGTTCATGTTGCTATCTTAAGAATAAATACATTAGTCACGTCAGTAAAACAGACCTAAAAATTAGTTTAGGGACACAAATTCACGAAGATAAAAGAAAGTAAAATTGGGGTCCATTAAATTGGTTTTTAAAATGACTAAATTTTTTTTTTTTTTTTTTAGAATAAGAGGATCAAAAGTAGATATAAGCCTTTTTTTTAATTATTTATTGGTCCAAAAATATGTTCTTATAAGCTAGTAATGATTTCTACCAAAAGGGATAGAGCCTGTATTGAATTGAAGTAGAAAAAAATTCTTTAATTAATAGGAAATTAGTGATTTCTACCTAAATCCAATTATTTTGATGTAGCAGAAGAAATTGTAGACTCATGGACATCTTTCTCAAGCTTCATCATCAGGATGTTCTTCACAACTACTTACTCACTCATTGGAAGGAATGAGTAATCGACTTTTTGATGCATTTGATTGTTTCTTTGTAGTTAACAATTTCCTTTATGTTTAGAATGAATAAGTATTGTTTTGTAAGGTTATTGATCAGTGATTTGGATGGGAGAGAACCAAGCTCTCGAAACTTAGTGAAACCATGTCTGTTTTCCATGTAATATTTCAATTATGCAGCAGTGTAAATGTTTGTATTCAATTTCTGTTTGAGGCCAATTTCTTTAGAGTTTCATCGATAAAATCGTTGTTATTCAGTGAATTTATCAATTTGTAGTAGCAAAGATATTTGCTTGCCCCCACGCATACGCAAGCAAATATTTTTACTAATATTGGTACATGATTCAGTGAGTTTGTACATGATTCTTCACTAATCATCTCAACTTATGTACTATGCATTATACTAATATTGGTTAGCCCATTTACACATCTATATATTTTTGGAGAGTACGTTATATGAATAATATTTTATAATTTATATAACTATCTCTCTTCAAAAGACGGCATTGTAACCTCACGGATGGAGAACAACTGAGTAGCTCACAATGTCTAATTTCACTGATAAAGAACACTGTCTGGAATCTCATTATAAAGCATTGAAATATTTTAGCCATTCCAAACTCTTCACAATTTTGGACAAAAAGGAAGGCGTATACTTGCCTTCACGTTTCTATGTATTATTTGTAGTTTAGAATCTTCGAGCAATTCCTTCATTTATGTTAAAACACTATTCCCAATCTTACATCTGTTGTTTAAATGGATGATAACTTATTTTGCTTCAATGCAAAAGCCAAGAAGTCTAATTTCAGGTCTACTGATAAACCAAGATTTTTTTTTCTGTGTGACAGTTGTTTGTTACAATTACAGGATTTCCAAAATCAAACAATGTTAGGTACTCTTTCGATACACCTTAGGTCTTCAATCTTGCCCTCACTATAAATTTGCATATCTGTTATGGTTAGTGACATAACTGCTGAAACTATAGGTTATATATTATATTCATTCTTTGGATGATAAAGAATAATCTAGTATACCTTATGAAACTTGTCTATTCAAAATAACATTTCTGATTTTTTTTCAAATTATTGGTAATCAAAAGTACACAAAAGCCATTTGGATATACCGACTGATATAGCAGGAAATTACCTGATTGCTTAGCAATTCTTCTCCATGACAATAAGCACGGAGTTATACGATGGCTTTAGATCCATTACTTTATACCCTCTCACACTGTAATGTTTTTCTCCTCAAAGATCCACCTACCTAGTACTGCTTACCCAATTGCTCCTTGTTCGTTGGCTCAATTCTTGAATAATGCTCTTCTGTTCCCATTGCTTCAGTGTCCTCTATATATATTTCCACGAGGAGTCAAAACATGGATTCTGGATAAGGACTTGTTTGCATAATCATATGATTAATTAGTAAAAAGTTTCATCCATTTCTTCTATACAATTGAAGAATGCCATGGATAATAATGACTGGGGAATGTTGCAAGAGAGCTTTGACAAGATCAACAAACAGCTTCAGAAATTCAGGTGTGTTTTCGAAAAGGTCCCTACACTTTACATCAGGTCTCTTGTAATGCTAGAAGATTACTTGGACATGGATTTTCCATTAAGGATGCTAAAAAGATGGAGCAGAAATTGAACAAGAATAATAAGCAGTATGAGGACTTGATTAACAAGTACAGGGAGAATCCTGAGAGTTACGGCGAGGACTCTGACAAAGAATATGAGAGCCATGATGATATTATCGATGCTGATCCATCGATCACATGGGACACTGTTAACAAGAAGTTCAAATGGCTTGTGGCCGTTAGGGGAAGGAAGAAAACTGGAAGGTTTGAACAATTTGATCACATCTTACCTACCAATCAAAATTGGCTAAAACACCTGCACAAGAGCTGCAAATTCTTTTTAGTGTGGTTTCTGCTCAGTTTGATGTTAATCCTCATTGGTGGGCATATGACTATAAATGTGTGGAAAAAAATGTGTGCAGAATATGTTGGTCGTTCTCGATATTCTTGTGCCGTATCCAAACATAAATGTTGATGACTCAGGAGCCAGATGAGAATGAAACTAAGAAAGGGGCCGACTATAACGAATCGATTCGTGCTTGGGGAAACTGAGTTGCTTTCTTAAAAAAAATTGATGCTGAGTCATTGTTGGGAGGCTCACACATGCAAATATATTGAGAGGCTCCAGGATGAGCCATTGTTGGGAGATTTCAAAGGCTCTTTAAAGGTTGCCTGATGAGGGGTGAACTCATTTACTACAAACCTCAAGAGGTTTATGATGCAATGAGGACATTGGTTGATCCGGAGAACAGCAGGACCTTAATGGATGGATTAGTGTTACTAATATACAAATATGGAGACGAAATAAAGCACTTGCAATGCTTTGTCATATACATCACCATTCTCATCATGATGAGTTCACTAAAGCCCGTGATCTGTTGCTTATGAGTCATTTGCAACAAAATGTTCACCACATGGACGATTTAACACGGATACATTTTAACAGGGCTATGTCACAATTAGGTCTATGTGCTTTTCGTGCTGGGCTGGTTTCTGACGCACATGACTGTCTGTCTGAACTTTATTCCGGTGGAAGGTTGAAAGAATTGCTCGTACAAGGAGTTGCACGAAATCGTTATCATGAAAAGACTCCAGCACAGGTACTAAATCCCATTTTTTTTCAAATGTATGTGCTTACAATATATAATTCTAATAGATCGGATGCTGCTTTAAAATCAATGTTGATCTGAATTGCAGTTTTGAACAGAAATTTGATTTTATTATTGGCTGCATATTGATCTGTAATTACATCTGATATGGATTACAATACATTATGTGTTTGAACACCTTGTTCCCTGTTATTTTATAGTTACAAGAAATCCAATTTAAGATCTTTATTCAGAAATTGAACTGTTGTGAATGTCTTTGTGTTAAAATTTAATTGCAGTTAAAACTGAAATATAAGGATTCATCGTAAGCTGGGCATAAAAGATACTTTGTGTGTAACATATACAAGCTGATCCTATGTATGGTTGAATTGTTGAAAAGATTACTTGAGGAATTAAGGATTTCAGCCTCACAACATAATATTCCAAAAAATTATGTTTATTATAATAAATATACTGCCCTTAAATATTGTAATAGACGCCAAGAAAGGATACCTATTATTTTGAGATAAAGATAAACAATAGTGCATGAAAGTAACATAATATATAAATTATACACTTGCCAACTTGATGCCACCCCACCATACTTGGACAGTGCTATATCCACTTGCACTTCAGGTACACTTGCCAACTTGAAATATTAAATAATTAGCATTACAATTATTTGGTATTGGATTCTCTCTGATGAACAAATGAACGGGCATGATGTTGTTTCATAAGATAAGTTTTCCAATTTTATTTTTTTCCCTTTCATTACCATGTACCTTCACAACTTGTTTTTTCCCACTCTATGTAGTTTTCCTCACTGTCATGTACTAATTTTGTTTTTCTTCTATAGCAGCCAATATTGACAAGTTGCAGAAGAACTACATCCACTGATTTAATAAATAATCTTTGAAAACAAATAACAACGCATATTCATCTTCCTAGAGCAAAGTCATCTCTAATCCAAACAACTTTGATTCATTTCTGTTCTCATATCTGAAAATGGCTGATGCTTTACTTGGAATCGTGATTCAAAACCTCGCATCTTTTGTACAAGAGGAGGTTGCTACCTATTTGGGTGTTGGAGAATTGACCCAAAGCCTATCTAGAAAGCTCACTTTAATCCGTGCTGTCCTAAAAGATGCTGAAAAGAAGCAAATAACAAACGATGCTGTCAAAGAGTGGCTACAGCAACTGCGTGATGCTGCTTATGTGCTTGATGATATATTGGACGAATGTTCGATAACCTTAAAAGCACATGGCGACAACAAGCGGATCACTCGTTTCCATCCTATGAAAATTTTGGCTCGTCGCAACATTGGAAAGAGGATGAAGGAGGTTGCTAAAAAGATCGATGATATTGCTGAAGAAAGGATGAAGTTTGGATTACAGGTGGGGGTCATGGAGCACCAACCAGAAGATGAAGAGTGGCGGCAAACTACCTCTGTCATCGCTGTATCCAAATTATATGGAAGAGACAAAGATAAGGAACAAATTGTTGAGTATCTTCTGAGGCATGCTAGCAACAGTGAAGATCTCTCTGTCTATTCCATTGTTGGCCACGGTGGATATGGAAAAACAACACTGGCTCAAATGGTCTTCAATGATGAAAGTGTAAAGAAACATTTTGACTTGAAAATATGGGTGTGTGTTTCTGGTGATATCAATGCGATGAAAGTTTTAGAGTCCATCATAGAAAACACCATTGGAAAAAATCCACATCTCTCGTCTTTAGAGTCAATGCAACAAAAGGTTCAAGAAATTTTGCAAAACAATAGGTATTTACTTGTTCTTGATGATGTGTGGACTGAAGACAGAGAGAAATGGAATAAGTTAAAGTCTTTGTTGCAAAATGGAAAGAAAGGTTCATCAATTTTGGTCACTACCAGACTTGACATTGTTGCATCCATCATGGGAACTTATCGTGATCATCATTTGGTAAGCTTATCTGATGATGACATCTGGTCTTTGTTCAAACAACAAGCTTTTGGAGAAAATAGAGAAGAGCGTGCAGAGCTTGTGGCAATAGGCAAAAAGTTAGTGAGAAAATGTGTGGGTTCACCTCTTGCTGCTAAAGTATTGGGTTGCAGTTTGTGCTTTACAAGCAACGAACATCAATGGATTTCTGTACTGGAAAGTGAGTTTTGGAATTTGCCTGAGGTTGATTCTATCATGTCTGCTTTGAGAATAAGCTACTTTAACTTGAAATTGTCATTGAGACCATGTTTTGCTTTCTGTGCTGTTTTTCCTAAGGGTTTTGAAATGGTTAAGGAAAATCTCATTCATCTTTGGATGGCTAATGGTCTTGTTACATCTAGAGGAAATTTACAGATGGAGCATGTCGGTGATGAGGTATGGAATCAATTGTGGCAAAGATCATTTTTTCAAGAAGTTAAATCTGATTTAGCAGGTAACATTACATTCCGAATGCATGATTTTATCCATGATTTAGCTCAGTCTATTATGGGAAAAGAATGTATTTCTTATGATGTTTCAGATTTGACTAATTTGTCAATTGGAGTTCACCATTTAAGTCTCTTTGATAAAAAACCAAATTTAAGTCTCTTTTTTCATAAATCAAAAGATGACCACATAATTCCCTTCCAAAAAGTTGATTCCTTGCGAACCTTTCTTGAGTATAAACCACCCTCCAAGAATTTAGATGTGATTCTGTCAAGCACCCCTCTTCGAGTTTTGCATACACGTTCAAATCAACTCTCATCATTGAAGAGTTTAGTGCATTTGAGGTACTTGGAAATTTATGAAAGTGACATCACAACCTTGCCTGGGTCTGTTTGTAAACTGCAGAAATTGCAAACACTAAAACTTGAACGTTGCCATTTTCTATCTAGTTTTCCCAAACAATTTACAAAATTGAAGGACCTTCGACATCTCATGATTAAAAATTGTCATTCATTGATATCAACTCCTTTTAGAATTGGGCAGTTAACTAGCCTGAAAACATTGACGATTTTCATTGTTGGTTCAAAAACTGGGTATGGTTTAGCACAGCTACACAACTTACAGTTAGGAGGCAAGCTACACATCAAAGGTCTTGAGAATGTGTCTAACGAAGAGGATGCGAGAGAAACTAATTTGATTAGCAAGAAGGACTTGGATCGTTTATATTTGTCATGGGGTAATGATACTAATTCACAAGTTGGCAGTGTTGATGCCGAGCGAGTACTGGAAGCTCTTGAGCCCCATTCCGGACTGAAGCATTTTGGGGTGAATGGTTATGGTGGAACAGATTTTCCACATTGGATGAGAAATGCTTCTATTCTAAAAGGCCTAGTTAGTATTATTCTCTATGACTGTAGAAACTGCAGGCAGCTTCCTCCATTTGGTAAATTACCATGTTTAACTACTCTTTTTGTATCTGGAATGAGAGATATAAAGTACATTGATGATGACTTGTATGAACCTGAGACTGAGAAAGCTTTTACATCACTGAAAAAATTGAGTTTGCATGACTTACCAAATTTAGAGAGGGTGCTGGAAGTTGAAGGAGTAGAGATGCTACCACAACTTTTAGAGTTAGATATAAAATATGCCCCCAAACTTACATTGACATCCCTTCTATCTGTTGAGTCACTTTCTGCTAGTGGAGGAAATGAAGAATTATTGAAGTCAATTTTTTACAACAATTGCAGTGAAGATGTAGCTGGTAACAATCTGAAGTCACTTTCTATATCAAAATTCGCCAAACTCAAGGAATTACCTGTTGAACTCGGTTCTCTTACTTCTTTAGAATCTCTTTATATTGAACGTTGCAATGACATGGAGTCATTTTCGGAGCACTTGTTGAAAGGTTTGAGTTCTCTTCAAAATTTGTCAGTTTTTTCATGCTCTGGATTCAAATCCCTGTCGGACGGTATGAGACACCTAACTTGTCTTGAGACACTACATATCTATAACTGTCCACAGTTAGTTTTTCCAGATAACATGAACAGTCTAACTTCCCTCCGTCAACTACGACTCATGGAGTGTAATGAAAACATACTAGATGGCATAGAAGGCATCCCCTCACTGCAAAAATTGAGTCTGTTCAATTTTCCATCTCTAAAATCCTTGCCGGACTGGTTGGGTGCCATGACTTCTCTTCAAGTATTAGCGATCTGTGACTTTCCAGAGTTAAGTTCACTACCAGACAACTTTCAGCAACTCCAAAACTTGGAAACGTTAAGTATTTTAGGTTGTCCTATATTGGAGAAGAGATGCAAGAGAGGAATAGGTGAAGATTGGCATAAGATAGCTCACATTCCTATATTGCCTTCTTCTGTAGAAACAACACCACCAACAAAATCAACAATTTGTGGTAATTTAATTTAATGAATCTCTTTAGTTTATTCCTTTCACTTTAATTTAATTATATGGTGTGATTTTAGACTTATATTGAACAATTAATGTGTGCAGAGAATATTATAACAACATGGAAGATAGCAAAGGCAGCATGGTATATATTGTGGAACTATACCCCCATGCAAAGTAGTGGGTTTGAGGATATGATTGATTGAACAACAACGATGATCAACTCAATAACCCAATTACCATAATAATATTTAAATTTCACTTTATTTATTTGTATCTTTGTTTATTCATTTATAACAATCACTTCATTTATCCCTTTCTAATTAAAGGAAATCCCCTGAAACACCCCTCCCCATATATAAAAGGAATAACTTCACTTTTTAGTGGAAAATGTTCATTGAATGCTATTGATTGGCCATATTATTGTATGGTTCAGTTATATTATTTGGATAGGAACATAAATTTCAACTATCTAATGAAGATTATGTGTCCTATATATTCTTGTGACTACAAATATTTGTTCTGCCTACACAAAATTGTTAAGTTCTGTTAATCTCTTTCTTGGGATTTTCTTTGAAAAAGATAATTAACTTCATTTGCTATTGATTAAAGATGTAGTTAGTTTATGTTCGAAAGAGAATATTATGACAATTTCTCCCAAAAAAAAGTTAGAAATTTTTAACAAAAACATTAATTAAATATGAATTTTTATGTTTTTGGTGCTAAACAATTCATATTAAATTCATGTATAGAAAAATGATTTATTTATGATATAGAAAAAGAGATTATAATAATTGAAAGAAAATAAATTAAATTTTTTTTTTGAAAGAAAGAGAAAGAAAATAAATTAATACATGGTAAAGAATATGTATAGAAAAAATTATCATTAATGATACATTTTTATTGTAAAACGACTTGAAATAAAACCAAACCATTTTATTAAAACGACTTATAATAAAATAAGGAGGATTATAGTTTATATATGCAGTTGCAATTAAATTTATCAATTGTATATTGGTTTCATCCTACTGGTACATCCTTATAAAATTGAGAGAGGAGATAAATTCATATATAGTTTCAGTGTACTTGTTCAAAAAAATATATATATAATTTCAGTGTAAATTTTTGTTACAGGGTCAATCAATCATTAAATTTTGTTAACTTTATTCATAACTTACTAAGCCATTTATTCGATTGTTTATAATTTACTGATGATGTTTACAAATTCGGCACTTCTATGGTGCAGTCAGGAAACTGACTTTTTTAGAAAAGTTATTTTGTTTAGTCAATGAGATAACTGTTGATGTCATGTCAGCTAGTGTACTAATGGTGGAATATTGTAAGTCTAAACTTTTCCTTATTACAAATCAGCCCTCATAGAAAATATTAATTACTTTTGATTTATTAACTTATTTTATTTATTTGTTATGTAGAAACTCTTCAATCATTTTTAAATTACAATTTCACTTTCCTCTTTTCTCGTCTTCATCTTTCCTCGTATCGTCCTTCTTCATACAAACATGAATTCACACAAAAGTGAAAATTCAATTTCCTTCGTGTTGCTTTCGTTCGTGTTCATCATATCTTCCAATTAATATGTCGAACGAAAAATCACTAACCCATATTCATCGATTTGATTAAGTAAGACGATTTTAGGGTATGAGAATGTGAATTTTGGAGAAGATGAATTTTGGAGAGAAAGAGATTTGATTAAGCAGATGAATTTTGGAAAGAAACAGTTTTAGGGTTTGAGAATGTGAATTTTGGAGAAGATGAATTTTGATTAGACAAGACGGTATGGTTGGTGTTGGAGCAGATGAATTTTGGAGAGAAAGGGATGAACAAAATTGATATGCAAAAATAGATGATAGGGATAATGAAAGTCAAAAAGTTTTACCCAATTTTGATGCATAAAATTTATGATTTACAAAATAAAATAATAATAAAAATGTTTAATTTTGATTTAATCAAGGACTCAATTGCAATAAGTAAAGATATAATGACACACCTTATTAGCAAATGTGCAATACACCATATAATCTAACGTGACCTGGGTTAAAAAACCAATTTTATATGAAAAAGTTAGAGAGAGAGGCTCTGCCTTCTTTCTAGGTTTTTCTTCCAGCTATGTTTCGCCCCTCCATTCTATTGGAGAACACCCCCCTCCGCAATGGAGGTTTGTTTCCCCTCTGCAATAGAGGCTTCCCCCTTCCTTGTGAAAGCTCGCTTTGTTACTTGCTACCACCCTATTCCCACCACCATCCAGATCCCAGTCTAGTTACCACATCACCACCATCACCCCTCTTGTTGTCACCGACCCAGATCTACAAGACCCTTTCATCAACAACATCATTGGGAAGCCCTCTCTATTGCTCTCGGTACCCACTAAGAAGCTCAGTTTTGTGTTTTAACTATCCAGTTGAGGTACCGATCCAGAATGCCATGCTCTCTGTCTCGATCGAACGCCCTCCACCGGAGCCGCCACCGCATATGAAACAGATCTCATGCTTTGGTTCCCTGGACCTGCTACCACCATCTACTCAACAGCTGATTTGGGATCCTCACCCATCGTTGATGCTCAGCCTTGTACGGCCTCCCTGCAAACCGCCAGATAAAAGTGGCAAGCTTTATGTTTTTTCTCTAGTGTTTGGGACTCTCTCTGGTTATGTGCAAGTTTTTTGGTGTATTAGGGGCTTCCAAGGTGTCACAGTTAAAATAGCACATTATGTGTTTGTTGGAATGCCACAACAAAGCTGGGTCATTTGGAAAACTAAGGTTCGATAAGTTCCTTATTGTAACACCCATACTAGACGTATCTAGAAAGTCTAGCACGTGCGTTGAATTTAGTACTGGATACATTAAAATATACAACATAAAATACTACGAATGAATATTATTTACAACAACATGCGTTCGTACAAAGATATACAACTCAACTTTTCCTAAAGTATAATAAATACATCCTTGAAATCCTTGTCATCCTGCTGCGGTACGAACGATCACTTGTTGAAACATCCATCCGGCTTCAAGCTTGCATTCCTACTTGCATATCTGAAACAAATAAGGATTGGGATGAGACATAATGTCTCAGTGAGTTCCCCTAAATCCTAGGCTATAGGCAACCTCAAGGGGAAACCTACGGTCACCACGTGTCTATATTACAACCTGACGGTTGATTATACGTGTGTGGGGACTTGCATACTTAGACGGTAGTGCATACTAGAGCCGTCATATTTTCATCTTACTTGTTATAGGTTTCACATCCTATACGTGTCATGGCGGTTGAGGGGAACCTAGAACCGCATTGCCAAGAATATGCTCTACGTATCAAGGCCTAAACATATCATAATCATGGCACGATGCTAAACCGGACGATTAGGGGAAACCTAAGATCGTCTCCGGTATCATGTTCTTTACTTGTTCTATGCATAACTTGCATTTGTCGTAGCATCTAATGCTCTTGCTCTTTACTTGGTCATACATGTAATCATTCTTGCATAAACATAACATAATCATATTCATATCATTCATAATCATATCTAAGTTCATTCATAAGGTTAGCGTTGAACATACATTCTTATCTTGATTCATTTTACGGATAGTCCCGGGTGGAGTAACCCCGATTACAATCCCATCATGACCGATGTACGTACATCGGACTCCCTCAGTGTCGTGCGATCCCCTTGCGGAGCCTTCCCCGTTCTCATCATGAGAACCCCTTGAATCCATACCTTCATGGATTGCAAGAGACACGAACACCTACATTCTTCATTACTCAGTACCATGTGATCCCCTTACGGAGCCTTCCCCGTTCTCATCATGAGAACCCCTTGAATCCATACCTTCATGGATTGCAAGAGACATGGCACCTACATATTCATAAATCATAGTCTTGTCATTCATTTAGGTTAAACCTAATCATACATTCCTGTTTACCTCGGATCCTTGAATCGATTCGATTAATGGTAAAGCCTTACTTGAACATTCTTAAACATGTGCGAAGCGTTTATGCTGCGCGTCTTATCATTCTAGGAATCTTGCTAACTTGCTAGTTCTCGACTAACTAAGTCGAGGCTCTAGTTTTCCCTTGCTTAATGGATAATTTACTACCCGATTCATAACATGTTTCTCTCGTACGCCATGCCTTACTAACATGCTTAATACTTGCTTCTTTATCATAGAAATCTTGCTTACAATGATCATCATGTAGGACCTTGATTTGAGGGGTTTACATTCGTAAAAAGACACCACGGAGAAAACCGCATCGCGAATCCCCATGCCTGCCTGAAGCGAGCAAAACAATGAGATTCCTCACTGTCTTACTCGCCTAGGCGAGTAGATTTGCTGGGGAGGCGAGTGGTAACTCGCAGCTGCGAGTTGGGGGCGAGCAAAACCCCCCATTCGCAGTTCTAGCTCGCCGTGGCGAGTAATAGCTCGCCGTGGCGAGTAATAGCTCGCCGTGGCGAGTTAGGACAGTCCAGAACACTTAAAAATGGTATTTTTGACCCAAAAACCTCAAACCAAGTGTCTCTATGTGTTTTGGAACATATTTGATCATTGGAAACTTATAAAACATTCATTTGGCAAGTATAAACATGTTTTGCATGCATGGCAAGAAAAGGGGCAACTATCACAATACATAATCCTAAACTTTTCATATTTTTCATAATAAACTAACATGGCATAATCATGATCCCAAAGGGTGGGAAAACTATCTATGGAACTCACCTTAACATAATCTTGAAGCATTCCCAAGCTCCAAGCTCAAACATGACAAAACCCTAGTTTGTGATCACTTGCTTCCTTGGCCCAAATCTTCCCTATCTTGATGTTTTTCTTACAACCTTGGCATCATGATTTCTTGATCTTGAAGAAAACCTAACTTGAAACCTCTTTCATCATACCATGAGCCAAAACATAACTCTTGACTTCAATACAAAATCAACTTCAAGGTTGTTTTCATGCTTCACTCTCCAACTCCATGAAATAGGATCCTTATAAGCCCTAAATCAACAAAACAAAAGCCTTAGCTTCTTGATCAAACCAAACCCTAAGTTTTCTTAAACTTCCCTTGAGAAGGAAAAATAGTGAAATCATCTCACTACAACTTCATATTACTTCCTTGAACAAGGGAAAACCATAACATAAGCAAGCTCTAGCTTCCTCTTTCCCAAACAACAAAACCCTAACCTTGAATTCTTATAAAGAGGAGAAGAAGTGGAAAGAAGCTTACCCCAAGGTACCAATCTCTTGTAGGATGATAGAGGGACCAAACTTGAACATGATTCTTGATGAAGAAGTCTTGATGAATTGGTGAGGTAAGGAGAGAAGAAGGAGAGATCGATGGAGTAGAGAGAAGGAGGAGGAAAAGTTTGCCAACATTTGAAGAGAGAGAAAGAGAATAGGAAATGAGATATTTTTGGGTTAAAACCAATTAAATATCCTTTCCAAGTGAAATTACCATTATGCCCTTGCCTTTAAACGGGTTAAATCCGACACAGATACTTTTCCCGTAAATAGCTGACATGTCATACAATATTTCCAATAACTTATTTTCCATGAATTAAATTCATCTGACACGTTCAATGGGTAATATACCGATACTGTTAGGCGGGATATTACACTTATTGTGCTGCAATCAGTTTTGCAACCCCTTCATACTTTGGCTGTCTTTTAATTTGTTGATCATAGTTGACATTATTGAGACCGCTTATAGTCGAAACGTGCTTGCAACAGTAGTCAATTTGATCCGTAACTGGATAGATAAAAAGACTGTGGATTCTCTCCTCTTCGTTGTCATGGATCGTGGAAGGAAGATAGTTCAATGTAGGGAGATAGGTTTTAGATGTTGGTTCAGCAACAAAATGTTGGCCTTTAGTCAATCTATGGTTTCCAATGATCATGGCCTTTTAGGCTTTACTGTTAGAAATTTTCTTTTAAGCATATGGAGACTATCCAAAAGTTGTTGTATCATCTTCATTGTAATCTTGTTGGAATTATCCTTTTATGAATGAATTATCATTTACCGTCAAAAAAAAAACGTGACTTGGATTAAATACACAAATGATCAATGATTGACCATAGAGTTAACTTCACCACAAAAGTCATTCTCATGACTTCACCATAAAATTTTCCTAAAATTAATTGTAAGATAATATTAGATATTGTATTAGGACCAGAGCACTCTGGATTAATTCAATTAATAAGGACCAGATTATTCTGAAGAGTGATTAACTTAAGCAACAAGATAAATATGAAAGGTTAAGTTTAGGACCAGAGCACTCTGAATTAATATAGTGTTTCAATAAAGGGTTAATAATAAAGGGTTAATACCCCTTTTAGTCCCTGTAATATGAGCGAATTCCGGTTTTAGTCCCTGTAAAAAAAAAGTTTAGATTCTGTCTCTGTCATTTCAGATTCTTCCACTTTTAGTCCCTCACTAAAACTTGTCAGCAGAATCTGTAACGCCCTCCTTTTTATTTAATTATTTTTATTAAGTTAGAGTCTATTTATGTGATTTATTTATTTATATGAGGAGTTAGTATTTTATTATGTGGCATTATTCTATTATTTATTAGAATATGAGAATTATTAGAGTAAGTAGATTTGGAGGTAGTTTGAGATTAGATGTCTTTTTATGATTTAGTCGATTTATTTTGATGAGTGATGTTTTGTTATGTTATATGTTGGTATTTACTAGAATAATATATATTTGTTATTTGTTAGAGATATATTTGTTATTTGGTGTAGAAATATATTTGTTATTTGTTAGAGATATATTTGTTATTTGGTGTAGAAATATATTTGTTATTTGTGAGAGATGTATTTAATTTAGACATAAATAAGATTATGAGGATTATTAGTGTGAGTGGAATTGGGGGTTAGAATAGAAAGAAGAATAAGTTGTTGGGCCTAAATAGATTTGGGAAGAATATTTTAGTATTATAAATAGAGAAGCTTAGGTTAGAAAGAGTTTACCGGAAACCGCTTTTTGGAAAAGAGGAGAACAAGAAAGAAGAGAAGAGGAGAGAAAAGTCAAGAGAAGAGGAGAAGACCTTAGGAAAGAAGAACGTTGCCGCTGATTCAGGAATTAATCTAAGGTGAGGGTGAGACTATCTTGCATTAATATTAAGTTGTTAAATCATTAGATTACATCTAACAAGTTGGGGAGAGTTTGTGAGAATTTGAGAATTAGGGTTTTGAGAGAGATTTGATGATTAGAAGATGAAAACTTGTTGAATTGATGTAGAAATTATGTACAAACCTTAGATAATCCATAGGATGATTATTGGAAGTAGTTTTGAGGTTAGAACCATGAGATTAGGTGAAACTTGGAGAAAATCTGCATTCAGCCCGAATTTTGATATTAAAACTGGAATTGATCGGTGCCGAATTGGTCTTAGGTGTAAACACGAAAGTTGTAGGTATGGATGTTAGCTTTCTAATGTCGTTGGTCTCACGTCAAAAAGTTATATAGAACTTGAGTTATGGTCAAATTACTGCACGTAGGTCACAGTAAATTTTTATGGACTTTCAGCACAACTTTTCCGAATTTAAAATGAAAACTGGTATTGATCAGTACAGAATTGGTCTTAGGCGTAAACATGAAAGTTTTAGATAATTTTGTTAGCTTTCTAGTGGCTTTGGCTTGACGTGAAAATGATGTTTGGTCTGTGAGTTATGATGAAAACACTACAGGGAGGTCTTAGCAAAATTGTACGGTGACAGCATTCTCTGTTTCATGTTTTTGCGTTTTGTTCATATGTTTCTGTTTTGAATTGATCTTTGTTATAAACATGAAATTTGTTGATATTTGTGATATCTTTCCAGTAGCTTTGGTTTGACAAGAAAATATGTTATGGATAATTTATTATGTTTTTACAAAGATACTTAGTGAATTATTGTCGATGTTTAAATACAATGTTATATGAAGTTGTTTATGATTGATGAATATGATGTTTTAAGATGTTGTTTATTATCATTTGATATTGTTATATTATGATATGACATGAATTATTTATGTGATCCATATGTTGTCAAGATGTTAAGATGTTAAGACGTTAAGATGATAAGAGTTGTTAAGTCGTCGAGTCGTTATGAAGTCATCAAGTTGTTAAGATGTTATGTTGTCAAGATGTTAGGATGTCATAGATGTTCATGATGTTGTTTAAGTTGTCAAGTTGTAGGAAGATTGAGTCCATTGCATACTCATTAAAGTTGGGGGCTTGAGGCCCGGCAGCCTTGTGCTCATTAAAGTTGGGGGCTTTAGGCCCGGCAGCCTTGTGCTCAAACTACGTTGGGAGCTTTAAGCCCGGCAGCTTTATGCTCACACGTTGAAGAGCCTAATTACGCTCATTTATGTTGTTGATTGGTACCACATGCATTTGCATATCAAGAGGTTTTTAAGATGATTTAAGATGTTAAGATGTCAAGTTGTCGAGTTGTCAAGTTGTTTAGATGTCAAGATGTCAAGTTGATGAGCTATTAATGAAGTGCTATGATGAATGAAGACGAATGATTATGATGTTTATGTTGATGATTGATTATGATGTTATATGATTTATGATAAGATGTTACGTGAATTATGATATGATGATATGTGATGTTTTATGAATATATTTATGACGATACATGATAACGTTGTGTTTGTACTTAGGATGCTATAAGTTGATGTTTATAATTATGTGGATATATGGAATTGATTACGAATTTGATTATGAAGTTATTTTCGGTAATGCTATGTTTTGATAATGATACTTATGTGAATTACATGTTGATGCTTATGATTGATATTGATGCTATGTGATGATTGTTGGTGACTATTATTTGATGTTATATAATGATGTTTAAGATTAGTAATTGATGATATATGAAGATGTTTATGATTAGTGTAATGATAGTTTATGACTAATGTAGGAAGATTAATGATACTAGTTAAGGAAGTTTAAGTTGTTAGATATGATTAATGAGTTATAAGATGTTTAAGTTGTTGAATGTACTTTATATGATTTATATGTTTATTATTTTTGTTTTGAGAAATCTCACCCCTCTGCTTGGAAATGTTGCTCTTCGTATGGGTAACTTGCAGGTAATCAAGATTAGAGGCGTCGTGAGTGGACTCCTCACATGTGTGTCTAGGTGCTCTGATACGTAACGGGATGGGACTTGACTTTACTTCTATTCCTTACGTATTGTTTATGAACTTTTATGAATAAATATTAAACTAAGACTTATGAGATTTTCTGATGAGGCCTGCGTGCCAAAGACTTTTTATGTTGAATGAACTAATTCCGCTGCGAAGTTTTGAATTACTTATGTTAAATGATTTTGAAGAATAAATTGTTATTTATTCAGTTTATGAATTTTTAAAAAGTGTAGCATTCCGTTTAAAGTTGAATTACTCTGATTTTTAATTATGAAATTTTTACGTTGGGAAAACGGGGTGTTACAGAATCTGCTGACGTGTCACGGTGACATAAACAGGGGCGAAGATTTGGAGAAGCATATTCAAACCAATGACATTGTTCATAAGGAATGCTTGTTTTCCATAAATACATTCATCTTCTTCTAAATTTTCCAGAAACCAGATACTCATAAAATGTTGTAACAGAAAAATCAATAGGAAAAAACCCAAAGACATATCCTTTAGATCCAGTGGGTTGTGCGAGTACGAATTTCCCCCTTCTTCATTCGAATCTGGATTTCGAATTGCTTTTGTCCACTTGTTTCTCAAAACTTCAGATCTGGATTTTAAGTTGGGGTTTCATTTGATTTGTGGTGTTAATTGATTTGGGAGTTTCAATTTGATATAGGGTTTTGTATTGAAGAAAAATAAGAAAAAGAGTGTTTGAAAAGGGTTGGGTTGAAACAAGAACATGTGAAGGAAAGAAATAGATGAAGAGAGAGATGAAGATGGTTAGGTTGTTTTGTTGAAGATGAAGAGGAGGGTTTTGTTATACCCTAATTTTGGACCTAAAAATACTTATTCAAAATACTTTTCCATCTTGAATATGTGTCTATTACTCTTGAAGAATTGCCAATTTGCTATAGTTTACACTGACATTTTACTCTGTTTTATCTCTCAATTTAACTTTAAAAATCTTTTCAACTGTGTATTTTTCTATGTTTCCTTGCATTTCAAGTCATCCAAAAGTATTTTTCTTGCATTTCAAGTCATTTGGATTTGTCACTGATCAATTGCATATGTCTCTGCATTTTATTTCAATATTATTTGCAAAATTCATGAAAAAGGGTATTTTAGTCATTTCCTGCATTCAAACTCATTTTTAGTCTTTGAGGATTGTTTGAGTCCTTTCAATTGGTTTGAATAAATTTTTGTTTAATTCTATGTCAAAATCCATTCCAAAAATTGCATTCGAGTCATTTTGAGTCAGTTTAGCCCCTAGGGGCATTTCAGTCATTTCATGTGTTAAGGTTCCTTTTAAATCTTTGAAAATTGTCTCTGAGTCTTTTCAATTTGGTTGAATAAAACTCTTGCCTTAATTCCCTGTTAAAAAACCATCTTAAAATTGCATTTGAGTCACTTTGAGTCATTTTAGTCCCTAGGGGCATTTTGGTCATTTCACACGAAATTTTGGCAGAGAGAGGTTACTTTGAAGTACCTCATTTATGTAGTTGGTTCATTTTAGTCCTTTTCGTGTTTTTTTTATTGGTTTCACTTTACGTTTATTTCAGATTACCAAATTTTAATCAAATTTTATTTTTTTATTTTCATTTAAGTCCCTATTTTCTAGTATTTTCATTTTAGTCCCCCAAGTTGTTAAAATTACATTTCAGTCCTTTTTTAATTCTGCAGTCCAGTCCACTATTTTTTGGTAATTGCAGGGAAGTCCCCATGTCCAATTTCAGTCCTTTTGTCCAAGTCATCAGCCCAAGTCCACGTGTCAGCACCTCATTGGGTCAAAGGCCACATGGCAGCCTATAAAAGGCGCATTCACTGCAAAAGTGCCAAGAGATCCATTCATTCTGTTACAACTCAGCACAAACACTTCCACTCTTTCTCTCGCCACCAAAAACAGATCAAAAACACAGAAAAGTGATGAACACGTTGAAGATTTATCAAGAACATTCATCCCAATTTCAACCCTAACCGTATCAAACTCATCACAAATCCACAAACTCTCCATTGATTCTTACCAAATTCATTGCCAATTACACAGATTCAATATGAATTTCACAAAAAACTGAATCAAAACCGATTCAATTCGACAAATTTTCGAAAAAGATTGCATCAGTCCTCAGTGATTTTCTGCGAAAACCTCATCATTGAACTGTTTCTCTTTCTTCTTGCAATTCAAGCCCTAAGGCGATCACAAGAAGAAAGCTGAGAGAGAGAGAAGAAGAAGAAAGCTGACAGAGAGAATAACCGATTTATTTTCGGTCCAAAAGCCTTCAAGGATCTTTTTGTTCGAATCTCCAAGCCAAAGTTCAGGTAATCATCAAAACTTCTTCGTTTTTTCATCGCTAAAGCTCAACAAAGATCCACAAACGAAAACAAACGGTGAATCGAAGCAGATTAACAAGTTCTCAGACTTGTTCTTTCAAAACCTTGAAAAGATTTGAAAAAAGATTGAAACCGAAACCCTAAAAAATGCAATCTGCGAAGATTCACCGTTTATTTGCAAAATCTGAGTTCATATCCATAATCAGCGTAGAAATAGAGTAGATTAGGGTTTCGTTTCAAGAAGTTTCGAAAAAGATTTGAAAAACATAGAAACCGAAAGAGTCAAGTGTAGATCTGCTCGTATTCAAGCCTCGTTTCGAAAAACTAAGTTCAGATTCATAACCGGCATGAAGAATAGAACAAGTTAGGGTTTAGGTCCTTGAAAATCGAAGATGTTTGAAGCGTTGCCGGAATCTGGAATTCACGGCGGTGACAATGAAGATTTCGATGAATCTTCATCGTCTCTAGCCGTTTCATTCCAGAAACCGGCGGTGGAGGATGAACGGAGAAGAAGAGAGAAGGGAGAGCCTCTCTCTCTAGATTCAACCTTAGAGAGAGAAACGAATGGGAGAAATGAATGAACCGGTCCTCTTTCCCTTATATAAACGTTGTTGAACCGTCTGGTTCAGTTAAACCATACGGGTTCGTTCGTTTTGCCCCTGAACCAAGTGCTTGCACCGTCATATCTAGGGTTTTAGGGAGTTGGATCAATCCAACGCTCCTGATGCGTTTGGATGATCCATGATCCATTTCCCCTTGGGCTTGGGCCTGCTTTGTTACAGGTTTTCATTTTTACTTCTTCTTTTTGCTATGTGCATACTGTTTGTTGATGTTTACACCCCCTGCCTTGCTTAAAATTCTTGTAAAAATTCCTTAAAAATGTACACATGTTCTTGATGATTTTTGTGATGTTTTTGTGCTATTTGTCTACTGAAAAACTTGATAAAAAATATTGATGCATTTTCTTGCTATTTTCTTGAGTTTTGTATTAAAAGACATATGAAAAATTGCTTGATTCCCTTTCTAATTCTTGAAAATATTTGTGATCCATGTTATGTGATTTTGTGAAGTTTTTACCTATTGTTTTGAATGTGTTTTGCCACATGTGTGTGAATAATGATGGTTGCTTGCTTGGCAAGTTATGTTTGTGAATACATAGTGCAAATAGGTCTAAATTCACCTTAAAATGTAAGGTCTAAATTCACCGACACATGCACACACATCACATAGATACTTTAGATGTATGTTTAGGGTATGCATGCCTTAGATGTATGATTAGGGAATGTATGTTTAGATGTATGGTTAGGAACTTTGAAACTTAGACAAAAATCCTCTTTTCCAAAAATATGAACAACTTCACTCAAATAATTTTCTAAATAAACCTTGGGATTAAAATCCCATTGAATTTTCCTTTCATTTTCTTAAACAAAAACTTTAATGAATTCTAACAATACTTAGACTTTCTTTTGCAAAATGACTAATTCAACATCATATTTTCACAATCTTATGCCCTTGAGGCCTCTCTCTCTTATTCTTCAAAATCCCATTTTCAAACTTAAAATCAATCAACAAAAACAAAAAAAAACATTTTTTGGAAGAGAACTACGGTGGATTTGATCCCTTAAAAGGGTACGTAGGCAAGGAACCAATATTCCTTCAATTCAAATAAAATAAAAATTCAAACATCTTCTTCTCCCTCCAATTCTTCACTTAGCAAACTCTTAGGTGTAAATATCATTTCTTAATATTAGCAGAACCCAAAGAATAAACATTCATGGTTCTTCTCTATTAATCCAGATATTGTAGAAAAACCCATTCCAACTTAGTTTTTCAACTGGTGGTTAAAATTTGGGCCATCTTTGGAAATTCTTCCAGAAGAATTACAAAATTTGTACACTAACTGGTGTGATAAAAGTCCTTTATATATATATATATATATATATATATATATATATATATATATATATATATATATGGGATTTACTACAATAGACTCACTCATTTTCATGAAGGTCTATTTTAGCAAGGTGCACCTTTTCCTTTAGACATAAATACCCATATTTTTGCTTTTTGAAAAAGGCAAAAGGAAGGGACAAAGTAGTAATTTACTTTTAATCATCAATGTTTTTTTTATTCTTCTCTCTCTTTCATCGGTTCCTTTCCATTCTTCTTCCAGGTTCCATGAATTTTGCTTTCATAATTGTTTCCTTGAAACCCAAATACCGAATTGAATCCATAAAAAAATTTAACAAAACATATACAGAAGAATTTAACAAAATTGAAGAGACAAATTATATAACGTCAATCTCCTAACGTTAATCTTTTGAATCAAACTCTGCAGTTTTGAAGATTTTTAAAACTCAATACCAACTCACAATTTCGAAGCCGTTGCTGTATTTTGGTTGCAGCGGCGAATTTAGATTATTGAGTGAAATATTTGTTTGAAATATGTTATTAATTAATATAGATCTAATAATTAACATTAGGAGCAACATGATAGCTTAAGGTTCTTCTTCATTTTTATATGTTTGATTTGTTCTAATTTTTTGATTTATTTTTTGGTCAATGTTTGATTTTTTATTAACAGTGAGGGAATGAAAAAAGGGATGAAGTACAGAAGGTAGCCGAAGGAGAGAGAATGAAACAGAGAGAACAAAAAAAGGGAATAAAAAAAAACACATTACTCCCTCCCGTCCCATATTTACTTGACCTATTTGACTCTGTCACGTATGCCAATGCACAATTTTAAAATTAAATTTCTTTAATAATCTAGTAGAAAAAATTACGAAAATTTGATATTTTGAAAATATTAATCGAGACGAATCTAACAACATCTTATATGCTATATTTTGTTTTTATATATTATTAGAAAAATAGAGTCAAAGCATGGTACATGAATAGTGCAAATATTCTAAATAGATTAAGTAATATGGGACGGAGGGAGTAATGATTAAGAGTAAATTACTACTTCGTCCCTTCCTTTTGTCTTTCTCAAAAAACAAAAATATGGGTAATTATGTCTAAAGAAAAAGGTGCACCTTGCTAAAATAGACCTTCATGAAAATGAGTGGGTCTATTGTAGCAAACCCATATATATATATATAAACAAAAGTGAGATTTTTCATTTGAGCTCATAGTATATAGTGTTTTGTACACACTCCCACTGATCCCACATATATATAAACAAGAGTGAGTGAGATTCTCATTAGTGATCACTGATATAAAAAATATTATAATAATGTAATATTCAACAGTGGAATACTTAATTGATAGTGTAAGATTATCAACATAAGTGGTTATATAATTTTAACCAATAGAGTTTCATGAACTCAACCACATATTTTGCACATGAGTATAGCAGAATTATTAACACAAGTGGTAACTCAGTGATAGTATGAAACCCCATGAATATATAATTTATCAATGACATATATTATCAAGAATTGGGGATCGTAGTTAACCACATATTCTGCATGTAAAATTAAGGAGAATGTAAATTTTCATTTAAGAATTTTATAACACAAGATCTCCTTTTCACAATTAAAATTCCAAAGAATTTTATAAATATAGTAACCTTTATATGACATAGTATGATGATTATATAAAATGTTTATCATCATATGAGTGAGATAAGTCTCTATTATTATAAAATAGGATATGAGACTCTATTCACAATTTTAATAACTCACTCAAAACTTTAATGCTACGGTTATAATTACACACATTTGAGAAAAGATTAGGTTACACACAGCGGAAATACACGAGACTTATACTTTATTATTATTGAGGATATAAGAGAAAATAGTCATAAACTTCCATAAGTATTAAAGAATAGCAATAATATAAAATATGTTTAAATATAGTTTAAAATGCTAGAATTAAATATCTAAAATATACCATTTATAATTATTTAGAATAGTGGTATAAATTTTTTTTTCTCAATATAGTTGTTAAGAACTTTGAGATTTCGACATATTGCTATTACAAAATAAGTTTACAATAATATAAAAGGATATGGAAGTGTATAATAATTTATGAGAAAAGAATATAATTAATATCCTCAATATAAGTCTCTACAATAATATTATATCTAGATTTATAAAACAAATAAATATATTTGTTTGACATGTAGAATTTTCCTCGCTTGTTAAACTAATAAGGTATCTTTTTTACCCACAAAAAGATGATTATGTTAAGTAATGTCATACCGATAGTGTATGTCCATCACGTTACACAATACATAGCAAGGATTCTCCCACTTGATAGAGAATAGACAATGATAGTTGAATTAAAAAGTGAAAAATATTTTAAATAAAATATTCAACTATTTCTCTATCGCAAAATGGTATGTTAAGTAACGTCACACAGATAGGGTACGTCCGTCACTCACATAACAAAGGAATAGTAGCAATCCAAAATATTTATATATATAAAAAATCACATTAGGTAGAAATTTATTTCAAAATATAATAATATTGGATTGCAAAATTTATACAATTTATACATGTCTTTTAATAGAGTAACTTACTTATTGTAATGTCATTCAAGGACCTTAAGGATAATAATAAGTAAGAACTATATCATCACAATGTACAATTCTTATGTCTCAAAATTTAAATATTGATAGAGTATTCTAATTATAATTGACATAAATATAAACATTTTAGGTACATTGAATAATAACAACTATATTAATAACAACACACCGATAGAGTATGACTGTTACCAATATAATGCTAATCTATTTAACAAAATTCGCATAATTGTACCCACGATAGGTGAGATTACAATTATACAAATAAATAATATTTATGCTTAAGAGAATATGATACAATAATATCATGCATAAACAATTGTACTTAATTTACTCAACTTCGATCATATTCAAATGATAGAAAAATGTGCTTAACAATATTTTAAATTAGCACATCATAAATATGACTTTAGAATTTCTCATCTTAACCATTCATCTTCAACTACTTGGACTGATAATTATTACGAGGGACTTCAAAATACAACCAAAACAATTGAATTGATATACAAACTTCAATAGACTCACCATAAGAATATGGCAATGGCATCCGTCATAAAATCTTGAGTAAAATTAATGACCCTTGCTTTTGCATGGCCCGTGGTATTTTCAAAGGGATTTTTGTATCAATATATAATTAATCTCTGGCTTTGGGGGAATTGAAGCATTTTCAAATTTAGGAGGATGCGGTTTCATATACATTTGCTTCACTATTGTTATTCTTCTACTTCTTTATTATGTAACTTCCTAGTAATTAATTTGTGTGACTCCTTCCCCTCTTTATTTTTTATTTATAACCTACAAATTGAAAAAATTATTATGTAACTTCCAATTAATTTGTGTAACTCATTCCAATAGTCATTGTTTTTCATTTATAATATCCTACAAATTGAACAAATTCAGTACATAATTTTTCACATTCCTTTCACCCTTTATAACCACCACTTACACGACATTCATTTTCTATTCTTTTATGCACATCTCCACCTAGAGATTTTTTTTCACACTGCTCAATTTTTTTTCCATCAGTTCACCTCTTCAGGTTCATCAAATACTACTTTTCGTTTACCTATGTTTGTTCCCGTTCTTTCATATTATTTCTGATTCATCTTACTTTATTTAGAGTTTATTTGGAGTATTCAACGTATTTGTTGTTCTACTATAAAAACCTACTGTTCTTTGTTGATTCGTATCTTTCAATTCATATATTCTTTTTCCCGATTTTGCTGTAGTAGATTCTGATTTTTTTACTTTGGTTTTTATAAATAGGAAGAAGAAATAATGGGAAAGCGAAGTGGAGGAGAAACATCATATGAAAACAAGGAAAAAAATGAGAAGCTTAGGAAAGAATGTATGCTTCATCTCATGCCTAAAGGTATCATAAATTCTCCCAAATACTTTCGCTTTGTTTCGTTTGCATCTTGGTTATTGCATTAAGGTATCATAAACTTGCATCTTGAATACTTTAACAACTCTTCACTTGCCTCATTCTGTTTTTTAATTATTGAGTTATTGCATGCGCAAGTAAAACTCTTCATTTAGCAAGAGTGTTATTTGTTTTTAAATTATCAAATGCAACATATATAATGAGTAAAAAAGGAATATGAGAGATTAGTGTTAGTTATATAGGTGAGAAGAAAATAAGGAAATTAGCAATGGCGGAGCTAGAAATAAATTTGGGGGTGGGCCATGCTTAATGTGTCAATTTATATATTTTTTATTAGTTAATTCGAGTGACCAATAATCTTTTATCAAATCCTTCAAAAAAATAATCTTTTATCAATGAAACATAATTTAAATCGGGTTTTAAAGATATTTTAACATAAATATTATATAATTTTTAATATGTTACACCATATTTTAGATTTAAAAAATAATTGTACATAAGTTGGTGAACTATATATAGTATTAGATTAGAGATATAAAGAATAAAAGCGAGAATGTGAAGTTGAAAGGTTGTTGCTTTAGTAGTCTGGGGATTTTTAGAAAGAGAAAGACTATGGGTGCACTGATTCGATTCTCTTTGGAGATTTTATTGACTAATTTTCGATTCTCTTTGGAGATTTTATTGACTAATTTTTTTTAAAAAAAAAAAAAAAGAACCAGAATTATATTCGATTCTCTTTGGAGATTTTATTGACTAATTTTCGATTCTCTTTGGAGATTTTATTGACTAATTTTTTTTTTTAAAAAAAAAAGAACCTGAATTATAATAAAAAAAAAGACTACCAAGGAATCGAACGCGCAACAAAAAAGAACCAGAATTATAATAAAAAAAAGACTACCAAGGAATCGAACACGCAACAGATTCTCTTTGGAGATTTTATTGACTAATTTTTTTTTAAAAAAAAAAGAACCAGAATTATAATAAAAAAAAGGCGCAACAAAAAAGAACCAGAATTATAATAAAAAAAAGACTACCAAGGAATCGAACACGCAACAGATTCTCTTTGGAGATTTTATTGACTAATTTTTTTTTTAAAAAAAAAGAACCAGAATTATAATAAAAAAAAGGTGCAACAAAAAAGAACCAGAATTATAATAAAAAAAAAACTACCAAGGAATCGAACACATAATAAAAAAAAAAACTACCAAGGAATCGAACACGCAACACATAGCCACCAGATCCACATACTTAACCAAAAAACTACCAAGGTTAACCAAAAAACTACCAAGGAATCGAACACGCAACACATAGCCACTAGATCCACATACTTAACCGCTAGGACAAGCTAAACAATTGTCAATACTTGCGCAACATATGTATATATAATATAACATCTTATTAAAATATTTGCATATATGCCTGTTAAAAATTAATTTTTATAGGGTTGGGGTGGGTCATGGCCCACCCTGGCCCATGAGTGGCTCCGCCACTGGAAATTAGGATGATTCAAAGCCTACATCTTTTTAGGTTTTATGTGGAGGAATGTAAAGGGACAGATTCTGTAGTGATGGTGTAAATATTTTGAGGGATTTTTATTATCATTATTAGACATATTTCATTTTGTTATTCATGGGACACGATCTTTCCTAGACAATATTTGGATTGTTATTAGATCATTTTCTGAAAGAGAAAAAAAATGTAGTGGAAGAGGCTTTAAGAATGAATAATGTACAATATTTGGTTAGTGGGCAGTTTTTTTATTTTTTTTAAATAGTAATCGAAGCAGCTATAAAAATAAAAAGAGTTACACTAATTAATTTTTTTTGAAGGAAGGAGTTACACTAATTAATTGTTATTTACATAAAGAAGTATGAATAGAAGTATGTAAACCGACCGTTATTTTTTTAATTCTTTTTAAATAAATTAGTTATAGCATTACTTGCAGACCGTTATTTTTTTAATTCTTTTTTTAATTCTTTTTTTAATTCTTTTTAATTATTTTTTAATTTTTTTTTTTTTTTTTTTTTTTTTTTTTTTTTTTTTCTTGCTCAAAAAAAAAAAAAAAAGCCACGTGTCTTCATCTTGTGCAAAGCAATCCAAGAATTTTTTTTTTTTGTTACATGAAACCATTCAAGTGAATTTTTTGTTCTTAACATAAGACATTCAAATTATGTTGACTTATGGTTAATAAATTCACATTAATATTACTTTGAAATTGACATTTACATCACAGTAAAAAAAATCACATTACAATTTGTGAGTATAAAAAAAAATGTTAAAGATATATAAAAAATTACATTAGAGAGAATTATAACATATAAGATAATATTTGATATATAAAAAAAATAATAAGTTGAATTACAATTGTTTTATTTCATTGATTGATTCACATAACTTCCATTTCTCTAAAAAAAATAATTATAATGATTTCATTTAAAAATAAATACTAACAATCTTTGAATATTACTTTCTTGGTTTAAAAAAAAAAGTTACTCCCCTTAATAATCAGTTTTAAACAATAAATTTTACTAATATATGAGACAAATATTGCAATTAACATTTATCAGTGCAAAGTATAAAAAAAAATACAACAGGAATATCTATAATTGATATATAAAAATAAATAGACAAATATTTCTCACTAATAAATATTAAAAAGCACGGCACCCATATTTATCTCTGTTCCATAAAAAAATATCATTGATGCATAAATAAAACATGGGAGAAACATTTGTCAAAAAAAGCTATATATATAAAAATATTTGGGACACGTTCAAAAAAATTTAAAATTATTTGGGACACATATTTGTCACTAACACACACACACACATATAACAAATATTAGTAACCGATACATAAAAAAACACAGGACAAATATTTATTACTGATATATACAAAAACATGAGAGAAATATTTGTCACTAATAAATATAAACAAAAAACTGGACAAATATTTTTTATGAAAAACTGGTCAACACATTTTTTGAAAAACATAAATCTAAAGTTATGCAAGCCTAACTTATTTCTTATGTAATCTATATGCACATGAGTTCTCTTCAATATGAATATTTGATAAATATTAAGAAAACATTGGGCAAAACGTAAAAAATATAGGGAAAATATTTGTAACTGATGCATACATACAAAGTACGAGACAAGTATTTATCATAGTTTTTTATGATGTTTTTATCACCAATAAATATATAAAAAAATGAGACAAATATTTTTCATTAATAAACATAATATATATTTGTCATTATAAACATAAAAAAAAACACAGGACAAATATTTATTATTGATACATAAAAAATTATGGGTCGGATATTTTTCACTAATAGAAATGTTTGTACTTGATACATAAAAAAAGGCAAACATTCATTTATAAATATAAAAAAATAATGAAAATATATTTCTCACTCATGCATAATAACACAGGTCATTTGTTCTCTCAAAAAAAAAAAAACACAGGTCATTTGTATCCAAAAATAATACGGGACATATGTCTAGCACAAGTAAACAAAAAAAATTTGAAACATATTTGTCATTGCGAAAAAAAAAAAAGTGAACATTATGATAAATAACGGTCATCAATAAACATGTGATAAATAATTTTTATCAATAAATAAAAAATAAAAATTCAGTCCCGTAAGTGTAACTCACTTGATATCTACCAAGAATATTTTTTTTGACAAATATCTACCAAGAATATTATGCGAAGGACCTTGGATTCGAACCCCGGATTCCAAGTTTCTCCACACATAATGTGTGTGAATCTAGCCGCAATACTACTAAAAAAAAAACACTTTTTTCGTCTCAAAATACAAACTGCAGTCAACCACTTCACACATGTTATAACGCCTAAATCATTTTCATTTTCCAAAAAACACTGCTATTATTTTAAAAAATGTGTATATTTTAAAATGTAAAGAATATATTTTTTGGAAAAAAAAAAAAATAATAACCCGTCACCCGTGCATTGCATGGGTTAACACATTAGTTTAGTAAATGAGCCATACTATTTCTCGCGAGAGAAAATCATCGCGAATTTCACGAAGCTACTATTTTTATGTTTCTCTCACTTATCTAGAATCCCAATAAGTCTGAACTCTGAACTACCACCATTATTTCAAGAACTACCACCGTCATCACCACTTACTCTTCTTTTCTTAAGAAGATCACTTACTCTTATGATTGTAATTGGCTAAGATGTTCACCTCAAAACTAGAAACACCGTTTGAACCATCAGTGTTAATTATAAATTTAACCAATTTTCTCATTTCCTTCAAGATTAATTGGATACGAGGAACGTGATTGTTTAACCTCATGTTATCAATTCTTTGAACGATAGATATATGTAAAAATTCATGTTCTACTTTAGATCTAAGTCTCAAATTAGGTCTAAATCTCTTCTGAAAATCTAATACCAGTACCACTCACATGATGCCAAAGTGCCATTAAAGTTTCCCTAAACTTCATTATGCCTGTGAAACTGGAGCGGCATCACCATAGTTTTAAAACTCGGCTCGGTTGTCGACTCGGTAAGGGTACTGGGTCACTGGGTTACTGGTCGAACCATTGAGTCATTGGTCGAACCGCATGATAAAACCGGATTAAACCGGATGACTCGGTTAGAGAACTCGGTCTCTATATTAGATATGTATTGGTATTAAACCGGATTGAATCGGATGATTGGATGACTAATATTTCCAAATTTCCCAATTTCCTTACATAGTTACAATTTTTTAAAATATATTTTCCCAATTCGTTTCATTATATTTTTTCCCTAATTTATTGCCCTTTTAAATTTTCTAATCTTCATTAATAAATATCAAAAACAATGTTACGCATGGCATTTTATTTTTGAAGTTTATTGATAGAAATATAAATAAATAAATATAAATATGTAAAAAGACAAACTTGGGCCACCATAAGTGAAAAAGAAAACACGGGCCCAAGCCATTGTCCCTCTTTTCATAACCCTAAATCCCTAATTGTAAATCAGGAAGTTATACCCCACACCCCTACATTTATACCTTCACCCCAACATTTGATACAATCTACCAAATTTACCCTTTGTATAAAACAAAACACAATCACCCATTCACTTTTCATCCCCACCCTTTTGTAGAGAAAACACAATCAACCCTTTTTCTGGAAAAAACACTTCTTCTGCTTATGCTTTCAACAAACATCACGCCTTTTTCCTGTGTTCTCTCCACCAGTTAAGATTAATTTTAATCAAGATATGCATGAGTTAAGAATAAAATAATTGTTTTTATAAGCTAGGGGAAATATGTGTACAAGTTGTTCAACGAAATTTGAATTGTGAGTGAGGATTTGTTGCACATGAAGTATTGAAAAAAGACAAGCTATGATTTTATCGATTACGGAAGTTGGATTTTTTTAATTGAAATTATTGAGAAAAAATAATACACTGGAACAAGCACATCACGTTTCCGGTTTGTTAATTTTAGAATTATAATTATTATTCTTTTTCTGGACACCCACATGGACCGGAAAGGATTTGTTGAGATTTCCAGTGTATATTCCGTAAAGATAAGAGTATTCGGAAACGTGAATATGAGTGTTCCGAATTATTTTCGGAACTGTTATATAGTGAGAAAAAAAATCAGAAATATATACTTTGAAGAATATTATGTAGGGGTGAACTCATATTGATTTGGTAAGTGTTGAAAGTGAGGGTGAAAAATAATGTATAAAAAGTTAAATAGAAAAAGGGTAAAATTGGAATATTTGAAAATTTGTATGGGTGAAAGTACATGTGTCGGGGTATAGGGTAAAATTTCCTGTAAATCATCATCTCTCAAATGTTTGTTGCCGCCGCCGCTAATTTTATAGTCTCTCTTCTCTTCTTTTTTTCAACTCAATCAAGACTTCTTGCTGCTTCCTCTTAATCTGTCTTTCTTCTTCATCCCTTGTCTGTGAGAAACTTGTTGCGTGACTGAATGATACATTTAAAACAAACATGCTTGACCCGGTCCGGTTTGAAGGAAACCGGCGGTTCTCTGGTTTATCCACAAAACCGGCCGAGTCAGCCGAGTCCCACCGAGTCAACTGCATACCCGATCCAACTGATGACTCGAACCGTCTATACCGCCGGTTCACGGTCCAACCGGTTCGACCGGCCGGTCCGGTCCGGTTTTTAAAACTATGGGCATCACCGTTCTGATTATGAAAGGTTAACTTTGGTAGACATTTTTTTTTTTGAAAGAAAACTTTGGTCGACATGTGGACCCCAATAATTCAAAAAACGAATCAGAGAGAGACACATGGGAGAGAAAAACGGAAATCAAATATGCATATGGGGTACACGTCATTCGCAGAAGCGTCGGGATACTCAGTTTCGGGACGTTTAGCATTTCTCTTAGTAAATAGATGTTAAAAAGGAAAAAAGAAAAGAGAAAGCCACATGGTAAATACTTATAGAAAATAAGTTAGAAAAGGGGTATTTGTGAGGTGACATGTAAGTAATGTGTTGTTTAGAATACATGTATATAGAGATAGATAGGCAGAACAGAATCAAGCATGTTTTCAATGTTACTTTTTCTATGTTTTCAATGTTACTTTTTCTTTTGGCCAAATTACACCGGGGGTCCTTTAAGTTTCATGTTTGTAACGAATTGTTCCTTTAAGTTATTTTTGTAACATATTAGTATTTTAAGTTGACAAATTGTTTCGACATAGCGTTCCGTCAAAGAAACGTTAAAAACCGATGACTTGCATATGTTTCATGAGCTGTTAAATTGTCACAAACCAAACTTGGAAGGCATAAACCACGTTAAATTGTCATGAAGTGAAGTATCAAAAGAACTCTATGTAAGCTATAAAAGCCACTAAGATTTGGATGCTAAAAATCGCAGATTGATGAAAGATTATTATAGTTTGCAGATTAGGAAAAAAGTATAGATTGATGCAAACATAGGAAAATCGCAGATTTACCTTTGAAATTGCAGGATCGGTTTTAATGTTTCTTTGACGGAAGGGTATGTCGAAAAAATTTGTCAACTTAAAGGACTGATATGTTACAAAACATAGTCACATAATTCGTGTAATCAAGGGAGAATTGCGAATTGGTTCGTGAGTACTGAATTCGGGTACTTCGGCGTATTGGTCCGCAACAAATTCCCCTGGAATTCGCACAAACCACCGAACCAAGAGTACCAAAGCATGGTTACCGCTGATTGGTTGAAAAAAAGGTTTAGAATATAAAATAAATATAAAATAATAAAACGGTGTAATGCACCGAATGGATTGGACGAAGACACCGATACCTATTTATTGCTACACTGATTCTTATCCTCAAATACATACTACATGCAATTCATTTGCTTGGTTTTATAGACCTCTTTCTTCTATAGTTCTATCAAATCTTCGATCTAGGACTTAGCTTTCTTCTCTTATTCAACAATGTTGTGCACTTTATGCTACTAGCTGCCTGTCAACTTTGATGTTTTTTTTCTTTATTTTATCATGACGTAGGTCATTTATTCCTATAGTGTTGGTGTTACGAACCGACGCGTACCAAAGCTCTATACTCCTAAACGTACCGAATTCTTCACATGTCACGTACCGCGAACCCGTACCCGTACCGCGTACCAACGCGAATTGCGAATTATGTGACTATGTTACAAAAATAACTTAAAAGAACAATTCGTTACAAACGTGAAACTTAAAGGATCCATGGTGTAATTTGGCCTTTTCTTTTCCATAAAACGCGTATTCCATTGCAATCGCTCCCTCAGCGGTTCTGTTCTTCCTATCCTTCAATCCCAGTCCTCAATTCTCATCAATGCAAGAAGACATTGAGACACGCAACGGAATTTGAACTCTGAAACTCTAAATTGAATTTGAAAGGGGCTTTATGTATCTCATCGACTCTTCCTCGATAACTTTCCTTTTCTTTCTACTCGCTCGGTATCTCTAGATTGGACATCGTCTCCTCCGCCATAAACCACCAGTGATGTTCCTTCCGGCATGTGCTATGTGTTGCATCAGCTTTTGCAAACAAATACAAATACAAATACAAAAAAAAAAACTATCAAAAGATAATCAATCAAATTGCTCTGATGCTATGTTTGAGTTCTGTAAATTGTGCATCTTTTTTTTTTTTTTTGTCTTTTTGACAAAGCTTCCTTCTTTTAAATTGTTAATTAATTTTTTTCAATTATAGAGTGTCTCAGATTTCTCTTTGATTTCCACTGATGGGACGAGGAGAAACACAAGACGTTTAAAACTCATGTGCATTGTCTCCAAAGTTATAAAATTCTCTATTTCACTCACTCTTTCACTATTGTTTTGAAAGTTGCATCTATATTGTTCATTTCCATTTTAAAGGGGAAAAATGAAAAACGCTCTGCTAGGGTTCTCCTAGCATGAGCGCCGCCCAACTTCATTCTAACAATTGCCATTCACTATCGCACAATACTAAATTTTTCCATACATTTCTTGTTTGGTGGTGAACTTAATTTCTTGTGGTGTATCACTACTTTTTCCACCAATTGTATTGGCTTGCGTTTGCATCTACATAAATTACGTGAATTGATTTTTACAAATCTTGTGGTCCACGTGAATTGCCAAATTTTGGTGAATCTCCACCGCTCCACCTCAATTGAGATTCGGTGCTACCTTTCCAATTCACCATATTCTTTTTAGAGCTACAGCCTCCAATTGAACGAACAGTTTTCTTTTTCCCGCAGCTGCTGCCATGTCTTTCGACTGGCAGGCAGAACTTGCTGCACCAAGGGGCCTCTCCTCGGCTGCGACAGGTCCATCTCCTCCTCCTAAGCTGGTGAACATGATTTCTTTTGCACAAGTGTTGACAGCTTTGCATACCGTTTCCTCTAATGACAGTTTGTCGCTACCATCAATTACAGGTGAGTCAGTCAGTATCAAAATTTCACAAGCTTTGTATGAGAAAGGAATGGCAGTCTGTAAGCGTAACCTATGTGGGCGACTGGTTCTAAACAAGGGTGACAAGCCTTATGCGACAAAGGACATTCATCTAAAACTTCAAAAGCAATGGAAGACAATTGGAGCATGGAGCATGTTGTCGTTAGGGAAGGGATTCTATGAATTTACTTTTGCCTCGGAAACTGATTTACGTACCGTATGGGCAGCGGGAAAGGTAAATTTGAAACCAGGTGTCTTACAGTTGTTTCAATGGACCAAGGATTTTAATTTGCACACAACGAAACACTCATGCTCAGATATGGATCCGATTAATGGCACTGCCACAAGAATATTGGATGGATAGGATGCTTTACGAAAAAGCTAATACTTTGGGTACGTCGTTTCTCATTGATAATGCGACGACTAAGCGCATTTATGGCTATTATGCTCGCATTTTTGTGGACATGGACTACTCACATAAATTTTTTCATGAAATCACGGTGGAGATGGAGGGTTACACCTTTCCTGTTGAAGTGGCCTATAAATGGCTTCCGGACTTCTGTACACATTGTCAGAACATCGGCCACGACGTTACCACTTGTAGGTAGTTGTATCCTCGGAAGGACACTAATGCAAAAGAAGAAAAAATTGTCCAAGGTAAAAAACCTATTATGACAAAGAAGAAACATTGGTTTCCGATTGAAGATAACCCTTTCAGTATAGGTTCCTCCTTGGCTTTTGCATCCCCCCAACAAAATGTTACCCCCTTACCTATTGAAGTAGCTGGACAAGCTGAGGTACTGGTGGTTTCACCGAAGTTGCAACAAGAAACCATGGATGTCACCGAGAAAGAAACAACTGCCATTCCTTTGAAGGTGACTACCTCGCAACAAGATAATGGTGCCGCATCTCAGATTCCGGTGGAACAAATTGAGCAGCGAGAAATTGAGCAGAATGATGACTCCACCGCACTAGCACCTCTGCTTCTGATATCCACGGTTCACGGGGAGGAAGGCATTGCGCACCAGGCCGAGAATACACCAGTTCAGCAACAACAATCAACTGAGACTGCGTTAATTGTTCATGGTGCAGTACCTCATGCTTACGTTGAGGAAGGTAATGCGCAAGACATTACATCAGAAGTCACACCTATGTTGGTAACACACCGCAACCCTGTCACATCTCACAATACATTCAGTTTGCAACTTTTGAATGTCAATGATGAAATAGGTCAAACTGATCTTGGGGGGGGGGGGATGAATCTGTTATATCTCCCGTCAAAGAAAAAGCTCTAGATGTTAGTAGTATTGTGGCCCCTGATGACGCCACAAAGGATCCGGTGCTTCAGAAAGAAATGGAGTTTATGCAAACTTGGTTGGAAAAGGCTACTGTGAATGAAGCGCATTTTACGCAGGTAATATCCAAGTCTCAGAAAAAGAAAATGCATAAAACTGCCTACCAAACCCGTTCACAGGGTCCTCTTTCGCCTTCTAAATGAATTTTGATTTTTTTTTTAATATTCGGGAAATTCGCAATAATGATTCCCGAGCTGCTTTGCAAGCATACTAGCTTCTTTGGGGCATGCGTTAGCAGACACTACTTGGTATACCACTTTGCCTTCTTCTTTGGTGGCGGATTTTGCTAAGGATATAAATGGTTTGCCTAACTTCCAATTTCCTTAGAAATTTCTAATCCTTCATTTTGTAGCTTTTTTTTCCTGTTACTTCCGAGGGTTTTGGCCTAGTCCACCCCTCTTGTATATACTTTTTCCTTTTTTTCAATAATATTAAGTATTGGAAAGGCGGTAGATGACGGGGGTTTCTATAGGGTGCCAACCAAGTTGGAATGCTTCAGACTCCCCCCGATGCCTAACCTTTCTCTTGGCCTATCGAAAAATACTACTTGGTTGAAGAGGCTTATGATTTCTAAGAGGAAATAGCAACAATTCGTGGAGGTATTACTTACATTTTGCAAAATTACATCTCTGTAATTTTAAGTATTGGATGAGTAACATTTTTTTGATAGCGCTTAATTATCTATATAAACCAACAAATGTGAGAATCACTTTGACAGGCATGAGAAAATGCGCCAAATGCATACGCATGCGCATATTGATAACCTTTTGCAAATATGAACACCGTTGATATAATGAAATATGAAATTTTCGTCTGTGACATGTGGATATAGAATTTTAATACTGACACTAAGTGAAAACATTGTTCTAATTACTTGTTCAAATTGCTAATGTTTTTCTATTGATTATTGTATTCTTTTAGCCTATATCATGCTTTATAAAAAAATAACTTTCAAATATATGAAGTTCATTTTTATTGAAATAGTGCATATTAATTTGACTCTTGGTTTTTCATGAATTGTTTACACAGTTGAACACCAACCAGTAGGTAGTTGTTATTTATGAGATTGACAAACCTATAACTATAGTCATGATGCAATTTAAGAAAAAATTTCCACATCATAGATTAAAAGGATGAAAAAAGACAAAGATGAGAATTGGTATACCGTTTCAATTTTTGTGAATAATTTTCTCTAAACATTGAGAAATTAATATGAAAAGCAAAGAAATCAAGGCAGGAGCCCATGTTGCCTGATCAAGCTCTTCATTGTTTGAAACAATGTTTTGTTGTTGGATTTCTTTTTGGCTTGGAATACAATTTCTAAGGTGTTGTTCCTGCTTGTGTCTTGGCTTGTGTCACAATATTATAGGATAATGTGAAGCTATGTGAATGGACTTCTAGATACATTAAGTGAATGTTTTATTGAGATATTATTTTAAATAAATGAATATGATAAAGTGCAAATTATCATTTAACAATATTGGTGTTGTTTTGAGATATGATTTGTTAAAGTCAAATTGGGGTATTGCTAAGGCTTTTAGGTTCATGGCTGTTGCAATGGGAATTGGTTCTTGGTTGTTGCAATGGGAATTTAACATTGTGAAGGCAAGGGAGAAATATTTAAATATCATTGATTTGGAGTAGTTAAAGAAATCAAGTGTTTTATGACATTGACCGAAAAAGCATGAAATTAAAAAGGATTTATGAGAAATGAATGAAATTTGTATTAAGAAAGGAAAATGGGGAACCAATATGTAATTGCTAGCAACCAAATTGTGAAAGCAATTGACATTTGATGTAAGTTTATGGAAGGAATAATCATAAACATATTGGTTCCCCATTGTTTGTTTTTTTACCCATGTAATTTGATCTCATTTGAGCACATTCCATTTATTGTCTCTAAATCTCATTAACGCATATTGAATGAATTATTCTATTACATATGTTTCTTTCTATATTGATATGGAAAGAAACATATGTAGTGTTCATCAATATGGAAAGAAACATATGTAATAGAATAATCCATTCAATATGCGTTAATAAGATTTAGAGACAATAAATGGAATGTGCTCAAATGAGATCAAATCACATGGGTAAAAAAACAAACAATGGGAGAACCAATATGTTTATGATTATTCCTTCCATAAACTTACATCAAATGTCAATTGTCTTCACAATTTGGTTGCTAGCAATTTTATATTGGCTCCCCATTTTCTTTTCTTAATACAAATTTCATTCTTTTGTCATAAATCCTTTTTAATTTCATGCTTTTTCGGTCTATGTCATGAAGCACTTGATTTCTTTAACTACTCCAAATCAATGATATTTAAATAATTCTCCCTTTCCTTCCCCATGTTAAATTCTCATTGCAATAACCAGGAACCAATTCTGATTGCAACTGCGAGGAACCTAAAAGCCTTAGCAATACCCAATTTGACTTTAGCAAATCACATCTCAAAACAACACCAATATTGTTAAATGATAATTTGTACTTTATCATATTCATTTATTTAAAATAATTTCTCAAAAAAAAATTTACTTAATGTATCTAGAAGTCCATTCACGTAGCTTCACATTATCCTATATTACTGTGACACAAGCCAAAACACAAGCAAGAATAACACCTTAGAAATTTTATTCCAAGCCAAAAAGAAACCCAATAACAAAACATGATTTCAAATAACGAAGAGCTTGATCAGACAACAACATGGGCTCTTGCCTTGGTTTCTTTGATTTTCATATTAATTTCTCTAGGTTTAGAGAAAATTATTCACAAAATGGGAACGGTATACCCATTCTCATCCTTGTCTTTTTTCTTCTTTTTTGTTATGTTGTGGAAATTTTTTCTTAAATTGCGTCATGACTATAGTTATAGGTTTGTAATTCTTACAAATAACAACTACCTTCAGGTTGTTGTTTAAATGTGTAAGCAATTCATGAAAAATCAAGAGTCAAACTAATATGCACTATTTCAATAAAAATAAACTTCATATATTTGAAAGCTATTTTTATAAAGCATGTTATAGGCTAAAAGAATACAATAATCAATAGAAATACATGAGCAATTGGAACAATGTTTTCACTTAGTGTCACTATTAAAATTCTATATCCACATGTCACTGAGGAAAATTTCATATTTCATATCAACAATGTTCATATTTGCAAATGGTTATCAATATGCATGCGTATGCATTTGGCGCATTTGCTCATGTCAGTCAAAGTGATTCTCACATTTGCTAGTTTCTATAGATAATTAAGTGCGGTCAAAAAAAAATATCACTCATGAGTCTTTTTTATTTTCTTAGTGGCTTGTCAAAAGGAAAAAAATAACTTTGCTTGAAGCTCTGGAGAAAGTGAAAATAGGTAAATCTTAGTCAATGTAGCACAAAAACTTTATTTTAATATCAATTTATTAATAAATTAAATATTTATATTATTTTAACTTATATCAATTATTTATATTATTTAATTTTTGTTTTTGTTTTGAAGAGCTGATGATCCTAGGTTTCCTCTCTTTGCTTTTAAATCTTGGGGAAAGCTTGATTGCAAAGTTATGTGTTCCGGCATATATGGCAAACAAAATGTTGCCATGCCCATATAGAGATGCAAGGAGGTATTTAGCAGAAAATGTTACCCATCAATGCAAGGAGGTATATATATGCTGTCATTCTTTATTTTTCTCTAATAAATTAAATCTGAAATGTTACCAGTTGCAAATGTAATAGTTGTTTGTTTGTTTGTTATAGGGATCGGGGCCCCTTATATCAGTTCATGGATTGCACCAGTTGCACATCCTAATATTCATCTTAGCAGTTCTCCATGTGGTATACAGTGTTGCCACAGTTCTTTTTGGGAAATTAAAGGTTTGCAATTTCATTTTGTGTTGGTTACTTCTCACAATCTATGTATTTTGAGTATACTTAAAATTATTAGTGCATCTATGGTTTCTTTGCACACAAGCAATCATAAATTAGGGTTTCTATGAAGGAGGAGAAGACATATATGGTGGTTAGAGTTGGTTATGGATTGATGAAGGAGATAGAGATAATATTGGAAAGTTGTTATTCTCATTGAATTATGAAAAGTGAGTTACAAGTAAGTATATATACAATGACTTAGAGAGTAAGTCTCTTGTAACAACCTAACAAACTTATCCAAACAAACTAAAAATCTTAATCACTTGCTAATCATGATTATGGATTAAAATACAAACTAATACACCCCTCTTAATCCATAATCCTAGCATTCCATCAGACCTAACTTGTCCCTCAAGTAAGAGAATCTGTCAATCTTCAATGCCTTTGTGAAACCATCTTCTAACAGTGCTTCAGTATGACAATACACCCCTTCAATCATTCCTTTTGTCACTTGGTCTCCGATGAAGTGCAACCTAGTTTCAATGTGTTTACTCCTGCCATGTGCTATTGGATTCTTGGCCAGATTTATAGCAGATCTATTGTCAATCTTTAATTTTAGTGGTTTCTTCACTTCACAGCTGAGTTCCTTCATCACATTGTCAAGCCAAATTGCTTGACAAGCTGCAAATGTGCCTGCAAAGTACTCAACCTCACATGATGATAGAGCAATGACTGGTTGTTTCTTAGTGCATCATGAGATTGATAAGTTATTGAACTTGAATATGTAGCCAGAAGTGCTTATCCTATCCATTCTATCTCCACACCAGTCTAAATCAAAGTATCCTTCTAACTTAGCCTCTCCTTCCTTGCTAGATGATGGAAACATCAGGCCAAGCTTCAGGGTTCCTTTCACATATCTCAATATTCTTTTTGTTGCAGTGAGATGAGACTTCCTTGCATCATTAATGAATCTACTGATGATAATTACTGCAAAGCATATATCTGGTCTGTTATTGTATAAGTACCTCAGTGATCCTACTATCTGTTTGAATTCAGTAGGTTCCAGTCTTTCTTTATTGCTGCATTCATCAAGATTAGGATTTGTATCAGATGGATTAGATGCAATGTTGCAATCAATTATTTGAAACCTTTTAAGTAGTTCCCAAATGTACTTTTGTGGATGCATAACAATGTCTGCATTGCTAGTTTTGAATTCTAATCCAAGGAAATATGATAATCTTCCTAAGTCAGTAATTTCAAACTCACACTTCATAGTGTGTTTGAACTTCTAAATATCATTTTGTTTACTTCCAGTTACCAATAAATCATCTACATATAAATAGATCACAATTATGTTCTCTTTATTCAGTTTCTAAACATATATACCATACTCAACCTTTCATTTCTTGAAGCCAATTTGAAGTAGGAACTAATCAATCCTCTTGTTCCATGCTCTAGGTTCTTGTTTCAAGCCATAGAGAGCTTTGTGTAACTTGTATACCATCTGCTCCTTCCCTTTCACTTCAAATCCAGGAGTTTGTGTAACATACACATCTTCCAATGGTCCATTTAGGAATGCAGACTTCACATCAAGATGAGATAATGGCAGTTCTTGCTACTATCCAATGCTTCCAGCAATATTATTGTCTCTAATCTAGCTATTGGAGCAAATTCTTTATTATAATCAACACCATATCTCTGTAGAAAAATTCTAGCAACCAGTCTTTCTTTGTATTTACAAACTGATCCATCAGGATTCAATTTCACGTTGAAAATCCATTTTACATCAATGGTTTTCTTCTTATCGGGTAATTCAACTAATTTCCATGTGTTATTATTCTCAATAGCCTTGATTTCTTCAATCATAGCCTTCCTCCATACTTCATTTTAAATTGCTTCCTTGTAATTAAGAGGTTTAGCATCAGCTAGCAATGCAAAATGGATGAGTTCACCTTCATCTTTCACTGCATTATCAGGCAATATCTCATAATTTTCCAATCTACTTGGAGCTTGCCTATTTATTTGTGGTCATATAACTGGTTGTGTATCTTGCTCATCTTCATTTTCATCTACACTCTCAATTTCATTCTCAACTTCTTCCATATCTTCATCAGATGCTTCACTCTGATCTGACTCAGTGAAGATATGTGAATTTACATTTCTTATGTCAGTGGTGGTCTCCCAGGTCCATGCTTCATTCTCATATACAATCACATCCCTGCTAATATGAACTTTCATAGTTATTGGATCATACAATTTGTATGCTCCAGTTTAGTGATAACCAAGTAGAATCATTTTTTTACTCTTATCATCTAACTTGTTTCTCTTTGCATATGGAATGTGTTTATAGCAGATTGAGCCAAACACCTTCAAGTGCTTGACACTTGGTTTTATTCCACTCCAAGCTTCTTTTGAAACTTTGTTCTTCAACTTCTTAGTTGGACATTTGTTCAATATGTAAGTAGTTGTACTAACTGCTTCTCCCCAAAACATATGTGGCATATTTTTCTGCTTGAACATACTTCTGGCCATGTCAAGGATAGTTCTATTCCTCCTTTTTACTAAACCATTGTGATGAGGAGTATATGGAGATGTGATTTCATGAGTTATACCTTCATTGTTGCAGAATTCTTCAAAACTCTTAGAGGTATACTCTCCACCACCATCAGTTCTCAAGATCTTAATTAATTTTTCACTTTCCTTCTCAACTAAGATCTTAAATCTCTTGAATATTTCAAAAGCTTCACTTTTTAGCTTAATAGTGTATAACCATAGCATCCTAGTTTGCTCATCTACAAAAGTGCTAAAGTAATTTCTTCCACCTAGTGTAGGTATCTCAAATGGACCACAAATATCAGAATGTATAACTTCTAGTGGAGTTTTTGATCTCTTAGGCTTCTCATACACAAAAGGGAGTCTACTTTGCTTATGTGCATAGTTCACAAGTTTTCTTATGTGTATCTAAAGCTGGTAAGCCAGATAATAAATTCTTAGTTCTCAAATAAGATAAGCTCCTAAAATTTAGAATACCATACCTCATATGCCATAACCAGTTTGAATCTTCTTCAGTTGCAGTTGACATGCACACATCTCCAGCATTTTGAATGCTACACAAGAAAGTTCTACTCTTTGTTAGCTTTGACTTCAGTATCAGTTTATCTTGTTTATCATATATATACAAGATATTGCCTTGCATAGTGACTGAAAACCTTTTTTCAATCAGTTGTCCATTGCTTAATAGATTGCATTTCATTCCTCGAACAAGTAACACCTTCTCAATTAGTGCATTTCTTCCATCTTTCATTTTTATAGCAATATCACCAATTCCTTCAGACACAAGATTCCTGCTATCTACAAGCCTAAAATTTGTTTGCTTTGATTAATCAAAGTTAATCAGCCATTCTTTAGGACCAGTCTTATGATTAGAACACCCTGAGTCAAGGTACCAATATTCACAAAGTGCATTTCCTTAACATGTAGTAGCCATCAATAAAACTGCTTCAGAATCTGCACCATCTTGTGCTATGTTTGCCTTCTCTTCACCTTTCTGATTCCTTTTTTCCGTCATTCTTGTGCCAACACTCATCAGCATAATGCCCAAAATTTTCACAGTTGTAGCACTAAATATTTCTCTTATCAAATTCTTTCTTCTTGTTCTAATTATTACCAAAACCTGCATCAGTCTTTGAAGTTTCTCCTTTCTCTGAACTTTCCTTTCCCTCTCTTCTTTGAATACTTATCATATCCATCTTTCTTGATGATTTGAGTTTTCAAGGCATGTTGAGCACTTCTTTCTGAACTTCTTTCAATCACCATCATCTCATGCACTTCAAGTCATGATTGAAGTTCTTCAAACTTCAGAGTTTTTACATCTTTGTATTCTTGTATAGAAACTACTATGAAATCAAATTTAGAGGCGAGGGATCTCATTATCTTACCCACAAATTGTTGATCTGACACAACTTCCCCACAAGCCTTCATCTGATTCACTACAGATAACAACTTGGAGATGTAATCACCGATCCTTTGATCATCCTCCATCAGCATCAACTCGTATTTCCTCCTTAGTGATTGCAGCTTCACTTGCTTCACATTATCACTTCCTTCATAATATTTTGCTATGATATCCTATGCTTCTTTGGATCTTGTTATCTTCGAAATTTTCTCAAAGTGATTAGAATCTACATTTTGGTGAATGTAGAAGCCTTGTAGTCTTTCTTCTTCTGTTCCTTGAATGCAGTTCTTTGAACATCTATTGCATTTGCAGCAAGATCTTCACATCCATTCTCCGCCAATTCAAGAAATCTTGTGCTCCAAATAGTGATTTCATCAATGCACTCCACCTCTCCCAGTTCTTCCCATCAAGAACCAGTATGTTTGTTCCAAAACCACCATTGTTGATCTTAATCACTTGCTAATCAGGATTATGGATTAAAATACAAACTACTAAAAATGATATCATTTTTTTTATAGATACGAAGATGGAAGGCATGGGAGGCGGAGACATCCTTTCATGGATATCAGTCTGCCAATTGTATGACCGAGTTAGTCAGACATCGGTCTTCTTTTTGGGCAAAAACTCCATTCTTCTATACAGTAAGACAAACTTTATTAATATACATGTAGTTTTACAGCTTCTGCATAAAACATTTAACCATCTCCATTTTTTTTGCCAATTTTAGATTTGCTTCTTCAGACAGTATTATGGGTCTGTGAGGGAAGCTGAATACCTGAGTCTGCGCAATGAGTTTATTGCGGTGAGTTCTACAATATTACTTTGATATTTAATTAGAAGTAAAATCCTAGAAATGTAGAAATTGTAAACTTGATAGAAAGAAGAGTCATTGATCATAAAGCAAAATATAAAAAAAAAATATAACATGGAAATAGAATGAATTTTCAAAACAATATTTAAAAAAAAATTCATTCAATTAGAAACCAAATTGGTGAAGTTAAATTATAAATTTATACAGTAGCATAAACATGATCAATTACTTTCCACTATCACTGATTTAGGGTCCATGGCTTTGCTTGTGGGTTTTCTTGATAATGATAACGTTGATGGTGGACTAAAAGAGAATGTAGAATTGCTTGATATTGTTGTTATGACGTTGGATTTGGTTCTAAGTAAGATAGATAATTGAGAGGCAATAGCAAGAACTAGGAGTTAAAGAGTATAGATAGATTATTTGCTTCTTTTCTCACTACCAGTTTGTTCAATTTTGTTTTTGGAATACGAGGGTCAATTAAATTAAAAAAAAATCTCAAGTTTTTACCCATTTTAGGTTTTATTAAATTAAATTAAAAAGGTTTTATCATTGTTTCAAGTAATTTAAAGAAGTTATGAGATTTTATTCATTTTGGGTTTGATAGTGCTCATGTATTGTATTCATGAGCATTGAACATAGGAAGAGCATCCTTAGAGAGAGGAGAGAATAGGGAAATAGAATAAAAGAAAAGTGTATGGTGTTGTCGGTGTATGATAAGAACCATAGGGCTTCACTATCCAACTGTTAAAAACAAATATTTGGAGTCGCTCACCGTGGAAGACCTATCAAGCTCTCCCACCCGACTGAGTCTTCCTTTGTTAACAATAGTGCATCGTTTGTAGGTCCACTTGTCTCAGGGAAGTACATTTAACTTTCAAGAACATATAAAAAAATCTTTGGAGGATGACTTTAAGGTGGTGGTAGGAATTAGGTAATATCTTTAAATTTTGAAACATTATTGTCTACTTTTCCAATGATAACATACTTACTACTCGCGCTGTATTATTGACAGTCCATTGCTTTGGGCATTCTTTGTTGTTTCTTTGCTCGCAAATGTTGATGGTAAGCAACTTAATATGATATTAACCTTTTTTCTTAACGAATGCCTATTGAATATTCAATTCACTATTCTTATTTATTTTCCAGGATGGGATGCTATGCTTTGGACATCCTTAATAACTCTTGTGGTAAGCATTATTCTTGAGTTACTTAGAGATTAGTAGACTTATAAGTTTGCCATTTCGTATGTTTTTACATAAAAAAAAGTTTGCTTTTGATACACAATTTAAATCTCAATTTGATAACCATGAATTTAACTACTATATTAATAACTTAATTGGTTGCAGATAATTTTGGCGGTTAACACTAAACTCCAAGCAATATTGACCGATATGTCTCTTGATATCACAGAGAGACATGGAGTAATACAAAGCAATCCCGAGAAATACTTTTGGTTTGGGAAGCCTCAACTAGTTCTTGATCTTATCCATTTTTCCTTGTTTGAGGTATTCAATTTCTTAAATTAAGTTAATTTTTTTCTTCATAATTTGAAAGAATTTAAGAAAGTAGTAAGCATCTTCTTAGAGGATTTTTATGTTTAACATGGCAAGACAAAAAAAGTTTACATGAAACAAACATATAAACGAAGAAAATTGTAGAGTTGGCACAACAATAACACTTTTCTTTAGAAAAGTGATGGGTGCCATTATTGAAGTATAGAATAAGAATTAAGTTGAGTAAATAATAATAATGCTTTGTTATGTTGTACTATTTATAAGACTAAGAATGTTTACTAAAAAATAGGAATAATATGAAGTGAACGATTTGTTTTAATGTATGATTAGTGGGTGTGATAGTGGGATGAGATTTATGAGGGAAGTATAGTTATTGAATAGAGAAATGCTAAGTAACGCGAAAAAAAAATCTACGAGGATTTCACGAACAGTTAATTGAAGAAGCACTCATTTAACTGCTTACCTCTGTCTGTTATATTTTTTCAAAAAAATGATTCCTTTCCCTCTATTCATTGAGAAAACACCATTTTTTTTATCTCTCTCCTCTTCTCTTAATCACATTTGTTCTCTAGTCTAGTTTAAAAAAATAATATTTAGATGATAAGAAAAATAACATGTTATGCATTCGACCCAAATTAATTCCCTTCCTTTACCTATAATTCATTCATTAGATTGATTTTGAGTACTGTTGTGCGCAAGTGTGAGTTATATGTCCCACATCGGATAAAAAAGTAAAGGTTGAACACCATATAAGTAAAAGGACCCATAAACCCATTGACTTAAGGTTTTGGGTAAGAGTGTGGCTCTCTCTTGTGTGGTTGTTCTCACCTCGATGTGGAAGGTCCCCCTGGCTCCCCCCATGACCCAACAATGGTATCAGAGCCCCGTTCGTCGAAGGATACGACCGAGGCAGCCGGTCTGTTGCAAATAAACCAGCAACGGCGATACAAGCAAGTAAGAGCTTCCGCTTGACGGGGGAGCATGATGAATAGATGGACTCACACTTGAGGGGGAGTGTTGCGGAGAAGCGGAGAAACCAGCATGCTTGACGGGGGAGCATGATGAATAGATGGACTCACACTTGAGGGGGAGTGTTGCGGAGAAGCGGAGAAACCAGCAACGGCGATACAAGCAAGTAAGAGATTCCGCTTGACGGGGGAGCATGATGAATAGATGGACTCACACTTGAGGGGGAGTGTTTGGACTCATACTTGAGGGGGAGTGTTGTGTTTAAGTGTGAGTTATATGTCCCACATCGGATATAAAAGTAAAGGTTGAACACCTTATAAGTAAGAGGACCCATAAACCCATTGCCTTAAGGTTTTGGGTAAGAGTGTGGCGTCTCTCTCTTGTGTGGTTGTTCTAACCTCGATTCTAACCTCGATGTGGAAGGTCTCCTGTCTCCCTTCCTTTCTTCTTTCTTATTTCTTTCTTATCATTTATTTTCTTATTTCTTTCTTATCATTTATTTCTTATTTCTTTCTTATCATTTACCTTCCTGTTATTCTTTCTTATCATTTACCTTCCTGTTATCATTTACCTTTCTTTCTTATCATTTACCTTCCTAACCTCGATGTGGAAGGTCTCCTGTCTCCCTTCCTTTCTTCTTTCCCTTCCTTTCTTCTTTCTTATTTCTTGCTTATCATTTACCTTCCTGTTATTCTTTCTTATCATTTACCTTCCTGTTATAATTTACCTTTCTTTCTTATCATTCTTCTTTCTTATTTCTTTCTTATCATTTACCTTCCTGTTATTCTTTCTTATCATTTACCTTCCTGTTATCATTTACCTTTCTTTCTTATCATTTACCTTCCTAACCTCGATGTGGAAGGTCTCCTGTCTCCCTTCCTTTCTTCTTTCTTATTTCTTGCTTATCATTTACCTTCCTGTTATTCTTTCTTATCATTTACCTTCCTGTTATCATTTACCTTTCTTTCTTATCATTTACCTTCCTGTTATCATTTACCTTCATTTAACAGTGTTGATTAATGTATGGTGGGTGTGGGTGCAAAACAGAGTAAATGGAAAACATCATTTACCTTCATTTACCTTCATTTAACTGTGTTGATTAATGTATGGTGGGTGTGGGTGCAAAACAGAGTAAATGGAAAACAAGTTTTGAATTGAGGTGTGTAAAATAAGCAATGCTTGATTTAGTGGGCAACAAGAAAAGGCGCAAACGGTTAAGAATGACAGTGTAAGAAGCGGTTCGTGATATATTTGTGAATATTGATTCACGGTATATAGCATGTCTCTGTTGAATATGGTAGTGGGATGAAGTTTTTGAGTGAATTATGATTGTTCATTATTTTTTTGGTACAAAAATTATCATTGTTCCTATCCCTATGGAAAGTAATTAACGTGGGTTAACTGAGGAGGTGAAAGTTTTCATTTTTTATTTTATTTTATTTTAATTAATAGAATTAATAAGTCAATCATGGTGTTGTTCCTATACTTATGGAATTCAAATGAAGATCTTGCTCTTTTTATCAACGTAGGGTGGGGTTGAGGTGAGGTTATTTGTTTTTATTCCTATTTGATTTAATTAATTAAAAATAGGAAGAGTGAGATTATTTTCATTTTTATTTTTTAATTAAATTAATTAATTAATAGGAGGTTTTGGAGGGAAACAATCAATAGAATTAATATGAGCTTTTGGAGGGAAATAGGAGGATTTGGAGGGAAAAAATTATTAGAGACCTTATAATTATAAATGATGATGATGATGATGATAGGATAAAACACATAACTGACACTTCATATATTCACATCAATAATAAATTTCTAAAAACTATAATAATTGAATGTAACCATATGGGTTACTGTTGTTAGTGCTACATAGTACGGAAAATTTCCAATTTTCAATCTTTGCATTTACGAGAGCTAATTATTTTGAGGCGTTTTCGATTTTGGAGTTGTTAATATTTGTAACTAACCTGTACCAAAAAAAAAATTATATTTGTAACTAACCAATAGTCTCTAATCTTGCAGAGTGCTTTCAAATAGCTTATTGCATATGGCTATGGGTAAATGACCATCTTTACACCTTAGATATTTTTAATTTATTTTGTAGTATGGTAAATGGCTAATAATTAATTATGATATCTTAATTTGCAGAGTTCATTTGGTCGGATTACTTGTTTGAATGTTGGTATTAAGCCTTCAATATTCAAAATAGTTTTAGGGTATGTTTGATCTCAAATTCTCTTTTTTCAATAAAATCGCATGCTGCAATATGCATTTCAAAATCTATACTAGAATTTTGAACTGAATTTGATGAATGTTTTGGAGGTTTGGCATGATATTCATCTGCAGCTACGTTTCACTACCCTTGTATGCTCTGGTTACTCAGGTATCGTACTACACACTTTCGTTTTAGGAAATTTACCATCATTACTAATATTTCAAGTTGTAAACTTTTGCAGATAGGAATAAGGAAACGATCAACATCTGATGAACTAAGAGTGTCAAGTGTGGGAAGCATGCACGGAAGCACCAACAGTCACTCAAGTCACCCAACAAATTTGATCGAAGGAAGACCAACATCAATAGCACTTATGAGATACATCTGGAGCACAAGACACGGGATGAGGGATGAGGAATGTCAATACGAATTTTGGGATGAGGCATTCGTTGATGAGACATAGGCTGAGGATTGCATTGGGGATGACATTGATGGTTCGGCGCAGGCTGAGGATAACATTAGGGATGACAATGATGGTTCCTATGATACCCAGACCCCAATCAGTAGATCCATCATTAAAGCAAAATCCTGGTGATGACACTACATAAATGTTCAACACTTCCATTTTGGTGAATAAATATGTACTAATTTTAAATCCAAAATTACTTGGCAACTTTTATTAAGATTATTGTTGTTTCTCGATTTCCAAACTGTTGTATTTGGATTTCCAAATTCTTTTTAGAAAAAGAATATCTACCGAAGTTGTTAATTACTAGGTTGAGTTACAACCAAGTCGCTCTCTTTAAGACATTTCGTGGCACTGCCCAAAGCTGTGCATGACAGACTATCAACCACGCCGCCTCCAGGACAAAACAAGCACAGCTGCAACTGTACGGTTAACTACTGCACTGTAGAAAACTGTTCAAGATTTACACTCCCAAATATGGTACTAAGAACACTCTTTAATACTGAAACCACTCTATTATGGTGTTGAGACCACTCAAATATGGTGTTACCACCATTCTAACTTTAATTAATCCAAAATATCAATATGGCACTATGTCCACTCAAGTATGGTGATACCACCATTTCAACTTTTTTATTTCTCCTCAATTAAAAAATATTGAAAGAATATTTATATACGTTAAGATCATTCTTAATTCCGACTGGATATTATTGTAAAAGGGACTATATATCAATTCATTTAAATAGGACCAGAGTGTTTTGGACAATGATTATAAGTAGAATGAGAAAAATGATATTAAGTTATAATGTAAAGTTATTTTAACATGGACCAAAATGTTATGGAGAATGTTTAATATAAGACAAAATGATAAAACAATATTATAAGCATGATTTAAACTTTATTAAAATATTTATGTAGTTGTTTTATCTTGGACCAGAATGTTCTGGAGGCAGTTAATATTGAATAAAATAATTCAACAATATTATTGATTAATCAGGAACAAGAGAATTCTAGATTAATTTAGTTGTGATTAATTAGTACGAGAATATTTTGAAGGTTAATATTAATATAAGTGTGATAGTGTGTGTAGATGTGTAGCTTTTAAATAAAGAGAAAGGGAAGAAGAATAACACCGGAGAATTATCCTAGTTCACCAAACCCGGCTGCTTCCAGTCCCCACACCTCGTATGAGATTATCCATTATAGTAGTCTGCTAACAGAAACTACTGACTAGCACTATAAGATCTTGATCACATGAAATCAGTCTGTTACACCCTGTATTATCAACCTCAGTAAGCTTCTACAATTCTTTGTTTTCGCACAAGAAATATTGTTACAATTCTTTCTCAAATTATTGCAACACCCTTTGTATGATGAGATTTGGTTTGGATCAAATAAATTTCTCAACACTTTTTTGAGATTTAAAGAGCAAATTCGAAAGAGTAGATCCAAGAGATATAATGAGACCTTGGAATTTGCTTCTTTGTGAAGAGCTTTGTATGTAGTGATGATTTTCACTTAAGAGAATGCTTTCTTTCAAAACTCTTTGATTATTCAAGTCTTCATGTATTTATAGATGTGGAGTGTCTTGGTGATCAAGAGTGAAAATAGAGTTGTTGGACACGTTTTTTTACTGTTGTCCAAAGCTTCAATTGATTTCCCTTTTCTTCTTCAATACGACCAGAATGTTAATCTGTACATCGAGAACGTTCTGGACGTCCAATCTGCTTTATGCGTGAGAGGTATGCAGCTGTAATGAGCTGTTAATAGTTGTAAGAAGCAAGGTTATCAAAATCGGGACTTTACTGCAAGTCGAAAAAGTGTAGAAAAATCGGGACTCGTAAAATCGCAATCAAAATCGAAGGATTTTACTCAAGGACTTTTGTAGAATCGATATAGGATAGCAAAGTCGGGACTCGTAAAATCGCAATCAAAATCGAGGATTCTACCAAAACAAAAATAATGTTAAATATATGTTATATATTGCATATAGTCATAAATGACTAAAGTTCAAAGTCCACAAAATACATATACATAAATGTGGGGGGAAGTGAAAGAATGAAAAAAAATTGCCTTTTGGGTATTTATAGAACGGTTCATGGATTCAAATCAGGTTAATTTACGAACCGGGTCAAAAATTGACCCTTATAAAAAAAATGAACAAAATCCTTCAAAATCCATCAAAATCCTGCGATTTTGAATGGATTTCACGATTTTGTGCGACTTTGATGAGATTTTGCCTGTTTTTGGGACTTTGCTATGGATTTGAGTCGTTGAAGCTACGCAAAGTCGCAAAAACCAGGATTTTGGGACTTAAGTCGCGTTTTTGATAACAATGGTAAGAAGTGACATTCTTATGTCATTTTGATGATTTCACACTTAATTCACATGTTCTTAAAGCCTTTATGAGATATTTTGCTTTAATGGGCTTGATTCTTTTGCTTAATGGTTTGAAAATCTTCATTAAGGCCCATGATAAGATGATTCTTTCTTCAATTTGCCAATCATTTAATGATTAAATGTCTTCTTTTGGTAAGACATATGAATATCTTGATCTTGCTATTTAATGATTCAAAAGTTGAATATCTTTGTAAAGTCAAATTTTGCCTTTTAACTGATGGGTCACGTTAACCTGTGCCCTAAGGGCACATGTTAAGCAATCCAAAAAGAGAAACTTTGCATTGGAAATCATAACATGTTGACTTTTAATAAGTTGAATGCACAATTTCTCATACGTATGTTTCCATAATTAATTCCTTAACATGTGCCCTTGAGGGCACAAGTTAACATTTGCCTTAACTGATTTGTCTTTTAACTTAAGTGCTTTGTTTGTCTTATGATACCAGAATGTTCTCGTAATTCTACAGGTTAAGAAGTGTCGGTTGGATTGCACTGCCGCTCCTTCAGGTGGCAGGCGTGAAGACATGTCCTATTCTCAAAAGCTTGGGGGAGTTTGTGCTTAATTAATGTTGCATTTACTTCTCATACTCATTATCAACATTCTATTTCTCTCTTCTTTTTTGTCTAGTTTATTATACACTCCATTTACGATATGTTTGTTTTAAGAGAGCTTGAAACTAGAGCTATGAAATTTCTCCGAATTGGTATAGAAACTAGACATATAATTTTTCTACCGCATCAATTTCTCGCCTAAACCTCGTTTAGTTTTTCTTTGCAATCTTCACACAGGCAAAGAAATGTACGAGAAACATTTTCACTCATTTTTGGTTATATTTTTTCTATAGCTTTTGGTTTTCCTTTTTTCTCTAATCACATCCAAACATTATGTCAAAATACTGTCAGTTTATTGGTTATTTTGTTATATGTATTTTCAGTGGAGTATTGCCCAAGTACTACGCACAATGCATAAAAATTCAACATTATATAACAGTTCAACATTAATCTCTATGTTTGAATTAAACTCTAACGATAAACATAGTACTTATAATCCAGTTCACACAAGTTCACCGCTAAGAGAAACTGCATATGAAATTTAGGTAACCAACAGGAGAAATTGCAGGAACAGATGTGAATGGATAATATAACAGTTCAACAGTAAATTGTTAAGCCAAGAAGATCCAATGCATAAGATGGTTTGTTTTTTAGTGTTAAGCTAAGTAAAGAGTTTTATAAAACTCTTGATAGGAATTTAAGATCTTTATAGACTAAAGAGGAAATTGAAGTTTTATGAATGTCATGTGTTAAAATTTACTTGCAGTTAAAACTGAATTATATGGATTCATCCTAACCTGGCATAAAAGATACTTTTAGATAAGACGAAACACTCAATTGCTTGAAATAGTAAATTATTCATTCTTTCAAATGAGTGTGTAACTTGCATTATTATCATTCTGGTCCTACACATCCTTTCAAAAAGAAAAGCTGATCCTATTTTTTGTGATAACTTGTTGAAAAGATTACAGCCACACAACACAATCAATGAAAGTGTTTTGTGATAGACTTATATACAGTATATAGTAAAATTTATGGCTATAGAAAAATCAGCCGTCGATAATTAGTAGGTACACTTGCCAACTTGAAATATATAAATAATTAGTATTACTATTATTTGTGACTGGATTCTCTCTGGTGAAATCTAGGCCACCCAAGAACAAAATTTTGGAAATTTTAAATATTAAAAATAGGTTTCAATGGTGTGGATTGTTCGTATGAGCCAATATGTTTCCCAATTATATATAGAGTAGAGAACCATTTTGGTCGTATAATGTGAAACCTGTCTATTTCTTTAAATATATCTAGATTCCATACATATTTCTATTGTTTTTTTTAGTAATTTTTGGACTAAATTGACCACTGGAAAAACATATTTGTGGACTAAAATGATTAATAAAAGTGACATTTGGGTTGTAATTTTAACCTTATTAGGTAGATTTGCTATAAAAAAAATTATGGTCTATGGCTATGCTCTTAAAATTCAAACAATTTGTTGATGAGTTTGCAATTACAACACATAGCGATATTCACTCACGGACCATTGTTTATCCATTTTATATATTAATATTGAAGTTGTTTGGATTCCAACATTACCGGCATTCTCATGCATATGAATATATGTATAAATGTGTTTGAGCACTCTCACCTTTTATTATGCTAGCTTTTAGAATATGATTCTGGTCCATTTAACAATTATTATCAGTTATCAATAATTAAGCCATACCTTGACAAATTGCTGGCATTTGGAAAGAGAACAATTTTTCTAGGCAGTGAGCAAATGAATGGACATGATGTTGTTTCATATGATAAGTTTTCCAATTTTGTTTTTTTCCCACAGTCATGTAGTTTTCGTCACTGTCATGTACTAATTATTTTTTTTTCTATAGCAGCCAATATTGACAAGTTGCAGAAGAACTACATCCACTGATTTAATAGATAATCTTTGAAAACAAATAACAACGCATATTTCATCTTCCTAGAACAAAGCATCTCCAATCCAAACAACTGTGATTCATTTTGTTCTCTTACCTTCAAAATGGCTGACGCTTTACTTGAAATCGTGATTGAAACCCTCGGATCATTTGTTGGAGAGGAGCTTTCAACCTATTTGGGTGTTGGAGAATTGACCCAGAAGCTACGTGGAAATCTCACTGCAATTCGTGCTGTCCTCAAAGATGCTGAAGAGAAGCAAATTACAAGCCATGCTGTGAAAGACTGGCTGCAGAAACTTGGTGATGCTGCTTATGTACTTGATGATATATTGGACGAATGTTCAATAACCTTAAAAGCACATGGCGACAAAAAGCGGATCACTAGTTTCAATCCTATGAAGATTTGGGCGCGTCGCAACATTGGAAAGAGGATGAAGGAGATTGCTAAAAAGATCGATGATATTGCTGAAGAAAGGATGAAGTTCGGATTACATGTGGGGGTCATGGAGCGCCAACCAGATCATGAAGAGTGGCGCCAAACTACCTCTGTCATCACTGAATCCGAAGTATATGGAAGAGACAAAGATAAAGAACAAATTGTTGAGTATCTTCTGAGGCATGCTAACAACAGTGAAGATCTCTCCGTCTATTCCATTGTTGGCCTAGGTGGATATGGAAAAACAACACTTGCTCAATTAGTCTACAACGATGAAAGCGTAACCACCCATTTTGATTTGAAAATATGGGTTTGTGTTTCAGATGATTTCAGCATCATGAAAATCCTACACTCTATCATAGAATCTGCCACTGGACAAAATCATAATCTCTTGACTTTAGAATTAATGCAAAAAAAAGTTCAAGAAGTTTTGCAAAGCAAAAAGTATTTACTTGTACTGGATGACGTGTGGAACCAAGAACAAGTAAAATGGGAAAAGTTGAAGCATTATTTGAAGAGTGGAAATACAATGAAAGGTTCATCTATTTTAGTCACAACACGACATGAGATTGTTGCATCTATCATGGGAACACGACATGGTAGGTTTATATGATGACGACATTTGGTCATTATTTAAACAACATGCTTTTGGACCTGATGGGGAAGATCATGCAGAACTTGCAGCAATAGGGAAGGAGATAGTCAGAAAATGTGTGGGTTCACCTCTTGCTGCCAAAGTATTGGGAAGCCTTTTGTGCTTTAAAAGTGAGGAACATCAATGGCTTTCTGTCAAGGAAAGTGAGCTTTGGAATTTATCTGAGGATAATCCTATCATGTCTGCTTTGAGACTGAGCTACTTTAATTTGAAATTGTCCTTGAGGCCATGTTTTACTTTTTGTGCTGTTTTTCCTAAGGATTTTGAAATGGTGAAGGAAAATCTCATTCAACTTTGGATGGCTAATGGACTTGTTACATCTAGAGGAAACTTACAGATGGAGCATGTTGGCAATGAGGTATGGAATGAATTATACCAAAGGTCATTTTTTCAAGAAGTTAAATCAGATTTTGTAGGTAACATTACATTCAAAATGCATGATTTAGTCCATGATTTAGCTCAATCTGTTATAGAAGAAGAATGTGTGGCTTCTGAGGCTTCAGGCTTGACTAATTTGTCAATTAGAATTCACCATATAAGTTATTTCGCTTCAAAAGTAAATTTGAATCCCTTAACAAAAATTGAATCATTGCGAACCTTTCTTGACTTTAAATCATCACCCTTCATGGGTTCATATGTGTTGCCATCTGTCACTCCTCTCCGAGCTTTACGTACAAGGTCTTGTCATCTCTCTGCATTGAAGAATTTAATGCATTTGCGGTACTTGGAACTTTACAAGAGTGATATAAGAACCTTGCCCGCGTCTGTTTGTAGACTGTAGAAATTGCAAACACTTAAACTTGAAGGTTGTGATTATCTTTCTAGTTTTCCGAAACAATTGACACAATTGCATGACCTTAGACATCTTGTTATTATTGCTTGCCGGAGATTGACATCAACTCCTTTTAGAGTTGGGGAGTTAACTTGTCTGAAAACATTGACTACTTTCATTGTTGGTTCAAAAAATGGGTTTGGTTTAGCAGAGCTACACAACTTAAAATTAGGAGGCAAGCTACACATCAAAGGCCTTCAGAAAGTGTTGAATGAAGAGGATGCAAGAAAAGCTAATTTGATTGGCAAGAAGGACTTAAATCGCTTATATTTGTCATGGGGTGATTATCCTAATTCACAAGTTGGTGGTGTTGATGCCGAGCGAGTACTAGAAGCTCTTGAACCTCATTCAGGTCTTAAGTGTTTTGGGGTGCAGTGTTATATGGGAACACAATTTCCTCCTTGGATGAGAAATACTGCTATTCTAAAAGGTTTAGTTCATATTATTCTCTATGACTGTAAAAACTGCAGGCACCTTCCTCCATTTGGTAAATTACCATGTTTAACTTATCTTTATGTATCTGGAATGAAAGACGTAAAGTACATTGATGATGACTTATATGAACCTGCGACTGAGAAGGCTTTTACGTCATTGAAAAAGTTGACTTTGTGCAACTTACCAAATTTAGAGAGGGTGATGGAAGTCGAAGGAGCGGAGATGCTACCACAACTTTTGAAGTTAGATATAACAGATGTCCCTAAACTTGCATTGCAGTCCCTTCCATCTATGGAGTCACTCTCTGTTAGTGGAGGAAATGAAGAATTATTGAAGTCCTTTTGTTACAACAATTGCAGTGAAGATGTAGCTTCCACTTCACGAGGAATTTCTGGTAACAATCTTAAGTCACTTTCTATATCGAAATTTGCCAAACTCAGAGAATTACCTGTTGAACTCAGTAGACTTAGTGCTTTAGAATCTCTTACAATTAAACATTGTGATGAAATGGAGTCATTATCAGAGCACTTTGCAAGGATTGAGTTCTCTTCGAACTTTGTCTGTTGATGCATGCGCTAGATTTAAATCCCTGTCTGATGGAATGAGACACCTAACTTGTCTTGAGACACTTCAAATCATTTTCTGTCCACAGTTAGTTTTTCCACATGACATGAACAATCTAATTTCCCTCCGTCGACTGCTACTCTGGGGATGTAATGAAAACATACTAGATGGCATAGAAGGCATCCCCTCACTGCAAAATTTGTCTCTGTATGATTTTCCTTGGCAAACATCCCTGCCAGACTGTTTGGGTGCCATGACTTCTCTTCAAGTATTAGGCATCTATCGGTTTCCAAAGTTAAAATCACTACCAGACAGCTTTCAGCGACTCCAGAACTTGCAAAGCATAAGTATTGCACGTTGCCCTAAGTTGGAGAAGAGATGCAAGAGAGGAAAAGGTGAAGATTGGCATAAGATAGCTCACATTCCTGAATTTGAATTGAATTACCAATTGCAATCTGATGCAGAACCAACAAAACCAACAAGTAGTGGTAATTGATTTGAATGAATATCTTAATTTTATTCCTTTTGCATTTTTTCTTACTATATCAAATATGGTGTGCAGAGGATAAACTGCCAGCATGGATGCAATTTATGCAAGTTTTTCTGGATTACAGTGTCCAGAAAGATTTTGACAGCATGATTGAAGATATAGACGTGTAACGCTCTGATTGAAAGATTTGCTGTATTTATTTGTATGTTTATTTATTTATTTTTAATAATCATGTATCCATTCTTTTTTCTCTTTTTAGTGGAAAATGTTTGGCCAAATTGATGTATGGTTCAGTTATTTTCTTACGAATTTGAAACTTCAACTATCTATTGAAGACGTGTCCTACATATATGGGATATTATATATGATACATTTATAAATTGAAGTTTAATTTCATAACAATAAAATATTATTTCAAAAGATGTATCTTATATATGGGATCTTCGAAAATATTTTTCATAAAAAAATAATTTATTTTATTGTTTATTAGAATCATGCTAAATTAATTGGGATTTTCTTTTGCAGATATTGAACTTGAATTGATTTGGAGTTGTATTATGATTGAGTTGTATTAACTTGAACATTGTATTATGATTTATATAAGCACATTAAAATTTTCTATTGGACTCTTGGTTTCATTCTACTTGGAACCTACTAGTATATTCCTATAAAATTAAGAGGGAAAATAAAGATGAATTTAATTCAAATATTACACTCTCAACCCATTAGATCATTAAAGTTTGTTGAATTTATTAATAAGTAATCTTAAAAACATTCATTAAAATTTGTTGTAATTTGCTGGAAATACAAACTCGAAAGTTGCTATTCTCACTTAAAAGATTGATCTCCCAGCCTGAAAATATATTTTTTACCGACAGATGAAAAATGTTGTTCACTCTTTACAGCGGCATCTAACTATCGTTGCTACAACAATATTTATCAACCGATGCGTTGTTGCTTTATCTAGAACAACAAAATACATCCTTAGATTTCTTCCAATAAAAAACTGCATGTTAAAAAATATAAAATATGAGTGGTTATTTGAATGGGAGAGAACCAAGCTCTCGAAACTTAGTGAAACTGTGTCTATGAAATATTTTAATTCTGCAGCCTTGTAAATGTTTGTATTCAATCTCTATGATACAACTTTCTTTTGAGTTTCATCGATAAAATCGTTGTTATTCGATGAATTTTTCAATTTCTACTAGCAAAGATATTTTGCCCAACGCGTACGCAAGCAGGTTTGTTGTCAATGATTCTGCACTAAGTATCTCAACTTATATACATATAAAAACACATTTTTAGAGAGTACGTTATATGGATCGCTAGGATGTGTGAATTGCTGTATTACTAGGATGTTGGATGTTACATTTGAGAAAGAAACATATATGGATCAAACAACCTTTTTGTGTGTATCTAGTATCACAAGATTGCCATTCCCTTCTACTGTGATAATGACCCCAGAAAAACAGATTTAGACATGTTTGTGGAAATACTTAGAGGTGTAGAATCCCAGAGTGAACATGTTCTGGTGTCTAAAGAATAGGGAAATGTGAGTAATAAGGATAACGAGGTTGCCATAAATTAATATCATTGAAACAAGAAAGAGGTGAAGATCCAATTTGGTCCCTCGCAATTTCCATCGGACCAAATTAGTCCCCAAAAAAAAGTAAACACGTATGTGCATTTATTTATTTTGTTGACTAAATTGGCACGATGTGTTGTGAACTCGTTGACTCAAAATCACATCAATTAATTTATATTTGTAGAGCAAGTATTAGTGTCAACAAATAACCAAAACATTTTCGAGAAACAATATGAAATCTAGCAAAGATAAAGCGAGTAGAAAGTAGAGGCACACTACACTGATATTTGTTTACCTAGTTCGATCAAACAATTACTTACATATGGGGGAGAGATCTTTTCTCCAATCTACATCCAAATTGTTCTTTACAAAGAGGGACATGGATTGACTATAGTTGATGAGCTGTCACATTCACGTAGTCACATGTTTGTGGCAGTCCGATCAAAATCGGCCGAACTTAAGTTAAGATCGGTATTATTGGATTATAAAATATAAATTAATTCTACTTTTTCTGAGCCGTGCGATCTTGAACGGACAGTCAATAACGACCTGATTATATGAGTGCGTGTAAACATTAACAGCGTTAAATCCATTTACTACAAAGATATACAAATATTACAAGCGATACATATGTAGGATCAGCTTGTCTTGTGAATACCATGATATTTACTAGCCTTAGTGAATCCATCAAACTAAGTCCTAGGGATTTTTAAAGTTTACAAACCATGTTTAATATTCCATTTTGTCTCGAAGCCTAGTGGATTATTCATGTAAACGTCTCATAACTGGTAAAGACCTTGATTAAGATTACACAGACGTCTGACAATAATCGTAAAACTAGAGGTGTGAAATTCTGCCAAGTGTCATTTGGAGAAGAATTTTCTTAGAATAGAAATTTGTGAAAATAGAGTTATGACTTTTATTGAGGCGTGTTTTTAGATAGTCATATTATGACAGAGGTGAAGGTTTTTTTTTTTTTTTTTTTACCAAAACAAATTTAATTCATTTCATTAAACAAAATGTTCTCGATACAAGGAGGAATTAACTCAAAACTGAAGGAAAATCGAATAGAAGAATGGAGTAGAAGCAGCGGAAAATTTTCGATTTTCATTCCTTGGATCATTACGAAATTCAAACATGAATCAGTGATTTGATTGTTACCTTGAACTGTGGAATCTGAAAGCTGGAACTGGAAACTGGAATCTCGATCACAGCCAAGCAAGCAGCAAGCAGCAAAGCCTCTAGCAAGTCCACACGAACAGTGCTCCTCCAAAACTCGGTGCTAGCCAATGAATTGGAAGTGCAGAGAAGAAAGGGGTTGCTTCAAAACGTGTAACCAAAAACTTCAGCACGCGAGTTCTATTTATAGAACTTCTAGTGTGCGGTATCTAGCAACACATCATTGCTACCCAAGTGACAAGAGTGTCAAGTGATCTGACGAAACCTTTCCATGATAATACTCATGTGTACACTTACTCCTTTGTCTCGATATCTTTATTGATCCAAAGGCATAGATATTGTCACCCTTGTATAGATCAATGTTTATATTCCTTGATTCCGAAATATACTGAATAACGAATAAGTCCAATATCTTATATTGACTTAGTTCGGCATGGCCATGCAATTTTACAGTCATATTTCATCAAGAGGCCTAAAGATATATCTCCTGTTTATGAGGAGGGACAAATCCCATCTAGGACACTCATGTCCCTCAGCATGATTCATCAAGTACCCATCAACCAATGTTATGGTTATCCTTTTACAGACAACGTTAGAATGGCAACAAAGCACTTGAGTCCACATCTAGGGATCATAGTGGTTTCAGGTCTAAGAGCGATATACATTATTATCATTGTGAGAATATCTTTTGACATTCTCATAACATACTATGTAGTATTCTCACGGTGGGTCAATCCAGTATAAATATTACTCCTAATATTTATACCTATGTATAGACTTAATATCTCAATATCAATGACCCATGAGATGCGGTCATCAGTCTACATACATAATAGTATTTATGCTTTATTATTATCCCAATTCATATTAAAGCTTGACTATGGATATGTTTAAGAATAGCGTTCTTTACGTAATGTAATCTCATGATTAAGTCACACTTAATATTCCATTACATGAACTATCTATTCTAGGGACTTTATTATTTTGAAACATAACAAAATCAATAAAGAAATGTCTTATTATTATATATATTCACAATATATATTTATATCAATATCATGATACAAAGCCAAACCCAATCAATATTGATTGGATATTAGGGCTTACTCCAACAAAAACTACTGTGACTAGGCCAATAAATGGCCGCCCTCGCAAGATATGAGCAGCTATATTCACTTGTCTCCTAACAAACTTGACCTCAAAATTTAATTGGGACGACATTCAAGTAAATAGCATTCACTAGGATTTGAGAGTCACTTTCAAACACAACTCGATCAAAACCTCTATTGGATGCAATCTTCACCACCTCTAATAAACCACTGCTGCCACAAGTTAAAAGCTTGCTGTCCGATATGTAAAGGTTTTTTGCCACCATTATTCTATACCAAATTGTTTCGATTCTTCCAAATACTCTGATAGAGCAGAGCCAATAACACAGAAGAAATCAATAGAAACTAGAGAATAGTGGTGAATATTATTAAGTAGATGGAATAAGGAAAAGGGTTACAAGTTCCAGAGCAAAGCTCCTCAGCAAAGTCTCTTGCTGCCGGCCCTAAAAGGGTACTAACAAATAATCTGATTGCTTGCCTAGAACTCCCTCTACATATTGACTTATATAGAATACTACCAAGGACATATTATCAAATAATATCTTTACTAAGATTTATTTGAATAATATACTTATTATATATTTCTAATATAATTCTAATATAATATCTTTACTAAGATTTATTTAGAGAATATCTTCTTACTCTCTCCCTTCCTCTTTCTCTCATACACCCTCCAAATCTTGGGCCTCTCATCATTCACGGTCACTAAGACCTCCACTTCATTAGGATTTGGTCCACCTACTGTCCTATCATCATCCCCTCCTTCAAAAATAGCCTTGTCCTCAAGGCTAAGGTCTGGAAATTGACTCTTCAGCAGTAATTCATCCTCCCAAGTAGCGTCACTAGCATCAAGACCTTTCCACTTAACCAACCATTCTTTCTTGTGATGTCCTTCTTCAAATTTATCCCTCCAAGACAAGAGCTTCTCAGGTTGCACTTCACTCTTATCAGCATCCAAGTTGATGGGCAGTTCCTCTGTAGGATGATAGTCTCCTATAGCCTTCTTCAGCTGAGAGACATGGAAGATAGGATGAATTTTAGAGGACTCCGGTAACTGCAACTTGTAAGCTACATCTCCTATTTTTTGAACAATCTGATAAGGGCCAAAAAACCTTGGAGCTAACTTTTGGTGAATTCTCTTCACCCTTGATTGTTGTCGATGAGGTCTCAGCTTAAGGAAAACCCAATCACCTACATCAAAATGCACATCCCTTCTCTTCTTGTCTGCATATAACTTCATTTGTTCTTGAGCTCGATGGAGATTGTGTTTAAGTTGACGTAGAGCTTCATCTCTATCCCTCAATTCTTGTGCCACTGCCTCAACCCTAGTCTCTCCCTCCAAGAAATGCACCAATACCGGAGGTTTCCTTCTGTAAACTACCTCAAAAGGAGTGAAGCCAGTAGAGATATGAAAGGTAGTGTTATACCATAACTCAGCCCAAGGAACCCAATGTGACCAAGATTTGGGTTAGTCCGAAACAAAACAACAGAGATAAGCCTCCAAGCAACGATTAATAACCTCTGTTTGTCCATCCGTTTGAGGATGATAGGCCGAAGACATTTTCAAAACAGTTCCCAACAGCTTAAAAACTTCTTTCCAAAAAATACTCACAAATAAGGGATCATGATCACTCAGAATAGAGTCAGGAACTCCGTGCAATCGCACTACTTCCTTCACAAATACAGCAGCAACAGTACGAGCAGTGAAAGGATGCTTCAATGTAATAAAATGGCTATACTTAGAAAGTCGATCCACCACCACTAAGATTGCTTCATACCCATTACTCTTAGGTAAGCCCACAATAAAATCCATCGAGATTTCGCGCCATACTACTTCAGGAACGGGAAGAGGTTGAAGTAATCCATTAGGAGTAGTTGCGGCATATTTGTTTCTCTGACAAGTATCACACATTTTCACAAACTTTTGCACCCTTTTCATCATTCCATGCCAATAAAGTGTCCCTGCCATTCGTCGATATGTACGAAGATAACCGAAATGCCCTCCAGTTGGAGAAGAATGGAAATCACTCAAGACAATGTCAATAATGGGAGATCCTGCAGGTATCACCAATCTGCCTTTGTAAAATAAGATCCCTCCTTTCAATTCGTACCCTGGTTTGGTGGTAGGATCGATTTTTAATGCTGCAATGATCCCTTTCAAGGCTGGATCTTGCATAACTTCAGCCTGTAAGTCTTTTCCTTGCTGCCAAATGGGATAAGATATCACGGTTTTCAGTTCCAAGTCTTCATGTTGACGGGACAAAGCATCCGCCACCTTATTTTCCATCCCCACCTTATACACCACTTCAAAGTCAAACCCCAATAATTTTGCAATCCATTCTTGTTGAGTGACCGTAGTGATCCGTTGGTTGATCAAGTGTCTCAAGCTCTTTTGATCTGAATACACTATAAATTTCCTTCCCAACAAATAATGTCTCCAATGTTGGATTGCAAGCACCAATGCCATGAGCTCCTTATCATAGGCAGATTTATTTAGTTTAGAACCTGAAAAGGCCTTGCTAAAATAGGCTATAGGGTGCTTTAACTGCATTAAAACAGCCCCCACTCCCTTACCAGAGGCATCACACTCAATCTCAAAGGGAACTTCAAAATTCGGCAAAGCCAAAACAGGTGCAGAAGTGACAGCAACCTTGAGTTGCTCAAACGCACCCGCAACTGCTACATTCCACACAAAACCATCTTTCTTCGTCAGCTCCGTGAGGGGTTTGGCAATTTTGCCATAATTAGCGATGAACTTTCTATAATAACCAGTTAATCCTAAGAATCCACGCACTCCTTTGACATTTTTGGGTAAAGGCCAATTAATAACGCTACTCACTTTATTAGGGTCGACTTCCACTCCTTGTTTTGAAATCACATGACCCAAATACTCCACCTGTCTCTGACCAAAAGCACATTTCTGTTGATTTGCCACAAAACAATGTTGTTGCAGCACCTGCAAGACAGCTTCAAGGTGTTCCAAATGAGTAGTCCAATCCATACTGTACACCAAGATGTCGTCAAAAAATACTAAGACAAATTTGCGCAGAAACGGCTTAAAAATTTCATTCATCTCTGATTGGAAGGTTGCTGGAGCATTGGTGAGGCCAAATGGCATAACCAAGTACTCATAATGGCCCTCATGAGTACGAAACGCTGTCTTATGAATGTCTTCCTCTTTCATCCGAATCTGGTGGTACCCAGATTTGAGATCCAACTTAGAAAAATACCCTGCACCATACAGCTCATCCAATAGCTCATCCACCACCGGAATAGGATACTTGTCTTGCACTGTCACCTTGTTAAGTGATCTATAGTCAACACACATCCGCCAGGAATTGTCTTTCTTTTTTACCAATATCACAGGACTAGAGAAAGCACTAGTACTGTTGCAGATTACCCCTTGTTGCATAAGACTCTTTATTTGTTTTTCTATCTCATCTTTCTGATAATGAGGGTATCGATAAGGTCGGCACTTACTAGACCTGCACCGTGTTGCAACACAATGGCATGAGCATTACTCCTGATTGGAGGAAGACCTTTTATCTCTTTGAATACTGCTGAATAGCGAGATAGTAGCTGCTGCAGTTCTTTGTTCTGTTTTGGTGGACGAGACTCCTATCCACCAACATCCACTGATGTAGAACAACAACAACCCTCTATAAGTCACATTTTTTCGCCACAAAACTCTATAGGGTGACTGTTGTAGCGGTGTTATGCTGCCCCTTCAGTTGGATGTTTTGACCACAATGATTAAAAACCATCGACATCTCCTTCCAATCCATTGTCACCTTCCCTAAAGTTTCCAACCACACTACACCGAGGACTAGACCAACACCCCCAGCCCCAAAACATAAGCTTCCACGGTGACGTGAACATTTCCCATTTCCAGTTTCACACCTTCACATTTTCCGAAAGTCATGATACGATGACCATCACCTAAACGGACCCCCATTGGTTTGGTGTTAGTAATGGGCAAACCCAAGGCTTCGACAACGGTGGGAGAAATGAAATTATGAGTTGCCCCGCTGTCTATAAGGACCAGAACAGAAGCACCTTGCACAAAACCCTCCAGCTTCATCGTTCGAACACCCACGTCACTAGTATCGGTTAGCGCGAACAATCCAATCACCTTACATTCCAGATCTTCAATCTCCCTTTCTTCATCATTAATAGCTTCAAGCACCACAACCTCTCCGTCTTCATTAACACCTTCGTCATCCGCAAGTATGATCAATCGGAGTTGTTTCGTCGCACATTGATGAAGAGAATTCCACCTTTCATTGCAACGGAAACACAGCCCCTTTGAACGCCGATCTTGTACCTCAGAAAAGGGAATATGCCTCACTCCACGGCTATGATTATCCTTGCGAAGGTCGTCGTTGGTACTCCCGGTTGAACTCACAGCAGAGGAAGGGGGTTGCGAAGGCTTTCCTCCCGGTTGGAAGCGACTGGTACCTGATGTCGCAGTAGATCCAGAACGAGTCGGGTTGGCAGGGGTAATGGAATCCCCATCGCGTTGGGCCCAAAACGGCTTGTTAGGACGAGGCCAATTTTGGGATTGGCTCGGTTTGTAGCGTGACCCGTATGCTTGACCCGACTGAGTCAAAACAGCGAATTCAGCCTCCACATCACGTGCTAGCTGCTTAGCTATGTATCAATTCCGTGGTTTGAAGGTACGAACACGAGAACGATTGTCGTGACGCAAACCTCCCACAAAATAACCTAGAAATTGCTGCTCCGGCAAACGGCCGCACTGCGATGAATACAATTCAAACTCAGCAACGTATTCCTCCACCGAACTCGTTTGTTTGAGCTCCTTAAGTTCTTCAAAGGGATTATCCAAACGCCCTGCACCAAATCGCATCATCATAGCATCCTTCAAATCTTCCCATGTCAAAGATTCCGTAGAATCCATCCATAAATAAAACCAATGAATTGTTGGACCTTCCATACTCAACTTGGTGAGTGGAATGCGAACATCCTCAGAAATGCGTTGAACTTCAAAATAGGTCTCAGCACGAGTGATCCATGCAACTGGATCATCACCATTAAAGGAAGGCAGTTCTACCTTCTTTGCAGAGAGACGAAATTCATCAAGGGACGAAGAACCGGTTGTTGGGCTTGACTGTGGTGTCTCCTTCTGCACTGTGTTGCGAATCTCGTTACGAATCTCTGTGAGTAGTGTCTCACAGAATGAATCAAAACTCAATTCCAAGCGCCCCAAACGTTCTTCCACCGCGTCGACACGATCAGTCATTTTGGGTGGCATCAACAACGGTAGGTCGGACCAATTGATAGAGCAGAGCCAATAACACAGAAGAAATCAATAGAAACTAGAGAATAGTGGTGAATATTATTAAGTAGATGGAATAAGGAAAAGGATTACAAGTTCCAGAGCAAAGCTCCTCAGCAAAGTCTCTTGCTACCGGCCCTAAAAGGGTACTAACAAATAATCTGATTGCTTGCCTAGAACTCCCTCTACATATTGACTTATATAGAATACTACCAAGGACATATCATCAAATAATATCTTTACTAAGTTTTATTTGAATAATATACTTATTATATATTTCTAATATAATTCTAATATAATATCTTTACTAAGATTTATTTAGAGAATATCTTCTTACTCTCTCCCTTCCTCTTTCTCTCATACACCCTCCAAATCTTGGGCCTCTCATCATTCACGGTCACTAAGACCTCCTCTTCATTAGGATTTGGTCCACCTACTGTCCTATCATCATCCCCTCCTTCAAAAATAGCCTTGTCCTCAAGGCTAAGGTCTGGAAATTGACTCTTCAGCAGTAATTCATCCTCCCAAGTAGCGTCACTAGCATCAAGACCTTTCCACTTAACCAACCATTCTTTCTTGTGATGTCCTTCTTCAAATTTATCCCTCCAAGACAAGAGCTTCTCAGGTTGCACTTCACTCTTGTCAGCATCCAAGCTGATGGGCAGTTCCTCTGTAGGATGATAGTCTCCTATAGCCTTCTTCAGCTGAGAGACATGGAAGATAGGATGAATTTTAGAGGACTCCGGTAACTGCAACTTGTAAGCTACATCTCCTATTTTTTGAACAATCTGATAAGGGCCAAAAAACCTTGGAGCTAACTTTTGGTGAATTCTCTTCACCACTGATTGTTGTCGATGAGGTCTCAGCTTAAGGAAAACCCAATCACCTACATCAAAATGCACATCCCTTCTCTTCTTGTCTGCATATAACTTCATTTGTTCTTGAGCTCGATGGAGATTGTGTTTAAGTTGACGTAGAGCTTCATCTTTGTCCCTTAATTCTTATGCCACTGCCTCAACCCTAGTCTCTCCCTCCAAGAAATGCACCAATACCGGAGGTTTCCTACCGTAAACTACCTCAAAAGGAGTGAAGCCAGTAGAGATATGAAAGGTAGTGTTATACCATAACTCAGCCCAAGGAACCCAATGTGACCAAGATTTGGGTTGGTCCGAAACAAAACAACGGAGATAAGCCTCCAAGCAACGATTAATAACCTCTGTTTGTCCATCCGTTTGAGGATGATAGGCCGAAGACATTTTCAAAACAGTTCCCAACAGCTTAAAAAGTTTTTTCCAAAAAATACTCACAAATAAGGGATCACGATCACTCAGAATAGAGTCAGGAACTCCATGCAATCGCACTACTTCCTTCACAAATACAGCAGCAACAGTACGAGCAGTAAAAAGATGCTTCAATGTAATAAAATGGCTATACTTAGAAAGTCGATCCACCACCACTACGATTGCTTCATACCCATTACTCTTAGGTAAGCCCACAATAAAATCCATGGAGATTTCGCGCCATACTACTTCAGGAACGGGAAGAGGTTGAAGTAATCCATTAGGAGTAGTTGCGGCATATTTGTTTCTCTGAGAAGTATCACACATTTTCACAAACTCTTGCACCCTTTTCATCATTCCATGCCAATAAAGTGTCCCTGTCATTCGTCGATATGTACGAAGATAACCGGAATGCCCTCCAGTTGGAGAAGAATGGAAATCACTCAAGAGAGTGTCAATAATGGGAGATCCTGCAGGTATCACCAATCTGCCATTGTAAAATAAGATCCCTCCTTTCAATTCGTACCCTGGTTTGGAGGTAGGATCAATTTTTAATGCTGCAATGATCCCTTTCAAGGCTGGATCTTGCATAACTTGAGCCTGTAAGTCTTTTCCTTGCTGCCAAATGGGATAAGATATCACAGTTTTCAGTTCCAAGTCTTCATGTTGACGGGACAAAGCATCCGCCACCTTATTTTCCACCCCCACCTTATACACCACTTCAACGTCAAACCCCAATAATTTTGCAATCCATTCTTGTTGAGTGACCGTAGTGATCTGTTGGTTGATCAAGTGTCTCAAGCTCTTTTGATCTGAATACACTATAAATTTCCTTCCCAACAAATAATGTCTCCAATGTTGGATTGCAAGCACCAATGCCATGAGCTCCTTATCATAGGCAGATTTATTTAGTTTAGAACCTGAAAAGGCCTTGCTAAAATAGGCTATAGGGTGCTTTAACTGCATTAAAACAGCCCCCACTCCCTTACCAGAGGCATCACACTCAATCTCAAAGGGAACTTCAAAATTCGGCAAAGCCAAAACAGGTGCAGAAGTGACAGCAACCTTGAGTTGCTCAAACGCACCCGCAGCTGCTACATTCCACACAAAACCATCTTTCTTCGTCAGCTCCGTGAGGGGTTTGGCAATTTTGCCATAATTAGCGATGAACGTTCTATAATAACCAGTTAATCCTAAGAATCCACGCACGCCTTTGACATTTTTGGGTAAAGGCCAATTAATAACGCTACTCACTTTATTAGGGTCGACTTCCACTCCTTGTTTTGAAATCACATGACCCAAATACTCCACCTGTCTCTGACCAAAAGCACATTTATGTTGATTTGCCACAAAACAATGTTGTTGCAGCACCTGCAAGACAGCTTCAAGGTGTTCCAAATGAGTAGTCCAATCCATACTGTACACCAAGATGTCGTCAAAAAATACTAAGACAAATTTGCGCAGAAACGGCTTAAAAATTTCATTCATCTCTGATTGGAAGGTTGCTGGAGCATTGGTGAGGCCAAATGGCATAAGCAAGTACTCATAGTGGCCCTCATGAGTACGAAACGCTGTCTTATGAATGTCTTCCTCTTCATCTGAATCTGGTGGTACCCAGATTTGAGATCCAACTTAGAAAAATACCCTGCACCATACAGCTCATCCACCACCGGTATAGGATACTTGTCTTGCACTGTCACCTTGTTAAGTGATCTATAGTCAACACACATCCGCCAGGAATTGTCTTTCTTTTTTACCAATATCACAGGACTAGAGAAAGCACTAGTACTGTTGCGGATTACCCCTTGTTGCATAAGACTCTTTATTTGTTTTTCTATCTCATCTTTCTGATAATGAGGGTATCGATAAGGTCGGCACTTACTGGACCTGTACCGTGTTGCAACACAATGACATGGGCATTACTCCTGATTGGAGGAAGACCTTTTATCTCTTTGAATACTGCTGAATGGCGAGATAGTAGCTGCTGCAGTTCTTTGTTCTGTTTTGGTGGACGGGACTCCTTTCCACCAACATCCACTGATGTAGAACAACAACAACCCTCTATAAGTCACATTTTTTTCGCCACAAAACTCTGTAGGGTGACTGTTGTAGCGGTGTTATGCTGCCCCTTCAGTTGGACGTTTTGACCACAATGATTAAAAACCATCGACATCTCCTTCCAATCCATTGTCACCTTCCCTAAAGTTTCCAACCACACTACACCGAGGACTAGACCAACACCCCCAGCCCCAAAACATAAGCTTCCACGGTGACGTGAACATTTCCCATTTCCAGTTTCACACCTTCACATTTTCCGAAAGTCATGATACGATGACCATCACCTAAACGGACCCCCATTGGTTTGGTGTTAGTAATGGGCAAACCCAAGGCTTCGACAACGGTGGGAGAAATGAAATTATGAGTTGCCCCACTGTCTATAAGGACCAGAACAGAAGCACCTTGCACAAAACCCTCCAGCTTCATCGTTCGAACACCCACGTCACTAGTATCGGTTAGCGCGAACAATCCAATCACCTTACATTCCAGATCTTCAATCTCCCTTTCTTCATCATTAATAGCTTCGAGCACCACAACCTCTCCGTCTTCATTAACACCTTCGTCATCCGCAAGTATGATCAATCGGAGTTGTTTCGTCGCACATTGATGAAGAGAATTCCACCTTTCATTGCAACGGAAACACAGCCCCTTTGAACGCCGATCTTGTACCTCAGAAAAGGGAATATGCCTCACTCCACGGCTATGATTATCCTTGCGAAGGTCGTCGTTGGTACTCCCGGTTGAACTCACAGCAGAGGAAGGGGGTTGCGAAGGCTTTCCTCCCGGTTGGAAGCGACTGGTACCTGATGTCGCAGTAGATCCAGAACGAGTCGGGTTGGCAGGGGTAATGGAATCCCCATCGCGTTGGGCCCAAAACGGCTTGTTAGGACGAGGCCAATTTTGGGATTGGCTCGGTTTGTAGCGTGACCCGTATGCTTGACCCGACTGAGTCAAAACAGCGAATTCAGCCTCCACATCACGTGCTAGCTGCTTAGCTATGTATCAATTCCGTGGTTTGAAGGTACGAACACGAGAACGATTGTCGTGACGCAAACCTCCCACAAAATAACCTAGAAATTGCTGCTCCGGCAAACGGCCGCACTGCGATGAATACAATTCAAACTCAGCAACGTATTCCTCCACCGAACTCGTTTGTTTGAGCTCCTTAAGTTCTTCAAAGGGATTATCCAAACGCCCTGCACCAAATCGCATCATCATAGCATCCTTCAAATCTTCCCATGTCAAAGATTCCGTAGAATCCATCCATAAATTAAACCAATGAATTGTTGGACCTTCCATACTCAACTTGGTGAGTGGAATGCGAACATCCTCAGAAATGCGTTGAACTTCAAAATAGGTCTCAGCACGAGTGATCCATGCAACTGGATCATCACCATTAAAGGAAGGCAGTTCTACCTTCTTTGCAGAGAGACGAAATTCATCAAGGGACGAAGAACCGGTTGTTGGGCTTGACTGTGGTGTCTCCTTCTGCACTGTGTTGCGAATCTCGTTACGAATCTCTGTGAGTAGTGTCTCACAGAATGAATCAAAACTCAATTCCAAGCGCCCCAAACGTTCTTCCACCGCGTCGACACGATCAGTCATTTTGGGTGGCATCAACAACGGTAGGTCGGACCAATTGATAGAGCAGAGCCAATAACACAGAAGAAATCAATAGAAACTAGAGAATAGTGGTGAATATTATTAAGTAGATGGAATAAGGAAAAGGATTACAAGTTCCAGAGCAAAGCTCCTCAGCAAAGTCTCTTGCTGCCGGCCCTAAAAGGGTACTAACAAATAATCTGATTGCTTGCCTAGAACTCCCTCTACATATTGACTTATATAGAATACTACCAAGGACATATTATCAAATAATATCTTTACTAAGTTTTATTTGAATAATATACTTATTATATATTTCTAATATAATATCTTTACTAAGATTTATTTAGAGAATATCTTCTTACTCTCTCCCTTCCTCTTTCTCTCATACACCCTCCAAATCTTGGGCCTCTCATCATTCACGGTCACTAAGACCTCCTCTTCATTAGGATTTGGTCCACCTACTGTCCTATCATCATCCCCTCCTTCAAAAATAGCCTTGTCCTCAAGGCTAAGGTCTGGAAATTGACTCTTCAGCAGTAATTCATCATCCCAAGTAGCGTCACTAGCATCAAGACCTTTCCACTTAACCAACCATTCTTTCTTGTGATGTCCTTCTTCAAATTTATCCCTCCAAGACAAGAGCTTCTCAGGTTGTACTTCACTCTTGTCAGCATCCAAGCTGATGGGCAGTTCCTCTGTAGGATGATAGTCTCCTATAGCCTTCTTCAGCTGAGAGACATGGAAGATAGGATGAATTTTAGAGGACTCCGGTAACTGCAACTTGTAAGCTACATCTCCTATTTTTTGAACAATCTGATAAGGGCCAAAAAACCTTGGAGCTAACTTTTGGTGAATTCTCTTCACCACTGATTGTTGTCGATGAGGTCTCAGCTTAAGGAAAACCCAATCACCTACATCAAAATGCACATCCCTTCTCTTCTTGTCTGCATATAACTTCATTTGTTCTTGAGCTCGATGGAGATTGTGTTTAAGTTGACGTAGAGCTTCATCTTTGTCCCTTAATTCTTATGCCACTGCCTCAACCCTAGTCTCTCCCTCCAAGAAATGCACCAATACCGGAGGTTTCCTTCCGTAAACTACCTCAAAAGGAGTGAAGCCAGTAGAGATATGAAAGGTAGTGTTATACCATAACTCAGCCCAAGGAACCCAATGTGACCAAGATTTGGGTTGGTCCGAAACAAAACAACGGAGATAAGCCTCCAAGCAACGATTAATAACCTCTGTTTGTCCATCCGTTTGAGGATGATAGGCCGAAGACATTTTCAAAACAGTTCCCAACAGCTTAAAAAGTTTTTTCCAAAAAATACTCACAAATAAGGGATCACGATCACTCAGAATAGAGTCAGGAACTCCATGCAATCGCACTACTTCCTTCACAAATACAGCAGCAACAGTACGAGCAGTAAAAAGATGCTTCAATGTAATAAAATGGCTATACTTAGAAAGTCGATCCACCACCACTACGATTGCTTCATACCCATTACTCTTAGGTAAGCCCACAATAAAATCCATGGAGATTTCGCGCCATACTACTTCAGGAACGGGAAGAGGTTGAAGTAATCCATTAGGAGTAGTTGCGGCATATTTGTTTCTCTGAGAAGTATCACACATTTTCACAAACTCTTGCACCCTTTTCATCATTCCATGCCAATAAAGTGTCCCTGTCATTCGTCGATATGTACGAAGATAACCGGAATGCCCTCCAGTTGGAGAAGAATGGAAATCACTCAAGAGAGTGTCAATAATGGGAGATCCTGCAGGTATCACCAATCTGCCATTGTAAAATAAGATCCCTCCTTTCAATTCGTACCCTGGTTTGGAGGTAGGATCAATTTTTAATGCTGCAATGATCCCTTTCAAGGCTGGATCTTGCATAACTTGAGCCTGTAAGTCTTTTCCTTGCTGCCAAATGGGATAAGATATCACAGTTTTCAGTTCCAAGTCTTCATGTTGACGGGACAAAGCATCCGCCACCTTATTTTCCACCCCCACCTTATACACCACTTCAACGTCAAACCCCAATAATTTTGCAATCCATTCTTGTTGAGTGACCGTAGTGATCTGTTGGTTGATCAAGTGTCTCAAGCTCTTTTGATCTGAATACACTATAAATTTCCTTCCCAACAAATAATGTCTCCAATGTTGGATTGCAAGCACCAATGCCATGAGCTCCTTATCATAGGCAGATTTATTTAGTTTAGAACCTGAAAAGGCCTTGCTAAAATAGGCTATAGGGTGCTTTAACTGCATTAAAACAGCCCCCACTCCCTTACCAGAGGCATCACACTCAATCTCAAAGGGAACTTCAAAATTCGGCAAAGCCAAAAACAGGTGCAGAAGTGACAGCAACCTTGAGTTGCTCAAACGCACCCGCAGCTGCTACATTCCACACAAAACCATCTTTCTTCGTCAGCTCCGTGAGGGGTTTGGCAATTTTGCCATAATTAGCGATGAACGTTCTATAATAACCAGTTAATCCTAAGAATCCACGCACGCCTTTGACATTTTTGGGTAAAGGCCAATTAATAACGCTACTCACTTTATTAGGGTCGACTTCCACTCCTTGTTTTGAAATCACATGACCCAAATACTCCACCTGTCTCTGACCAAAAGCACATTTCTGTTGATTTGCCACAAAACAATGTTGTTGCAGCACCTGCAAGACAGCTTCAAGGTGTTCCAAATGAGTAGTCCAATCCATACTGTACACCAAGATGTCGTCAAAAAATACTAAGACAAATTTGCGCAGAAACGGCTTAAAAATTTCATTCATCTCTGATTGGAAGGTTGCTGGAGCATTGGTGAGGCCAAATGGCATAAGCAAGTACTCATAGTGGCCCTCATGAGTACGAAACGCTGTCTTATGAATGTCTTCCTCTTCATCTGAATCTGGTGGTACCCAGATTTGAGATCCAACTTAGAAAAATACCCTGCACCATACAGCTCATCCACCACCGGTATAGGATACTTGTCTTGCACTGTCACCTTGTTAAGTGATCTATAGTCAACACACATCCGCCAGGAATTGTCTTTCTTTTTTACCAATATCACAGGACTAGAGAAAGCACTAGTACTGTTGCGGATTACCCCTTGTTGCATAAGACTCTTTATTTGTTTTTCTATCTCATCTTTCTGATAATGAGGGTATCGATAAGGTCGGCACTTACTGGACCTGCACCGTGTTGCAACACAATGACATGGGCATTACTCCTGATTGGAGGAAGACCTTTTATCTCTTTGAATACTGCTGAATGGCGAGATAGTAGCTGCTGCAGTTCTTTGTTCTGTTTTGGTGGACGGGACTCCTTTCCACCAACATCCACTGATGTAGAACAACAACAACCCTCTATAAGTCACATTTTTTTCGCCACAAAACTCTGTAGGGTGACTGTTGTAGCGGTGTTATGCTGCCCCTTCAGTTGGACGTTTTGACCACAATGATTAAAAACCATCGACATCTCCTTCCAATCCATTGTCACCTTCCCTAAAGTTTCCAACCACACTACACCGAGGAGTAGATCAACACCCCCCCCAGCCCCAAAACATAAGCTTCCACGGTGACGTGAACATTTCCTATTTCCAGTTTCACACCTTCACATTTTCCGAAAGTCATGATACGATGACCATCACCTAAACGGACCCCCATTGGTTTGGTAATAGTAATGGGAAAACCCAAGGCTTCGACAACGGTGGGAGAAATGAAATTATGAGTTGCCCCATTGTCTATAAGGACCAGAACAGAAGCACCTTGCACAAAACCCTCCAGCTTCATCGTTCGAACACCCACGTCACTAGTATCGGTTAGCGCGAACAATCCAATCGCCTTACATTCTAGATCTTCAATCTCCCTTTCTTCATCATTAATAGCTTCGAGCACCACAACCTCTCCGTCTTCATTAACACCTTCGTCATCCGCAAGTATGATCAACCAGAGTTGTTTCGCGCGCATTGGTGAAGAGGGTTCCACCTTTCATTGCAACGGAAACACAGCCCCTTTGAACGCCGATCTTGTACCTCAGAAAAGGGAATATGCCTCACTCCACGGCTACGATTATCCTTGCGAAGGCCGTCGTTGGTACTCCCGGTTGAACTCACAGCAGAGGAAGGGGGTTGCGTAGGCTTCCCTCCCGGTTGGAAGCGACTGGTACCTGATGTCGCAGTAGATCCAGAATGAGTCGGGTCCCTGTCGGTAATGGACTCCCCATCGCGTTGGGCCCAAAATGGCTTGTTAGGACGAGGCCAATGTTGGGTTTGGCTCGGTTTGTAGCGTGACCCGTATGCTTGACCCGGCTGAGTCAAAACAGCGAATTCAGCCTCCACATCACGTGCTAGCTGCATAGCTATGTATCGATTCCGTGGTTTGAAGGTACGAACACGAGAACGAATGTCGTGACGCAAACCTCCCACAAAATAACCTAGAAATTGTTGCTCCGGCAACCGGCCGCACTACGATGAATACAATTCAAACTCAGCAACGTATTCCTCCACCGAACTCGTTTGTTTGAGCTCCTTAAGTTCTTCAAAGGGATTATCCAAACGCCCTGCACCAAATCGCATCATCATAGCATCCTTCAAATCTTCCCATGTCAAAGATTCCGTAGAATCCATCCACAAATTAAACCAATGAATTGTTGGACCTTCCATACTCAACTTGGTGAGTTGAATGCGAACATCCTCAGAAATGCGTTGAACTTCAAAATAGGTCTCAGCACGGGTGATCCATGCAACTGGATCATCACCATTAAAGGAAGGCAGTTCTACCTTCTTTGCAGAGAGACGAAATTCATCAAGGGACGAAGAACCGGTTGTTGGGCTTGACTGTGGTGTCTCCTTCTGCACTGTGTTGCGAATCTCGTTACGAATCTCTGTGATCAGTGTCTCACGGAATGAATCAAAACTCAATTCCAAGTGCCCCAAACGTTCTTCCACCGCGTCGACACGATTAGTCATTTTGGGTGGCATCAACAACGGTAGGTCGGACCAATTGATAGAGTAGAGCCAATAACACAGAAGAAATCAATAGAAACTAGAGAATAGTGGTGAATATTATTAAGTAGATGGAATAAGGAAAAGGGTTACAAGTTCCAGAGCAAAGCTCCTCAACAAAGTCTCTTGCTGCCGGCCCTAAAAGGGTACTAACAAATAATCTGATTGCTTGCCTAGAACTCCCTCTACATATTGACTTATATAGAATACTACCGAGGACATATTATCAAATAATATCTTTACTAAGATTTATTTGAATAATATACTTATTATATATTTCTAATATAATTCTAATATAATATCTTTACTAAGATTTATTTAGAGAATATCTTCTAACTCTCTCCCTTCCTCTTTCTCTCATACACCCTCCAAATCTTGGGCCTCTCATCATTCACGGTCACTAAGACCTCCTCTTCATTAGGATTTGGTCCACCTAATGTCCTATCATACTCCATAAAAGCAGAGAAGCACGAACTGCTATGCTGCTCCTCTTGGCACAGAAACATAACTCGTTTTGCTGCAGTATCAAAGGTTCGACAGAGGTGAATATTAATAGATTTGATTGTGTACTTTGAACGGATAATTTAATTCCAGGACATGATTTTCAGTGTTGGAATGTCAATCGGCATATTTCCTCTACATGAATAAGCAAAGAGTAAAATAAGAGAGATCAGCAACAAATTTACATGGCACGGTACATCATATAACTTCTTTATACATTCAAGGCATCACAATTTTAAAACCAGCAAACCTATTATTCTAATGGTAGAGATTCACAGATCCAGCAGATGTTTTCCATCTTATTCTTTATATAAATTAGTTAAGAAGTTCAGACTACACAAAAATAATAACAAAAGTTATAAAAATTCGTGGCATATGACAACAAATGCAAATGTAAAAAACCAAATGGTGTATAAAACCTATGGTTTTGGACTACTTAGTTCATTGCAGTGCTAGTACTACTTGGTTTAAATGATGGTAAGATTTATCAAGATTGGTTGGGACGATGAACATCTTTCTCAAAATCCTTACATTTCAGTTGTAACTGCAACTAAATTTTCACACAAGACATTCACAACAGTTCGATTTCCTCTCTAGTTTAACTCTAAAACTGATCTAATAACACAAGTCATAACAAATTGAAACAAAATTCCTAGGTTCATCCCAAACAGAAACCAACACAATTCGATTCCACTCTCATTCAATCTTTCTTTTTAATTTCTTTAAACCTTCTCAATGTTTCTCATGAGTCGATCACGAATAGCAATTTGATTAATTAAGGTGTTAAGTATCATATCAATTTAAAACTAAAATGTAAGGATTTATCCCAAGCTGGCATAAAAGATACTTTTAGATACAAAGAAATGGTAAATCACTCAGAAAACATGGCAAAATTGTAGAAACTCAGAAAGATATACAAGAACGTTTGTATTTAATTGTATGTCTCAAGTACAAGTAGGTTGTCCTATTTATATTATAGGATTGGAGACAAATAAACATAAAAAATAATTACACATAAATACTAATTACTCCTAACATAATTACAATATTATTACAATAAATGACGATTCATAATATATCTTAACATCCCCCCTCAAACTCAAGTGGGTGGAGCTTCAATCAACTTGAGTTTGGACACTAAAGAGCAGAAACGTCCTGGAGAATGAGGTTTTGTGAACAAATCAGCCGGCTGGTCAAGCGTGCCAATGGAGATAAGATGAAGTTCACCATGGAGAAGATGTTGACGAATGAAGTGACAATCAATCTCAATATGTTTGGTTCGCTCATGAAAAATGTAACACCCTACTTCTAATAAGCAGTAAAACGCGCGAACAAACGAATATATTCTAGAAATAGATGTTACGTCTTCAAATCAAAACATACATGCATAAATATCATGTTACATAACATAGCAGCGGAACATATACATATAATACATAAACAACTCTCAATCTCAATATAATAAAAATATATCATCCATATCTCAAATACAACAATATCTCAACTCCAAACTACATAGTCAAAACAAAAATCAACATGCAAGCACTATCCTAGATCAGAGCCCTAATCTAGACACCTGTACATAAAAAGAGGAACCCCGCTCCTCGGCAACATCAAGCACACAATCTAAGCGTCCTGCACTCCATCTACCCGTCCATACGAAAAGGTAGGTGGTAATTAACCACTGAGGGTTAGCATTACATCATCATAATCCATATGAAAACATAGCATTCAACGAATCATACATATCACATATACAAAACCATCCCTCCTAGAATACTAGCATCACATGATTATTATCCCCCATCACTTACATTTCAAGCCATCACATTATTAACATGGCATAACAAGCATATCCAATCTCTAAACAAATCATCGACATAAGTTCATCAATTATCAATCAAAGAAAGGATTACTCACCTTATTCTCCACTTAGCATGCTTAATTCAAAGGTACAATTCAACATTTCAAAGTTATAAGCAAGTAATCATCATCATCAAGGAAATCACCACATCATATGCATATACATATACAACTCTCACTTCATCATTATTATCAAATTAATTATCATCAATAGATTCACCAAGTGTATAAGCACAAACGAATAAGACATGCAATTAGAGCATATAATTCAATTATTCACAACCATCAACAAAATCCACCAATGTACATATACACCAATCCACACAATCACAACATTCACCAAATTTCACCAATCCACAAATTCACCAAGTCATATATTCAATTATGACACGACTCATCAACTAAACAAATGCATATGATGCTCTAGACTCTTATAGATGCATGTGGTACCAAATCACCTCAAGGTCGTCACCTTCAATGCAACAAAAACATCGTAATCACCTCAATTGGATATAAAATCCACCACCATCAGTCATGAATGCATGAACATATGACTCGACTCAATGCATATGTTCACACAAACAATAATCACCTCACCATCACCGTCAGTTTGCATACTTGCGTTCACCAACAAGATCATCATCAATATTAGCATGTATGAATTCACCACCAACAATCAACATTTAACATGTTCAACAAATAACATAACATAAACATGTTCATCACCATTCAATTAGTATATATGCATCGACAACAATTCACCACCACTTGACATATATATTCAATCACCACAACATCCACAATTCAATCAACATACAATTGTCACATATATACATCATTAATCATCTCCACATAAATGAACATATAGTTGCTACATTTCCACATAATTCCTTACAATTCAAATAAAGGAACAAATACAACATATGATCACAAACATCATATTCATCACTCAAAAGCCATTCATACATCATATCATAATCATATTAATCTATCCATAAAGGATTCATAAGCAATTGGCCATCAAAACTCATTCTCAATCAAGTTCGTCTCGCAAAGTTACAACATTAAAAATAAATGAGCATATAAGCCAAAACCAAGTAAACAAGTTCAATTGCCTATGCCATGTACTCTCACAAGTCACATATACGTGCAGTAGAGGTTGCATAAGCATTTCATCGGCCAAATGTGACGAAATCATGAAAAACCCAAAGTTCGTCTCACTTTATCACTTTTCACAAAAATTTCCATTTTCAAGCAAAACAAGTCCAAACTTGATGAAACCATTCACAGCCATTTTTAGAAGTCATATAAACATCATACATACTTAACCCTACTTCATTCTCTTGAGAAAACAAGTTTTTAGAAAATCAGCGTTCTTGAACATTCCTTGAACAATCAACAATAAGCTTGATTAAATCCAAGGAGTCAAGTTCAATCCAATTCTTTTGATGTTTCCAAAGGTTTAGAAGATCTAGAAAATAGAGAAAACATCAAAGGAATCGGTTTTGGAAGTCCGGAATTGGCCCCAAAGCACCCCAGCACAACACAACAAGGCAGTCACCCCTGAGGGGCTGCCAAGCTGCTCTCAGGCGCTGGCTACCTGCGCCCAGGCGCAAATGGGCAGCAGCCAGTGTCCTGAGCTGCGGTTCTGTGCAGTCTCGGTTTTCTGGTTTCCCCATTTCGTTCGTAAAATCTCGACCGTTAACCCAAATTCAATTCCGTTTTCGCCTATATTCTCCTAACACTTAGCTCTATCATAATGTATAGAAAAATTCAAGTTTCAACCATCCCAAAAATCATTTTCCATAACCTCACATCACACTCATTTTTCAAAACGGTTAACGCTCAATTTCATATGAAAATCCCGATTTCTCCCAAACCATTTCTCATTACCAAACAACAACCAAAAACAGAAAATCATTATACCATAACTCATCATAATCAACTTGTTTCATTCATTAAAAATCGTTGACACTACAATTCAACTTAATCTCATCAAAATTCACCAATTCATCAATTTCCACAACTTTCAACAACAACAACATATTCATCACCAATTCACCATTTCAATGATACCCATTGCATCAATCCAACAACAACATATGTCAAGATAACAACAACAACATTTGAACATAAATTCATGCACAATTCAACACTACAACTTCAATTCTCATCAAACTTGCTCAAGAACACAAAGCACCAACAACTATGCATTTAAACATGTTAATTCACATACTAACATACAATTATCATGTAAATCATGTTCTCAAACATAACAACAACAATCATGCACGAATTTTACAACAATTATATTCAATTCATCAATTTCACAAAAATGGGTAAGAAAGAAAAAGTTATGAATTATGGTTGAATTCTAACCCTCTTACCTCTAGCACCAAGAATCTCTAACACAAGCTTCAATTTAGCTCCTAGATGATGAATCCCTCTTCTAGCTCTAGCCTTCCTCTTGTTCTTCCTCCTCAAACCATTTTCTCTTCTCTATCTCTATCTCTATCTCTTCTAAAATGAAAAATGTGGTAAAACCCTATCTCTCTACTAACATTAGTTTATATAGGCTAACTTAATTGGGCTTATCTCACCAACCTTAATGGGCCTAACCCATTTCTATTCTAACCTCAAAAATGTTACTACTCACTTAACGGTAAAATATAACTCTATCGAACACTTACCGGTAAATAAAATAATTACTACACTCTCTAGTAACCTAGTAAAATAACAACTCTCACTAAGCACTAAAAATAATCCGCCATCAAAATTACTAATTTATCTCTACCCTCAAAATGACCAAAATACCCTTAAGTCCAAAATGACTAAAATACCCTTCCAACTCCGAATTCTACGAATCCCAACCAAAAATACACACAGAGGCAAATAATCACATAAGAACACATATAACACACATAAATAAATAATAAAATAAATCTAACGAAAATCGGGCTGTTACAAAAAACATCATTGTAGGCAATTTGAATGGCACTACGATTATCACAATATAAATCAGTTGGTGAAGACTGTGATGTCTCTAAATCAGCAAGAAGCCAACGAAGCCACAATATCTCAGAAGTAGTATCAGCAAGAGCATGATATTCAGCTTCAGTGCTAGAGCGAGCCACCAATGTTTGTTTCTTACTACGCCATGATATAAGAGAATCTCCAAGAAAAATACAAAAACCAGTGGTGGAACGACGATCACTAGGATCACCGGCCCAATCAGCATCAGAGTAGGCTCTAAGAATTATTGGGGATGTAGTTGAGTAATGAAGACCATAAAATAAAGTACCCTTGAGATATCGAATAATCCGAAGGACGGATGCATAATGTGTGGTGCGTGGAGAAGTCATGAATTGACTAACAAGATGAACAACATATGAAATATCAGGCCGAGTAACAGTGAGGTATATTAGACTACCTACGAGCTGCCGATAAAGAGTAGCATCATTAAGTAAATTACCATCTTGAGGAGTAAATCGAACATTTGGTTCTAGAGGAGTATGTTCGATTTTACAATCAGTGAGACCTGCTCGAGAGACAAGATCAGAAGCATACTTAGCCTGTAAGAGAAACAAGCCATCACTCGAAGATAATACTTCAAGCCCCAAAAAGTAACTTAATGGCCCAAGATCCTTCATCTCAAAATGTTGACATAAGAATTGCTTGAGTTCTTCAATTCCAATGGAGTCATCACCAGTGATAATCATGTCATCGACATAAAGAAGTAAGACAACGGTGCCTTTTTCAGTTTTTCGAGTAAAAAGAGCAGAGTCATGAGCACTGGAAGAGAAATTCAGCTGAGTCATAGTCCTGTGAAATTTAGCAAACCATGCTCTAGGGGCCTGTTTGAGACCATAAAGAGCCTTGCGAAGTCGGCATACCTTGTTTTCCTGACATGTATATCCTGGAAGAGGACGCATGTAAACCTCTTCTTCTAACTCGCCATTGAGAAAGTCATTTTTAACATCCATTTGAGTGAGTTTCCATTTGCGAGTGGCAGCAATTGCAAGAAGAGTTCGAACAGAGTTGATGCGGGCAACAGGCGCAAAAGTTTCTTCATAATCAATTCCATACTCTTGAGTGAACCCTTTTGCTACAAGACGAGCTTTGTAACGCTCGATTGATCCATCAGAGAGAGTCTTTATTTTGTACACCCATTTGCATAGTACAAGAGTCTTATCAGAAGGAGGATCAACAAGGTCCCATGTGTGGGTTTTCTCCAATGCCAGTAATTCTTCCTGCATAGCTTGTTGCCAACGAGGATCTGTGGAGGCTTCCTTATAGGATTCTGGTTCATGATGGTGAAGCATAGTTAAATAACAATGGTAATCACGAAGATAAGGAGGTGGATTTCTTACCCTAGAAGGAAGCTCCACGGTGGGAGGTGCATGATCAACGGTTGGAACAACGTCATCAGAAGTGGATTGAACATCAGAAGGGGTCTGAAGCTCATCAGAAGAACCTGCATATGTCTCAGAACCTGCATGTGTGTCACTAGGAAAAAGATCGACATCAGGATTAGTAAAGAGAGGAGTGGAAGTAGATGGGATCGACTTAAACTTTGATAAGGAAGAGAACATTATATGTTCCCAAAAGACAACATGACGAGAGATGCGAATACGCTGGGATATTGGATCCCAACATCGATAACCTTTGTGTTCAGTGCTATAACCAAGAAAACAACACAGACGAGCACGAGGTTCAGGTTTAGTATACTCGTGGGACTGAAGTAGGACAAAACAAGCACAACCAAACACCTTAAGTGATTTATAATCTGGTGTAGTGGAATTAAGACGCTCAAATGGAGAGACATTACCAATGACAGAGGAAGGGAGACGATTGATTATATGGACCGCAGTAAGAGCAGCTTCATCCCAAGCACGTTCTGGACAAGAGGCTGAGATAAGCATGGCACGGAGTGAGTCAAGAATGTGACGATGCTTTCTCTCAGCGCGACCATTTTGTTGAGATGTGTATGGAAAAGAAAATTCAGACAATGTACCCTGCTCACTAAGAAAAGACAACAATTTAGAATCACGATATTCCATGGCATTATCTCGTCGGAAAACTTTAATGACTTTAGAAAATTGTGTTTGAATCATTTTGGCAAAATTAATGTAAATTTGAGGAAGCTCATGCCTATTTTTCATCATATATATCCATGTAAAGCGAGAATAATCATCAATAAATAGAACAAAATACTGAGAACCTCCCATGGTAGGTGTGGGAGCAGGGCCCCAAATATCAGAATGCACTAGATCAAATGGTGAAGCTGAAATGGAAGTACTTTTATTGAAAGATAAGGCTGGTTGTTTAGCAGTTTGACAAGCAGTACAATCAAAAGACTCATTAGTGACAGATCCTAAATAACCTTGAGACACTAGAGGACGCAATTTACCAATAGAACTGTGAGCAAGACGACGATGCCAAAGTTGAATGGAAGAATCTGTGGTAGCGGCACAAATGTTGGACTCAATAGGAATATGCAGTTCAGTTAGCTCATATAGCCTTCCGATCTTACGCCCACTCCCTATGAGTTGTCCTGTCCGCGTATCCTGCACACGACATCCAGAGGAAGAGAAAGTAATTTCATATCCAAGGTCACATAATTGACCAATAGAAATAAGATTAAAATTTAGTTTAGGAATAAGATATGTGTTAGGTAGGCTTAAATTAGAGAGAGAGAGAGAGAGAGAGAGAGAGAGAGAGAGAGAGAGATATGACCTGTGTGGCTTACATGCATCCATCAGCAGTGTGGATAGAAGGGTTAATATCATTTTTAGATAGGGAAGAAAATAAATGAGACACAGATGTCATGTGGTTGCAACATGCCGAATCAAAATACCATTTAGAATTACCTGGTGTAGTGGAAAGAGTGGCGGGAGTATTACCAGAAGGAAAAAGTTATCTGAAAAGAGTCTCGATGTTTGTGACAGACCCATTAGAGCCGGGACGAGATTGATTCCTACAAAATTCGGTAGTTTTGTTTGTAACTGCAATCTTGGAATTTTTCATTGTATTATAACATAAAATGGGTCACGGGTGTACTATTTGAGGGAGAGAAAAATTAATTGATGAAGTGTGGCCTTTATTTGGTGGTGAATTTGGAATAGGTTGATATGGTAATTGGTTGGTGTGGTGAGATAACAAGGGATAAGTGCCTTACGAAATTGACACTGGTGGAAACAAAATCACCGAAAAAGGTATATTGTGGTGGCTTAAACAAATACGGAATTACCGACAAATAATGATGGTGATCAACGGAGAGAAAAAAATTGGAATACTCAGGAAAAAACAAGAGGAAGAGCTAAAAGAAAACCTAAGCTCTTGATACCATGTAAGTTTCCATTTATTTATTGTAGTTTTCTTTTTTTATCTTTTCTATCACATAATTCCGAAATCTTGAACACTCAAGGGTGCGACCTTGGCGTTCGAGTTGACTGAGAAGTTATCTATCCTTGCAGAGAGTAATCAAAGAGCTACGGAAGCATGTTTCGGTGGTGGGCGGTTGGATTGCATTTTGCACCGCCGCTCCTTCAGCTGGAGTTTGTGCTTAACGTTGCATTTACTTATCGTACTCACTTTTAACAGGCTATTTTTCTTTTCTTTTTTGTCCAGTATATTATGAGTCGAGATCCTCTCCATTTGCTACTTCATATACGGTATGTTTGGTATAGGTGAGAAGGAAGTTGATGTGATAAAAACAAGACATATATTTATTTTATCAGTTACTTCTATGTCCCTATTAATTACAGTATATAGCTGGTAAAATGAAACACTCTTGCCACTTCCATTGTGTTTAACAAAAAACTCTGCCTATTTATCTTCATATTTGAATATTAACTAAGCACAATGCATAAAAAAAGTTCAATATGAAATTACGATTGAATGAAACTCTACTAACAAAAAGTTACTTACTAGAAATTTTAATTTGATTAAGCAAACTTTGAAAATGTTAACTAAATCATAACACTGCTATTGAAATTTGTAAACTATCGTTATATATTCAATGAGAATCAAAGGTTGTCTCATTTTAAAATACTGGAACTCTCTTAGCAGGAGGAGATGTGAATGAATGATAATAGAGCTTAACATCAAAAAATGAACCAACATGTATATTGCTCGCAAAATCGAAACCTCTGTTTGTTAAGGACAATAACATTATTTAATGTCTGATATCAGTCTCAAGTCTTATGTGATGAATTATTTTGGAAGTATATCGACTTATTTTGTGATGTTACAACACTGCGTCCTTTGTGGCACTGATTTCCATTGCCAATTTTTCTATATTTCTAAGTATTCTGTTTGTTCTCCTTGAAATTCTGTGTAATGCCTTTATTCACAAGACCTGTATCGACTTTATCATATAGTTTTGTGATAATTGAACTATGTATGCATCTATCCTTTCTTCAATGCTCTTGATTTCAGTGCGATTATTTTCACTTTCTTTCCTCTTTCCAGTATTCTCTGTAGTATGCATGGTTAAGGTGACTCATAAATTCTAGTATTTAACCCTATAATCGGTATCTTAAACCTAATTAACTACATACTAATTACTTAAAACACCCTCTCATATTGGATCCTAACAGTATTAATGAAAAATTATGCGACAGCTACAACTTTGAGGTTTAAGTAGTCTATAGTTCAATTCTAGTATATTATTGTGTTTGCAAATGTATGTATGTTTTTTTTTTTTTTTTTTTTTAACTATGATGCTCTTTTTATTTCTTAACAAAGGGATATGTTTATCTCAAAATAATAAAGTATCCTCTCTTGGTTTCATTATCCGATTCTGATACCATTCTAGCAAGCCATGGTTCTTTTATTAGACTGAAATCATTATGATAGAGATAAAGATTACTGCAAATTCAAAATTTAATGAACAAGTTGAGATTAAATATAATCTTGATGCCTCATTTGAAGCCTTTTATTGTATGTCTGATTTTGTTTTTTTTCCTTACTGTCATGTACCTTCACAACTTGTAATATGTTTTTTAGTATTACAAATTTACTATAAGTCTATAACCATTTTAATTAAGAGATATCCTTGAAAACAAATAATTTAGCATAACCATCTTCCTAGACAAAGTCATCTCCAATCCAAACTTTGATTACTTTGATTGCATAGTGGAATTGAACAAACCGATATTCTTTCGCCATAAGCTATTTGGTACAAACTACTGTAAAATTGCAACTATACTTATGTTATTGCACTGTTGCATAGTGGATTTGGAACAAATCGCTATTTCTTTTTGATCGCAATCGACAAAATTTGAGTATCTTCGTGTATAAGGATTTGTGGAGTGTGCATGTGACTTTGAATTCATCACTTACACAAACTAAGTGAATTTTGTTCATGTTGGCTTTTGTTAAGGTAACCTCTTCACGTGAGAGGGTTATAGCTGAAATATAAACTATGTTGTATTACTGAAATATAAACTATGTTGTATTACTATTATTTTTTTGTTGACAGAACCTTTTAGAGCATTGCTGATAAGATTAAATTTGAAAGCATAATATTTATTATTATTTTCTTTTTGTCTGTATGGCATGTAGAATATGCTTGATGCTTCATCTAGCTAAAAATATTTTGGTTAAAAAGCTGTATTCAAATGGTGGACCTTTGCATTCAAATTTAACATAATTAAATAATAATAAAATGGAACACAGGGGGAAGCTTCTACACACATTTCTTTATACTCATTTTTTTTCTTCCCATTCTACATCACTCTCGTCCCTCTTCTCTATCCTCACATTTCCCATTTTTTTCTCCTTCAAATCATCAAATTACTTCCACAAATCAATCCCCATAAGAAATATTATGCATCTAAGCAAGTTCTATTTGGTGGAATTTTGGGGTTAGGGTATGGGCTTTGGGAAAGAAGAGGAATACCCATATTGTGAAAGTTGCTCATTGAGACTTCTTGGAGGTATATTTATCAATTTACAACTCAATTAGTGCATATTTAAACATGATTAGTTGTTAGAAATTAATTTTTGAGATTAGAGTAGATGATAGGAGATTTTATGGTTAACTATTGTTAGAGAAGTAGTAGAATGAGTTTCTAATTCATGAGAAGTTATTATTGATGTTCAGATATGACGCCGGACGCTTCACATGCTTCTTCGGGAGTGGTTAGAGAGCAAACATAGTTGATTGGTCGTAATTGTGAGTTGATGACGATTATCACTTGTTTTAATTATCGTGATTATTGATATTTTGGTTATTTTATAGTTAAAGTATTTATAAAAAATGGGGAACACACCCTTTAAACATTTTTGTTGTCGTTGAAATTATGTTTAAGGTCATGAATATTAATATGGTCTCTATTTGAACTTATCTATGATTTATTGAGAAAATAATTTGAAGTTGAGATTTGGTTGCATACACTACGGCATATGTTTTGAGATGTTGACAAAAATTGTTTTTGAGAAATATGTTTTTGTTTTGAAATTTATTTCGATACTATTCATTATACATTCCATTTGGATTTGGGTTTTGGATTGACCTATGATTTATAAAGTAGTGGATTTGTGAATTGAAATTTGATTTCATGTATCTCGGCACTAGTTTTCATATGTTGTTAGGAATAGTTTTGACAATCGTGTTTTTCGAAGATTTTGTTACTAACATGTACTTGATTTGGATTGGATTTTGTTTTACTTATGATTATAAGTAATAGATATTCGATTGAGTTTTGATGGTACACAGTTTGACATAAGTTTCAATATGTTGTGAAACATGGTTTTAGTGACATTTTGAGAATTTTGTTTTGAGAAACATAATTATCATTGCGACGACCTAGGTGCACGTAGTATGTGATTTCGATTAGGTAGTTACTCCATTAGATGGAGCCGCCCCAATGGAAAGGCCGCCATTAGGAGGAGAGGGCTATCAATGAGATGTAAACTCCCTAATTGAAAATGTTTACACTTTGTTTTGAGTCGAGAGAAAAGAGATATCCGTTAGATGGAGCCGCCCCATTGGAAGGCCACCATTAGGAGGAAAGGGCTATCAACGAGATGGAGCTAGTTCTCGATTCACCCATTTGGTTATTTTCATTAAAGTTGGATTTCAATACTTTTTATAAAGTTGATTATTTTGGTATTATTAAACTGAATGTGATTTTATGTTATATTTGAAGTTGATTATTTTCACTAAACGGAGTTTTCTATAATTTCTTTAAAAGCTTCCATTAAGATTTTCATCAATGTTTTTTTTAAAGGCTTGTAATCTTATTTTCACCTTTTTATGATGTTGGATTTTCTTTGAATTATTCTTACTTGATTGAAAATATTTATACATGTGTAAATTTCATGCGTATAAACGATTGTGGATTAGTATAATTTTATACGGTTACTATTTTTGTAAATTGACAATAGATTAGATAAAGTAAATAATCGTGCCCTTGTGTGTTTCCCTTCTAGTTGGTGGTGGTTGTTGTCTCTCACTAAGTCCCTGTGACTTACTCTTTTATTTTCTATTTTTTTTTTCAGATTCAAAGTCAATTGTGCAGAAAGCTTCTAGCAGGGTTAAAGATCTATCAATGTCACTCTTTTGGTAGGTTTCCTATGTGAATAAATTGAATGGTTGAAGTATATGCAGCTATTTGGAGTCTAGGAATGGTTTATTTGAGATATACAATTATGTAAAAATGTCATTGTGAAACTCTGGATGAGATTACAGGTTGATAAATAAGATTAAAATCTTGGAAATGTTGAAACTACTGAGGATACTGCCAAAATTTCAGTGAAATGTTTTTTTGAAGTGAAATCCGAATTGGAATTGTTTTTATTTTATAGTTTGTCCAGTTGGATCAATAGGCTTGCCGGGCTAGAATGTTCTAGTTCGTGCGCCGGTCACGATTAGTGTTTTTGGGTCGTGACAAAGTTGGTATCAGAGCTCGGTTGTAGGTCCTAATAGCTGCAGACATAGATTGAAAATAGATTCTTACTAGTAAATTGTGAACCGCGGCACCATTTACTTGCAAAAATCTATTAGCATTCTATGGTAGTGTCACTTGTTGTCCAATCCTGTCATTTCTTTTGGTCTTTGATTGGTCTCACTCTTTTGTCATCTTGTCCTATGTTCGGTCAATTTTCCTTCATTTAGTGAGGGTGTTACCCATTACCAAGATCTCCACTAGAAGGGAAATTAATTCCTTTTGGGTTTATTGCTCAAACTTAAAACCTTAGTTAAAGAAGTCGTGTTTCGGAACGTACTCGTGGTCGACGTAAATCAAATGATGGAGAATTTGCGTTCATGTCGACAAACATGGCTTAGTTATAGGAGTAGCTAGTGTTGAAGTGTCAATAGGAAAAAGAATATTGCTAAAGGTATTATACTAACTTGTTGGGGTTTATGTTGGAAAGCAATAGGTTAACTTAAGACAAGCAAATTTTAACGGTTAATAAGAAGTTTGTTGAGGAGCAAGCGTCAAATTCACCTACATGGACTTAAACCTTACATTTATAAGTCTAGTGTGTGTGAGGATCCACTGCAATTCATTGATAGTGTCGAGAGGTTATGAAGGGCATTAGGGTGCTCAAACATAAGGACTTGGGAGTTTACTTCATGTAATTTGGAGGTTGTAGTATATGACTCATTTGATACACTTACACGTGGAAAATTAGTAGGATCACCTCTGTTACAATGAATTGAGATCTCTTGATTGTTTATGGCTAGTTTACTTATAGAAAGTGTTTGGGATGAATTAACACACGAGTATGAAAGATCAGAACAAATTGAGGTTATGACAATTTAGAGTACAAAACTTGTTTTACAGAGATTCGAGACATGATCCTCACCCTATCATAGAAGAGGTGTGTGTCAAGCGGTTCATTAGAGAATTAGGAGAATATTTAAGTGGATTTGTGTTTGGATTTAATTGTACTACTTTGGGGAAGTTTCAAATTTGATACTTTAGATTAGGCAACAAAACCTTAAGGGATGCAGTAAACAGGATTCTTGCAAGAAACAAGTTGAATGACCATACAGTAATTGTTATAATCGTTGTGTTGAAGTTATATTTCGGTCATTAGGGACAACAAATAGTAATATCATAAAAGGATGGATCCAGTAGATAAATTATTGGGCACTATGCAGAGTCGTAGATTAGATCATGGATCATATACATAATCCACTTTCCATTAGAGTATTTTTGGTTCTGCAATAGTTGGTTCCACTCTGGAAATTGTTTCAAAGATAGTAAATTGTGCTTTTAATATGGTCAAGTAGGTAAATAAATAAATAAATAAATAAAGGGATCGTTCTTGGCAGCTACAACACATCCATTAGCTAGTTCTCGATTCACCCATTTGATTATTATTTTCTTTAAAGTTGGATTTCAATACTTTCTATAAAGTTGATTATTTTGGTATTATTAAATTGAATGTGATTTTATTTATATTTGAAGTTGATTATTTTCACTAAACGGAGTTTTCTATAATTTCTTTAAAAGCTTCCATTAAGATTTTCATCAATGTTTTTTTTAAAGGCTTGTAACCTTATTTTCACCTCTTTATGATGTTGAATTTTCTTTGAATTATTCTTACTTGATTGAAAATATTTATACATGTGTAAATTTCATGCGTATAAACGATTGTGGATTAATATAATTTTATACGGTTACTATTTTTGTAAATTGACAATAGATTAGATAAAGTAAATAATCGTGCCCTTGTGTGTTTTCCTTCTAGTTGGTGGTGGTTGTTGTCTCTCACTAAGTCCATGTGACTTACTCTTTTATTTTCTATTTTTTTTTCAGATTCAAAGTCAATTGTGTAGAAAGCTTCTAGCAGGGTTAAAGATCTATCAATGTCACTCTTTTGGCAGGTTTCCTATGTGAATAAATTGAACGGTTGAAGTCTCTGCAGCTATTTGGAGTCTAGGAATGGTTTATTTGAGATATACAATTATGTAAAAATGTCATTGTGAAACTCTGGATGAGATTACAGGTTGATAAATAAGATTAAAATCTTGGAAATGTTGAAATTACTGAGGAAACTCTGCCAAAATTTCAGTGAAATGGTTTTTTTGAAGAGAAATCCGAATTGGAATTGTTTTTATTTTATAGTTTGTCCAGTTGGATCAATAGGCTTGCTGGGCTAGAATGTTCTAGTTCGTGCGCGGGTCACGATTAGTGTTTTTGGGTCGTGACAGAATAATAAAGGCTTAATTGCAGTTTTAGCCCCCTAACTTTCCCAAAGTGGCGATTTTGGCCCCCTAAGAAAAAAATACAAAACCGCCCCCTAAGTTTTGCACCTGTGGCAGTTTTGGCCCCCAAGGCCAATTTTGACTTGGTCTACGCTGACGTGGCACCCTAAGTGAGGGGCCACGTGTTATTTTTTTATTTTTTTTTTTGGCCAACTTTGAAACGTTACTCAAGAATTAATATAACAATTAATTTAATAGATAATATATATATATATATATATATATATATATATATATATATATATATATATATATATATCTATTTGAAACTTGAATGTGAACAATTTTTCTAAACTGATATGAAAAGATGTTATCATATGAAAAGATTCGCAATTTGGTTTTTTGTTTATTACGTGAAAAGGCCTAATGAAGTTTATTTGTATACATTTGTGTTTATTTAGACCTTAATGTTTTTTGGTTGATATAAGTTAGCAAGCCCTTATACTAAGGGCCCGTTTGGATTGACATAGTTTTGAGCTCATGAAAAACAGCTTTTGTAAACATAAATTTTTATGTATTATTCATATCTTTGTCAAAGTAGTTTAAGAAAAAACAGTTTATGAAGATATGATTTTTGTTAGTGAGAACTTATGAGTTAACATAAAAGCTTATTCAATTGCATAATTTGTTTTTCAAAACCTCAAAAAATAAGTCAATCCAAACGGGCAGTAAATATATGTAATTGAAGACTTCTTCTACTTACTGATCAAATGAACGGACAGGATGTTTCATATGATATGATTTCCAAACTTTGTTTTTTCTTCACTAGTGTCTTGTTATGTATCTTCACAACTTGTTTTTTTCATTTAGAATAATAATATTATAATACCAAAAGTTATTTAGAGGAACTAAAAGTTGTTATTGTTCAAATATCATTTTTCTAACAATTTTTACAATTTTTCTAAACTGAAAGAGGTGGACTCAACACCATAAGTTGAACCAAAGAAATTCACTATACATTGTATGAAATGATTATTCAAAATTTAATGAACAAGGAGAGACTAAATATAATCTTGATGTCTCATTTGAAGCCTTTTATTGTATATCTGATTTTGTTTTTTTCCTTACTCTCATGTACATTAACAACTTGTAATATGTTTATTAGTATGACAATATCATGACAGTACAAATTATAATTGTTTAGAGGAGCCAACTTTGAAACGTTACTCAAGAATTATTATAACCATTAATTTAAAAGATAATCTTTGAAACTTGAATTTCAACAATTTTTCTAAACTAAACTGATGTTGTTACATATGAAAAGAATTATTGTATATCTGATGTTGTTTTTTCCCAATTTTGTTTATAAATTTACAATAATATGAATATGATAGTACTAATTATTATTATTTAGAGGAGCCAACTTTGAAAAGTTAAACGAGAACTATAACCATTTTAATTAAGAGATATCTTTGAAAACAAATAATTTAGCATAACCATCTTCCAATCCAAAATTTGATTAATTTCTGTTCTCATACCTGCAAATGGCTTACGCTTTACTTGGAATCATAATTCAAAACCTCGGGCCTTTTTGTTGAAGAGGAGCTTGCATCCTTTTTGGGTGTTGAGGAATTGACCCAAAGGCTATCCGGAAATCTCACTGCAATCCGTGCTGTCCTCAAAGATGCCGAAGAGAAGCAAATAACAAGTCATGCTGTGAAAGACTGGCTGCAGAAGCTGGCTGATGCTGCTCATGTTCTTGATGATATATTGGACGAATGTTCAATAACATCAAAATCACATGGAGACAACAAGTGGATCACTCGTTTTCATCCCAAGAATATTTTGGCTCGTCGAGATATTGGGAAGAGGATGAAAGACATTGCTAAAAAGATTGATGTTATTGCTGAAGACAGGATCAAATTCGGATTACATGCGGGGGTCATGGAGAGGCAACCAGAAGATGAAGAGTGGCGCCAAACTACCTCTGTCATTACTGAACCGGAAGTATTTGGAAGAGACAAAGATAAAGAACAAATTGTTGAGTATCTTCTAAGGCATGCTAGCAACAGTGAAGATCTCTCTGTCTATTCCATTGTTGGCCTAGGTGGATATGGAAAAAACAACACTTGCTCAATTGGTGTACAACGATGAAAGACTAACCACCCATTTTGATTTGAAAATATGGGTTTGTGTTTCAGATGATTTCAGCATGATGAAAATCCTACACTCTATCATAGAATCTGCCACTGGACAAAATCATAATCTCTTGACTTTAGAATTAATGCAAAAAAAAGTTCAAGAAGTTTTGCAAAGCAAAAAGTATTTACTTGTACTGGATGACGTGTGGAACCAAGAACAAGTAAAATGGGAAAAGTTGAAGCATTATTTGAAGAGTGGAAATACAATGAAAGGTTCATCTATTTTAGTCATAACACGACTTAAGATTGTTGCATCTATCATGGGAACTCGCCCTGCTCACCATTTGGTAGGTTTATATGATGACGACATTTGGTCATTATTTAAACTACATGCTTTTGGACCTGATGGGGAAGAGCGTGCAGAGCTTGCAACAATAGGCAAGGAGATAGTCAGAAAATGTGTGGGTTCACCTCTTGCTGCCAAAGTATTGGGAAGCCTTTTGTGCTTTAAAAGTGAGGAACACCAATGGCTTTCTGTCAAGGAAAGTGAGCTTTGGAATTTATCTGAGGATAATCCTATCATGTCTGGTTTGAGACTAAGCTACTTTAATTTGAAATTGTCCTTGAGGCCATGTTTTACTTTTTGTGCTGTTTTCCCTAAGGATTTTGAAATGGTGAAGGAAAATCTCATTCATCTTTGGATGGCTAATGGACTTGTTACATCTAGAGGAAACTTACAGATGGAGCATGTTGGTAATGAGGTATGGAATGAATTATACCAAAGGTCATTCTTTCAAGAAGTCAAATCAGATTTTGTAGGTAACATTACATTCAAAATGCATGATTTGGTCCATGATTTAGCTCAATCTGTTATAGAAGAAGAATGTGTGGCTTCTGAGGCTTCAGGCTTGACTAATCTGTCAACTAGAGCTCACCATATAAGTTGCTTCCCTTCAAAAGTAAATTTGAATCTCTTAAAAAAAGTTGAATCATTGCGAACCTTTCTTGACTTTGAATCATCACTCTTCGTGGATTCATATGTGTTGCCATTGATCACTCCTCTCCGATCTTTACGTACAAGGTCTTGTCATCTCTCTGCATTGAAGAGTTTAATGCATTTGCGGTACTTGGAACTTTACAAAAGTGATATCACAACCTTGCCCACGTCTGTTTGTAGACTGCAGAAATTGCAAACACTAAAGCTTGAAGATTGCTATGAATTCTCTAGTTTTCCCAAACAATTGACAAAATTGAAGGACCTTCGACATCTCATGATTAAAAATTGCCCATCATTGAAATCAACTCCTAATAGAATTGGGGAGTTAACTTGTCTGAAAAAATTGACCATTTTCATTGTTGGTTCGAAAATTGGGCATGGTTTAGCAGAGCTACATAACTTACAATTAGGGGGCAAACTACATATCAAAGGCCTTCAGAAAGTGTCGAATGAAGAGGATGCAAGAAAAGCTAATTTGATTGGCAAGAAAGACTTAAATCGCTTATATTTCACTACAAGAAAACTGCCTTTTAGAGACCGAATATTCGGTCGCTACATCAACAAAATCGGTCTCTGATAGATTTGGTGACTGAATCAGCGACCAAAAATTAGAGTGGCTAAAACGCTGGTCGCTGATCCTTAGTCACCGGTCTAGCGACTGATTTTTCGTGACTGCCTTTGTGACTACATGTAGAAACTGATTTTGTCACCGAATTTTGAGACGAAATCAGAGACCGAATCTAGACACCGATTTAGACACCCTTTTCTTCGCAGAAATCAGCTGATTTAGCGACTTATTTGGAGCAATGATAATTGAACAACCATTTGGTACAATCTATTTGACAACCTTCCTTTTCTCTCTTTTCATTGGTCAAAAACAATGGAGAGAGAAAAAGGAAGAAAGAGAGTAAGAATATAATGTGAGTATGAGAGAGAAAGTTGTCTAAAAGTTGCCACAAAATGGTTGTACAAATATCATTTCTCTTTATTTGTGACCGAGTTTGCCACTTAATTAGCCACCGATTTTAGAGACTGAATTCGAGACGGGTTTTATTTTACAATGCTATAAGTTTTAGTCGCTATTTCGGTCTCTATGGATTTTTTTAAATTAATTGCATACTGTACCTGGTCACTGTTTTGTGACCGCAAGAATTACAATATTTTAATTTTAATATTGTAATTTTTTAACTCGCATTTTTATCAAATTCCATACAAAAGATGAAAATAATTCAATGTCACATGATGAAAGAAATAACATTCCATTCAATGGAACATACATAAACTAGTCAAAATACATAATACTAACAAATAGAGGAGATTTGTGTATTCACAAAAGCCTTTGCACATACAAAATACATATTACTAACCAAAAGAGATTTGTGTATTAACAAAATACAGAACAGCTTTTGCACTTGGTAGTCTTAACAAAATACATAATACTAAACAAAAAAAATTGCAAGTGGTAGGCTTAACAAAATACTAATCTAAAGAGATTTGTGTATTATCAAAACACATCAAATTATCTATCCAGGAACACATTGCACTTCCAAATCTAAGTCCCCATCAACCTCATCTTCAACCTCATTTCATGTGTACAATGATCAAAGAGAAGACAAAAATACTGATATCAACAATCTAATTTAAGCATAATATTTTAACATCAACAATCTTATCGATATGTTCACACATTTCATGTGTACAATGATCAAAGAGAAGACAAAATTACCTAAACATCAAGCTATAGCCACTACATTGCTTCATCAAAATTAAGTGAAGATCAAGCTATAACACTACCAAAGTTTTTCCATATAACATCAAAGATAAATCAAAGTATAAGGTATACTAAAAAAGGCATGGTTTACACTTTACAATTTGTGTATAGGCTAGTGTATATGCTAAAAGATTAAACAAAAAGTTTGGGTACATAGGCTAATTTATAGTAACTCCGTATAGAAAAACGTGTCTCTAAAGTAGTGAATAACATACAAACTATGGAGAATATGTATAGAAGATGTAGATTAGCACATGAACTCAATCAATGGTTTGCAATAGCACTACAGGGTACAAACAACATCAAATTTGAATAGTGAAGGAAAGTAATTTCAAAAGATAGTAACAATGTTATCACAGATGATAAAATGTACAACAGGAGAAGAGATGAAAGAAAAAAAATTAAAAGTTCTAATGACAATTAACAAAGATAGAAAAGATTTGAAATTAAATTAGAACAAAATTGAAAATTTATCATTCTATACACCAAAAAGATATTAAAAAAGAGAAGATCTTGTTAGCTTGTTATCTTATAAAACTCAATGAAAATTGCAGCCTCGTAAATCTGACAATATTAGATCTAATAATATCAATTGCAGTCTCATACCTGCAGCCACACCTATATCCCCATTGCTAATCCTTCAATTCTACCGAGAGCACAAAACAGTTGTTAATGTAAATATCCTCTCCATTCTTACTTATTGGGGCTGCTACCTGTTAGAAGTATAAGATAGATAATGAGTATACCAGAGGGATATGATGAGTCATAGATAGTCTATTTTATTGCTTTATTTAGTTTAGTTTTATTTAAGATTTGATTTGATTTTATTGCATTTTATTTCCTTTTAGAATATTTTACTTTAAATTGTCTTTTATTATATTTTAGGAACGAATATATGGTGGAAGGTGTCTTGGAGCAAAAGAAAGAGGACTGGAGCAAATACAGTACAAGAATACGAAGATACGAGACAAAAATATGTCTCTACCAAGTCAGAAGCTTGGCACGGCCCGTGCCAACATGTGGCACGGCCGTGCCACCCTCCAGGACCACTTTTGCTGCTTTTCTTCAAGCCCAAGTTACTCCGTTGCAGCTTTACTGTTTTGCCCTTATAGTAGCTTAGTTTCTAAGTTAATTGTAAAGCTATAAATAGAGTAGCACTCCATCATAAACATTCATCTTTTGTTCTTGGAATAAAAGTTCACTTTTATATTATTGTTCTTTTACTTTATTGCTTTCTCTCTTCTTCCCCTATGTCTACAATGAACGTTAGTGAGTAGACACTTCTTTGTCTTGGGATTGTTGGTAAGTCTAATGACATAATCCTAAACAAACCAAGCTTAAACCCTAATTTCTATGTAACCCTAATTTCTAATCTAGATTCACCGTCTTAACGTGGATTAACAATTATCAAACTGTGGAAGCGAAAGCGGAGGGTTTGATAATCGTTAATCCATCATCCCAAACATCAATTCATAAAGCGAGAGCGGAGTCTTGATGTTGGAACAAGTGAACCTAGACAATAATTGCAAAACAGTGAAATAGTCTTTGCAATTATTGAGACAGAGTAGTTTCAATCCTCTATGCATCTTCTAGTAATCATGTCAGCAAAATAGGCTTGGTTACTAGAAGTAAACTCTCACCGGACTTTCATCGGAAAGGTGAGGGGCTAAGGGAAACCGGTCTTTAGAAATTAAGGTGTAAACCATAGAATTAGATGTTTGAGTCTTGTCTAGTGAAGGGTTTGTTATTATGATAAACCAATAATCCCAAGGCTCTTTTATTATTATTGTTATTTATCTTCAGCAATTAACCCCCTATTTCATAATCTTTCTTCTCTTCTAATCATTCTCTAAAAGCTAATTGAATTCACAACTCCCTAGCGGAACGATACTCTACTTACTACTATTACTTCGATAGGCCGTGCGCTTGCGGTTTGGCTCTATCAAGTTTTTGGCGCCGTTGCCGGGGAGTTGTTGTAATTTGATTAACTTTTTAATAGTGATTAGACAAAAAAAAAAAAAATCTTTATTTTATTCTATTTTATTCTATTTCGTTTTATATTTATTTCAAAAAAAAAAAAATCTTTATTTCATTCTATTCTATTTTTGTTTTATATTTGTTTCAAAAATATATATATATATATATATGTATAAAAAATAAAAATATCTCTCTCTCTCTCTCTCTCTCTCTCTCTCTCTCTCTCTCTTTCTCTTTTTCTATTTTATCTCTAACTGTTTTGATTTCAGGCATGGCTCAAAACCTTTATCAATGGACCTTTTCTCCCCTTTCACCACCTTGTAAAGCTTATGAAATTTTTGGTCACACTGGTGTTGAATGTCAACTAGGTAGTATTGTTAGAAGTCCCGAGCAGGTAAACTATGGGTTTAGGAATGATCAAATTTTTTCTCAAACCCCTCAAAATCTTTTTGGACAACAAATATCACCACCCGGTTTTGCAAACAACCAAAGAGTCTCTCAAAAATCCGACTTGGAACTTTTGATAGAAAATTTTGAATTAGATAACATCAGGCATAACCAAGAGTTTAAAGTCAAAGCTGGAATCTTGAATGACTCTCTCAATAGAGTGGATTCTCTTTTTACTCACAACAAAATGCTTGAGGCTCAAATCCCTCAAGTAGCCCAACAAGTAACCTCTTCCCCACAACCCTCCGAAGTCTTCCCGAGTCAAACTGAAACCAACCCCAAAAGCCCAATAAATGCTATTACACCTAGGGATGGTAAGCAATTAGAAGACCCCGTTGTGGAAACCAGGAAAATTGAGGTTGAGGTAGAGAGTGAAAAGCCACAAAGTGAGAAAGTTGTAGTAGAAAGTGGAAAGCCTCACATATCACCACCATATGAGCCAAAAATTCATTTCCCACAAGGGTTTGATGAGTCCAAGTTAGATGAGCAGTTTAGGAAATCTATTGCAATCATTCAAAGCAAATTGTCATCTAAACTTAAGGATCCCGAGAGTTTTTCCATACCATGTGACATAGGATCCAAGACTAGAGAAAGAACAACATGTGATTTGGGGGAGAATATTAGTTTGATGCCATTGTCCCTTAGTGAGAGATTAGGTATCGGATAGAGAAACCTTTTGATCGTCAAGCTAATGACTTTAAACGAGCGCTTCGTGGGAGGCAACCCACGCATTTAATTGCTTTTGTTTTGTTTGTTTTTCTTTGTTTTAAGTTGTTTTGTAGGTAATTGTCCAAGTATGATTCAAGAAAAACTGAAAATTTTGAAGCCCCCTGACCAGAAGGTTGGCACGGCCCGTGCTAAGGTTGGCACGGCCGTGCCAGTGTTTTTGAAGAAAAATTGGCCAAGACCCACAGAAAGTTGGCACGGCCCGTGCCAAGGGTGGCACGGCCGTGCCCGACCTCTAGCCTTCTATAAACCCAATTTTTCTTCTTCTCCATTCATCCTCTAACACAAACCTCTTTCATCTCTTAAATCTCTCTCTAAACCTCCATAACCTTCAAACCTCAAACCTTCATATCTCCATCAAATCTTCACCAATCCACTCAATTATTTCACCAAAACTTCATCCTAAACCAAACCCTCCCATCAAGAACAACTTTCATCCACCCAAACCTATAATTCACCAAAACCTTATTCTCCATTAAACCTAATTTCCATAACCAAACCCATCAACCTTACTAAAACATAAACTCCAACCCTAAACCAATCCTTTCCACCAAATATCTTCCCAAACCCTAAACCTTCAAAACCAATCCACACCAAAGGTCATATGGCTTCAAGAAGAAGTGGTAAGAAACCAGCAAGCTCTTTCGGAGGTCCTCCCTCAAAGAAGCAAGCACAAGCAAAGAATCATGGAATCCAATTTCGAGACAACAAGCAACGGGACAGGTATAAAATTCTAATCTCTAAACCCTTGCATCCTTCTCGATATCCCGATTCTCATACTTTGAATATGCTAGAGCTTAGTGCTGATGTTTATAGGCTTATAGGAAGGCTAGGTTGGACTGATTTGTTGAAACCTATGCGGGTTTATGAAAATTTCACTTATGAATTTCTCAACTCAATTATTTTTACTAAAAATAAGTTGGATTTTGATAACCCTAAGCATAGAGTTTCTTTCTGGTTAATGAATGTTAATTATGATATGTCTCTACACCACTTTTGTGATACCTTAGGTTTTGCAAACGAGGGGTATATTCATGATTCTTGGGACCCTAGCCTAAAACCGGATAACTACCAACCAGCTGCCTTTTGGGAACACTAGAACCGATGAGCAGTTCATGTTATGGGCAATGCTCTACAACCACCCGGTCAACACTTGCTTTTATCTGATTAATAACCTAGACTTTGTCGGTACTAGACCGACCGGTAAAGGAGATATAATAGTGGGTGGCATCATTCCATACATAGCTAGGCATTTTTGCATTGGTGAGGATGAGGGGATCAAAACAAATTGAGGGAAACAATAGACTTCACATGGACACCCTCATTGCTATAAATTTCATCAAACCTCATCCACCACTCCATCACCAACTCAAAGCTTAATGTGCCTATTATGTTTTTACTTCCTAACCCATCTCGGACTACCACCGAGGTGGAAGCAAATTTGTTGTATGTTGATGATGTGCAGGTTCTTAGTGAGCAAGATGATGATGAAGGAGACGATGCTAACTTGCACTATGATGTGGGAGAAGGTGCTAACTTGCACCAAAAGGAAGAATATCATGGCCATGAAGCCGGTGAGTTTAATGAAAACAAAAGATGGGCATGGATGCATAATAAAGAGGTAGGAATGATGAGGATTAATGAGCTGTTGTGGGCTATGCTTTATAACCATCATATAACATTTGCTATTATTTGCTTGATTAACTTGTTTCAATTGTTAAAAAGAAACAGGATGATAAGAGTGATATAATGGTAGGTGGAATCATCACTTTTCTTGCTAGGAAGCTTGGGGTGAGTGTGAATCAAGGGATCAAGAGGATAGAGGGAAACTTTTGTCTAGACTTATATACTATCACTACTTTGTCCTCAGAACCCATGAACCTACTCACAATTACCAATATGAATGGAGAATTATTAGAGCTTATTGTTTGATTATTCTACCTAATCCGGATATAACTAAACCGGAGGTGGCGGAAAATTTGCTTTATGTTGGTACTAACCCACAGGTACATAATGATCGTGATGATGATGGTAATGAAGAAGAGGTAGGTGCAAACTTGCACCATGAACAAGAAGCCGGTGGAAGCTATAATGATGAACGGCGGGCATGGATGCAAACCAAAGTTCAAAGAATAAAGCACCGAGCAACAAAGACAAGGTGTTGAAAGAACCAATGTCCAAAGGAGCAATCGAATAAATGAAGAAAACAATCAAATGCTCTGAAACATGATACAACACCTTCACCTCCAAAGGTCTACTTTATGAACTTCAATAAAATTGTGAGCTTTCCTCTTCCTTTACTCTTTCTTCTTCCTCCTCTTCTTCTACTTCTACTCCTTCTTCTTCTTCTTCTCCTTCCTCTTCTTCTTCTTCTTTTATTTTTTCTTTTTGAATCATTGAGGACAATGCTTCTCCTAAGTGTGGGGGGGCCTAATAAAGTGTCTAGAGTCGTAGTGTTCCCAAACTCCCTTGAACTTTATTCTTTTGTTTTGTTTTTATAGCAAGAGGCATGATTAGTAGCTTGTTTTTAATGTAAAATATGGCATAAAATTTTTTGTTTTGTCTCTTCTTTAAAGGTTGTTTCTTGTACATGAAAGTAGTTTCTTGTGTTTCTTATGTTCTTGCTATACCCACATCTTGTTTTATTGTGAAAATCTCCAATGAGAAAAGCACCCAGTTGCAATCTTTGAGCAAGTGTATGAATAGGTATTTTAAGGAGCATGTTCTATCTTTAGTGTTAACTTAGACCCTTTAAAGTCTTCAGAGTAAAAGTAGTATAAGTTTGTGTGGGAAAATTAATCAAATTGTTCTTAATCGTTATATTCTTCTTAATTTGTTAATGTTAAAATGGGGCGGGAGAATGGCACCAACATGTGGGGGAAAGGATAATCCCTAACTTCCTAATTGTGGTGGTGACTCCCTGATTTGAACTTAAAGTGAAACAAATTCATCAATGCTAGGGGGAAAGGACAATTACATCCAAAAAGACTTCCTACGCGGAGATGAAACAAATAATAATTTTGCAGCACTGCCTAGGGTGATTTTGAATCTAGGGGGAAAGGACAATTACATCCGAGAAGACTTCCTATGAGGATAGATAGCCCCTAAGCATCTGCAGCCCCTTGTGCTTAATTGTTATATCTAATTTAATTTTTAACTCAAATTCCCATCACTCTTTTATGAAATAAAGAAAGGAATTTTCTCGGTTACTTTAGCATTAAGGATAGAACCTATTCCTCATAATATCTGTCTTATACAGGAGCAAGAAAAGGGTTGGACTGCACACACACACTCACTTGAGACTTGATGTTGGGTAGAATAGGTTCATAAGAAGTGTTTGAAGTTGTAATTAGTGTACTTGAAGCAAAGCCTTTCTTTTGAGACATTTGTTCTTAATATTGCCATAATCAAATCTTTTGTTGCTGCTATGTCTGTTGCCTTTTGCTTGAGGACAAGCAAAGATTCAAGTGTGGGGGAGTTTGATGAGTCATAGATAGTCTATTTTATTGCTTTATTTAGTTTAGTTTTATTTAAGATTTGATTTGATTTTATTGCATTTTATTTCCTTTTAGAATATTTTACTTTAAATTGTCTTTTATTATATTTTAGGAACGAATATATGGTGGAAGGTGTCCTGGAGCAAAAGAAAGAGGACTGGAGCAAATACAGTACAAGAATACGAAGATACGAGACAAAAATATGTCTCTACCAAGTCAGAAGCTTGGCACGGCCCGTGCCAACATGTGGCACGGCCGTGCCACCCTCCAGGACCACTTTTGCTGCTTTTCTTCAAGCCCAAGTTACTCCGTTGCAGCTTTACTGTTTTGCCCTTATAGTAGCTTAGTTTCTAAGTCAATTGTAAAGCTATAAATAGAGTAGCACTCCATCATAAACATTCATCTTTTGTTCTTGGAATAAAAGTTCACTTTTATATTATTGTTCTTTTACTTTATTGCTTTCTCTCTTCTTCCCCTATGTCTACAATGAACGTTAGTGAGTAGACACTTCTTTGTCTTGGGATTGTTGGTAAGTCTAATGACATAATCCTAAACAAACCAAGCTTAAACCCTAATTTCTATGTAACCCTAATTTCTAATCTAGATTCACCGTCTTAACGTGGATTAACAATTATCAAACTGTGGAAGCGAAAGCGGAGGGTTTGATAATCGTTAATCCATCATCCCAAACATCAATTCATAAAGCGAGAGCGGAGTCTTGATGTTGGAACAAGTGAACCTAGACAATAATTGCAAAACAGTGAAATAGTCTTTGCAATTATTGAGACAAAGAGTAGTTTCAATCCTCTATGCATCTTCTAGTAATCATGTCAGCGAAATAGGCTTGGTTACTAGAAGTAAACTCTCACCGGACTTTCATCGGAAAGGTGAGGGGCTAAGGGAAACCGGTCTTTAGAAATTAAGGTGTAAACCATGAAATTAGATGTTTGAGTCTTGTCTAGTGAAGGGTTTGTTATTATGATAAACCAATAATCCCAAGGCTCTTTTATTATTATTGTTATTTATCTTCAGCAATTAACCCCCTATTTCATAATCTTTCTTCTCTTCTAATCATTCTCTAAAAGCTAATTGAATTCACAACTCCCTAGCGGAACGATACTCTACTTACTACTATTACTTCGATAGGCCGTGCGCTTGCGGTTTGGCTCTATCAGGATATATACTAGATACAAGTACAACAACTAGACTCAAATATTACCAATAAGATACTTGAGCACTGTTACACCTTTAGTAAGATTTTTCTCAATCCTAGTTTCAATCATTGAATAACAGAGGTAAGAGAATGTTGAAAACAAACCTGCAGAACTTCTTTTCTTTTTCAAGTTAAGCCTTGCATAATCTGAATCGCATAGACTCTAACTTGATCTTACATTGCAGTTGAACCTATAAGTAGACACAAGTTGATAAAAAATACTAAAGAAGAATTGGCAAGAAATAAAGTTGTACTAATACAAACAAAAAAGTACATTCATGCAAGCAATTTCAACTTCTGAGCTTTCAAACTCTGAATCTCATACTACAACTGCTTTGTTGATTCATCAGCTTTTTTCCTATGAGTTGAAAATTGGGATTGAGATCCCAGTTTCTTCTTCAATTCAGATACCTACAACAGCACAAGAAAAAAAACACACATCACGGTCTTACTATAACATTTACTTTCACTCTACCAATATAATGCAAACTAATGTTTACCTGATCTTCAAGTAAATTCAACTTCTGAAGATAATCTTTCTTAAGCTTCTCAACTCCATCATTAGAAGCTGAAGAATCATTCCCCTTTTGATTCTTCAATTCCTCTATCTCAATCTGCCAAATTACACAACACTAATAAATAATCCCTCCTCTACTATTAATACTTAATTAATCAAACAAAATTTTGAAATTAGCGATCTCAGTAAAGAAATCCCTAAATGAAGTCATTCCCTTTCAAAAATTCAAAATGATCCAATACGAAACCTAAAAAACATATAATGAAACTTTACGCAAATACCGATGTTAATTAAGCTCATAAACTTGTTAGAAATGAAAATTAATCATTTATATAATAAATAAAATAAATAAATTAAGACATACTTAAGCTAAAAACGTTGTGAAATTACAAATCTCGGTATCAAAATTATTCGATTTCAAAAATTCAATACACTTACGATTCAAAATCTAAAAAACTTTTTACAAAATTGCATGTTAACCTTGTTGAAAATGTCAGAAATGAAAATCTAAGAACATAATCCAGATCTGAACCAAATAATGTGGACGTCCTGCTAGCATAGAGGAATCCATTCCAAGACCATATATTTGTCCATTCTTTACTCCTGCAACATCAGACAACACCTCTAGCTGATTTGGTGGAGGCATTCCTTGCGAAGATGCTTCTTGTGTCAAAGCATCCCACTTCCGTGTAAATTCTCTCTGTTAACAAAAAGATAAGATTAATTGATATGTCAACCTAACTAGAAACATAATAAAACCAACATAATAAGCACTAAAGAAACTAAAGTTGAGAGTTGACATCCACATGTTCTGATCTTTTATCAACCCACGTCTTATCTTTTCTATGCTGGTGTGTGCGTCGAAACAATTCCACATGATTAGGTGGGATGCCGGCACTTTTTGTCTAAAAAAAACAGTCATCAACAATCAAACACAACAACAAAGGACATCAGCTACTCCGTGAAAAACAGACATTAAAACCAACATCAGACCCTCACACCATAATAGACCCCTCACACCATACCAATCAAATACAATAGCAAATGACATTAAAAAAGGACATTAAAACCAAAAACAGATCCCTCACACCATACCAATCAAATACAACAGCAAATGACACTAAAATAAAGAACAGACCCCTCACAACATAACAGTCATACACAACAACAAAGGACATCAGCTACTCCGTGAAAAAAAGACCATAATGCAGCAAAAATAGTGTCCATTTTGAAACAACCAACTTAACTATACACATAAAATTCAAGAAAATCATATTTAGAGAATCAAAACGCACCCATATAGGTTCTAATAAAAAATGAACAAACCTGAAGACACCCAAGAGTGTAGATCACCGGACCGTCGAGACTGGAAAACAACAAAGTCGCTAATGATTCTTCGTCGCGTCATTTGCCTTTCTTCACTGCTGTGTTCGATTTTGGATTCAAAGAAATTGAAACACAAGAAAAACAAGATTAAAAACGTTAAAAGGAATTAGATAAAATACGACCCATAATAAGAGTATAAAAAACAACCCATTTGTGAGTTGGTAGAGTTTGAATCAGAGGATGGGAATAAAAAACAACCCATATTATTTTGTAATAAAATATATTGTGTCTAATCATTTTTATGAAACTGATACGTATGGTTACCAATATCACTTTACAATGTGAGTTTTGAGATTTTCCAATTAACTAATGACTCCTAGTGGGTGGTATGGTTACCAATATCGATGGTTAGAATCAAGTAGTTTTTCCTCCATTAGAAAACTGTCATGTTCCTTTTAAGTGGTTTTTTCACTAAACAATTTAGTGGGTACTGTTTGAATCGAGTGATTCAAAACATGAACAGGAACAACAATTTCAAAATAGAGAATATAAATAAATGAACAGAAACAGGACAAGAATATGAAATCATGTGATTGAATGAAAGTAAACTAACATGAGAAGAAGATGAACAAACCTGGTGAGATGAGAAGAAGAACAAGTTGGATTCGATTTGAAACAACAACAACACGGCGAGAACATCAACAACACAGCGAGTACAGTAACAAAAACAAGGTGAGATGAGAACAACAACATGGTGAGATTAAAACAAGAATAGGAACAGCTAGAACTTCACTATTAGGGTTCAATTTCATTCATGATGAGTTTTGATTTCAATGAAAAGGGGGAAATTTTGTTTTTGGGTTTAGGGTTAATATTCTTTTGGCTTCAAGTTAAAAGAGGGAAAAAGATGAAAGGGGGAAATTTAGGGTTTAATTTTTGATGAAAAGAAGAAGAGGGAAATTCATGGGGGGAATTTTTGGGTTTCATTTTTGGTGAAATCGTGAAAGCGGGGAATTTTTTCTGCACACCCGCTCAAATGAATGCTCAAATGAATGTTAGTAAGTTACAACTTATGTATTGGTATAATAATCATAAATAATAAATAAAAAACTAAAAATTTAAATTCTTTTTTGTGACTGATAATTCAGTGGCTGAATATCATAAATAATTTATCTTTTAAATATTGAGAAATAAAAAGAGAGTAAAGAGGCTTATATTTCGATAGGCTAAAATTCAGTTTTTAAATTAGTCGCTAATTATATTTTGCCACCGTCCTTCAAAAAAAAAAATTATATTTTGCCACCGATTTAGAGACCAACTTCATTTTGGTTACTTGTTTAAAATAATTGGTTGTTATATCGGTCTCTACTGTGACCAATTTATTTCGGTCTCTGAATTGGTCTCTAAACGACAGTTTTCTAGTAGTGTTTGTCATGGGGTGATTATACTAATTCACCGGTTAGTAGTGTTGATGCTGAGAGAGTACTAGAAGCACTTGAGCCTCGTTCAGGTCATAAGAGTTTTGGGGTTCAGGGTTATACAGGAACACAATTTCCGCCTTGGATGAGAATACTTCTATTCTAAAAGGTTTAGTTCATATTATTCTCTATGACTGTAAAAACTGCAGGCAGCTTCCTCCATTTGGTAAATTACCATGTTTAACTTGAGTCCATCTTTGCTCCATTTAGATATGCTCCATTTAACCCATTTACCTTCACGGATGTGTGACACGTGTTAAAAGAATATCCAATGGTTGCAATTAAAAAGGGAAAGATAGGTAATAAAACAAAATCCCTGGCCTATACTGTTCACTTTCTCCTTCACGTCCCCTTCCCCTCACCAGGCTTCTTCTTCTTCTTCTTCTGAAACAACATGGCCGCTGCCTCTCCTTCTCCTTCTCACTGGCGCCGCCATCTCCGTAGAGGAAAAAACAAGCTTGTGATACCAATATGTTCTAATTAATTGAAAACAAAACAATCCAAAATGAAAACAACATGGCCGCTGCCTCTCTTTCTCCTTCTCAACAGAGGTATTAACAAATATCAACAGGAAAAAACAAAACAATCCAGATTGATATCAACAGAGGTCTTAAAATTGAAAATTGAATTAGAAAAGAAAAGGAGAGGGAGAGACCATGGAGAGGTAGTGTCGAATTTTACAAATAAATCAAGTGATGGTAAATAAATCAAGAAGGAGGTAGTGTTGAATCAAGTGGTTATTCAAGCAATACGAGGTAGTATTGAAAAATTTACCATCACTTGATTTAATAATTGAATAAGTTTTACAAATGAATCAAGCAATATGAGGTGGTGTTGAATCAATACATCTGCTATGGAGTGCCGACCAGAAGCAAGAAGGAGGAACGTCGTATTGCTTTAGAGAGAGAGAGAGAGAGAAAGAATCGGAAGCGCGTAGGTTTTTTTTTTTCAGTACATAAATGTCTTTCTTTAATCTTTTAATCTCAACCTTTGATATTGTGTTTTCCACATGTCACACATCCATGAAGGTAAATGGGGTAAATGGAGCATATCTAAATGGAGCAAAGATGGACTCGTTTAACTTATCTTTATGTATCTGGAATGAAAGACTTAAGTACATTGATGATGACTTATATGAACCTGCGACTGAGAAGGCTTTTACGTCATTGAAAAAGTTGACTTTGTGCGACTTACCAAATTTAGAGAGGGTGATGGAAGTCGAAGGAGCGGAGATGCTACCACAACTTTTGAAGTTAGATATAACAGATGTCCCTAAACTTGCATTGCAGTCCCTTCCATCTATGGAGTCACTCTCTGTTAGTGGAGGAAATGAAGAATTATTGAAGTCCTTTTGTTACAACAATTGCAGTGAAGATGTAGCTTCCTCTTCACGAGGAATTTCTGGTAACAATCTTAAGTCACTTTCTATGTCGAAATTTGCCAAACTCGGAGAATTACCTGTTGAACTCAGTAGACTTAGTGCTTTAGAATCTCTTACAATTAAACATTGTGATGAAATGGAGTCATTATCAGAGCACTTGTTGCAAGGATTGAGTTCTCTTCGAACTTTGTCTGTTGATGCATGCGCTAGATTTAAATCCCTGTCTGATGGAATGAGACACCTAACTTGTCTTGAGACACTTCAAATCATTTTCTGTCCACAGTTAGTTTTTCCACATGACATGGCCAAATTGATGTATGGTTCAGTTATTTTCTTACGAATTTGAAACTTCAACTATCTATTCAGAGTGTGTCCTACATATATGGGATATTATATGATACATTCATAAATTGAAGTTTAATTTCATAACAATAAAATATTATTTCAAAAGATGTATCTTTTATATGGGATCTTAGAAAAAAAATTTCATAAAAAAATAATTTATTTTATTGTTTATTAGAATCATGCTAAATTAATTGGGATTTTCTTTTGCAGATATTGAACTTGAATTGATTTGGAGTTGTATTATGATTGAGTTGGATAGGGATATGAATCATTTGACATATGATAGAACATTGTTTTATCCATATAGCTAACCCCACTTGAACATTGTATTATGATTTATATAAGCACATTAAAATTTTCTATTGGACTCTTGGTTTCATTCTACTTGGAACCTACTAGTATATTCCTATAAAATTAAGAGGGAAAATAAAGATGAATTTAATTCAAATATTACACTCTCAACCCATTAGATCATTAAAGTTTGTTGAATTTATTAATAAGTAATCTTAAAAACATTCATTAAAATTTGGTGTAATTTGCTGGAAATACAAACTCGAAAGTTGCTATTCTCACTTAAAGATTGATCTCCCATGCCTGAAAATATATTTTTTACCGACAGTTGAAAAATGTTGTTCACTCTTTACAGCGGCAGCTAACTATCATTGCTACAATAATATTTATCAACCGATGCGTTGTTGCTTTATCTAGAACAACAAAATACATCCTTTGATTTCTTCCAATAAAAAACTGAATCTTAAAAAATATAAAATATGAGTGGTTATTTGAATGGGAGAGATCCAAGCTCTCGAAACATAGTGAAACTGTGTCTATGAAATATTTTAATTCTGCAGCCTTGTAAATGTTTGTATTCAATCTCTATGATACAACTTTCTTTTGAGTTTCATCGCTAAAATCGTTGTTATTCGATGAATTTTTCAATTTCTACTAGCAAAGATATTTTGCACAACGCGTACGCAAGCAGGTTTGTTGTCAATGATTCTGCACTAAGTATCTCAACTTATATACTTATAAAAACACATTTTTAGAGAGTACGTTATATGGATCGCTAGGATGTGTGAATTGCTGTATTACTAGGATGTTGGATGTTACATTTGAGAAAGAAACATATATGGATCAAACAACCTTTTTGTGTGTATCTAGTATCACAAGATTGCCATTCTCTTCTACTGTGATAATGACCCCAGAAAAATAGAGGTGTAGAATCCCAGAGCGAACATGTTCTGGTGTCTAAAGAATAGGGAAATGTGAGTAATAAGGATAACGAGGTAGCTATAAATGACTGAACATTTTGCCATAAATTAATATCATTGAAACAAGAAAGAGGTGAAGATCCAATTTGGTCCCTCGCAATTTCCATCGGACCAAATTAGTCCCCAAAAAAAAGTAAACACGTATGTGCATTTATTTATTTTGTTGACTAAATTGGCACGATGTGTTGTGAACTCGTTGACTCAAAATCACATCAATTAATTTATATTTGTAGAGCAAGTATTAGTGTCAACAAATAACCAAAACATTTTCGAGAAACAATAAGAAATCTAGATCTAATCTAGCAACCAAGTGTAAAGCAAAACCACAATCGAACCAAATAACAAAGATAAAGCGAGTAGAAAGTAGAGGGACACTACACCGATATTTGTTTACCTAGTTCGATCAAACAATTACTTACATATGGGGGAAAGATCTTTTCTCCAATCTACATCCAAATTGTTCTTTACAAAGAGGGACATGGATTGACTATAGTTGATGAGCTGTCACATTCACGTAGTCACATGTTTGTGGCCGTCCGATCAAAATCGGCCGAACTTAAGTTAAGATCGGTATTATTGGATTATAAAATATAAATTAATTCTACTTTTTCTGAGCCGTGCGATCTTGAACGGACAGTCAATAACGACCTCATTATATGAGTGCGTGTAAACATTGACAGCGTTAAATCCATTTACTACAAAGATATACAAATATTACAAGCGATACATATGTAGGATCAGCTTGTCTTGTGAATACCATGATATTTACTAGCCTTAGCGAATCCATCAAACTAAGTCCTAGGGATTTTTAAAGTTTACAAACCATGTTTAATATTCCATTTTATCTCGAAGCCTAGTGGATTGTTCATGTAAACGTCTCATAACTGGTAAAGACCTTGATTAAGATTACACAGACGTCTGACAATAATCGTAAAACTAGAGGTGTGAAATTCTGCCAAGTGTCATTTGGAGAAGAATTTTCTTAGAATAGAAATTTGTGAAAATAGAGTTATGAAATTCTAGTGTGTGACTTTTATTGAGGCGTGTTTTTAGATAGTCATATTATGACAGAGGTGAAGGTTTTTTTTTTTACCAAAACAAACTTAATTCATTTCATTAAACAAAATGTTCTCGATACAAGGAGGAATGAACTCAAAACTACTGTGACTAGGCCAATAAATGGCCGCCCTCGCAAGGTATGAGCAGCTATATTCGCTTGTCTCCTAACAAACTTGACCTCAAAATTTAATTGGGACGACATTCAAGTAAATAGCATTCACTAGGATTTGAGAGTCACTTTCAAACACAACTCGATCAAAACCTCTATTGGATGCAATCTTCACCACCTCTAATAAACCACTGCTGCCACAAGTTAAAAGCTTGCTGTCCGATATGTAAAGGTTTTTTGCCACCATTATTCTATACCAAATTGTTTCGATTCTTCCAAATACTCCATAAAAGCAGAGAAGCACGAACCGCTATGCTGCTCCGCTTGGCACAGAAACATAACTCGTTTTGCTGCAGTATCAAAGGTTCGACAGAGGTGAATATTAATAGATTTGATTGTGTACTTTGAACGGATAATTTAATTCCAGGACATGATTTTCAGTGTAGGAATGTCAATCGGCATATTTCCTCTACATGAATAAGCCAAGAGTAAAATAAGAAAGATCAGCAACAAATTTACATGGCATGATACATCACATAACTTATTTATACATTCAAGGCATCACAATTTTAAAACCAGCAAACCTATTATTCTAATGGTAGAGATTCACAGATCCAGCAGATGTTTGCCATCTCATTCTTTATATAAATTAGTTAAGAAGTTCAGACTACACAAAAATAATAACAAAAGTTATAAAAATTCGTGGCATATGACAACAAATGCAAATGTAAAAAACCAAATGGTGTATAAAACCTATGGTTTTGGACTACTTAGTTCATTGCAGTGCTAGTACTACTTGGTTTAAATGATGGTAAGATTTATCAAGACTGGTTGGGACGATGAACATCTTTCTCAAAATCCTTACATTTCAGTTGTAACTGCAACTAAATTTTCACACAAGACATTCACAACAGTTCGATTTCCTCTCTAGTTTAACTCTAAAACTGATCTAATAACACAAGTCATAACAAATTGAAACAAAATTCCTAGGTTCATCCCAAACAGAAACCAACGCAATTCGATTCCACTCTCATTCAATCTTTCTTTTTAATTTCTTTAAACCTTCTCAATGTTTCTCATGAGTCGATCACGAATAGTAATTTGATTAATTAAGGTGTTAAGTATCATATCAATTTAAAACTAAAATGTAAGGATTTATCCCAAGCTGGCATAAAAGATACTTTTAGATACAAAGAAATGGTAAATCACTCAGAAAAGCATGGCAAAATCATGAACCAAAAGTATATGTAGGCCAATGATTGTAAGTTTTCTCCAAAAGAAAATAACATAAAGTCGGATATCAAAAGTTTATATGAAATATGTAAAACTCAAGAAAAATAAGAACAGAGTAAAATGTAAACTCATGCCGCTGATGAGTTATCCTAGTTATAAAATTCAAGGCAAAGCAAAGAAAAAGAAAACAATTTAAAATGGGATATAACACCCCAGGTGTTAATGATGGAAGAAGGTCAAATTCCTCCTTAAAAACAAGTCATTGCAGCCTATGGCGCAACCATTGCAGGCACCGGCGTTCCTTCACGAACTTCCTATTTCTGTTTCTAAAAATCAGCCATTCTGCCATGATGCTGCCATTTAAGAACACTGCACACAAAGGTTTGCATTACATTGTACGCTGTATAAATATATAACACAGTCTAATTAGTAGATGCACATTTGTAAGTTGACATTTAAAAAAACAACTTACGGAGTTCAAACTTGCAGCACAACGTTTTCAGAATACTAGTAAAGAAGATATCCATGCTCTTTGAGTTTTGTGAAGTTTTCTACGACATGTTTCACTCCCTCCTTTGTGACATTTTCACAAAGTTCAACTAATAGTTGCAAAAGCCCACAACAATTCTTTGAAATCACGTAGAGTGTTTGATCGTCAACCTTTGTATGAGACAAGTTTAACACCTCCAAATTGGGAACTACAAAGTTGATTCCAAGTAGCTTCACTTCTTTACAGAAGTATAAGTTCAAATATCTAATCTTACAACATCTCCTTAAAACTTGACAAATACCATCTGAGACGCATTGACAAGAATTCAAATCAAGCAACTGAATATTGAGGGTATACACCAAAATCCATCGAAGAATCTGAATTCTCTACAATCTCACTCCCAATTCCTTCCATTATAATCTCACAAAGTAAAGGACAACTCCTAGCAAATACAAACAAAGATGATTTTGTGATGTTTTCACAACCACTAAGGTTTATGGACATCAAATCACCAAGAAACGAAGACAACTGGACAACATGTTGATCATTCAAAAAATAAGCACGTTGAAGACCCAAATTATGCAAACCTTGAGACTTGGATGATAAACAAAAGATTCCAGCATAACTATAGTCGGAGCAAAATTTCCCTTGCAATAGAGTAGCATTAATATTCAACTAAAAATGAGATATAGATCCCACTGATAAGCCTTTTTCTGAGAAATTATAAAGTATGGATGTTAAATTATAAAGCCATTTTACATGGGCTGGTTTGTCATAACACTGAGAAATGCACTAATACAACCAATAATTGCCTTTGCTATTGACCTATGAATGAAGAATCCCAAAAAAGAATTATTCAACATGAGGTGAGGGATCATAAGCTTTGAAGGGACCCTTAATGAACCAAAAGCGAGGTGCCTATAGAGATCCACTTTTTAATTAGATGTAACAACATTAAAAACAGGGTGAAGTTAATTCAGACGATGGATTATACTCTTAGCTCTAGCTAGCACAGACTGCTGCTACAATATATATTTTCTACGCTGTTTTCATAAGTTGACATTCTCCGAGGATTTTGGTTTTGTCCCCCCTCTTGTACAGTTTTCCCTTTTTTAAATAAAATATTTGAACAAGGTGGCAGAGGATGGGGATATCCTTGGGGTGCCAACCTACTTGGGACGTCTAACTATCTCCTGATGCCTTCCTTCGCTTTTGATTCATAAAAAAAAATAAAAAAAAAAGTTCACATTCTTATTGACTACTTTTTATCTAGAACTAGGTATGAAAGGCAATAACTAACAGAATTTTAGAAATTATTCTATATAAAAATATAAATTCTCGAATCAGTTAACATTAAGTAACTAACAGTACAGCTGTAGTAGATGTACCTATCATCTTTCTTTCCTCTTCTGCCCTAACCGTCACATGTATCTGTCATCTTTCTTTCCTCTTCTTCCCTGCCCTCACTTGTTTCACTATTGATAGAGTAATTACTTTCTCTACGTGAGTGAGGTGCCTGACAAGTATCAAAAGACACAAACTATAACAGACCCGATGTTAATAAAATGAGAAAATTACATTGAGCTAACCTTATAAGGGCGAGGGAGATACCCAACTGGTCTTGGAAAAGAGAACTGGTTTTTTTTTTGTTCGCAAATGCACTCCATCCAATTATGAGCAATTGTCTCTGTGGCTTCCCTGCTCACAAAAACAGAGTAAATCTACCCCCTGGTCAATGGGCAATGTATTGTAATGCTAAGTAATATAAGTGACTTAAATCCTATATTGTGAAAGTGATTCAAAATTGGAGAAATTGAAGTTTGTTGAACGTCAAAATCGGAGCATGATTTGAAAAATCGGAGTACGATTTTTGGACCAGAATTGACACTTCCCATTCGTAAAAATTCGGAGCACAATCTGGCAAAATCGAAGTACGATTTCGCGCAAAAGAATAAAAATAAAACGTATTTTTATGGGTCTAATTTGGTTCCAATTTATGAGGGATGTTTTTACTATAAATATAGACATTGTATCAATGTAAATCTTGAGATAAAGGGGCTGAAACAACGGTTTAGAAAGGCAACAACAAAACTAGGGTTTGTATAGAGTTTGTCTCTTTGGAACAAACACTAGGGTTTGAGGGTTGATTCACCTTGAGAAACACTATTAGGATTGAGTCTTTTGGTTATGGGAAGAGATTGAGGCTTTGGGCAGAATTAGGCGGGAGACTTATTCTTGTAACCCATTGATATCTCTTTTGTAAGGTTACTCATCATTATAGTGAAACGGAGGGCTTCTCTCTCCCCCAGACTAGGTCAATTTGGACCGAACTGGGTCAACAAATTCTTTTGTGTTCTCTCTTCCTTTCTTTCTCGTTGTTTTCCACTTTTGGCTTGTGTTTAATTCCATACACTTTGTTTTGGTTGCCTGATTATCACTTGCTCCACACATCAAGTTTGTTATTGGTGTGTTTTCTCATCGAATTCACAACAATTGGCGCCCACCATGGGGCAGGGGTCAAAGGATAATCAAGTACCACAAGTTCAAAGTGGGATATTGAGAAGTTTACCGGAGATAACAATTTTGGGTTATGGAAGGTAAAGATGGAAGCGGGTTAATAAACAGAAGTATGAGAAAGCTTTGAGGGGTGAAGGTTCGTTACCGGTCACCATGTCACGAGCGGAGAAGACCGAGATGGTGGACAAGGCCAGGAGTGCCATTGTCTTGTGCCTCAGGAATAAAGTTTTGAGAGAAGTAGCAAAGGAACCAACCGCGGTATCAATGTGGTCAAAGTTAGAGTATTTGTACATGACAAAGTCTTTGGCTCATCGACAATTACTAAAGCAACAACTCTACTCATTCAAGATGGTAGAGTCAAAGGCCATCATGGAGCAACTTACGGAGTTCAACAAAATCCTTAATGATTTGGAGAATATTGAGGTGTAACTTGAGGATGAAGATAAAGTTATACTCTTGTCGTGTGCTCTACCAAAATCTTTTGAATCGTTCAAAGATAATCTATGTAACGCCCTATTTCTATTAAAGCGATAAAACACGCGAATAATGCAATTATTCAAGAAATAGATGTCACGTCTACAAAAGTTCTCCAAAAATATAACATGCATAAAAATTCAAGCAACTACGCAGCGGATATACATATCAAACATCTCCAAGTATACATGTTATAAACTTCAAATATATCAATACATAAAATCTCAAAATCCCGACATAAGGGTAAAATCTCAACAACATAAACCAACGTCAAAATAAAAGACAAGACGACATCCTAATCAGAGCCCTAAGCTAAGACTCCAAAAACAGATAGACGAGGTAGCTCCGCTATCCTCAAGCACTCACCAAGCAAGCAGCAAAACTAATCTTGCTCGCCGTCTACCCATTCATACAAATAGGTAGGCGGTCCACCACAGACCACTGGGGTTAGCTTCATATTAATCATAATCAACATAAACAAACATAAGCATTCAAGGATTTCATGCATAACACAAATACATACCCATCCCTCCTAGAATACTAACATCACATGATTATTATTCCCCTCATTCCATGCACCTCCATCTATCCCATTACTAACATAGCATATCAAGCATATTCAATCTCTATTCAAGTCATCGACATAGGCTTATCATCATTATCAAAGGAATCACCACATCATATATATACACATATATATTTCTCACCTCATCACTATTGTTACGCCCACTTTGATATTTAATTATTTTTATTAAGTTAGAATCTATTTATGTGATTTATTTTAAATATGTGAGGTGTTGGTATTTTATTAAATGGCTTTATTCTATTATTTATTAGAATATGAGAATTATTAGAGTAAGTAGATTTGGGGGTTAAAATAGAAAGAAGATAGAGTTATTGGGCCTAAACATATTTAGGAAGAGTATTTAGTACTATAAATAAGGAAGCTTAGGTTAGAAAGAGTTTTTATGTTTAACCGCTTTTTGGAAAAGAGGAGAACTATGAGAGAAGACAAAGAGAAGAGAGAAGAGTCTGCATCGATTGTTAAGGTAAGAGTGAGACTATCTTTCACTAATATTAAATCTGTAGATCATTAGATTGCATCTAACGTGTTTTAGGATGAGTTTTGTAAGATTATGAGAATTAGGGTGATAAAAAAAAACGTTGAATAGATTTAAGGGGGGAGTCTATATTCACCGTAAGGGTTTTATGAACATATGGATAGTGAAGAGTTTTGTTTTTCATTGTTTTTCATGTTCTTTTAATGGATTCATGTTCTTTTATGAGGTATTATTTACTTTGATGAAACCTAGTTCTTTCAAATTAGAGATTTTATGAGAATGAATTATTTAGTTTTGGCTTATTTGATCCAATGGTCCTTTAATTAATTTCAAGTTTTCATTTTGGTCCCACAATTAATAAAAGGTACGTTTTGGTCCCTCACTTTTTCCTCCGTTTGCCAAATAAATATCCTTTCTGTCAAAACAATAAAAGTTTTGTTACTGACAATCCTTCACTTCTTTAATTTAAACCTTTTGATCTTCTTTATTAAAAGAGGATCGTTAGATTATGCATGTCTACTGTATATTCCGTGAATCAACAACACTTAATTTTTTCTCATTTCTTCATCTTCTTCCCTCCAACTTCTTCTTCATCTTCATCAACATTCATAAAAAAAAAATCCAGAAAATAAAGAAAAAAATCCAGAATCAATTATATCACAAAATTATAAAATAAACATGTCGCTATCATTTTGTTCTTCCTTCCTTCTTCCTTCCTCAACTCCATCCAGATCAGTTCTGTTACATCCTCTCAGTAACAAAACAAACTCAAAACACAACACAAACTCGGTTTTGTTTCAACATTTCGTTTCTCTCTCCTTCGAAGATCTCATCCCAAATCCATCACCCCAATTTCGGATCTGAATTAGATTTGAATTTGCATCTGAACAAAAAATTCGATAACCCCAATTTCTTTTGTCGTTTAGATTGGAATTGTTTTCATAATTTTGAGAAGTTTATGTTTTTGGATTTCTGGGGGGGTTTAGAGCAGAATTAATTTTGTGTGGTTTAGATCTAAATAATTTTTTATTCATTGAATCTCTGGGTTTTATATTTAGAAATTTTTATTTAGTTTCAGGAACAATCAACCTCTAATTTAGTTTCAGGAACAATCAACCTCTAGTTTGCTGTAAGACCCAAGTAAGTTTGTTGTAGCTGCAGTTGCTTCCTCGGCTGATCTATGCTGCGAGGCTCAGTTTTAATGGATTTAAGGATTTTTTTTTTTTTTTTTTATTTTATAAATTGGAAATTGCTGTAAGGTGTTCTTCCTCTATCTTCTTCTTTGAATTCCAATAATATCAATTTCATCTTTTGTAAGTGACTGGTTCCTTTTAAGTGTGGCTGAAACAGTAAAAAAAGTTTTAATATGATTAATTGCTCCACAACGTAAAATGCTTACTCACAAAGCATATGTTCTTTTATGGATTTAAGGATTTTTTTAGTTAAAGAATTGTTGTTGTTGGTTATGATTGTGGTGTGGTGATTAGATTAGTCTAGGAGAAGAAGAGATGATCTTGTTTTTTGAGTTTTAATGTTTTTATTATTTTATTGGGTTTAAAGATAGAAGGAAGAAGATGAAGGAAAGGAAAGATTGATGATGAAGATTATACGTTGATGAAGGAAGAAGATGAAGAAATGGGGAAAATAGTAGCTATTGATGGTATACTGTAGCATATAATATGGACCTTCATGATCAACCGCTCCTCTTTTTGAAAAATAAATTGAATGGTTTAAATTAAAGAAATTAATAGGGTCTATGGTGGACTATATATAATGTTGGTCTGTCGTAGACATTTGAGGTTAAACTTAACAGTTAGGATTTATTTGGCAAACGGAGGAAAAAATGAGGGACCAAAACGTACGTTTTATTAATTATGGGACCAAAATGAAAAATGGAAATTAATAAGGGGACCAATGGATCAAATAAGCCTTTAGTTTTATATATGAACTGTATATACTCTTACGTGACTATGAATTTTAGAATCGCTACTACATATATAATTGCTGGATGTTTATTTATATTAAGAGATATTCATTGCGATAATTGACACATCTTGTACTCGTGATTTCATCAAACGTGTAGTAGTCTGTGTGTAAATATACTTTGATGTTTTTGACTAATTAAGTACCAATATTTGATTGCCACTTTTATTTTAATACCTGATGTGCTCCTAGATGAATATATGCTCAATACTGTTTTGTGGGACAAATTAGTAGCGTGAATCACAACTTCTTATATGTGTGAGCCAATTAGGGTGAATCGGTCTAATTCGTTTTGTTATGTCGCTAGCTATAAGGCCATGGAACAATTAGATTATGTTCCATTTTTTTTAAAGAAACAATTATAAACATGATTGAATTCAATTATCTTGCTAAAGACGTGTTTAACTTTTCCAGCATGGATTAAATTTGAACTAAGAGATTATTAGTTCCAGGCAACTTTAATTTCTTTCCGGAAAACTAATTGATTTAATTTGACCAAATTGATAGTCATGATATTATATGTATTTGGCACCTTCACCATCATTGGAAAACCTTCATTTTCTTTGTTTTTATGTCCCGGAGATAGAAACCAAAGCCTTGTAGCATAATAGTTAGGCGAGAGAAAAGATTTGGGTGACTTCTAGGGAGATACCTATTCGTTCAATTATTGGGTGTGTCGTTATAATTATTTATATGATTTTGATGAATTATTTGATGAGGTATAATTGATGAGTTAGTTAACGAAGTGTAATTTGATGAATTATTTGACTAGTTGTAATTGTGAATTATTTGATCATGTGTGCTGAATGAATTATTTAATGAAGTGTAAATCTGTGAATTATCTGAAGATGTGTTATATAAAGATGTGATATTGTTATTTATGCACTATATGTGTTAATTATGATGCTTATGTTGATGCGATGTTTAAGATGTTGTTGATTATTATTTGTTGATGTTATGTTGTGATGCTGATATGATATGAATTTATTTACATACTGTTGAGTCTTATTTAAGATGTAAGTGTCGGTCTAAGTCAAGGAGTTATAAATGTTCATGAAGTTCTAAGACGTAAGATGTTGAGTCGATGCATACTCATTTAAAGATGAGGGCTTATGCCCTGGCGCTTTTGCTCAATTATGTTGAGGGCTTGATGCCCCGGAGCTTTTGCTCAATTATGTTGAGGGCTTGATGCCCTGGAGCTTTTGCTCAATTATGTTGGGGGCTTGATGCCTTGGAGCTTTTGCTCAACCACGACGATGGAGCTTTTGCTCAACCACGACGATGGAATTTTTGCTCAACCACGACGATGAGGGCTCATGCCCTAGGAGTATATATATGCTCAACTACGACGATGAGGGCTTATGCCCTAAAATGGTACCACATGCATTTGCATATCAAGATGATTTAAGATGATAAGAGTTGCATAATCGAGTTGAGTTGATTCAAGATGGTTAAGACGATAAGAGTTGCATAGTCGAGTCTAGATGCATTGTCGAGTCAAGTTGTAAGTTGTGATGTTTTAACGAAGTATCTAAAGATGAAATATTTGGATGATGTTATGTGACGATGATTATGACTGTTATGTGATGATATATTGCTAAGATGAATTGATGATATCTAATTATTTAATTATAATTGTTGAATTATATGATGTTTACGTTGTTAAATGTAGTTTATGATTTATATACTTAATATTATTGTTTGAGAAATCTCACCCCTTCTGCTTGAAAATGTTGCTCTTTGTATGGGTAACTTGCAGGTAATCAAGATTAGGCGTGGTCGTGAGTGGACTCCTAACAAGTGTGTCTTTAGGTGCTCTGATACGTAACGGGATGGAAGTTTTGACATTGTTTTCTATTCCTTACGTATTGTCTTATGAGAATTTATAATGAAGTTGTTGAAATTGAACTTATTATTATATTTAGACTATTTATGAGACCTTTACGATGAGGCCTTGGTGCCAAAAACTATTTTAGATGATGAATAATTCCGCTCCAAAGTATTAATTAATTGTTGATTGAATTTTGAAGGATAAATATTAATTTATTTCATTTATGATTTTTAAGAAATGTGACATTCCGTTTTGTGATGAAAAACTCTGATAATTGTTATGAAATTTTTACGTTGGGAAAACAGGGTGTTACAACTATCACCAAAATAATTATCATCAAACAGAATCACCAAGTGTATAAGCACGATCAAGTAAGACATGCAATTAGAATATAATTCAATCATTCACAACCATCGTCAAGGTTCACCAATGTACATATACACCAATCCACATAATTACAACATTCAACAAATTTAACCAATGCACTTATTTCAATCACGACACAATCCATCCACCATTCAAATGCATGCAATGTTTTAGACTCTTCTAGATGCATGCGGTACTATCACCAACAACAACGGTCGTCACCTCATGATGCAAGAAAAACATCATATCCATTGAATACAAAGTATTCAAATCTCACCACTGGATATAAATATCCTAAACCATTGAAACCACTGGATGTAAACATCCTAAGACTCAATATGACTATGATGCATGGACATACAAGCAAAGACTCGACAATGCAAAATCACCTCATATGTATTCAACAACCATAATGTAAGAGATCACCTCCATTTACATTGATCAACTCCAACAACAATTGCATTATCAAGTATTTACGTCCACACAATCAACAAGTCACAATTCAAATAAGAGTCATCACCACATTACCATCAACATAATCATCATCATAATTATCAACAAACATCAACATCACCATCATCATAATTAACATATATGTATTACTCAACATCAACTATGTTTAACATATATGAATTCACCAACAATATCACCATCAATCAACGTATATGCATTCACCAACAATATCACCATCAATCAACATATATGTATTCACCAACAATATCACCATCAATTAACATATATGTATTAATCAACATCAACTATATCATATAGTTCAACAACTTCATACAATTTCTCACAATTCAATTAATGGAGATAATACAACACATTATGATAACCATCATATTCAACACCTAGAAATCATTCACATATCTTCATATAATCATATCAAACTATCCACAAAAGATTTTCCAAGTATTTGGTCTTAAAGATTATTTTCGTCAAAGTTCGTCTCTCATTTTACAACTTTAAAATAATTGAGACAAATGAACCAAACCAAGTAAATAAACTCTAGGGCCTCGACCATGTATACACTTAGATCACATATGAGTGTAGTTGAATATACATGTGTGTTTCACCGGCCAACTACGACAAAATCATCAAAAACACAAGGTTACGACAAGTTTGTATCACTTTACCATTTTCCAAGTTATCCGACAAACAAAACAAACAAGTTGGGAAACCTCAACTAAGTATATACACAAATCATATATGAGTGCAGTAGTGTATACATCAACGTTTCATAGGCCAACTCACTCAAATCTCAAAGTTTTGCAAAGTTCGTATCATTTTACTCATAATGCAAAACCAATTCATTTTCAAAACAAAACCAAGTTAGATTCATCACAACATAGGTTAAATACTCTTAAACACCTTAATTGAACTCATAGTACACAATTTTTGGAGTTCGGAAACAAAACATAAGGTTTGGGGTTGACATGGAAATAGTTATGCTAAGTTTCCTTAAAATTTCTTCAAGACCTACTTGGAGTGTTTTCATCATAACTCAAAATCTAAAAATCATTTTCAAGTCAAACCAAAGCCACTGGAAAGCTAACAAAATTATCTAAAACTTTCATATGTGCACCAAAAGCCAATTCAAAACAGAAATGTGTGAAAAAGATGCAAGAACGCGAAACAGGGCATGCTGTCAGAGGGCAACTCGCCCCGGCGAGTAAATCCACTCACCATGGCGAGTTACGACAGGTAGCTCTCGGGAAAACTCCTTTTTTCACCCCAAAATCTCAATTTTGAATCCCCTAAGCTCAAATTTGGTCCCAAAGTTTGTTTAAACGTTTCTAAATATGAAAAGACACTCAAATCCATATAAAACTTGAACCAAAATATCATTTCAACAAAAATCACCATTTGACCCATTTTTCATGAAAACCTTCAAGAACAACACATATTTATAGCAAGCACTATGATTATGATTACCCATTGTTTGATGTGAGAGGAAAGTGTGCACATTATCAATTTGAAATGTTAAATTATTATTATATGGGAAAGCACCATTTAGATTTTTAAAGTGTAACTTGTTGTCACATTGGTGTCTGAATGTATCGAAACTGCAAACTCATGTATCATTTCTTAGTCGTTTTCTATTCAAATTTGTTTTTAGGTAATAATTTAATATTGAAATGTGTTTTCCATCGATCAAATTTAGTCTATAAAATTACCAATGAAAAGTGACACGTGTTTGCAATTTTGATACATTTAACAATTAAAGTGACAATGCCTCGCCCATTATTACAGTGATCATAATATTATACTAACTATCATGGTTTAGAGGAGCTAACCTTTGAAAATAACGAGAGCAATTACCAATAATTAAAGGATTCATTTGAAAATAAACAATTTAAACAATTTTTCTATCCATTGAACACATAAACGCACATGGTGTTTCATGTGAATAGATTCCCAATTTTGTTCTTTTCCTCACTCACTGTCAGGCACCTTCACAACTTGTTATTAGTATTACAATGAGAATGGTTATTTTACCAAATTATCCTTATTAACTATTGGTTAGTTTTAAAAGTAATATTTTGGAAGTAGTGTGTAGAGTATTAATTGGAGGGTACAATTGAAAAGAAAAAGTTATTATTGCATTGAAAACTGAAAGTGGCATTCATTTTGAAACAAATTATTATGGCTAAAGCGAAACTCATTATGAAACGGAGGGAGTACTAATTGCTATAGTTTCGAGGAGCCAAATTTGATTAGTATAGCCATCTGCAAAGAAAACATTCATATCCAATCCAAACATTGATTCATTTATGTTCTCATACCTGCAAAATGGTTGACACTTTACTTGGAATATTGATTGAGAACCTCAGATCTTTTGTTCGAGAGGAGCTTGCATCCTTTTTGGGTGTTGGAGAATTAACCCAAAGGCTATCTGGAAATCTCACTTCAATCCGTGTTGTCCTCAAAGATGCTGAAAAGAAGCAAATAACAAGTCATGCTGTGAAAGATTGGTTGCAGAAACTGGCTGATGCTGCTTATGTTCTTGATGATATATTGGATGAATGTTCAATAACATCAAAACCACACAGAGACAACAAGTGGATCACTCGTTTCCATCCTAAGAAGATTTTGGCTCGTCGTGGCATTGCAAAGAGGATGAAAGAGGTTTGCTAAAAAGATTGATATTATTGCTGAAGACAGGATCAAGTTCGGATTACATGTAGGGGTCATGGAGCGCCAACCAGAAGATGAGGAGTGGCGGCAAACTACATCTGTCATCGCTGAAGCTGTGGTATATGGAAGAGGTAAAGATAAAGAGCAGATTATTGAGTTTCTTTTAAAGCATGTGTGGGTTCACCTCTTGCTGCTAAAGTATTGGGAAGTCTTTTGGGCTTTAAAAGCGAGGAACATCAATGGCTTTCTATAAAGGAAAGTGAAATTTGGAATTTATCTGAGGACAACCCTATCATGTCTGCTTTGAGACTAAGCTACTTTAATTTGAAATTGTCCTTGAGGCCATGTTTTACTTTTTGTGTTGTTTTTCCTAAGGATTTTGAAATGGTGAAGGAAAATAACATTCGACTTTGGATGGCTAATGGACTTGTTACATCTAGAGGAAACTTACAGATGGAGCATGTTGGTAATGAGGTATGGAATGAATTAAACCGAAGGTCATTCTTTCAAGAAGTCAAATCAGATTTTGTAGGTAACATTACATTCAAAATGCATGATTTAATCCATGATTTAGCTCAGTCTATTATGGGAGAAGAATGTGTGGCTTCAGGCTTGACTAATCTATCAACTAGAGCTCACCATATAAGTTGCTTCCCTTCAAAAGTAGATTTGAATCCCTTAAAAAAAATTAAATTCTTGTGAACCTTTCTTGACTTTGAATCACACTACATTGGTATGGATTCATATGCGTTGCCATTGATCACTCCTGTCTGAGCTTTACGTACAAGGTCTTGTCGTCTCTCTGCATTGAAGAGTTTAATGCATTTGCGGTACTTGGAACTTTATCAAAGTAATATCACAACCTTGCCTGCGTCTGTTTGTAGACTGCCGAAATTGCAAACACTTAAACTTGAAGATTGCAATTATTTCTCCAGTTTTCCCAAATAATTGACTAAATTGCAGGACCTTTGACATCTTATTATGAAAGGTTGCCCATCATTGATAACAACTCCTTTTAGAATTGGGGAGTTAAGTTATCTGAAAACACTAACCACTTATCTGAAAATTGGGTATGGTTTAGCAGAGCTACACAACTTACAGTTATGAGGCAAGCTACACATCAGAGGTCTTCATAATATGTCCAATGAAGAGGATGCAATAAAAGCTAATTTGATTGGCAAGAAGGACTTAAATCACTTATATTTGTCATGGGGTGATAATGCTAAGTTAGTATTATCATGTTTGACTGTAAAAACAGCAGGCAGCTTCCTCCATTTGGTAAATTACCATGTTTAACTACTTTTTGTATCTGGAATGAAAAATATAAAGTACATTGATGATGAATTGCATGATCCTGCGAATGAGAAGGCTTTTACGTCATTAAAAAAGTTGACTTTGTGTGACTTACCAAATTTAGATAAGGTGTTGGAAGTTGAAGGAGTAGGGATGTTACCACAACTATTGAATTTGGATATAAGAAGTATCACCAAACTTGCATTGCAGTCCTTTCCATCTGTTGAGTCACTTTCTGTTTGTGGAGGAAATGAAGAATTATTGAAATCCTTTTTTTTACCACAATTGCAGTGAAGATGTTGCTTCTTCTTCCCGGGGAATTGTTGGTAACAATCTTAAGTTACTTTGCATATCAAGCTTCTCCAGACTCACGGAATTATCTGTTGAAGTCGGCACTCTTAGTGCTTTAGAATCTCTTGAAATTGACGGTTGTAGTGAAATTGAGTCAATTTCGGAGCACTTGTTGCAAGGTTTGAGTTCTCTTCGAACTTTGTAGTTTAAATCCTTGTATGACGATATGAAACACCTAACTTGTCTTGAAACACTTGATATCATTTACTCTCCACAGTTTGTTTTTCCACATATCATGAACTGTCTAACTTCCCTTCTTGAACTGGGTGTCCATGGGGGTAATGAGAACATACTAGAAGGCTTAGAAGGCATCCCCTCAGTGCAATATGTGTATCTGATGGATTTTCCTTCTCTAACATCCTTGCCGGACTGGTTGGGTAACATGACTTCTCTTCAAGTATTATACATCAATGGGTTTCTAAAGTTAAGTTCATTGCCAGAAAATTTTCAGCACCTCCGAAACATGCAAGAGTTATGTATTTTTTATTACCCTATGTTGGAGAAGAGATGCAAGAGAGGAATAGGCGAAGATTGGCATAAGATGGCAAGAGAGGAATAGGTGAATATTTGTCGTGGCACGTTACATCCAAATGTGGCACGTTTTCTCTAGAACCTGGTTTTAAGTTACCTCTGACAATTCTCTACCTTGACTCCAAATTTGTGATGATGTCAATTTAACCATCAACCACCATTGCTGCTATTTTCCTTGCTTCCCACTACACCATGTAGCTCTACAAGTTTCCACCCAACCTCTTCAACCATCGGAATGCCTTCCTCCTTCTTGAAGATTCTTGCATCCAACTACACTAGAAATCCATTTAGTGTCTTGTTATTTGGTGAGATTGGAAAATGGTATAAATTAGGGTTTGTTCTTTGTGAGCTTGTTGAAGCTAATTTCTTGTAACCCTTTTGTATCTATTTGTAAGACTTATTGATAGTTGATTGGAGACATCAATCTCTCCCCCAAAGTAGGTCAAGTTCGACGGAACTGGGTAAACATTTCTTAGTGTGTTTGTTTCTCTTCTCTCTTTATCTTTTGCTTGTGGTTTTGTGTTTTTCACTTTGATTACTAGATTAGATCTCAGTTTTGTTATTGTTGTTGCTTGCGGTTACTGTTTTCCTTTGCTCCACACATCATAATTTTATTGGTGATTTTTGAGTCCGAATTCACAACAATTGGCGCCCACCATGGGGAAAATGAGTGAATTGGTTAAGTGAGTACCATGGGTTCAAAGTGGGATATTGAGAAGTTCACCGAAAGTAACGATTTTGGGTTATGGAAGGTGAAGATGCAAGCGGTTATGATACAAAAAAATTGTGAGAAAGCTTTGAAGGGTGAAGATGCGTTACCTGCAACCATGTTATAAGCGGAGAATACCAAGATGGTGGACAAAGCTACGAGTGCCATTGTCTTGTGCTTCGGGGATGAAGTTTTGAGTGATGTCACGAAGAAACCTACTGCCAGATGGATGTGGTCAAATTTGGAGTCATTGTATATGACTAAGCCTTTATCTCATAGGCATTTTCTAAAGCAACAATTCTACTCATTTAAGATGGTGCAATCAAAGACCGTAACATAGTTCAACAAAATCCTTGATGATTTAGAGCTCATTGAGGTGAATCTTAAGGACGAAGATAAAGCTATAATCTTGTTGTGTGTTCTACCAAGATCATTTGAATCCTTCAATGATACCATGCTCTATGATAAAGAAGCCATTGTCACCTTGGAAGAAGTTCAAGTGGCTTTGAGAACCAAGGAGTTGACCAAGTCCAAGGACTTGAGAGCGGATTAAAACAGTGAAGGTAGAGGTAACTAGGGAAGCTCAAAGAGAGGTAAAAAGTCAAGGTATAAGTGCTTTAAGTGTCACATGTGAAGGTGAGAAAAATACAAGAAGGGGGGTTGAATTGTGTTAGCTTTTTCTTCGTTTTCTCCTAAGCTGAAACTATTGATCAGAAGAAAATATAATTCCACTTCTGAAGTAATGTTCAGGATCTAAATGCAGTGGATAAAAACACACACACAGAGAGAGAGAGAGAGAGAGAGAGAGAGAGAGAGAGAGAGAGAGAGAGAGAGAGAGAGAGAGAGAGAAGAAAGACACAAAGCAAATTATACAAGTTCCTTCCACAAACCGGAAGTAGTCATTTCCCCCTTGCACTTCCAAGTGGAGTTCACTAAAATGTAATATCTGATTACAAATGCTCACTGCTAAAACTAGCAAGAGACTTCAAACTACTCAAGCACAACTACAAGAGATTTCCTATGCTCCTGAACACAATCAAGAGACTTCCTATGCTCAAGCACAACTGCAAGAGACTTCTACTCAAACAGAATTACAAAGAAAATTGTTTGAGGGTGAACACTTGATATACAATCAGTGGTGTTCACAATACAAATCAGATACAGACTCTTATGACTCTAGAATTTCTAAGATATGAACTTTGAAAAAGAAATTCTAAGTGAACTTTTGATGCAGAGCAATTTTGACAAAGTTTTGGCACTTGTAAATTGTTGTAGAGTCCTTACCATTCTCTAAGTCTTCACTCCTTTATATAGAGGTGTGAAAGAGACGTTGTGAAATTTCCAACACATCAAAAAAGAGTCGTTTGAAGCTTTGATCAATCACCAATGATCTTTTCCCTGATTTGGTTATTGTCCTATGAAGGATCAACTTCAAATCCATTCCAAGTCTGAAGGAACATTGTTGCAGGCATAGCTGTTTTTCTTGTCCTGTAGCAGAGACAAAACAGAGTAGTGGAGGTAGTGGTTTTACACTTCGTACAATTGTACTTTGTCAACGCTCTTCAAAGAACAAGCATCCAATGCCTTCAAATCCTTTCAAAATAGCCGTTGATACACTCTCCTAGTCTTCTGCAATGCTAGGCGTGATTAAATCCTTTGAGCCTTTCAAGCTTTAAGTCTCTCATCTTCTAATGAACTTCAGCTTCTGGTGATATTGCTTCTGATGAACTTGCTTCTGATGACGTCATCACTTCAGGAGCACTATGACTTCAGGAGCACTTTTCTTCAGATGAATAAAACTTCCTTCTTGTTGATTCCATTGCTCTCATTTGTTCTTCCAGTACCTAAGCCTTAAGTCGACACAAAATTTTTGTATATGGTCCTGTAAACTTGAATAAATATTAGCATATCCAATTGACAATTTTTAATACCTTGTTATCTTCAAAACTCTAAAGGGTAGTGTTAAACACATTTTGTTCCAACAATCTCCCCCTTTTTGATGATGACAAACATTAGTATTTAAAATGTCCAATTGTTGTTAACCTAATTAACAAGTTGACTTTAAGGGTATGAGGTTTGTAAGCTCCCCCTGAGTCCAATAGTACTTTAAGGTGAGGTTTGTAAGCTCCCACTGAGTTCTATTCATGTTAATTAAATTCATCATTAAAAATGTAATAACACTCAGAATTATCTCACATTAAATAGACTAAGAGATGAGAAGAAGGTTCTATTAATTTAACTTGATTAAAATTAAATTAATGGGGCTCAGAGTTTCTAAATACTATACATCTACTCCCCCTTTTGTCATCAACAAAAAGTATAAAAAAAAGACAAAAAGAAAGAGATGAGAAAAACAATGAGATATTCTATTAAACACAGAGTTCAAAAGCGCAAAATGTAACACCCCGTTTTCCCAACATAAAAATTTCATATTAAATCAGAGTATTTAAATCATAAACGGAATGTCACATACTACTTTAAAGTCATAAAATAGATATTAATAAATATCCTTCCAGGTTCAACATCATAAAAGTCTGGAAATACGCAGCGGAAATAGTTCGACATGAATAAAGTTTTGGCACGCAGGCCTTATCAGAAAATCTCATAATTTGGTTCAATACTTATTCATAAAAAGTTCATAAAAGACACGTAAGGAATAGATATGAAAGTAAGTCCCATCCCGTTACGTATCTGAGCACCTAGACACAAGTGAGGAGTCCACTCACGAACACTTCTAGTCTTTATTACCTGCAAGTTACCCATACGAAGAGCAACAATTTCAAGCAAAGGGGTGAGATTTCTCAAACAATAATATTAAACATATAAATCATATAAAGTACATTCAACTACTTAAACATCATTAACATATCTTATACTCCATTAACTAGCATCATTAATCTCCTACATTAGTTATACACTTCATCTTATATCATCTTAATTATAGACGTAAACATCATCATATAACATCAATTACTAATTCATAAACATCAGCATACATCATCAAATATTAATTACAAACATCAACACATATAATGATCATAAGCATCAACATCTAACACCAAATATAATCATAAGCATCATCATGTATTTCACATAAGTATCATTATCAAGCATATCATTTATCGAAAACAACTTCATAATTAAGTTCGTAATCAACTTCTTAAACAAACATCATCATTAAATCATCATCAAATATAAGTTATGACGACTCTACAATGCAACAACATCTTCAACAACAACTTAGACAACTTCAACAACAACTTAGACAACTTCAATATGCATGTGGTACCACCAGGGCATTAAGCCCCCTTCGCTAAGGTCGTATTTGGACCTGTCGGGCATTAAGCCCCCATCGCTAAGGTCATAAAGAACCTGTCGGGCATTAAGCCCCCATCGCTAAGGTCATAAAGAACCTGTCGGGCATTAAACCCCCATCACTGACTATGCAACGACACAATCTTCCTACAACTTGGACAACAATGTGAACATCTTATACAATTCCATTAAAATAGATAACTTCTTAAATCATGACAACTTAGACCGACTTATACATCTTCACTAAGATTCAGCAGCAACAAATAGCTACAATTGCAGCATATAACAGTGCTAGAATATCATATCATCAATAAGAAATGAATCATATCAACTTAACATCATTAAACATCATAATATTATGTATCATACAATACTCACATAATGTATTCCAACATATCAACAACAATAACCACATATACATTAATCAATTACATTCATATCAAAGTCCAAAACATTCTTCAAAAGCAAATCAAGTTTGATCAATGAGACATAAGTCAAATACTCATAAAACACCTCAACTAAATCCCTAATACTTAAGTTGAAGTTGGGAAACCAACCATAAGTTTTTGGACTAACTTGGGATTAGTTATACTAAGTTTTCTTAAAGTTTTTTGAAGACCCACTTGGACTATTTTCATCAAAACTCAAAATCTACACATAATTTTCTAGTCACTCCAAAGCCATTAGAAAGCTAACTCAATTATCTACAACTTTCATGTTTATACCGAGAGCTAATTCAACACAGAAATGGGTGAAAAAGACACAAGAACGCAACAAACGAAGTTCTGATAGCACGCAACGAAAGCACAACAAGCAGTCACCCATGAGGGGCTGCCTTGCTGCGCTCAGGCGTGGAAAACTGTGCCCAAGCGTGGGAAGGCAGTAGCCCACTTGCGACGCAGCTCTGTGCAGTCCCATTTTTTTGGTTTCACCGTTTCGTCCGTAAAAACCTAACCGTTACTCCGAATCCGATTCCGTTTTCGCCTACGCGTTCTATTCGAAAAATCCTATCATATTTTACTGAAAAATCATATTTTTAAATCTCCAAAACAGCTTATCCTAGAATCACTTATTTCTCAAAAACACTTAAAATCACTTTTTCTCAGAATCTCAACTTTTCATCCATTCTCATGTTTCTAACCATCAAACTACTTCTATAATAACATTCCTATAGGATATCTAAGGTTTGTTCATGATTCTCTCATCAATTCTACGGTTCTTCATCATCTAATCATCAAAATCGCTCATAAACCCTAATTCTTAAACTCACCGACTTCTCATCTAATCATATGTTTTAAACCTCAAAACTATTCCAATAATCATTCTACGGATTATCTAAGGACTGTTCACTGTTTCTACATCAATCTAACAATTTTCATCCATTAATCCTCAATTCTTCACTCAAACCCTAATCCTCTTAATCTCACAAACTCTCCCCAACTTTGTTAGATGTAATCTAATGATTTACAACTTAATATTAAAGCAAGATAGTCTCACCCTTACCTTAATTTTGCAGAAATCGCAGCTCTCTCTTCTTCTCTTCTTCTCTTGGATTTTCTCCTATTTTCTCCAAAACTTGAACGTACGTTGTCAACTATTCTTTCAACCTAGCTTCCTCTATTTATAACCTTTCTATTCTTTCTAAATCTATTTGGGCCCAACAACTTAATCTCCTTTCTATTCTAACCCCCAATTCTACTTACACTAATAATTCTCATATTCTAATAAATAATAGAAATATGCCACGTAATAAAATACTAACACCTCTTATAAATAATTAAATCACATAAATAAATTCTAACTGGATAAAAATAATTAAATAAAAGGAGGGCGTTACACAAAATATGATTCAGAAGCATAAAAGTAGTTCAGAAGCAAAAACATAGGTCAAAAGCAGAAACATGCAAAAATACAGACATAGAAAATAAACAAGCTAAGGTGTGCAACTAAGGTTTGGCTTGTTTTTGGAACATTTCCATCATCTCTTTAAGCATCTTGTTTGTAGACTCTGCTTGCTGTTTCATTTCCTCTTTGAAAGCTTCATTGCTTTTGATCAAGTTTTCTTCTCTTATTCTTGCTTCTTCCAGCTTAGCTTCTGTGGATGTTTTGTACTCAAGCAGTAGTAATTTCTGTTCAAGAAGCTCTTTCTTCAACTGCTTGTTTTCTCTCTCCAATTCAGAGTTCTTTTGCACCAATTCCAAACCTGTAGAAGCTGTCTTGAAGTTTATCTGGTTTAACCAAGTTAGATCCAGCTCTTTAGGATGAACATAGGAAGGAATGACATCAGAAACATTCCTGCCTGTTATACACAGTGAAGTTTTCACTTGTGTTCTACTGACACTTACTTCTTGTAAGTTGTTGACAACCCCTCTTGGCCAATCTTGGAGGTTGTTCTGAGCAATGTCTTGAGCATCAAGAGATGATCTCTGAAGTTCAGACAAGACAAAATCAACTCTTTCTCACAATCTCCTCCACTGCTTTTCATAGCTTTCTTCATGAACCAAGTTCTTTCTTGCTTGAACTAACTTGTTCAGCTCCTGAAAGATATTCTCACACACATCTACTAATATAATAAAATCTAGAAACATGGTGGGTGGAGAAGGGACATTTGTAGTTCTGGCAAGAGTACAAGTTTGAATAGCTTGGTTAGAAGATGAAGGTTAGTCATTTGTAGAGTTTTCAGAAGATAGGTTAGGTTCAGCAGATTGAATGTTGGTGTCAGAAGGTTGATCAAGAATAGACTCTAAGATCATGAAGTCAGGTTCAGTGATCCATTCAATAGAAGTTTGAGACTCATGTTGATCAGGAAGGACTTGTTCAGGAACAGGCTGTTCAGGAACAAATTGTTCAGGGACAGATGAGGCCATTTGTAAGCTTGGTGCTTGTTGTTGGGGGCAATCTAAAGTAACTTCACCAGAAGCTACTTCAAAGGCTCTTTCTAGATTCGGCTCAAAACCTAGTAATTCACCTGAGAAGTGATTAACCATTTCATCCAAAACAGATGGTTCTGAAGTTTGGGTAGTTGGTTTGGGATGAGATGATGAAGAGTCATGATTGACAGACCCAGGTACTGCTGGTTCAACAGGGATAGATTGAAGAGGCTGAATGAAAGATGGTTGAAAAGGGTGATCAGTAGGTAACAAACATCTATTCTCATTTAAGCCATCTCACCTATAATTTGCAGTACTTGTGGATACACAGGCACAAATTTCTCATTTGCAGGCTTTTTCTAGTGTTTGGTGGATGGTGATGGGGATAGAGCTTTATGTAGATTTTCATAGACTCTAGTCAAGGGAATATTATCTATGTCTGAAGAGGTTGAGGTTGAGCTAGATTCTATTTCTATTGTATTAGCAGAGTTAAGAGAATCAATATTACCTCTTGCAGCTTCTGAAGGAGTAGCTTCTGAACGTCTATCTTCCTTCTGCTGAGCTTCTTCACTTGCATTAAGCAGATAACTAGTCCCCACCAGTTGTTGAAAATCTTCAGTTAGCTCAATCACCTGATGAGCATCTTCAACTGATGAACATCTTCAACTGTTGATTTCTTCAATAGAGTTTCAGCATGAACATCAATCTTCTTAGCAATTTCCTGTGCTTTTTGTAAGGCATCAGCATCTGCAGCTTTCTTCCTCCTTACTTCTTTTGTGACCAAACTAGCTTAAGCTTCTTCTTCTTCTTCCATCACATAAGGAGATACCTTCAGTTTCCTGACCACATGCTTCCTTTTCTTCTTAGGAATTTACAGAGAAGGTTGAGGTTGTGATTGAGAAGAACCAACTAATTTACCACTTCTAGTTCTCTTGTTCAGAACTTCAGCATCAAGGTCCTGAATTTCTTCTTGAATGGATGGCACACCAGAACCAGTTGCTTTTACTTTAGGAGTAACTTTGGCTTTCTTTGCTTTCTTCTTCTGAGGTTCAGAAGCTTCCTCAACATCATCATCAGCTTCTGAAAGATATTCGTCCTTGGTTAACTTCCTTTTCTTCTTAGAAGCAACATGAAAAGCACCACCATACATAGTTTCTGGAACATCTTCCATCCTGATGGTTTATCCAGTTGTCGCAAAGTGCTTAAGGATGAAGTGAACTCTTACATCCAGAGGATCTTGCATGCAGATAGGGGGAAAATCTTCCATCAGGTTGGATACAACATCAGATTCCTTCAAATCTGTGTCCAGTTTCTTGTAATCCTTTTTACTGATTAGCTTCAGGTGCCTCAGAATGCTCCCATTGATTATCTTGCCTGTCACTGTGCCAAGCTGTTTATCAGTGAAGATCTTTGTTTCACTTAGTGCACTCAAAATCCCTCCTTGATGAAGGATTTCTGAAATGAGTCTTCCATAGGGAATCCAACTTCTCTTGATTGTTTGACTTTCCCTTAGAGTCTTAATCATGTACCTGAAGATGTACTTAAGCACATTTGCCTTCTCACTGGTCATGAAGAAGTGCAAAAACACTCTGTGATCCAGTGAAGGTTGATCTCCACCACCACCTTTTAGTAGAAGATTTTCATTTTGGATCTTCAGGAGCAACTTATGTTCCATGCTCAACTCACAATGCTTTCCTTTCTTCTTTCTGTTGAACATTGTCCTGTTCACCACATCATTCCATGGACTTGTTTTGTTGTTGTCCAAGCCACTTATGAATCTTCCTTCAGATGCCCTCCTTATCGTATAAGCAATCACACTTTCTGAGATAAAGACAGGGATACCCATGTTGCTTGATCTAATTTCTGTGCAAGTGAAGGGTTCCAAACCCATTTCCTATCTTGTTTTACCTTCCAGAGTAGGGTCAATTAGGACTTTCTCTTGTTCTTCTAACTTAGCAGCTTGATGATCGTAGACATGTGCTCTAACCCAGAAGTGCCTTATCAGATTCATGTAGGTTGGACCATTCAGCATGTCGAAGTAGTTAATGAGGTCCTGAGCCTCATAGTATTTTCTAATGTTGCAACCATGATGTGCAAGAGATGTAAAGTCCACAGGGTTCTCAACTTGAACGTTAAGTTCCCATTCTTCTAATGACATGGTTCTTCCCTTGATTTCATATGCAGGTGCTTCTTGCATGGTCGTTTCTGGTACTGCACTTGAAGATACCATTGATGTTGAAGAGAGATTTAGGGTTCTAGGGTTTTTGATTGAAGAAGATGAAATTTTTCGTAGAGAGTAAGTCACAAACAGAAAGAGTAGGTTGTGAAGTGAGTAGAGTGTGTTTTTGTCTAAGTGTTTTTAGTAAAAACGATTGCAATTCAAAAGGGGACAAACAAACACAACATTAATGACATAAGAGGCATGATATATATTTAGCAAGTGTACTAAAACTATTGAAGTAATAAAATTTATAAGTTTGTATCCACAGAGACTGTGTTAATCTAAATTTAGCAGTAAGGTTAATATCTAGGATGTGTAAATTATTTTAGTTCCTGAGGCAGTAGTTTTGATTGCATAAAATTAAATAAACAGAAAATAAAGATAGTTTTGGAAAAGATAAGGAGAGAGAGATGAGATCAGGTCTTTCGAATCATCTATGTTCCCCTAATTGGTATACTGCACCTATTCTTATGAATGATTTTCTAGTTCCACTATAGTTAACAAAATAGTCTTAATCAATCCCTTGAGTTAGGACCCTCTTCTCAAACTACAACCACTAATCCCTTAGGTGGTCTAATAATCTTTGAAGGTTTAAGCACGTTAACCTAATATCACTAACAAACGATTATCCATTCCTAGACTAACCATGTTTATTAGAACAATTCAATTAGGTCTAAGTCGAAAGCTATGGTCAGTAGTCATTCGTTCTCACGAAATCATGTTTATATGGTGTCAATATATAAAAAGCATTAAGAATAATTGAATTGAATAAAAACTAGATTGTCATTCACAATAAATAGAGTTTCACAACAACATGGTTCAATTAGGGTTACGAAGAATCATCTCAGACCTAACCTCTAAGAGATTTAGCTACTCATAATCGAGATTACAAATAGCATAATCAATAATGGAATCAAAACATACATGAACTGATAGAAGGTTGAAGAATTCGCCCTCCTAGCCGTCTTTAGGTCTCAAAATCGCACTTTGCTCCCTCCAATTCGTAACCCTTGTCTTCAGAATAGACTTCAGCTTAAATAGGCTCAGAAATTCACCCAAAATCGTGTCACGTTTTAAGTAAATCGTGACACGTTTTTACAAACAGCTGAAGAAATCGTGTCATGTTTTTGCAATCATGACACGTTTTGCACCAACGCCGAGAGCATGTTTTTCTGGTTTGGTAAAATCGTGTCACGTTTTGCCAAATCGTGACAAGTTTTTGGCGTTTTTTCAGCATCTTCAATTTTTCCTGTTTTTCGCACTTTATCATGCTCAAAATAACTATGAACTCCAATATTCTTCAGAAAATTACTTTCTTCAAAATCTTCAACTTTTCATGCTTTTCTTGTGAACTCTAAAATATCATAAAAAGACTCTAAAAATGTGAAATGACGGACTGTCATCACAACCCCAAACTTGAACCATTGCTTGTCCTCAAGGAATCTACTTGCAATATTGACAATCGACAGTAAAATAACAATTACATGATCAAGCGCTAGTACCCAAAAGTTCAACTCCGTACTAGCTAAAGATGAGCTAGTTTGACTTGTACGCATCCACCAATTCACAACTCCACTCAACAAAATGAATAGGGTTCACACACAGTCGACATGCAAATCTACATATTACCATACGCTTGAAAAGTTTCTAAACTTCAATCAAAATCAATATCACAACACACTTTGAGGTCTTAAAGGGTTATAACGGGGCTTAGGTGAAGGTGGGATAATATTTGGATAAGTAGCCTACACAAAATTTAGAGTTAGGCATTTCTACAGAAGTTAAAGCACAAAATCAATCCATCATTCACCTTTTGGAACAACAATTCTTGTGAAGGTACTAGAGAATACTTGTAACAATTGGGACAATCGAGTTTGAAGTTACTCGGATTTTTAATGTTTTGTCCCTTTTTCATTTTTTTTTGAATACACCATACACCATTTGGCATATTGTTCATGATAATGTTCTCATTTGACATATTGTTCATGATAATGTTCTTTCTTTGTTCTCTAGTACCCCCACCCCAAACTTAGTTGGTTGCAAATTCCAATAGCAACCCCAAACTTATTATTTAGAAACATTCTACAATGCCTAACTTAGATATAACAATTTGGGATAAATCCTAAAAGTCTCTAAGCTTGTAATGCAGTTTGTCACCGAACAAAAAGATCTAAACCTACCGGCTCAATTTGGCTTTAAAAAGGATAAAATATAACAATTAAAATCAGGGTAGGCTTCAAAAGGCTCACATGACCAAGCACATTTGCCTCAGTGTGTATATGACAAAGATCAATCGACAGTAGAGAAACAATGCAAGTTCTAGAAATGTAGATGCATGTAACACTCTATATAAGTAAATTGGAAAAATAAAAATTGCCCATGAACCTTACAGTGTTAGATTTCTAGGAGTTGTGACTACCTATCTTTAACTGTTGTACACTTCGCCTTTGAATCACAAGTCACTCCTCCTTTTGAACTTTTGGAATACCACTTGAACAAACATTTGTTACAAAACTGGAAAAAGTCAATAAAACAAGCAAACTCATCAATAATAAACAAGTTCAGTTACAATCACATAACAGGGGGATACAACTGAGTTAATCCAAAATGAAAATTAAAGAAAAATTGTTTGACTCAACAAAAGAAATAAAATACTGAATGTTTTATCTTGGTTTTTCGGGTGTCAAACATTGATTACGTTTGGACCTTTTTAACCTTTGATATCTCATTTTTTCTTGGGAAGGGAAAAAAATAAGCATAACCCTTGAGAATCGAGGTTCGGGAGTTGTTTTCGCTACGGGAAGGTGTTAGGCACCCATAACGACTATAGTATCCTATAGGAACCGTCTTTATTTTCTACGCGCGCGCTTTATTTTTAAATGTTATTTGAAAAATGATATTTACACCTAAGGGTTTACTAAGTCAAGAATTGGAGGGAGAAGAAAGTGTTTGATTTTTTGTTTTATTTGAATTGAAGGAATTTTGATTCCTTGCCTACGTACCCGGTTAAGGGATCAAATCCACCGTAGTTCTCTTCCAAAAATATTTTTGTTTTTGTTGGTTGATTTTAAGTTTGAAAATTGGAATTTTGAAGAATGAGAGAGAGAGAGAGGCCTCAAGGGCATAAGATTGTGAAATTGTTAGGTTGAATTAGTTATTTTGCAAAAGAAAGTCAAAGTATGATTAATTTTCATTGAAATTTGATTAAGAAAATAAAGAGAAAATGCAAAGGAGTTTTGACTCCTATATTTTTTGGAAAAGGTTTTCAAGTGATGTTGTTCAAGTTTTTTTGGAAAATTGATTTTTCTAAGTGTAAATCCTAAGCATTCATATAAACATGCAATCCTAAACATACATCTAAACATGCATAACCTAAGCATACATCTAAAAATATCTATGTGATGTGTGTGCTTGTGTCGGTGCTTGTGTCGGTGTACATCATTAGAGTCCATTGTCCTTTACATCATGCCCTAGTTTACATTCTATGGTCTTGCAAGAAATTAGAATTGCATAAAAGTAAAGTACAAAAAATCCTAAGTTTTTTACATTCTAACTCTTGGTAAAATTTAAAGTGCAAGAAATAAAGTGGAGGAGGAGATGAAGTATGGAATGCTCATGATGTATGAAACAATGAACAAATGGTTAGTAATAATAGGCATAGGATAGTAGAAAAATTGGCAAGGAAATAAAGCATAAAACATGGTAAAAATGCAAGAAAAAGTAGCAAAAATGCACTTCATAAAACACCAAAATTCCAAGGCAAATGCAAGAGATTCATAACTCTCCATTTTGGCATTTTTCAAAGGGTCTAGGTTCAGCCCCAATGTGAGAGTTATGAGAAAATTACAAGTCAAGAAAGTATGGTATGATATTAAGCCTATTTTTGCATTAATTCACACATTTAAACATCAAGTAACTTGCTATGTAAGTAACCAATTATCACATATTCAAAACAGGCCCAAACACTACTTATCAGGCATCAAACAACACTCCAAGATCATTCAACAAAATACAATCATTATGAGCCAAAAGATTGGAACTAGAAAGTGCAAAAAACTTCATAAAATTTGGACAAAACAACACAAAATCACAACAAATCCTACAAGTATATATTCCTAACAAATTTCAGCATACAAAAATTCACATGCAACAATCCTAAATCAATCAACACAAATGCAAAAAGAACTCACCAAATTTTACAAGCTTTTCATCAAGATTTTTCAACAAAAAGTAAAAGAAAAAGCATTAAACCAAGGCAAAATAATTTTCTAGTATTTCTTGATCAATCTTGACATGCAATATATCAAAATTGATCAAAATATACTAGAAAAATTATAGGAATTTTCTTAGAATTTTTCAAAGAGATTTTAGGCATGCAAAGGTGTATTCAGCAAGAAATAGTGTGCATATAGCAAGAAAATAAGGAGAAAGTAGTAACAAAAGTCCAGGCCCAAACACACAAGATCCACATCCAAACAGAAAGCATCATGGACCGTAGGATTGATCCAATTGGATCAACCCTTGATCCAACGATCAAGAAGGAAAAGGAACATGGAATGAATGTGGTCATGCGCGCATAGGATAAAACAACACAACAAGTAGTAATTGGAAGAAGCTTTTCACGTAAACAACAACAACCACAACACCAAATTTTTCTCTCTAAAGCCAAAGCCTACATAAACTCTCTCTTCTCTCTCTTAAATGTTCACCTTCAACCTCATGAATGTTCATCTTCAACCTCATGAATGTCACCGGAAAGTTCAACAAACTCGCCGGAATCTTCAAAGGTTCGCCGGAAAATTCATAACTCCGGCGACACTTCCGGATTCCGGCGAGCTCCGATTCGAATTTTTTTTACACTTTTAAAACCGGATCGTTATCCTCTTTTCGAATATGAACCCGGAAACATCCAAAATAAAATCAATCCACCTACATCTAAAGCTAACAGCCGCGCTAATGGAAGAAAAAGAATGGAATAAAAAAGCTTGGATCAAGAACAATACCGTGATGCTTGACGACGCTTTGAATGGCTCCGGATTCTTCTTATGTATTCGGATTTGGTGCTGTTTTTCCTCTCCCTTTGCTTCGATTGTATTCTTTTTCTTCGTCCGATTCTGGTTCGTCGTTGTTGAATTCGGTCACAATGGAATTGATTGAAGATTGTTGTTCATGGATGTGATTTTTGTGGAGTTGAAGGTTTGTGATGATGAGTGTTTTTGATGAATCCTTGAATTTGGTAATGGATTTGTGGAGGTTTGAGGTTAATTGTGGTGGTTATGGAGGTTTTGTGGTGAGTTTTAATGGTGGATGTTGTTGATGATGATGGTGGAGGAAGAAGATAGTGGTGGTTAGAGAGAGGTTGAAGATGAAGTTGTGGTGGTAGAAGTTAGTTAGGGTGGTTAGAGGTGGTGGAAAGAGTTTATTATGGAGGTTAGAGGTGGTGAAAAAAGTTTGTTGTGGTGGTGATGGAGGTTGTTGCGATTTGGAGAAGAAAGAGGGAAAGAAAATTGATTTTTTTTTTTTTTGTGATTTTTGTGTATTTTGTGAAAAATGATTAGCGTGTTGACTCTTTGACCATGAGACCCATTATATAGGTGATGTGTGAATTTTTGGACCAATAGGAGTAGGACATGTGGCGTAACTAACTTCTTGGACAAAAAATGAACTAAGATGCAATTTTAACAACTTGAGGACTAAAATGCAAAATTAACTAAAGTTGCATTAAAAAAGTAATTTGAAAACTAACGTAAAGTGAAACGATTAAAAAAAATAACAAAACGGACTAAAATGAACCAATTACTGAAATGAGGTACTTCAAAGTAACCTCTCTCCGTCAAAATTTCGTGTGAAATGACCAAAATGCCCCTAGGGACTAAAATGACTCAAAATGACTCAAATGCAATTTTTAAAACGGTTTTTTAACAGGGAAATAAAGCAAGAGTTTATACAAGCAAATTAAAAGACTCAGAGACAATTTTTAGGGATTAAAAGGAATTTTAACACAGGAAATGACTAAAATGCCCCTAGGGGCTAAACTGACTCAAAGACTTCAAATGTGATTTTTGAAATGGATTTTAACATGGAATTAAACAAAAATTCATTCAAACCAAATGAAAGGACTCAGGGACAACTTCTCAAAGATTGAAAGAAATTTTAACATAGGAAATGACTAAAATGCCCCTAGGGGCTAAACTGACTCAAAATGACTTCAAATGTAATTTTTTGAAATGGATTTTAACATGAGAGTGAAACAAGGACTTATACAAATCAAATGAAAAGACACAAACAATTTTCAAGGACTAAAATGAATTTGAATGCAGGAAATGACTAAAATACCCTTTTTCATGAATTTTGCAAATAACATTGAAATAAAATGCAGAGAAAGATGCAATTGATCAAGGACACATTCAAATGACTTGAAATGCAAGAAAACATAGACAAAGTCACAATTGAAAGTATTTTCAAACATAGACAGTAGAAATATGCAAATATAGCAGAGTAAAATATCAGGGTAAACAGTAACAAATAGGCAATCTTTCAAAGGTCCAAAGACACAAATCAGAGATAGAAAACATCTTGAGAAAATATTTTTAGGTCCAAAATTAGGGTATAACAGCTGCCCCTATTTAAGTTTCTTTATCCAGAGAATCACAAGACGAAGTCTTTGTTTGACGAGACGAAGATACTTAAATATCAGACATGACGCTATTTTAGACCTAAAAATATGCTTTCATATTTTCAAACACTATGAATGCCATGCAACATTTTATTTATGAATGCAAGACAATCGAACCGAAATCTACGGGCTGTGTCACACCACCAAGGGATTTATAGACATCAAGGTAGAAAGAACGGGCAACAAATAGACAGGTACAAGCTGTTCTTTGGATCGAACTTGCTACTTGACCGGGAATACAAACAAAAGACATGTAGATACAAGCTGTTCTTTGGATCGAACTTGCTACTTGATTGAAAACACAAACAGATAGACAGGTACAAGCTGTTCTTTGGATCGAACTTGCCACTTGACCAAGAGATACAAACAAGAGATGGGTACAAGCTGTTCTTTGGATCGAACCTGCCACTTGACCGGAAACAAAAATACAAGACAGGTACAAGCTGTTCTTTGGATCGAACTTGGCACTTGACCGGAAACATAGACATATAGAAAGATACAAGCTGCTCTTCGGATCGAACTTGCCGCTTGATTGATGATACAAACATATAGACAGGTACAAACTGTTCTTTGGATCGAACTTGCTGTTTGACCGGAGATATAGACAAAAGGATAGATACAAGCTGTTCTTTGGATCGAACTTGCCACTTGATTGATGATACAAACAGATAGGTAGGTACAAACTGTTCATTGGATCGAACTTGCTGTTTGACCTAGAAATATAGACAAAAGACTGATACAAGCTGTTCTTTGGATCGAACTTGCCGCTTGATCAGTATCACAACATTTAGGCAAGTGCAAACTGTTCTTTGGATCGAACTCGCCGTTGGATCATTACCACATCATGTGGGTAGGTGCAAACTGTTCTTTGGATCGAACTTGTCGTTTGACTGATAACAAAGCATAGGCTGGGTACAAACTGTTCTTTGGATCGAACTTGTCGTTTGTCCGGAAGTATAAGTATATAAGCAGGTACAAGCTGTTCTTCGGATCGAACTAGCCACTTGACCAATAACAAGATATGAATTGGAAATGGGATTTGGAAAGATACAAATTGAGAGTAAGTTGATATTGGCTTGATTTGAAAATAGATATGACCATTATTGTTGGCCCAAGAGCAAATTGAGAGTGGATTAACATTGACACAGACATTGAATTGAAAGTTTGAGATTGAAAGAGAGATTAAAAATTGAAATTGATCGGAGACATAGACATTGACATTGAATTGAGAGTTGAAATTGAAATAGACATTGAAAATTGAGATCGATCAGAGACATAGACATTGACATTGAATTGAGAGTTGAAATTGAATTGAATCGGAGATTGAAATTGAATTGAATTGGGAATTGAAATTGGATTGAAAGTTGAGATTGAACTGAATTTGACAGTTGAAATTGAAAGTTGGATTGAAATTGGAGATTGAAATTGTGTTGAATTGGAAATTGAAATTGAGTTGAATTGGAAGTGGAAACTGAGTTGGACTGAAAGTTGAAATTGGAAATGCAATATGTATGTATTGTATAACAAGATTATTGAATGTATGAGCACATAAAATGCATGATTATTCATGTATGAATGCTTGAAATGCATGATTGGTTCGTAATTTGACAGAGAAGTTTCACAGAGGCAGATGAAACGTTGGAAGATTGGGCACATAGTGGCTCGTGCTGCAACATATTCACATAGAAATCCTCTTTGGAGAGACCGTCGTTGAAAGACGTATCAAAACCATGGCTGAGGGCAATATAAACTTGTAGAGGAGGGACCCTTGGAAGATTCTTGGATACAGGTCGGCGTTGTTAGGCGTGTCAGTGCTGGGTAAACATTGGACGTTCGCATCTGTGGTCAATGCTTTTCAATATTTCATTCTTTCATTCTTTCATTTTTCAATCCCATTTTTGCCTGAACCGCCCTTTCGGGTTTTCGATTCACCATGGAATAAAATTCTTTTCATTGCCCCATTTTTGCCTGAATTGCCTTCATAGATTGTCAACCAGCGGGGTGCTCATTTTTGCCTAAGCCGCCCTTTCGGGTTTTCGACTTAGCGAGCCTTTCATTTTCATTTTTCAATTTTTTCATTTTCATTCTGTTTTTTCATTCTTGCCATTGACCACAGATCATCCTGGGGAGTGACCTGCTTGTAACATGTATTGAAATAGACATTGACACTCATTTATTCATGCATGTTTCATTGAAATGGACCCTATTGCTCAGGTTTGCTTTCAAAATAGACAGAAAAAGATTATTCGATTTTCAAAAATGTTTGTTTCAGATATTGACATTATCAAATGGAAAGAAAATATTTTGTATATAGCATTGAAAATAGAAAGAAAAATAGAGCTTCAAACAACAGCACAGGCTCAAATTGATGTATAAGAGTGAGGGTCAGCCAAAGGCATGACTCCACGGATTTACAAAGCTTGGAAAATGGTAATTTTATTGGTTGGTGATACATTGAACACGATGACCGCTACAGAAGCTTCTGATGAAGACGATCATTGTCAGTTGCAGATGCCCCAAGGGGTGATGGTGGCTTGCCAGATATAGTTACTTGTCTTTTATTGTCAACCTCATTTTTGCATGAACCGCCCCTTCGGGTTTTCGGCTCATCGAGGCGCTCATTTTTGCCTGAGTTGCGTACAATCTCAGTGAGCCTTTTCATATTCATTTTTTTTGTCCCTAACTTTTGCCTGGATCGCCCTTTCGGGTTTTCGATCCACCGGGAAGCGCATTTTTGCCTAGGCCGCCCTTTCGGGTTTTCGACCTACCACGCTGTTCTTTTCTTTTTAGACAAAGTATTTCTTGACTATATCGGCATTAACAGGATTTGGGAGCTCGACACCATCCATGTGTGTAAGAATCAAAGCACCACCAGAGAAAGCCTTCTTGACAACATAAGGCCCTTCGTAGTTAGGTGTCTATTTGCCCCTTGGGTCGGGTTGTTGACTTATTCTTCTTTTCAATACAAGTTCGCCTTCCTTGAATTCTCGAGGTCGGACTTTCTTGTCAAAAGCATTCTTCATTCGCACTTGATACAACTGTCCATGAGCCATAGCATCCATACGTTTCTCTTCAATCAGATTCAATTGATCATACGACTTTGACACCATTCAGCCTCAATTAATTTTGCTTCCATGATTACTCGAAGAGATGGAATTTCCACTTCCAGAGGGAGAACTGCTTCCATGCCATATACCAAAGAGAAAGGAGTTTCCCCGGTTGAACTACGCACTGTAGTACGGTAACCATGCAAGGGAAACGGTAGCATTTCATGCCAGTCTTTGTAAGTTGTGACCATCTTCTGAACAATCTTCTTGATATTCTTGTTAGCAGCCTCAACTGCACCATTCATCTGAGGTCTGTAAGGAGAAGAGTTGTGATGTTCGATTTTGAATTCTTCACATAAAGCTTGCATCATGTTATTGTTCAGATTGGAACCATTGTCAGTGATGATCTTGTTGGGAACACCATATCGACAGATGATGTTATTCTTGATAAACTTCACTACCACTTGCTTGGTCACATTTGCATAGAAGCAGCTTCAACCCACTTGGTGAAATAGTCAATTGCCACTAGATGAAACGATGTCCATTGGAAGCCTTTGGTTCAATTCTTCCGATCATGTCAATGCCCCACATAGAGAAAGGCCACGGGGAAGAGATAACATTGAGAGAATGCGGAGGCACATGAATCTTATCAGCATAAATTTGACATTTGTGGCATCTCTTAGCATGTTTGTAGCAGTCACGCTCCATGGTTATCCAGTAATAGCCGGCTCTTAACAGTTTCCTTGACATAGTGTGACCTGTAGCATGGGTCCCAAAAGTACCGTCATGTACATCATGCATTAATTTCTCAGCTTCTTGTTTGTCAACACATCTCAACAAGACCATGTCATAGTTCCTCTTGTATAGGATTTCTCCGTCCAGAAGGAATTTACTAGCCCATCGTCTCAAAGTCTTTTTATCCCTGTTGGAAGCACCAGGTGGATATTCATGATTCTGCAAGAATTGTTTGATGTTGTAATACCAAGGCTTTTTATCATTCACATCTTCATCAGCCTGATCTGGCATATTTTCAATAGTAAACACATGTGCGGGTCTATCAAGACGCTGCACTTTGATTACGGGCACGTCATTCCAATGGTTCACACGAAACATGGAAGACAAAGTAGCAAGAGCATCAGCCATCTAGTTCTCATCCCGAGGGATATGGTGCAGCTCAACCTTGGTAAAGTATGTCAACAGACGTCTTGCATAGTCACGGTAAGGGATAAGCTTCTCATGATGAGTCTCCCATTCACCTTTTATCTGATTAATAACAAGTGCGGAATCTCCATAGATGTCAAGGTGCTTAATTCTCAGGTCAATGGCTTCTTCTATGCCCAAGATGCATCTTCATATTCAGCTATGTTGTTCGTGCATTCAAAAGTTATTCAAACACCAATCCCCATTTGCTATTAGGATCTGGTCCTTCATTGATCAGTGGCTCTTCACAGTCTCTTGCTTTCAGATACATAATCTCTTCATCAGGGAAATCAAACTTAATCGGCTGGTAATCATCAAGAGGTTGACAAGCAAGATGTTCAGCAAGGATGCTTCCTTTGATTGCTTTTTGAGCTTTGTACACAATATCATATTCAGACAACAACATTTGCCAAGGTGCGATCTTTCTAGTGACAGCAGGCTTCTCAAAGATGTACTTGATTGGATCCATTCGGGATATCAACCAAGTTGTGTGATTCACCATATAATGACGCAGGCGTTTGGCAGCCCAAGCTAAAGCACAACAAGTCTTTTCAAGCACCGTATACCGAGTCTCACAGTCGGTGAACTTCTTGCTCAGATAGTAGATAGCATGTTCTTTCTTTCCAATCTCGTCTTGTTGACCGAGGACACAACCCACGGAATCATCTAACACCGACAGATACATAATCAAAGGCCTTCCTTCCACTGGCGGGACAAGGATAGGTGGTTCCAACAAGTATTCTTTAATGCTATCAAAAGCTTCCTGATATTCATTATTCCATACAATAGGCTGATTCTTTCTGAGCAATTTGAAAATTGGTCCACAGGTAGTAGTCATGTGAGATATGAATCTTGAAATATAATTCAGACGTCCGAGGAAACCTCTTACTTGCTTTTCAGTTTGAGGGGCCGGCATCTCTCTGATGGCTCGGACTTTATCAGGATCAACTTCAATGCCTCTTTGACTGACAATGAAGCCTAGCAAGTTTCCAGATCTTACACCGAATGTACACTTGTTAGGATTCAACCGCAGCATGTACTTTCTTAATCTTTCAAACATCTTTTTCAAATACGCAACGTGCTGCTCCTCATCACTTGATTTCACAATCATATCATCAACATATACATCAATCTCTTTATGAATCATATCATGAAACAGAGTTGTCATACCTCTTTGATAGGTTGCACCAGCATTTATCAAGCCGAACGACATAACCTTATAACAGGATGTCTCCTATGGAGTGATGAAGGACGTCTTTTCTCTATCTTCTGGTGACATCCATATCTGGTTGTAGCCAGAGAAACCATCCATAAATGAGAACACTTTAGACTGAGCCGTACTGTCAACAAGCACATCAATATGAGGCAATGGGAAATTATCTTTCGGACTGGCTTTATTCAGATCCCTGTAATCAACACACATTCGAACTTTCCCATCTTTCTTTGGTACTGGTACAATGTTGGCAATCCACTCAGGATATTCAGCTGTCATGAGGAAGCCCGCATCAATTTGCTTTTGCACCTCAGCCTTGATCTTAAGAGCCATGTCTGGACGAGACCTTCTCAATTTCTGTTTGACAGGAGGACATTCAGGTCTTGTCGGTATCCGATGTTCCACAATCTTGGGATCTAGACCCGGCATATCTTCATAGGACCATGCAAAGACATCTGGATAATCATGGAGAAGCTGAGTAATCTTCCTCTTCACCTCTGGCTCAAGTGCAGCACCGATCTTGATCTCTCGCTTGTTTTCTTCAGTACCCAGGTTGATAAACTCAATCTCTTCCTGTGAGGTTGAATGGCTCTTCTTTCTTGCTCAAGCAGTCGAGTGATCTCATACGGTATCTCTTCATTATCCTCCTCATCTTCAGCTTCATATACAGGGAATTCAAAATTTGGAGGAACCACAGGGTCACTGTGTTCAACGGGTTTATTGTGGTTCAATCTGCATAATATGATTGGGATGATTTTTAGAAAAAGTTTTTCATGCAGATTTTTGAAATTAATAAGAAAATACAGATGTTTTGGTTTTTTCTGGCATTACCATTATTTCCAAGAAAAAGGCACTAAGGAAAAGTATAAAAACAAAGAGTCGTGAGAAAGACGACAACTTTTATTGATAACGGCAATGCCGAAACAAACATGCCCTTACAATGATATCACTTTCGCCTTGGGCAGAGCGAAAGGATTGTTATTTTGAAAACAAAAAAAGCATGAGCAACAAGACACATTACATGGAAGCATGCATGACTAATGGAACATCAATGGCTTCCCAATTTCTCACAGTGCCTCCTGGTACAACAAATGTAAGCCCGTAACTACTCTCAGCAGCATCTTCAGCAATAGTATTGATAAACCCAGCACTGTAGAAAGTTCCTGTTGACACACCGGAGGTTGGGGAGAATCCAAGGCCCTCTTTACGCTTGTTTTCCAAAATCTGTATCACCTTGCCCCAGCCAGCAGTCTGCCTTTCTTGAACGGCCTTCTGGGCATCTTTCAATGAGGCCATAACAGTACCAGCTCTTCGAGGCTCCGCACCTTCAACAGTCAACCCTTGAAATGACGTCCCTTCAGCGGACCCTGCTTCAACACAAGAGAAAGATGACACTTGGCTAACCAGATATGCTTCTTCACCATGTACAGTGACAAGCTTACCGTTCCTCACAAACTTGAGCTTTTGATGCAGAGTAGAAGTTACTGCCCCAGCATCGTGAATCCACGGTCTTCCGAGGAGACAACTGTAAGAAGCATTGACGTCCATGACCTGGAAAGTGATCTGAAATGTCTCAGGACCAATGGTAATTGGCAAGTCTACTTCCCCGAGAACATCCTTGCGAGATCCGTCAAAAGCCTTAACCAAATAGCTGCTTCCCTTTAAAGAAATTCCATGATGACTCAACTGTCTCAGTGTAGACTCAGGCATTACATTTAAGGATGATCCAATGTCTACCAGCACATTGGATATCATGTCAGACTTACAGTGTACCGAGATATGTAAAGCTAAGTTGTGGTGTTTCCCTGCTTCGGGGAGCTCATCATCACCAAACCCCAAGTTATTGCAAGCAGTAATGTTACCCACTATTCCATCAAACTGATCCACAGAGACCTCGTGGTCAACATAGGCCTGTTCCAGTACTTTCATCAACACTTTCCTGTGAGCTTCTGAGCTCAAGAGCAGAGACAAGATGGATATCTTTGACGGAGTTTGCAGCAGCTGGTCAACAATCTTATAATCGCTCTTTTTAATAAGCCTCAAAATCTCATCCAGATTAGACTCTTTAATGGGCTGGCCCGAGGGGCTGGCATTCTCTTCCTCAAGGTTAGCCATGTTTCTTCTCTTGTACGATCTTGTCTGATGAACTCTATCTGGTTGGTGAATCTTGCGAGCACGAGCCACTTTTCAGACTGCGGCAGAAGAACCAGGAGACAATGAGCACGGGAAGCCATTTGTGACCGATGAATGATGCATATGATGCATGATATGCAAATGCAAAAAGACTCTTTTTTTTTGTCAGAAGACTTGTCAAAGTGGTTGTGAACATCACGGAGAAACACGGTTTTATTTGAAGATCTTAAGTAAAACTAGAAGTTTAGTTGAGATGGTATCACTTGGTGTTCACATCCGTGATGTTCAAAAGATGACTTGTCTAAATCCTCTGATAAATTCATGGAAAAAAGTTTATGCATGTATGCATGTATGCATGAATGCATGATTATGTTCAAGTTCGGAGAAAACATGGTGGGTTGAAGTTCAAAGTCAAGGAGTCACGGGTGGACACGGTGTCCGATGAAACTAGGGCTTTAGGAAATAGTAACCGGGTTCTAAAAAGGTTCCCAAGTTGCAACCTCTCCGTTGTATATCACGGTGTCACGAGACAACACTCGCTCCATGATTATCCGTAAGAAGGTCTAACTTGAGTGTAGTATCGCGTGACGACTAAAACTCGAGACAACACTCGATTTAGCCTCCGCACTACATCCTAGAAAATGGCCATGGATGGGTTCGGTTATCTACGGTTCATAGCGTCATAGAACAATTAGAAGTAAAGTGCCTAAACGCGACAACACGCGCCGACAACATCACCCCCAAAATGCCTCAGCTATGTGGGATTGATCGCATAATCCAAAACACGAGGCAACCCCCGGAATGAATTGTCGATTATATCCCTCCTAAATCCTAAGTTCACTCAGCCCGGGTGTAGGACTTTTGATATTCTCACCCCACACGTTTGCAAGAATTTAAACATTTATTCACATAAGGAAACAAGTAAAAGAAGCAAGTAAAAATGAAAGCGCAAGCGTGGAAATAAAGACTAGGCGTAACTCTCGAAAGATCCCCAGTGAAGTCGCCAGCTGTTTTATCTTGGTTTTTCGGGTGTCAAACATTGATTACGTTTGGACCTTTTTAACCTTTGATATCTCATTTTTTCTTGGGAAGGGAAAAAAATAAGCAAAACCCTTGAGAATCGAGGTCCGGGAGTTGTTTTCGCTACGGGAAGGTGCTAGCACCCATAACGACTATAGTATCCTATAGGAACCGTCTTTATTTTCTACACACGCGCTTTATTTTTAAATGTTATTTGAAAAATGATATTTACACCTAAGGGTTTACTAAGTCAAGAATTGGAGGGAGAAGAAAGTGTTTGATTTTTTGTTTTATTTGAATTGAAGGAATTTTGATTCCTTGCCTACGTACCCGGTTAAGGGATCAAATCCACCGTAGTTCTCTTCCAAAAATATTTTTGTTTTTGTTGGTTGATTTTAAGTTTGAAAATTGGAATTTTGAAGAATGAGAGAGAGAGGCCTCAAGGGTATAAGATTGTGAAATTGTGAGGTTGAATTAGTTATTTTGCAAAAGAAAGTCAAAGTATGATTAATTTTCATTGAAATTTGATTAAGAAAATAAAGAGAAAATGCAAAGGAGTTTTGACTCCTATATTTTTTGGAAAAGGTTTTCAAGTGATGTTGTTCAAGTTTTTTTGGAAAATTGATTTTTCTAAGTGTAAATCCTAAGCATTCATATAAACATGCAATCCTAAACATACATCTAAACATGCATAACCTAAGCATACATCTAAAAATATCTATGTGATGCGTGTGCATGTGTCGGTGCTTGTGTCGGTGTACATCATTAGAGTCCATTGTCCTTTACATCATGCCCTAGTTTACATTCTATGGTCTTGCAAGAAATTAGAATTGCATAAAAGTAAAGTACAAAAAATCCTAAGTTTTTTACATTCTAACTCTTGGTAAAATTTAAAGTGCAAGAAATAAAGTGGAGGAGGAGATGAAGTATGGAATGCTCATGATGTATGAAACAATGAACAAATGGTTAGTAATAATAGGCATAGGATAGTAGAAAAATTGGCAAGGAAATAAAGCATAAAACATGGTAAAAATGCAAGAAAAAGTAGCAAAAATGCACTTAATAAAACACCAAAATTCCAAGGCAAATGCAAGAGATTCATAACTCTCCATTTTGGCATTTTTCAAAGGGTCTAGGTTCAGCCCCAATGTGAGAGTTATGAGAAAATTACAAGTCAAGAAAGTATGGTATGATATTAAGCCTATTTTTGCATTAATTCACACATTTAAACATCAAGTAACTTGCTATGTAAGTAACCAATTATCACATATTCAAAACAGCCCCAAACACTACTTATCAAGCATCAAACAACACTCCAAGATCATTCAACAAAACACAATCATTATGAGCCAAAAGATTGGAACTAGAAAGTGCAAAAAACTTCATAAAATTTGGACAAAACAACACAAAATCACAACAAATCCTACAAGTATATTTTCCTAACAAATTTCAGCATACAAAAATTCACATGCAACAATCCTAAATCAATCAACACAAATGCAAAAAGAACTCACCAAATTTTACAAGCTTTTCATCAAGATTTTTCAACAAAAAGTAAAAGAAAAAGCATTAAACCAAGGCAAAATAATTTTCTAGTATTTCTTGATCAATCTTGACATGCAATATATCAAAATTGATCAAAATATACTAGAAAAATTATAGGAATTTTCTTAGAATTTTTCAAAGAGATTTTAGGCATGCAAAGGCGTATTCAGCAAGAAATAGTGTGCATATAGCAAGAAAATAAGGAGAAAGTAGTAACAAAAGTCCAGGCCCAAACACACAAGATCCACATCCAAACAGAAAGCATCATGGACCGTAGGATTGATCCAACGATCAAGAAGGAAAAGGAACATGGAATGAATGTGGTCATGCGCGCATAGGATAAAACAACACAACAAGTAGTAATTGGAAGAAGCTTTTCACGTAAACAACAACAACCACAACACCAAAATTTTCTCTCTCTAAAGCCAAAGCCTACATAAACTCTCTCTTCTCTCTCTTAAATGTTCACCTTCAAACTCATGAATGTTCATCTTCAACCTCATGAATGTCACCGGAAAGTTCAACAAACTCGCCGGAATCTTCAAAGGTTCGCCGAAAAATTCATAACTCCGGCGACACTTCCGGATTCCGGCGAGCTCCGATTCGAATTTTTTTTACACTTTTAAAACCGGATCGTTATCCTCTTTTCGAATATGAACCCGGAAACATCCAAAACAAAATCAATCCACCTACATCTAAAGCTAACAGCCGCGCTAATGGAAGAAAAAGAATGGAATAAACAAGCTTGGATCAAGAACAATACGGTGATGCTTGACGACGCTTTGAATGGCTCCGGATTCTTCTTATGTATTCGGATTTGGTGCTGTTTTTCCTCTCCCGTTGCTTTGATTGTATTCTTTTTCTTCGTCCGATTCTGGTTCGTCGTTGTTGAATTCGGTCACAATGGAATTGATTGAAGATTGTTGTTCATGGATGTGATTTTTGTGGAGTTGAAGGTTTGTGATGATGAGTGTTTTTGATGAATCCTTGAATTTGGTAATGGATTTGTGGAGGTTTGAGGTTAATTGTGGTGGTTGAAGTTTGTTAGAGATGAAGATTGTGGTGGTTATGGAGGTTTTGTGGTGAGTTTTAATGGTGGATGTTGTTGATGATGATGGTGGAGAAAGAAGATTGTGGTGGTTAGAGAGAGGTTGAAGATGAAGTTGTGGTGGTAGAAGTTAGTTAGGGTGGTTAGAGGTGGTGGAAAGAGTTTATTATGGAGGTTAGAGGTGGTGAAAAAATTTTGTTGTGGTGGTGATGGAGGTTGTTGCGATTTGGAGAAGAAAGGGAAAGAAAATTGATTTTTTTTTGTGATTTTTGTGTATTTGTGAAAAATGATTAGTGTGTTGACTCTTTGACCATGGGACCCATTATATAGGTGATGTGTGAATTTTTGGACCAATAGGAGTAGGACATGTGGCGTAACTAACTTCTTGGACAAAAAATGAACTAAGATGCAATTTTAACAACTTGAGGACTAAAATGCAAAATTAACTAAAGTTGCATTAAAAAAGTAATTTGAAAATTAACGTAAAGTGAAACGATTAAAAAAAAATAACAAAACGGACTAAAATGAACCAATTACTGAAATGAGGTACTTCAAAGTAACCTCTCTCCGTCAAAATTTCGTGTGAAATGACCAAAATGCCCCTAGGGACTAAAATGACTCAAATGCAACTTTTAAAACGGTTTTTTAACAGGGAAATAAAGCAAGAGTTTATACAAGCAAATTAAAAGACTCAGAGACAATTTTTAGGGATTAAAAGGAATTTTAACACAGGAAATGACTAAAATGCCCCTAGGGGCTAAACTGACTCAAAGACTTCAAATGTGATTTTTGAAATGGATTTTATCATGGAATTAAACAAAAATTCATTCAAACCAAATGAAAGGACTCAGGGACAACTTCTCAAAGATTGAAAGAAATTTTAACATAGGAAATGACTAAAATGCTCCTAGGGGCTAAACTGACTCAAAATGACTTCAAATGTAATTTTTTGAAATGGATTTTAACATGAGAGTGAAACATGGACTTATACAAATCAAATGAAAAGACACAAACAATTTTCAAGGAATAAAATGAATTTGAATGCAGGAAATGACTAAAATACCCTTTTTCATGAATTTTGCAAATAACATTGAAATAAAATGCAGAGAAAGATGCAATTGATCAAGGACACATTCAAATGACTTGAAATGCAAGAAAACATAGACAAAGTCACAATTGAAAGTATTTTCAAACATAGACAGTAGAAATATGCAAATACAGCAGAGTAAAATATCAGGGTAAACAGTAACAAATAGGCAATCTTTCAAAGGTCCAAAGACACAAATCAGAGATAGAAAACATCTTGAGAAAATATTTTTAGGTCCAAAATTAGGGTATAACACTGAAAACAAAAAGAAATAAGAAAAGGATGGGTTGCCTCCCACCAAGTGCTTTCTTTTACGTCATTGAGCTTGACGCACCAACACCCAAGTTAGGGTGGATATTTCCATTTTGATTCCACAAGCATTCTCTTTTCATTTTAATTTTTTTCTTGTTGTTCATTTCCAACTTCATCTTCACTATCCACTTCATCAACCTTTCTGTTGGTACTCTCAAGATTCACCGGCTTGAGCACTTTTCTTGTTCTCAATTCAATGACTTGGCGATTTTTATTCTTTGGATATTCAACATTCTCCTTATTTTTACTGAAATGAGGATAAGGCAACTTCACATAGTATGGAATCACTTGAGGTTTATCACCATCCTTGAGGAGCTGGCTTTTAGACTTTCTCAAAATGGAGCTTGCATCTATGAGTTTCTCTATTTTATCTCCCTCCTTCTTGGATTCACACTCAACTTTCTTTTTCTTACTCTTATCCACTCCCATAAGGATAGCTGCTACTCTCCCATCACTCACTCCAATCATATTACATGTGTCATTCTTTTGATTGTTGGAAGTTTTGCCACCAAAACCTCCCCTTGATTGTGTTGCCATTAGTTTTGACAACTGCCCAATTCAAGTTTCAAGGTTCTTAAAGTAAGCTTCAGTGTTCCTCTGCACACTTTCTTGATTAGACTTTATCTCTTGGAAGTTGGTTTGGGTTAATTTGATGAAACTAGTCAAGGCTTCTTCAAGTGTGGTTGGTTTTGTTTGTGGTTGTTGTTGGGATGGGTAGGTAATTGGGTTTAAGGTGTTGTTGTTTGTATATTTGCGGCTAAGATATTGTGTACACCCCATATTATATGTGTTTGAGTAAGGGTTCTCTTCTTGATAATTTCTCATATAACTAGCTTCCTCACTCACTCCCTCGAGTACACACTCACCATTATCATGTCCTTCACCACAAAATTTGCACCTCAAAACTTGTGCTCGTTGAATCTGTTGAACTTGAACTTGTCTTATACTTATGGCTTGTACCTGTTTCGAAAGTGCTTCTATTTGTTTACTCATCAAGGCCCGACTAGCCAGGATAATACTATTCTCATTCACTCTAAGTACTCCTATCTCACTTTGCTCAATCTCAACACAATACTCATTCTGAGCCATGATCTCAATTAGGGTTTGAACCTCAAGGTCGGTTTTTTCTCTTATACTACCCCCAACTGAGGCATCAAGGAGCATCCTAGTTTGAACATTCATCCCGTGTGTAAATATTTGCATCTGTTCCAGTATATCAAAACCATGTGGTGGACACCTCTTTAATAACAGTCTGAACCTCTCCCAAGTATCATAGACAGATTCTGTATCACCTTGTTTGAAACCACTAATTTCTGCTCTCTTCTTCAACAACTTCGATAATGGAAAGAACCGCTTCAAAAACTTCTCTTCTAACTCATCCCATTTTTAAATTGTACCATTAGGCAGAGCATGCAACCAATCTTTTGCTCTTCCAGTTAATGTTAAAGCGAACAATTGCAACTTCTTTTGATCTTCAGTCACTCCATTTGGGCAGCAGAACAAACAAGATTAATAAAATAAACTTAAGTGTTCGTATGGGTCTTGAAGTGATCCTCCATCATACTGATTTTCTCTAAGACCCACAAGAATTGAATTTTTTTTGTTGAAGGCAACTGGGTTCGCAGGTTGAAACCCATGAGTGATAAGACATCGGTGTGTTCTGTAACACCCTCCTTTTATTTATATATTTTTATTAAGTTAGAATCTATTTATGTGATTTATTTATATATATGAGGTGTTAGTATTTTATTATGTGGCATTATTCTATTATTTATTAGAATATGAGAATTATTAGTGTAAGTAGAATTGGAGGTTAGAATAAAAATAAGAATAAGTTATTGGGCCTAAATAGATTTAGGAAGAGTGATTAGTATTATAAATAAGGAAGCTTAGGTTAGAAAGAGTTTTTACGTTAACCGCTTTTTGGAGAAAGAGGAGAAAGAGGAGAACTCAGAGCGAGAGAACCCTAAGAACGAAGAACACAACCGTTGGAATTCAGAAAAATAATCTAAGGTAAGGGTGAGACTAACTTTCAACATTATTAAGTGTATGATTCTGAAAAATGGATTTAGCATGAATTAGGATGAGTTTTGTGAGAATTAAGGATTAGGGTTTATGACCGATTTTGATGATTGAACCATAAAAACTTGTTAGATTGATGTGGAACTTGTGTACAGACCTTAGATATTCCATAGGGTGATAATTAGATGCTGTTTGGATGATAGAACCATGAGATTTGTCGAATAGAACGCGTAGGCGAAAACGGAATTGGAATCGGGGTAACGGTTAGGTTTTTACGGACGAAACGGTGAAACCGAAAAAATGGGACTGCACAGAGCTGCAGCGCAGGTGGGCTACTGCCTTCCCACGCCTGGGCGCGGTTTTCCACGCCTGAACGCAGAAAGGCAGCCCCTCATGGGTGACTGCTTGTTGTGCTTTCATTCCGTGCTGTCAGAACTTCGATTTTTGCGTTCTTGCGTCTTTTTCACCCGTTTCTGTTTTGAATTAGTTTTCGGTGTGAACATGAAAGTTGTAGGTATTTGAGTTAGCTTTCTAATGGCTTTCGAGTGACTAGGAAATTATGTATAGATTTTGAGTTATGATAGAAATAGTCCAAGTGGGTCTTCAGAAAACTTTAAGAAAACTTAGCATAACTAATCCCATGTTACTCCAAAAACTTATGGTTGGTTTCCCAACTTCAACTTAAGTATTAGGGATTTAGTTGAGGTGTTTTATGAGTATTTGGCTTATGTCTCCTTGATCAAACTTGATTTGCTTTTGAAGAATGTTTTGGACTTTGATATGATTGTAATTGATTAATGTATATGTGGTTATTGTTGTTGATATGTTGGAATACATTATGTGAGTATTGTATGATACATAATATTATGATGTTTTATGATGTTAAGTTGATATGATTATTCCTTTAATGATGATATGTTATTCGAGCATTGTTATATACTGCATTTGTCGTTGTTTGCTGCTGTTGACCATTTAATGTCACAAAGTTGTATGAGTCGGTCCAAGTTGTAAATATCTAAGAAGTGGTCCATGTTAATGAAATTATAAGAGATGTTCATGATGTTGTCTAAGTTGTAGGAAGATTGAGTCCATTGCATACTCATTAAAGATGGGGGCTTGAGGCCCTACAACTTAATGCTCAAACTAAAGATGGGGGCTTGAGGCCCGGCAGCTTAATGCTCAAACTAAAGATGGGGGCTTGAGGCCCGACAGCTTAATGCTCAAAACTACGTAGGGGGCTTGAGGCCCGGCAGCTTTTGCTCACTTTGTTGAAGAGCCTATTTACGCTCATATATGTTGGGGGCTTAATGCCCTGAATGGTACCACATGCATTTGCATATCAAGAAGTTTTTACGAAGGTTTAAGATGTTAAAAGTTGCATTGTCAAGTTGAGTCGCATCGTCGAGTCAAGTGTTGAGTTGAATAAGATGTCTGATGATTTTAAGATGATATTTGCTTATGTTTTAAATATGATATTTGCTTATGAATTCAAGATGATATTTGATTATGATTTGATATGATGCTAATTGATAAATGTTGATATGTTAATGATGTTTTATGTTGTTAAATGCATTTTGATGAATTATATGTTTAATTTGTTGACTGTGAAATCTCACCCCTTTGCTTGAAAATGTTGCTCTTCGTATGGGTAACTTGCAGGTAACTAAGATTAGTTGCGGTCGTGAGTGGACTCCTCACAAGTGTGTCTTAGGTGCTCTGATACGTAACGGTATGGGATTATGTCTTTACTTTCTGTTCCTTACATATTACTTTATGAATCTTTCAAGAATTGATGTTGAACTAAGTTTTATGAGATTTTATATTGAGGCCCTTGTGCCAAAGATTATTTAAGTTGTTGAAATTATTCCGCTGCGAAGTTTAAAATAATATGATATTGGATTTTGAGGGATAAATATTTATTTATTCAGTTTATGTTTTTAGAAAAAGAACGTGACATTCCGTTTAAGTTGAATTACTCTGATTTTTATTATGAAATTTTTATGTTGGGAAAACGGGGTGTTACAATTGGTATCAGATCAGACCTCTCCCAGTACGGTGTGGTTCGGGGACGAACCAGGCGGAAGCTGGTGGGCATGTAACACCCACGGCTGACGAGAGTAGGGGAGTGATCGCCGATGCACAAGGCACGACAATGAGCGGCTCCCGACAGTTTCTAGAGGAACCAAATCATATCGGAATGAGAGGGATCCTGAGGCCGTGTAGGTATGGGACTGCATGGTTGAAAGAAGGCTTATAAGAATTGTTAGGTACTACCTATATCAACAAGATGCAACTTCTTTTTGGTAGCTCATTCCATAAGAACTCCACAGTTAAGCGTGCTTGACTTGGAGCAATTTTGGGATGGGTGACCTACCGGGAAGTTTCCCGGTAAGCGTGCGAGTGAGGACAAAGCATGCTGAAAAGACTCGTGTTGATTTGTGGGGTCAGTCGGCAATCCTGAATGTCGTCTGGGATGTTACAAAATGGTATCAGAGCAGGTAAGTCCGTCCGGCCAAGTAGATGAGTCGTTGTGTCGTGTCGTCATGGTTTCTAGTTAGTAGTTATGTTTTATTACGTGATCATGTTTAATTTATTAACTTTGATGTGGTTTTGTGTTTTGTTTGAAGAAGCAATAACTAAATTTATTTTTCTTGTGCTTTGAATTTCGAGGACGAAATTCTTTTAAGTAGGGGAGAGTTCTAACGCCCTCCTTTTATTTATATATTTTTATCAAGTTAGAATCTATTTATGTGATTTATTTATATATATGAGGTGTTAGTATTTTATTATGTGGCATTATTCTATTATTTATTAGAATATGAGAATTATTAGTGTAAGTAGAATTGGAGGTTAGAATAAAAATAAGAATAAGTTATTGGGCCTAAATAGATTTAGGAAGAGTGATTAGTATTATAAATAAGGAAGCATAGGTTAGAAAGAGTTTTTACGTTAACCGCTTTTTGGAGAAAGAGGAGAACTCAGAGAGAGAGAACCCTAAGAACGAAGAACGCAGCCGTTGGAATTCAGAAAAATAATCTAAGGTAAGGGTGAGACTAACTTTCAACATTATTAAGTGTATGATTCTGAAAAATGGATTTAGCATGAATTAGGATGAGTTTTGTGAGAATTAAGGATTAGGGTTTATGACCGATTTTGATGATTGAACCATAAAAACTTGTTAGATTGATGTGGAACTTGTGTACAGACCTTAGATATTCCATAGGGTGATAATTAGATGCTGTTTGGATGATAGAACCATGAGATTTGTCGAATAGAACGCGTAGGCGTAAATGGAATTGGAATCGGGGTAACGGTTAAGTTTTTACGGTCGAAACGGTGAAACCGAAAAAAATGGGACTGCACAGAGCTCCAGCGCAGGTGGGCTACTGCCTACCCACGCCTGGGCGCAGTTTTCCACGCCTGAGCGCATCAAGGCAGCCCCTCATGGGTGACTGCTTGTTGTGCTTTCATTCCGTGCTCTCAGAACTTCGATGTTTTTGCGTTCTTGCATCTCTTTCACCCATTTATGTTTTGAATTAGTTTTCAGTGTAAACATGAAAGTTGTAGATATTTGAGTTAGCTTTCTAATGGCTTTGGAGTGACTAGAAAATTATGTATAAATTTTGAGTTATAATAGAAATAGTCCAAGTGGGTCTTCAGAAAACTTTAAAGAAAACTTAGCATAACTAATCCCAAGTTACTCCAAAAGCTTATGGTTGGTTTCCCAACATCAACTTAAGTATTAGGGATTTAGTTGAGGTGTTTTATGAGTATTTGGCTTATATCTCATTGATCAAACTTGATTTGCTTTTGAAGAATGTTTTGGACTTTGATATGAATGTAATTGATTAATGTATATGTGGTTATTGTTGTTGATATGTTGGAATACATTATGTGAGTATTGTATGATACATAATATTATGATGTTTTATGATGTTAAGTTGATATGATTATTCCTTTAATGATGATATGTTATTCGAGCACTGTTATATGATGCATTTGTCGTTGTTTGCTGCTGTTGACCATTTAATGTCACAAAGTTGTATGAGTCGGTCCAAGCTGTAAATATCTAAGAAGTGGTCCATGTTAAGGAAATTATAAGAGATGTTCATGATGTTGTCTAAGTTGTAGGAAGATTGAGTCCATTGCATACTCATTAAAGATGGGGGCTTGAGGCCCTGCAACTTAATGCTCAAACTAAAGATGGGGGCTTGAGGCCCGGCAGCTTAATGCTCAAAACTACGTTGGGGGCTTGAGGCCCGGAAACTTTTGCTCACTTTGTTGAAGAGCCTATTTACGCTCATACATGTTGGGGGCTTGATGCCCTGAATGGTACCACATGCATTTGCATATCAAGAAGTTTTTACGAAGGTTTAAGATGTTAAGAGTTGCATTGTCAAGTTGAGTCGCATCGTCGAGTCAAGTGTTGAGTTGAATAAGATGTCTGATGATTTTAAGATGATATTTGCTTATGTTTTAAATATGATATTTGCTTATGAATTCAAGATGATATTTGATTATGATTTGATATGATGCTAATTGATAAATGTTGATATGTTAATGATGTTTTATGTTGTTAAATGCATTTTGATGAATTATATGTTTAATTTGTTGACTGTGAAATCTCACCCCTTTGCTTGAAAATGTTGCTCTTCGTATGGGTAACTTGCAGGTAAGTAAGATTAGTTGCGGTCGTGAGTGGACTCCTCACAAGTGTGTCTTAGGTGCTCTGATACGTAACGGGATGGGATTATGTCTTTACTTTCTGTTCCATACGTATTACTTTATGAATCTTTCAAGAATTGATGTTGAACTAAGTTTTATGAGATTTTATATTGAGGCCCTTGTGCCAAAGATTATTTAAGTTGTTGAAATTATTCCGCTGCGAAGTTTAAAATAATATGATATTGGATTTTGAGGGATAAATATTTACTTATTCAGTTGCTAAAACGAATATCCTTGATCTGTAAGTTGGAACCAATGTTCCAGCATGTGGTTAGGCAGCTCTGTAAGATGTTGGATACAATGTTCCAACATCCTGGCACAGTTCAGTGTGCCTGGGTTTCTGCCTTATCTGTACGCGCGTAGTTTATCCATTAAGGAAACCATATTTCCTTTACTTACCGACCAAGTAACGCGCATATCTTATTAGAATCAGCTGTGGAATATTACTAAAATAGATAATTTATTTTAGGAAAATATTTGTTACGATTTGGAATGTTTCCTAATAGGTTCCGACATATTAGGACTTTCCAGAATTGTTTCTGATTCTGTTTTGCAGGTTTGCTGAACCGATCTGCAAGTTTACTGAAGCCCAATGATTATGTAGCCGAAGCTGCTTCAGTATAAAAGGAAGACATCAAGACCTAATTGCTCATTCAAGCCGTCACGCTAAAAAGTTTAGATTTTTAGGGTTTGAGTCTTCATGTATTCTACTCTTGTATCGATTGTGATGTAGGTTTAGGATCTTTACTGTGTTCTTGCTAGTGTCGTGTTTAGATACTTGTTTAGGACTAGTTTTGTGAGTATTGATACTCTTGTGCATCAAACCGAAGTTGTGAAACAAGGTTTGGTTGTTTGTGTTGGAAGGTAACTTCTATCTTTTTGTGTTTGAGGTCTGATAGGTCACTGGGGCAGTGACTGACCATTAGGATAGTGAGATGGGATCTCAGATCTAAGAGTTCCTAGGTTGAAGTCTAGACGGGTAGGTCCTAGGTCATATAGTGTAAATGAGGAGTTTGCTGAGAGCTACTGAATAAGGACTACACTAGTGGATTTCCTTCCTGGCTTGGTAGCCCCCAGATGTAAGCATGTTGTGCTGAACTGGGTCAACAAACTTCCTGTGTTCTTTATTTTTCTGCACTTTATTTTCTTGTTTTATTTTCTGTTTATCGCATGATGTTGAAACATTAATCGGAACATCGCAAACGTTTAAACATCTGACAGAACCTAATAAAACAAGTACGTTAGAATTTCAATTGGCATCAGAGCAGGCACCCTGCCTGTTTTAGGGTGAGCTCCAGGGAGTTTTATTCTAGCACTATGGACAAGGAAGGTGGATTTGTAAACAGGCCCCCTCTGTTGGATGAATCTAACTATGACTATTGGAAATCACGTATGTGTGCTTTTCTCAAATCCATTGACAGCAAAACATGGAAGGCAGTTCCGAGAGGATGGGAACATCCTGTACAACTTGATGCTGATGGCAACAGGACTGATGTGTTGAAACCAGAAGAAGAATGAAGTGCTGATGAAGATGAATTGTCTCTTGGAAACTCAAAGGCTTTGAATGCTCTGTTTAATGGTGTGGACAAAATATGTTCAGAGTAATCAAGCAATGCACTGTGGCTAAGGATGCTTGGGAGATTCTCAAAACTGCTCATGAAGGGACTACTAAGGTAAAGAGTGCAAAATTCCAACTCCTTACTACAAAGTTTGAGAATTTAAGAATGCTGGAGGATGAAAGTATTCATGATTATCATCTGAATATCCTTGATATTGCTAACTCTTTTGAGTCTCTTGGAGAGAAAATTTCTGATGAAAAACTAGTCAGAAAAATCCTCAGATCTCTACCTAAGAGGTTTGACATGAAAGTTACAGCTATTGAAGAAGCTCAGGACATTTCAAGCTTGAAGGTTGATGAACTGATAGGGTCCTTGCAGAATTATGAAATGACTGTCAACAACAAAACTGATAAGAAAGGTAAGGGGATCGCTTTTGCTTCCTGTGTAGAATCTGATGAGTCACAAGCAAAGCAAGAAGATGATGAAGACATGGCAGATTCACTGGCAGTTCTTGGGAAATAGTTCAAGAAGATTTTAAGTAGAATTGATAGAAGGTCCAGGCCAAATGATCAGAACATCCGCCCCAACAGTGATGATCAGTCTAGCAAAGAGAAGGTGGCAAGACCTGATGGAGGAGTAGACTCTCACTACAAAGGAGTTCAATGTAATGAATGTGGAGGGTATGGACATATCAAAACAGAATGTGCCACATTTCTGAAGAAGCAGAAGAAGAGCTTGACTGCCTCCTGGTCTGATGATGATGAATTTGAAGAAGATGGAGAAAGAGAATCTGCTAAGCACATAGCAGCCTTGACTAGCAAGATTATTCCTGATGTTGACTCATGTGTAGAAGACTTGGGTGTTGCTGAAAGAAACTACAACGCATGCAGACAACTTGAAGAGCAGAAAAATATCACTAGTAAATTGGAGAATGATAGGATCAGTCATCAAGCCAAAATTTCAGAATTAAATCACAAGGTAACTCTGTTGAACTCACATCTTAGTCAAGCTATGAATCAGGTAAAAAGGGAAACTGGTGAAACAGCTCCAACTGTTGGTGAATGTGTGTTGCCTCATATTGAAAAAGGTGTAGCACCAAGGGGTGTAAACTCCGAGGGAAATAACTGTTTGAGGGCACCACAAGAAATAGGTTTGACAGGTAACTTAACTGGTATGTCAAACATGATGTTGGAACATCAAATCACCTTCAATAAATATAATAGGTCACATCCTGATGAAATGTATGATAAGAAGGTTAATCAGTTCTTCTGCACTCATAAGGAACAATCAAGTAGTATTGTACCTAAAAACTTGAAAGACAGGCTACCTGTTGATTTGAATGATAAACCTAAAATCTGTCCACTTAAGGAGTTGAACAACTTTGTGCACATGGTTCCACATTCATTAGGACACACTAATCTGGTTCTTCAGCCTCAAACTCACATAAACACGCCAACAACACACAGAAACTCCTTCCCTATTTCTACCTTTTCTCTCAATCCTCCCAAGTTCAAATACATACAACCTTTTGTACCTTACCCTTTTCAAATAGCTCATCCTTACATTCTCACCAATCAGAACCAACAGTTTTAGACCAGCAAAAACTCATACCCTGTTCTCAAACAAGCCAAGGCCACTGAACACCAAGAAACCAACACTTCAGTTCCTTTGATGGTCAAACCAATCACTACTGTTCTGCCCAGAAAGGTTAAAAGGAAATCACTCACTAACTCCAGTCCAAAGAAGAAGAAATGTGATAAATCTAATGTGGGAACAACTGTGACAACCTTATGTATGGTTGACCAAGCAACTCCATGTGTTACTACTGTTGTCAAACCCAATGTTGAGACTTGTGTGAAGGATGCTAACAGTATTGATGCTAAAGGATTCCTCAAAACTACTTCCTCTTCTGAGAATGATGAAGGAAACTCTAATGCCTCTCTGATTACTGATATATCTGTATCCAGTGAAAAGTCAGTTTTGGAGAACTTGTGTGCTTTAAATAGAACTGTGTTCATAGACATGGATCCTTCTAATGATGGTAAGGTGACAAACTTTAATGTTCCTGCACAAGAACATGGAGACATGAATGTGGAGGGAAATGATGAAACATCCTTGAGTAAATTTGATAACCATGAGTCTACTGCTATCACTGTTGAAAATAAGAATTCTGGTTCTGAGACCACTTCAGCAGAGAAAGAGAATTTTGATAGGGTGATTGTTATTGTCCACTCTAAAGGAAATGTAGAATCTGGGTGTAAGACTAATGGAGGCCTTGATAATAATGAGTCAAATCAGGAGACTAACTCAGACAAGAGAATTCCTTCTGAACTTCCTGCTAACAAAACTTCTCCTGAGAAAAAGGAACATATCAGGATTGAAGTTGGTCCAGAGAAAGATATATGTGCAAATAAGGTCAAAAAGGACCCGGTGAGCATTCATGACAAAGTATCTGGTGACATTTCAACTCCAGAGAGAGAAGTTGAATGTATAGGCGAAAGACTTAGGAGTAACAAAAGGAAGGTAGTCTACCATGAGGGTGAAACTCCAAAATCAAAGAACAAGACTGTTGGCATCGGTCCCAAGAAAAGTTGGAGCAAGGTAAAAGTAAAATCTACTGACAGAAGAACAAGGAGGAAGAAGGTGGGTTCTTCAGATGAGTCTAACTACTATGTTGAAGAAGATGTGTCAAACATTAACGTATCCACTTCAAATATGATTGCTGAGAGGAAAGTTGTGAAGACTGTTTCAAATGTACCTATTGATAAGGTATCATTTCACTTTCCTGAAAATGCACTAAGATGGAAGTACATATTTCACAGAAGGTTGGCTGTGGAGAGAGAACTAGGCAAGGAAGCTATGGAAATGAAACAAGTAATTAGTATGATCAAAGAAGCAGGGCTCCTGAAAACTGCGTGCAATATCGGTAATTGCTATGAAAAACTAGTAAGAGAATTCTTGGTAAATATGCCTAGAGACTGTGACAATTTTCTGAGTTAGGAGTATCAGAAGGTGTATGTTAGGGGTGAATGTGTCAACTTCTCTCCTGATATCATCAACAGATTTCTGGGGATAAAAGAGGCTAATGATGCTGAGCTGAAAGTAACTAATAACCAAATGTGTAGAGAAATCACTGCTGATCGTATACGAATTTGGCCTAAAAAGGGAAAAATTTCCTCTGGAAAGCTGTCAGTTAAATATGCTATTCTCAATCAAATAGCTGCATCCAACTGGGTTCCAACAAATCATACCTCTGATATTGCTATAAGTTGGGGAAAATTTATCTTCTGTGTAGGCACTAAGACTAAAATGAACTTTGGACAGTACATCTTTGAACAAACTGTCAAGCATGCTAAAACTGATGTTGTAAGGTGTCCCATTGCTTTTCCTACTTTGCTGTGTGGCGTTATGTTAAAACAACATCCAGGACTTATAACTGCTGCTGATGTTCCAAAAAAGAGGGAACAACATCTTACCTTGCACCCCAAATGTGTCGGTACTGATCATGTTACAGACCTTGTTGGAACATCTGGAAGTACACCAACTATGACAAATCAAGAAATTATAGCAGCACTTAAAGACACGTGTGTCTTGATGGATAAAAGAAAAGCTCTGTTTGAACTGATGATTCACTCCTTGGAAGGAGAAGGAGTAGATAAAGCAGAAAATGATAATGAGGACAACAAGGGGGGGTTCTGATAGCAGTTCTGGAACTGCTAAATGATGTTTTTATTTTGTGGGCTATGCCCTGAACTTTTGTGCACCTGTGTGTGTGTGCCTATTTTGATGTGTAATATCCGGCTTTATCCTGTTTTGTTTAGCATATTTTATGGCTAAAAAGGGGGAGAAAATTTGATATTTCCTTGCTTATACTCCCCTATGTATATGTGCTCTTTGCATATATCTGTGCCTATATGTCTGTTTTTGTGTATGACTGGATGTTATCTTCATGTTCTATGTTGTTACTTTTTTGCAACTATTTCAGGCTTGTATGTAGATGTTGGCTTTCATGTTGCAACATCTTGTTGGTTTGATAGGTCTTCATGTTATTCTGAGAATCTGTTCTCTCAGTCATCTTTGTTTGTACATGTTCCTTGCTGACATTCTCTGATATGTTGGAACATGTCTATGAAGACTGATGTAGATGTTAGCACTTGTGCTAAAACATCTCTATGCTTCTGAGAACTCTGGCTTTCTCAGATGCTGTACATGTTCCCTGCAAATGCTCTATCCTAGGTTGGAACATGTCTTTGAGACTCTGTGGAGATGTTGGCACTCAAGCTGCAACATCTTGGTGTAATCCTGAGAGTTTATTTTTCTTAGGATTCTTAGTGTACAGGTTCCCTACTACTGTCTTATATTATGGAATCTGTCTGAATGACTTCTTAAATTCAAAGTTGATGTGTGTGACCTTTGATAGGTCTGCTAGCATGTATCTGCTGATAGTTTGCTAGCTTGTGAATATTCCTTGAATGTCTATGTCTAGATCCTGAATCTTTTATGTCTATGCATTAGGAGTTTACCTGTTCAGATTTCATGAATGCATGTATTCAGGGGGAGTAATGGAATATTCCTGTAAGTAGTCACTCATGAGATATTATATTCAGGGGGAGTGATACTTCTATGTGTGCTTGTGATTGAACCAAGCTGGGTGAAGGATGTTGAGTCAGAAGTTCAAACATCTGTATCTATCACTTGTAAGTTTGGGAATTTGTGCTTCCTGACTTCTTTATGCTATTGGTGATAGTTCTCTGAAGGCATCCAAGTCTGTCACATGTAAGTATAGGAATTTAGGTTTCTGTGCTTCTATGGTTGGTTGGTGACAGTACCCTGTAGGTATGGGAAATTTATTTTTCCTTGCCTCTATCTGTGGCAGGTACTCCTGTCTGATGTGCTAAAGGATGTTGAAACATCCTATGTTTGTAGCATTGGAATTTATTTTTCCTCTGCTCTTGAGAGATCTTGCTTCTCTCCACTTCTGTGTTGGAAGTTATCTTCCTTGACTGTAGCACAGGAATTTATTTTTCCTCTGCTCTTGAGAGAACTTGTTTCTCTCTCTTTGTACAAGAACTTAGGGTCCCTAGTTGTAGCTTAGGAATTTATTTTTCCTTAGCTCTGGAGACTATGCTACTAATCTGGTCCGCTGCTGCATGACTCTGATCCAGTGTAATACCTCTGCCAGCTTAAGCTGAGATTGAAGATACGTGAGGTATTCTATGTATGCACACTTTTGCTTTCTCTAGAGTGATACTATCTGCTACTTCTTCTTCTTGAATATGTGTTCGTGATGACTTGAGGAAGTGTATCTATGGTGTCTCTTTGGATTCTGTGTGCTAGCTGTTTCTTCATTGGTGTGAGCTCATGCTCTTGGAGGAATGGTATTTTTGTATCCCTCTGCTTCAGAAGTATTGGCCTTGATTTGTTTTAGCCAAAAATTTGCCAAAGGGGGAGATTGTTGGGTATTTGTATTGGCTGCATTGTTGCTAAAACAAATATCCTTGATCTGTAAGTTGGAATCAATGTTCCAGCATGTGGTTAGGCAGCTCTGTAAGATGTTGGATACAATGTTCCAACATCCTGGCGCGGTTCAGTGTGCCTGGGTTTCTGCCTTATCTGTACGCGCGTAGTTTATCCATTAAGGAAACCATATTTCCTTTACTTACTGACCAAGTAACGCGCATATCTTATTAGAATCAGCTGTGGAATATTACTAAAATAGATAATTTATTTTAGGAAAATATTTGTTACGATTTGGAATGTTTCCTAATAGGTTCCGACATATTAGGACTTTCCAGAATTGTTTCTGATTCTGTTTTGCAGGTTTGCTGAACCGATCTGCAAGTTTACTGAAGCCCAATGATTATTTAGCCCAAGCTGCTTCAGTATAAAAGGAAGACTTCAAGACCTAATTTCTCATTCAAGCCGTCACGCTAAAAAGTTTAGATTTTTAGGGTTTGAGTCTTCATGTATTCTACTCTTGTATCGATTGTGATGCAGGTTTAGGATCTTTACTATGTTCTTGCTAGTGTCATGTTTAGATACTTTTTTAGGACTAGTTTTGTGAGTATTGATACTCTTGTGCATCAAACCGAAGTTGTGAAACAAGGTTTGGTTGTTTGTGTTGGAAGGTAACTTCTATCTTTTTGTGTTTGAGGTCTGATAGGTCACTGGGGCAGTGACTGATCATTAGGATAGTGAGATGGGATCTTAGATCTAGGAGTTCCTAGGTTGAAGTCTAGACGGGTAGGTCCTAGGTCATATAGTGTAAACGAGGAGTTTGCTGAGAGCTATTGAATAAGGACTACACTAGTGGATTTCCTTCCTGGCTTGGTAGTCCCCAGATGTAAGCGTGTTGTGCTGAACTGGGTCAACAAACTTCCTGTGTTCTTTATTTTTCTGCACTTTATTTTCTTGTTTTATTTTCTGTTTATCGCATGATGTTGAAACATTAATCGGAACATCGCAAACGTTTAAACATCTGACAGAACCTAATAAAACAAGTACGCTAGAATTTCATGTTAATAAAAGGTAACTTCCAACGTTTCCACTAACTCTGCTACTCAACAGCTAAGAGTCCAGCTTCTGAAGTTAAGGTGGTGACGTCATCTTCAGAAGCACATTTTCTTCAGATCCTCAATAAAGAGCTTCTGATGGACTATAGCTTCTGAACTACTTCAAGACCTAACTTCTAATTCAAAAGCAAGCAAATTTAATCAGACACAAAGTGCATGTTCAAATTTTTCTTTATAAAATCAAATCTTTCCACAGTTAAAGGCTTAGTAAATATATCAGCCAATTGATGTTCAGTATCAATGAATTGTATATCTAAAATTCCTTTTTGAACATAATCTCTAATAAAGTGGTGTTTGATTTCAATATGCTTGGCTCTTGAATGTAGAATTGGATTCTTTGACAAACAAATAGCAGCGGTATTATCACAATAAATAGGAATACTGTTAGCATTAATATGATAGTCTTCCAACTGATGTTTCATACAAAGCAGTTGTGTACAACAACTTGTAGCTGAGATGTATTCTGCTTCTGCTGTAGACATAGCAATAGTTGCTTGTCTTTTGCTAGCCCAGGATATCAGATTCTCTCTCAGAAACTGGCAATTGCCACTGATTGATTTTCTTTCAATCCTATCACCAGCATAATCAGCATCACAAAAGCCAACCAACTAATAATCTAGGGATTTCCTATAAAGGAGTCCAAGATTAGTTGTTCCTTTCAGATACTTGAAGATTCTCTTAACAACAGTTAAATGAGATTCTATAGGATCTGACTGAAATCTTGCAGACAAGCATACACTGAATAAAATATCTGGCCTAGATGCAGTGAGGTATAACAAAGAACCAATCATACCTCTATACATCTTCTGATCTACCTTTGTTACAGTATCTTCTTTGCTTAAGGTGCAGGTTGGATGCATTGGAGTATTCATCACTTTACAATCTCCCAGCTTGAACTTCTTCAGAAGCTCCTTTGTATACTTTTTTTGATGAACAGATACTCCATATATGCATTGATTGATTTGAATTCCAAGGAAGAACTTCAACTCTCCCATCATGCTCATTTCAAATTCATCCTGCATTAAGTTAGAAAATTCCTTGCAAAGATATGCATTAGTAGAACCAAATATTATATCATCAACATATATCTGCACAACAAGAATGTCTTTCTCAAGAGTCCTTCTGAAGAGTGTTGAGTCAACCTGTCCTCTTTTAAAATCATTTTTAATCAAGAAATTACTTAGTCTATCATACCAGGCCCTGGGAGCTTGTTTCAAGCCATATAGTGATTTTTGAAGTTTATAAACATGGTCAGGATGCTTAAGTTCCTCAAAACCAAGAGGTTGTTTGACAAACACTTCTTCTGATATCACTCCATTAAGAAATGCACTCTTTATATCCATTTGATATAATATTATTCCATGATTTACTGCATAGGGTAGAAGTAACCTGATTTCTTCCAATCTTGCAACTGGAGCAAATGTTTCAGTATAATCAATGTCTTCTTGTTGACTATAACCTTGAGCAACAAGTCTTGCTGTGTTTCTGACTACTTCACCTTGTTCATTCAACTTGTTTATGAATACCCATTTTGTTCCAATAATGTTCTTCTGCTGAGGTTTGGGTACCAGATCCGACACATCATTTCTTTGAAATTGATTGAGCACTTCTTGCATAGCTAGTATCCATCCATCATCTGAAAGTGCTTCATCAACTATAGCAGGTTCAATCACTGATAACAATCCTATTATAGACTCTTGTCTGAAATATGATCTTGTTCTTCTAGGACTCTCTTTGTTTTCAATGATTTGATTCTCATGATGTGAAGACTGGTACTTGAATGTATTCTTGGATTGATTAGCTTGCTGAGAGTCATCTTGAGCTTCATCAGAAGAAACTTCATCTTGAACTTCGGGAGTGGGCCCAGCTTCTGGACTAACTTCAGACTCAATAGTCTGATCAGGTTATGGAGTGTCTTCAGGAACCTGTATATTTGCAAAAAATTCACCTTTGCTCTGGAGTTTCTTTTCTAGGCTCTTTGTCATCAAATTTAACGTGCATTGATTCTTCAACACAGAGTGTCTCTGAATTATACACTTTGTATGCCTTTGACCTTTCAGAGTTACCTAAAAAGGTTCCTCTTTGGGCCTTGGCATCAAATTTCTTTAGGTAGAGCTTGTTATTTAGAAGGTAACAGGTACATCCAAATTGATGAACGTAAGAGATATTGGGTCTTCTTCCCTTAAAGAGTTCATTTGCTATTTTCTCCAAGATAGGTCTGATATAGATTCTATTTTGGACATAACATGTTGTATTCACTGCTTCTTGTAACAACCCAATTTTTCGCTAGATTTATTTTATTATTTCTTTATGTGTGTTAGATGTGCTCTTATATGATTATTTGCCTCTGTGTGTACTTTTGGTCGTGAATTGTAGAAGTCGGTGTTTGTAGTCGATGATTTTCGGGTGTCAATCCATTAATTGGTTTTGAACCTTCAATCTTTGGACTTCTCGATCTTTATTCGTGGGAAGGGAAAAGATGAGTCAAAAACCCTTATTAAAGATTCTGGATCCGGGGTTGGTTTCGATAGAGGAAGGTGTTAAGCACCCTTAACGACCACGGTACTCCGTGGGAACCTCTTTCCTAACTTTATCTTGTGCTAAATTATTTTTATTATTTGAAATCTTTATTGCTTAAAATCTAAGTGAAAGAATGGAGGGAGAAGAAGTATGATTTTGTTGTTTTTTATTTGATTTGGAAGGATAAAATCCTTTGCCTACATACCCTTAAAGAAAAGGGATCAAAACCCAATGTAGTTCATTCTCAAAAATATTTTTGTGGGTTAAGTTGATTTTAATTTATTTTTGAAAATGGTTTTAAGAAGGGTTGCGAGACCTCAAGGTATAGAAGAATAAAATGGTGTGAAGTTGTTCAATTTTAATTAAGAAATTTAGTCTAAGTTCAATTAAGGTTCATTAGAAATTTGATTAAGAAAATAAAGGAAAAACCTCTTGGATTTGGATCCAAGGTTTATGAAGAAAATAAATTGACTTTTTGCTTATTTGATTTTTTTTTGAGATAAAAAGATTTTTGTAAACTAATCGGTAAGCTAGCGTAACGACGTAGAAAAAAAATAAAGCGAGCGTAAAGCGATAAATAAAGTGGTGTTGTGTCGGTGCTTGTGTCGGTGTGTGCAATTACTACATTATTACATGCCCTTCCTAGATACATTCTAAGAGAAATTAAAATGCGTAAAAATAAATTACATCAATACCTAAAATACACACTAATATCATGGAATTTAAATAAATTGCAAGAATAAAGAAAATGCATGAGATCAAATTAGAATTTAAAGCAATCATAACATGACAAGATAATAAGAAACTTAAAAGCATCACATACTAGAATAAATCACCAAATAGAATGCATGATATTAAGAGTTTTAAAGCAATGCATGAAGTAAAACACAATTAACAAGAAAAATTATGGAAGAAAACACTTAAAATGCATGAGATAATATTCTAAAAATATTAAAGCAAAAATAAAAATCAGGGAGATTAAAGCATTAAAATGCATGAAACATAATTAATTGAAAGAAAATTAAAAAGAAATGCATGAATTGTTTTTTGAAAGAGTTATAAAAAATGAGTAAAAATAAATGCTGGAGGGGGGTTCAGTAAGCATATAGGGGTGTACAGCAAGCAAAAGTATAGAGAAATTAAACAAAACAGTTGGGCTTAACAAAACAGGCCGGTTTGGGTTACTCGGTCCTGGACGGGTCGAACCGGCCAAAATGAAGCAAGTCATGGGTTTGGCTCAGGCAGGAATGATCTGGACCGTCTGATGAATCCAGAGGTCCAGAAACAATCAGTGTAAAACATCATCACAGCCACAAGATCAATCAAATGGTTCTTAAAAAAAAAAAAAAAAAACACTAAAACCAGGAACAAAATGATAGTAAAGCAGGGACCGTCAGATCTACGATCACTAGGGCTGAAATGAAAGGCACACAGTACACCACTAGGGAAGAAACACGCACAAATGAACAACAGGAACATCCTCGGCCGTTAGATCTCAGATCTAACGGCCTAGCCTGAGAGTTCACTGCAGATGAACACAGCATGTGCAACATAGGATAAAAATAAAAAAACATAGTATAAAACCAAAACACAAGAAGAAAACCTCATTCACCTATTGTCTTTCTCTCTCTAACGAAAATTGCTCTGACTTCTCTCTACAAGAACATTCCGCCGGATAAGAAGTGTATGCGGTGGTCGTAACCGCTCCGACGCGGTGGTCGGCCGGAGAGCCGCCGCGTCGGAGCATTTTTTTTAAAATTTTTTTGAAATATTTTTATACCGACGGCTTCCTCTTCTCCTCCTCTACTCGATTTTAACCTCAAAAATTACCAAAAATCCACATATAGTCATAGATCTACAATTTACCAAAAGGTTTTTTCATAAACAACTTTTACAAAAAAGAACAACATGAAAACGCGATGAAACCAAATAGATCGGAAGAGTATGCAGAACATTACCTCTGTTCAGATCGGAGACAGTTAAATCGCGACAGAAAACTTCGATTACTTGTGTGTTGATGCTGATTTAAGTCCGGTTTGCTTCAGATTCAACCGCTGCTTCCTTCTTGTTCGTGTTTCTGTGAATTCCTTGCTTACGATTCTGGTTTCGTTGTTGTTGTTGAAGGCAGATTCGAACAATAGGACAAAAACAGTGTGAGAATGAACAAGTTTGAATTTGTGTTGATATTCGGTTTGAAGTTTAAATCGGTTTTTTGTGAACATACCATGTTGGAAATGGTTGTATGAAGATTTCGAATCTGTTGTTAATGATTCACATGATTTGGAAAAAAAAAGTTGAGAATATGTTGTTTATGATGGATGATTATTCATCTATGTTCTTGATGTTCTTGAGGAAATTCTATGAAAAAAGGTATTTGATCCTATGAGTTGTGAGATTTGATTTTTTTAGGGTTTTTGGAAAAGTTAGTGCGGCTGGTACTACTCTGTCAGACCTGGGTCAGTGTCATAAATGTTGTATTTATACTGATAGAAAATAGGGTTTGCAGATGAATTCAGATGATGTGTCCCTTTCACTGGACCAAAATACCCTTACTTGAATCAGACTGGACTCTAAGGACAAAAGGACTATAAAAAGGACCTAAAAAAACTAATACTTTTGGACTTTAAAACAAAACAAAAGAAACCTTTTTAAAAAAGAAATTGAAAGAAACGTGACAAAAGAAAAACAACGATAATAAAAAAAGAAACAACTAAATAAAACAAATAAAATAAAAAGGAAACTAAATAAAGAGAATTAATAATAATAAAGATAAAATAAATGAATTAATAAAAAGGTAAACTTGTCCCTTTTGGAAACCAAAAAAAAGAGGTACTTTAAAATATCTCTCTGCTGAAAATTCCGTCTGAAACAACGAAATTACTCGGCGTTTAAAATACGAATAAAAACTTAAAAACAAAGAAAAGTGGTCAAAATTTGGGGTATGACAGATGCCCCTATTTTAGTTTCTTCGTCACGGGGTTTTAAAAGATGAAATTTTTAAATCAACGGGTCGAAGAGACTTAAATACTAAGTACACCAAATTTTGACCAGTTGAAATGCTGAGAATACGACGCTTATGAATATAATGATATGAATGCATGCGATGCAAGTATGAATGCAAAGAGGTCGAAAATAGACTGACTGGGGAACAAACTGATAGGTCATTGGGGAGAAAAGACTGTCTATTACCTTAAAATTGGTAAAGAAGACATTACAAGGACGATAAACACATGTCTATTACCTTTAGAATCGGTAAAGATGACACAGGGTAAAAACAACTGCTAACACTACACATATAGCTTAAACAAGATACTGGGGAGCTGGAAAGCATTGGTAAAATGACTGTTTGTTACAAAGATATTTGCGAGCTATTAAACTGATCCAAAACTTTTGTAGGGTATTAACCTGGTTCAAATGGTAGTGGCAGGGTATTAGCCTGATCCAAAAAGTAACGGCAGGGTATTAACCTGGTCAAAAAGGTACAAAAGACATTGGCAGAGTATTAATCTAGTCCAAAAGGTACAAAAGACATTGGCAGGTGACTAACCTGGTCCAAAAGGCACAAAAGATATTGACAGGTGATTAACCTGGACCAAAAGGTACAAAAGACATTGGCAGGTGATTAACCTGGTCCAAAAGGTACAAAAGATAATGGTGGATTAACCTGGACCAAAAGGCACAAAAGACATTGGCAGGTGATTAACCTGGTCCAAAAGGCACAAAAGATATTGACAAGTGATTAACCTGGACCAAAAGGTACAAAAGACGTTGGCAGGTGATTAACCTGGTCCAAAAGGCACAAAAGAAATTGGCAGGTGATTAACCTGGACCAAAAGGTAAGGAAAAGACTTTGGCAGGGGATTAACCTGGTCCAACAGGTGCAAAAGAGATTGGTAGGTGATTAACCTGGTTCAAAAGGTAGGAAAAGACATTCGCAGGTGATTAACCTGGTCCAAAAGGGAAAGTAAAGATCGAACTGAAAGGATACGACAAAACAAGACTACAGGTGACATCTCTGGAACATACACAATGGGGATGATGCTTTTGAAATACAATTGAAATAAGACACAAGGTGGTCAATGCAATCATGTACAAATGATATTTGTATGCAAGTTATGTGTGCCTGAATGTTTATATGCATGAATATATGTATGAATGAATGTATGAGTACATGAATGTATGAATATATGGTTGTATATGACAGGTGAACTTGATGAAACAAAACAGGACAGGTAAGATGAGAGATGAACCGACATCGCAGTACAAACACTCAGCATTCCTCATTGGGGATAATATCACTGGAGATGAATCAAATCACTAATAGGGTAAAACCCTTCAAACAAACCATTGATGGGGTAAAGCCCATTAATCATACCACTGAAGGGAGAATGCCCCATAATCAAAACACTTGAAGGGGAAACAACTCATTAACCAAGCTACTAAAGGGTAACAACTCGTTAATCATACCGTTGGAGGGGTAACGACCAAACCACAAGCAGAAGTCGCCATTTCTCGGGAAAAACTCATCCATCAAACATTCTGGCAGAAGTCGCCATCAATCAAACACTGGTAGAAGTCTCCATTAATCAAACCACAGGCAAAAAAGCCATTTGTAAACCAGCACAAAGTGCATTCTTCTATTTGGCCCACTTGAACTGTGATGCCTCTGTCTTTGTTTTTTTTTTTTTGTATTGTTTTTTTTTGAATCCCTAACTTTTGCCTAGACCGCCTTTTCGGGTTTTCAGTCCACCGGGAAAATATTATATATTTTGTATGCCCCTAATTTTTGCCTGGACCGCCTTTTCGGGTTTTCCATCCACCGAGACGCTCATTTTTGCCTAAGCCGCCCTTAGCGAGCACTTTTTTTTTGTATTCTTTTTTTTTTTTTGACAGAGGTCATCTCACAACTTTTGGTCATGCTTACCTTGCAGAGTTTACTGTCCTTGAGACGAATGTTGATGTATGTTTCTACTACTCATAAGTTCAAAGAAGATGTACCTGTTGTTTATGCTTTTCAAAAGACATTAAAAAAGTTTTAAATTTTTTTGCTTTATGTATTCACATTAAAAATAGAAGAAACTTATGCAAACAGAATAAATGAGAATTTCAAATAAATGGGCACAGGCTCAAATTAATGTAAATAGAGTGGTGACCTGCCAAAGGCGTGGTTCCACAGATTTTAAAAAGTTTGGAAAATGGTAATTATATGGGAAAGGTACATTGAACACAATAACTGCTATGCTCCCTAACAACATTGAATTCCACTGTTCCGGGTCTTTGATTTGCAGATGCTCCACATCGGAGGTCCTTTGACAGTTAAGATGCCCCAGATGAATCATATCTGAATTGATGCAGTTACCTTGCCACGAGTCGGCGGTCTTTTAACGACTGAAATGCCCCAAGTGAATCATGTCCGACCATATGCAGTTACCTTGTCACAATCCTTAACTTTTGCATAGGTCGCCCTTGTCGGTTTTAACCTTTCAGGATAAACATCATTTTTTTTATCATTTTTTTATACATGTCTCTAACTTTTGCATGGACCGCCCTTTTGGGTTTTCAGTCCATCGAGACGCTCTTTTTTGCCTAAGCCGCCTTTTCAGGTTTGCGACTTATCGAGCTCTTCATTTTAACAAAGTATTTCTTGACTGCATTGGCATTCATAGGATATATAAGTTCATCACTATCCTTTGTAATTAGGCATTCATTGCCCCTGGAATCAGGTAACACATTTTTAGCACAAAGCCACTTTCTTGACATTCACGGGGACGAGCCTTCTTTGTCGAATACTTGCTTTATCCTTTTGATATAACTGTCCATGGCGCATGGCAATAACACTTTTAAACTCAATCAAGCTTAGCTTTCATTGGAATTTCCGTTGACAGAACTTTGACCTCCACGTAGGGCACTTATATTGTATACTGAGGGATGGTGGGGGGGTGCCCCTGTTAAAATGTGCACTTGAAGTGCAATATCCCTGCAAGACAAAGGGTAGCATCTCGTGCCAGTCTTTGTACATGAAAGTCCTCTTCTGGACAATCTTTCTTGATATTTGCAGCTTCGATGGCCAAGATGCCCCAGTAGGCGAGAAATCTCATGGGAAACTTCTTCATCAACCTCCTCTTCAGCCTCGGATACAAGGAACTCAAAATCGAGAGAGAGTATAGGGTTTAAGTGTTCAACGGGTTTATTAATGCATGAATTGATTATTGATATAAACATTATGATTATGCAGATATGTGGAAATTATTAAAGAAAAAGAAATTTTTTGGTTTTTTGTATTACCATTTTTCCAGAAAAAAGCACAAAATAAAAACAAAGTCGGGATCAAAGCGACTTTTTAATTAATGATGAAAATACATAAAGTAAAAAGGCTTAAACAAATTCACTCTCGCCTAGGGTGGGACGAAAGGATTTTTTTTTTGAAAAACATAAAGCAACAAACAAATATATTAATTGCACAAATGAGTAGTAGAAATAAACATCAGCAAAGACCCAATTGCAGCTAAAACATTCCATGTGACATCATAAGGTTCCAAATTCGATAGCGGATTAACTTGCACATTCAAATTCAAACTCTTCAAAAGGTATGAGGTTTTTTCGGATCAGCTTCTGAACTATCTTCTGAAATGCAAAACATTGTTCAATATCGTTACCTACTGCCCCTTGATGGAAGGCACAAAAGAGATCAGCTCTATACCCTGCTCGCAATATTGTTGGTACTGAAAGAGGTGCCTTGGTGTGGATCAAATTCCTTTCAAGCAACCTTGGGAACAAATCTGCATACTTCATAGAAATGGGATCAATCTGAGTTCTTGGAGCCGTTTGTCGAGGTTGTTGTTGATATTGCTGGAACTGGGGTTGATAACCCGAACTTTGAACAGCATTTGGGACAGGCATAACAGCGCAACAGGGTGATAAGCCAAATACTGTTGTTGAGGCTGACTTTCTACCACACTCATTTCCTGGTCTTCCTCTTCTGAACCATCAGTGGGAACAACTTCTTTGATTAAAAGTCCTTTTCGGACCCAATCTTCAATACGCATGCCTGCGGTCATCATATCCGCAAAATTGCCAGATGCACTTACAAGCATATGCTCAAAATAGAACGGATCCAGAGTTTCCAGGAAAACCTCAGTCAACTCTTTCTCTTCCAGAGGTGGACGGACTTGTTCGGCGAAATCTCTCCAACGTTGGGCATAAGCTTTGAAAGATTCATTATCATTCTGGGTCATGGCCTGCAGTTCCTTTCTTTCTGGGGCCAAGTGCAAGTTGTAGTTATATCGCTGGACGAAAGCCTCACACAAATCACTGAAAATTTTGATATCAACCTTGTTTAGACCCATATACCATATCAGTGTGGCACCAGTCAAACTATCTTGGAAACAGTGGATAAGGAGTTCATCATTACCTATTTGAGCAGACATTTTTCTCACGTACATTACCAAATGAAGCTCAGGGCAAGTGTTCCCTTTGTACTTCTCAAAATCAAGGACCTTGAATTTGGGTGGTATCACGACATTGGGAACCAAGCAAAGATCATAAGCATTTTTCCCAAACAGTTCTTTCCCATGAAGAGCTTTCAATTCCAACTGTATTTTGTCAAACTTTTCTTCCAGTTCAGCTATCCGGTCGTATGCAACCACATTTTCTGAGTGATATATTAGCCCATGGCCCTGCTGAATAGTATGAATCAACGGTGATGAGTAAGTCATAGCAGCTTGAGGGAACGAAGAGCCTGATTGAGGGATAGGCATTGTCTGTTGCACAAAAGGAGCTTGAACCTTAAAGACACCGGGACAGAATACTTCACCAGAACTTAAAGGTGAACTCCAGAGATAACCTTCAAGCATAGCATGTTTAGGAGTGCTAGCAAACACTGTTGAAATCGGGGTAGTGGAAACAACCGTCTGAGCTTGAGTGCTGCCAACTGGAAGAGATAATGGCTGACTCTGTGCAACCGTCATCAAAGATACTAAGTTCCTCAAAATCTCATTTTCGGCCCGGAGGGTTGTCACCTCTTCATGAAGCTTGTGGTTCTCTTGTTCAAGTTCAAGATGATCCATTCTGATTTGCTCGAGCGTTTGTAGATGCGAGTTGACTGATGGATTGACCTTTTGTAGACAGAGGCAAAGTATGAGACACAGACTAGAAACTATTTATGCAAAAATATACAATTTTTTTTTTATCGAAGGACTTGTTAAGGTGAATTGTAAACATCACAGATGAACATGGTTTCACTTGAAAATTGTAAAGATATTGCAATTGGTTCTATTTTTCAAAAGATAAGAACGAAATCAAGGACAAAGTTCTTTAACAAAAGCAAAAACTTAGTTAAGATTTTTTTTTTTTGAAATTGTATTGCTTGATGTTCATTCTTACAAGGTCTATTCCTTTGATGTTTACAAATAACTTGGCTAAGTCCTTCAATATTTGATGGAAAAAATATTCACGAATGGATGCATGTATGCATGATTATGCATGAAAACCATGATGAGGTTTAAGGTATACAATGTTGGAGCTTAGGGATAACAACGCCATTTGGTAAGGACTAAGGCTTCCATTTGCACTTGTAACAAGGGTTCTACCAAGGTTCCCAAAGTTTTCAACCACTTCCGAATATTTGTTAGGTGACGAGAGTACTCTCGTTCCAACAATATTTGTAGGTTAGTCTCGTTTGGGTGTAGTATCGCGTGTCAACCAATACGAGAGTACTCTCGACTAGCCACCGCATTATGTCCTAAAAGGCCAAGATGGGTTAAAGGTGAATAAAGGTTCTCAACTTCGACGGTCACTTGAAAGTAACATGCCATACGCGAGTACTCACGTCGACAAAAGTATACCTCCAAGATCACTCCGTTGAGTGGGTTATCGCATGTACCAATACCGAAGAGTACTCTTGGCATGGAAACTATGATTATACCCGATCCTATCTTAATTTCCCTCAAGCTCCGGTATAGAGCTTATCTCACCACTCACGTAACAAGGTAAAAATATTTACAAAGTATAAACAAATAATAAAGCACAAAAATAAAGGAAGAAAGGTGGGTTTAACCCGCGTAGGATTTAAGTCCCCGGTGAAGTCGCCAATTTGTAGTCGATGATTTTCGGGTGTCAATCCATTAATTGGTTTTGAACCTTCAATCTTTGGACTTCTCGATCTTTATTCGTGGGAAGGGAAAAGATGAGTCAAAAACCCTTATTAAAGATTCTGGATCCGGGGTTGGTTTCGATAGAGGAAGGTGTTAAGCACCCCTAACGACCACGGTACTCCGTGGGAACCTCTTTCCTAACTTTATCTTGTGCTAAATTATTTTTATTATTTGAAATCTTTATTGCTTAAAATCTAAGTGAAAGAATGGAGGGAGAAGAAGTATGATTTTGTTGTTTTTTATTTGATTTGGAAGGATAAAATCCGTTGCCTACATACCCTTAAAGAAAAGGGATCAAAACCCAATGTAGTTCATTCTCAAAAATATTTTTGTGGGTTAGGTTGATTTTAATTTGTTTTTGAAAATGGTTTTAAGAAGGGTTGCGAGACCTCAAGGTATAGAAGAATAAAATGGTGTGAAGTTGTTCAATTTTAATTAAGAAATTTAGTCTAAGTTCAATTAAGGTTCATTAGAAATTTGATTAAGAAAATAAAGGAAAAACCTCTTGGATTTGGATCCAAGGTTTATGAAGAAAATAAATTGACTTTTTGCTTATTTAATTTTTTTTTTTGAGATAAAAAGATTTTTCTAAACTAATCGGTAAGCTAGCGTAACGACGTGGAAAAAAAATAAAGCGAGCGTAAAGCGATAAATAAAGTGGTGTTGTGTCGGTGCTTGTGTCGGTGTGTGCAATTACTACATTATTACATGCCCTTCCTAGATACATTCTAAGAGAAATTAAAATGCGTAAAAATAAATTACATCAATACCTAAAATACACACTAATATCATGGAATTTAAATAAATTGCAAGAATAAAGAAAATGCATGAGATCAAATTAGAATTTAAAGCAATCATAACATGACAAGATAATAAGAAACTTAAAAGCATCACATACTAGAATAAATCACCAAATAGAATGCATGATATTAAGAGTTTTAAAGCAATGCATGAAGTAAAACAAAATTAACAAGAAAAATTATGGAAGAAAACACCTAAAATGCATGAGATAATATTCTAAAAATATTAAAGCAAAAATAAAAATCAGGGAGATTAAAGCATTAAAATGCATGAAACATAATTAATTGAAAGAAAATTAAAAAGAAATGCATGAATTGTTTTTTGAAAGAGTTATAAAAAATGAGTAAAAATAAATGCTGGAGGGGGATTCAGTAAGCATATAGGGGTGTACAGCAAGCAAAAGTATAGAGAAATTAAACAAAACAGTTGGGCTTAACAAAACAGGACGGTTTGGGTTACTGGGTCCTGGACGGGTCGAACCGGCCAAAACGAAGCAAGTCATGGGTTTGGCTTAGGTAGGAATGATCTGGACCGTCTGATGAATCCAGAGGTCCAGAAACAATCACTGTAAAACATCATCACAGCCACAAGATCAATCAAATGGTTCTTATAAAACAGATAAAATAAACACTAAAACCAGGAACAAAATGATAGTAAAGCAGGGACCGTCAGATCTACGATCTGACTGTTGAAATGAAAGGCACGCAGTACACCACTAGGGAAGAAACACGCACAAATGAACAACAGGAACATCCTCGGCCGTTAGATCTCAGATCTAATGGCCTAGCCTGAGAGTTCAGTGCTGATGAACACAACATGTGCAACATAGGATAAAAATAAAAAAAGACATAGTATAAAACCAAAACACAAGAAGAAAACCTCATTCACCTATTCTCTTTCTCTCTCTAACGAAAATTTCTCTGACTTCTCTTTACAAGAACAGTCCGCCGGAGAAGAAGAGTATGCGGTGGTCGGAACCGCTCTGACGCGGTGGTCGGCCGAAGAGCCGCCGGGTCGGAGCATTTTTTTTAAAATTTTTTTGAAATATTTTTATACCGACGGCTTCCTCTTCTCCTTCTCTACTCGATTTCAACCTCAAAAATTACCAAAAATCCACATATAGTCATAGATCTACGATTTACCAAATGGTTTTTTCACAAACAACTTTTACAAAAAAGAACAACATGAAAACGTGATGAAACCAAATAGATCGGAAGAGTATGCAGAACATTACCTCTGTTCAGATTGGAGACAGTTAAATCGCGACGGAAAACTTCGATTACTTGTGTGTTGCTACTGATTTGAGTCCGGTTTGCTTCAGATTCAACCGCTGCTTCCTTCTTGTTCGTGTTTCCGTGAATTCCTTGCTTACGATTCTGGTTTCGTTGTTGTTGTTGAAGGCAGATTCGAACAATAGGACAAAAATAGTGTGAGAATGAACAAGTTCGAATTTGTGTTGATATTCGGTTTGAAGTTTAAATCGGTTTTTTGTGAACCCACCATGTTGGAAATGGTTGTATGAAGATATCGAATCTGTTGTTAATGATTCACATGATTTGGAAAAAAAAATAGTTGAGAATATGTTGTTTATGATGGATGAATATTCATCTCTGTTCTTGATGTTCTTGAGGAAATTCTATGAAAAAAGGTGTTTGATCCTATGAGTTGAGAGATTTGAATTTTTTAGGGTTTTTGGAAAAGTTAGTGCGGCTGGTACTACTCTGTCAGACCTGGGTCAGTGTCATAAATGTTGTATTTATACTGATAGAAAATAGGGTTTGCAGATGAATTCAGATGATGTGTCCCTTTCACTGGACGAAAATACCTTTACTTGATTCAGACTGGACTCTAAGGACAAAGGGACTATAAAAAGGACCTAAAAGAAATTAATACGTTTGAACTTTAAAACAAAACAAAAGAAACCTTTTTAAAAAAAAAATTGAAAGAAACGTGACAAAAGAAAAACAACGATAATAAAAAAAGAAACAACTAAATAAAACAAATAAAATAAAAAGGAAACTAAATAAAGAGAATTAATAATAATAAAGATAAAATAAATGAATTAATAAAAAGGTAAACTTGTCCCTTTCGGAAACCAAAAAAAAGAGGTACTTTAAAATATCTCTCTGCCGAAAATTCCGTCTGAAATGACGAAATTACTCGGCGTTTAAATACGAATAAAAACTTAAAAACAAAGAAAAGTGGTCAAAATTTGGGGTATGACAGTATTAGAAGGGTATTTTGGCCATTTTGAGAGTAGGGGTAATTTTGTAATTTTGCTGAGGATTATTTTTAGTACTTAGTAAGAGTGGTTATTTTACTAAGTGCTAGGGTGTTGTAGTAATTTATTTTAATTATCGGAGATTTACCGTTGGTGTTACATTTTACCGTTAAGAGAGTAGTAACATTTGTGGGTTAAAATAGAAATGGGTTAGACCCATTAAGGTGTGGTGAGTTAAGCCTAATTAGGTGAACCTATATAAGCTCTAGTTGGTAGAGGAAATGGGATTTTGCCAACATTTTCATTTTCAATTGAGAAGAGATAGAGATAGAGATAGAGAGAAGACAATGGTTTGGAGAGGATATCTAGAGAAGGCTATAGGGAGGTCAAACTTCAAGGATTGGAGCTAAAGTGAAGCCTTAGTGTTGATTGTGAAGAATTGAGGTAAGGGGTTCTGCCCTAATACTTTGCATAATTGTGGTTAAGTGCTTAATTTGATTTTTGGTTGTAGAATTTCGTGCTTAATTTTGTTGACATGATTATGTACATGAATTGAATGTTAATTGTGTTGTTGTTGTTGAATTTGTATGTCAAAATGGGTAGATATGAACATGATATGTTTTTGTATGAAATTGATGATGAATGAAGTTGTGGTTGTTGAATTGTTGATGAATTCATGTTCAAATGTTGTTGTTGTTGTTTTAACATGTGTTGTTGATGAATTGATGCATCGGGTATCATGAATTGATGAATTGGTGATGAGAATTGTTGTTGTTGTTGAAAGTTGTGGAAGTTTGGTGATTTGATGAATTTTGTTGTGTTGATGTTTTAATCTCAAAACTTGGGTATGTTTAAATGTTTTGAATGTTATATGACCTATAAACACCTTTGGGATTAAGTTTTGGGGTTTGTAATTATCAAAATTGGGATTTTTGGGTGAAAATGGGTCGAAACTCGAAAGTTTAATTTTCTGAACCAGTTCAGAAGCGGAACCAGTTCAGAAGCGGAACCGGTTCAGAAGCTGAACCGGTTCAGAAGCTGACCCGGTTCAGAATCTGAACCGGTTCAGAAGCTGAACCGGTTCAGAAGCTGAACCCGTTCAGAAGCTGATCCTGTTCAGTCAGCACGTCTCTTCTGTGTTCTTGCGTCTTTTTCTCACATTTCTGTTTTGATTTGGCTTTTGGCGTACACATGAAAGTTGTAGATAATTTTGTTAGCTTTCCAGAGGCTTTGGTTTGACTTGAAAATGATTTTTGGTTTGTGAGTTATGAGGAAAATACTCCAAGGAGGTCTTAGAGAAATTTTACGAAAATTCCGCATAACTATTTCTAAGTCAACCCAAACTTTATGAAATGTTTCTTAACTTCAAACTTATGTTCTCTAAGTTCATTTAAGGTGTTTAATGGTATTTAAACTATGGTGTGATGGATCTTGTAACGCCCTCCTTTTTATTTAATTATTTTAATTAGTTTTAGAATATATTTATATAATGTATATGAGGGATATATGATTTGTTGAGATTATATGTCTTTTTATAATTTAGTTAATATATTTTGTTGAGTGATATTTTGTTATGTTATATGTTGGTATTTACTAGCATAATAAATTTGTCAATTGTTATAGATATATATTTGTTATTTGGTGTATTATTATATATTTAGTAGAGAAATATTATTTATTAGAATATAAGGATTATTAGTGTGAGTGGATTTGGGGGTTAGAATAGAAAGAAGAATAAGTTGTTGGGCCTAAATAGATTTGGGAAGAATATTTTAGTATTATAAATAGAGAAGCTTAGGTTGGAAAGAGTTTACCGTAAACCGCTTTTTGGAAAAGAGAAGAACAAGAAAGAAGAGAAGAGAAGAGAAAAGTCAAGAGAAGAGGAGAATACCTTAGGAAAGAAGAACGATGCTGCTGATCCAGGAATTAATCTAAGGTGAGGGTGAGACTATCTTGCATTAATATTAAGTTGTTAAATCATTAGATTACATCTAACAAGTTGGGGAGAGTTTGTGAGATTAAGAGGATTAGGGTTTATGAGCGATTTTGAGGACTAGATGATTAAGAACTGTAGAATTGAGGAGAGAATCATGAACAGACCTTAGATATCTCATAGGAATGTTATTAGAAGTAGTTTGATGGTTAGAAACATGAGAAAAGATGAAAAGTTGAGATATTTAGGATTCTGCCTGAGCCTACTGTCGTCGCTGGCCACTGAGAGCAGAATCGCTCGCCATTGCGAGCTAACCCAATGAACACGCCATTGCGAGCAGAATCGCTCGCCACTGCGAGTAGCCCAGATGCTCGCCACTGCGAGCAGAACACTCGCCATTGCGAGCAACCCAGAAACGCTCGCCACTGCGAGCAAGAGCACTCGCCATTGCGAGTAATGCTGTTAGTTGCCCAAATTCGTTTTGCTTGCGATCCTTTCGCACGTGTAGTAATGAGTGATCCTAGAATTAAGAATGAGAGTTGTTTAGACTGATTAAAGCTGCACATAAGCCTGAGTTAGAGGATTGTGATTATTAGCAAAGAAGTATTGGTTTATAAGTATTATTTATGATGTTTTATGATGTTAAGTTGATATGATTCATTTCTTATTGATGATATGATATTCAAGCACTGTTATATGCTGCATTTGTTGTTGTTTGTTGCTGTTGAACCTTTGATTAATGTTATAAGTAAAGTGACGTTGTTATAAATACATTAAGTGAATACTTGTGATGTTTTAAGTTAATGTGATGCATTCATTGATGATAATATGTTGTGAACCGTCCATATGCTGTCTATGTTGCTGTTGAATTCTAGTGAAGTTGTATAAGTCGGTCTAAGTTGTAATTATCCAAGAAGTTGTCCACATTAATGGAATTATGAGAGATGTTCATAAAGTTGTCTAAGTTGTAGAAAGTTGAATCCATTGCATACTCATATAAGTTGGTTGAGGGCTTGATGCCCTGGAATGCTTAGTCATTCACACGATGGGTGAGGGCTTGATGCCCTGGAGCTTTTGCTCACTATGTCGGGGGCTTGATGCCCTGAAGAGCCTATTTACGCTCATATAAGTTGGTTGGGAGCTTGATGCTCTGTATTGGTACCAAATGCATTTGCATATCAAGAGGTTTTTGAGATGATTTAAGATGTTAAGATGTCAAGTTGTCGAGTTGTCAAGTTGTTTGGATGTCAAGATGTCACGTTGGTAAGTTATTAATGAAGTGCTATGATGAATGAAGACGAATGATTATGACGTTTATGTTGATGATTGATTATGATGTTGTATAAATATGACGATATGTGATGTTTTATGAATATATTTATGACGATACATGATAACGTTGTGTTTGTACTTAGGATGCTATAAGTTTATGTTTATAATTATGTGGATATATATGGAGTTGATTACGAATTTGATTATGAAGTTGTTTTCGGTAATGCTATGTTTTGATAACGATACTTATGTGAATTACATGTTGATGCTTATAATTAATATTGATGCTATGTGATGATGGTTGGTGACTATTATCTGATGTTATATGATGATGTTTAAGATTAGTAATTGATGATATATGAAGATGTTTATGATTAGTGTTATGATAGTTTATGACTAATGTAGGAAGATTAATGATACTAGTTAAGGAAGTTTAAGTTGTTAGATATGATTAATGAGTTATAAGATGTTTAAGTTGTTGAATGTGCTTTATATGATTTATATGTTTAATATTTTTGTTTGAGAAATCTCACCCCTCTGCTTGGAAATGTTGCTCTTCGTATGGGTAACTTGCAGGTAATCAAGATTAGCTGCAGTCGTGGGTGGCTATCTCTCACTGTGTCCTTAGGTGCTCTGATACGTAACGGGATGGGGATTATGATTCTATTTTTCTGTTCCTTTACGTATTGCTTTTTAAGTTAAGAATTATTATTGAACTAAGATTTATGAAACTTTTATGACGAGGCCTGCGTGCCGAGACTATTTCTATTGTTAAACTAAATCCGCTGCGAAGTTTCTTTAAATATTATGTTGCTGAATTTTGAAGGATAAATACTTATTTATTCCATTTTATGATTTTAAGAAGTGTAGCATTCCGTTTAAGTTGTTAAACTCTGATTTATATGAAATTTTTACGTTGGGAAAACGGGGTGTTACAATTGGTATCAGAGCAGGTCAGTCCGTCCGGCCAAGTAGATGAGACGTTGTGTCGTGTCGTCATGTTTTCTAGTTAGTAGTTAGGTTTTTTTATGTGATCATGTTTAACTGACTAACTTGATGTGGTTTTTGTGTTTTGTTTGAAGAAGTAATGACTAAATTTATTTTCTATTGTACTTGAATTTCGAGGACGAAATTCTTTTAAGTTGGGGAGAGTTGTAACGCCCTCCTTTTTATTTAATTATTGTAATTAGTTTTAGAATATATTTATATATTTATATGATGTATATGAGGGATATATGATTTGTTGAGATTAGATGTCTTTTTATAATTTAGTTAATATATTTTGTTGAGTGATATTTTGTTATGTTATATGTTGGTATTTACTAGCATAATAAATTTGTTAATTGTTATAGATATATATTTGTTATTTGGTGTATTATTATATATTTAGTAGAGAAATATTATTTATTAGAATATAAGGATTATTAGTGTGAGTGGATTTGGGGGTTAGAATAGAAAGAAGAATAAGTTGTTGGGCCTAAATAGATTTGGGAAGAATATTTTAGTATTATAAATAGAGAAGCTTAGGTTGGAAAGAGTTTACCTTAAACCGCTTCTTGGAAAAGAGGAGAACAAGAAAGAAGAGAAGAGAAGAGAAAAGTCAAGAGAAGAGGAGAATACCTTAGGAAAGAAGAACGATGCTGCTGATCCAGGAATTAATCTAAGGTGAGAGTGAGACTATCTTGCATTAATATTAAGTTGTTAAATCATTAGATTACATCTAACAAGTTGGGGAGAGTTTGTGAGATTAAGAGGATTAGGGTTTATGAGCGATTTTGAGGATTAGATGATGAAGAACTATAGAATTGAGGAGAGAATCATGAACAGACCTTAGATATCTCATAGGAATGTTATTAGAAGTAGTTCGATGGTTAGAAACATGAGAAAAGATGAAAAGTTGAGATATTAAGGATTCTGCCTGAGCCTACTGTCATCGCTCGCCACTGAGAGCAGAATCGCTCGCCATTGCGAGCTAACCCAATGAACACGCCACTGCGAGCAGAATCGCTCGCCACTGCGCGTAGCCCAGATGCTCGCCACTGCGAGCAGAACACTCGCCATTGCGAGAAACCCAGAAACGCTCGCCACTGCGAGCAAGAGCACTCGCCATTGCGAGTAATGTTGTTAGTTACCCAAATTCGTTTTGCTTGCGATCCTTTCGCACGTGTAGTAATGAGTGATCCTAGAATTAAGAATGAGAGTTGTTTAGACTGATTAAAGCTGCACAAAAGCCTGAGTTAGAGGATTGTGATTATTAGCAAAGAAGTATTGGTTTATAAGTATTATTTATGATGTTTTATGATGTTAAGTTGATATGATTCATTTCTTATTGATGATATGATATTCAAGCACTGTTATATGCTGCATTTGTTGTTGTTTGTTGCTGTTGAACCTTTGATTAATGTTATAAGTAAAGTGACGTTGTTATAAATACATTAAGTGAATACTTGTGATATTTTAAGTTAATGTGATGCATTCATTGATGATAATATGTTGTGAGCCGTCCATATGCTGTCTATGTTGCTGTTGAATTCTAGTGAAGTTGTATAAGTCGGTCTAAGTTGTAATTATCCAAGAAGTGGTCCACATTAATGGAATTATGAGAGATGTTCATAAAGTTGTCTAAGTTGTAGAAAGTTGAATCCATTGCATACTCATATAAGTTGGTTGAGGGCTTGATGCCCTGGAATGCTTAGTCATTCACACGATGGGTGAGGGCTTGATGCCCTGGAGCTTTTGCTCACTATGTCGGGGGCTTGATGCCCTGAAGAGCCTATTTACGCTCATATAAGTTGGTTGGGAGCTTGATGCTCTGTATTGGTACCAAATGCATTTGCATATCAAGAGGTTTTTGAGATGATTTAAGATGTTAAGATGTCAAGTTGTCGAGTTGTCAAGTTGTTAGGATGTCAAGATGTCACGTTGATAAGTTATTAATGAAGTGCTATGATGAATGAAGACGAATGATTATGACGTTTATGTTGATGATTGATTATGATGTTGTATAAATATGACGATATGTGATGTTTTATGAATATATTTATGACGATACATGATAACGTTGTGTTTGTACTTAGGATGCTATAAGTTTATGTTTATAATTATGTGGATATATATGGAGTTGATTACGAATTTGATTATGAAGTTGTTTTCGGTAATGCTATGTTTTGATAATGATACTTATGTGAATTACATGTTGATGCTTATAATTAATATTGATGCTATGTGATGATGGTTGGTGACTATTATTTGATGTTATATGATGATGTTTAAGATTAGTAATTGATGATATATGAAGATGTTTATGATTAGTGTTATGATAGTTTATGACTAATGTAGGAAGATTAATGATACTAGTTAAGGAAGTTTAAGTTGTTAGATATGATTAATGAGTTATAAGATGTTTAAGTTGTTGAATGTGCTTTATATGATTTATATGTTTAATATTTTTGTTTGAGAAATCTCACCCCTCTGCTTGGAAATGTTGCTCTTCGTATGGGTAACTTGCATGTAATCAAGATTAGCTGCAGTCGTGGGTGGCTATCTCTCACTGTGTCCTTAGGTGCTCTGATACGTAACGGGATGGGGATTTTGATTCTATTTTTCTGTTCCTTTACGTATTGCTTTTTAAGTTAAGAATTATTATTGAACTAAGATTTATGAAACTTTTATGATGAGGCCTGCGTGCTGAGACTATTTCTATTGTTAAACTAAATCCGCTGCGAAGTTTCTTTAAATATTATGTTGCTGAATTTTGAAGGATAAATACTTATTTAATCCATTTTATGATTTTAAGAAGTGTAGCATTCCGTTTAAGTTGTTAAACTCTGATTTATATGAAATTTTTACGTTGGGAAAACGGGGTGTTACAATTGGTATCAGAGCAGGTCAGTCCGTCCGGCCAAGTAGATGAGACGTTGTGTCGTGTCATCATGTTTTATAGTTAGTAGTTAAGTTTTTTTTATGTGATCATGTTTAACTGACTAACTTGATGTGGTTTTTGTGTTTTGTTTGAAGAAGTAATGACTAAATTTATTTTCTATTGTACTTGAATTTCGAGGACGAAATTCTTTTAAGTTGGGGAGAGTTGTAACGCCCTCCTTTTTATTTAATTATTTTAATTAGTTTTAGAATATATTTATATATTTATATGATGTATATGAGGGATATATGATTTGTTGAGATTAGATGTCTTTTTATAATTTAGTTAATATATTTTGTTGAGTGATATTTTGTTATGTTATATGTTGGTATTTACTAGCATAATAAATTTGTTAATTGTTATAGATATATATTTGTTATTTGGTGTATTATTATATATTTAGTAGAGAAATATTATTTATTAGAATATAAGGATTATTAGTGTGAGTGGATTTGGGGGTTAGAATAGAAAGAAGAATAAGTTGTTGGGCCTAAATAGATTTGGGAAGAATATTTTAGTATTATAAATAGAGAAGCTTAGGTTGGAAAGAGTTTACCTTAAACCGCTTTTTGGAAAAGAGGAGAACAAGAAAGAAGAGAAGAGAAGAGAGAAGTCAAGAGAAGAGGAGAATACCTTAGGAAAGAAGAACGATGCTGCTGATCCAGGAATTAATCTAAGGTGAGGGTGAGACTATCTTGCATTAATATTAAGTTGTTAAATCATTAGATCACATCTAACAAGTTGGGGAGAGTTTGTGAGATTAAGAGGATTAGGGTTTATGAGCGATTTTGAGGATTAGATGATGAAGAAATTTAGAATTGAGGAGAGAATCATGAACAGACCTTAGATATCTCATAGGAATGTTATTAGAAGTAGTTTGATGGTTAGAAACATGAGAATAGATGAAAAGTTAAGATTTTTAGGATTCTACCCGAGCCTACTGTCATCGCTCGCCACTGCGAGCAGAATCGCTCGCCATTGCGAGCTAACCCAATGAACTCGCCACTGCGAGCAGAATCGCTCGCCACTGCGAGTAGCCCAGATGCTCGCCACTGCGAGCAGAACACTCGCCATTGCGAGCAACCCAGAAACGCTCGCCACTGCGAGCAAGAGCACTCGCCATTGCGAGTAATGCTGTTAGTTGCCCAAATTCGTTTTGCTTGCGATCCTTTCGCACGTGTAGTAATGAGTGATCCTAGAATTAAGAATGAGAGTTGTTTAGACTGATTAAAGCTGCACAGAAGCCTGAGTTAGAGGATTGTGATTATTAGCAAAGAAGTATTGGTTTATAAGTATTATTTATGATGTTTTATGATGTTAAGTTGATATGATTCATTTCTTATTGATGATATGATATTCAAGCACTGTTATATGCTGCATTTGTTGTTGTTTGTTGTTGTTGAACCTTTGATTAATGTTATAAGAAAAGTGACATTGTTATAAATACATTAAGTGAATACTTGTGATGTTTTAAGTTAATCTGATGCATTCATTGATGATAATATGTTGTGAACCGTCCATATGCTGTCTATGTTGCTGTTGAATTTTAGTGAAGTTGTATAAGTCGGTCTAAGTTGTAATTATCCAAGAAGTGGTCCACATTAATGGAATTATGAGAGATGTTCATAAAGTTGTCTAAGTTGTAGAAAGTTGAATCCATTGCATACTCATATAAGTTGGTTGAGGGCTTGATGCCCTGGAATGCTTAGTCATTCACACGATGGGTGAGGGCTTGATGCCCTGGAGCTTTTGCTCACTATGTCGGGGGCTTGATGCCCTGAAGAGCCTATTTACGCTCATATAAGTTGGTTGGGAGCTTGAAGCTCTGTATTGGTACCAAATGCATTTGCATATCAAGAGGTTTTTGAGATGATTTAAGATGTTAAGATGTCAAGTTGTCGAGTTGTCAAGTTGTTAGGATGTCAAGATGTCACGTTGATAAGTTATTAATGAAGTGCTATGATGAATGAAGACGAATGATTATGACGTTTATGTTGATGATTGATTATGATGTTGTATAAATATGACGATATGTGATGTTTTATGAATATATTTATGACGATACATGATAACGTTGTGTTTGTACTTAGGATGCTATAAGTTTATGTTTATAATTATGTGGATATATATGGAGTTGATTACGAATTTGATTATGAAGTTGTTTTCGGTAATGCTATGTTTTGATAATGATACTTATGTGAATTACATGTTGATGCTTATAATTAATATTGATGCTATGTGATGATGGTTGGTGACTATTATTTGATGTTATATGATGATGTTTAAGATTAGTAATTGATGATATATGAAGATGTTTATGATTAGTGTTATGATAGTTTATGACTAATGTAGGAAGATTAATGATACTAGTTAAGGAAGTTTAAGTTGTTAGATATGATTAATGAGTTATAAGATGTTTAAGTTGTTGAATGTGCTTTATATGATTTATATGTTTAATATTTTTGTTTGAGAAATCTCACCCCTCTGCTTGGAAATGTTGCTCTTCGTATGGGTAACTTGCATGTAATCAAGATTAGCTGCAGTCGTGGGTGGCTATCTCTCACTGTGTCCTTAGGTGCTCTGATACGTAACGGGATGGGGATTTTGATTCTATTTTTCTGTTCCTTTACGTATTGCTTTTTAAGTTAAGAATTATTATTGAACTAAGATTTATGAAACTTTTATGATGAGGCCTGCGTGCTGAGACTATTTCTATTGTTAAACTAAATCCGCTGCGAAGTTTCTTTAAATATTATGTTGCTGAATTTTGAAGGATAAATACTTATTTAATCCATTTTATGATTTTAAGAAGTGTAGCATTCCGTTTAAGTTGTTAAACTCTGATTTATATGAAATTTTTACGTTGGGAAAACGGGGTGTTACAATTGGTATCAGAGCAGGTCAGTCCGTCCGGCCAAGTAGATGAGACGTTGTGTCGTGTCATCATGTTTTATAGTTAGTAGTTAAGTTTTTTTTATGTGATCATGTTTAACTGACTAACTTGATGTGGTTTTTGTGTTTTGTTTGAAGAAGTAATGACTAAATTTATTTTCTATTGTACTTGAATTTCGAGGACGAAATTCTTTTAAGTTGGGGAGAGTTGTAACGCCCTCCTTTTTATTTAATTATTTTAATTAGTTTTAGAATATATTTATATATTTATATGATGTATATGAGGGATATATGATTTGTTGAGATTAGATGTCTTTTTATAATTTAGTTAATATATTTTGTTGAGTGATATTTTGTTATGTTATATGTTGGTATTTACTAGCATAATAAATTTGTTAATTGTTATAGATATATATTTGTTATTTGGTGTATTATTATATATTTAGTAGAGAAATATTATTTATTAGAATATAAGGATTATTAGTGTGAGTGGATTTGGGGGTTAGAATAGAAAGAAGAATAAGTTGTTGGGCCTAAATAGATTTGGGAAGAATATTTTAGTATTATAAATAGAGAATCTTAGGTTGGAAAGAGTTTACCTTAAACCGCTTTTTGGAAAAGAGGAGAACAAGAAAGAAGAGAAGAGAAGAGAGAAGTCAAGAGAAGAGGAGAATACCTTAGGAAAGAAGAACGATGCTGCTGATCCAGGAATTAATCTAAGGTGAGGGTGAGACTATCTTGCATTAATATTAAGTTGTTAAATCATTAGATCACATCTAACAAGTTGGGGAGAGTTTGTGAGATTAAGAGGATTAGGGTTTATGAGCGATTTTGAGGATTAGATGATGAAGAAATTTAGAATTGAGGAGAGAATCATGAACAGACCTTAGATATCTCATAGGAATGTTATTAGAAGTAGTTTGATGGTTAGAAACATGAGAATAGATGAAAAGTTAAGATTTTTAGGATTCTACCCGAGCCTACTGTCATCGCTCGCCACTGCGAGCAGAATCGCTCGCCATTGCGAGCTAACCCAATGAACTCGCCACTGCGAGCAGAATCGCTCGCCATTGCGAGCAACCCAGAAACGCTCGCCACTGCGAGCAAGAGCACTCGCCATTGCGAGTAATGCTGTTAGTTGCCCAAATTCGTTTTGCTTGCGATCCTTTCGCACGTGTAGTAATGAGTGATCCTAGAATTAAGAATGAGAGTTGTTTAGACTGATTAAAGCTGCACAGAAGCCTGAGTTAGAGGATTGTGATTATTAGCAAAGAAGTATTGGTTTATAAGTATTATTTATGATGTTTTATGATGTTAAGTTGATATGATTCATTTCTTATTGATGATATGATATTCAAGCACTGTTATATGCTACATTTGTTGTTGTTTGTTGCTGTTGAACCTTTGATTAATGTTATAAGAAAAGTGACGTTGTTATAAATACATTAAGTGAATACTTGTGATGTTTTAAGTTAATGTGATGCATTCATTGATGATAATATGTTGTGAACCGTCCATATGCTGTCTATGTTGCTGTTGAATTTTAGTGAAGTTGTATAAGTCGGTCTAAGTTGTAATTATCCAAGAAGTTGTCCACATTAATGGAATTATGAGAGATGTTCATAAAGTTGTCTAAGTTGTAGAAAGTTGAGTCCATTGCATACTCATATAAGTTGGTTGAGGGCTTGATGCCCTGGAATGCTTAGTCATTCACACGATGGGTGAGGGCTTGATTCCCTGGAGCTTTTGCTCACTATGTCGGGGGCTTGATGCCCTGAAGAGCCTATTTACGCTCATATAAGTTGGTTGGGAGCTTGATGCTCTGTATTGGTGTTATACCCTAATTTTGGACCTAAAAATACTTGCTCAAAATATTTTTCCAACTCTATTACTCTTGAAAGCTTGCCAATCTGCTATTGTTTTACACTGATATTTTACTCTGCTTTATCTCCCAATTTAGCTTTAAAAATCTTTTCAACTGTGTATTTGTCTATGTTTTCTTGCATTTCAAGTCATTTGAATTTGTCTCTGATCAATTGCATATTTCTCTGCATTTTATTTCAATATTATTTGCAAAATTCATGAAAAAGGGTATTTTAGTCATTTCCTGCATTCAAACTCATTTTAGTCCTTGAAAATTGTTTGAGTCTTTTCAACTGGTTTGTATAAGTCCTTGTTTCAATCCCATGTTAAAATCCATTTCAAAGATTACATTTGAAGTCATTTTGAGTCAGTTTAGCCCCGAGGGGCATTTTAGTCATTTCCTATGTTAAAATTTCTTTCAAACTTTGAAAAATTGTCTCTGAGTCTTTTTAATTTGCTTGTATAAACTCTTGCTTTAATTCCCTGTTAAAAAACCATTCTAAAAATTGCATTTGAATCATTTTGAGTCATTTTAGGCCCTAGGGGCATTTTGGTCATTTCACATGAAATTTTGACAGAGAGAGGTTACTTTGAAGTACCTCATTTATGTAGTTGGTTCATTTTAGTCCTTTTGTTGATTTTGTTTTTGGTTTCACTTTACGTTATTTTCAAAATTACATTTTTTAACCAATTTTATTAAATTTTCATTTTAGTCCTAAAATTTCTAATAATTGCATTCTAGTCCTTTAAGTCTTAAACTTTTGTTGCAGTTTGGTCCTCAAGTTTTAGTCAATTGCAGATCAGTCCAAAGAGTTAATTACGGGTCCAGGTCCACATGGCATTTTCTCATTGGTCCAACTATCACATGCGTCAGCTATAAAAGTCCAACTCACAGTCAATGGTAAAAGACCCATTCATTCTGTTACAACTCATCACAAACAACTTCCACAATTTCTCTCTCCTCTAACAGAATCAAAAGTCGAAAATTCTCCAAGAACGAAGATGAAGATTCATCTTCATCCTTGAACCCTAGCTCATCAACTTTCCCATAATCATCACAATCAAAGTCAAATTCGCCCAAATTGATCACTGATTTCGCAGCAATTCACCAAATTCATCATCGAACACGTAAATTTCACATAAATCTCAAGAAAATCTAAGCCGAAATTGTTTCAATTCAACAAAATCTCACCAAGTCCGATCAAAACCGTATCAGTCCTCAGTGATTCCCTGCAGGAATCTTCATCACCGAACTGTTTCTCTTTCATCTTCTTGCAATTCAAGCGCAAGCGCGATCACAAGAAGAGCTCCGAGGAAAAGAAGAAGAGGATCGAAGTGAAAAACGAGGAAAAGCGAACCAGAGAAAGGAAAGATTCTCTCCGATATTAACAGAGGTATTTTTTCTCTCGCTGTTATTTTTTCAAATTTTTCGAAGTAAAGAAGTATAGATCTAGTGTTCTTGGAGCTTGATTTCAAAAATCTAGCATCGGATTCGGACTGAGGGTGAGAAGACGAAGCTAAAGCTGCAAAAAAGATTTGAAAAAGTGACTAAAAATTTTTCCGACGCCGGAAAACTGCTTGAGTTCGTCGAAGAAGACGAATGTTCATCTTCCTCCTCCGTCTGTAATCCGATTCTAGAGGGAGAGGGAGAGAGTTCATACACGTTAGAGAGAGAAGGAGAGGTTGGAAATGGGATATGGAACCGGTTCAAGGTCTTATATAGGCCTGTGAACCGGTTCAACCAGTTCTCAAACCCTACCCGGTCCATTTCTGTTTTCCTGAGCCCAATAACTGTTTTTCCACTGTTCTGCGTGTTGTTGCTGTATGCACCCCCCCTGTCTGAGTGTTTTTGATAATTTCTTGCTGTTTACACCCCCTGAACATGTGATTTGTTACTAAAAAATTCCAAAAAAATTGTGAATGTCTTTCTTGTTATTTTGATTAAATCTTGACGTTGTTTGCATGTTGAATCTTGATCAAAATTGTATGAAAAATATTTTGTGCATTTGAGACCTATTGTATGAAAAATCTTGATCAAAAATATCTTGTTAAAGTTTTGTTAAAAACTTCTAAAAGTTTGTGTGAGTTTTTGTGTGAGTAATTTTAGCATTTGAGACCTATTTTTTTTTGGAAAGCAATTACATGTAAAAATTCACTTCAAAAATATGTAGGATATATTCTTGTTTTTGCTTACTTTTCGTTAAGATTTTGTGAAATTTTGATGTGGTTTTGAACTTGAAATTTTGTTTCACAATTGTGGCTTTGAACATGTGACTTTTGGAGTGAATTGGCTTCTTAATGTGGTGTATGCTTGCTGTTTTGAGTTAGATTTTTGTGAACTTTGTGTTGTGAATAGTGTGAAATGCTCTTGTGAAATAAAGTGCCTAAAGAACTTGAAAACCTTATAATCTTTGGCATGTTGATTTTCCTTGATTCTCACGTTTCGTTCCTTGAAATAAGTCACCTAAAATTTCCCAATGTTGTGAGAATTTAGGTCTTAAACTTGCTTTAGAAGTATATTGAATTTCAAGTCCTCTTTGTCACTTTTGGTTAAGTTTGTTGGTTTACTTTACTTGCAAGTTGTAATTGCTTCACTATGCATTTGTTATTTTGTTCCTATATCATTGGTACTACTAACCCCTTTTATTTCATGTTTCATGCATTCCATAAGCTCATCTCATCTCATATTCTAGCTTAATTTTCTTGCAATTTATATTTCTTACAAAAACTTAGCATGTAAAGAATTAGGGACTTGTAATGTTACTTTCATGTCATTTACTTTTCTTGCAAGACCATAGCATGTAAACTAGGGCAAATGATGTAAAGGACAATGGCCTCTAATGATGTACACCGACACAAGCACCGACACATGCACACACATCACATGGATACTTTAGATGTATGTTTAGGGAATGTATGCTTAGATGTATGTTTAGGAGCCTTGAAACTCAGACAAAAATTCTCTTTTCAAAAAAATATGAACAACTTCACTCAAATCATTTTCCAAATAAACCTTGGGATCAAAATCCCATTGAATTTTCCTTTTCCTTTTCTTAAACAAAAATCTTTAATGGACTTTAATAATACTTAGACTTCTTTTGCAAAATGACTAATTCAACCTCACATTTTTCCAAATCTTATGCCCTTGAGGCCTCTCTCTCTTATTCTTCAAAATTCCATTTTCAAAATTAAAATCAACCAACAAAAACAAAAACATTTTTTGTGGAAGAGAACTACATGGAGTTTGATCCCTTAAAAGGGTATGTAGGCAAGAAGTCAAAACTTCTTCAAGTCCAATAAAACAAAATTCAAACACATTCGTCACCCTCCAATTCTTGACTTAGTAAACCCTTAGGTGTAAATAACATTTTCAAATAGCATTTAAAAATAAAGTGCGCGCGTAGAAAGTAAAGACGGTTCCTATAGGATACTATAGTTGCTATAGGTGCCTAACACCTTCCTATAGCAAAACCAACTCCCGGACCTCGATTCTCAAGGGTTTTTCTTATTTTTCCCGTCCCAAGAAAAAAAATGAGATATCAAAGGTTCAAAAGGTTCAAACTTAATCAATGTTTGACACCCAAAAAACCAAGATAAAACAATTGGTACCAAATGCATTTGCATATCAAGAGGTTTTTGAGATGATTTAAGATGTTAAGATGTCAAGTTGTCGAGTTATCAAGTTGTTAGGATGTCAAGATGTCACGTTGATAAGTTATTAATGAAGTGCTATGATGAATGAAGACGAATGATTATGACGTTTATGTTGATGATTGATTATGATAAGATGCTACGTGAATTATGATATGATGATATGTGATGTTTTATGAATATATTTATGACGATACATGATAACGTTGTGTTTGTACTTAGGATGCTATTGTTTTATCTTGGTTTCCGGGAACATTGATTACGTTTGAACCTTTTTAACCGGTGATATCTCATTTTTTCTTGGGAAGGGAAAAAATAAGCAAAACCCTTGAGAATCGAGGTCCGGGAGTTGTTTTCGCTATGGGAAGGTGTTAGGCACCCATAACGACTATAGTAACCTATAGGAACCGTCTTTAATTTCTACGCGTGCGCTTTATTTTTAAATGCTATTTGGAAAATGATATTTACACCTAAGAGTTTACTAAGTGAAGAATTGGAGGGAGAAGATGTTTGAATTTTTATTTTATTTGAATTGAAGGAATCTTGATTCCTTGCCTACGTACCCGTTTAAGGGATCAAATCCACTATAGTTCTCTTCCAAAAATGTTTTTGTTTTTGTTGGTTGATTTTAAGTTTGAAAATTGGAATTTGAAGAATGAGAGAGAGGCCTCAAGGGCATAAGATTGTGAAATCGTGAGGTTTGATTAGTGATTTTGAAAAAAGGTCTAAGTATGATTACTTTTCATTGAAGTTTGATTAAGGAAACAAAAGGAAAATACAATGGGATTTTGATCCCAAGGTTTATTTAGAAAATGATTTGGGTGATATTGTTCATGTTTATTTGGAAAATGATTTTTTGCTAAGTTTAAATCCTAAGCATTCATCTAAACATGCAATCCTAAACATACATCTAAACATGCATATCCTAGCCATACATCTAAAAATATCCATGTGATTTGTGTGCATGTGTCGGTGCTTGTGTCGGTGTACATCATTATAGTCCATTGTCCATATTACATCTTTCACCTACATACACACTACTTTGTGAGAACTTATTCTCACATAAAGGAATTAAAAGCAAAATAAAAGTAAAGAAGAAAAATGAGAAAGTGTGATGGAGAGTATGCTTATGATGTATGAAACCAAGAAGATGTTAGTAGCATAGGGTAATATCAAGGAGAATAAAGCAAGTAAAATATCATGACAAAAGCATGGAAAACTTCACAAAATAAGACCAAAAAGTGCAAAATATAACTAAAATTTACTCATAACATGCAAGAATCCTATTGTCTAAAAATCTCCCATTCTAATACATTTTTCAAAGGTTTTAGAATCAGGTCTTAGAATGAGAAATAAGGCAATTTGATGAGCTTGACATCTACAAAGTAAACTTAGGCAGGCATATTCGCATTATCTATTCACACAAGTAACTTGTAAACTAAGTAACTAAACAAGGTTCACACACAAGCATCAAAATTATGTACAAACAGTGACTAAAGGTTCATAGAATCATATAACATGTATGTCAAACAATTATCAAGAACATAGAATGAAATTGAGCAATTTTCATGGCTTTTTCCATAAGATCAAGAAATAATGCAAGAAAGTGTGATAATATTTTTTAACAAAATTTTCAGTAAGCAAAAATGCATAGAAACATCACAAAAAATAACAACAGACATACATGAAAATTTTTAGAATTTTTAAGGGATTTTTGAGCTTAAGAACATATAAAACTTCACAAATTTCAACACAATAGTAACCAATTAATAAGAAGATACCACACATATTTTTAGTCAAAATTTAACACATAACAACATCACAAACATTTTAAGAAAATGATCAAGAACATATAGAAGATTTTTTAGGAATTTTTAAAAGGTTTTTAGGCAAAACAAGGGTGTAAAAAGCAAGAAGCAGTATTAAAATAGCAAGAATAGGTACAATAACGAGATCCAGCACAAACACTAGGCCCAAGCCCACGCACACATGGATCTTGGATCACAGGGAAGATCCTGGAGCGTAGGATTGATCCAAGAACACTAACCCTAGATCTAACAGCAGAGACGTTGGTCCAAGGGTGAACCAGACTGGTTCATGTGAACCGGTCTGGTTCAAGCACCCTATATAAACGAAAGGGACCGGTCCAAACTCATTTGCACCCTCTCTTCCTCTCTCTAACTCTCTCCTTCTCTCTCTAACGTTCCCTGAGCTCTGCAACTTCCGATCGTCTTCTTCTGCGGAAATGACCACCGCCAGTGATGACGAAACCCTAACTTCACCAAAACTTTACGATCTAAAGCTTTTCACCGTTTATTTTTCATTCTAAACACGAATCAAACACCAGAAATCACAAAAGAAACCTAGATCTATGTAGATTGGAACTTAAACTTTACGGTTTTTAGGTTTTTTGAATCTTTTCGAAACTTTCTTGAAACCAAACCCTAATCTGACTTATTTTCTACGCTGATTATGGATTTGAACTCTGATTTTGCAAATAAACAGTGAATCTTCATGACTTTACATTTTAGGGTTTCGGTTTCAATCTTTTTTCAAATCTTTTCAAAGTTCTTCTTCGATTCACCGTTTATTTGTGGTTGTGAACCTTCGACGAGCTTTTGCGATGAAAACGAAGGAGTTTTTGAGGATTACCTGAACTTTGAATTGGAGATTTGAACGAACAGATACTTGCAAGCTTCTGGTAAGTTTTGAACTGAAAATAAATCAGTTCCTCTCTTCTTCTTCTTCTCCGGTTTGATTCTGCTTCGATCTCTCTTCTTCTCACTTCTCCGAATTGTGATCGCACAATTTCTTCGAATTTGTGCTTGAATTGCAGTTCCTTCAATTTGATGATGAAGATTCGAACTCGAATCTCTGAGAATTGCAACGAGCTAGCTTCAATTCAGTTCAATTCCTTGTTCTGGAAATTTAGGGTTTGATGAATTAGGTATGAATGTTCTTGGTGTTCTTGAGAAACGGTTACGATTTTGATCTTTTTGGGAGAAGAGAGAGAAATGGGAAAGTGTTTGTGATGATTTGGCGAATTCTGATTGATTTTTTTTTTTACGGCATTGATGAGTTGGCTATTTATAAGCTGCCATGTGGGTTTGTTGACCTGTGAAATAGTGACACCTGGATTTGAACTTGTGTGAAACTCGGCCTTGCTGGATTTTGATAAAAAGGACCTTTCTACAAAATTAACAATTACAAGGACTAATATGCAATTATTGAAATTAGAGGACTGGACTGCAATTGACTTAAAAGGACTTAAAACAAAAGTTTGATCTAAAAAGGACTAAACCTAAATTTTTACAAGAAATAGAATGAAAAAAAAGGACTGAAGTGCAAATTTTTAAAAGTTTGAAGGACTGAAATGCAATTTTAGAAATCTTGAGGACTAAAAATGAAAAATTAAAATAAAATTGAATTTAAAATTGGTAAATGGAAAATAACGTAAAGTGGAACCAATAAAAAACACAAAATGGACTAAAACGATTACTTAAATGAGGTACTTCAAAGTAACCTCTCTCTGTCAAAATTTTATGTGAAATGACCAAAATGCCCCCAGGGACTAAAATTACTCAGAATGACTCAGATGCAATTTTAGAATGGTTTTAACATTGAATTAAATGAAGGGTTTACTCAAATCAAATGAAATGACTCAGAGACAAATTTTTAGAGATTAAACAGAGTTCTAACACTGGAAACGACTAAAGTGCCCCTAGAGGCTAAACTGACTCAAAATGACCCCAAATGTAATTTTTTGAAATGGATTTTGACATGAAATTGAAACAAGGACTTATACAAACCAATTGAAAAGACTCAAACAATTTTCAAGGATTAAAAGGAGTTGAATGCAGGAAATGACTAAAATACCCTTTTTCATGAATTTTGCAAACAATACTGAAATAAGATGCAGAGAAAGATGCAATTGATCAGAGACAAATTCAAATGACTTGAAATGCGAGAAAAGAAGAATTGAGCTAGTATTTTTAGGTCCAAAATTAGGGTATAACAGCTGCCCCTATTTAAGTTTCTTTGTCCGGAGAGTCAAGAGACGAAGTCTTTGATTTGACGGGACGAAGACACTTAAATATTAACATTTGCACTGTTTTTCGACATAAAAATACGCTCTCAGATTTTCAAAATGTGAATGCCATGCAACGTTTTTCATTATGAATGCAAGACAAACAAACTGGAGTCTACAGAGCATGTCATATCACTGGGGATTTAGGCAGACATTGACAGGGTAGACAAACCAGGGGACAAAAGATAGGTACAAGCTATTCTTTGGATCGAACTCTCCACTTGACCATGGAATACAAACAAGAGATGGGTACAAGCTGTTCTTTGGATCGAACTTGTCGCTTGACTGGGAATAGAAATACAAGACAGGTACAAGCTGTTCTTTGGATCGAACTTGGCACTTGACCGGAAGCATTGACATATAGGAAGATACAAGCTGTTCTTTGGATCGAACTTGCCACTTGATTGAAAATGCAAACAGATAAGTAGGTACAAACAGTTCTTTGGGTTGAACTTGCTATTTGACCTGGAGGCATAGACAAAGTTGATACAAGCTGTTCTTTGGATCGAACTTGCGGCTTGATCAATATCACAACATGTAAGTTGGTGCAAACTGTTCTTTGGATCGAACTTGTCGTTTGACCTGTTAACAAAACATAAGCAAGGGTACAAACTGTTCTTTGGATCGAACTTGCCGTTTGACCGGAAACATAGGCATATAAGCAGGTACAAGTTATTCTTTGGATCGAACTAGCCACTTGACCAATAACAAGACATATAACAAGATACAAATTGGAAGTTTGATTTGAAAAGATACAAATTGAGAGTAAGTTGACATTGATTTGACTTGAAAATAGACATGACCATTATTGTTGGCCCAAGAGCAAATTGAGAGTGGATTATCATTGACACAGACATTGAATTGAAAGTTTGAGATTGAAAGGGGGATTGAAAATTGAGATTAATCAGAGACATAGACATAGACATTGAATTAGAGAGTTGAAATTGAGTTGAATTAGAGTTGAAATTGAGTTGAATTGGAGATTGAAATTGGATTGAGCTAAATTGACATTGAGATTGGATTGCAAGTTGAATTGAATTTGACAGTTGAAATTGAATTGAATTAAAATTGGGATTGGATTGAAATTGGGGATTGAGTTGAATTTGACAGTGAAGCTTGGAAATGCAACATGTATGTATGGTATAACAAGATTATTAAGTGTATGAGCACATAAAATGCATGATTATGCATGTATGAGTGCTTGAAATGCATGATTGGTTCGTAGTTTGATAGAGAAATTTCACAGAGACAGACAAAACATTGGAAGATTGGGCACGTAGTGGCTCGTGCTATAACATATTCATATGGAAATCCTCTTTGGAGGGACCGTCGTTGGAAGACGTGTCAAAACCATGGCTGAGGACAATAAAATCTCGTAGAGGAGGGACCTTTGGAAGGTTCTTGGGTACAGGTTGCCTTGTTAGGCGTGTTAGTGCTGGGTAAACGTTGGATGTTCGCATCTGTGGTCAATGCTTTTCATTCTTTCGTTCTTTCATTTTCCATTTTTCAATCCCATTTTTGCCTGAACCGCCCTTTCGGGTTTTCGATTCACCGGGAATAAATTCTTTTCATTGCCCCATTTTTGGCTGAATTGCCTTCATAGGTTGTCAATCAGCGGGGTGCTCATTTTTGCCTAAGTTGCCCTTTCGGGTTTTCAACTTAGCGAGCTTTTTATTTGTATTTTTCATCATTTCATTTTTTTCACTTTCATTCTGTTTTTTCATTCTTGCCATTGACCACAGATCATCCTGGGGGAACAACCTGCTTGTAACATGTATTGGAATAGCCATTGATATACATTTATTCATGCATGTTTCACTGGAATGTACCTTATTGCTCAGGTTTGTTTTCAAAATAGACAGAAAAAGGTTTTTCAATTTTCAAAAATGTTTGTTTTAGACATTGACATTATCAAATAGAAAGGAAATATTTTGTATATAGCATTGAAAGTAGAAAGAAAAATAGAGTTTCAATCAATAACACAGGCTCAAATTGATGTAGAAGAGTGAGAGTCAGCTAAAGACACGACTTCACGGATTTTACAAAGCTTGGAAAATGGTAATCTTATTGGTTGGTGGTACATTGAACACGATGACCGCTACATTTCATAGAAATTTTGAGTTCACAAGTACAGAAGCTTCTGATGAAGACAATCATTGACAGCTGCAGATGCCCCAAGGGGTGATGGTGGTTTGCCAGATATAGTTACTTGTCTTTTATTGCCAACCTCATTTTTGCATGAACCGCCCTTTTGGGTTTTCGGCTCATCGAGGCGCTCATTCTTGCCTGAGTTGCGTTCAATCTCAGCGAGCTTTTTCATATTCATTTTTTTGTCCCTAACTTTTGCCTGGATCGCCCTTTCGGGTTTTTCGATCCACCGGGAAGCGCATTTTTGCCTAGGCCGCCCTTTCGGGTTTTTGACCTACCACGCTGTTCTTTTCTTTTTAGACAAAGTTTTTCTTGACTATATCTGCATTAACAGGATTCGGAAGTTCAACACCATCCATGTGTGTCAGGATCAAAGCACCACCAGAGAAAGCCTTCTTGACAACATAAGGACCCTCATAGTTAGGTGTCCATTTGCCCCTTGGGTCGGGTTGCTGGCTTATCCTCCTTTTCAATACAAGTTCGCCTTCCTTGAATTCACGAGGTCAGACTTTCTTGTCAAAAGCATTCTTCATTCGTACTTGATACAACTGTCCATGAGCCATGGCATCCATACGTTTCTCTTCAATCAAATTCAACTGATCATACCGACTTTGACACCATTCAGCCTCGGTTAATTTTGCTTCCATGAACACACGAAGAGATGGAATCTCCACTTCTAGGGGGAGAACTGCTTCCATACCATATAGCAAAGAGAAAGGAGTTGCCCTGGTTGAACTGCGCACTGTAGTACGGTAACCATGCAAGGCAAAAGGTAGCATCTCATGCCAGTCCTTGTAAGTAGTGACCATCTTCTGAACAATCTTCTTGATATTCTTGTTAGCGGCCTCAACTGCACCATTCATCTGAGGTCTATAAGGAGAAGAGTTGTGATGTTCGATTTTGAATTCTTCACATAAAGCTTGCATCATGCTATTGTTCAGATTGGAACCATTGTCGGTGATGATCTTGTTGGGAACACCATAGCGACAGATGATGTTATTCTTGATAAACTTTACTACCACTTGCTTGGTTACATTGGCATAGGAAGCAGCGTCAACCCACTTGATGAAATAGTCAATTGCCACTAGAATGAAACGATGTCCGTTGGAAGCCTTTGGTTCAATTCTTCCGATCATGTCAATGCCCCACATAGAGAAAGGCCACGGGGAAGAAATAACATTGAGAGCATGTGGAGGCACATGAATCTTGTCAGCATAAATTTGACATTTGTGGCATCTCTTAGCATGTTTGTGGCGGTTACGTTCCATGGTTATCCAGTAATAGCCGGCTCTTAACAGTTTCCTCGACATAGTGTGACCTGTAGCATGGGTCCCAAAAGTGCCATCATGTACATCATGCATTAATTTCTCAGCTTCTTGTTTATCAACACATCTCAACAAGACCATGTCATAGTTCCTCTTGTATAGGATTTCTCCGTCCAGAAGGAATTTTCTAGCCCATCGTCTCAAGGTCTTTTTATCCCTGTTGGAAGCACCAGGTGGATATTCATGATTCTGCAAGAACTGTTTGATATTATAATACCAAGGCTTTCCATTATTCACATCTTCATCAGCTTGATCTAGCATATTTTCAATGGTAAACACATGAGCGGGTCTATCAAGGCGCTGCACTTTGATTACGGGCACGTCATTCCAATGGTTCACACGAAACATGGAAGACAAAGTAGCAAGTGTATCAGCCATCTGGTTTTCATCCCGAGGGATATGGTGCAACTCAACCTAGGTGAAGTATGTCAACAGACGTCTTGCATAGTCACAGTAAGGGATCAGCTTCTCATGATGAGTCTCCCATTCACCCTTTATCTGATTAATAACAAATGCAGAATCTCCACAGATGTCAATGTGCTTAATTCTCGTATCAACGGCTTCTTCAATGCCCAAGATGCATGCTTCATATTCAGCTATGTTGTTCGTGCATTCAAAGGTTATTCGAGCAGTGAAAGGAATCTGGTGCCCCTGCGGAGTTACAATAATGGCCCCAATCCCTTTACCATAAGCGTTAACGGCACCATCAAAGACTAATCCCCACTTGCTATTGGGATCTGGCCCTTCATTGATCAATGGTTCTTCACAGTCTTTTGCTTTCAGATACATAATCTCTTCATCAGGGAAATCAAACTTAATCGGCTGGTAATCATCAAGAGGTTGACAAGCAAGATGCTCAGCAAGGATGCTTCCTTTGATTGCTTTCTGAGCTTTGTACACAATATCATATTCAGACAAAAACATTTGCTAACGTGCAATCATTCCAGTAACAGCAGGCTTCTCAAAGATGTACTTGATTGGATCCATTCGGGATATTAACCAAGTTGTGTGATTCACCATATAATGACGCAGGCGTTTGGCAGCCCAAGCTAAAGCACAACAAGTCTTTTCAAGCATTGTATACCGAGTCTCACAGTCGGTGAACTTCTTGCTCAGATAGTAGATAGCATGTTCTTTCTTTCCAGTCTCGTCTTGTTGACCGAGAACACAACCCACAGAATCATCTAACACTGACAGGTACATATTCAAAGGCCTTCCTTCCACTGGTGGGACAAGGGTAGGTGGTTCCAACAAGTATTCTTTAATGCTATCAAAAGTTTCTTGGCATTCATCATTCCATACAACAGGCTGATTCTTTCTGAGCAATTTGAAAATTGGTCCGCAGGTAGTAGTCATGTGAGATATGAATCTTGAAATATAATTCAGGCGTCCGAGGAAACCTCTGACTTGCTTTTTAGTTTGAGGGGCCGACATCTCTCTGATGGCTCGGACTTTATCAGGATCAACTTCAATGCCTCTTTGGCTGACAATGAAGCCTAGCAACTTTCCAGATCTTACACCAAATGTGCACTTGTTAGGATTCAACTGCAGCTTGTACTTTCTTAATCTTTCAAACATCTTTTTCAAATACACCACATGCTGCTCTTCATCACTTGATTTCACAATCATATCATCAACATATACCTCAATCTCTTTGTGAATCATATCATGAAACAGAGTAGTCATACCTCTTTGATAGGTAGCACCAGCATTTATCAAGCCAAACGGCATCACTTTATAACATAATGTTCCCCATGGAGTAATGAAGGACGTCTTTTCTCTATCTTCAGGTGACATCCGTATCTGATTATAGCCAGAGAAACCATCCATAAAGGAGAACACTTTGGACTGAGCAGTACTGTCAACGAGAACATCAATATGAGGCAATGGGAAGTTGTCTTTTGGACTGGCTTTGTTCAGATCTCTGTAATCAACACACATTCGAACTTTCCCATCTTTCTTTGGTACTGGTACAATGTTGGCAATCCACTCAGGATATTCAGCTGTCATGAGGAAACCCGCATCAATTTGCTTCTGCACTTCAGCCTTGATCTTAAGAGCCATGTCTGGGCGAGACCTTCTCAATTTCTGTTTGACAGGAGGACATTCAGGTCTTGTCGGTATCCGATGTTCCACAATCTTGGGATCTAGACCCGGCATATCTTCATAGGACCATGAAAAGACATCTGGATAATCATGGAGAAGCTGAGTGATCTTCTTTTTCACTTCTGGCTCAAGTGCAGCACCAATCTTGATCTCTCGCCTGTTCTCTTCAGTACCCAGGTTGATGAGCTCAATCTCTTCCTGGTGAGGCTGAATGACTCTTCTTTCTTGCTCAAGCAGTCGAGTGATCTCATACGGTATCTCTTCATCATCTTCCTCATCTTCAGCTTCATACACAGGGAATTCAATATTTGGAGGAACCATAGGGTCACTGTGTTCAACGGGTTTATTATGGTTCAATCTGCATAATATGATTGGGATGATTTTAGAAAAAATATTTTTCATGCAGATTTTTGAAATTAATAAGAAAATACAGATGTTTTGGTTTTTTCTGGCATTACCATTATTTCCAAGAAAAAGGCACTAAAAAGTAAAAAAAACAAAGAGTCGCAGAAAAGACGACAACTTTTATTGATAACGGCAATACCGAAACAAACACGCCCTTACAAGGATATCACTTTCGCCTTGGGCAGAGCGAAAGGATTGTTATTTTGAAAACAAAGAAAATCATGAGCAACAAGACACATTACATGGAAGCATGCATGACTAAAGGAACATTAATGGCCTCCCAATTTCTCACGGTGCCTCCTGGTACAACAAACGTAGGCACATAACTACTTTCAGCGGCATCTTCAGCGATAGCATTGACGAACCCAGCACTATAGAAAGTTCCTGTCGAAACGCCTGAGGTCGGGGAGAATCCAAGGCCCTCTTTGCGCTTGTTTTCCAAAATCTGTATCACTTTGCCCCAGCCAGCAGCCTGCCCTTCTTGAACAGCTTTCTGGGCGTTTTGCAATGAAGCCATACTAGTACTAGCTCTCTAGGGTTCTGCACCTTCAACAGTCAAGCCTTGAAATGACGTCCCTTCAGCGGACCCTGCTTCAACACAAGAGAAAGATGACACATGGCTAACCAGATATGCTTCTTCACCATGTACAGTGACAAGCTTGCCATTCCTCACAAACTTGAGCTTCTGGTGCAGAGTAGAAGTTACTGCCCCAGCATCGTGAATCCATGGTCTTCCGAGAAGACAACTGTAAGAAGCGTTGATATCCATGATCTGGAAAGTGATCTGAAATGTCTCAGGACCAATGGTAATTGGTAGATCTACCTCCCCAAGAACATCCTTGCGAGATCCGTCAAAAGCCTTAACCAAATAGCTACTTCCCCTTAGAGAGAGTCCATGATGACTCAACTGTCTCAGCGTAGACTCGGGCATTACATTTAAGGATGATCCAGTGTCCACCAACACATTGGATATCATGTCAGACTTATAGTGCACTGAGATATGCAGAGCCAAGTTGTGGTATTTCCCAGCTTCGGGGAGCTCATCGTCACCGAACCCCAAGTTATTGCAAGCAGTAATGTTACCCACTATTCCATCGAACTGATCCACGGAGAGTTCGTGATCAACATAGGCTTATTCCAGTACCTTCATTAACACTTTCCTAGGAGCTTCTGAGCTCAAGAGCAGAGACAAGATCGATATCTTTGACGGAGTTTGCAGCAGTTGGTCTACAATCTTATAATCACTCTTTTTGATAAGCCTCAGAATTTCGTCCAGATTAGACTCTTCAATAGACTGGCCTGATGGACCGGCGTTCTTTTCAATTGGAGGAGCAATTGGTGGAGTTATTGTAGCAACAGGTGTAACCACCTTCTTTTGGAACAAAGGTGGGCGGACTTACCCGCTTCTCAGAGCTGTAACTTCTCCGGCAACGTTATCAACTGTAGCTGGGGATACCAGAGGCACTTCCACCCCATTCTCAATCATAGTTGTATCATACTTGTAAGGGATTGCCTTAGTAGAGGCATAAGATACTGGGCCAGGTAGCCTAATCACCAAGGGTTCAACATTCCTTGGCTGAGATACACCTTCAGCCGGAGAATCATGAAACACTGGCACAATCACGCAAACATCACTGGCAATCAAGTGCTTGTCATCCATTAGACTCTGTATATCACCTTGCACCACATAACAACCCATGGGATTTTGAAGACATTCTGAACAAGAAGCATGATCGTGATCAAACAAAGAAGCTTGGCAAAGTTTGACATGTAGCGGCACCAAAGGAGTAGCAACATTACGGACATCTAATGTGGGAGCCTCTCAAGGACCACGAACTCTTTCGAAAGCCTCGATCATGTTAACAGCGGCATGATTTGGAAGTGGATTGTCAAGGACGTGGGGAACACTATTTTCAAAAGTCAACCGTCCTCTGTCTATCAGATCTTTTACCACATATTTCAGGGCATAGCAACCTTCAACATCATGGCCTTGAGCACCCTGATGGAATTCACATGTGAGATCCTGTCAGAACTTGGGAGGCAATGGCGTAGGCGGAGGCTTGCCTGGTCTGGTGACGCAGTGGCCTTTAGCAAGTAGGGTTGGGAGCAGATCAGCATACCGCATTGGTATTGGTGGGAAATAAGTCTTGGGCCGAGGACCCTGTTGTTGCTGCTGTTGCTGTTGAGTAGGAGGCTACGGTTGTACTTGCTGAGCAATGGCATTAACGGGCACTGGTGATTGACCCGGTGGCAGAGGATATTGCTGGTAGAATGGTGGGAAGAAAGGGTGTTGAGAATATTGCATATACTGGTAGGGCAGGGGTAACTGAGTAGCAGCTGTAGACTGGTTACCAGATACCATTCCTACTTCGGATTCTTTCTTCTTATGGTGGCCATTACCATACTTCTTAGGTGCATTAGCTGAAGACTCACCCTTTTCAAGAACAATGATACCTTCTCTGACAGCCTCCTCTAGACGAGTTCCCACAGTAACCATGTCCGAAAAATTATTCGGAGCAGAGACTATCATTCTTTCAACATATTCTTTCTTCAAAGTTTTCAGGAATGTCTGTGTTAGTTCTTCCTCATCAAGCCGAGGAGAAACACGGGCAGCAGCCCCTCTCCATCTCTGAGCATATTCACGGAAGGTTTCATCTGACTTCTGAGATAAAGACTTAAGAGAATCATGATTCGGCTTTAAGCGAGTGTTAAACTCATAGTGATTTTCAAAAGCAGCAGCCAGTTCTTCAAAAGTATGGATATTGTCTTTGCTTAAACCAGTGTACCAGTCTACCGCATCTTCCATTAGGCTATCCTAGAAGCAGTGGATCATCAACGCATCGTTATCTGCGTAGTTGGCCATCTTTCGGAGATACCGGATGACATGGCTATGTGGACAAGAAGTTCCATTGTATTTGTCAAAATCTGGTACTTTGAACTTCTTAGGAACCTCAAATCGGGATACCAAGCATAGATCACGAGCCTTAGCAGAAACACCGTTCCCACGGCTAGCTTTGACCTCACGGAGTTCTCCAGCTAACTCTCTTAACTGTCTTCTCATAGCCTCCATCATAGGGTCTTGTCCACGCGGAGTTTCAACATCAATTACCTGTTGCACAGTGTGTACAACAAGATCGGTAACAACAGTAGTCACTTGAGGCATAGAGGTAGATGCAGGAGAAAAAGTTGTCACAGGAATCTGTCCTTGATTGCCAATACCAGAAATACCAGCCGCAGTATTAGGAACATAGAAAGCTGAGAGTCCATAAGGGCATCCATTGGGCATAACAAACCGAGCATCAGAGACCACAGTAGACAGTGGGATAGATGGAATCATTTCGGTAGAAACTGGGACAGATGTGGCTGGCTGTTCTTGTGCAGCCATCATAGTGGACATAGCGTCATGAGCCTTAGCCAAGTCTTCTTTCATAGCAGGCAATTCGGCACGGAGCTGAGCATTTTCTTCTTCAAAGTTAGCCATGTTTCTTCTCCTGTAAAATCTTGTTTGATGAACTCTATCTGGTTGGTAAACTTTACGAGCACGAACCACTTTTCAGACTGCGGCAGAAGAACTAGGAGGCAATGAGCACGAGAGAAGTCTTTTGTGACCAATGAATGCACATGATGCATGAGATGTGTTAATGCATATGCAAAAAGACTCTTTTTTGTGTTATCGAAGGGTTTTAGACAAATTACAAACTTGTAAACATTACTAAACAAACTGAAGCATCAAAACCAGACAAAGCAAGCAAACATCATAGAGTCTTACAAGATAATTCCCTTTGAAATACTAAGCCAAGGGATAGACTTTGAAATGTAAAACAACAATAACAACCGGAAATAACAGTAGGAAATAGAAATCCTCAAGCATAGGAAGTGGAAGCATCATCCTCAGACTCAGTCTCAGAATCATAGCTGCAGTATCGGGCATAGAAGTTACGGGCACCCCTAGCCCTCTTGGAATCTCTCATAAGCAACTTATCCTTTTCTTCAATTTCTTTCCGAGCTTTAGCCAACTCTTTCTTCAGTGTCAACACCTCATGAGTCTTCTGTTCATCTTTTCCATCCAAAGTCATGATCAAGTTCTCGGCCTCATAGTATCTAGTCCTCCACTAATGCTTCTCCCGACACTCCATAGCTAGATGCTCCTGATACATCTCCTGAGTAGGTGGAAGTAGAGGCAAAGGCATGGTTGGAATAGATGCAGACACATATCTCATGGCGGGGTAAGGCATGCCAATCTTCTCAGCTTGATTTATCACCCATTGTGTATAGGCCTCATGAGCAATACCGGACCTTACACCCATATGCTTCACCTCTTTCTTTCGAAGCTTAGACCAAGCCTCTATGAAATCCTCTCTTATTCCTGTGGGTGCATTGGAGTAGTGGAAGAAGTAAGGAAATGTAGCAAGATTGATGGGCTTTTCTTTCATCGGGAAACCAAATTGTCGCAAGGCGAGCTCCGGGTTATAGTTGATTCCACCCCGGGTACCAAGAAGAGGTACATTAAGAAACTTTCCACCACCAAGGACAATTTCTTTGACTCTAGTAGCGGGAGTGAGCCAAACCACTTCATTCGGGGTGAGAGCCATGATTCTTTGTGAAATAGACCAATTCTCTGGATTATCATGGAAAGACTTCGGAAGGTGCGAAATAAACCACCTATAGAGAAGAGGTACACAACAAAGAATGTATCCACGACCCTTGCCGGATCGATCGTGAATAGCATAGTATGTGTCAGCTAGCAAAGTAGGAACCAGATTCTTGGAGTGGAAGATCATAATAGCATTCATATCCACGAAGTCATCAAGATTTGGAAAGGGAATAAGCCCATAGATGAGGAGTGCAAGAATAGCCCCAAGAGTGTCCTGACAAGTGGTTTTGAGGTTGGCTTTCTTAAGTAGATACTCCAAAGTGACCCTCGGATGTGAGCCTTAGTGACAAGATTCTTGGAGACATCGGTGGTCTTGAGATAGAGATCTTTAGCAATAACCAAGGGATTAGGAGGATGCTCAAGTCCCGCGAAAGGTGTCCCCTTGGCTATAGGAAAGCCCGTCAAAGAAGAATAAGCCTCTAGAGTAGGCATCAACTGAAAGTCAGAAAAAGTGAAGCACCGATAATCCCGATCATAGAATTGCACTAGAGTGTGCACAAGCTTCTCATCCACATTAGTCCGGAGAATGGTAAGTAAATCCGCATAACGGTGTCGGAAACCAATCGGATCCTTAATCTTGAGTGCCAAATCTCTCAAACTAGCCAAATCCACTTCCTTGAACTTGTAGGACTTAGTCTTCCCCATTCCTACAATGTTTACAAATTCAATTGGTCTAAGCCCTTCGATAAATGCATGGGAAAAATGTTTATGCATGTATGCATGTATGCGTGATTATGTTCAAGTACGGAGAAAACATGGTGGGTTGAAATTCAAAGTCAAGGAGTCATGGGTGGACACGGTGTCCGGTGAAACTAGGGCTTTGGATAATAGTATTCGGGTTCTAAAAAGGTTCCCAAGTTGCAACCTCTCCGACGTATATCATGGTGTCAAGAGACAACACTCGCTCCATGATTATCCGTAAGAAAGTCTAACTTGAGTGTAGTATCGCGTGACGACTAAAATTCGAGACAACACTCGGTTTAGCCTCCGCACTACATTCTAGAAAATGGCCATGGATGGGTTCGGTTATCTACGGTTCATAGCGTCATAGAACAATTAGAGGTAAAGTGACTAAACGCGACAACACGCGCCGACAACATCACCCCCAAAATGCCTCAACTATGTGGGATTGATCGCATAATCCAATACACGAGGCAACCCTCGGAATGAATTGTCGATTATATCCCTCCTACATCCTAAGTTCACTCAGCCCGGGTGTAGGACTTTTGATATTCTCACCCCCACACGTTTGCAAGAATTTAAACATTTATTCACATAAGAAAGCAAAAAGAAGCAAGTAAAAACGAAAGCGCAAGCGTGGAAATAAAGACTAGGCGTAACTCTCGAAACTCCCCAGTGGAGTCGCCAGCTGTTTTATCTTGGTTTTCGGGTGTCAAACATTGATTACGTTTGAACCTTTTTAAACGGTGATATCTCATTTTTTCTTGGGAAGGGAAAAAATAAGCAAAACCCTTGAGAATCGAGGTCCGGGAGTTGTTTTCGCTATGGGAAGGTGTTAGGAACCCATAACGACTATAGTAACCTATAGGAACCGTCTTTAATTTCTACGCGTGCGCTTTATTTTTAAATGCTATTTGGAAAATGATATTTACACCTAAGAGTTTACTAAGTGAAGAATTGGAGGGAAAAGATGTTTGAATTTTTATTTTATTTGAATTGAAGGAATCTTGATTCCTTGCCTACGTACCCTTTTAAGGGATCAAATCCACCGTAGTTCTCTTCCAAAAATGTTTTTGTTTTTGTTGGTTGATTTTAAGTTTGAAAATTGGAATTTGAAGAATGAGAGAGAGGCCTCAAGGGCATAAGATTGTGAAATCGTGAGGTTTGATTAGTGATTTTGAAAAAAGGTCTAAGTATGATTACTTTTCATTGAAGTTTGATTAAGGAAACAAAAGGAAAATACAATGGGATTTTGATCCCAAGGTTTATTTAGAAAATGATTTGGGTGATATTGTTCATGTTTATTTGGAAAATGATTTTTTGCTAAGTTTAAATCCTAAGCATTCATCTAAACATGCAATCCTAAACATACATCTAAACATGCATATCCTAGCCATACATCTAAAAATATCCATGTGATTTGTGTGCATGTGTCGGTGCTTGTGTCGGTGCTTGTGTCGGTGTACATCATTATAGTCCATTGTCCATATTACATCTTTCACCTACATACACACTACTTTGTGAGAACTTATTCTCACATAAAGGAATTAAAAGCAAAACAAAAGTAAAGAAGAAAAATGAGAAAGTGTGATGGAGAGTATGCTTATGATGTATGAAACATGAAACAAGAAGATGTTAGTAGCATAGGGTAATATCAAGGAGAATAAAGCAAGTAAAATATCATGACAAAAGCATGGAAAACTTCACAAAATAAGACCAAAAAGTGCAAAATATAACTAAAATTTACTCATAACATGCAAGAATCCTATTGTCTAAAATTCTCGCATTCTAATACATTTTTCAAAGGTTTTAGAATCAGGTCTTAGAATGAGAATTAAGGCAATTTGATGAGCTTGACATCTACAAAGTAAACTTAGGCATATTCGCATTATCTATTCACACAAGTAACTTGTAAACTAAGTAACTAAACAAGGTTCACACACAAGCATCAAAATTATGTACAAACAGTGACTAAAGGTTCATAGAATCATATAACATGTATGTCAAACAATTATCAAGAACATAGAATGAAATTGAGCAATTTTCATAGCTTTTTCCATAAGATCAAGAAATAATGCAAGAAAGTGTGATAATATTTTTTAACAAAATTTTCAGTAAGCAAAAATGCATAGAAACATCACAAAAAATAACAACAGACATACATGAAAATTTTTAGAATTTTTAAGGGATTTTTGAGCTTACGAACATATAAAACTTCACAAATTTCAACACAATAGTAACCAATTAATAAGAAGATACCACACATATTTTTAGTCAAAATTTAACACATAACAACATCACAAACATTTTAAGAAAATGATCAAGAACATATAGAAGATTTTTTAGGAATTTTTAAAAGGTTTTTAGGCAAAACAAGGGTGTAAAAAGCAAGAAGCAGTATTAAAATAGCAAGAATAGGTACAATAACGAGATCCAGCACAAACACTAGGCCCAAGCCCACGCACACATGGATCTTGGATCACAGGGAAGATCCTGGAGCGTAGGATTGATCCAAGAACACTAACCCTAGATCTAACAGCAGAGACGTTGGTCCAAGGGTGAACCAGACTGGTTCATGTGAACCGGTCTGGTTCAAGCACCCTATATAAACGAAAGGGACCGGTCCAAACTCATTTGCACCCTCTCTTCCTCTCTCTAACTCTCTCCTTCTCTCTCTAACGTTCCCTGAGCTCTGCAACTTCCGATCGTCTTCTCCGGCGGAAATGACCACCGCCGGTGATGACGAAACCCTAACTTCACCAAAACTTTACGATCTAAAGCTTTTCACCATTTATTTTTCATTCTAAACACGAATCAAACACCAGAAATCACAAAAGAAACCTAGATCTATGTAGATCGGAACTTAAACTTTACCGTTTTTAGGTTTTTTGAATCTTTTCAAAACTTTCTTGAAACCAAACCCTAATCTGACTTATTTTCTACGCTGATTATGGATTTGAACTCTGATTTTGCAAATAAACAGTGAATCTTCATGACTTTACATTTTAGGGTTTCGGTTTCAATCTTTTTTCAAATCTTTTCAAAGTTCTTCTTCGATTCACCGTTTATTTGTGGTTGTGAACCTTCGACGAGCTTTTGCGATGAAAACGAAGGAGTTTTTGAGGATTACCTGAACTTTGAATTGGAGATTTGAACGAACAGATACTTGCAAGCTTCTGGTAAGTTTTGAACTGAAAATAAATCAGTTCCTCTCTTCTTCTTCTTCACCGATTTGATTCTGCTTCGATCTCTCTTCTTCTCACTTCTCCGAACTGTGATCGCACAATTTCTTCGAATTTGTGCTTGAATTGCAGTTCCTTCAATTCGATGATGAAGATTCGAACTCGAATCTCTGAGAATTGCAACGAACTAGCTTCAATTCAGTTCAATTCCTTGTTCTGGAAATTTAGGGTTTGATGAATTAGGGATGAATGTTCTTGGTGTTCTTGAGAAACGGTTACGATTTTGATCTTTTTGGGAGAAGAGAGAGAAATGGGAAAGTGTTTGTGATGATTTGGCGAATTCTGATTGATTTTTTTTTACTGCATTGATGAGTTGGCTATTTATAAGCTGCCATGTGGGTTTGTTGACCTGTGAAATAGTGACACCTGGATTTGAACTTGTGAGAAACTCGGCCTTGCTGGATTTTGATAAAAAGGACCTTTCTGCAAAATTAACAATTACAAGGACTAATCTGCAATTATTGAAATTAGAGGACTGGACTGCAATTGACTTAAAAGGACTTAAAACAAAAGTTTGATCTAAAAAGGACTAAACCTAAATTTTTACAACAAATAGAATGAAAAAATAAAGGACTGAAGTGCAAATTTTTAAAAGTTTGAAGGACTGAAATGCAATTTTAGAAATCTTAAGGACTAAAAATGAAAAATGAAAATAAAATTGAATTTAAAATTGGTAAATGAAAAATAACGTAAAGTGGAACCAATAAAAAACACAAAATGGACTAAAACGAACCAATTACTTAAATGAGGTACTTCAAAGTAACCTCTCTCTGTCAAAATTTTATGTGAAATGACCAAAATGCCCCCAGGGACTAAAACGACTCAGAATGACTCAGATGCAATTTTAGAATGGTTTTAACATTGAATTAAAACAAGGGTTTATTCAAATCAAATGAAATGACTCAGAGACAAATTTTTAGAGATTAAACAGAGTTCTAACACTAGAAACGACTAAAGTGCCCCTAGAGGCTAAACTGACTCAAAATGACCCCAAATGTAATTTTTTGAAATGGATTTTGACATGAAATTGAAACAAGGACTTATACAAACCAATTGAAAAGACTCAAACAATTTTCAAGGATTAAAAGGAGTTGAATGCAGGAAATGACTAAAATACCCTTTTTCATGAATTTTGCAAACAATACTGAAATAAGATGCAGAGAAAGATGCAATTGATCAGAGACAAATTCAAATGACTTGAAATGCGAGAAAAGAAGAATTGAGCTAGTATTTTTAGGTCCAAAATTAGGGTATAACAGCTATAAGTTGATGTTTATAATTATGTGGATATATATGGAGTTGATTACGAATTTGATTATGAAGTTGTTTTCGGTAATGCTATGTTTTGATAATGATACTTATGTGAATTACATGTTGATGCTTATAATTAATATTGATGCTATGTGATGATGGTTGGTGACTATTATCTGATGTTATATGATGATGTTTAAGATTAGTAATTGATGATATATGAAGATGTTTATGATTAGTGTTATGATAGTTTATGACTAATGTAGGAAGATTAATGATACTAGTTAAGGAAGTTTAAGTTGTTAGATACGATGAATGAGTTATAAGATGTTTAAGTTGTTGAATGTGCTTTATATGATTTATATGTTTAATATTTTTGTTTGAGAAATCTCACCCCTCTGCTTGAAAATGTTGCTCTTCGTATGGGTAACTTGCAGGTAATCAAGATTAGCTGCAGTCGTGGGTGGCTATCTCTCACTGTGTCCTTAGGCGCTCTGATACGTAACGGGATGGGGATTTCGATTCTATTTTTCTGTTCCTTTACGTATTGCTTTTGAAGTTAAGAATTATTATTGAACTAAGATTTATGAAACTTTTATGATGAGGCCTGCGTGCCGAGACTATTTCTATTGTTAAACTAAATACGCTGCGAAGTTTCTTTAAATATTATGTTGCTGAATTTTGAAGGATAAATACTTATTTATTCCATTTTATGATTTTAAGAAGTGTAGCATTCCGTTTAAGTTGTTAAACTCTGATTTATATGAAATTTTTACGTTGGGAAAACGGGGTGTTACAGATCTAACTTGTTTTGATTTGAAAATGGAAATTTCTTGAAAAACGATAAAGTGAGACTAACTTTGTGATTTTTATGAATTCGTCGTATTTGGCCGGTGAAACGTCAAGATATCCTCTAATGAACTCATATGTGGCCTAGAGGTATGCTTAGTTGAGGCATTGGAACTTGTTTACTTGGTTTTGGTTAGATGACTCAATTATTTTCAATGTTGTGATTTTTGGAGACGAACTTGGTAGAAAATGATTTTTGAGAGCCAATTGCTTATGAACCCATTATGAATAGATTAATATGATTATGAGATGATGTGTGAATGATTGTTGAGTGATGAATATGATGTTTGTGATCATATGTTGTATTTGTTCTTTTATTTGGATTGTAAGGAATTATGTGGAAATGTGGCAATTATATGTTGATTTATGTGGAGATGATTGATGATGTATATATGTGACAACTATATGTTGATTGAATTGTGGATGTTGTTGGTGATTGTATATATGTCAAGTGGTGGTGAATTGTTGTCGATGCATATACACTAATTGAATGGTGATGAACATGTTTATGTTATGTTGTTTGTTGAACATGTTAAATGTTGATTGTTGGTGGTGAATTCATACATGCTAATATTGATGGTGATCTTGTTGGTGAATGCATGTATGCAAAATGATGGTGATGGTGAGGTGATTATTGTTTGTGTGAACATATGCATTGAGTCGATTCATATGTTCATGCATTCATGACTGATGGTGGCGGATTTTATATCCAATTGAGGTGATTACGATGTTTTTGTTGCATCGAAGGTGACGACCTTGAGGTGATTTGGTACCACATGCATCTAGAAGAGTCTAGAACATTGCATGCATTTGATTTATTGATGAGTCGTGTCATAATTGAATATGTGACTTGGTGAATTTGTGTAATGGTAAAATTTGGTGAATGTTGTGATTATGTGGATTGGTGTATAAGTACATTGGTGGATTTTATTGATGGTTGTGAGTAATTGAATTATGCTCTAACTGCATGTATTACTTGTTTGTGCTTATACACTTGGTGAATCAATTGAAGATAATTATTTTGATAATAATGATGATGTGAGATTTGTATATGTATATACGCATATGATGTGGTGATTTCTTTAATGATGATGATTACTTGCTTATAACTTTGAAATGATGAACTGTACTTGTTGAGTTAAGTATGCTAAGTGAAGAATGAGGTGAGTAATCCTTTCATTGATTGTTATTGATAAATGATGAGCTTGTGACGATGTCTTTGTTGGAACAAAATGTGTTTAAACAATGAACCTTAAAAAGTTTTGATGATAAAAAGGTATTAAAAATTGTAAATTGGACTAGCTAATATTTGTTCAAGTGTACATGACCACAGTTAAAAAGGTTACATCATTGATTGGTTCTGAATGAGCAAATAAAGAGCAAAAGAAAATGAAGCTTAGATGATTCTGAAGGCAATACGCTCCTAAAAGTAAAAGCGCTCCTGAAGTCAAGCTGCTCCTGAAAAAATAGCGCTCCTGAAGTAAAGCTGCTCCTGAAGAATAGTGCTCCTGAAGACAAGAGGTCCAGAAGCCACATTATCAGAAGAAGCTGCATCATCAGAAGCAGAAGAAGCTGCATCATCAGAAGCAGAAGAAGCTACATCATCAGAAGCTGCATCATCAGAAGCTGCCTCATCAGAAGTCATTTCACCAGAAGCTGAAGATCAACTGGATTTGCAGAAGATTCAAAGATTGAAGAATCTACACTGCAAAAGCTGTCTATTGGACTCAAAAACACAGCAGAAAATTAGTGGAACTTTGCAACGGTCATTTCAAAGGTGTTTGAAGGCATGTGCTTGCAATTTGGACGAAAGCGTTGACATTGTACTACTGTACGAACTGTACAACCACCTTCTCAACTACTCTGTTTTGTGTCCACGCTACAAGACAAGAAAACAGCTTCAGAATACGGCTTCGCCTGCATAGATGTTCCTTTGGATAAGGAATGGATTTCAAATTTGTTCTTCATAGGACAACAACCAAATCAGGCAAAATATCATTGGTGAAAGATCAAGCTTCAACAACGACTCTTTGGTGTGCTGGCAATTTCACAACGTCTCTTTCACACCTCTATATAAAGGAGTGAAGACTTAGAGTTTTGGTAATGCAAGAACACTGAACGAAAGACTCACAACATTTTTACAAGTGCCAAACATCTGCTGAAATTGTTCTGCATTCACTTAGAATTTCTGTGTCTCAAAGTCATATCTTAGAAATTCTTAAGTCCATTGAGTCTGTATCTGATTTATATTGTGAGCACCTCTGATTGTATATCAAGTGTTCAACCTTAAACAATTTTCTGTGTAATTTTGTTTAGTTAGGAAGTCTCTTGCAGTTGTGCTTGAGCAGGAAGTCTCTTGATTGTGTTCTTGAGCAAAGGAAGTCTCTAGCTTGTGTGCTTGAGCAAAGGAAGTCTCTTGCTTGTGTGCTTGAGCAATTGTAATCAGATATTACTCTTAGTGAAATCTCCTTTGAAGTGCAAGGGGGACTGGACTACTTCCGGGTTGTGGAAGGAACCAGTATAATTGCTTTGTGTTGTTCTTCTTCTCTCTCTCTGTTTTATTCCGCTGCATTTAGATTCTGACCATCACTTCAGAAGCTGTCTCACTTAGCTTCTGATCAGTGTGTTCAGTCTTTAGGAGAAACAAAGAATTTTTTCAAAACACAATTCAACCCCCCTTCTTGTGTTTTTCTCACCTTCAATTGGTATCTAGAGCCTTGGTCTGTTGTGTAACACTTAACCGTGCAACAGTCAAAGATCTGAGAAAAACATGTCTACTCCTCCTCCTACTGGTTCTGGTGATACTATCTATAAAAATGTCTCACATGATTATAGTGATAGTAAGAAATCCAGTGTTGGGAAGATTCCAAAATTCAATGGAGATGCTGAAGAATTCTCTTGGTGGAAGACCAACTTTTACAGTTACATCATGAGCCTAGATGAAGAATTATGGGATATTCTGGAAGATGGTGTTGGTCATTTAGTCCTTGATGAAGAAGGAGCTGCTGTGGATAGAAAGAAACATACTCCAGAACTGAGGAAACTCTACAAGAAGCATCATATTATCAGAGGAGCCCTTGTCACTGCCATACCCAAAGCAGAATACATGAAGATGAGTGACAAATCCACTGCTAAAGCTATGTTTGCTTCTCTCTGTTCAAATTATGAAAGGAGCAAGAAGGTCAAAGAAGCAAAAGCTCTCCTGCTTGTACATCAGTATGAGTTATTCAAGATGAAGGATGATGAAACTATTGAGGAGATGTACTCAAGGTTTCAAACCTTAGTTTCTGGGCTACATATTCTAAAGAAAAGCTATGTTGCCTCTGATCATGTAAGCAAGATACTCAGAAGCTTACCTGCCAGGTGGAGACCAAAGGTGACTGCCATTGAGGAAGCTAAAGATTTAAACACTTTAAGTGTCGAAGATCTTGTTAGTTCTCTCAAAGTTCATGAGTTAAGTCTTAATGAACATGAGTCTACTAAGAAGAGTAAATCAATAGCTCTTTAAGCCAAAGGCAAGTCATCAAAAGCTCTCAAAGTGGTTGAATCTGAAGAGGAAGAATAGTCAAGTTCAGATTCTGAACCAGATGCTGCTGAAATGGCCATGCTCTCAAACAGACTTCAATATCTGGCCAAGAAGAACAGAAAGTTTCTCGCCAGAAGGGGTAACTCCAGAAGCTCAAGAAAAGAAGATCAGAAGGGATGCTTCAACTGTAAGAAGCCGGGACACTTCATTGCTGAATGCCCTGATCTTCAAAGAGAAAAGTCAAAGGACAAGTCAAAAAGGTCTACATTCAAACCAAGCAAATTCAAGAAGCAGATTAAGCAGAGTTTAATGGCAACCTGGGATGATTTGGGTAGTGAATCTGGATCTGATAAAGAGGAAGCTGATGAAGATGCAAAGGTAGCTGTTGGGTTGGTAGCAACAGCAACTTCAGAAGCTGGATCAGATTCAGACTCAGAAGATGAAAACGAGGTATATTCCAAAATTCCCAGAGATGAACTTGTTGAGTCACTTAAAGAACTTCTTACACATTTTGAAGTAAGAACCAATGAGTTGAAGGATTTAAAAGAAAAATATGCTGATTTGGTACAACAGCAAAAATCAACTCTATTGGATCTGAAAGCTTCTGAACAGGACTTAGGGGCTTTGACTTCATGTGTAAAACATATGAAGATCAGCTCAGGTTCTTATGTCAGAAACTACAAGAAAAGTGTAATGAAAAACTTTTAAGTAACCATGAAATTGCTCTTGAAGATTTTATTATATCTGGCATTGACAGAAGCAGAGTAGCTTCTATGATTTATAGCATTTACAAGAACAATGGCAGAGGAATTGGTTTTCCAGAAGTGAAACTTGAGAAAACCAATCTAAAATCTTGTTGTGAATGCATCAAGGAAGGTCTGAAAACCTTCTTTGTACCAGAAGGGGCTGAGTTGGAAACTGTTGTTCAATCAAAACCTGAAGCTTCTAGTTCCAAGGCTAAGATTACTTCAAAGCCAAAGAACTCTAAGTCAAAGGCTATGATCAAATCTGATTCCAAGACTTCAAAGGTTAGGATCCTGAAAAGATCAGAACCTATTCCTCAGAGTCTGGTGAAACCAAAATCTGGGGTTCTGAAGTCTAAGTTTCAGAAGAAGACAGTTACTGCTTCTGAAGTACCAAAACCTAAGGTGATGGTTAATCAGAAGCAACCCAACTTACAGCACAAGGTACAAGAAGTGAAGAGTAAAGCCTTAAGTACTAACCTTCCAGGACCCATAGAACAATGGGTACCTAAATCTAAAAATGTCAATGATGCAGGTATGTCTAAGAGCAGTGCCAAAGCAAAGATCATGGTACCTAGACAGCGGTTGCTCAAGACACATGACAGGAGACAAGTCCATGTTTCTCAGCCTAACAATGAAAGAGGGAGGAAATGTGAAATTTGGAGGCAACCAGTCAGGCAAGATCATAGGTACAGGAACTATTGGTAATTCCTCTACCTCAATTAATAATGTATGGTTGGTAGATGGTCTTGAACATAACCTTTTGAGCATTAGTCAATTTTGTGATAATGGTTATGATGTGCTTTTTGAAAAGCCCAACTGTACAGTAGTCAACAAGGAAGACAAATCCATTGTGTTCAAGGGAAAAAGAGTTGACAATGTCTATAAAATTAATTTTTCTGAACTGGCTGATCAGAAGGTGATTTGCCTACTATCAGTGAATGATAAGAAATGGATGTGGCACAGAAGGTTGGGACATGCTAACTGGAGGTTAATCTCTAAGCTTAGTAAGTTACAACTTGTGAAAGGGCTACCAGACATTGACTATCATTCAGATGCACTCTGTGAGGCATGTCAGAGAGGGAAAATTGTGAAATCATCTTTTAAAACCAAAGACATTGTTTCAACCTCAAGACCTTTAGAATTACTCCATATTGATTTATTTGGACCAGTGAGTACTGCATCCTTATATGGAAGTAAATATGGATTAGTCATTGTTGATGATTACAGCAGATGGACTTGGGTGAAATTCCTGAAAAGTAAGGATTATGCATATGAGGTATTCAGTAACTTCTGCACACAAATTCAAACTGAAAAAGAGTCAAAAATTTTGAAAATCTGAAGTGATCATGGTGGAGAATTTGAAAATGAGCCATTTGAAGCTTTTTGTGAAAAACATGGAATCATCCATGAATTCTCTTCTCCTAGAACTCCACAACAAAATGGGGTTGTAGAGAGAAAGAATAGAACGTTACAAGAAATGGCCAGAACCATGATTCATGAAAACAATTTGGCTAAACATTTTTGGGCAGAAGCAGTGAATACAACATGTTATGTTCAAAACAGGATCTATATTAGACCTATTTTGGAGAAAACAACATATGAACTCTTTAAAGGAAGAAAACCCAATATCTCTTACTTTCATCAATTTGGATGTACATGTTACATTCTGAACAACAAGCTCTACCTAAAGAAATTTGATGCCAAGGCCCAAAGAGGAATCTTCTTAGGTTACTCTGAAAGGTCAAAGGCATACAGAGTGTATAATTCAGAAACACTCTGTGTTGAAGAATCTATGCACGTTAGATTTGATGACAAAGAGCTTGAAGATAAAACTTCAAAGCAAGGTGAAAGTTTTGCAGAGATACAGGTTCCTGAAGTTACTCTAGAACCTGATCAGATAGCTGAGTCTGAAGATAGTCCAGAAGCTGAACCCACATCAGAAGCGCAAGATGAAGTTGCTTCTGATGAAGCACAAGATGGCTCACATCAAGCAGATCCTCCCAGAAACACATTCAAACACAAGTCTTCACATCCTGAGGAGCTAATCATTGGAAATAAAGATAGTCCAAGAAGAACAAGATCACATTTCAGACAAGTAGAGTCAATGATTGGATTAATCTCAATGATTGAACCTACAACAGTTGATGAAGCACTTTCAGATGATGGATGGATCCTAGCTATGCAAGAAGAGTTGAATCAATTTCAAAGAAATGATGTGTGGGATCTGGTACCCAAACCTCAGCACAAGAACATCATTGGAACAAAATGGGTATTCAGAAACAAGCTGAATGAGCAAGGTGAAGTAACAAGAAACAAAGCCAGGCTTGTTGCACAAGGGTATAGTCAACAAGAAGGCATTGATTACACTGAAACGTTTGCTCCAGTTGCAAGATTGGAAGCAATCAGGTTACTTCTTTCCTATGCAGTTAATCATGGCATAATATTATATCAAATGGATGTCAAGAGTGCATTTCTAAATGGTGTCATAGAAGAAGAAGTGTATGTCAAGCAACCTCCTGGATTTGAGGATATTAAATATCCTGACCATGTTTTTAAACTGAAGAAATCACTATATGGCTTGAAACAAGCTCCCAGAGCTTGGTAGGATAGACTAAGTAATTTCTTAATCAAGAATGATTTTAAAAGAGGACAGGTTGATACTACACTCTTCAGAAGGACCCTTGGGAAAGATATTCTTGTTGTGCAAATATATGTTGATGATATAATATTTGGTTCTACTAATGCATCTCTTTGCAAGGAATTCTCTAAGTTGATGCAGGATGAATTTGAAATGAGCATGATGGGAGAGCTGAAGTTCTTCCTTGGCATTCAAATCAATCAATGCAAAGATGGAGTCTATGTTCATCAATCAAAGTACACAAAGGAGCTTCTGAAGAAGTTCAAACTTGAAGATTGTAAAGTGATGAACACTCCAAAGCACCCTACGTGCACCTTAAGCAAAGAAGATGAAGGAGCTAAATTAGATCAAAAGCTGTATAGAGGTATGATTGGTTCTTTGTTATACCTCACTGCATCTAGGCCAGATATTTTATTCAGTGTATGCTTGTGTGCAAGATTCCAATCAGATCCTAGAGAATCTCATATGACTGCTGTCAAGAGAATCTTCAGGTATTTGAAAAGAACAACTAATCTTGGACTCCTTTATAGGAAATCCTTAGATTATAAGCTAATTGGATTCTGTGATGCTGATTATGCTGGTGATAGGATTGAAAGAAAGTCAACCAGTGGCAATTGTCAATTTCTGGGTGATAATCTTATATCCTGGGCTAGCAAAAGACAAACAACTATTGTTATGTCTACAGCAGAAGCAGAATACATTTCGGCTGCAAGTTGTTGTACACAACTACTTTGGATGAAACATCAGTTGGAATATTATCAGATAACTGCTAACAGTATTCCCATTTATTGTGATAATACTGCTGCTATTTGTTTGTCTGAAAATCCAATTTTGCATTCAAGAGCTAAGCACATTGAAATCAAACACCATTTTATCAGAGAATATGTTCAAAAAGGAATTTTAGATATACAATTCATTGATACTGAAAATCAATGGGCTGATATATTTACTAAGCCTTTAACTGTTGAAAGATTTGATTTTATAAAGAAAAATTTGAACATGCACTACGTGTCTGATTAGATGTTTGCTTGCTCCTGAATAGGATTTTAGGTTCTGAAGTTAGTTCAGAAGCAGTAGTCTATCAGAAGCTCTTTATTGAGGTTCTGAGGAAAACTCGCTTCTGATGATAACGTCAGCATCTAAAGTCCAGAAGCTGGATTTATTGCTTCTGAATAGTTGAATTAGTGGAAACGTTGGGAGTTACTTTTTAAAAGTAACTTTTGGCCCACTAACTTGGTAGTTACTCTGTGAACTTCTTACGTGACCTGTATGTGTTGGTGTATAACAAAAAGGGCAATGATGATTTAATAGCTTTGAAAGTACTTTTCACGCGCCCCGAATTTGTCATTAATGTTATGTTTGTTTGTCTCTTTTGAATTGCAAACGTTTTTACTCTTAAACACTTTTTCAATTCACACACTACTCACTCACAACAAACACATTTTGCTCTCAAACCTCTTGCGAAGTAAGCGCAAAAACCTTAGAACCCTATATTCTCTAAATCTTCTTCAATCATCATCAAATGGCATCATCAAGCTCAAAAGTTTCAGAATCTACGTCAAGCAAGCAAGGCGCATCAGGATCTGGGTCAGTCTATAAAGAAAAGACTATGGATATTCCATGGAAATCCGTAATTGTCCAAGTAGAATCGCCAGTGGATTTCGCTTCACTTAAGAAGTACGAAGAGGACATGGAAGGCTATGTAGAAACTCAGAAGTTGTCTGGATATTTCAAGATGCTTAATGGGCCAACTTATGTGAACTTGGTCAAAGATTTCTGGTTGTGAGCTGAAATCGTCAATGGAAAGCCTGTGAAGGTAGCAGGGAAACAAGCTGGGTCGAAGAATAAAAAGATGGAGATAGAGCTGAATCCCACTTCCTTCAGTAGCCTTGAGATAAGGTCTGAAGTGATGGGTATTCCTGTAACCATCACAGAGGAGATTATCTCTAAAGCATGCAGAGTGGATGCAGAAGGAAGATTCCAAGAAATAGTAAAGGCGGAAGATATCCTTCTGAAAAGCTACTGCAACTTGCTCTTGGGAGGGAATTCAAAAGCCAAGACATCAGAGATGGAGATTCACCATAGAATGTTGGTGAAGTTCTGCACTGATTGTTTCTTTCAGAGAGGAGGAGGATCTGATCAACCAAATTTCCAACAGAAACTAGCTATCTACTTCATGGCAATTCAGAACAAGATCAACTTCCCAAGATATGTCATGGATCATCTCTGTTGGGCAATCAATGAAGGCACTATCAAAGGAAGAAAGCAAGTACCCTATGGAAGATTATTGTTAGAAATCTTCCACCAAGGAGGAGTACTGAAGGTTCTAAAGAAATCAAGGGATGCATCTGACAAGTGCTTCAAGGCCTCTACTGCTGAGAAGATTATCAGTAGCAGGACCTTGCATTCCATGCATTATTTTAAGACAGCCCCTAAAGATGAAAAGTGGCTGGAAATGACTACAGCTGAATCTGAGATTATCAGGGACTTTCCTTCCATCATTAAGGAAAGCAATCCTGAGATCTTAGCTAAATCAACAGCTGAGTATGTCTTGGAGGAAGAGGAAAGTCCTCAGGAGGAGGCTGCTCCTACTAAAGGAAAAAGGGGCAGAACCAGTACTGAGTCAGAAGCTGCTGTTGCTAAAACCAAAAAGCAAAAAGTTGCTAAGTCTGAAGCTGAATCTGTTTCTGCCAAGGATAAAGGAAAGAGGCAGAAGGTTGGTGCTGCTTCTATTCCTCAGAAAAGAAGAAAGGGTAAGGCAGATCTGGTAATCACCAAAGAGCAGCTGGAGGAAGCTCTTGAAGAAATAAAAAAGGAAGAAGCAGAGCCTAAGCTGAAGAGAAAGAAGGCTCCACTTGACAAGAAAAGCTCCATGGTTCAAGTGACTCTAGCCATGAAGAGAATGGCTAAGGAACATTCTGATGATTTTTTAGCAAATAGGAGAGAAGTGAAAGCCATGAAAGAACTTGAAAGAGAACAGGAAGGAGAAAGAATACTAATCGTGGATGAAGCTGATGATGAAAATGTAGAGCAAGTTCAGAATCTTGGAACTTCAGAAGCAGTAGATAACTCAGTAATGTTACCTAAGGTACCTCAAGTTTCTCACACATCTTGTACCACATCCTCTATTCCTTCTGAAGACACTTCTCTTTTAGATCACCTAGAAAGTCATTATCTAGGTGAACTACCCCAATCTGGCTTTAACACAACCTCAGAGAAAGCCTCTGAGACAACTCCAGAAGCAGCTGCTTCTGATAAAGTTATTTCAGAAGACCCCCCTCAACAAAAACCTTCACCAGAAAAAGCCTTTTCACCCCCTACAACTTCATCACCCCCAACTGTTCCTGAACCATCTGTTCCTGAACAAGTCAATCCTCAAAAGACCGTTCCTGAACATATTGTTCCTGAACAACCAGTTGCTAAACCCATTCTTGAACCTGAACCTGAAACTGCCGCTCCTGAACACATTGTTCCTGAGCTAACCTCTGCTTCCATAAATCCTTCACCAGTACAAGTTATCAAGATCACTCATCATACTGGTGTATGTGATATGGACACAGTCTCTGAGGATGATCAATATGATCATGCCTCTGATATGGTAGTTGACCCCACTCCTGACCAACCATCAACCAGCCAATCATCAACTACAAATGACCAATCATCATCAAACCTACCAATTGTTCCCCTAGCCCCTCCAAAACCCTCTAAACAAACTTCACCTCCCACCATTTACCTGGATTCTCAAGTACTAAAAGACGTGTGGGAAGATATTGCTTCTGAAGTTCTCAGACTGATAGCAGGTAGAAATGACTTGGGTCATACAATAAGCTATCAGAAGCAATGGAGAAGGATCAAGGAAAGGGTCATCAACCTGATTTCAGCTCTGCATGATTCCTGCATTGAGGCTCAAGAGCAAGCCAAGCAGAAGCTGGAAGAGTGGTTGAATGGAATTGAAGAGAATGCTGGAGATGTAGAAATTCTTGGTACTTGGGTGAAGAATCCACTCAGTATCAGAGGCAGAGAACCTGATGAATTCCTGCCTCAGGAGCTGCATCTGATCATTCCTTCTGAGATTCTGGAAAAGATTGATGCACCTAACCTGGCTCTAGCTCAGGAGAACAAGGTGCTCAAAGAAGAAAATGAAAGGCTGGAAACAGAGCTACTAGAGCAGAAGCTGAAGATATCAAAGTTGGAAGCTGATATGCAAGAAGCCAAGATCAGAGAAGACAACTACAGAAAAGATATGGACAAGAAGTATGCTGATGTTCAAGAGCTTCTGAAGAAGATTCTAGAGAAATAAGCCAAACACATAGTTGCTCACTTTTAGCTTATTTTTTTACTTTGTCTCTTTGACTTTTAATATTCTTTGATCATCTCTGCTTCTGACTTAGTTCTTTTCGCTTCTGATATTATAAGCTTTTGAATTCTTCTTGCTTCTGAAAATCTTTAACTGTTCATACCTTGTGTGTTATTATTTGCTTTGATAATAATGCTTGCTATGCTTATTTATTTAATCTTTGAAGATGGTTAATATGCTTTAAAATTATTTGAATTATGCTCTGAACCTTTAATCTTATGTTTTTCTCATCTCTTCGTTTTGTTTTTGTCTTTTTGCTAATGACAAAAGGGGGAGTATATGTGATAGTATTTAAAGGCTCTGAGCCCCATTAATTAATGTTTGAAAATTTTGAAAATTTCTATCCTTTTTATCGGTGTATCAAAAAGGGGGAGTATCAAATTTCAAATAACAATTAATTGAACCATTCTTCTTATCTATAAGTCAATTTTTTCAAATTTTTTTTAGCTCTGATATTATTGTGCGAAAAATGAATTTAATTAACCTGGATAGAACTTAGGGGGAGCTTACAAACCTCACCTTAAAGACTATCAGACTCAGGGGGAGTTAGAGCTTACAAACCTCAGACTCTGAGCTTACAAACCTCAGAACCCCAAGGTCAACTTGTTAATTAGATTAACAACAATTGATCAATTTTTAAATACTATTGTTTGTCATCATCATCAAAAAGGGGGAGATTGTTGGAACAAAATGTGTTTAAACAATGAACCTTAAAAAGTTTTGATGATAACAAGGTATTAAAAATTGTAAATTGGACTAGCTAATATTTGTTCAAGTGTACAGGACCACAGTTAAAAAGGTTACATCATTGATTGGTTCTGAATGAGCAAATAAAGAGCAAAAGAAAATGAAGCTTAGATGATTCTGAAGGCAATACGCTCCTGAAAGTAAAAGCGCTCCTGAAGTCAAGCTGCTCCTGAAAAAATAGCGCTCCTGAAGTAAAGCTGCTCCTGAAGAATAGTGCTCCTGAAGACAAGAGGTCCAGAAGCCACATTATCAGAAGAAGCTGCATCATCAGAAGCAGAAGAAGCTGCATCATCAGAAGCAGAAGAAGCTACATCATCAGAAGCTGCATCATCAGAAGCTGCCTCATCAGAAGTCATTTCACCAGAAGCTGAAGATCAACTGGATTTGCAGAAGATTCAAAGATTGAAGAATCTACACTGCAAAAGCTGTCTATTGGACTCAAAAACACAGCAGAAAATTAGTGGAACTTTGCAACGGTCATTTCAAAGGTGTTTGAAGGCATGTGCTTGCAATTTGGACGAAAGCGTTGACATTGTACTACTGTACGAACTGTACAACCACCTTCTCCACTACTCTGTTTTGTGTCCACGCTACAAGACAAGAAAACAGCTTCAGAATACGGCTTCGCCTGCATAGATGTTCCTTTGGATAAGGAATGGATTTCAAATTTGTTCTTCATAGGACAACAACCAAATCAGGCAAAATATCATTGGTGAAAGATCAAGCTTCAACAACGACTCTTTGGTGTGCTGGCAATTTCACAACGTCTCTTTCACACCTCTATATAAAGGAGTGAAGACTTAGAGTTTTGGTAATGCAAGAACGCTGAACGAAAGACTCACAACATTTTTACAAGTGCCAAACCTCTACTGAAATTTTTCTGCATTCAATTAGAATTTCTGTGTCTCAAAGTCATATCTTAGAAATTCTTAAGTCCATTGAGTCTGTATCTGATTTATATTGTGAGCACCTCTGATTGTATATCAAGTGTTCAACCTTAAACAATTTTCTGTGTAATTTTGTTTAGTTAGGAAGTCTCTTGCAGTTGTGCTGGAGCAGGAAGTCTCTTGATTGTGTTCTTGAGCAAAGGAAGTCTCTAGCTTGTGTGCTTGAGCAAAGGAAGTCTCTTGCTTGTGTGTTTGAGCAATTGTAATCAGATATTACTCTTAGTGAAATCTCCTTGGAAGTGCAAGGGGGACTGGACTACTTCCGGATTGTGGAAGGAACCAGTATAATTGCTTTGTGTCGTTCTTCTTCTCTCTCTCTGTTTTATTCCGCTGCATTTAGATTCTGACCATCACTTCAGAAGCTGTCTCACTTAGCTTCTGATCAGTGTGTTCAGTCTTTAGGAGAAACGAATAATTTTTTCAAAACACAATTCAACCCCCCTTCTTGTGTTTTTCTCACCTTCAGTCTTGATTAGAGATTGAATATGTATGTTATGCTATGATAGCTTGAGGTGCAAGTAATGGGGGATATTAATCATGTGATGCTAGTATTCTAGGAGGGATGGTTATGTGTATGTGATATGTATGAATCCTTGAATGCTATGTTTTTATATATTGATTATGATTAATGTATTGCTTACCCTCAGTGGTTTCGACCGCCTACCTGTCTGTATGGATGGGTAGACGTTGTGCAGGATTAGTCGCTTGGTGAGTTGCTTGGTGGATGTTTGGATAGCGGGAGCTAGCCTCCGTTATCATTCTGGCGTCGTAGTTTAGGGCTCTGATTAGGTTGAGTCAGTGTCCTAGTCTTGTTAGATTATTTTATTTTGAGATGTACTCATTGTTGAGATTTGGAGAATTTTATGTTGATGTTATTTGACCATGGCATATATATATATTTTGGAGATGTATGAATTATATTCCGCTGTGACTGTTGAGATATTATTATATATGCATGCTGGTTGCTGTTTAGATGAGACGTAGCGTCAATTTCTTGAATATTTGCTATATTCGCGTGTTTTATCGCTTTAATAGAAATAGGGTGTTACACTTCTGCCCATAAATATTTAGCCAATTTTTTTTCATGAATCATGGTTCTTGCCATTTCTTGTAAAGTTCTATTCTTTCTCTTTCTCTCTACAACCCCATTTTGTTGTTGAGTTATAGGAGAAGAGAATTCATGGACAATTCCATGTTTTTCACAAAAAGTTTCAAATGGCTCATTTTCAAATTCTCCACCATGATCACTTCTGACTTTTAAAATTTTCATTTCTTTTCCAGACTGCATTTGAGTGCAGAAGTTACTGAATACATCATAAGCATTATCCTTACTTTTCAGGAATTTTACCCAAGTCCATCTGCTGAAATCATCAACAATAACCAATCCATATTTACTTCCATTTAAGGATGCAGTGCTAATTGGTCCAAATAAATCATTATGAAGTAATTCTAAGGGTCTGGATGTTGAGACAATGTCTTTTGTTTTAAAAGATGATTTCACAATCTTTCCTTTCTGGCATGCACCACAAAGTGCATCTGAATGATAGTCAATGTCTGTGATGACATGCCGTCATTACGTAATTTTTAGGACTTATTGTGACATTTTGATAGAGTTCTCATGCAAATTATACTGTTCTGGAGTGCAAAAAGCTGAAATATTGAAGTCTGTACAAAGCAAATCGCGCCACGCCAATTTACAGCCTTGCCGCGATTTTGGAAGCAAAATTACAACATCCCTGTTTAAGGCAAATCGCGGCACGCCAATATACAAGGCGCGGCGCGATTTTGATGGGTCAGGCCCAAGACTTCTATAAATACTGCACTCAATCTGAAGAACAAGTGTTACGATTTTGGAGAGCAAAGTGCGATTTTGAGACATCGGAAACGGCTAGAAGGGCGATTTCTTCAACCTTTTACCAATTCATGTATGATTTATTTCAATCATTGATTATGCTATTTGTAAACTCGATTATGAGTAGCTAAATCTCTTAGAGATTAGATCCGAGATGAATCTTTGTAACCTTAATTGACACATGTTGTTGTGAAACTCTATTTTGTTTATGAATTCAATTCTAGTTTATTCAATTCAATTGTTCTTAATGCTTTTTATATCTTGATCACATATAACTTGATTTTGTGAGAACGAATGACCACTGGCCATGGCTTTCGACTTAGACCTAATTGAATTGTTCTAATAAACAGGGTTATTCTAGGAATAGATAATCGTTTGTTAGTGATAATAGGTTAACGTTCGATAAAACCTTCAAGAATTATTTGACCACCCAAGGGATTGGGGGCTGTAGTTTGAGAAGAGGGTTCTAATTCAAGGGATTGATTAGAGCTATTTTGTTAATCATCATAAGTTAGAAGAAGATTCATAACAAATAGGTGCGGTATACCAATTAGGGGAACTTAGAGGATTCGACGGATCTGATCTCATCTCTCTCCTTATTTTCTTAATCAAATCTATTTTCTTTTATTTGATTTCATAAAATCAAACCAAATCTACTGCCTAGTGGCAAAACAAAATAAACTTTTATACATCCTATTTTTATAACGCGATTGAATTATTGAAGTTAAAAACAGTCCTCGTGGGATCGATATTTTTAATACTTCGATATTATTTGGTGCACTTGCCAAACATCTATCAGTCTGATAGGCCTTTGACAAGTTGTAACTTACTAAGCTTAGAGATTAATATCCAGTTAACATGCCCCAACCTTCTGTGCGACATCCATTTCTTATCATTCACTGATAGAAGACAAATTACCTTATGATCAACCAGTTCAGAGAATTTAATTTTATAGACATTCTGGATCCTCTTTCCCTTGAATAATATGGACTTGTTATCTTTGTTGACTACTGTACAGTTGGTCTTTTAAAACATCACATCATAACTATTATCACAAAACTGACTGATACTCAAAAGGTTATGTTCAAGACCATCTACCAACCACACATTATTAATTGAGATAGAGGAGTTACCAATAGTTCATGTACCAACGATCTTGCCAGATTGGTTGCCTCCAAACTTCACATTTCCCCCTTCTTTCATTGTGAGGGTGAGGAACATAGACTTCACTCCTGTCATATATCTTGAGCAACCGCTGTCTAGGTACCATGATTTTTGCTTTTCCTTTGCTCTTAGACATATCTGTAGCATTGACAATTTCATATTTATGTACCCATTGTTTTATGGGTCCTTTGAGGTTAGTACTGGAGGTTTTACTCTTCACTTCTTGTACCTTGTGCTGTAAGTATGACAGCTTCTGTTTAATCACCACCTTGGGTTCAACACCTTTTGGTTTTGATTCACCAGAAGCGTAACTGTCTTGTTCTTCTGAAACTTAGACTTTAAGATACTAGACTTTGATTTCAACAGACACTGAGGAACAGGTTCTGATCTCTTCAGAATCCTGATCTTTGAAGTCTTAGAATCAGAGTTTGTCATTGCCTTTGGCTTAGTGTTCTTTGACTTTGAAATATTCTTAGACTTAGAGCAAGAAACTTCAGGTCCTGACTGAACTATAGTTTCACACTTAGCACCTTCAAGTACAAAGAAGGTTTTCAATCCTTCCTTGATGCATTCACAACATGCTTTAAGACTGATTTCATTTGGTTTCCCTTCTGAAAATCCAATCCCTTTACCATTTTTTCTGTAAATGCCATAAATCATTGAAGCAACTTTGCTTCTGTCAATACTAGATATAATGAAATCTTCAAGAGCAATTTCATGTTTACTTAAAGATTTTCCATTACACTTTTCTTATAGCTTCTGACAAAGAAACTTGAGCTTCTTTTCATAAGTTTTACAAATGAAGTCAAAGCATCTAAGTCCTTCTTCAGAAGCTTTCAGATCCAACATAGTTGATTCTTGTTGTTTCATTAAATCAACATATCTTTCTTTTAAATCTTTCAACTCATTGGTTCTAAGTTCAAAGTGTGTAAGGAGTTCTTTAAGAGACTCAATCAGTTCTTCTTTGGGAATTTTAGAGTATAACTCATTTTCATCTTCAGATTCTGAGTCAGGTTCAGTTTCTGATGTCACTGTAGCCACCAACCCTTTAGCTACATTTGCTTCATCTTCTGCTACTTCCTTTTAAGACCCATATTCACTATCTAAATCTTCCCAGGTTGCCATTAAACTCTTCTTAATCTGCTTCCTGAACTTCCTTGAGTTGAAGCTTGATTTCTTTGACTTGTCCTTTGATTTCTCCTTCTGAAGATTAGGGCAATCAGCAATGAAATGTCTAGGCTTCTTACAGTTGAAGCATCCCTTCTAGTCTTCTTTCTTGGAGCTCTTGTAACCACTTCTCTTACTCAGAAACTTCATATTCTTCCTTGCCAGATACTCAAGCTTGTTTGAGAGCATAGCCATCTTCTCAGTAGGATCTTCATCAAAATCTACATCAGCTGATTCTTCTTCAGATTCAACAACTTTAAGAGCTTTTGATGACTACCCTTTAGATGAAACAGCAATAGATTTACTCTTCTTAGCAGGCTCATGTTCATTTAGACTAATCTTATGAACTTTGAGAGAGCTGACAAGATCTTCAACACTTAAATTGTTTAAATCTATAGCTTCCTCAATAGTAGTAACCTTAGATCTCCATCTAGCAGACAAGCTTTTTTGTATCTTGCTCACATGATCAGAAGCAACATAACTTTTCTTCAGTATCTGTAATCCAGAGACTAGGGTTTGAAACCTTGAGTACATTTCCTCAATAGTTTCATCATCCTTCATCTTGAATAACTCATACTGATGAACAAGCGTAAAAGCTTTTGCTTCTCTGACTTTCTTGCTGCCTTCATAGTTTGCACAGAGAGAAGCAGACATTGCCTTAGCAGTAGATTTGTCACTCATCTTCATATACTTTGCTTTTGGTATGGCGGTGACAAGTGATCCTCTGATCGTATGATGCTTCTTGTAGAGTTTCTTCTGAGAAGGAGTATGTTTCCTTCTATCAATAACAGCTCTTTCTTCGTCAAGAACTAAGTCACCAACACCATCTTCTAGAATGTCCCATAGTTCTTCATCTAAACCAATGACATAGCTGTAGAAGTTGGTTTTCCACCAAAAAATTATTCAGGATCTCCATTAAACTTTGGAACTTTTCCAGAGTTAGATTTCTTGTTGTTACCATAATCATATGAAACAACATTGTTGTTCCCAGATCCAGAAGTGGAGTCTTCAGCAGACATGTTTTTCTCAGATCTTTTTCTGTTACACTGTTAAGTGTTAAGACAACAGACCAAGGCTCTATATACCAATTAAAGGTGAGAAAAACACAAGAAGGGGGGGGTTAAATTGTGTTAGCTTTTTCTTCGTTTTCTCCTAAGCTGAAACTACTGATTAGAAGCAGATAGAATTCCACTTCTGAAGTAATGTTCAGGATCTAAACGCAGCGGATAAAAACAGAGAGAGAGAGAGAGAGAGAGAGAGAGAGAGAGAGAGAAAGAAGAAAGACACAAAGCAATTATACAGGTTCCTTCCACAAACCAGAAGTAGTCCTGTCCCCCTTGCACTTCCAAGGAGAATTCACTAAAATGTAATATCTGATTACAAATGCTCACTGCTAAAATTAGCAAGAAACTTCAAACTACTCAAGCACAACTGCAAGAGATTTCCTATGCTCCTGAACACAATCAAGAGACTTCCTATGCTCAAGCACAACTGCAAGAGACTTCTATTCAAACAGAATTACAAAGAAAATTGTTTGAGGTTGAACAATTGATATACAATCAGTGGTGTTCACAATATAAATCAAATACAGACTCTTATGACTCTAGAATTTCTAAGATATGAACTTTGAAAAAGAAATTCTAAGTGAACTTTTGATGCAGAACAATTTTGACAGAGTTTTATCACTTGTAAATTGTTGTAGAGTCCTTACCATTCTCTAAGTTTTCACTCCTTTATATAAAGGTGTGAAAGAGACGTTGTGAAATTGCCAGGACATCAAAAAAGAGTCGTTTGAAGCTTTGATCAATCACCAATGATATTTTTCCTGATTTGGTTATTGTCCTATGAAGGATCAATTTCAAATCCATTTCAAGTCTAAAGGAACATTGTTGTAGGCATAGCTGTTTTTCTTGACCTGTAGTAGAGACAAAAACAGGGTAGTGGAGGTAGTGGTTGTACACTACGTACAATTGTACTTTGTCAATGCTCTTCAAAGAACAAGCATCCAATGTCTTCAAATCCATTCAAAATAGCCATTGATACACTCTCCTGGTCTTCTGTAATGCTAGGCGTGATTAAATCCTTTGAACAACCTTTGACGCTTTAAGTCTCTCATCTTCTGATGAACTTCAGCTTCTAGTGATATTGCTTCTGATGAGGTGCTTCTGATGAACTTGCTTCTGATGACGTCATCACTTCAGGAGCACTATGACTTCAGGCACACTTTTCTTCAGATGCATAAAGCTTCCTTCTTGTTGATTCCATTGCTCTCATTTGTTCTTCTAGTACCTAAGCCTTAAGTAGACACAATTTTTTTGTCTATGGTCCTGTACACTTAAACAAATATTAGCATATCCAATTGACAATTTTTAATACCTTGTTATCATCAAAACTCTAAAGGGTAGTGTTAAACACATTTTGTTCTAGCAACATGTTTGGTCACTTCAAGAGGGATTGTATAGAGAACAATGACCACTCCTCGCAAATTGTCTCCAATGAGGATGAGGATGCGGATACGTTGGTGTTTTGTTGGTGGGAGGATGAAGATGGTGGTGTTTCTCACCTTGGTAGTGATGCCTTGTAGAGTGGTGGTCGTCTGGAGAGACGTTAAACACTCAAAATCAGCCTGGAGAGGCGGTGGGAAGAATACTCATTGTCAGTCTGGAGAGGCGGAGATAACAATACTCGTGATCAACCTTTGAGGTGAAGTTGCAAGGTTAAAGGCATAGTGGAAGTACTCATTTGGAAGTTGAGGTTGATAAAGCTATGCTTGAGGTGGAGTTAATGACACCAAAAATGGTACAACTATGGAGACCTTGGGTTTTATACTCTAGTTGTAAGCGTGTGAATTTTCAAGAGGACGGAAGACATTCCGGGGTTTGAAAAATGTATGGCGTGGCTTGTGTGATTACCTAAAAGACCAAGTGGGATTGGATGCAAGAGAATCTTCAAGGAAGCGGGAAACGTTCCATGGTTGAAGAGGGTTTGGTGTAGACTTTTGGAACTACCTAAAATCCTAGTGTAGTTGGATGCAAGGATCTTCAGGAGGGCGGAAGGCATCACAAGGGTTGAAGAGGTACAAGGGTGGAAGCTTGTGGAGCTACTTGGTGTAGTTTGATGCAAGGAAAAGAAAAAGAAGAATGGTGGCTGATGGTTCAAGTGACATCACCATCAATTTAGAGTCAAGGTGGAGAAATGTTGAAATGTGTCTCAAAATTGACGTTGAAGTCTAAAAAAATCGTGGAAGCGTGAGACATGGGCCCAATAACTTTTTTTGAAGGAATATATGTTCAATAACTTTATTATTTAACGGTTGCAACACTAAATAATAGTTGTAATTTAGTGGCACTAAACCTTGAAATACCATTGTTTATCATAGAGTATTGATTAAATTCCACTACCAAAAAAATATATTCACTACCAAAAAAAAGAGTATTGATTAAATTTTAATGATTTAAGAAAAATTGGAGATTAAAATATAATTTATTTATTTTAATTATATTTTCAAACAACCAAAAAAAAAATCTATCACATGAATTTAGACATTGTTTATCAGTCTTTCGAAATCTGAACAACATGAATGTACACATTCCACATGGGTATCCACTGACATTAAACAAGTTTGACGGGAGGAAGGTGTGCACTTTATCAACTTGAAATGTTAAATTAATACATGGGTTAAATATTTTCATTTTGATTTTAGTCCCTAAAAAATAAAACATAATATTTTCATCCTCACAAAAAAAATTATTTTATTTTTGGTCCTTAATGACCAATTTATGTTTATATAAATGTCAAGATTATAACTCTTTTATGTTCAAGATGTATCAATGTTATGTCTGTTTATTATCTTCAACCTTTATATATTCATATTATGTACAAAAAATGTCAAAAAAAATTGTCAAAACTATATCTATTAGGGATAAAAAAAAAACAAATTTTTTTGTGAAGATGAAACCATCTCATTTTATTTTGTAGCGACTAAAATCAAAATTTGTTATATTTATAAGGCCAAAAAACTTATTTAACCCCTATTTTTATTATGAAAGAATAACTTGTTCTCACATTGATATATGATTGTATCAAAATTGCAAACTCATGTATCTTTTATTAGTTGTTTTGAAATTCAAAATTATTTTTAAATAATAATTTAATATTGAAATGTGTTTTCCATCGATCAATTTAGTCCATAAAATTACTAATGAAAAAGACACAATAATGTTTGCAATTTCAATACATTTAACTATAGTGACAATGCATAGCCCATTATTACAGTGATCCTAATATTATACTCCCTCCGTCCCTATATGTAAACACCCTTTTATTAGAGGGAAAGAGTAGTTACATATATAGGGACGGAGGGAGTACTAACTATCATGGTTTAGCGGAGCCAACCTTTGAAAATTACGACAACAATTACCAATAAATAAGGCATAAACTTGAAAGTAAACAATTTTTATATTCATTGAACACATAAACGCACATGATGTTTCATATGAATAGATTCCCTATTTTGTTCTTTTCCTCACTCACTGTCACGGAGCTTCACAACTTGTAACATGTTATTAGTATTTCAATGATATTATAGTAATAATTACTATCGTTTAGAGGAGCTAACCTTGAAAAGTTACACGAGATCTAAAGTTAGTATTGCCATCTTCCAAGAGTAAAGTCGTCTCCAAATCCAAACCTTGATTCATTTCTGTTCTCATACCTGCAAAATGGCTGACACATTACTTGGAATCGTGATTGAGAACCTCGGATCTTTTGTTCGAGAGGAGCTTGCATCCTTTTTGGGTGTTGGAGAATTGACCCAAAGGCTATCTGGAAATCTCGCTGCAATCCGTGCTGTCCTCCACGATGCTGAAGAGAAGCAAATAACAAGCCGTGCTGTGAGAAATTGGCTGCAAAAACTGGGCGATGCTGCTTATGTTCTTGATGATATATTGGATGAATGTTCAATAACATCAAAACCACAAGGACGCAACAAGTGGATCACTCGTTTCCATCATAAGAAGATTTTGGCTCGTCGCGGCATTGCAAAGAGGATGAAAGAGGTTGCTAAAATGATTGATGTCATTGCTGAAGACAGGATCAGGTTCGGACTAAATGTGGGGGTCATGGAACCAGAAGATGAGGAGTGGCGCCAAACTACCTCTGTCATCACTGAATCCGTAGTATTTGGAAGAGACAAAGATAAAGAACAAGTTGTTGAGTATCTTCTAAAGCATGCAAGTAACACTGAAGATCTCTCTGTCTATTCCATTGTTGGCCTAGGTGGATATGGGAAAACAACACTTGCTCAATTAGTGTACAATGATGAAAGCATAACCAACCATTTTGACTTGAAATTATGGGTTTGTGTTTCAGATGATTTCAGCATGATGAAAATCCTACACTCCATCATAGAATCTGCCACTGGACAAAATCCTAATCTCTTGACTTTGGAATCGATGCAAAAAAAAGTTCGAGAAGTTTTGCAAAGCAAAAAGTATTTACTTGTACTGGATGATGTGTGGAACCAAGAACAAGTGAAATGGGAAAAGTTGAAGCATTTTTTGAAGAGCGGAAATACAACGGAAGGTTCATCTGTTTTAGTCACAACACGACTTGAGATTGTTGCATCCATCATGAGAACTCACCCTGCTCATCATTTGGTAGGTTTATATGATGACGATATTTGGTCATTATTTAAACAACATGCTTTTGGACCTAATGGGGAAGAGTGTCCAGAACTTGCAGCAATAGGCAAGGAGATAGTGAGAAAATGTGTTGGTTCACCTCTTGCTGCTAAAGTATTGGGAAGTCTTTTGTGCTTTAAAAGCGAGGAACATCAATGGCTTTCTGTAAAGGAAAGTGAGCTTTGGAATTTATCTGAGGATAACCCTATCATGTCTGCTTTGAGACTAAGCTACTTTAATTTGAAATTGTCCTTAAGGCCATGTTTTGCTTTTTGTGCTGTTTTTCCCAAGGATTTTGAAATGGTGAAGGAAAATCTAATTCAACTTTGGATGGCTAATGGACTTGTTACATCTAGAGGAAACTTACAGATGGAGCATGTTGGTAATGAGGTATGGAATGAATTATACCAAAGATCATTTTTCCAAGAAGTTAAATCAGATATTGTAGGTAACATTTCATTCAAAATGCACGATTTAGTCCATGACTTAGCTCAGTCTGTTATGCGAGAAGAATGTGTGGTGTCTGAGGCTTCAAGCTTGACTAGTCTGCCAGGTAGAGTTCACCTTTTAAGTTTCTTCGATACTAATAGCAGCTTTGACTACAACACGATTCCTTTCATAAAAGTTGAATCCTTGCGAACCTTTCTTGAGTTTAAAGCACCCTCAAAAAATCCTTATGTATTGCCATCGATCGCCCCTCTCCGAGCTTTACGCACAAGTTCTTTTCAACTCTCAGCTTTGAAGAACTTAATCCATTTGAGGTACTTAGAACTGTATCGAAGTAAGATTGCATCCTTGCCTGAGTCTGTTTGTAGCCTGCTGAAACTGCAAACACTAAAACTTGAATATTGTGATTATCTTTCTAGTTTTCCAAAACAATTGACACAATTGCAGGACCTTAGACATCTCTTGATTATTGGTTGCAAGAGATTGGCGTCAACTCCTTTTAGAATTGGGGAGTTAACTTGTCTGAAAACATTGACCACTTTCATTGTTGGTTCAAAAACTGGGTTCGGTTTAGCAGAGCTACACAACTTACAATTAGGAGGCAAGCTATACATCAAAGGTCTTGAGAATGTGTCGAATGAAGGGGATGCTAGGGAAGCTAATTTGATTGGCAAGAAGGACTTAAATCGCTTATATTTGTCATGGGGTGGTTACGCTAATTCACAAGTTAGTGGTGTTGATGCTGAACAAGTATTGGAAGCTCTTGAGCCTCATTCTGGTCTTAAGATATTTGGGTTGCATGGTTATGTGGGAACACATTTTCCTCCTTGGATGAGAAATACTTCTTTTCTAAAAGGTTTAGTTGATATTATTCTCTCTGACTGTAAAAACTGCAGCCAGCTTCCTCCATTAGGTAAATTACCATGTTTAACTACTCTTTTTATATCTGAAATGAGAGATCTAAAGTACATTGATGATGACTTGTATGAACCTGCGACTGAGAAGGCTTTTAAGTCATTGAAAAAATTGACTTTGCGTTGCTTACCAAATTTAGAGAGGGTGTTGGAAGTCGAAGGAGTAGAGATGTTACCCCAACTTTTAGACTTACGTATAATAAATGTCCCCAAACTTCCATTGCCGTCCCTTCCATCTGTCAAGACACTTTACATATGGGGAGGAAATGAAGAGGTATTGAAGTCCATTGTTTACAACAATTGCAGTGAAGAAGTAGCTTCCTCTTCAAGGGGAATTTCTGGTAATAATAAGTATAATCTTAATTCACTTTACATATCTAGTGACACACTCAAGGAATTACCTGTTGAACTCAGTGCTCTTAGTGCTTTAAAACATCTTGAAATTAGATTTTCAGATGGAATAAAGTCCTTTTCAGAGCAATTACTGCAAGGTTTGAGTTCTCTTCAAAATTTGATTGTTCATGGATGCAATAGATTTAAATCCTTGTCCGACGGTATGACACACCTAACTTGTCTTGAGAAACTTCAAATCAGTTTCTGTCCACAATTCGTTTTTCCACATAACATTAACAGTCTAACTTCTCTTCGTCATCTGCATGTCTGTGGGTATTATGATAGGAACATGCCAGATGGCATAGAAGGCATCCACTCACTGCAAAGTTTGTCTTTGTGCAATTTTCAATATCTAACATCTTTGCCAGACTGGTTGGGTGCCATGACGTCTCTTCAAGTATTACAAATCGGCATGTTTTCAAGTTTAAGTTCACTGCCAGACAACTTTCAGCAACTCCAAAATTTGCAAAAGTTAAGTATTGATGATTGCCCTAAGTTGGAGAAGAGATGCAAGAGAGGAAAAGGTGAAGATTGGCATAAGATAGCTCACATTCCTGAATTTGAACTGACATATGGTCTCAAACCAACATTTTGTGGTAATTTAATTTAATGAATCTCATTATTTTATTCCTTTCTCTTTTTTCGTACTATACAAAAAATGCTGTGATTTTAGACTTACATTGAACAATGGTGTGCAGGGAATATCATACCATCATGGCACAAATACTTCCCTCAATATGAATACTTGCCCAACGACAGTGAATTTGACAAGATGACTGAACGCGACTAAGTCAATACAGATGTGTAAAGCTGTTGTCTTCATTCTGTAGTGTTAGAAAAATCTCATCCTATATGCCAAACAACAACATGGATCATATGTTAAATTGTTTCTTATCCGTTCCCAACACGGATTTTGTCATGTAGCTCAGTTGGTAAAAACATTGTAGTATATATGTTGGGACTGGGATCCAAATTTCGGATTTTCCAATTATTCCTCTTAAAGCTAAAATTTAGTCATTAGAACAAAAAGAAATATATTAACTGGTTTTACTCATTACAATATGTATTGATACAAACAGATACAATAAGCATATATTTATTGTTATTTAGTTTTCTTAATTTATCACAATATCAAAAATAGTATCGTTTTTTAGACTCAATATTTTTATTTTTCAAGTATCAATATTATGTTTCGCAACAAAAATCAATTTTAACTTTGTAATTTTAGTACCAACCCAAAAATTTCGGCTTAAAAATATACAGTGCTTCAGCTTTTCTTACTATAAATTTGCAATTGGACCAAGCTGTACGTGCAAAATTACATTATAAAAGAAAGTACATTCTACATTGCACTTTGTGTAGTCTTGTTAAGGCATATTCCATCTAAGAGAGACTTTTGCTATCAACAGAACCGATACTTCTGATGTTAATGTGTTCTCGGACAGTTTGTTATTCCTGCATCTCCAAAGGCTCCAAATTATCATGGACATTAGCTGTGTCCTTTTCTGTGGTAAGCTTGTCACATTGCTAGAAAAGTGCATCAGTAAAATTTTGAGCTGATTGTGTGCAAGTTGTTATATCTTCATCAAGATGAGCCTGGTCCCAAGTATTTTGTAGTAAATCCTACGGATGGTTATCACTAAGAACTGGTTATCACTAAGAACAAACACAGTTTTCACTACAGTTCACTCCTTTGGATTGAAAATTCAATCGTGTGGGAAGACAGTTACGAGCAGCTCTCCATAGAAAGGATCTTACTTTGCGAGGAACTTCAATTTTCCACAGTATGCTCCAGTTACCTTCAATTCTCTACGAGACGAACTTCAATTACTGTAAGTTAACTAAGAGCAGTATAAGAATCGTCTGATGTGGAGTTTGATATGATTTTATCCTGCATGTGAGAAATAAGAAATAGATAATCAAAGTTGGTAGAATGGCAATTATGTAGTGAAACAATTATTTAAAATTGTTAAAATTGATTACTCTCTCTGATGGAGAGTGTTATATCCTCAATTTTCCAACCACTCTTCAGTTTTTCAGTTTTATTGAACAGATGTAAATTCATTCTTTTGAAGTTCATTGTTTCTGGTTTAAAAATGTGATTCCACATTATTAAATATACTTTCATTACTGAATATAACTAGTTATAAAAAAAATAAACCTGATATCTTGTGAAACATGATACCAATATCTTGTTGAAGTCATCCCTTACATGCTTTGTTTTCTCTTTTAATGTTTATTTGTGGCCTGTGAAGTTGTTAAATCTATTACGTAGTTGGAACATAAATTTTAATCTGATTGTTAATGGTAATTGGATTATTATCAATTACTTGTCAAACAAGTTTCCTCACTTTGTTGATCAATCAATAAAGTAATATTGCCTTTGCTCTGACAAATCTTAAACGGCAATTAGACCGCAAAAGATGTTTTTCTCCACATCAAGACTAACGCACACACCGGAAACTCGGTAAAAATGATTTGGATAAATTTGATTGCTCCTTCAAGTATCTTCATACTGTTGAGGTTCATTCACAATATGTTTTATAAGATGATAACATTTGGTCAAGAGGCTGCAGTGTTGTGTTAGCTTTCAATCTGTCTTTAAATAGTTTGGAAAAATCTATATATATACATACCAACTGAGTTAAGCTCATGAGGACTATAAACTAGACTAGATATATACATATGCGCGTTGTGCGGTGGAAAATTAAATTAAATTAACAGTGAGGATCTCTCTGTCTATTCCATTGTTGGCTTAGGTGGATATGGAAAAACAACACTTGCTCAATTGGTGTACAACGATGAAAGCGTAACCACCCATTTTGACTTGAAAATATGGGTTTGTGTTTCAGATGATTTCAGCATGATGAAAATCCTACATTCCATCATAGAATCTGCCACGAGACAAAATCCTAATATCTTGACTTTGGAATCAATGCAAAAAAAGTTCAAGAAGTTTTGCAAAGCAAAAAGTATTTACTTGTATTGGATGGAACCAAGAACAAGTAAAATGGGAAAAGTTAAGGCAGTTTTTGAAAAGTGGAAATACAATGAAAGGTTCATCTATTTTAGTCACAACACGACTTGAGATTGTTGCAACCATCATGGGACCTCACCCTGCTCACCATTTGTTTGGTTTATATGATGACGATATTTGGTCATTATTTAAACAGCATGCTTTTGGACCAAATGGGGAAGAGCGTGCAGAGCTTGCAGCAATAGGCAAGGAGATAGTGAGAAAATGTGTGGGTTCACCTCTTGCTGCTAAAGTATTGGGAAGTCTTTTGGGCTTTAAAAGCGAGGAACATCAATGGCTTTCTGTAAAGGAAAGTGTGCTTTGGAATTTATCTGAGGACAACCCTATCATGTCTGCTTTGAGACTAAGCTACTTTATTTTGAAATTGTCCTTGAGGCCATGTTTTACTTTTTGTGCTGTTTTTCCTAAGGATTTTGAAATGGTGAAGGAAAATCTCATTCGACTTTGGATGGCTAAATGGACTTGTTACATCTAGAGGAAACTTACAGATGGAGCATGTTGGTAATGAGGTATGGAATGAATTAAACCGAAGGTCATTCTTTCAAGAAGTCAAATCAAATTTTGTAGGTAACATTACATTCAAAATGCATGATTTAATCCATGATTTAGCTCAGTCTATTATGAAAGAAGAATGTGTGGCTTCTGAGGCTTCAGGCTTGACTAATCTGTCAACTAGAGCTCACCATATAAGTTGCTTCCCTACAAAAGTAAATTTGAATCTCTTAAAAAAAATTGAATCATTGCGAACCTTTCTTGACTTTGAATCACCACCCTTCATGGATTCATATGTGTTGCCATTGATCAATCCTCTCCGAGCTTTACGTACAAGGTCTTTTCATCTCTCTGCATTGATGTATTTAATGCATTTGCGGTACTTGAAACTTTACAAGAGTGGTATAAGAACCTTGCCCGTGTCTGTTTGTAGACTGCAGAAATTGCAAACACTTAAACTTGAAGGTTGTGATGATCTTTCTAGTTTTCCGAAACAATTGACACAATTGCATGACCTTAGACATCTTGTTATTATTCCTTGCCAGAGATTGACATCAACTCCTTTTAGAGTTGGGGAGTTAACTTGTCTGAAAACATTGACTACTTTCATTGTTGGTTCAAAAAATGGGTTTGGTTTAGCAGAGCTACACAACTTACAATTAGGAGGCAAGCTACACATCAAAGGCCTTCAGAAAGTGTTGAATGAAGAGGATGCAAGAAAAGCTAATTTGATTGGCAAGAAGGACTTAAATCGCTTATATTTGTCATGGGGTGATTATCCTAATTCACAAGTTGGTGGTGTTGATGCCGAGCGAGTACTGTAAGCTCTTGAGCCTCATTCAGGTCTTATGAGTTTTTGGGTGCAGTGTTTTATGGGAACACAATTTCCTCCTTGGATGAGAAATACTTCTATTCTAAAAGGTTTAGTTCATATTACTCTCGATAAATTTGAAAACTGCAGGCAGCTTCCACCATATGGTATATTACCATGCTTCTATGATGATGACTTCTATGAACCTGCGACTGAGAAGGCTTTTACAACATTGAAAAAGTTGACTTTGTGCGACTTACCAAATTTAGAGAGGGGGATGGAAGTCGAAGGAGTAGAGATGCTACCACAACTTTTGGAGTTAGATATAACAGATGCCCCTAAACTTGCATTGCAGTCCCTTCCATCTGTGGAGTCACTTTCTGTTAGTGGAGGAAATGAAGAATTATTGAAGTCGTTTTTTACAACAATGACAGTGCAGATGTAGCTTCCTCTTCACGGGGAATTGCCAGTAACAATCTTAAGTCACTTCGGATTTCACACTTCGACGGACTCAAGGAATTACCTGTTGAACTCAGTACACTTAGTGCTTTAGAATCTCTTACAATTAAATCTTCTGATGAAATGCATTCATTATCAGAGCACTTGTTGCAAGATTTGAGTTCTCTTCGAGCTTTGTTTGTTGGCCTCTGCCCTAAATTTAAATCCCTTTCCGACGGTATGAGACACCTAACTTATCTTGAGACACTTGAAATCTATTACTGTCCACAGTTAGTTTTTCCACATAACATGAACAGTCTACATTCCCTCCGTCGACTGATACTCTGCGGATGTAATGAAAACATACTAGATGGCATAGAAGGCATCCCCTCACTGCAAAGTTTGTCTCTGTTCGATTTTCATTCACGAACATCCTTGCCAGACTGTTTGGGTGCCATGACTTCTCTTCAAGTGTTAGACATCTATTGTTTTCCAAAGTTAAAATCACTAAGTTGCAATTGCAATCACTAAGTATTAGACAACTTTCAGCAACTCCAAAACTTGCAATGCTTAAGTATTGTTGGTTGCCCTAAGTTGAAGAAGTATTCGTAATTGAATTAAATGAATCTCTTAATATTATTCCTTTCTATTTTGTCTTACTATATCAAATATGGTGTGATTTTAGACTTATATTGAACAATGTGTACAGAGATAGATCAGCTGGCATACAAGCAATTTCTGGAACAATTTTTTATGGGTTACAATGTCCTGAAAGATTTTGACAGCATGATTGAAGGAGGTATAAAGCTTGGATGTGTAACGCTCTGATTGAAAAATTTGCTGTATTTATTTGTATCTTTATTTATTTATTTTTAATAATTTTTTTTTTTTTGACAAATTAATTTTTATTTTTTATTTTTAATAATCATGTATCCATTTTTTTCTCTCTTTTGAGTGGAAAATGTTTGACCAAATTGATGTATGGTTCAGTTATTTTGTTAGGAATTTGAAACTTCAACTATCTATTGCGAGTGTATCCTACACATATGTGATATTATATGATACATTTATAAATTGAAGTTTAATTTCATAACAATAAAATACTATTTCATAAGGGCACATTTGTTATAGCTTTTTTCAAAATAAATTTATGTAGTGTAATATGTTTTTTTTATAATTTTTTTAACAAAGAAATTTTCAAGGAAAGCTTCAAATGAAAAATCCTTTTGAATAGCTTATCTTAAAATGTCATTCTAAGTATTTCATCATTTTGTTAAAAAAAAAATTGGATACTAAATTTTGAAAAAATCTCTAAAAAAAAAAAGCTATTTCAAATAGCTTATTATAAAAATCATTTTTGAAAAATATCATTTTGAAAAAATATGTAATTTTTACTAAATCTCGAACAATGAATATTTAAGTTAGTGAATGTCAAAATCTCTTTTTTTAACTTATACTAAATGAGTTTGAAATAACTTATACTATTTTTGACTAAATTTCCAAAAAAAAATCTATTTTTAGAAATACAAAGAAAAATCCATTTTTTTAGAATCTAAAACAAACGGGATGTGTCTTATATATTTGAGAAAGAAACATGTGGATCAAACAACCTTTTTGTGTGTGTCTAGTATCACAAGATTGCCATTCTCTTCTACTGTGATAATGACCCCAGAAAATTCCTTCAGTGGTTGGTTTATGTTCGCGACGAATACAACAATAGATTTAGACATGTTTGTGGAAATACTCAGAGGTGTAGAATCCCAGAGTGAACCTGTTCTGGTGTCTAAAGAATAGGGAAATGTGAGTAATAAGGATACCGAGGTAGCTATAACTGATTGAACATTTTGCCGTAAATGAATGCCATTGAAACAAGAAAGAGGTGAAGATCCAATTTACTACATTATATGAGTGAAAGTTATTTCATTAAACAAAATGTTCTCATTACTACGGTGACCTTGCAAGGGTAGGAACAACCATATTCGTTTTCTCCTAACACGCTTGACCTCAAAGTGTAACTAGAACGACGTACAAGAAAAAATAACAGTAAATTGAGACGGGCCTTGGACATTCGAGTAAATAGCATTATCTAGAATTTGAGAGTCACTCTCAAATACAACTCGATCAAAACCTCTATTGGATGCAATCTTCATCGCCTCTAATAATGCCACTACTTCACCTTCAACGGTAGAGTCTAGGCCATTTCAACTACGTTCGTGCCAAAATAAACTGTCCGGAAAAAACTTGCAGCTGTAATGCCTTCTGAGTCGAAGAAACCTGCATCAACATTGCACTTGATCTATCCTTCCATTGGTTTCTCCCATCTGTGACAGAACTGACGCTGCTGCTGTTACCGCGTTCTTGCTGAGCGATCTTGGTGCAGGTGTTTTGTTGCCATTAATCCAAACCATATTCTCGGCACAGAGACATAACGCATAACGCGATCTGCTGCAGTATCAAAGGTTTAGACAGAGGTGAATGTTAATTCCAGGACATGATTTTCAGTGTAGGAATGTCAATAAGCATATTTCCACTAACATGAATAAGCATAGAGTCAAATAAGAAAGATTCAGCAACAAATTTACATGGCACGATACATCACATAACTTATTTATGCATTCAAGGAATCACAATTCATTATTCTAATGATAGAAATTCACAGTTCCAGCAAATGTTTGCTATCTCATTCTTTATATTAGTTAAGAAGTTCAAACTACACAAAAATAATAACAAAAGTTATAAAAATTTGTGACATATGACAACAAATTAAATACAAATGTAAAAAACCCAATGGTGTATGAAACTTATGGTTTTCGAATTTGGACTACTTAGTTTATTGCAGTGTTAGTACTTGGTTAATATTGCAGTAACTGATAGATATTTTTTGGTTTAAATGATGGTAAGATTGATCAAGATTGGTTGAGTGGAATTTGTAGTTTTTTTTTTTTTGGGGTATAGGGTCGGAAAGATGCAACTTAGCTTCTTTTTTAAATTTTTTAAATTAGGCAAGCTATAAAATGTTTCTAAAAATTAATGAAGTGTGATTGAATTGTTATATGATTATATATCATATAATTTTTGCAACTTTTTAAAATCTCAAATTATTTTAAAATATAAGCCAAGTCATCCAAAATCTCAAATTATTTTAAATTAATGAGCTTTAATGTTTTGGACTGTATTTTTTTGCCTCTGTTGTTGCTTGTCCTGGTTTTCATTTGTGAAGTTAGATGGTTTGGCATGACTTGTGCCTGTGAGTTCTGAACTATATAAATTAACTAATTTTCCCTTTTAAAAAAAATTAAATTTTTTATGACAGTGTAAAAACATTTTGTAGGTTTTTATTGAAATCTGCAGAGGAAATTTTACTTATGAACATCTTTTTGCGTATGGTAATTGATTACCACATGTTACTGGTCCAAAAAATGAATTTTTTCAGGTAATTTGCTGCTATATCAGTCAGTATATCAGAATGGGTTTTGTGTACTATTGATTAACTATAGTTTGAATTGATTGTAACTATAGGGAAAAATCAGAAATGCAATTTTGAATAGAGATTTTATAAGGTATTCTACCAGCCATTGAAATAATATAATATTTTGTTATCATATTTATAGTCATGCCATGGTTGAACTATAGGAAGTGTTGTAAAAGTATACATGTTGAGATGCTTAGTGCAGAATATATTTGCTACTACAAATTGATAAATTCACTGAATAACAACGATTTTATTGATGAAACTCAAAAGAAAGTTGTTTCAAACAGAGATTGAATACAAACATTTACACTGCTGCAGAATATTTCATAGAAAACAGACGCAGTTTCACTAATTTTCGAGAGCCTGGTTCTCTCCCATCGTAATAACCACTTATATCTATGATAAAAATTTGCAGTTAAAACTGAAAAGTAAGGATTCATCCTAAGCATAAAGGAAGCTGTTCATTCTCTCCTTTGAGTATCAGCATCCGGATGATGAAGCTTGAGGAAGATGTCCACGAGTGTAGAATTTCGGTAAGAAGCTGCAAGTTTTAAAATTGTTGTCATATGCCATAAATTTATATATATTTTGTTCAGTTTGAACTTCTAAACTAATTTTCTATTCTGTTTTGTTTTAGTTTTCTTTAAAATTCTGTCTCATATGTGAAGAATGAGTTAATATTTAAAGATCATTGACCGTAGGAACACCTATTGAAGATAATGAAATTTGGATTGGAAATGCATGCTAAAGCCTAAAAGAGATGGGAAAACTAACCACTAATTGTCCTCAGTAAGAAATGAGAATTTTGCAGACCAAATGTGATCTTCAATGCAACCTGCAGACGACAAAGCCTGTTAATTATTTAAATGACAATTTCAATTTTTTATGAAGAAAGGAGAAAGAAATGTTTTCGGTGCTCACCATTTTTGGCATATAGGAGAGTTTTCTATTTATGCCATTAAGTTCATTTAGAATGCATCGACTATCGTGCTAAACTCATCCTTTGACCACATATAGTATGGCTGAGCATTACGGTGCAACAAATGCACTTCCTTCTTCCAGTGTGAATAATTACTCCCTGCATTTAGAATTCCATCCAACGTGTAAAAAATCATCATACATTAGGTGAGGAAAACCAGATATCTGAAGCACTAACTCAGACATCCATATTGGACACTATACCGACATAAACATGCAGACGCAAATAATAATCTGAGAAAAGAAAAGTGATTCAATTTAACAACATATGTCGGTGTTGTGCAGGTATCAGTGTCAGACACGAGACAAGCCTTATATCTGAAATGTCAGTGCTGCAAAGAACTATATATAGATAAAAAGAAAAACATGAAAAAAGGTAGGGATTCGTTAGATTACTGAAGTATATTTCTTCTGCAGTTAACTCGAGTTCAGGAACGTGAACTATCTTTTGCCAATCTTCACCAGTTCCTTTCTTGCATCGCTCCTCCAACATTGGACATCCAACAATAAGCAACGTATGCAAGTTTATGAGGTTCTGAAAGCTATTTGGTAGCGACTTTACATTTGCACATGAAATGATTTCTAATCTTTGAAGAGAAGTAATGGCTCCCAGTGATTCTGGCAGGTAATGAAAGTGTGCTAGACTCAAATTTTGTAAGGAGGGGATATCTTCTAAGCCCTGTAATATCCTGCTGTTTCCACTGAAGCACATAATTGTCCCTTGACGAAGTGAAGTTAGCTTGTTCATATTACTTGGTAAAACAAGTTGTGGACAAAATTTGATTTCAAGTCTCTCAAGACAAGCCAATTCTCCCATACCTTCTGTCAAGGACATTAATTTCTTACATTCTTGAATGGTCAAAACTCGAAGAGAAATCAAACCTTGCAACACATGCATCAAAAAAGACTCAAGTTCATCACAATTTGAAATGTGAAGCTCCTCCAGTGCACTAAGATAGCGCAGATCATCCGGTAATACCTTGAGATTTTTGAAGTGTATGATAACAAGTGACTTAAGATTATGCATATTACACACAATTCCCTTTGCGAATAAATCCACAATTTCATTCCAATGGCAATTAAATAGGAGTTTCCACAACTCGAAGTTTATTCCACCAGAATCAAGGATTTCAAGAGATGGAAGGGATGGCAATGCCAACTTGGGAACACTTGAAATTCTTAAGTAGGAAAGTTGTGGTAGCATCTTGTCGCGTCATTTTTCGGAGATCAAGGCTATTTGATTAGCTGTTAACTCTAATTAATTCACGACTAAACATTTAATTTTTGACTAATACCTCAAATTCGTCCTTGAATTTTAAAAAATCGGCCAAATTCGTCCCTGAATTTTGCGAAATATCTATTTAGCCCTTGAATTTTACAGACGTCCATCAAAATGGTCCATCCGTCCAAAAGCTCTATTAGTGGTGATGACGTGTACACGTGTCAACAAGGCAGCCACGTGTACAAGGACTAAATTGATGGAAATGGTAAAAATTCGAAATTTAACTTTTCAGTGTCATCTTTTCTGTGTTTCCAATTATACCCCTCTATGATAAGGATCGATTTGATACTTATTATGATAATTTAAGGACTGATTTGATGGATAGTGTTATAATTTAAGGTTTGATTTGATTGATTTTATTTCAGGGAATGAGTACAAGGAAATATGGCATGAGATGACCAGTGATTTCAAATGACATGCATAAACAAACACCACTGAGGGGTCATGCTCCACAAAATCCAACTGCTCCTGGAGTTATTAGAGTTCCAAATCCAAATTACGGGTCATCTGCTTCTACTCAACCTCAATACATGGAGTTTATCCCAACTCCAGGATTTCCAAAGCATTGATGCTTGTTTAAATTATGCTTTTAGACAAGTTTAATTATTGCTTTTTGGATTTGTTTAGTTTATGTTTTTTTGGATATTTAATCACTTAAGAGCATCAAATGATTTGATGACTTGATAGCTACGTAATGTTATTTTTTTGGCTACGTAATGACTTATGAACATCAAATATATGACTTATGATGGTATGCAAATGTCTGTCTTTTTATAATCAAAGTGTCTGTCTTTTACTTTTTACTTTGTTCAGCAAATGTATGCACCAAGGATCACAATGATATCTGTTGTGAAAATTCAAGGACCTATTTGATGGTATTTTCACTAATTTGAGGATCGATATGATGGATATGCATATAATTCAAGGATCAATTTGATTGAAATTTTTTGACAGAAGGGTTTGATTCATTCATTGACAACCTCTTTTCATTACAACATTACAACATTACATGGACTTGGCACAATACAATAGCATTTTAAACAACTCAATCAAACATAATACTCCTATCAATATCTTAATCAACCTAAGCTCACTTCCAACACAATCAACTTTATCCATAAAACTTGCCCTCCAAACCTCTTCTCTGCCCTTATCCTTTGACTTCTCCATCAACCTTGCATTTCTTCCATGAACAGCACCATTGTTTTTAAAATAACCTAGTTCTTCAGCTTCATCAACCCACACAAAAAATTTACAATTTTCACCATCGTCATATACAATCAAAAGACAAAATCAGTACTATTTAAACAAACCATTCACACATCACATAACCATTGTTAAACAAACCTTTGGCAGAGGGCAGACATAGAAAGGCCTTCCTAGGTTATTGACAGTGTTGGCTTTTCTTACAACACAAATTCTAGGACACCAACATTGAAGCTCTCTCACCTCATCATTGTACATAGAGCTTGAAGATGAAGACCGACTGTTGTAATTGTTTTTGCCCATACGCCCGCCACCCATCATTTCTGAACACCGAATCTTCAACAATGACCACTGATTTTTGAATTTCAAATTGAATAAAAAAATTAGCGTTTTAAGTTTTTTGAATTGGGGAAGAACGTTGACATCAATTCAAGGAAGAATTTTGTGGCATTTTGAACTCTAGGTGACAAATTATAACAATAGGGTTCCAAATTTATATATTTGGGGAAGAAAGAGTCGTTAATGAGGAAGAGGAGAAAGAGCCGTTAATGAGAAAGAGGAGAAAGAGCCGTTGGCAATTTTCTGAAAATCCATCAATTTAATCCTTGGCAATTTTCTGTAAATCAATCAATTTGGTCCCTGCTTGTGTGGCATCTGACGTGGTAAGCCTTGTAAGAGGTTAACGTTACACGTCACCTCCGTTAACAGACCAACTTAACGGAGGGACTGGTTTGATTGACATTTTGTAAATTCAGGGACTAAATAGCTATTTCGCAAAATTCAGGGACGAATTTGGCCGATTTTTTAAAATTCAAGGACGAATTTGAGGTATTAGTCTTTAATTTTTTTTAGAAAAGGGGAAAAAAAAGTTCAAACACCCCATATTCAAAAGATTTAGGGTTCGGGGGTTAGTTACATAAAGGGAAGGTGTTAACTTTTTGTGCTTAATCTTGCTTGCTTTTTAAAAGAAGGAATTAAAGTGGTAAAAAGAAAAGGAACATTTTTATTTACATTTTTTATTGATTTGGAAGGAAAAGGTCCTTTGCCTACGTACCCGTAAGGGATAAAAACCTCGTAGTTCGGGGTAGAAATCGACGTTTGATTGGTTTTGTGTTTTTTATTAGTTTTGAAAAAGTTTTAAAGAGAAAAGCCAAGTGGCAAAAAAAATTTGTGTGTGTTTTTTTATATTGAAAGAAAATGATTCAAAGTAGAATTAAAATTGATTTGAAATTTGATTAAGAAAGAAAATAAAAAGAACGATCACTTGATTGAAAATCAAGGTTTATTATGAAAATATTTTTTTGATTTTTGTTATGTGAATGTTTTTGTTGTTTTGGAATAATAAATGAAAATTAAACTAACGGAGCAATAAAAATAAAAGCGCGTGGATTTTGTAGTGACGTTGGATCACCACAAAATCCCTAATCTAATATTTTTTGCATTTTTGGACATATATAAAGCGGTAAAGAAATAAAAGGACACACACACACTTTTCTCATTTATAATGTTTACATTGAACCTAGATACATTCTAATTGCTGGAAAATAAATGACGATAATTAAAATGCTAAATGATAATAATAAATAGAAATAAAATGAAACGCAAAAAAATGCTAGAAAGAAATAAAATGCGAGAAAATGAAGAAATAAAAGAAAGGGACAACCAAAGAGACAAAATTACCAAAGGGACAAAATTCCAAATGGACAAAATTACCGAAGGGACAAAATTCCGAAGAGACAAAATTCCGAAGGGACTTTTCCGAAGGGACTTTTTTCGAAGGGACAGAAAAAAGAGGGAGAAGAAAAGAATAACTCATTACACAAGCTAAATGAGGGAGAAGAGAGAAAAGTTCTTTGACAACTCAAGAGAACTTTTTGTGTGTGAAATTGTGAGGAATGAGAGCTATATTTATAGGTGAGGAGGTTGATGAAAATGGAAAAAAGGTTTAATGGATTTTGATGGTGATTTGAATGGTGTTTAATGGTGAATTTTAAAAGAGGAATGTGAAAGTTGACATTTGCCTTGAAATTTTTTGCATGAACGTCGATCCACCCGGCCATTGCTTCAAATCTACACAATTACAAATTAAACACAATCAATGAAAAACTCATTCAAACATTTCATGAAACACTTGGAGTGCAAATTATACATAAACCCTAAAAATGATAACTACAACATAAACATGCAAAGATCAAAATAATTAAGCAATATTACTCATTTGCATGTAACATTGTATCATATATTGCAAAAATCAAAATAACCAAAAATTAAACAAACCCTAAATCTAAAAAAATCTAATCTAAGTGTAAAAAATCTAACATAATCATGCAAACATCTAAACATCATAAGAATTAAACACTATAAGTCATTTGCATGTAGCATTCTATAATTTCTTGCAAAAAAATTTAAAATTTTAACAAAACAATAAACCTAAAAAATTCTAGATTAAGTGAAATTTTTTATCATAACAACATAGTTTAAGTGAAAGCTTACTTGTTCTTGTTGTTGTAGTGTTGTTTGATTTGAAGTTGAAGGAATTTTGAAGTTGGGAAATTTGAGAGAAAATTGAGAAGTGTGTGTGTTGTTTGATGAAAATGAGGCAGAATGAGGTTCTGCCTGGGTTAATAACATCATGTAGCGCAACTTAAGTCACGTAGCGTGACTTAAGTTGCGTAAACATTGCAACTAGCGTAAGTTAAATTAAGTAACGCATGTTAACATGCGTAGGGGTATATTTGTATTTTACTTTGGGAGTGAGCAAAACTGTTTGGATAAAGAGCAGGATTCTTTCTCTATTTCTAAATTTGAACAACATGAAAGTAGAAATCCCACTTGGGTATCCACTGAGACATTAAACAAGTTTGATGTGAGAGGAAGGTGTGAACTTGAAATGTTAAATTATTATATGCGCAAATTTTGATTCTGAAAATGTAACTTGTTCTCACATTAGTGTACAGTGATCATAATATTATACTAATTATCATGGTTTAGAGGAGCCAACAATTGAAAATAACGAGAACAATAACTAATAATTATGTCATAAATTTGAAAGTAAACAATATAAACAATTTTTCTATTCATTGAACACATAAACGCACATGATGTTTCATATGAATAGATTCCCAAATTTGTTCTTTTGCTCACTCACTGTCACGCACCTTCACAACTTGTAATATGTTAACGTTATTAGTATTACAATGATATTAATATTATATTACTAATTGCTATAGTTTCGAGGAGCCAACTTTGATCAGTATAGCCATCTGCCAAGAAAACAGTCATATCCAATCCAAACATTGATTCATTTCTGTTCTCATACCTGCAAAATGGTTGACACTTTACTTGGAATCGTGATTGAGAACCTCGGGTCTTTTGTTCGAGAGGAGCTTGCATCCTTTTTGGGTGTTGGAGAATTAACCCAAAGGCTTTCTGGAAATCTCACTGCAATCCGTGCTGTCCTCCAAGATGCCGAAGAGAAGCAAATAACAAGCCGTGCTGTGAAAGACTGGCTGCAGAAACTGGGTGATGCAGCTTATGTACTTGATGATATATTGGATGAATGTTCAATAAAATCAAAAGCACATGGAGACAACAAGTGCATCACTAGTTTCCATCCTAAGAAGATTTTGGTTCGCCGTGGCATTGCAAAGAGGATGAAAGAGGTTGCTAAAAAGATTGATGTTATTGCTGAAGACAGGATAAAGTTCGGATTACATGTAGGGGTCATGGAACGCCAACCAGAAGATGAGGAGTGGCGGAAAACTACCTCTGTCATCACTGAATCCGAGGTATTTGGAAGAGGCAAAGATAAAGAACAAATTCTTGAGTATCTTCTAAGGCATGCAAGTAACAGTGAAGATCTCTCTGTCTATTCCATTGTTGGCTTAGGTGGATATGGAAAAACAACACTTGCTCAATTGGTGTACAACGATGAAAGCGTAACCACCCATTTTGACTTGAAAATATGGGTTTGTGTTTCAGATGATTTCAGCATGATGAAAATCCTACATTCCATCATAGAATCTGCCACGGGACAAAATCCTAATATCTTGACTTTGGAATCAATGCAAAAAAAAGTTCAAGAAGTTTTGCAAAGCAAAAAGTATTTACTTGTATTGGATGATGTGTGGAACCAAGAACAAGTAAAATGGGAAAAGTTAAGGCAGTTTTTGAAGAGTGGAAATACAATGAAAGGTTCATCTGTTTTAGTCACAACCCGACTTGAGATTGTTGCATCCATCATGGGACCTCACCCTGCTCACCATTTGGAAGGTTTATATGAAGACGACATATGGTCATTATTTAAACAACATGCTTTTGGACCAGATGGGGAAGATCATGCAGAACTTGCAGCAATAGGGAAGGAGATAGTGAAAAAATGTGTGGGTTCGCCTCTTGCTGCCAAAGTATTGGGAAGCCTTTTACGCTTTAAAAGTGAGGAACATCAATGGCTTTCTGTTAAGGACAGTGAGTTTTGGAATTTATCCGAGGATAACCCTATCATTTCGGCTTTGAGACTAAGCTACTTTAATTTGAAGTTGTCCTTGAGGCCATGTTTTACTTTTTGTGCTGTTTTTCCTAAGGATTTTGAAATGGTGAAGGAAAATCTCATTCAACTTTGGATGGCTAATGGACTTGTTACATCTAGAGGAAACTTACAGATGGAGCATGTTGGTAATGACGTATGGAATGAATTAAACCAAAGGTCATTCTTTCAAGAATTCAAATCAGATTTTGTAGGTAATATTACATTCAAAATGCATGATTTAGTCCATGATTTAGCTCAATCTGTTATAGGAGAAGAATGTTTGGCTTACGAGGCTTCAGGCTTGACTAATCTGTCAACTAGAGCTCACCATATAAGTTGCTTCCCTTCAAAAGTAAATTTGAATCTCTTAAAAAAAATTGAATCTTTGCGAACCTTTCTTGACTTTGAACCACCCTTAATGGATTCATATGTGTTGCCATCGATCACTCCTCTCCGAGCTTTACGTACAAGGTCTTGTCATCTCTCTGCATTGAAGAATTTGAAGCATTTGCGGTACTTGGAACTTCACGAGAGTGATATCACAACCTTGCCTGCGTCTGTTTGTAGACTGCAGAAATTGCAAACACTTAAACTTGAAGGTTGTCATTTTCTTTCTAATTTTCCCAAACAATTGACAAAACTGAAGGACCTTCGACATCTCATGATTAAAAATTGCAGATCATTGAAATCAACTCCTTTTAGAATTGGGGAGTTAACTTGTCTGAAAACATTGACCATTTTCATTGTTGGTTCAAAAACTGGGTTTGGTTTAGCAGAGCTACACAACTTACAATTAAGAGGTAAGCTACACATCAAAGGCCTTCAGAATGTGTCGAATGAAAAGGATGCAAAAAAAGCTAATTTGATTGGCAAGAAGGACTTAAATCGCTTATATTTGTCATGGGGTTATCTTAATTCAAGAGTTCGTGGTGTTGATGCCGAGCGAGTACTAGAAGCTCTTGAGCCTCATTCAGGTCTTAAGAGTTTTGGGTTGCAGGGTTATATGGGAGCACATTTTCCTCTTTGGATGAGAAATACTTCTATTCTAAAAGGTCTAGTTAGTATTATTCTCTATGACTGTAAAAACTGCAGGCAGCTTCCTCCATTTGGTAAATTACCATGTTTAACCAATCTTTATGTATCTGGAATGAATGATATAAAGTACATTGATGATGACTTGTATGAACCTGCAACTGAGAAGGCTTTTACGTCATTAAAAAAGTTGACTTTGTGGGACTTACCAAATTTAGAGAGGGTGTTGGAAGTCAAAGGAGTAGAGATGCTACCACAACTCTTGAAGTTAGATATAACAAATGTCCCCAAACTTGCATTGCAGTCCCTTCCATCTGTGGAGTCACTTTCTGTTGGTGGAGGAAATGAAGAATTATTGAAGTCTTTTTCTTACAACAATTGTCGTGAAGATGTAGCTTCCTCTTCAGGAGGAAATTCTGGTAACAATCTGAAGTCACTTTTCATATCAGGCTTCGAAGAACTCAAGGAATTACCTGTTGAACTCAGTAGACTTGGTGCTTTAGAATCTCTTAAAATTAAAGATTGTGATGAAATGGAGTCATTATCAGAGCAGTTTTTGCAAGGTTTGAGTTCTCTTCGAACTTTGTGTGTTAGTTCATGCTATAAATTTAAATCTCTGTCCGACGGTATGAGACACCTAACTTGTCTTGAGACACTTCAAATCTATAACTGTCCACAGTTAGTTTTTCCACATGACATGAACAATCTAATTTCCCTCCGTCGACTGCTACTATGGGGATGTAATGAAAACATACTAGATGGCATTGAAGGCATCCCCTCACTGCAAAGTTTGCTTCTGTACTTTTTCCCTTCCCTAACATCCTTGCCAGACTATTTGGGTGCCATGACTTCTCTTCAAACATTAGACATCCATTTCTTTCCAAAGTTAAGTTCACTGCCAAACAACTTTCAGCAACTCCAAAACTTGCAAAAGTTAAGTATTGTTAATTGCCCTATGTTGGAGAAGAGATGCAAGAGAGGAAAAGGTGAAGATTGGCATAAGATAGCTCACATTCCTCAATTTTCATTGAATTTGAAATTGCAATATGAAGCAGAACCAACAATTAGTGGTAATTTAATTGAATGAATCTCTTAATTGTATTCCTTTCACTTTCGTCTTACTATATCAAATATGGTGTGATTTTAGACTTATATTGAACAATGTGTGCAGAGATAGATAAGCTGGCATACAAGCAATTTCTGGAACAACTTATGCGTTTCAATGTCCGGAAAGATTTTGACAGCATGATTGAAGATATAGACGTGTAAAGCTCAGATGTGTAACGCTCTGATTGAAAGATTTGCTGTATTTATTTATTTTTAATAGTCATGTATCAATTCTTTTTTCTCTTTTTAGTGGAAAATGTTTGGCCAAATTGATGTATGGTTCAGTTATTTTCTTAGGAATTTGAAACTTCAACTTTCTATTGAAGACGTGTCTTACATATATGGTATATTATTTCATAAGATGTGTCTTATATATAATCATATTATTTTATAACATATTATTTTATTGTTTATCAGAATCATACTAAATTAGTTGGGATTTTCTTTTGCAGATAATTAACTAAATTAGTTGTATTATAATTAAGTTGGATAGGGATACGAATCATTTTCTGGTTCCTTTTCGCGTTCTATGGTGCTTCTTACACCTAGTTCAACAGAATAAATTTAGCAGTTTCAAAAACAAACAAAAAAAAAACGTTGTTTTATCCAGATAGCTAACCACATTTGAACATTGTATTATGATTTATACTTGGAGACCAATAAAGTATTTTATTCTGATGAAACCAATAAAGATGAATTTAATTCAAATATTACACTCTCAATTACCCATTAGATCATTAAATTTTGTTGACTTTATTATTAAGTAATCTTAAAAACATTCATTAAAATTTGTTGTACTTTGCTGGAAATATATACTCGAAAGTTACTATTCTCATTTAAAAAATTGATCTCCCACGCCTGAAAATATATTTTTTACCCTCAACAGTGGGAAACTGCTGTTCACTCTTTACGGCAGCAGCTAACTATCGTTGCTATAACAATAGTTATCAACTGATGCGTTGTTGCTTTATCCAGAACAACAAAATACATCCTTAGACTTCTACAAATCAAACACTTCATGTTAAAAAATATAAAATATGAGTGGTTATTTGAATGGGAGAGAACCAAGCTCTCGAAACTTAGTGAAACTGTGTCTGTTTTCTATGAAATATTTAAATTCTGCAGCAGTGTAAATTTTTTATACAACTTTCGTTTGAGTTTCATCAATAAAATCATTGTTATTCGGTGAATTTATCAATTACTCTAGCAAAGTTATTTTGCTCCACCCGTAAGCAAGCAGGTTTGTTGTCAATGACTCTGCACTAAGCATCTCAACTTATATGCTTATAAAAACATATTTTTAGAGAGTACGTTATATGGATTGCTGTATTACTAGGATGTTGGATGTTACATTTGAGAAAGAAACATATGTGGATAAAACAACCTTTTTGTGTGTATCTAGTATCACAAGATTGCTATTCTCTTCTACTGTGATAATGACCCCAGAAGAATCCTTCAGTGGTTGGTTTCTGTTCGCGACCAATACAACAATAGATTTAGACATGTTTGTGGAAATACTCTGGTGTTTAATGAATACGGAAATGTGAGTAATAAGGATAGCGAGGTAGCTATAACTGATTGAATATTTTGCCGTAAATGAATATCATTGAAACAAGAAAGAGGTGAAGATCACATTTACTACTATATGAGTGAAAGTTTTTTTTTTTTTATTGAAAATAAACTTAACTCATTTCATTAAACAAAATGTTCTCATTACTAAATGGCCGTCCTTGCAAGGGTAGGAGCAGGGCCGTCCTTGCAAGGGTAGGAGCAGCCATATTTGTTTTCTCCCAACACACTTGACCTCAAAGTTTAACTGGAACGACGTACAAGAAACAATAACACCAGTGGCGTAGGCACCACCCAGCTAGGCTGGGCTGTAGCCCAGGCTCTACTGCTGCTTGCATTGTAAAATCCAACCCAATGCCATTTTTCCTACTTAAAAAAAAAAAGAAGATAGAATTTAGTGTTTTGTTTCTATTTTTTCAGCGCGTATACTCTTCTCCTTTTCTACAACTACAAGCGACTCTCCCTCTCCCGATATCTGTTTTACTTTCCTTTGCTTCTCCCTGACTCCCTCTCTCAACTCTCAGACTGCCTCCATTTTCATTCCTTCTCCTCTCCACTCTCCTCCAGGTTTGTTCTAATTCTATGTTATTTCCTTTGTTATTTGTTCTATTTTGTTAATGATGTTTGTTATTTTTTAATGGGTGAATGAGTTGATTATTTAAATTCCAAACCCCAATTTAGAATTGTTGATAATCCCCAATTTTGATTTCTCAAACCCTAATTCAGAGTAATTATTGCTAAAGGATCAATAATACTTTCCTTTTGTACAATGCTTTGAGATTGGTGCTGATTAATTTCATTGGTCTACAAACTCATTGAGTTGGCTTTGATATTGCCAGTGTCGACAGCTTCCGTTGAAAGAGCTTTTTCAGCAATGAAGGTTATCAAGACTAAATTGCGCAACAAGATCAACAATGTGTGGTTGAATGACTTGATGATATGTTACACCGAGCGGGAGATATTCAAGTCGCTTGATGATGTTAATATTATTCGAACATTCACTCGAAAGAGGTCGCGGAAAGGGCATTTACCTCCTAATTTAGCACGCTATTGGCAGGTTATATTTCATCTTTCTTATTTAAAATTGTACTTTTGTTGAAAAAATGACTAACCACTTTTATTTCTATTTATGACTATTTATATATTGTCACATATGAATTTGCGATAAACTTTTTGCCCAAGCTCTATAAAATTCCCGGCTCCGCCACTGAATAACACTAAATTGAGACGAGCCTTGGACATTCGAGTAAATAGCATTCACTAGAAATTGAGAGTCACTCTCAAACACAACTCGATCAAAACCTCTATTAGATGCAATCTTCATCGCCTCTAATATGACACTGCTTCATCTTCAACGGTAGAGTCTAGGCCATTTCTACTACGTTCGTGCCAAAATAAACTGTCCCGGATAATTCCAGAAATAACTTGTAGAAATTGTTATGCTTCTGATTCGAAGAAACAAGCATCAACATATTGCACTATCCATCCTTCCATTGGTTTCTCTTTCTCCCATCTGTGACTGAACTCCCGCGCTGCTGCTGTTGCTGCATGCTTGCCGAGCGATCATGGCACTGGTGCAGCTCAAACCATTGCTGCCACAAGCTGAATGCTTGCTGTCCGATCTGTACTTGGTTTGTATTGCAGTAATTAATGGATATTTCTTGGTTTAAATGATGGTAAGATTGATCGAGATTGGTTGAGTGGAATTTGTTGTTTTTTTTGGGGTATAGGGTCGGAACGATGCAACTTAGCTTCTTTTTTAAATTAGGCAAGCTATAAAATGTTTCTAAAATTTAATGAAGTGTGATTGAATTGTTATATGATTATATATCATAGAATTTTTGATACATTTTAAAATCTCAAATATATATTAAAATATAAGCCTAGTCCTCCAAAATCTCCCTCCCAAACAGAGCTCTAATAAGGTTTTCATTTGTGAGGTTAGCTGGTTTGGCATGACTTTTGCCTGTGAAGTATATAAATTAACCAATTTTTCCTTACAAAAATTAAATCTTTCATGACAATGTAAAAAAAAATTGTAGCTTTTTTACTGAAATCTGCGGAGAAAATTTTACTCATAAACATCTTTCTTAAAATCCTTTCATTTCAGCTAAATTTTGACACAAGACATTCACAACAGTTCGATTTCCTCTTTAGTCTATATGAATTTTTTCAGGTAATTTGCTGTTTTATAGTCAGTATATCTGAATGGGTTTTGTGTACTATTGATTAACTATAGTTTGAATTGATTGTAACTATAGGGACAAATCAAAATGCAATTTTGAATAGTGATTTTATAAGGTATTCTACCTTACACTTTATCAGCCACAGAAAGAATATTTCTAGCCATGCCATGCTGATCTTTCTATTTTGAAGGCAGATAGCTATAACGTTTAAATTTAATTTAGAAAATTATTGTTCATCGAATGTACTCTCTAAAAATGTGTTTTTAACAGTATACATGTTGAGATGCTTAGTGCAGAATCATGTACAACAAACCTGCTCGCTTACGAGTGGTGCAAAACATCTTTGCTGGTACAAATTGATAAATTCACTTAATAACAACGATTTTATTGATGAAATTCAAAAGAAAGTTGTATCAAACAGAGATTGAATACAAACATTTACACTGCTGCATAATAAAAATATTTCATAGAAAACAGATGCAGTTTCACCAAGTTTCGAGAGCTTGGTTCTCTCCCATCCAAATAACCACTCATATCTATGATAAAAATTTGCAGTTAAAACTGAAAAGTAAGGATTCATCCTAAGCGCAAAGGAAGTTGTTCATTCTCTCCTTAGAGTATCAGCATCCAGATGATGAAGCTTGAGGAAGATGTCCACAAGTCTAGAATTTCTTGTGCCGATTTCAGTAAGAAGCTGCAAGTTTTAACATTGTTGTCATATGCCATAAATTTATATCTATTTCTAAACTAATTTTCTATTCTGTTTTGTTTTAATTTTCTTTAACATTTTAGGATGCAGTAATATTTAAAGATCATTGACAGTAGGAACACTTATTGATGATAATGAAATATGGATTGGAAATGCATGCTAAAGCCTAAAAGAGATGGGAAAACTAACCAAATGTGATCTTCAATGCAACCTGCAGACGACAAAGCCCGTTGGTTATTTGAATGACAATTTCAATTTTTTTATGAAGAAAGGAGAAAGAAATGTTCTTGGTACTCACCATTTTTGGCATATAGGAGTTTTTCTATTTATGCCATTAAGTTCATTTAGAATGCATACTATCGTGCTAAACACGTCCTCTGATGACATATAGTATACCTCAGCATTACGGTGCAACAAATGCGCTTCCTTCCTCCAGTGTGAATAATTATTCTCTGCATTTAGAGTTCCATCAACCATGTCAAAAATCATCATACATTAGGTGAGGAAAACAAGATATATGAAGCACTAACTCAGACATAGATATTGGACACTATACCGACACAAACATGTAGACGTAAATAATAATCCGAGAAAACAAAAGTGATTCAATTTAACAACATATGTCGGTGTTGTGCAGGTATCAGTGTCAGACACAGGACAAGCCTTAAATCTGAAATTTCGGTGCTACATTGAACTATATATAGCTACAAAAAAAATCATGAAAAAAGCTAGGGATTTGTTTGATTACTGATGTATATTTCATTCGAAGTTAACACCAGTTCCTTTCTTGCATCGTATCTCCGACATAGGGCACCCAACAATAAACATATGTAAATTTTTGAGGCTCTGAAAGCTATTGGGTAGCGCCTTCAGTTTTGCGCATGAAATGATTTCTAATCGTTGAAGAGAAGTCATGGCTCCCAATGATTCTGGCAGGTAATGAAAGTGTTCTAGACTCAAATTTTGTAGGGAGGGGATATCTTCTAAGCCCTGTAATATCCTGCTGTTTCCTCTGAAGCACATAATTGTCCCTTGACGAAGTGAAGTTAGCTTGTTCATATTACTTGGTAAAACAAGTTGTGGATAAAATAAGATTTCAAGTCTCTCAAGACAAGCCAATTCTCCCATACCTTCTGACAAGGATATTAATTTCTTACATCTACGAATGGTTAAATTTCGAAGAGAAATCAAACCTTGCATTGCATGCATCGAAAAAGACTCAAGTTCATTACAATTTGAAATGTAAAGCTCCTCCAGGGCACGAAGATAGCGCAGATCATCAGGCAATACCTTGAGATTTTTGAAGTGTATGATAAAAAGTGACTTGAGGTTATGCATATTACACACAATTCCCTTTGGGAATAAATCCACAACTTCATTCCAACGGCAATCAAATAGGAGCTTCCACAACTCGATGTTTATTCCACCAGAATCAAGGGTTTCAAGAGATGGAAGGGTTGGCAATGCCAACTTAGGAACACTTGAAATTCTTAAGTAGGAAAGTTGTGGTAGCATCTCTACCCCTTCAGCTTTCAACATCCTCTCTAAGTTTGGTAAACCACGCAGAGTCAAATAGTTCAACGAAATGAAAGCCCTCTTGGAAGAAGATTCATGTAAGTCATCATCAATGTACTTTAAATCTCTCATTCCAGATACATAAAGAGTGGTTAAACAAGGTAATTTACCAAGTGGAGGAAGCTGCTGACAGTGTTTACAGTTGTAGAGTATAACATCAACTAACCCTTCCAAAATAGAAGTATTTATCATCCAATGGGGAAAATGAATTCCCGCATGACCCTTCACCCCAAAACCCTTGAGACCTGCGGGAAGCTCAAGGACTTCAAGTACCCGCTCAACATTAGTATCAATGCCTTTGGAATCAGAGTCACTACCCCAGGATAGGTATAAGCGATTCAACTCCGTTTTACCAATCAAATTAGCTTCTTTAGCATCCCATTCACTTGACACATTCTCAAGGCCTTTGATGTGTAGCTTGCCTCCTAATTGTAAGTCACGTAACTCCGCTAAACCAAACCCCATCTTCGAACCCACAATGAAAGTGCTCAAATGTTTTTAGACAAGTTAACTTACTAATCTTGGAAGGCATTGATACTAATGAATCGCAATTTTTAATCACAAGATGCCTGAGAGATTGTAACTCTGTCAAATGGTTAGGAAGGCTGGATAGATACAAACAAATATCGAGTTTTAGTATTTGCAAATTTTGCAGCTTACAAACAGGCTGAGGCAAGGTTTTGATCTCACTTTCAAAAAGTTCCAAGTACCTTAGACGTGTTAAGCTCTTTAATCCGGAAAGGTTCAAAGAACTTGTACGTAATGCTCGAAGAGGAGTGATAGATGGAAATGAAAATAAATTTTTGACGGGGATATCTAACTCGAGAAAAGTTCGTAATGATTCAGCTTTCTTGAAAGGAATAGTGGTGTAGTCGAATGGACTATCAAAATTAATAAAGGAACAACTTATATGGTGAACTCTGCTAGACAAATTAGTCAAGCTTGCAACCCCAGAAGCCACACATTCTTCTCCCATAATAGATTGAGCCAAATCATGAAATAGATCATGCATTTTGAAAGTAACATTACCCATTCCATCGGTTTTGATTTCTTGAAAAAATGACCTCGCGCATAATTCATTCCACACTTCATTGCCAACATTCTCCACCTCTATATTTCCTCTGGGAGAGATAAAACCGTTAGCCAACCAAAGATAAATTAGTTGTTCCTTCAGCATTTCAAAATCCTTAGGAAAAATAGCACAAAAACTAAAACAAGGCCTCAATGATAATTTCAAATTAAAGTAGCTTAGTCTCAAAGTAGACATGACAGGATTATCTTCGGATAATTTCCAAACGTTACTTTCCTTTACAGCAAGCCATTGATTTTCTCGCTTTTAAAGCGCAAAAGGCTTCCCAATACTTTGGCGGCAAGAGGAGAACCCACACATTTTCTCACTAACTCCTTGCCTATTGCTACAAGCTTTGCGCTCTCTTCTCTATTTGCTGCAAAAGCATGTTGTTTGAACAAACACCAGATGTCATCATCGGATAAATCTACCAAATGATGTGCCGGATAAGTTCCCATAATGGACGCAACTTTGTCAAGTCGGGTAGTGACCAAAACTGATTCCCCTTTCGCTCCATTTCCACGTTGCAACAAATGCTCCACACATCATCAAGAACAAGTAAATACCTTTTGTTTAGCAAAATTTCTCGAACCTTTTTTTGCATTGATTCTAAAGACGAGAGATCTGGATTTTTTCTAACGGTGGATTCTATGATGGACTCAAAAATTTTCATCATACTAAAATCATCAGAAACACACACCCATATTTTCAAGTCAAAATGAGTATTTACCCTTTCGTCATTGAAGACCACTTGAGCAAGTGTTGTTTTTCCCAGTCCACCAACACCAACAATGGAGTAGACAGAGAGTTCTTCACTATCGATAGCATGGCTTACAAGAACCTCAACAATTTTCTTCTCTCTATCATGATCTCTTCCATATACTTTCGGTTCAGTGATGACAGAAGTAGTTTGGCGCCCTTCATCATCTCCTTGTTGGTGCTCCTCAGTGGTACCCACTGGTTGTAATCCACACCTGATCCTGTCAGCAGCAATGTCGTCAATCTTTTTAGCAACCTCTTGCATCCTCTTTCCAATGTTGCGACGAGCCAAAATCTTCATAGGATGTAAACGGGTGATCCACTTGTTGTCTCCACGTGCTTTTAAGATTATTGAACATTCATCCAATATATCATCAAGCACATAAGCAACATCGCCCAGTTGTTGTAGCCACACTTTCACAGCATTGTCTGTGATTTGCTTCTTTTCAGCATCTTTTAGGACAGCACGGATTAAAGTGAGCTTTCTAGATAGGTTTTGGGTCCATTCTCGAACACCCAAAAACGATGAAAGCTCCCCTAGAACAACATATCCGAGGTTTTCAATCACGATTCCAAGTAAAAACATCAGTCATTTTGCAGGTACGAGAACAGAATGAACCAAAGTTGGGAGTTAGGAAATGAATCAATGTTTGGACAGTGAGGATATGAATTTGCTAGGAAGATGAATTTGCTAAATTATTTGTTTTCAAAGAGTATGTATCAATGATTCTCGTGTAACTTTTCAAACGTGGCTGCTCTAAAAAGCAATGATTATTGCAACATGACAAGTTGTGAAGATAAAGAGAAGTTGTAAGTAAAGCTGTCTGAGGAAAACAACAATACTAACAATTATTAATTATTAGTAGTTCTATAATACTATTACAAGTTGTGAGCAGAAAACAAATGTGGGAATCTTATCATCTTGTCCGTTCATTTGCTCACTGAGTAGGAAAATTACTCACTTTCAAGGAAACTTGATGTAATTGATAATTAGTCCGGTTTTAAATATACATAAAAAAATATTAAAGAAAGTTAATATATTTGGTTTAAGATTTGAATCAATTACATCAATTTTGTTTGACCAATTTTGCTTATATTTGAGACAGGAATATATTCCTATCAATGTAATACTAATAGTTTAACATTTATATTCCTCCTATATGAAAGATGATAAAATATGATAATTAGGAGTTAGGAGTGGACTGTAATATTTCACTATAATACTAGTAACTTCACATTTATCTTTCTCTTATCATTTGTTATTCTTTTGTTTCCTTAAAAAAAAAAAAAAAAACTAAATTGATAAAGAGATTGTGTGTCATTATAAGAAACCATTCATTTCTTAGCTTATTCAATGAACTTAAAGAGTTAGTTGTTCGATATGATAAATAGGTCAAATATCTCTCGTGGTCCATTAAGTTATATGTTTATAATAGATTAGTCTTTTAAGTTTTTTGTTACCAATTGGTACTTTAAATTATTTTTTGTTACAAATTGGTCTTTTAATGAAGTCATAGAATATTTACACTGTCATCCATCTTTTCAGCCAACTTTGTTAAAAACTGCTTATAGACCATTTAACATTAAGATGGTAGGTTCAAAAGTGCTTATGACATCAAACATGATTACTTATACACATTTTATTCTTCTTGTTTTTGAATTTCAAGCCTAATTTTACATATAAATATTTGATCAACAATATTATAAATCAAGTAATCGGTCAATTTTGTTTTGAATCAAGACCGAATAACACACTCATGAGCTCTAGTTTTGAGAGCATGAATTTGGACAAACCAACTTAACATTAAACATCCACATAAACACTTTCTGATTAAGTTTGATGAAATTAGGACAATGGTACAAATATTTTATGACTTAAAGGACCAATTTAAAACAAAACAAACTTTATAATCATGTAACTTAAAAGACTCAAAATGATATTTGGCCTAATAAATATAGGAGAAAGTAATACTCCTTTGTTCCAATTTATATGTGATTCTAAAAAAAAATTGTTTGTTTTAAATTATGTCATTTTACAATATCAAAGAATTATTTTGGATAATACCAATGAACTATTGATAAAGGGTATTTTCATAAAATAACTCAGAATAACTCTCTTTCTATACAGTATTAACTATATTTCTTAATTTATATGAAATTGCTAAAAAAAACATATAATTTAGAATGAATAAAGTATTTTGTATGTTGGATAATAAACAGAGTATGCTGATAATTTTTATAGTATGTACTGTATTAAAAAAGATTTTTTTTTTTGACACAACTCTATTAAAAAAGATCTTACACGGTTTAAGGAGAGACAATATTTGTTGTTCTTGTTATTTCATATTTTGTTATGTCCGCTTCATATGAAATAAAATATAAAATTGGTTGGAAAGTGTGATCACACCTTATTTTCTCTTTAGAGCATCCACATTGGTAATATATTAATAGAGACTATTTTAATGGACCTCACATGTATACCTCATTTATTTATAATTTTTTAATAAAAGTTCATATTAAAGAATCAATGACCCAATGACAATACACTAATAAAGACTTCAATGAAAAGTGTTTAAATAGGTTCCACTAACTTTGCATCATTATACAAAAGTAATTTATTTATTAAATTATAAATTACCTTATAAAATATTACTTCTTGTGAAAGTTTGACCAACTTGTACATATTTTATTACTTCTTTTAAACGTGAGACATGTTAGTTGCTCAGGATGGAGAGGGTCCTTATATTGTTGCATATTACTTAACAAGTACTTTTTTCTTCCTCCAATGGAGCGTCTTTAACCAGGAGTGATCCTTGTTAAGTACGAAATCCCTATTCAAGATGCTCTTAGGTTCTCTAACAGAGACCAATCACAACAATATCGAGACCCTTCAGTCTCAATTATAAGAGAAAATTAATTTTTTAGATTTATTAAATAGCTAGTGTATTTAGTCTTTAATAAAGACCAAATATATAAGTTATTCAACAAATAAAAAAATTGAAATCTAATAAAGACCAAATATATATAAGTTATTCAACAAATATAAAAATTGAAATATTGTTTATAAGGAGGAAGTATATCATGATAATCTAAATTGTCCATATTTTTTAGAAGACCAAATTAAACTCTAGCATTTATTTTATAATAACATTTTATCAAGATCAACAATTATCGCAGTTTTTCCGTTATCATATCTTCCGTAAAAAAAATTTTTTTTTTTTTTTTACGGGAACAAACTTAATGCATTTCATTGATAAGAATAGTTTCAATACATGTTGGAACTTTAGAAAAAATATGGAAACTAGCTAAAGATGGAGCCTCCCTAGATAAATTATGAGCATCTTCATTTGTTTGTCTCCTAATGAACTTTACATTACAGTTCGCAAGATCTGTACACAACAGACGCGTACATTCCTGAATAATAGAGCTGAAGTCTGACACGCCTAGCTGTTTACCGTAGATATTATCTACCGCCGTTTTCGAATCCACCTCGAAATCTATATTCCAAAGCTTAAGATCCTTAACCCAATTCATAGCAGATAGAAGACCTAGTGCCTCACCCGTGTCTACATCAAGAATGGGAGAGAAGCACTCAGTTCGAGCCAACACAAACGCCCCTTGGTCATCTCGTATACAGATTCAAACCCCATATTTAACGAGTCAAAAAATGAAGCGTCGACGTTGCATTTGTATCTGTTAGGGGGATGGTTTGCACCAATATGTTACTTCTTGTGCCCTTTGTTCCGGTTTGTGATCGAGCTTCTGCTTTATTAACTAGTTGGACCAAAAATAAATATCTTCCCCCATTATATTGCTCTTTTTATTTCCATTGATTTTGGTCATATGTTTACAAATCGACAAAAGTGACCAATAATATTTTTGGAGTGAGTGGAAGCAGCATTGTACGCTTTGTGGAAGCAGCATCAAAGGCTAATGGAGTCCTTACACTACTGACTATTGCAAACAATATCTTTGGACGTTAGTACTCTTGTGAAAGGCCATACTCTTGTGAAAGGCCATAAAATCTTACACTAACATGTGCTTAGGTTCTTTGTTGCAATAATGAATTGAAATCTTTGATTCACACAAAGATATTCATAAATCCACGGTTTAGATTCCACAAACCAATGGAATCTATAACAACCTGTTTTTAGCTAGAATTATTTTATTTAGTTATCGTATGTGTTTGTATGTGCTTAATTGTCTTTGTGTGTATTTAATTTGGGATTAATGGATTTTTAGCCTAGAAGGGTATTTTAGTCATTTTGGAGGCTAAGGGTATTTTTGTCTTTTAGTATGTAAGGGTAAATTAATAATTTTATAAGGAATGTTATTTTTGGCGTTTTAGTGAGAATAGTTATTTTTACTAAGTTACTAATGTGTAGGGGTATTATTTAGAGATGTTAATTATTCGGTGTTTTAGCGGATTAATGAGTAGTAACTTTTTAGAAATTGTTAGTAAGAGTTTTAGGCCTATTGTGGATATTAGAAACCTAACTCATTGGAGAGTAGTATATTTATTTAACTCATGAACGAAATTAGGGTTAGAACATTTTATCTCATAACAAAGGGAGGCTAGAGAGAGAAAGTGGGAAGAATAGAGAAGAGAAGAGGAAGAACTTGGAGAAGAGGGAGGCTAGAGATTGGAAGCTAGATGAGAAAGTGAAGTCATAACTAGAGGATTTAAGGCTTTGAAGTATGGGGGATAGAACTATTTCATCAAATAAGCTATAATCTCATAGTTTTGATTATGGGTCACTGGTGATTTTGTGTGAATTGTGATTTTTATGAACTTTGATGTTGAATTTCGTGCTCCTAATTCATGTGTAATTATAGGTACGTTAAATTTCATGGAATTGATGTGTTTATATGTTCAATTTCATAGTTGATGTTTGAAATAAGTTGGTTTTGGTGATTTTTGCTCAATTAAGTGTAAACCATGAATTTGTGAGCGATTATTGTTCAAACATGTCTAAATTCACTTGATAAATAATTATACGTGTTTGTATGTTGTTGGGGTTTGGATTGTTGTTGTTGTTTGTGAAGTTTGAATGAAAATGTGAAAATAAGAGTTTTTGGTGAAAAATGAGTTTGATGATGATTTTGTGATGAAATGAGATTGTGAATCCATGTTTGAAAGTGTTTTGATTGTCTTTTGATGTAGATTAACTACTAGTAACAAAGTTTGGGAAACAAATTTGGATCAAAGGGGATCAAAACCAGGCTTTTCGGAGAAAAATTGGATGGGTTACTGATGACATCTTGTCATTACGTAATAGTATATGTATTGTTATCACAAAATGGAGTTCACAATGAGACTTATGCAGCAAAAAGAGCAGAAAAACTGAAGAAAATTCAAAGAAAGGAAACGTGTCACGATTTGGTACAAACGTGCCACGATTTGGGAAGCATCAGAACTCTTGCTTCGACATTTAAAAACGTGTCACGATTGGTAAAACGTGACACGATTTGGTGAAACCCTAATTCAGATTCTTGCTCTACAAGGCAAAAACGTGTCACGATTCACTTAAAACGTGACACGATTTGGGCGATATTCTGTGCCTATTTATGCTGAAGTCTATTCCAAAAACAGGGATTACAAATTCTAGAGAGCAAAGTGCGATTTTGTGACTGCAAGGAAGCCAAGGAGGACGATTTCTTCATCCTTCAACCACTTTGTGTATTTTTAATACCTCTGATGATTATGTTATTTGTAAACACCATTATGAGTAGCTAAATCCATTAGAGGTTAGGTCTGAGATGCTTCTTTGTAACCCTAATTGATACCTTATGCTGTGAAACTCTATTTATAGTGAATGATATTCCAGTTTTTATTCAATTCAATTGTTCTTAATGCTTTTTATATCCTGATCAAATATAAACATGATTTTGTGAGAACGAATGACTACTGACCATAGCTTTCGACTTAGACCAAATTGAATTGTTCTAATAAACATGGCTAGTCTGGGAATAGATAATCGTTTGTTAGTGATATTAGGTTAACGTGCTAAAACCTTCAATGATTATTAGACCACCTAAGGAATTAGGGGTTGTAGTTCGAGAAGAGGGTCCTAACTCAAGGGATTGATTAGGACTATTTTGGTAACTATTGTAGGATTAGAAAATCATTCATAAGAATAGGTGCAACATAACAACTAAGGGAACATAGATGATTCGAAAGACCTAAACTCATCTCTCTCTTATTCTTTAAAACCAACTTTATTTTCTATCATTATTTTATTGAACTCAAACAAATCTCCTGCCTAGTGGCAAAACAAAACAACTTTTATACATCCTGAAATACAACGTAATTGAATTATTGAGATCAAAACAGTCCTTGTGGGATCGATATTTTTACTACTTCGATAGTATTTGGTCCACTTGTCAAACGCCTATCAAGTTTTTGGCGCCGTTGCCGGGGACTGTTGATATATTTCAACAAGGCAATTACGTTATAATTTAGGATTTCTGCAATTTAATTTTCTGTTTTAAGAATTTTTCTTTGTTTTAGTATTCATTAAGTATTTTGTATCGTGCAGTGCTACTAAGGTATTTTGCTGTTTATGCGAGGTAAACATAGCGCCGACGATTTAGAATACGATCCAGAAATAGAAAGGACTGCTAGAGCACTTCGGAAAGTTGTTCGGCTGCAAAGGTTGTTTCAATCTGTTCCACCGGGTGTACGAGAACCGATACCTGCTGAATCTGAAATAATCTCTTGTCCTAAATCTATAACTATGGGAAAACTTGTACCACCGAGACCAAAATTGGGAGACTATGGGTTAGCAACTCATCGTGGTCAACTTACCCACACTTTCCAACCAGCTAACCCCGTTGCTTTCAACATCAAAACCACAGTTCTGAATGGGTTGAGAGACAAACAGTTTGATGGGACCGAAGCCATGAGCCCACATGAACATTTGAGCCGCTTTGCCGAAACATGTGAGTTTTGTGTACAACCAGCTAACGTAACCGATGCACAAAAGAAGCTTAGGTTATTTCATTTCACCTTGACCGGTAGAGCTAAAGATTGGTTGCTAACTATACCCAATGGGACTGTCCAAAATGGGAGGAGCTAGAGCTTAAGTTCCTTGAGAAATACTTTCCTATGTCTAAATATTGGGATAAGAAGATGGAGATATCAAACTTCAAGCAAAGGGAGAATGAGTCACTATATGATGCTTGGGAGCGATTTAATTTGCTTCTTAAGAGATGCCCTAACCATGAGTTTACTGAGAAACAATACCTCCAAATCTTCACTGAGGGGGTGACACTTAACACTAGAATGTTCTTAGATGCTTCTGCGAGAGGTAGTCTTAAGAGTAAAACTGATCTTGAAGTTCAAGCTCTAACCGAAAACATGGCCAGCAACGAATACCGTGTTGAAGCGAAAAAGAAAGAAAGAGGAGTGTTTGGGGTGAGTGATCAAACTGCAATTTTAGCCAACAAAGCAGCCATGAATAAACAAATAGAGGCTCTAACTAAGGAGTTTCAAGGTTTCACGCTAGCTCACAAGCAACAACAAGTGGCTGCAATCAGGTGTGACTTATGTGGTGAAGGACATGCTAACGGAGAGTGTGTACCTGAAGGATCAAGTGAGGAAGCCAACTACATGGGGAATTACCAAAGGCAAAATCAGTACTACACTCAAGGCATCAACAAGCATCCCAACTTGAGCTACTCAAATAACAATGCTTTGAACACTCAAATGCTTACTCCTCCACAACAACAACCAAGAAAGCCTTCAGCTCTCGAGGAAACTATGATAAACTTTATGAAGATGACCCAAGGAAACTTTGAAGAGATGAAGAAGAGTCAAGAGGCTGAGAGAAAGAACAACGAAGCCTCCAGGAAGATGCTTGAAACTCATCTGGGGTAATTAGCTAAGCAATTGGCTGAACAAAACAAAGGCGGATTCTCAGGTAACACTAAAGAAAACCCTAAGAACGAGTCTTGTAATGCTATTGAATTGAGGAGCAAAAAGGCTCTAACACCTATAATTCCAAAAGCTCCAAAGAACGTTGAGGAAGTAGTAGGGGAAGATGGTGAAGTTGAAAAAGAAAATGAACATGGTGTAGTTGAAAAGGAGAATGATCAAGGAGTAGTTAAAAATGAAAAGAAGAAAAAAATAGAGGGAGAAAAAAGTGAGACATTTATAGATGAAGATTCAATCTTGAGGAAGTCGAAGAGCCAAATATTGAAGGATGGAGATAAACCACAAGTTATTCCATCATATGTGAAGCTTCCATATCCTCATCTCGAGAAGAAGAAGAAGAAGGAGGAGGAAGGACAATTCAAGAAGTTCATGCAACTTATCTCACAACTTCATGTAAACATTCCTTTCGGTGAAGCTGCCTTTGTACGCCAAGTTCATGAAGGATTTGTTAACGGGAAGAAGAAAGCCAAAAGATGATGATAACATTTCTCTTTCCGAGAATTGTAGTGCTATTCTCCAAAAGAAGCTACCACCTAAGCTAAAAGATCCTGGTGCTTTTAATATCCCTTGTTTTATTGGACTGGTAAACATTGGAAGAGCTTTATGTGATTTAGGGTCAAGTATCAACTTGATGCCCCTTTCAATGATGAAGAAGCTTGGATGTGGGGAGCCAAAGCCAACAAGAATGACCATTACTCTAGCTGATCGGTCAATCTCTTATCCTTTCGGTGTGCTTGAAGATGTTCTAGTCAAGGTTAATGACTTAGTATTTCCAGCAAATTTTGTGATCTTAGATATGGCTGAAGATGAAGAAATACCACTAATTTTAGGAAGACCCTTCCTTGCAACGGGTCGTGCTTTAATTGATGTTGAGATGGGAGAGCTAATGTTGAGATTCCATAATGAGCAAGTGGTGTTCAATATCTTTGAAGCAATGAAACACCGAGAGGAAAACCCCATGTGTTACCGGATTGATGTTGTTGAAGAAATAGTAGAAGACAACTCTCGTGAACCTCAACCACCACAACCTCTTGAAAGAGCAATTGTAAATTCTATAGAGAGTTGTGAGGAGGATGAAGACCTTGAGGTTAGTGATTGTGTCAAGCAACTTGAAGCAAGCAAGCAAGAATTGGGGCTGGTGAAAATTGAAGAACTAGTTGGTAAAGACTCTACAGGTGCACAAACTTGGACAGGAGGAGGAGAGAAAAATCCATAATTGAAAGAACTTCCTTCTCACTTAAAGTATGTTTTCCTTAGCAAGAATGCTTCTAAACCAGCAATTATCAGCAACACCTTGACACCTTTACAAGAAGAAAAATTGATGAGGGTGTTGAGGGACAATCAAGGAGCTTTGGGGTGGAACATTTCTAATTTGAAGGGTATTAGTCCAGCTTATTGCATGCACAAGATACACATGGAGGCTGAATACAAACCAGTGGTTCAACCTCAAAGAAGACTAAACCCAACACTGAAGGAAGTGGTGAAGAAGGAGGTGCTTAAGTTACCGGAAGCAGGTATGATTTACCCTATCTCTGATAGTTCATGGGTAAGTCTAGTTCATGTGGTGCCTAAGAAAGGAGGAATGACGGTGATGGCTAATGAAAAGAATGAATTGATACCCACACGCACCGTCACCGGTTGGAGAATGTGCATAGACTACCGGAGGTTGAAGACCGCAACAAGAAAAGACCTCTTTCCATTGCCTTTCATGGATCAAATGTTAGAGAGATTGGCTGGCCAAGCCTTTTATTGCTTCTTGGATGGGTATTCGGGGTACAATCAGATTGCGGTGGCTCCAGAAGATCAAGATAAAACTGCCTTCACTTGTCCGTTTGGTATATTTGCTTATAGGAGGATGCCCTTTGGGCTGTGTAATGCGTCGGCGACCTTTCAAAGGTGTATGCACTCCATCTTCTCGGACATGATAGAGAAGAACATAGAGGTATTCATGGACGGCTTTTCTGTGTTTGGTAGTCTTTTGATCAATGTTTGTTTCACCTAGATGCTATCCTTAAACGATGCACCGAAACTAACCTTGTTTTAAACTGGGAAAAATGCCATTTCATGGTAACTGAAGGTATAATTTTGGGGCATAAAATAAGTACTAAAGGCATAGAGGTGGATCAAGCCAAGATAGAGGTTATATAAAAACTTCCACCACCTGTTAATGTTAAGGGAGTAAGAAGTTTCTTGAAGCATGCTGGTTTCTATCGACGTTTCATAAAAGATTTTTCAAAAATTTCAAAGCCCCTCTGTAACCTCTTGGTCAAAGAAAATGAGTTTAATTTTGATTATGAATGTTTAAATGCTTTTTCTTTGATTAAAAACAAGTTGGTGACTGAACCAATAATCATTGCACCCGATTGGGATTTACCTTTTGAACTTATGTGTGATGCAAGTGATTATTCTGTTGGTGCAGTCCTAGGCCAACGCAAGAACAAATTTTTCCATGCAATTTACTATGAATGCAAGGTTTTAAATGAAAATCAAGTTAACTTTTCCACAACTGAAAAGGAGTTGCTTGCGGTAATCTTTGCATTGGAAAAATTTCGTTCTTATCTAATAGGCTCCAAAGTCATTGTTTTTACAGATCATGCAGCTCTAAAATATCTCTTGACCAAGGGGAATTCAAAGCCTTGGCTGTTGAGGTGGATCCTCTTGTTACAAGAGTTTGATCTTCATATTCGTGACAAGAAGGGAGTAGAGGACATGGTAGCTGATCACCTTTCAAGGCTGGAAAATGATGAGGTGACAAAGAAAGAGAAGGCCATCGAGGCCGAGTTTCCAGATGAACAGCTGCTTGCTATTGGAGAAAGGCCTTGGTTTGCTAATATTGTGAACTTTAAGGCCAGTAACATAGTTCCTGATGACATGAGTTATCATCAGAGGAAAAAGTTATTCAAAGATGCAAACCACTACTTGTGGGATGACCCTTATCTGTTTAAGGTAGGCATTGACGGTTTGATAAGACGTTTTGTTGCAGGTAAGGAGGCTCATAGTATTATGTGGCACTGCCATAGCTCAGCTTATGAGGGCCACCATAGTGGAGAAAGAACCGCTGCGAAAATTCTGCAAAGTGGATTCTGGTGGCCCACCCTTTTCAAGGATTGCCACGAATTTGTTGCACGGTGTGACAAATGCCAAAGAACAGGTAACATCTCTAAGAGGAATGAGATGCCCCTTTCAGGAATCATTGAAGTTGAACCATTTGATTGTTGGGGCATCGACTTTATGGGACCTTTCCCTTCCTCTTACTCTTTTCTCCATATTCTTGTTTGTGTTGACTATGTCATAAAATGGGTTGAAGCGATACCATGTGTTGCTAATGATGCCAAGACTGTTGTTAACTTCCTGCATAAGAACATTTTCACTAGGTTTGGAACACCTAGAGTCTTGATCAGTGATGGGGGGAAGCACTTTTGCAATAATTTTCTTGAAAATGTGCTTAAAAAGTATTAGACCACCTAAGGAATTAGGGGCTGTAGTTCGAGAAGAGAGTCCTAACTCAAGAGATTGATTAGGACTATTTTGTTAACTATCGTAGGATTAGAAAATCATTCATAAGAATAGGTACAGCATAACAACTAGGGGAACATAGATGATTCGAAAGACCTAAACTCATCTCTCTCTTATTCTTTAAAACCAACTTTATTTTCTATTATTTTATTGAACTCAAACAAATCTCCTGCCTAGTGGCAAAACAAAACAACTTTTATACATCCTAAAATACAACGTAATTGAATTATTGAAATGAAAATAGTCCTTGTGGGATCGATATTTTTACTACTTCGATAGTATTTGGTGCACTTGCCAAACGCCTATCAATTACCGAGAGGAAACCCAAAAATCTGGGTTCATGTACTCGTGTAGCTCGCCTAGCGAGTTGCCCATGACAGAACCCATGATTTTGGGCGTCTCGGGCAGTTGGGGTTGTTCCGAACACCCTTAAATGCATGCTTTTTTTTATGTGTTTGATTGTTGTTTTCACTTAGAAATCTACTGGAACATCAATTGGATTGGATTAAAATGGTTTGATGAATAGAATTGAAATATATTTGAAAATGTTCAAGAACGAAGAATTTTTCGAAACTTGTTTCTATCAAATGAAATGATAGGGCTATGATTTGTTTTTTGTAACAATGATATTAGAACTATTATGAAAGGTGTATATGAGCTTTAAACTTGAATTTACTTTGAAAATGACTTTCTTTTGAAAAGGAGGAAAAATGAGACGAACTTAGAGAATTTTTGAAATTAAACGAAATCAAGTTATGATGTGCATGTGTATGAACTATTGTGATCATATGTGATATGTGGATATGCTTTGTTGATGTGTTTGAATATGAATGCCTTGTTTTCGATGAATTATTTGGAAACTGACAGTTTTTGTGAAAATAGACGAACTTTGTCAAAGTAAGATTTTATGGTCGGATAACTTGTAAATAGATTTCTATTCATGATGATAAGATAGAATAAGAATGGTCAATGATGATTGGGTGTTAATACGATGAATGACATGATGTGGTTAGTTGTCCGTCTTTTATGCAAAAATGTGATTTTAAAAGGTATTGTTTCTTTGAGGTGATAGTTGATGATGATTTTAATGATAATGATTTATTAATGATGATGAATTCTTACATGCAAAATGACGATGTTATTGATGATGAGCGCATGTATGAAAAGTGATGATGTTAAAGATGATTAGTTGTTGAGTGAACGTATGCATTGTTGACACATATATTCATGCATTCATATGTTGTTGAGTAGGATATTTATATCCAATGACGATGATTAGAATACTTTGTATTCACTGACGATGATTAGAATAATTTTGTATTCAGTGACGATGTTTATGTTATGGTTGTATCAAGTGACGATGATTGGTACCACATGCATATAGAGTCGTGTCTAGAGCATTACTGCATTTGATAAATGGTGAAACATGTCATACTGGACTATGTGATTTGGTGATTATTTGCATTGGCGAAATTTGGTGAATATGTATGAATATGTCGTTTTACTTTTATTTGATTATATATTATTTGCGAAAGATTATCTCACCCCTAGTAGTAGTCATTAGGTTGACTGTAACATCCCAGACTGCTTTCAGGATTGCCGACTGACCCTACAAACCAACACGAGTCTTTTCAGCATGTTTTGTCCTCACTCGCACGCTTACCGAGAAACTTCCCGGTAGGTCACCCCTCCAAAGACTACTCCAAGTCAAGCATGCTTAACTGTGGAGTAGTCTTTGGATGGGTGACCTACCGGGAAGTTTCTCGGTAAGCGTGCGAGTGAGGACAAAACACGCTGAAAAGACTCGTGTTCGTTTGTGGGGTCAGTCGGCAATCCTGAAAGCAGTCTGAGATATTACAAATGGTATCAGAACAGACATCTCCCAGTACGGTGTGGTTCGGGGACGAACCAAGCGGAAGCTGGTGGGCATGTAACACCCACGGCTGAATAGAGCAAGGGAGTGGTCGCCGGTGCACAAGGCACGACAATGAGCGGCTCCCAACAGTTTATAGCTGAACTGAATCACACTGGAATGAGAGGGATCCTAAGATCGTGCAGGTATGGGACTGCATGGTTGAAGGAAGGCTTATAAGAATTGTTTGGTACTACCTATATCAACAAGATGCATCTTCTTTTCGGTAGCCCATTCCATAAGAACTCCACAGTTAAGCGTGCTTGACTTGGAGCAATTTTGGGATGGGTGACCTATCGGGAAATTTCCCGGTAAGCGTGCGAGTGAGGACAAAACATGCTGAAAAGACTCGTGTTGGTTTGTAGGGTTAGTCGACAATGCTTAAAGTCGTCTGGGATGTTACATTGACCGCCTGCCTATTTGTATGAATGGGTAGACGGCTTGCACGTGTCTTAAAGTCGTCTGGGATGTTACATTGACCGCCTGCCTATTTGTATGAATGGGTAGACGACTTGCAAGATTAGTTGTTTTGCCATGCTTGTGAGTATGTTTGAGGACTAGCTTTGGAGCTACCTCGTCTCTTTTCTTTGGAGTCATAGTTAGGGCTTTGATTAGTGTGTTGATCGTTTGTCGTTTATCTTTCATGTCTTTATGAGATTGATGACTCATTATGTTGAGATTAGAGATTTTATTTGGTGATGTATTATGATATATATGACATGACTATTTTGGAGATTTTATTATCTGTTGATGATATGTTATGACATTATTCCACTGCGAGTTTTGAAAAATTATTTATACATATTTTGAATTAATTGAAGATGTAGCATCTAAACTCTTTTTATTTGCGTGATTTATCGTTTTAAGGGTTTAGGTGTTACACTTACAACCTCCAAGTTTGAAAATGATAGTTCATAGAATCCTTTTCCTAGTGAAATCACTTCCCACTTTAGCAAATCCTTCTAATGTGGATTGCATCCTTTGACCAAATGATTCTTGCATGAAGGTTGTGTTTGCATGCATAAAAACCACCTATAGATACTCATATTCTTGGATAGTTATTGACAATTGATCGTCACTGATAACGGTGATACAATATCTCATACACTAGTTAGGGCTTGAGCAAAGGACTTAGGTTGTTTTGGAACCATTTTTGATTGATTTAAAGTTAAATCTTGTTGACCTGAAGGGGATTAAAGACAAGACCATGAAATTTCTACTAGAATCATGGTGAAAGTTTGTTGGAAAATCAAGATAGTGCAGTCAAGTACGCTTACATACTGCTGAAGGTTTTTTTTTTTTTGAATCGGCCAAATATTATTAACCAACAAGTCCGTGCAAGACGCACTAATAAGCTTGGGTGGAAAAAAAACAATTACAAGGGGAAATCGGTTGCCGCTAAAACGCCGGCTCGAACAAAAACCCCTTAAAAACCAATCGTAAACAAAGAACAACCCAACTGGACCCAAAAAGGAAGGCCACATCAGCTGCACGGATGCATGTAGCAGAACCCACAAACACGCAGCTGCAACAACACCAGAAGAAAAAGACAGCAGGCCAAATTGGTCCCTCGGATCATGATGCTAAAATATACTTGAAACTGACAAGCATACCTTAGCCTCATAACCGAAGTTCCCCCACCAAACAGCTGTTGTAGGCTAGCAAAGCAGAAAAACACCCAAAAACCAGTAGGATAAAGGCGCAAAATAGTCCAGCAAGGAACCCCCACACCACACAGTTAAGATACATTTCCCACACAAACATCAAACCTCCAAAACAGAAAACCCTATGTGCCGCCCCTACCTTCTTCCTTCCCTACTAAGGCATAATATAGGGTCCCAACACCACTCATAAAAGAGGCAAACCGGGAGTTGCGTCCTACTCAAAAGCCACCTCCATGATAAAACTTTAATATCCTCCACTATTTCCTCTAGCACATGAGTGTTCTCATTAAAGATATAATCATTTCTAACTTTCCACAATACCCATAACGTTGCAAGCCACACCATCCAATGGCCCTTTTTAATATTATCATTTCTTTCCCCGCCCCCCCAACATTCCCAATGAATAAAAAGATTCGGAGGGATAGGAATGAAAGAGTTTAGCCATGACATGAGTTGTAACCAAACCGAGGAAGCCAAATTGCAATGGAGAAAAAGGTGAAGTGAATTTTCCTCCGTTCTAGCACAATGCACACAAAGAATAGAGCCTTCCGGAGGTAATACATTTCGCATAGCTAAATTCACCTTAGTTGGAACACGATCAAGGAGAACCTTCAACACAAACGCCACCACCTTCGAGGGAGCCGGATTCTTCCACAAATGATTGAAAACCTTTTTTTCTGCCTCCTCCCACCTATTCTCACGCAACACCAATTCCTCCAACCTACTTTACGCCGACTTAACCATGAACATTCCCGACTCTTCTAAACTCCACCTCCAAATATCCTCCTCCTCCGACCCCACCAACCCTTCTAAGTCCTCCTTGAGGCTTAAAAGTAACTCCTCCTCCCACATAAAAAGATGCCTCCTCCAAGTGAACCTCCACTCCCTCATTGTTGCCGAAGGATCCCACAAATCCCCAACAAAGGCCTCCTTTTGATTTGAGACCGAATAAATCCTAGGATACTTTACTTGAAAACTCTTATCACCTTTCTACCTATCATTCCAAAAGCTAGTTGTCATGTCATTTCCTACTTTTCTCTCCACTACCCTATTGAACCAACCTTGACCTCCAAAATCACCTAGCTTCACCACTTCCTTCCACCAAAGAGACGAATGCCTTGGCCATGCCAAATTGGTACCTTCAATAATGCACTGCACCTTTTCCCCATATTTCTTAATTAGGACACTTTTCCACAAAGCCTTTTCACCATCAAGCAATCTCCATCTCCATTTAGTCAACAAACTAATATTCATAACCCGAATATCTTTCACCCCCACACCCCCATTATCCTTTTGTTGACACACCGACTTCCACTTCACCCAACACATCTTTTTCCCCCCACCCACTCCTCCCCAAAGAAATTCTCTTTGGATTCTAACCACTCTCCTCCACACATGCACCGGTATCTTTAAAAAAGATAGATAAAATATAGGCAATGCATTAAGCACCGAATTAAGAAGCACAATTCTACCTCCAAAGCTAATATACCTATTACTCCACGTATTTAACCTTCCTCCTAAGGTCTCGATCAAAGGCTCCCACGCCGACTGTTGGAACAAAATGTGTTTAACAATGAACCTTAGAAAGTTTTGATGATAACAAGGTATTAAAAATTGTAAATTGGACTAGCTAATATTTGTTCAAGTGTACAGGACCACAGTTAAAAATTTACATCATTAATTGGTTCTGAATGAGCAAATAAAGAGCAAAAGAAAATGAAGCTTAGACGCTTCTGAAGGCAATACGCTCCTGAAGACGGAAAGCGCTCCTGAAGTCAAGCTGCTCCTGAAGAAAGCAAAGCGCTCCTGAAGTCAAGCTGCTCCTGAAGAGAGTAAAGCGCACCTGAAGAAATGGTGCTCCTGAAGATTACCGCTTCCGAAGACAAGAGGTCCATAAGCCACATCATCAGAAGCTGCATTATCAGAAGCTGCGTTATCAGAAGCTGCATCATCAGAAGCTGCCTCATCAGAAGTCATTTCACCAGAAGCTGAAGATCAACTGGATTTGCAAAAGATTCAAAGATTGAAGAATCAACACTGCAAAAGCTGTCTATTGGATTCGAAAACATAGCAGAAAATTAGTGGAACATTGCAACGGTCATTTCAAAGGTGTTTGAAGGCATGTGCTTGCAATTTTGGACGAAAGCGTTGACATTGTACTTCTGTACGAATTGTACAACCACGTTCTCCACTACTCTGTTTTGTGTCCATGCTACAACACAAGAAAACATCTCCAGAATACCGCTTCGCCTGCATAGATGTTCCTTTGGATAAGGAATGGATTTCAAATTTGTTCTTCATAGGACAACAACCAAATCAGGCAAAAGATCATTGGTGAAAGATCAAGCTTCAATAATGACTCTTTGATGTGCTGGCAATTTTACAACGTCTCTTTCACACCTCTATATATAGGAGTGAAGACTTAGAGAATTGGTAATGCAAGAACGATGAACGAAAGACTCACAACTTTTTTACAAGTGTCAAACCTCTGCTGAAATTGTTCTGCATTCACTTAGAATTTCTGTGTCTCAAAGTCATATCTTAGAAATTCTTAATTCATTGAGTCTGTATCTAATTTGTATTGTGAGCACCTCTAATTGTATATCAAGTGTTCAACCTTAAACAATTTTCTGGGTAATTTTGTTTAGTTAGAAGTCTCTTGCAGTTGTGCTTGAGCAAGGAAGTCTCTTGATTGTGTTCTTGAGCAAAGGAAGTCTCTTGTTTGTGTGCTTGAGCAAAGGAAGTCTCTTGCTTGTGTGCTTGAGCAATTGTAATCAGATATTACTCTTAGTGAAATCTCCTTGGAAGTACAAGGGGGACTGGACTACTTCCGGATTGTGGAAGGAACTAGTATAATTGCTTTGTGTCGTTCTTCTTCTCTCTCTCTATTTTATTCCGCTGCATTTAGATTCTGATTATCACTTCAGAAGCTGTCTCACTTAGCTTCTGATCAAGTGTGTTCAGTTTTAGGAGAAACAAAGAATTTTCCAAAAACACAATTCAACCCCCCTTCTTGTGTTTTTCTCACCTTCAATTGGTATCTAGAGCCTTGGTCTGTTGTGTATCACTTAACCGTGCAACAGTCAAAGATCTGAGAAAAACATGTCTACTCCTCCTCCTACTGGTTCTGATGATACTAGCTATAAACATGTCTCATATGATTATAGTGATAGTAAGAAATCCAGTGTTGGAAAGATTCCAAAATTCAATGTAGATGCTGAAGAATTTTCTTGGTGGAAGACCAACTTTTACAGTTATATCATGAGCCTAGATGAAGAATTATGGGATATTCTGGAAGCTGGTGTTGGTGATTTAGTCCTTGATGAAGAAGGAGCTGTTGTGGATAGAAAGAAACATACTCCTGAGTTGAAGAAACTCTACAAGAAGCATCACATTATCAGAGGAGCTCTTGTCACTGCTATACCCAAAGCAGAGTACATGAAGATGAGTGACAAATCCACTGCTAAAGCTATGTTTGCTTCACTCTGTTCAAACTACGAGGGCAGCAAGAAGGTCAAAGAAGCTAAAGCTCTCATGCTTGTACATCAGTACGAGTTATTCAAGATGAAGGATGATGAAACTATTGAGGAGATGTACTCAAGGTTTCAAACCTTAGTCTCTGGGCTACAAATTCTAAAGAAGAGCTATGTTGCTTCTGACCATGTGAGCAAGATACTCAGAAGCTTACCTGCAAGATGGAGACCAAAGGTGACTGCCATTGAGGAGGCTAAAGATTTAAACACTTTAAGTGTCGAAGATCTTGTTAGTTCTCTCAAAGTTCATGAGTTAAGTCTTAATGAACATGAGTCTACTAAGAAGAGTAAATCAATAGCTCTTCCATACAAAGGCAAGTCATCAAAAGCTCTCAAAGTGGTTGAATCTGAAGAAGAAGAAGAATCTAGTTCATATTCTGAACCAGATGCTGCTGAGATGGCCATGCTCTCCAATAGACTTCAGTATCTGGCCAAGAAGAACAGAAAGTTTCTCGCCAGAAGGGGTAACTCCAAAAGCTCAAGGAATGAAGATCAGAAGGGATGCTTCAACTGTAAGAAGCCTGGACATTTCATTGTTGAATGCTCTGATCTTCAAAGAGAAAAGTCAAAGGACAAGTCAAAGAGGTCTACATTCAAACTAAGCAAATTCAAGAAGCAGATCAAGCAGAGTTTAATGGCAACCTGGGATGATTTGGGAAGTGAATCTGGATCTGACAAAGAGGAAGCTGATGAAGATGCAAAGGTAGCTGTTGGGCTGGTAGCAACAGCAACTTCAGAAGCTGGATCAGATTCAGACTCAGAAGATGAAAACGAGGTATATTCCAAAATTCCCAGAGATGAACTTGTTGAGTCACTTAAAGAACTTCTTACACATTTTGAAGTAAGAACCAATGAGTTGAAGGATTTAAAAGAAAAATATGCTGATTTGATGAAACAGCAAAAATCAACTCTATTGGATCTGAAAGCTTTTGAACAAGGACTTAGGGGCTTTGACTTCATGTGTAAAACGTATGAAGATCAGCTCAGGTTCTTATGTCAGAAGCTACAAGAAAAGTGTAATGAAAAACCTTTAAGTAACCATGAAATTGCTCTTGAAGATTTTATTATATCTGGCATTGACAGAAACAGAGTGGCTTCTATGATTTATAGCATTTACAAGAACAATGGCAGAGGAATTGGTTTTCCAGAAGTAAAACTTGAGAAAACCAATCTAAAATCTTGTTGTGAATGCATCAAGGAAGGTCTGAAAACCTTCTTTGTACCTGAAGGTGCTGAGTTGGAAACTGCTGTTCAATCAGAACCTGAAGCTTCTAGTTCTAAGGCTAAGATTACTTCAAAGCCAAAGAACTCTAAGTCAAAGGCTATGATTAAATCTGACTCCAAGACTTCAAAGATCAGGATCCTGAAAAAATCAGAACCTGTACCTCAGAATCTGGTGAAACCAAAATCTGAGGTTCTGAAGTCTAAGTTTCAGAAGAAGACAGTTACTGCTTCTGAAGTACCAAAACCAAAGGTAATGGTTAATCAGAAGCAACCCAACTCACAGCACAAGGTACAAGGAGTGAAGAGTAAAGCCTTAAGTACTAACCTTTCAGGACCCATAGGACAATGGGTACCTAAATCTGAAAATGTCAATGATGCAGGTATGTCTAAGAGCAACACCAAAGCAAAAATCATGGTACCTAGACAGCGGTTGCTCAAGACACATGACAGGAGAAAAGTCCAGCTTCCTCAGCCTAACAATGAAGGATGGAGGAAGTGTGAAATTTGGAGGCAACCAAACTGGCAAGATCATAGGTACAGGAACTATTGGTAATTCCTCTACCTCAATTAATAATGTATGGTTGGTAGATGGTCTTGAACATAACCTTTTGAGCATTAGTCAATTTTGTGATAATGGTTATGATGTGCTTTTTGAGAAAACCAACTGTACTATAATCAACAAGGAAGACAAATCCATTGTGTTCAAGGGAAAGAGAGTTGATAATGTCTACAAAATCAATTTTTCTGAACTGGCTGATCAGAAGGTGATTTGCCTTCTATCAGTGAATGATAAGAAATGGATGTGGCACAGAAGGTTGGGACATGCTAACTGGAGGTTAATCTCTAAGCTTAGTAAGTTACAACTTGTCAAAGGGCTACCAGACATTGACTATCATTCAGATGCACTCTGTGGTGCATGTCAGAGAGGAAAAATTGTGAAATCATCTTTTAAAACCAAAGACATTGTTTCAACCTCAAGACCCTTAGAACTACTCCATATTGATTTATTTGGACCAGTGAGTACTGCATCCTTATATGGAAGTAGATATGGATTAGTCATTGTTGATGATTATAGCAGATGGACTTGGGTGAAATTCATAAAGAGTAAAGATGTTGCTTGTGATGTATTCAGTAGTTTCTGCACTCAAATTTAATCCGAAAAAAATCAAAGATTTTGAAAGTCAGAAGTGATCATGGTGGAGAATTTGAAAATGAGCCATTTGAAGCTTTTTGTGAAAAACATGGAATTGTCCATGAATTCTCTTCTCCTAGAACTCCACAACAAAATGGGGTTGTAGAGAGAAAGAATAGAACTTTACAAGAAATGGCCAGAACCATGATCCATGAAAACAATTTACAAAAACATTTTTGGCAGAAGCAGTGAATACAGCATGTTATGTCCATAACAGGATCTATATTAGACCTATTTTGGAGAAAACAGCATATGAACTCTTTAAAGGAAGGAAACTCAATATCTCTTACTTTCATCAATTTGGATGTACATGTTACATTCTGAATAACAAGTTCTACCTAAAGAAATTTGATGCCAAGACCCAAAGAGGAATCTTCTTAGGTTACTCTGAAAGGTCAAAGGCATACAGAGTGTATAATTCAGAAACACTATGTGTTGAAGAATCTATGCACGTTAAATTTGATGACAAAGAGCTTGAAGATAAAACTTCAAAGCAAGATGAAAGTGTTGCAGAGATACAGGTTCCTGAAGCTACTTCAAAACCTGATCAGATAGCTGAATCTGAAGAAAGTCCAGAAGCTGAACCCACATCAGAAGCGCAAGATGAAACTGCTTCTGAGGAAGCACAAGATGGCTCACATCAAGAAGATCCTCCCAGAAACACTTTCAAGCACAAGTCTTCACACCCTAAGGAGCTAATCATTGGAAACAAAGATAGTCCAAGAAGAACAAGATCATTCTTTAGACAAGAAGAATCAATGATTGGACTGATCTCAATGATTGAACCTACAACAGTTGATGAAGCACTTTCAGATGATGGATGGATCTTAGCTATGCAAGAAGAGTTGAATCAATTTCAAAGAAATGATGTGTGGGATCTGGTACCCAAACCTCAGCACAAGAACATTATTGGAACAAAATGGGTATTCAGAAACAAACTGAATGAGCAAGGAGAAGTAACAAGAAACAAAGCCAGACTTGTTGCACAAGGGTATAGCCAACAAGAAGGCATTGATTACACTGAAACATTTGCTCCAGTTGCAAGATTGGAAGCAATCAGGTTACTTCTATCTTATGCAGTTAATCATGGGATAATATTATATCAAATGGATGTCAAGAGTGCATTTCTTAATGGTGTCATAGAAGAAGTGTATGTCAAGCAACCTCCTGGATTTGTGGATATTAAATATCCTAACCATTTTTTAAACTGAAGAAATCACTATATGGCTTGAAACAAGCTCCCAGAGCTTGGTATGATAGACTAAGTAATTTCTTAATCAAAAATAATTTTAAAAGAGGACAGGTTGATACAACACTCTTCAGAAGGACCCTTGGGAAAGATATTCTTGTTGTGCAAATATATGTTGATGATATAATATTTGGTTCTACTAATGCATCTCTTTGCAAGGAATTTTCTAAGTTAATGCAGGATGAATTTGAAATGAGCATGATGGGAGAGCTGAAGTTCTTCCTGGGCATTCAAATTAATCAATGCAAAGATGGAGTCTATGGTCATCAATCAAAGTATACAAAGGAGCTTCTGAAGAAGTTCAAGCTTGAAGATTGTAAAGTGATGAACACTCCAATGCATCCTACGTGCACCTTAAGCAAAGAAGATGAAGGAGCTAAAGTTGATCAGAAGTTGTACAGAGGTATGATTGGTTCTTTGTTATACCTCACTGCATCTAGGCCAGATATTTTATTCAGTGTATGCTTGTGTGCAAGATTCCAATCAGATCCTAGAGAATCTCATATGACTGCTGTCAAGAGAATCTTCAGGTATTTGAAAGGAACAACTAATCTTGGACACCTTTATAGGAAATCCTTAGATTATAAGCTAATTGGATTCTGTGATGCTGATTATGCTGGTGATAGGATTGAAAGAAAGTCAACAAGTGGCAATTGTCAATTTCTGGGTGATAATCTTATATCCTGGGCTAGCAAAAGACAAACAACTATTGATATGTCTACAGCAGAAGCAGAATACATTTCAACTGCAAGTTGTTGTACACAACTACTTTGGATGAAACATCAGTTGGAAGACTATCAGATAACTGCTAACAGTATTCCCATTTATTGTGATAATACTGCTGCTATTTGTTTGTCTAAAAATCCAATTTTGCATTCGAGAGCTAAGCACATTGAAATCAAACACCATTTTATCAGAGACTATGTTCAAAAAGGAATTTTAGATATACAATTCATTGATACTGAGAATCAATGGGCTGATATATTTACTAAGCCTTTAACTGTTGAAAGATTTGATTTTATAAAGAAAAATTTGAACATGCACTTTGTGTCTGATTAAATGTTTGCTTGCTTCTGAATAGGATTTTAGGTTCTGAAGTTAGTTCAGAAGCAGTGGTCCATCAGAAGCTCTTTAGTGAGGTTCTGAGGAAAACTCGCTTCTGATGATGACGTCAGCATCTGAAGTCCAGAAGTTGGATTTTATGCGTCTGAATAGTGGAGTTAGTGGAAACGTTGGGAGTTACTTTTTATGGTAACTTCTGGCCCACTAACTTGGCAGTTACTCTGAGAACTTCTGACGTGGCATATATGTATTGGTGTATAACTTAAAAGGGCAATGATGATTTAATAGCTTTGAAAGTACTTTTCACGCGCCCCCAATTTTGTCATTAATGTTATGTTTGTTTGTCTCTTTTGAATTGCAAACGTTTTTACTCTTAAACACTTTTTCAATTCACACACTACTCACTCACAACAAACACATTTGCTCTCAAACCTCATGCGAAGTAAGCGCAAAAACCCTAGAACCCTAAATCTTCTTCAAATCTTCTTCAAATGGCATCATCAAGCTCAAGAGTTTCAGAATCTACTTCAAATAAGCAAGGCGCATCAGAATCTGGGTCAATCTACAAAGAAAAGACTATGGATATTCCATGGAAATCCTTAATCGTCCAAACAGAATCACCAGTGGACTTCGTTTCACTTAAAAAGTACGAAGTGGACATGGAAGGTTTAGTAGAAACTCAGAAGCTGTCTGAATACTTCAAGATGCTGAATGGGCCAACTTATGTGAACTTGGTCAAAGACTTCTAGTTAAGAGCTGAAATCGTCAATGGAAAGCCTGCGAAGGTAGTAGGGAAACAAGCTGGGTCGAAGAAGAAAAATATGGAGATAGAGTTGAATTCCACTTCTTTCAGTAGTCTTGAGATAAGGTCTGAAGTGATGGGTATTCCTGTAACCATCACAGAGGAGATTATCGCTAAAGCATGCAGAGTGGATGCAGAAGGAAGATTCCAAGAAATAGTAAAGGTGGAAGATATCCTTCTGAAAAGCTACTGCAACTTGCTTTTGGGTGGGAATTTAAAAGCCAAGACATCAGAGATGGAGATTCACCACAGAATGTTGGTGAAGTTCTGCACTGATTGTTTCTTTCAGAGAGGAGGAAGATCTGATCAACCAAATTTCCAACAGAAGCTAGCTATCTACTTCATGGCAATTCAGAACAAGATCAACTTCCCAAGATATGTCATGGATCATCTCTGTTGGGCAATCAATGAAGGCACTATCAAAGGAAGAAAGCAAGTACCATATGGAAGATTATTGTCTGAAATCTTCCACCAAGGAGGAGTACTGAAGGTTCTAAAGAAATCAAGGGATGCATCTGACAAATGCTTCAAGGCCTCTACTGTTGAGAAGATTATCAGTAGCAGGACCTTGCATTCCATGCATTATTTTAAGACAGTCCCTAAAGATGAAAAGTGGTTGGAAATGACTACAGCTGAATCTGAGATTATCAGGGACTTTCCTTCCATCATTAAGGAAAGCAATCTTGAGATCTTAGCTAAATCAACAGTTGAGTATGTCTTGGAGGAAGATGAAAGCCCTCAGGAGAAGGCAGCTCCTGTTAAAGGAAAGAGGGCCAGAACCAGTACTGAGTCAGAAGCTGCTGTTCAAAAACCAAAAAGCAAAAAGTTGCTAAGTCTGAAGCTGAATCTGTTTCTGCCAAGGATAAAGGAAAGAGGCAGAAGGTTGGTGCTGCTTCTATTCCTCAGAAAAGAAGAAAAGGTAAGACAGATCTGGTAATCACCAAAGAGCAGCTGGAGGAAGCTCTTGAAGAAATAGGAAAAGAAGAAGTTGAGCCCAAGCTGAAGAAGAAGAAGGCACCGGTAGATATGAAAATCTCTACGGTTGAAATGAATCCTGCCAAAGCCAAAATGGCTAAGGAATATGCTGCTAATAAGATAGCAGAAAGAAAGGAGAAGAAAATTGCTGATGAAGCTGAACGGATGGTCATGAAGAAAGCTGATACTTCAGAAGCTGATGCTTCAAAGTCTACTTCAGAAGCTGTTGATAACACATCAAAGTTATCTCAGGTATCAAATGTCTCACACACATCCTGTACCACATTCTCTATTCCTTCTGAAGACACATCTCTTTTAGATCACCTAGAAAGCCATTATCTAGGTGAACTACCCCAAACTAGCTTTAACACAACCTCACAAAAAGTCTCTGAAATAACTCCAGAAGCAGCTGCTTCTGATAATATTGTTTTAGAAGACCCCCTTCAACAACAACCAGAACCAGAAAAAGCCTTTTCACCCCCTCAATCAGAACTTAAAACTTCATCACCCCCACAACAACAACCAACTGTTCCTGAACCATCTGTTCCTAAACAAGTCACTCCTCAAAAGACCGTTCCTGAACATACTGTTCCTGAACAACCAGTTACTAAACCCATTCCTGAACTTGAATCCATACCAGAACCTGCACCTGAAACTGCCGCTCCTGAACACAATGTTCCTGAGCTAACCCCTGCTTCCATAACTTCTTCACTAGTACAAGTTATCAAGATCACCCATCATACTGGTGTATGTGATATGGATACAGACTCTGAGGATGATCAAGATGATCATGCCTCTGATATGGTAGTTGAACCCACTCCTGACCAACCATCAACTAGCCAATCCTTAACTACAAATGACCAATCATCATCAAACCTACCAATTGTTCACTTAGCCCCTCCAAAACCCTCTAAACAACCTTCACCTCCCACCATTTTCTTGGATTCCAAAGTACTACAGGATGTGTGGGAAGATATTGCTTCTGAAGTTCTCAGATTGATAGCAAGAAGAAATGACTTGGGTCATCAAGTTAACTATCAGAAGCAATGGAGAAGGATCAAAGAAAGGGTCGTCAACCTGATTTCAGCATTGCATGATTCCTGCATTGAGGCTCAAGAGCAAGCCAAGCAGAAGCTGGAAGATTGGTTGAATGGAATAAAAGAGGATACTGGAGATGTAGAAATTCTTGGTACTTGGGTGAAGAACCCCCTCAGTATCAAAGGCAGAGAACCTGGTGAATTCCTGCCTAAGGAGCTGCATCTGATTATCCCTTCTGAGATCTTGGAGAAGATTGATGCACCTAACCTAGCTCTAGCTCAGGAGAACAAGGTGCTCAAAGAAGAAAATGATAGACTTGAAACAGAGCTACTAGAGCAGAAGCTGAAGATATCAAAATTGAAAGCTGATATGCAAGAATCCAAGATCAGAGAAGACACCTACAGAATAGAGATGGACAAGAAATATGCTGATGTTCAAGAGCTTCTGAAGAAGATTTTAGATAAATAAGCCAAACCCATAGTTGCACACCTTTAGCTTATTTTTTGTATCTTTAGGCTTTTGATATTCTTGGTTCATTTCTACTTCTGATTTTTTTTCCGCTTCTGATATCATCTGCTTCTGAATTCTTCTTGCTTCTGAAAATCTTTAACTGTTTATACCTTGTGTGTTATTATTTGCTTTGATAATAATGCTTGCTATGCTTGTTTATTTAATCTTTGAAGATGGTTAATATGCTTTAAAATAATTTGAATTATGCTCTGAACCTTTAATCTTATGTTTTTCTCATCTCTTCTTTTTGTTTATGTCTTTTTGCTAATGACAAAAGGGGGAGTATATGTGATAGTATTTAAAGGCTCTGAGCCCCATTAATAATATTTGAAAATTTTGAAAAATTTCTATCTTTTTGTTTTACCTTTAAAAGGGTGTATCAAAAAGGGTGAAGTATCAAATCTCAAATAAAATTAATTGAACCTTTATTGTGCGTAAAAATGAATTTAATTAACCTGGATAGAACTTAGGGGGAGCTTACAAACCTCACCTTAAAGACTATCAGACTCAGGGGGAGTTAGAGCTTACAAACCTCAGAAACCCCAAAGTCAACTCGTTAATTAGATTAACAACAATTGACCAATTTTAAATACTATTGTTTGTCATCATCAATAAGGGGGAGATTGTTGGAACAAAATGTGTTTAACAATGAACCTTAGAAAGTTTTGATGATAACAAGGTATTAAAAATTGTAAATTGGACTAGCTAATATTTGTTCAAGTGTACAGGACCACAGTTAAAAAGTTACATCATTAATTGGTTCTGAATGAGCAAATAAAGAGCAAAAGAAAATGAAGCTTAGACGCTTCTGAAGGCAATACGCCCCTGAAGACGGAAAGCGCTCCTGAAGTCAAGCTGCTCTTGAAGAAAGTAAAGCGCTCCTGAAGTCAAGCTGCTCCTGAAGAGAGTAAAGCGCTCCTGAAGAAATGGTGCTCCTGAAGATTACCGCTTCTGAAGACATGAGGTCCAGAAGCCACATCATCAGAAGCTGCATTATCAGAAGCTGCATCATCAGAAGCTGCCTCATCAGAAGTCATTTCACCAGAAGCTGAAGATCAACTGGATTTGCAAAAGATTCAAAGATTGAAGAATCAACACTGCAAAAGCTGTCTATTGGATTCGAAAACATAGCAGAAAATTAGTGGAACATTGCAACGGTCATTTCAAAGGTGTTTGAAGGCATGTGCTTGCAATTTTGGACGAAAGCGTTGACATTGTACTTCTGTACGAATTGTACAACCACGTTCTCCACTACTCTGTTTTATGTCCACGCTACAAGACAAGAAAACAGCTCCAGAATACGGCTTCGCCTACATAGATGTTCCTTTGGATAAGGAATGGATTTCAAATTTGTTCTTCATATGACAACAACCAAATCAGGCAAAAGATCATTGGTGAAAGATCAATATTCAACAACGACTCTTTGATGTGCTGGCAATTTCACAACGTCTCTTTCACACCTCTATATAAAGGAGTGAAGACTTAGAGAATTGGTAATGCAAGAACGCTGAACGAAAGACTCACAACTTTTTTACAAGTGCCAAACCTCTGCTGAAATTGTTCTGCATTCACTTAGAATTTATGTGTCTCAAAGTCATATCTTAGAAATTCTTAAGTCATTGAGTTTGTATCTGATTTGTATTGTGAGCACCTCTGATTGTATATCAAGTGTTCAACCTTAAACAATTTTCTGTGTAATTTTGTTTAGTTAGAAGTCTCTTGCAGTTGTGCTTGAGCAAGGAAGTCTCTTGATTGTGTTCTTGAGCAAAGGAAGTCTCTAGCTTGTGTGCTTGAGCAAAGGAAGTCTCTTGCTTGTGTGCTTGAGCAATTGTAATCAGATATTACTCTTAGTGAAATCTCCTTGGAAGTGCAAGGGGGACTGGACTACTTCCGGATTGTGGATGGAACCAGTATAATTGCTTTGTGTTGTTCTTCTTCTCTCTCTCTGTTTTATTCCGCTGCATTTAGATTCTGATTATCACTTCAGAAGCTGTCTCACTTAGCTTCTGATCAAGTGTGTTCAGTTTTAGGAGAAAGAATTTTCCAAAAACACAATTCAACCCCCCTTCTTGTGTTTTTCTCACCTTCACCGACATGCTCCTCGGATTAGCTCCCACCGGAAGCCCCAAATACTTGAACGGAATACAACCCGCGCTACAATTCAAAAAATCACACGCCATTGATAAAAATTCTTCATTAACATTAATCCCTATCAAAGAACTTTTCGAAAAGTTGATCTTTAAACCCGATGCCATTTCAAAACCACGTAGAACCGACTTCATCGTCCAAAGATTTTGGACCGAAGTCTTTCCTATCCAAAGAGTGTCATTGGCATATTGCAAATGAGAAATCACCAAATCACCTCCACCAAAATCAAATCCTTCAAATAAATTCTCGGACACCGTGTTCCGCATCAACCCACTAAAGCCTTCCGCCACCAACAAAAACAAAAATGGAGCAAGCGGATCCCCTTGCTTTAGGCCTCTTTGTATACTAATTTCCTCCGTCGGACTACCATTAACAAGAATGGACATACTCCCACCAAAAACACATGCCTTCCTCGACGCAACCCACTTACCACACATCCCCACCCTACCCATCATGTACTCCAAAAATCCCCAATCCACCGAATCATATGCCTTTTCGAAATCCACCTTAAAGATCAAACACTCCTTTTTTGCTTTCTTGGCATAATCCACCAATTCATTCACTACCAACACCCCATCCACCAAATTCATACCCTTAAGAAATGCCGATTGACTTGAAGATATAATGGGGTTCATAACGGCCGCCAATCTCCTTGCTAACACCTTAGCCAATAATTTATAAAGACAACCTAGCAAGGAAATTGGCCTATATTCCTTCAACTCCAACGGGGAAGAGACTTTCGGGATAAGCGTAACAAAGTAAGATAACATACCCTTCGGCAACACCTCATTGGCATGAAATTGATCAAACATGATTCGCACCTCATCTTTAATTAAGTACCAAAATTCCTTCATAAAAGCGAAATTATAACCATCCGAGCCCGGGCTTTTACCACCATCACTATCTCTCACCACCGCCTCTATTTCTAGCAAAGAAAAAGGGGATACTAAGAACATATTATCTCCATCGGATAACCTTTCAAAATTCACACCATCCAACTTCGGGTGCTCCCATCTATCATTGGCCACTATAGTCTTGAAATACTTCACCACTTTGTTCCTCACCTCAAAAGGCGACATTACCCATCCTTCATTCTCCCTTAAAGCTTTAATTGTATTCCTACTCTTCCTTGCCTTAATACAATTATGGAAATACTTAGTATTCCCATCCCTCTCCTTAAGCCAATTAGATCTTGATCTTTGAGCTATCAATGCATCTTTTGCCTTTAGGAGCCTCCATAATTCCTCAAATTTACCCTTTCTCACCTCCACCTCCCTATCACTCAAACCTCCACCTCCTCACTTAACTCATCCAACCTCTCAATCTCACTCCTTAACTCATCCAACCTCTCAATCTCACTCCTTAAAGCCTCCACCCTCTCCTCCATAACTCCATACTCCTCCTTATTCCACTCTTTAATTATAACTTTGAGGCCCTTCAATTTCTCCTTGAGAACAAAACTCATCCATCCTTCCACATTTTGATTCCTCCAAGCATTCTCTACCACCCCTTTAAAGTGTCGATTTAGAAGCCAAAAATTATTAAACCGAAAAGGTTTAGGCCCCCAATCCCACCCACCATTCTTAAGCACCAACGATGTTTCACCTACCTCTCTCTCATTAAAATTTCAAAAAATTCTGGCAAAACATAAAAGAAAGAAGAAAAAAAAACCAACATATCTAAACTTTCACCAAAAAAGACCACTCTAAAGTGTCAAAGGCTTAAAAGATATTGACTTTCACATAACAATATACAAAAATTTGCTTCTACAAAAATAAGCACATAAAATCAACAAGGGAGGCAGTGCATGTTTGTATATAAAATAAGAAAATATTTAATATAAACATTGTATTAGTGTTGATATTTTAAAATTAGTCATGCGTTTTCAAAATTTTCTCATGTCAAATTTTAAATATGTAACGAATAATGCTGATAATTTAACTTATTTTTCCAAAAAATAATATTACAATAATTTAACATATAATTATTCGCCTAAATCTTTTATTAGTTATTGAGTAAACTAGTAAAAAAATTACTAAAAATGGACACCTAAAAGAATGAGAAGTGACTGAGAAAAAGTAAAATCACTTCTCATTTTTATATCAAAAATACTAGTTGTAGCGAAAACATTATCGCGACAAAATCACGACATCACAATTGTTACTGCAACAGGCCCATGTTTTCTCTCAAATGGATTGATCAAGCAGTTGAGAGACATTCGTGAATAGTTCGCGATGTTATTGTTCGTGAGAAATAGCATGACTCTTTTTATATATTATATACTTTCCGGTAATTATTACAAGTATAAATCAACATTTTAAATTCTTTCATTAAATTATGTATGTGGTATATAATAAACACCATATACATCATTGAATGAATCTAAAATATATATTTTTGCTTATAATAATTACTGGAGTATATATAATATATAAAAATGAGAAGTGATTTTTTTTTTGGATATATCTATAATCTATAACTATTAATAAAGGAAATACTTTGTTTTGGTGTACCCTAATTTTTTTTCCAATGTCGTCATTAATAAAGGGAATACTTTGTTTTGGTGTACCACAATTGTATGCCGAGTAGTGATACATAGACCACCTTAGGTGGCATGTACCACTTGTACACCCACATACAATTGTGACCTGTGTCCATGTGGTCTACACACACACACGAAAAAAGTATTTTTTGTATTTCTCACACACTCTCACATGGAGTGGTACAATGTGTATATGGAGAAAAGGGTGTCCATGAAACATTATCCATATATGCCCATGATGACGCCAATGTTGACGTAGGCATTGCCGAAATTTAGGGAATAAAAAAGATCAGCCCAACTTTTCTTTGGTGTAGCCCAAAACTTATGGCTGTAGCCATGAGTTGTTTTTTCTTTACATAAAAATGTCATAATAACACTTGCTCAAAGGGTTTACTCAAAATTTGTCATAAATTATCTTACATAACATTCCTCTACCACCTGCACAAGGAGTGATCACAGCGGTGATAGAAACACCATAGGTGCCTCATTTCTTCTTCCTTTTTTTGGAATAATATAGTTTGGTTCTCATTCTCTTCATTTTTTCCAAGGACCGCCATATGTGGTGGAGGAGTCACATAGGCCATGAAGGTATCCTTCAATTATATTATTCACTTTTTCTATTTTACCAACCCATTATATCATAAATGTTTCACTTTATTTTATTTTTACTATCATTGTTTGTTTATGTATACCATGCATGCTTTAAATATTTCATTTCTTCTGTAAAATGGTCATCAATCAGGGAAGGGAGGGGTACGTTATTCGCAGTTGACGAATTTATTACTATTAAAGATGAATGGAGGATGATACAGGGAGCCTATAAATGACATTTTAATGTTAAGGACATAGCATTCAGTGACATAGCTAAGGACATAACAATAATGGAATTGGATGATTGGTCGGGTTTTGTAACCTTTGATTTGGCTCATGGTCACAACAATAATACTTTGGTGAACGAGACATTTATAATTAGGTTTTCATTCTTTTTTTCTCTTGGTCTTTATATTTGTTCAATTCCAAGGCATTTTAATTCAAATTTTGTTGACATTTGATTATACAATTTTTCAATTCTGAAGTGTATGTTGGTTTGGTTTTCGACTCGATTTAAAGTCTTTAAAGTCGACAAATGAAAAAAATAAGAGGAAAATTTAAATCAAAAGAAAAAAATATGTTGAAACCATCTATACAAAATGAATCATAACAAGTGTTGAGGATCTTTTGCTTTTGCCTTATTATCGGTTTGACAGGGACAAAGGTCAAAACTTGATTCAGCAAGGGATGAAAACATCGGTATTAATCAAAATTCATTAGTGGATCGCAACAACATATTAAAGTGGACATGCATCATCTTACATTTTTTAACAAGTTTGATTTTTTATATCAATATATGTATTTCTTTTAATTCTGATAATTTTGTTCAAAAAATATATATATAAAAAAAAACCAATATTTAACAAAAAAAACATAATTTTCATGAGTTGCACAGGTTAACGCATTAGAGAGATAGGTCAATAGGACAGTTGTATGGTTGTGTTATGTGTAGCCATGACATGAGAGAGAGAGAGAGAGAGAGAGAGAGAGAGAGAGAGAGAGAGAGAGAGAGAGAGAGAGAGAGAGAGAGAGAGAGAGAGAGAGAGAGAGAGAGAGAGAGGAGAGAGAGATTTGAATACTAGGATAGGAAATGTCGGTAGGTGAATGAAAAAAAGGGAAGGGGTAGCTGTAGCAGGGGCTCTTCCCTTCTATTTCTCCAAGATTTCTCAAACAAGAACATCACTTATATGCTCCAGTTTAATTAACATTCCACTTGCTATGTTACATTGACTTTTCAATGAAAAATATCGCAAAGTATAAATAAGTGATATGACTAATGTGTAAACATTCTTTCACTCTTTTTGAAATTATGTCTTCGTCCTTTGCAAGACTTGGATGTGTTATCAAAGTTTTGATCTTATTTCTTTTATTGGTTTGTCTTAGATTTTCTTAATTTTATATTTTATGACCGACTAAAATGGCTCAAGAAATAATATAAAGCATATGTGTACTGGTTCTGTAAATTATGATACAGATGGGAAAGATTTAATGTCTTCATCAAACCCACCCCATAAATGTCACACATTTTTCATGCATATTCATCCTCCATAGATAGATAGATGAGTATGCATCACAAAACTAAGTATATATTATGTAACTCCATGTTAAAGAAATGCATAAATTACATATCTTACATTTTTTATCAAGTTTGATCCTTCTTTTTTTATCAAGCTTGATTATTCTTTTGATTCTAATATTTTTCTCCAAGATATATCAAGAAAAACTAAACCAACATTGATGTTGAAAAAATATTGTTTAAGAGTTACATGCGTTAGCGCAGTAAAAAGAGCGGGCAGACGGACACGGGAGTGCCCGTCTGGACGCTAGTATGTATAATTTTCTTTCTTATTTTCTGCACAGTGTAAAACATTTCTATTTTTTTTTTCTTTTGACGTCTAAAGCTTTCTTTTCTAATAAACAGCAAAAAGCAGTCTAGATACGTTTTCAATATTTTTTACTTTAAATCAGATTACGCATTAAATATTTATTTGGTAAAGCATTTACTATTTTTTAACTTTTCCCTATATTGGTCAAAATAAACTTTTCCTTATATTATCCATTTATCGGCTACAAAACTTTTTCCTTATAAATTTTTTTCCTAAATTAACCATTCAATTAATGTATTTATTTTTAATCAGTGTGCTAGAATTAATTGAAATCCCTTCAAAAAAATTAATTGAAATGCTTTTGTCAATTTTTTTTTTTTAAATCCAGTCAAAAAAGAAAAAGCGAATCCTAAAAGGTATGGCTAAAATTGGTAGTTACTAGCTATTACTTTTAGTATTTATTTTATTTTTATGTGAAGTAGTATATTGACTAAAATTTCATCTCTTAAGTAAATAATAATAAAATAATTCAAGTTTGAGTCCAGACGCTTATTTATCATATTCTCACCGCCGACTGAGGTATACTCACGAGGACTTTAATTTTCACTTTCGAATGTGGTGTATGTGTATATATTTGAAAAAATAAACAATATTCATTCATTCAATTTAATAGAGTACATTGATACAATAGAAATTCAAAATCGCTAAAAAAAAATGAATCTGTGAATAAACCCACATCATCCATGTTAATAACATAAAACAGCAGAATACATATGTCTACAAGTATGACTATATTCAACCCACCGAAATACTCATGTTTCTGGATTTGCAACGTTGACGACGCAAAAGCCATTAATAGAATTTGCACTTAATCAAAAATAATCTTTCAACCTGGATCAAATAAACACCGCACAAGGACGACAATTTGAAAACACATCGCACAAAACAAACAAAGTTGTGCTAGACGACGAAATCACAAAACAAACATAAGCAAGCTGAAAATATTTGAAAAATCACTTATTTAACTACAAGAGAAAGAAAAACAATTCGGTAGATCAAGAAGAAAAAAGTGTGACGGCTAAAGTTTAGGAAAAGGAAAAGAATGATGATCATAAAAGACGAGAAATCAAAATAAACAAAGTTGTGCTAGACGACGAAATCACAAAACAAACATAAGCAAGCTGAAAATATTTGAAAAATCACTTATTTAACTACAAGAGAAAGAAAAACAATTCGGTAGATCAAGAAGAAAAAAGTGTGACGGCTAAAGTTTAGGAAAAGGAAAAGAATGAGGATCATAAAAGTCATTGTATTGCTAAGGCTAAAATTATACATAAATGTTACTTTTTTTTCGGGAATAAAAGTTACTCTTTTTTTTTTAAGGAACATAAAAGTTACTTAAAATTGATCAGTAATAATTTTAAATTTATATAATTCAAACTTTGTCAAAACTAATGAATTTATTTATAAGTTTCAAATATTTTCTTGTCCCAAAAAATTATCAAATTTTTGCTTTACATTCCCCGAAAAATTCTCACTTTTTACTCCATAAAAAATTATCTTGCAAACAAGATTAGTTCTTCTATTAAGGGAATCTCTTTTTATAGAGATAACTATTTAGATTGGGAAATAGATAAATGCTAGGATTCCCACCGCTTCCCTTATTTAGTAAACATTCATGTTGATTTTACCACATTATCAAAGTATGGTCCACACTGATTTTATATTATAAAAGAGAGTATTAGAGATAATTTTTTTTAATGACAAATATTAACTTGTTAATTGGTTTGTTAGTTTTTTTTTTTTACCAGAACTTGAACTTTGAACCCATAACTTTTCAATCGGGTGATGATCCTCTCCATTTCCTAAATAAAATGGAAATGTCAATTACTATAGTTTTGAAGTAAATATATAATATAAATGCACACATTTCAAGAATTGAAGACATTAATTGCACATTTATACACTAAAACTTTGGTAATGGAACACATGGAGAGAACTTAAAATGGGGAGGATCTTCACTAGGGGTGGGAATAGGCCAGGCCAGGCCAGGCTTTGGAAGGCCTAAGCCTGGCCTACGTTAAAAATTATAGGCCTGAGCCTGGCCTATTACCCGTCATAGGCTTATTTTTAAGGCCTGGCCTGGCCTTTTTAAAGGCCTGATAAAGCCTGAAAGCCTATTTAAAAGCCTATGATACATAAAGGCCTATGAACACCAACAAGCCTACTATTAAATATGCCCGTAACTTATAAAGGCCTAAGCACACCAACAAGCCTATTAAAGCTACTAAATAGACAAATCTTATGAAGCCAGAGTGCATAAAAAAAATTAACAATGTGAAGATTAACAATAATTGAAGAGATGCAAATTGCATGTTTAGTAGTCAAATATTTGTCGAAACTCAAAATTAAACACCCAAATAATGTGTTAGGGAATACTTAGAGTACATCATCGAGACAGCGACCAAAAACAACATATTTAGGAAAAGTAAATGTTCAAATTCATTCAAGACAAGATAACAAAAGGGGCCATTAACATATGTTCTAATAACAGGCCTTTACTTTCAAATTACATCAGAAATTATAATTGTCTAACAGCAACTTAGCAATCTTCGCATCAAATCTTCAATATGATCTCTTCTTGTTGTTCCGACACCTTAAAAATAACATATAATTTGTCATTATGTATCACTATAACAAATAGTAATCATATTTAGAAATATAAAAAATTTGTTTAAATAAGAAAACATTAATGGTTTACCGTTGACTTTCTCTGCAAACCATACTTGTGACGCAGCCAGTCCCCTCCGCAAATGAGTGTCTCAATAGATTCCTCATTCAATCTAGAACGGAATTCATCGATAACTCTTCCTCCAGCACTAAATGTTGATTCTGATGCTACAGTTGATATTGGAATTGCTAGTATATCAGCAGCCATCTTTGACAAAATTTTATACTTCAAGCTATTGTTTCGCCACCATGTCAGTGCACAAAAAGAGTTGTTGTTACCATCAGGAATGCATAGACCTTCCTTAAGATAAGAATCTAATTCAGATTTCATTGCAGGGATTGCCACTTTTTCTCTCACAAGAACCATCATGTCGTCAAATCCAGTGGAAATTGCAGGTTTAGGTGCAGAGGAAGATGAAGAGTTATTGCTATCATTAGTTAGCACTTCACTAGATGACGACTCTTCAAGACTTTGAGCTACATACTCTTCATACAATTTATTCAATGCAGCACGCACCTTTTCTATATTCTCTGTTGCAAGTTCAGCAGGCTTATATAAATAAGGAAAACATATACTAACCACATGGAATTTGCACCTTGGATCCAAAACACTAGCAATGGCCATTAGTAAATTGCATTGACCCCAATATTTGTCGAACTTTAGTTTCATTTGGGCTGCCATATCTCTGATGAAAACATTTTCATCCTCATAAGCATTATCAATCACTTGTTTAACCCTCCAAATTTCTGGAAGGTACAAATTTGCAGTGGTATACTCACTACCTGAGATTATATGAGTAGCTGAATTGAAGATCTCTAAAAGCTTACAAATCTTCTCAACTTTCTCCCAATCTTCTTGTGAAGGTTCGAAACCATAGTGTGGCTCCCTTTCTTGATAATCTGCAAATGCAAGCTTGAATTTTAAAGCAGTAAATAGCATGTGAAAAGTAGAATTCCACCTTGTTGGACAATCAAGAACAAGCCTTCTCTCTTTCAAGTGCTTCTGTTCAACAATGTCACAAAAATTTTTCAACCTTGAATCGTTATGATTAACATACTTGACACTTTCGCGAATATTGTAAATAATATTCTTAATCACGCCAAGACCATCTTGCACTAACAAGTTTAGGATGTGTGCACAGCATCTCACATGAAACAAAGCACCATCCAAAACCAACTTATTGCTCAATGATAAGTTATCCTTGAGAATCCTTAAGCATGAGTCATTGTAAGAAGCATTATCAACAGACACTGAAAATACTTTATTTTCAATCTCCCAAGATTTTAAGCACTTGAAAATTGCATCAGCCACATCAACTCCACGTCTTGGAGCAGGCACTTTCACAAAACTCAAAACTCTCTTTTGAAGTTTCCACTCAACATCTATGAAATGTCCTGTGATCACCATATACTCAACAACTTGATGACTTGATTTCCACATATCAGTAGTTAAACTAATCTTGCTTACAGTTTTCAGCTCAGCTTTTAATGCCTTCTTCTCAGCCTCATATATTGCCAAACAATCACTTCTTATGGTTTTACGACAAACTTTTTGAAAATCTGGATTTGCAAACTGAAAACCCCACATTAAAACATCATCTTCAACCATGCTAAAAGGATACTCATGCACCATAATACAAGTTGCAATAATTTCCCTCATCTTCCCATTAGAGTATTTAACACCAGGAACAAGAAATGGATTACTTGCACTTGAAGGTTTAAATGGAATGGTTGGTTGTTTCTTTTGTGCACGCTCATGCAACTTTTTATGCATACAAAGTTCAGAATGCCTCTTTAGATGGCTAGTGCTAGACCCTCTTCCACCGGTAGACAACTTCTCTTTACAATATTTGCATACAGCTTTCTTTACACCGTCATTGAGTTCAATTTCGTCAAAATCCTCCCAAACAGCTGAGGTTTTTTTCCTTTTCTTCTTGGGGACACGCTCTTCTACTTGATCTTTACCTTTTTCATTCTCTGGAATTTCTCCATTTTGGCTTGAATCTACACGCACAGGTTCATTTACCTCATTTTGAGGAGCTATGGTAGAACTAGTCATTCTACTATTTTCAAGTGGAGAAGCCATTAGATAGACCTGGTTCACATAGATAGGACACAATAAATTAATAACACAATAAACAAATTATTTAGTGGCTACATGACAAATTTCAATTCAAACAAAGTATAGTAACTAGAATAAATAATAACAATAAACATAAACTTACGAAGCACATGTATAGACACGGACATCAAATACGACGTGAATACCAAAATTCCAACACCAATAATAATTTGAATAAATCATATAATCCGATGTAAGTATGTGTGTCGGTGTTGTGTCGGCGTAAGTCCGACATCGGAACACGCCTAATCTAAGAAGGGTTCGTGCTTCACATACATAAACTAATCACTACTCACTACTACTAGTCTACAAAAGTAAAAGAAACACTATTGAACATGTGGTCCAAAAATCAATAAACATTAAGAATGTACAATACGCATAAACTAGTTTAATAAAGGAAAAAACAATTTCTGGAATCAAAATGCCTCCCAATATTGAACATGTGGTCCATGCCTCCATTATATTATATAAATAAGTGGAAAAAATCATGTCTGTCAAAGACAGATTAAAAACGAAGCTAACTATTAACTAGCCAAAGACAAGGAGCTAGATTACATTAACGAAAAAAGTAAACCACAAAAAGAAAAAGATATTAGTTTACACTTCATTCACCTGATGAATCGGTTAGTGATGGCTTGGGATTAAGGTTTTTCGGCGACTGTTCAATCTGCAGAAGTTGTGAGAATTTGACTTATGTTGTGTCTTTTGTGAGAGAGGCGTTTGCGTTTCAGTTCATTTAGGGTTAAGTGCTTTTTATGTATCATGGTTGTGTCTTTTTATGTATCTCTTTCTCTGATAAGCGTTTGCGTTTCCCAATATTGATGGTTAATTGCTTTTTATGTATCAGAGTTAATTTTTATGTATCTATGAGAAGCGTTTGCTTTTCCCAATATTGAAGGTTAACTGCTTTTTCTGTACCAGGGTTAAAAATGTAAAATACTATATATAAACAGGCCGGCCTGACGGGCCTAATAGGCTTTTTTGCAAGCCTAAGCCTGGCCTATTTAACTAAATAGGCTTTACAAAAAGCTTGAGCCCAGCCTTTTTATTAAACGGGCCAGGCCGGGCTAGGCCTTAAATAGGCTGGGCCGTAGGCCCCTGTCGGACGGCCTGGCCTATTCCCACCCCTAATCTTCACCCTTTTCAATCCATACCACAAACAAGTTAAACTACCCAACACTTAATTGTTAAGTAAAATATATATATCAGAAAAATCATTAAATGTGATTAGCATAACTAGGAAAGTTTCTTTTTCTTTTTTTAATGGAAAAATAGGGAAATGCTAAACATACGTTCACACTCAACATTTATATTTTTCTTTTTTTGTCAAAAAAAATTATATTTTTCTTTTTAAAAAAATATATATTTCTTTATTCATAAAAAAGAAATAATTTTTGACCAAAAAGAAGAAGTGAAATAATGTACAATTAATGCATTCCTTAGTCAAGAAGCAAAATTCATATACCAAAGAAATAAAATAACAAGGTTTATGAATTATATATATAGCTCCAGAAACTCCTTATAAAACCCAACTCTTACAATTGAATAATTCATTGCTTTGTTTACCTTGTTATTTCTCCCCCATTTTGCTTTCATGGCGTCCTATGAGGTTGAAGTGAAGCTTTTCTCAGCCAACAACCTCAAGAACGTGAATTGGCGGAACGGTCCTAACCGCCCATACGCTGTTGTTTGGGTGGATCCAACACAAAAACGCTCCACCAATGTCGACGATTTTGGTGACACTAAACCAAATTGGGATGAGAAACTCCTCATCCCTTTGCCACCATCGGCAAACATCAACGATTCCATCCTTTTCATTGATGTTCTCCACTCAGAGCCGAATGACAAGCCTCTCATTATCGGCTCAGCTCAACTTTCACTCAATGAAGTCCAAATTGGTGATGGATCGGTCAACCGTACTTTGAAGTTGAAGCGCCCTTCTGGACGACCTCAAGGAACGGTTGACATTAAAGTCCAAATAAAAAACAAAGGTTATCAGGCTCCATATGGTGTTCCTCAACCTTATGGTGTCCCTCCTCCTGCTCAACAACCTTATGGGACCCCATACGGTGCTCCAGCACCTGCACCGTATGGAAATTCATACGGTGGAGGTGTGAGTGTAACATATGGAAATCCATACAATACTGCACCACCTCCTCTAGGCTACCCTGCACCCACACCTGCACCGTATGGGTACGGTCAGGGCAGTCAGCAAGGCTATGGAAGTACACCATCTGTGAATGTGACCGTGGGAGGGGCTGTGGCACCGGAGAAGATCAATCTGATTGGCCAACCCAACTACGGCTACGGTCAACAAGGTAGTGGTTATGGACAACCTGCACCACAACCTGCACCCACTGTCAATGTGACTGTGGGAGGGGCGGCACCGGAGAAAAACAGCGGCCAACCAAGCTATGGATATGGTCAAAGTGGTCAGCAAGGCTATGGTTCTAGCCAAAGTGTGCCTCCTGTCAATGTGAATGTGGGAAGGGAGGTGCAACAGGAGAAGAAAAGTAGCAAGTTTGGTTTGGGAACAGGTTTGGTTATGGGGGCTGTTGTGGGAGGACTTGGTGCCCTAGCATTGGAGAAGGGTATTGATCATGTAGAGGACAAGATTGCAGATCGTGCGGCTGAGAAAGTGGAAGTGAATGAGTACTATGAAGAGTACTATGAAGAGAAGTACTAAGGGATTATTTTCCATAAGATTTCGATGTAATTTCAATTAAGTCAAATAAAGTAAACTTGTTAGAATGAAATGTAATAATGAAAGTCAATGTTGAAGTTATTTTTAAATGAAATGAAATTTTAAATTTAATAAAATGCATTTCAATTGCTCATGTGTTTATGTCAATGTTCTTTATCAAAATTCATGTCTACAGGTATATCTTCATGTTTATGTGTTCTTTCCCCAGAACCTGGATTTGAAAAACAGAAAACAACTTTTTTTAAGAGATCAAAATGAAATATATTATTACTAGATGACTACCTTTCCATCACAAGTTGTGCTAGAAACAATAGCGAAAAATATAACAGTGTTTTATAGTAGCACAACAACAATTAGCCAATACCCACACATGCAGTAGGATTTAGGCATCAATTATGAAACAAATAATTAAAAACAATAAAATTAACTTTAAACTAACAAAAGGAAAGGAGCTTTATACTCTCCAATATCTGATGGGGAGAATTTTCTTTTCCTCGGAATAGCCTTTCATTTATTTCCTTCCAAATTATTCAAGAACTGGCAAACCAGATCAAAGACAAGAATGAACACCGTGATTTTGAATAACTTGAAAGGGTTCTAAACTGAACACAGTGATCCATAATGGTGGAAGGATCTGCTGAATAAACTACTAGCAAATTTATAACAAGTTGCCAAATCTGACCAAAGAGAGAACAAGTCAAAAGAAGATGATTTTTTGTTTCTTGTAAACCACAACAAGTAACACATAACCGAGCCTCGTGAGAAATAATCCCTCTTTGGAATAAATTCACCTTAGTTGTAATCTATTCCGAAAAATTCTCCAAGCAAACACCGAAACTTTTAAAGGGACTTCTTTCCTCCACATGAGATATGCGAACATACAATCAAGAGGAGGGGTCCTATTCGTGAGCGGATGCGGTAAGCCCCACCAATTGTATAACCAACCGCTTGATCAGGAATCCAAGACCACCCATCATCATTATCAACCTGCAACACAACGTTAAGCAATAAAGTCATACACTCCTCTAGCTTCTCCTCCTCCCACACCCATAACCTCCTCCTCCACTTCCAAGCCTCTCCTCCCTTATCCCACCCCAGAGCGAATATCTGCGATACAGTCAACAATTTGTTCTCTGATAAATCAAACAAATGTCGAAACATATCGCGAAGAGGAGCATCATCATCCCACCTGAATAACTTATATATTTGGTCTTTATTACATACTAAATACATTAGCTATTTAATAAATTTAAAAAATTAATTTTTGCTTATAATTGAGACTGAAGGGTCTTGATATTGTTGTGATTGGTCTCAGTTATAGAACCTAAGAGCATCTCAAATGGGGGTTCCTTACTTAACAAAGACCATTCATGTTAAGGACCCTCATTGGTGGAAGAAAAACAAGTATCTATTAAGTAACATGCAACAATATAAGGACCCTCCTACTCCTGAGCAACTAATGTGTCCTACGCTTAAAAAAGTAATAAAATATGTACAAGTTGGTCACACTTTCAAAAGAAGTAATATTTTTTTTTTGAAGAAAAAAGAAGTAATATTTTATAAGGTAATTTGTAATTTAATAAATAAATTACTTTTGTATAATGATGTAAGATTAGTGTGACCTATTTAAGCAGTTTTCATTGGTGTCTTTGTCAGTGTATTGTCATTGGAGTCAATGAGTCTTTAATATAAATTTTTATTAAAAAATTATAAATAAATAAGGTGTAAATGTGAGATCCATTAAAGAAATCCCTATTAATGCTCTAAAGAGAAAATAAAGTGTGATCACACTTTCCAACCAATTTTATAGTTTATTTCATATGAAAGGGACAAAACACGGAATAGGGGTGGCAATATGATCCATGAGATTCAAATCCATCCAATCCGTCCATTAAACAAAAAATTTGTTAATAGATGGGGTTTAAATTCATCCATTTAAAACTATGGATGAATTTGATTCACCTTATTTTAAAAATTCATTGGATCACCTCCTTAACAAAAAAAATCCAATGGATAATTTCAAATAATATTAATATTTTTATTTAAATAATTATATATTTGACAAAATTAAAAAAAATTAAAATTAATTCAATAAAAAAACTGCCAGAAAAAAATTAATTTTTTAATATTTAAATAAAATAAAATTAATATATTATTAAAATATTATTTAATATTATTATATTATAGGCGGTGGTCAACGCCGGAGTTTGACTGGTCAACGACGGAGTCGTTGACCACCGTGCGCTGCCTCCGAACCACCGCTGACCGCCGGTTATTTGCCGGACCACCACCGGTCTCCGCCGTGGGGCCGCCTGAGCACCACCGTGGTCAACGCCAGAGATGGTCTGTTGACCACCGGTGACCACCACTGACCACCATATAATTTAAAATTATTTAATGATAATATTTAATATTTCTTTAAATTTTTTGGGTTTATAGTAATATTACTGGGCTTGAAAAAAAAGAAGTTTTAGGCCTATAACATAAAATTTCCTATTATTGAATTTACTAAAGAAACACTTTAATAACTGATGCACCTCTTAAAAAAAAATCATACACATTAATTTATGGATCGGATGGATAATCCATCCATTAAAATCTAATAACGGATGGATTGACATAATCTTTAATGGATGGATTGGATGGTTTTTTTTTCAACAAAAAAAATAGTGGATTTTAATGGACTAATGGATTTTTTTTATCCATCCATTAGGATCTAAATCCATATCCATCCAATTTGCCACCCCTAACACGGAATATGTAATATCTTTTTTTAATAGAGTACAAACTATAAAAAATATCAAAATACTCTTTATGATCCAGCATACAAAATACTTTATTCATTCCAAATTGTATGTCATTTTAGCAATTTCATATAAATTAAAATATATAGTTAATATTGTATGAAAAAGAGTAGTTATGAGTTATTTTATAAAAATACCCTTTATCAATAGTTCATTGATATTATCCAAAATAATTCATTGATATTGTAAAATGTCTTAATTTAAAAAAAAAAACAAATTTTCTTAGAATCACATATAAAATGGAACAAAGAGTGTATTACTTTCTCTGGTATTTATTATTCCCTCAGTCCCAAATTGTATGACATTTTAGGCATTTCACACGTATTAAGAAATATAATTAATTTTGTGTGACAAATAGATATTATAAGTTTTTTTTTGAACAAGCGAAAATGAGATTTATATTAACAAAAAAATAGTAACTCTCCCTAGCACAAGGAGTGCGAAGAGAAGCAAAACAAAGTTACATCAAATAGTCCTGAATAGAAATGTTATAAATGAAAAATAAACATCAGTCAATCCCAAAACATGCAAAGGGATTCTGCCACCACATATGATAACCAAAGGGAAAGCACACATTTTTGGCTTTCAACCACCGAAGAAAATGCATCTTCACCTTTTCCAATAACTGCACGGCCGTATTGGCTTCAATCCAAAGAACCCGAATACAACAAAGCCAAATCAAATGTAATGTTCTAGACACGACTCTACATGCATGTGGTACCATTTAGATGTCAGAGGTAATAAAGTGCTCTAGTCATCTGATGTTTGCGATGCTTGAGAATAGGTGACCGATCATGAGAAACATAGGAATGGCACCGTGAATGTGATTTTCTTCGCGTTACCGGCGGACGAGATGGAGACCGGCTGCGCAATGGATGAACATCATCACACCTAACAGGAGAGTGAAGCCACACAGTTTTTACTTTGTGTTTTTTATGTTCTTTAGTTTACTTTTTGATGATCATCTTGTTTTTAGTTTTTCTAGCATATAGCATTGTTAAAGCACCCAACATCTATGCCTCATTGCCAAATTAGTCATATTTCATTCTCTTATTGGCTGAATCCATTCACCAAACCTCGAATAACATCACCATCGAGTCGATTCAAATTAGATTGAATCGCATCATGATTTATTTTTGTCATGCACTAAATCAATTCATGAAAGGTTGATGTAAGTTCAGATTGTAACCTAAGAGATTGGTGTGGGGGGGGGGGGGGGGGGGGGGGGGGTGAATTAGGTTTCTAGGAATATTGGTCAATTTTTTATGAGTTTCGCGTTGTTGATTATTTTTCCGGTAAATAATGATGAAGGTATGAATGCGGAAAAATAAAAGAGTAAGGGAAGAAGAAAAAACACAAGAGAGATTATAGTGGTTCCCCTCTAAACCTTAGGGTCAGTCCACTCCGTTCACACCCCGTGAAGGAATTCACTATGTTAGAATCTTTGTTACAAGCAATCTCACCCCAAGACCCCCTAACAATCTTTCTAACATAAACACAAGAAAGAAACCCTCTCTCTTGATTACAACACAAACACCAAACACTTTTGGTGGACTTTGAATCTTCCTGAATCAAAGAACCTTTTACAACAATCACAAGATAGCACCCCCACTATCTTAAACAATAATTCTCACCAACAATGGCAAGAAACTTTACAACAAAGTAGTTGAAGAATAACAAATGTATGGCTGGATATCTTTATCAATATCACTCTAACAAATGGACTTGGTGCTCAGAAAACTTTTTAATAAATGTTAAAGTGTATGCAAAGTTTTCCAAACAATTTGAATGAAAGTTTAAAAGCAAGTGATATTGAAAATGTCAATTGAGATAATGAAAGTTGTTGTGTTTTGATTGTTTTGATTCTCAATTGAATTTATAGAGGCTAAAAAGATGTTTATGAAGCAATGCTACTTTTTCTAAAAGAGTTACCAAATGTATAGAAACATATTTGAAATGACATCTATTCACAAAAATGAGTATAAGAACTTTTTGGCCGTTGGCAAATAAATTTTTTCTTTAGAATGAAATATCAACGGTTATGAAATTTAAATGCCAACAGATATAAAAATTGCTTCATAATCAAATGGAATGCCAACGGATAAAAAAAAATGGCACCTATAAATATGTCGCTGGCCATATCTAAGAAATAGACGTTGCCACGCTTTGATTTATTAGGCAAAATATTTTCTTTATAAAAGGCAATGGTAACAAAAAGATTAAGAGCTATTTTAATTCTGAATGCATGTTAAAAACAATATTTTTATACCAAAAAATATTGTAAAATTTTCATAACAAATAATGGTTTTTCATGCAAAAACTAATTTCATGTAAAATCACTTTATATGAAAATCATTGTAAGTGTGTAATTAATTTTCATGAGAGCTTTAGGCATTGCTTCATATGGAGAGTTAGAAAAATTGTTTGAAATTATTTTCTGAGCATTCTAAGTTGTTCCATAAGTTAAGAGTAATAAATCAAAAGACAAGTGTCATACTTACAAAGAATATAACCAAGAAGCCTATGCACTAATCTTCATTCTTAATCTTCATCTTGTTCCTCTATAGTTTTCTTCTTTTGTGATGTGAGTTTGTTATCATCAAAACTCAGCCAAGTCTAAGAAGGAAATCTTCTTCACAGTTGAATCGCTTCATTATTTATACTAGGCTCACTTGAATCGATTCTCATTTAAACATTTTTTCTTAGAATCACATTGTGCTTTGAGTCATATGATTTGCTAGGGTGCTAGTAGGGATTATAAGTTGGTTCTTTCAAGGAAATTGAATGGGCTTAATCAAGGTTCCAAAGTGAAGTGAATAATCTCATTCCACCTCCAAAGGCCTTGGGGGTTCTTTCTAATTGTTCTTGAAGTTTAAGGGGATCCATTTGCTGGACGTAGCATTGAAGAACTTGAGTGAAGAGTTTGAAGGGGTGCACGGGTGATTGAGGATTCGACGACATCAAGAAGCACCAAATTCAAAGGTTATTTGAAGTTTGGGGGAGTGCTTACATAGGGTTTGAAGAAATAGGATAGTTTCAAGGTACTCTTGTAATCACATTTGTATTCAACATTGTTACTATTTGTGGATGATCTTGGTGGAGGCTTTTTTCACCAAGAAGAGTTGACGTAACCCGAAGCGAGGACAAAAGGATGAACAACTATAAAAATATTGGTGTCGTTCTCTTTTCCTTATCCTCTTTAATTTTCGTTAATTGTATATGTTAATTGATTAATTGATAGTGTAGAAAATTGATAATTGATCTAAGTAGTTTTTGATAAAAATTTATCTAATTCCTTGAGTTAGATTTTTACTATTGTACTGGGATCAATTAGCTTCAAATTCTATCCAATTCATCAATTGCATATACATTCTGTTTTTGATTGATAACTTGTTATATTTTCTTATAGGTTTGGATTTGAAATTGTCTAGTTTTGCAAATTGTTCAAGAATAGTTAATATTTGATTGTAATAAGATTTACATTGTGAACTTCTCAATTCTATTGTAAATATCTTTGGCACATAGTCTTAATTTTTTGTAATAGTTGTGATTGTTTAAGCTTGTTTCCAATTAGTCAAAACATTTCAAATTCGTTTTGTTTAAACAAAATAACTTATCTTAATTGATTGGGTCGTCCTAAACACAATTCATTTTCATCACGTTGTTTAAATAGATTCAACTTGTCAACAATCCATTTCCGCTTCTCTCGTATCTCTACTCTCGCATCTTTCCTGATTCAATATATTTTAATTCAATGGTGGTCTTAGGAAATAAGGAAGAGGAAGAAAGAACAAGGACGAAAAAGAAAGAAGAGAGTAGAGAGACTCACGTGCCTCTCCCTTTTTTCTTTCCTTTTTCGATGTTTTAATTGAAAATATACATGTGTGGCAATTTTAATAATTTTTAATTAAAATAAGAGTAAAATACACTCCCCTTCCTTCAAAGATGTAAGTATTACACTCCCCTCCCTTCATGTTTCAAAACAAGTATGTGCTCTTAGTGTTCAAATTTATGATCCTTTATTTAAATTTCATATGAATTATAGATTTGATGCTTAAAGACAAAAATAAAGGGCGAAATCGTTAGCTGAAATTAAGTTAAAGGACGTTAAGTATAATTTTTCCTCTTTTTTTCAAATAGCACAATGACTAGAAACTCATCTTTTAAGGTAAATTAGTAAGTAATTCAGAGTTCAGTTTTAATGGAAGAATTTTTTTAATAACAAATGTTTATATGTTAATTATTATGTTAGTTTTTTCTCTTTAGAACTTGAACTTTAAACGTTAATTGTACTGTTAACCCTTCACTCAAATCAATTGAACTACTCGACCCATTATACAAGTAATATATGGTCTTTTTCGTGAGGTAATATTTTTTTATATATATATTTGTTGAAGCTTAAGACGATTATTTTGGTGCCTTTGTCTTTGATGTACCCCTCCCCTCCGTCTTATTGTTGATTTTAACAATTGGCATGAGAGAGATAGATAGAGACAAAAGTCTTGAGTCTTTTATAAATTTATGGTTGTTTCAAAAGTTGTCACATAAATAGTTATTCAAATTACACATCTCTTTCATAAAACTATCAAATCTATCACATTACTTTATTTTTCTGTTTTTTTACTTTGTTTCAAGATGTATATAAGATGTACAAAAAACCATTCCCCTAGATTATTTGTAGGCAAGTAAATACGGTGGTTTACAGGTCCTTATCATATCATAACCCAAAAATATTATTATGTTAAATCTTTTCTTATAATTCCCAAAAAATATACAATTTCAAAGATACATACAAATGGGGCCTCAATATATTGGTTTAGTTGTTTGCTCGCTTTGCTAAAAAAAAAACGGAAATACTTGTTTTTATTTTATTTTATTTTATTATATCAAGCTTTTATGTCTTTTTATGTTATAATCTGTTTACGTAATTTTATCAGATTTTCTATCAAGATTTTTTTTTTCTTCAATTTTTCTCATATCAAACTACTAAATAATCTCTTTTTTGAAGGATACTAAATAATCTCTTATTTTCACTTTCTTTTCTTTCATCTATATTTTCTTTATCAACCAAACAAATTGTAAAGAGAGCACAAACTAACTTGTCTCGATTTATTTGTCTCAAAAATTAAAAGTTGTTTTTATGTTTCTCGAACACTAAATTGGATCTCACGAACCAGAGATTGTTGTGTACAGTAAACATTATCAGTTGTGTACTTCCTCAAGTGATTCTTTCCCTAGAAAACATCTTGTCTTGTAATAATTAACTTATAATTACGTGGACCGTGTTTTCTACGTGTGGAAATGGGACCATACCAGTGGCCAATACCTAATCCAACATTTATTTGTTATCTTGAGTGTGGAAATGCAGCCCACTCAGACTCAAGGCATATCTCATGCCATAAGTATTTAGAGAAATAAAAAAAAAACACATTGAATATATTTTTAAAAGTTACACGAGTTGTGAAAATTCCCCTCAAAGAAAGAATGGTACAATTAAAAAATAAATTTAACAAAAAGATTATAAAAAATGCTAACAAGTATCTTTAGGCAATTGTTTAAGCATTAAAAAATACGAAGACCTAAAGATTATTTCTTGAAAAAATCAATGAAAAAAGTGTAGATCCTCTATTGCAAACTCTTTTGTACAGCACCTACAACGTCTTTATGAGAAACACTTGCATAGGCACAGGCCTAACACCTGTCTCTTGGGCACAGCCAATAGAATTTTGGCAACTCATGTCTATGAGTTTTTAAATCGGTTAAAAGATTAACTGATTTCATATAAGATTCTACTAAGTTGGTTAAGCGACTTTGATAAGTTTTTGTCTTTTTTGAAAATATAATATTTTTATCTTCATTTTTATCTTCATCCCTTAGGATTGTAATACTGGCTCTGATACCAGGTTGTGGGCAGAATTGCCAGCGGAATTTTCATTTTCTCGAACTTGATTTAACATTTGTTCGATTTTAATTAACCCTTGAAATGGTTTTAAGAGTGTTTTAGCTCTTTCTCTTTGTGTATTAGTAAGATTTTCTAAATCTTCTATTTCCCTTAGGAAATCTTCAATATATTCTATATGGTATTGTACGAATTCTTTAGAATGAAAAAGAATTTGCCTTAAGACAATTCTTCTATGATAAAATTCTATATCAGAGACTATGTTCTCTAATCTTTCTTTAAAGAGTTTTACTTCTGTTATAAGACCTAAACCAGGCATTATAGAATTTCTCTAATGTTTGTTCAAATTCAATTAGTTTTTGAGATGGCCATAACAGGGTTGTGGCTCTTTCTTTTTGCATGACAGAAATATTTTCTGTTTCTTCTAACTCTTCTATCATTTCATCTATATATGAAATTTGTAAAATTATTAAATCATGGATTCCCCAAATTGTATTTTTCATTTCTATTCTTAAAAAATTTTCTTCTATTTTATTAACTAGGTTATCTAGTTTTCTTCTGAATAAACTTAACTCATTTTTTATTGTTATTCCTGGCATTATAATTTTCTATTGATGCCTAACAATTCCGTTTTTATTTCTGATAAAGTTTTATTAAGCTTTCTCTTTTCATTACTATCTAATGAAGTTCTTGCTGGTAGGAACTTTGGTTCACTAGTACTTTCTTCTTGTTTTAGAAGAGGTGTTCTTTCTATAGTCATAATAGATTTTGACCTTTTTAATGGTTTTAGAATTGGTGATTCTAATTTTATTAGTGGGGCAAATAGTTTATCTATTTGTATTTTTTCTTTTCCACTAAATTCTATACTGTAATGGGAATTACTTAATGCATAATTCATTTTATAACTTACACTAAAAGGATGATTTCCTGGTTTCATGAGGGTTTGGTCTTTAAGCTTATAATGAATTACTAGAGATCTGTCTAGATCTATGTCATTTAAACTCAAACCTATCTGTAAATTTATGTCAAATTTTAATTTTCCACACTTTAAATTTCCCTCACCTTGGGTTATTAGTGAATGTTTTTCATTCATCCTAGCATCTTCAATAAGAAGTTCTAGTTCTGCATCTATTCCTTTCATAAAAGTACTTTTTATGATTATTTGGATAGTTGATATATGAATATATCCTATCTTCTGTCTTTTTTCTAACGATAGATGTTTTAATCTATTATTAATTTGTTCGTTATCAATTAAGGATATTACAACAGATCCGTCTGTTGATTCCATTGGTATGGCAACTTCTCCTACCATCATTCCATATTGTAGTATGTTTTCTCTGGATAATTTTTCTTTTATCAAGGAAAAAATACTTTTTTGTTTGAAATTTTCTTCAGGTTTTAAGGTAAAATCTACCTTTTCTATATGATCTATTAATACATCTGCTATAAAACCAGATGAACCTTCTTTTTTCATGCTAAATTCCATCATGAAATGTAAGAATTATAAAATATTTAAATTATTTAAAATCATACCTGACTTCGTCTTGGATTTTTGATGACTCTGATCTTTCGATCCTTTGGAATTTGAAATAATCTTTCGATTATTTGATGAAACTTGAAATAATCTTTCGATTATTGATATTAAAAAACTTAAAATTTTGCTATGACAACCTAATCCTGCGAAGTTCTTTCCCACAAACTAAAGGTACTTACTTCATTGATTTTAGTTGTAATTTACAAGTGAGCATCGAGGCTCTTATTTATAGGAGGAAAGGACTTACAGAGTAGGTCACATGTCACTTTCCTTCCAGCTCAAAAGAAAAACAAACAAAACATGCAAAGAAAAAAGTAAAAGCATTATCACATAAGGTGATAAGATTTTCAACTAAATGGACCCCATCTAACTCAGATGATAAGGTTCCATTATTACATCTTTTTTCCTACGGTCATCTACATGACGCGTGTCTAGGCTTTTTCTTTTGCCATATCTTTAGGTACTGTGATTGTCGGTATCTTGTCTTCTTCTGCCGACACTTTCTTTTTTGCACACCATTTACATGAGTGCCCTTTGTATTTTGAAAAATATTGGCAACACTCCTGTTGCACTTCATCTGGAACTTGGTAAAGAGAATTCTCAAATCTTGAGAATAGTTCTTCATAATGAAGTGTCTGCTTAAGGTGTTCTTCTGAAACCTTCTTCTTCGAATCGCAGACCATAAGACAGGTTTCTGTGGTATAGAGAACCTTATAATTAATAATGGTAGAACCATATCTAATAAGATTATCGTAAAAACGTTTCATTTGATAAATGAACGAATCTACTGTCCATCCAATACTTTCTGAATTTGGAGGTAGATAAGTTTTGTTTGAAATTCCTATTTTGATGACTGTCCTTGGTTTTACAGCCATAAAATTATTTTCTTCAAAAAACCATGGATAGGTTTGTTCAAACTGAAGATAAATCTCTCTTCCTTTAGCAAGGAAGTCATTAAATCTTTTTACTGTATCACCAATCTCTTTTGGAAGATCAGCGAGTTCTTGGAATCTTCGACCTTCTCCTTCTTCAAGATACACAGTCTTAAGCATTCCATAGTCATAAAATTCTTTAATCAATTCCTTGGAAATTCCTGGAACTGTATTAGCTTTTACCCCATGTGTGGTATTAACTGGGTAAAAACATTCAAGTGCTAATTCTTCTTTGAAGTTGGCTAGCCATCTCCACTTTCCCATGAAATCATCAAGGGTTTTTGGCTTATTTCTTTCCTTCTGGAGGTTTATTATGGATCCTACTGAGATCTTTTTCTTTGACTCCATTTTTGATGGTTGGCCAATTTCTTTAGCAATGGTCATTTCTTTATAGGAGGCCTTGTAGGCTTCTTTTGCTTCTTCCATTGTTGGATAAGCTTTGTGTCTGACATTTTTGCCATTAATGTGAAGGCTTGCAATTGCCCAATTATTGTAGATGCCTTTCATTGGACCATCATAGATGACATACACCTTCTTTGCTGGTTGTAGGTCGACAACATCGCTTGGCTGGTCTGAACCATTTTTTGACTCTTCACCTTCTTGTTCGACTTTGTCAGCCCATGACTTTTTTGTACCATCTTCTGGCATAGAGCCTGCTGAAGATGTTGATGAAAAACTTTGTTGTTCATTCAAAGTCTTTTTTGTTGGTTCTTCTGTTGCTGTTGGAGCTTCAACATTTATGATCTTGGTTAGACTTTCAATCATTTTAATCATCTCCCCCCTCTCTGAAGAGAGCTGTTTTAGCTTTTGGCTATGGATTTCAATTTGTTCTTCTTTTTGCTTCAAGCTATTGTAGAGAACTTTTAGAGCTTGCTCCATTCTCTTGTCAATGTATCTGCAAAACAATTATTTTCTGATTTTATTAGTTGAATGTAAGGATAGAATTGTTGGATGCGCATTTGCCATCGAACAAGTCTTCCTTGTTTATGATCAACTTTTAAATTGTAGCGCCAAAATCCGCTAGCATAAGTTGAATCAGTTCGTAATAAAAATCTTGATGGAATTAAATCCATTCTCCATTTTTCTAAAACATTTAAACAAGAAAGAGTTTCTTTCTCATTGATATGATATCTTGTTTCAGCATCTTTAAAAGAACCTGAGACATACTTGCATAAAACAAGATCTTTATCCTTAATTCGGATGTTATTACTTGAATAATCAAGTTTTGTATCAGTTGAAACTGATGTTTTATCTGATCGCCCATTAGGGATATCTGATTTTAACTGTGGGGTTGCGCCCATAGTGGTATAGGATTGTTGTGGGGTTTCATCCTCAACATATCCATTGAGATTTAATCCCAATTTTTGTTTACCATTAGGAAGAGCTCTCATAACTCCAGCCCAAGTAAACTGATTTGCATCAACATTTACAACCAAAAAATCATTTTCTGTTGGGTTGTATAGTTGTGGTAAAACTTTTAGTTTTTCTTTTAAAGATTTTACAGCCTCAGTATCTTTCTGTGTCCATGACCATGACACTTTTTCAGATATCTTCTTCTGTAAAACTTTTCTATCATTTGCTAAATCTTGAAGAAATCCTTCATTAGCAATATAATTTAAACATCCCAAAAATCTTTGGATTTGCTTTCTATCCACTAATTGATCAGGAAAAAGTAAAATTTTTTCTTGAACATGTGGTGATAAATCGAGTCTTCCTCCTTCCCTTATGATAAGACCAAGGAATTCGATTTCTTGTTTCAAGAGTACTGACTTTTTTCTAGATAAAACAATTCCTTTATCTTTTATTCTGTTTAAAACAGTAGTAACATCTTTGATATGTTGTTCTTTACTTCCTTTAGTAAAGATTAATATGTCATCGATATATACAAAACAAATATGATCAAGACCTTTAAGAGTATTGTCCATAAATCTTTGGTATATTGATGGTGCTTGTTTTAAACCAAATGGTAAAACATTCCATTCAAAATGTCCTTCTGGACAACTGAAAGCTGTTAAAGGTTTAGTTTCTTCTGATAACCTTAACTGCCAGTATCCAGATTTTGCATCTAAGGATGAAAACCAATTACATCCTCTTATTTTTTCAAAAATATAATCTTTTCTTGGTAACTTATATGAGTCACTTACAGTTGCCTCATTAAGTTTTTTATAATTAATCACCATTCGAGCTTTTCCTCTTTTTATCTCATTATGTTTTCTGACATAAAAAGCTGGCGCTGAATGTGGACTAATAGAAGGACTTATTAATCCTTTTTCTAATAGTTCTGCTATTTCTTTTTTAAATTCGTCCTTATCTTCTCCTGAATAAGGAATTTTGTATAGTGCCTTGACTTCCTTTTTAGGATCTTTAAGTTTTATAACAATTAAATCTTGTATTTTATTTATTATAGTATCTAATGGATTTTCAGAACAAACTTGATCTAGATGATATCCTAGATTTTGTTCAGTGGTTAAGTAAAACTTTCTTTTATCCCACATACATCTAAGTACATTGAGATTTTCTTTTATTGCCCTTAAAATTTCATTTTTTGTTATAATGTTTGTTGTAACAAATTCACTTTCTTCTGGGTTGTTTACATTAAACCATTTTAATGTTATAGTATCAAGCTTTTGAATAAAAGGACTATATAACTTCAGAAAGTTGTTTCCTATTATCAAGTCTATTCCAGAATCATGTTCATAAATTGATCTTACATAAAAATATTTATCTTCAATTTTTATGAAAACATTTTTTAAAACAAACCATATCTTATGTTTTGTTTTATCAGCAATAATTATTTCTTTTGGTTTTTTTAATCCAATCCAATCTTTGGATATGGATTTCCTTCCAAAACATAGGGTTGCACCAGTATCAATGTAACCCATGATTTTCTTTTTATTCAAGATAATTTGAATAAATGTTGAATTAGGATTTCCTTCTTTTAGGATTTTCCTACTCATTCTTCAAATTCTTCTTCAGTAGTATATTCAAAAATACTACTCTCATCAGAATCTATATCTGATTCTATTGGTTCGAAGCCTACATGCCAGATTAGTTTTAAGGTTTCTTTTTTAGATTCTTTCTTCTTGGGACATTCATTTGCATAATGTCCTTCTTCATGGCATAGCCAACATGTACATGTCTTCTTGCCTTTGGGGCATGAAGTCTTTTTAGGATATTTTTTCTTTCTCCTAAAATATTTTTGTTTATTAAATTTCTTAGGAAATTTCTTTTTTCTCCTATATTCTGATCGATCAATTTTTCTAAAGAACTTTCTTTTCCTTTTTCTAGGTTTTTTACAACCATAATTTCCTACTTTACCTTGTAGTTTATCACAACAATAGTTTATTTTTGCGTCTCTTTTAGCAATTTTATTCATGCATTGTTCAGATATCCATTGTTTTAGTGTAGTTATCCTAGCTCCTAAGGTATTTTCTAATCCCATTTCATTATTTGTTTTTTCATCAAACATTTCTTGCATTTTTATTCCTAATCCACTTGGGAGTTTATTATAAAATAAATTTAATAAATTATATTCTGTCCTTTTTGTTGGATTAATACCATAGTAATATTCTTCAAATTCACATATAAATGGATCTATTTGACACATATCACAAATTCTTAAATTAAAAATCTTGTGAATTAATGTATTTTGTAATTCTTTCTTAGCATCGATACTTTCATATCCTATGAATTCCTTCTTCAGGATTTCATACATATAGTCTACAGTTTCATTTCCCGTGGATGGTAATTCTGAATCTGGATATTCATGTATGAATTTCATAGCATTTCCATATGTCTTTGTCTTAAGATAATTAAAAATATCTTTTGGGCCAAAGGACTTTATTTGGACATCTATTTGAACATTTATTTTATGTTTTCGATACCATTCTCTTAATTCCTTCCCTCTATCTGTGATACAATCAAGATTAAGGACATCATTTTCACTTTGTGAGTTTACAATTGGAATATATTTTGGTGGTATACTTTTGTATTTTCTTTCATTTATTTTTTCTTGTATTATCTGTTGTTCAATAAATTCTTCTTTACCATCACGGCGTCCTCTTTTACGTCCTTGTTCTGATGTTTCTGCATTATCAGTTTTAACAAATTCTACTTGTGGATTTTCATCAAAACTTTCTACTGAACTTTCAGAATCTGCACTCTCTGAAAAATCATAGACAAATTTATATCCGTCTTCTGGATTTTCAATATTTTTATTCTTTTCGTTAATATCTAGTGTAGCCATTAAGGTTTGTAATTCTTGTAGCTGGTTAGCTATCTCTTCCTCTGTTTCGTCCATTTTAATAATTAGGAGCGAAAAATTGTATTTCTTGCGAGGGTTTTTCTACTACTTCTTTTACCTCATCTTCCCCCTCCTTGAAAAGAAGTTGAAGATCTTCTAAAGTTAGACTTTTATCTTTTTTAGATAAAAGGCTTATTAGATCAATTAGATCATCTATTTTTAAGCAGAGTTTTTCATCTAACCCTTTTTGGATATTTTCTAAATTTAATAATTTTTCTTCGAGTTTTTCTTTAAACTCTTTATCTATCCAGTACTCTGTTGAAGTTTCTATAAAAGAAACTATTTTTTCTAGTCGTTCTTGTAAAACAACTATTTTTTCATAAATATCTTGTATTTTTTCTCCAAGTCCTTTATTAGCCATGTAGAAATTCTTGTATCTCTATGCTTAAAAGATTTGCAAAATTTTCATATTCTCAGTATAAAGAGTAATTATTTTCTATTATAAGAAACCAGAATGCTGTTTCTCTTAACCATCTAATTTGATTTTTCACTCTAATTATATTGTTATAATTAGGTTTTAATATGAATGGTTGTGGTATTATTTTTCCAAATGGGTTTTGTACTTGCCAAGAAGTACGGTAAGGATTCTAGGGTTAGGAATCGTATCCTAGGGTTTTTGGACTGATGATTAGATGCCTTGAGACTGCTCTCAAGAGTGATATTTATAGCCTGTTTATGGGCTTGGGCTTTGGTTGCTTGGTTTCCAAGCAACGGGGGCATTGGCGTACTTTTGGTGATTTTGGAGGGTTCTAGAGACTAAGTGAGGCGGCGGCTTCATGGAAGACGCGCCTGGGCCTGGTGGCCCTTTTAACGGGCGACTTGGTCTTTATGGAGGGCGCCTAGGCCCTAATGCAGGGCGTCTAGGTCCTTACAGAGGGATTTTAAGCCTTTAGGAATATTATGACGGTCCACAGCCCCCCAAGCACGAGTCTTGGGACAAGGCGAAGTGATGATGACATAGGACTGGACTCCCCGGAGGTTCAGCAAGTCTTTAAGATGGTTATAATGGTCCACAGCCCCCCAAGCACGAGTCTTGGGACAAGGCGAAGTGTTTGGGATACGTTACGAGGCGTTGTTGCCCCATGGAGCTAATACTCCCTTGTCTTATTTCTCGAGGGCGGTCGTATGAAGGGTGTACGAAGCGCGCCTTTATGACTGTGATGAGACGTTCCGATACTTCCTGGGGATGGGTATATCATGCTTAACTTATTCGCGTCACGTCCACAGCCCCCCAAGCACGAGCCATTGGAAGCGGGCGAAGTGTTTTAATCGCGTTATGAAAGTGTGAACGCCGAGTGTATGACCTTACGACGCCCAGGGCGTGACAGACATTCGCGGCGCGTTTAACTTAATGGTGACCGTTTCGTATTCTTCTTCACCGATGAACGACACGCGTCACGATCTTACGACTTAAACCTACTCAATCGTCTGCGACACGCTTCCCTAAAACGAACTTCTCGCCTCCCTATAAGAAGGTCATGTTTGGTTTTTCCAACATTTTTTCCATTTCTCTCCCCTTCATTTCGCTATTCCAGCTTGCCTGAAGCTTCGACGATTTGTGCTAAACTCTTATACAGGTATTTTTCGTCCTCTTGTCACTTCTTCTCGTATTATTTTCGTTTTTTACTTTAAGTGCGATCGTAGCTTCTAGGGGGATGGTTTTAATTAGGGATTGTGATGCGGATGGTAAATTAATTTGCCCTACTGACCCAAACGAAAGGGATCAGCTGAGGAAGGAATGTTTGCGACATGCTACCGGGCCAGATGGGATTATTGACTGGGATAAGTACTACTTTGGGTTACACGGAGAGGAGTTGTTTAGTGACTTGTCTAGCGATTCTAGCGTTGATTCGGGTAGGGATAGTGACTGTGTGATTCTGTCTGCTACTCCAGGAACTCAGGGCAGACAGGAGGATTTCCAGGTCAACTCAACACCTCAAGAACTCTTGCCAGTATCTGACGACGAGGGCTCCTTTGTTAGCTCAGTAGAAATGGTTACCTTTGCGGATGAGGTGCGTATGGAGGAGTCGCTATACGTTGATGTCTCGGCCGTAGACCAGTTTAGGAGCAATTTTGACATCTCCGCAACTGGTAACGAGGAGGACGTGGTGCTGTTATCTTGCGATCCTGATGAACGAGTCTGTGATCAGGAGATGGCTGGTGAGGGCGACGAGTCGTATTTTGTTTATACCACCTTTCTCAAGGAGTTTGGCGTGAAGATTCCGTTCACGCCCTTTGAGATGGACGTTTTGAAGTTCTTAAACGTTGCTCCGACCCAAATTCGGCCTAATAGTTGGGCGTTTATTAGGGCTTTTGAGATACTGTGTAAGGCTTTAGGTCTGGAGCCCTCTGTTGGCGCGTTCCTCTGTTTCTATGGAACGAAAGACGTCAATAAAGGTACGTGGATCGCCATCTGCGCTCACCCTGGGAAGCGACTTTTTCCCCAATACGCCTGCAATTTTAAGAAGGAGTGGCGCGATACTTTTGTTAGAGTTCAGGGATTGCCTGGGTGTTCAACTTCGTCAGTGCTGTTGGACGGCGAGCCCAAGTTTCCTCTCAGGTGGACAAATAATCCTCTGGCGGTGGGAGGATATGACTTGGACGCCATGTCCCCCTATGAACGAACCTTGGTACAATTCCTTGAAGAGGTTCCTCTGACCAAGATTAATGAACTGTTGAATAGGGAAGGTGATGAGACACGCTTGACGGCTTACTTGCGTGAGTGTCCTACTTGGCCTTGCTTGTCGTATTTCTGTTGGTTCCCATTTTGCTTTTACTGATCTTCCTTTCTTCACTTCTTTTTTCTTTGCAGAAGAGATGCTGCCTTTGACTGGAGCGGAGATGAGGAAGTACCTTGCGGAGCTGGAGGCGAGCAAGATGAGTGATCCGGCGGGAAAGATGAGGAAGGAGGCTTCTTCGAAGGGTGATGGTGGGGGTACCGAAGCAGATGAGCCGGAGTCAGCGGCTGATGGGAACGCCGTTATCCACCTCGACTCGCCATCTTCCAAGAGGGCGAGAACCGGCAAGGGGGCCAGATCGGGAGGTAGCCGATCTTCGGCGCGTGCTAATGTTGGGGGTACTTCTCTGAACGACCTAGCCATGGAGTCGTTCTGGCATTCAGAGTTTGACTTCCGCCGGTAAACTCCCTTTCCTTGTTGTTTTTTGGGATCTTGATTTTTAGTCGTCACAATCTAAATGAGCTTGGTTGCTTGTTTCGCAGGTACATGGCAGAGAAGGTTCCATTTGCCCAGGTTGATGTTGAAGCGGCGGTGAAGGCGAAGTCTAGTGACTTGGTCGCCGACGTTGGCACAGCCGCCCTTCGCACTCTGCTGTTGAGTCACGCCTGGGAGTTGAAGTATGGATCCTTGGAGAAGAAGCACTTGGATGCTGCAGAGGACGTGGAAAAATGGAAGCACAAAGCTGTTGGTTTGGAGGGGCGACTATCGGATGCGCTGCAAGAAAAGAAAGCTGCGGAGAAGGCCTTGGAGGAGATGAAGCGGGAAAAGGAAGCTGCTGAGAAAGAGAGAGACGAGAAGGACTTGGCTCTGAAGAAGTCCAACTTGGCGGTGGATGAGGGACGGCGCTCCCTAGCCGTGTATTTCCAGAATGGATTCAAGCTAGCTACCGAACAAGTTGTTCTTTTTAACCCAGAGGCCAAGTTGGAGGAGCTTGATCCTTTCAAAGTCATTGTGGATGGTCAGCTGGTAGATGACGAGTGAATTTTATGTTGTAACTAACTATGGCGGCTCTGCGTAGCGCCTTTATTTTGAACAATGTGTAATGGCGTTTTTAAATTAAACTTCTGCGAATTTCATCCTATTCTCGTTTAAACAATGCTTGTGTTGGCGGTCCTGCTTATATTTATTTTGATTGAAAGTCGTTTATGTTCGCAATTTTCTTTCGACTTTTTATGGCTCCCGTGTGGAAGGTTATGGCGACCTCGGAGTTTGTGGCGCCTTAATATCTTTGTTTGGTGGAAATTCATTTTTGTGGCGCGCACAGTATTTTTATCTTCTCGTTTTGGGATGACTCCGTTTCTTCTTTCTTTCGGCGACTTATTTAGTCGAACCCTTTTTTAGGGTGGCCGCCTATATTGTTGCTAGCGACTTATTTAGTCGAACCCTCTACAGGGTGGTCGCAATATCTTTTATTTTCTTTCGGCGACTTATTTAGTCGAACCCTCTCTTTTTAGGGTGGCCGCCTATATTGTTGCTAGCGACTTATTTAGTCGAACCCTCTACAGGGTGGTCGCAATATCTTTTATTTTCTTTCGGCGACTTATTTAGTCGAACCCTCTCTTTTTAGGGTGGCCGCCTATATTGTTGCTAGCGACTTATTTAGTCGAACCCTCTACAGGGTGGTCGCAATATCTTTTATTTCTTTGTGTCACGTTGTCCTTTCTATTTGATGTTTGGTCTGTTTAAAAAATGGAAATAACAAGTAACATGTGGAGAGACCATCATATATGGAAAGGAGAGAGCGCCTCGTTAAAAACCCCTGCCCTTGCAGGGGAAAAGAGTGCTACCCTAACCTCATGTTTCTTTAATAATATGAAGAAATAACAAAGAAATAACAATATTCATCGTGGTGGCGGTACGCCATCCTTAAAAAAAAAAAAAAAAAAAGACACTAACTATAATAATGGCGTAGATTGGCTATATTCCAGGTGCGGGGAATAGCCACTCCACTCAATTCTTCCAGCTTGTATGCACCACGCGAGCATTTCTCTCGGATTCTGTAGGGGCCCTCCCAATTAGGAAATAGCTTGCCAATTCTTGTTGGGGCGAAGACTTGCTTTAGTACCAGATCGCCCTCCTTCAATTCCCTAGGCGTCACTCTAGAATTGTAGTGGCGAGCTGCTCTTTGTTTGGCGGCAAACTCTCGGATGTGGGCTTGTTCCCTCACCTCATCAATGATATCCATGTTTACTGCCATACCTGCTTCGTTTGCTTTTTTACAGAAATAAAATAACGTAAATTGGAGAAACATTTAAGTCAATTCGTTCTGAAGTAAAGTTTGTTTCCCTGCACAAAAAATGTGTTAGATGGTCTAATAACAATACGGTACCTTCTTCCGAAAACGCATCTCGTCGCCACGTGGGAGTATCTATTTCCACGGGTAGCATGGCGTCCGCGCCGTAAACCATTGTGAATGGCGTTTCCTTGGTGGTGGAGTGCGGAGTAGTGTGATATGACCATAGTACCTGTACTTACGTGGGCGTGGCATTTATCGTAATTTTTTCATGGAATATTTCAAAATCAAAGAGTTTAATTTCAATAGCTGAGATTAATTGGCGCATTATACTTACCTCATGTAGCTGCTCTGCCCAAAGGCTCTTGGCCGCCTCCAGCTTTTTCTTGATTCCGTTCAGAATGACTTTATTTGCTGATTCGGCTTGTCCATTGGCTTGTGGGTGGATCACCGAAGCGAAGTTCGTTTGGATTCCTAAGTGCTTGCAGAAGTCTACTACTGTTGAGCTTGCGAACTGTGTTCCGTTGTCCGATACTATGCACCTGGGGAGCCCAAAGCGACAAATAATCTTTTTCCAGTAGAATTTCTTGACCCTTTCTGCTGTTATTTTGGCGACCGCTTCCGCCTCGATCCATTTAGTAAAATAGTCAACGCCCACGATAAGAAACTTCAGCTGTCCTGGTGCGAGAGGAAAAGGGCCGACTATGTCAACCGCCCATTTGTGAAAGGGCCATGGAGAATACACAGAGGTTAGTTCCTGGGCTGGGGCGTGCTCTTTGTCGGAGAATCTTTGGCACTTGTCGCATTTTTTCACGAAGTCTGAACTGTCCTGAAGCATGGTGGGCCAATAGTATCCTGCGCGGAGTAGCTTTGCCGCCAGCGCCCGTCCTCCGATGTGGCTGCCACAAACGCCTTCATGCACTTCGAGCAATACTAATTGGGTCTCATCTTCACCCAAGCAGCGCAACAACGGATTCGTTCGCCCTCGTTTGTAGAGTTTTCCTGATATGATGACAAATTTGGAAGCTCTTTTTCGTACTGTCTGTTCTTCTTCGCTGTTTTTAGGCGTGAATGATCCAGTTAAGTATCTTAGCAATGGTTCCATCCAACCTTCCTCCCCCTTAACGATGTGATGCACACTTTCGTTATTGGTGCTGGGCGTTGTAATAACTTCTTGGATGACTGTCCTATTGTTTCCTGGTCGTTTGGTGCTGGCGAGTTTGGCCAATAGGTCGGCCCTGGCGTTTTGCTCTCGTGGTACATAGACTGCTTCGAAGAACACGAACCTTTTGGCGAGGTCTTGTACTTTTGTTAAATATTTGATGAGTTGGGAGTCCTTGGTCTGATACTCGCCCGTAATCTGACTCATTACCAATTGAGAGTCACTCCTTGCTCTCAGGTTTTCTGCTCCCATTTCTTGCGCCAAAATCATGCCGGCAATTAGCGCTTCGTACTCCGCCTGATTGTTGCTTGCTTTGAATTCGAATCTGAGGGATTGTTCTATGAGGATATCTTCTGGTCCCTCCAAGACGACGCCCGCCCCGCTCCCTTTTAAATTGGAGGAGCCATCGACGGATAAAAGCCACACAAATGGGGGGCGTGCTTGCGCAGGCGATGTGAGCTCTACGACAAAATCTGCTAACACCTGAGACTTAACACTCCCTCTTGGCACGAACTGGACATCGTACTCTGATAGCTCTATGGACCAAGCGACCATTCGTCCAGCTAGATCTGGCTTTCCGAGGACTTGCTTGATAGGATAATCCGTCTTCACCACAATCTTGTGACTTTGGAAGTACGGTCGGAGCTTCCTCGCCGTAGTTACCACTGCAAGGGCCAGGCGCTCTAGCTTCTGATATCGTAATTCAGCACCCTTGAACACTCTGCTGACAAAGTAGATTGGCCTTTCACCTGCGTCCGAGTCTTCTACTAGGACTGTGCTCATGGCGTTCTCAGAAATAGCCAAGTATAGAAACAGGATGGCGCTCGGACTTGGTCGTTGAAGGATAGGCGGGCTGGATAAGAACCGCTTGATCTGCTGGAAGGCCTCTTCACATTCTGGCGTCCACTCGAATTTCTCCTTTTTCCTGATGGATGCGAAAAAAGAGAAAGCTTTATCGCCCGCACAAGATAGGAAACGAGATAGTGCGGCTAATCGTCCTGTTAGCTGCTGGACCTCTTTGATGCTGGAGGGGCTCCTCATGTCGATCACCGCCTGACACTTGTCTGGATTTGCTTCTATACCCCGTCTCGTCATGAGGAAACCCAAAAACTTTCCCGCCTGTACTCCGAAAGAACACTTAGCTGGGTTCAACCGAATTCTATATTTTCTTACTTGGCCCAAGATTTCTTCCAGGTCTTCGGCATGGCTGCGCCCTTCCTTTGTTTTTGCTACCAGATCGTCGATGTATACTTCCAGGTTCCTTCCTATTTGTTGGGCGAAAGCCATGTCCATAGATCTTTGAAAAGTGGCTCCGGCGTTTTTGAGGCCGAAGGACATGACCTCGTAGTGGTAGTTCTTCGTATTGGTCATAAATGCTGTCTTGGGAGCATCCAAGGGGTCCATTCTAATTTGATTGTAACCAGAGTAGGCGTCCATGAAACTCAGAGTCTTGAAGCCTGAGGCGTTGTCAATTAGGTGGTCGATGTTCGGGAGTGGGTAAGGATCTTTGGGGCACGCCATGTTTAAGTCGGTATAATCCACGCACATTCTCCACTTTCCGTTTGCCTTTTTTACCAGAACAGTATTAGCCAACCATGTGGGGTACTTGATCTCGCTAATGAAACGGGCGTCTGCTAGTTTCTTTACCTCTTCGTCTACGGCTTTCCTTCTTTCCTCGCCCATCTTACGCTTTCGCTGTACAACTGGTTTAATGCCTGGCTTGATGGATAGGTGGTGGCAAGCAATGTCAGGGTCCATCCCTGGCATTTCGGACGGATGCCAAGCAAAAAGATCTAGGTTCTTTCGGAGTAGACCTATGAGGGCGCCTTCTTCTTCTTTACTAAGCGACGTACCAATCTTAGTCGTTTGATGGGCTTCAGGACCGATGGAGATTTCTTTCAGGTCTTCGGTGGGTTCTATTCGTTCTTGTTGGAATTCTTCCCTGGGGTCGAGATCTATCATGTTGACTTCGTGTGCGACTTCGTCGACGGATTTCTTCCGAGTCTTCTGCAGGCGCAGGCTATTGTGATAGCATTCTCTGGCCAGCTTTTGGTCGCCTTTGATGGTGCCTATTTTTCCGTTATCAAGGGGGTACTTCATGACTAAGAATTTTGTTGATAGGAAACCGCCCAGCAAGTTGAAAGCGGGACGCCCAATGATGATGTTGTAGGAACTTGGTGAGTTGACTACAAGATACCGTACGCGAACAGTTTTGGCGTGAGATCCGTGACCGAACGTTGTCTTAAGGGTAATGTAGCCCCTGACGTGGACTTGCTCGCCGGTGAACCCCGCCAACGTGCCTCTGAAGGGTTGCAATTGCTCCGGATCCAACCCCATTCGGTCGAAAGTGTCGTAGTAGAGGATGTCAGCTGAGCTTCCTGGGTCTATTAGCACTCTCTTTACGTCCCATTTGAAGATTTGCAGCGTGACCACCATGGGATCGTCGTCATGTGGTACGACGTCTCTGTAATCCTTCGCAGTAAAGGATACGTCAGGCTCGTGTTCTGAAATTTGCTTCTCATATTCCTGGCAAAGCATGACCTGTCTTACATATTTCTTGCGGGACGAACTCGACTCTCCTCCTCCGGAGAAGCCGCCAGAAATTGTGTTCAGTGTGTGCCTCTTTCCTTCTGGTGTTCCCTCTTTCTTGTTTTCCCCTACGTGCTTGTCTTCGCCCCGGCGGTCCTGGGTGTACCCCCTTAGCTTGCCATTTTGTATTAACCTTTCAATTTCGCGGCGCAAGTGTATGCACGAATCAGTATCGTGACCCTTTATTCTGTGATACTTGCACCATTTATCTTTGTCAGCTCCCATGGTGTTGAATCGTGGTGGGGGTGGTTCCCGAATTAGCTTGGTTTTGTAGATTTCCTTCATGATGCGCTCTGGTCTAGTGTTCAGAGGGGTGAAGTTCTCCGTGCGCGGCCTGTAGGTGTAGGGCGCGTAGTTTCGCTTTTCTGCTCTCTGATAGGGGGCACGGTCCCTGTTGGAAGGCGGTTGGTAAGGTCGCCTTTCCGTATTGGTCGACGCCCGCTCCTTGGCGTCCCTTGCTTTCTTTTCTGCGTTGCTTTCCTCTCCTTTGATATAGCAATCCGCTCTGGCGATTATTTCCTCCATGGAATCGGCAGGCTTCTGAGCTAGTGACTCGCTGAACTGACCCGCCCGAAGGCCATTCTGGAAAGCGCCCACAAATACTTCTTGATTAGGATTAACTACCTTTATAGTCGTTTCGTTGAACCTTGCCAGGTAGTCTCTGAGGGATTCGTTGTGCCCCTGTCGCACGTTGAAAAGGCTGGTGGCGGGGACCTTACGGTGGCGACTTGCCGAGAACTGTTGGATAAGTTTTCTTGTCATATCTGGATAACTGACGATGGAGAACCGGGGAAGGTTCATATACCAGCGTAGGGCAGCATCTGAGAAAGTACCAGCCAATAATTTGCACTTGAGGGAATCAGGAGCTCCGACGACGGCCATGCGAGTATTGAAGGCTGTGACGTGTTCCATGGGATCGCTTTTTCCATCGAAAACGGAAAGGTGAGGAGGCTTAAAGTTCTCTGGGACTGGCGCGCCCCATATCTCGGCGGATAAGGGTTGAGGCTCTGGGTCGTCCATCTCGCCATGGTTTGATTCATCTTTTTCTTCTTGCTGTTTCTGCTGCATGGTCTCCATCGAGGCTTGTAGGGCCTCGTTGTGTTCTTTCAACTGAGCGAGTTGAGTTCGCATGGTTTCTAATTCTTCAGCGGTTGCCATGATGAGGCCTTTCTCTAAACCGTACGTGAGGTGCGGTTTAGGTTTGGTTGGAAGAAAAAAGGAAGGGTTTCCAAATCGTAAAGGGAGTTTCGACGATTTGGAGGTCTTGTTTCAAGGTTTCCGGATTACAATTCGCGATCCAGAAACGTGGTCAAGGTTAGTTTTACCTTTTCCCACAGACGGCGCCAACTGTACTTGCCAAGAAGTACGGTAAGGATTCTAGGGTTAGGAATCGTATCCTAGGGTTTTTGGACTGATGATTAGATGCCTTGAGACTGCTCTCAAGAGTGATATTTATAGCCTGTTTATGGGCTTGGGCTTTGGTTGCTTGGTTTCCAAGCAACGGAGGCATTGGCGTACTTTTGGTGATTTTGGAGGGTTCTAGAGACTAAGTGAGGCGGCGGCTTCATGGAAGACGCGCCTGGGCCTGGTGGCCCTTTTAACGGGCGACTTGGTCTTTATGGAGGGCGCCTAGGCCCTAATGCAGGGCGTCTAGGTCCTTACAGAGGGATTTTAAGCCTTTAGGAATATTATGACGGTCCAGGTTTATTAATCCATCCATGGATTATCTTGCTAGTTTTTTAAGACTGTTTCTGAGTTGTTCAGCTTTAACTACGTATCTTGAAAAGAGATGATAGTCAAAACTCTCTTTTAAATAATAAGTAGCTGTTTCATCACACCATTTAATCTGTGCTTTAACCAGACATATTTCTTGGTAATTAGGATTTAAAACAAATGGCAACAAAACTATTTTTCCTTTTGGATTTTTATAATATTTTCTTTGGGACTTTTTAAACCGGTTTTTACAAGAACTGGTTTTAGAAGTTTTTGACATGTGTCAAATTTTTACTTGTTGTGTCCAAGGATGACGTGTTGGGGTTGTGTGCAAGGAAGATTTTCTCCGTCTTTATATACCTTTTCTTGCTTGTGATAAAAGAAAGAAAGATGGGACCATAGTTTATCTCCATTTTTTAATACGCCTCCACTAAAGATATAATTAAACGGTTTTTTTTATCATTTGTAAATTTTCACATATTAAGAAGTTTAAAACCGCCCCCTAGAAAAAAAAATTAAAATCGTAAGTTTGTATTAAAATTTGTATATTTTATATTAAATATATAATTTTTTAAGACATAATTGTTGTTTTTTGAAAAAATATTGTTACTTTTAATTGTATTAACATGTGGAATATTATATTTTAAAAAAGTAAATTTCTGACCAATAAACTACTAGACAAAAAAACATGTGCAATATTATACATGAAAAAGTTCAAAATCAAGATTCCTGAAAAGTATGACAATTTCTGAAGTTAATACGTCAATTTGACATGTACTAGTATATTTACTTATTAAATTAAAAACTAAATAAATTTTATTTTAGTTTTTAAAATTGTTTCCTATCATCTAAAAAAATATCATAATTAATTTTTTTTAATAAGCTAAACTAACCGACTCAAATTGGTATCACGGATACTCGAACCTAAGACATTGAATTTATAAAATATCTATACTTTCATATAAAAAAATTATGTTTTAGTGTCATATTTTTTCTTCTAATTTTATCCTTCACTTAAACCTTCTTTGAAAAAAAAAATCCTTCACTTATACCTTTTTCTACCATTATATCCTTCTATTTTATCATTCTTTATAAATCAAAGAACTTAATTTATAAAATAATCGGATAAAACTTAATAATAAAAATAATTAGAAGATGGCGTATACGCATTATAATCAAACAAATCTGAAAGAAATAAGTAAATTAGTATGATGAGATTGATTTGTTAAAAGGTAGTGATTATTATATTTTATTTAATTCAAAAGAATTATTATTAGTATATTTTATCTTACATATCGAATAATGCCATATTCTTAACCCTACTACTTGCATTTTATTCCCCACCCAAGATGTTCTTTTCCCCAGTTAGGATTGAAACCAAACAAGCCTGATCAAAGTTGACTGAACCACTCCTCACCAAAATCAATTGTCTAGAAAGGTGTACTCACTGGTCAACAATGGAATTACCATTGCTTATTTGTTTTATTTATAAGTGAATTGTCATTGTATGTATCTTTGAAATTGTATATTTTTTGGGAATTATAAGAAAAGATTTAACATAATAATATTTTTGGGTTATGATGATAAGGACCTATAAACCATCGTATTTACTTCCCTACAAATAAACTAGGGAAATGTTTTCTTTACATCTTATATACATCTTGAAACAAAGTAAAAAAACAGAAAAATAATAAAGTAATGTGATAGATTTAATAGTTTTCTGTAAGAGGTGTATAATTTGAATAACCATTTATTTATATGATAACTTTTAAAACAATCATAAATTTATAAAAGACTCAAGACTTTTGTCTCTATCATGGCAATTGTTAAAATCAACAAAAGAATTACTCTATCATTATTTTAAAAACTATGCAAAACTCAAATGAGAGTACCCTTAAAATAAGACGGAGGGGAGGGGTACATCAAAGACAAAGGCACCAAAATAATCGTCTTAAGCTTCAACAAATATATATATATATATATATATATATATATATATATATATATATATATATATATATATATATATATATAATATGGGGTTTGCTAGAACACACCCACTATTTTTTATGTGGGAGTGTTTTAGCAAAGCTACACCTTAGGGTGTAATTAACCACTTTTTAGTTATTTACTTGCTAAAACACTCCCACATAAAAACTAGTGGGTGTGTTATAGCAAATGCCTATAGGATTTGCTAGAACACACCCACTTGTTTTTGTTAGAAGGTGTGTTATAGCAACATACACCTTAGGGTGTATTTAACCACTTTTTAGTTATTTACTCGCTAAAACACTCCCACATAAAAACTAGTGGGTGTGTTCTAGCAAACCCCTATAAATATTACCTCACGAAAAAGACCATATATTTTTCAATATTTGAAATTTGAGGTGTAAGCACAAACAAAATAATACTAGCGAGGAGTTAATAATACTTGTATAATGGGTCGGGTAGTTCAACTGATTTGAGTGAAGGGTTAACAATTAACGTTTAAAGTTCAAGTTCTAAAGAGAAAAAACTAACATAACAATTAACATTTTAAACATATGTTATTAAAAAAAAAATCTTCCATTAAAATTGAACTCTGAATTACTTACTAATTTACCTTAAAAGATGAGTTTCTAGTCATTGTGCTATTTGAAAAAAGAGAGGAAAAATTATACTTAACGTCCTTTAACTTAATTTCGGCTAACGATTTCGCCCTTTATTTTTTTCATGTCATTTTTGTCTTTTCGGTATGTTTAAGCATCAAATCTATAATTCATATGAAATTTGAATAAAGGATCATAAATTTGAATACTAAGAGCACATACCAAAATAAAATCATAAATTTAAATTTTAAAAATCCATATGTTAATTGATCAAAATGATGAAAACGACAAAAAAAAAAAAAAGAAAGATAAACAACGGAATTGTAACTTGAAATTTAGTTAAACAACCACAAAAATAATTTTGCCAAAAAAAAATTAATTAATTCACATAGTGATCTTCACTCTATTTTGAGACATAAATTAATGACTTAAAGTATTTTTTATTAGTTGATTTATTTGCTTAGGTGAAATTTGATTCGATGGTTTGATTTTCCACCAACGAAAAGTCATCCATGTTAAGTTAAATGGCAACCTTGTGATTAAACGTAAAACTTTGGACTAAAATAAACCAATCTCCACTCTTACTCTTCACCTATAAAACCAATTTTAGACTCCAAAGTTTCATCACATAATCACATTCTCAAATTTCAACACAAACATAAAAAAAAAAAATTAAAATGGCTTCACGCTATGAAGCTGAAGTGAAACTTTCATCAGCTTACAATCTCAAAAACGTGAACTGGCGCAACGGCTCAAACAAACCATACGGTGTCGTATGGATTGATCCAAAGAACAAATTCTCAACCAAAGTTGATGAAAACGGAGACACAGAAGCCAATTGGGATCAAACTCTCATAATCCCTTTACCTCCTCAACCAATTGAAGATCTTACTCTTTACATCGACATCGTGCATGCCGGCTCGGAGCCGGACACCAAGCCACTCATCGGCTCAGCTCGGCTTAAATTAGTTGAAGTTCTAGATGATGTTGGGATCGGCGAGCGTGTCAGCCGATCCCTTACATTGAAAAGACCGTCAGGAAGACCGCATGGGAAAGTTGATGTTAAAGTAACAATTAGAGAGCCTGGCTATCGTGGGTCGGGTGAGTACTACGCTCCTCCTTATGGTGTCCCTCCACCTCAGTCATCAACGAGGGATTATAATTATAATCCCTCTGCTCCTGGATATGGAAACCCTTATGGTGCACCGCCACAGAATTATGGTTATTCTGCAGCGCCACCTGGAGGGTATCCTTATAACGCAGGGCCTCAAACTGCGCCACCTGGTGGTTATCCTTATAATGCGGGGCCTCAAACTACTGGGTATGAGCCCGGGTACGGGTCATCGTATGGACAAGGCAGTAGTTATGGGTATGGACAAGTGGAGGAAAAGAAGAAAAGTAAGTTTGGTGGGATGGGGACAGGATTGGCTGTTGGTGCAGTTGCTGGGGTGTTAGGTGGAGTTGCCCTTGTGGAGGGTGCTGAGTATCTTGAGGATAAGATTGCTGATGATGCAGCTGATAAAGTTGAAGATGATCTTGGTTATGATGATGATGATGGTGGTTATGATGGTGATGATTTCTAGAGAATGAAAACTTTGGAGATAAGTGTTTTTCTGTCAATAAAGGAAAAGCTGAAAAAGATATTATACTTTGAACATTAATTAAATTGTGTGTGAAATTTGCATATGTTGTCTGATTTCTCTAATTAAACCTTGCATTTGTTGGATTTTCTGTCATTTTTGTAGTTTATCTTTTCACAAATTTTAAATTATATGCGAAAAAGTTATATGAAGATCAAATTCACGTCATTTTCAATGAATTTTTCTTTATATTTAGGATGAAATTCATATATTAAACAATGGTCTTAATATGTTTTTGATGTTCCCTTGTAGGAGTGTTATCCACGTTATTTTCTTAGCACTCTTTCTGTCATTCATTTTTTTTTTTAGTAAAATTTATGTGGGTACTGTATTTTGGAAATGTGTCTCACCTAAATTTAAGATAATCACGTTAGTTTCACTCAATAAGACAGAGTAAGTGTTAAAAAAAGTGTTAGCATTTTCTCTTTTACTAAAATTCGTATTTGGATCGTTACGCTATATTGTGGGGTTCATTCGGCAATACCATTCACCAGATTAATGACGTGCTTGTACGTGATTTGTGTTGGTTCACATATACATTCACCCAAGTGCATAGTTTCAATTTTATTTTGTTGAATTATAATGAGAAATTGATGAAATAGCATTAGGATTACTAAAATGTTAGAAAGGTGACTAGTTAATCAAGTGACTAAAATTCATATTCTTCTCCCTCTTATGAAGTGATTTAGATTCGATTCCTACAAGTTGAAGCAAAGAAGGTTCAGTTTTACCAATGACCTAAAACGCGTCGTTTTTAGTAAAGATAAAAAAGAATTAAAGCTGAAAGGGACAAGAATTTTAACGTAATGTTTCTGGAATATGCTTGTATAAGTGAGTGGATGCTTCAAGACAATGTTTGAACCATGTGATAGATTTGATTTCGATTGAACAACTTTGCAAAAGATCTTGGTCATGTTTGACACCAAGAATAGGATCTAATGGTAAAATGATAGATTTTAAACCTCTATGTTTTGAGTTCGAACCATTCCAATCAGGGGCGTAGCCCTTCATTGACAAGGGGTAGCCTTGGCTACCCCAAAAATTATATTAATCTTCAATTAATTGGTATAAATTTATATTCGACTACCCCAAATAATAAACATTGAGCTACCCCAAATAAATTCAATTGCTGAAAATTACCATAAATAAGAAAGTAAATACATTACTACATGATTGATAGATTTATTTATATTGGTTTGATACTTACTTAATAACAATTATAGAAAAAAAAAACTTTTTCAACCGTAAAAATTACCAAGACAATAGTCATAAACAAATTAAATGGACATTGAGTTTCTTGCAAATAACCTATTTGTTTACATTGGAAAAGACATTATTAATATATTTAGTAAGCGGTCAATTATGCATCAAATTGGGTTCTTGAAGTGCATTTTATCCAACTAAAATCACTTTTTTTCGTAAAATTTTAAAAAATCGAGACAAAAGTTGAATAAAATTTTTATAAGGACTAAACCTAAAAAATTATAAACTATGGGATCAAAAACATTCTTATCCCTAAATTTAATATATTTGTTTTAAAAATATTTTATCGTTTCTTTATATTTCGCCCCTGCGTAAAAAATTTGCTAGCTTCGCCGCTGATTCCAATGATATTAAAGTAAAATAAATGTAAATTTTTTGTTAAGCTCTTTTGAATTCAAAAGTCGTCCTTACTTTTGAATTGGGACATCACCTCTTGCTATAAATTTTAATATGGAAAAAAAAATTTATTTTGATTATGTGATGCTTAGGACCATTCTCTGATAATTTTAACATGTTACAATATACTTTACTCTGTTTTTTTAGGAATCTCTTTGCTAGAATTTATTCGATTATAAAATTATTTTTTAAAAGTATCAACAGTGTCCCTTTCTCTTTAAAAAACAGTGCCCCTTTTTTAAAAAAAAAGGTATCATATCATTAGAGTCATATTCTTATTTTCACTTTGCTACGATGGAAATGAATGTAAGTTGAGTATCCGTTTGTTATGGATTTTTTTTAAATATTTTTTAATTAAAAAATCATTTTTATTATTTTAAAAATGTTTGTTTCAGATTTTTCAAAAATATATTTTGTTTTAAAATCAGATTTACTCTCAAAATAGAAAGCAATTTCTAAAAGTTTTTCTAAAATATATATTTTTCTCTAAAAACAACGAACTCATGTGTAAAAACTTTCAATCTTAAATAAACGATTTTTATCATGGTAAACAAACGAAATTTAGCTTTTTCTAAAAAATCTCTAAATTAATTTTATTTTAAGTCAAAACAAACTAAGCATAATTAACCATTTGTTAGTTAACATGTGCTGTCACAAATGAAAGATATGTGGGTTCTTTAACATTTTTTGAGAGTAAATAACATTTTATTTTGTGTATAAAAGGAGACGAGCAAGTTTTACATGGCCACAAAATAAAATTATGGTTAGAAGTTTTGAATACATTTACGAAAAATCAAAATGTAAATTTAATTATTTTTTCCAATAAATTAAAAGAATAAACATTAGAATCAATGTGCTTAAGAATAAACATTAGTGTCACTGTCCTCGTGGGTTTAGCTCAGTTGGTATGGACATGCATAAAATATGAAAGGTCCGGGGTTCGAACCCCGGCCACCACAAAAAAAAAAAAAAAACATTAGTGTCACTGTTATGTCCATACAAAAAGAATCCCACATAGTTATAGATTGGTTTACCTACAAAAAGAACCAACAAAGAGGCAAAAATTTAGAAGATTTTCACTCCAAAATGAAGCCCAAGTTATTCAAATTTAATCCATTAATTTTCCATTTATTTATTATTTATTTACGAGAATAATACACACAAGTGATAAATTACCGTGACACATTTAAAAAATCCCACTAATCTTCTACTTATTGATCAAATCCGGATTCTTCTAGATGTGGTGTTATGTGAGGTCGAAGAGCGAGTGTATGAAATTATCATGGACCAATAGTTCCATTGACTGGTAGAAGTTGTATTTTCGCTATCTACCACTCAAAATAAACATAAATAGTTATATTCTAGTCTTTCTTATATTCTAGTCTTTTTGTAACTAACTCTTTAATTTGCAATTATGGATTAATTAACTAACTAACATTATCTAGGTTTTATTTCTTGAAAAAAAAAAAAAAAAACCTCTGGTCAAGCTTAGTTACAAGGTTTTAAGATTTGGTTAGTTTTGTTAGTTAATTAACTCTAATTACTTAACCAATAAATTACTTATACAAATAAGTTATACTCATTTAATTTCATCAATCAAAGAAATATATAGATACAAACTTTCTTCTCTCTATATCTTTATCTTCAACCTCTAAGTCCACTCTTTCTCTATATTTTCTATTCATTCTACTTGATTGCTTTAGATGCAAGTTAAGTGTGTTGCGCTAACAATTGACATCAAGAGCTTTTGGTTCTAATTTTGGGAAACATGAGACATTTGTAAGGGGGATTATCTTTGGGAAACACGAGTGAAGTGTGATTTCAGATTTTATTGCAAAGCAATCATGGGTACGAATGATGGGTTGTTCAATAAAATTTGTTGATTCTTGATGGAAATAATAGTGACAGATGGAGCACATCGATGAAGACGTTGTTTGGTTCTCAAAAAGTTCTTGAGATTGTTCAAAATGGCTATGAAGATTTGGCTGCAAATCCTACAAAAGTGCAAAGAACTGCTTTCAGAGATGCGAAGAAGAAATATTGCAAATTTACTCAATCAATACACAATCTTGTTACATGTTAATATTTAATTTAATTATCATTAACTGGAACCTATTAGTATTCTATTCAAATGTATTTATACATGTTGATTAGTCTTCTCTTTATTTTAGTGTATAAATAAACCTGTTATGTACCTTTACAAAAAAGATCAATGAGAATTATATCACTCTTGTCTTTCTACTTTCTACTTTCTACTGTGTTCTAAATATTAACATGGTATCAGTTGTGAATCTCTTCATCAATTTCTCTTGTTGATCGATTCATCTCATGAATCCTCTTGATTATTCAATTTCTGAATTTTTATCTTCAGTTTTCATTCCACTGTTCATTTGATTCCTTGATTATTTGATTTCTTTTATCTCAATGGAGAATCCACCATTTTCTGATTTTGCAACCAATCCTTCAAATCCTTATTACTTGCATCCTAATGAAAATACATCGCTTGTTCTTGTTACTCCAACATTGGATAACAAGAATTACCAGACTTGGTCGCGATCTATGCGGGTGACCTTAATTTCCAATAACAAATTGAAATTTGTTGATGGCACCCTAAATCCTCCTTCTGTTCCAGATCTCCTTCATGAACCATGGTTGAGATGTAACAACATGGTTCTGTCTTGGCTTCAACGATGTATTTCTGAAACCATTGCGAAATCAATCATTTGGTGTGATCGAGCCTTCGTGGTTTGGAAGCGATTGGAGAATCGTTTTGCACAGGGTGATATTTTCAGAGTTGCTGATATTCTTGAGGAATTGGCTAAATTTCAACAAGGTAATCTTGATATCTCCTCCTATTTTACACAATTAACCACTTTGTGGGAAGAAATTCAGAACTTCCGACCAATTCGTGATTGCACTTGTGCCATCCCTTGCACATGTGGTGTTGCTTCTGATCTCAAAAAGTATAATGAGCAGGACAAAGTAATTAAGTTTTTGAAAGGTTTGAATGAGCAATATGCACATGTGCGCTCTCAAATTATGCTAATTGATCCTTTGCCTGACTTGGATAAGACTTTTTCTCTTGTACTTCAACAAGAAAGACAAACACATATTCCTGTTTTTGTTGAAATCCCTATTGGTCAACAATCAGCTGTTAATCAAGTTCAGCAAACCAATTCTAACAAAGGTTTTGCTCGTGGTGGTTCTTCTAGCTATAGAGGTCGAGGTAGAGGATCTTATAATGGAACAAGAGGACATAATCAAGGCATTACTCGCACTTGTACTAATTGTGGAAGGCATAATCATACAGTTGAGACTTGTTTCCTTCTCCATGGCTATCCTCCTGGTTATCAAAACAAAGGTCCTAAGTCAGCGAATCTTGCGGTTTCTGAACAAAAGTATACTGATGCTGTCCAGAACCAAGGATCTGTTCACAGTCCTTCACTGAATTCTATCCAAGAGCAATATAATCAGATTTTGCAGCTTCTACAACATTCAAATTTGCAAGCTTCAACATCAAACACCATTTCTACTATGCCTCAACCTACTGTCAATTCAGTTATCTCACTTCCTGCAGCTTATACTTCCACATCCACTCCCATAATTGTTAAGAAATCTACTCTTTGGGTCATAGACTTAGGAGCAACTGATCATATCACTCACTGTTTGCAAAATTTTTCTTCTTTCTACAACATTCCACCTATCTTCATGTCACTTCCAAATGGTAATAAAATAGTGACAACCATAGCAGGAACAATATCCTTATCCAATTCACTTATCCTTCATAATGTTTACTACATTCCTGATTTCAACATCAATTTATTTTCAATATCTCAATTTTTGAAAACTTTTAATGCCAGTTTCTTGTTTTCTATTGATACATGTTCTATTGTGCAGATTTTGAACCAGAGAGTGATTGGTACAGCTAAGAAGTTTGGAGGACTGTATGTGTTGGATTCTTCACTGCTAAATAAATCTCAAAATAATGGTTCAGTTTCTGCTTCAATTTGTAATTCTGTTTTTCCAAGTTTGCCGTCTAAGTCAACTGATTCTGCCAATGTTTGGCATTATAGATTGGGTCACATTTCTGATTCCATACACAAATGTATTTCCATTCAGTTTCCCATTGTAAAATACACCAGTACCCACTCTCCTTGTGATATATGCCATTATGTAAAACATAAGAAAACATCATTTCCTCATAGTCTTACTAATTCCACTCAAATATTTGATATACTACATGCTGATATTTGGGGACCCTATGCTACCCCTTTTGTTTCCGGATTTATATATTTTTTAACCTTGGTTGATGACTTTAGTAGATTTACATGGGTCATTTTTATGAAATGTAAAGGTGAAACAAGAAATCATCTCATGAATTTCATTTCTTTCATTGATACTCAATTTCATAAGAAACTTAAATGCTTGAGAAGTGATAATGGACTTGAGTTTATCATGCCTTCATTTTATCTTTCTAAAGGCATCATTCATCAAAGGTCTTGCGTTGAGACTCCTCAACAAAATGGTATAGTAGAAAGGAAGCATCAACATATCCTCAATGTGGCTCGAACCCTCTCCTTTCAATCTCATATCCCTACCAATTTTTGGCATTTTTCAATTCAACAAGCTGTCCATATCATTAATCGAATCCCAACTCCCCTTCTACAAAATAAATCCCCAAATGAATGTCTTCACCAACAACCACCTTCTTTAATTCACCTAAAAGTCTTCGGTTGCCTTGCTTTTGCCTCCACCGTCCAAGGTCATAGAACCAAATTTGATTCTAGAGCAAGAAAATCAGTTTTTCTTGGATATAGAGAAGGTACCAAGGGTTACCTTCTTTATGATCTTCATTCACATGAATTTTTCTTATCAAGAAATGTCATCTTTCATGAATCATCTTTTCCATTTTCTACATTGCATGAACGATGTTCCCCTGATTCCTCTACACCTCATGTCTCCATTGATAATTCACATCTTTCTTCCTATCATGAACCCATCCAATCAGCTGTTATTCCAAATTCTCCTTTTCCTCTCTCTCAAAACCTTGATAATTCTAATACTTCTACAAAACATAATTCTACTTATGCTGATGCTACATCTTCTGCAACAGCTATTCCAGATCAGACCACAACAGATGTACCTATTCGACGGTCTGCACGACCTAAAACAACACCGGCATATCTTAAAGATTATCACTGCAGTCTCCTTACTTCTTCTGAATCACAATTACTCTCTGACTCAGGTAAATCTGCATATCCTCTCTCTTCTGTTTTGACATATGATCATTGCACTCCTTCATATAAATTTTTTTGTCTAACTATTTCTTCTAACCCTGAACCTAAAACCTATAATCAAGCTTGTAAGTTTGAATGTTGGAAAGAAGCTATGAAAGCTGAGTTACACGCTCTTGCAGCCACAAATACTTGGTCAATTGTTGATTTACCACCAGGAAAAGGTCCAATCGGATGCAAGTGGGTTTACAAAACTAAATACCACTCTGATGGTTATCTTGAAAGGCATAAAGCGCGTTTAGTTGCAAAGGGTTATACTCAAATGGAAGGAGTTGATTACTTTGATACTTTTTCACCGGTTGCAAAAATGACTACAATTAGAACATTACTTTCTTTGGCAGCCATCAAAGGGTGGTTTCTTGAGCAACTTGATGTCAATAATGCATTTCTCCATGGTGACCTCAATGAAGAAGTTTACATGGTGTTACCCCCTGGTCTGAAGCTTCAAAATTCACATTCTAATGATCTTAAAGTTTGTCGATTAAATAAGAGTCTCTATGGCTTGAAGCAAGCTAGTAGGCAATGGTATGCAAAACTTTCTGCAGCCTTGGTTTCTCTCGGTTACACTCCTTATGTTGCTGATTTTTCTTTGTTCACTAAGCTAAAAGGTACCAATTTTACTGCCTTATTAGTTTATGTGGACGACATAGTTTTATCCGGAAATGATTATGCTGAAATTCAGCATGTTAAGCAGTTTTTGGATCAAAAATTTCGCATCAAAGACCTTGGGAAGCTAAGATTTTTTCTAGGCTTGGAAATAGCAAGATCAAACAAAGGAATTTCGGTGAATCAACGCAAATATACTCTTGAGCTTCTTGAAGATAGTGGTCACATGGCTGTTAAGCCTAGTTCCACACCTTATGATACCTCCTTAAAGTTGCATAATTCTGATTCTCCTCCATATCATGATGAATTCTCCTTCAGAAGTTTGATTGGTAGACTTCTCTATTTGACACTCACGCGGCCTGACATTGCTTTTGCTGTTCAACAACTTAGTCAGTTTGTTTCCAAGCCCCGTGAAGTCCACTTTCAAGCTGCCACAAAGATTCTGACGTATCTCAAGAACTCTCCAGCCAAAGGGTTATTTTATTCATCTTCATCTCCCATTAAACTTGCAGGTTTTGCTGATTCAGATTGGGCTAGTTGTCCCACTACTAGACGATCTATCTCCGGGTTTTGTGTGTATCTTGGCTCTTCCCTCATCTCATGGAAGTCTAAGAAGCAAACAACTGTTTCTAGATCGAGCTCTGAATCTGAGTATAGAGCCTTGGCCAGCCTTACTTGTGAATTACAATGGCTCTTCTATTTGTTCAAGGATCTTCATATCAACTTTCAACAACCAGCTTCAGTATATTGTGACAATAAATCAGCCATATATCTTGCTCATAATCTAACATTTCATGAGAGAACAAAACATATTGAGATTGATTGTCATGTTGTGCGCGAAAGAATTCAAAGTGGTTTCATTCATCTTTTACCCGTGCCATCTTCTTCTCAAATAGCAGATTTGTTGACAAAACCACTTATGTCTCCAACTTTCAATTCATTGGTCTCCAAGCTTGGCCTATGTGATCTTCATAGTCCAGCTTGTGGGGGGATGTTACATGTTAATATTTAATTTAATTATCATTAACTGGAACCTATTAGTTAGCCTGCTTATTAGTATTCTATTCAATTGTATTTATACATGTTGATTAGTCTTCTCTTTATTTTAGTGTATAAATAAACCTGTTATGTACCTTTACAAAAAAGATCAATGAGAATTATATCACTCTGGTCTTTCTACTTTCTACTTTCTACTGTGTTCTAAATATTAACAAATCTAAATCACAAAACTAAACTATCTTAAACAAAAACAATTTATAACAAATCACACTAACCATGAACTTGAAAAAATGATTTATGAATAAATTTTGTTGAAGCTAATTTCCAAGATTGATTGTGAAGAAGTTAAGTGTTTGAATATCTCAATTAAGGAAATTGAGATTAGATTAATATGAAATCAAAATTCACAATCAAATGGCTATTACTTTAATCAAGTAATATATATACCACAATAAATGCTGAAAGTAAAGAGATAAAAGAGAGAAGGACACCGAGGTTTATAGAGGTTCCCCCTTTTCGTCCACGCTAAGGGTACGTCCTTTCTTCGTGATAGAAAGCGTCTCTATCACAGGCTTCCACTATGATAAAATGTTTACAAGTGTATGATTACAAAGATCCTTCGTTCCTAATCTTCTATGCTAAGCAATCACACAAGACCCAATCTTCAAGACCTCTTGAATTTGGACAACCATAAGGTCTTCGAATCTCAAGCTTGTGTGCAATCCCTTGAACTTCTGCTATGAGATTTTGTCTTTGTTATGCCTCCGCTACGACCCCATTGAACCTTGAATTAATGAGAAACAATCCCACGATTCCCTTTGGAGGTGAAAGGGCCTTCTTTTCCTTTAGGTCCTTGATCCACCATCATGACCCTTGCGAGAAACCAATCTTTGAAGTCCTAAAACACTCTTACAATTTAGACCTCACACTCTATAAAAGTTCTTAGAAAAATTGTTTAATCTGGAGAAGATGGAGAGACAAAGGGTTTGGAGATTTCAAAGTCTATTTGCAAATTGATTCAATGAATAGAAAAGTATGTGAGTACTAGGATATATTAGTATGTGTAAAAAGAGTTAATTTATCCACAAAAACACCAAGCTTGAATCGAATCATAAAAAGCATGATACGATTCAAATAATGTAAAATGAGAGGATATGAAGAACGTGAAGATTGATATAAATCAGAAGAACAATGAATCGTATCAGACAATTTTCAAATGAAGATTGAATAGATTCAAATATCCATAGGTAGAAATTTGAATCATATAATAAAACCCAGATGAAGTTTGATACGATTAAAATAACACTAATACAGATCAACTAAGCCATAATAAAATCCATAAGGCTTAAATGAATCGATTCAAAAACTTTAAAGAATGTTTTGAATCATATCAAACATAATCAAAAGACCAAAGAAACCTGAGACAAGGGATGATACGAATCAGAAATGTTTGATATCACTTTGAATCGAATCAAATACACATAAAAGCACAATTTGATATAACTTGAATCCCAAGAAACTCCTAAACACAATACTAATGTTAGTACACATAGTATACTATTGTATAGGGCCTGAGATCATGGATTGACTAGCGTGCTTTCACAGTTAAGCTATTTAAACATAAATCATAAAACATAAACATAATCAAAATAAAAACATCATCAAAACCTAAAACTAAACAATTGAAGGAACAACTACATTTCCCTTTTTGATGATGTCAACCAAATGTTAATGATGTTGACTTTGCACTTTGCTCCTCCTGAAACTTAGCATACAAGCAACCAGAACATATCATATATATGCATACCATACACATAACAAGCATAAGCAAACATAATACAACATCATGAAACAAACATAACATAACAAGCAACATACACAACATAAGTTTCTCTCCTTTGACACCTTCAAAAAGGATGTGTACCAAGGAAAACCAGTCAGAATTCAAAATTATTACAAACCAAAATGTGTGCAAAACACAATGTCGTCGGGAAAACAAAATTAAAAACATCACTAAACATCATTATTGTCATCCGGTTTTGAAGGAAAATTTGAATTAGAGGTGGAAAAATCACCATAGTAGAGGGATGAGAAGGGCGCATGTTGATGGTTGTGGAGTTTTTCACCTTTGAATTGATGCCCTCATCCAGAGTAACATAATTCACTCCCCAAAGTAGGGAACCACGATTTCAATTCGGCGCCCCCAATACGGGTATTTTAGCGTATTGATAAGATAAAATACATACACCGAAAGATTGCTGAACCCAAATACATGCGAACACAAATCTTCTTATCACGAAATGATAATTCAACAAGCAAATCTTCTTATAGCGAAGGTTAATTAAAAATTTCTAATGAACAATCAAATTCATACCGATAACATAGTTGAAGAACTCTGGTTGCCGGGTCTCGAACCGAGTTCCTCAAGGCTGAAAAGTTACCTTACAATCAAGTGACCTCTCGGGAGACAGGCACATAGTTGAAGAACTAACAACACATGAAGTGAATAAAAACATATTCTAATACAAAATCAAAGTAGTGACATACGCTAATATAAGGATCACATTATTTCTCAGTGCTCACAAGCCATTCTTTACAAAATACGAATAAGAAAAAAAGAAGGAAAAAAAGTCATTCTTCAAAATAGATGAATAGTCATAAATTTACAATTTCATGAAATAAAAAAACCTAATAAGTTGAATAAATGTTTTATATTATTGGTTCCTTGATGTGGTCCGTGACAAAAAGAACTTGATTAGAGAGTTTGTCAACCCTAAATCTAAGTTCTTGCACTGATTCTCTGATCCGTTGTTGCTCACCATGAATTTCTTCTATTACGAAGGTAAGACAAAAGAGGGAACACTCTCTTTTTTAGATGGGGATGGGGGAGGAGAATCCTTGTATAGAGTGGATGTCACCATATTAATGTTGGAAGGATTTTCAAAGTTATCAATACTTCTACAATTTAATGAGGTGTTAGATTTTAATTTGTTGGGTGTAAGAATGATGTGTTGGGTAAAAGTTCACGGAAGAATTTCTCTTTAATTATTTCAACAAAAATTAATACTTCTACCATTTTATATTACATTTGCATTGTTGCTCTCGGGGAAGAAAAAAAAGAAAGAAAAATTTGTTCATCCATAAGTTTTTTTTTTAAAGTATAATATATATTTAGATTGCATTTTATAATCATTTGTATTTAATTTAAAAAATGGATCTAGCTAACGAATGTCTTAAGGACACTCGTTAAGGATACTTAATTAAGAAACTATTTATTGAAAAAGCTTAACATTTTAATGTTCGATGCATTGAATGCACAAATTTTCATAAAAACTTACTATCTAAAGTTTTGAAAGTGTGCCATTAAGGCACAATAGTGGAGCAGGGTATGTTCACATCTTATGAGGAGGTGGGGGCACATGGTGATTTTTCCATTTCTCATTTGCAGTTCGCAGATGACACTATATTGATGGGGTCAACAGTTGGGCAAATATTAGAATTTTAAAGTCTGTGTTGATGTTGTTTGAATCTGTTTTTGGCTTAAAAGTTAACTTCCACAAGAGCATGTTATATGGGGTCAACATCTCTGATTCTTTGTTGCACGAGGTGGCTTCATTGTTGCATTATAAACATGGTAGGATTCCTTTCTTGTATTTGGGGCTTCCTATTGGCGGTGATCCGAGGAAGATTGTTTTTTGGTACCCTTTGGTTGATCGGATTAAAAGAAGGTTGTCTGGTTGGAAGAGCCGTAATCTATCTATGGAGGGTCGTTTGATTTTGCTTAAGTCTGTCTTGTCCTCCATCCCGGTATACTTTCTTTCCTTCTCCAAAGCCCCCTCAGGTATAATCTCTATCATTGAATCTATTTTTAATGCATTTTTTTTGGGGGGGGGGGGGGGGGGGGTTGTGAGGATATTAGGAAAATTATTTGGATTAAATGGAAGACTGTTTGTTTGTGAAAGGTGGACGAAGGTTTCGGTGTAAGGAGGTTGAAGGAGTTTAAACTTCCTCTTTTGGGTAAGTGGTGGTGGAGGATCTTGCATGAGCGGAGGAGTCTTTGGTATAGGGCTTTATGTGCCCGTTACAGAGAGGAGGGGCAGTTATGCTGCTCTTGTAGGGGGTGGGGAGGTTCGGTGTGGTGGAAGACTATTTTGAATGTTAGGGATGGTGTGGGTCAGGATGATACATGGTGGATGATTGATAATATAACTCGTCAGGAGGGGGATGAGGTGTCTACGTTGTTTTGTGTTGACCCTTGGCTTGAGGGGAAACAATTGTGTAATTACGTTTGTGAGATTGTATGAGTTGGCGTAGAATAAATTAGAAACGGTAGCTGTTATGTTTGCGAGAGGTTGGGGTGCTAATGGGGAGCCGTGGAAGTTGCGTCCGAGGTTATTTGCGTGGGAGAATTAGTTGTTGGGGGAGTGTAATGTTCGGCTAACTACTTTCTCTTTTCAGGTCGATTGTGTCGATAAATGGAATTGGAAATTACATGCTTCTAACTGTTACACTGTTAGTCCTGCTTGTTATTTTTTAACAGAAACTGATCATGAAAGGCAGTAACAGCATAATAATAACAATTTTTTTGTGGCTGAAATCGGTGCCTCTAAAAGTGTTGATTTTTGCATGGCGACTCTTTCTTAATCGAATTCCCTTTAGAGATAAGCTCTTCCAATGGAGGGTCTTACTAATATCTGAACAAGGTTGTGTTGCAAATTGCGGTTCAAATGAGGACAGAGAGCATATATTTCTTACGTGCGGTTTCTATGGCGGTTTGTGGAATCTTATTGTGGGATGACTTGGTTTCTCAACAGTTCTTCATTGATATTTTTTTATCACTTCCATCAGTTTGGTGATTTGCGGGGTGTTCTTCAAAGAAGTCGACTGAGACCATGCAGATTATATGACTGCCAGTTGTTTGTACAATATGGAAAGAACCGAATTATAGAATTTTCGAAAGGAAAGAGGCAAACTTGCTCGCGCTAGGCGAAAGGGTGAAGATTCGGTAATTTTGGTGGTTGAAATCGAAATACGCTAATTTTAATTTCGACTATCAATTATGGCGGTGAAGTCCTTTTGCTTGCTTAAATTCAGTATTATATTCTAGCTTGTTTTTCTTTATCCTTTTTCTTGTTTTGCGCCTTGTTGGCTTTGTACATGATTGTTGAACTTTGATTGTGCCTGGACATTTTGGAACTCCTTGTGCTAAAGCGTTTAGCTGTGATTTTTATTTATATACCATTTTGGCTTTTTTTAAAAAAAACACTCATTAATATTTTCCTTAAAAAATTAATTCAAAATTCTAAATAAATGATTCTTTTAATAATATATAAATTCAACATTTGATTGGGGTAAATCCCTCACAAGTTTATGTCAATCAACTGACATGTTGTCAAATCAATAGAAAGCATGTCATTCAACTAAGCGCATTTGACAATTGTTATATTATAAGCTCTTCCATGGGGATTTTGCTAAGGTTTGACTAAGGTTTTTTCCCTCACACGCATTTATGACTTTCTTTGGGGATTTCTCCCTTGTCAAATACTCCTCCGATTCAAATTGTAAGTGGTTTTGACAATTTTAGACATATTAAGAAATGTAATTAAATTTGTATGAGAAAAATATATTATGAGTTGTTTTATAAAATTATCCTTAATAACTGATATGATAAATATTTAAGAGCTAAAAAAAATGGAAAGTAATAAATTGTTATAGGTATAACAGAAAAAGTAACATTAATATTTCATTGGTATTGTAAAACAACTTAAAATTTAAACAATATTTTTTCGAAAGTGATTTATAATTTGAGCCGGAGCGAGTAACAAATTTACTTGTGGCGACAAGAACAAAAAAAAAATCGTAATAAAAGTTTTACTTCATGTTTGAACACACAGTAAATTAACATCTTTCAGTAGTTTTTTTTTTTTTTAGAAGTCAAACTAAATCATTAAAATTGGCCTTAGAAAAATCGAACTAAGGAACCTGCATATGAATACACTCTAAGGTAACGTTGAATTAACGAATTAACCTGTCCCGAAGTTGACATGTCATAAATTTTGCCAACCAACATACATTGACTTTTCTGGTAAACATAAAAGTCTCCAATTCCAAAAATAAAAGTAAACATAAACTTCTTCCAAAGATTATGTATATAAAAAACGTTAAATGTGTTAAAGAACTACATGTTTGGTTTTTTTGGAAATTTATACACTAGTTATCTGTGTTTCATACATATCATATACAGCTGATCAGAAATAAGAAGTGTGTAAAGATGATGTCTTACTTATCCCTGCTAGTTTTGTTTCTTGCAGTTGTTACTCTCACAGATATTTCAAGAAATCCAAAGCATCAAATACATGCGCAACCAAATAGTGGTTTGGTCGATTACCAGCCACCAACAGCTGATCCAGCTGCTAGTTTTATATCTCCTTCTCCTCCTCCTCCTCCTCACGGCAGTGGTTATAATGGTCATGGCGGTGGTTATAATCGTCCTTCCATCGGCTACTCAAGATTTCCACCACATATACACCCTCCAAGGCCGATTCGACCGCCTCCCAAATTAAGATAAGTGTTAAGAACGCAGCAGCGTATAATTGTAATCAAATCTTAGTTAATTAGTGTCTTATTTATATATGTTTGGATGGGTATTTGTTTTTCTTTCTTATGTTATAGCCTTGTATTTGTATCCCGGTGCTTATAGTACCAAGTTTTTTTTCTTTTGATTGTACTTATAAAATAAAAGAATATATTTCCCAGACATCCAATATCTATTCTATAATTTTAGAGAGAAAGGAACACAAAGGGTGATCTAGTAGACTTGATATGTTTGTGTAATCTCTTACATTAATTCTCTAATCATTTGTTGCTCAATGTGAATTACTTAAGACAAAAGAAAGGAACAATATATACTTTTAGAGGAGGATGTGGAGGAGAATCCTCGGACATGATGGATGCCACCATGGTTTATGGAGTTAGCAATACTTCTACAAATTTATGTTACGGTTAATTTTTTTTAATGAGGTCAAAAACAATATAGATTACAAAATCACCCATTCGAAGCATAAGGTGTGCGTCATAGGGAGCAAAAATAGTTACTATATATATATATATATATTATAGGAGAAAGATTGAGTATATTAATATTGCTACTTGGAAATATTTACATATGTGGTCATAGACAGATGGGAAATTAATAATAGGGGGCTTCTATGGTGAAGTTGCATTTGTGACTTTTTTGAAAAAGTCGCTTTTGTGGCTTAATATAAGAGTGCCACGTGGATGTCTTTTTAAATCGGTTAATTGGAAAAGCGATTTTAAAAAGCATTTGTTTTTAGAAAAAAGATATTTTTAATTTCTTTTTTATTTTTATTTTCATTTTTATCCCTTAGGATTGTGTTTCTGGCTCTGATACCAGATTTAGAATGGGGTTTTCAGCGGATTTTTCTCGAGCTTCTTTTAGAAGTTTCTCGATATTATCTAAACCTTGAAAAGGTTGTAGAAGTATTTTTGCTCTTTTTCTTTGGAATTCTATTTTTTGGATAGAATTATTGACGGAATTTTCTTCAATTTCATTTTCTAGATCTTCAATTAGATCTATATGTGTTTTCATTAAAGATTGAGCTTTATACATTATTTGTTTGAATGTTATTAAATCATAATACCATTCTATATCACTTACTAAGTGTTGTAACCTAGTTTTAAATAACCTTAGTTCTTCTTTTAATGTTAAACCAGGCATATTTATTGGTGGATTCTCCAACGGAGGTTTTCTTGTTCTAACATTTGTTCGGTTCTTATTTGTTTTAACTTTCTTCGATTTTTGTTAAACCTTGAAAGGGTTCTAAAAGCATTTTTGCTTTTTCTTGCTGAATACTTGTAAGAGTATCCAGATCTTCTATTTCTTCTAATAACTTCGAAATAGAATCTATATGGTAGAGTATTAGATCCTGTGCAGCAAAAAGAATTTGTTTTAACATAATTCTTTCATTTTGAAAATTTATTTCAGCAACTATTTCTTCTAATTTTTCCTTATAGAGTTGTAACTCTGTTTTTAGATTTAATCCAGGCATTTTGACTTTTATAGTCTTTGATTAATTTTATTAACCTGTATCGATAAAGTTTTTATAGAATCATGTAGATCTTTGAGCTCTTTTTCTCTATTTATTTCGAAATCCTTTCTAGGAGGTTCGAATGAAGTATTATTTAAGGATGAGGCATCATCTTCAAATATATTTTGAGAACTTAATGATTTATTAAAATCTTTTAGATTAGGTGATGCTATTCGAAGGCTTTGGCTTTTAAGCAATGGTTTTTCTGTTTCTTCAAACAGATTCTTTTCTGCTTTTATTAAGGAAAAGCTATTTCTTGCGAAATTTTTATAGATTGGTGATTCCAAAGAAACTAATGGTTTAAACAACTCATCGATATGAATTGTATCTTTTCCTAAGAATTCTATGCTATGGTGTGAATTACTCAGAGCATAATTAATTCTATAATAAATTGTAAAAGGATGATTACCTTCTTTCATGAATTTTGGATTTTTCATTTTATAATGAAAGACTATGGATCTATCTAGATCTATATCTTTTAGGGATAGTCCTATTTGTAAATTTATATCAAATTTTATTTTTCCATCTTTAAGATTACACTTTCCTTTTGCAATCATTGCATGGTTTTTATCTAAAATCCTAGAGTCTTCTAGGGCTATTTCTAAAGGTGAATCAATACCTTTCATGAAGGTACTTTTGATTAAGAATTGAATGGTTGATATATGAATATAACCAATTTTTCTTCTTTCGTTTTCGGAAAACGTTTCAAGTCTCTTTATGATTTGTTCTTTGTTTATAGTGGATATAGCTATTTTCCCATTAGTTGTTTCAATAGGAATTGCTTCTTCTCCTGTTACTATTCCAAATTTCAGAATATTTTTTCTTGAAAGAAATTCTCTCAATTTACTAAATTTTCTTTTAAAATTTTCTTCAGCAGTTAAAGACAAATCTGCTTCTTCTATTTTATTATCTATTATGCTATCAGCATAATAACTAGACGTTCCTTCAAAATATGAAATTTCAGTCATGTTTTATAATAATATGCAATAAATTCATACCTGATTATTTCTTCAGAAATATGGTTGATTTTTGCTTCAGCAATTTGATTTCTTCAGCAGTTTTTTCTGCTTGTGTTGAGTTTTTCCCAACTCAGGGCGAATTCCTCCAGAGTATTACCTCAAGAATTCTCAGCTATAGTATTTTACCACTATAGGACCACTAGTTCTTAGAACTAAGAGGCAAGCTCATATCAAACTGATATAACTTATATTGCTTCAATTCATGGTCAATACAAATGAGCTTCGAGGCCCTTATTTATAGGATGAGAGACTCACAAGTTGGCCTTCATAGTTGGCACAAAGTCTCTTTCCTTTACAGCACACGAAAGAAATGACAGGACAGAAAGAAAAAGAAGACGTAGAAAAATATGTTACATAATTGCCTTAGAGATAAGGCTTATCTCTAAATGGGTCCCATGCCCACTAACTTTCTACATTTTCTTCGTTGTTAGGTGATATGTCACTATCATACAACGATTCTTTGTCGGCCACATTATTCATGTCTTTTGCACACCACTTGCATTGGTGTCCTTTGTATTTTTGAAAGTGTCGGCAGCACTCCTGTTGAATTGGGTCGGGTAGATGGCCCAAGTCTGTTTCAAGCCCACTAAAGTTTTCTTCGAACTTTAGTATTTGCTGAAGGTGTTCTTCTCTAGCTTGTTTTCTTGAGTCACTATAGACTAGAAAACTTTCTTTTGCTGTGATTACCCTGAAGTTAGGTAATTTTGATCCAAATCTGATGAGAGTATCATAGAATTTTTCCATTTGATGTAGAAAACATTCTGGTCTTGGATCTACATCTCTATCATCATTTGTTGGATATGAATGATTTGAAATGCCAATCTTGATTAAATGTCTGGCTTTAATAACTTTATCATCTTCAAACCATGGATAGGTTGAAGTAAAAGATAAAAAGAACTCTTTACCTTTTGCAAAGTTATTGTTGAATTTATAAGCGATATCGCCTATATCTTTTGGAAGAAGTTCTAATTCATGGATCTTCTTTCCTGTATTTTCTTGAAGATACATTGTTTTAATCATTCCACAATCATAGAATGATCTTACCAATTCCTTGCCTATGCCTGGAACTGTTACAGCTTTGACTTCTATCCCATTGTTGCTAGGATAAAAACATTCTGCTTTTAATTCTTCTGAATAGTTGGTTAACCATCTCCAGTTTTTGTAGTAGTCTCCAATGGTGATTTCTTTAACGAGCTGTCTTTCTCCATAGATAATTCTATCTACAGATATCTTCTTTTTAGTCTCCATTTTTGATGGTTGGACTATGTTATTGGCTGTTGCAACTTCTTTGTAAACAGCGTTGTAGGCTATTTTTGCTTCTTCAAGAGTCATATAACCCTTGTATCTGACATTTTTGCCATTTACATGTAACTTTGTGGTTTCCCAGTTATGGTAGATACCTTTCATAGGTCCATCAAAAATTACATATGCTTGTTTTTTGCCAAGTTGACTATCAATTTTCTGGCTTGTTTGTTGATCAATGGATTCTTTTTCTTTTCTATTTTTTCCTTCATCTTCTTCAACTTTGTCAGCCCAAGATGTCTTAGGTAATTCTGCAAGGACAGTTGTTGGATTTGTTGAAGATTCTTTTGTTGAATTCCATCCATTTGGTGCTATTGACTCAATTGGAGTTTCTGATTCTCTTGGGATTGTGTATTTTACATAGTAATTGTACTTCCCAGAATCTTGTCCTAGTAGATCCCAGTTTTCAGTATTTTTGGATTCTGAAACTGTTGATGTTTCTTTTTTACATAACTTTTCAAGGTTTTGAATTGTTAATATCATCTCCCCCTCTTCAGAAAGAAGAGTTTCTAGACGATTTTTTGCAGAGGCAATTTGCTCCTGCTTTTGCCTGAGAGAATTCTGTAATGTCTTTATAGCTGCTTCCATTCTCTTGTCAATGCATCTGCAAAGCAATTCTTTTCAGATTTTATATATTCAATATATGGGTGAAACGGTTGGAGTTTCATCTGCCATCTTACAAGTCTTCCATATTTATAATTGACGCGAAGGTCATATTTCCTAAATCCGGTTACATATTTGGAATCTGTTCTTAATAAAAATCTGGTTGGAATTAATTCCATTTGCCATTTTGTTAAAACTTTAACACAACTTAATGTTTCTAATTCATGAATTGGATATCTTGTTTCGGTATCTGTAAATGATCCTGAAACATATTTACAAAGTAAAAGATCTTCATCTTTTATCTTATTTTTAATATTTTCATAAGAATAATCAATCTTAGTATCTTTTGATACTAATTTTTCTGATGAATCAGATAGTTTGTCCAATTTCTCTTTCGAGCTACTAGACTTAGCGTACTGGGTTGCTCCAGTATCTTTTATTCCTTGTTGATGGGTTACATCATCAACATAGTTTCCTGAATCATCAAGATTCAGTATCGTTTTACCATTAGGTAGAGCTCTCATACAACCTGCCCAGGTTGTTTTATCAGCATCAATCTCAACAATTAAAAAATCATTTTCTGTTGGATTGTATAAGCTGGGTAAAACTTTAATTTTTCTTTTAATAGTTTTTACAGTTAGAGTATCTTGTTCAGTCCATGACCATGGAACCTTTTCAGATATCTTTTTCTGTAAAATCTTTCTTTCAATTGCCAAATTTTTGAAAAATCCTTCATTGGCAATATAATTCAAACATCCTAAAAATCTTTGAATTTGTTTTCGATCTTTCAATTCATCAGGGAAAGCTTGAATCTTTTCCTGAACATGTGGAGATAAATCGAGAGTGCCATTTTCTTTAAAAATAAGGCCTAAATACTCGATTTCTTTTTTGGCTAATTGTGATTTCTTTTTTGAAATAACAATTCCTTTTTCTGAAATTCTATTTAAAACAATTTCTACATCTTTAAGATGTTGTTCTTTAGTTCCTTTTGTAAAAACTAAAATGTCATCAATATATGCCAAACATATATGTTCTAATCCTCTAAGAGCATTATCCATAAATCTTTGGTATATAGATGGTGCTTGTTTTAGTCCAAATGGAAGGACATTCCATTGGTAATGACCTTGTGGACATGAAAAAGCTGTTAAAGGCTTAGTTCCTTCTGAAAGTCTGATTTGATAGTATCCTGATTTTGCATCAAAAGATGAAAACCAATCACATCCTTTTATTTTTTGCAAAATATAATCCTTTCGTGGTAATTTATAAGAATCTCCGATTGTAGCATCATTGAGTTTCTTATAATTTATCACCATTCTAGCTTTTCCTCTTTTTATTTCATTGTGATTTGTTACATAAAAAGCGGGTGCTGAATGTGGACTTGCAGATGGAGTAATTAACTTCTTTTCTTGAAGTTCTTTTATATCTTTTTGAAATTCTAATTTATCTTGTACTGAATAAGGCATTTTATATCTTACATTAATCTCCTTATTGGGATCTCGTAATTTAATGGTAACAAGTTGATGATTTGTATTTTTCAGATTATCCAAAGGATCTTCTAAACATACAGTATCAAGTTTTTGTTCTATTTCTTCAAGATTTAAAAAGAATTTTCCATCCTCCCAAATACTCTTTAGGTTTATAAGATTTTCAGAAATTAATTGAATAATCTCATTTCTAGTTATAATTTTTGTAGTTATAACTTTTGTCTTTTCTTTGGGGTTTGCTAAATTTTTCCAAAGCAAAGAAATAGTTTTGACATTTTGCACAAAAGGTGCATATAACTTTAAAAAGTTATTTCCAATGATTAGATCTAATCCTGAATCATGGAGATAAATTGTTGGTATGAAGAATTGATGACCTTCTATAGTAATTGAGATGTTTCTCAAAACAAACCATATTTGATGTTTTGATTTGTCTGCAACAATTATTTCTTTGGGTTTTTGTAGCTCTTCCCAATTTTTTGATATGTTTCGTTTTCCAAAACATAACGTTGCGCCTGTGTCTAAATAGGCTAAAATTTCCTTCTTTCGAAGTTTTATTTTGATAAAGGTAGCACTAGGATTTCCTTTACTCAAAATCTTGGTTTTGCTCATCTTCGGAATCTGTACAAAGTTTATAGAAACTTTGTTGCTCCCAATCAGAGTCTGAATCTGATTCTACTGGTTCATAATCTATTCTATAGATCATGTTTAAAACTTGTTTCTTTTCTTTAGAAACTTTCTTTGGACATTCATTAGCATAGTGTCCTGTTTCATGGCATAGCCAACATGTGCATGATTTTTTACCTTTAGGACAGGTTTTGTTTTTCCTAGGGTGTTGCCTTTTTCTTCTATAGAATCTTTTCTTCCTATGTTTCTTTTTATCATAGGAAAATCTTTTAAATTTCTTTCTTCTAGGATATTTTATTTTCCTCCTAGTTTTCTCACAACCATATGCTCCAATTTTTCTTTGGATTCTATCACAACACATTCCTATTTGTGCATCTCGTTTTGATTGTTTCTTTAGGCATTGTTCTTGCATCCAATTTCTAAGAATAGAAATTCTAGCTCCTAAAGTATTTTTAACCTTTCCTGAGGAAACTGCATTATTAAATTCGGTTTGAATTATTTGGGACATTGCCATAGGTAATTTTTGGTAAAATAGTTCGACAACCTTTTGGCTTTCTCTAGTGTCCTTATTTAAATCATAATATAATTGTGAAAATTCACAAATATAATTTTCTATGTAACAAGGATTACATATGGATAAATTCATTATTCTCCATAATTTTTCAGTGTTAAAGGCGATATTTGAATCCACCGTATCTTGCCATCCTTTGAATTCATTTAAAAGCCATTCAAAGACTTTATTTATCATACCCATACTGTTTTCTGCAGTTTGTTCTTCTTCAGGTTTTTCAGCCAGAAATTTATATGCATTACCTTCTGTTCTACACAAAAGATAATTAAAAATCTGATTTGGTTTTAGACCTTTTAAATCACTATCTAACTGTATTTGGATAGTATTTTTATTATACCAGTTTCTTATGGCTTGAACAAGATTGTCAACACAATCAATATTTAGAATTCCACTTCCATCATTTACACTATGTTTGGGAATATAATTCATAGGAATTCTTTGGAATTTAGCTTGGGAAAATTCTCTATGGAATTCTGTATTCCAATTATAAGAGGGTCCTCTTTTTGTTCGTGAGCTTTCACCCATTTCTAATTGTTCTATTTTAACGAAATTTCCATCGTCTTTTGATTCATCATCAGAACTAAAGTCGTAGACAAAGTCTTCTAGATCTTTAGGTTCAGGTTCTTCCTTAATGGAATCTTTTTCACTTATGTCTAAAGTAGCCATAAGTTGATCTAGTTTTTCGAGTTGATACTCTATATTTTCTTCTATACTCATTTCTTATAGTTAAAAAATAGAGTTTTTTCAATTTCTTCAATCTTTTCCTTATTCTTCCCCCCTTCTTGAAGAGAAAGATGTTGTTTACAACAATTTTTTATCAGATAATTAATCATGTCAGTTATATTGTTTAATTGAGGGTTAAAAGAATGATATATATGAGGATATTTATGATTCTCATTTTTGTTATAACATGGAAAATCTCTTTCCATATTTACCCAAGTTTCATGGGGTCTTTCTAATCCTTGCTCATAATCTTTTGTGAATAAACTATTTTGTTTAAAGATTTGAGGTAAGGTTTCAAGAAAAGAAATTTGTTTTTCAAATCTCTCATTTAATTTTTTAGTTTCGTCAAGCAGAGCTTTGACTCTAGTTGTGAGTGTATTGCTTTCTTCGCTCATCTAGCTAATTCTTTAAGTTTATCCCTTAAATCTTGAGCTAATCCTTTATATTCATTATATAAAAAATGATCTTCATTTTCATGGCTTTCATATAAATATTTATCTAAAAAATATTCAGCCGTTTTATCACACTATCTAATTTGTGCTTTTACTAGTGTAATATCTTGATAATTTGGACATAAAATAAAGGGTTGTAGGATAAGCTTTCCTGTTGGTCCTTTAATAAATTCCATATTTTATTTAAACTTTTAAAGCCGGTTTTTGAACAAACTGATTTAAAAGATTTGACTTTATTGAAAAAGTCATTTGGGTGACTGCCGTAGAATTTCCTTTAATAATAATCTGAATGTCATATACAGATGCGAAATTAATAAAAATCGGTAATTTCTTAACAGAATGGACGGCCCTAGATATAAAAGTTTCAAATCTTGACAGTCCAAACCAATTTTTGGTCGAAGGTGGACCTGCTCAAATTGAAAAATAAAGTCTAAGCTGGACCATTAACATTGAAGCAAGCAATAGGTTTGAAAAATGCTTTATGGCATTACACTGTCGTGTTGGAGTAATCAATAAAGACACTCGAAGGTTGTAATTCTGTCAAATTAAGAAAATATTCAAGGTTTTGTCAAAAAAAAAAAGTAAAAAATATTCAAGGTCTTTTTTTTAGCAAAATGCTAAGTTGTGCCTTTAAGGCACAAGTTAATGAGCTAAAAATGAAAATAATTTATTGTAATAAATGTATTTGAATTTAATTTTGTTTTTTACTTTTGATTAATTGAATGCACAAAATTCAAAGGAATGTTTCTACTTTTAAGTTGTTTAACATATGCTCTTAAGACACAAGTATTTTTTGGTAGTGTCTTAAGGCACAAGTTAACATAACCATTTTTTTTTATCAAAATTTATATTTTATCTTAGCAAAATTGAAAGTTTTATTGCATCATTATATGATTTAATGACAAAAAAAGTTAAAATTATTATAAGTAGGATTAACTTCTGTCAAAAAACCAATTTAAACCATCTTCTTAGTTAATATTGAATGATAATGTTAACGACATGGTTTGTTTATATCCTAGACCTAGTTAGTTATGTTAATTCCTATAAGCAGGGACGGACCCACATAGAGAGCTATGTGGGCCAAGGCCCTCACACCAATTTTAATTTTTTCATTCATATATATGTTACTTGCTTGGTTTACCTTGTAGTTTGACTCTTAGTTATGGTTTCTTACTCTTTAATGTCATATATTTATAAGTAGGGTTGTGTTAACAGGTGCCCCCAGGGCACTGGTTAAGGTATCTAAAAAAGGAAATATTAAATAAAAAAAGACACTTTTTTGACTTTTGAAGCCTTGATTACACAATTTTCAATGCAAAAGCTTCTACATTTGCTTCCTTAACCAGTGCCTCGAGGGCACCGGTTAACATTTTCCTTATAGTATAATAAAATATAATAATAGGGTAATGATCTTTTTGGTCTTAAGATGTATAACAAATAGTCACAATAGTCCCTAAATGTATCAAAATTTTAAAATAGTCATTGATTATGCACTTTGTTAGTCAAAAATAGTCTTCTTTGTAGCAGCACATCATTGGATGTATGTGTAGAATAATTATACACCGATAGAGTACGCTAATTAAATTCTTTCCAATTTTATTCTTCTTTTACTTGGTTTGATTTTTTAAAACAAACTTTGTTTAATATTTTAAACCTAAATTAAATTTACTTATTCATTATTTTAAATACTGCCCTCACTACTCAAATTTCCTGGGTCCGTCACTGCCTATAAGTAGGATATGATGGGGAGTTTTATTGTGATATAAACGGGGTATAAGGTTGTGAAAGCCTTGGAGCGACATTGATAAAAAATTCTTTTTTTTTTCGAAGATGCTAAAATGGAATATATTACCAAATCAAAGTGTCTCTCCTAGCACAAGGTGTACTAAGGAGAAGACAACAAAGTGAACAAAGTATTTACAGACAGATCCTGTACAAAAAGCAAAACAAGAGACTTAATCTTGTCGGCAACCTGTATTACTGAGCATTCTTTGTCGTTGAAGATCATGTTATTTCTTTCCTTCCAAATTTCTCAAACCGTAGGAAATCGAATGACCTTAATGATCGAACGGCGCACCTTTTAGATACCACCGCTATAACTGAATAGAAAACTCTTACATTAAGGGGGGAACTTGTTGTCAAATAACTATGTTATTTTCAATGATGTTATTAAAATACATAGAATCCTCCCAACGAGAGGCATATCCCTCTACTTTTCCTTTCCTCCTGAGATCGAATAGCATTGACGTTCCCACAAACACACCAATGAGATCGCTCGTGGTTGGACATGATACCACTTAAACGCTACCACAGAGACTACTTTCCCCCACATCTCAAGGCCCATACACTTCAACCTCCGACCTATCCAACATTGTTAAAATTCCTCTTGAGGCCTTCACCGATGAACTATAAGAATACCCAAAAGTAACAGGGTAGCTCTCTTTTTTGGTTTTTTACTGTTTTTGTTTCCTGATTGTTTTTGATTGTATTTGATACTTTTGGTTTTCGGCACTCCTTGTGCTGAAATCTTTAGGCTTTCAGTAATATATTTTATTTTTACTTCTTAAAAAAAAAATAGAATACCCAAAATTATCTCGTATTTCGCTTAACTTATTTACTATAATTATGTTTGGGGTCAAGTGTGTCATAGTACCCTCATGTATTGTTCGTATAGCAATCTAGTTCAATAAAATTAAGATGGTCTTCAACACAGATTCAAAATATGACATAATTAAGTAACTATATTCAAAAGAATCAAGTCAAATATAAGATTTATTTTTGTTCTTATGTACGAAATTTTCACCTGTTTAAGATGTTTAAGTCTCTTACTACTTGGAGAAATCTATTATTTGTTCACGCGGGTTTTACTTAAGTTCGTTTGAGTTGTTTTTTTAACCTTTTTTTTTTCAATGTTTATGCGACAGAGGAAAATACTTGTGTGGACCAGGGACCAAACCCCATTGTGTGGTCACAACCAAAGAAATGGGAGAGAAGAGAGAGAAGAGAGAGAAAATGGAAAAAGTAAAGAAAGAAAGAAAAAACTATGTGTGTGACCAAACCCAATTGTGTGGTCCTGGTCCACACAAGTCTTTCTCTGCGACAGAGCTTACTAGAAAGAAATCGTAGGGGTGACTATATTTACTTTTTAAAATTTACATTGAGTCACTTTAAATAATATATATGGTCTGTAATAAATATCATATACATTATTAATTGAATAAATCTAAAATGTTGATTTTTGCTTATAATAGTCACTGGATGATGTATTTTTTTACCATCTTTTGGAAGGAAAAAAAAGAAGATAAATCTCTTATGAAAAGAAAAATGTAAATCATTCAACCAATAAACACGTAGATCTTTTACTTTTGTATATTTAGTAAGTGAAACTTTATTTAATAAATATCATATACATGTGGTCTGTAATAATATATGTGGTCTGTAATAAATATCATATACATCATTAATTGAATAAATCTAAAATGTTGATTTTTCCTTATAATAGTCACCCGATGATGTATTTTTTACCATCTTTTGGAAGGAAATAAAAGAAGATAAATCTCTTATGAAAAGAAAAATGTAAATCATTCAACCAATAAACACGTAGATCTTTTACTTTTGTATATTTAGTAAGTGAAACTTTATTTCTTATCTTACATCTTTTTCATTCATCTCGAGGGAGAGTGGGGAGGGAGGGTGGGTAGTTTTCAGTCATATTTTAGCTCTAAATCATCCATTTTGCATGCAACATTTGGTCACTATTCTAAACAAAATATTATATTTTAGATTTATTTAATTAATGATGTATATAATCTTTATTATAGACCGCATACATCATTTAATGAATGAATCTAAAATGTTAATTTTTACCTGTAATAGTGATCAGAGGGTGTAGTTGTTTTCTCATTTTAATTAAAAAGTGTTAGTCATGTGGATTTCACTTCTTTAGTTGTGAGTTCATCGTTCAAGTGTGGCGTTGTGTTTTGTTTATCGTTAAAGAAATAATTTGACATTCCCGACTTGTTGTGGTATTTTTTTTCCGTTCGAATTGACATATCAATTTTGACTAATTACATAATTATTAATGATAATTTGGTCATGAGAGATATTAATGTGGCAGTGGAGGAGGAGTTTGTCGGCGTGGGAGGAGGAGTTGGTAGCGGAGTGTGGGATCTTACTTTCTTTTTTTTTTTTAAACCAAAACAAGGTAGCTAGCAAAGGGCTAGGCTACCAAAAATATGTTGGAACAAAATGTGTTTAACAATGAACCTTAAAGAGTTTTGATGATAACAAGGTATTAAAAATTGTAAATTGGACTAGCTAATATTTGTTCAAGTGTACAGGACCATAATTATAAAGTTACATCATTATTGGTTCTGAATGAGCAAATAAAGAGCAAAGGAAACAACAAAAATTTGAAGCTTGGACGCTCCTGAAGGCAACTTGTTACTGAAGAGAAAAAGCGCTCCTGAAGTTAAGTCGCTTCTGAAGTAAGGATAGTGCTCCTGAAGACAAGAAGTCCAGAAGTCATATCATCAGAAGCTGCATCATCAGAAGCTGCAGAAGTCATATCATCAGAAGCTGCATCATCAGAAGCTGCCTCATCAGAAGCTATTTCACCAGAAGCTGAATCTCAACTGGATTTGCAAAAGATTCAAGAATTGAAGAATTATCAATGCAAAAGCTGTCTATTGGATTCGAAAACACAAACAAAGGATTAGTGGAATTTTGCAACGGTCATTTCAAAGGTGTTTGAAGGCTTGTGCTTGCAATTTGGACGAAAGAGTTGACATTGTACTTTGTACGAATTGTACAACCACGTTCTCCACTACTCTGTTTTGTGTCCACGCTACAAGACAAGAAAACAGCTCCAGAATACGGTTACGCCTGCATAGATGTTCCTTTGGATAAGGAATGGATTTCAAATTTGTTCTTCATAGGACAACAACCAAATCAGGCAAAAGATCATTGGTGAAAGATCAAGCTTCAACAACGACTCTTTGGTGTGCTGGCAATTTCACAACGTCTCTTTCACACCTCTATATAAAGGAGTGAAGACCTAGAGATTTGGTAATGCATGAACGCTGAACGAAAGACTCATAACATTTTTACAAGTACCAAACCTCTGCTGAAATTGTTCTGCATTCACTTAGAATTTCTTTGTCTTATAGTCATATCTTAGAAATTCTTAAGTCCATTGAGTCTGTATCTGATTTGTATTGTGAGCACCTCTGATTGTATATCAAGTGTTCAACCTTAAACAATTTTCTGTGTAATTTTGTTTAGTTAGGAAGTCTCTTGCTTGTGTGCTTGAGCAAAGGAAGTCTCTTGCTTGTGTGCTTGAGCAATTGTAATCAGATATTACTCTTAGTGAAATCTCCTTGGAAGTGCAAGGGGGACTGGACTACTTCCGGATTGTGGAAGGAACCAGTTGTTAGCCAATATATTTTCCTAGCTGTAATAAATGTGGTCAAAGTATAGTTGACCTAGATTTAAAGAAGATTCGAACAGAGTGTTGTATTGAAAGCAAATTTAGGTTCGAAGATGGTAGAAGACTTCGACAGAGCAGTTTTCGAAGGCGGTTATCAACAGTTATTCTTTAAGTCAGTTTGTATTTTAAGTTTGTTTTCAAATAAGCAAAACTGTCGACTTGTGGCAGTTGTAGTTTGAATTTCAAAGAAGTGTAGTTATTTCTAGACTTAGTATAAATAGTAATTTTTCATAGGAAAAACGGGTCACAATTCCATCATACAAACTTACACTCAAAGTATCCGTATGGAAGCGAGAAACGAGTCACAAGTTGCAATGTATGAATCTGTGTACCAACTTTTGTTTAATCAATACAATTTACCTTTTTTTTCTTTAAGTGTTCTTGCACTTTACTTTATTAAGTTCGATTGAGTTCAAGTGGATTGAATTCGATTGTTTTTATCATATTTCTTATATTTTCGACACCAGAGACACAGAATTTCTAACAACAAGAACAAACACAATATGTCCTAAGATTTACTGGTTGATCTTGCAAGTTACCATTTGTAAACCATCGGTTGTTTACGAAAATCCAACGTAAACAAATTGGCACGCCCAATGGGACTGTTTGTGCTTTTTGTTTATAGTTTTTGTTAGAGTTTCTTTTAATTCTGGTTTGTTTTGTTGTGTATGCAATTAAGAAACAAGAAATTGCTTTTTAATATGACACGCGCTAACAACCAAAAGAAAACAAATCCAACATCTTCAAATGAAGATGTGGATCAAGTGACGGTTGAAGATGATGTTCCATCCCCAGAGAATGTTAGAACATCACAGGCTGTTCCAACTAGTAATACAGCCACTCAAATATCGTCTCAGGCCATGCCTTCGATGGCCACAGTAATTTCTCAAGCCATGCCTTCGATGGTTACCCAAACTTCCCATGATTATCCAAATAATACTTCTATTCAAGGAGTTTGGGATCATAGATCAATGCCATATGGTATGCCATCATCATTGATGCAAGGCTTACAAACTAGTGGTAATATGTTTTCAGAAAATTTAAATGTTTCATTACCACAACTTTTTGGTCCTGGGGTATCTACCACATATAGAAGTCCCCAACAAAATTTAACCAATGCTTCTATGGCTGCCATTAGGCAAACTATGGAAGAAACTAATCATGATATGGTTAATATGATGACCCAACAAATTGGTACTGTCATAAATCCTTTAATTCGAGACACCAGCACTAGTTATCAAAGGTTGTCTGATCAAATGGAAAGAATTGCTAATTTCTTTGGCGCTCCACCAATCCAAAATACCCAATTGCCTCAAAATCGAAATTTGAGGGCAATTGAAATAATTGCTGATGAACCAGTGGTTCGAAATCATGAAAATATTGTCCAACCACAAGTAGTACAACCACAAGTTCAGGCAGAACCTGAAAGACAACCCATTTTGGTTAATAGAAACCAAGATGCCGATCAAGTGGTTTTACAAGCCCGTCGAAACAATTTCGATGGTCAGAATAATATAGCGGGTATTGTCGAGGCTTTGTTAGCCCAAAATGGTTTTAATATGGGTTTACATAGACCAAATTTTGTGTCTCCTTTGTCTGAGTATGTTTTAGACGCTGAATTGCCTAGAAATTGGAAAATTCCAAAGTTTACCAAATTTGCTGGAGAAACTAATGAATCTACTGTCGAACACATTGCTAGGTTTCTCATGGAAGCAGGAAATATTGCAGAAAATGAAAATTTGAGAATGAAATATTTCCCAAGTTCTTTGACAAAAAATGCTTTTACTTGGTTTACAACTTTACCTCCTCATTCAATTTATAGTTGGAACCAATTAGAAAAAGCCTTTCATGAACAATTTTACATGGGTCAATCTAAGATTAGTTTGAAAGAATTGGCCAGTGTTCGACGTAAAAGTCATGAGTCAATCGATGATTATCTCAATAGGTTTCGTCTCCTTAAGGCTAGATGTTTTACTTCTGTTCCAGAATATGAATTGGTTGAAATGGCTGCTGGTGGCCTCAATTATTCTGTTCGAAAGAAATTAGATACCCAGTACTTAAGAGACATGGCCCAATTGGCAGACAGAGTTCGACAAGTTGAAAGACTTAAAGCTGAAAAAACTAGAACTCATAACAAATTTCCTAAAAAGGAAAAAATTGCCTATATAGAAACAGGAGATAGTGAACCCGAATTCAATTGAGGTTTAGATATCGTTGAAGACAATGATATAAACCTAGAAGAATTAAAAGATGGACCTCCATATGCTTGTAAAATGTTGAGGCCATCCAATGGAAAAAATCCTGAAGATCCCAAGAGTGACAAATATCCTTCTAAAACTTATACTTTTGATATTACTAAAAGTGAAGAAATTTTTGATCTTTTAGTTAATGATGGCATAATATTAGTGCCACCTAATATGAAGTTGCCTCCTTTGGAACAAAGGAAGAAAAGAGGATTTTGTAAATTCCATGGTTTTTTAGGTCATAACCTATCTCGATGTACTCGTTTCAGGGATTCTGTACAAAAAGCTCTTGATGAAGGGAGGCTGAAATTTGGAGAGAAATCAAAACAGCAAGTGGATGGAGATCCTATGAAAAAGGCAGAGTCCATGTTTGCTGATGTTTCTGCCAATGTGGCAGAATCCATGTTTGCTGGTATTTCTATCAATATGGTGGAAATTTCAGAGAATATTGATGCAGAAATGGTTACTGAGGACCATCAAATTGAAGAGCCAGTGGTTACTGAAGATCAATTGGCCAAGGAAATGGAGAAAGCATATCCAAAGGCTGAAGAAGATTTGGTTGATTTTTTAAACCGATGTAAAATATCTAACACCAATGCTATGCTTTGTCCTCGATGCAGTGCAGTGTTCGATAAAGAAGCTGCGAAATCAGTTGAAGGATATCAACCTCAAACAAAACGTAAAGGAGGGTGGTTCGAGAACCGTTCTAAGTTTGGCTTTAACAAAAGAGGTGTTCCTTACAAGATGAAAACTTCAGAGAAGTATCAAGTGAAGAACCATAAGAAGATGTTCGTTCCTTCATCGAAGTCTCCTATTGATACTTGGGTTTTCTCTGGGGGCAAGAAAACTGGTCATTCTGCGCCTCCAGCACCACCAACAAAATGGGTAAAAAGAGCTGTCAAAGTTCCAGACCAACCAGAGAGTTCTAATCCTAACAAGTATGCTTACAAAAATAACTATAAAGGTAAGAATCCTATGACTAGAACTCAATGGCGCCGTTTTCAACGCCAGAAAAAGGAAGGAGTTTTGAAAGATGTCACTAATGATGACAAAAGTAAGGGAAAACAACCAATAGTTTTCGAAATGGTTAAAAAACCAGCTACTGAAAGAATTTTCCCTCCATTATCTTCTGCTTTAAACATCCCCAAAGGGGATGATGATATTCTAACTTCTACTTTTTCAGATTCTGAATCAAGTCTTGACATTATATGTGTGGTTTCTGTACTACCAATTGAATATGCATATGATGTATCTTCGAAGGCCAATCATGATGATGAATGTGATTTCACTGAGGAAATGGCTCGTCATAGGCCTCTGTGTTATTATGTTATGAACAATGGCTGCATCGAAGATCAACATGCAGTGTTCGAAAAACCTGATGATAGCATGAAGCTTCATTTAAAGCCTTTGTTTATTCAAGCTAAATTAAATGGTGTTGGAATTAACAAAGTGTTAGTAGATGGTGGTGCTACTGTTAATCTCCTACCACAATCTTTTCTAAGGAAACTTGGTATTTATGAATGTGATTTGAAACCACATAATGTAGTGCTCACTAATTATGAGGGATCTACTGGACAATCTCTTGGTGCTATCGAACTAGAATTGGTAGTAGGAAGCATAACCAGAGCAACTGTGTTTTTGGTAGTTCCTTCAAAAGCCAATTTCAATGCATTATTAGGGAGGGAATGGATCCATGCTGTAGGTGCAGTTCCTTCTACAATGCATCAAAGGATTGTGATTTGGAGGAAAGATGGTTTGGTAGAGAATATTGAGGCTGATCAGAGTTATTATTTCAAAGCTGAAGTTGATAATCAAGATATCAACAAAAAGAACTTTGACAAACAGCTTCAATATATTGCACCATTCATGGAAAATGATGCATCAAGTTCTATGACTAAAGAAGAAAAATTCTTTGTAAAACTTGCACCAGAATGGGGTTTTCGTTGGAAAACTGCATTCGACGATGACTTCGTAGTGGTGAACAATGAAGATTGCCATGAGAAGATACCTGTAAAGGAAACAGATTTGCTGAAGACAAGAAGTACTTCGTACAAGAGGGTTACTGATGACCAAGGATATTCAGCAAATGGAATCTCACCAACTGGGTGGGATATCAATAATTGATCAATGGTTGAGCCCAGCATATGGGAAAAGATTACGGCTTATGTAGCCGAGAAAAACTTCGATTTGGCTGAAACAGCCAAAGAAGAAGAGGTCTTCGATGCTTCAGTAGAAAATAATTCTGATGACCTCGTTGATGATCAAAAATTAGACTGTATTTACGATGATGAACCTTTGGGTTTTGAAGAAGATCCAATGGAATCTACAATAAAAATGAAGGCCCAAGATCCTCTTGAAGAAGTGGATATAGGAGATGGTTCTGTAAAAAGACCAACATACATAAGTTCAAAGATTCCTAAGAGCTTCAGAGATCGAATTGTGGCGCTTTTGAAAAATTACAAGGATTGCTTTGCTTGGGATTATCATGAAATGCCTGGTTTGAGTAGAAAGGTTGTAGAGTTGCAATTGCCAATCAGGACAGACAAGAAACCAGTGAAGCAAATTCCAAGAAGGTTTGCACCAGATATTCTACCAAAAATAAAAGAAGAGATCGAAAGACTCCTCAAATGTGGCTTCATCAGACCTGCAAGGTATGTTGATTGGTTAGCTAATGTAGTTCCTGTTAAAAAGAAAAATGGAAGTATAAGAGTTTGTATTGATTTTAGAGATTTAAATCTCGCCACTCCTAAAGATGAATATCCTATGCCAGTAGCAGAAATGTTGGTAGATTCTGCAGCAGGTTTCGAATATTTGAGTATGCTTGATGGTTATTCAGGTTATAATCAAATATTTATTGTTGAAGAAGATGTTTCTAAAACAGCATTTCGATGCCCAGGGGCATTAGGATGTTATGAGTGGATAGTAATGCCATTTGGTCTTAAAAATGCTGGTGCTACATATCAAAGAGCAATGAATTCAATGTTTCATGATTTAATTGAAGATTTTATGCAAATTTACATTGATGATATTGTTGTGAAATCATCTTCTGAAAACAAACACTTAGAACATTTACGTTTATCATTCGAAAGGATGAGACAATATGGATTAAAAATGAATCCATTAAAATGTGCGTTTGGTGTTTGTGCAGGTGATTTTTTAGGATTTGTTGTCCATAAAAAGGGCATCGAAATCAATCAAAATAAGACTAAAGCTATAATGGAGGCTAAAGCACCCTCTACCAAAAAAGAGTTGCAGTCTTTATTAGGCAAAATAAATTTCCTCAGAAGATTTATATCTAATCTAAGTGGCAGAGCACAAGCATTCTCGTCATTACTTCGATTAAAGAAAGAGGAAATTTTTAGATGGGAGCCTGAACACCAAAAGGCATTTGAAGACATAAAGTCATATTTATCTAATCCTCCTATTCTTTCACCTTTGTTGAAAGACAAAAAGATGAAGTTATATATAGCATCATCTGAAAGAACTATAGGGAGTATGTTAGCACAAGAGGATGAAAATGGTGTAGAAAGAGCCATTTATTATCTTAGTAGAGTTTTAAGTGATGTTGAAACAAGATATCATCCTAGTGAAAAATTATGTCTTTGTTTGTATTTCTCATGTGTGAAACTTAAGCATTATATAAGACCTTTTGATGTTTATGTTTATTCCCATTTCGATATTATTAAGCACATGTTATCTAAACCTATTCTGCATAGTAGAGTTGGTAAATGGGCTTTGGCACTCACAGAATATTCTTTAACTTATCAATCTTTGAAAACTGTGAAAGGCCAAATAGTGGCTGATTTTATTGCTGATCATTCCATTGAAGAACCTGTGACTGGGGGCATCGAAACATTTCCATGGACATTGTATTTCGACGGGTCTAGTCATAAAAATGGTTCTGGAATAGGTATAGTTATTGTTTCACCAACAAATGAAGTAACCAAATATAAATTTCGAATTAGCCAATATTGTTCGAATAATGAGGCAGAATATGAAGCCTTAATAAATGGTTTAGAGATTTTGCTCGAACTGGGGGCAAAATGTTTAATTATTAGAGGTGATTCTGAATTAGTAATAAAGCAAATAACAAAAGAATATAAATGCCTCAAAGAAACTTTGATAATGTATTACACTATAGTTAATGCATTACTTAAACATTTTGTTCAAATTGAAGTTCAACATGTTCCTAGAGCAGAAAATCAAGAAGCTAATGATTTAGCTCAATTAGCTTCTGGATACAAACTTTCGAAGGAACAAGAGCAAGAGGTTATTGAAATTAAAACAAAGCGTAATTCGATAGACATTATGCCTAACAAATTGTTAAGACCAAAACTTGGGGGCATGGAAGCATCTCAAGGATACCTTCAGAGTGCAAAATTTTCTGAAATTTTGGTCATTAACAATTTGGATGATAATGATTGGCGAAAACCCATAGTCAATTTTTTGGAAAATCCAGATGGCACAACTTGTAGAAAAGTCAAATATAGAGCCTTGAGTTATGTGATAATAGGCAATGAATTATTTAAAAAGACTCCAGAAGGAGTTTTACTTAAATGCCTTAGTGAAGCAGAAGCATATTTGGCTGTATCGAATACTCATAGTGGTGCTTGTGGTACACATCAAGCAGGCCATAAAATAAAATGGCTTTTGTTTCGACAAGGTGTTTATTGGCCAACCATGTTAAAAGATTGCATAAATTTTGCTAAAGGTTGTAAAGAATGTCAAGAACATGCTGGAATTCAAAAAGTACCAGCTAGTGAATTACATTCAATAGTGAAACCTTGGCCATTCAGAGGATGGGCTTTAGATGTAATTGGGGAAATCAAACCTAAGTCATCCAAAGGCTACAAATATATTTTGGTTGGAATAGATTATTTCACTAAATGGATAGAAGCTGTTCCACTAAAAGATGTTACTCAAGATGAAGTTATAAACTTCATTCAAAAATTTATTATTTATAGATTTGGCATACCAGAAACTATTACTACAGATCAAGGATCTGTATTTACTGGTCGAAAGATGGTAAAATTTGCTGAAGAAATAGGATATAAATTGTTGACTTCAACACCATATTATGCTCAGGCAAATGGTCAGGTAGAAGCAGCAAATAAGAATTTGATTACTATAATCAAAAGAAAAGCTAGCCAAAAGAAAAAACCCAAAGAATGGCATGAGTTTCTTTATGAAGCTTTATGGGCAGTTCGAACTTCTCCTAAAGAATCTATAAATACTACTCCTTTTCGATTAACATTTGGCCATGATGCTGTATTGCCAACAGAAATCTTACTTCAATCTACTCGAATTCAAAGACAAATCGAAATTCCAACAAATCAATATTTGGATATGATGTTGGATGAATTAGTAGATATTGATGAAGAAAGATTAATGGCTTTAGAAGTGCTTACAAAGCAAAAAGAAAGAATAGCAAAAGCCTATAACAAAAGAGTTAAATCGAAATTATTCCTGCAAGGGGACTTAGTTTGGAAAGTTATCTTGCCTATGGATAAAAAGGATCGATGTTTAGGAAAATGGTCTCCTAGTTGGGAAGGACCATGGAAAATTCTAAGAGTTTTTTCGAATAATGCGTATGAGATCGAAGAACTACAAGAAGATCAGAGAATTCTACGCATAAACGGTAAATATTTGAAAAAATATAAACCGATGTTACAAGAAATTAAAATTACACAAGAGTAATTTGATTCGAAATAAAAACTTGGCATTAATTTAAAAATGCCAACTGATGGGCAGGTTACATCGAAATGCTTAAAATGGAAAAACCATTACAAAAGAAAACATAAAATACTTAAAGACTAAAAAGCATTTAAAGATGGTTTTCACCATTCAGTTACAATCCCAAAACGATCGAGAAACCAGCGAATTTCCGTATCGAGACGACACCTGAAGCAAGCATTGACCAAGTAGTATTCATGATCTGGCCCAGGTAGAAGTGCATACCAGCCTCCAATTCTCCCATCTCCTGCACAGTTGTGGTAGTTGTTGCAAAAACGACGCCTAGTAAGCCAAATAGGCATGGGCCTATTCCACCAAGGACAGCGAAATCGATAAGTTGAAGTCCCTCCCAAAATGTCGCTTCGAAATTCTTCCAATCGATGTGTCCATGCAAGATCTTCGAAGTCTTCGAGGATGTTTTCTGGCATAGGCATGGAGAGTGCATTGATGAGAAGACGGTAGTACCTTGCACTCAGAGAGCCAGTGGCGTTGATAGCAGTAGTGAGGAGGCGTTTCATTTCTTCAATGTTTGGATTAGCATCCAACATGTGTTGAGTGCTTCGAAGAATACAGAACATGGCGTTGCCATGATTCCAGAGTCTAAGTTTAAAAGCAAACTTAGAATGAGCCACCATAGCATTGTTGTACCATTCATTGGGGTCGTAGAGGAAGTAGAGGACATCATTTCCAAAAGCCCTAGAAACTTCAGAATCCTCACTAACACGCCAATGCCTGCTACTGGTATGGCGAAAGGCGAAAAGATCTTTCCTGCTTTGAGCAGCAATCTTTGCAGCAATCTTGACTAAAAGATCATCACTCAGATTATCAATGGTGGTCATGATGATTTGGGAAAGAAAGCTTTGAGTAAGAAGGATTTTTCAGACGAAGACGAAACAAAGAAAAGAGTGATTTTTATAAAAGGAAAATCATATTTATAGGGGAGGGAAGTTGAAAGAAGTGGTTCAATCAGACGGTTCTTCTTGCTTTGAAGATGATGACACGTGGGAACAGTTATTCTGATGGCCAATGGTTACATAACTTTGTAATCTGAGGGAAGTTTTAAAGGTTTTCTTTTAAAAGGATTAATCTGTGTTAAAAGGTTATTTATTTGTTTTATTTCTTTTCAACTTCCTAGACAAGTTTAACTTGTTGGGTTAAACAAAAAAGTTACTTTTTTGTTTCCTCATCATTAAAATGTCTTGGAAATTGTTCCAATCTTATTTGGATTTAAATAAAATTTGAATTCGATATAAGAAAATAAGAAAGGAATTTCGATGATTGAAAAGAAATTGTCATTCGAAACAGAAAATGGTCCATAGAATTGTTATAAAGACATTACAGACCAAGATATTCGATAAGGCTGAAATAAAATAAAAGTCTTAGAGAATAAAATAGAAACAGAACTAAATCTCAAATGATGAGATGAGTTTCTCGATTTGGCTCTTGTATTCAGCCAGTTGAGTATCGAGAGCATGGTTGTCACTTTCAAGTTGAGCAATGGTAGACTCTAGTTCCTTGGAGAGCTTGAATTTGTTAACAGCTTCATTGGCTTCTTGATTTCTGGCTTCATCCCTAGCCAAAATTTCAGCTTTCTGAGCTTCCAGCTCTTTAATCTTGGCATCGATGTCAACCACTTGCTGCTTCGCATTGTTTCTTTCTTGCTGAAGAGTTTTAAATTTTTCTTGGAAGAATGACAGTTCGATCACAATTTGATCATGATACGCTTTCTTCTCTTCCATTTGAGCTTGATCAGTTTTCCTCTTCTGGAAGTTTTGATTAGCACTCTCCAACATTGGTTCAAGATAGTTAAACATGTTTCGAAATTCCCAACCAGTTGGGAGAGCACCAAGCTTTTCAAATAAACTCCTGATTTCAGCAAGAGCTCCAGCATCCTTTTCAATCAACTCTAGCAAGTTGGCTTCGATGATCTTCTTTTGAAATTCTGCTAGCAGGTTGTTCTTTGAAGTCTCAGAGGGATTTCCCTTGGATGAATCAGAAGTTTGGACAGTGCTAGTTGAGAAAAGAGTATTACTCTTAGCTATCAAGGCAAAAGCGTTGAAAGGATCATCTTTGGCCAATCGATCGATTTCTTCCAGATCGATCATAGGAGTATCTTGTTGAGCAATCATCTCTGCATCACCAGGAGCATCTTGTCGAGTAGTGATTTTTGTATCTCCAGTAGCAAAGTTTGATACATTATCTCCAAGGGTGGGTGCAGAATAAGATTGATCATTGTTGAGTGATTCATCATTTACCAAGTCATCAGTGGGTGTTTCTGTTTGTTGTTGTTGAGAAAGATTCACTTTAAGACCTTCTGGACTGCTACCATCATCATGCTCATCTTCTTTGTCTTCAGCAATTGGTGAAGTGGTCTTCGAAGAAGGAAGGTCTTGCCCATGTTGTGATGGATTAGCTTGTTCTTGTTCGATACCCTAAAAAGAATAAGATAAATGCTTAAAACAAGGCACTTAGAAGTATTTCGTATAAAATATGGTTTTGATAAAATACCTTCGAACCATTATCACCAACATGTGAATGAGCACTAGAGTGAGAATTCTTTCGAAGACGTTTGAATGGTTTAGATGGTGAGATGGTGGGAGAACCTTCAGAAGCTTCCACTTCGACTTCCTTTTCTTGGACAAGTGATATTTGTTCTTGTTTTCTTTTCCTTCTTCCTTCAGTATTGACTTTGGGAAGTGTTACTTTGGAAGCTTCGATCTGTTCTTTAGTTATCTCCACCTCGTCATCATCATCAGAGAGATCGACAGTTGCTTGTTCTTTTTTGTTCTTCGATCTAGAAGGTCTTTTCGATGAAGTTGTTTTCACTTTGGGTTCCTTTGATTTAGGAGGTTCCTTCGATGCAGCCTCAGATTTCTTCGATTCAACTTCTTTAGTTTGGGAAGCTTTCTTTTTCTTCTTGTCAGACTTGCTTTTTGAGGTGTTCTGGGTGCTGGCATCATCGAGCTTTGTTTCTCCTGGAGTTAAAGGCAAAGCTGAAATATGTGATTATACAGATAAGTACTATTTTTTCTAAAAATAGTATTAATATATTTTAGTAAAGGAAAAAATCATACCCATGATACTGGGAGTTTCGATTCGAACTTGGGATAATTCATAGCCAAGTTCACCACTATATTGATATAAATTGCAATTAGCATAGGTTACTAAATTATTCTGTGGGATTTTGAAATTATAAAGTAACCATTTTGGGTATGGTGGCCTAAAGGCCAAAGCAAGATTACAAGATGGAAATTTTGCTAGTCTCATTTTCTTTACTAAAACATAAAGATATTTATTGGGTGTTCCAGGGGGAAAAATTGTTTTTGGAATTTTTTCTCGAATTTTGTCTCTCAAGGTCTGAGCAGCATAATATACTGTCCTCCTTGGATGTAAAGGGTTATATGCTGTTTGATAATATCTTTGAAATTGCTGAATTTCTTTAATGTGCGTACCTCTAGTCTTCTTGTCTTTGTTCTGCAAAGTGTGAAAAGTACTGGTCAGTTGAGGCAGCAATTCATCAGGATTCCCTCGATTGGATTGGCGTATGTAATAATTTCGCCACCATCGAAAGAATGTTTCAGAGCATGCAAATGATGTTGAGAAATATGTAGGCTCGAACACAGTTGTTCTCTTGGCTTGAATTATGGATTTCCACACAGGTTCGATCAGAGGAATTTTCCATTCACTTATACTTTTGAACAAAGAGCTAGGTTTCGATTGAACCATACCAAACTGTCTAGCTACATGGTTAGGTTGGTAACCATATACTCCATAAGGCCTACCAGGTGTAAGTCTGCTAGATAGATAGGTAGGGGTCAAATAAGCTTCCCATATAGCATTGATTTCTGTTTTGTTGGCTGTTTTCGAAGTAGTGGGAAAATCCTCTTTGAACCAGTTAGGTCCATATTTCCTAGTGGTAAATGGTGCCATTATAGGGGTGAAAATGGGACAATCAAGCAAGGTTTTGTAAGCATTCTCAAAAAGTTGTTGCGAAGATTTGTTCCCATCAGGGTGAAACATAGCTAAGCCTATACCTTCAGTGGTCCTTTCTGAGTATGCTGATGTGTAAGAGGAAGGTAGGATCGAAGCAAGTTTTGATCCAAAAATGGCTAAAAGCCATAGTTGGAACAACCATATGGGTCCTGATACAACTAAATTCCCACCAGTTCGGGGATAATCTCTAAGATTATTAGTTGTATGGTTAAGGGTTTCATACAAAGAACCTAGAATCAGTTTGCTTAAACAGATATCTGTTCCTTCATGTAACTGATTAGCTAGACACATGAATTTCTTAGGGACTTGTACTGACCTTGAGCAAAAAACATGCATAGATAACCAGTAGGTCAAGAAAGCTACATGTTCAACTGCAGATACTTCAGCACATTTGGTATCATGGTTGTTAGCTATAAACAAACCATAGGCAGGGCTATCGAAATTTACTGAGTATTGAGAGGTGGTAACATCTGGATTAAAGGTGTATCCAGTTGGTTTTAAGCTAGTAAGGCCGGCCACATCTAAAAGGGTAGGAGTGAGCATTCCACATTTCAAGTGAAGGCTGTTGTTCGATGGGTTTCAAAAATGTAAAGCAGCAAATATCAATTCATTATGGTATTTTGGACCATATCGAGATATTTGGATGAGATCAAAAATCCCTTTCTCCTTCCAGAATTGTCCCTTTTGTTTTTGAACTTTGTCTAACCAAGCAATGTATTCTGGAGAAGGTTTTGGTTCAGTCCTAATTTTGGATTTTACAAAACTTAGGTCAAAAGGACCTTTTGTGAAAATTAAAGGAGGTTGAGTTTCAATACATGGAAAAAGAGAGTTAATTTCTGGAGTTTCAGGTTCTAGAGAAATGGGGCCTAAGAATGCATGTGGAGTATCAGTACAAGGGATGATTACCTGGGTTTTCCAGATAGCTTTTTCAGCTTCATTGATCTCTGGTTCGTTCACAAAAGCAGGAGCAGCATTGGCGATTTCTTCAGTGAAATCAATGGGTTCTTCGCGATTCATATGAGAAGTTCCTGCTGCGTTTGTCATTGTTTCAATGTTTTTGTGCGAAGTTGATGAATAGTGAAGATTTCGTGTTTAAAGATAGGAGTTGCAGAAAATTCGAAGTTTTTTCTTTGAGAGAATTTTGGCGGAGAAGAGGAACAGTGAAAGTGAAAATGAAATGGTGAAAAGTGAGAAGAGTAAAGGTGAGTTTGTTTCTATATGGACCTTTGATCATGACACATGTCAAGATCTTATTTTGACAGTTTTACCATTAAAAATGGCGTCTTTTCCAATATTAGAGAACGTGGCCCACTAACTAAGATTGTGGGGTCAGTATTTAAAGGAAATTTGAATTAGTTTTGAATTAAATACTGACATCATTCATTTCGATGGAGAATGTTAGTTATTTTTTCAAAAACGTCTTTTTCTTCTTCGGTGAAATCGAAAATGGCGTTTCTGGGGGGCAATTTGTTAGCCAATATATTTTACTAGCTGTAATAAATGTGGTCAAAGTATAGTTGACCTAGATTTAAAGAAGATTCGAACAGAGTGTTGTATTGAAAGCAAATTTAGGTTCGAAGATGGTAGAAGACTTCGACAGAGCAGTTTTCGAAGGCGGTTATCAACAGTTATTCTTTAAGTCAGTTTGTATTTTAAGTTTGTTTTCAAATAAGCAAAACTGTCGACTTGTGGCAGTTGTAGTTTGAATTTCAAAGAAGTGTAGTTATTTCTAGACTTAGTATAAATAGTAGTTTTTCATAGGAAAAACGGGTCACAATTCCATCATACAAACTTACACTCAAAGTATCCGTATGGAAGCGAGAAACGAGTCACAAGTTGCAATGTATGAATCTGTGTACCAACTTTTGTTTAATCAATACAATTTACCTTTTTTTTCTTTAAGTGTTCTTGCACTTTACTTTATTAAGTTCGATTGAGTTCAAGTGGATTGAATTCGATTGTTTTTATCATATTTCTTATATTTTCGACACCAGAGACACAGAATTTCTAACAACAAGAACAAACACAATATGTCCTAAGATTTACTGGTTGATCTTGCAAGTTACCATTTGTAAACCAGCGGTTGTTTACGAAAATCCAACGTAAACACCAGTATAATTGCTTTGTGTCGTTCCTCTTCTTCTCTCTCTCTGTTTTTTCCGCTGCATTTAGATTCTGATCATCACTTCAGAAGCTGTCTCACTTAGCTTCTGATCAGTGTATTCAGTTGTTTAGGAGAAAAGAAGAATTTTTCAAAACACAATTTAACCCCCCCCCCCCCCCCCTTCTTGTGTTTTTCTCACCTTCAATTGGTATCTAGAGCCTGGGTCTGTTGTGTAACACTTAACCGTGCAACAGTCAAAGATCTGAGAAAAACATGACTACTCCTCCTCCTAATGGTTCTGGTTCTAGTGATACTAGCTATAAAAATGTCTCACATGATTATAGTGATAGTAAGAAAACCAGTGTTGGAAAAGTTCCAAAGTTCAATGGAGATGCTGAAGAGTTCTCTTGGTGGAAGACCAATTTTTACAGTTACATCATGAGCCTAGATGAAGAATTATGGGATATTCTGGAAGATGGTGTTGGTGATTTAGTCCTTGATGAAGAAGGAGCTGCTGTGGATAGAAAGAAACATACTCCAGAACTGAGGAAACTCTACAAGAAGCATCATATTATCAGAGGAGCTCTTGTCACTGCCATACCCAAAGCGGAGTACATGAAAATGAGTGACAAATCCACTGCTAAAGCTATGTTTGCTTCTCTCTGTTCAAATTATGAAGGGAGCAAGAAGGTCAAAGAAGCAAAGGCTCTTCTGCTTGTACATCAGTATGAGTTATTCAAGATGAAGGATGATGAAACTATTGAGGAGATGTACTCAAGGTTTCAAACCTTAGTTTCTGGGCTACAGATTCTAAAGAAGAGCTATGTTGCTTCTGATCATGTAAGCAAGATTCTCAGAAGCTTACCTGCCAGATGGAGACCGAAGGTGACTGCCATTGAGGAAGCTAAAGATTTAAACACTTTAAGTGTCGAAGATCTTGTTAGTTCTCTCAAAGTTCATGAGTTAAGTCTTAATGAACATGAGTCTACTAAGAAGAGTAAATCAATAGCTCTTCCATCCAAAGGCAAGTCATCAAAAGCTCTCAGAGTGGTTGAATCTGAAGAGGAAGAACAGTCAAGTTCAGATTCAGAACCAGATGCTGCTGAAATGGCCATGCTCTCAAACAGACTTCAATATCTGGCCAAGAAGAACAGAAAGTTTCTAGCCAAAAGGGGTAACTCCAGAAGCTCAAGGAAAGAAGATCAGAAGGGATGCTTCAACTGTAAGAAGCCTGGACACTTCATTGCTGAATGCCCTGATCTTCAAAGAGAAAAGTCAAAGGACAAATCAAAAAGGTCTACATTCAAACCAAGCAAATTCAAGAAGCAGATTAAGCAGAGTTTAATGGCAACCTGGGATGATTTGGGTAGTGAATCTGGATCTGATAAAGAGGAAGCTGATGAAGATGCAAAGGTAGCTGTTGGGTTGGTAGCAACAGCAACTTCAGAAGCTGGATCAGATTCAGACTCAGAAGATGAAAACGAGGTATATTCCAAAATTCCCAGAGATGAACTTGTTGAGTCACTTAAAGAACTTCTTACACATTTTGAAGTAAGAACCAATGAGTTGAAGGATTTAAAAGAAAAATATGCTGATTTGGTACAACAGCAAAAATCAACTCTATTGGATCTGAAAGCTTCTGAACAAGGACTTAGGGGTTTTGACTTCATGTGTAAAACATATGAAGATCAGCTCAGGTTCTTATGTCAGAAGCTACAAGAAAAGTGTAATGAAAAACCTTTAAGTAATCATGAAATTGCTCTTGAAGATTTCATTATATCTGGCATTGACAGAAGCAGAGTAGCTTCTATGATTTATAGCATTTACAAGAACAATGGCAGAGGAATTGGTTTTCCAGAGGTGAAACTTGAGAAAACCAATCTAAAGTCTTGTTGTGAATGCATCAAGGAAGGTCTGAAAACATTCTTTGTACCAGAAGGGGCTGAGTTGGAAACTGTTGTTCAATCAGAACCTGAAGCTTCTAGTTCTAAGGCTAAGGTTATTTCAAAGCCAAAGAACTTTAAGTCAAAGGCTATGGTCAAATCTGATTCCAAGACTTCAAAGGTTAGGATCCTCAAAAGATCAGAACCTATTCCTCAGAGTCTGGTGAAACCAAAATCTGGGGTTCTGAAGTCTATGTTTCAGAAGAAGACAGTTACTGCTTCTGAAGTACCAAAACCTAAGGTGATGGTTAATCAGAAGCAACCCAACTCACAGCACAAGGTACAAGAAGTGAAGAGTAAAGCCTTAAGTACTAACCTTCCAGGACCCATAGAACAATGGGTACCTAAAACTAAAAATGTCAATGATGCAGGTATGTCTAAGAGCAGTGCCAAAGCAAAGATCATGGTACCTAGACAGCGGTTGCTCAAGACACATGACAGGAGACAAGTCCATGTTCCTCAGCCTAACAATGAAAGAGGGAGGAAATGTGAAATTTGGAGGCAACCAGTCAGGCAAGATCATAGGTACATGAACTATTGGTAATTCCTCTACCTCAATTAATAATGTATGGTTGGTAGATGGTCTTGAACATAACCTTTTGAGCATTAGTCAATTTTGTGATAATGGTTATGATGTGCTTTTTGAAAAACCCAACTGTACAGTAATCAACAAGGAAGACAAATCCATTGTGTTCAAGGGAAAGAGAGTTGACAATGTCTATAAAATCAATTTTTCTGAACTGGCTGATCAAAAGGTGATTTGCCTACTATCAGTGAATGATAAGAAATGGATGTGGCACAGAAGGTTGGGACATGCTAACTGGAGGTTAATCTCTAAGCTTAGTAAGTTACAACTTGTGAAAGGGCTACCAGACATTGACTATCATTCAGATGCACTCTGTGGTGCATGTCAGAGAGGGAAAATTGTGAAATCATCTTTTAAAACCAAAGACATTGTTTCAACCTCAAGACCTTTAGAATTACTCCATATTGATTTATTTGGACCAGTGAGTACTGCATCCTTATATGGAAGTAGATATGGATTAGTCATTGTTGATGATTACAGCAGATGGACTTGGGTGAAATTCATAAAGAGTAAAGATGTTGCGTGTGATGTATTCAGTAGCTTCTGCACTCAAATTCAATCTGAAAAAGAATCAAAAATTTTGAAAATCAGAAGTGATCATGGTGGAGAATTTGAAAATGAGCCATTTGAAGCTTTTTGTGAAAAACATGGAATTTTCCATGAATTCTCTTCTCCTAGAACAACACAACAAAATGGGGTTGTAGAGAGAAAGAATAGAACTTTACAAGAAATGACCAGAACCATGATTCATGAAAACAATTTACCAAAACATTTTTGGGCAGAAGCAGTGAATACAGCATGCTATGTTCAAAACACGATCTATATTAGACCTATTTTGGAGAAAACAGCATATGAACTCTTTAAAGGAATAAAACCCAATATCTCTTACTTTCATCAATTTGGATGTACATGTTACATTCTGAACAACAAGCTCTACCTAAAGAAATTTGATGCCAAGGCCCAAAGAGGAATCTTTTTAGGTTACTCTGAAAGGTCAAAGGCATACAGAGTGTATAATTCAGAAACACTTTGTGTTGAAGAATCTATGCACGTTAAATTTGATGACAAGGAGCTTGAAGTTAAAACTTCAAAGCAAGGTGAAAGTTCTGCAGAGATACAGGTTCCTGAAGCTACTCCAGAACCTGATCAGATAGCTGAATCTGAAGATAGTCCAGAAGCTGAACCCACATCAGAAGCGCAAGATGAAACAGCTTCTGATGAAGCACAAGATGGCTCACATCAAGAAGATCCTCCCAGAAACACTTTCAAACACAAGTCTTCACATCCTGAGGAGCTAATCATTGGAAACAAAGATAGTCCAAGAAGAACAAGATCACATTTCAGACAAGAAGAGTCGATGATTGGACTAATCTCAATGATTGAACCTACAACAGTTGATGAAGCACTTTCAGATGATGGATGGATCCTAGCTATGCAAGAAGAGTTGAATCAATTTCAAAGAAATGATGTGTGGGATCTGGTACCCAAACCTCAGCACAAGAACATTATTGGAACAAAATGGGTATTCAGAAACAAGCTGAATGAGCAAGGTGAAGTAACAAGAAACAAAGCCAGGCTTGTTGCACAAGGGTATAGTCAACAAGAAGGCATTGATTACACTGAAACGTTTGCTCCAGTTGCAAGGTTGGAAGCAATCAGGTTACTTCTTTCCTATGCAGTTAATCATGGCATAATATTATATCAAATGGATGTCAAGAGTGCATTTCTAAATGGTGTCATAGAAGAAGAAGTGTATGTCAAACAACCTCCTGGATTTGAGGATATTAAATATCCTGACCATGTTTTTAAACTGAAGAAATCACTATATGGCTTGAAACAAGCTCCCAGAGCTTGGTATGATAGACTAAGTAATTTCTTAATCAAAAATGATTTTAAAAGAGGACAGGTTGATACTACACTCTTCAGAAGGACCCTTGAGAAAGATATTCTTGTTGTGCAAATATATGTTGATGATATAATATTTGGTTCTACTAATGCATCTCTTTGCAAGGAATTTTCTGAGTTAATGCAGGATGAATTTGAAATGAGCATGATGGGAGAGCTGAAGTTCTTCCTGGGCATTCAAATCAATCAATGCAAAGATGGAGTCTATGTTCATCAATCAAAGTACACAAAGGAGCTTCTGAAGAAGTTCAAACTTGAAGATTGTAAAGTGATGAACACTCGAATGCACCCTACGTGCAACTTAAGCAAAGAAGATGAAGGAGCTAAAGTAGATCAGAAGCTGTATAGAGGTATGATTGGTTCTTTGTTATACCTCACTGCATCTAGGCCAGATATTTTATTCAGTGTATGCTTGTGTGCAAGATTCCAATCAGATCCTAGAGAATCTCATATGACTGCTGTCAAGAGAATCTTCAGGTATTTGAAGGGAACAACTAATCTTGGACTCCTTTATAGGAAATCCTTAGATTATAAGCTAATTGGATTCTGTGATGCTGATTATGCTGGTGATAGGATTGAAAGAAAGTCAACCAGTGGCAACTGTCAATTTCTGGGTGATAATCTTATATCCTGGGCTAGCAAAAGACAAACAACTATTGCTATGTCTACAGCAGAAGCAGAATACATTTCAGCTGCAAGTTGTTGTACACAACTACTTTGGATGAAACATCAGTTGGAAGATTATCAGATAACTGCTAACAGTATTCCCATTTATTGTGATAATATTGCTGCTATTTGTTTGTCTAAAAATCCAATTTTGCATTCAAGAGCTAAGCACATTGAAATCAAACACCATTTTATCAGAGATTATGTTCAGAAAGGAATTTTAGATATACAATTCATTGATACTGAAAATCAATGGGCTGATATATTTACTAAGCCTTTAACTGTTGAAAGATTTGATTTTATAAAGAAAAATTTGAACATGCACTTTGTATCGGATTAAATGCTTGCTTGCTCCTGAATAGGGTTTTAGGTTCTGAAGTTAGTTCAGAAGCGGTAGTCCATCAGAAGCTCTTTATTGAGGTTCTGAGGAAAACTCGCTTCTGATGATGAAGTCAGCATCTGAAGTCCAGAAGCTGGATTTGTTGCTTCTGAATAGTTGAATTAGTGGAAACGTTGGAAGTTACCTTTTAAAAAGTAACTTCTGGCCCACTAACTTGGTAGTTACTCTGTGAACTTCTTACGTGGCCTGTATGTGTTGGTGTATAACTAAAAGGGCAATGATGATTTAATAGCTTTGAAAGTACTTTTCACGCGCCCCCAATTTTGTCATTAATGTTATGTTTGTTTGTCTCTTTTGAAATGCAATCGTTTTACTTTTAACACTTTGACAATTCACACACTACTCACTCACAACAAACACATTTGCTCTCAAACCTCTTGCGAAGTAAGCGCATTCTCTCAACGTTAGAACCCTAAGATCTTCATCTTCTTCAAATCTTCGTCAATCATCAAATGGCATCATCAAGCTCAAAAGTTTCAGAATCTACATCAAACAAGCAAAGCGTATCAGAATCTGGGTCCATCTACAAAGAAAAGACTATGGATATTCCATGGAAATCTTTAATCGTCCAAGTAGAATCGCCAGTGGACTTCACTTCACTCAAGAAGTACGAAGTGGACATGGAAGGCTATGTAGAAACTCAGAAACTGTCTGGATACTTCAACATGCTAAATGGGCCAACGTATGTGAACTTGGTCAAAGATTTCTGGTTAAGGGCTGAAATCGTCAATAGAAAGCCTGTGAAGGCAGCAGATAAACCAGCTGGGTCGAAGAAAGGAAAGAAGGAGATTGAGTTGAATCCCACTTCCTTCAGTAGCCTTGAGATAAGGTCTGAAGTGATGGGTATTCCCGTAATCATCACAGAGGAGATAATTGCTAAAGCTTGTAGAATGGATGCAGAAGGAAGATTTCAAGAAATAGTTAAAAAGGATGATGTCCTGCTGCAAAACTACTACAACACTCTTCTGGGTGGTAACAAAGATGCTAAGCCTTCTGAAATGGAGATTCACAACAGAATGTTGGTGAAATTCAGTAACGATTGCTTCTTTCAAAGAGCAGGTGGGTCTGATCAACCCAACAACCAACAGAAGCTAGCAATCTATTTCATGACCAATCTGGAAAAGATAAACTTCCCAAGATATGTATTGGATCATCTCTGCTGGGCTATTAATGAAGGCACGGTCAAAGGAAGGAAACAAGTGCCCTATGGAAGATTGCTCTCTGAGATCTTTTATCAAGGGAGAGTGCTGGATTTATTGAGAAAAACAAGGGATGCTTCTGATAAATGCTTCGAAGTTCCTACTGCAGAAAAGACTATCAGTAGCAAGACTTTGCATTCAATGCACTTTTTCAAGACAGCTCCTAAAGATGAGAAGTGGTTGGAGATGACCACAGAAGAATCTGAGATTATCAGGGACTTTCCTTCCTTAGTTAAGGAAAGTAATCCTGAACACTTAGCTAGATTAGTAGCTGAGTACGTCTTGGAGGATGATGCAAGTTCTCAGGAGGAAGCTGCTCTTGCTAAAGGGAAAGGCAAGAAGGCCAAGGCAGTTGCTGTGTCAGAAGCTGCTGTTTCTGATGCACCTAAAGGGAAGAGGGCCAGAACTAGTTCAGAATCTGATGCTGCTCCTACTAAAGGAAAGAGGGCCAGAACTAGTACTGAGTCAGAAGCTGCTATTGCTAAATCTGAAAAGCAAAAAGTTGCTAAGTCTGAAGCTAAACCTGTTTCTATCAAGGATAAAGGAAAGATGCAGAAGGTTGGTGCTGCTTCTATTCCTCAGAAAAGAAGAAAAGGTAAGGCAGATTTAGTAATCACTGAAGAGCAGCTGCAGGAAGCTCTTGAAGAAATAGAGAAAGAAGAGGCTGATCCCAAGCTAAAGAAGAAGAAGGCTCCCCTTCAACTTGTGAGTCCTATGGTTGAGATGACTCCAATAAGGAAAAGGATGGCAGATGAACGTGCTTCTGATCTTATATCAGATAAAAAGGAACTAAAAGCACAATACATTCATCAAAGAGATGAAAAGCTCAAGGCTCTGGGTATGGAAGATTGTGCTAGGTACTTCAAAGAGAAATTGGCTGAAGTAAGAGCCATTGCTGGTAAGTCTACTGAAGACAACGAGGAAGAAGAAATGATGATTATGATGGAGGATGCTCCAGAAGATGGAACTTCAGAAGTAGTTCCTCAAGCTGCTGGTCCACAGAAGATCACTTCTGAAGCTGGCCCTGCAGTTGAGGTAATCCAGATTCCAGTCACCTCTACCCCCATTTCACCCCTTTCATCACAAGCAACTGAGCAAGAAGAAGACACTTCTGTCTTAGACAATCTTGCTCTCCACTACTCAGGTGAGTTACCTATAGACAAATCTACCTCAGAAAAAGCCTCTGAAACAACTCCAGAAGCAGCTGCTTCTGAAAATGTTGTTTCAGAAAACCCCCATCAACACACACCTGAACCACATAAACCCACAACACCCCCACAATCACCAATAGCTACCCTTGACCCCCAACTCAACACTCAAACATCAACTTCACCACAACAACCACCAACTGAAATTGAACACTCCCCAGAACCAACTCCTATGGATGTTGACATCTCTCAAGTCAATGTTCAAGCCTCAACCTCTACCACACACATTGCTTCTGACCAGCCTTCATCTTCAAACATACAAACACACTTTACCATTCCAGTTCCTAACCCTGTTCAAGATTTGGAAATCAGTGATTCTGATCTTGAAACCCTTGAACAACCACCCACAAACATCCTGGAATCTGGATATATTAATTCTGAGCTTCTGACAATCCTTAGTCAATTGCATAATCTGGTGGATCAAAGAAGGACAATTGATCTCACAAGTGCATATGAAGACTCCTGGGCATCTCTTCAGAACCGGGCAGCTGAGCTTATTGAAGATATCAAGGCTAAATGCATCAGAGTCAAGCAGGCTTCAGTCAGAAGGCTAATGGAGCATTTGAATCAGAGTCTCAGAGTAAGAAGTTCTACACTGCTCCTGGAAAACCAGCCTTTCTTCTTAGAAACGGATTACTTAACCAGAGAAGCAAGGTTGTGTAAGCTTCTGAAGAAACAGATGGCACAGCAGCAGCAAGAAGCTAGAGAAAGGGAACAAGCTCTTCTCCAGAGGCAACAACAGCTTGAAGAACTGTTGCAAAAGAAAATTGAAGAAATGGAGGAGATGAAGAAACAACAACAAACCAACCCTTAGTTGCACACCTTTGTGTTATTTTTGTTTGTTGTTTGTTTTCAAATTCTTAGTCCTTGCTTCTGAAACCATCTTGTTTTATTTTTATGCTTCTGAATGCTTACTGCTTCTGACTGCTTAGCTGCTTCTGATAATTGGATATTCATGTTCATATATTTTGGTCTGTTTTATTTAATTAATTTCTTGTATACTCTCTCTTGTTTGAGTTTTTCTCAAATCTTTTTGTCTTTTATGTTTTTTTTATCTTTTTTTGATAATGACAAAAGGGGGAGTATATGTGACAAGTATTTAAAGGCTCTGAGCCCCATTAATGGCATTTGAAATTTTTTGAAAAACTTCTATCATTTTTTTACCTTATTGGTATAAGCTATGAACGAACGAAGAAGTATCAAAATTCAAGTAAAATTAATTGAACCATTCTTCTTATCTATAAGTTAATTCTTTCAATGATTCATTTTTTTTAAAGCTCTGATAATTTTTTTTTGTGCGAAAAATGAATTTAATTAACCTGGATAGAACTTAGGGGGAGCTTACAAACCTCACCTTAAAGACTATCAGACTCAGGGGGAGTTTGAGCTTACAAACCTCAGACTCTGAGCTTACAAACCTCAGAACCCCAAAGTCAACTTGTTAATTAGATTAACAACAATTGATCAATTTTAAATACTTTTGTTTGTCATCATCAAAAAGGGGGAGATTGTTGGAACAAAATGTGTTTAACAATGAACCTTAAAGAGTTTTGATGATAACAAGGTATTAAAAATTGTAAATTGGACTAGCTAATATTTGTTCAAGTGTACAGGACCATAATTATAAAGTTACATCATTATTGGTTCTGAATGAGCAAATAAAGAGCAAAGGAAACAACAAAAATTTGAAGCTTGGACGCTCCTGAAGGCAACTTGTTACTGAAGAGAAAAAGCGCTCCTGAAGTTAAGTCGCTTCTGAAGTAAGGATAGTGCTCCTGAAGACAAGAAGTCCAGAAGTCATATCATCAGAAGCTGCATCATCAGAAGCTGCAGAAGTCATATCATCAGAAGCTGCATCATCAGAAGCTGCCTCATCAGAAGCTATTTCACCAGAAGCTGAATCTCAACTGGATTTGCAAAAGATTCAAGAATTGAAGAATTATCAATGCAAAAGCTGTCTATTGGATTCGAAAACACAAACAAAGGATTAGTGGAATTTTGCAACGGTCATTTCAAAGGTGTTTGAAGGCTTGTGCTTGCAATTTGGACGAAAGCGTTGACATTGTACTTTGTACGAATTGTACAACCACGTTCTCCACTACTCTGTTTTGTGTCCACGCTACAAGACAAGAAAACAGCTCCAGAATACGGTTACGCCTGCATAGATGTTCCTTTGGATAAGGAATGGATTTCAAATTTGTTCTTCATAAGACAACAACCAAATCAGGCAAAAGATCATTGGTTAAAGATCAAGCTTCAACAACGACTCTTTGGTGTGCTGGCAATTTCACAACGTCTCTTTCACACCTCTATATAAAGGAGTGAAGACCTAGAGATTTGGTAATGCATGAACGCTGAACGAAAGACTCATAACATTTTTACAAGTACCAAACCTCTGCTGAAATTGTTCTGCATTCACTTAGAATTTCTTTGTCTTATAGTCATATCTTAGAAATTCTTAAGTCCATTGAGTCTGTATCTGATTTGTATTGTGAGCACCTCTGATTGTATATCAAGTGTTCAACCTTAAACAATTTTCTGTGTAATTTTGTTTAGTTAGGAAGTCTCTTGCTTGTGTGCTTGAGCAAAGGAAGCCTCTTGCTTGTGTGCTTGAGCAATTGTAATCAGATATTACTCTTAGTGAAATCTCCTTGGAAGTGCAAGGGGGACTGGACTACTTCCGGATTGTGGAAGGAACCAGTATAATTGCTTTGTGTCGTTCCTCTTCTTCTCTCTCTCTGTTTTTTCCGCTGCATTTAGATTCTGATCATCACTTCAGAAGCTGTCTCACTTAGCTTCTGATCAGTGTATTCAGTTGTTTAGGAGAAAAGAAGAATTTTTCAAAACACAATTCAACCCCCCCTTCTTGTGTTTTTCTCACCTTCAAAATATATTACTCAAAGAGAAGCAAAACAAAGAAGGAGGGGGACATGCACCAATACCTCCTTAAAAATTTACAAACCTAAAATTAGGAAACCCTAATTTTTTTTTACCATAAAACTCTCTAATGCAATCAGGAATTTGCATCCAAATCATGAGATGATTAATGGAAAGACCTGCATTAGCTAGGGCGTCAACACAAGTATTTCCCTCTCTATAAACATGAGTAGCCAAAAAATTCATAGATCTTGTAGTCTGCATACAATTATCCCATCTGTTCTTTAAACTCCAAGGCACCATAGCATTATTCTCAATGGCATTGATCACTAAAGCAGAATCACTTTCAAGCCACAGATTGTTCCAATTAAATTGATTTGCTAACTCAATGGCTCTCATTGCACCCAACAATTCAGCGTGGAAAGCATTCTTTAACCCAGTGTGCTCAGCGAAGCAAAGGAGCATATTGGAATCATGATCTCTGAAAATTCCTCCATAGGCGGAAGTGTGAGCAGTTGCAGAACCATCGGTGTTACATTTAACCCACTGAGGTTGGGAGGCTTCCAAATAACTTCAATTATCTTAGGAGCATTGGGAGGGTGAATATTAACATTGAACTTTTTTAAGATAATGAAATTAGAGATGCTTGCTGATGCCACTGCTCTAGTCAAATTTCCAGATAAACTAGTGCCCGAAATAACAGAAGATAAAGAGCTTTTCCAGTGGATTTTTTTGTTTGAAAAACGCAATTGGTTTCTAGCAAACCAAATTGCATTTAAAATATTAATCAAGGAAGCCGTAATAACAAGCTTACACTGAGGGTTCCAGGCACCATTGCAAATGGACCAAATTTCTTCTACTGTCTGGAAGTTGCAGCTTTTGTTGACAGCGGATGCAAGCCAATTCCATAATTGTGTTGCATACGGACACTCTAGGAAAAGATGAATAGAAGTTTCTGCATTCTTATAACAAAGAGAGCAGATGGAGGAAAGGAGACAACCTCTGGTTTGAAGATTATCATCAGTTGGAAGTTTTTTTAACATTAACCTCCAAACCAGCAAGGATTTTGAAGGGGGAATGTCACTGGACCAAATAAACTTAGCCCAAGAGACCTTAGGAAAATGATGCTTCTTAAAGTTATAGGCCTCTTTTAAAGTGAGAATACCATTTCCAACATGTTTCCAAGCAAGTTTGTCAATGTTGCTTTGTGTAGGTAAAGTAACTTGAGCTGCAAGATCCCTCAAAATGGGATACTCCCTGATCAAATCCGCAGGGAAAGACCATTGATGATTATTGACATATTCACACAACATTTTAGGATAATGAAGTATTTGTGAAGGAAGAAGCTGCAAAGAATGAACTAAAGGTTCCTCGCCCCAATTGTCCATCCAGAAGTTAATTCTCCTTCCATCTCCAATATTCCAGCATGTGTTCTCTTTGACTTTGTTAAATTCACTTTTCACCCCACTCCAAATTGAAGAAAAGATATGATAATGGATGCAATTATTATCTCTAACAACTCTGCTTCTTAAGATGCTTGCCCATTGCTCTTCAGAGTGATTTAACTCCCAACAAAGCTTCAAATTAGTAGCTTGATTTAGACAAATCAGAGATCTCAATCCCAAACCTCCTTCCGCAGTATCAACACACACTTTCTTCCAAGCTACTGTCACCATCTTTCTTTTATTTATGTCACCACTCCAGATAAAGTTTTTTATCCAAACTTCCATTTCCCTTAGAAGACTTGTTGGCCAAGAATAGATACTCATGGTGTGTAACAACATACTTTGGATGACAGACTTGACCACTTGAACCCTACCAGCCATAGATAACAAAGAAGCTTTCCAAGTGGCTAACTTAATTTTAACCTTATCAACGATAGGTTGAAGATAAATTCTTTTAGGCTTACCTTTAAAAATTGGAGCACCAAGGTAAGTGAATGGAAGAGTTCCTAATGAGAAACCAAGCAACTGCATCATGTGATTTAGTCTGGAGGGAGAAACACCACCTGCATGTATTGATGATTTGCTAACATTAATGATCTGACCTGAACAGTTAGCATATCTCTCAAACAAATCCTTCAGATGTTGTAAACAAGAAAATTTTTCTTTGCAAAACACCATTAGATCGTCAGCATAAAAATAATGAGATGGGACACTTTGAGTTCTTGAAGCAGCAATTTGTTCAACTTTACCTTCCTCAACCAAATTTGAGATACCTCTGCTAAGGACTTCCTCAGCAATGCAAAATAAGAGAGGAGATAATGGGTCCCCTTGTCTGACCCCTCTCCCACAAGTGAAATAACCATGATGCGCACCATTAATAGAAATAGACATTTTTGCTGAGTGAAGAATGGAACTTATCCACTTAATGAATATATCATGAAATCCAAATTGATGAAGAACCATGAGCAAGAAATCCCAGCTTAGAGTGTCAAATGCTTTAGAGACATCAATCTTCAAGGCTAAATTACCTCCAAAAGATTTCCTATCAAGAACATTGATAGCTTTTGAAGTCAATGCTATACAATCTTTGATATTTCTACCTTTAACAAAACCCCTTTGCTCTTTGGAAATTATGGAAGGGAGGATCACTGCTAACCTATATGCAAGCACTTTAGAAAGAATCTTGAACTTGAAGTTAGCAAGGGATATAGGTCTGTACTGTTCAATCATGTCTGCATTGGAGATTTTAGGAATAAGAACAAGAGTATTAGAGTTGAATCCTGGTGGAAGCCAGCTTGTATGAAAAAATTCAATCACTCCATCATAGACATCCTTGTGAATGATGTCCCAATAGTTTTGAAAGAATGAGGCACCAAATCCATCTGGCCCTGGAGCACCATCACTATTGAGATCAAAGACCGCTTTCCTGACCTCTTCTAGAGAAGGGATCATAATAAGCAAGTTATTAGTGGTGTCATCAATTATCTTTGGAATAAGATCCTCAATAAGAAGTTGATCCTGCAAAATAGTGTTAGAAGAAGAAAACAAAGTTTTATAATAATTAACTATATGTTCTGAAATAATATGAGGGTCACTGATCAAGTCATCTTCAATTCTAATTGAAGAGATCATTTTAGTTTTGTTTTTAATCTTAGTAAGTCTGTGAAAATAGCCAGTGTTTCTGTCACCATTCAAGTGCCATCTAGTTCTTGCTTTCTCCTGCCAGAAAATCTCTTGTTTGTGTAGGGTTTCATCAAGCTTCAGCTGAATGCGTTTTTCTTGCATCATGAGTTGATCATTGTGTCCATTTTGATTGATTTGGGCCTGAATATCAGATAACTCTTTCTCAACTTCTTTGACAGTGTTGTGTATATTTCCAAAAACCTCTTTGTTCCACACTTTTAACTTATACTTTAGGGATTTGAGCTTTGAACTTAGAACAAACATAGGACTGCCATTAACTGTTTCATTCCATGATTCAGAGATGATGTCCTTGCAACCATCATGGAGGGTCCACATCTTCAAGAACTTAAAACTTGAAGCAAAACTCAGAGAATCAAGCTTAAAATCTAACAACAGGGGGTGATGATCTAGCAAGTGTAGGATCTTACTTGCTAATGTTTCTTTGCAGTCTAATGTTTCAGATCATTGGCAGTGACACCCCGACATTGTGGGGGGTTATTCGGTGCGCTCAGGATATCAGTTGCTCACAACGTACTCAGGCTTCCTCTTTGATGGAGGATTCAGAGACTCTTATTTGCCATCCCCAGGTCCCCTTAAAGATTTCTATCTTAGCTTGGCGGTTGCTTCATGACAGGTTGCCAACAAAAATCAACGTTCTAAATCGTACTATATTAGATGCTGATGATATTTTTTGTGTGGTGGGACACGGTCATGTCAAAAGCGCTCAACATTTGTTTATTATTTGTGATATTTTCGGCTCACAATGGCAGCAAGTCCGACTATTTGGATTTTCAGGTGTTGATCATCACAGCATCAGCACTCATTTTACTCAATTTACCAACTATTTAGGTGGCTCGAGGACTCATCGATCATTCCTTCAGTTACTGTGGCTTCTTTGTGTTTGGCTCATATGGAAAGAACGTAATAATATAATTTTTAATAATATTTATACTTCCATCACGGAGCTTACGGAAAATGTAAAATTTCATTCTTACTGGTGGTTGAGGGCTAATAATGCTTCTTTTGTGTATGGTTGCCAGCAGTGGCGATCGGACCCATTGTTTTGTTTGGGTATCGGCTAGTGCTTATTTTTGTATCTATATGACAGACTCTGTGTACTTTGAGAGACCTCTTTAGTACGCTTTGTGCTTAAGAGGCATCTCTGTTATTGTGGATATATATCATTTTAGCTCTTCAAAAAAAATATTCTAATTAATTTTATTTTATTATATATATATATATATATATATATATATTTGAACAAATTAAAATGAAATATATTGCTCAAAAGCTAGGAGATTCACCCCGCACAAGGTGTGCTAAAAGTGATTAATCATCCAATGTCTGTTACAACACAGCGACACCTACCAAAGGTGCATCCACCAAAAGTAACAAATGAACAAAACCAAATTACATGGCACCCATACAAAGGATGGGGTGTCTCCACCAATCATGAAAAACAAAAGAAATAGGAACAATATTTGAAGATAACCATAAAAATGAATCCAGCTTCACTTTTTCAAGTATCCTCTAAGGATCAATTACCGCATTTTTGAAGACACAATTGTTTCTAGCCTTCCATATATATATATATATATATTATGCTATTGACTTAAATGTTGGTGAATTTGTTGATAGATTCATTTTTTTTTCAATTTTACCTATGCATGGAATTTATGTTATAATCAACGTATTCTATCAATTTTAATTAATAAACGACCTTACATATTCTGTAGGTGAATGAATACCTTAGATATTTGTTAACTTGTGCCCATAGAGCACAAGTTAAGGAGCTTAAAATAGAATTAACAAATAAATTTTATATTTAAATGATAACTTTTGAAACTTTCAAAGCATTGAATGCACAACTTTTAAAAAAAAAGTTTCTACATTTGATTCCTTAACTTATGCCTCAATGGCACAAGTTAACATTTCCCTTTTTTTAAATAAAAAATAAAGATATTTTGCTTTTAATTTCAACAAAACCACACAAATTTCAAGGCTATTTAATTTGACATTTTCTGTAACAATAAATTCGATCAGTTCCGAAAATGTATGGTACTAGTATGTATCCCGTGCGGACGCACGGGTAATGTAATCTTTGATTTACAATTATAACATGGGTGCATCGACAATCATACCTCAACGTTCGTAATGCACGTATTAAAAAATAAACTCAACCAGATGATTATACTTGCCAACACAACGTGGTTCAAGTAATTTCAGATATTGGTATCGACTAATGCAAAAAATACACGATTAAGATGGAATGACGAAATTTGTGAAATAGACGCAGATTCCAAATATTATAATACAATTCTACAATGAGACAATATCTCTACCAACAAAGGATGAGACCAACCTCAACATTTTTTTTAATTAGAACTACACGAACAATTGGGAATTAAAAATAAAAAATACACAAAAACAGGTCATCTATCCTAGAAAGAGCAACCAGAACATTATGAAGATGTGGTAGCTATAATACATAAGAAACTAACACATCACCAACAATCAAGCTGCTCCAACTCAAACACAAAGGGTGCTAAACTTAAACATTTCTCCTCACACTTGCCATCAAGATATCTTACATCAGCACGTACCGAACAATTCCAAGCCAAAATTTCTTCGAACTTGACGAAAGATTTACTCCAGGGTACCGTTGAAGACATGTTGCAACAACAAAACAATAAGCATTTAGAAAAAGATGGCAGTGTATAAAAAACAAATTGATTAAACACAGAGCAAAAAAAAATCTCACCAATACTTCACATTTCTTTCCATCTACAATCAATTTGGTTACATAAAGAACCCAATGATATTCTTCACCTAGAACCGAAACCTCACCAAAAAATTCAACGACAAAGTAAACGAAACAAAGCAGGTACTAACAACGGAGTGACAAATAAGGCAATCAAAAAAAGACAAACTTCCTAAGAAAGAGGAGGAGTTATTCATGACGAAAATAAAATCATAATGTTATTATTAGATCAAACTACTAAAAACATTAAAATCGATTTAATCATTGTTCCAACCAAAACAACGTGTAATGGCCCAAGATAACACCAACAATGGTAAAACCAACAACACAAGTATAACCAAATAAAACATTCCTAATTCCAAACAAAAGAGCACACCAACAAAGCTCAGGTCCATTTTCAATATTTTTTGGGTAAATGTATAGCAAAAAAAAAAAACATAAACGTTACAAAGTAAAATCAAAAGCCATGAAAAATCAAAAAGCCAAGCTTCAATAGACAACAGTGGGTTGATTAAAAACCAACGATACAACTATACCAATATAAGCACCAGTCCAAACAACCACAATACATAAATAGAAATATAGAAATCTCAAAAACAATACAGAAGAGTGGAGATGAAAGTGCACTTTTATCAAAATGATCAGGGGAGTCGGTCAAAACAATTGGTAAATCAATTGAACTTCTTTCTTTTAAATATTTGGAATCATGAAGAGTGTTTTCTCCCAGGGATGAAGACATTATCAGTCAATAAATGCAAGAAACTACTTATTAAGGATTGGATTAGCTATAAGCAAGATGAACAAAAAAGAATGCAAAAATTGAAACTTAAATAGATCCAAAGACAATAATGGATGGGTGAGATAAAATTGACAAAAAGTTAGAAAAAGTATTGGTAAAATAAGAAACCCCATAAAAAACAAAATACATTAGATAAAAAGTCCAAGACACTGGTTAAATTGGTTGAATACAAACAACACTAATTAATGAACTAACATACCTGACATATTTATTTATCTAAGTCAACAAAGCCAAGTACCAAAAGCAAATAACCCACATGGTTGATAGATAGAAATAGTTATCCATGTATTTATTCATTTTATTCATTCATTTGTTTTACCTGCACATGCACAAAATTCACAAAATAACATAAGTCCAATATATTTATCTATACCTTTACTCACACGTTATACATGAACATAACAGACATGCAAATAGCAACACCAAGGACAACATTAAATGAAAAGAAATGAAACTTTCAATGAATGAATAGACCACAAATACAATAGACAGTAACAAAGACTGTAATGAAAGGTGATAAATCAAATCAATGGAGAATAATGGATAAAAATAAGTAGAAATATGGACAACATCTTGTGAAATCATTCTCATGCTGATACTTAAATTTTTTAAGAAAAATCAAAGCTGAAAAATAAAGGAGTTTAAACACCTTTAAATTGAAGAAAAATTACTACCAAAAATACTTGCAAATTTTATCTAAAAAATTAAATTAAACATTGATCCATATAAACAAATAACTACCAGTCTCTCTATCTCCCTTTTTTTTATTTAATATATTTTTGCCTTTGCTTAAAAAAAACAATTTAAACTGGACACGTCAAGAAAAACAAAAATTATTTTTTGGTAGATTGAACAAATAAACATAATGTCTTGAACATTGAATTGTAACAGTGAAAATAGTTAAAAGTATAACCATTGAGAAGACTGGATATCAATGACCTTTTTAAGAAAACATGTTTGTGTGAAAAGTAAGAAGCCAAACAGTTTCAAAATTCAACTTGAATACTAAAAACAGTAATGAGACTGATCAATTGAAAAAAAAACTTCCCCTAAATTTAGTAACTATCATCATTGCAAAGGACAAATCAATTGTCATATGTTAACAATACTGTTGAAAAGGATGGGAGAGGCAACGTGCATATATCCCCAACAAACAATCAGTGCATGCAAACCACCAAATATATAGAAACCCCAAAAGAACTATCTAAAATAAGGAAATTAACATGAAGGAATTCCACAAGATGCAATTAGGTAATCAAACAAACACGAAATACACCTTAAAGCACAAACCAGTCCTCATAACTTGACAACCTTAACATTTTTGGCAGCCTTCCCGAAGGAAGTCTCAGCAGCCTCGTCAACTGTAAATAAACAGGGCGACCCACAAACAACTGTATATAAACAGACAACTTCAATACCTCTGAAAATCATCACTTTGGCAAACCGCATAACCAAAACAGGGAGACCCTCCTCAGCCTTTGCCATAATAAGATGTTTCGAATGATCAACGTAATCACCAAAAAGAGCAATCTCACATTTCCCACTTGCAAGAAAATCAACTCAAACAATCAACCAATGGCCAAACTATAAAAATTGATGTCCAAGCAGTACCTCAAAATTAACACAACACAATAAAAACTAACTTGTGATCAGTAATCTGAAGCAAAATCATCTTGGTAACTTTGCCATCTCTAATATACTCCCTGTCATCAGATATCCCAGTCATCAATCCAATTACATCTAAACAACCGCAATGAGTGGGGAAAAAGAAAGGTCATACCAAATGCAAAAAAATGAAAGTCAGGAAAGGAGATAAAAAAAACGAATCAAAGAAGAGGATACACACCAATTAGAAAATCGCTGTCCATAGTTTGCCTAACAATCTCATCAATCTTGGTCAGATTTAACCCATACAATGGCAGAAAAGGCCCCTCACACACATTTACTTTGATCTTCATTTGGAAAAACAACTTATAAGCCTGAGGGGTTGTCCTGTAGGAATTGCTGTTGGGAGCAACTGAAAAATAGGACACCTTATACACCTGACCTTCAACCAACTTCTTCTGGAAAAGGTACAACAATTGCTTCCTGACAATGGCGTGAATCTGGACACCCTTCATATATGAACAGGCAAAAGGGCTTCAAAACAAAATCAATAAACATGAAACAAATCAACCAAATAATAATAAAAGACAAACAAAGAGCAATACAAACCTTCTCATCAACAAACACCATCTCAATAGAATTGATATGTTCCGGATGAAGAAAAGCAGGAACCTCCCACAAAAGAAGTACGAACAACACGAAGCCTGAATATCCAAGACTCACTTCAAGGAACAAAATCAGACAACGAATCAAAGCTGCTATCAGACCCAACACCTTTCAACTTTGCAGAAGACATGTTAAAATAAAAATTGTACCAGAGTAGATCGGAAATCAGAAAAAGAGAAGAAAGAGATGAGTAGTGAGAAACAAAATGAAATCCAAGACTATTTATAGAGAAATAAGACAAAAGCAGACAAAAGGGATTTGAAAAAGAGGGGGAAAGATAAAATCTCCTTTGATGTGATAGGACATGCAATTGAATTTGCTTAAATTAATTGAAGGAGTTGAAGTTATTCAACCAAAGCCCACGTGAATCTCCAATTCATCCTCTATTCCATGATAATAAACGTTCTCCTCTCTGTCGAAGAGATAACACAATAGAAAGGTAAACGGCTGTCCCATCGATTCCCTTAAAATTCAAAAAGGGTCATTTAAGCGCGAAAATTCCACCAAATTTGTTACAAAAGTCAAACCACTAGCAGATGAGATCAACAGTGGACGATTTTTTCCCCTCTTGATAAGAGTATGGATTCACAAACTGATAGAGTTTAATTTGTAGTGTATAAAATACATTCTGACAGGTCAATGAGACATTACTATTTTGATACTGGCTACTTCTGTACTCCCTTCTTCTAAAAAATGTAACGGAAAAAAGATCAATTTCTTTGTCCCAAAATGTAAGAAAAACGATAAACTCTTATTCTATTTAATCTTGTGTTTTTAAAAAACCATATTTTTCAAGAAAAACATTTGTTTATTCTCATGAAATTAAATGCAAATTACATTAAATTGTTCCTCTCTTCCATTTTTACCATAACCAATAGTCAATGAAAATTATTTTTACATCGTCTAATAAAACTTATTCCAAAGAAAACACAAAAAATTATACCCCAAATTTTTATGTATTAGTTTTTTTAATAAGTGTGATTCGATATTTTTTGCTTACAATTTGAGACGGATGGAGTACTCTCTTGGTCTCATTTTGATCGTCGTTTTTCGGTTGTGCTGGCTTTCAAGGAAATGATAATTTTGATTGATTTTAAAGGTAAAATTAATATCATATATTAAAATATATTTATTAATTGTAGTTACTGTGGTAGTTAAGTTGTGTAAAAGAATAAGCAGTTGGAGCTACAAGTGTTTATTTAAAGGAGAGAGGGAAGTCACGATCAAGTCTGTCCTTCAAGCTATTCATTCATATGTTATGAGTATTTTCAAACCGCCAAATACACTTCTAGGCGGGATTGAAAAGATGATGAATGCATTCTGGTGGGGACATGGTGGTGCAAGTAACAAAGCCTTGCATTGGTTATCCTGACAAAAGTTATCAGTGCACAAAAATCATGGAGGTATGAGTTTCAAAGATCTGGCAGCCTTTAGTGTTGCAATGCTTGGAAAACAAGGTTGGAAGTTACACACTGATTCTGATAGTTTAGTTTCAAGAATCTTAAAACCCAGGTATTACCCGATTAGTAGCTAAGCTTTGTTTGTCGTAGCATCCATACAACTAAGGTGGTTGTAAGGCAAGGTGCGCGGTGGAAAATTGGTTCTGGATTTAATATACCAATTATTGGCGAGCCTTGGTTAGGGATACGGTCAAGTTTTCCTCTTGTTGGCCCTGGTGCCATGGACCTCTAATCTTACTACGTGGGGCATTTGATTGATCAAAGTACCAAGGTATGGAACGAACAGCTGATACGGCAATTATTTCTAGCAGATACAACTCAAATTATTTTGAATACTCCTTTATATGAGCAAGTATATACCGATAGTTTGATTTGGAAGGCCAAGTAGAATGGTTATTATCCAGTCAAAATTGCCTATCATGTTTGTATTGAAGACATTTCTAATAATGCTCATTTGTGGAAACCGGGGTACTGGAGTGGTATATGGAGATTGAAAGTGCCCCGAAGGGTAAAGAATTTAGTATGGAGAGTCTATAGAGACTGCTTCCATACAAGGGTAAGTGATGTAGTTTTTTTTCAATCAATCAAAAGTAAGTATTTATATCGTCTCCTCAGGGACTAGTTCGATATCACGGACCGTTCAACATCATTCATCATTTTAAGTTAAAGTGTAATTTGGTTGTTTGTTTAAACTATGATAACTAAAATACGAAGGGAAAAGTTGAGAGTAATAAGGCGTAAAAGCGTTGGGATTAGAGTTCCTTGATTAAGCATCAAACATAACCTGATAATCACATATATGGACTCTAGCGTTTTACCGATATGATCATGTATCGCTCGACAAGATTATTCGTGTCCAAATAATCTTGTGAGATCAATTGTATTGTTCAATCGTTGATTTCCCAAACTACCAAACAATCCAATAGTCGATCATATCGTTTAATCGATGATTTCTCAATCTATATAAACGATCAGAAAGCTTTAAGTTTCGATACTTTGTGTGATTATCAAAACACCGATCCTATGTCTAGAATCATTGTTTTGATAGATGAATATTCTAAACTTAGATTCAAAAGTACTTTTCAATAACAATTAAATCAAAGGTAGGAAATGAATTGCAAGAATAACTTCAATATCATGTAAATTGCAAGAATCATATATTACAAGATCAAGAGATTACATTCTATGTTCAATCAAGTACCTCTAATCCCAACTAAGGAGATTTAGCTCATCATTGTCATGAGAACATTACAAAAGTGGAAGGAAAGTTGGAAATCAATGCTAAGAACTTGATTTCGCCAAGAATCTTGATGAATCCAACTCAATCACTCTTGCTATATGAAAACGGAAGAATTTCGCCTTATTCTCTCTCTAAAATTGTAAGAAGATCAAATCTGAAATGAGGGAAATGAGCTTGTATACATATGCTGAAAAGTGACTTCTCGCCTGGCGAGATTTGGCTCGCCATAGCGAGTTGAGCTTTCTTTGCCAATGGGTTTCTGTCACGTCACTCTGATCAGATGAAACCGCCTTTTTTCGCCTGGCAGGATTTTTGCTCGCCATGGCGAGATTCTGTTGCCCTGTTTTTCCACCTTTCTGTAACTGCACGCCATTTGGCTCGCCTTTGTCTCGCCATGGCGAGGTAGTTCGCCATGGCCATCTCTGTGGCGAGGGAGCTTGGTGCTCTCTGGAGTTGGCTCGCCATGGCGAGTTGGCCTTTGCTCAATTTTGTTGTTTTTTGGTCCTTCCTTGGTGTCTTGACACTCAATTCCTGCACAAATGGGTAAAGTAAGATGACTAAAGAGTAATAGGTCAATAATCACTTTTCTCTCGGCTTTTCCCTAAATAACTTGTGAAACAAGTAAAAACTGTGTCGTAAATAAACATTTAAAATACTACAATTCAGATTTCGAAAATTCGTTCAAATGCATGATTCAAGTAAATAAACATTCGTAAATAAACATTTAAAATAACTTGTGAAACAAGTAAAAACTGTCCTCAGACAAAATATTTGAAAACAGACAAGTTTAGGTACAAGACACAAGTCAAAAGATTTCGAAAATTCGTTTAGATGCATGATTCAAAGTGAATGCGTGGGCAAGTCTGAAGTTTTCGACTAATTTGGAAATCCGCTGCAAATATGAAATGAGTCCTAAACACAAAGTTCATGTCACACAGTTCAAGCCAATAACACATTTATTCACGAACCACACCTAACACACTCCTTTGTAAGTAGATAAACAAAATGAAATCAATGAGTGAGGGTTATGAAACACACATCCGACAATCAAGCAAACATCCTGATTAAGTTATGTGTTCATCCAAATATCATTTCAAAAGGCATAAAAGCATGGATCAAAAGGTCTGTTAGGGTTGTAACGTGGCTTGGCTACAAAAGAAAAGACATTTGTGGGACAATTGAATTCAAAAGGCCAAGCATAAGGGAACATTCCTTCTATTCACAATCAAAAGATTAAATTTACAAGATTTCCCTTAATTCTAATCAAACTCTTGGTGTTTAAACACGAAACACTTCGATCTTGACAACTTATTTTATTTTTAGATTTTTCTTTCTTTTTCTCTTTTTGTCTTTTCTTTTCTTTTTCATATACACATTTTTCTTTTTCTTTTCCTTTTGTATTTACACAACAATGTTGTCTTGATCAAAAATAAAAATACACTGATTCACTTAACAACTAATCTAACCTCCCTTTTCTCCCCAACTTGAATCCAACATAACCCTGTTTGAATGTTCCCCTATTCTATGGCAAGGGAAAATAAACATGAAGGTTTAGGATTCAACAATTAAAAACATATCAGAGTCCTATAGTGCATCAATAATGAACTGGATTTTGAAAACTTTGGGGCAATTTCATTAAGCAATGTGCTTATGAATTGACAGTTCATCATTGAGGACTCTGATACATTTGGCTCAGATGGGTTAACAAATACTCGCTCTTCTCGCAGTGTAGGCTATATATGGTCAAGTGTTTTCACTCATTAACAAAAATGCGCTTTGACCATTTCCATGCTTTCACGCAATTTAAAACAATTATTGGATTTAACATAAAACGACCGAGTTAAGCAATGAATGTCGGTCTCCTTGCATATGGTACAAACAATTTGAGGAGAACTAAATGTTATAAAATTTGTGCACAAATAATTATGTTATTGTGGAGAACTAAATGAAATAAAATTTGTGCAAAGTACTCGTTTCACATTCAAATAAAAACCTAGAAAAACCGGAAACTTGTACCTTGGCTATGCGCTTTATCGCAACTATCTATCATTACCATTCATCTAAGACTTTGCTCAATCTTTGGCTATCTTTCAAGCACTTTGAAATTTGACGCTTGAGCATTTTTCATTTTCTTTCAAACAAGCAATAATAATAATAAACCAAAACAAACTTCCACAATTTTCAAAATAAACTCAAACTGAAGTACTTGACATCATTTAAGCAACACAATACACTGTTAAACAATACAAACACATCGTAATTAAACACATTGTCTTGAACAACATCACAATACAACATCCAACAATACGAACACAATACTTAGTTTAAAACATCACACACTAAAGTCACACAAAGCAAATTGAACGCAATACAAAAGCAAATAATTCAAGAGTAGTTAAAGTAAAGCATTAAAAGATGAGTCTAGAAATAAAGAATTGATTGAAAGCATCTTAAAGTATCGCTCATTTCAGGTGTGCTTTCAAGTATTTTATTTACTCCTCTTCAGTTCTGATCATCATCACTCGGAGTGCCCTCGCTTGAATTTGCACTTTCCACTCAGTCCGAACCGTTTATGTCCTCATCACCCTGATCAACATCAGCTTGTTCATCAACCTGCATAAACGAGGAGCCACCCCCACCGTAAGAAAATTGCTTGTCCTCAGGCCAAGCACAATAAGCCTGGTAGGCTTCCGGTGTTGGAACTTTATGGGCTGCTTCTTGGGGATAACTAGAGTGGAGCAGCATCCGGTACAAGGAGTCATTCAATGAAGTCACAGCTCGCTTGTTAGCATCCAAGTAATCCCATGTGTAGGTGAAACACTGCTGTTGGTATGGATCCATGTGTGAAAAGTCACTGTTAGTTGTTGCAGCTTGAGGTTGGTGCGATGAGGCAGCTTTGGGGCCTTTCTTACCCTTTTTCTCTTTGTCACTATGCCTGGCAATGAACGCATCAGTGATAGGGTTCTTCAAATCTTCATGAACTTGGCTAGGGATTTTGATTCGGAGGCTAAGGATTAATCCCATAATCAATCCGGGAAAGGAGAGAGGAATCTTGTCTTTGGTACTCAAAGCAACCTCCATAATCTCACTAGCTATGATCCTAGCGACGTCAACTGGTTGATCAGATAGGATGTAGTAAATTAGGGGTGTGACATCTAAGGTACATGTGGAGAGGTGACTCTTGGCTTTAATGTTAAACATGATCAGTTTGCAGATGGTTTGAGCAATGGGGGTCATGTTACATTTCTTTACGTGATCACGCCCGGTCACGCTCTTCTCATACCCCGTTCCCGGTTTCAGGATGGTTTCTTGGATTACTTTATGGTTCTAGTTTCCTTGGTTTTGCTGAAGGTGGAACGGAAATAATTCATCAGGGTGTGTGAGTTTGTAGGGCTTCCATAGGTAGTCATTGATGTCTTGGCGATTAAAGTTGATCACCCTGCCCCGCACCATTATTTTGAAGTTGAAGTCCTCTCCTTCTATAGGCTGGGCGTTCGCATAGAAATCACGCACAATTTCAGTGTTGATTTGAGGCTGTGGGACTACCAATTTCTCCCATTTTCTCTGTTGAATGATTGCCGCAAGACCGCCTTATTTCCCTTGAGCGGAGATCTGGAACTGCTTGTCATGCCAAAACTTTCGACGGCATAGTTCCTGATACCTGTCTTGATGCTCAGCACTAAAGGACTTGTGCTTATCATATGGTCTTGGAGCTGGTGTAGCTTCGGAAACCTTCCCTTTGCCTTTGGCGGAAGTTGATGCCTTGGGTTAATTCTTAGGTGCCATGCCTGAAAAAATACAGCCATGAAATCCATACAATTCATAGGAAAAATGATTAGAAAGGAATATATTCAAAGCAGATTAAAAGGGAAAAAAAATTCTGGTTCCTGTGAAACTCGCCAGGCGAGATTTACTGTCGCCATGGCGACTTAACATTCAAGTTTCTGGGTTTTATGATGAACACTCGCCATGACGAGCCAAAGGCGAGCTCAATGGCGAGTGAACCCAGAATTTCTAAAATCACCAATTTTCAACAGATCTCACAAATGGTACTACCCTAATCCTTGTTACACATCTTGACTAGCACAGAGAGAAAGATAAATCAATAAACTTACCATTTTATCACTAAATCTCATTTTATTGAAAATTTACAAAATGGGTCATTTTTCAAAAACAGTGATTGAAAAGTTGTGGCTTGTGTTTTATGATTCATATTCATCTCCTTATTTAGAATATTTCATAAATCTTGCTTCTATTTCTGTTGTGCAAAACCAATAGATATCTAACAGATTTTCTCTCAAAACAATGAACATGCATATTTAAAATTAAAGAGGGAGCAAAATATGAAATTCAAACTGTGATTCTTGATGTTGGAAAGCAAAATAAAGTAAGGATAATGCAAGTGCAGAGATGTTTGTCTTGATTTTGACTTGCTTTGAAAATTTGGAATTGTAGGGTTTGTTTTGGTGAGAGAGATTGGAATGTTAATGGTAAGAGAGACAAGAGTACCTTTGTGAAAAAAAATCGGTTTTGGGACAGATAATGGGTGGTTGATGGAATAAATGAAGGATTGAATGGGAGTTAGTGGCTTGGGAAACTGTAACGGCCAGTTTGCAGTTACTCGCCCGGCGAGAGAATACTCCGCCATGGTGAGTAATTTGGTAATCAGCACAGGTCAAAGGACCTGTAATTCTCGCCATGGCGAGATTTTATGCGCCAGGCGAATTTTTTTGACAGTTCAGAATTTTCTATTATAGCTTCTATTTATGGAATTTTGGTAGGTAGTGTGACTTATAATCCTAATATGCATAAAAACAGTAAAAGTACTTACAAAATTGGGGTGCCTCCCAACAAGCGCTAGTTTTTCGTCGTTAGCTCGACGCCTTTTTCATTTGAGTTCACGGATTGTCAAGTGAAATTGTCGATGTAAGCCGATCAATCTCACTACAAAAGTAGTGCTTTAATCTCTTCCTATTCACTATCCAGCTAGCATTTGTAGTTGGATCTTCAAGCTCCACTGCTCCATATGGTTTGACATCTTTAACCATGAAAGGTTCGGACCATTTAGACTTCAATTTGCCAGGAAAAAGTCTTAACCTTGAATTGAACAGCAACACCAATTGTCCGGGCTTAAAGTTTCTCTGCACGATCCTCTTTTCATGGTATTTCTTGAGTTTCTCTTTGTATAACCTTGAGGACTCATATGCTTGATTCCTCATCTCTTCAAGTTCATGCATTTGAAGCTTTCTTCTTTAACTGACATTCTCTTGATCAAAATTAAGAATTTAAGCGCCCAAAATGCTTTGTGTTCAAGCTCCATCGGTAAGTGACACGATTTGCCGTACACCATATGAAATGGAGTGAGGCCTATAGGAGATTTGTATGCCGTCCTATATGCCCACAAAGCTTCGTCAAGCTTTGTTGACCAATCCTTCCTTGATGCCAAGACTATTTTCTCTATGATTCTTTTAGCTTCACGGTTTGATACCTCGGCTTGGCCATTTTTTTGAGGATGGTAAGGTGATGCCACCTTGTGCTTGACTCCATAATGATCTAAGGCCATGGTAAGTTGTGTGTTGCAAAAGTGTTACCCTCCATCACTTATCAACACTCTTAGTGTTCCAAAGCGGGTGAAGATATTCTTCTTTAAAAACTTTACCACCTCCTTGCTATCAGCTTTAGGCGATGCCACGACTTCCACCCACTTTGAGACATAGTCAACGGCAACCAAGATATATTCATTGGAGTATGATGATGTAAAGGGACCAATAAAGTCTATGCCCCAACAATCAAAGACTTCAACTTCAAGAATACTTTGAAGCGACATTTCATTCCTCTTTGATATTCCTCCTGTTCATTGGCACTCTTCACAAAATTTGCAATGTGTATAGGCATCTTTAAAGAGTGTGGGCCAAAAAAAACCCGGATTGGAGCACCTTAGAAGCCGTTCTTTCTCCATTGACGTGACCTCCATATGGTGAATTGTGACATTGCCACAATATCTTCTTTGCTTCTTCTTTATCAACACATCTACGCAAAAGATTGTCCGCTCCAATTTTAAACAAGTACGGCTCATGTCATACATAGTGGTTGGATTCATGGAGGAACTTTTTGCGTTGTTGCCAAATGTAATCTTCCTGAATGAACTCGGTTGCTTTGTAATTTGCCATATCGGCAAACCATGGTCTTTCTTGGATTGCAACCAACTTCTCATTAGGAAATTCTTCAAGAACCTCCGGTTCATTCCTCGTTACCTCATTGTTCACCAACCTTGAAAGATGGTCAGCCATAAGGTTCTGAGTGCCCTTTTTGTCTTTAATCTCCAAATCAAACTCTTGAAGAAGTAGCATCCACCGGATGAGTCTCGGCCTGGAGTCGGATTTGGTTATTAAATATTTGATGGCTGCCTGTTCAGTATACACAATAATCTTTGAACCTATGAGGTAGGAACGAAATTTTTCTAATGCATACATAATTGCAAGTAATTCTTTTTCTGTGGTAGCATAATTAATTTGAGCCTCATTCAAAATTTTACTTGCATAGTGTATCGCATGAAAAACTTTGTTCTTACATTGACCTAAAACGTCACCAACAACATAATCACTTGCGTCACACATCAATTCAAAAGCAAGATTCCAATTAGGAGCAGTGATTATTGGTGCGGAGGTCCACCTCTCTTTTAAAGTTTCAAATGCAATTAAACATTCATTATCAAAAATAAAAGACTTATCTTTATTGAGTAAGTTGCTCAATGGTTTGGCAATCTTTGAGAAGTCTTTAATGAATCGCCAGTAGAATCTAGCATGGCCAAGAAAGCTTCGGACACCTTTAACATTCACCGGTTGTTGGAGCTTTCCAATCACATCAATCTTGGCCTTGTCAACTTCAATGCCTCGGGAAGAGATCTTGTGACCAAGTACAATGCCTTCGGTCACTATAAATTGGCACTTCTCCCAATTGAGCACCAAGTTGGTTTCTTTGCACCGCTTCAGCACGGTGTCCAAGTTCTTCAAAAAAATATCATATGATGCTCCAAACACGGAGAAGTCATCCATGAATACTTCAATGCTCTTTTCAATCAAATCAAAGAATATTTTTTTCATACATTTTTGAAATGTTGCAGGCGCATTACATAGACCAAATGACATTCTTCTATATGCAAAAATCCCAAACGGACATGTAAAAGCCGTCTTTTCATGGTCCTCTGGATTGACCGTGATTTGATTGTAACCTGATAGCCATCAAGGAAGCAATAGTATGGTTGACCGGAGAATCTCTCAAGCATTTGGTCCATGAATGGAAATGGAAAGTGATATTTTCTTGTTTCTTGATTAAGCCTCCTATAGTCAATACACATTCTCCACCTGATAACCGTTCTTGTCGGAATAAGTTCATTCTTTTCATTCTTGATTATCGTCATTCCTCCCTTTTTAGGAACTACTTATACCGGGCTCACCCAAGCACTATCCGATATCAGATAAATCATGCCAGACTCAAGTAGCTTTACCACTTCCTTTCGGAGTACCTCTTTCATGGTTGGATTCAACCGGCGTTGAGGTTGGGCCACCGATTTGAAGTTGTCCTCCATCAAAATCTTATGCATGCAATATGAAGGACTTATGCCTTTAAGATCGGACAATTTCCAACCTATCGCTTCTTTGTTGTTTTTGAGGACTTCAATCAATTTCTTCTCTTCAATGCTTGACAAAGAGCTACCAATGATTACTGGTTTTGTGCCATCATCTTCAAGGAACACATACTTCAAATGTGACGACAACACCTTCATTTCAACTTTTGGCTCTTCAACCTTGTCTTTATTTTTCAACTCCTCTAATTTTACTTTGTTCGGAGGAATTTCTTTCAAGGTTTCAAGTTCTTTCAAGCATTCTTCGATCTCTTTTCCTTCCTCCGCACTAAGAACATTAAGTGCGTTGGTAAGCACTCTTTCAAGAGCAGTTGGTTTATGCAATTGTCTTCTTGTATCCATGATTACTTCTTCCATTTCATCCACCTTAAAGCAAGCTCCTTTGTCTTTTGAGTGCTTCATTGCATTATGGAGGTTGAAATTGATTTCCTCATTATCAAGCTGCACCTTCATCAAACCATCATCATAATCAATCATCATTCTTGTGGCTAACATGAATGCTCTTCCAAGAATCAATGGCACATCATCATCCTCTTCAATATCCATGACCACAAAGTCCACGGGGAAAACAAATTTATCAACTCTAACCAAGTCATCCTCGGTTATCCCCATTGGTCGGGTTATGGACTTGTCGGCTAGTTGTAAGGTCATTTTAGTCAACTTTATATCTAGGCCACCAACCCACTTGACAACCGAATAAGGAATAAGGTTGATACTTGAGCCTAAATCAATAAGTGCCTTACCAACATTGATTTTACCAATGGCCACCGGAAATGTTACTCTTCGGGGATCTTTCTCTTTCTTTGGTAACTGCCTTTGGATGATTGCGCTACAATTTACGTCTAATTGAATGGTTTCTTCTTCATTGTACCGACGCTTCTTGGATAGAATCTTCTTCATGAACTTGGCATATGTTGCCATTTGTTCAAGGTCTTCCGCATATGGTATGTTGATTTCCAACCTCTTGAAAATATCTAGAAACCTCTTGAAGTGCTTCTCCAAGTCCTTTTTAATGGAGACTTCGGATATGGTAAATTGTGATCCGACACTTTCTTCCCGACTTCCTTCTTCTTGTTTTCATTTTCTTCATTTTTTTTATTTTTTTGTTCATTTTCAACTACGCCTCTATTATTTACATCCTCATCATTATTTACACCCTCTCCTTCATTCTCACTTCCTTCATCATGCTCATTTTCAACTACTCTCCTTTCCACCTCCAAATTATCACTGATACCTTGCCCGGTCACTTTGCCGCTTCTTGTTGTCACGACTTTGCATTGTTCATTCTTCGGGTTGTTTTGTGTGTTTGCGGTGAAGGCTCCTCCTTGTTGATTGGCCAATTGTTGAGATATTTGGCTCAAGTGTTGAGCTTGTTGTCCCATTTACATCTTGAGATTCTTTATGGACGCATTGTTGTTTTGTTGATTGACCATTGTAAGTTGCATGAATTGATTCAGAGTATCCTCCAGCTTTTGAGTACGGTCTTGTTGGGGTGGATATTGTTGAAAATTGTTATATGGCTGCTGATTGGATGGCCCTGCAGTAGGCCTCCATGGTTGTCCATAAGGAGTAAAATTTTCATTGTTTCCTCTTTGATAATTATTGTTGGCGTGATACCTCCCTTGATTAGAGTTGCCTTGATATTGTTTCTCCCGGCCTTTGTTGGTTACCTATAAAATTCACTTCTTCTTCAGTTGGCGGTGGATAATATCCCGTTGGATGATCACCAGAACATAGTTCACAAAAATAATTAATTCACTTATTGATGTCTTGTTTCTCTTTGAATTTGTTCTTTGATTTACTTTGGCATCTCTTTCATCTGAATTCTTATTTCTTCGAGTTGTGCAAGAATTGCACCATTTGTTCCTAGCTCAAGAATTTCAGACTTCTTTTGAGGGCTTTTTCTGTTGTGTTTTGCTGCTCGGTCATTGAGTGCCATCTTGTTGATGATGTCTATTGCGTCCTTTGGACTCAATGCCATCAAGGAACCATGTGCAGCTGCGTCTAAAATAAGCTTTGGCTCTGGTTGTATTCCTCCACAAAACATATGGATTTGAGTTGTATCATCAAATCCGTGCTTTGGACACTTTCTCAATAATGACTTGTATCGCTCCCATGCTTCACATAATGATTCATCTGCACCTTGAACGAACATGGCAATTGCAATTTTGGTATCCATATGTTTATGCTCCGGAAATAATCTTTCTTGGAATGCTTTCTCCAATGCGTTCTAATCTGTCATAACTTGTGATGTTTGACCAAGATACCATTCCCGAGCCTTACCAATGAGTGAATGTTAGAACAACCTTATAAATACAACTTCTTCCTTGGCTTCAGATGCATCAAGAGTACCAGCTAGTGCATAAAACACTGAAAGATGTTGATAACGATCTTCATGATCTAGCTCGGCAAAAGGATGAGTTGTAATGGGTTGAATGGTTCCAAACTTCATTTCTATCTGTTTCTCCTTTTCTTTGCCAAGGTAAGCTAACCGTGTTGGACTTGTCCAACATGGAATCGCACTTTGATTACCTTCCGAAGGATTTTGACCGTTGCCAGCCATTGTTTCTTCTTCTGGTATTGAAAGTAATGAAGGAATAAAAGTAGAGGTTCCCTCATGTTGCTTTTGCTTTGCTAGTTCTTGCTCTTTCTTTTTCTTACTGTTGTTCTTGTGCGCCGTCTTTTCAATCTCAGGACAATATTCTAATTACTCGGCAGGAACTGTACCTCGCATAAAAAAGATTTCAAAGATTTAACAAAAAGTTTAGCAACACAAAGGATAATGAATGAATAATATATATACGAAATGAATATGTGCAAAATTTGCTTAAAACGATAAAATAATCGCAACGTCTATGATATCTAAACTCCAGTCCCCGGCAACGGCGCCATTTTGATGTAGTTTTTTTCTATCACTCAAAAGTAAGTATTTATATCGTCTCCTCAGGGACTAGTGCGATATCACCGACCGTTCAAAATCATTCATCATTTTAAGTTAAAGAGTAATTTGGTTGTTTGTTTAAACTATGATAACTAAAATAAGAAGGTAAAAATTGAGATTAATAAGGCGTAAAAGTGTTGTGATTAGAGTTCCTTGATTAAGCGTCAAACATAACCTAATAATCACATATATGGACTCTAGCGTTTTAGCGATATTATCACGTACCGCTCGACAAGATTATTCGTGTCCAAATAATCTTGTGAGATCAATTGTATTGTTCAATCGTTGATTTGCCAAACTATCAAACAATCCAATATTCGATCTTATCGTTTAATCAACGATTTCTCAATCTATATAAACGATCTGAACGCTTTAAGTTCTGATACTTTGTGTGATTATCAAAATATCGATCCTATGTCTAGAATCATTGTTTTGATAGATGAATATTCTAAACTTAGATTCAAAAGTACTTTTCAATAACAATTAAATCAAAGGTAGGAAATGAATTGCAAGAATAACTTCAATGTCATGTAAATTGCAAGAATCTTATATTACAAGTTCAAAAGATTACATTTTATGTTCAATCAAGTACCTCTAATCCACACTAAGGAGATTTAGCTCATCATTGTCATGAGAACATTACAAAAGTGGAAAGAAAGTTGGAAATCCATGCTAAGAACTTGTTTCTCCAAGAATCTTGATGAATCCAACTCAGTCACTCTTGCTCTATGAAAACAAAAGAATTTCGCCTTATTCTCTCTCTAAAATTGTAAGAAGATCAGATCTGAAATGAAGGAAATGGGCTTTTATACATATGTTGGAAAGTGACTTCTCGCTTGGCGAGATTTGGCTTGCCATGGCGAGTTGAGCTTTCTTTGCCAATGGGTTTCTGCCACGTCACTCTGATCAGATGAAACCGCCTTTTTTTGCCTAACAGGACTTTAATCTACATGGCGAGAATCTGTCGCCCTGTTTTTCTACCTTTCTAGAACTGCTCGCCATTTGGCTCACCTATGTCTCTCCATGGAGAGATAGTTCGCCATGGCCATCTCTGTGGCGAGGGAGCTTGGTGCTCTCTGGAGTTGGCTCGCAATTGGCTCGCTATTGGCTCTCCTTTGGCTCGCCATGTTGCTCAATTTTGTTGTTTTTTGGTCCTTTCTTGATATCTTGACACTTAATTCCTGCACAAATGGGTAAAGTAAGATGACTAAAGCGTAATAGGGCAATAATCACTTTTCTCTCGGCTTTTCCCTAAATAAATTTTGAAACAAGTAAAAACTGTGCCGTAAATAAACATTTAAAATACTACTTTCTGGCACTTATCAGTAAGGTTGATAAGCAAAGGAGTCAATTGTCCATCAGCTTGTGTTACGTGTGATGATCCATATGAGGATAGCTACCACGTATATTTTCTTTGTAAGACAACCATAGATGTTTGGAATGAAGCTAATGTTTTGGTATTTGATTGCACCATCCCTGAATCAGTTTGATAATGCACCATACATCATATTTAATCTATTGCAAAAGTTGACAGCAAGTCAAGTGGAGAATATTGTTACGATAATGTGCAGTATATGGGAATATCATAATTTAAAGTTTAGGCAATAGGTGTCCGAGACAATTGTTACAATTTTGGAAAGATCAGAGCATCTCCTAGGAAAGCTAACTGATTGCAGGGTCTTTCAGTTCAAGTTCAATCACCTTCAAACACAGGTCCTCAAACTCATGATGCTCAGAATACAGGCAACATATATGGTGATGCCAAATGGAGAAAATCAAGGAGTGGTAGAATCAAATGCAATTTTAATTCCTCTTTTTCTACCTCCAGTAATAAGGTAGGTATAGACATGTGTATTCGCGATTCAGCAGGTAGCCATGTTCATTCAAAGACCATGTCATTTTCACCATTGTGTCCAGTTAACATTGGAGAAGCTTTGGTACTTTATCATGCAATTCGGTGGATCAATAAAATTTAGCTTACAAATGTTGATTTTGAGGTAAATTCAAAAATAGTAGCTAATTATTTTAACAAAGGCACTGAATTTTGATCCATTATAGATAATAGTATCGAGTTTTGTAATTTATTTTTACCAAACTCATGTTGAATTTATTAGGAGGCAAGCAAATGAGGTTGCTTATGAGTTAGCTAAGTCAGCCACATTATTTCCTAGCTTTCACATCTTTCATGAAAGTCCAACATGTATCACTGATTTAATTTTTAATGAAGTGATATAAGCTACTTTCCCTAACAAAAAGTGTGTGTGTGTGTGTGTGTATATATATATATATATATATATATATATATATATATATATTAGTGGGAAAAAATAATGAATACTGCATTGGTATTCTAAAGTGATAGAGAGAAAAAAATGCTAAAGTAACGATTAAAATAAGACAGATGGAGTAAGTCATAAGTAACGTAGGTTTTGTATCATAGTACGATTTTTTTTTATCAATGTGAAGAAGTTTCAATGGTCTGGAGGTTGAGACAGTGTTCTTATATTTAAAAGAAGTTTTAACAATCTTTCATTTCTAGCATGCTCCATAAAAAGCATATGATTGGTACTTTAAATTAGGTAGGCCTTTGACAAGTTTTAACTTACTAAGTTTATAGATTAATCTCCAACTAGCATGTCCTAAACGTTTATGCCAAAACTATTTTTCATCAACACTGGAAGAAGGGAAACTACCTTCTGATCAGCTAAATTTGAAAAGTAAATTTTGTAAACATTACCTTTTCTGTTTTCAATGAAGAATATGGATTTATCAGTTGAAGTGGTGATCGTGCAGTTATTCTTATCAAACACTACTTCATAACTATTGTCACATAATTGATTTAAGCTCAAAAGGTTATGTTTTAATCCATCAACTAACCAAACATTTCCTATTGAAGGATAAAAAGAGTTACCAATGGTACCCCTACCAACAATCGCTTCTAGTTTCCTCCAAATCTCACAATTTCTCTATCTCTTTCAAAGTTATGAAGATGAGAAAAACACAAGAGGGGGGTTAAATTGTGTTACCTTTCTCTAATTTCTATTTTGAGTGTCGGAACTGGTGAAATTCTGATATATGGGTTCAGAATCTAGCACAGAGTCTGAGTGCAGCATAATAACATAACACAAAGATAAGAGAGAGAGAGAGAGAGAGAGAGAGAGAGAGAGAGAGAGAAGCAATTTAGAGAGAAGCAATTTATACTGGTTCCACCCGCAACACATGAGTAGTCAAGTCCTCTTGCACTTCCAAGAGATTTCATTATAATCTCACTAGATTACAATAACTCGAGGATTATTTCAAGAGACTTCCAATTGCCAAGCACACTTTGCAAGAGACTTCTATGCTCAAGGTCACTACCAAGAGACTTCCACTGCTCAATGACAACTCCAAGAGACTTTCAATGCTCAAGGTCACTACCAATAGACTACTAATTGCTCAAGCATGCATGCAAGAGACTTCGAATGGTCAAGGACAACTTCAAGAGACTTCTCTTGGTCAATCACAAATGAAAGAGACTTATGGTGCTCAAGCTTTGCAGACAAGAGACATCTATTTGTTTACAACAATAAACAAATGTATTCTTACATAGAATATCGAATTGTTGGTGTAAACTGAACAATGTTGAACATACTCTTATGACTTTAGGATTTCTAAGATACAAAAGTTTAAATAAAAATCCTAAGTGTTTTTGCGCTATTTGATTTGGCAGAGTAATGGCATAGTGAAAATAGTATAGTCGGTCTTCAGCTCCATATATAATTTAGTTAATCCTAAGTTTTCGTTGTCGTGATTTCGAATGAAAGTTGACAGCTGATCCCACAATGCTTTGTTTAGCCGTCGTGTCACATGGAGCATAAATATTAACAATAACAAAAGGTTGGCCATATTGAACTCATAGTTGGCCAAATCTCAATCACATCACTATCCTACACTGATAACAACCCTCCCGTCTCCCTAACAGACTGTTGATACGAGTAACCGCAAAAATAATTTCCTCAAATTGCCGTAACTAAAGAGTTGTTCACCCTGCCCAACTTGGACTCTTGAACACATAACACTGAAGGATTTTTCTCGCGAACCAACCGACACACTTCACTTCTTTTCTCAAAACATCCAAGCCCCCGGACATTATAAGAAATTATCTTCATTAATAATTCTCGGCACCCCCACCTAATAACAAACACCAGCAACCAGCACCCATCAACCTGACGCACACTCCCCTTCGCTTCCCCCACCACCTCATCCACCTTCACAGACTGCCACAATTGTTTCCTTCCCACGATAGACAACACATTAAATCTATTTGCTTTGTCCCCATAAAATTTTACACCAATAACATTACCGATACCTCTAACATCTTCCACTGCAACTTCGGAATTTCCATGTAAGATTACCCAGTTTTCCCAATCTTTATTTATGGACGAAGTAGCTGCAAGAACATTCCCATCCACTTTCGAAGATTGAGAATAATTTCTACCTTTCCTCTTCATTGATTGTCTCTTCCAAATTTGTAAAACCTCCTTCCTATCTTTAGACGACAAGCACGCTACCCTCTTTAAAGTATGTGCTGAATGCTTCAAAACACCATTAGATTTCTTTTTACATGGATGTCCAACATTTTCTGACTGCATCGAAAAATTTTGCTGGAAACAACAAGAAAAAATAACATCAGCCTCATCATGATTAATTTGACACAACTATTCGAAACTCCAAGGCCCCAAATTAATCGAACGACAACACTTAGGAGGTCAAGAAGTTGCTCGACTAGCCTTTTTTTCTATCAAACCACACGGATGAGGCTGCACACCAACGCCTTCTGGAATGCAAAGCTTGTTGGCTGCGGCTGTTGTTTGCACACAAGTTGCTTTATCACATGATTTTTCTCCACCGTCATACCCTCATCAACAGAAATATTAGGTTGTGATTCTGGTGACCATTGTTGCCGTAAGTCGTTGATGAGCTCCTCCACATCACCGTGATCATCAAGAATGCCATGTACCTCAAGTCTTTCAGACACCGCATCATTTTTTTCAAACGGTGACTTCAATTTCTCCTCCGAAAGAAACAAATCCTCCCCTAAGAAACATCCCCATTCCTCCACCAATTTGACAGTATAAAGTAACCCTTCCACTAACAGCACCATATATGTGTTCAAAACCTCCCACATTCCGACACACAAAGTTTATAAATATTCTCATTCTATGCATGAGATAGGGTACCATACACGCGAAGCAATGCACCACATTCGTATACCACATCCATCGCCGACGACATGTGCACATCCGAAAAAGCATCACGAAATAATCAACAGCATCATTGAAAACCTGTAACATATCTGCCTTGCCTGAACAATGAAAGAGCACACAGTCTCGCCCCTTTGGTGTCACTATAATATCAGGAAAACCAGCACCTCAACTCGTTGTTGAAGATGAAGAACATGTTCTCCATTAACCATCGTCGCAACCAAACTAGAACTTTCCCATAATCTATCCACGAGCACCAAATTGTACGTGGGAACATTCTTCCTAACCTGTGGTAACACCCCCCAACTTGCTTGCTACAGATGTAACCACCTTATGAGAGTGCTACACGATAGCTGCCTTGCCTGTACCATCCTATTCCACCCCCTTACTCTTGCCCAATGACACCACTCCCTCTCCCTTCCGCCATTTCTTTTTACATGGATGTCCAACATTTTCTGACTGCATCGAAAAAATTTGCTGGAAACAACAAGAAAAAATAACATCAGCCTCATCATGATTAATTTGACACAACTATTCGAAACTCCAAGGCCCCAAATTAATCGAACGACAACACTTAGGAGGTCAAGAAGTTGCTCGACTAGCCTTTTTTTCTATCAAACCACACGGATGAGGCTGAACACCAACGCCTTCTGGAATGCAAAGCTTGATGGCTGCGGCTGTTGTTTGCACACAAGTTGCTTTATCACATGATTTTTCTCCACCGTAATACCCTCATCAACAGAAATATTAGGTTGTGATTCTGGTGACCATTGTTGCCGTAAGTCGTTGATGAGCTCCTCCACATCACCGTGATCATCAAGAATGCCATGTACCTCAAGTCTTTCAGACACCGCATCATTTTTTTCAAACGGTGACTTCAATTTCTCCTCCGAAAGAAACAAATCCTCCCCTAAGAAACATCCCCATTCCTCCACCAATTTGACAGTATAAAGTAACCCTTCCACTAACAGCACCATATATGTGTTCAAAACCTCCCACATTCCGACACACAAAGTTTATAAATATTCTCATTCTATGCATGAGATAGGGTACCATACACGCGAAGCAATGCACCACATTCGTATACCACATCCATCGCCGACGACGTGTGCACATCCGAAAAAGCATCACGAAATAATCAACAGCATCATTGAAAACCTGTAACATATCTGCCTTGCCTGAACAATGAAAGAGCACACAGTCTCGCCCCTTTGGTGTCACTATAATATCAAGAAAACCAGCACCTCAACTCGTTGTTGAAGATGAAGAACATGTTCTCCATTAACCATCGTCGCAACCAAACTAGAACTTTCCCATAATCTATCCTCGAGCACCAAATTGTACGTGGGAACATTCTTCCTAACCTGTGGTAACACCCCCCAACTTGCTTGCTACAGATGTAACCACCTTATGAGAGTGCTACACGATAGCTGCCTTGCCTGTACCATCCTATTCCACCCCCTTACTCTTGCCCAATGACACCACTCCCTCTCCCTTCCGCCCCTTCTCCCTCTTCCCTTTTTCCTCCTTCTTCTTAGACAAAACCCTTTCCACGACCTTCCCGACTGCCCACTTATCGCTCCCTCCCCCATTGCCTCGTCACTCATTACCCACATTAATCACCACCTGCCCCACTCACACTTTTTTATCTCCCTCCCCAATAACACCTTCACAACCGCTCCCCACCTCCTTCTTCCCCACCCTCTCTATTTTTTCTCCCTCACCGCCCTTCCGCACCTAATAACGACCCACCTTCCTACCATCGTAGTACAACATTTCCTTTTCTTTAGCAAAAACATCTGAATTATTCTGCGCAAACCTGTCAAAACGTTGTCCCTAGCCCAAACCCTAAGTTGCCCAACCCACACATTGTTCAAAGCTTGAGCTAGTTAGTCACTATTCTTAGCATTGGTAAACTGTACAAACCGATAAACTTTCCCTCAGAGATTCCGTTGTCGGGCCAAATACACATTAGAAAGTATGCCACATACCTCAAAATATTGTCGCAAACAAGACAAAGGAAGATTATCTGGAATGTTAGTGAAGCAAAATGAAACCTTCCTGCAAGTAACCTAACCTGAATGTGTCTCAACCTTCCTGCTCTCTGAAGTATCCCGCAAGACTCCCATGTCATGCACAACAGAAGGATGATGCGCCTTCCTACATGACTCCTCGTCGGATCTATGTGACTCTCGCCTCGAGCTTCCTCTGAGTACCGGACCGAGAAACCCTACGTGACTCCATTCCTCGAGCTTCCTGTGAGTGTCGAACCCTAACCCTAGACTGAACTAAACCTCCATGCCGCACTTGTCTCGTCTACCATCATTTAGTTGCATCGCTTTCCTCCATCTTGACCGCATCACAGACCAATCTCTCCCATACCCCCCCCCCCCCCCCCAATTTATGTCACCCTGGATGGACCCCTATTCCCCCATTGTATCTCACCACCCGGTGAAAAGCTCCAGCGTGGTTGACCTAGGTGTGCCCTAAAGAAGCCGCCTCTCACTCTCTCTCTACCTCTCACTTGTTGGTCACCGTTTTGTATTTATAAATATGACGAATCTACGAATACTTGACAAAGACATCTAAAACTATTTTTCTCTCTTTTACTTATAAAGTTTTCTTAATATGTTTGATATGATCAGATAGCTCATTTATCTTCGGATCGAGGAAGTATATAGTAAATGAATATATGATTTTAATCCCTCCGGTCTTATTTATAATATACATTTGACTTTTTTGATTCATTGCATAATTGATGTATTTGGTTTATATTCTATTTTATTAGGATTTAATTTTTTTAATTAAAGTTTAAAATAATATTATTAAAAGATAAAATAGTAAATAAAATAGTTTAAATGAAAAGGGTAAAATAATGAATGAAAAATCCAACACAAACTCATGTATTTTAAGCCTTTATATATATATATATATATATATATATATATATATATATATATATATATATATATATATAATATATAGGGTTTTGCTAGAAAACACTTTTTATGAAGGTGTCTTTTAGCAAAGTTATAACCAAAAAGTGGAAATCACACCTTGAGGTGTGGATTGCTAAAAGACACCTTCATGGGTGGCTTCTATCAAAACCCTAAATTAATACACTATCGAATTTATCGGACTATCTAAAGAAATGTATATAATCTTAAACTACAATTGTGAGACAGAGAGAGTATACCATCGGATTTTAATGCTGAAGTTTCTGACTTAACGAAATATTAAGTTTCAATATGAGAAAATATAAACTGATCAAGGAATTTCCACTAAAGAACAATTTTGTACAAATTCTCCCTAACTTATGGACTTAGCATACTTTCTCACAAGGCTAAAGTCTTTGTTATTTTGACCAAACAATTGCCGCAACTATAATTACCTCCAACCAAACTAACATAGTAAGGGCTATTAATTGGTCACAACCGCCTCCATGAATTCCATAAATGCATGCCAACAACACTTTTCTATAAGAGTCCTCAAAAATCACATCTCACACACAAATCAAACAAATTCCAAGAAAAACTTCTAAAAATTTCATTCAACAAAATGTCAAGTGAAGTAGTCAAGAATGAAGAATCTCTAAATGTGAAAATCACTAGCAAAAGCTATGTGAAACCTGAGGAAAAAATTGGGAAAAAGGAGTATCAATTGGTCACATTTGACCTACCTTACTTAGCTTTTTACTACAACCAAAAATTAATTTTTTACAAAGGAGGTAACTTTGAAGAAAATGTTGAGAAACTCAAGAATGGGCTTAGTGTAGTTTTGAAGGAGTTTCATCAACTAGCTGGTAAATTAGGTAAAGATGAAGAGGGTGTGTTTTTTGTTGAATATGATGATGACTTGCTTGGTGTTGAAGTTGTTGAAGCTGTTGCTGATGAGATTGGCGTTGAAGATCTAACTGTTGCTGAAAGTAGTGCCATTTTGAAGGAATTGATTCCTTATAGTGGAATCTTGAATTTGGAAGGCATGCATAGACCCTTGTTGGCTGTTCAGGTAATTTAAGTAATTTGTTAAATTTTGAAATTTGTTGTTAAATTAATTTATGTTCTTCTTTAGCCATTTCTAAAATTGATTAAATTTTGAAATTTGTTATTAAATTAATTTATGTTCATCTTTAGCCATTTTTAAATTAAAATATACTAGTAGGTGATTCCTACATTTAGGTTTTGATTTAATATTTTTTTATTAATTATTTTCTCAGTTTGCATTTTTTTTATAGTTTTTATTTTCTTATAGTTATTCTCTTGCTAAATAATGTCTCTCTTTTAAAATATTTAAAATCATAGCCTAAAGGGTCAACATTCAACTTGTTAATGCAAATGTGCAAAGATGTAAATATGATGAATGCTAAGATGAAAATTTACATTTACAGTTAATATGTGACTTGAGAGATCATAGTTTGGTTAAAGAGTCAAAGTCGTAAAAGTCCTAGAGTTCTCTCCAAATGCCAAATACTATCTAAATGTGGTTGTTAAGAAAAATCATAGTAAGATTGAAAACCAAAAAACAAGGGATACATTTATCTAATTTGTATCAGATCTAATCCCATATATAACTTCCACAAATATAGAGATTTGCTATGTTTTCCTGCGTCTTGTTTTGATTTTTATTTTTCCTATTTGCCAATAATAGAATATCAATAAATAGGACAAATGAGATGAAGAGCTTGTTACAAATAAAAATAAAAATAATAGATGAAGAACAAGTACATTTTTGTTTAAAAAAGCCCAAGTAACAATTAGAGTAGAAGTAAGTTAATTAACTGTAGTATTTGCCAAATTACTCTTTTTTTACATTATATTTACCTTAAGGTATCTAGTTTTTGTACTTAAGTTGAGAAGCACACACATAGAACTTGATCTAAGGCATTATCAGTAATGAAATATAAATAAATATAATAGTTTTTTTTACAAATAATAAGTGTAATAGTTGAAAAGTTTGTGTATGTGGATTAAATTTTTAACCATATACATTGATTTTCCAACTATCACTTTTGTTTATATTTTATTTTGGAGGAGGTATTATTTAAACTCAAATGGCTTAGATGAGATAGCACGAATCTTTTCTATTTTAACTAAAATCGTAGTTTTGAATACAGACTTCAACATGCAGCAGCGTTAAAATTCTTAGAGAGAATTTAACGCCAATTTAGATTTAAAAAAATTTAAGGATTAGTTTCACGTTTATGCATGGAGAATACCCGGTTTGCATAAAACAAGATCTAAAGTATTCTAAGTATTTTAGATCAATCCACACAAGGAAAAGATCAGCCAACCACACATTGAGTCAAAAAAGATCAACCACACATTAAATACCTTATAGTAATGGTTGTTTAATCAGTTGTAAATCTTGTACCCAAAAAATAAATTTTAAATTCCGCAGAAAAATTAGTTGCAGTTCATAAATGAGTCATAAATCTCAACCAATAAAAAAGGATAAGATAAAAAAACACATCAATACGTTCCAAGTGTGCATTGCTCAACTTTTTTGTCAATGATAAATGCCAATCTACCTAGTGAATTTAATTTTCTTCAACTACAAACAATAAAATAAAGCCATTTGTTTATTAAGAGTGAATAATGTCATTTGATTTATAAATTATTATTAAGTTAGTTAAATTATGATGATGATTAATTGAAAAATTAAACTCTCTTAGTGCTAGAGCAATGCATGGCTTTGGTTATGACCGTTGATTATGATTAAACTAATTGTAGCCTAAGAAATGGTTAAAATAATTGTGTTGTTTTGTTTTCGGTGGCTCAAAAAATAAATAAAAATGATAAATATTAAACTAATTGTATTCATATCCGACACCCGAAATCCTTGTTACATTTGCGCGTGATGATACTTAATTAAAAAAAAGTTATAATTTATAAGAGGATTTTGGAAGAACACATAATACACTCCTCTTCCCATATATAACTTCCAAAAATAAAGAGATTCACTTTGTTTTCCTATGTCCTCTTTTTGTTATTTTTTGACCAATAATGTCATGAAATAAGACAAATGGTACGTACGTTTTTTGCTTGAAAAAACTCAAGAAACTATTTTTTGAGTAAAAGTTTGATATCTAATTGTACCGTTTGCCAAATTACCATTGGTGTATTTAAAAAATGGAATTAAGTAGAATACTCTTTTTTTACCGAATATTTAAAAACAAGATAATCAATGTTGTTGAGAGAGTCTTCACATTCTGCACAAGACCCTTTCACATGTCATATTTACATTCTTTCCTTTCCTTTCCTTATTTGTATGATTTATGACTTGATTGCAATCTTGACTTTTCCAGCTAACAAAGCTTAAAGATGGGCTAGCAATGGGCTTGGCTTTTAACCATGCTGTCCTTGATGGAACATCCACGTGGCACTTCATGACTTCATGGGCCGAGATATGCAGTGGTGGACCCATCACAACAGCCCAACCATTCTTGGAAAGAACCAAGGCCCGAAACACACGTGTGAAGCTTGACCTCTCCCTACCCGAGCCCAAAGGCCCACCACCATCAACCAATGGTGAGGTAAAGGATGAACAGAATGGCCCAGCACCATCAGCCAATGGTGAGGCAAAGGTTGAACCCGAAGGTCCCCCACCATCAGTCAAAGGTGAGGCAAGGCCCGTACTTAGGGAAAAAATCTTCAAATTTTCCGAGTCAGCCATCGACAAAATCAAGTCAACAGTCAACCAAACCCTTCCATCGGACGGTTCAAAATCATTCTCAACTTTCCAGGCTCTCTCCACTCATATTTGGCGCCACGTGAGCCTTGCACGTGAACTAAAACCCGAAGACTACACAGTGTTCACAGTCTTCGCAGACTGTAGAAAACGAGTGAACCCACCAATGCCGGAGGCATACTTTGGAAACCTAATTCAAGCTATATTCACCGTTACGGCTGCTGGGCTTTTGGCGGCTCACCCGCCACAATTCGGCGCTTCTTTGATCCAAAAGGTAATTGAAGGCCATGATGCTAAAGCTATTGATGAACGTAACAAAGAGTGGGAGAGTGCACCCAAGATTTTTCAATTCAAAGATGCTGGTGTGAATTGTGTTGCAGTTGGAAGTTCACCTAGGTTTAAGGTTTATGACATTGATTTTGGATTTGGGAAGCCAGAGATTGTGAGAAGTGGAACCAACAACAAATTTGATGGGATGATTTATTTGTATCCAGGCAAGAGTGGAGGGAGGAGCATTGATGTTGAATTAACATTGGAGCCTGAGGCTATGGGAAGGTTGGAGCAAGATAAGGAATTTCTTATGGAAGTATAATTTAAACTACCAAGAATTTGTGCAATAAGAGAATTTGGAAATTCTATGTTTAGATTGTTGAAGGGATTCATTCAACTAGCTTGATTATTCTTCAAAAATATTATGATGTTTAGGTATATTTGATATAATGTTGTGTGTTGGGTTTTGTATTTGGTGGTTGTATGCTTTGATTGAATTTGAACTTGGTAATAATGTTTGGGTATCATATTGACAATTTCATAGTTAATATTATCTTAATAATGGATTCCACCTTCTTTAAAAATATAATTGATTCTGTATATATATGCTACATTTGTCCCTAAACATAGTCTTCATTGAGTAAATCATGATAATTAAATTCGTCGTGATATTAAATTTGTTAACAATGGGTATTGTTTGTCCTTTACAAAATTATCTTTCAGGAGAAAAAATCATATTTTTTTTTATAGTATTTACTACATATTCCATAATAAAATGTAATATAATTAAGGGTACATTTATAAATAAAAAAAATTAATGCATTTGTATAATAAAATCAGAAATAAAAGAAAAAATCTTCCCTCAAAACAAAAACAAAAAAAAAAACAGAAAAAATCTGGTAAAGATATTAAATAATTAATCATAATGTTTATTCCATTTCAAACCAAAAAGAGAAACATATTTATTAAACAAAAAAAGAGAAACATATCTACAAAATTATGCAACTTATTTGAACAAAGTCAGTGTCAAGAAAACAAAACTATACCTGATTTGCTTACTTTTGCATTTTGCAAAAAAAGAAAAACAATACAGATGAAACTCATATATCAAATTTGTTTGCCTAAACAAACTTCTGTTGATGTTGACTTATTCAATAGTTATAAATAACTAAGGGTTAAATATATTATTGGTCCCTATAAAATAGGAAACTTTTAAGTTTAGTCCTTACTTAATTTTAATAGGTTTTTTAGTCCCGGACAAAAAAAAAATTACTTCTTATTTTAGTCCCTGCTAAAATAAAGTTTGTTTAATTATTCTTAAACTCTTAAATTTTTGAACGATTTTTTTGAGACAAGTTTAGAACACTATGAAAGATTCATTTACTAAAATTTAGAATTTTTTAACATGAAAGAAATTAAATATGAATTTTTTAAAACGACAAAAGTTAAAGACAGAACTAACAAAATCTTGACGTAGAAACCAAATTTTGCGACAATTCTTTGCAGAGAAACTTTTAGTAATGTTCTTAACATGCATGCAAAAAATTGTTCAAAAACTCAAGAGTTTACGCATAAATTAAACAAATTTGAATTGAGCAGTGACTAATACTGAGTGATTTTTTTTTTAGGTACTAAAATAACTAGTAAAATTAAGTAAGGACTAAACGTAAAAAGTCCCAATTTTATAAGAACCAAAAACATATTTAGTCCAATAACTAACAATGAAAATGGAATGCTTGTAAACTTTATTAGTGCACTTAATTGAGAAGTAAGGGATATTTTGTGTTAGAACACATGTTTAAATTTGCAAATGCCTCTCTTTCGGCATTTAATTTATGTGAATTTTGCCCCTAGATTATTTGAAATTCAATAAAAATATGGAATATGTGTGGATTTGTTTTCCCATAGATAGAGTGGAAAGTACAGTTAAAAACTCACACGCACAAAAGAATTTTAGATTCGAACTTGTTGAAAATGTTCAACCAACAATATCAACATTGTTAGTCAAAACAGGCCACATTTATCAACTTATTTTATTAAAATTAGGAGTAGTTTGTTGAATAAAAAAATATTAGAGGGGACACATACACATAGTGTATTAAGATTTTGGGTGGAGATTTAGCTTATGAGTCTCTTAGTAATTCTGGAGAATTTGAGTCCATTGCTTCTCTTGCATCCCCCGACTCCCCAACAAGTGGTTTCAAAGCCCTGATTCGACTTGGTGGGGGGAGCGGGAGTGGATCCAGTTATAGGATGTGGGAACTCACACTTGCAGGGGAGATTGTCGGGTTTCAAGTGAGTGGTTAAATTTGTAAGTGTCGCATATGAAATGATAAAATGTTGGATATATTAGAGAGAAAACACATATACATATTGTCTTAAGATTTTGGATGGCGATGAGAGTCTTTTAGTGATCCTGAAACATTTGAACATGTCATTTCTTCTGTATCCTCCAACTCCAACATAAATTAATTATGAGAAAATTATAAAAGGTTAACAAATACTCCTCCTATGTTGAAGACAAATGTATCTATCAGAAAGAAAAAATAGCAACTGTTTTCTTGCTAAGGACGGATTATTTAAGGACAGTAACGGTAGGGAACAGCATAGGTCAAAAAGTGTGCAGATTTAATTTCCATCATATGGGTTGGTTCAAAAATAAGAGGTTTATGTACGATAGACTAGGACTAGAGAAGACGGTGGAGTAAATGAGTTTTCAAAACGATACCAAATCGATCGGTGGATGCGTTTGATGTTTGGTAGGAGAGAATTTTAAGATAAGGGGCCTACTTTTTTGGTACAAGAGATAAGGGTCCACTTTACACGTTCGTTAAACTTACTACTAGGCCATTGGACGTGTTTTATAAAATGCAATTTTTACGGTACATTCGCAAAATAAAGTGTGGCTATACTCTATTTTGGTACAAAAGATAAGGGTCCCCACTTTATACGTTCATAAACTTACTACCATGTCATTGGACATATTTGATAAAAGGTTTGTCTATAGGCTTTTTATATTTGGACAAAATCTCTTCAATTTATCGAAGAGGGAATAGACAAAAACCCTTAAATTGTCACTTTCATAAAAAAATTCTCGATTTTTAAGACACTTCAAAAAAAAATTGAAAATTGTCAAACGTTGGTCAATTCCTACCTCTATTTGATTTGGTCGTTAAACCCTTTGACGCTATAGTTAACTGTACACTGTATACGTGAACTGAATGTTATGACACGTCACAAGGGGTAATTGAATTTTTTAAAAATTTTTTGCTTAATTTTTGCCTAAAATCTGTGTGATTATAAAATTAGACAAATACCCTCTAAAGTTTTACACTTACGTGCAAATAACCTCCTCAAATTTAAACTTTATGTAACAAATACTCACCTCAAATTTAAAACTTAAATGCAAATACCCCCTTAAATTTAAATCTTGTGTATAAAAACCCCTCAAATTTAAAACTATTAAAAGTAAAATACCAACAACATATGGCTCCAATGTTAGAATCCCAAAAAAGTAAGTAACAACATATTTTCTTACAATTGACTTGGATATAGTCTTTGCAGGTGTGGTAGTTCTACTGGCAAACAAGAACCTTGTGTTTCTTGGGACATCCAGTGAAAAGGGATATGATTCTCTTCCATTTGCAAGGAAACCTAGGATTCATGAGTGCAAGCATGAAATGTAGGCAAAATCCAAATGACTAAGCAAAGGAGTAATTAAGCTATGAAAATAAAAATCAACTAGCTTTACAAACATTGAATAAGTAGTAAACTTATTGAAAACATAGCTGGACAACATGTGGCATGTGCGTGTACCTATAGATCAACTATTCAAAATAGGTTAGGCAAAGGTGCATTGTTTACTCAAAACAATAATTTTAAAATGTAATAGCATGCTAATGACTTTTAATGCTTTGCAGTTCATGCCGCTAAAATTTGTGGCATGGAGTGGCAAGTGCGGGACAGTCTCTATATTGATGGTGGAAAATAATTCAGAGGTTTTTGTCTATTCACTCATTCATTAGAATATATCTCTCGCATAAATTTGTAGTAGAGAAATATATTCTGATCAATTTATTTTTCTATCGGTAGTTATTCTTTGATCGGTTTTTTTTAGGATGTGAGTAATCTCAGAACCTATAGAGCAACCAACTATTTCAAATGAGTGAGTTTATCAAAATTTCTCTTGAAAATTTAGTAACTACTGTTTTTAATGCTTAAATAAAAGCCTTAACATATCACTAGTTGGTTCTAAGTCTTGAGTTCATCTTGAATAAGTTTTTACCATTACTTTCCTGTCACAAGAAAATATTTGATCATTACTATTGCCATCTTCATTTAGATTACAAGCTAGATGTGAAATTGTTCAATGAGACTAATGTAGATATACATGTTGGAATATTTTATTATTTAATTATATTCCAATATCATTATGTGGGCAAATATCGTAATAATAATTATATTAGCTATTTATCATTTATGAGCCTTAATTGATTAGTGACCAAATTAAGTAATAAGGCTATTAGATTTCTAATTAGATAATTAATTAAATATTTAATTAATTGATATGGACTCAATATACCGTACACGGCAAAACTCTCTCTCTCCCCATCTGAAGAGAACTTGAGGCATAAAGGTACCGGTTGAGGAAGAACCAAAACAGCCGTTGCTAACCCTTGCTGTTTGTTTCTGATCACCTTCTCTCTTTACCGTTGTTGTTGAGAGGGCTGCCATGAAAGCTTTATCTAGGTATTCCTAATACCCTAATTCTTAATATCTTTGATAAATCAAACATGTCGTAGATCCGATCATGTTCAATGTTTTGTTTGCTTCCGCTATTGATTCATAACTGTTGAACATGTTTTATGAAATCTCTCTATATTAAAACTAAATTTCCAACAATACATTGCTTGTTTGGAACACGATTAAAGTTATATCTCAATCATCGACTCAAATGAGCAAATAAATAACAATTTATATAAAGGAGAATGCAAATATGTTAAGGAACTATGTATAATAATTTTGCCTCGATAGTCATGTATTTAAATTCTTAAAAAGTATAAATCTTTTCTTATATGTCTGGTGAGGATGGATGAAATGCAATGATTGCGGAATATGATCCGGTACTGTGGCGATGAGTCTTCACGGTGGAACGAAAGGTGCCTACAGGCACCTTAGCACTCCAACACTCAAGTCAGTAATGGAATTGAGAAAGATTGTGTAGAAAGTGTTGTGAAAAGTGAATCATACCTTGGGTGCCCTTATATAGGCGCGCGTTGGGAATAAACGCCTCCGCGTTTTCCGCTGTGTGATTAGGGACGGTTAGAGGACATGTGTGGGGTGATCCTCGTACGGGGGAGTGCTTGTATGCGATGTTGTGCATTAAAGTCGACATGTTCCTTCAGGCGCGAGGCCTTAAGGCGGTGTAAGTTTAGGCCACGTGTCATCGTGGGATTGGTCTTCTGACCAGTCCAGAACAGTTGCCCCCTAAGCCGTTGATGCCTTTAAGGGCCAATGGCTTTTATCTATAAAGAGAGGCGCGTGATCGGGCCCCTACAAATGTTGGCGCCTCTGAAGTTTTTTCTTGCGAGAAGTTTATTCTGCCCTGAGGGAGGTGGCATTTGTGACTAGTTATTGGAGGCAGTTGGCATTTAATGCTTTGAACTAAAACATTCCTGATGTGATGGTTGTTCAATTTTACTTTCCACGTGTCCGCTTCGTGGTCTGCACGCGCACCGTGTATTATGCTTTTCGCGCGCGCCACTTGAGTATCCTTCGTGGTTCGTGCCATTTCCCAGCCGTTGGATCGAATCCCTTGGGTTTCTTCTTTTCCGAGTCGTTGATCTGGAAGCTTTTGAGTTTATAAAAGGGGGAAATCCTTTCTTTTCCACTTCTCACTTCACACTCCACTTATTTTGCAAAAACTTCTTTCATTGTTACCCTTCCAACGTAACTCCCTTAAAGATTTTTCCGTGTTTCACTTGTTTCTTCCCGATTATTCCAAGCAAGAATATCTCCTTCTTTGGTTGAAGTTTTGGGATTACTAAGCTTTTAGGGACTTCTACTTTCTTCCCACAAGTCACGCGACTTACAAGGTATTTTCTCCTCTTCGCATTTTGTTTAACTTCTTTACTTTGTGTATTCTGAGTTTCGGGGTTGAAGGTAAAAAGAAACCATAAGTGTTCGTCATGGGTATCTTGAGGGTTCAGTTGATTCGTTGTTTGGTGGTAATCCTTCCCCTGTTAGTGGTGTCGATGGATCTCCGGAGCGTCAGCGCCTTAGGGTCGGTACTGGTTTCGGATTTCCCCCAATTACCTTGGAGAATCATGTCGTAGTTACCGATTTTGAAGGGGACATTTGGTATCGCAAGATCCGTGTGTCTCTCACTGTTTACTTAGGGCGTCCTCCTTCTAATAGGGAAGTTGTTTGGTGGTTATAAGAATGTTATATATCCCGTGCGGTTTCCCCTATCTTATCATGAAGGACAATGTCGCGCGAATGGAAAGAGACTACGGGTCTCATCGTTCGGAGTTTGATTACAGTTGGGTTAATGGCATTGTTAAGGACATTGTTTCTTATTATCAGACAGTCGCCCAGTTGGAGGAGATTTCTTGGGGTGTTTCCGGATCCTGGTACCTTGAAGGTCTAAAGGGAATGAAGAGAGCGTGTAGCCAGTTTAGAAGGTGTGGTTTCATTACATATGATATTTTAAAAAGAGAGTTGATGCTTCTAATCCTTTTATTGAATTTGAATTCAGGTACTCCGTCATCTAAGGGTGGCGTCCTCTCAGTTTCATCCTCTCTATTGATGAGTCCTTCGAAAATGCTTCGGTACAAGTGGAATATTTCCATCCCCTTCTCAAGATAGATCAAGATCAAGCCATTCCTTCTCATAAGATAAAGGATGGGAACGTTGTCCCCCTAGCATCCAGGCAGCTGTCGGTTATCCTGACTTCTGCCCCACTTGGAAATTCGTAGTGCGCTCAGCTCCCTCTCCAGTTTAGTTGCAATTTTTGCTTTCCTTTTGTCGTTAGCATTTTTTTCTATGTGGTCGGTGTCAGGTTTATTGTGACGACCACCTTTTTTGTATTGAGTTGATCTTCACAATTAATTGTTAACTATTTATTTTAAACCTCTTTTATATGACCTTTATTTCTATAAGTGTTATCTAAAGACACCCTTTGATAGAACTTTCTGACAAAAAGTGTTATATAAACCCTGCTTTAGACAGCGCTTTATACATAAAATGAGCACTATGTTACCTTTACCAGCGCCATTTACAATAGAGCTTTTAAAGTGTTATAAATGACCTGAAAAAGCGCTATCTATGACCATTTTTGGCGTAGTGTTTGATGGTTGGCAGTTTTCTCATTAATAGAAATTCTAGCTGGAATTTACTTCTTTAACCGTTTCTTTTATTTTTTTTGACACTTGACGTTGTTTCTTTTGAGGATAATCTCTAGCTATAAATAGGGACTCTTTGTCACTTTCTTGAAGTATTTTATCATATTATCGAAATCATAGATATGGAATATAGCATATTATCAAACAGTATTAATTGACATCATAATCGTGTACCTTGAATGGTTGAAGAAGAATCCATGGAGACTTGAAAGTGACTTGAGAGAATTAGGTTTTGAGAGCTCTTCTGCCGCCTTACTGATTGAGCGTTCTTTCAGTTTCCAGTGAGCCTAACCTAATGGTATAGTTAGCTTATATACTCATCAGTGGAAGCAGGGACCTCTCAAATGGGCTGACTAATAAAAACGGACCAACCCATCACGGTCTGTTCACAATAAGCCCAATATAAATAGCAAGTACAATAAGATTAAATATTTAATACTATTTTAATAATTAATTAAAGTAAATCCAAAATATTCAACAATCTCCCACTTGGATTACTTTAATCAAATATTAAAAATAACATAAGAATGGAAATAGAAGTATATCAAATATTTATAATAGTACTTGTCATCAAAGTAGTATAAGAAATACAAAATTCAACAATGCAGAAATCGAATCTGATGGGGCAAACAAAATCATACATGTTAAACCTTACATTTCACATGGAATGAAGAATATGGATTAACATTATAAATTGAAAGTTTGTAATCCAATAAAGGTCCATGCATATAAAATGCTACTAGAGATATGATTATAGAGTGACGTCATTTATTACATATCTCATAAAAATTACATCAATAAAAAATAACAATCAGACTCCCACTAATCCAAGATATCAAATGACTTAACTAAACCCATATGGATCACATGCCTCTTAAAAACTCCAACAGTTAAGCCCTTGGTTAGTGGATCTGCCAACAAGTTCTATGTAGCAAGATGTTCAATTCGAGTATGAAATTCAAGAATTTTCTCACTCACAAATAAATATTTAATGCCAAAATGCTTTGACTTAGATGAGCTCTTAGTATTTTGAGAGAAATGAGCAGAAGCAGTATTGTCGCAATATATCACAAGTGGCCTAGATATACTTTCAAAAACTTTGAAATAAGAAATTAAGTTTTTCAGCGACATAGCTTGACAAGTAGCCTCATAGCAAGCGACATACTCTGCCTCCATGGTAGAAGTAGTTGTAAGAGTTTGTTTAACACTCTTCCAAGAAATAACTCCTCCTGCCATCTTAAAAATTAAGCCGCGGAAGTAGACTTTCGGTCATCAGGGAAACCTGCAAAATTAGAATCAGAATAACCAATGACGTCCAGTTGATCAAACTTCTTATAGGTCAACATATAATCATTGGTTCCCTGCAAATATTGTAAGACCTTTTTAACGGCTTTCCAATGACCCAAACCTGGGTTGCTCAAGTATCTTCCCAAAGCATTAACTATAAAAGCAATATCAGGATGAGTACAAACTTGAGCATACATCAAACTACCAACAGCGGAAGCATATAGGACTTTTTCCATTTCGGCAATTTCTTTATCATTTTGAGGACATTCCGAATTAGAGAGTTTTTCACCCTTTTGAATAGGCGCAGCACATGGGGATCAAGTGTGCATATTAAAACATTTAAGAATTTTTTCAATATATGTCTTTTGAGACAATCCAAGAACACCACGTGACCTATCACGGAAGATTTGGATGCCTAAAACGACTGAAGCATCACCAAGGTCCTTCATATCAAAGTGGCTACTTAACATTTGTCTTGTTTCATTCAAAAGGATATATTGAAAGACACCCTTTGATAGAGCTTTCTAAGAAAAAGTGTTATATAAACCCTGCTTTAGACAGCGCTTTATACATAAAATGAGCACTATATTACCTTTACCAGCGCCCTTTACAATAGAGCTTTTAACGTGTTATAAATGACCTGAAAAAGCGCTATCTATGACCATTTTTGGCGTAGTGTTTGATGGTTGGCAGTTTTCTCATTAATGGAAATTCTAGCTGGAATTTACTTCTTTAACCGTTTCTTTTATTTTTTTTGACACTTGACGTTGTTTCTTTTGAGGATAATCTCTAGCTATAAATAGGGACTCTTTGTCACTTTCTTGAAGTATTTTATCATATTATCGAAATCATAGATATGGAATATAGCATATTATCAAACAGTATTAATTGACATCATAACCGTGTACCTTGAATGGTTGAAGAAGAATCCATGGAGACTTGAAAGTGACTTGAGAGAATTAGGTTTTGAGAGCTCTTCTGCCGCCTTACTGATTGAGCGTTCTTTCAGTTTCCAGTGAGCCTAACCTAATGGTATAGTTAGCTTATATACTCATCAGTGGAAGCAGGGACCTCTCAAATGGGCTGACTAATAAAAACGGACCAACCCATCACGGTCTGTTCACAATAAGCCCAATATAAATAGCAAGTACAATAAGATTAAATATTTAATACTATTTTAATAATTAATTAAAGTAAATCCAAAATATTCAACAATCTCCCACTTGGATTACTTTAATCAAATATTAAAAATAACATAAGAATGGAAATAGAAGTATATCAAATATTTATAATAGTACTTGTCATCAAAGTAGTATAAGAAATACAAAATTCAACAATGCAGAAATCGAATCTGATGGGGCAAACAAAATCATACATGTTAAACCTTACATTTCACATGGAATGAAGAATATGGATTAACATTATAAATTGAAAGTTTGTAATCCAATAAAGGTCCATGCATATAAAATGCTACTAGAGATATGATTATAGAGTGACGTCATTTATTACATATCTCATAAAAATTACATCAATAAAAAATAACAATCAGACTCCCACTAATCCAAGATATCAAATGACTTAACTAAACCCATATGGATCACATGCCTCTTAAAAACTCCAACAGTTAAGCCCTTGGTTAGTGGATCTGCCAACAAGTTCTATGTAGCAAGATGTTCAATTCGAGTCTGAAATTCAAGAATTTTCTCACTCACAAATAAATATTTAATGCCAAAATGCTTTGACTTAGATGAGCTCTTAGTATTTTGAGAGAAATGAGCAGAAGCAGTATTGTCGCAATATATCACAAGTGGCCTAGATATACTTTCAAAAACTTTGAAATAAGAAATTAAGTTTTTCAGCGACATAGCTTGACAAGTAGCCTCATAGCAAGCGACATACTCTGCCTCCATGGTAGAAGTAGTTGTAAGAGTTTGTTTAACACTCTTCCAAGAAATAGCTCCTCCTGCCATCTTAAAAATTAAGCCGCGGAAGTAGACTTTCGGTCATCAGGGAAACCTGCAAAATTAGAATCAGAATAACCAATGACCTCCAGTTGATCAAACTTCTTATAGGTCAACATATAATCTTTGGTTCCCTACAAATATCGTAAGACCTTTTTAACGGCTTTCCAATGACCCAAACCTGGGTTGCTCAAGTATCTTCCCAAAGCATTAAATATAAAAGCAATATCAGGATGAGTACAAACTTGAGCATACATCAAACTACCAACAGCGGAAGCATATGGGACTTTTTCCATTTCGGCAATTTCTTTATCATTTTGAGGACATTCCGAATTAGAGAGTTTTTCACCCTTTTGAATAGGCGCAGCACATGGGGATCAAGTGTGCATATTAAAACGTTTAAGAATTTTTTCAATATATGTCTTTTGAGACAATCCAAGAACACCACGTGACCTATCACGGAAGATTTGGATGCCTAAAACGACTGAAGCATCACCAAGGTCCTTCATATCAAAGTGGCTACTTAACATTTGTCTTGTTTCATTCAAAAGGATATATTGAAAGACACCCTTTGATAGAGCTTTCTAAGAAAAAGTGTTATATAAACCCTGCTTTAGACAGCGCTTTATACATAAAATGAGCACTATATTACCTTTACCAGCGCCATTTACAATAGAGCTTTTAAAGTGTTATAAATGACCTGAAAAAGCGCTATCTATGACCATTTTTGGCGTAGTGTTTGATGGTTGGCAGTTTTCTCATTAATGGAAATTCTAGCTGGAATTTACTTCTTTAACCGTTTCTTTTTCTTTTTTTTGACACTTGACGTTTTCTTTTGAGGATAATCTCTAGCTATAAATAGGGACTCTTTGTCACTTTCTTGAAGTATTTTATCATATTATCGAAATCATAGATATGGAATATAGCATATTATCAAACAGTATTAATTGACATCATAACCGTGTACCTTGAATGGTTGAAGAAGAATCCATGAAGACTTGAAAGTGACTTGAGAGAATTAGGTTTTGAGAGCTCTTCTGCCGCCTTACTGATTGAGCGTTCTTTCAGTTTCCAGTGAGCCTAACCTAATGGTATAGTTAGCTTATATACTCATCAGTGGAAGCAGGGACCTCTCAAATGGGCTGACTAATAAAAACGGACCAACCCATCACGGTCTGTTCACAATAAGCCCAATATAAATAGCAAGTACAATAAGATTAAATATTTAATACTATTTTAATAATTAATTAAAGTAAATCCAAAATATTCAACAATCTCCCACTTGGATTACTTTAATCAAATATTAAAAATAACATAAGAATGGAAATAGAAGTATATCAAATATTTATAATAGTACTTGTCATCAAAGTAGTATATGAAATACAAAATTCAACAATGCAGAAATCGAATCTGATGGGGCAAACAAAATCATACATGTTAAACCTTACATTTCACATGGAATGAAGAATATGGATTAACATTATAAATTGAAAGTTTGTAATCCAATAAAGGTCCATGCATATAAAATGCTACTAGAGATATGATTATAGAGTGACGTCATTTATTACATATCTCATAAAAATTACATCAATAAAAAATAACAATCAGACTCCCACTAATCCAAGATATCAAATGACTTAACTAAACCCATATGGATCACATGCCTCTTAAAAACTCCAACAGTTAAGCCCTTGGTTAGTGGATCTGCCAACAAGTTCTATGTAGCAAGATGTTCAATTCGAGTCTGAAATTCAAGAATTTTCTCACTCATAAATAAATATTTAATGCCAAAATGCTTTGACTTAGATGAGCTCTTAGTATTTTGAGAGAAATGAGCAGAAGCAGTATTGTCGCAATATATCACAAGTGGCCTAGATATACTTTCAAAAACTTTGATATAAGAAATTAAGTTTTTCAGCGACATAGCTTGACAAGTAGCCTCATAGCAAGCGACATACTGTGCCTCCATGGTAGAAGTAGTTGTAAGAGTTTGTTTAACACTCTTCCAAGAAATAGCTCCTCCTGCCATCTTAAAAATTAAGCCGCGGAAGTAGACTTTCGGTCATCAGGGAAACCTGCAAAATTAGAATCAGAATAACCAATGACCTCCAGTTGATCAAACTTCTTATAGGTCAACATATAATCTTTGGTTCCCTGCAAATTTCGTAAGACCTTTTTAACGGCTTTCCAATGACCCAAACCTGGGTTGCTCAAGTATCTTCCCAAAGCATTAACTATAAAAGCAATATCAGGATGAGTACAAACTTGAGCATACATCAAACTACCAACAGCGGAAGCATATGGGACTTTTTCCATTTCGGCAATTTCTTTATCATTTTGAGGACATTCCGAATTAGAGAGTTTTTCACCCTTTTGAATAGGCGCAGCACATGGGGATCAAGTGTGCATATTAAAACGTTTAAGAATTTTTTTCAATATATGTCTTTTGAGAAAATCCAAGAACACCACGTGACCTATCACGGAAGATTTGGATGCCTAAAACGACTGAAGCATCACCAAGGTCCTTCATATCAAAGTGGCTACTTAACATTTGTCTTGTTTCATTCAAAAGGATATATTGAAAGACACCCTTTGATAGAGCTTTCTAAGAAAAAGTGTTATATAAACCCTGCTTTAGACAGCGCTTTATACATAAAATGAGCACTATATTACCTTTACCAGCGCCATTTACAATAGAGCTTTTAAAGTGTTATAAATGACCTGAAAAAAGCGCTATCTATGACCATTTTTGGCGTAGTATTTGATGTTTGACCGTTTTCTCATTAATGGAAATTCTAGCTGGAATTTACTTCTTTAACCGTTTCTTTTATTTTTTTTGACACTTGACGTTGTTTCTTTTGAGGATAATCTCTAGCTATAAATAGGGACTCTTTGTCACTTTCTTGAAGTATTTTATCATATTATCGAAATCATAGATATGGAATATAGCATATTATCAAACAGTATTAATTGACATCATAACCGTGTACCTTGAATGGTTGAAGAAGAATCCATGGAGACATGAAAGTGACTTGAGAGAATTAGGTTTTGAGAGCTCTTCTGCCGCCTTACTGATTGAGCGTTCTTTCAGTTTCCAGTGAGCCTAACCTAATGGTATAGTTAGCTTATATACTCATCAGTGGAAGCAGGGACCTCTCAAATGGGCTGACTAATAAAAACGGATCAACCCATCACGGTCTGTTCACAATAAGCCCAATATAAATAGGAAGTACAATAAGATTAAATATTTAATACTATTTTAATAATTAATTAAAGTAAATCCAAAATATTCAACAATCTCCCACTTGGATTACTTTAATTAAATATTAAAAATAACATAAGAATGGAAATAGAAGTATATCAAATATTTATAATAGTACTTGTCATCAAAGTAGTATAAGAAATACAAAATTCAACAATGCAGAAATCGAATCTGATGGGGCAAACAAAATCATACATGTTAAACCTTACATTTCACATGGAATGAAGAATATGGAATAACATTATAAATTGAAAGTTTGTAATCCAATAAAGGTCCATGCATATAAAATGCTACTAGAGATATGATTATAGAGTGACGTCATTTATTACATATCTCATAAAAATTACATCAATAAAAAATAACAATCAGACTCCCACTAATCCAAGATATCAAATGACTTAACTAAACCCATATGGATCACATGCCTCTTAAAAACTCCAACAGTTAAGCCCTTGGTTAGTGGATCTGCCAACAAGTTCTATGTAGCAAGATGTTCAATTCGAGTCTGAAATTCAAGAATTTTCTCACTCATAAATAAATATTTAATGCCAAAATGCTTTGACTTAGATGAGCTCTAAGTATTTTGAGAGAAATGAACAGAAGCAGTATTGTCGCAATATATCACAAGTGGCCTAGATATACTTTCAAAAACTTTGAAATAAGAAATTAAGTTTTTCAGCGACATAGCTTGACAAGTAGCCTCATAGCAAGCGACATACTCTGCCTCCATGGTAGAAGTAGTTGTAAGAGTTTGTTTAACACTCTTCCAAGAAATAGCTCCTCCTGCCATCTTAAAAATTAAGCCGCGGAAGTAGACTTTCGGTCATCAGGGAAACCTGCAAAATTAGAATCAGAATAACCAATGACCTCGAGTTGATCAAACTTCTTATAGGTCAACATATAATCTTTGGTTCCCTGCAAATATCGTAAGACCTTTTTAACGGCTTTCCAATGACCCAAACCTGGGTTGCTCAAGTATATTCCGAAAGCATTAACTATAAAAGCAATATCAGGATGAGTACAAACTTGAGCATACATCAAACTACCAACAGCGGAAGCATATGGGACTTTTTCCATTTCGGCAATTTCTTTATCATTTTGAGGACATTCCGAATTAGAGAGTTTTTCACCCTTTTGAATAGGCGCAGCACATGGGGATCAAGTGTGCATATTAAAACGTTTAAGAATTTTTTCAATATATGTCTTTTGAGACAATCCAAGAACACCACGTGACCTATCACGGAAGATTTGGATGCCTAAAACGACTGAAGCATCACCAAGGTCCTTCATATCAAAGTGGCTACTTAACATTTGTCTTGTTTCATTCAAAAGGATATATTGAAAGACACCCTTTGATAGAGCTTTCTAAGAAAAAGTGTTATATAAACCCTGCTTTAGACAGCGCTTTATACATAAAATGAGCACTATATTACCTTTACCAGCGCCATTTACAATAGAGCTTTTAAAGTGTTATAAATGACCTGAAAAAAGCGCTATCTATGACCATTTTTGGCGTAGTATTTGATGTTTGAGCGTTTTCTCATTAATTGAAATTCTAGCTGGAATTTACTTCTTTACCCGTTTCTTTTATTTTTTTTGACACTTGACGTTGTTTCTTTTGAGGATAATCTCTAGCTATAAATAGGGACTCTTTGTCACTTTCTTGAAGTATTTTATCATATTATCGAAATCATAGATATGGAATATAGCATATTATCAAACAGTATTAATTGACATCATAACCGTGTACCTTGAATGGTTGAAGAAGAATCCATGGAGACTTGAAAGTGACTTGAGAGAATTAGGTTTTGAGAGCTCTTCTGCCGCCTTACTGATTCAGCGTTCTTTCAGTTTCCAGTAAGCCTAACCTAATGGTATAATTAGCTTATATACTCATCAGTGGAAGCAGGGACCTCTCAAATGGGCTGACTAATAAAAACGGACCAACCCATCATGATCTGTTCACGATAAGCCCAATATAAATAGCAAGTACAATAAGATTAAATATTTAATACTATTTTAATAATTAATTAAAGTAAATCCAAAATATTCAACAATCTCCCACTTGGATTACTTTAATCAAATATTAAAAATAACATAAGAATGGAAATAGAAGTATATCAAATATTTATAATAGTACTTGTCATCAAAGTAGTATAAGAAATACAAAATTCAACAATGCAGAAATCGAATCTGATGGGGCAAACAAAATCATACATGTTAAACCTTACATTTCACATGGAATGAAGAATATGGATTAACATTATAAATTGAAAGTTTGTAATCCAATAAAGGTCCATGCATATAAAATGCTACTAGAGATATGATTATAGAGTGACGTCATTTATTACATATCTCATAAAAATTACATCAATAAAAAATAACAATCAGACTCCCACTAATCCAAGATATCAAATGACTTAACTAAACCCATATGGATCACATGCCTCTTAAAAACTCCAACAGTTAAGCCCTTGGTTAGTGGATCTGCCAACAAGTTCTATGTAGCAAGATGTTCAATTCGAGTCTGAAATTCAAGAATTTTCTCACTCACAAATAAATATTTAATGCCAAAATGCTTTGACTTAGATGAGCTCTTAGTATTTTAAGAGAAATGAACAGAAGCAGTATTGTCGCAATATATCACAAGTGGCCTAGATATACTTTCAAAAACTTTGAAATAAGAAATTAAGTTTTTCAGCGACATAGCTTGACAAGTAGCCTCATAGCAAGCGACATACCCTGCCTCCATGGTAGAAGTAGTTGTAAGAGTTTGTTTAACACTCTTCCAAGAAATAGCTCCTCCTGCCATCTTAAAAATTAAGCCGCGGAAGTAGACTTTCGGTCATCAGGGAAACCTGCAAAATTAGAATCAGAATAACCAATGACCTCGAGTTGATCAAACTTCTTATAGGTCAACATATAATCTTTGGTTCCCTGCAAATATCGTAAGACCTTTTTAACGGCTTTCGAATGACCCAAACCTGGGTTGCTCAAGTATCTTCCCAAAGCATTAACTATAAAAGCAATATCAGGATGAGTACAAACTTGAGCATACATCAAACTACCAACAGCGGAAGCATATGGGACTTTTTCCATTTCGGCAATTTCTTTATCATTTTGAGGACATTCCGAATTAGAGAGTTTTTCACCCTTTTGAATAGGCGCAGCGCATGGGGATCAAGTGTGCATATTAAAACGTTTAAGAATTTTTTCAATATATGTCTTTTGAGACAATCCAAGAACACCACGTGACCTATCACGGACGATTTGGATGCCTAAAACGACTGAAGCATCACCAAGGTCCTTCATATCAAAGTGGCTACTTAACATTTGTCTTGTTTCATTCAAAAGGATATATTGAAAGACACCCTTTGATAGAGCTTTCTAAGAAAAAGTGTTATATAAACCCTGCTTTAGACGGCGCTTTATACATAAAATAAGCACTATATTACCTTTACCAGCGCCATTTACAATAGAGCTTTTAAAGTGTTATAAATGACCTGAAAAAAGCGCTATCTATGACCATTTTTGGCGTAGTATTTGATGTTTGACCGTTTTCTCATTAATGGAAATTCTAGCTGGAATTTACTTCTTTAACCGTTTCTTTTATTTTTTTTGACACTTGACGTTGTTTCTTTTGAGGATAATCTCTAGCTATAAATAGGGACTCTTTGTCACTTTCTTGAAGTATTTTATCATATTATCAAAATCATAGATATGGAATATAGCATATTATCAAACAGTATTAATTGACATCATAACCGTGTACCTTGAATGGTTGAAGAAGAATCCATGGAGACTTGAAAGTGACTTGAGAAAATTAGGTTCTGAGAGCTCTTCTGCCGCCTTACTGATTGAGCGTTCTTTCAGTTTCCAGTGAGCCTAACCTAATGGGATAGTTAGCTTATATACTCATCAGTGGAAGCAGGGACCTCTCAAATGGGCTGACTAATAAAAACGGTCCAACCCATCACGGTCTGTTCACAATAAGCCCAATAAAAATAGCAAGTACAATAAAATTAAATATTTAATACTATTTTAATAATTAATTAAAGTAAATCCAAAATATTCAACAATCTCCCACTTGGATTACTTTAATCAAATATTAAAAATAACATAAGAATGGAAATAGAAGTATATCAAATATTTATAATAGTACTTGTCATCAAAGTAGTATAAGAAATACAAAATTCAACAATGCAGAAATCGAATCTGATGGGGCAAACAAAATCATACATGTTAAACCTTACATTTCACATGGAATGAAGAATATGGATTAACATTATAAATTGAAAGTTTGTAATCCAATAAAGGTCCATGCATATAAAATGCTACTAGAGATATGATTATAGAGTGACGTCATTTATTACATATCTCATAAAAATTACATCAATAAAAAATAACAATCAGACTCCCACTAATCCAAGATATCAAATGACTTAACTAAACCCATATGGATCACATGCCTCTTAAAAACTCCAACAGTTAAGCCCTTGGTTAGTGGATCTGCCAACAAGTTCTATGTAGCAAGATGTTCAATTCGAGTCTGAAATTCATGAATTTTCTCACTCACAAATAAATATTTAATGCCAAAATGCTTTGACTTAGATGAGCTCTTAGTATTTTAAGAGAAATGAACAGAAGCAGTATTGTCGCAATATATCACAAGTGGCCTAGATATACTTTCAAAAACTTTGAAATAAGAAATTAAGTTTTTCAGCGACATAGCTTGACAAGTAGCCTCATAGCAAGCGACATACCCTGCCTCCATGGTAGAAGTAGTTGTAAGAGTTTGTTTAACACTCTTCCAAGAAATAGCTCCTCCTGCCATCTTAAAAATTAAGCCGCGGAAGTAGACTTTCGGTCATCAGGGAAACCTGCAAAATTAGAATCAGAATAACCAATGACCTCGAGTTGATCAAACTTCTTATAGGTCAACATATAATCTTTGGTTCCCTGCAAATATCGTAAGACCTTTTTAACGGCTTTCGAATGACCCAAACCTGGGTTGCTCAAGTATCTTCCCAAAGCATTAACTATAAAAGCAATATCAGGATGAGTACAAACTTGAGCATACATCAAACTACCAACAGCGGAAGCATATGGGACTTTTTCCATTTCGGCAATTTCTTTATCATTTTGAGGACATTCCGAATTAGAGAGTTTTTCACCCTTTTGAATAGGCGCAGCGCATGGGGATCAAGTGTGCATATTAAAACGTTTAAGAATTTTTTCAATATATGTCTTTTGAGACAATCCAAGAACACCACGTGACCTATCACGGACGATTTGGATGCCTAAAACGACTGAAGCATCACCAAGGTCCTTCATATCAAAGTGGCTACTTAACATTTGTCTTGTTTCATTCAAAAGGATATATTGAAAGACACCCTTTGATAGAGCTTTCTAAGAAAAAGTGTTATATAAACCCTGCTTTAGACGGCGCTTTATACATAAAATAAGCACTATATTACCTTTACCAGCGCCATTTACAATAGAGCTTTTAAAGTGTTATAAATGACCTGAAAAAAGCGCTATCTATGACCATTTTTGGCGTAGTATTTGATGTTTGACCGTTTTCTCATTAATGGAAATTCTAGCTGGAATTTACTTCTTTAACCGTTTCTTTTATTTTTTTTGACACTTGACGTTGTTTCTTTTGAGGATAATCTCTAGCTATAAATAGGGACTCTTTGTCACTTTCTTGAAGTATTTTATCATATTATCAAAATCATAGATATGGAATATAGCATATTATCAAACAGTATTAATTGACATCATAACCGTGTACCTTGAATGGTTGAAGAAGAATCCATGGAGACTTGAAAGTGACTTGAGAAAATTAGGTTCTGAGAGCTCTTCTGCCTCCTTACTGATTGAGCGTTCTTTCAGTTTCCAGTGAGCCTAACCTAATGGGATAGTTAGCTTATATACTCATCAGTGGAAGCAGGGACCTCTCAAATGGGCTGACTAATAAAAACGGTCCAACCCATCACGGTCTGTTCACAATAAGCCCAATAAAAATAGCAAGTACAATAAAATTAAATATTTAATACTATTTTAATAATTAATTAAAGTAAATCCAAAATATTCAACAATCTCCCACTTGGATTACTTTAATCAAATATTAAAAATAACATAAGAATGGAAATAGAAGTATATCAAATATTTATAATAGTACTTGTCATCAAAGTAGTATAAGAAACACAAAATTCAACAATGCAGAAATTGAATCTGATGGGGCAAACAAAATCATACATGTTATACCTTACATTTCACATGGAATGAAGAATATGGATTAACATTATAAATTGAAAGTTTGTAATCCAATAAAGGTCCATGCATATAAAATGCTACAAGAGATATGATTATAGAGTGACGTCATTTATTACATATCTCATAAAAATTACATCAATAAAAAATAACAATCAGACTCCCACTAATCCAAGATATCAAATGACTTAACTAAACCCATATGGATCACCTGCCTCTTAAAAAGTCCAACAATTAAGCCCTTGGTTAGTGGATCTGCCAACAAGTTCTATGTAGCAAGATGTTCAATTCGAGTCTAAAATTCATGAATTTTCTCACTCACAAATAAATATTTAATGCCAAAATGCTTTGAGTTAGATGAGCTCTTAGTATTTTGAGAGAAATGAACAGAAGCAGTATTGTCGCAATATATCACAAGTGGCCTAGATATACTTTCAAAAACTTTGAAATAAGAAATTAAGTTCTTCAGCCACATAGCTTGACAAGTAGCCTCATAGCAAGCGACACACTCTGCCTCCATGGTAGAAGTAGTTGTAAGAGTTTGTTTAACACTCTTCCAAGAAATAGCTCCTCCTGCCATCTTAAAAATTATGCCGTGGAAGTAGACTTTCGGTCATCAGGGCAACCTGCAAAATTAGAATCAGAATAACCAATGACCTCGAGTTGATCAAACTTCTTATAGGTCAACATATAATCTTTGGTTCCCTGCAAATATCGTAAGACCTTTTTAACGGCTTTCCAATGACCCAAACCTGGGTTGCTCAAGTATCTTCCCTAAGCATTAACTATAAAAGCAATATCAGGATGAGTACAAACTTGAGCATACATCAAACTACCAACAGCGGAAGCATATGGGACTTTTTCCATTTCGGCAATTTCTTTATCATTTTGAGGACATTCCGAATTAGAGAGTTTTTCACCCTTTTGAATAGGCGCAGCGCATGGGGATCAAGTGTGCATATTAAAACGTTTAAGAATTTTTTCAATATATGTCTTTTGAGACAATCCAAGAACACCACGTGACCTATCACGGAAGATTTGGATGCCTAAAACGACTGAAGCATCACCAAGGTCCTTCATATCAAAGTGGCTACTTAACATTTGTCTTGTTTCATTCAAAAGGATATATTGAAAGAAACCCTTTGATAGAGCTTTCTAAGAAAAAGTGTTATATAAACCCTGCTTTAGACAGCGCTTTATACATAAAATGAGCACTATATTACCTTTACCAGCGCCATTTACAATAGAGCTTTTAAAGTGTTATAAATGACCTGAAAAAAGCGCTATCTATGACCATTTTTGGCGTAGTATTTGATGTTTGACCGTTTTCTCATTGATGGAAATTCTAGCTGGAATTTACTTCTTTAACCGTTTCTTTTCTTTTTTTTGACACTTGACGTTGTTTCTTTTGAGGATAATCTCTAGCTATAAATAGGGACTCTTTGTCACTTTCTTGAAGAATTTTATCATATTATCAAAATCATAGATATGGAATATAGCATATTATCAAACAGTATTAATTGACATCATAACCGTGTACCTTGAATGGTTGAAGAAGAATCCATGGAGACTTGAAAGTGACTTGAGAAAATTAGGTTGTGAGAGCTCTTCTGCCGCCTTACTGATTGAGCGTTCTTTCAGTTTCCAGTGAGCCTAACCTAATGGGATAGTTAGCTTATATACTCATCAGTGGAAGCAGGGACCTCTCAAATGGGCTGACTAATAAAAACGGTCCAACCCATCACGGTCTGTTCACAATAAGCCCAATATAAATAGCAAGTACAATAAGATTAAATATTTAATACTATTTTAATAATTAATTAAAGTAAATCCAAAATATTCAACAATCTCCCACTTGGATTACTTTAATCAAATATTAAAAATAACATAAGAATGGAAATAGAAGTATATCAAATATTTATAATAGTACTTGTCATCAAAGTAGTATAAGAAACACAAAATTCAACAATGCAGAAATTGAATCTGATGGGGCAAACAAAATCATACATGTTATACCTTACATTTCACATGGAATGAAGAATATGGATTAACATTATAAATTGAAAGTTTGTAATCCAATAAAGGTCCATGCATATAAAATGCTACAAGAGATATGATTATAGAGTGACGTCATTTATTACATATCTCATAAAAATTACATCAATAAAAAATAACAATCAGACTCCCACTAATCCAAGATATCAAATGACTTAACTAAACCCATATGGATCACCTGCCTCTTAAAAAGTCCAACAATTAAGCCCTTGGTTAGTGGATCTGCCAACAAGTTCTATGTAGCAAGATGTTCAATTCGAGTCTAAAATTCATGAATTTTCTCACTCACAAATAAATATTTAATGCCAAAATGCTTTGAGTTAGATGAGCTCTTAGTATTTTGAGAGAAATGAACAGAAGCAGTATTGTCGCAATATATCACAAGTGGCCTAGATATACTTTCAAAAACTTTGAAATAAGAAATTAAGTTCTTCAGCCACATAGCTTGACAAGTAGCCTCATAGCAAGCGACACACTCTGCCTCCATGGTAGAAGTAGTTGTAAGAGTTTGTTTAACACTCTTCCAAGAAATAGCTCCTCCTGCCATCTTAAAAATTATGCCGTGGAAGTAGACTTTCGGTCATCAGGGCAACCTGCAAAATTAGAATCAGAATAACCAATGACCTCGAGTTGATCAAACTTCTTATAGGTCAACATATAATCTTTGGTTCCCTGCAAATATCGTAAGACCTTTTTAACGGCTTTCCAATGACCCAAACCTGGGTTGCTCAAGTATCTTCCCTAAGCATTAACTATAAAAGCAATATCAGGATGAGTACAAACTTGAGCATACATCAAACTACCAACAGCGGAAGCATATGGGACTTTTTCCATTTCGGCAATTTCTTTATCATTTTGAGGACATTCCGAATTAGAGAGTTTTTCACCCTTTTGAATAGGCGCAGCGCATGGGGATCAAGTGTGCATATTAAAACGTTTAAGAATTTTTTCAATATATGTCTTTTGAGACAATCCAAGAACACCACGTGACCTATCACGGAAGATTTGGATGCCTAAAACGACTGAAGCATCACCAAGGTCCTTCATATCAAAGTGGCTACTTAACATTTGTCTTGTTTCATTCAAAAGGATATATTGAAAGAAACCCTTTGATAGAGCTTTCTAAGAAAAAGTGTTATATAAACCCTGCTTTAGACAGCGCTTTATACATAAAATGAGCACTATATTACCTTTACCAGCGCCATTTACAATAGAGCTTTTAAAGTGTTATAAATGACCTGAAAAAAGCGCTATCTATGACCATTTTTGGCGTAGTATTTGATGTTTGACCGTTTTCTCATTGATGGAAATTCTAGCTGGAATTTACTTCTTTAACCGTTTCTTTTCTTTTTTTTGACACTTGACGTTGTTTCTTTTGAGGATAATCTCTAGCTATAAATAGGGACTCTTTGTCACTTTCTTGAAGAATTTTATCATATTATCAAAATCATAGATATGGAATATAGCATATTATCAAACAGTATTAATTGACATCATAACCGTGTACCTTGAATGGTTGAAGAAGAATCCATGGAGACTTGAAAGTGACTTGAGAAAATTAGGTTGTGAGAGCTCTTCTGCCGCCTTACTGATTGAGCGTTCTTTCAGTTTCCAGTGAGCCTAACCTAATGGGATAGTTAGCTTATATACTCATCAGTGGAAGCAGGGACCTCTCAAATGGGCTGACTAATAAAAACGGTCCAACCCATCACGGTCTGTTCACAATAAGCCCAATATAAATAGCAAGTACAATAAGATTAAATATTTAATACTATTTTAATAATTAATTAAAGTAAATCCAAAATATTCAACAATCTCCCACTTGGATTACTTTAATCAAATATTAAAAATAACATAAGAATGGAAATAGAAGTATATCAAATATTTATAATAGTACTTGTCATCAAAGTAGTATAAGAAACACAAAATTCAACAATGCAGAAATTGAATCTGATGGGGCAAACAAAATCATACATGTTATACCTTACATTTCACATGGAATGAAGAATATGGATTAACATTATAAATTGAAAGTTTGTAATCCAATAAAGGTCCATGCATATAAAATGCTACAAGAGATATGATTATAGAGTGACGTCATTTATTACATATCTCATAAAAATTACATCAATAAAAAATAACAATCAGACTCCCACTAATCCAAGATATCAAATGACTTAACTAAACCCATATGGATCACCTGCCTCTTAAAAACTCCAACAATTAAGCCCTTGGTTAGTGGATCTGCCAACAAGTTCTATGTAGCAAGATGTTCAATTCGAGTCTAAAATTCAAGAATTTTCTCACTCACAAATAAATATTTAATGCCAAAATGCTTTGAGTTAGATGAGCTCTTAGTATTTTGAGAGAAATGAACAGAAGCAGTATTGTCGCAATATATCACAAGTGGCCTAGATATACTTTCAAAAACTTTGAAATAAGAAATTAAGTTCTTCAGCCACATAGCTTGACAAGTAGCCTCATAGCAAGCGACACACTCTGCCTCCATGGTAGAAGTAGTTGTAAGAGTTTGTTTAACACTCTTCCAAGAAATAGCTCCTCCTGCCATCTTAAAAATTATGCCGTGGAAGTAGACTTTCGGTCATCAGGGCAACCTGCAAAATTAGAATCAGAATAACCAATGACCTCGAGTTGATCAAACTTCTTATAGGTCAACATATAATCTTTGGTTCCCTGCAAATATCGTAAGACCTTTTTAACGGCTTTCCAATGACCCAAACCTGGGTTGCTCAAGTATCTTCCCAAAGCATTAACTATAAAAGCAATATCAGGATGAGTACAAACTTGAGCATACATCAAACTACCAACAGCGGAAGCATATGGGACTTTTTCCATTTCGGCAATTTCTTTATCATTTTGAGGACATTCCGAATTAGAGAGTTTTTCACCCTTTTGAATAGGCGCAGCGCATGGGGATCAAGTGTGCATATTAAAACGTTTAAGAATTTTTTCAATATATGTCTTTTGAGACAATCCAAGAACACCACGTGACCTATCATGGAAGATTTGGATGCCTAAAACGACTGAAGCATCACCAAGGTCCTTCATATCAAAGTGGCTACTTAACATTTGTCTTGTTTCATTCAAAAGGATATATTGAAAGAAACCCTTTGATAGAGCTTTCTAAGAAAAAGTGTTATATAAACCCTGCTTTAGACAGCGCTTTATACATAAAATGAGCACTATATTACCTTTACCAGCGCCATTTACAAAAGAGCTTTTAAAGTGTTATAAATGACCTGAAAAAAGCGCTATCTATGACCATTTTTGGCGTAGTATTTGATGTTTGACCGTTTTCTCATTAATGGAAATTCTAGCTGGAATTTACTTCTTTAACCGTTTCTTTTATTTTTTTTTTGACACTTGACGTTGTTTCTTTTGAGGATAATCTCTAGCTATAAATAGGGACTCTTTGTCACTTTCTTGAAGTATTTTATCATATTATCAAAATCATAGATATGGAATATAGCATATTATCAAACAGTATTAATTGACATCATAACCGTGTACCTTGAATGGTTGAAGAAGAATCCATGGAGACTTGAAAGTGACTTGAGAAAATTAGGTTTTGAGAGCTCTTCTGCCGCCTTACTGATTGAGCGTTCTTTCAGTTTCCAGTGAGCCTAACCTAATGGGATAGTTAGCTTATATACTCATCAGTGGAAGCAGGGACCTCTCAAATGGGCTGACTAATAAAAATGGTCCAACCCATCACGGTCTGTTCACAATAAGCCCAATATAAATAGCAAGTACAATAAGATTAAATATTTAATACTATTTTAATAATTAATTAAAGTAAATCCAAAATATTCAACAATCTCCCACTTGGATTACTTTAATCAAATATTAAAAATAACATAAGAATGGAAATAGAAGTATATCAAATATTTATAATAGTACTTGTCATCAAAGTAGTATAAGAAACACAAAATTCAACAATGCAGAAATTGAATCTGATGGGGCAAACAAAATCATACATGTTATACCTTACATTTCACATGGAATGAAGAATATGGATTAACATTATAAATTGAAAGTTTGTAATCCAATAAAGGTCCATGCATATAAAATGCTACAAGAGATATGATTATAGAGTGACGTCATTTATTACATATCTCATAAAAATTACATCAATAAAAAATAACAATCAGACTCCCACTAATCCAAGATATCAAATGACTTAACTAAACCCATATGGATCACATGCCTCTTAAAAACTCCAACAGTTAAGCCCTTGGTTAGTGGATCTGCCAACAAGTTCTATGTAGCAAGATGTTCAATTCGAGTCTGAAATTCAAGAATTTTCTCACTCACAAATAAATATTTAATGCCAAAATGCTTTGAGTTAGATGAGCTCTTAGTATTTTGAGAGAAATGAACAGAAGCAGTATTGTCGCAATATATCACAAGTGGCCTAGATATACTTTCAAAAACTTTGAAATAAGAAATTAAGTTCTTCAGCCACATAGCTTGACAAGTAGCCTCATAGCAAGCGACACACTCTGCCTCCATGGTAGAAGTAGTTGTAAGAGTTTGTTTAACACTCTTCCAAGAAATAGCTCCTCCTGCCATCTTAAAAATTAAGCCGCGGAAGTAGACTTTCGGTCATCAGGGCAACCTGCAAAATTAGAATCAGAATAACCAATGACCTCGAGTTGATCAAACTTCTTATAGGTCAACATATAATCTTTGGTTCCCTGAAAATATCGTAAGACCTTTTTAACGGCTTTCCAATGACCCAAACCTGGGTTGCTCAAGTATCTTCCCAAAGCATTAACTATAAAAGCAATATCAGGATGAGTACAAACTTGAGCATACATCAAACTACCAACAGCGGAAGCATATGGGACTTTTTCCATTTCGGAAATTTCTTTATCATTTTGAGGACATTCCTAATTAGAGAGTTTTTCACCCTTTTGAATAGGCGCAGCGCATGGGGATCAAGTGTGCATATTAAAACGTTTAAGAATTTTTTCAATATATGTCTTTTGAGACAATCCAAGAACACCACGTGACCTATCACGGAAGATTTGGATGCCTAAAACGACTGAAGCATCACCAAGGTCCTTCATATCAAAGTGGCTACTTAACATTTGTCTTGTTTCATTCAAAAGGATATATTGAAAGAAACCCTTTGATAGAGCTTTCTAAGAAAAAGTGTTATATAAACCCTGCTTTAGACAGCGCTTTATACATAAAATGAGCACTATATTACCTTTACCAGCTCCATTTACAATAGAGCTTTTAAAGTGTTATAAATGACCTGAAAAAAGCGCTATCTATGACCATTTTTGGCGTAGTATTTGATGTTTGACCGTTTTCTCATTAATGGAAATTCTAGCTGGAATTTACTTCTTTAACCGTTTCTTTTATTTTTTTTGACACTTGACGTTGTTTCTTTTGAGGATAATCTCTAGCTATAAATAGGGACTCTTTGTCACTTTCTTGAAGTATTTTATCATATTATCAAAATCATAGATATGGAATATAGCATATTATCAAACAATATTAATTGACATCATAACCGTGTACCTTGAATGGTTGAAGAAGAATCCATGGAGACTTGAAAGTGACTTGAGAAAATTAGGTTTTGAGAGCTCTTATGCCGCCTTACTGATTGAGCGTTCTTTCAGTTTCCAGTGAGCCTAACCTAATGGGATAGTTAGCTTATATACTCATCAGTGGAAGCAGAGACCTCTCAAATGGGCTGACTAATAAAAACGGTCCAACCCATCACGGTCTGTTCACAATAAGCCCAATATAAATAGCAAGTACAATAAGATTAAATATTTAATACTATTTTAATAATTAATTAAAGTAAATCCAAAATATTCAACAATCTCCCACTTGGATTACTTTAATCAAATATTAAAAATAACATAAGAATGGAAATAGAAGTATATCAAATATTTATAATAGTACTTGTCATCAAAGTAGTATAAGAAACACAAAATTCAACAATGCAGAAATTGAATCTGATGGGGCAAACAAAATCATACATGTTATACCTTACATTTCACATGGAATGAAGAATATGGATTAACATTATAAATTGAAAGTTTGTAATCCAATAAAGGTCCATGCATATAAAATGCTACAAGAGATATGATTATAGAGTGACGTCATATATTACATATCTCATAAAAATTACATCAATAAAAAATAACAATCAGACTCCCACTAATCCAAGATATCAAATGACTTAACTAAACCCATATGGATCACATGCCTCTTAAAAACTCCAACAGTTAAGCCCTTGGTTAGTGGATCTGCCAACAAGTTCTATGTAGCAAGATGTTCAATTCGAGTCTGAAATTCAAGAATTTTCTCACTCACAAATAAATATTTAATGCCAAAATGCTTTGAGTTAGATGAGCTCTTAGTATTTTGAGAGAAATGAACAGAAGCAGTATTGTCGCAATATATCACAAGTGGCCTAGATATACTTTCAAAAACTTTGAAATAAGAAATTAAGTTCTTCAGCCACATAGCTTGACAAGTAGCCTCATAGCAAGCGACACACTCTGCCTCCATGGTAGAAGTAGTTGTAAGAGTTTGTTTAACACTCTTCCAAGAAATAGCTCCTCCTGCCATCTTAAAAATTAAGCCGCGGAAGTAGACTTTCGGTCATCAGGGAAACCTGCAAAATTAGAATCAGAATAACCAATGACCTCGAGTTGATCAAACTTCTTATAGGTCAACATATAATCTTTGGTTCCCTGAAAATATCGTAAGACCTTTTTAACGGCTTTCCAATGACCCAAACCTGGGTTGCTCAAGTATCTTCCCAAAGCATTAACTATAAAAGCAATATCAGGATGAGTACAAACTTGAGCATACATCAAACTACCAACAGCGGAAGCATATGGGACTTTTTCCATTTCGGAAATTTCTTTATCATTTTGAAGACATTCCTAATTAGAGAGTTTTTCACCCTTTTGAATAGGCGCAGCGCATGGGGATCAAGTGTGCATATTAAAACGTTTAAGAATTTTTTCAATATATGTCTTTTGAGACAATCCAAGAACACCACGTGACCTATCACGGAAGATTTGGATGCCTAAAACGACTGAAGCATCACCAAGGTCCTTCATATCAAAGTGGCTACTTAACATTTGTCTTGTTTCATTCAAAAGGATATATTGAAAGAAACCCTTTGATAGAGCTTTCTAAGAAAAAGTGTTATATAAACCCTGCTTTAGACAGCGCTTTATACATAAAATGAGCACTATATTACCTTTACCAACGCCATTTACAATAGAGCTTTTAAAGTGTTATAAATGACCTGAAAAAAGCGCTATCTATGACCATTTTTGGCGTAGTATTTGATGTTTGACCGTTTTCTCATTAATGGAAATTCTAGCTGGAATTTACTTCTTTAACCGTTTCTTTTATTTTTTTTGACACTTGACGTTGTTTCTTTTGAGGATAATCTCTAGCTATAAATAGGGACTCTTTGTCACTTTCTTGAAGTATTTTATCATATTATCAAAATCATAGATATCGAATATAGCATATTATCAAACAATATTAATTGACATCATAACCGTGTACCTTGAATGGTTGAAGAAGAATCCATGGAGACTTGAAAGTGACTTGAGAAAATTAGGTTTTGAGAGCTCTTATGCCGCCTTACTGATTGAGCGTTCTTTCAGTTTCCAGTGAGCCTAACCTAATGGGATAGTTAGCTTATATACTCATCAGTGGAAGCAGAGACCTCTCAAATGAAACGGTCCAACCCATCACGGTCTGTTCACAATAAGCCCAATATAAATAGCAAGTACAATAAGATTAAGTATTTAATACTATTTTAATAATTAATTAAAGTAAATCCAAAATATTCAACAATCTCCCACTTGGATTACTTTAATCAAATATTAAAAATAACATAAGAATGGAAATAGAAGTATATCAAATATTTATAATGGTACTTGTCATCAAAGTAGTATAAGAAACACAAAATTCAACAATGCAGAAATTGAATCTGATGGGGCAAACAAAATCATACATGTTATACCTTACATTTCACATGGAATGAAGAATATGGATTAACATTATAAATTGAAAGTTTGTAATCCAATAAAGGTCCATGCATATAAAATGCTACAAGAGATATGATTATAGAGTGACGTCATATATTACATATCTCATAAAAATTACATCAATAAAAAATAACAATCAGACTCCCACTAATCCAAGATATCAAATGACTTAACTAAACCCATATGGATCACATGCCTCTTAAAAACTCCAACAGTTAAGCCCTTGGTTAGTGGATCTGCCAACAAGTTCTATGTAGCAAGATGTTCAATTCGAGTCTGAAATTCAAAAAATTTCTCACTCACAAATAAATATTTAATGCCAAAATTCTTTGAGTTAGATGAGCTCTTAGTATTTTGAGAGAAATGAACAGAAGCAGTATTCTCGCAATATATCACAAGTGACCTAGATATACTTTCAAAAACTTTGAAATAAGAAATTAAGTTCTTCAGCGACATAGCTTGACAAGTAGCCTCATAGCAAGCGACACACTCTGCCTCCATGGTAGAAGTAGTTGTAAGAGTTTGTTTAACACTCTTCCAAGAAATAGCTCCTCCTGCCATCTTAAAAATTAAGCCGCGGAAGTAGACTTTCGGTCATCACGGCAACCTGCAAAATTAGAATCAGAATAACCAATGACCTCGAGTTGATAAAACTTCTTATAGGTCAACATATAATCTTTGGTTCCCTGCAAATATCGTAAGACCTTTTTAACGGCTTTCCAATGACCCAAACCTGGGTTGCTCAAGTATCTTCCCAAAGCATTAACTATAAAAGCAATATCAGGATGAGTACAAACTTGAGCATACATCAAACTACCAACAGCGGAAGCATATGGGACTTTTTCCATTTCGGCAATTTCTTTATCATTTTGAGGACATTCCGAATTAGAGAGTTTTTCACCCTTTTGAATAGGCGCAGCGCATGGGGATCAAGTGTGCATATTAAAACGTTTAAGAATTTTTTCAATATATGTCTTTTGAGACAATCCAAGAACCCCACGTGACCTATCACGGAAGATTTGGATGCCTAAAACGACTGAAGCATCACCAAGGTCCTTCATATCAAAGTGGCTACTTAACATTTGTCTTGTTTCATTCAAAAGGATAACACAACTGCTAGCAAGAAGGATATCGTCGACATATAGCACGAGAATTATGAAGTTGCTCCCATTAGTCTTTAGATAAATGCACTGATCTGAAGTGTTTTCATTAAAACCAAAAGAAGTGACAACTTGGTCAAATTTCAGATACCATTATCTAGATGCCTGTTTTAATCCATAAATAGATTTATTCAGCCTGCACATTAAATGTTCTTCACCTGCTTTAACAAAACCTTCAGGTTGAACCATATACACATCTTCATTAAGTTCTCCGTTCAAGAAAGTAGTCTTCACATCCATCTGGTGAATTTGTCAATTAAAATGTGCAACCAAAGCCATAACAACCCGAAAAGCATCCTTAGTAGAAACAGGTGAGAAGGTCTCCTTGTAATCAATTCCTTCTCTTTGACTATAGCCTTTTGCCACTAGTCTGGCTTTGTACCTTTCAATTTTACCACTTGGATTGCATTTAGTTTTGAAGACCCATTTGCACCCTACGAGTTTACATCCAACAGGTAACTCCATGAGATCCCAAACATCATTATCAGACATAGAAGTTAATTCATCATGCATGGCATTTATCCAATCAGAAGCATGAGGACAAGAGACTGCTTCATTAAAAGTGATAGGATCATTATCATGGAGATCAAACTCATGCTCTTGTAGGTATACAAGAAAATAATTTGAAATGGTGGATTTGCGTGCTCTTTGAGATCGCCTCAATGGAACTACTTCAGCAATATCATTTTGTTCAACATTTTGATCTTGAATATGTTTGGGTTCTTGTTCAATAATCAATGGTGCTGCTATATCATCATCTTCTTGAACATTGGGGATATTATTCTGAACAATTGGAATCACAATATCTGTAGGAAGAGTAACAAATGGCACAGGCAGAAAAGTACGATCTTCCTTAAAAGTAACTGGTCGTGACGTAGGTACCCCACTTTCCAAGTCATCCTCAAAGAAAACCGCTCGGTCAGATTCAATAACCCGTGTAGAATGAGAAGGACAATAAAACCTACAACCTCTGGAGCCCACACTGTAGCCAATAAAGAAACCACTAATAGTCTTCATATCAAGCTTCTTTTGTTGAGCATTATAATGTTTGACTTCAGCTTTACAACCCCATACATGAAAATGTTTTAAACTTGGCTCTTTTCCTGTCATAAGCTCATAGGGAGTTTTTGATACAGACTTACTTGGTACCTGATTAAGAATGTAAGCAGTAGTCTTCAAGGCGTCTCCCAAAAGAAAATCAGGCAATGTAGAATGACTCATCATGCATCTCACCATATCCAAAAGGGTACATTTGCATCTCGCTGCAACTCCATTTTGTTGAGGAGTGCCAGGCATAGAGCCTCAATTCCACATTCATCAAGAAATCTGGAAAACGGTCCAGGGTTTCTTCCGGTCTCATCATACCTACCATAATATTCTCCTCCTCTATCAGACCTAACACATTTGATCTTCTTTCCTGTTTTTAACTCAATAGCAGCTTTAAAAGACTTGAAAGCATCCAAAGAACTAGATATTTTTTGCAGAAGTTCTATCCAACCAAATCTAGAGAAGTCATCAATGAACGTTATAAAATACTTGTGTCCACCCATAGCAGCAGCAGTTATAGGTCCACACATATCAGTGTGAATCAATTGTAAGACATTCTCACATCTATTCTCTTTTGAATTCCTAGATTTTGGAGTTAACTTTCCTTTTAGGCAATCGACACAAGTTTCAAAATCAGAGAAATCGAGATTCGTAAGGATATTTTCTTTAATTAACCTTTCAATGCGAGGCCTAGAAATATGGCCTAAACGTTTATGCCATAACATTGATGAATTTTCACCTTTCATACTACACTTAGATCCAGTAACGGTGTTAACAGAGAATTCATCCATATTCAACATATATAATCCATCACGCAAAATTCATGAACATACGGGAGTAGATTTAAAAGAAACAATCAATTTTCCATTACCAAAATTAAAAGTGTAGCCACATTTATCCAATGCAGAAATAGAAATCAAACTCATTCTCATGTAAGGTACATAAACTGCATCCTTTAAAATTAAAGTGTGTCTAGAAGGTAAAAACAAGGAAACAACTCCTATTTCTAAAACAGGTACTCCAGCTCCATCTCCCACAATGACCTTTGCCTCGGCGTCACTTGGTTTCCTTAGGCTTGCGAACCCCTACAAAGAATTCACAACATGAATAGTTGCACCTGAGTCTAACCACCAAGTATCCAAAGGTACATCTACAACATTAGATTCAAATAGAGCTAGAGTTAGGAGTGTACCTTCTTTTGCAAGTTTCCTCTTCAAGAATTAACAATCATCAACCTTATGACCATATTTCTTGCAGTACTTGCACTCTCCCTTATACTTAAAAGATTTCTTTTTAGGTTTCAAATGTTCCACAACATTTATTCTTTTCTTATCATGAGAGTGATGTTTTCCTTTGTGATAGCTTCCCTTAAAACCTTTGGTACCAGTGGAAGAAGCAGCAGGATATTTCAAAGAAGCAGCAGGATACTTAGAAGAAGCAGCAGCAAAATGAACACTCTGAGATTTTGCCTTCTTAAAAGATTCCTCCTCTTGAGGGATGATAGCAATCATTTCATCAACTATCCATTCTACCTTTTGAGTATTATATTAAGTCCTCATGACATCAAAGTGTTTTCCCCAATCTCAACCTTAAGATCCTTAAGCTTGTTCTAATAGTGCATCAACTTCATGATGTGCTCTCGCACGCCGCTAACACCATCGTATTTGGTCTTGTCAAACAATGAGAGATACTCGCATTTCTTAGCCTTGTCAAAACGAGTGAATTTTTCACCAACAGCTTTCAAATAATCTTTAGCATTGTCACTTTCAGGAATGCTTTGCCTAATAGATTTCTCCATAGTGTACGTGATGACCTTAAGCGACTTCCTATTAGATTTTTCCCATTCTTTATGGAAAGTTTTCTGAGCTTCAGTGGACTCATTGGTAAGATCAGCTGGCTTATCAGTTCTTAAAGCTAAATCAAGGTCATTGATGGATAAGTAAAGATCCAAAGAATCTTTCCAATCCTCATAGTTAGTCCCGTTGAGAGTTTTCATAGAGCTAGGAAAAGAGACTGTCATGAAAGAAGAAGGAATCGTTAATAAAATATGAATAGAATGATTCCACATATACGCAGTCAAACTTATCCTTTAATAAAACTCTATCATATTATGATCTTAAAATAAATACAACAATAAGAAAACTTACATTACCAAGTCCAATATCGATAGGATATTTGAAAATGATAAATATAAGCATAAGGCATGAATAAGGTTATTGTATCATAACAAAATTACATTAATAATAATATACTGATAGGGTACAATTACTACTAACATAATATAGATCACAGTTACTACTAAATAAAAGTATGGTATAATTTTTTTTAGAGACAAACGATGATAATTATTTACTTGTAATTTATATTAATAATAATATATTGATAGGATATAGTTACCATTAATATAAATGAATTAATTGCTACATAATGAATTTTATTTACGCAATTAACATACATAACTCGCATAACTGCACTTGCGATAGACAAAGTTACAATTATACAAATTTACAATATCTATGCTCAAAAGAATTTTATAAGTTTATATCAAAGCATAGACAGGCCCTAAATATATTATAATTACGGTAATTCTCTTCAAATGGAAACCAAGACTACGTAAGCAAATTAATTGAATTTGGGCCCTACAGGTTGAACGTGAGTGTACAGCACAAACATATGTGCCTTATGGTGATTACACGCATTGAGTGTTCAAGTGAAAACAGAAACATGTGCATATGTATTATGCGTCAGAGTCCCAAATTAAGTAAGCGCGTGGGATACACGCACTGGACGTTACGCACGTCGGGGTTCTTTCGCGCATGTGAACACGCGCCTGACGGTTTTATAGTCCTTAAACGAGTCGAAATGACCCGCAACTAATCTGGTTGGATCTCTCTAGTTACAGGGTTCAGCACAGCAGAAAATTAAGCAGTTACGGCAAAAACGGCAAACAAAGAATACATGAATCGAAAATTTATTCAATCTTGTTTTTGCTAAAGTAAATATTGCAGTTAAACAAAAAAATACATGAATCGGAAGTTTTGATATCATAGAATCCAAGTGAATATTGAAGTCAATTGATTTTCATGCATATACACAAATTCAATTATGGATAAACAAATCGTTGATAAACATGGATAACAGAATTGTGTGTATATCATAGAACTGTACATTTTTATGGCAGTTGTGTTTTATAATATTCAATTTTAATGGATGACATACATACATGAACAGCCAGCAACCATAATGATCAATTGTGATAATAATAGAGAATTTCAATTGAAGATTTTCCACCGATTGCAATTATACAAACAGCCATATAACATATCTATTTGGCTTTGATACCAATTGAAGTATTTTATCATATTATCAAAATCATAGATATGGAATATAGCATATTATCAAACAGTATTAATTGACATCATAACCGTGTACCTTGAATGGTTGAAGAAGAATCCATGGAGACTTGAAAGTGACTTGAGAGAATTAGGTTTTGAGAGCTCTTCTGCCGCCTTACTGATTGAGTGTTCTTTCAGTTTCCATTGTGGCTAACCTAATGGGATAGTGGAGGCAGGGACCTCTCAAATGGGCTGACTAATAAAAACGGTCCAACTCATCACGGTTCGTTCACAATAAGCCCAATATAAATAGCAAGTACAATAAGATTAAATATTTAATACTATTTTAATAATTAATTAAAGTAAATCCAAAATATTCAACATTTCTTGCATTTTTCTTTTGTTTCCTTCTTTCATGTGCGTCTCCATTTCTTTCCCTGTAACATTTTTCTCATATTTACTTGAAATTTCCAATGGGTAACATCAGGGCCGTCTCAACAAATTTGTTGGCCCTGCTTTAGTTTTTAAGGACTGACAAAAAATTGAAATTTTGGGCCCCAAAATACTTAAAAAGGCACTATAAAAAAATTATTAATAAAAAACCCTCAAGTGGGAGTTGAACCCACTGACAAAAAATTGAAATTTTGGGCCCCAAAATACTTAAAAAGGCACTATAAAAAAATTATTAATAAAAAACCCTCAAGTGGGAGTTGAACCCACAACCTCACACTCTGTATTTCTGTATTCAAGGAGCACGCCACTGAAGCAGAGCAATTTATGTGATATAATTTCGCATTAACTCTATATAAACGCTAATTACGTGCTATACATATTAAAAAAAATATGCTTTGGGCCCCAAAAAAATCGAGGCCCGATGACATCGCCCTACCCCGACGGGCTATGGGCCGGCCCTGGGTAACATAGTATTCATTTTCCTGAGTGGTCATAGGCCACTATCGACTATTCATATTATTCTAATTTTCATTTGACAGGGATCCAGAGAATACACGGTAGGCGACAATTGCTTTCGCCAATTTCTAAGAATAACATGAAAATTCGAAGGAAGGCTTCTAGGTTGGTTTAAAATCAGAAACAATTGAAGCATTGAAGCATTCATGTTGTATGATGAAGCCTCCATCACTTAGGGTGCGTTTATTTCATGGATACACAATTTATTCCCAGGAATTATCTTTCCCTGGAATATAAAGGTGTGATTTTTATTCCTAGGAAAATATGAAAAAAGTGTTTGGTTAAATAATTTTGTTCCTGGGAATTTTGTTAAAAAAGAAACTGGAATAATTGAAATGTGTTTGGATTGCAAAATTTGTTCCTGGGAATGAATGATGTAATTCCAAATTTACCCGTTTAATAAGAAATAGAAAACCAACTAATTAACCATGAGCTGGAAAAAGAAAATTCTACAAAGAAACATTCAAGGAAATCAATTAGCAAGTAACCACATGTAAATGATGTGAATCCGATCCTTTCTGCATTATTATTTTTATGCATATGCTTTACGAAAATGGAGCCTAGTCCATGTAGACAACAAAGCAACTTATACGTAATTTTTGTTTTTTTGGGTCAAGAACTTATAATACTCTATTATTTATACACCGGTGACGCAATTGCATTAAGTATTAGAGAGTTTTTATTAGATGGTTACTTGGGTAACTTACATTCAGTTTTTTTTTATTAGAGGTTTTTTGATAGGAGGTTACTTGACAGTTTTGTGATTAGGTGTCAACTTCAATTAGTTATTGTTTTGTAATTATATAAGGTGAAAGACCTTCTCTGTACGATTGATTCATTCATTTTTATCAATAAATTCTAAAAGCATGTTACTTAATCCATTCAGTTTTTCTTCTGTTTTTAATGAAAAATCAGATTAATTAAAACTCAATATGGTATCAGAAGACTTTTCTCATCTTTGCTGGCGAATCTTCTTCTCTTTGTCGTTTGCGTTTATCGCTTTTTCAACATTTTTTTCATCATGGAAGATCAAGCAAATCCATTGTTTCTGCATCACTCGGATCATCCCGGGCTTCAACTTGTCACTCACGCCCTCACCGATTCGAACTATGGTTCTTGGCGGCGTTCTATGTTGATTGCTCTTGGTGCCAAGAACAAAGTAGGTTTTGTCAATGGAACAATTCCGGCACCACCAGAGGACGATCCACAATATCCCCTTTGGCTTCGCAACAATAACCTTGTTTCTTCTTGGATCTTGAATTCTGTTTCGAAGGAACTCACGGCTAGCATTATCTATTCCTCTACTGCTGCGGCGATTTGGTCTGATTTGCAAGAACGTTTTTCTCAACAAAACGGTCCACGCATGTTTCAACTTCGCAAGGATTTCATCACTTGTACCCAAGGATCGCTTTCAGTTTCAAATTATTACTCCAAAATCAAAGGATTATGGGAGGAACTTGCTGAATTTCGCCCCGTTCATCAATGTATCTGTGGTGGTGTTCAACCTCTCATCGACCATGTCAATCGTGAGTATGTTCTCACATTTCTTATGGGACTTAATGATAGCTACAGTCAAATTCGTGGTCAATTGTTGCTTCAGGATCCTCTTCCCACAATTGGACGTGCATATTCGTTAATTGTGCAAGAAGAGAAGCAAAGGGAAATTCAATCTCTTTCTCTTGCAACTCAAGAGCCTCAACTTTCTTGTGCTGTTCAATCTTCCACAAACCCCAAATTTAAGTCCTTTGGGAAGAAGGATCGACCTCTGTGTACTAACTGCAACATTCATGGCCACACCAAGGATAAATGCTACAGGATCCATGGATATCCTCCTGGATATCGAAAGGGAAAACCCTCATCAAGTGGTGTTGTGCAAGCAGTGAATGCCGCTGAAGTACCTCTAAGCAATCAACAATATAATCAAATGATTGCTTATATTCAGGGTCAAATGGCTCGCACTTCTGATGCAGGAACTAGTTCTGGCCATTTTCAAAATATTGGTATGAGTTATTCTTTACTACCCAATGCCTTTCCTATTTCTAATCCTTGGATCTTAGATTCCGGAGCCACTTCTCATATTGTTCAATCTCTTGATTTGTTCTCTGACTATCAATTTTTAACCAATAAATTTGTTTCCCTTCCAAATAATTCTAAAGTCTCTGTGACTGCTATAGGGACCATTTGTTTAAATAAACATTTAATTCTTCAAAATGTTTTGTATATTCCTGATTTTCAAGTCAATTTGATGTCAGTCAGTACACTTTTAAATCATTCCAAATACCATGTCACATTTACTAATAGTGGTTTTTTGATTCAGGACCCAGCGAAGGAGAGGGTGATTGGCAAGGGTGACCTTAGTCATGGCCTCTACTTCTTAGATCCTACATCATGTATAATGCTTGAATCAAATAACACTAGTCCTGCTGATCATACTTGTCTTGCAGTTAGGACTGTTTCTATTCCTGTTTGGCATGCTAGACTAGGCCATTTGTCTGATCAAGTTCTCAAAATTGTTCATAATAAAATTCCTAGTTTGTTTCCTTTGAATTTTACTTCTGTTTCTGATACTTGTCAAATTTGTCCTTTGTCAAAATTACATAGATTACCTTTTATAGCTCATAACAATCATGCCACATCACCTTTTGATTTAATTCATTGTGATGTTTGGGGTCCTTTTAAGGAACCTACCTATGATGGAATGCACTATTTTTTGACCATTGTGGATGATCATTCACGGTTTACTTGGATTCATCTCATGAGACATAAATCTGAAGCGCCTTCTCTGATCAAACTATTTTTTAAATTCATTAAAACTCAATTTAATGTCACTATCAAGGCAATTCGCACTGACAATGCAAAGGAGTTGCAGTTAACTTCTTTTTTGCAGGAACTGGGAGTTTTACATCAATTCTCTTGTCCACATAGGCCACAACAAAACTCTGTAGTGGAAAGGAAACATCAACATCTTTTGAATGTCGCAAGATCTTTGTTGTTTCACTCTAAAGTCCCACTTCATTATTGGGGAGATTGTGTAAGTACTGCTACTTACCTCATTAATAGAACTCCAGCTGCAGGACTGAATAATTGCTCACCTTTCGAGGTTCTGTACCATAAGTTGCCTGATTACTCTTTGCTAAGAGTGTTTGGATGTTTATGTTTTGCCTCAACGATTCCATCTCAACGACATAAGTTCTCTGCTCGAGCCACTCCTTGTATCATGCTTGGTTACCCCATTGGTGTCAAAGGATACAAACTTCTTAACCTTGAAACAAAGAAACCTTTCTTATCCAGAGATGTGATATTTCAAGAAAATGTTTTCCCTTATCACTCCCTCACTAACAATGATGATCCCTGTCAAAAAATTCCATCACCTGTATTGCCTATTTGCCTCCCTGATACAATGCCTGAAACACCCGATATTGATAATAATCCTGCACCTAATTTTGATGATGATCCTACTGCCGTTATTCCTCCTGCTCCTATTATACCATTAAGAAAGTCAACCAGAATCCGTAGACCTCCGTCATATCTTGATAACTATCAATGCAATGTAAAATATCCCATTCAAAATCACATTTCCTATGATCGTTTGTCTTCTACCTACAAGGAGTATCTCTTTCATGTTGACACTATATATGAACCTTTTTTTTATCACCAAGCTGTGACTAAACCTGAATGGAGGCTTGCTATGGCTGAGGAGTTAGCAGCACTAGAAGCTAATCACACATGGACACTCCAACCTCTTCCCGCTAACAAAAAAGCAATAGATTGTAGATGGGTGTATAAGGTAAAATACAAGGCAGATGGTTCTTTGGACAAATATAAGGCACGTTTGGTTGCACAAGGTTTTACTCAGCAAGCTGGAGTGGATTTCTTAGATACTTTCTCACCTGTAGCCAAACTTACCACTGTTAGACTTTTGCTTTCAATAGCTGCTCAAAAACGGTGGGAATTCCTTCAACTTGACATTAATAATGCATTTTTGAATGGTGATTTATCTGAGGAAGTGTATATGCATTTACCTAAAGGTTATCCGGTCAAGGGGGAGAACCTTGTTTGTAAACTAAACAAATCTCTTTATGGTCTTAGGCAAGCTTCTAGACAATGGTACCAAAAGTTTAGTTTCACAATTGGTCAATTTGGATTTATTCAATCATCTGCAGACCATTCTCTTTTCTATACTGGTTCTGGTGCATCTTTGGTGATCCTCCTAGTCTACGTGGATGATATCATCCTGGCTGGTCCTAATGCTACCAGACTCAAAGTGATTCAGTCCTTGCTCGAACAGAACTTCAAGTTAAAAGTTTTGGGTGATTTGCACTATTTTCTTGGTTTAGAAATTGCAAAATCATCCAAAGGTATTCATTTGTGCCAAAGAAAATATGCTTTGCAGCTGTTGCAAGACACTGGTTACCTTTCTGCAAAGCCAATCTCAGTACCTATGGATCCCAGCATATGCCTTAACTCTACTGATGGAGTTCCTCTTGACGATCCTTCTAGTTTTCGAAGATTAATAGGACGACTAATGTACCTTACTATCTCTCGACCTGACATCACATATGCAGTTAATCGTCTCAGCCAGTTCATGCAACAACCTAGAACTCCTCATCTAGATGCTGTTCATCGTGTGTTACAATACATTAAGAATTCTCCCGGCCTAGGATTGTTCTTCCCGGTTAAGTCCTCTTTGTGGGTATCTGCCTTTGTTGATGCAGATTGGGGAAGCTGCACAGTTACTCGAAAGTCCACTACCGGGTATTGTGTTTTTTTGGGTGATTCATTAATTTCGTGGAAGTCAAAAAAACAACCTACGGTGGCAAGATCTTCAGCAGAGGCTGAGTATCGAGCCCTCGCTTCTGTGACATCTGAGCTTCTTTGGATACGTCAGTTGCTTCGTCCTTTTGAAGTCTCAATGCCTTCTGTTATGGTATTTTGTGATAGCATTTCTGCCATTCATTTAGCAACTAATCCATTGAGTCATGATAGAACAAAACATGTTGACATTGATTGTCATTTCATACGCCAACATGTTCAATCTCAATTTCTCAAACTTGTTCATGTTAAATCTGCTCAGCAGCTTGCAGATCCTCTGACAAAGGCACTACATAGACCTCTTTTTCAGCTTCTTATTTCCAAGTTGGGTTTGCTTGATCTCTATCTCCCAACTTGAGGGGGAGTATTAGATGGTTACTTGGGTAACTTACATTCAGTTTTTTTTTTATTAGAGGTTTTATGATAGGAGGTTACTTGACAGTTTTGTGATTAGGTGTCAACTTCAATTAGTTATTGATTTGTAATTATATAAGGTGAAAGACCTTCTCTGTACGATTGATTCATTCATTTTTATCAATAAATTCTAAAAGCATGTTACTTAATCCATTCAGTTTTTCTTCTGTTTTTAATGAAAAATCAGATTAATTAAAATTCAATAGTTTTCAATCACTTTATTGTCTCATTAACTAACATTAATTCAACAATATACGGGAGAGCGCTCATGTAAGGGATCTTCGTCATTTCAGTATCTTAGTATGTTACGATGGTGAAATTAAAGGGTAATAATGGGTTTTCATTTCAGGTCATAGGTTTATGGTTACCGGGAATAAAATTTTCCCAACCCCATCTCATGGGAATAAAATTGAGGAGAACGTGGGTAAACATGGGTGCTTTTTTTTTCCCTAGGAATTATTTATTCCTAGGCTTATTTTTTTTCTTCCTATCTACCAAACAAAGGCATGTTTAGTTCAAACATAAGAATCTTGGGAATATTTTTTTTAGAAGGGAAACAAACGCTCCCTTAATATGTTGGAGGAAAATGTTTCCCATGTCCATTCTTTCCTCCTTCCAAATGTGGTGTTGGATGGCCATCATTGTTGACCATTGTGGCGATAATGGTTTCCATACCCTTTGTTTATGTAGAAGGAACACTTTTGTACTTTGGTGAAGTTGGATGAGATTCATTCCATGGCAGTGGCTTCGCCCTTGGTTGCAGATGGGGTGGAGTAAAAGTGATTTCGCCTCTTGGTGACATTGTGCTTAGGCGTCTCTCTCGGTAGTATCTTTTCAAGGGATCGTATAGGGTGTAATATAAGTTCTTACATTAGTATCTCCGTGAGTTTAGATCAGTTAGTTGGGATATTGCATATTTTATGCAGGGGTCGGGGTTCGAACCCATGGAAACCCCACTTTCTCACATTTAAAATGTGTAACTTTTTTTTTTTTTTTAATATAAGAATAGAATTACGGACCCATATCTACAAATAGGATATCCGTGAGAGACTTTCCACTAAAGTACTTGACTAAAATAATAATAAGTTCTTACAATAGTAATGTTATTAAAAACATATAAAATAAAGAAGGATTTTTATTTCCCTTTCATTGTCACGTTATTGTAGAAATATTGTACCCTTTGAACAGTTTTATCTAAAGAATCATCAGTTCCTTAGCAGGGTCTTTGTGTTCTTGTGATAGTAATTATTTTGTTCATTGTTTTGTTCCAAACCTAAGGCTGTAAAATTTGATTTTTAAAATAAAATAATCCTTTTTTAACAAAATAATTATTTTAGTTTATCTAAAAATTGTTTTGAAAAAGGATTTATTGTATTTTTTTATAATTATTCTCAATAAAAATAATGAACAAATAAAAAATAATAATATCATTGAAAGTTTTTTTTTTTTTTAAAATAAGGTTGAGGGACCAATATCAAAATATGTGGAAAGTGCATGGACTAATGATATTTTTAAGTCAAAAAATAATAAATAAAATAATAATAAAAATGTTGGAATATTTTTTTGTCTTTTGTGTGCCACGTGGCGTGAAATGATTGATCCATGTGGCACACTGTTAGTTTCTCTTTTTTTTTTTTAACTTGAACTTAACAGAAAGACCAATGGCAACAATTTTACAAAGTGCAGTGATCAATGACATATTTAAGCCAAAATATTATATAGGAAGATTTAAAATTTTACTTTACCGGGACACAAAAGTTCTCAATTTTTTGTATTGGCAAACTTAAATTTAGACTTTTCTAATCAACAAAAATAATCGCACAGATTGTGTTTTCATGGGGTAAGAGGGAAAATTCTCTTCGAAAAGAGTTTACTCCATTAAAAATACAAGAAAACTAGTTTTTTTTTTTTTGAAGGACAAGAAAACCAGTTTGGTGATTGGTCATATTTTTCGATATATGATTCACTGGCGTTTACGCACAAAAAATGCCGATCAGGTTTAGCAATTTGAGGGTTTATTGAGTAATCAACAATTTGTGTGTTGTAAAGATGGTAGGCTCACTACTGCACAAACCTTCAATATGTTAGGCCCATTGCATTTTCCTCATTTAGTCACAGAAGCAAAAGAAAATAGAATTTTGCTCTTCACCAAGCAAATTTCGGTCGCACCGTGCAGCCATGCCCAAAATGCCCCCGCGCTAGTTAACTTGCGCAAGTGTAAATTAATGCGCAAGTTAAGTTACGTTGCGCAAGTTAAGTGGCTCAAGGCTACTTTTTTTTAATTTATTTACTATTTTCAAATTATGTTATTAACTATTTTCAAATTATGTTATTAACTTTATTCTAAATTAATTTATTAACTTTATTGTAAATTAATTGCTACTTTTTTTAATTTATTTACTATTTTCAAATTATGTTATTAAATTTATTCTAAATTAATTTATTAACTTTATTCTAAATTATTTTGTTTACATTAATCTAAATTATTGATTCGATATTATTCTTTAAATAAATACAAATATAAATAAAAGTAAATACAACATTAGAAACTAAAAGCAAATATAAAATAAATGAACAAAATTGAGGCATATAACAATATCTCATTTTTTTGTCAAAAAAAAAAAACAATATCTCATTTTATTAATAATTCATACATTACAATAATTCATACAATAATTTTGAACTTATTCACTAAATCTACTTATTTTCTCCTTGGGATAAAAATTAGGGTTAAATATGTTTTTGGTCCCTATAAATATGTCAACTTTTCGTTTTAGTCCCTCTAAAATTTTCCTTCAACTTTTAGTCCCTGTGAAATTTTCAATCACTACTTTTGGTCCCTAGTTTTAATTTAATTTTTGTATTTTTTAATGAAATTGTGTAGAAATGTGTAAAATATTCTAAAAAAAATTCCTAAAAAAATTAGAATTTTTTAACAAAACACAAATTAAATATGAATTTTTAACCTTAAAAAATATAAAAATTCATATTAAATTCATGTTTTGTTAAAAAATTCTGATTTTTTTTGGAGAGATTCTTATAATATTTTGAATTTTTCTGGAAAATTTTATTAAATAATATGAATTTTACATATGAGTTTACTTTAAAAGAGTAGGCATGGCAATGGGGCGGGATGGGGATGGGTTTTACATTCCCCGTCCCCATACCCAATTGTCATGTACTTACCCGTTACCCTACCCATATCCAATGGGGATGAGAAATTGAACTCCAACCTCGTCCCCAACGGGTTCGGGTATCCCCGCCTCATCCCCGTCCCCACATTGAATAATTTTTTTAATAAAAAATAGAAGTTTTTTTTGCAACCCTTAGAGAAATGTTGTAATATATTATCCAACAATATGCCCACTTTAACATTTGTTAGATCGATTGATTTAGTTTCCTCATTAAATATCAATGGTAGTTTTTATAACACGACAATTATTAAACAAAATAACATGACATATCAACATAAAATAGTTTTCTGCATTCGGGACGGGTTTGGGTATGGGTTTGGGGTGGGTACGTATATACCCGTTACCCGTCCCATACCCGTGTTTTGGAATCGGGGAAAACCCAAACTCATACCCATACCCAGTCAAAACGGGGAAAACCCGTCAAATTGGGTTTGGTTCGGGTGGGTAACCACGAGTATGGGTTTTGTTGCCATGTCTATAAAAGAGAGATCAAAAGTGAAGATTGAAAATTTTATAGGGACTAAAAGATGAAGGAAAAATTTAGAGGGACTAAAACGAAAAGTTGACATATTTATAGGGACCAAAAACATATTTAACCCTAAAAAGTAATCAATCTTCGTGGGGTAAAACAGTGAGCAGCTTTCTTGAGGAAAATACATCATCAACTCTTGGGCTAAATTTAGATCTGGTTTTTTTTACCACAAGAAGTTCTTTTTACCCATGGTAAAAAGTTTCTGCGGTTAAAAAAGCATATTTAAAATTATCTCAAGGGTCGATCACTTCCCCAAGTCGGCTACTCACTACTTTACCCCGACGAAGTTTGATCACTTTTTACCCCAAAGAGAATATTGAAAAAATGAAAAGAAAGAAGAGAAATAGAGGGAGAGAGTGAGGAGGGGGAGAAAGTGATATGGTGTGAGGAATTAGGGAAGTATGGAGGGGTATTTATAGGTAGAAATGGGAGCATAGGTTGTATCTAACTTAAATGTGGTCAAAAAAACGTGTAAAGTTTGTTAAAAACGTGTGGATTGAAGGTTGAAAACCTGACCACTGTCCAACGTTTGTTCATGAGCTCAGACCACCGGCCAACGTGCGTGAGTTAACTCGCGCATAGGCCAGTGGTGCGTGACTTAAGTCACGCATTGCTTACAACGTGCGTTAGTTAAGTCACGCAGCGTGACTTAACTAACGCAAGGGTATATTTGGAAGGCTTGCAGGGTGCGAGCAAAATGTACAGGGTGAAGAGCAAATTTCAAGAAATTATATTACATCGCCTTAATTTTTTGACAATTGTTGTTCTGACATTCAATATGTCTTAGAAACACAATTAAAAAACCCAGCGGCAGTTAACTGTTGACGGTTTTCTAGCTATCAAGCCAGCGATAGTTAACTATCGCTATGGGTATTTTAGTATTTTACTTGTGTTTCTAGGAACTATTGAATGTCAAAAAAGCAATTGTCTAATTTTTTTGAAATTGAATATCTGTTGTGTTTACCTAAAAAAATGCATAATACATGTAAGGTCCGAGGTTCGAACCCCGGACACCACCAAAAAAGAAAAATAACTAGAACCATATCCAATGTTATTAGAGAGAAACATATTTCCTAATCTCAAAAAAATATTTTGTACTTTTGTATATAGGAAAATAATAGGAAAACTGACCCCATTTCTATCTTCCATTCGTCCCTAAATGAGTCCCACATAAATTTTACTCAATCGTGACTATAAACTCACCAATTAGTCCCACAATAATTTAAATACTATGTCAAGTGAGCGTTCATTAGAGCATATTTTGTTTTTGATTGGATTGAAAAGAGAATAGTAGAGAGCATTGTCCTATCACTTGAATTTTATTTTTTGTCAAAATGAAACTTAAATTCAACCGGGCAATGCCTGAAAATATGTATTCAAAAACAAAATCGGATCTTATCAGAAGTTAGTTTTCGGTAGTAATTTAGCTTCACATAGTGTAATTTGACAATTTTGAAGATATAAGACAGATGAGCAATCGCATTAAGGCAAAGGTTATTGCTCAATAGGCACCTGGAATTGCTCAAAATTTCGCGAAAACAAGCACCTCTTCGGCTTTTTAAGCTAGAAAATGTCCATCATAAGCTACGATCTAATAGGATGAGCAATTTTGAGAGGTTTATTGTGCAATCATCCAAGACAAAGCATTAGTCGGACCAAGTTAGCACAAAGCAATCTCTAATGTAAAACAACAAGTGTTTGGGCTTTTGCGTTTTTTGGTGTACAATAGTTTAGCTTTTTTACTATTACGTTTTCCACCCTATCACCTTCTCACACACCCTATTTTTTTTTTTTTTTTTTACAAAAATATCCATGAGATTTCGGTTTATATAATCCGAAACAGTTTAAAAGTGTTCGGATTACATAATCTGAAATATATCTATACAAAGTTGTAATCATAATCTCTTCCATTTCAGCAGTTGTGAACTTCGCTTTTAAAAACAACAAAAAATAAAGTACAAAAATGATAAAAACATGTCAAATGAAATAAAAGAAATATAGAAATACCACCAAAAAATTCTAAAAATCAAATAAAACTAATACAAATTTTACAGATTTTTCTACGGATAGGTAAAATAAAATTAAAAAAAGGAAAAATTGGTTTAAATCATGGAATTTTGGATTTTGATGGACGGAGTTCCGTAAGAAGTCTCTTTTAAGAGAGTCTTGATCCTTGGTTTTTTTTTCTGATTTTATGGGTAAATTTCGAAGCAATCTTATCAAGTAGCCAAAAAACTAGATTTTTGACTGAGAACAGCTAACAATGACCTAAAACATAAGAATGAGAAATAGGAAGATTAATATGGTCTTTAAACCGGCTATCCATGTTACAAACAGATTCAAAATTTATGCTGATATATATATTTCGGATTATATAATCCAAACTGCTTTTTCCTCTGAATAAGGGTGTTTATATGTGTTCGGATTTTATAATCCAAAAAAGAAAAGAAAAAAAAACAAGGAACACGCCCTATTTTTTGAGGATTTCGGATTTTAAAATCTGAATTGTGAAAAACTCATTTTTCCACCCCATAATAAAGAAAAAACTCAATTTGGATTATAAAATCTGAAAATCACATGGGCATTTTTCGTAAAAAAAAAAATTAAAAAAATAGGGCGCGCAAGAAATGAGTAGGTGGAAAAAGTAATAGTCTTGCTCTTTTCCCTCTTTTTTTCTCACCCATGGATTGGGCTACAAAGTTAACATGTAGTCCAAAGTTGCTAAACAAAATGTAACACGGCTGTTTCTTTTCCCACCCTTCTCTCTTCTCACGGATCCATCCAAATTTCCCAAAATAATATTCGTATTATATAATCCGAACATCATTTTGATCTATTTTGGATTATATAATCTGAGTCGTGTTCAACCAGTTTAATCAAAATAGTGGTATAAATTATCAAAATGGCATAAATAAAAAAATTACAAAAAAGAACATAAATTTATAGAGACGTGATACAAATTATCAAGAATTGAACATATTTTACTATTTGATCAACAATTTATAGTACATTACATTAGCATAATGCTTTTTACAACAAAATATTAGACATCTAACGCTAAATTCGCGGTACAAGAATATGGAAGGGGAATGAGGGAATGGTTTGTCAGCCTTCTCAAACATTCTCAAGAGGTGAACGATGGGAATACAAGGCTAAGTGGGAGAAGAAGACGCCGATGGACAACCCCAAATCCAGACGGATTGCAGATCTTGACTGATATGTGGTGTCCTTTGATTGTCCATACTATCCCTACAATATGATACGAGCCTCTGTATGAAAGGTCAATGGTTAAACATTAGCATCATAAACTACTTAAAGGAAATGTATGAGAGAATGGGACCTGGAATGAGAATTTTTGAAAAATAAGTTGGTATTTTTAGAGGCAATGCATACATTTAAGGGGCTCAAATACATATTTAACCCATAAAAACATCTCAAATCAAAAACCAGATTTAAGTATTGCCACATATTGTATCGACAAAATTGTTCGATTTAATTCCGCATGTTTTATTTCAATGTGGATTATAATTTATAAGCCAAACTGATTTTTATTTTCAGATTATTTACAAGTTGATATTTCAATTTGATCTTATATATAGTATGTTTCTTGATATTATGCTTCCTAACATCAACATCTAGAGTCACGTCTGAATAAATTAAAGAATAATGTTTCATTGACACCCTTTTCTCCATACACACAATGTATCATCCCCATATAAGAGTGTGTGAGACAAAAGAGGTGAGTTTTCTTTGTATGTAAGGACCACGTAGACACATGTCACAATTGTATATGAATGTAAAAGTGGTACATGCCACCTAAGGTGGTCTATGTATCACTACTCTTAATTAAAAGTGTTGATTGTTTTTCAAGCATGCATATGCTAACTCATACATAGTACATACAAACAAATAATTTCAATCAATAAATTTCTCTCTTGTCAAAAAATCAATAAATTTCTCTATGTATCTCACAATTTTCTTATATCACATATGCACTCATGATTTTTGACCTTCCTCAATACTTTATGAATCCATACACACATCAAAGATAGAATAATTCAGCTATTAGTTCACCTATGTCATATAAATTTACCTGTAGAAATAGGAATAACAGTTACTAAAAAAATAAAATAAATTTGATCATTAATTTCATGGTGTATCATGAATTTTTTTTTGAAGAAGTTAAATTAGTCCATCCAAATTGGCACTAGGAGAATCAAACCTGAAACAATAAGGAGGAACACATTCCCAAATCCAAAGTCAATACTATTAGGCCAACTCAAGTGGGTTGTGTCATGAAATAAATTAAACATGTAAATTTTAAAAAAGTTAAAAGTTTAATAACCTAAAGTTTTTCACAAAGATATCTAATAATTTTTGTATGATGAGATAGAATGAGATGTCCATGTTCAATTTGTAAATGTATATCAGCTAAATTTATTGTATATACGAGAATTAAATACAAGAAAATAAAATTTTGAATAGTGACAGAATTTCCAGATCCTACTAATGTCAACTGTTCATATTGTTGAAAGTGATCCTATCTATAAAGTCAAACAAATAATTTAGAATGGATACAACCTATCTTGAGGTGAAAAAATATTGTTAATTTAAGAGGAAGAATGATACTTACGAGATTAAAAGTAACTTTGGTAAAAAGAGGTGATGCCATTTTGAGAAAGTTAATCTATTGTATAAAGGAGAATATGATTTGTTACTTTCACACCACTTGGTGTATGTTTGCTTAAGCTTTTACAATAATTGATTTTGTAAAATTGATTTTGAACAAAAATGAGTTGAATTTAAAGTGGTTTATATTTGAATGTAACTATGTAGTAATGAATTTAACAATAAATTTAAAGATAAAATCAATTGCAGAAGCCAAAATCGTAAGAATTTATCATAATTTTTTTTTTAAGGAATTTATCATAATTTTTTAAACTTTCACTTTGTAACTTCAGTAAACATCACAAGATTGATTTAAAAAAAGTTAATTATATTATGAGCCACATATATAAAGTAGATGAATCATATTGACATTGACGTATCTTGCGATGTCTTTTTTAATCTTTTATGTTTAGTTAGTGGTTAACTAGTGTATCTTTGGGTTAATCATGCTCATCTTTGAATAATTATAGGTACAATTATAGTCTTCAACCTTTTGATGTTGTAGACAAGGTTCAAAAGGGGTGTTGAGTTCAAAAAAGCTACTTTTAGTTAGTGTTAACTAGAAGAGTGAGAGAGGGATAGAGTGAGGGATAAAAGAGGGTGTTGATGTATCAATATGAAAGGATGAAAAGGATAATGTGTAATGAGTGAAGTGAACCAATCGTGCAAGTTTAAAAGAGAGAAAGTTTTGTACCAAAAAAATAAAAGAAAGTTAGATGCTTTAGGGAATGTCACAATCTCTCTCGCACACATGAGGGAATTATAGGCACGAAAAGCCATTCACAATTTCACCAAAATGCAAGTGGATCCGCACACGTGCATGCCAACTTTCTTAGCAAATGTTTGTTCTCAAAGGAGAGCTTCTCTAAAAAAAAAACACCTACTTTTCTACGTTATCTTTGAGAATTTGGTAGTACATTTAGGGAGAAATATACTTTTTTTATTTAGACTCTCTTTTTTTGGTAAAATATTTAGACTCTTTATATTGATATGATAAATAATTGAATTTTGTTTTTTAGGGAAAATAATTGAATTTTGTTTTTCAAGTAGTATTTTTGAATACCATAAGTAAATTGAAGTATATTTCTCTCTCTAAACCAAATCCTTTGTGCTCTCTCTAAAATCACATGCTTCCGTTTTTCTCAAATCGAACCACTCTTCTTCAAGATATAGATTCTTATAATAATGAGGTCCAACCTCCACATCACCTCATCTCTGATTATACGACGACCTTTGCATCGATGGTTTTAGGAGGTTGTAGCAACAACTCGCGATGGTGGCTCCTTGTTTTCTCCCGGTGGCTGGTTTTGTGGTGGTGTTTGTTTGCGGTTAATTGTGGTTTTGGAAGTTTTCCATGGGTGTTTGTGTTGGTTTTCGTGGTGAATCTTGTGGTGGTGTGTGTTGGTGCTTGATTAAGCGAATCGGAAAGTGCACCAAATCGTAAACAGGTAAGAAAAGTAGTAAGTTATCATCTCTACAAGGATCGTTGTTCAACCAAGCAATTAGCGGAATTTATTAGATGTAAATAAAATGAAAGAGATAAACTGGTTGCAGGTTTTTATTGTCTTGTCCAATGTGAGATTAGGTAGGTTTGATTCAGATTCATAACGGCAATTATGGCATCCTTTAATCCCTTTTTCCGTCTTTGTTGGAATTAATGTGGTTAATTATTAGTTTATGACATGTCTTTGATTTACAATGTAGGATATGACCTTGTGATATAGCAGTGGAAGTTTTAATTTTATATCGTCACAATTTAACCAATTGTAATTGTGGTGTTCCCTAAAGATGAGCCAAAACCTTAACAATCATACTTAGAACCAATTAAAAGAAATTAATTAAGAAAATAAGCAATTTATTATTGTCTTGTTCGGACAGAGGTAGTGTTGTCTACTTCACCTGAGATCAGTTTCAACCTTTGGCTGAAAAGCATTAGAAACCGACATATACAAATTAAGTCACATGCTTGAATCATAAACTGAAAAAACTTTATTAATTGAATCCAACAAATAAGAAGAGGTTCATCTTGAAATCCTATTCGAGAGAGGTTTAGTTTCACATGGCAAAAGACATTATTACAAAATAATATAAAAACATATCCTATAGAGAACATGAGAATGAGGGAAATCACCTGCCTTGAAGCTCTGATGCTTGACCCTTGTCTTGTACCGCTAGCTTTGCAGTCATGTGTGGGGCGCATGGAGTGACACACATGGGCGCATGAAGCATGCATGGAGGTAGTCTCATCCGCAGGGACGCATGAGGCAATAGCTCATGTGCGAATTTTGCAGTAATCGTCCCTTTTTCGAGCGTTCCTCCGTCTTAAAATGTCTTGGATCTTGCGATGAATTTTTCCCAACTTGTATTTTCTTCATAAACATTCTAAGAACCATTGATCTTCATTCTTCATATCCCTGATCTTTCATCTGATGTCTTGTTTTGCCGATTTACATGATTTCTCAATAAAAAGATTCAAAACACATATGAAGTTGCATTATTTAGGATAAAAGTTAATTATAACGACTCGAATAAAAACAATACAAAATGTCCCTCAAACTATTGACAACTCCTCTAAATAACACTTATTTCCTTCAAATGCAAAGAAAGTAACTAAAAACTTAGCCTAAAATATCATATTATACTCTGTCATCAGTGGTGTAGAATTGGATCCGTATTCGGATCCGAATCATTACTGAGTGTTGAGTTTTGTCGAGGAAAATACGTCGGAGTTTCAGTGTCGATTTCGCCGAATCTGGTTTGTCAGACCTCTGTTCTTTCTCGTTTATTTGAGAAATTACGAAGTTGAACAAGTCGTGTTGGTTGGTGTTGTTGGGTTGGGAGTTTGAATTTTAATAGTGATTTTGAGCGTGGTGGTGAATTTCGGTTGTAGTGATGATGATGAAGAGTTTGTGGGTTGGTTCCATTTTTGGGGGTTTGTTTTGTTTTTCTTTTGTTGTTTGCTCTTTGTCACCTTCGATTTGGATCCATCTCCACTGTAGCTAACTCTTGCCATTTTTGTGTTGTTTTTCATTGGTTCGTGGTTAATTTTGGGTTGTCTTCAAGTTGGGCTCTTTTTCGAGCTGGTTATATTTACGCTACCCTTCCACCTATCGACTTCCAGAGGGATTTGTCTTCTAGATTCTTGTGGGTCAAACACTTTTGTTCTAGATTGGGAGCTAGTAGCTAGTGTCAAGATTTTGGGCTGATTATGGTGTATTCTCTTGTGAGATGAAAGTTTTCAGGGATGCCTTAGTGATTTGTTTATGGATTCTGGTGGACCGATCACTTTTGCTTCGAAATCGGAAGTCGGTTTCTAGACTTGGGTTTTAGGGCTTGTTCGGTGCATTCTTCGACGGACCAGGGGGTCGATTGGTGGTAGAATTCAAATGAGTGTTAGAATAAAATGATTTTTGGTTGTTTATTTGGGCTAAGTTGAGGAAGAGAGTGTGAGTTATTGTTATAGGGTTTTGGTAGGTTTTTTTATTTATGATCTTGGTACAAATAGTAGAATATAAGAGTTTGGATCTCGGTGGTCATTCGTGATGGAGGTCGACGATTTGGCTCAAGTTTGGTTTATGTTATTGTGTGGAAGTTAGACTTTGATATTGTTGTTAGCTTTGGTCGTTAGATTTTGTATTGCTTTTTGGTGGTATCCCTCGGTTGGGTAGTGTTTTTTATTGGTCTTTTTGATGTCCAAGGTGTATGAGTTTTCTCTTGAGTGTTCTTCCTATATATGTTGCCCTTTTCTTGTTGTTATTTTGTCTTGTCAATCTATGTTCGTTTCGTGCAGAGACTTTTTTATAAATAGATTTTGTTGTGTAAAAAATAAACAAACTTACATTGCTTTTTTAGTAAATGAATTGGCAAGTACCATAAAAAAAAACTCATAAAAAATTTACATTGTTGTAATTGTTGACAAATAAAAATAAAGTCATCTCGTTATCATTTAGAGATAAAATAAATGTATATTTAAAATTATAATTACAGAAATATAATATTCACTTAATTGCTACCATCTTCCTCACCACTACAGCCCTCCCCCACTGTTGTCCTCTCTAGCGTCTTCCCACATTGTTTTCCTCACCACCGTTCTCTCCCATCATCATCATCCTCGTCAATGGCTACCACCATCATCGTAGGCAACATCCTCTTCTCCCTCATGTCGTCGAAGGCATCATCCTTGTCGTGTGAAGTAACTCTTTAGAGTTTCTCTTAATGTCAATATATCCCTCCTATTTTTTATTTCTTTTTGAGCACTTATATGTGAGTACATTTGATTTTCCAACACTCATTCAAATCTGATTTTCTCTCCATCTATCTTTTCTATAACATCATCAACATATTACATCTATCACATCACTATTTTTCTCTCTCGAGTGGTAGGTTGAGTTTGGGTATCAAAAAAATTGTTTTCCTTTCTTTTATTAGTTTAAAATATTGCATTGATAAATTATTTAGTTATAATTTTTTTAGCAATACTATTAGTTTAATTAAATAATTTTTTTTTCCAATTTCATAGCTTTTAATTAAAATTGGTTATTGTGTTTTTTGTTGTTGAACATAATAGGGCAAACGGTGCAAATTCTATCATTGTTGTTTACATAATAGGGCAAACGGTGCAAATTCTATCATTGTTGTTTACTCAAGGATAGACATGCGCTAACATGCTCGTCTACCCGCTTCTCTATGTTTTTTATTGCGCTTACTTGTTTGCTCAAATATTTCCGGCAAAACAAAGACTAAAATAAGCTCTTTTTATAATGTTTAGTATTGTTTATATTGTAAAGGGCAATTCCTAACTCATTTGGGTTGGTCTGGTGGTGTTGATTTGGATCTTTGGAGTGTGCTCTTCCTCAAGGTCTCTGATTCGATTCTCTCTGCTATCAATTTAGATGGGTTAATTTAGTTTCTTAAAAAAAAGTACAATTCCTATTTTCTTGGATTTTACTATATTTTAGTTGATAATTTAAATATTATTATGAAAAATAAAATAATAAATAAAATAGTTTAAATGAAATTAAAAATAAAAAAAATTCAGCACAAATAAAAGTATTCGATTGTTATAGAATAAAAGTATTCGATTGTTATAGATGATTTTATCTTACTATATATAAAGAGAATACATGGTTTTGGAGTGGATTTTTCATTTTCAAGTATATTCTTAAACAAACTAGCTAATAAAAATGCTATTTTGTTCGTATTTTTAAAAAAAATAAGAATTTATATATATTCTTAAACAAACTAGCTAATAAAAATGCTATTTTGTTCGTATTTTTAAAAAAAATAAGAATTTATATTATATTTCCTATATTATCGGTGTCATTGTAAAAGATAAGTATAGTTTGTTGTAATATCAAAGTGCAAAATATCAACACCTATGATTCTAATAAAAATTAAAATAATTTTAATTAAAGTTTCATAATAACTAAAGTTTGTAATTCATACAAATTAACATAATAAACAGAACGGATAGATGGACACGGAGTGTTCATGCTTGTCTGAACACTGGTAATTATAGAGTAATTACTCTTTCAAAAAAATTAGGCAAAATTACAATTTTAGTCCCTTAACTTAATTTCAGGTAACAATTTAGTCCTTTATCTTTTTTTTTTTCATTTCAATTTGGTCCTTTTTGTCCATTTTCATTTGAATTTTTAAGCTTAAAATTCATGATTTTATTTTCTTATGGTCTTTCAATCTTCAAATCTATGATCCACGTCTATGTTTGCATAAGAATATTAGATTTGAAGCTTGAAAATGTATATGAAAATGGACAAAAAAGACCAAATTGAAATGAAAAAAAGATAAAAGGCCAAATTGTTATCTAAAATTAAGTTAAGGGATTAAAAGTGTAATTTTGCCAAAAAATTATCATCTTTTCTTATATTAACCTATTCATTATTTTTTCTTCAGGAGTCGGATTTAGAGGAGTCGACTCCCCTAAATTATTTAATTATATGTGACCCCTCTAAAATGAAGTTTGTTATACACTCTAAAATAAGTTGTTCATTTTAAAGGAGTCGGATTTGTATTTCTCGTACTCGACATTAACTAGACCAACGTGAACAACGACATGGATGTAGTCAAATGATCAGACTAGTCTACTGAATCCACGTTTCTGATTGGCCCAATATGGAGTTCTACCAGTAGCATGTAGGGTCATGACTACACAATTACTATCACGAGGGTCACGTGAATGATCGGAGCAACCTATGCAGTGAATCACGAGTATCTCTCACAACTCATAATAATAGCAACATCATTTCATAGTACCTTTTTAACTGAGTGGCATAAAGGGTAAATCTTTGCCAGTAGAAAGGTCAATTTTATCATGAATGAAATGCAACATTCATTAGCTTCGTTGTCATCATCATTATTTTATCCGTAACAGCTTGTTGCTAGATCTTAATCACGAAGAAATCTTACTTGAATTCAAACACGTCATCAATAGGGCTCATAATTTTTTGGTTTATGATTTTGGATTAAGAGTGTTCTTGAATTTATTTTTGTAGTTTCTTCTCTCATGATCAACATATGGTATTAGAGTCGATGGTTATTAAAGAGATTAGGTGAATGTTAACCATTGTCTTTGAGACAATGGTTAAGGATATACCGTAAAACAAGTAAGTTTTTATAAAAAATATTGTGTAATCATTACTTTATCAAAAGTAACATCTTATATTTTTAAGATAAAATTTTTATTTGTAGATTCCTTAACGATTGTCCTGAGGGCACTGGTTAGCAAGACCCAAGAGATTAACTTTTTGCAGCGAAATTTTACAGGACAATGTTGTTCAAGGACGACAAAGCAAGTATATGTAGATGAAAAAACTTAATCAAATAAAAAAAAATTCTCCAAGATAGAAGATGATGATTTCGACAGGTCCAAAGCTCTCAAGGTTTCGATCAAGAAAATTTTAAATCCTTTTCGAAGAGGCAAGGTTGAGGGATGAGACACGTGGGAAGCAGGCAGAAGTTGTCGAAGAAATTTAGTTTCTTAATGTTGGTCTGTTAGTTATTTTTCTTATGTATATATAGTAGTTTTTCATAAGAAAAAGTGGTCACAAATCATTTATCAAAAATTCTATAAACTCAAAGTATCGGCGTATAGAGAAACGAGTGCGAAATGTATGTAACATTGATTTACTGAATCATTTTCATTTAATGCAATGCAATTTATTTTTCTTTAAGTTTCTTTGCTTTTAAAATCCCAAGTCTTTTTAGGGGTGTTCAAAACCGAACCAATCCAATAGAAAAACCGCAAACCGAACCAATCCAAACCGAAACCGCAAAAAACCGCATTTGGTTCGGATGTATTCGGATCAATTTTCTACTCAACCGCATGGTTTGGTTCGGTTTGCGGTTTTGATTTTACCAACCAAACCAAACCAAACCAAACCGCAATATAAGAAAAACACAAATTAAATATATATATCATTTGGACCAATACTCATAGAAATTCATGGAAACTTTAATAAAATGACATATTTTTTCTCTTGTTAAGTTTCTTCTTTGTTTTTTCTTTCAAAAATGTATTTATGTACTACTTCAACTCCTAGAGAATGATAAAAATTTTAGTCTTTTGTATTTCTTACAAAATAGAATTACTCTTTGTCTGCGTTTAAATTTGGTCTACGTAGTTGGAAACATTGTTGGATAAAAATAAAATTATAATGTTTGATGAAATTTAAAACATTGTTGAAAATATGTTGTGTTTTAGGTTTTTAATTTGATTCTAATGTTGGAAACAAAAAAAAAATATTGTCTTAAAAAACCGCACGAACCGATCCAATCCAAACCGCATTGGTTTGGTTTGGTTCGGATTTTATTTTAAAAGTCAACCGAACCAAACCAAACCGCATACTAATTTATCTTGCGGGTTGGATGACTTTTAGCCTCAAAACCAAACCAAACCGCACCGCGAACACCCCTAAGTCTTTTAGTCTTTTAATCCTCAAACACGTTGTTGACAGTTATCATCATCACAAAACAGTTTTATTCATCTTGTTCATAAACAAACTCATGGATATGATGCACATTAATATATTTTCTGAAAAATAATTGCACAATATGTCATAGGATTTCTAGCTTAATCCTGCAAGCAACATTTTAAAACTAGTCTTATTGTTTACCAAAAACACAGATAAACAACAAACTAGCGACATATAAATAAAAGGATTTACAAAAGCAATGTTTTAAGATTATTTTATTAATTAGATGTATTCCCTCCGCTCCCATTTATAAGTGTTTTTTTTTTAAGTTTGTTAAATATTTAATGTTTTGATCTATAATATATATATATATATATATATATATATATATATATATCTTTTTTTGGTAAAAAATCTATAATATATATCAAATACATTAGATATTTAAAAAAATTAAAAAAATAATTTTTTACTTATAAATATAATAGGATGAAGTAATATTTAACTCACTCGCCTTATCTCACGTGGATCGTCCTAAATCTCCTCATAACCCAATAATCGTTATTGTTGATTTTGTTTAGGGGATTTATTATTGTTGTTGTTAGTAATCTTTATTTTATTTTGACCAAATAGTAATATTATTATTTAGTACAACTATATCATTTATTCTTAAATAAATCTCCTTTCTACTTCCACTTGCACTCGAGATAGACTTTTTTATTTTGTTAATTGGGATCCAAATGATTTAGATACTACTAAAACATTAAGCCCATGTGAAGATGTAAACTACAATTGGCTTAAAATTGACAAATGATTTTTTTTTTTAGTTTCGAATCTTTCAAAAGATATGCGTTCCTTTATAAATTGCTCTTTATTCACTAGTGTTAACATCAAATTTGAAATGAGTCAAAAAAATATATCAAATAGTTTTCCTTTTTTGAAAGATATCCTTCAATTCGACCGCAGTTGAATTAATTAAACGATTAAGCTATAATCTAAAAGTTCTACTCTTTAGATCATCAAACCCGATAGAGTATTTCTTAGTAGTCACAAATATTTGAGACACATAATTTAAACACATACATATAAAAAATAAATCTTAATTAATTATTTAAAAAAATATATTATATAATTATCTTCTCTTTTTACATTTTTCAAATGTGTGTCTCTAAATAAAATCTATAAATACTCGTGATCAAATAAGTATTTTCAAAACCATTATTTTAAAAATTAATCTATTAAGGAGTGCTAAGAAATATAAAGTATATTTAATCCTACTTTGTTCCTTATCAGTTGGGTGAGGTCTACAATACTCCTTGATGAATTAGGGGTAATTTACCTCTAATGATAAATAAGATTCGATTCTAAACCAAAGATGGAGATTACATGTTGAATGAATGAGATGAAGAAGTTTGTTGTTTTTCAGATGAAAAATGGTAACTGATAGTAAGAAAAAACCCCTGTCGACGAACCTATATTTTTCCTTGATGAATTGGGGATAATTTATCCCAGTGACAAAATACAATTCGATTTTGGAACAAAAAAGGTGCAAATCACTTGTTAAATGAAAAAGATAAAGGAATCGGATGTTCTTAAAATGAAAATGATAACTGGTTGTAAGAATAAAGATGAAAAAAATATATAATTTTTATTTGATAGGGGTTAATTACCCCCAATTCATGAAGGGTAACGTAGAAAAAACATACTCCATCCGTTTCAAAATGAGTGTCGCTTTAGCAAAAATAATTTGTTTCAAAATGAATGTCATTCTCACTTTTCAATGTACTAGGAATTACTTTTTTTTTCCAATAGTACCCTTAATTATTATTATCCACACAACTTCCAAAGTATCATTTTGTACTTTAATTTATAATGATGACAAATGCACCAATAACTAGCGAGGCTATTTTAGTAAAAATATCATATCTTTGGACAACATTATTTCATTCCTTAATCTGTGTGCAATTGGCTAAAGCGACACTCATTTTGAAACGGATGGAGTATTAAAATTGTCGTTTTCTTGAGTTCATTCATTTTTTTTAAGGAGACTTCATTCATTTTTAATTGTTGTTTTTTAATCTTTTTATAAAAGCAAGAACACCAATAAATTTTAAATGGAACAAACATGTGAGATAATTCATTTTTTCATATAATATCTTTAATCATTTATCATTTCAATTGTTTCTCTCTCTTCTATATATAATAACTAAGAGTATTATTGATGTAACAATAATTGACACTACATTAAACTTTGAAAATGACAATTAAATATGAGTAAAATTTTCCTACAAAGACGACAATTATAAAGGAACATAAGAGTGTTAAATTTTTACCATCCTGATTTGTCTTTGTATTTTCTATCCTGAGTATAGGCTGGATTAGAAATATCCTATCATGATTAGAAACTCATTTCTTATTTTTACCTCCATGCTCATCCATCTTTTCTCCAAGGAATATTTTTTTTATGTTTTCATCTCTCTCTCACACACACACACACATCTTCGTCTTCTACCTCCAACCTCTTCGTCTATCTATCTATCTATCTATCTATCTATCTATCTATCTATCTATCTATCTATCTATCTATCTATCTATCTCTCTCTCTCTCTCTCTCTCTCTCTCTCTCTCTCTCTCTCTCTCTCTCTCTCTCTCTCTCTCTCTCCCCCCCCCCCCTCTTTCATATTTGTCTTTTGCATGCAATCTCTTAGCCCTAAAAAAGTGATAATCTATGTCAATATTTTTGGTCCTCCTATGAAAGACTGGATTAAAGGCAATATGCAACACAACTTGTTTTCACATATAAGTGTCATTGGTCGTGCTTCTTCGAATTGAAGATTCTGGAGTAACTACTTCGACCAAAATGAGATCACATGTTACTAGTCTCATGGGCCTATGCTATGCCTTAGCGCTTGATCTTGCAACTACATTTTGTTTCTTACTGCCAATTGAGTTAAAAACACAATAAAGAAGGACATGATTATTTATTCAAGAGAAAATTTCAGTGAACACTACAATGGTGATGATTTTATACCGTAAGACAAAGAAAAAGTATATTTAGAAATAGGGTTAAATATGTTTATTGTCCCTATAAATATACTAACTTTTCATTTTAATCCCTCTAAAAATTTCCTTCAACTTTTGGTCCTTATAAAATTTTCAATCACTACTTTTGGTCCCTATTTTTAAGTAAATTATTATATTTTTTTAATGAAATTGTGCAGAAATGTATAGAATATTGTAAAAATCACTCCTAAAAAAACTTTGACTTTTTTAACAAAACATAAAGTAAATATGAATTATTTACAACAATATATATATATATATATATATATATATATATTCATATTTAATTCATGTTTTGGTAAAAAATTCTAACGTTTTTTTGGAGATCCTTATAATATTATAAATTTTTCTGTAAAATTTTATTCAAAAATATGTATTCTACATTTGAGTTTATTTTAAAGGAGGGACCAAAAGTGAAGATGAAAATTTTTTGGAGGACTAAAAGTTGAAGAAAATTTTTAGAGGGACTAAAATGAAAAGTTGATATATTTATAGGGATCAAAAACATATTTAACACTTAAAAATATAAGGAATTTTGGATGTAATTGAATATAAAAACAATTTTGTCATTTAATTATTTATCTTATTTGTTATCATGTGCACATCAAACACATGATATATTAAATGTTTATTATGTCCATATCATATTTTAGGCTAAATTACACCGGAAATCATTGAAGTTATTTAATTGTAATAAATTGGGTCGGAATCGGTGTTTGCATTCGAGATGATGAAGGTCGCTTTGTTCTAGCCAAGACTGAATGGATGACTCCGCTCCTTGATGTGGATTTGGATGAGGCTTTGGGTTTATTATCAGCAATGTACTGGGTTCGCGATCTGCAACTGGATATTGTGGACTTTGACCTTGACTCCAAAACTGTGGTAGATAGTCTTTATGGTAGTAAAAGTGGCGTCTCTAATTTTAGCGTAATAATTAATGATTGCAGACGTCTATTAGCTTTTGATTTAGTAACCTTTGATGTTAGGTTCATTCAGAGACAAGCCAATGAAGTCGCCCATAGCTTTGCGTCATGCTAGTTTCCATATTCATATTAGGATTCCATCTTGGATCTCTACTATTATTATGAATAAAATGCAATAAGTTTCTTCTTGTCAAAAAAAATTGTAATAAATTGGTCTTTTATGTTTTTTCGGTACCACGTAGGTCTTATAAGCTAATTAATTGTAACAAACTAGTCCATTAACTATTTTTCGTAACACTTAGGTCCTTTAAGTTATTTAATTGAAACGTTTAGGCATCAAATAACTTATATTTCTAAGATCTAAAATCCCCAACCTGAAACAAAAACAAAAGTATCTTAAATTAAGACATTAAAGACCACAACGTTTGTGATGCAATATACTAGATAATGTAACACCCTGTTTTCCCAATATAAAAATTTCATCGTAAAATCAGAGTATTTTAAATCACAACGGAATGTCACATAATTCTTTAAATCGTAAAATGGATAATAATGATTATCTCTCAATTCAATATCAAATTCTAAAATCATGCAGCGGAAAAATAGTTCAACATATCATAGTCTTGGCACGCAGGCCTTATTAGGAAATCTCATCAAACTTGGTTCAACGTTTATTCATGAAAAGACACGTAAGGAATAGATAAGAAAGCAAGCCCCATCCCGTTACGTATCAGAGCACCTAGACACGAACCACAGCTAGTCCTGGTTACCTGCGCGTTACCAACGTAAGGGCAACATTACAACAGAAGGGGTGAGATTTCACAGTCAATAAATTAAGCATACAATTCATTAAAATGCATTTAACAACATAAACATTATTAACATATCAAACATTTATAATTTCATAATCAAATACCATTACTAAATATCGTCATTAGATCATAATCAACTTAACACTTGACTCGAAAAAAATGACTCAACTTAACAATGCAACTCTTATCAACTCAACAACTTAACAACTTTAAACCATCATGGACTTCTTGATATGCAAATGCATGTGGTACCAATCAACAACATAAATGAGCATAATAGGCTCTTCAACGTGTGAGCACAAAGGCTACCGGGCCTAAAGCCCCCAACTTTAATGAGCACAAAGGCTGCCGGGCCTAAAGCCCCCAACTTTAATGAGTATGCAATGGACTCAACTTTCCAACAACTTAGACAACATCTTGAACAACTTCTTAATTTCTGACAATATAGACCGACTCATGCAACTTTAAGACATCAACAGTCAACAGCAGACAACAGCAGCAAAGTACAGCATATAATAACACTTGAATGCATTAACATCATCTAAAGAATGAATTACATCAACATAATTATCATAAAGCATCATAATATCACTCATGCAACATCACTACTAATCTCAGTCACCTGAACAGACTTCTGGAGCTTCTGAAAGTATCCTAAACATCTCTCTTTCTTACTTCTAAGGTCAACTCATGACTACACGTGCGAAAGGTTCGCATCGGACAATTTTGGGCAACTAACAGCCTAACTCGAAGTCGCGAGTAACCTTGCTCGCAATGGCGAGCAAAGCGTGCATCCTGGGGTTCCTAAGTCCTTGCTCGCAATGGCGGGCTACTTTGCTCGCAATGGCGAGCTTACAGGTACTCGCAGTTGCGAGTTGTAGTGCTCGCAGTGGCGAGCGATGGAGTCTAGCTCACAATTGCGAGCGATGAATGTCAGTACGGCCAGAAACCTAAAAATTGCAACTTTTCACCTATCTTCATGATTCTTTCATCCAAATAGAATCTAATTATCATCTTAGTCAGTATCTAAGGTCTGTACACTAATTTTGCATCAATCTAACATCTTTTCATGGTTCAATCATCAAAATCGGACCTAAACCTAATTCCCAATTCTCATCAAAACTCAACCTAATCATGCTAAATTCATTCTAAAGAATTATACCCTTAATAATATTGAAAGTTAGTCTCACCCTTACCTGATTTTAGCAGAAATCGCAGCCTTCTCTCTCTAGTTCTCCTCTTCTGACTTTTTCTCCAAAAACGTACGTACTATTTTTTTCTAGCTTATGTCTGTCTATTTATCTCTTCCTTTTACTCTTCTCACTACTAAATTACTCATCTCACAACACAGCCCAAATTCTAATATTTTATTTTATTTCTTATATCTTATTTTATTTAATAATAAAATAAGTCTCAACACCTCATAACATCTCTAAAAATCATAACATCGCATATATCACATAATTTTCAGATAAATCACATATCAATCATGTAAATCACTTAAATCATAAATCATATAAGTATATAAATATATTTCTAAACCTCATGGAATTAATTAAATAATTAAAACGGGCGTTACAACTCTCCCTAACTTATAGAATTTTCGTCCTCGAAAATTTTCCTCAAGCAAACAACTCTAGATAAGACTCCATCATCTTACTCTCTAGCTCCCACGTCAAGCTTTCACCAGTTACTCCACTCCAAACGACTCTCACTAGAGGTATCTCCTTGCCTCTCAACGTATTCACCTTGTTCAAGTACACATACTCTCAACAAATCTTCGAGTGACTGAATCGTTCTTTCCGACTGACCATCTGTTTGGGGATGATAAGCCGAACTCAATCTCAACTTAGAGCCTAAAGCCTCTTGCAAACTCTTCCAAAATCTCGAAGTAAATCTTGGATCTCTATCTGACACAATGCTTGAAGGAACACCATGCAACTTCACCATATCTCGAATATAAATTTCCGCCAACTGAGCTACAGGAAAACTAATATTGATCGGAATGAAGTGTGCCGACTTCGTCAATCTATCAACAATCACCCAAAAAGCGTCATTCCCTTTAGGAGTATTCGGCAAACTCGTCACAAAATCCATGGATATACTATCCCATTTCCATTCTGTACATCCAACGGTGTCATCAACCCAGCAGGTTTCTGATGTTCGACCTTCGACTTCTGACAAATCAAACAAGAGTACACAAATTGTGCTACATCACGTTTCAATCCAGACCACCAAAACAACTTCTTCAAGTCATGATACATCTTTGTAGCTCCCGGATGAATACGTAAGCTACTCCTATGACTCTCTTCAAGAATCATCTTTATCTCAACATTGTCTGGAATACAAATCCTACCTCGAAAACCCAACACACCTTGATCATCGACCTTAAAGTCACTATCTTCGGTCTGATTACTAGCAACCAACAAGTCCACAAACTTAACATCGACTTTCTGCGCATCTTTAACACTTTTCAAGAAATCGTTATCAATTTTCAGCATTCCTAGTTTAACACTCTGATACGACATTCCACAACTAAGCTCAAATCTCTAAACTGTTCAAGCAACTCAAACTCTTTAACCATCATAGCAGACATACGCAAAGTCTTCCTACTTAAGGCATCTGCAATAACATTAGCTTTACCTGGATGATAATTCAAACCAAAGTCATAATCTTTCAACAATTCCAGCCATCTTGGTTGTCTCATATTTAATTCTTTCTGATCAAACAAATACTTCAAGCTCTTGTGATCACTAAACACCTCAAATCTCGAACCATACCAGTAATGTCTCCAAATCTTGAGCACAAATACAACTGCAGCTAATTCAAGATCATGAGTAGGATAGTTTCGTTCATGAATTCTCAACTGTCTTGATGCATAAGCAACTACTTTACCATCTTGCATAAGCACACCGCCTAAGCCTAATTTGGACGCATCACAATACACCACAAAGGTTCATCAAGTTTCGGCAAAATCAAAATTGGAGCCGTCGTCAACCGCTTCTTCAATTCATTAAAATTGTTCTCACAATGTACATCACACACAAAGGTCTTACCTTTACACGTCAACTGCGTTAACGGATGTGCCAACTTAGAAAATCCTTCTATAAATCTGCGGTAATAACCTGCCAAGAAAACTTACCTCTTTCAACCAGAATTCGCACTTTGACAACTTAGCATAAAGCTTCTTCTCTTTCAGCACTTGCAAAACAATCTTCAAATTCTCAACACGTTCTTCTTCAGACTTGGAGTAGATCAAAATATCATCAATGAATACTACCACAAATCGATCCAATAATGCATGAAAAATGCGATCCATATACTTCATAAACACACCAGGTCACCTTATATTCATAGTGTCCATATCGCGTCCTAAAGCCGTCTTCTGCATATCTTCATCTTTTACTTTAATCTGGTGATAACCCGACCTCAAGTCAATCTTGCTGAACACAAGTGCACCCACTAACTGGTCCATCAAGTCATCAATTCTAGGAAGTGGATACCTATTCTTTATGGTTACTTTGTTCAACTGTCGATAGTCAATGCATAACCTCATACTACCATCTTTCTTCTTCACTATCAACACTGGCGCTCCCCAAGGTGAAACGTTTGGTCTAATAAACTTCTTATCAAGCAAATCCTCCAACTGTTTCTTCAACTCAGCCAACTCAGAAACTGACATACGATAAGGTGTCATAGACACAAGCTTAGTTCCCGAAAAAAGATCAATAGAAAATTCAACCTTTCTCTCTGGCAGTACATCAGGAATTTCATTAGGAAAAACTTCAGGAAATCGCACACCACTCGCAACTTATCAATCACTGCTTGATTCTCCAAAGATAAGGATGCCATCAAGGAAAACATCAAAATTCCATCGCGTTCTAACTGCTTCAGCTGCTTAGTAAACAAACTCTGCTCTACTTCCTTCTTCGGCGGAAGAAAAGTACACCAACTTACCAAAACAATTAATATGGACATGGTTGTACTCCTACCAGTCCATACAAAGGGTTAAACAACAAACAGCAACCAAGACAACTCAAATACAGTACAAAACTGTAATACGACACAACACGACTCTACTACTTGGCCGGACGGACCGACCTGCTCTGATACCAATTGAAACACCCCGTTTTCCCAACATAAAGATTTCATCGTAAAATCAGAGTATTTTAAATCACAACGGAATGTCACATAATTCTTTAAATCGTAAAATGGATAATAATGATTATTTCTCAATTCAATATCAAATTCTGAAATCATACAGCGGAAAAATAGTTCAACATATCATAGTCTTGGCACGCAGGCCTTATTAGGAAATCTCATCAAACTTGGTTCAACGTTTATTCATGAAAAGACATGTAAGGAATAGATAAGAAAGCAAGCCCCATCCCGTTACGTATCAGAGCACCTAGACACGAACCACAGCTAGTCCTGGTTACCTGCGCGTTACCAACGTAAGGGCAACATTACAACAGAAGGGGTGAGATTTCACAGTCAATAAATTAAGCATACAATTCATTAAAATGCATTTAACAACATAAACAGTATTAACATATCAAACATTTATAATTTCATAATCAAATACCATTACTAAATATCGTCATTAGATCATAATCAACTTAACACTTGACTCGAAAAAAATGACTCAACTTAACAATGCAACTCTTATCAACTCAACAACTTAACAACTTTAAACCATCATGGACTTCTTGATATGCAAATGCATGTGGTACCAATCAACAACATAAATGAGCATAATAGGCTCTTCAACTTGTGAGCACAAAGGCTGCCGGGCCTAAAGCCCCCAACTTTAATGAGCACAAAGGCTGCCGGGCCTAAAGCCCCCAACTTTAATGAGTATGCAATGGACTCAACTTTCCAACAACTTAGACAACATCTTGAACAACTTATACAACTCATAATCATGGACAACTTCTTAATTTCTGACAATATAGACCGACTCATGCAACTTCAAGACATCAACAGTCAACAGCAGACAACAGCAGCAAAGTACAGCATATAATAACACTTGAATGCATTAACATCATCTAAGGAATGAATTACATCAACATAATTATCATAAAGCATCATAATATCACTCATGCAACATCACTACTAATCTCAGTCACCTGAACAGACTTCTGGAGCTTCTGAAAGTATCATAAACAACTCTCTTTCTTACTTCTAAGGTCAACTCATGACTACACGTGCGAAATGTTCGCATCAGACAATTTTGGGCAACTAACAGCCTAACTCGCAGTGGCGAGTAACCTTGCTCGCAATGGCGAGCAAAGCGTGCATCGTGGGGTTCCTAAGTCCTTGCTAGCAATGGCGAGCTACTTTGCTCGCAATGGCGAGCTTACAGGTACTCGCAGTTGCGAGTTGTAGTGCTCGCAGTGGCGAGCGATGGAGTCTAGCTCGCAATTGCGAGTGTTCTTGCTCGCAGTTGCGAGCGATGAATGTCAGTACGGTCAGAAACCTAAAAATTGCAACTTTTCACCTATCTTCATGATTCTTTCATCCAAATAGCATCTAATTATCATCTTAGTCAGTATCTAAGGTTTGTACACTAATTTTGCATCAATCTAACATCTTTTCATGTTTCAATCATCAAAATCGGACCTAAACCTAATTCCCAATTCTCATCAAAACTCAACCTAATCATGCTAAATTCATTCTAAAGAATTATACCCTTAATAATATTGAAAGTTAGTCTCACCCTTACCTGGTTTTAGCAGAAATCGCAGCCTTCTCTCTCTAGTTCTCCTCTTCTGACTTTTTCTCCAAAAACGTACGTACTATTTTTTTCTAGCTTATGTCTGTCTATTTATCTCTTCCTTTTACTCTTCTCACTACTAAATTACTCATCTCACAACACAGCCCAAATTCTAATATTTTATTTTATTTCTTATATCTTATTTTATTTAATAATAAAATAAGTCTCAACACCTCATAACATCTCTAAAAATCATAACATCGCATATATCACATAATTTTCAGATAAATCACATATCAATCATGTAAATCACTTAAATCATAAATCATATAAGTATACAAATATATTTCTAAACCTCATGGAATTAATTAAATAATTAAGACGGGCGTTACAGATAACACTAACCATAAAAGGGAACTTCAAAGAAGATATTCCAAGAAGAATATGGTCCAGTATCTGTAACATTGCAGCACCACTTTCATCCTCGACGGATATTTCAAACCTAAACCTAACACATTAAAAACTACACATGCAATTAAATTAAATCACCAAGTGCATGATACAAAGTAAATAACCAATAGAACAATACTCCAAACTCCATACTTTGGTGTGAGGTTGAAGGAAGTATGATGACATGCATCACAAAGATAAAATCCAAACTCATTTCCCATGAAATTGTTGCAGTCACAAACTGGATAGAATCATTGATCCACTCTAACAAATCCAGCAATACGCCCACATACAATAATGTAACCACCTTCAGGTGTGGCCAACAACCCTTTGATAGTTTTCTTAGGGTACATCTTGCAAAAAGACAGAGACACATCCTCACTCATTCTCATATTTGGTTGGAGTTTCATACTAGGAGATTTTGGATCAGCAGTTAGCAATCTATATTAAAAAATCAACGATCAAATAGTTAAGGACAAACACGCTATACATGAACACCAGAAAATAAACGCATGGCATAAAATATAAATCTACCTATCCAGAAATTGTGTAACTTCTCGTATGGTTGGATTGAAATCAAGTTTTGTAATATCTTTCTCGCCACACACAACAGGAGTTCCTTACATACATGATAAATTCAACAACTTAAAAGAAGTAAAACACATATAAGTTCTATATCACACAAAAATACGTATGAGAAAAATTACCATTTTCATCAATGACTTTGGCAAATTGCATCACAACAATAGGTAACCTAAGGTACACCTTCTTAAACATATCATGGAATTGTCCAATGTACTTACCAGTCAGTGCACACTCGAACTTAGACCTATACAAATTTATTTTAAAAAAGTAATATCACAACCCAACATACATCACAATAGATCAAATTAGAAACCAATGTAATTTCATTCAAGAATTTTCTTACCTTTCATAAGTTAGCTCAAACTTTAAAACACTACTGAGACAATTAGTAGAGTCAAGGAAATACTCATGATGCATGGCAGTCAATAATCCTATGACATCTAAAAAACAAAAATTGCAGCTTCATGGATCAGTAACTCTGAAATTCATTATAAATCTCAAAACACCAAATAAAAAAATCATTTTTGCTCACTAACTAACTGCATGCTTGTAGCCACGAGTCTTCTTCAACAGATCAGGCGAAGGAATCAGCGATAAGCGGCATTCTGGGATAGCAAAGCATCTAGTTGCAAGCAGCTCAGTATCAGGATGAAAAACGATACAGTTTGGGCCAGAAGTTGACATAAAATCCTCCCAAGTTTGGCAAAACACTGAACATGGTAATGACATAAACACGATTTTCCACCAACATTGGCCTAAATTGTTCAACACAATATGCAGGCACACTAGCATGCATACGATACCTCTATACAACACACATGGTTTAACTCATGAGATACAAAAAAAAAAAAAAACAACAATCAACGCTATGAAATATGCACACCACATAGAACAAAACACTGTAAATATATTTTATACCTCAACATCCATCAACAATAACTCAGTTAAGTTCCCCCTACCAGGAATGAGTGTGCTCTCAACATCCCATGCACGCAAACCTCTCACAATTATGGACCAGTTAGTTCTATTAGGCTCAAGTGCAATCAAACGTGATTTGGCGAAGATCATGTTCAACAATTAGTTTTTTAAGAGTTTTTTGATAAAGTAAATGGACGACCAAAGAACTACTTGGCTAAATCCCCTATAGTATCTATACTTAGAATATGCCTTTGTAAATAAGAAATTCAAGTATGACCCTTCATAAGTGCACATATGTTTTCTATATATAGAATGCCAACCTTTTGTGTTCTACCACTTTCCATTAAAAAAAAAAAACAAAAACCACTACAAAATAAACAGTAAAATAAAGAGATACAAGAAGTGGGCATCTATGGTCCCACATGGCACCCACAAACCCTGAATTATAGCAGGGCAATGAGTGTAAGAGTTGGGTTCAAAGTTGAAATTTTACCTCACTGTAAATAAGGCTACTGTAAAAATAACATGCAAGAGAGTGTACTTAATCCACAAAAGTTTGTGCACCAAACCACTGTAACAACAGTATATGTTGTACATATCCATCCCACATTTGGAAAATGAAAATGCATAAAAAACAATAACAATTGAGGAAAGGTTATTCCATGAATTACACCACTCAGTGAAAACAATGCCACATCCAAAAATCGATTTCATCCTTGATTGTTTTAGACGCATAACTGCTCCAACTCTTTTAAAAAAATTAAAATTCAACATCAGTTTTTTCAACCATTCATCAATATATTTTTTTTCTTCTGTCATTATACTTCATTTATAAATATTAATATTCATTTAAACATACCAGCAAGTTGAATCCAATAAACTTGTATTCACATTCTTAATGAAATTTATGGCGTGTACAAGTCTTAAAACAATGCTAGAAGTGACAATAGTTAACACACTAAACACAACAGCCAATAAATACTGAATCGCAATCAATTAGCAGCAGCAATCATGATAAATTCAGAAAAATAACCAATTAGATGTTACTTCACACTACTTACTATGGGAAGATGTATAAACTATTATAAAGGATGGCCTAAGAAAGATGACATTAAATATAATAGGATGTGTACATATGTCACCAATGGAGGGAAAATGAACAATAAACTATTTGGAAAGTAGCACAATAATTCAAGGACAAAAACCACAAAAAACAACAAACATTTGGACCACACCAATACAATGAAAGTGCAATTTTATAGTTCAACAAAAAAAATGGAAATTGGACTATTCGAAACCTTCATATATCAAAAGAGAGATACACATCAATTACTACTTACACCAATATACAAATAAAATTTAAAACACCATCTAAATTTTTTTGACAAATTGACATATTGATCGAACCAACACCTGTAAAACATGTTGTGTAACTTGTTTTATTTTGGAGAGAGACACCTGGCTTTTGAAACAAATATGAATAATGTCTCTGCTTGTAAAGTTATAAGAAATGCAAGTAACATGATAGTGTTCCTCCGAGACAAATTAATAAGCGTGCTTACTATTAAATAATCCTTGTATGTTAATAAATGACCAACTGACTTATTTTTTGTTGTCTACCTTTTTCGATAGCGATGGATTTACTCAATGGAAATTGTTATTAATTATAATAACATGCGTAAGGACAATATAAATGTGCCTTTGTTCTAATTTTCATAAAAAATGATTGAAGACAAAACTAACAAATCATGCATATGGAATTAATAGAAGAAGATGATGGAACAACAAAAAATATAGGAGCAATTACAACATAAATACAATATAACCAAATTAAATAGTTAAGATACAATACACATAATTACAAAGCTACATGACAATTATACAAATTAAAAGTTCATCTGCCAGTACACAAAGTCACAACCACAACAACTGAGGGCACAACACATTTGTCTATCGCTGTAAAATGCAAAAAAACAAAATGACCATATGCTGTGGAGACTGGTTCCCCAAAAAACACGATGAAAAGAACACACACCGTAAGCTCTGATTATATCCAAAACCTAGAATACTCAGAAGGCAATCCAAGTAGATGCTGAAAAACAAAAACACACAACAAACATTAGGACACAACGCAAATAGATATTCAAAAGCAAAAACTTAAGAACAATCGACCACAACAGACCAAATCAGATATAACCCATTAAGAACACAAACAAATATCAAACCAAAAATTCAACAAAAGATTGAACAGCTCGTCAAGAAAAAATAGAAATTTAGCTGCAATGTTGTATCAAAGTAATCAATCTACAATCTACAATCAAAGTACAACAAAGTACAACAATTACACATACAAATGTGTATCAAAATTTAGGATGCAACAAAATAACACAAATCATGCTTCATACGTTTCTCTGAAAGCAACAACCTCAGGGACATCCAGATTAACTAAAAGTCTTGTAGTATTCTTAACATTCTGCAAAGTTGGCTTCTCTGCATCAAATAAATATCCATGTAAACTACATATCACAATCGAAGACAACGAATTAGCCCCACACATAAAACACACCTCTAAAAATTTTCACTTTAGCAAATTGCACGACAACAACAGGTAATCCGTCAACCCCTTTAGACATGAGTCTATTCCAAGATGCAGCATAATCACCAAAAAACACGCATTCAATCTTGCCAATGGGGACATAGATAACTCAGTCAATATATAGAAATATAAGATACAAAAACTCTATATCAAACAACAATAAATAATCACTTGTGATCAGTTATCTCAAAGACAACCATCCTAGTGATATTACCGTCCCTCACATACTCCCTCTCTTCAGACACAACAGTAACCAATCCTATAACATCTACATCACAAACACCAGTTTCAAAACCAATAGCCAACAACAAAAACAGTGAATATGATTGCATCATAAATTCAAGACATGAAAATGTTAAGGAATGAAATGTAAATTTTTAAAACATATAAGCATATCAACTAAGAATTCATACTCCACCGTACGATTGGAAACATCGACAATGGAGCTGAAAGATAACCCATACATTGGAATCAATGAGCTTGTGCATGGATGTAATTTGGTAGTCATCTGAAAAACCATCTTGTATGGATGCATAGCTGCACGATATGACCCAGAACTGGGGGCAACAAAGAAGAATGATATCTTGTATACCTCACCTTCCTTCAACCTCCGTCCAAACACATAAATGAGATGTTTTTTAACAGTTGCTTGAACCTTACAACCCTAGACAATCAAACACCACACAATTGTTAAGTACAAAACCAGTAAAATATTATAAAGAGGAGTCATCGTCGAATACCATTTCATCTAAGAGAACCATCTCAAGTGAATTAGCTTGATCCAGCTTCAAGAAAGTTGGAACCTCCCAAAGTCGAACCACTCTAACCTTGATCCTCCATGTCAGTCGACCAAGAACAATCTCAGAAACTGAATCAAGTGACTTATCCATGCTACCTTTGAAGCTTGTCAATTTATCAAAGGTATGAAGATGAATTTGGGAATGCAATCAAACTGAACGCACAAACAAATTAAATAGAGGGTCGGAAGCAAAACACCCAACAACAAAACAAAAATACAATTAGCACAAGAATACAAACCCACAACAGCCAGAAAATAAATCTAACCCCACCACCAATAAATAATGGATTTGTACGCAAGGGTCACCAGAAAATCTGTCAAAGCAAAAACCCTTTATCTGAAAAATCCAAATTAAATTCCTGCACAATCCGTATCAACATCAGGAACACGCAATAAACCATGCAACGAAGTCTTCCCACAACAACTTTTGAATAATTCATCAAATAACGACGGAGAAGATGAAAAATAACGACCCACCACAAAATGGGATCTTACGAATTTAAACCCTCCTACAGTTTGAGTACTCACGGAACAGTGAAGCTCGCTATGTTAAGATTATAGATGGGATATCTAAAAAAAACACTACTAGAGTGTTTGGTTGTGCGTTTGGTTTAAGAAACTGTGCGTTTAGACTCCTTTTTGTCGTGGAAACAAGAAATACACATCTACCGCCTCTTTGGTGTGAAAACAAACACATGCTACAACATCATGTCAATTTGCATTTGAAGATGATTAAATGTTTAGAATGAATCAAGTAATTTTTTTGAATTTTGCTCTTCCCCCGGCACAAAACACTCACACCCAGCTCATCTGACGCATTTACCCATGTATTACTTAAGTAACGCTGCGCTACTTAACTCACGCATCGTGAGTTAAGTCACAGCATGAGTTAAGTCACACAGAGTTACTGTTTTCGTACAAAACGCATCAGTCCATACTCCAAGCACCATTTTCTTTCCCTCCACCTTCAAAAACCCAAAAAATGCGAATTTTTGGGTCAAAATCCTCATCCCAAATCATTGCAAATCTTCAGGAAGAAAGTTTATACGCTCATCAAGCACCAAATATCCGGTATTGTATCATCAAAACTCATCTCATTTTGGTGGTTTTTGTGCTCGGTTCGTCTGTTTTTCGTATGCAGTAGGGTTTGGTGCGCAAGTTAACTTGCGCAGGTGTTAAAGGATGCGTGACTTAAGTCATGCAGGAGTTAATGTGTTGCGTGACTTAAGTCACGCCACTGTACATTCCTATTTTTTGAATTTTTTGCGCCACTTTTGTTTTTGGTTAGCTTGTTGCATAAGTGATTTATTTATTCTTCCTTTGTAATTTTTTTATTCAATAGATATATAGTGAGATGGTTGACAATGTCGTGGGTGATGACGTTGAACCGAAACTGGAAAAAAATGAAGCTTCCGGCGATGCTTCCGGCGATGTCAAACCAACTGTTAATGTGAAACCGTTTAAAGTCAATATTCCATTTCAAGCTGGCATTGGTAAAATTGAAGAACCTAAACTGGTACCTATAGGTATTGTTTGCGAAGGTCGCGACACCGCCTCATTTTTTACAACAAATGGAAGATGGAAAGAGCGAGGCAAGTTACTTGATTGGGTTCGTCGACAAGGGGTAAGGGCCGGATTTAGTGTTTGTATAGATAAATCGTTATAAAAAGGTCGTACTTAACGATGCAATGTGAAAGGAGTGGGATATACAAGCCACCTAAGACAAGGAAGAAACCGAACCTTGAAGGCATCAGCTCAAGGAAATGTAATTGTTCGTTTAGGTTGAAAGGTTTCTTTGATAATGATACAAATGATTGGTGGATTGCAATGCTTTGTGGAATACACAACCATGACTTGGATGAAAAGTTATCTGGACACCTTATTACGGGTAGACTTAGTGCCTTGGAATATTCTCAAGCAATTTGAAGCAAAATAACAAAGAAAGTGTGACAACTATCAAGCAAGTGTACAATGTGCAAACAAGATGGCGCAAGGGGGAAAGAGGTAACAAGACGGAGTTGGAATACTTGATTTCTCAACACTTTTCATTATATTTTTGTGAAGTGAAACATGTCTGAAGATGCACAAGATCGAGTTAAACTTGAAGTTTGTTATGTAGATGTGAAAAAGAGGGCTTGATTGACTGTAAACCCCACCGACAAGTTGGACTAGTTGAAGGCATTACTTGACGACTTCTTTATCCATATTGGTTGAAATCATAGAACACGTGATGTGATAGTAAATGTGTCAGGCGTGGACTTGGGGGAGGATAAGGAAGAGGACTTCTGGAAGACCGTGTATTTTCCACAACTTCTCAAAGATGATAGCGACGTTGATTACATGTTTAGGTTAATGGTTGAGAATAACACTTTGTATCTTTTTGTTCGATCCGTTGAAGTGTAGTATTTATTTAAACGTAACAGTGTAATTTTTTCCGAATTTGTGTCCGTATTGTTGATTTTTAATGAATTTGTGTTTATGTAATTTAACGATGAATTTGGGTCATTTTGACCGTTTATGTGAGATTATGTAATTTTTGAAATTTATGGACAAATTTGTGTAATTTGGATCGTTTATGTGTCATTAAGTGTGTTTAAGTGATTACGGGTCATTACCGGCGAATTTGTGAAATTTGAACTATTTGGATCGTTATGTGTGATTATGTGATTGTGAGAAAAACAATGTTTTTGTGTAATTTTGATTGATTATGTCGTATTATCTGATAATCATGTAAAACTGGCGTAATTCGATTCAATTATGAGCGTGTAAAGATTACGGATCATTAGTGACACACTTTGCATTGAATGCATATCAGTACAACATTTAATGTTGTACATATATATCAATAGAGCGTGAGTTAACTCACGCATGTGTTAACACTTTGCGTGAGTTAACTCACGCATTTTTTTACACGTGCATGTTAAGTGTCGCAATGTTAGTTAACTAACACATAGTTTTATAATTGCGTTAGTTAACTAACGCAGGTGCATTTTAGACATGACTGTTGGCCGCGAGTGTTTTGTGTAGGGGGAAGAGCAAAAATCATTTTTTTTTGGGTAGAATGAAGCAAATTGATTGGTAGTAGTGTGAACCTTATATCCAACGGAAGTCCATATCGAAACATAATCCATGTAAATTACTTTTAGTCAAGTTTAATTATACATACTTTTTTAATCTATATTTAGTCACTCATTTACCGATTTAAGTAAAAGTGGCCACATATGCTTAATCCTTAAAGAGAAATGATATTTGTACAACCACTTTGTGACAACTTTTTGACAACTTTATCTCTCATATTCACATTATGTTTTAATTCTCTCTCTTTCTTTTTCTTTCTACATTGTTTTTGACCAATGAAAAGTGAGAAAAAAGTTGTCACAAAAGTTGTTTAAAATGGTTGTTCAAATATCACTACTCATCCTTAAATCATCAAATTATAACAATCTATACCTTCACAATTTTCTTTTAAAAAAAAAAAACTTGTGGAAAACATAATAAAAGGTGTGTGGACCCAAATATCGTTTCAAGTGACGTGGAAATAGTTTGGCGCAAATATGGAGGTAAGCGGAAGACAGAGTATGCAAGTGAACTGAACCATGAAACCTACATAAAAAGAGAGACGATGAATGATGCATCGCAACTATTTTTTCCTTCAACTTAATATTTACTTTATTATTTTTTTGAATGGAAAGATATTTTCATTAACCAGATTTTGGCAATAAATCAAATGCCACAACCTCAGAGATACAAGGTGGATCCTCTTCAATCCAAACAACATCTGAATTAGGCGTTCAAGCAAATTTAGCTAAATAATGAGCGGCTTGATTCGCTACACACCTTACATGAGTAAAACTAATATTAATAAAACTAGGATATAACTTGGAGCATTCCTCTGCAATTGTATCCAAGTAGGGCGAGACATGTTTGTTTGTGAGAGCCTAGATCACATTACTAGAGTTGGATTCAGCCTGTAGAGAAAAAAATAAGCAGTCCCTAGCAAATTCCAAACCTTTCAACATAGCCATCGCTTCCGCAACATTAGAGTCTGGGAAATTGGCAAACACCAGCTAGCAGCTGCTACCAGCCCATCTGCATCTCGAATAACAACAACTATACCCCACTTTCCTTGCTCTGATGGACCTGCAACATCGACATTTAGCTTGTAATAACCCACAGGAGGATGACACCATCTAATATTTGAGTTCGGCATTGGGATAGGTTGGTTCTGGGTCTTCAAATAATCTCTTATTTCTTGTCCACCAAATCTCATAACATATAGCCATAACCAATTGAATCACATTTTTTCTTCATGGATAATGACATGTTTTAGCCATTCAAGGAAGCTTTTAGGTGAATCATCATTGTACCTGAATTTGACACCTAACGGGGATGCAAACCATACCGATATTGCCCATTCACATTCCATAAATAAATGCTCCACAGTTTCATTCTTCTCGTCACAAAAACAACATAAAGGACTACAACTAACCCCTCTTTTAAATAGAGACATTCTAACCGAAATCCGGTCATGTAAAATTCACCACGCTAGATGAATGTGTCTCGGTATAGTCCTTACTTTCCACAATTTCGACCAAACTTTATTATGTTGAGGCAAAATTGATTGATTAGATTGTTGTACCTCTTTCTTGTGCTTAAGAAATTTACAAGCTAACTTTACAGAGAAATCACCATCCTTATTTTCCCACCACACAAATTTGTCTCTTTGAGCACTCGAGATGGGAATTTGAACTATTTGTTGTGCTTCAAATAGGAGAAAAATATCATTCACAAGCTGCACATTCCACTCACCATAATCCTCATTTATCAAATCAGCAACTAGTTCGACCTCACAGTTAGTGGGTTTTACAGACCACACTTTATGCCCATGTTGGTATGGAAGCCATTTATCATTCCAAATATGAATATCACGGCCATTACCTACCCGCCACACTCCGGCATGATCAATTACTTCTTGTCGAGCTTGTAGAATGCTTCTCCAAGTATAACTTGGGTTGAAACCTAACGATGCTTGAAGGAACGAGTTTCTCGGAAAGTATCTACCTTTTAAACAAATACTTAATAATGTCTCATCATTTTGTAAAATCCTCCATCCTTGTTTAGCCAATATAGCAAGATTAAATTCTCTTAACGTGCGAAAACCCATACCTCCAGCCTTCTTGTCCTTACAAAGGTTATTCCAAGCTATCCAGTGCATCTTCCGCTCCCCTTTCTTGCTACCCCACCAAAATTTAGAGATCATGCTCTCAATGTGGTCACATAAGCTATCCGGTATTTTGAAACAACTCATTATATATGTAGGAATAACTTGAACCACTGCTTTAATGAGAATCTCCCTCGCTGCAAATGACATGAAATTTCCTTTCCACCCTTTCAGTTTCTTCCACACCCTATCTTGGACAAAACTAAAAACTTGTTGTTTTGACCTACCTACAAAGGTCGGTAAACCCAAGTATTTCGAGTGACATTCAACAGCCTTAACCTTCATCCATCCTTAGAACAATAATTTTTTTTCTTCATTGACATTTCGGCTGAATGAAATTTCAGATTTGTCCAAATTGATAAGTTGTCCTGAAGCTGTCTGATATCCCATCATGTTTATAAACAAAAAAAACTAAGTTTTTTCATTTATTTATTAAATAATTAATATATCCGATTTATATATAGGTCAAATATATTAGTTATTCAATAAATCTAAAAAGATATTTTTTTGTTTATAAATGTGACCAGAAAAAATACATTAATTGATTTTTAATGTACTTGAACACATATATATATTTTTTTATTATGTCACAAGTTATCACATCATTAACTTTGTCTGTATTTTTCTCTTTTGATGTTTACCAAACAAGTTATCACATCATTAACTTTGTCTGTATTTTTCTCTTTTGATGTTTACCAAACAAATATGTTCCATTTTCTTTATAGGTTAGTATTTTTTTTCGAATCTCTAAAAAAAAAAAAGAAGAGTTTAATTTAAAAGAAAATAAGCACAAAAAATTAAATATTAAAAAATTAGTTTTGTAATGAATGTGGAATTTGAATCATAATCTTTTCTTAGTTCCATTGTTGTTTTGAGTATTGGAGTGCTATCGTACATGCATGCATCTTTTGTCCCACCGTGAAGATTCATCGTCACTGTACCAGAACATCTTTTGTCACTGTAATATCCCGCCTGACAATATCGGTATATTACCCGTTGACCGTGTCAGATGAATTTAATTCAAGGGAAGTAAGTTATTGGAAATATTTTATGACATGTCAGCTATTTACGGGAAAAGTATCAGTGTCGGATTTAACCCGTTTAAAGGAAAGGGCAGTTTGGTAATTTCACAATTAAAGGATATTTATATGATATTAACACCAAAATATCTATTTTTCCTTATCCCTTTCTCTCTCTTAAGTTGTTGGAAGAAATTTTCTCCTCCTTCTCTCTATCATTCACGCCCTCTCTCTGTCTTTCTTTTCTCCAATCCTTCTCAAATCCTCCTCCTTCCATGGCAAAAATATTCTCTTGTTCCCTTAAGATTTATTAAGTTTAAGGAAGGTGGGTTTTGGTTTAATACTCTCCTTTTTCTCTCTAGAAAACTCATACCACCTCTTCCTCTCTTTATCAACCTTTCAAGTTGCTTAAGTGATGAATCAAGCTTGGATGTATCATTTTTGTTAGCAAGGAACAACTATGGCTTTGGATTTAAGGCTTTAAGGTTGCTATGGAAATTCTAGGGTTAGGGTTTGGAGTGGTAGTGGATCCATTGGAGACTTATGCATGAAGATTCATCAAGAATGGTATTTGATTATGGAAGCTAGGGTTTTGTTTGATTGGGCATGGAAGCTTATGATGAAACATGTAGCATGGAGCTGTGAATATGAAGTGTTGATGCTTTAAAACTTGATGATCAAGAGCAAATCGTTAGGTGAGTTCCATAGTTAGTTTCCCATCCCTTTGGGATTATGTTAAGCCTTGTTAATCAATATGAAACATATGATAAATCTAGGGTTTTAAGTATATGTTTAGTTACCCCTTTTATGTCATGTTTCCAATACAAGTGAATACTTGTTCCAAGACTACTTTGCAAGTTCTTTATGGTCCATAGAGTCAATATATGCCTTGGGAAGCTTTGTTTTGAGGATTTTGGGACAAAGACATATTTTTATGCAGGGCTGAGCTGCATCAACTTGCCACGGCGAGTAAAGAGCTCGCCATTGCGAGCAAGAAGGCCGGAAGGAGGTGGCTGCACGCCACCAGCTCGCCACGGCGAGTTCAAGGCGAGCAAACAGTGGCTGCTGCCCTGTTTTCTCGTCTCGCCTTTTTGTCGTGTTCCGGTTCGGCTTTCATTCATGTATGCTTTTATACTTATAAACCCCTCAAAACAAGACTCCAAGGCATAGGTTTTTAAATGTTGCATCGAAAGCAAATCAAGTATTTATTTATATTGGAAAGCATGACATATGAGGGAAGTGTTCGTTTCATGAATGGGGTAGCAAGATATTCATTAATCAAGGTGAAAACTAGAGCCTCGACATAGTAGTTGAGAACTAGCAAGTTTAGCAAGCAATCCTAGGATGTTAAGACACGAAGTATATTATAATCGCACATGATTAAGAATGATAGAACAAGTATGTTAAGATGTGGATCAGATAGTTTATCTATCCACCATGATTAGGTATGTATATGAACAAGTAAGAGTTTACCATTAATCGGTTCGATTAAGGTTCCGAGGTAAACAATCAAGTATGTACATGTTTAATTTATGTATACGACAAGACCATGACTAATAAGTAGGTGACATGTCTCTTGCTATCCACATCAGGGGGATACAAGAGGTTCTCGATCTAAGGGGAACGATTCAAGCCGTAAGGGACCCGCATGTCACTGAAATTAAACATGAATTACACCACTCAGTGAAAACAATGCCACATCCAAAAATCGATTTCATCCTTGATTGTTTTAGACGCATAACTGCTCCAACTCTTTTAAAAAAATTAAAATTCAACATCAGTTTTTTCAACCATTCATCAATATATTTTTTTTCTTCTGTCATTATACTTCATTTATAAATATTAATATTCATTTAAACATACCAGCAAGTTGAATCCAATAAACTTGTATTCACATTCTTAATGAAATTTATGGCGTGTACAAGTCTTAAAACAATGCTAGAAGTGACAATAGTTAACACACTAAACACAACAGCCAATAAATACTGAATCGCAATCAATTAGCAGCAGCAATCATGATAAATTCAGAAAAATAACCAATTAGATGTTACTTCACACTACTTACTATGGGAAGATGTATAAACTATTATAAAGGATGGCCTAAGAAAGATGACATTAAATATAATAGGATGTGTACATATGTCACCAATGGAGGGAAAATGAACAATAAACTATTTGGAAAGTAGCACAATAATTCAAGGACAAAAACCACAAAAAACAACAAACATTTGGACCACACCAATACAATGAAAGTGCAATTTTATAGTTCAACAAAAAAAATGGAAATTGGACTATTCGAAACCTTCATATATCAAAAGAGAGATACACATCAATTACTACTTACACCAATATACAAATAAAATTTAAAACACCATCTAAATTTTTTTGACAAATTGACATATTGATCGAACCAACACCTGTAAAACATGTTGTGTAACTTGTTTTATTTTGGAGAGAGACACCTGGCTTTTGAAACAAATATGAATAATGTCTCTGCTTGTAAAGTTATAAGAAATGCAAGTAACATGATAGTGTTCCTCCGAGACAAATTAATAAGCGTGCTTACTATTAAATAATCCTTGTATGTTAATAAATGACCAACTGACTTATTTTTTGTTGTCTACCTTTTTCGATAGCGATGGATTTACTCAATGGAAATTGTTATTAATTATAATAACATGTGTAAGGACAATATAAATGTGCCTTTGTTCTAATTTTCATAAAAAATGATTGAAGACAAAACTAACAAATCATGCATATGGAATTAATAGAAGAAGATGATGGAACAACAAAAAATATAGGAGCAATTACAACATAAATACAATATAACCAAATTAAATAGTTAAGATACAATACACATAATTACAAAGCTACATGACAATTATACAAATTAAAAGTTCATCTGCCAGTACACAAAGTCACAACCACAACAACTGAGGGCACAACACATTTGTCTATCGCTGTAAAATGCAAAAAAACAAAATGACCATATGCTGTGGAGACTGGTTCCCCAAAAAACACGATGAAAAGAACACACACCGTAAGCTCTGATTATATCCAAAACCTAGAATACTCAGAAGGCAATCCAAGTAGATGCTGAAAAACAAAAACACACAACAAACATTAGGACACAACGCAAATAGATATTCAAAAGCAAAAACTTAAGAACAATCGACCACAACAGACCAAATCAGATATAACCCATTAAGAACACAAACAAATATCAAACCAAAAATTCAACAAAAGATTGAACAGCTCGTCAAGAAAAAATAGAAATTTAGCTGCAATGTTGTATCAAAGTAATCAATCTACAATCTACAATCAAAGTACAACAAAGTACAACAATTACACATACAAATGTGTATCAAAATTTAGGATGCAACAAAATAACACAAATCATGCTTCATACGTTTCTCTGAAAGCAACAACCTCAGGGACATCCGGATTAACTAAAAGTCTTGTAGTATTCTTAACATTCTGCAAAGTTGGCTTCTCTGCATCAAATAAATATCCATGTAAACTACATATCACAATCGAAGACAACGAATTAGCCCCACACATAAAACACACCTCTAAAAATTTTCACTTTAGCAAATTGCACGACAACAACAGGTAATCCGTCAACCCCTTTAGACATGAGTCTATTCCAAGATGCAGCATAATCACCAAAAAACACGCATTCAATCTTGCCAATGGGGACATAGATAACTCAGTCAATATATAGAAATATAAGATACAAAAACTCTATATCAAACAACAATAAATAATCACTTGTGATCAGTTATCTCAAAGACAACCATCCTAGTGATATTACCGTCCCTCACATACTCCCTCTCTTCAGACACAACAGTAACCAATCCTATAACATCTACATCACAAACACCAGTTTCAAAACCAATAGCCAACAACAAAAACAGTGAATATGATTGCATCATAAATTCAAGACATGAAAATGTTAAGGAATGAAATGTAAATTTTTAAAACATATAAGCATATCAACTAAGAATTCATACTCCACCGTACGATTGGAAACATCGACAATGGAGCTGAAAGATAACCCATACATTGGAATCAATGAGCTTGTGCATGGATGTAATTTGGTAGTCATCTGAAAAACCATCTTGTATGGATGCATAGCTGCACGATATGACCCAGAACTGGGGGCAACAAAGAAGAATGATATCTTGTATACCTCACCTTCCTTCAACCTCCGTCCAAACACATAAATGAGATGTTTTTTAACAGTTGCTTGAACCTTACAACCCTAGACAATCAAACACCACACAATTGTTAAGTACAAAACCAGTAAAATATTATAAAGAGGAGTCATCGTCGAATACCATTTCATCTAAGAGAACCATCTCAAGTGAATTAGCTTGATCCAGCTTCAAGAAAGTTGGAACCTCCCAAAGTCGAACCACTCTAACCTTGATCCTCCATGTCAGTCGACCAAGAACAATCTCAGAAACTGAATCAAGTGACTTATCCATGCTACCTTTGAAGCTTGTCAATTTATCAAAGGTATGAAGATGAATTTGGGAATGCAATCAAACTGAACGCACAAACAAATTAAATAGAGGGTCGGAAGCAAAACACCCAACAACAAAACAAAAATACAATTAGCACAAGAATACAAACCCACAACAGCCAGAAAATAAATCTAACCCCACCACCAATAAATAATGGATTTGTACGCAAGGGTCACCAGAAAATCTGTCAAAGCAAAAACCCTTTATCTGAAAAATCCAAATTAAATTCCTGCACAATCCGTATCAACATCAGGAACACGCAATAAACCATGCAACGAAGTCTTCCCACAACAACTTTTGAATAATTCATCAAATAACGACGGAGAAGATGAAAAATAACGACCCACCACAAAATGGGATCTTACGAATTTAAACCCTCCTACAGTTTGAGTACTCACGGAACAGTGAAGCTCGCTATGTTAAGATTATAGATGGGATATCTAAAAAAAACACTACTAGAGTGTTTGGTTGTGCGTTTGGTTTAAGAAACTGTGCGTTTAGACTCCTTTTTGTCGTGGAAACAAGAAATACACATCTACCGCCTCTTTGGTGTGAAAACAAACACATGCTACAACATCATGTCAATTTGCATTTGAAGATGATTAAATGTTTAGAATGAATCAAGTAATTTTTTTGAATTTTGCTCTTCCCCCGGCACAAAACACTCACACCCAGCTCATCTGACGCATTTACCCATGTATTACTTAAGTAACGCTGCGCTACTTAACTCACGCATCGTGAGTTAAGTCACAGCATGAGTTAAGTCACACAGAGTTACTGTTTTCGTACAAAACGCATCAGTCCATACTCCAAGCACCATTTTCTTTCCCTCCACCTTCAAATACCCAAAAAATGCGAATTTTTGGGTCAAAATCCTCATCCCAAATCATTGCAAATCTTCAGGAAGAAAGTTTATACGCTCATCAAGCACCAAATATCCGGTATTGTATCATCAAAACTCATCTCATTTTGGTGGTTTTTGTGCTCGGTTCGTCTGTTTTTCGTATGCAGTAGGGTTTGGTGCGCAAGTTAACTTGCGCAGGTGTTAAAGGATGCGTGACTTAAGTCATGCAGGAGTTAATGTGTTGCGTGACTTAAGTCACGCCACTGTACATTCCTATTTTTTGAATTTTTTGCGCCACTTTTGTTTTTGGTTAGCTTGTTGCATAAGTGATTTATTTATTCTTCCTTTGTAATTTTTTTATTCAATAGATATATAGTGAGATGGTTGACAATGTCGTGGGTGATGACGTTGAACCGAAACTGGAAAAAAATGAAGCTTCCGGCGATGCTTCCGGCGATGTCAAACCAACTGTTAATGTGAAACCGTTTAAAGTCAATATTCCATTTCAAGCTGGCATTGGTAAAATTGAAGAACCTAAACTGGTACCTATAGGTATTGTTTGCGAAGGTCGCGACACCGCCTCATTTTTTACAACAAATGGAAGATGGAAAGAGCGAGGCAAGTTACTTGATTGGGTTCGTCGACAAGGGGTAAGGGCCGGATTTAGTGTTTGTATAGATAAATCGTTATAAAAAGGTCGTACTTAACGATGCAATGTGAAAGGAGTGGGATATACAAGCCACCTAAGACAAGGAAGAAACCGAACCTTGAAGGCATCAGCTCAAGGAAATGTAATTGTTCGTTTAGGTTGAAAGGTTTCTTTGATAATGATACAAATGATTGGTGGATTGCAATGCTTTGTGGAATACACAACCATGACTTGGATGAAAAGTTATCTGGACACCTTATTACGGGTAGACTTAGTGCCTTGGAATATTCTCAAGCAATTTGAAGCAAAATAACAAAGAAAGTGTGACAACTATCAAGCAAGTGTACAATGTGCAAACAAGATGGCGCAAGGGGGAAAGAGGTAACAAGACGGAGTTGGAATACTTGATTTCTCAACACTTTTCATTATATTTTTGTGAAGTGAAACATGTCTGAAGATGCACAAGATCGAGTTAAACTTGAAGTTTGTTATGTAGATGTGAAAAAGAGGGCTTGATTGACTGTAAACCCCACCGACAAGTTGGACTAGTTGAAGGCATTACTTGACGACTTCTTTATCCATATTGGTTGAAATCATAGAACACGTGATGTGATAGTAAATGTGTCAGGCGTGGACTTGGGGGAGGATAAGGAAGAGGACTTCTGGAAGACCGTGTATTTTCCACAACTTCTCAAAGATGATAGCGACGTTGATTACATGTTTAGGTTAATGGTTGAGAATAACACTTTGTATCTTTTTGTTCGATCCGTTGAAGTGTAGTATTTATTTAAACGTAACAGTGTAATTTTTTCCGAATTTGTGTCCGTATTGTTGATTTTTAATGAATTTGTGTTTATGTAATTTAACGATGAATTTGGGTCATTTTGACCGTTTATGTGAGATTATGTAATTTTTGAAATTTATGGACAAATTTGTGTAATTTGGATCGTTTATGTGTCATTAAGTGTGTTTAAGTGATTACGGGTCATTACCGGCGAATTTGTGAAATTTGAACTATTTGGATCGTTATGTGTGATTATGTGATTGTGAGAAAAACAATGTTTTTGTGTAATTTTGATTGATTATGTCGTATTATCTGATAATCATGTAAAACTGGCGTAATTCGGTTCAATTATGAGCGTGTAAAGATTACGGATCATTAGTGACACACTTTGCATTGAATGCATATCAGTACAACATTTAATGTTGTACATATATATCAATAGAGCGTGAGTTAACTCACGCATGTGTTAACACTTTGCGTGAGTTAACTCACGCATTTTTTTACACGTGCATGTTAAGTGTCGCAATGTTAGTTAACTAACACATAGTTTTATAATTGCGTTAGTTAACTAACGCAGGTGCATTTTAGACATGACTGTTGGCCGCGAGTGTTTTGTGTAGGGGGAAGAGCAAAAATCATTTTTTTTTGGGTAGAATGAAGCAAATTGATTGGTAGTAGTGTGAACCTTATATCCAACGGAAGTCCATATCGAAACATAATCCATGTAAATTACTTTTAGTCAAGTTTAATTATACATACTTTTTTAATCTATATTTAGTCACTCATTTACCGATTTAAGTAAAAGTGGCCACATATGCTTAATCCTTAAAGAGAAATGATATTTGTACAACCACTTTGTGACAACTTTTTGACAACTTTATCTCTCATATTCACATTATGTTTTAATTCTCTCTCTTTCTTTTTCTTTCTACATTGTTTTTGACCAATGAAAAGTGAGAAAAAAGTTGTCACAAAAGTTGTTTAAAATGGTTGTTCAAATATCACTACTCATCCTTAAATCATCAAATTATAACAATCTATACCTTCACAATTTTCTTTTAAAAAAAAAAACTTGTGGAAAACATAATAAAAGGTGTGTGGACCCAAATATCGTTTCAAGTGACGTGGAAATAGTTTGGCGCAAATATGGAGGTAAGCGGAAGACAGAGTATGCAAGTGAACTGAACCATGAAACCTACATAAAAAGAGAGACGATGAATGATGCATCGCAACTATTTTTTCCTTCAACTTAATATTTACTTTATTATTTTTTTGAATGGAAAGATATTTTCATTAACCAGATTTTGGCAATAAATCAAATGCCACAACCTCAGAGATACAAGGTGGATCCTCTTCAATCCAAACAACATCTGAATTAGGCGTTCAAGCAAATTTAGCTAAATAATGAGCGGCTTGATTCGCTACACACCTTACATGAGTAAAACTAATATTAATAAAACTAGGATATAACTTGGAGCATTCCTCTGCAATTGTATCCAAGTAGGGCGAGACATGTTTGTTTGTGAGAGCCTAGATCACATTACTAGAGTTGGATTCAGCCTGTAGAGAAAAAAATAAGCAGTCCCTAGCAAATTCCAAACCTTTCAACATAGCCATCGCTTCCGCAACATTAGAGTCTGGGAAATTGGCAAACACCAGCTAGCAGCTGCTACCAGCCCATCTGCATCTCGAATAACAACAACTATACCCCACTTTCCTTGCTCTGATGGACCTGCAACATCGACATTTAGCTTGTAATAACCCACAGGAGGATGACACCATCTAATATTTGAGTTCGGCATTGGGATAGGTTGGTTCTGGGTCTTCAAATAATCTCTTATTTCTTGTCCACCAAATCTCATAACATATAGCCATAACCAATTGAATCACATTTTTTCTTCATGGATAATGACATGTTTTAGCCATTCAAGGAAGCTTTTAGGTGAATCATCATTGTACCTGAATTTGACACCTAACGGGGATGCAAACCATACCGATATTGCCCATTCACATTCCATAAATAAATGCTCCACAGTTTCATTCTTCTCGTCACAAAAACAACATAAAGGACTACAACTAACCCCTCTTTTAAATAGAGACATTCTAACCGAAATTCGGTCATGTAAAATTCACCACGCTAGATGAATGTGTCTCGGTATAGTCCTTACTTTCCACAATTTCGACCAAACTTTATTATGTTGAGGCAAAATTGATTGATTAGATTGTTGTACCTCTTTCTTGTGCTTAAGAAATTTACAAGCTAACTTTACAGAGAACTCACCATCCTTATTTTCCCACCACACAAATTTGTCTGTTTGAGCACTCGAGATGGGAATTTGAACTATTTGTTGTGCTTCAAATAGGAGAAAAATATCATTCACAAGCTGCACATTCCACTCACCATAATCCTCATTTATCAAATCAGCAACTAGTTCGACCTCACAGTTAGTGGGTTTTACAGACCATACTTTATGCCCATGTTGGTATGGAAGCCATTTATCATTCCAAATATGAATATCACGGCCATTACCTACCCGCCACACTCCGGCATGATCAATTACTTCTTGTCGAGCTTGTAGAATGCTTCTCCAAGTATAACTTGGGTTGAAACCTAACGATGCTTGAAGGAACGAGTTTCTCGGAAAGTATCTACCTTTTAAACAAATACTTAATAATGTCTCATCATTTTGTAAAATCCTCCATCCTTGTTTAGCCAATATAGCAAGATTAAATTCTCTTAACGTGCGAAAACCCATACCTCCAGCCTTCTTGTCCTTACAAAGGTTATTCCAAGCTATCCAGTGCATCTTCCGCTCCCCTTTCTTGCTACCCCACCAAAATTTAGAGATCATGCTCTCAATGTGGTCACATAAGCTATCCGGTATTTTGAAACAACTCATTATATATGTAGGAATAACTTGAACCACTGCTTTAATGAGAATCTCCCTCGCTGCAAATGACATGAAATTTCCTTTCCACCCTTTCAGTTTCTTCCACACCCTATCTTGGACAAAACTAAAAACTTGTTGTTTTGACCTACCTACAAAGGTCGGTAAACCCAAGTATTTCGAGTGACATTCAACAGCCTTAACCTTCATCCATCCTTAGAACAATAATTTTTTTTCTTCATTGACATTTCGGCTGAATGAAATTTCAGATTTGTCCAAATTGATAAGTTGTCCTGAAGCTGTCTGATATCCCATCATGTTTATAAACAAAAAAAACTAAGTTTTTTCATTTATTTATTAAATAATTAATATATCCGATTTATATATAGGTCAAATATATTAGTTATTCAATAAATCTAAAAAGATATTTTTTTGTTTATAAATGTGACCAGAAAAAATACATTAATTGATTTTTAATGTACTTGAACACATATATATATTTATTTATTATGTCACAAGTTATCACATCATTAACTTTGTCTGTATTTTTCTCTTTTGATGTTTACCAAACAAGTTATCACATCATTAACTTTGTCTGTATTTTTCTCTTTTGATGTTTACCAAACAAATATGTTCCATTTTCTTTATAGGTTAGTATTTTTTTTCGAATCTCTAAAAAAAAAAAAGAAGAGTTTAATTTAAAAGAAAATAAGCACAAAAAATTAAATATTAAAAAATTAGTTTTGTAATGAATGTGGAATTTGAATCATAATCTTTTCTTAGTTCCATTGTTGTCTTGAGTATTGGAGTGCTATCGTACATGCATGCATCTTTTGTCCCACCGTGAAGATTCATCGTCACTGTACCAGAACATCTTTTGTCACTGTAATATCCCGCCTGACAATATCGGTATATTACCCGTTGACCGTGTCAGATGAATTTAATTCAAGGGAAGTAAGTTATTGGAAATATTTTATGACATGTCAGCTATTTACGGGAAAAGTATCAGTGTCGGATTTAACCCGTTTAAAGGAAAGGGCAGTTTGGTAATTTCACAATTAAAGGATATTTATATGATATTAACACCAAAATATCTATTTTTCCTTATCCCTTTCTCTCTCTTAAGTTGTTGGAAGAAATTTTCTCCTCCTTCTCTCTATCATTCACGCCCTCTCTCTGTCTTTCTTTTCTCCAATCCTTCTCAAATCCTCCTCCTTCCATGGCAAAAATATTCTCTTGTTCCCTTAAGATTTATTAAGTTTAAGGAAGGTGGGTTTTGGTTTAATACTCTCCTTTTTCTCTCTAGAAAACTCATACCACCTCTTCCTCTCTTTATCAACCTTTCAAGTTGCTTAAGTGATGAATCAAGCTTGGATGTATCATTTTTGTTAGCAAGGAACAACTATGGCTTTGGATTTAAGGCTTTAAGGTTGCTATGGAAATTCTAGGGTTAGGGTTTGGAGTGGTAGTGGATCCATTGGAGACTTATGCATGAAGATTCATCAAGAATGGTATTTGATTATGGAAGCTAGGGTTTTGTTTGATTAGGCATGGAAGCTTATGATGAAACATGTAGCATGGAGCTGTGAATATGAAGTGTTGATGCTTTAAAACTTGATGATCAAGAGCAAATCGTTAGGTGAGTTCCATAGTTAGTTTCCCATCCCTTTGGGATTATGTTAAGCCTTGTTAATCAATATGAAACATATGATAAATCTAGGGTTTTAAGTATATGTTTAGTTACCCCTTTTATGTCATGTTTCCAATACAAGTGAATACTTGTTCCAAGACTACTTTGCAAGTTCTTTATGGTCCATAGAGTCAATATATGCCTTGGGAAGCTTTGTTTTGAGGATTTTGGGACAAAGACATATTTTTATGCAGGGCTGAGCTGCATCAACTCGCCACGGCGAGTAAAGAGCTCGCCATTGCGAGCAAGAAGGCCGGAAGGGGGTGGCTGCACGCCACCAGCTCGCCACGGCGAGTTCAAGGCGAGCAAACAGTGGCTGCTGCCCTGTTTTCTCGTCTCGCCTTTTTGTCGTGTTCCGGTTCGGCTTTCATTCATGTATGCTTTTATACTTATAAACCCCTCAAAACAAGACTCCAAGGCATATGTTTTTAAATGTTGCATCGAAAGCAAATCAAGTATTTATTTATATTGGAAAGCATGACATATGAGGGAAGTGTTCGTTTCATGAATGGGGTAGCAAGATATTCATTAATCAAGGTGAAAACTAGAGCCTCGACATAGTAGTTGAGAACTAGCAAGTTTAGCAAGCAATCCTAGGATGTTAAGACACGAAGTATATTATAATCGCACATGATTAAGAATGATAGAACAAGTATGTTAAGATGTGGATCAGATAGTTTATCTATCCACCATGATTAGGTATGTATATGAACAAGTAAGAGTTTACCATTAATCGGTTCGATTAAGGTTCCGAGGTAAACAATCAAGTATGTACATGTTTAATTTATGTATACGACAAGACCATGACTAATAAGTAGGTGACATGTCTCTTGCTATCCACATCAGGGGGATACAAGAGGTTCTCGATCTAAGGGGAACGATTCAAGCCGTAAGGGACCCGCATGTCACTGAAATTAACAAGACGTAGGTGCTCGTGTCTCTTGTTATCCACGCCAGGGGGATACGGGAGGTTCTCGACCTAAGGGGAACGGTTTAAGCCGCAAGGGACCCGCACGACACCGAGGGAGTCCGATGTACGTACATCGGTCATGTATGGGATTGTACTCGGGGTTACTCCACCCGGGACTCTCCGTAAAATGAACCAAGATAATGATTGTTTGTTCAACGCTAACATAATAATGAACTTATGCACGATCATGTAGATTATGTTTATGTTTATGCAAGCATGATTACAAGTATGTATAAGCTAAGAGCATAGATGCTACAAGCAAGTACAAGGCATGGAATAGAGCAAGTAAAGAACATGATACCGATGACGATCCTAAGTTTCCCCTAATCGTTCGGATTAGAATCGTGCCATGATTATGTTATGTTTAGGCCTTGATACGTAGATTGTATTCTTGGCAATGCGGTTTTAGGTTCCCTCTCGACCGCCATGACACGTATAGGAAGTGAAACCTATAACAAGTGAGATAAGCCTATGACGGATCTAGCGGGCACTACCGTCTAGGAGACATGACCACACACATATAATCAACCGTCAGGTTGTAATGTAGACACGTGGTGACCGTAGGTTTCCCCTGAGGTTACCTATAGCCTAGGATTTAGGGGAACTCACTGAGACATTATGTCTCATCCCAATCCTTATTTGTTTCAGATAAACAGGTTGGATGGCAAGCTAGTAGCCGAATGGATGTTTCAACAAGTGATCGTTCGTACCCGCAGCAGGATGTTATGGACTTCAAGGATGTATTTTATTATACTTTAGAAAAGATGAGTAGTATATCTTTGTACGAACGCATGTTGTTGTAAATAATATTCATTCGAAAATTTATTGTTGTATATTTTAATGTATCCAGTACTAAATTCAACGCACGTGCTAGACTTTCTAGATACGTCTAGTATGGGTGTTACAGTCACCGTTGCCTCTCATCCATCCTCACCGGAGATCAAGATCATTTTTTTATTTTTTTTTAAAAATGATAACATTTGAAAAGATATAGAAACGAAAGTGATATCGAAAGATCCAACCAAATTTCTTAATATGTTCTCTTTCTCACTCTCAAAAGCACTATTTCAATTAGGAAGTCATTGAAAATCAGCAATATTGTTGGATAAAAAAAAATAGAGAGATATAATACTGTTGGAGAGAGATAATGGATGTGTTTGGATCTTTGAGAAGGTTCACAATTAATTTTGAATTCAACTAAAGCATGATAGATGACAACTTCAGTTGAAAAAACTGATTTTATCCCACTACAACTTCCAAACGGCAATGAAAACCATTTTCCACACACCATTTGAGCCCCTTAGCCATTGTTTTGATTTTACTTTATCTTTATATTGAATTTGTAAGCGTTAAGAACATGAGTCCCAACTTTTGTAATAATTTTATTTCTCATACTCACATTATATTTTTATTTTATTTATCTATTGTTTTGATTTATATTTATATTTTATTTATCTTTTGTTATAATTTTATTTATATTTTTGGAGAGATGATGGGAGGATTGCTACGTCTCAAGAGGATATGTGTATCGTGGCACAGGGTTATTTTGAGCAACTATTTGCTGCGAATGCAGGTGTGCATGAATCGGTGCTGGATTTGATGAGTCAGTGTGTGTCGATGGATGACAATATAATGCTTACAACACCTATTACAAAAGAAGAATTGAGTCAAGCCCTTTTTCAGATGCAACAGGACAAGTCCCCAGGTCCAGATGGTTTTAATCCGGCATTTTATCAGAGATTTTGGCATGTGTGTGGTGATGATATTTTTCATGCAGTGGTTTCTTGGTTGGATCGCGGTTACTTCCCTTCAAACCTTTCAGAAACAAATATATGTTTGATTCCGAAGTGCGAAGACCCGGAAAGTATGAAAGATCTTAGGCCTATATCTCTTTGTAATGTGTTGTATAAGATGGTGTCGAAGTTGCTCGCTAATCGACTGAAACGATGTTTGGATAAATGTGTGTCAGAAGAGCAGTCAGCGTTTGTTGAGGGCCGCTCTATATTGGACAACGCGTTAATTGCTACCGAAATAATCCACTCAATGAAGAGGAAGACGAAGGGATGGCGAGGGGAATTGACTCTCAAGATTGATATTAGCAAGGCTTATGATCGAGTGGATTGGGGGTTTCTTCGTGGTGTGCTTATGCGAATGGGGTTCGGTGAGAAATGGATCCAATGGATGATGATGTGTGTTAGTTCTGTTACTTATTCGGTGTTTATGAACTTTGACAGGGTGGGGCCTATTGTACCCGGCCGAGGGTTGCGCCAAGGCTATTAATAGAGGTGATATTCATGGGGTACAAGTATGTCACGGCGCACCAGTGGTGTCCCATCTGTTGTTTGCAGACGATTGTTTCTTGTTTTGCAGGGCCAATGTGGTGGAAGCACAACGTTTACTCACTATTCTTAAAACTTATGAGGTAGCATCTGGACAAGAAATCAACTTATCTAAGTCTGAGGTGTTTTTCAGTCGCAACATGAGTGAGGCGGCGCAGAGGGATTTGTCACACATTATTGGTGTCCGACATGTGATGGGTACTGGAAAGTACTTGGGGTTACCTTCGATGATTGGTAGAGATAAGAGGTCAGGTTTTTCTTTTATCAAGGATCGTATTTGGAAACGAATAAATGCATGGAGGGGACGAGCATTATCGAAGGCAGGAAAAGAAGTTATGATCAAAATCTATGTTACAATCTATTCCAGCATACATAATGAGTATTTATCTTTTGCCGAATTCAATTATAGATGATATTGAAAAGATGATCAATGCGTTTTGGTGGGGAGGAAGGAGTAACAACCGAGGGATTAAATGGATGGCATGGGAACGTGTGGCATGCCCCAAAGAATTTGGTGGAATGGGGTTTCGAAATTTCAAAGCTTTTAATCTTGCTATGGTAGCTAAGCAAGGATGGAGCTTTCTGTCTAAACCTGAATCGCTGGTTGCTAGAGTTTTTAAATCAAGGTACTTTCCGCGTTCCTCGTTCTTGGGTGCTACACTCGGACATAACCCGAGCTTTGCTTGGCGGAGTATTTGGAATTCGCGTCAGTTACTTTTATATGGATGTAGGTGGACAATTGGAAATGGGCAGCACGTCAGCGTGATGAATGAACCATGGGTTCGAGGTGGTCATGGTAGCTGGGTTCAATCCCCACAAAGTCATGGTGTGCATAGTTTGCGTGTGTCTGATTTGATAGTTGACGAGGAGCGTGTTTGGGATAATGATAAGCTTGAATCTCTGTTTCCAGATGATATGGTGCAAGCTATTCTCGACACACCACTCTTTGCAGAAGTTTAGAATGATAAAATAGTGTGGATGATGGAGCGTAACGGGAGGTATACTGTTAAGACTGGTTATAAACTTACTATGATTGAGTTGTTACATACTGATCGGTTCCATGTTGAAGGAGAGTGGCATAGAATTTGGAACGTGAATTCCCCTCACAAAGCACGTAATTTGTTATGGAGGATTTGCAGAGGGTGTGTTCCAACGCGTCTCTGACTACTATCACGGAATGTACAATGTGAGGTGATATATCCCTGTTGTGATATGGATGTTGAGGATGATTGGCATGCTTTTGTGGGTTGTACGGTGGCGCGTGAGAGTTGGTATTGGGCAGACCTTTCGACTGTGCTGCAACCGCGAGTTGAAATTGTAAGCAGTTTGGCAGATTTTGTTTTTGATATATGTCGTTCCGAAAACCGAGACATTGCTGGTCGGGTGGCTTCACTTCTTTGGCAAATTTGGGTTGCACGTAATGATGTCATTTGGAATGCCGGCCATCATACTTCAACAAGCATTGGGAGGACGACACTAGATGTATGACAGCAATGGCAGGAGGCTCATAAACATCCCCCCACAATCGGTTGTGCAACACGGGCAGAATAGAGTGCAGGGTAACAACTCAGTTTGGGAGAAACCACGCGAGACATGGTTGAAGTGCAATGTGGATGCCACATTCCATGACCGTAACCATATTACATCTTTTGTGTGCTGTGTTAGAGACTCCTGCGGGCAATTTATTCGGGCTCAAACAAAATGGCAGCGGGCAAATATGACAGTTTTGGAGGGGGAGGTAGTTGCCTTACTCGAGGCTCTTCACTTTGCTGATGCGAACAGATGGGACCGGGTTGTCTTCGAGTCCGACTCATCTACTCTAGTGCAAGCTCTATCGTCTCCGTGCCAGGGTGATTCGGAATTCTATGCTATTGTTTCTAGTATTATTTATCAGTTATCTTTACATTCCAACTTCGATGTGAAGTTTGTTAGGAGACAAGCGAACATGGTTGCTCATAGTTTAGCTAGGGCGGCCTGTTCTTGGGCTAGTCACCGTATTTTTGATTCTTATCCTTCTTGTATTGAACATTGGATGATTAATGATAATAGTTAACTTTGTTTCGGTCAAAAAAAATCTATTGTTTTGATTTTGGTGTCAATATTACATACTTTTATTTATAAGTTTATGGTTGTCTCATAAAGTATCATACAAATGATTGTTGAAATACCACACGTCTAAAAATTATTACTTGCAATCCAAGACTTAGAGTGTGTTTGGATGAGGGAATGTTTTGAGGGAATGTAATGTTATGATGGAATTCAAATAATTTGAGGTGAATTCCATTGTTTGGATGGGGGAATGTAATGTAATGTTGAAGAAATATAATGTTACGAGGAAATTCAAATACTTTGAGGTAAATTGCCTAGAATTTTAAATTCTTTAAAATTTCCAAATTACCTCATCCAAGGGTGTCGAACAAAAAGGTCAATGGATTTTAACCCTTCTTTAAGAACGATATAACAACTGCAAATAGAGGATCCTCTCGATTTTTTCCTCAAGTCTTTAATCTTAACGCTTAACAAACTATTCTCAAACTTTTTCCAAATTCCAAAACTTTCTCATTTTATATTTCAAGGAACTAAATTTTCCAAGGGTATTCTAGCTAATTTTTTCCTCAAGTTTTTTCTCACTCGAGAGGTTCCACTCGAGAGCTCGCTACCTTAAGACTCATTGAACATTTATAAATGTACTTCCACATTGACCAACAACGAACACCTAAAGTTCGTAGTGAGTTGAATACATTGTTTTTTTTTGAAGAGGGTGAGTTGAATACATTGTGAAATATGAATCAACTAACTTCTTATCATTGTAGGGATCAACCGTGAGTTTTACTTTTGGTTTAATTGCAATTTTGCCCCCGCTATTTCTATCTTTTTGTGTAGTTGGTCCTCCCATTAAAATTCGACAGTTTTTGTCCCTCAATTATACTTTAAACTAAAAAAAGGTGATGTGATAGGTTTTAAAATACTCAATACAACATTTATTATTTATTTTCATTAATATACTATTACTTATTAAATTTATTTTTCATTTTAACTACTCACCGAACTATGATTAATAAGAGTATTTTGATAAATAACATTAACATTAATTTAAATAATCTTTTGTTATCGACAGATTTAGCAAACTCAGGTGTGAGTTTTATCCGGAGACAAGCCAATAGTGAAGCATTATCACATGCTAGTTTCCAATTGTATCTTAATATCCCTCATTGTATAACTTCTTTGATTAATAATGAAAAGCTATAAGCTTCTTTCTGTAAAAAAAAAATTAATTTAAATAATCATTGTTTTAATAAGGAATGTTAACGAGTGTCTCCAGGACAATCTTTAAACACCATAAGTGATAAAATTTTATGAATGTTTGTGTATTTATTACATTGGAAATTGAAGCCTTTAATTTTTTTGAAGAATAATTTCTTTATTAGGAATGTTAAAGAGTGATCTGGGGATGCTCGTTAACAAAACCTTTTAATAATCATGCACAGTCTAGAAAAACAGACAATTTATACACCAAATACTTCACTTATTCGATGAATTTCTAACTACTAAACTACTAAAAAAAATTTGAGACTCAAATGAATGTTTTTAAGAAAATATTATCAAGCATAAAATATTAGCAATATTTTAAAATGAATAGATTGAAAAATGAATAGATTAAAAAGTACTATTCATTGTCGATTTCCATTTCCATGTTGAGTAGAGTAATCAATCACACAAACAAAACCACACCACATGAGTCATGACACACACAAAACAACACACACACACACACACACTCTCTCTCTCTCTCTCTCTAATATTCATTCATACATACTTTCCATTCTCTCTCTCTCTTCCTAACTCCATGATTGCATCTCACCGTAAAACCACTCCACCACCGTCAACCCCCTAACTCCGGTCACCGGAAAAAACCATCATGGGTAGCCTCAACAACAACAACAGCATCGATACTGTTAACGCCGCCGCCACCGCCATCGTCTCCGCTGAATCACGTGTCCAACCCACTTCCTCTCCGGTTCGTCTCTCTCTCTCTAGAAATATTCGTTATTTTTATTTCCTCGGACGTGTTACACAGTTTCCTCGTTTTCGTTTCGATTTTCGATACTCTTTTTGGTTTTCGAGGATAACAACGTGCCAAAAAGAGAAAATCATGGGATCTTGTGTTTTGTGTTTCATGTTTTTTATTTTTTTTTATTTTCAGCTTTTTCATTTTTTTTATTATTTTACTTTTAACCCTCTGATTCTGAGAGAACGTCCGGTTGGACAAAGTAACGTCTGATAAAGAATTGTTGATCTCAAACTCGAAGCCGAGTTCATGTGAAAGTTTGTTTCTTTTTTGACTTGCGTTGAAAGATTGAATCACTTTTTTCTTCTTTTCATGTTTTTTATTTATTTTTTAATATTTCTTAAACTGTTTTGATTTGGTTTACAAAAAGTGTGAAAAGAAGGAAAATTATGAATTTGGATCTTGAGTGTACTTTTTTCTATAATTAGTGAAAGACTATGATTGCAATTTGGAAATGAAAAAGATAGAAGCAACCATGAGTTATTATAATTATTAATTTTAAAAAAAGTGATGGTTTTATTTTTTATTTTTTATTTTTATGTTTTGTGCATTTTATGAAGTTTGATTGATTCACTTATGTATGATGGGTTTAATTCTATTATTAGTAAGTATTAATTTTAGTGTTGAATTCAATTTTTTTATATTTAATCTGCAGTTTTTTGGTGTGATGCAATTCAAAGCCATGCTATTTTCATGATAGTATATAGTTTAATTGAGAAAAGATTTATTTCGAAGAAGATTTTGAGTTGAAATTTTGATGCATAATGATTTTATGAATTTTGTTTCATTGTCTTGATGATAATTTGGATGTAATTTTAAGCATTGTGTTCTGATTTTTTTTTTTTTACTATTGACATAGTTTTAATGGAGATTAAAAATTGTGATTATAATGACTGTGTTCTTAGAGTTAGTTCAATAAACTGCAATCTATCCATGATTGGGATCTTTGATATGCTTTCAAGAATTAATGTTCTGTGTTTATTATGCGTGTTTTTTGCCGGGAAAACGATAAACAGTATGCAACCGTATTGCGAAAAACGACAATTTGATTTCAACAGTATTATGTTCTTATTTTAATTGAATTTGTTTTTTGTTTTAAATTTAAACTGTTGTCGCGATGTTTTCATGAAAATTCGTACTGCACAGCTTCCGTAAGCATTACGAATCTCTTTTGTCGGGTCTGAAAACAGATCATTTTGTAAGTTTACGAGAATTGATGTCTGAAATTTATGCCGAAATTTTTCCCTTCCCATTCCAGCTGGCAATGAAGCTTAGTTTTCATCTCATCATTACATAATATGATATCTTTGATGCAAGTAGCTAAAATATTTCAGAGACATAGCAAACTTTAGTGTTGTCAATCACGGATCGCAGAACATAGCGGTTTATTCAAATTATGCTATGCCACATTGTTATAGCCACTATTTCATAGCACTTAGTACTAAATCCGTATCGTAGAATTTTAACGGTTTGTTAAAATTCTGCTACGTGATAGCGCTGCTATGGCAAACTAAAGCCTTTCTTCTACTTTCCTATAAAATGGATGGGTTGATGAATCTAATTTTCTAAAACACCCTTTTCTCATTACATACTATAGGAAATCACAGAAGGTTACAAGTACACGAGGAGCTTTAGAGTAATTCAATGTGTGCTTATTCTGGAAGATAAAATTTTAATGAGTATTCCTTTTCTGTAATATTTTGTGTCCTGAAATGATCGACTCGCTTTAGATATGTGTGATAAAATTACCAAATTGATAATGGAGTAATATGTAGAATTATTTGATGCTTAATTTAGAGATATTTTGTAATACTTGGTAGACTAAGAAACCTGTGTGTTTTCATTTGATTATTGAATATCAGTACATGAACTTCACTCTTAAGTATATCGTTTTTCTTTCTCTGTAAATTTGTAAAATTTCGATCCTGTTTTGTCTTTTGTCTTACAATAGCTTCTTTGCTAACTGCAGAAAAAACGCTGGGGAAGCTGCTTTAGCCTGCCATCTTGCTTTGGATCTCATAATAAAACTAGCAAGCGAATTGGCCATGCTGTCCTTGTTCCTGAACCTGTTGCACCGACAGTTCCAGTCGCTAATGCCGCACCAAATCCTTCAACTGCCATTGTAATTCCTTTCATCGCTCCTCCGTCTTCACCTGCATCTTTTCTCCAATCGGATCCACCATCATCTACTCACTCACCGGCGGCTGGATTACTTTCGCTCAGCTCTCTCACTGCCAATGCTTATTCTACTAGTGGTCCTGCATCGATGTTTACCATTGGCCCATATGCCTATGAGACACAGTTAGTTTCACCGCCGGTATTTTCCAACTTCACGACTGAACCATCAACTGCTAACTTTACTCCTCCACCTGAATCTGTACTGATGACAACACCATCGTCTCCTGAGGTTCCATTTGCTCAATTGTTGGCATCTTCGCTGGACCGAGCTCGTAAAAGTAACCACAAGTTTGCATTATACAATTATGAGTATCAGCCTTATCAACAATATCCCGGAAGCCCTGGTGCTCAACTTGTATCACCTGGATCTGTCATTTCAACTTCTGGCACCTCTACTCCTTTCCCCGATAGACGATCGTCACTTGAATTGCGCAAAGGGGAATCACCAAAGATCTTAGGTTTCGAACACATCTCCACTCGAAAATGGATGTCAAGGATAGGATCTGGATCCTTGACACCAGATGGTACAGGACAAGGTTCGAGACTTGGTTCTGGATCTTTGACACCCGATGGTGTTTCACATGCATCGCGATTAGGTTCCGGATGTGCGACACCTGATGGTTTAGGTCAGGACTCGAGGTTAGGCTCAGGCTCTGTGACTCCTGATGGTGTTGGCCCAACTAATCGAGACAGCATCGACGTGCAAAACCAGATTTCTGAGGGTGTATCTGTTAAAAACTTAGATCATGGATCTCAAACTAATGCTACATTAGTTGATCACAGAGTTTCGTTTGAATTAACCGGTGAAGATGTTGCACGATGTCTTGCAAATAAAACAGGAGCATTACTTCGAAACATGTCGAGTTCTTCACAGGGTATACTAGCAAAAGACCCTATTGACAGAGAAAAAATACTAAAAGAAACCAATAGTTGTTGTGATGTGTGTTCAGGGAAAGCAATTGGAGGAGAACATTGCTGTGCGAAGCGTAACTCTGTTAGTTCTTCCAAAGAATTCAATTTCGACAACAGAAAAGGCGACGTTTCTGGTACGTCTGCGACTGGTTCCTCCTGGTGGAATAACAAGAAAGTTGATGGAAAGGAAAGTAAATCGGTGAATAGTTGGGCGTTCTTCCCGATGTTACAACCGGATATCAGCTAAGGATTTAGTTTCATGCAACATGACTTAACCTCTGATGGTTTAAAGCAAAAGATTTTTTTTCATTTTACTGCAGAATATTTTGCATATAATGCATAACTGAAGACATTATTTTGAATGGTATATGGATATATAGTCTCTTAGGGGAGCATAGTTTGTAGGTAGGGACATATATAATGGATTTAAAATTCTATGGAAAGAATTACTCCTTGCATTTCATTTCATATTTTTAAGTATATAGAAATAGGAAAGTACAGGTATTTGTTGCTGTGTATTTTTGTATCATGTCATGTGCAATAATGACAAAAAAAATGTATTTTTTTTTCTTTGAGCAGTTGGATTATACAGAACCTGCATATTTGATGGGGTCACTAGTTACAGATAGTGCTTCTATGTGGGTTCCTTATACAGCTCTATTGCTACATGCTTACCTGTTTTTAAGTCCTTTAATTAATAGTCTCAAAGGATGAGAGCTAGCACAATAGGTCCCTTTTGGATCTGGGTTGTGTGCGGTCACAAGAAGTCTCGTGACTGCACGCAGTCGGCCACATCTGGATCAATTGGAAAGTCCAGATATCAAGTTTGATATTTTAGGTTTTAAAAAATATGATCAAAATCAGCTCTGAAATTTGGATTGCATACAGTTTCACTGCACGCAACCTGAACCGTTCTTTTTTCTGGTTTGATTCGGCTTTTTAAGGGAATCACCGATTTAGTCCTTCATTAATTGGCGTCATACAACTTGATTTATGATTTTTTTAAACAATATATGTAATCAAAAAAAATTCTCCATTCCATCTGTCAAATTTGTCTCTTAACATTCCATCTGTAATTAAAAAAAAAAACATTGTCTCAAATCGACTAAGTGCTTGTTTGGTCTTGCGACCATGACATCCAAAGATACGGTGAAAAACCACATACATAGAAGCTGGATTTTGTTGCAACATAGAATCTGGATTTTATTGCTTTTGATTATCACAGTGAAATATGCATTGGGATGCGAGAAAGGGGTGCTCAACGTGCATCCAAACACACGCTAATACGATTGGAACTCTTTCAATTTTGGAAATAATTACAAAATTTTGTTAATTTTAGGGTCTAAGATTTTCAAACTCTACAATTATAGGAGACTAGATTGGTTATCAAGTAATTTAATTTTTCATATCATATGAAAGGATTGTATGATGGACACAAGGGAAGGGGTGTGTGGGGGGACCAAAATATAGTAGTGGCTATATGCACTATGTTAGGGGTTTGTCTGAGTTGTTTCTTCTTGTCTTGTCTCTCAAGTTAACCAATAAGTTCCCTATTGGACAAAAATGTTTCACTTTCATTTCAATGCCTTTAATGATAGGTAGGTACATACATGTTTCATTCAACAACCTGCAGGATTAAACTTTTCCATTGACATTGTCTAAAAAGGCAATGTCGTGTGAATAGTTCTGTGTGTATGTTCACAAACATTGATAAAACTGTATAGTTGCAGTTAAAACTTGAGAAGGTTTTATACTATATATTTGGGGATTGGGATTACCATCTTTTATGACCCTTTTCCTAGGTTAAAAAATTACCCTTTTACATCTTTTTCAATGCCTTTTTGAGAGAGTATTATTTTAATAGCTTTGAGTTTTATGAATGTTATAGTGTGTAAAAAAAATAGTTATCCTATAACATGTACCTACAACTTTTTATCAACATAGGTAGAACATGCGTGTAAGTAATATTGTTGTTTTTTTGGGCTCTTCCCTATCCGCACACTAAGCATGAGGCTTGTTGCCTTCATAGAGGGTCCATGAAAGGTATACTTCATACCTTTTTCTTGACAAAAATATAAAATAAAAATTCTATCTCCACAAATTTTGTATGTTTCCAAAATGCTATATTTCATATTTTTTTTTCTTCTTATCCCTCTCTTACGTCTCACTCTTTAAGGATTAAAGTGACTACTATACATTAGTACTCGTTCCTTTATACTAGCAAATGTATTTGTATGTCGACAAGTAGCAATGTTTATAAAAGAGTTAGTCTATACAAAGATTGTTTAGTTTCGACTTTACTACTGCGATTATGATTAGGTTATTTGTAATAAAATTGAGCGTTTGCTCTTGGCAAAGCGGTTCGTTTTAATTTCTTAATAGAGAGAAAGAAATGATTACCTCATGTCAAATTTCCTTCAATGAACTCTTTGAGTAATTGCAATCTATGATTACAATGTTATTTATTATTTAAATTTAATAACTTTGAACAAAATATCTAGGCCAACGGTTAGTGCTCCCTAATGTCTTAGATGAGCCGATAACCCTTGATGGTTTAAGAATGTCAAAGTAAGTAATAATTATCATTAGTCTATGTCTAAATCTAATCAATAATTGGACGTCTAACATAAGCCAGACCAACAAAATTAGGGTTAATAATCATTGTGACCTAAATTGATTTATAGAAATTCGTAAACACATAAAACGAATTAAGAACAATATTAATGAAATAAAATCGCAAAGTAATCAATTGATATTTATAGAATTATTTAAAGTTACACAATCAAACAATTTTAGCGAAGTTCCTCTTTCACGACCTAAGCTAGAGAGAATTATTCACTCATAGCTTCTAAACATACCCAATTAGATAAGAATAAGAAAGTGTAACACCCACACTAAACATATCTAGAAAGTTTAGCATGCGCGTTAAGTTTAGTACTGGATACATTAAAAATTTACAACAATAAAACTTGAGTAGTATTGTTGTATAAGATATTCATTCGAAGTTTTATTGTAAAACCTAAGATCGTCATCGGCATAACTTTCTCTATTTGCTCTATGCCTACTTACATTGTGTCTAACAACATATCTTATCTTACTATCATACTAGTTCTTGATGATCTACGCCAAGGCTCTACTAATTCTTGACGATCTATGTCAAGGCTCTATGACATAACATAAACATGTCTAATAAATATGCATGGTCAGATTCATTCATTAAGTTAGCATTGAGCAAACAAACAATTATCTGAATTCATTTTATGGAAAGCCCCGAGTGGAGTAACCCCGAGCACAATCCCTATCTAACCGATGGAAACCTATCTAAGGTATAACCAACGACACTCCCTCAGTGGCGTGCGGGATCCTTACGGCTAACCCCGTTTCCTCTAGTGGAAACCCCCTAAGCCAACCTAGTGTAGACCACAAGGGACACGACACCTACATCATTATTAAAATCTTGTTCTATACATGCATGAATGATTAACGTATACATGCTATCTCTTTTACCTCGGATCCTTAAATGATCCCACTAGAGGTAAACTGTATGCTTGCTTAACTTTCTATGTGAATAGATATCTAATCGATTCACGTCTAGTCATGCTTGCATGATCGTTCTAGTTCCTATGCGAAGAGAATACTCTATATCACTTCACGTCTTATCAAGCATAATTCTCATGCGTAGCATTCTATTCTTTACATGCTATTCTAGTTCTTGACAAGCTATGTCAAGGCTCTACTTCATTCCCCTTCTTAGTTCATCACTACCCGAACATATTGCATAACATTCGCTCTTGCGTATCATCTATCAACAATCATTGTTAATGATTTACCATGCCTTTCCATTATTTAAAACCTTGTTTGGAATTGTACTTTAGGCACTTGAAATTGAGGGGTTTCATAGTTTAATAAGATACTGCAAGATCGAGCCTCAGATAGCCCATGCTGGCCACAAAACGAATTGACAACACATGCTGTGCAGTCAATTTCGCCTGGCCAAATATCTCCTCGCCAGACGAAATTTTTTGCCATGGCGAGCTACTCTAGAGAGCACTGATCCCCAGCTCGCCTTGCGAACTGTAGCATTCCAGAATTCTGCAGAAAATGTGATTTTGCATAAAAACCTCAATTTCAAGCATCATAAGGTACCTGGCACATCTAGGACACATAAAAACAGTTAGAAATAGAATACATGGCATCATTAACATGTTTTGTTCATAAATGGTACAAAGGGGTACTAAAACCCTAATTTCCATAAACTAACATAACTTAGCAAAATTCATGTTTTCTCACAAGAATTGCACAACCCAAAGGTAGGATAAACTATCTAAGAACTCACCTAAGATTCTTGAAACATGCTTCAAGTCCCAAGCTCAAACAAGCCAAAATCCTTGCTTTTGATCCACTTGCTTCCTTTGCTCAAACCATACCATCTTGCTGTTCTTTCTTACAATCTAAGCACCATGATTCTTGCTTGTTCATCTCTATTCCAACCCAAAGCTTCCTTCACCAAAACCCTAATCTTAAGGAAATCTATTTGTCAGGAAGAGTAGTGACAACAACCCAAACCAAGCTTCCAAACACCATAAACTCTTGAGGAGAAATTGCACAACACATAACTTGATTTGGAAGAAGCTTTTGGGAAGGATTGAGGAAGAGAGGGAGGCCTATGGAGAAGAGAGAAGGGAGAGCAAAACTCTTTCTCTAACATAGAGAGAGAAAGAAGATGGGGAAATGAGGTATTTTTGTCCAAACTCATATAAATATCCTTTTTCATGCAATTACCAGAAGACCCTTGCCTCAAGCGTGTTAAATCCGACACTGATACTTAACTTGTATTAAACTGACATCATATAATAAAGGAAAATGTTAACGAGTGCCCCCGGGGCACTGGTTAACAAGGCCCTATAATAAATATTCCCGTCAACTTTCTTTTCCATAACATTTATCTTCTGGCACGATCGACTGGTAATATTCCGATACTGACAGGCGAGATATTACAAAAAGCATGAGAAAAGGATCACCGGTTGATGATTCCTTGGTTTCTGAATTGATTCGGTCACTCGTATCCTTTCGAAATGGCGTTTATTCCTTCACCTGTTAATAACTTTGAGTTTTATGAATGTTACAGTGTGTAGAAAAATAGTTATCCTATAACATGTACCTACTACTCTTTTTTAGCATAGGTAGAACATGCGTGTAAGTAATATTGTTTTTTTGGGCTCTTCCCTATCCGCATATTGAGCATGAGGTTGGTTGCCTTCATAGAGGGTCCATGATAGGTATACTTCATACCTATTTTTTTTTCTTATAAAATAAAAATTCTACCTCCACAATTTTTTTTAATGTTTCCAAAATATATAATTCATTTTTTTTCTTCTTATCCCTCTCTCACGTCTCACTCTTTAACGATCACATTGATTATAGTCTTGTTCAGTTATTAATGTGTCAATGTGTCAACAAGTAGCAATGCTATAAAAGAGTTTGTCTATACAAAAATTGTTTAGTTTCAACTTTACTATCGCAGTTATAATTAAGTTATTTGTAATAAAATTGGGCATTTGCTCTTGGCAAATTGGTTCGTTTTAATTTCATAAGAGAGAAAGAAATGACTATGTCATGTCAGATTTCCTTCAATGAACTCTTTGGGTAACTATTATTTATTGTTTAAATTTAATACTTTTGAACAAAATATGTAGGCCAATGATTAGTGCTCCTTAATCTCTTAAATGAGCCTATAAACCTTGAAGGTTTAAGAACATCAAAGTAAGTAACAATTATCATTAGTCTATGTCTAAATCTAATCAATAAAACACCTAAAATAATCCAAACCAACAAAGTTAGGGTTAATAATCATTGTGACCTAAATCGATTTATGAACATTTGTAAATGCATCAAAAGAATTAACAACAATATTAATGAAATAAAATAGCAAAGTAATCGATTGAAATTCATAGAATCATTTAAAGTTACATAATCAAACAATTTCATGGAAGTTCCTCTTCCGTGACCTAACCTAGAGAGGAGTAGTTACTCATAAGTTCTAATAATACCCAATTAGAGATCAATAAGAAAGCATGAGAAAATGATCACCGATTGATGATTCCTTGGCTTTCGAATGGCTTCGGTCACTCGAATCCTTCCGAAATGGCGTTTCTGCCTTCATTTGCTCGTCAAAAGTTGTCTTTTTTCCACAAACCTAGGGGTCAAATAATTATAGGCGTTTGTATCTCTAAGTTTTAGGGAAAGTTGACTTGTAATGCGAGCCTTATATTCGCGATACAAGAGCTACATAATCGATCCCCTTGAGCTCTCGTTCTATTCTTGTGATGCATGGCTCACAGCCTGTGATGCGAGATAGATATGGGTGAACACCTTACTTAATGGCCCTCCTTTCGCGATGTGGGGTTCATGGCCCGCAATGCAAAATTCACAATAACCAACTCCTTCGTTTCTTCACTCCTTGCTCGATTTCATCTCACTAGAACGTTTGACAAGACAATGCCATGCATCCACAATGATAAACTTGTAAAAAGCACACGGCGGTCACATAATTGTCTAATTCAGATGGATTCCTATGGTTTCAAGGGTTTTTCCCTTCTTTCGCCCTTTATGACTTTTTGAAGGATTTCTTTATAAAACTCGACCATAACAAACATAAACCACATACTTTTATTCTAAAATGCCACTATAATGATTTCTTGTTATCATGTTGACAACCTATGAGGGCCCTGATTGATCGTCGTTCTGAGTCTGCCTACGTCGGACCCGCTTAGGAGGAGGATTAGCTGAATCACACTCTTTGCGTACACAACAATGCTGGGTTAGCATGCCGAGACTTAACCTACTAACATCCTCTGCCAGATCTACACAAGAACCATCATTTTTTTTTATTAATTGAACATGTTTTTTTATTAACTGAACGTTCTTTGAAGCATTTAATTGAACCTTGAACATAATGTAAACATACAATTTCCGTTGTTGTGTTTCAATTCATAAATAACCAGATTACACTAATACTTAAGTTAAACTAAATTCACAGTAAAAATAATCTTCTAATTGATCAACAATTACCCAAATAACTATGGATGTTTCAAACTTACAATCATATTAACCGATTTCAAAAACCCTAAAATATAAAAGTTAAAGGAATACATAGGCTTTGAGATTTTGAACACTTGCTTGTTGCTTGAGTTTCATATTTTTCTTGAGTTTGATTTGGAGGAGTACGGAGGGAAAAATGTAGGTTTGAAAAAAAATTATGGTTTAGTTTCTGTGTGTGTACACACCGGATCGGTTCTTAACTACCAATTAGAAGCAAATGGTTTGTAACTTACGTTCACAAGGTAACAATTCATAACTCCCGATGATAACATTTATGATATTAGTGGTATTGGCATGGGACTTGGGATTGTACTCCACCTTAAGGTCTCATGTACGATTCTCTCTGGTGTTTTCTCTCTGGTGTTAATTTGGATAGACTAGTTTAGCTTCTTTGAAAGAAAAACATTTATGATATTTCAAGGTACCTGTGAGCAATTAAAGGTACTTTTTTGGTTGAAAGCAATTAAAGGAGCTTAAAGAGCAATTTTCTCTAAAGTGTTGTTCATAAAAGATAGGCCCAAGAACTTAGCCGAATCAAAATAAAAACAATTTGGGAGTTGTTACCAGCACCCTACAATAGAACAACCTCCTCACAATCAAACTCAACCAAATTTTTTTTTTTCTCTTAGAAATCCTATTACATTCCACACTTTTTTTTTGTTTTTTTAAGGAAGTTCTTTGTACTTTGAAAAATAATTTTGGATGGTAAATTTTTTTTCACTCGAAAATATAATTTTGAAAATTTTGAAACAAAAACGTCTTTCGGGAACTAATTTTTGTTCTACTTATGATATTTTTTTGGTGGTAGCATAGGTTTGAACCCTGAACCTTGCATATGATATTAGTTATACTACCATGATTAATGCCACATGCATCCTAATACATCTAAAAGTCTCACAATACTTTTATAGTCGAAGTTAAAACAATAACTAAACTGCTCAATCCAATGATATGACTTTTACAAATGATAAAACTGTGATGACTTACGCTAAAATCCAAAAAAGAAAATTTATAAAAAATACAGTTATATGGACTTAAGGTATGGACAAGATTTATAAGAGATGATTTTCAATATTAATTCATGCATTCAATCAACTCTCCCACACTATCTTTGGCGGGAGTGAATGATGGTTGTTGATCCTACCAAAGACGTGTAGTCACAAGAGGCAAATATTCATAGTTCATTCACGTGGCCCATCAAACTTTAATAAATGATCAATCTTTATTTTAGGATAGGATTAAATTCAATTAGTTTTTGAAAAATATTAACAATGTGGATTTTAAGGCACACAAACTAATGTATGTGTACCATACACTAATAGTGCTTTCACCATTGATTTCATATTAAATAATTGAATGGTTTGGGCATAAGCAGGGGTACATCATTTCTGAGTTATGTCATACTATGATACTTCCTCCATCTTAAATTATAAGTCGTTTTAAAAAACCTTTATTCTATCGAGGAAATATATTCGACTGCTTACCCTTTCAACTAACAACTCATATAATTTTAGGTGTAAACACGAAGTTGTGGAAAATCCGACAAATGTTTTGTTAATTTTTAGTATATAATTTTCGTATTTCTTTTTGTGTTCTATATATGTACTTATGAATGATTATAATACTTATCAATCAAAAGATTAAAATATTCAATAATTAAGATCTGGTCAAAGTAAAAAAATAATATTCTATTAACATTTCATCATCAGCCTAATATCAATTATTGGTGGCTTATGTAATGCAACTATTTTTTTAATGATCAAATTAAAGTCGAATGTGACGTTGTTTTGGAATCTATAGAGATAAAAAAATGCGTGACGCTGTTTTATTTAGTTTAGGGTTTCTTTCCGCTATCCATAATTAATTTTGAGTATCAATATGCAGATGATTGAGTTTAGTATATTACGGATTAAACTTTTATGATATGGTGAATCAATTGAATTTAAATCCTAACAAAAATAAGTGTTTACATTTGATGTCTGACACATATGTGAAAACAAAAAAGAATGGTTTTAAATTAATATAGCTAGTGATATGGACAACTTGACGTTGAACAGTGACCAAGTTCTGTCCTTAAAACATACCAAACTAGATGCCAAACTTGGAGTACAAGAAAGAAGTCAAAAGCCAAATTTGATTTGAGTTTTGAAGATTCTCACAGTTACACATACCATTTTTTTTTTTATTAAAAATACATGTTAGATCCCAAAAAAAATTGTTTTGGTAATTCTCGAGTTTGATCTTTGATTAAAATAATCTTTATCAAATTTTACTTATATTTTGAACAAGCACTAAATAATTAGAACATACTTGAAAATTAGATGATTAACACTAAAAACTGTTTATTCCCAAAAATAATAATTTGTGTCTCTAAGAGGGACCATATAATTCCAACCAATATCAAAATTATTCCCAACTTTATCAAGGTATTTTTGTGTGAAACAACCGACTATTATATCTCACTTGTTTTTTTTTTTTTTTTTTTTTTTTTCTATTACAAGACACATCCTAAGTGAATATGTAACTTAGATGTTTTGAAATTGCTAGATTCTTAACTCTTAAATTCAATATTCTTAAACACTGGCCTTCCACACTTGCGTCTATCACCTTAATGATAGCTGTTTGTCATATATGTCATGTGATTGTGTCAACTTCAAAACTACTCCTAATAATTGTCACAAGTCAATACATCTCTAAACCAAATTAAAATGTTGTTTTCCAAAATTTATAATTAAAAAAATTAGGCATAATATTGGTAATCACATTATAAATCAATCTCATGTTTTTTGTCAAAAAAAAAAATCAATCCCATGTTTAACATTTACCCAATCATAATAAAAATGAAACATATTTAATGATTAGACGGTAATTACAACTAATATACTCTCTCCGTTTCAAAATGAGTGTCGTTTTAGCCAATTGCACACAGATTAAGGAATGGAATGAAATAATCATTAGACATAACACTTTTACTAAACTACCCTTACTTTATTAGAAAAAGAGAAACTTAAAGTTGCATTGAAAACTGTGTGAGAGAAAAGTTGGAGTATTTATTGAGAGTATAGTTGGAAGAAAAAAATTAAAGTTGTATTGAAAATGTAAAGTGACATTCATTTTGAAACAAATATTTTTGGTTAAAGTGACACTCATTTTGAAACGGAGGGAATACAATTTATTTACACTAATGGTGTATCAAAAGAAAGAATTGAGCATTAAGAAGATATATAGAATCATAGGAGTATTAAAATTGAGGACTAAAGTTTGATCATTGTTGTTAACAAATTTTTCTCCTAGTTCTCAAAAAAAAAAAAATCTTCTAGTATCTTTAAATTTTTTTTCTTTCTCCTAGTGGCAAATTAACCATTAATATTTACCTATAAAAAAATAGGAAATATTTGTCTTTACCCATGATTCTAGTCATTAAAGTCTGAAGTTGCCGTTTATAATTTTATTGATTATTTATTTTTTTAAGATTATTATTTTGATTATTATAATCCACAAGTTACATATATAATGTGTCATGTTACACCATGTGACTATGAGGTGTCTTTAAACTTCAATGATACATGGATATATGCTACAATTTTCTCAATCTTATTCCTTAAGAGAAAAAAAAAAGTTTATCTCTTTTCACGCTGATGACAAAAATACAAACTTGTGGTATAGGAAAGAAATAGACATGAGCTTCCAAGTTAGACAACTCAACCAAAAATAGATTTTTCTTTTCAAGGTTTGTGGTACACGTTTTATGCTTGTTTTATTACTCTTCCATTTTCCTTAAACAAAATGTTAAGATGATATTATCTTTGCTAATATTTTCCACAAGCAAATTTACATATCATAAAATTGAAATAAAAGATTGCATGCATTTTTTTCTTTCTTAATAAACATTATTATTGATTTAACTGAAAATAAGTGTGTTATATTTTGATCTAGCTATTTTCTATTTATGGGTTTGATTCTCTTAGAAGAGTATAGAGATTGAATTTTCTGAAAAAACAAGTGGTTGAAGTTTTTTTTTATCTTATAAATTTATAATCATATCATAAGCATAGCTACTACATCTTAAATATATCTATGTATGCTTACTGATAGTTTAGAAAATCTCTAATCATATCATAAACATAATTACTCAATCTTCTTGATCACTAGTATTTGTTGATGTTAATGATTCACAATTCACAATATTTCAATCTCGTAGTAGTAGTAGATAAATAAGTTCATGTTTGAAATCACAGTGAGTTTGACAAAATCACAGTGACATCGTGTTTTTGTTGGAACTTCAAATTGTAGCTTTAACTAAAATTACGGTAGCTCACCGTGATTCTGACAAAGCAATGAAGTCTCAAAAGTTTAGATTTTTTTTCATGGTTTTTTTCTAACCAATTTCTTTTCCTTGTTCAGGAAATTTCATTCTACCAAAGTAAAAAATTCCATGGTATTCTTAATGGACTAAAGGTGAAGTTTCTGATCTTTTATTTGGCTGTTGAATCAAAATAATGGCATTAGCTCCAATTCCAAAAGTTGTTTTAGGTTCAATAGCCTTTGCAATTTTCTGGATATTAGCAGTTTTTCCAGCAGTTCCATTTCTACCAATTGGTAGAACAGCAGGATCCCTTTTAGGTGCAATGCTTATGGTAATATTCAGAGTTATTACTCCGGAAGAAGCGTACGCTGCAATCGATCTTCCAATTCTCGGTCTTCTTTTCGGCACAATGGTTGTTAGTGTTTATCTTGAAAGAGCAGATATGTTCAAATACATAGGAAAATTACTTTCTTGGAAAAGTAAAGGAGCAAAGGATTTACTTTGTCGAATCTGTTTGATTTCGGCTTTATCAAGTGCTCTTTTCACAAATGATACTTCTTGTGTTGTTTTGACTGAATTCATATTGAAAATTGCAAAACAGCATAATTTACCACCTCACCCTTTTTTGCTTGCACTTGCTTCAAGTGCTAACATTGGCTCCTCGGCTACGCCAATTGGTAACCCTCAAAATCTTGTTATAGCTGTCGAGAGCAAAATTTCATTCGGAGAGTTTTTGTTTGGTATTGTTCCAGCTATGCTTGTAGGAGTTGTAGTTAATGCTTTGATTCTTATAGCTATGTATTGGAAATTGTTATCTGTTCATAAAGATATCGAGGATCCTATTGCGGAAGTTGCAGCTGAAGAAGATGTTAATTCTCATCAATTTTCTCCAGCTACAATGTCTCATTATTCATCATCACTTAATTCTCAAGAGTTGAATGGTTACATAGTAGAATCTTCTAGTATTCAAAACTCTCCTCAAGTTCATAATCTACGAAACCGAATGATTTCAAGTGATAGCGAAATTGATAGGTTTCATGTTGGTAGCACAATAGATTCTGCTAGAAATTCAACTGCATCAAAAGAAGGGACTAATAATGATTTGGCATCTCAAACAAAGGAGGAAACTAGTCCGTCAAAAACCGTTGTCGAAGTAGATAGAACAATAGAAGGACATGTTTTGATCACTTCGGAAGGAAAGGACTATTTAAGCGCTGAGTGGAAGCGTAGACTGTGGAAATCTTGTGTTTATATGATTACATTAGGAATGTTGATTGCAATGCTTCTTGGTTTAAATATGTCGTGGACTGCAATTTCGGCTGCATTAGCTTTGGTTGTTCTTGATTTCAAAGATGCTAGGCCAAGTTTAGAGAAGGTACTAAAAAACTATGAACACTCGGCTACTATTATTTTTGTGCTAGTTGAAGATTGAACATATCTCTTAGAATTTTTCTCTTGTTTCTACAGGTTTCATATTCACTTTTGATATTCTTTTGTGGAATGTTTATCACAGTAGACGGATTCAACAAAACTGGAATTCCAAGTGCTTTATGGGAGTTGATGGAGCCTTATTCGCGAGTTGATCGTTCTAGTGGAATAGCGATACTTGCTCTTGTTATACTTGTCCTATCAAATTTGGCATCAAATGTACCAACCGGTAAGTGAATGATTATCAGGTTCTCTGTGGTTACTCGATTGTTTTATGTATTGTGTCCTTGTCTCTCCTACCCTTACAATTTAGAAACTGAAGACGATCCACACGTCATATGATTTTATGTAATTGAATGCATCAACTTGTGGTAGGAGCATGATTTTGTAAATTCTTTTTTTTTTCTTCGTAGGAATCATTAATCTCCAATTTAAAGGTGAAATCAAATTGTTTGCACCATGTTATGTTAGTGTTGTGAAATAGGCCAGTCTGGCGGCTGGTTGAACCAAGGTCGGTTCACAGTCCTTTAGAACCAAACAGAACCGTAGTTAACAATGGTTGGTTCGTTCGGTTCTTTTTTTAATATTTATTTGTTATTTGGTTCAACTATGTTTCAACTATGGTTGAACCAATTGAACCATGATTCAGAAGTCTCACCGGTTTGACCTCTGGTCCATTTCGACTTCTGGTTCAATGTTGGTTTGGACAACATAAGTTACTACGTGTCATTTCTGTCATTCACTTCAAATGTTCTATTTCAAATTTTGAAACTCAAGAATTATGTTTGATACAAAATTACAATCATCGCTCCAAATATTTCCTCTTCATTTCCTTGAAAATTTTAGAGTTAAAAGAATATAGTTATATCCATCTTTTCGATCTGATGTATCTTTGACCAATCTTGTGTTTACATTTTTATAGTACTATTGCTTGGAGCAAGAGTTGCAGCCTCAGCAGCTGCAATTTCCCAAGAAGACGAGAAAAGGGCATGGCTCATATTGGCTTGGGTCAGCACTATAGCAGGGAACCTGTCACTATTGGGATCAGCTGCAAACTTGATAGTTTGCGAACAAGCTCGTCGAGCTCCAAACCTATCATACACATTGACATTCTGGAGTCATTTGAAATTTGGTCTCCCTTCAACTATTATAGTTACTGCTATTGGTTTGACACTCATAAGATGATAAAAATTTGTTGTTTAACTCCAAAAGGGTTCTGTTGTAGAAATTTACGTACAAGCAAAATCGATTTCTTGATATACAAGTTAAATGGTATATGAGAAAATATACATATTGTAAATGAGTATTGAATTATCTGTGTTTTGAGCATTTGTGTCAAATAAGTGATTGTGATGATTATTTTGATTCAATGATCAAAATCAAGGACATGGAATTTCCTGAACAAAAAGCATTTGGTTAGAAGAAATGCTTGAAAAAGTAACCTCTTGAGATTTCATTGTTTATTCAATCTGCAACTACGAAACTAAAATATTTCCTGAACAAGTACATAAGCATGGATTCTGATTACTATTTAGTTGATATTTAGCAACAAAAAAACTATTTATATAACATACTTAGTTGGTACAAGAAAATTTACTTGAGTAGAAACAAGAAACATTCGCTCTGTCAACACTTAAAATGAACATTGAGTAGAAGTCATCAGGGCCGTCCCTAAGAATTCGGAGGCTTGGCTCTGGGAATGAAAACAGGCCAGTGATAAAATCAAAACGTATTTTTTTTAAAAGAGCAATGTTCTATTTATATTTTTTAAAAGATAAATACAAGGTGTCATCAAAGGTGAAAATGATTACCGTATACATGAGGAACCCCCACCTAACTCCAAAGGCAAGAGGACCTAATTCTAATAGGCCTAAAAGGCTAAAACAAGAGGACAGAAAATGGATGGGGGTATTAAAAAAAATTGGAGGGTAGTAGTACTAGTGGGTATTAAAAAAAAATTTGAGGCCCATAACTGGGGGAGGCCCAGCTCTGTTGAGCTATTTGCACCCGCAGGGCCTGTCCTGGAAGTCATGTAGTAGACAATCATAAAACTAATTATATAAAATTGGATGAACATGTAAATAAGCATGATTTTTTTTTTTTTTTACTATTTGGATCATACAATAAAAACTTTGTTCATCCACGTGTGAACAATTCTACAATGATTCTTGACCTAGTAGAAGAAGTTAAGAGAAACAAGTTCTGCTGTCAACCATTTCAGAGCAGAATCCATGTCTTGAAAAACTAGTACCTATAACAAAAATGAGCAACAGAAAATCAAAGCAAGTGATCCAAGCTGTCAAATTCATATGACAATTACAATACATCCAATACTATAGTGAAAGATCTTCTAATAGAATCTATTCTTGTGATCATTGTTTGGGATTAGGAATAAGGCAGAAATCAGCAAAGTACAATAATGAAGAATTATTTCATCAAAAAACAAAGAAAATGTTACTACAACTGACATTTTCAAAATTCAACCATAATCTTGAAAATGCTAGTCGTATTAACATTTTCTCTATTTTGATTAACTAATCCTTTCGTATTGTATTTTGAAGAGTTATGCCTTGTTCCTAGCATTTCACAAATCCCAAAATTTTGAGTTAGATTCTCATCAAAAACATGCTCTAACATCAGTTCTCTTACAATGAACTTAGCATTTAAAATTTTCCAATCAATGTCAAAAAAAATAAGATTGTTAACCTGTAGAAGACTTTTTGTCATTGAAATTAGAAATATCATTTTGGACTAATATAATATCAATGTGGTATCTCAATGTAGTATAATTAGTCATAGAATCTCATATTCAGAAACAACATAAAAAATTATAAGCATCAAATAACTAACTATTAATGAGAGCAAATATAAAATAGAGATGAAGTAAAAACTAATCGATTAGTACGATTGTCACATGCAGAATGAACCACCGATATAGCATCTCTAACATCAATTCAGAAGACCTGCAAAATAATCATCAATTACACAATACCTGAGGTGTTACATAGTCACCTTGTTTAAGGATTTATCCACCTCATAAGCACAACAAATTCCTCATGATTTATTAGGTCCCCGATATAAATCATATTCGAAGATTACAAAATAACTTGAATTTGTAATGCTAATATTAATTAAAAAACTCAAGTGTGTAAAGATGCAAATGGTTGTTACCAAAAAAGACAAGTATAAAGATGCAAATTCTAATAATAATTCAGATAAGGAAGATCAAGATCACATTGCAATTTTCATGGAGAAAGTTGAAGAGATTGCAAGGGTTGCAAATAGCTGCACTGATCCAGGCCACCAAAAATTTGGGCCCAATTTTTGGTTTTATTTTTCTGCATATCATAAATGTGGAAAAAGGAGTATTTACTAATAATGTTGAGATCGTTGTAAAAAATCCGTAGACATGACCCAGTGGTAGAAATTACCATAAGTAATCTTGAGGTCCTGAACTCAACTCCTAGAAGTTAAGAAATCCTCATGTGTGTTGTTTGTTGGAGAATTCCTTAAATGCTAGGAGTTCAACCCATGACCACAAAGCTACTTGCGTCAAGTCCTGCCACTACACCATGTCTACATGTTTGCAACAATTGACAAAAGAGGAATATATATAATATTTCGGGCCACAAAATTTTGGAGACCCAGCTCCGTAAAGCTATTTGCGTCCTTCAATAAACGACCCTGTTAGAAAGATTCGAAATAATCTCATACTTAGTAACTCTTTTACCAAGCATGGGAGGATGACTTTACTTGCACGCAGGGCCGACCCAAACATAAGGTGCACCTTTATTTGTAGGATGCTGCTTCGAATATCAGAGCTAGACAAGTACCTTAGCTCCCTATACTTGATTCTAGAAATTATTGAAGGGTTTAAATTTCTTCTATTTTCAAACTCAAGTGGCAAAGGCATTGTAAATATATACAGTAGTTTCTGTCTTCGTGATTTGCATCCTTTAATTGATGGAAAATAGTGCACGCTAAGATCATCAAGGAAAAACTAAATCTGTATAGGTGGAATAAATATGTTGATTTATTGCCCCTATGTTGATGTTATGCACAAAGGTAACATTAACGCAATGACATTATGTAAATCTGCACAATGTTATATGAGACATATTATACAAGAATAATGGAAGGGTAATTATGTAATTAAATATATTCATTTCCCTATTAATCCAAAATCTTATAAATTAATTTGAAGGGGGAATTTTGGCTTAATTTCTTGAAAATTACTCTTCTCCCTTTCCATTTGGCTGGACTAAAGGGCATGGCTCATATTGGCTTGGGTCAGCACTATAGCAGGGAACCTGTCACAATTGGGGTCAGCTGCAAACTTGATTGTTTGCGAACAAGCTCGCCTAGCTCCGAACCTATCATACACATTGACATTCTGGAGTCATTTGAAATTTGACCTCCCTTCAACTATTGCAGTCACTGCTATTGGTTTGACACTCATAAGATGATAAAAATTTGTTGTTGAACTCCAAAAGGGTTCTGTTGTAGAAATTTACGTACAAAGTAAAATCGATTTCTTGATATACAAGTTAAAGGGTATATGTGAAAATATACATGTATGTAAATGAGTACTGAGTTTTTTGTGTTTTGAAAATATTATATGAAAGAATACTAGTAGAGTTTGCTTACCATGTCCATGATGCCACTCTTGGAAATCATGTACCTATAACAAGTGAAACAAAGTTTGAAACAATTAAAGGCCAAAACCCATATAAGATATAACACCAAAACCACCACCCTGCTACCATTACATTATAGGAGAGATGAGAAACAAAGATCCTCTCTTATTACAATGAGTAACATAAAATCACACACTATATTGTTTGATATCAACCAATTTCAAGAGCTTGATAATTTCCATGACAATTATAATACATCTAATAATATAGTGAAAGATTTTTCAATAAAATATATTTGGGATCATTGTTTGACATTAGGAATAAGGCAGAAATCTGCAAAGTACAATCAACAAGAATTAGTTCATCAAAACAAACAAAATGTTAGTACAACTGGCACTTTCAAAATTCAACCATAATTTTGAAAATGCTAGTTGTAACAACATCTACTTGTTTATGAACTAATCATTCCTGATTGTATGTTACAGATTTTTGCTTTGATCCTACTGCCACACAATGATCACAAATATATTCTACGGGAAGATATTCCACTATTGTTTTAGATACATTCTAATTGTCATGGGAATTAACAACAATCCAATTTAAGGTCAAGATAGTCCGTAGACCACTGGTACACAAATTTAATCAAATGAGTATATATGAAACCAAGTGTGTATTTCTCAGTGAAAGAAGCATAACAAATTAACATTTTAACACAACAGCAGTGCTATATACTGTGACGCACATACTCACGAAGTGATCGGGACAAAAAAAATGACCAATAAGAAGTTGTTATTGGGCGGAATACATGGGAGGCTGCGGAAATCATGGGAGTGAAATTGTCATTATCCAATCAAAACATTGCAGTTTTGCTCTCGGGATAAATTCTTGATAATTTCTCTCGGGACATTCAGCATTAACCTTAACACAATATATAATGGCTACAAAATATTCCAGCTTGATTCAAATAGTAAGTCAGTAACATAAAGTCTCATATGATCAAATTAATGAGTATCAAACCAAAGTTTTATTATAAAATATGAAATATAAAAAATTATAATATGAACAATAACTTAAAATAAAAGTTTCATATTGTAACATTGTCATTGCAAAAACGACCATTACCCATAAGAGTAATGATATTTTGACATCCATTTGATGACAACTTTGTTGACAACCTTGTTTTTCTCACTTCTTATTGGTCAAAAACAATGGAGAGAGAAAAAGGAAGAGAGAGGATAACAACATCATGTGAGTATGAGAGAGAAAGTTGTCCAAAAGTTGTCAAAAAATGGTTGTCAAAATATCATTTCTCTACCCATAATCACTGAATTAACATATTTAACATATAGATATACATTCTTAAAAAAAAAACTTACAGATATACATTTTTGTTTAATAAATCATATAGATATACACAAAAGCAGATAAATTTAATGATCAAATCTCTTCTTCAAGAAAAAAAAAATTGATGATTAAGTCTAGCATTTCACAAATCCCAAAATTTTGAGTTAGATTCTCATCGGAAGCATGTTCTAACGTCAATTCTCTTGCAACAAACTTAGCATTTCAAATTTTCCAATCAAATGTTAAAAAAATAATTAAGATTGCTAACCTATCATAAATATCTTTTCAGGCTCTTGCAATCTCGTCATAAAATCTCATTGCAAATTTAAAATAGAGCATATCTAACATCAATTAGGAAGACCTGCAAAATAATATTCAAATACGAAATACGTGATGTGTTACATAGTCACCGTGCTTAAGGATTTATTATCCGCCTCAGAAGATTACAGAACAACTTGAATTTGTAATGATAATATTATTTTTGAAATTCGGTGTACTTGGAGGGAAGAAAATAATTTTGTTGTGTCCTATGCAAATGGTTGTTGCCAAAAAAGAAAAGTGTGAAGATGCAAATTCTAATAATAATTCAGATAAGGAAGATCACAATGCAATTTTCATGGAGAAAGATGAAGAGATTGCATGTGAGGAACAAAACAAAGAATTAAATGCATTTAATGAAAATGATATTTTGATTTTGGATTTATAGGAAAGAGAGCCTAAAAATGAGATGTGAAAGATTGTGAGGTGGGATTTGGTTCAAATGGCATGAAATTAGAAGAGCCTATAAATGATGATGGTTGTGAAGGAGTGCCACAGAAGAGAGATATAAATGAGGATGGTTAAAAAAAACGTTTACTGGGGACTAAAAATAGGAAGTCTACTGCAAAAAGCATACATCAAGATTTCTTAAAGAATAAGTCAATTTGGTGCGATGCAGAGTGGATTGGGGTGCATGTAGTAATTTTATAAGAATAAGTCAACAAAGAAGCAAACTTCGAACCATTGGGCCCTCAATCAGAATGAGTCAAAATAATCTCATACTCCTTCCGATCTCGAATATAAGAGAAGATCATTTTTTTCAAGTTCGTTGAATAAATGATGTATATGGTCTTTATATAGGTCAAATACATCAGTTATTCAATGAACCTGAGAAAAAAATATTTTGTGACCAGAGGGAGTACTTGGACACCTTAGTTGCACGCATGACAAGGCCGACACCTTTGCTTCTAGGATGCTGCTTCATATATTACAACCATACAAGCACCTTAGCTCCCTATAGTTGATTGCAAAAATCATTAAAGCGTTTAAATTTCTTCTTTCAGAAATTTCAAATTCAAGCGGCAAAGGCATTGTATGTTGAAACAAAATGGGTTTTATACAATACCTCTTAAGTTAATGATAACAAGGTATTAAAAGAACAATTTAATATGCTTGATAGACGTTTGACAAGTGCACCAAATACTATCGAAGTAGTAAAAATATCGATCCCACGAGGACTGTTTTTAACTTCAATAATTCAATTTCGTTATATAATTAGGATGTGTAAAGTTTATTTTTAGTTTGCCACTAGGCAGAAGATTTGGTTTGATTTTATGAAATCAAATAAAAGAAATTAGATTTGATTAAGAAAATATGAGAGAAAGATGAGATCAGATCCGTCGAATCCTCTAAGTTCCCCTAATTGGTCTACTGCACCTATTTGTTATGAATCCTTTTCTAATTTACGATGATTAACAAAATAGCCCTAATCAATCCCTTGAGTTAGGACCCCCTTCTTAAACTACAGCCCCTAATTCCTTAGGTGGTCTAATAATTCTTGAAGGTTTTACCGAACGTTAACCTATTATCACTAACAAACGATTATCTATTCCTAGACTAACCCTGTTTATTAGAACAATTCAATTAGGTCTAAGTTGAAAGCCATGGTCAGTGGTCATTCATTCTCACGAAATCAAGTTATATGTGATCAAGATATAAAAAGCATAAAGAACGATTGAATTGAATAAACTAGAATTGAATTCATAAACAAAATAGAGTTTCACAGCAACATGTGTCAATTAGGGTTACAAAGATTCATCTCGGATCTAATCTCTAAGAGATTTAGCTACTCATAATCGAGTTTACAAATAGCATAATCAATGAAATAATTAAAACATACATGAATTGGTAAAAGGATGAAGAAAACGCCCTTCTAGCCGTCTCCGATGTCTCAAAATCGCACTTTGCTCTCCAAAATCGTAACCCTTGTTCTTCAGATTGAGTGCAGTATTTATAGAAGTCATGGGCCTGACCCGTCAAAATCGCGCCGCGCCATGTATATAGGCGTGCCGCGATTTCCCTCAAACAGGGAGGATGTAATTTTGCTTCAAAAATCGCAGCACGGCTTGAAATTGGCGTGGCGCGATTTCCTTCGAACAGACTTCAATATTTAAGCTTTTTGCACTCCAGAACAGTATAAATTGCATGAGAACTCTATCAAAATGTCACAATAAGTCCTAAAAATTACGTAATGGCAGCATGTCATCACAACCCCAAACTTAAACCATTCCTTGTCCTCAAGGAATTTGCTTGCAACAGTGACAAACGACAGTAAAATAACAGTTACCTGACAAAACGATAGTACCCAAAAGTTCATTCTCCTTCTAGCTAAAGATGAGCTAGTTTGACTTGTTCGCATCCACCAATTCACAACTCCTCGCATCAAATTGAAACAGGGTTCTACCAGTCGACATGCAGGTCTACATATTACCATACGCTTGAAAAGTTTCTAAACATCAATCAAAGTCAATATCATTACACACTTTTGAGGTCTTTAGGGTTATAACGGGACTTAGGTGAAAGGTGGGATATATTTGGATAAGTAGGCTACACAAAATTTGAGTTAGGCATTCCTACGGAAGTTAAAGCACAAAATTCAATCCTTCAAAGATTCACCTTGTGGAAATACAATCAATGCAAAGGTACTAGAGAATATTTTTAACATTTAGGGACAATCGAGTTTGAAGTTACTCGGATTTTCAATGTTTTGTCCCTTTTTCAGCATTCATTTTCATTTTTTTTTCATACACCATTTTTTTGTGTGTATTTTTCATGATAAAGTTCATTCTTTGTTCTCTTATTCTCTAGTACCGCCACCCCAAACTTAGTTGGTTGCAAATTCCAATAGCAACCCCAAACTTAATCTTTAGCAACATTCTACAATGCCTTAACTCAGAAAATACATTAAGGGACAAGTCCTAAAAGTCTCTAGGCTTGTAATGTAGTTTGTCACCGAACAAAAAGTTCTAATCCTACCGGCTCACAATTGGTTAAGAAAGGATAAATTCAACAAATTAAAACAGGGTAGGCTTCAAAAAGGCTCACAGGACCAAACACTTTTGCCTCAGTGTGTAATTAACAAAGACCAATCAATAATAGAGAAACAATGCAAGTTCTAGAAATGTAGTTGCATGGAAAACTAATCTAAATATAAGTAAATTGAAAAACAAAATTTGGCAATGAACCTTATGGCTGAGATTTCTGGGAGTATGTGACTACCTAGCAACGCCGTACACTTCGCCTTTGAATCAAGTCACCCCTCCTTTAGAACTTTTGGAATACCGTTTCATCAAACAACTGTTACTAAACTGTAAAGAGTCAACTAACAAACAAATTCGTCAATAATAAACAAGTGCAGATTCATCACAATACGGGGAATAACAAGTTCAACGAACTTTGACAATACAAGAATATAAAAACAGTACGAAACAGAAACAAAGTACTAAAAAGAAAAGTACAACGAAAACACTAAAACAAGCAAAGCTGAACCCTCAGTGGTCCAGTCCCATGTCCACATCCTCATCACCACCAGTTTCAGGTAACCCATCAAAGAAGGCTGGCGGGATTTGTCAAATCTCTCGAAAGAGCCAGTGATCGGCCTCCTATGCATCTGTGCCTCTGCAGCAAACTCAGTGGAAAACCTAGGACGGTTTACCCACATAAGATCAGAGGTCTCATTCATCCAAATAGCAGAAGTAAACATGTATTCCAGAACCATAGGATGAACCGGCGGATAAGAACCATGTTGACTACCTTCTCCTCTCTCCATTTGAGGTGGCCGCTGCTGTGGGGGTGCTTCAGGTGCACCACCTTTCTTCCTCATAAACTCCTCATACTTCTTCATAAAGACATCCATGGTCTTGTCGGTGATAGGCTGAACAGTAGGAGTATGCAAATCACCCTCAAACTCTTGCAATAATCGAACCATTCTCTTGCGTCATCAAAAATAAACCGGTTAACATTTGATGGTGGGACAACGTTTCTTTTGCGTTTGTTTTGGCTAGATGAAGGTTGGGTGGTAGTTGTCTTAGGCTTGGTTTGTTGTCTAGTTTGTGGTTTTGAAACATTTTGTGGTTTGGGTGCCATTTGTGTGAAAGTTTTGAGAGTGTGTGAAAAAGGGTAGGTTGTTTTGGTTAATTGAAATGGATGAAGATGAAGAATGTTGGATGAATTGGTGTTGGGATATGCTAAGGAGATGAAAAATTGATGAAAAAGGGTTGATTTTTGTGGGTTAGGGTTCCTAGATAAAATTGGGCAGACTAACTAGGAAAATGGAAAGAGGTTTATGCTGAAACTGCTGGTTCTTTAATAGGCTCTGGCAAAATCGCGTTACGATTGGGAAATCGTGGTGCGATGGCAGTTTGTAACGGTTACCTTTTTCAAATTATCACAAGGATCGTATCACGATTGTCACCACCGTGACGCAATTTGGCTGAGGCAGAAAGGGGTGCAAAAATTTTCTGAAATCGTACCACGATCCCCCAATCGTAATACAATTTAAGCGGTCAAGTCCAGGCAGTTTTACTTCAAAATCGTATTATGATTTGACAATCGTAACGCGACTTTGAAGACATAATAAAAAATTTTAAAGTTTGCAATTTTTTCCTGGACTTCCACTTTTAAGAAACAAGAGTTTTTGAAGAGGAGATTGTGACACAACATCAGTATTGTATCACAATCTTCTTGACAGGGCTTGCACACTAAAACTTTGAAAGAAAAATTCCTGCCTGTTTTGTGTTTCGTTGTTGAAAATATATATATATATATATATATATATATATATATATATATATATATATATATTTTTTTTTTTTTTTTGAAAACAATAAAAATAAATACTACCTGAAATTAAATCCAGTGGGTTGCCTCCCACCAAGCGCTTTCTTTTACGTCATTGAGCTTGACGCTTCAACCATTGTTAGGGTGACAAATATGTCAGAAAGAACACATCATCCTTCTTCTTCCTCTTGTTTGGTAGGAATTCCATGAATTTGTAACAAAGAAGTAGATGCTCCCATGCACTCTCAGTTAAACCTTTGGAATTTAAGCTCTCCCACCTTAGAGAAGGACAAGCAACCATCTGCACACGAGTGATTTCCTTAACCCCTGTTTGTTCAGACTTCGGGAAAATGTCAGCACTCCTCACTTTTGGATTTTCTTCCACCACAACCTTGTGACACTCAATCTATATCTGAACCAGCTTCCTCTGAGACTCATGTGCTTTCTCAACAAGATCACCACACTGAACATCATACTTTTCAAATAAAACTTGATTTGACACCAAGAAATCATCTAAAATATTCTGAAGTTGAGTATTGTAATCGATGTTGATCACCTCTTTCTTCCCTTCACTATCACTACCTGGTTGATTCGCCTCATAATGACCACAACTCGAGATTTTGTTGTCCAAAATTTTGATCTTAAAAGATAGCATATATTTTTCATACTGCAACTTAGCAATCTCTTCTGTGTCATAGAGGAGTACCCTGTCTATCATAGCTGCAAAACTTGGATAAACTTTTCAGTAGCACAGTACGATGAGAAGGAAACAAAGAGCATAATATTTTTTTTTTAATATATATATACAAAAATATAAATGACAGAAATCCTAAATTATAACGTAATTGCCTTGTTGAAATAAATCAACAGTCCCCGGCAACGGCGCCAAAAACTTGATAGACGTTTGGCAAGTGCACCAAATACTATCGAAGTAGTAAAAATATCGATCCCACGAGGACTGTTTTTAACTTCAATAATTCAATTTCGTTATATAATTAGGATGTGTAAAGTTTATTTTTAGTTTGCCACTAGGCAGAAGATTTGGTTTGATTTTATGAAATCAAATAAAAGAAATTAGATTTGATTAAGAAAATATGAGAGAAAGATGAGATCAGATCCGTCGAATCCTCTAAGTTCCCCTAATTGGTCTACTGCACCTATTTGTTATGAATCCTTTTCTAATTTACGATGATTAACAAAATAGCCCTAATCAATCCCTTGAGTTAGGACCCTCTTCTTAAACTACAGCCCCTAATTCCTTAGGTGGTCTAATAATTCTTGAAGGTTTTACCGAATGTTAACCTATTATCACTAACAAACGATTATCTATTCCTAGACTAACCCTGTTTATTAGAACAATTCAATTAGGTCTAAGTTGAAAGCCATGGTCAGTGGTCATTCATTCTCACGAAATAGAGTTATATGTGATCAAGATATAAAAAGCATAAAGAACGATTGAATTGAATAAACTAGAATTGAATTCATAAACAAAATAGAGTTTCACAGCAACATGTGTCAATTAGGGTTACAAAGATTCATCTCGGATCTAATCTCTAAGAGATTTAGCTACTCATAATCGAGTTTACAAATAGCATAATCAATGAAATAATTAAAACATACATGAATTGGTAAAAGGATGAAGAAATCGCCCTTCTAGCCGTCTCCGATGTCTCAAAATCGCACTTTGCTCTCCAAAAACGTAACCCTTGTTCTTCAGATTGAGTGCAGTATTTATAGAAGTCATGGGCCTGACCCGTCAAAATTGCGCCGCGCCATGTATATAGGCATGCCGCGATTTCCCTCAAACAGGGAGGATGTAATTTTGCTTCAAAAATCGCAGCACGGCTTGAAATTGGCGTGGCGCGATTTCCTTCGAATAGACTTCAATATTTAAGCTTTTTGCACTCCAGAACAGTATAAATTGCATGAGAACTCTATCAAAATGTCACAATAAGTCCTAAAAATTACGTAATGGCAGCATGTCATCAATGCTAATGTATGCTCAAGTGTGCAGAACCATAGACTAAAATTTAATGTATTAAATCAAGTTTTGGTACTGAAACAACATATACAATAGCACTTGGAATTGAAGAGAAGCTAAAGTTCTAGATCATACTCTGAAAATTTTCGCCTCTTAAGGATAGAAAACTCTGAAGAAGTTTAGCCTTTGAAGGTCATCAGACTCAGAAGAAGTTAGAAGACTCTGAAGAATTTTGAAGACTCTGAAGGACACGTCAGGATTAAATCAACGGCGATGATCATACCTTGGGAGCAAGCATCAAGACACACTCAAGGCACTAGGTACTCGAGTACATTACTAGCCTTTACACGTGGCAGCCAAGAACCAAAGTCATGTCCCCTTAGTCTTACCCTCGAGACATGGGCATTAACGACTGAATGACAAACGACCTACTCTTTGACGAGGGAATATTTCTGATTTCTCAACTTGACAGACGGACACATGTTCAACGAACATATCTTATACGAACTACGAGACTCGCTCCACTCTGTCCGTCGAGCATATTCGGGATCCTAGCGGGCACATCCTTGTGAACAACACAGTTAACCCTAATATCATCATAGTCACCGATATGATAAGTTCTGAGGAACCTTTATGCTCTCTACTTAATCAGATAAATCGTAGTAGAACTTGTGAGGCATCCTCTTGCGAGTTATACTGCTCCATCGCAGGCATGTCCGAAGGCTTTACCATTAAAACGAGCATTTTCCTCGAACAATTTTCTTAACCTAAGCACATGATAACACCTTTATAAAAGGCCTCCACAAGCAATTCCCTCGCTCATTCAAAGTCATCACTCTATACCAAGAGCAACGACTCCTAGACTGTCTAAAACCCTTAGGCCCAATATAAATACAGCCAAAATTTCGCATTTGGCAACATTACTTGTAACATACCCCTTCCCCACGAGGGGGGTGTTCGTAGCAACATAGACCAGTTCAAACGAATTGTAACGTCTCCTTCCACGTTCACACGAATCTCTCCTCGACAATTACACTTCCTACGAATTCGTAACCGCTGGGCACACGTGTGCCTTACAACGACTCTGCAAACACCCACCTCTATATAAAGGGGACTCTTTGCAGTCCCAAGGTAGAATCTATCCTCTCTCTAAACCCTCGTTCTGATCTCTTACTGACTTGAGCGTCGGAGTGTCTGCAGGTACACCCCCCGCTGTTCCAGTTATAAATTGACGCATTCCACCACCGTACAACCATCGTATAAAACAGCACTGGCAGTCACCTTCTGATCAGGTATGATCAGATTGGATAGATTTTATAGTAGATGGATTGGATAGATATGAATTTGGTGGATCACATTGTCACCCCTGCTCGAAACTCACCCCTACTCGAAACTATCTTTCGTGATATTATATTATACGTGGGGTTTTAGACCTCCACACAAAAATTATATAATAATAGCCCCAGTTATTATATAGCTCTTGACAAGTTGCTAGTTTTCTATAATAAGGGGTAAAGTAGTAATAACAAAAATAGGTACTCTACAAGAAGAAAAATGAATTTAAGCACTTTCAAAAAAGAAAGTTATAGATTAATACACACAAGATCAAACGACTTAAATAGGCCCCATGCCTTGTTTTCCAGCATCAGATAGCTAATACAAAAAGCAACCCTTATATACTAAAGGAATTCCTTGTTATCTTGTAGAATTCAATTCAATCCATTTTCCTCTCAAGATAACTTTGAAGTTTGCACTGCCTTACTATGGCCTCCCTGGATGGTTAAAAACAAACAAAAAACAATTAGCATCCATGTTGGAGAGTTTAGTAAAACGGCCTTTTCAAGCAAATCCAGAAAATTATTACTAAGGGTTTGAGAGGTGAAATATGAAACTACATGCTAATCATAGTCACAACTGATACAAAAGGACAACAGCTATATGCTTAATCTCGGATAAGGACTGCTAGTGCTAGATTCCGCCCTTCCAGGAATCGTGGCATGTGGCCTTTATCTGTGATTCCGTCCTTTCCCGCTTACCCTCTTGAGACTTAGTCAGCACCACGTGTTTATCTTGCGGGGACCTAGTCAAAAGCATAACGGCCTCCGAATCCATCTCGGATTTGGGTCACTAGAATCCTCTCCTTTATGGGTCATGACAAGAGAGCCTCCTCCGAGATTCTTTCCCAATATGTTTATCTCACCAACGCCGGGCACGTGGTCAATTCAACCGTCCCAACTTAAGCTGTCACATTTCTCTGACGTGACTATGTGATGTTGGGCTATGTCCGTTATGGCAGAGGGGTATTGTATTGGGCTATAATTCTTATGACGGGCCAAGAGTAAATTCTTAAGATATTGAGGTATAGATCACAACTATTTATCCTTCACCAACTGTCTAATTAAAAGATAATGCTTGAACTAATTTATTTTTGAATGAATTATGACTTGGACAAGCAATGTTTTTCTGGAATATAAGGCTGGAATTATCATGGCAGGGTTTGAATTTCTATATAGTTTTTAAATCTCAAAAATTATTTGAGCTTGAAGCTTTTAATGGAAGAAGAGATAAGCTTAGACTAAGATATAAATCCCTTCAATTCATGTTTAGAATTACATGAGAAATATACCATATAACAGAGAAACACGAAAAGTTTAAGACCCGAACTCCATAGAGAAAGCATTTTCTCAGCTCAATAGGAAAGTTGATTTCATTTGGGAACTATAGCAGAGAAACAAATATTAAAATAGTGTAATATTAAACCACTTACTGATCCCTTTTTTTCAGTCGACTTTCGGATTGATGGAGCTCGTGCCATTGAGGAAGCAGCTGCAACTGCTGCAACACGTATTCTGCAAAATAAAATTATACAACATTAAAATTCAAATTTACAGCAATTTCATCCATATCACTTGTGTATAGTATCTAGTCTCTATTACCTGTTATGAACGTCAACATATTCATCTGTCTCATCCACAATTTCTTCCTGCATCCAAGAGATAATTTCATTCAGTTTTCTGTGCGGAAGAAATACTAAAAACCAAGGGCATGCACATATCTAAAATGACAGAAATTTACTTGCAAGAGTTCTTCAAATACATCTTCCAAAGTGATAATACCAATCACTTCACCATGAATATTTTCGTAAGAAGGACCGCTTAATGTGCCATCACTACTCTGCAAACTAGTTTGCTTATTATTGCCAGTAAGCTTTGAAGGCTTGACAATGTCAACAACAACATTTTCTGATTTCGAATCCAGTTCTTGTAGCAATGGAGTAGTTAACTGTGAATCCCCACCAACATTTTTCTTTGCATCAAATTTCTCTTCATCAATTAGTTGCGGAGTTTCTTTGCCTTTTCCGGTAGTCTTCACAACAGCAGCCATATGACTATTTCCCTTTTGGAACTCGTTCAGTATATCGTATAGAGGCATATCAGATGGAACCCTGCAAATATATACCATTAAAAATAAATTGGAATTTTTCACAGTTTGTTTGGAAGACCGCGACGAGAATAAATTTATAAAAACACACCGTGGTATTCTCCGGATAGATACTGCACTGACAGGGGTCTCTGATTCAGGTCTAACAGTAAGAAGATTTTTTACCTAATTATTTATAAAAAGAAAAAACAAACATGTGACGAAAAAAGAACATAAAAGAAATTAGATAATATAAATAAAGTCAAAATGTAGAAAAATACACACAATTAAAAGCCCAATAATATTCCTGGGATTTCCAGAATAGACAGGAACTCGGCTGTGCCCGCGGGCAAGAATCTTTCCCAATGCCTCCCTGATTTGAGATAGGCAGGATAAAAGTTTTCAGGAAAATAAAATAGTAGAGGAAAAACACGATTCTACTCCACGCATATGTTTTGCATATATCTTACATGTAGGGGTGGATCCTACTAGTTTGAGGGAAACAACAATAAATATTTTCCAATGGTCTAGTAATTGGTGTTGCTAAAAAGAAATTGTCAACATAACAATAAGTCATAAAGAGGAAGAAAATGAAATCTTGGACAAATAGAAAAGTCATTTTCAGAACATATAAAAATCTTGTTTTGTATCGGGTCTAAATGATTTGCTCGGTCCAGAACAGTAGCCCCCCAAGTCATTGCTCTTGGTAAAGAGTGATGACTTTGTAGGGGCAAGGCAACTGCTCATGTGAGCACTTAGAAGGGATAATCCCCGGATGTTTGAATTTTTTAGACGTGTGAGGAACATGTTCGTACCAGTGGTGAGTGCCTGTGATAGATTGAGCATGTTCGCAGTGAGACGGTACAGTTGACAAGGGAATGCCTCACAAGTTCTACCATGGTTGAAACGATCATCTAGTGGGTATTCATATGGTGGAACGGTGCTGTTCACAAGGGAATGCCTCACAAGTTCTACCATGGTCGCAATGATCATGTAGCGGGCATACCTGTGATAGAACGGGGCAGTTCACAAAGGTATGCCTCACAAGTTCTGCCATGGTAGCTACGACTATGTGGCGGGCATATCTGAGAAGGAACGGTGTTGTTCACAAAGGTATGCCGCACAAATTCTACCATGATCGAGCTGATTGAGTGGCGAGCATACTTGCGATGGAACGGAGCTGTTCACAAAGGTATGCCGCACAAATTCTATCATGGACGAGCAGATTCAGAACCAATTCAGTCATTTGTTGGAAGCCTAACATACTGAAGAATAACAACAAAGAAACTAAGAAAGCTTACCAGTCCAACTTTGAATTAACATCTAAAGAAAATGTTGATTCAATAGGAGTCATAGCCTCCTCAGCAGTCTGTTCAAAAACACAAAACATCGAAATTACTAGATGGAAAAATAATGCATTAAATTTAAATATGCTCTTTATACAAACATATGGTTTACAGCATGATATAGTTAATAATGAACCAAAACATAGAGAGAACCCAAGTATGCACGAGAATGTATGACTAACGGAACACATGATCACTGGAAGTGAACGGTGAGTTTTGGAATAACACCGCATGGCACATTGATAAATATTTAATAAACACCAGTTCCCTATTCCATTTCCAACATCATTGATGCTTCCCAGCGTGCCCAAATAGAAGACACTAGTTAAAACTCAAGACAGGTAAGAAACTTCATATTCTGCTGCATTGAATATCATATATTGAAAATTTGTATCATATTGACATTAAGAAAACACAAAAATTAGGTTCACAATTGATTGTGAAAGGTGAATTGCAGCACTTACCTTTTCGGTCAAATCAAGTGCTCCACTGATAATTGTTGTCTCATCATGTGTAAGTTCGCCCCCTTTCCCAGCCTAAAAAACAAGCAGGTTAAATGATTATGAATCTAACACAAAAAATCAAATAGTTGAGAAGCTTCACCAAAGTCGACAAGACTTATTTTGTTCACTAAAAAGAATATTCATTTATACCTCCATGCCATGAATGGAAACAAGAGCTTTTAACTGAGCACGCCTAAATAAAGCCTCGTCGTTCCCCAGTACGCAATCCAGAACCTGAAACAAATATTCGTTGGATAGGTAGTTTTCGGTGATGACATCGTCTATATATGAGAATAACCAGATCTTGAAACCATGGAACAACATCTGTAGTATATAGTAGAATATACCTTTCCAACCGGATAAGAAAGAGGGTAACATATAATCATTAAAATACGCACAAGCCATGAAAAGTTGGCACCTACAGCAAGACCATATCTACTACATATTGCTTGTGGAATAACCTGCAATTAGAGAGACAAGTTAATATTATTAGTTGGAAAAGGAACTTCGTAAAATTGCTTAGGTAGAAAAGTTGAGATTAAACCAGTGAACAACAAATAGCAAAAAAATGACATACCTCACCGAAAAAAAGAACGAAAGTAACAGAGAGAATGATAGCAAGAACTTGATTGAAGAGTTTATCTAGGTATAGAGGAAGAGCCTGCATATTGGACATTTGAAAGCCAATGGCTGTCAAAGAGTTAGGCAGGTTTAGGGAATCAGTGTAAACTGTAAAGTGTAAACAAAATCAAAATGAAGAACTCCCACCGTCCCTTTTTATCAGAACATTTAACAAAAATTACAGGTATTAAGAAAAGTTGTTGGAGAAATAAATTTATCAGAAAAATGTGCGATTAATACTAAATTACCCGTTGTATATAAATGAATTCAATGTTATTTTTTCATATTTCAAGTCAATTGATAGTATTAATACGGAGTATATTTGAAAAAAGAGTAATAAATGAATCTAAAAATTTGTAGAGGGTCTGATACAATTTTTTGTAAATGATTTTGTAATTAGAACCGGAGAGAGTAGTTTTTAAATCTCAAAAATTGTTTGAGCTTATAGCACAAACACTTACCATTAAGGCCCCGTTTAGTTTGGGCTTATGAAAAATAGCTTATGTAAATAAATAAGCTTTTATTTTAATTTATAAGCTCTCATTAACGAAAATCGTATCTTCATAAATAGTTTTTTCATAAAGTACTTGCATAAGCTATTTTATATAAGCTCTAAAATAAGCTAATCCAAACAGACCCTAAATATTTAGAGAATAAGCTCTTATCAATATGTATAAGCTATCTCTATAACAAAACATAAAATAAAGTCAAACTATTTTTTCTATAAACCATCATGGAAAGATTATAGAAACAAGTTGAAAAAAGCTTTCAAACAAACAAATGATCTCACAAGTGTTAATGTCAATAGATAAACTACTCAAACAAGTCAATATAATTATATTTAAATTGAATTACCTCCATAGAAACAGCATTACAGAGAAGCAAAGTAACAAGAAGCTGGTGTTGTTTTTTAACCACTGGAAGAATGATCGCTGCATAAGATGAAGTTTATGAAGCACGACACGCCGACACAACAAATAATTTGAAAATATCACATAATTCAGTGTAATTAATTATAATTCAGTGTAATTACAAGTGTCGGTGTCGGACACGACACCGGGACACGCCTAATCCGAGGACTGTCCATGAATATTAACTAATAATTAAAGAAACTAATAATTTGAAAAAATCACATAATTCAGCATGTCCCGGTGTCGTGTCATGTTCGACACCGACACTTGTAATTGTATTGGATTATAATTCAGTGTAGATACAAGTGTTGGTACTGGAACCCGAGGCCTCCGTGAATATTAACTAAATAATAAAAGAAACTAATAATTTGAAAAAATCACATAATTCATATAATTCAGTGTAACGTATCATGTCGGACATGACACATGTCCGACACCGAGACACGCCTGATCCGAGAAGTGACCGTGTTTCATAGAATATTAACTAAATAATTAAAGAAACTATTGGGTTAAGAGGAAGAGGATGAAGTAACTACCAGCTTGTTTTTTCTGAGAAGGAGAACCACTACGTTCAAGAATTTCGAGGTCTACAAGACTGAGAGACATGAGACCAAGTGTGAGACCGGACATGACTCCGGCAAAGAGAACAAGAAAACAGCATATTCCAGCGTAAGCAATCCATGTTGCAGATCCAAAAGGTATGCTTTCGTTGGCGAGAGCAAGGTGGTTACTACTAATAGTCAACGCATTAAAAATGGTTCCATACGTCATGCGTGTATTTCTGTTCCTTACTTTTTGTATGTTATCGAAATATCTGTCTGTCTGGTTCGGGTTAGGATCCAAGATGATGATTATAAAATCAACGACTTTTTCCACTTCTGTGATAAAGATAAACCTTCTTTCCAACTTTTCAACTTTGAATAGCTTATTTTAGCAAACTTCTACGGTACACCTCATAAACTAGAGTGTATATAAACTGATAAATTATCGAACATTTTAGGAAGTAAAGAGTTATTTATTAAGGTTTATATTTTAGAAAACATTATTTCATTAGAAAAAACATAATTTCATTGGTTATAAGAATCATATTAAATTTTTAATATTTTCTCATAAAAATACTCAATATTCTTCGCTATGAGTAATAAAAATTCAAAAAAATTAAATTTTATTTCGTCGATGTTTTTGGTAAATAAGATTTAATTTTTATAATTATCAATTATAGAAAATAATTCTTTTTCTTCAAAAAAAATAACTCATTTAAATATTAATTTAATTATTTAGTGTACCGGTACACTCAAATATTTGGGTGTGCCATATAATTTGCCTTTATTTTATACTTCTTATGGTCTTTATTATAAGAAAATTTTTAAAATTTTTGTTGTCTTACTTATAAAAAAAAATGTCACAATTTTTAAGGTGTAGTTATTTGTTAAAAGACTTTTATACTCTTTAAACGTTCTCTTAATGCATAGTCGATGACAGAGCATCATGTGATATTTTAGGATATGTTTTGAGTAATTTTCTTTGCATTTGAAGACAAATAAGATGTAATTTAGAGGAGTTGTTAATGGTTTGAGGAATTTATTGTATTGTTTTTATTCGAGTCGTTGTAATTCACTTTTATCTTAAATCTCATGCAACTCCATAAATGTTTTGTAGTGAGAAATCATGTAAATCGGCAAATCGAGACATTAGGTGAGAGATCAAGGATATGAAGTTTGAAGACCATTGGTTCTTAAAAGGTTTTTTAAGACAATATGAGATGAAGAAAATTTGTTTCAAGTTCCAAGGTATTTCAAGACAGAAGAATGCTGGAAAATAGGACGAAAACGCAAGAATTCGCGCAGGAGGGGCTGCATTGCTACTGCCTCATGCACCCCTGTGCATGCTCTTGTGCGCTCCTCCGCATGGCTGCGGGCATAAAAAGGCATTTTGCTTGTTTTCCAAGATGGATCGGTGACAAAAGTCCAGTTTTATTCTCTTAAACCCTAAGTAATGATGTACTATATATAGAGAATTTTGCACACACTTTTATTCATTCATAAAGTTAGTGGTTCAAGGCAACGATCAAGCATTAGAGCTTCAAGGCAGATGATCTCTATCCTCTTCATGTTCTCTCTAGGGTATGCTTTTTTATTGTTTTGTAATGATGTGTGTTACCATATGCAACTATTCGATTAACGTTCTAAGATGAACTCCTTCTTATTTGTTGGATTAAATTAAAAAAGTTTTTCATTCAGTTTATGTTTCGATTGTCAGATTTACTTGTGTACATGCATGTTCTATAATGTTTTTTCAATTGAGAATCCATATCAGTAATCTTAAAAACTGATCTCTAGGGGAATAGCAGGCCTGACAAAATAGACACAAAGTTTTAAACACTATTTTCTTAAATTAAAATAGACACGACATAACTATTGTTTTATCGAGTTAATTCAGATAAAGACAGAAGGGGGATTAAAGGATTTCTTAATCGTCGTTACACATCTGATTTACACAAAACCTAATCCCGCATTGGGTAGGGCAATTAAACCCTACAAACCTCTTTTATATCTCTTTCCAATAAGTTTCGCTAATTACAGAGTTGAACGACAGTCCTGATGAAGACAATAAACTTACTATTTATTTACTTGTTACGATTTGGTGCACTTATCAATATTTACACCTTTCATCCATCAAGTTTTTGGCACCGTTGTCGGAAATTTTTGATATTTTACCAAAGTAACCGGTAGAATTTTTTTGTGAATATTTAGATTAGGTTTAGGTAAGTTTTATTTTCAGTCTATCTTATTTATTTTTATTTTTATTTTTTCTAGGTAGTTTTATTTTTTCCTTTTAGTTTTAGGTTAGATACTAGAAATTATGATTACTTTCTATTGTCAGTTAGGTTTATCTTTTTAGATTAGGTTAGTAATTTTCTTTTCTTATCTTATTCCAAAAACACCAAAAATGTTTTTATTGTTTTATTTTAGGATATTAACTAGGTTAGATTATATAGTTTTTGCTGTTTTATTTTTGTCCTGAATATTGTAAAACCGAAATATTTATATATATATATATATATATAATAGGGAGAGTCCTGTATTATAAAAAATAGGGAGAGATTGAAATAAAGAACACAAAAGATATAATTTTGATGATGTGTCAAAATATTAAAAGGGGTAAGATTGTATTTGGTAGACATTAAGTTTCATATTTAAAGAATAGATTTGTCAGCATTATTAATAGATAATATTAGTATTATCATTATTAAATCAAATTATTCATGGTTAGGGATTTTATGAATAATGAGGAAGTAGAGGAGTTAACTAATCGGTTAACGAAATGGGAGAGAATAATTTTAGGAAGAAAATATTGTGTTAGTAAGAATAGGAAAATGGAGTGCAAACATAGGTGCATTAGCAAAACTGGGTAGAGAAGGGGTGTAAGTAGTAATCCATGTAGCGTTTCGTGGTTTAGACAGAGGGTGGTGTAAACAGCAAAGCTGTATAGTTGCAGAAATAATAGTAACCAGACTAGGGGTGCAGATAGCAAGTCTATCGAAGAATTTTTTTTTTTTTTTTGTGGTGGCCGGGGTGTGAACCTACCAACTGAGCTAAGTTCACGAGGACAGTCTATCTAAGAATTATGTGAGAAAGACCAAGCTCGGGAATTATAAGTCCTCCATGTTCTTTATCTGCGCTGCTATCATCCCATCTCTACTCATTGGCTCTGTGTAGCCTGATTTGATAGCAACCCAATACTCCTTTGATCAAAGGAGATTCTCCATGACCATGCTCCAATGATCGTAACAGACGTGCTGTAACAAGCTACAACCCACGTTCCAGCTAGAATTAAGGAAACAAACTTGCTACAAAATTTAATTTAAATCAAGTAACAAACAATGCTAAAGACGGAGACTCTTCTGACTAAGCCTCAATTCCTTAAAATTTAATAGCTTTTCTATCGTATACACTAAACAACAAAAATGAATACATATTTTTTTGCTTCTTCTAAAAATAAACTCACATTCCTCAAAAATGAAATTCCAAATTTCATTCACTTGAAGATAATCGAAAAATTTATACACACACATTCATCAAGCAGCTACATATGGTCTGCCAAATTTATCCAGACAAAAAGATCTATTTAGTCACCCAAAAATTTCACTTTGGTCACTACTAAATCATATCCAACCACAAAAGAATCAAATCTAATTTCACTTTTGTCTCTATTAAACCATATTTTATACTTACTTACTTACTTACTCAGATACACTTGTTTTTCACAATCCCTGCAATTATGAGAGACACAGAGACCACAAAAAAGAATCATTTTCTTTGAAAGGTTCGCAATTTTAAGGAATGCAAAACATACATTATAAACTAACCATATACGAGATTGCCATCGACTTCATACATTATAAAAAGTAAGTTTGACTATGAGTCTCTCCAAATTGTATCTTCCATTTATTTTTATAAATGGAGAGGATCTTAACCCTCAGAGATACGGTTCTTATTGGTGGCGACAATCATTGCAGAGATGGAAGGAGAAACACAAAATGGTTTGCAGAACTGTGATTCAACGTGTGAATGGGATTTGAGAGACTCAGATTGAAACTTACTTGCAGCTATTTGCTGAAATGTGCAGAAGAAATTCTAGACTCATGGACATCGTTCTCAAGCTTAATCATCCGGATCCTTGCTTCGACTTAATTATCAACCAGAATGCTAATAGTCAAATTTATTTTCCATATTCAAGTTACACATTTCAGTTTTAACTGCAATTAAATTTTAACACAATAAATTCACAAATGTTCAATTTCATCTTTAGTTTATATACTGGATGCATAAATATCTTAAAATAAACCATCTTAGGATATGTATCTTCTTGTCTTAGCACTTTCATTAATCTAATTGCTATAATATCATCCATTCATATCTATAAAATAAACCATCTTATGCATTGGAACAACACAGAATATTTTCATCCCTGAGCCATTTTTTTGATGGGACCATTATTATTTTCACATTGATTAGTTAATCATATTGCATCTTCTGCTGACAAACATTGATGATAGTGTTGAACTATTGTATGCATTATGCTTATAGTACTTGGGAAAATACTCAACTAAAAATACATATAACAAAATAACCAATAAACTGAGAGCATTTTAACAGAATGTTTGGATGTGATTGGAATAAAAAGGAAAAGCCATAAGCCCTAGAAAACAAATAACCAAAAATGAACATAAAATTACTAAATTTATAGGTAAGAGAATTAAACAGTCAGAGGCCTTTGTTAAACACAAAGGTTGCAAAAAGTGGAAAAGTGAACATACGGTAAACGAAGTACATGAAGCAAATGCCACGCTAAGCATGAACTCCCGTAAACCTTTTATAATAGGACAAGTCTTGACGCCTGCTACCAGCGGTGCAATCCAACCCATCGCCGCCTAACCTTGCTTATGTAGCTCTTCCATTACTCCCTGAAAGGATGGATAATTTCTCAGTCAACCGGAACGCCACAGCCAGCACCTTTGACTGTTCAACATTTCAGAACACAATGCACCAGATGGTCGATCCCAGCTAGCACGAAGTTCGTCATTCATTACGTTCTTACTGACAATACTATGAGGAGGAGAGATCGAAAAAATTAGCGAGCTGATCCACGCTCAAAGATTCATATGAGGAAGAGAAGGTAATTAGGTATGTCCTAATTAAGTGCCTACTGCTTGATTTTTTTTCCTTTAGCATTTGTAGCATGGAGTCTCGGTTTTTCACAAATTTCCATACGTCAAGAGATGCAATATTGTCAAAAGCCTTGTGGAAGCCTCCATTGATAAGAAGCATGGTGACAACCATGACATGATCCTTAACATATTCGGGAGGACCGTTGAATATTTTTTTGTCACTGATCTCAAGCAAGCGATGGAAATTCTTACTTCCTTTGCATCATGAACATTGGCTGCAATTCTGGGAACTTCCAGCAGCATAGCAGACATGATATGGCATCTGCATGCTTCCTTCCAACCTTACCTGAAAGATAAGTAAATAAAGAAAGAGTTATTTGTGATGTTAAATGTAACTAAACAAAATAAAAACTGATCCTAATGATGGAAATATGTAATCGAAAAATACAAAAGTTACAATAAATAAAAGCATCCAAGACAAAGTGATATTGCTAGAAGATACAAACAATGAATCTGCAAATTTACAAATTTCATTAAATCATACAAAATGTTGTCAGAGAAAGAAAGCATTGATTAATCCATTCTGATCAAGAAACCATTTCATGCCTGCAAATTGACACATAACAATTTAACAACGAAGAGAATAGAGCAATATGTAGGCCATAATCAAATCAAATTTCTGTTCAAATTATATATTACTGAACATCATATATTGAATCAGATATATGCATCGGAGGCTAGCTCTGATTAAACTTGGCATTTATTTTTTCTAAGAAATCAACTAAGTTTCCCTAAACACAAATCGGTCTGTTATAGTCGGACCCTTTCGTAGTTTCATTCTCATCTGGCTCAACTGAATCATCAACCTTTATGATTGGGTGCTGCACACATTTATAGGCATATGCCCACCATTTGAGGCTTGGATTAACATCAAACTTTGAAGAATTTGAAGCTTTTGCGCAGGTGTTTCAGCCTTATAATTATTTTTATGTATATAGTACTTAGAAAAATTATTGTCTGTCATAGGTATGACTTAAATTATTGGTAATAATTGTGAAATTGACTTAAATCTCATTCTAAAAGATAGCATAAAAAGTTAAAAAGTTCAAACACATTTATACATTCATATACATGAGAATTTCAACAAAGTGAGACTCCAAAAACTTCCTAATCCAAAACAGATAATAAAATTAAAAAAAGTGGAAATATGTTTGGATCAAAATGGTTCTCTACTCACTCTACCATAACAAACAACAATCCAAAATGTTAAACATTTTACACTAAAGAGAGAAGTCTTTGATATAAATAAATACTATTACGGTACCAGGGTTATTGAGTTGACCAATATGCTCTTGACTTAGACTTCTTCAATCATGTCCTCAAACCCACGCAGGGGCATAAAGGCTTGATGGAGGTATTTAATGCGGTGCCTCAAGCGTTGAATTCTGTGATAGATTTGCTTCCTAAACTTCCATGCTATTATGATATTCTCTGCACATATTGTTCAATATAAGTCTTGTATCACAGCATGTTTCTTACAGTGAGACAATAGAGAGAAAAATAAAATCAAGAGATTCATTAAATTAAATTAAATTACCAAAAAATGTTTGTTTTGCATGTGATTTCAATTTAAATTTAGGAATGTGAGCTATCTTATGCCAATCTTCACCTATTCCTCTTTTCAATCTCTTCTCCAACATAGGGCAATCTTCAATAGTTAACTTTTGCAAGTTTCGGAGTTGCTGAATGTTTGTCTGGCAGTGAACTTAACTCTGGAAAGTCATCGATTTTTAATCTTTGAAGAGAAGTCATGGCACTCAAACAGTCTGGCAAGGATGTTAGTGAAGGGAAATGATACAGCGATAAACTTTGCAGTGAGGGGAAGCCTTCTAAGCCATCGAGTACGTTCTCATTAGGCCCCTGCACTGTCAGTCGACGCAGAGAGGTTAGGTTGTTCATGTTACATGAAAAAACGAACTCTCGACAGTTACAGATTTCAAGTCCCTCAAGGCAAGTTAGGTGTCTCATACCGTCCGATAGGGATTTAAGTCTAGAACATCCATAAACAGACAAAGTTCGAAGAGAACTCAATCCTTGCAACAAGTGCTCCGATAATGACTCCATTTCATTACAACGACTAATTTCAAGATATTCTAAAGCACTAAGAGTACCAAGTTCAACAGGTAATTCCTTGAGTTCAACAAAGCTGGATATGCAGAGTGACTTAAGATTATACATATTACTGTTGTTAACAATGGACTTCAAAAACTCTTCATTTCCTCCATTAGCAGAAAGCGACTCAACAGATGGAAGGGATGGCAATGTAAGTTTGGGGACATTTGTTATATCTAACTTTAAAAGTTGTGTTAGCATCTCTACTCCTTCGACTTCCAACACCGTCTCTAAATTTGGTAAGTTATACAAAATTAATTTTTTCAATGACGTAAAAGCCTTCTCAGTCGCAGGTTCGTACAAGTCATCATCAATGTACTTTATATCTCTCATTCCAGATACATAAAGAGTAGTTAAACATGGTAATTTACCAAATGAAGGAAGCTGCCTGCAGTTTTTACAGTCATAGAGAATAATACTAACTAGACCTTTTAGAATAGAAGTATTTTTCATCCAATGAGGAAAATCTGTTCCCATATATCCCTGCAACCCAAAAATCTTAAGACCTGTATGAGGCTCAAGAGCTTCTAGTACTCGCTTAGCATCAACACCACTAGCTTGTGAATTAGTATAATCACCCCATGACAAATATAAGCGATTTAAGTCCTTCTTGCCAATCAAATTAGCTTTTCTAGCATCCTCTTCATTTGGCACATTCTTAAGGCTTTTGATGTATAGCTTGCCTCCTAATTGTAACTTGTGTAGCTCTGCTAAACCATACCCAATTTTTGAACCAACAATGAAAATGGTCAATGTTTTCAGACAAGTTAACTCCCCAATTCTAAAAGGAGTTGATATCAATGATGGACAATTTTTAATCATGAGATGTTGAAGGTCCTGCAATGTTGTCAATTGTTTAGGAAAACTACAAAGATAATCACAACCTTCAAGTTTAAGTGTTTGCAATTTCTGCAGTCCACAAACAGATGCAGGCAAGGTTGCGATTTTGCTATCGTAAAGTTCCAAGTACCGCAAATGCATTAAATTCTTCAATGCAGAGAGATGACAAGAACTTGTACGTAAAGCTCGGAGAGGAGTGATTAATGGCAATACATATGAATTCTTGAAGGGTGGTTCAAACTCAAGAAAGGTTCGCAAGGATTCAATTTTTTTGAACGGAATCAGGTTGTAGTCAAACTTTTCATTGTTATCTAAGGATTCTAAGCAACTTATATGGTGAACTCTAATTGACAAATCAGCCAAGCCTGAAACCTCAAAAGAAACACATTCTTCACCTATAATGGACTTGGCTAAATCATGGACTAAATCATGCATTTTGAATGTAATGTTGCCTAGAAAATCTGATTTAACTTCTTGAAAAAATGACCTTTGGTATAATTCATTCCATACCTCATTACCGACATGCTCCATCTGTAAGTTTCCTCTAGATGTAACAAGTCCATTAGCCATCCAAAGTTGAATGAGATGTTCCTTCACCATTTCAAAATCCTTAGGAAAAACAGCACAAAAAGTAAAACATGGCCTCAGGGACAAATTCAAATTAAAGTAGCTTAGTCTCAAAGCAGACATGATAGGGTTATCTTCAGATAAATTCCAAAACTCACTTTTCTTTACAGAAAGCCATTGATGTTCCTCCCTTTTAAACCGCAAAAGGCTTCCCAATACTTTGGCAGCAAGAGGTGAACCCACGCATTTTTTCACTATATCTTTGCCTATTGCTGCAAGCTCTGCACGCTCTTCCCCATTAGGTCCAAAAGCATGTTGTTTAAATAATGACCAAATGTCGTCATCAGATAAACCTACTAAATGGTGAGCAGGGTGAGTTTCCATGATGGATGCAACAATCTCAAGTCGGGTTGTCACCAAAATAGATGAACCTTTCAATGTATTTCCCTTCTTCAAAAAAGACTTCAAGTTATCCCATTTTACTTGTTCTTCGTTCCACACGTCATCAAGTACAAGTAAAAACTTTTTGCCTTGCAAAATTTCTTGAACTTTATTTTGCATTGATTCCAAAGACAAGAGATTGGGATTTTGTCCTGTGGCAGATTCTACGATGCAGTGTAGGATTTTCATCATGTTGAAATAATCTGAAACACAAACCCAAATTTTCAAGTCAAAATGGTTGGTTACACTTTCATCGTTGTACACCAATTGAGCAAGTGTTGTTTTTCCATATCCACCTAGGCCAACAATGGAGTAAATGGAGAGTTCTTCATTGTCACTAGCATGCCTTAGAAGAAACTCGATGATCTGCTCTTTATCTTTGTTCCTTCCATATACTACAGATTCGTTGGCGACAGAAGTAGTTTGGCGCCATTCATCATCGTCTCGTTGGCGCTCCTCCGTGACTCGAACCTGTTGAAATCCAAACTTGATCCTTTCTTCAGCAATATCATCAATCTTTTTAGCAACCTCCTTCATCCTCTTCCCAATGGTGTGATGAGCCAAAATGTTCATAGGATGGAAACTAGTGATGCACTTGTTGTCTCCATGTGCTTTTGAGGTTATTAAACATTCATCCAATATATCATCAAGCACATAAGCAGCATCACCCAGTTTCTGCAGCCAGTCTTTCACAGCATGACTTGTTATTTGCTTCTCTTCAGCATCTTTGAGGACAGCACGAATTGCAGCGAGATTTCCTGATAGCCTTTGAGTCAATTCGCCAACACCCAAATAGGACGCAAGCTCCTCTTGAACAAAAGATCCGAGGTTTTGAATCACGGTTCCGAGTAAAACATCAGCCATTTGCAGGTATGTATGAGAGCAGTAATGAATTAAAGTTTGGATTGGAGATGAATTTGCTCCAGGAAAATGTCTATACTATAATAGTTGTAACTTTTCAAAGTTGGCTCCTCCAAGCAGTAACAAGTAGTACTATAATATCATTGTAATAGTAATTAACATATTACAAGTTGTGAAGAAAAAAACAAAATCGGGAATCTTTTCATATGAAACATCATGTGCGTTTATGTGTTCAATGAGTAGAAAAATTGTCCACCTTCAAATGTATGCCTAATTTATCGGTAATTGTTCTCGTTCTTTTCCATTTTAGTCCCAGAAAATGTGAAGTGATGTCATATAGCCGTATCGAAATTGCAAACATATTATCACGTGAGTGACTAAGGGGTGTATTGGATTAGGATTCTAAGAGATTTTAAAAGACTTTTTTATCATGAAAAAGTATTTTGGTATTCAATCAAAACTCTTTGCAATTTAAAAATAGTCTTGTGGTATTCGATCAAGACTCTTCATCACTTAAAAAAGTTCTTGTGGTATTCAAAATCATTTAAATTTCGAAGGATTATTTAATAAATTGGATTTTGATGGATTTTGTGGGATTTTCTAGTGAAATTTTAGCATGAAAAAGTCTTTCATGAAAACATGAGATTTCTTAGGATTGTTTTTTTTTCCTGTTAAGATACTATCTCTCTCCTCCCTTCTCGCTCACTCCCTCTCTTCCCCTCTCTCTTTTCCCTCATCTCTCTCTCTCTCTTCCTTTCTCCCTCTCTCACTCTCTCTTCCCCCTCTTTCTCTCGCTCTCACTCTCTCTTCCCCCTCTCTCTCTCCTCTCTCTATCTCTCTCACAAAAAAAAAATAAAGTAAAAAAAAGAGTTTGTATTGAAATTAGTGTAAAAGAGAGTGTGTTTGACATTTTTTTAATGAGTCTTTAAAATTCATAAAATCTATTGAAATCTTTTGAAATCCACAAAATCATTTTAAATCCTTTGAAATCTTATGAGTTAAATCCATTGAAATCCAAAATGTAAATCTCAATTGTCTTTCAAAACCATCAAAGTCATTAAAATCTTGCAAAATCTTTTAAAATCCTTAAGACTTTTTTAAACAAAAATTGTCCTTTAAAATCCTAATCCAATAGACCCCCCCCTAAATTGATTGCACTTACATAGAGAAATGAGTGAATCATCAACTTATTTGTAAGCATCAGCCAAAATCGTCCCCAAATTTTGTAAAATATCAATTCCGTCCCTGAATATATAAAATGTCAATCAATTTCGCCCTTCCAATTAACTGGGGTGTTAACGGAGCTGACGTGGCGTTTAACCTCTCACATGGACTGCCATGTCAGACGCCACACAAGCATGGACTAATATGACTGATTGTAACCAACATTTTCAAGGACTAATTTGGCTGATTTGCAGAAAATGTAAAAATGTTATCTTCCCCAACGTCTATCTTCCCCAATGGCTATTTCTTCCCCAAATGTATAAAATTGGAACCCTAATTTTACAATCATTAATCCACAATCCAAAATTCCCAAAAATTCTTCCAATAATTAGGGGTAATGTTCTTCCCCAATTGAAATAACCTCAAACCCTAATTTTTTGATTGAATTCAAAATCAAAAAATCCTCAAAATTCCTTCAAACAAAACTGTTGTAATTGAATCCGAAATGATGGGGGTGGGTGTATGGGCAAAAAATGTTTAGAAAATTGATATTCATGTTTAAGTCAAAGGAAAGTGAGAATGAAGTTGTTTGGAGGGTGAGGTTGATGGACAAAGTTGATACTTTAGGAATTGAGCTTAGGTTGATTAAGTTTTTGATAGTCATGGTTTGCTTGTTTGAGTTTGTGAACATGCTTCTGAATTGTACTAGACGTGTGTAATGTTGTAATGAAAAGAGGTTGAAGATGAATCTTCATGTAACCTTTCTGTCGAAATATTTACATCAGATTAGTCCTTAAATTTTATGCCTATCCATCAAATTGATCCCTAGATTATGTTAAAAAGCATCAAATCAGTCCTTGAATTATATAACTAACTATCAGTTTCGTCCTTGAAAGGCGCTTGTTTTATCTTGGTTTTCGGGTGTCAAACATTGATTACGTTTGAACCTTTTTAACCGTCGATATCTCATTTTTTCTTGGGAAGGGAAAAAATAAGCAAAACCCTTGAGAATCGAGGTCCGGGAGTTGTTTTCGCTACGGGAAGGTGTTAGGCACCCATAACGACTATAGTATCCTATAGGAACCGTCTTTACTTTCTACGCGCGCGCTTTATTTTTAAATGCTATTTGAAAGTGATATTTACACCTAAGAGTTTACTAAGTCAAGAATTGGAGGGAGAAGAAGATGTTTGAATTTTTATTTTATTTGAATTGAAGGAATTTTGATTCCTTGCCTACGTACCCTTTTAAGGGATCAAATCCACCGTAGTTCTCTTCCAAAAAATGTTTTTGTTTTTGTTGGTTGATTTTAAGTTTGAAAATTGGAATTTTGAAGAATGAGAGAGAGAGGCCTCAAGGGCATAAGATTGTGAAATTGTGAGGTTTGATTAGTGATTTTGGAAAAAAGTCAAGTATGATTAATTTTCATTGAAATTTGATTAAGAAAATAAAGAGAAAATGCAATGGGATATTGATCCCAATGTTTATTTAGAAAATGATTTGAGTGATATCGTTCATATTTTTTGGGAAAATGATTTTTTTCTAAGTGTAAATCCTAGGCATTCATCTAAACATACAATCCTAAACATACATCTAAACATGCATATCCTAGCCATACATCTAAAGATACCTATGTGATGTGTGTGCATGTGTCGGTGCTTGTGTCGGTGTACATCCTTAGAGTCCATTGTCCTTTACATCATTGGCCTAGATACATTCTATGGTCTTGCAAGAAATTAAAATATAAAGGAAATTACAAAACTCCTAGGTCTTTACATACTAGGTTTTGCATGAATCTTAAAGTGCAAGAAATAAAAGGATGAGAATGTGAGATGGAGGATGAAATGCTCATGATGTATGAAACATGACGTAGAGTGGTTAGTGATAATAAGGCATAAAGAGATAGAGATATAGGTAAGTAAGATAGCACTAACAAAGTGACAAAACTTAGCAAAACAAGTAGCAAAATATGCCTAAAAGCTCACCACAATAACAAGGCAAACACATGACCTATAATTCTCATATCATGACCACTTTACAAAGTGTTTTAGTTCAGTTTCCAACACAAGAATTATGAGGAAATATCAAGCCAAGCCTTATAGCACATTTTAGGCATATTTTACACTTTGTTTTCACAAGAATACTCACATTACTTGCAAAACAAGAAATTGACAAATCCCATTCACAAACAGTAAACACAAAGATACAAATTAGTGGCAAGCACATCACAAGGTTATACAACAAGCACATGCATCAATTGGACAAAAAATCATGCCAAAACATAGCAAAAACTTGCAAGAATTTAACAAGAAAGACATCCAAAACACAAGCTACGTCATATACATTTTTTTTTATCAATTTTATCATGTAAAATGCTCACAAAATTATCAAGAAACACATTAAAAACACACAAGAATTTTTAGATGTTTCTATAAAAAGATTTTTGAGTCAAAAGAGGTGTAACAAGCAAGAACAACGTACGAAATAGCAAGAAAACATGAAAGGGAAGTGATCTGCGCAAAAGTCCAAGCCCAGGCCCAAGGGAATATGGATCTGGATCATCCAAACGCATCAGGAGCGTTGGATTGATCCAGTCCAACGAAACCCTAGATCTAACAGTCCAAATGCAGGAGAACATGCAGTTACGGTGTACGCACGCACATGAGATCACATGGAAGTATATAAGCAAAATGCATGAAGATAACAACACAATTCTCACTCGTTTCTCTCTCTAGGTTATTTCTAGAGAGAGAAGCTCTGCAACACATAGAAACAGAGCTCGCCGGAGACAGGCGAGGAAGACGACCGAAAAACGCTCCGGTGCGGTGGCAGGCCGTAGCGCCGCCGCACCGGAGTATATTTTTTGCTTTTTTTTCGAAAACTTTTTACATGTCTGGCTTCCTCTCTTTCTCCTCGTTATGAATTTACACTTAGATTTCACAGATCAAGCCTCAAATCACCTAGATCTACAAAAAAACTTCGAAGAACAAAACTGTAAAAATGAAAGCGGAGAGGAACGGTGCTCGTTACCTCGTCTTTGAATCGGAGAAGGAGCTAGTTTAAGACGAAAAGCTCCAAGATCCTGTTTGCTTTTGTTCGAATCCGAATCCAACCTGCTCCTCCTCTTCTTCTTCGACGTGAATCCGGTTCTGAACTCGAATTTGTGTATGTGCCTTGTTGATTCAGCTTGAATCTGACTTCATCTTGTTCCACCGTATTACTGTTGTTCTTGATTGAGTTCAATTCGGTTTGAGTTGTTGTTGTGTTGTGACGGTTTGATCCGTGAATTCGATTCACGATCAGTGGCTTGCGGTGGTTATTGTTGTTTTTGGTAGTTAGAGACGGTGGTTTTTGTGAAAGATTGAGTTAGTTAGGGTGGTGGAATTGGTGGTTATGGCTGTTTCGGAAGTAACTTGTTGAAGTTCTTGATGAACTTCAAGTAAGTTCTTCAGAATTTCTGGTTTTTGATCTGTTTTGGTGGAGAGAGAAGGAGTGAAAGTTGTTTGTGCTGAGTTGTAAAAAAGTGAATGGTTGTTTACCCTTTGACTGTGATGTGTCAGCTTTATAGCTGATGCAGTAATGCCTGGACCAATAGAATGATGCCATGTGGCACTTGGACAAATGAGAGACTGACATGTGTCCTGGACTTGTAACAAACTTTGGACCAATCTGCAATTAACTGAAATAAGAGGACCAAAATGCAAAATGACAAAAAAGGACTAAAAATGTAATTAAAATAAAATTGGTAAAAAATGTAATTTGAAAATAACGTAAAGTGAAACGATTAAAAATGACAAAACGGACTAAAACGAACCAATTACTTAAATGAGGTACTTTAAAGTAACCTCTCTCTGTCGAAATTTCGTGTGAAATGACCAAAATGCCCCTAGGGGCTAAAACGACTCAAAACGACTCAAATGCAATTTTAAAATGGTTTTTTGACAGAGAACTAAAGCAAGAATTTATACAAGCAAATCAAAAGACTCAGAGACAATTTTTTGAAATTAAACAGAGTTTTTACACATGAAAAGACTAAAATGCCCCTAGGGGCTAAACTGACTCAAAATGACTTCAAATGCAATTTTTTTGAAATAGATTTTAACATGAGAGTGAAGCAAGGACTTATTCAAACCAATTGAAAAGACTCAAACAATTTTTTTTAAAGGACTAAAATGAACTTGTATGCAGGAAATGACTAAAATACCCTTTTTCATGAATTTTGCAAATAACATTGAAATAAAATGCAGTGCAAGATGCAATTGATCAGAGACAAATTCAAATGACTTGAAATGCAAGAAAAGAAGAATTGAGCTAGTATTTTTAGGTCCAAAATTAGGGTATAACAGCTGCCCCTATTTAAGTTTCTTTGTCCGGAAGAGTCGAGAGACGAAGTCTTTGATTTGACGGGACGAAGATACTTAAATATTAACATTTGCACTGTTTTTGGACATAAAAATACGCTTCTCACATTTTTTAAAAACATGAATGCCATGCAACATTTTGATTATGAATGCAAGACAAACGACTGGAGTCTACAGAGCATGCCATATCACTGGGGATTTAGGTAGACAATGTCAGGGTAGACAAACCAGGGGACACAAGAGGAGTACAAGCTGCTCTTTGGATCGAACTCGCCACTTGACCATGGAATACAAACAAGAGATGGGTACAAGCTGTTCTTTGGATCGAACTTGCTGCTTGACTGGAGAATAGAAACACAAGATAGGCACAAGCTGTTCTTAGGATCGAACTTGTCACTTGACCGGAGACATAGACATAAAGAAAGGTACAAGCTGTTCTTTGGATCAAACTTGTCGCTTGATTGAAGATACAAACATATAGGAAGATACAAGCTGTTCTTCGGATCGAACTTGTCGCTTGATTGAGAATGTAAACAGATAGGTAGGTACAAACGGTTCTTTAAATCGAACTTGCCATTTGACCTGGAGGCATAGACAAAAGGATGATACAAGCTATTCTTTGGATCGAACTTGCGGCTTGATCAATATCACAGCATGTAAGTTGGTGCAAACTGTTCTTTGGATCGAACCTGTCGTTTGACCGATAACAAAACATAAGCAGGGTACAAACTGTTCTTCGGATCGAACTTGTCGTTTGTCCGGAAGTATAGGCATATAAGCAGGTATGTTCTTTGGATCGAACTAGCCACTTTGACTGATAACAAGAAACAAATTGGAAGTTTGATTTGGAAAGATACAAATTGAGAGTAAGTTGATATTGATTTGATTTGAAAATAGACATGACCATTATTGTTGGCCCAAAAGCAAATTGAGAGTGGATTAATATTGACAAAGGTATTGAATTGAGAGTTTGAGATTGAAAGAGAAATTGAACATTGAGATTAATCAGAGACATAGACATAGGCATTGAATTGGAGAGTTGAAATTGAGTTGAATTGGAGATTGGAATTGAATCGAGTTAAATTGACATTGAGATTGGATTGAAGGTTGAGATTGAATTGAATTTGACATTTGAAATTGAATTGAATTGAAATTGAGATTGGATTGAAATTGGAGATTGAGTTGAATTTGAAAGTGAAGATTGAGTTGAGTTGGGATTTGAAATTGAGTTGAATTGAAAAAGGAGATTGAACTGGATTGAAAGTGGAAACTGAGTTGGATTGAAAGTTGAGATTGGAAATGCAACATGTATGTATGGTATAATAAGATTATTGAATGTATGAGCACATAAAATGCATGATTATGCATGTATGAATGCTTGAAATGCATGATTGGTTCGTAGCTTGACAGAGAAGTTTCACAGAGACAGACAAAACATTGGAAGATTGGGCACGTAGTGGCTCGTGCTATGACATATTCACATGGAAATCCTCTTTGGCGAGACCGTTGTTGAAATACGTATCAAGACCATGGTTGAGGGCAATAAAACTTGTAGAGGAGGGACCCTTGGAAGATTCTTGGATACAGGTTGCCGTTGTTAGGCGTGTCAGTGCTGGATAAACATTGGATGTTTGCATATGTGGTCAATGCTTTTCATATTATTTCATTCTTTCATTTTTCAATCCCATTTTTGCCTGAACCGCCCATTCGGGTTTTCGATTCACCGGGAATAAATTCTTTCATAGCCCCATTTTTGCCTGAATTGCCTTCATAGGTTGTCAATCAGCGGGGTGCTCATTTTTGCCTAAGCTGCCCTTTCAGGTTTTCAACCTAGCGAGCTTTTCCTTTTCATTTTTTTTCAAATTTCCATTCTGTTTTTTCATTCTTGCCATTGACCACAGATCATCCTGGGGAGTAACCTGCTTGTAACATGTATTGAAATAGACATTGACACTCATTTATTCATGCATGTTTCATTGAAATGTACCCTATTGCTCAGGTTTGCTTTCAAAATAGATAGGAAAAGATTTTTCAATTTTCAAAAATGTTTGTTTCATACATTGACATTATCAAATAGAAAGGAAATATTTTGTGTATAGCATTGAAAATAGAAAGAAAATAGAGTTTCAAACAATAGCACAGGCTCAAATTGATGTAGAAGAGTGAGGGTCAGCCAAAGGCTTAACTCCACGGATTTACAAAGCTTGGAAAATGGTAATTTTATTGGTTGGTGATACATTGAACACGATGACCACTACACTTCATAGAAATTTTGAATTCACAAGTACAGAAGCTTCTGATGAGAACGATCATTGACAGTTGCAGATGCCCCAAGGGGTGATGGTGGTTTGCCATATATAGTTACTTGTCTTTCATTGTCAACCTCATTTTTGCATGAACCGCCCATTCGGGTTTTCGGCTCATCGAGGCGCTCATTTTTGCCTAAGTTGCGTACAATCTCAGCGAGCTTTTCATATTCTTTTTTTTTTTGTCCCTAACTTTTGCCTGGATCGCCCTTTCGGGTTTTCGATCCACCGGGAAGCGCATTTTTGCCTAGGCCGCCCTTTCGGGTTTTCGACCTACCACGCTGTTCTTTTCTTTTAAGACAAAGTATTTCTTGACTATATCGGCATTGACAGGATTCGAAAGTTCAACACCATCCATGTGTGTAAGAATCAAAGCACCACCAGAGAAAGCCTTCTTGACAACATAAGGACCTTCATAGTTAGGTGTCCATTTGCCCCTTGGGTCAGGTTGCTGGCTTATTCTTCTTTTCAATACAAGTTCGCCTTCCTTGAATTCACGAGGTCGGACTTTCTTGTCAAAAGCATTCTTCATTCGTACTTGATACAACTGTCCATGAGCCATAGCATCCATACGTTTCTCTTCAATTAGATTCAATTGATCGTACCGATTTTGACACCATTCAGCCTCAGTTAGTTTTGCTTCCATGATCACTCGGAGAGACGGAATCTCCACTTCCAGAGGGAGAACTGCTTCCATACCATATACAAGAGAGAAAGGAGTTGCCCCGGTTGAACTGCGCACTGTAGTACGGTAACCATGCAAGGCAAACGGTAGCATCTCATGCCAGTCTTTGTAAGTAGTGACCATCTTCTGAACAATCATCTTGATGTTCTTGTTAGCGGCCTCGCTTGCACCATTCATCTGAGGTCTATAAGGAGAAGAGTTGTGATGTTCAATCTTGAATTCTTTACATAAAGCTTGCATCATGCTATTGTTCAAATTGGAACCATTGTCAGTGATGATCTTGTTGGGAACGCCATATCGACAGATGATGTTATTCTTGATAAACTTGACAACCACTTGCTTGGTCACATTTGCATAGGAAGCAGCTTCAACCCACTTGGTGAAATAGTCAATTGCCACTAGAATGAAACGATGTCCGTTGGAAGCTTTTGGTTCACTTCTTCCGATCATGTCAATGCCCCACATAGAGAAAGGCCATGGGGAAGAGATAACATGGAGGGCATGTGGAGGCACATGAATCTTGTCAGCATAGATTTGACATTTGTGGCATCTCTTGGCATGCATGTGGCAGTCACGCTCCATAGTTATCCAGTAATAGCCGGCTCTTAACAGTTTCCTCGACATAGTGTGACCTGTAGCATGGGTCCCAAAAGTACCATCATGTACATCATGCATCAGTTTCTCAGCTTCTTGCTTATCAACACATCTCAACAAGACCATGTCATAGTTCCTCTTGTATAGGATTTCTCCGTCCAGAAGGAATTTGCTAGCCCATCTTCTCAAGGTCTTTTTATCCCTGTTGGAAGCACCAGGTGGATATTCATGATTCTGCAGGAATTGTTTGATGTTATGATACCAAGGTTTTCTATCATTCACATCTCTATCAGCTTGATCTGGCATATTTTCAATAGTAAACACATGAGCGGGTCTATCAAGACGCTGCACTTTGATTACGGGCACATCATTCCAATGATTCACACGAAACATAGAAGACAGAGTAGCAAGAGCATCAGCCATCTGGTTTTCATCCCGAGGGATGTGGTGCAGCTCAACCTTGGTAAAGTATGTCAACAGACGTCTTGCATAGTCACGGTAAGGGATCAGCTTCTCATGATGAGTCTCCCATTCACCTTTTATCTGATTAATAACAAGTGCAGAATCTCCATAGATGTCAAGGTGCTTAATTCTCAGATCAATGGCTTCTTCAATGCCCAAGATGCATGCTTCATATTCAGCTATGTTGTTCGTGCATTCAAAAGTTATTCGAGCAGTGAAAGGAATGTGGTGCCCCTGCGGAGTTACAATAATGGCCCTAATTCCTTTACCGTAAGCATTGACGGCACCATCAAACACCAATCCCCACTTGCTATTGGGATCTGGCCCTTCATTGATCAGTGGCTCTTCACAGTCCTTTGCTTTCAGATACATAATCTCTTCATCAGGGAAATCAAACTTGATCGGCTGGTAATCATCAAGAGGTTGACAAGCAAGATGCTCAGCAAGGACGCTTCCTTTGATTGCTTTTTGAGCTTTGTACACAATATCATATTCAGACAACAACATTTGCCAACGTGCAATCTTTCTAGTAACAGCAGGCTTCTCAAAGATATACTTGATTGGGTCCATTCGGGATATCAACCAAGTTGTATGATTTACCATATAATGACGCAGGCGTTTGGCAGCCCAAGCTAAAGCACAACATGTCTTTTCAAGCATTGTATACCGAGTCTCACAGTCGGTGAACTTCTTGCTCAGATAGTAGATAGCATGTTCTTTCTTTCCAGTCTCGTCTTGTTGACCGAGGACACAACCCACAGAATCATCTAACACTGACAGATACATAATCAAAGGCCTTCCTTCCACTGGCGGGACAAGGATAGGTGGTTCCAACAGGTATTCTTTAATGCTTTCAAAAGCTTCCTGTCATTCATCATTCCATACAATAGGCTGATTCTTTCTGAGTAATTTGAAAATTGGTCCGCAGGTAGTAGTCATGTGAGATATGAATCTTGAAATATAATTCAGACGTCCGAGGAAACCTCTGACTTGCTTTTCAGTTTGAGGAGCCGGCATCTCTCTGATGGCTCGGACTTTGTCAGGATCAACTTCAATGCCTCTTTGACTGACAATGAAGCCTAGCAACTTTCCAGATCTTACACCAAATGTGCACTTGTTAGGGTTCAACCGCAGCTTGTACTTTCTCAATCTTTCAAACATCTTTTTCAAATACACAACATGTTGCTCTTCATCACTAGATTTCACAATCATGTCATCAACATATACTTCAATCTCTTTGTGAATCATATCATGAAACAGAGTTGTCATGCCCCTCTGATACGTTGCGCCAGCATTTATCAAGCCGAACGACATCACCTTATAACAGAATGTTCCCCATGGAGTAATGAAGGACGTCTTTTCTCTATCTTCAGGTGACATTCGTATCTGGTTATAACCAGAGAAACCATCCATAAAGGAGAACACTTTGGATTGAGCGGTACTGTCAACAAGTACATCAATATGAGGCAATGGGAAATTATCTTTCAGACTGGCTTTATTCAAATCTCTGTAATCAACACACATTCGAACTTTCCCATATTTCTTTGGTACTGGTATGATATTGGCAATCCACTCAGGATATTCAGCTATCATAAGGAAACCCGCATCAATTTGCTTTTGTACCTCATCATGTCTGGACGAGACCTTCTCAATTTCTGCTTAACGGGAGGACATTCAGGTCTTGTCGGTATCCGATGTTCCACAATCTTGGGATCTAGACCCGGAATATCTTCATAGGACCATGCAAAGACATCTGGATAATCATGGAGAAGCTGAGTAATCTTCTTTTTCACTTCTGGCTCAAGTGCAGCACCAATCTTGATCTCTCGCTTGTTTTCTTCAGTACCTAGGTTGATGAGCTCAATCTCTTCCTGGTGAGGCTGAATGGCTCTTCTTTCTTGTTCAAGCAGTCGAGTGATCTCATACGGTATCTCTTCATTATCCTCCTCATCTTCAGCTTCATATACAGGGAATTCAAAATTTGGAGGAACCATAGGGTCGCTGTGTTCAACGGGTTTATTGTGGTTCAATCTGCATAATATGATTGGGATGATTTTAGAGAAAATGTTTTTTATGCAGATTTTTGAAATTAATAAGTAAATACAAATGTTTTGGTTTTTTCTGGCATTACCATTATTTCCAAGAAAAAGCACTAAAAAGTAAAAAACAAAGAGTCGTGAGAAAGACGACAACTTTTATTGATAATGGCAATGCCAAAACAAACATGCCCTTACAATGATATCACTTTCGCCTTGGGCAGAGCGAAAGGATTGTTATTTTGAAAACAAAGAAAACCATGAGCAACAAGACACATTACATGGAAGCATGCATGACTAAAGGAACATCAATGGCCTCCCAATTTCTCACGGTGCCTCCTGGTACAACAAATGTAGGCACATAACTACTTTCAGCAGCATCTTCAACAATAGCATTGATAAACCCAACACTGTAGAAAGTTCCTGTTGAAACGCCTGAGGTCGGGGAGAATCCAAGGCCATCTTTACGCTTGTTTTCCAAAATCTGTATCACTTTGCCCCAGCCAGCAGCTTGCCCTTCTCGAACAGCCTTCTGGGCGTCTTTCAATGAAGCCATACTAGCACTAGCTCTCCGGGGTTCTGCACCCTCAACAGTCAAGCCTTGAAATGACGTCCCTTCAGCGGACCCTGCTTCAACACAAGAGAAAGATGACACTTGGCTAACCAGATATGCTTGTTCACCATGTACAGTGACAAGCTTACCATTCTTCACAAACTTGAGCTTTTGATGCAGAGTAGAAGTTACTGCCCCAGCATCGTGAATCCATGGTCTTCCGAGGAGACAACTGTAAGAAGCATTAATGTCCATGACCTGGAAAGTAATCTGAAATGTCTCAGGACCAATGGTAATTGGTAGATCTACCTCCCCAAGAACATCCTTGCGAGATTCGTCGAAAGCCTTAACCAGATAGCTACTTCCTCTCAGAGAAATTCCATGATGACTCAATTGTCTTAGTGTAGACTCAGGCATTACATTTAAAGATGATCCAGTGTCCACCAGCACATTGGATATCATGTCAGACTTGCAGTGTACTGAGATATGCAAAGCTAAGTTGTGGTATTTCCCTGCTTCGGGGAGCTCATCGTCACCAAACCCCAAGTTATTGCAAGCAGTAATGTTACCCACTATTCCATTGAACTGATCCACGGAGACTTCATGATCAACATAGGCCTGCTCAAGTAGCTTCATTAATACTTTCCTGTGAGCTTCTGAGCTCAAGAGCAGAGACAAAATGGATATCTTTGACGGAGTTTGCAGCAGCTGGTCAACAATTTTATAATCGCTCTTTTTGATAAGCCTCAGAATTTCGTCCAGATTAGACTCTTCAATAGATTGGCCTGATGGGCCGGCGTTCTTGTCAACAAGAGGAGTAACTGGTGGAGTTATTGTAGCAACATGTGTAACCACCTTCTTTTGGAACAAGGGTGGACGGACTTTTCCACTTCTCAGAGCTGTAATTTCTCCGGCAACATTATCAACCGTAGCTGGGGATACCAGAGGCACTTCCACTCCATTCTCAATCATGGTTGCATCGTACTTGTAAGGGATTGCCTTTGTAGAGGCATAAGATACCGGACCAGGTAATCTGATCACTAAGGGTTCAACATTCCTTGTCTGGGATGTACCTTCAGCCGGAGAATCATGGAACACTGGCACAATCACACAAACATCACTGGCAATCAAGTGCTTGTCATCCATCAGGCTCTGTATATCATCTTGCACCACACAACAGCCCATAGGATTTTGAAGACATTCTGAACAAGAAGCATGATCATGATTGAACAAAGAAGCCTGGCACAGTTTGACGTGTAGTGGCACCAAGGGAGTAGCAACATTGCGGACATCCAACATGGGATCCTTTTGAGGAACATGAACTCTTTCAAAAGCCTCGATCATGTTAACTGCGGCATGATTTGGAAGTGGGTTGTCAAGAACATGAGGAACACTATTTTCAAAAGTCAACCGTCCTCTGTCCATTAGGTCCTTCACAATATATTTCAGAGCATAGCAACCTTCAACATCGTGACCTTGAGCGCCCTGATGGAATTCACATATGAGATCCTGTCGGAACCTGGGAGGCAATGGTGTAGGCGGAGGCTTGCCTGGTCTGGTGACACAGTGACCTTTAGCGAGTAGAGTTGGGAGTAGATCAGCATACCGCATTGGTATTGGTGGAAAATAAGTCTTGGGCCGAGGACCCTGTTGTTGCTGCTGTTGCTGTTGAGCAGGAGGCTGTTGTTGTACTTGTTGAACAATGGCATTAACGGGCACTGGTGGTTGACCCGGTGGCAGAGGATATTGCTGGTAGAATGGCGGGAAGAAAGGATGTTGAGAGTACTGCATGTATTGGTAGGGTAGAGGTGACTGAGCAGCAGCTTTAGGCTGGTTACCAGATACCATCCCTACTTCGGATTCTTTCCTCTTATGGTGGCCATTACCGTACTTCTTAGGTGCGCTTGCTGAAGACTCACCCTTTTCAAGAACAATAATACCCTCTCTGACAGCCTCCTCTAGACGAGTTCCCATAGTAACCATGTCGGAGAAGTTATTTGGAGAAGAGACTATCATTGTTTCAACATATTCCTTCTTCAAAGTTTTCAGGAATGTCTGTGTTAATTCTTCCTCATCGAGCCGGGGAGAAACACGGGCAGCTGCCCCTCTCCATCTCTGGGCGTATTCACGGAAGGTTTCATCTGATTTATGGGACAAAGACTTAAGAGAATCTCTATTCGGCTTCAAGCGGGTGTTAAACTCATAATGATTTTCAAAAGCAGCAGCAAGTTCCTCAAAAGTATGAATATTGTCTTTGCTCAAACCAGTGTACCAGTCTGCCGCATCTTCCATCAAGCTATCCTGGAAGCAGTGGATCATCAGTGCATCATTATCTGCGTAGTTGGCCATCTTTCGGACATACCGAATGACATGGCTATGTGGACAAGAAGTTCCATTGTATTTGTCAAAATCTGGCACTTTGAACTTCTTAGGAACCTCAAATCGGGACACCAGGCATAGATCACGAGCCTTAGCAGAAACACCGTTCCCACGGCTAGCCTTGACCTCACGGAGTTCTCCAGCCAACTCTCTTAACTGTCTTCTCATAGCTTCCACTATAGGGTCTTGTCCACGCGGAGTATCAACATCAATTACCTGTTGCACAGTGTGTACAACAGGGTCGGTAACAACAGTAGTCACTTGAGGCATGGAAGTAGGTGTAGTAGCAAAAGTTGTCACAGGAATCTGTCCTTGATTGCCAATACCAGCCGCAGTATTAGGAGCATAGAAAGCTGGGAGTCCATAAGGGTGTCCATTGGGCATAACAAACCGAGCATCAGACATCACAGTAGACAATGGGATAGATGGAATCACTTCAGTAGAAACTGGAACAGATGTGGCTGGTTGTTCTTGTGCAGCCATCATGGTAGACATAGCGTCATGAGCCTTAGCCAAGTCTTCTTTCATAGCAGCCAATTTGGCACGGAGCTGAGCATTTTCCTCTCCAAAGTTAGCCATGTTTTTTCTCTTGTGCAATCTTGTTTGATGAACTCTATCTGGTTGGTAAACCTTACGAGCACGAGCCACCTTTAAGACTGTGGCAGAAGAACCAGGAGGCAATGAGCACGAGAGAAGTCTTTTGTGACCAATGAATGCATATGATGCATGAAATGTTTTAATGCGTATGCAAAAAGACTCTTTTTGTATTATCGAAGGGTTTTAGGCAAATTAGAAACTTGTAAACATTACTAAACAAATGAAACATCAAACCAGACAAAACAATCAAACATCATAGAGTGTTACAAGATAATTCCCTTTGAAATACTAAGCCAAGGGATGGACTTTGAAATGTAAAACAACATAGACAAACTGGAAATAACAACAGGAAAAAGAAATCCTCAAGCATAGGAAGTGGAAGCATCATCCTCAGACTCAGACCCAGACTCATAGCTGTAGTATCGTGCATAGAAGTTACGGGCACTCCTAGCCCTCTTGGAGTCCCTCATAAGCAAACTATCCTTTTCTTCAATTTCCTTCCTAGCTTTAGCCAACTCTTTCTTCAGTGTCAACACCTCATGAGTCTTCTGCTCATCCTTTCCATCCAAAGTCATAATCAAGTTCTCAGCCTCATAGTATCTAGTTTTCCACTGATGCTTCTCTCGACTCTCCATAGCTAGATGCTCTTGATACATCTCCTGAGTAGGTGGAAGTAGAGGCAAAGGCATGGTAGGAATAGATGCAGACACATATCTCATAGAGGGGTAAGGCATACCGATCTTCTCAGCTTGGTTTATCACCCACTGTGTATAGGCCTCATGAGCAACACCGGACCTTACACCCATATGCTTCACCTCTTTCTTCCGAAGTTTAGACCAAGCTTCCATGAAATCTTCTCTTATTCCCGTGGGTGCATTGGAGTAGTGGAAGAAGTAAGGAGATGTAGCAAGATTGATGGGCTTTTCTTTCATCGGGAAACCAAATTGTCGCAAGGCGAGCTCCGGGTTATAGTTGATTCCACCTCGGGTACCAAGAAGAGGTACATTAAGAAATTTCCCACCACCGAAGATGATTTCCTTGACTCTAGAAGCTGGAGTGAGCCAAACCACTTCGTTAGGGGTGAGAGCCATGATCCTCTGTGAAATAGACCAATTCTCTGGATTATCATGAAAAGACTTCGGAAGGTGCGAAATAAACCACCTATAGAGGAGCGGTACACAACAAAGAATGTATCCACGACCCTTGCCGGATCGATCGTGAATAGCATGGTATGTGTCAGCTAGCAAAGTAGGAACCGGATTCTTGGAGTGGAAGATCATAATAGCATTCATGTCCACGAAGTCATCAAGATTTGGAAAGAGAATAAGCCCATAGATGAGAAGTGCGAGAATAGCTTCAAGAGTGTCCTGGCAAGTGGTGTTGAGGTTGGCTTTCTCAAGTAGATACTTCGAAGTGAACCCTCGGATGTGAGCCTTAGTGACAAGATTCTTGGAGACATCGGTGGTCTTGAGATAGAGATCCTTAGCAATAACCAATGGAGTAGGAGGATTCTCAAGTCCCGCGAAGGGTACCCCCTTAGCAATAGATAGACCCATCAAGCAAGAATAAGCCTCTAGAGTAGGCACTAACTGAAAGTCGGGAAAAGTAAAGCACCGATACTCCCGATCATAGAATTGCACTAGAGTGTGCACAAGCTTCTCATCCACATTAGTGTGGAGAATAGTAAGTAAAGCCCCGTAACGATGTCGGAAACCAGTCGGATCCTCGATCTTGAGTGCCAAATCTCTCAAACTTGCCAAATCCACTTCCTTGAACCTGTAGGACTTAGTCTTCCCCATTCCTACAATGTTTACAAATTCAATTTGTCTAAGCCCTTCGATAACAATGCATGGAAAAAGGTTTATGCATGTATGCATGATTATGTTCAAGTTCGGAGAAAACATGGTGGGTTGAAATTCAAAGTCAAGGAGTCATGGGTGGACACGGTGTCCGGTGAAACTAGGGCTTTGGAAATAGTAACCGGGTTCTAAAAAAGTTCCCAAGTTGCAACCTCTCCGACGTATATCACGGTGTTACGAGACAACACTCGCTCCATGATTATCCGTAACAAGGTCTAACTTGAGTGTAGTATCGCGTGACGACTAAAACTCGAGACAACACTCAATTTAGCCTCCGCACTACATCCTAGAGAATGGCCACGGATGGGTTTGGTTATCTTCGGTTCATAGCGTCATAGAACAATTAGAAGTAAAGTGCCTAAACGCGACAACACGCGCCGACAACATCACCCCCAAAATGCCTCAGCTACGTGGGATTGATCGCATAATCCAAAACACGAGGCAACCCCCGGAATGAATATCCCTCCTAAATCCTAAGTTCACTCAGCCCGGGTGTAGGACTTTTGATATTCTCACCCCACACGTTTGCAAGAAATTAAACATTTATTCACATAGGAAAGCAAAAGAAGCAAGTAAAAGCAAAAGCGCAAGCGTGGAAATAAAGACTAGGCGTAACTCTCGAATCCTCAGCAGTGAAGTCGCCAGCTGTTTTATCTTGGTTTTCGGGTGTCAAACATTGATTACGTTTGAACCTTTTTAACCGTTGATATCTCATTTTTTCTTGGGAAGAGAAAAAATAAGCAAAACCCTTGAGAATCGAGGTCCAGGAGTTGTTTTCGCTACGGGAAGGTGTTAGGCACCCATAACGACTATAGTATCCTATAGGAACCGTATTTACTTTCTACGCGCGCGCTTTATTTTTAAATGCTATTTGAAAGTGATATTTACACCTAAGAGTTTACTAAGTCAAGAATTGGAGGGAGAAGAAGATGTTTGAATTTTTATTTTATTTGAATTGAAGGAATTTGGATTCCTTGCCTACGTACCCTTTTAAGGGATCAAATCCACCGTAGTTCTCTTCCAAAAAATGTTTTTGTTTTTGTTGGTTGATTTTAAGTTTGAAAATTGGAATTTTGAAGAATGAGAGAGAGAGGCCTCAAGGGCATAAGATTGTGAAATTGTGAGGTTTGATTAGTGATTTTGGAAAAAAATCAAGTATGATTAATTTTCATTGAAATTTGATTAAGAAAATAAAGAGAAAATGCAATGGGATATTGATCCCAAGGTTTATTTAGAAAATGATTTGAGTGATATCGTTCATATTTTTTGGGAAAATGATTTTTTTCTAAGTGTAAATCCTAGGCATTCATCTAAACATACAATCCTAAACATACATCTAAACATGCATATCCTAGCCATACATCTAAAGATACCTATGTGATGTGTGTGCATGTGTCGGTGCTTGTGTCGGTGTACATCCTTAGAGTCTATTGTCCTTTACATCATTGGCCTAGATATCTATGGTCTTGCAAGAAATTAAAATATAAAGGAAATTACAAAACTCCTAGGTCTTTACATACTAGGTTTTGCATGAATCTTAAAGTGCAAGAAATAAAAGGATGAGAATGTGAGATGGAGGATGAAATGCTCATGATGTATGAAACATGACGTAGAGTGGTTAGTGATAATAAGGCATAAAGAGATAGAGATATAGGTAAGTAAGATAGCACTAACAAAGTGACAAAACTTAGCAAAACAAGTAGCAAAATATGCCTAAAAGCTCACCACAATAACAAGGCAAACACATGACCTATAATTCTCATATCATGACCACTTTACAAAGTGTTTTAGTTCAGTTTCCAACACAAGAATTATGAGGAAATATCAAGCCAAGCCTTATAGCACATTTTAGGCATATTTTACACTTTGTTTTCACAAGAATACTCACATTACTTGCAAAACAAGAAATTGACAAATCCCATTCACAAACAGTAAACACAAAGATACAAATTAGTGGCAAGCACATCACAAGGTTACACAACAAACACATGCATCAATTGGACAAAAAATCATGCCAAAACATAGCAAAAACTTGCAAGAATTTAACAAGAAAGACATCCAAAACACAAGCTACGTCATATACATTTTTTTTTTATCAATTTTATCATGTAAAATGCTCACAAAAATATCAAGAAACACATTAAAAACACACAAGAATTTTTAGATGTTTCTATAAAAAGATTTTTGAGTCAAAAGAGGTGTAACAAGCAAGAACAACGTACGAAATAGCAAGAAAACATGAAAGGGAAGTGATCTGCGCAAAAGTCCAAGCCCAGGCCCAAGGGAATATGGATCTGGATCATCCAAACGCATCAGGAGCGTTGGATTGATCCAGTCCAACGAAACCCTAGATCTAACAGTCCAAATGCAGGAGAACATGCAGTTACGGTGTACGCACGCACATGAGATCACAGGGAAGTATATAAGCAAAATGCATGAAGAAAACAACACAATTCTCATTCGTTTCTCTCTCTAGGTTATTTCTAGAGAGAGAAGCTCTGCAACACATAGAAACAGAGCTCGCCGGAGACAGGCGAGGAAGACGACCGGAAAACGCTCCGGTGCAGTGGTCGGCCGTAGCGCCGCCGCACCGGAGTATATTTTTTGCTTTTTTTTCAAAAACTTTTTACATGTCTGGCTTCCTCTCTTTCTCCTCGTTATGAATTTACACTTAGATTTCACAGATCAAGCCTCAAATCACCTAGATCTACAAAAAAACTTCGAAGAACAAAACTGTAAAAATGAAAGCGGAGAGGAACGGTGCTCGTTACCTCGTCTTTGAATCGGAGAAGGAGCTAGTTTAAGACGAAAAGCTCCAAGATCCTGTTTGCTTTTGTTCGAATCCGAATCCAACCTGCTCCTCCTCTTCTTCTTCGACGTGAATCCGGTTCTGAACTCGAATTTGTGTATGTGCCTTGTTGATTCAGCTTGAATCTGACTTCATCTTGTTCCACCGTATTACTGTTGTTCTTGATTGAGTTCAATTCGGTTTGAGTTGTTGTTGTGTTGTGACGGTTTGATCCGTGAATTCGATTCACGATCAGTGGCTTGCGGTGGTTATTGTTGTTTTTGGTAGTTAGAGACCGTGGTTTTTGTGAAAGATTGAGTTAGTTAGGGTGGTGGAATTGGTGGTTATGGATGTTTCGGAAGTAACTTGTTGAAGTTCTTGATGAACTTCAAGTAAGTTCTTCAGAATTTCTGGTTTTTGATCTGTTTTGGTGGAGAGAGAAGGAGTGAAAGTTGTTTGTGCTGAGTTGTAAAAAAGTGAATGGTTGTTTACCCTTTGACTGTGATGTGTCAGCTTTATAGCTGATGCAGTAATGCCTGGACCAATAGAATGATGCCATGTGGCACTTGGACAAATGAGAGACTGACATGTGTCCTGGACTTGTAACAAACTTTGGACCAATCTGCAATTAACTGAAATAAGAGGACCAAAATGCAAAATGACAAAAAAGGACTAAAAATGTAATTAAAATAAAATTGGTAAAAAATGTAATTTGAAAATAACGTAAAGTGAAACGATTAAAAATGACAAAACGGACTAAAACGAACCAATTACTTAAATGAGGTACTTTAAAGTAACCTCTCTCTGTCGAAATTTCGTGTGAAATGACCAAAATGCCCCTAGGGGCTAAAACGACTCAAAACGACTCAAATGCAATTTTAAAATGGTTTTTTGACAGAGAACTAAAACAAGAATTTATACAAGCAAATTAAAAGACTCAGAGACAATTTTTAGAAATTAAACAGAGCTTTAACACATGAAAAGACTAAAATGCCCCTAGGGGCTAAACTGACTCAAAATGACTTCAAATGCAATTTTTTTGAAATAGATTTTAACATGAGAGTGAAGCAAGGACTTATTCAAACCAATTGAAAAGACTCAAACAATTTTTTTTAAAGGACTAAAATGAACTTGTATGCAGGAAATGACTAAAATACCCTTTTTCATGAATTTTGCAAATAACATTGAAATAAAATGCAGAGCAAGATGCAATTGATCAAAGACAAATTCAAATGACTTGAAATGCAAGAAAAGAAGAATTGAGCTAGTATTTTTAGGTCCAAAATTAGGGTATAACAGCGCTTTGCAGAACAAAATACAAAACGCAGAAAACACAACTTGATATTTGCAGCATTTACAACATTTGCAGCATCAACATTTACAACATTTCCACCATTTGCAGCATCAACATTTTATGCATTTCCACCATCACAAGCATCAACATTTTCTGCATTTCCACCATCACAAGCATCAACATTTTCTACATTTCCACCATTACCAAATATAGTAACCAACCAGAATAAAAATCATCTTTCTATTTTTTAAACCGAAAACCCTAATAAGACTAATCTAAACAACAACAAAAAAACTGAAAACTTGAAAACAAAATCATTAAAAATGAAAACGAAATCATTAAAACTAAAAACGAAATTATCAAAACTAAACACGAAAATAAAATAAAAACGGCCAAAAAAATGGTGAAAACAAACAGGAGGAGAAGATAGATGGACATGAGACTTACCTTAACCAAAGACCGTTTCGTTCTTCAAAAACCCACCGTTGATTGTCTGCGATGATGATGATTTTGGAGAGGAGAAGGTGATGAAGGTTTTATCGGGAAGGAGAAAGGTTGAGGACTGTTTTGATGGGTAAGACTGAAATCTGAGGGTGGAAGGTAAGGATAAAACAGGGGTAAAAATGGAAAAGTCCTTGTACACGTGGCTTCCTTTTTGACACGTGCACATGACAACACAACATGCAGGGAGCCAGCTCAGCATCACTAACGGACCTTTTGGACGGAGGGACCATTTTGATGGACATGAGAGAAACTCAGGGACGGAATTGATATTTCGCAAAATTTGGGGATGATTTTGGCTGATGCTTGCAAATTCAGGGACGAAGTTGATGATTCACTCATAAAGAAATTGACAATAAATTGCAAAACTATAGGAACAAGTCGATGACCATTTTAAAATATTCATAGTATCTTAAACCTATATTCAAAAGTGTCTCACAAAGTCGGATATTGAGAAAAAGCCGCAACAAAAAGGTATAGGTAGTGGACGTTACCTTTTTTCACCGGTTTTATATAATGAACAAAAATCACGATGAAACGTCGTTACAGCCGCGACGAAACACTGCCGAAAAAATGCCGTTCATCACAATAGACATAGAATCCGAATATTTTTTCAATTGAGATAGATGAAAATCATATTTTTAGTACATATTTGATCATGAATTACATAAGTTATCTCATCTATAGTTTTGAACTCCAAATGTTTCTCTAGTGTAAGTTATTTAAATTACTATCATTATTTAAGAGTTGTGCAATGTTGTGATTAATTCACACTGCGACAACCACATTATATATCGCAACATCTGTAACGGCCGAAATCGCGAAAACCTATCCACGACCGTGACCTTGACCGTTATTTAAAACCTTGGATACTAATTAATTTGGTGGTTCCTCAATTCGTTTGTGACTAACTGACGCTGATATTCCTTGGGATGTTATTTTGGTTAATGTGAAATGAGGTATTGAAATTGAATCATTGATAAAAACAATCAAATCCATGTTCAAACTTCTGCAAGGTGAAGTGTCTATATTTATTTATTGAGAAAATACGATGGAAATAATAATAAAAAAAGAGTACATTACACTCTTTTTTTTAAGGGAGCTTCTATGGTGCAGTCAGGAAACTGACTTTTTTGGAAAAGTTATTTTTTATCTTAAAGTTTGATTCATTTTTAAGTTGCTGATTACTGATTAATGATCAATAGTAATTCATCTAGTAATGCTTGCAACATCTTGGACTTACATGTACTATTTTATCGTTGGCATCTTTAACATGCAAATAGAGTTGATGATATTATGTGATAGTCTTAAGTGTTACACTTTGTGGGATGTTACACTTAAAACAAAGTAGGATAAAATTAGATTAAGTGTAGTCTTGTTAATTTGATGAATTGATGATACTATGGGGACTGAACTTTTGATGCCACTGTACAAACAGTGGGGTGTTACTCACTGCATTTTTGATGTTATAGTGTTAACTTCACCAGAAAAGTCATTTTCATGACTTCACCATAGAATTTTCCTTTTTTTAAAGATGCTTGAATTACACTCCCTTTTTCAAAGATGGAAATAATAATAAATTACACTCCCGTCTTATGTTAAAATATACACTCACTTCTCTTGAAAAGTAAAATCGACATTCCTCTCCCTATAAGATGCTTGAATTACATCCCTCTCCATTAATAATTAAATATTCATTACATTTTAATCTATTTTACATTAATAAATATTGTTATGATATATAGTAATTTTCAACCACCATTTTAAGAAAAATGAATTTATTTCTTTATAATTTAAATGTCAATGATAGTTAAATTTAAATATTTTGCTATTAATTTTGTAATTTATAGTATAAAATTAACTTTTAAATAATCATACTTTATTGTCTTTAGTAATTTTTCACATATTTTAATTTTATCTTTGATTGTTTCATATTATATAATAGGGTTTCAAACTGTATGTTAACGAAATTGTGAATAAAAAATAGCGAAAAAATATGTATTCAAATTTTAATTATATTAAAATAGACTCGCGGTACTATTTTTTTTGAAGAGTGTTAGATTATTATTTTTTTGCTAATAAAAAATATTGAGGGAGTAAAGTGTAGATTTTAACATAAGAGGGGAGGGGAATGTAATTCAAGCTTTTCTTATTGGAGAATTGTGAAATGTTTTGAATAAGAGGGGAAGGGAGTATATTTTAACATAAGAGGGGAGGGAATTATAATTCAAGCATCTTTGAAGGGAGGGAAAGTCTCACATTAAATATTGTATCTTTTTGATGGTGTCCGGGGTTCGAACCCCAAACATCATTGTCCTTACCAACTGAGCTAAGCTCATAGAGACATTAAATACTGTATCTAACACAGGGGCGGACCCACGTTGTAGTGAGGGGGTGCAGGTGAACCCCTGAAACTAGGAAAATTACACATAATACCATTGGTTTTTCTTACTTTTACTATAATATACTAGTAAAATGTACTAATTGAACCCCCAGAAATATATTGAAATCCTCTAGGAAGTGATCTTGCACCTTGCTTGCCTGCCATACGCTGCTATAATTACTATTTGTCATATCCATTCATTCACTTTTGGTTTATGTGGAGTGAGCACAAGCTTGTAGGTCGTGTATTATTTAAGCTCTTGTATTTTTCAGTTGAAATTTGGAGTTCTTTTTCTTCTTTTTTTCTTTCTCCAGAGTTCTTTTTTGAAAAGAAAAAATGTGAACTAATGCTCTTAGAACAATAGTTAATGAAACACATATATTAAAAATATCTTAGAATTTGCGTAGTTAAACTCATAAAAGTATAAAAAAATACTATTTTCAATGCAACAGGGGTCTATTACAAGTGTATAGAGATTCACTTTTTTAGGGTGAATAAATGAGGTGTTCGAAGTTCGAACTTCGGCCCCTGTATATATAATGTCCTTAATTAAGTTCACAAGTTTTTTTTGCTTGTTTTTTATCGAATGTGGTTGACGACTTCAATTAATTATATCTTGTATCTATTAAATAGTTTGCACCCCTGGCCTAGGGTCCTGGCTGATCTAACATGTGAGGCTTTCTTTTTGTTCAGGAAATATATATTCAATTAGTTCAATTAGCTAAAAGGTCAATCATTACAGCGTGCTTAGAAAAAGTATCTACTATTGAGGAAAAGTGTAGATTTATTGCAAAATCAAACAAATAGGAGTACAACATTAAGCACTACTTAAGAATAAAATGAAACGGAAAGAAGAAAAAAAAAAACAACCAAATCTGGAAGATTAAATTGGATGGCAGGGAAACAAATTTGCATGAACGCCTCCACTCAAATCTTTAAGTTTTATGGGATGGTAAAAACCAAATCTTTAAGTTTTATGGGATGGTAAAAACGTGAGGTTTATAAAGGTACGTTTGGGTTCTCTTTTAGAGAGGTCAAAATTGATTCTACTTGTTAAGATTCGTAACTTTTGATTTTAAAATTTACTTTTGCATCGATAATATATTTACAATTTTAATACATTTAAGAACTATAAGACAAACACCTCACACATTCTGGGACTAAAATGGTTTTGTCTATTATTACAAGGATGATAATATTATACTAAATTGAGAAACGGAAAACACAATGACTATTAAAAGAGACACTTGACGACGTGTTTGCAATTTCGATGTAAGAGAGCAATATCACATGGAGTTACACTTGCCGTTGTAATAATACTAATAATTTAACGTTTAAAGTTGATAAGGTGCACTCCTTCAGCCCACGTGAAACAACATATGTTGCTTTGTTTAATGTTAGCGGATATCAAAAACAAGATTTCTGCTCTTCTCCCAGCGAGTTTTGCTCCCATTCAGCCAAACTGACCAAAATACCCCTGCATTAGTTAACTAACGCAAGTGTAAAAGGATGCGTTAGTTAACTAAACGCGGCGTGACTTAAGTCATGCAAGTGTAAAACACTGCATGAGTTAACTGACGCAGCCATTAACCCATGTGTGAGTTAACTCACGCCCAGTCTGTGCAGCAAGCTAGAATTGGCAGAACATTCAAGCATTCATTCAATCAAGCATTAACTCAATTAAATTACGAAAAATAATGCAATAAAACAACAGAATAAAATAACGAAAAATGTCATAAAAACGCCAAAAAAACGCAAATGTAATAGGATTATAACCAAATCCAACAAAATGTCATAAAAAAAACTACACAAAAGTCATAATGCTCCATCCTGTGGACTCCTACTCCTCCTCCGGGGAGCCGACATCTGCTCCAGCATGCTCCACTCAGACTGTATGCCCTGCATCATGCCAATAACCTCCTCTGGATTATGAAACACAGCAGGATGCCCCCATTGCACCATCCACCCTGGCTCTGAAGTTGCTGATGATCTGGTATGGGTCGGGAGGATGTCTGACCCACTGCTGCTCAACAAGAAACTCCTCGTAAGGAGGGATAGGACGAGGATGGGCATCAGCTGTGTAGTCAGGAAGGGCCACGCGGGGGGGGGGGGGGGGGGGGTCACAATAGGATGTGATACTCTAATAAACCATCTCATGTACCCCCTAGAATGAGCCTACTGCTCGTTATCCGAAACTGGATGACCCCTCTCCTGCTGGCTGAGGACATGTAGAGCAAACTCTATGAAGGCCATAGCCACGTCATCTGCCACAAGAGGCCCAATGTCTGTAGGAGGCCTGGGAATAGTCTGGACATACCCGTACTGCCTAAGAACCTGCTCTGGCAAGTGACGGACCCTCTTGTCTTTGCCGGCCATGATCCATCCGGAGTACCAGCATATGTCCTGAAAGGGCGTAATGTGTCGTCGTCTCTCGCACGACCTCCAGATGACATGAGAATGATCGAAGGAATCAATGGCATCTCTGTAGTGTCTAGGATCAGTAAAGCTCCTAAGAGGTTTCCATTGACGCGCAAGCGAGGCAATAGCAGGGTCGTACTCATCATTACAAATCCTCAGAATGAGGTTCCTGAGGTGCGCAAAAACGCATCCTTGCAAACACAATGAAACAAATTTATATCAGCACAAATATTATACAAACAACTATACATTTACGATCCAATAAGTAAAAAAGAAGGAAAACAATTATTACCACAAGCAAGCTCATATAACCACCACAGGAGGCCACAGATGAGTCGGAGGTAAGAGATAGCTGTTCATAAAGGAAATCAAGTCCCATCGCGCCCTATGCTAAGTTGCCCAACTCGTCCATATCTTGCAGCGTAAGCAGCCACAGTAGGTTAATACTTCTGCTGTCCATGCTGGCAAAAAGGGTCTAGCCAAGCAAAAGCAACCAAAACGCCTTAATGCAGGCCAACCTAACTTCACCATGCTCCTCATACTCGTCCTTTTTGTCAGGATCAAGCAGCTGATTAAACCTATTAAAGAGCTCCTCGTACCGCCTCTTCAGTTTAACAAAACTGACATGAGCAACACCTTGTCTTCCCACCTCCTTAGCAGCAGCATCCGCTGTAAAAGGTAGGTTCACCTGCATCATCTCTATCCCCTCTTCACAAGTTAACTCTCTATCAGGACGGAGCCTCCTAGTGACGGGGATGCCTAGGAGACACGCCACATCATCTAGTGTGATGGTCATCTTCCCAACAGGTAGATGGAAGCTGCTAGTCTCCTCACGTCATCTCTCAGACAAGGCACAAACGAACCCGTGAGAGATGCTTTCGTGCCCACTATTCAGGAGGGGGGGTAAGACCGGAAGCATTCACTTTGTCCCAAAACCTTCGGTTTTGTTCTCCCGGCTGAGCTAATGTCAAGGTTTTAAGTCTCAGCTTCCTCCCGTGCGAAAAACCTTTCACTCTATTTTTTTTCGAAACTGAAATATAAAAACAAAAAACAACAAACAACACCGTTAAATAAATGATAAATAAAATAAACATTAAATATATTTTAACATAAATTTTATTCTAACATAAAATAAGTAAAATAATAATTAGAATAAGTTAAATAAATAGTAAAAGAAGTAAAATAAACATTAAAATATACTTACATCGGCATCGATCCATATCCTGCATGCCACGTCTCCACCGAAGCGAGGTAAAAGCATGAGGTCAGAAGGCCCCCCTCCATAGTCGTCCGGTCCGGCCTCGTACTCCACCCTCAGCACCCCCTGAGCATAACCCTCATCATCCTGCTGCTGAGGCTACTGAATATCATCCTATTGCTAAGGCTGCTCAATATCAGGTTGCTCCTGCTCAATATCAGGCTACTCATGATGATCCTCATACTGATGTTGCTGATACGCATCAAAATAATACTGGTGAGGTTGAGGCTCCTTATAATAAGCGTGATTCTGCGCCTGCTAGTACACCTGATAATCCTGCTGATACTCTGTTGGGTCCACCATCAGGGATAGACCCGTCTGTAACGTTGATCCCCCTGCAACATCAACTCTAGCAAGTCTTGTGCCTCCCTTCTCCCTCGACCAGACAAAGGAGGTAGTACTACTTGCTTCTCCATGCGTGCACTACTAGTAGGGGCAGACCTCCCTAACCTAAGTCTGTCACTCCTATCCTCAGACGGCTCAAGCTGAGTCGCCCTTTGAGACGTATGCCTCTGAGGCATATCTGCACAACTGATGAGTAAAACAGCAAGTGCACGGTTCTACCGAAGTAGTAAAAAGAGAGTATCGTTCCAACAGTGAGTTGTTCAATTTGATTAACTTTTATTGATGATTAGAAAAGAGTTTCAGTTGCAAAGTTTGTGATTTTAACGGTTCAAAAAGAATTATAAAAAGGCACCTTGGGATTATTGGTTCTTCTTGGTGACAAACCCTTCACAAACCAAACCCTAAACCTAAACTATATCTAAACTATATATTGAAGCTACTTTCTAAAGACAAGTTTCTCTTAAGCCTATCACATCTCCTTTCGGTTTCAGTGAGTGTGTTCCTCCAGAAACAACGCATATTCTCATGGTTGATTGCCTTTGGAATCCTTGAAGAACTTTTATTAAGAAAGACAATTGTCACTATTGAATTCCAAGAACAAAAGATGGTTTTACAAACTAGATGGCTGCTCTATTTATAGTCTAACATTGACTTGAGCCCCAAGAATTAAATCACTAAAGTGTTGCACAAGAAACTATGGGCTCTAGGTCAGAAATACTAAAATAGGCAGCTTGTCGAAGAAGCAAAAGCAGCAAAAGAGCAATATGGGGCGCACCTGTGCTATATTCCAGTATAAGATCTTCTAATTCTTTGTACAAGATATTTTTGTGTGAGATCTTCATATTTTTGGCACGAATCAGCTCCAATTCTCCTTTCTTTTGCTCCAAGACTCAATCTTTTGAATATTTGTTCCTGAAATATAATAACTTGCAATTGAAGTAAAATAGCTCTAATAGGAAATAAAAACATATTAAATCTAAATAGAATAAACTTAAATAATATATAAAAGACACTAATTATTAGCTTATAATTGACTCATCAAACTCCCCCATACTTGAATCTTTGCTTGTCCTCAAGCAAAAGGCATAAACATAGCAGCATAAATAGGATTAACATATGACAATCACAATTAAAAACTTTTGTCTCCTCCAAGGATTTATTTCAAATGTACACTAATCACAACTTCAAGCATTTCTTATGAACTTATTCAACCCAACAACAAGTCTCAAGCGAGTCTGTGTGTGTGTAGTCCAGCCCTTTTCTTGCTCCTGTATAAGATAGATATTATGAGGAAACAGGTTCTAACCTTAACACTAAACAAATTGTAATATCCCGCTTGTCAGTATCGGAATATTACTAGTCAAACGTGCCAGATGACGAAAGTTTATGGAAAGTAAGTGCAATGGAGAATGTTTATTACGTGACCTCAGCTTAATACGGGTTAAGTATCTGTGTCGGATTAAACGCGTTTAAGACGAAGGGCATTTAAGTACTTTTGCACGCGAGGAGTATATAAGTGTGTTTGGGCACAAAATATTCATTTTCCATTTCACTTTCTCTCTCTAGGGTTGAGAGAAAGAGTTTTCTCTTCTTTCTCTCTAGAACCCATCGCCTCTCTCCCTCTCACATTCACAAACTCTCTCAAGGATCCTTTGGTTGGGGATGTAGCAAGCATCATGATCTTCTTCTTCTCCTTCAAGAAACAACTATAAGCTTGGATTGATTGTTAAGCTAAGGATCATGGATGAAGTAAGAGTTAAGGTTTGGTATTTGGAAGTTTGGAACTTGAAGCATGTTTCAAGAATCATAGGTGAGTTCTTTAGCTAGTTCTCCTACCTTGGGTTGTGTAGATTCTTGTGAGAAAACAAGAATTTTGCTAGGTTGTGTTAGTATATGTTTTAGGGTTTTAGTACCCCTTTGTACCATTTATGATCAAAACATGTTAATGATGCCATGTATTCCATTTCTAACTGTTTTTATGTGTTCTGGAAGTGCCAGGTACCTTATGATGCTTGAAATTGAGGTTTTTATGCAAAATCACGTTTTCTGCAGAATTCTGGACTGCTACAGTTTGCCAGGCGAGCTGGGGATCAGTGCTCTCTGGAGTAGCTCGCCATTAGCTCGCCATGGCGAGAAATCTGCTCTCCAAGGCGAGAAGGCAGTTGGCAGGCGAAATTGACTGCACAACATGTGTTGTCAATTCGTTTTGTGGCCAGCATGGGCTATCCGAGGCTCGATCTTGCAATATCTTATTAAACTATAAAATCCCTCAATTCCAAGTGTTTAAAGTACAATTTCAAATAAGGGAAAGGCATGGCAAAACATTAACAATGTTTGTTAATAAATGATACGCAAGAGTGATATGATATGCAATATGTTCGGGTAGTGATAACTAAGGAAGGGAATGAACATAGAGCCTCAACCTAGTTACCGAGAATTAGAATGCTAAGCGTGAGTCTTAAGTAAGCTAAGACGCGAAGTGTTAGTGTATTCTCTTCGCATATGAACTAGAGTGACCATGCAAGTATGGCAAGACGTGAATTGATTAATTAATCTCTTCACATAGTAAGATGAGCAAGCATATAGTTTACCTCTAGTAGGATCATTTAAGGATCTGAGGTAAAAGAGATAGCATGTATAGAATTAATCTTCATGCATGCATAGACCAAGACTTTTAAAAGATATAAGTGCCATGTCTCTTGTAATCCACACTAGGTTGGATTCAAGGGGTTCTCCAAGGGAAACAGGATTAGCCGTAAGGGACCCGCATGTCACTTAGTAAGCAAGATGTAGTTGTCGTGTCTCTTGTGATCCACACTAGGTTGGACTCAACGGGTTCTCCAAGGGGAACAGAATTAGCCGTCGGGGGTCGCACGTCACTGTAGGAGTTCCGATGGTTATACCTTAGATAGGTTTCCATCAGTTAGAAGGGATTGTGGTCAGGTTTACTCCACCCCTGGGCTCTCCGTAAAATGAACCCAGATAATGATTGTTTGTTCAACGCTAACCTAATGAATGAATCTGACTTTGGATAATGTTAGACAAGTTTATGTTATGTCATAGAGCCTTGACGTAGATCGTCAAGAACTAGTATTATAGCAGGAATTCCTAAGTATGGCAAGACATGATATGTTGTTAGATACAACGTATTTATGCAAGTAGGGCAAGTAAAGAAAGTTATGTCGATGATCTTAGGTTTTCCCTAATCGTCCGGCTTAGAATCGTGTCATGATTATGTTATGTGTAGGCCTTGATGCGTGGAGCGTATCTTGGCATAGCGGTCTTAGATTTCCCTTGACCACCATGACATGTATAGAGATAGCAAGGCCTATAACAAGTTGAGAAGAACCTATGACGGGTCTAGCATGCACGCCCGTCTAGGAAAGTATGACCACACACGTATAATCAACCGCCAGGTTGTATTGTAGACACGTGGTGACCGTAGTTACCTATAGCCTAGGATTAGGTAGAACCCACTGAGACATTATGCCCATCCCAATCCTTATTTGTTTCAGATAAATAGGTTGGATTACAAGCTAGTGGTTGGATGGATATTTCAGCAGGTGCTCGTTCGTACCCGCTGCCAGATGATATGGATATCAAGGATGTTTTTACCATGTTTTAGATATTGTACGAACGTGTATTGTTGTATATTATATTCATTCAAAGATTTATTGTTGTAAATCTTAATGTATCAAGTACTAAAGATAACGCATATACTAAACTTTCTAGATACGTTTAGTGTGGGTGTTACATTTGGTATCAGAGCAGGTCGATTCAAATCGTGCCTTGGGTCGTTAAGTTACAACTAAGGTAGTGGGGCCATTGGGTTCCGAATAAATGTTTTAATTATTGTTGTTAGTTGAGCCTGATCAACTCAATTAAACATTCGACGATTAGGACGGATGTCTGAGAGCTGAATACGACCCAGGAGGAACGAAGCATGTGATGAAGATGAATTGAGAAGTGAGAAATCGGAGCGACTTACAGTAAGAGTTTGATCGTGCTGAACTAGGCAGTAGAAGTTTCAGTCCTCCGGAAATGTATGGCAATGTTAAAATGGAATTCTGCAAGTACCGGTCGGTCACAACTCGTATAGAGTAAGCTAAATTCACCTGGAACAAGGTCTGATGGCATGGTTGTGTTGTCAACTCGTTCCGTGATTTTAGAGTAACGACTGCGGCCTAGGTTCAGTATATTTTTATAAATATAAATCGTGGAAAATCATCGACGTCAATGACCCGTGTGCTAATTTATGAAGTTTTCTTGAAAAGAAAAATCAACGAGCAACATGGTATGATTAAGCAAAATATAGGATGCGAGAATACGAAGATACAATGTTAGATGTTTAAGGAAGGTATGCCCTTGAAGCACTTCTCATCTCCAACCACTTCTCATCTTGAGGGGCTTTCTTGAAAAGATGCATGGAATGCAAGGACTTGCTACTGATAGATTTCTCAGCAGTAGAAACCTTGAAGCACTCGTCAGAAGCATCTCTTGTTTTCTTCAGAGTCTCCAGTATTCTACCTTGGTGGAAGATTTCAGACAATAATCTTCCATAAGGCACTTGCTTCCTCCCTTTGTTGATGCCCTCATTTATAGCCCAACAAAGATGATCCATGACGTATCTTGGAAAATTGATCTTCTCAAAGGTAGCCATGAAGTATATTGCCAGCTTATGTTGATTATTGGGTTGATCAGACCCTCCTCCTCTCTAAAAGAAGCAATCTGTGCAGAATTTCACCAGCATTCTGTTCTGAATTTCCATTTCTGAAGTTTTGGCTTATAGTAGCTCTTTAGTAGGATATCCTCCTTCTTCACTATTTGTTGGAATCTTCCTTCAACATTCAGTCTGCATGCTTTTGCTATAACCTCCTCAGTGATGGTTACAGGAATACCCATCACTTCAGACCTTATCTCAAGGCTACTGAATGAAGTAGGATTCTTTTCCATCTCCATCTTTTCATTCTTTGACACGGCCTGTATCTTTACCTTTGAATCCTTCTCATTGTAAACTTCAGCCTTTACCTAGAAGTCTTTGACCAAGTTTTCATACGTCGGCCCATTCAACATCTTGAAGTACTCAGATAGCTTCTGAGCTTCTACCAACGCTTTCATGTCCACCTTATACTTTTTAAGTGAAGCAAAATCCACTGGTGACTCCTTCTGAACGATCAGTGATTTTGAAGGAATGCACATAGTTCTAGGTTTTCTTACGGAACCAGATCCAGGTGCTCTTTGTTGCATACTTGAAGTTGATTTTGAATTGTTCTGGTGTGAGCTTGATGATGCCATTGATGAAGATTGAAGAAGATTGAAGGTTCTAGGGTTATTGCGCTTACTTCGCAAGAGGTTTGAGAGTAGAAGTGTTTGTTGTGAGTGAGTAGTGTGTGAATTGACAAAGTGTTAAAAGTAAAACGATTGCAATTCAAAAGAGACAAACAAACATAACATTAATGACATTGGGGGCGCGTGAAAGTACTTTTCAAAGCTATTAAATCATCATTGCCCTTTTAAGTTATACACCAATACAGATAAGCCACGTCAGAATTTCTCAGAGTAACTATCAAGTTAGTGGGCCAGGAGTTGCCAAATAAAGTAACTCCCAACGTTTCCACTAACTCAACTATTCAGGAGCATAAAATCCAGCTTCTGAACTTCAGATGCTGACGTCATCATCAGAAGCGAGTTTTCCTCAGAACCTCAATAAAGAGCTTCTGATGGACCATTGCTTTTGAACTGACTTCAGAACCTAAAATTCTATTCAGGAGCAAGCAAGCTTTAATCAGACACGTAGTGCATGTTCAAATTTTTCTTTATAAAATCAAACCTTTCAACAGTTAAAGACTTAGTAAAAATATCAGCCCATTGATTCTCAGTATCAATGAATTGTATATCTAAAACTCCTTTTTGAACATAATCTCTGATAAAATGGTGTTTGATTTCAATATGCTTAGCTCTTGAATGCAAAATTGGATTTTTAGACAAACAAATAGCAGCAGTATTATCACAAAAGATGGGAATACTGTTAGCAATTATCTGATAGTCTTCCAACTGATGTTTCATCCAAAGTAGTTGTGTACAACAACTTGCAGCTGAAATGTATTCTGCTTCTGCTGTAGACATAGCAATAGTTGTTTGTCTTTTGCTAGCCCAGGATATAAGATTATCATCCAGAAATTGACAATTGCCACTGGTTGACTTTCTTTCAATCCTATCACCAGCATAATCAGCATCACAGAATCCAATTAGCTTATAACCTAAGGATTTCCTATAAAGGAGTCCACGATTAGTTGTTCCTTTCAAATACCTGAAGATTCTCTTGATAGCAGTCATATGAGATTCTCTAGGATCTGATTGGAATCTTGCACACAAGCACACACTAAATAAAATATCTGGCCTAGATGCAGTAAGGTATAACAAAGAACCAATCATACCTCTGTACAGCTTCTGATCTACTTTAGATCCTTCATCTTCTTTGCTTAAGGTGCACGTAGGATGCATTGAAGTGTTCATCACTTTACAATCTTCAAGCTTGAACTTCTTCAGAAGCTCCTTTGTATACTTTGATTGATGAACATAAACTCCATCTTTGCATTGATTGATTTGAATGCCAAGGAAGAACTTCAGCTCTCCCATCATGCTCATTTCAAATTCATCCTGCATTAACTTAGAGAATTCCTTGCAAAGAGATGCATTAGTAGAACCAAATATTTTATCATCAACATATATCTGCACAACAAGAATATCTTTCCCAAGGGTCTTTCTGAAGAGTGTTGTATCAACCTGTCCTCTTTTAAAATCATTTTTGATTAAGAAATTACTTAGTCTATCATACCAAGCTCTGGGAGCTTGTTTCAAGCCATATAGTGATTTCTTCAGTTTAAAAACATGGTCAGGATATTTAATATCCTTAAATCCAAGAGGTTGCTTGACATACACTTCTTCTTCTATGACATCATTAAGAAATGCACTCTTGACATCCATTTGATATAATATTATGCCATGATTAACTGCATAGGAAAGAAGTAACCTGATTGCTTCCAATCTTGCAACTGGAGCAAATGTTTCAGTATAATCAATGCCTTCTTGTTGACTGTAACCTTGTGCAACAAGCCTTTCTTTGTTTCTTGTTACTTCTCCTTGCTTATTCAACTTGTTTCTGAATACCCATTTTGTTCCAATAATGTTCTTGTGCTGAAGTTTGGGTACCAGATCCCACACATCATTTCTTTGAAATTGATTCAACTCTTCTTGCATAGCTAAGATCCATCCATCATCTGAAAGTGCTTCATCAACTGTTGTAGGTTCAAGCATTGAGATCAGTCCAATCATTGACTCTTCTTGTCTAAAGTATGATCTTGTTCTTCTTGGACTATCCTTGTTTCCAATGATTAGCTCCTCAGGATGTGAAGACTTGTGCTTGAATGTGTTTCTGGGAGGATCTGCTTGATGTGAGCCATCTTGTGCTTCATCAGAAGCAACTTCATCTTGCGCTTCTGATGTGAGTTCAGCTTCTGGACTTTCTTCAGATTCATCTATCTGATCAGGTTCTGGAGTAACTTTAGGAACCTGTATCTCTGCAAAACTTTCACCTTGCTTTGAAGTTTTATCTTCAAGCTCTTTGTCATCAAATTTAACGTGCATAGATTCTTCAACATAAAGTGTTTATGAATTATACACTCTGTATGCCTTTGACCTTTCAGAGTAACCTAAAAAGATTCCTCTTTGGGCCTTGGCATCAAATTTCTTTAGGTAGAGCTTGTTATTCAGAATGTAACATGTACATCCAAATTGATGAAAGTAAGAGATCTTGGGTTTCCTTCCTTTAAAGAGTTCATATGCTGTGTTCTCCAAAATAGGTCTGATATAGATCCTGTTCTGGACATAACATGCTGTATTCACTGCTTCTGCCCAAAAATGTTTTGGTAAATTTTTTTCATGGATCATGGTTCTGGCCATTTCTTGTAAAGTTCTATTCTTTCTCTCTACAACCCCATTTTGTTGTGGAGTTCTGGGAGAAGAGAATTCATGGACAATTCCATGTTTTTCACAAAAAGCTTCAAATGACTCATTTTCAAACTCTCCTCCATGATCACTTCTGACTTTCAAAATCTTTGATTCTTTTTCAGATTGAATTTGAGTGCAGAAACACATCACAAGCAACATCTTTACTCTTTAGGAATTTCACCCAAGTCCATCTGCTATAATCATCAACAATGACTAATCCATATTTACTTCCATATAAGGATGCAGTACTGACTGGTCTCAATATGGAGTAGTTCTAAGGGTCTGGAGGTTGAAACAATGTCTTTGGTTTTAAAAGATGATTTCACAATTTTCCCTCTCTGACATGCACCACAAAGTGCATCTAAATGATAGTCAATGTCTGGTAGCCCTTTGACAAGTTGTAACTCACTAAGCTTATAGATTAATCTCCAGTTAGCATGTCCCAACCTTCTGTGCCACATCCATTTCTTATCATTCACTGATAGAAGGCAAATCACCTTCTGATCAGCCAGTTCAGAAAAATTGATTTTGTAGACATTATCAACTCTCTTTCCCTTGAACACAATGGATTTGTCTTCCTTGTTGATTACAGTACAGTTGGTTTCCTCAAAAAGCACATCATAACCATTATCACAAAATTGACTAATGCTCAAAAGGTTATGTTCAAGACCATCTACCAACCATACATTATTAATTGAGGTAAAGGAATTACCAATAGTTCCTGTACCTATGATCTTGCCAGACTGGTTTCCTCCAAATTTCACACTTCCTCCTTCCTTCATTGTTAGGTTGAGGAAACTGGACTTCTCTCCTGTCATGTGTCTTGAGCAACCGCTGTCTAGGTAACATGATCATTGCTTTGGCACTGCTCTTAGACATACCTGCATCATTGACATTTTCAGATTTAGGTACCCATTGTCCTATGGGTCCTGGAAGGTTAGTACTTGAGGCTTTACTCTTCACTTCCTGTACCTTGTGCTGTGAGTTGGATTGCTTCTGATTAACCATCACCTTAGGTTTTGGTACTTCAGAAGCAGTAATTGTCTTCTTCTGAAACTTAGACTTCAGAACCTCAGATTTTGGTTTCACCAGACTCTGAGGAACAGGTTCTGATCTCTTCAGGATCCTGATCTTTGAAGTCTTGGAATCAGATTTGATCATAGCCTTTGGCTTAAAGTTCTTTGGCTTTGAGGTGATCTTAGCCTTAGAGCTAGAAGCTTCAGGTTCTGATTGAACAACAGTTTCCCACTCAACACCTTCAGGTACAAAGAAGGTTTTCAATCCTTCCTTGATGCATTCACAACATGCTTTGAGACTGATTTCATTAGGTTTCCCTCCTGAAAAACCAATCCCTTTTCCATTGTTTCTGTAAATGCTATAAATCATAGAAGCCACTCTGCTTCTGTCAATGCCAGATATGATAAAATCTTCAAGAGCAATTTCATGGTTGTTTAAAGGTTTTTCATTACACTTTTCTTGTAGCTTCTGACATAAGAACCTGAGCTGATCTTCATAAGTTTTACACATGAAGTCAAAGCCCCTAAGTCCTTGTTCAGAAGCTTTCAGATCCAATAGAGTTGATTTTTGCTGTTTTACCAAATCAGCATATTTTTCTTTTAAATCCTTCAACTCATTGCTTCTTACTTCAAAATGTGTCAGAAGTTCTTTAAGTGACTCAACAAGTTCATCTCTGGGAATCTTAGAATATACCTCATTTTCATCTTCTGAGTCTGAATCTGATCCTGCTTCTGAAGTTGCTATAGCTACTAACCCAACAACTACCTTTGCGTCTTCATCAGCTTCCTCTTTGTCAGATCCAGATTCACTTCCCAAATCATCCCGGGTAGCCATTAAACTCTTCTTAATCTGCTTCTTGAATTTGCTTGGTTTGAATGTTGACTTCTTTGACTTGTCCTTTGACTTTTCCTTCTGAAGATCAGGGCAATCAGCAATGAAGTGTCCAAGCTTCTTACAATTGAAGCATCCCTTCAGATCTTCTTTCCTTGATCTTCTGGAGTTACTCCTTCTGGTCAGAAACTTTATGTTCTTCTTGGCCAGATACTGAAGTCTGTTGGAGAGCATGGCCATTTCAGCAGCATCTGGTTTAGAATCTGAACTTGATGGTTCTTCTTCTTCTTCAGATTCAACTACTTTGAGAGCTTTTGATGACTTGCCTTTTGATGACAGTACGTCATTACTAGTTTTTTAGTCATATTTGTGTCCTTTTTGTAATGTTTAGAGAGTCAACTGCTTGTAATTCATGGTGAAATCAGATTAAAATAGGAATAAGAGCCCAAAGGAAGAAATTGAGAAAAAGAGGAAAAAATGTGAAGAATCGTGCCCTGTTTGCTCTAATCGTGGCACGTTGAAAGGATGTGGAATTCACTGATACGTTCTGGAAGTTTCGTGGCACGATGAACCACGAAACGTGCCACGATTGTTGATTGGATTTGCTGCCACGTATGAATTAATTATGATTGACACATGAACAAGTGTTTTTGGGTGGTGTGAATAGAAGGTATGAAACAAAGATTAGCAAGTAAATGGGCTTCAGCAAAAGAAAAGTAGAAAACGTGACATAACTTGGAAGGAAAGAAAAGGAACTAGGTTATGCTTGCTATATAAGAGAAAGGAGCCGCACAACATATGATTCACGTTTTGGTGTGGATCACGGTTTGGTGGACAATGCATCACGCACAAACAGTATGTGCGATTGAAGGGAGCAGCTACGGTATGCACAACAACAACATCAATTGAGAAGAAATTCAAGAGCAACGTCGGCAACTACGAAACTCTCGGTTTTGTTTTCTTTTTATGTTGTTTATTTCTATGAACATGAGTAGCTAATTTCCTTTGATTAAGCCAAGATGAATCTGTTGTATCTGTGAACCCATGTAGCTTTTGACTCTATTGTTATCAATATAATTCAGTTTTTATTCAGAATTACTTTTGTTTATTGCTTTCATGTTATTGTTTTGTATGACTACTAACCCTAGCTTCTTGCAATTACATGAATTGATCTTAGGAATTGAATGACTACTAGCCCTAGCTTTTAATCCTGAAATAATAATTCTGTTTAACTCAACACTAGGAACCTAGAGATAGGAAATTGAGAGTTATGACATATAAATTGACGTTCTGACTTTGCTTCCACGGTTATTCAATCTGGTTAAGAGATTAATAGGGTTATAACTTAGGAAAGGGTTTTGAGTCAAGAGATTGATCAAAACCACTTAGTTAATTTGTCGTGAAGGCTGAATTTACATTGAGAACTTAGAGAATTTAGCTACCACAGAGACCAATAGAGGATTCGAAAGCTTAATCATCTGTTTTCCATATAATCTTCCAACCAGTTTATTTACTTGCAATTTATTATTTTTACGCAATCAATCCAACTGCCTAGGGCAACCTTATAAATTTAATACATCCTAAATTTTAACGTCTTTGCCGAGTAGAAATTGAAACAGTCCCTGTGGATACGAACTTATAAATTTTATTACTTCGATATATTTTTGGTACACTAACCAGATATTTATCACCTTTGGATGGAAGTGCTATTGATTTACTCTTCTTAGTAGACTCATGTTCATTAAGACTTAACTCATGAACTTTGAGAGAACTAGCAAGATCTTCGACACTTAAAGTGTTTAAATCTTTAGTTTCCTCAATGGCAGTCACCGTTGATCTCCATCTAGCAGGCAAGCTTCTGAGTATCTTGCTCACATGGTCAGAAGCAACATAACTCTTCTTTAAAATCTATAGCCCAGAGACTAAGGTTTGAAACCTTGAGTACATCTCCTCAATAGTTTCATCATCCTTCATCTTGAATAATTCATACTGATGTACAAGCATGAGAGCCTTTGCTTCTTTAACCTTCTTGCTGCCTTCATAGTTTGAACACAGAGAAGCAAACATAGCTTTAGCAGTGGACTTGTCACTTATCTTCATATACTCTGCTTTAGGAATAGCAGTGACAAGTGCTCCTCTGATAATATGATGCTTCTTGTAGAGTTTCTTCAACTCAGGAGTATGTTTCTTTCTATCAACAACAGCTCATTCTTCATCAAGAACTAAGTCACCAACACCTTCTTCTGGGAAGTTTGTTTTCCACCAAGAAAATTCTTCAGCATCTCCGTTGAACTTTTGAATCTTCCCAACACTGGATTTCTTACTGTCACTATATAATCATGTGAAACATTATTATAGCTAGTTTGACCAGGAGTAGGAGTAGGGGATCCACCAGACATATTTTTCTCAGATCATGGACTGTTACAGTGTTAGGTGTTATCAATAGAACCAAGACTCTAGATACCAATTGAAGGTGAGAAAAACACAAGAAGGGGGGGGGGGGGGGGGTTGAATTGTGTTTTGAAAAATTCTTCGTTTCTCTTCTAAAAACTGAACACACTGATCAGAAGCTAAGTGAGTCAGCTTCTGAGGTGATAAACAGAATCTGAACGCAGCGGAATAAAACAGAGAGAGAGAGAGAGAGAGAGAAGAAGAAGAAAGACACAAAGCAATTATACTGGTTCCTTCCACAATCTGGAAGTAGTCCAGTCCCCCTTGCACTTCCAAGGAGATTTCACTAGAATGTAATATCTGATTACAATTGCTCAAGCACACAGCAAGAGACTTCCTTGGCTCAAGCACACTTTGCAAGAGTCTTTCTATGCTCAAGAACACAATCAAGAGACTTCTATGCTCAAGCACAACTGCAAGAGACATCTAGACAAACAAAATTACACAGAAAATTGTTTGAAGTTGAACACTTGATATACAATCAGAGGTGCTCACAATACAAATCAGATACAGACTCAATAACTTAAGAATTTCTAAGATAAGAACTTGAGAAACAAAAATTCTAAGTGAATGCAGAACAATTTCAGCTGAGGTTTGGCACTTGTAAAAATGTTGTGAGTCTTTCGTTCAGCATTACCAAATCTCTAAGTTTTCACTCCTTTATATAGAGGTGTGAAAGAGACGTTGTGAAATTGCCAGCACATGAAAGAGTCGTTGTTGAAGCTTGATCTTTCACCAATGATCTTTTGCCTGATGTGGTTGTTGTCCTATGAAGAACCAATTGGAAATCCATTCCTAATCCAAAGGAACATCTTTGCAGGCGAAGCCGTATTCTGGAGCTGTTTTCTTGTCTTGTAGCGTGGACACAAAACAGAGTAGTGGAGAAGGTGGTTGTACAGTTTGTACAATAGTACAATGTCAACGCTTTCGTCCAAATTGCAAGCACATGCCTTCAAACACCTTTGAAATGACCGTTGCAAAGTTCCACTAATCTTCTGCTGTCCTTTGATGAATTTCGATCCATGAAACAACTCTTGAATCCTTGAATTTTGCAAATTCAATTGATCTTCAGCTTCTGGTGAAATGGCTTCTGATAAGGCAGCTTCTGATGTTGCAGCTTCTGATGACGTGACGCTTCAGGACTTCCAGTCTTCAGGAGCACTAGTCTTTAGGAGCACTATTTCGTCAGGAGTGCTTTTCTCTCTTCAGGAGCAACTTTACTTCAGGAGCGCTTTTTGTCTTCAGGAGCATATTGCCTTCAGGAGCGTCTAAGCTTCAATTTCGTTGATTCTTTTTGCTCTTTATTTGTTCTTCAGTACCAATTAATGATGTAAAAATTTAACTATGGTCCTGTACACTTGAACAAATATTAGCTAGTCCAATTTACAATTTTTAATACCTTTATCATCAAAACTCTTTAAGGTTCATTGTTAAACACATTTTGTTCCAACATAGGTTAGGTCGATTTCATTTTGCATTATTAAAAGCTAGATTCAACTTTGAAAAGTAAACCAACAAAAAAACTCCCTCCGTCCTTTAATATAGGCACCCATTGTCTTTTTCACATTTTTTAAGAAAAATTGTCAGTGTAATTAATGTGTCTGTTTTGTGTGTTAATATTACCAACTTGTCATTTGTTTGTAAGCGTATAAAATTTGATTTTTCATATTTTAAGATAAGTTAGTAGTATTAATTAGGGGTATGTTTAAGAAAATAATAATAAATGCATTTATTAATTTAAAAAAGGATTACTTTTAATGATAAAAATGGATGTTTAGATAGAGACCGAGGGAGTATCACTATCAAAAGTTGTGTCACCATGCCCTGAAATAGACTTGGGGAACATAATTACATGTTAAAAATCTAAAGTTGCCAAATTTTCAGATTTGTGTTGGCAGTCTGTGTTTTAGGGTCGCACACGTGTAGGGCAAGCAAATTTTTTATATTTTTTTTGAGCAAAGGGCAAGCAAATTATAAGTCCCTCAATTGACAATTTGACATGAACGGTTCTTATAAATTATAGAGTAGTCCCTCAAAAAAGACATGAACGGTTCATATAAAGTATAGAGTAGTATAGAGTAGATTTAAAGAGAGATGGTTGGGGAAGTGGGGGGAGTCAAAAATGGGGTCATTGAAGAAACAGTGGAAGAAGAAATGAGGGTGGATTGAAAGAAAAAAAAGTAACAGAACTAGATAATCAAAAGAGTGAATTCATGTTACAGGTTTAATTTTCTGGTTTTTTATTTTTATTTTTTAAATCATGTGTTGATGGTATATCACAATAACATAGAGACCAAGTAAATCTAACCATTAAGATTATGAAATAAATTTTCCTTCTACTTACGGTACTGTAGACTGCTTACAGTGTATCATTATGTAGGTAATCTGACGTATCATCACTTGAAATCTGATTAGTCCATTCAAATGACTGCACCAAAAAAATCAATTGCGGACTTCTTCATAGAAGCACCCATAAATAAATTCACGAGCTTAATAAACATTTCGTTTTTAAAAAGGACACATTAATTAACTTTTAAATTCAAACACTTAATAAAAATAAATTCACGAGCTTCTCGTGGCCTATAAAATATTCATTCATCGTTATAACAAAAGATGATTTAGCTCCTCGTATATGGATAACCTTAATTTTGTGCGTATGCGGCCTCGAGTGGAGTAACCTTGATTTTTTATGCAGCTATTGGAACGTGTATTATCCGTTTAAAAAATAATACAACATATGCATGAAAACAATGTTTCTTCAAAAAAAAAAATGCATGAAAACAATATTGAAATGTCCAGTATGAATCCAACAACAAAATTATGGGGCGTAAAAAACACAATATCGGAGTTTAATTAATAATTAACTGTAAATACAAATAAACACTTATAAAAACAAATAATAGATCACATGCATGGAAAAAATATATATGTTAAGGAACCAAGGTATGTTCTTTGGGGTGGATTGAAATATTACTTTATCATCATTACTTTGTAATTAGTACTATATAAATTCATTTTCTTAACTGACTTGGATAAATTTATTAAAAATATATTATTAGATATCCTTGATTATGAATGAATCTTTCGCAATAAAAAATAAAAAAATTTAAATAATAAAAGATACATAACTTTATTGAGCGATACTAACGTTTGTATGGTAAAACATGATGGCGGACCAGCCACAAGTTTTCCTTAAACTATTATCGTTTTGCTTTTTAGATTTTGGTTTTTTTTTTTAACAATAAAAATTGGAATATATGACGACCAAAAGAGACTCCTTAGAAGTACAAGGTGTGCCAATAAAAGCTTCAAAAATTTACAAGTTTACGACTAAACAAGCATCTACGAAGCAACATCAAAGAAAATTAGTCGATTCCCAAACAAACAATATGACTCGACCACCACAAATGAGAATCTAAACAAACATTAATATTAGTTGTCTTCATCCAATACAAGGAGTGTAACTTAACTTTATCTAACAATTGGTAAATGGTGCTTTCCGTATTCTTGAAAATTTTATTATTTCTTTCATTCCACAAAACTCATATGCAACATAACCAAACATGTTACATAAAGGAACGCCGAACTCGTGACCCTCCTGAAGAATAAACAAACTGAATAACATGATCCTGTAAACGGTACGTATCAGTCGATGAAAAGCCAAGCCATGCCCGCTCAAGACCCCATAGAGAATCGAAATAGGGACAAGAGAGAAATAAATGATGAGTAGTCTCCATATGCCCACACCCAGTCATGCTAACTGATTTTCATGAGAAATAATGCCACGCGCCACAAAACTGTCCTTTGTCGCCAACCGATTTCGAAGAATACGCCAAGCCAAATTAGAAACTTTCAAGGGAACTTGTTTATGCCAAATGAGTTCTGAAGTAGCATCAAGGCTAAGGACCTCCTTAGTAGTAAGCTTCCGATACACATTCCGAATTGAGTACTGCCACGGGGAGCAAGCTTCCACTGCCAATAATCTGAAGAGTTATTCTACAAAGAAATGTCATCAAGCAAAATCCTACACTTCTCTAACAACTCCTCCTCCCACGTCCACAATCGACGGCACTGCCATTCCGCCCCTCCCTCCTCCACCCCTAAACCATGCATATCAACCACCGATATTGACTTGTTTCCAGACGAATCGAAAAGACTCTTAAACCACACACACAAGGGGGACCCTCCTAATCACAGGTCAGTTCAAAAAAACTTATTTGTCCCACCGCCAACCATTCTTAAACCACCGACCTCCATACACACCTTTGCCATCACGAATTTTCTCTATCTCGCTCCACCAAAAAGAATTACTTCGGCCCCCAACCTCCAACCCCCCATTCACCTCATGATACCGCGGTACCAACAACTTAAGATTGTTTTGAAGTTTTATCCTCTGAATTGATCATCACTGAGATTTCAAATTGTCTCTTGTAGTGTAAATCAAATCTCTCTTATCATGTGAAAGATAATTTCTCCCTCCATTCTTCTCTTGTCTGATTTCAATCATTCAAACTCCATACAAATTGTAATCAAAATCTCATTTAGCTTTAGGGGTACTAAAGTGTTAGTTTGAGCAAAGTTTGTAAAGGTCTAAGTGGGTAACTTAGCAAGAAGGTGTAAGCCTGCTAAGGGTTAGAGAATACAAATGTTGTAATTGTTCAGGTGAACAAAGATTGTAAGGTGCAGGATTTGAGAGGTTATCTCAAGCATCATAGTGGAAATTCTCACAAGATTGCGAGGAGTGGACTAGCCAACATTGGGTGAACCACTAAAATCTTTGTGTGTTCCTTCTCTCTTCCTTATACTCTTTTATTTCAGTATACACTACACACACAAAGACATTTAATTTATTAAGCAGTTTCTACTTAAGAACTTCAGAACGTTCTGAAGTCATTTCACTAACTTAACCATACCAAATAAACAACTTGAGAATTAATTTTAAGTTACATGATAATTTTTAAAGGGTTGCAATTCAAACTCCCCCTTCCTTGTGACTATTTTATCTACTTCAAATACCTGATGAAGCTTTAAAGAAGGAAAGAGCATATAAAAGCAGATAGGACAGGACAGACTTAAGGAGAACCAGACGCCCACCAAAAGAGAGAAATCTACTCCTCAACCCAGACAACACCGTTCTCAAAACAATAAACGCATCGGATCACCACCAATGGGCAAATCCAGATACAAAAAAAAGAGAGTAATTTTTTAGAGAATGATAAATTAATGATAATGATTAATATATTTTTAATTTTAAGAATGTTATAACTCCTTACATTAAATTTGAAGAATTCATGTAAACCCTCCAAATGAGGAGGGTTTTATATTATGAAGATATATGAAACCCCAAAACCTTCCCCTCTTAATGTCATCTATTACTTCCACTTAATTCTTCCTTTTTTTTTTTTTTAAAACTTGACCCCTCTAAACTCGCAAATAAAACATAAGGAAGTAGTTCAAAGTCTGGAGAAGAAGTGAAGTCCAAGAAGTGATGTTTAATCTAGAACATGCCCAATACTCCCTCCGGTCTCAAATGTAAGAAACTTTTTTACTTTTTAGATTCATTTAATAAATGATATATATGGTTCATATTGTAAACCAAATACATCATTTATTGAATGAACCTAAAAAGTGAAAAATTTCTTATATTTGAGACTTGAGGGAGTACATGGTTAAAGCCTAAAGGAGAGAGAGCTGGCGCCGAAAGCAATAAATATATCATCCTCTAGCAGTTAATCTCCGTCTCGTCCTATTTGAAGTCAAGCAATAGCAAAAATGTTCAAATGGCTAGATGTACGTAGTCCGACGATTATATTTGAAGCTTAGTTAAATAATTCGTTTCCACACATTTTCGGTCTTCTTTCGTTTCTCTTTTTGTTTTGGTTATATTTTCACAACTCTGTTTGTTTTGTTTTCCATCTTTGTGAGGTGTGTCTTTGATTTTTTGCCTTAGTGCTATGTTTATTTGATTTAAGCTGAAAGATTAATTTTGAGTAAGTGCAAATTCAATCAATTACTTTGACGTAGTCGACGTTGCAGATCCATGAGCTTTGCAATGACTTGAATATAGTCATATTAAAAGGTATAAATATTTGCTTTATACTATAAATATAGACGTGGTATGTTTGTTCGCAAATTCATCTTTTTGTTTTTAGTGATTTTGAATCTGTATTGTATCAATTTACTATAGCAATTTAAATCAATGAATTGGTTTTTTTTTTTAAAATAAAATAAAAAATAGTAGTTTAAAGACAAGCTGTGAATATATGGCCGGCAATTATGTGGGGGACAGGGGCGTAGCCCTTCATATGGGAGGGGTAGCCTTGGCTACCCCAAAAAAAATATTATTCTTGAATTAGTCGGTATGTATTTATATCCGGCTACCCCAAATAATAAATATTGAGCTACCCCAAACAAAATTAGTTGCAAAAGTTAGCATAAATAATAAAGTAAAAAAACTAATACAAAATTGATAGATTTATTTGTATTGGTTTGATATTTTCGGTCTCAATAACAACAATAGAGAAACCTTTTTCAACAATAAAAATTATCAAGACAATAGTCATAGACAAATTAAATGGACAATGAGTTTCTTGCAAATAACTTATTTATTTATATTTGAAAATACATTATTAATCTATTATTAAACAGGCAGTTGATGAAATTAGGTTCTTCAAATGCATTTTGCCCAACATTTTAAAATAGCGATTTTTATGTTAAGTTTCTAAGATTTGTTAATTTTAGTCCTTAATTTTTTGTTAGAGATTAAATTCAAGACTAAAAACACTTTTTTTGTAAAATTTTAAAAAACTGAGAAAAAATTGAATAATTATTTTAAGGACTAAACCTAAAAAATTATAATTTATGGGACTAAAAATATATTTTATCCTTAAATTTAATACGTCTGTTTTCAAAAAATTCTTCTTTATAGTTGGCCCCTGCATAAATTTTTCACGAGCTTCGCCGCTGGTGGGGGACCATATGAACGTTGTTGGATTCCTTAATATTTTTATTTTTTTCATGCATGTGATGTATATATTCATTTTTATATATCGATAAACATGACTGTTTTCTTAAAACAAGTCTATAAATAAAGGTTTTAGTGATACAACAATTGCACCACAAATACACAAACAAAAAAATTGCCATGAAGCCTACATTAGTTACCACCCTTTGTTTCCTCCTCTTTTCCTTCATCACCTGCTTTCCATTACCCTTTACACAAGCTGATATTATCGTCAAGGATATATATGGGAACCCCGTTGTTCCTAGTGGCAGATACTATATTTGGCCTGATTACTTAATAAGTGGTGGTGAATTCAGGCTTGGTAAAACAGGAAATTCAACATGTCCACTTACTGTACTTCAAGATTATTCTAACCTTGGTCGTGGCCTACCAGTAAAATTTACCCCACAAATTCAAACAAGTAGTGATGATCCTATCACTTTAGGCTTGCGTATAGACATTGCATTCGAAAACAAGCCAGATTGTGCAAAATCCTCCAAGTGGTTGGTGGTTGAAGCAAAAAATGAGTTCCCTACACCATGGCTGGCTATTGATGGTACTGGAAAGAATGCTTATGATAATGGCTGGTTTGAACTTATTGGATACAAGAGAACGGGATACCTTATCTATTTCTGTCACAAGTTATCTTCTACACAAGGTGAATGTCGTTATATTAGTAGGAAGAATGACAAAAATGGAATGCGTTTGGTCTTTGAAGATGGTGATTACTTAGCAGCGGTATTCGTTAACGTTGATGATGTTCCTGCTAGAGCTCGAACATCATCAGTACTTTAGAAGGAACACGCATTCACGCTACCTATGATCTGAATAAGTGAATGTGTGTTTTCTTTTGCCCGTTTCTATGTCTTTTATTGTGTTGTTTTCTTCTGTTCCTGCTTGAAATGTTCTGTATTTTTCTTTGTTGTTTCTTGTTCTCTTCATCCATGTAATGAGTCTAAGTACTCTTTGTAATCGTATCTCAATTTCAATAAAGGGCACATGTAATATATGTTATTTCCGGTTTTTCTCCAGATTTTTTTTTTGTTTAGATTCCGTCGTTCTTGTAAAATAAATATTCTTCAAAATACCCCTGACGTGGAACGTTGACCTTTTTTTATTATGTGGTGCGTTGACTATATAATTAATTTTCTTCTTCATTTTGTATGGGTACACTTGGTATTTGAGGCTATTTTTTAAAAACTATTTTTAACAAAATAATATAAATTCTTTTATATTTTTTTAAAAAATTTTATAAAAATAATTCTGGAAAAATACTTTCTAATTTTTTTAAAAAGTTTTCAATTTTTTGTATTTTCAAAGATATTATCTAAACTCTGAAAAATATTATCTAAATAATTCAGAAATTTCTCCTCCCACACTCTACCTTTTTAAAATGCTATTTTTTTTGTTGTTGTCGATTTAAATCTCTCAAGATTATTCAATTAGACTTTGTCACGATTGAATTTGAAGGTGTAAATACTATAAACTGCCCCCTCTATCCCTATATCTAAAAATCCATTTGACTTTATTTTTGTCCTTAAATGTAAACTCTTTTTCAAATTACTAGATGCATTTATTATTTTTTTTCTAAACATACCTCTAATTAATACTACTAACTTGTCTTGAAATATGAAAGTTAAATTTAATACACATGCAAACAAATGACAATTTGGTAATATTAATTTACAAAAGAGACACATTAATTACATTGACAACTTTTCTTAAGAATTGTTAAAAATACAAAGGGGACTTACATATAGGGACGGATGAAGTAGACATTTTTTACGGTGTTTAACATTTTTGGATTCATAAATTGAAAGTTTCAAGAAGGTTGCTCTTCGGACACCTTTGATTTGCTAAAAAAATTAAAATACCGTTCGCAGATAGTTGAACATAACTGTCGTTCATCACACAACAAAAGTTAACTAGTAGTCGACACTTTTAAAATCGGTCCAATCACTATTTTAGTCCTAAAATTCCGTTAATAGAGTTGCAATTATCTGTCGTTCACCATGCAATGGTTGCTAAGTACTGTTCAACACTTTTTAAATCGGTGTAATAACTATTTTATTCCCCTTTTTTTAGAGTCGTTTCTCTTTGTCATTTATTTTGTTCTTTTCTTTTGTTCTTGTTTTTAGTCTTGGTTTTTTCTATTTTTCTTGTTTAATTTCTTGTTCTTTTCTTCAATGTAATGAGTTTTAATGATCTTCGCAATTATTTCTCAATTTTAATATTGATCTGTCTGGTGATCACGGTTAAAGAACGGTGGTTCACAGATCTTTGGTGTGGCGGAGGGTGAGTCATCTTGATAGATGAAAAATATGTATGCAGACACGTTAACACTCCAACGCTTAAGTCAGTATGTAAAAGAGATGGTTACGTGTGAAATATGGTCAAAAGCGAAATGTACCGTAAGGATGACTGAGTCCGAGAGTCACTCTTATTAGGGGAAATAAAGGTTTTCTGTGTATTAAAACCGGTAAAGCTATATATATATATATAACTATTTACATGAGTAATAAACTAAGTTAAACCAAAGAATTGGCAACTAACTAATCATGGTTAAATACCATATAACTTATATTGAGAAAGTGTGAAAAAGGGAAAATGATTCATTAGATTGAATATGAAAGTAGACCATAGTGTATATATATATATATATATATATATATATATATATATATATATATATATATATATATATATATATATATATATATATTCTCTGATTATTTTAGGTCTATTGAGGTCTGCAGGTCTCAAGGTGACAGGTCTACCTCCACTCTCCGGTATTCTTATTCGTCTCAGTTTTATGGTTGATCTCGGATTGTTACGCTCGAAAGAGCTCCTAAACCTGCTGTTTTGTTCAGGGATTGCTGGTATGTAGATTTTGATACCGTGTTGACGGTCGATCCATTCGCCAACTTAAAATTCTTCCTGATCCGTTTACAACGTTCACTTTTCAACTTTTTTGTAAACTGGTTTCGCGTCCGTACGCAGGTTCGCAGGGTTGCGCCCGTGATTAGTGTTTGATTTGTTAGGATTGATTAGAGTTAGTCCACTTGGTCTGTATTATCACAATGAATTCCCAATTGGGTTGTACCTGGGTTAGGTTTAATGTTCCCCCAGTCTCTGTATCTTTTTGTTTTTATTTAATATATTTATCTTTGGCATAAAAAAAAAGTACTCTGATGCTTTATGCTATTAATATGGATGTCGGAAGTTTGTTTGCAGATTCATCTTTTTTGGTTTTAGCGACTTTTAATTTGTATTGTATGGATGTACTCTATCAATTTAAATTAAGAGAAATGATATTTGTACATAACAACTTTCTATGTCATACTCACATTATATTTTTAGTTTCTGTCACTATTATTTTTGTTTTCGTGTCAATACATACATTTCTTTGTAAAAATGTGGTTGTCACATTAATAGATGTTCAAATAACACAACTCTTAAATTAATGAATATCATGTTTTTAATAAAAATAAAATTAAAAATAATAGTTTAAAGAGAATCTGTAAACATGAACGTTGTTGGGTTCCTTATATATATTTTTTTTCTTCATGCATGTGATAAACATGAATGGTTTCTTAGAACAAGTCTATGAATAAAGGTTTCAATGATACAATAATAATTGCAACACAAATACACACAAACAAAAAAATTGCCATGAAGCCTACATTAGTTACCCTTTACACAAGCTGATCTTATCGTCAAGGATATATATGGGAACCCCGTTGTTCCTAGTAAGTGGTAGTGAATTCAGGCTTGGTGAAACAGAAAATTCAACATGTCCACTTACTGTACTTCAAGATTATTTTTTTGACAAACTGTACTTCAAGATTATTCTAACCTTGGTCGTGGCCGACCAGTAAATAAATGGAATATCAAATGTGGTGTGACATCTCAACATTTTTTGAATAAAAAATAATTTATGTTAAAGATTTAGATATTTTGAAGAAACTAATTTTCTAAACTAAGAAAATTTAGAGAGAAAGAAGTAAGAAAATCTAGAGAGAAAGAAGTATGATGATATGCTTTGATTTCTCAGAAATGGTGTACATTTACATGAACCAAAGTGTGATATTTATATTACTAAATTTATTACTATTACAAGTGTCAAATTATTTATTTTACTATTCTACTTGGCATTTACTAATTATTAGTTACTATTATAATTTGACAATTTGTATAATTATTGATAGATATTTCAACCTAAATAGTAAAAGCTATAATAATTATGTTTATATAATTTAATATAACACTCCCCCTTTCAAATATCTATCACGGTGCTCCATTGAAGTCTTGTTGAGGATAATTTGATTGGAACATATGTTGCCTCATTAAAAACCTTATTAGGAAAAACTCATTGGGATAAAAACCTTAATAAGGGAAAAAGAATACAACATTATGCTCCCCCTCAACCAAACACATATTATTCTTCTTTAAAGATCTCGAAGCTGACGCATTCCAATACTTCGTATGTGCTTCTTGAAAACTTATTAGGGAGTACTGCCTTTTTGAAGAGGTCTACCACATTATCACTTGAACAAATATATCGGATATCCACTTCTTTGTTTCTTTCAAGTTTTTGTGTGAATGAGAAGAACTTAGGAGGGATATGTTTGGTTCTATCACTTTTGATGTAACCTTCTTTCATTTGCGTAACACATGCAGCATTGTCTTCATACAAGATTGTTGGATTCTTATCAACTGTTAAACCAGACGCTCCTTGGATATGTTGCAAAACAGAACATAACCATCTACACTCTTTGCTTGCTTCATGAAGGGCTATTACTTCAGCATGATTTGAAGAAGTTGCTACAAGTGTTTGCTTTTGAGATCTCCATGATATTGCAGTGCCACCATATATAAATACATATCCAATTTGTGATTTAGCAATATATGGATATGACAAATATCCTGCTGTTTTATCTTGGTTTTCGGGTGTCAAACATTGATTACGTTTGAACCTTTTAACCGGTGATATCTTATTTTTTCTTGGGAAGGGAAAAAAGTAAGCAAAACCCTTGAGAATCGAGGTCCGGGAGTTGTTTTCGCTACGGGAAGGTGTTAGGCACCCATAACGACTATAGTATCCTATAGGAACCGTCTTTAACTTCTACGCGCGCGCTTTATTTTTAAATGCTATTTTGAAAGATGATATTAAACCTAAGAATATACTAAGTGAAGAATTGGAGGGAGAAGAGTGTTTTTGGATTTTTATTTTAGTTGAATTGAAGGAATTTTGTTCCTTGCCTACGTACCCGTTTAAGGGATCAAATCCACCGTAGTTCTCTTCCAAAAATGTTTTTGTTTTTGTTGGTTGATTTTAAGTTTGAAAATTGGAGTTTGAAGAATAGAAAGAGGCCTCAAGGGCATGAGATTTAGAAAATGTGAGGAGGGATTAGTTATTTGCAAAATGTGGTCTAAGTATGGTTATTATTCATTGAAATTTGATTAAGAAAAAGAAAAAGGAAAATTCAATGGGATTTTGATCCCAAGGTTTATTTTGAAAAATATTTGAGTGATGTTGTTCATATTTTTTTGGGAAAATGATTTTTCTAAGTATAAAGCCTAAAGATTCATCTAAACATACAATCCTAAACATACATCTAAACATGCATAACCTAGCCATACATCTAAACCTATCTATGTGATGTGTGTGCATGTGTCGGTGCTTGTGTCGGTGTACATCATTAGAGTCCATTGTCCTTTACATCATTGGCCTAGATACATTCTATGGTCTTGCAAGAAATCTAAATTGCATGAAAGTAAAATATTACAAGAACTCCTAAGTCTTTACATTCTAATTTTTTTGCATGAACTTTAAAGTGTAGAAAAGTGAAAGGATGAAGATGTGAGATGGGAGATGAAATGCTCATGATGTGTGAAATACAATAGAGGAAATTGTTAGTAATATAGGGCATAGAGAGATAGAAATATAGGTAAGTAAGGTGGCACTCACAAAGTGGCAAAACCTAGCAAGACAAGTAGTAAAATGGGCCTAAAAACCCACCACAATAGCAAGGCAAACACATGACCTATAATCCTCACATCTTGCCTATTTTACAAAGTATTTTAGTTCAGCCCTAACACAAGGATTATGAAGGAATGTCATGCCAAACCTTGTGGTACACTTTAGGCATATTTTACACTTCATTTTCACAAGAATACCACTATTACTTGCAAAACAAGGTACTCATAATTGGACTCACAAAACTGTAAAAAACAAGCACATATCCAGAGATGAACACATCATAAAGCCACATATCAAGTATCAATATCACACAACAAGGTATCATGGTCAAAACATAGCAAGATTTCACAAAAATTAACAAGAAAAGTGAACAAGTGACAAGAATTAATCCACCTATTTTTTTGTCAAATTCTATCATGTAAAATGCCATAAAACACTAGGGAAAATACCAAGAAATCCATGGGAATTTATTTTGGAATTTTTGCACAAAAAATGACACACAGGAGGTGCAGGAAGCAAAATCCAGGGGTGTAACTAGCAAGAAACCCACAACCAACGAAAACCATAAGCCCAACCCATCCCTACATGGATCCTGGATCCTCAGGGGGTTCAGGGACCGTTGGATTGATCCAGATGGATCAACCCTAGATCCAACGGTCTGGGGAGCGAACCAGTTGAACCAGACCGGTCCAAAGGCTTATATAAAGGCCTGGTGACCGGTCCAGTTCATTTGCCACTTCCCTTTCTCTCTCTACGTCCCAAGTTCTCTCCCTCCTCTCTAGACTTCTGGTCATCTTCTCCGGCGGGTTTCACCGCCGCCGGTGAAGATTCCGGCACCGGAAACCTAACTAACACTCAAACACACCAAAACCCTTCAATCTAAAGCTTTTCACCGTTTATTTTTCAATCTAAACACGAATCAAGCATCAGAAATTGCAAATGAAACCTAGATCTATGTAGATCGAAACTCAAACTTTACGGTTCTCAAATTTTTCAAATCTCTTCACACTTTTTGAAACGAGGCTTTAATCTGTGTTATTTTCTCTGCTGTTGATGAATTTGAACTCGATTTTGTGAAATGAACGGTGAATTTTTGCAGATCTAAATTTTAGGGTTTGATTTCGAAGCTTTTTGAAAGTTTTTTGGATATGTTGAAACGAAACCCTAAACTGAAGTATTTTATTCACTTATGATGATTATAAGCCTCGTTTCAAGAAATAAACGGTGAATCTTTGAAGATTCACATCTTTAGGGTTTCGTTCGAAATCCTTTGAACCTTTTTCGAAATTTCTCTTCAATTCACCGTTTATTTGTGTTCGTTGAGCTTCGTTGAGCTTCTTGCAATGATAAACAAGGAGATTTTTGGTGAATACCTGAATTAAAATGGAGATTCGAACAAAGATCCTTGTGAAAGCTTTCTGGTGAGTTGGAAACCGAAAATAAATCGGTATTCTCTTCTTCTTCTTCACTGATTCGAAGCTTACTTCGATTCCTCTTCTTCTTGCCTCGCAAAATCCTTCGTGATCGCACGTTGTGCTTGAATTGCGAAGGTACGAATTCAATGATGAAGATTCGTGATGAATCTCTGAGAATTCGTATCAATTTGAACTGATTTTACACAATGATTGCTGAATTGCACCTTGTATTGATGAAATTGCTATGAATCTTGATGAATTTTGAAGTTCTGGAATCGGTTAGGGTTTACGTGTTCTTCATGTTCTTGGTAATTTCTGGAGTTAGTTAGGATTTTGATCCTTGAGAGAAGAGAGAGAATGAGGGAAACGTGTTTATTGAGTTGGCACTTTGTGATTGATCCTCTGTCCTGTTGTATTGATGACACAACCTTATATAGGCTGACATGTGGTCCTCTGAGCCAATACGCAGCTACCACGTGACCTTGGACTAAAACTGGACTGAATTCTGGACTTGTGGCTTTAAGGGACTGATCTGCAATTTCTTAAAATCAAGGGACCAATCTGCAATTCTGGAAACTTAAAAAGGACCAATCTGCAAATTTAAAAAAGCTACAAAAATAAACTTGGACAAGACATGGACTGTTTTGCAATTCTAATAAAAGAACTTAAAATAATTTTGAAACAAAAAAGGACTTAGATGCAATTATTAGAAATTTGGGGACTCAAAAGAAAAATAAAGAAATAAAATTGAACTAAAAATGGTAATTTGACTAAACGTAAAGTGAAACGATTAAAATTTGACAAAACGGACTAAAATGAACCAATGGCCTAAATGAGGTACTTTAAAGTAACCTCTCTCTGCCGAAATTTTATGTGAAATGACCAAAATGCCCCTGGGGCTAAAACGACTGAAAATGACTCAGATGCGATTTCAAAAATGGATTTTTAACAGAGAATCGAAACAAAAGTTTATTTAAACCAACTTGAAAGACTCAGAGGCAATTTTTAAGATTTGAACAGAGTTTTGACACTTGAAAAGACTAAAATGCCCCTAGGGGCAAATCTGACCCAAAATGACTTCAAATGCAATTTTTTTGAGATGGATTTTGACATAGAATGAAACAGAGACTTATTCAAACTCCTTGAAAGGACTTAAACAAATTTCCAAATATGGAAAGAAATTTTGACATAGGAAATGACCAAAACACCCCTGTATGTGAATTTTGCAAATAACATTGCAGAGAAAGATGTAATTGATCAGAGACCTATCAAATGACTTGAAATGCAAGAAAGGAAGAATTGATTAGTATTTTTAGGTCCAAAATTAGGGTATAACAGCTGCCCCTATTTAAGTTTCTTTGTCCGGAAAGTCAAGAGACGAAGTCTTAGAGTTGATGGGACGAAGATACTTAAATATTAACATTTGTACTGCTTTTGGACATAAAAATACGCTTTCAGAGTTTCAAGGATATGAATGTTATGCAATACTTTGATTATGAATGCGAGACAAACAACTGGAGTCTATGGAACCTGTCATGTCACTGGGGATTCAGGTGGACATTGACAGGGTAGACAAACCAGGGAGTAGAAAATAGGGTACAAGTTGTTCTTTGGGTCGAACTAGCCACTTGACCAAGGAATACAAAACAAGAGATAGGTGCAAGCCGTTCTTGGGATTGAACTTGGCACTTGACCGAAAACATAGACATATAGGCAGGTACGAGCTGTTCTTTGGATCGAACTTGACGCTTGATTGGAAATACCAACAGATAGACAGACACAAACTGTTCTTTTTGGATTGAACTGGCTGTTTGGCTGGAGATCTAGACAAAAGGGTAGATACAAATGGTTCTTTGGATCGAACTCACTTGTTGGATCATCACCACGTCATGTGGGGTGGTGCAAACTGTTCTTTTAGATCGAACTTGCCGTTTGACTGATAACAAAGCATAAGCTGGGTACAAACTGTTCTTCAGATCGAACTTGTCGTTTGTCCGGAAGTATAGGTATATAAGCAGGTACAAGTGGTTCTTTTTTTGGATCGAACCTGGCACTTGACCGTTAACAAGATACAAGTTGAAAGTCTGGTTTAACAAGATACCAATTGAGGGTAAATTGTTAAAAAATAGACATGACCATTTTGGTTGGCCCAAGAGTAAATTGAGAGTGAATTGACATTGGTTTGAATTGAAAGTTGACATTGCAAGAGGGGTTGAGAATTGAGATTGAGCAGAGACATAGGCATTGGATTGAGAGTTGAAATTGAAAGAGACATTGGAAATTGGAATTGGATTGAGACATAGACATGGACATTGGATTGGAAAGTTGCAACTGACATTGAATTGGATATTGGAATTGAATTGAAAATTGACATTGACATTGACATTAAGATTGGATTGAAATTGGAGATTGGCATTGAAATTGAGAGTTGAGATTGCTTCGAATTTGAATTGAATTGAAATTGAGATTGGAAATTGCTTCGAATTTGACATTGAATTGAAATTGAAATTGGAAATTGCTTCGAATTGACAGTTGACATGATTTGAAATTGAGAGTTGAGGTTGCATCGAATTTGACAGTTGAAATGATTTGAAATTGAGAGTTAAGGTTGCATCGAATTTGACAATTGGAATTGGAATGGAAATTGAAATTGAGTTTGACAGTTGCAATTTGGATTGGATTTGACAGTTGAGAGTTGGATATGCAACATGTATGTATGGTATAACAAGATTATTGAATGTATGAGCACATAAAATGCATGATTATGCATGTATGAATGTTTGAAATGCATGATTGGTTTGTAATTTGATAGAGAAGCTTCGCAGAGATAGACAAGACATTGGAAGATTGGGCACGTAGTGGCTCGTGCTGCAACATATTCACAGGGGAAAACCTCTTTGGAGAGACCGTCGTTGAGAGACATATCAAAACCATGGCTGAGGGCAATAAAACTTGTAGAGGAGGGAACCTTGGAAAGTTCTTGGATACAGGTCGCTGTTGCTAGGCGCGTCAGTGCTGGGTAAACATTGGATGTTCGCATCTGTGGTCAATGCTTTTCAATATTTCACTTTCCATTTTTCATTTTCAAACCCTATTTTTGCCTGAACCGCCCTTTCGGGTTTTTGATTCACCGGGGAATAAGATCCTTTTCATTGCCCCATTTTTGCCTGAATTGCCTTCATAGGTCGTCAATCAGCGGGGTGCTCATTTTTGCCTAAGCCGCCCTTTCGGGTTTTCAACTTAGCGAGCCTTTCATTTTCATTTTTCAATTTTTTCATTTTTATTCTGTTTTTCATTCTTGCCATTGACCACAGATCATCCTGGGGAGTAACCTGCTTGTAACATGTATTGAAATAGACATTGACACTCATTCATTCATGCATGTTTCATTGAAATGTACCCTATTGCTCAGGTTTGCTTTTCAAAACAGACAGAAAAAGATTTTTAATTTTCAAAAATGTTTGTTTCAGATATTGACATTATCAAACAGAAAGAAAGTATTTTGTATATAGCATTGAAGGTAGCAAGAAAAATAGAATTTCAAACAAAGGCACAGGCTCAAATTGATGTAGAAGAGTGAAAGTCAGCCAAAGGCATGACTTCACGGATTTACAAAGCTTGGAAAATGGTAATTTTATTGGTTGGTGATACATTGAACACGATGACCGCTACATTTCATAGAAATTTTGAATTCACAAGCACAGAAGCTTCTGATGAAGATGATCATTGACAGTTGCAGATGCCCCAAGGGGTGATGGTGATTTGCCAGATATAGTTACTTGTCTTCTATTGTCAACCTCATTTTTGCATGAACCGCCCTTTCGGGTTTTCGGCTCATCGAGGCGCTCATTCTTGCCTGAGTTGCGTACAATCTCAGCGAGCTTTTTTATATTCATTTTTTTTGTCCCTAACTTTTGCCTGGATCGCCCTTTCGGGTTTTCGATCCACCGGGAAGTGCATTTTTGCCTAGGCCGCCCTTTCGGGTTTTCGACCTACCACGCTGTTCTTTTCTTTCTAGACAAAGTATTTCTTGACTATATCGGCATTAACAGGATTCAGAAGTTCAACACCATCCATGTGTGTAAGAATCAAAGCACCACCAGAGAAAGCCTTCTTGACAACATAAGGGCCCTCATAGTTAGGTGTCCACTTGCCCCTTGGGTCGGGTTGTTGACTTATTCTTCTTTTCAATACAAGCTCGCCTTCCTTGAATTCTCGAGGTCGGACTTTCTTGTCAAAAGCATTCTTCATTCGTACTTGATACAACTGTCCATGAGCCAAAGCATTCATACGTTTCTCTTCAATCAGATTCAATTGATCATACCGACTTTGACACCATTCAGCCTCAGTTAATTTTGCTTCCATGATCACTCGAAGAGATGGAATCTCCACTTCCAGAGGGAGAACTGCTTCCATGCCATATACCAAAGAGAAGGGAGTTGCCCCGGTTGAACTGCGCACTGTAGTACGGTAACCATGCAAGGCAAAGGGCAGCATTTCATGCCAGTCTTTGTAAGTAGTGACCATCTTCTGAACAATCTTCTTGATGTTCTTGTTAGCGGCCTCAACTGCACCATTCATCTGAGGTCTATAAGGAGAAGAGTTGTGATATTCAATCTTGAACTCTTCACATAAAGCTTGCATCATGCTATTGTTCAGATTGGAACCATTGTCAGTGATGATTTTGTTGGGAACACCATATCGACAGATGATGTTATTCTTGATAAATTTGACAACCACTTGCTTGGTCACATTAGCATAGGAAGCAGCTTCAACCCACTTGGTGAAATGGTCAATTGCCACTAGGATGAAACGATGTCCATTGGAAGCTTTTGGTTCAATTCTTCCGATCATGTCAATGCCCCACATAGAGAAAGGCCATGGGGAAGATATAACATTGAGGGCATGTGGAGGCACATGAATCTTGTCAGCATAGATTTGACACTTGTGGCATCTCTTGGCATGTTTGTGGCAATCACGCTCCATAGTTATCCAGTAATAGCCGGCTCTTAACAGCTTTCTTGACATAGTGTGACCCGAAGCATGGGTCCCAAAAGTACCATCATGTACATCATGCATCAATTTCTCAGCTTCCTGTTTGTCAACACATCTCAACAAGACCATGTCATAGTTCCTCTTGTATAGGATTTCTCCGTCTAGAAGGAATTTGCTAGCCCATCGTCTCAAAGTCTTTTTATCCCTGTTGGAAGCACCAGGTGGATATTCACAATTCTGCAAGAATTGTTTGATGTTGTAATACCAAGGCTTTTTATCATTCACATCTCCATCAGCTTGATCTGGCATATTTTCAATAGTAAACACATGAGCGGGTCTATCAAGACGTTGCACTTTGATTACGGGCACATCATTCCAGTGATTGACACGAAACATGGAAGACAGAGTAGCGAGAGCATCAACCATCTGATTTTCATCCCGGGGGATATGGTGCAGCTCGACCTTGGTAAAGTATGTCAGCAGACGTCTTGCATAGTCACGATAAGGGATCAGCTTCTCATGATGAGTCTCCCATTCACCCTTTATCTGATTGATAACAAGTGCAGAATCTCCATAGATGTCAAGGTGTTTAATTCTCAGATCGAGGGCTTCTTCAATGCCCAAGATGCATGCTTCATATTCAGCTATGTTGTTTGTGCATTCGAAAGTTATTCGAGCGGTGAAGGGAATGTGGTGCCCCTGTGGAGTTACAATGATGGCTCTAATTCCTTTACCATAAGCATTAACAGCACCATCAAACACCAATCCCCACTTGCTATTGGGGTCCGACCCTTCATTGATCAGTGGTTCTTCACAGTCTTTTGCTTTCAGGTACTTAATCTCTTCATCAGGGAAATCAAATTTAATTGGCTGGTAATCATGAAGAGGGTGACAAGCAAGATGCTCAGCAAGGATGCTTCCTTTGATTGCTTTCTGAGCTTTGTACACAATATCATATTCAGACAACAGCATTTGCCAACGGGCAATCTTTCCAGTAACAGCAGGCTTTTCAAAGATATACTTGATTGGATCCATTCGGGATATCAACCAAGTTGTATGATTCACCATATAATGACGCAGGCGTTTGGCAGCCCAGGCTAAAGCACAACATGTCTTTTCAAGCATTGTATACCGAGTCTCGCAGTCGGTGAACTTCTTGCTCAGATAGTAGATAGCATGCTCTTTACCAGTCTCATCTTGTTGACCGAGAACACAACCCACTGAATCATCTAGTACTGACAGATACATAATCAAAGGCCTTCCTTGCACTGGTGGGACAAGGATAGGTGGCTCTAACAGGTATTCTTTAATGCTATCAAAAGCTTCCTGACATTCATCATTCCATACAACAGGCTGATTTTTTCTGAGCAATTTGAAAATTGGACCACAAGTAGTAGTCATGTGAGATATGAATCTTGAAATATAATTCAGGCGTTCGAGGAAACCTCTGACTTGCTTCTCAGTTTGAGGGGCCGGCATCTCTCTGATGGCTCGGACTTTGTCAGGATCAACTTCAATGCCTCTTTGGCTGACAATGAAGCCTAGCAACTTCCCAGATCTTACACCGAATGTGCACTTGTTAGGATTCAACCGCAGCTTGTACTTTCTCAGTCTTTCAAACATCTTTTTCAAATACACAACATGCTGCTCTTCATCACTTGACTTCACAATCATGTCATCAACATATACTTCAATCTCTTTGTGAATCATATCATGAAACAGAGTGGTCATCCCCCTTTGATAGGTAGCACCAGCATTTATCAAGCCGAACGGCATCACTTTATAACAGAATGTTCCCCATGGAGTTATGAAGGACGTCTTTTCTCTATCTTCAGGTGACATCCGTATCTGGTTGTAGCCAGAGAAACCATCCATGAAGGAGAATATTTTAGACTGAGCAGTACTGTCAACAAGCACATCAATATGAGGCAACGGGAAATTATCTTTTGGACTGACTTTGTTCAGATCTCTGTAATCAACACACATTCGAACTTTCCCATCTTTCTTTGGCACTGGTACAATGTTGGCAATCCACTCAGGATATTCAGCCGTCATGAGAAAACCCGCATCAATCTGCTTTTGCACCTCAGCCTTGATCTTAAGAGCCATGTCTGAACGAGACCTTCTCAATTTCTGCTTGACAGGAGGACATTCAGGTCTTGTCGGAATCCGATGTTCCACAATCTTGGGATCTAGACCCGGCATATCTTCATAGGACCATGCAAAGACATCTGGATAATCATGGAGAAGCTGAATGATCTTCTTTTTCACTTCTGGCTCAAGTGCAGCACCGATCTTGATCTCTCGCTTGTTCTTTTCAGTGCCCAGGTTGATGAGTTCAATCTCTTCCTGGTGAGGCTGAATGGCTCTTCTTTCTTGCTCAAGCAGTCGAGTGATCTCATACGGTATCTCTTCATCATCATCCTCATCTTCAGCTTCATATACAGGGAATTCAAAATTTGGAGGAACCATAGGGTCATTGCGTTCAACGGGTTTATTGTGGTTCAATCTGCATAAATGATTGGGATGATTTTTAGAAAAAGTTTTTCATGCAGATTTTTGAAATTAATAAGAAAATACAGATGTTTTGGTTTTTTCTGGCATTACCATTATTTCCAAGAAAAAGGCACTAAAAAGTCAAAAAAGCAAAGAGTCGTGAGAAAAATGACAACTTTTATTGATAACGGCAGTGCCGAAACAAACACGCCCTTACAATGATATCACTTTCGCCTTGGGCAGAGCGAAAGGATTGTTATTTTAAAAACAAAAAGCATGAGCAACAAGACACATTACATGGAAGCATGCATGACTAAAGGAACATCGATGGCCTCCCAATTTCTCACAGTGCCTCCTGGTACAACAAATGTAGGCACATGGCTTCTTTCAGCAGCATTTTCAGTAATAGCGTTGATGAACCCAGCACTGTAGAATGTTCCTGTTGAAACACCCGAGTTTGGGGAGAATCCAAGGCCCTCTTTACGCTTGTTTTCCAGAATCTGAATCACTTTGCCCCAGCCTGCAGCTTGCCCTGCTTGAACAGCCTTCTGGGCATCCTTTAATGAAGCCATGCTAGTACCAGCCCTTCGGGGTTCTGCACCCTCAACGGTCAAGCCTGGCACAATCACACATACATCACTGGCAATCAAGTGTTTGTCATCCATCAGCCTCTGGATATCATCTTGCACAACACAACAGCCCATAGGATTCTGAAGACATTCTGAACAAGAAGTATGATCATGTTTGAACAGAGAAGCCTGGTAGAGCTTGACATGTAACGGCACCAAGGGAGTGACAACATTGCGGACATCCAACATGGGCTCTTCTTGAGGAACAGGGATTCCTTCGAAGGCCTCGATCATGTTAACAGCAGCATGGTTTGGAAGCGGGTTGTCAAGAACATGAGGAACACTATTCTCAAAAGTCAACCGTCCTTTTTCTATCAGGTCTTTCACAATATATTTCAGTGCAAAGCAACCTTCAACATCGTGGCCTTGAGCACCCTGGTGGAATTCACATGTGAGGTCCTGACGGAACCTGGGAGGTAATGGATTAGGCGGAGGCTTGCCTGGTCGGGTGACACAGTGTCCCTTAGCAAGTAGAGTTGGGAGCAGCTCACCATACCGCATTGGTATTGGTGGAAAAGAAGGTTTGGGTCGGGGACCCGGTTGTTGCTGCCGTTGCTGTTGAGCAGGAGGCTGTTGTTGTACTTGTTGAGCAATGGCATTGACGGGCACTGGTGGTTGACCCGGTGGCAGAGGATATTGCTGGTAGAATGGTGGGAAGAAAGGATGTTGAGAGTACTGCATGTAGTGATAGGGCAGTGGTAATTGTGTAGCAGCTGCAGATGGGTTACCAGATACCATCCCTACGTCAGATTCTTTCCTCTTATGGTGACCATTACCATACTTCTTTGGTGCACTGGTTGAAGATTCACCTTTCTCAAGAACAATAATACCCTCTCGGACGGCCTCCTCTAGACGAGTTCCCATTGTGACCATATCAGAGAAGTTGTTTGGAGCGGAGATTATCATCCTTTCCTTATATTCTTTCTTCAGAGTCTTCAAGAATGTCTGTGTTAATTCTTCCTTATCAAGTCGGGGAGAAACACGGGCAGCTGCCCCCTCCATCTCTGAGCATACTCACGGAAGGTTTCATCTGATTTCTGAGATAGGGCTTTAAGAGAGTCTCTATTTGGCTTCAGACGGGTATTGAATTCATATTGACCTTCAAAAGCAGCAGCGAGTTCCTCAAAAGTATGGATGTTATCTTTGCTCAAACTAGTGTACCAATCTGCAGCATCATCTGTCAAGCTACTCTGAAAGCAGTGGATCATCAGCGCATCATTATCTGCGTAATTAGCCATCTTTCGGACATATCGGATGACATGGTTGTGTGGACAAGAAGTTCCGTTGTATTTGTCAAATTCAGGCTCTTTGAATTTCTTAGGAACCTCAAATCGGGATACCAGGCATAGATCACGAGCTTTAGCAGGAGCACCATTGTTTCCTCGGCTAGCCTTGACCTCACGGAGTTCTCCAGCCAACTCCCTCAACTGTCTCTTCATAGCTTCCATTGCGAGATCTTGTCCGCGCGGAGTGTCAACATCAATCACCTGTTGCACAGTGTGTACAATAGGGTCGGTAACAACAGTAGTCACCTGAGGCATAGCAGTGGACACAGGAATCTGTCCTTGACCAACAACACCAGAGACACCAGCAGCAGTATTAGGAGAGTAGTAAGCTGAGAGGCCATAGGGACGACCGTTGGGCATAACAAAACGAGCATCAGTAGCCACAGTAGATAGTGGGATAGAGGGAATCACCTCAGCAGTGACTGGAACAGAAGTGGCTGGCTGTTCTTGTGAAGCCATCATAGCGGACATAGCGTCATGAGCCTTAGCCAAGTCTTCTTTCATAGCAGCCAATTCGGCACGGAGTTGAGCATTTTCTTCTTCAAAGTTAGCCATCATTCTTCTCTTGTGAAATCTTGTTTGATGAACTCTATCTGGTTGGTAGACTTTGCGAACACGAGCCACTTTTCAGACTGCGGCGGACAAAACCAGGAGGCAATGAGCACGAGAGAAGTTTTTTGTGACCAATGAATGCATATGATGCATGAAATGTGTTAGTGCATATGCAAAAAGACTCTTTTTGTGTTATCGAAGGGTTTTTAGACAAATTATAAACTCGTAAACATTACTAAACAACAATTAACATACACGGGAAACAAACAACCAACATATAGTTTTACAAGACAATTTCAACATAAACAAATGGAAATAACAACAGGAAAAAGAAATCCTCAAGCATAGGAAGTGGAAGCGTCATCCTCAGACTCAGACTCATAGCTGCAGTATCGTGCATAGAAGTCACGGGCACCCCTAGCCCTCTTAGAGTCTCTCATAAGCAACATATCCTTCTCTTCAATCTCTCTCTTAGCCTTAGCTAACTCTTTCTTCAGTGTCAAGACCTCATGAGTCTGCTGCTCACCTTTTCCATCCAAAGTCATGATCAAGTTCTCAGCCTCATAGTATCTAGCCCTCCACTGATGCTTCTCCCTACTCTCCATAGCTAGATGCTCTTGATACATCTCCTGGGTAGGTGGGAGTAGAGGCAAAGGCATGGTAGGAATAGATGCAGACACATATCTCATAGAGGGGTAAGGCATACCAATCTCCTCATCTTGATTTATCACCCACTGTGTATAGGCCTCATGAGCAATACCGGACCTTACACCCATATGCTTCACCTCTTTCTTCCGAAGCTTAGACCAAGCTTCCATGAAATCCTCTTTTATGCCGGTGGGAGCATTGGAATAGTGAAAGAAGTAAGGAGCCGTAGCAAGATTGATGGGTTTATCTTTCATCGGGAAACCAAATTGTCGCAAAGCAAGCTCCGGGTTATAGTTGATTCCACCCCGGGTACCAAGAAGAGGTACATTAAGAAACTTTCCACCGCCAAAGATAATTTCCTTAACCCTAGAAGCGGGAGTGAGCCAAACCACTTTATTAGGAGTGAGAGCCATAATCCTTTGTGAAATAGACCAATTCCCCGGATTGTCGTGGAAAGACTGCGGAAGGTGCGAAATAAACCACCTATAGAGGAGAGGCACACAACAAAGGATGTATCCACGACCTTTGTCGGAACGATCGTGAATAGCATGGTATGTGTCAGCTAGCAAAGTAGGAACCGGATTCTTAGAGTGGAAGATCATAATAGCATTCATGTCCACGAAGCCATCAAGATTCGGAAAGAGAATAAGCCCATAGATGAGAAGTGCAAGAATAGCCTCAAGAGTGTCCTGACAAGTGGTATTGAGGTTGGCTTTCCCAAGAAGATACTCTGAAGTGAACCCTCGGATACGTGCCTTAGTGACAAGATTCTTGGAGACATCGGTGGTCTTGAGATAGAGATATTTAGCAATAACCAATGGAGTAGGAGGATTTTCCGGTCCTGAGAAAGGTATCCCCTTAGCAATAGATAGACCCGTCAGGGAAGAATAAGCCTCTAGAGTAGGCACCAACTGAAAGTCTGGAAAAGTAAAGCACCGACACTCCGGATCATAGAACTGCACTAGAGTGTGCACAAGCTTCTCATCCACATTAGTCTGGAGAATAGTAAGTAAAGCCCCGTAACGGTGTCGGAAACCAGTCGTATTCTCAACCTTGAGTGCCAAATCTCTCAAACTAGCCAAATCCACTTCCTTGAACTTGTAGGATTTAGTCTTCTTCATTCCTACAATGTTTACAAATTCAACTTTGTCTAAGCCCTTCGATAACAATGCATGGAAAAAGTTTATGCATGTATGCATGTATGCATGAATGCATGATTATGTCCAAGTTCGGAGAAAACATGGTGGGTTTGAAGTTTCAAAGTCGAGGAGTCATGGGTGGACACGGCGTCCGGTGAAACTAGGGCTTTAGGAAATAGTAACCGGGTTCTAAAAAGGTTCCCAAGTTGCAACCTCTCCGACGTATATCATGGTGCCACGAGACAACACTCATTCCATGATTATGCGTGGAAGGTCTAACTTGAGTGTAGTATCGCGTGACGACTAAAACTCGAGACAACACTCGGTTTAGCCTCCGCACTACGTCCTAGAAAATGGCCATGGATGGGTTTGGTTATCTACGGTTCATAGCGTCATAGAACAATTAGAAGTAAAGTGCATAAACACGACAACACGCGCCGACAACATCACCCCCAAAATGCCTCAGCTATGTGGGATTGATCGCATAATCCAAAACACGAGGCAACCCCCAGAATGAATTGTCGATTATATCCCCCCTAAATCCTAAGTTCACTCAGCCCGGGTGCAGGACTTTTGATATTCTCACCCCACACGTTTGCAAGAAATTAAACATTTATTCACATAGGAAAGCAAGTAAAAGAAGCAAGTAAAAATACAAGCGCAAGCGTGGAAATAAAGACTAGGCGTAACTCTTGATTCCCCCCAGCGGAGTCGCCAGCTGTTTTATCTTGGTTTTCGGGTGTCAAACATTGATTACGTTTGAACCTTTTAACCGGTGATATCTTATTTTTTCTTGGGAAGGGAAGAAAGTAAGCAAAACCCTTGAGAATCGAGGTCCGGGAGTTGTTTTCGCTACGGGAAGGTGTTAGGCACCCATAACGACTATAGTATCCTATAGGAACCGTCTTTAACTTCTACGCGTGCGCTTTATTTTTAAATGCTATTTTGAAAGATGATATTAAACCTAAGAATATACTAAGTGAAGAATTGGAGGGAGAAGAGTGTTTTTGGATTTTTATTTTAATTGAATTGAAGGAATTTTGTTCCTTGCCTACGTACCCGTTTAAGGGATCAAATCCACCGTAGTTCTCTTCCAAAAATGTTTTTGTTTTTGTTGGTTGATTTTAAGTTTGAAAATTGGAGTTTGAAGAATAGAAAGAGGCCTCAAGGGCATGAGATTTAGAAAATGTGAGGGGGGATTAGTTATTTGCAAAATGTGGTCTAAGTATGGTTATTATTCATTGAAATTTGATTAAGAAAAAGAAAAAGGAAAATTCAATGGGATTTTGATCCCAAGGTTTATTTTGAAAAATATTTGAGTGATGTTGTTCATATTTTTTGGGAAAATGATTTTTCTAAGTATAAAGCCTAAACATTCATCTAAACATACAATCCTAAACATACATCTAAACATGCATAACCTAGCCATACATCTAAACCTATCTATGTGATGTGTGTGCATGTGTCGGTGCTTGTGTCGGTGTACATCATTAGAGTCCATTGTCCTTTACATCATTGGCCTAGATACATTCTATGGTCTTGCAAGAAATCTAAATTGCATGAAAGTAAAATATTACAAGAACTCCTAAGTCTTTACATTCTAATTTTTTTGCATGAACTTTAAAGTGTAGAAAAGTGAAAGGATGAAGATGTGAGATGGGAGATGAAATGCTCATGATGTGTGAAATACAATAGAGGAAATTGTTAGTAATATAGGGCATAGAGAGATAGAAATATAGGTAAGTAAGGTGGCACTCACAAAGTGGCAAAACCTAGCAAGACAAGTAGTAAAATGGGCCTAAAACCCACCACAATAGCAAGGCAAACACATGACCTATAATCCTCACATCTTGCCTATTTTACAAAGTATTTTAGTTCAGCCCTAACACAAGGATTATGAAGGAATGTCATGCCAAACCTTGTGGTACACTTTAGGCATATTTTACACTTCATTTTCACAAGAATACCACTATTACTTGCAAAACAAGGTACTCATAATTGGACTCACAAAACTGTAAAAAACAAGCACATATCCAGAGATGAACACATCATAAAGCCACATATCAAGTATCAATATCACACAACAAGGTATCATGGTCAAAACATAGCAAGATTTCACAAAAATTAACAAGAAAAGTGAACAAGTGACAAGAATTAATCCACCTATTTTTTTGTCAAATTCTATCATGTAAAATGCCATAAAACACTAGGGAAAATACCAAGAAATCCATGGGAATTTATTTTGGAATTTTTGCACAAAAAATGACACACAGGAGGTGCAGGAAGCAAAATCCAGGGGTGTAACTAGCAAGAAACCCACAACCAACGAAAACCATAAGCCCAACCCATCCCTACATGGATCCTGGATCCTCAGGGGGTTCAGGGACCGTTGGATTGATCCAGATGGATCAACCCTAGATCCAACGGTCTGGGGAGCGAACCAGTTGAACCAGACCGGTCCAAAGGCTTATATAAAGGCCTGGTGACCGGTCCAGTTCATTTGCCACTTCCCTTTCTCTCTCTACGTCCCAAGTTCTCTCCCTCCTCTCTAGACTTCTGGTCATCTTCTCCGGCGGGTTTCACCGCCGCCGGTGAAGATTCCGGCACCGGAAACCTAACTAACACTCAAACACACCAAAACCCTTCAATCTAAAGCTTTTCACCGTTTATTTTTCAATCTAAACACGAATCAAGCATCAGAAATTGCAAATGAAACCTAGATCTATGTAGATCGAAACTCAAACTTTACGGTTCTCAAATTTTTCAAATCTCTTCACACTTTTTGAAACGAGGCTTTAATCTGTGTTATTTTCTCTGCTGATGATGAATTTGAACTCGATTTTGTGAAATGAACGGTGAATTTTTGCAGATCTAAATTTTAGGGTTTGATTTCGAAGCTTTTTGAAAGTTTTTTGGATATGTTGAAACGAAACCCTAAACTGAAGTATTTTATTCACTTATGATGATTATAAGCCTTGTTTCAAGAAATAAACGGTGAATCTTTGAAGATTCACATCTTTAGGGTTTCGTTCGAAATCCTTTGAACCTTTTTCGAAATTTCTCTTCAATTCACCGTTTATTTGTGTTCGTTGAGCTTCGTTGAGCTTCTTGCAATGATAAACAAGGAGATTTTTGGTGAATACCTGAATTAAAATGGAGATTCGAACAAAGATCCTTGTGAAAGCTTTCTGGTGAGTTGGAAACCGAAAATAAATCGGTATTCTCTTCTTCTTCTTCACTGATTCGAAGCTTACTTCGATTCCTCTTCTTCTTGCCTCGCAAAATCCTTCGTGATCGCACGTTGTGCTTGAATTGCGAAGGTACGAATTCAATGATGAAGATTCGTGATGAATCTCTGAGAATTCGTATCAATTTGAACTGATTTTACACAATGATTGCTGAATTGCACCTTGTATTGATGAAATTGCTATGAATCTTGATGAATTTTGAAGTTCTGGAATCGGTTAGGGTTTACGTGTTCTTCATGTTCTTGGTAATTTCTGGAGTTAGTTAGGATTTTGATCCTTGAGAGAAGAGAGAGAATGAGGGAAACGTGTTTATTGAGTTGGCACTTTGTGATTGATCCTCTGTCCTGTTGTATTGATGACACAGCCTTATATAGGCTGACATGTGGACCTCTGAGCCAATACGCAGCTGCCACGTGACCTTGGACTAAAACTGGACTGAATTCTGGACTTGTGGCTTTAAGGGACTGATCTGCAATTTCTTAAAATCAAGGGACCAATCTGCAATTCTGGAAACTTAAAAAGGACCAATCTGCAAATTTAAAAAAGCTACAAAAATAAACTTGGACAAGACATGGACTGTTTTGCAATTCTAATAAAAGAACCTAAAATAATTTTGAAACAAAAAAGGACTTAGATGCAATTATTAGAAATTTGGGGACTCAAAAGAAAAATAAAGAAATAAAATTGAACTAAAAATGGTAATTTGACTAAATGTAAAGTGAAACGATTAAAATTTGACAAAACGGACTAAAATGAACCAATGGCCTAAATGAGGTACTTTAAAGTAACCTCTCTCTGCCGAAATTTCATGTGAAATGACCAAAATGCCCCTGGGGCTAAAACGACTGAAAATGACTCAGATGCGATTTCAAAAATGGATTTTTAACAGAGAATCGAAACAAAAGTTTATTTAAACCAACTTGAAAGACTCAGAGGCAATTTTTAAGATTTGAACAGAGTTTTGACACTTGAAAAGACTAAAATGCCCCTAGGGGCAAATCTGACCCAAAATGACTTCAAATGCAATTTTTTTGAGATGGATTTTGACATAGAATGAAACAGAGACTTATTCAAACTCCTTGAAAGGACTTAAACAAATTTCCAAATATGGAAAGAAATTTTGACATAGGAAATGACCAAAACACCCCTGCATGTGAATTTTGCAAATAACATTGCAGAGAAAGATGTAATTGATCAGAGACCTATCAAATGACTTGAAATGCAAGAAAGGAAGAATTGATTAGTATTTTTAGGTCCAAAATTAGGGTATAACACCTGCATCTGCATAACCAAGAAAAACTGGTTTTGTATTGTTAGAATAAAACAAATCAAGCTCAGATGTACCTCGTATATATCGAAATATGTGTTTTATCCCTTTCCAATGTCTATTTGTAGGACATGAACTGAATCTCGCCAGTAAATTTACTGCAAAAGCTATATCAGGTCTTGTACAGATAGCAAGGTACATGAGTGCCCCAATGGCACTTAGATATGGCACTTTAGAGCCAAGATCCTTTCCATTATCTTCCTTAGGTCTAAAAGGATCCTTTTCAATGTTAAGTGTTCTTCCCATCATTGGAGTACTCAAAGGATTTGCCTTGTCCATGTTAAACCTTTTTAACACTCTCTCTGTATAATTTGATTGATGTACCAATATACCATTTTTAGTATACTCAATTTGTAAACCAAGGCAAAATCTAGTTTTCCCCAGATCTTTCATTTCAAATTCTTTCTTTAAGTACTCTCTTGCTTCTTTAATTTCTTTAGTAGTTCCAATGATATTTAAATCATCAACATAAACAACAATTATTACAAAACCGGATATTGTTTTTCTTATAAAAACACAAGAGCAAATTGGATTATTCTCATACCATTCTTTAAGTAAATATTCACTTAGCCTATTGTACCATATGCGCCCAGATTGTTTTAATCCATATAATGATCTTTGTAACTTAATTGCATACATTTCTTGTGGTTTTGATGTATCATGCATCTTAAGTCCTTTCGGTATTTTCATGTATATGTCATTATCAAGTGAGCCATATAAATAAGCAGTACCAACATCCATAAGATACATATCAAGATTATTAAATACTGATAAACCAATTAAATAACGAAAAGTAATGGTATCCATAACAGAAGAATATGTTACCTCATAATCAATTCCTGGTCATTGGGAAAAACCTTGTGCAACAAGACGGGCCTTGTATCTTACAATTTCATTTTTCTCATTTCGTTTTCTTACAAAAACCCACTTATACCCAACAGGTTTCATACCTTCAGGTATAGTCACAATAAGCCCAAATACTTTTCGATTTTTAAGAGAATATAATTCAATATCTATTGCATCTTTCCAGTTTTTCCAATCATGTCTATTTTGACATTCATTAACAGTTATGGGTTCAGGATCATCATTTTCATTTGTAATTTCACATGCAATGGAGAATGAAAAAAATTCATCAATATTTATGTCTTTTTGGCTCCACAAATTTCCCGTATTAACATAATTAATTGAAATCTCGAGATCATTCTTATTTTCAGTTTCATTATCAATGATCTCATTATCATCATCTTGTGCTTTTTCAAGATCACACTTTTCATTGTCAGATTTATCACTATCTAGTGTCTTTTCAAGATCACTTTCGATCATATTCACCTTTTCTGTTCCTTTTCTTTTTCGGGGATTTTTGTCTTTGGAACCTATAGGTCGGCCACGCTTTAAGCGTGCATTAGATGTACTTGCTACATCATTTAGTTTTGAAATCTCAATCCGAGCTGGGACATTTACAGCTGGTACATCTGACTTTGTCACCTTTTTCAAATCAGTAAATGAATCTGGCAGTTGATTTGCTAAATCTTGTAAGTGTACTATTTTCTTTACATTTTCTTCCCATGATTTATTATATGGGTCCTAATGTAATAAATGTGGTACATGCCATGATATTTCATTTTCAATGGTTTATTTTCTCCCCCTAGTGTTGGAAATTTTGTTTCATCAAAATGACAATCAACAAATCTTGCCTGAAAAACCTCACTTGTTAAAGGTTCAAGATATCTAATAATCGATGGTGATTCATACCTGTTTTATCTTGGTTTTCGGGTGTCAAACATTGATTACGTTTGAACCTTTTTAACCTTTGATATCTCATTTTTTCTTGGGAAGGGAAAAAATAAGCAAAACCCTTGAGAATCGAGGTCCGGGAGTTGTTTTCGCTACGGGAAGGTGTTAGGCACCCATAACGACTATAGTATCCTATAGGAACCGTCTTTACTTTCTACGCGCGCGCTTTATTTTTAAATGCTATTTGAAAAGTGATATTTACACCTAAGAGCTTACTAAGTCAAGAATTGGAGGGAGAAGAAAGCGTTTGAATTTTTATTTTATTTGAATTGAAGGAATATTGTTTCCTTGCCTACGTACCCTTTTAAGGGATCAAATCCACCGTAGTTCTGTTCCAAAAAATGTTTTTGTTTTTCTTGATTGATATTAAGTTTGAAAATTGGAACTTGAAGAATGAGAGAGAGAGGCCTCAAGGGCATAAGATTGTGAAAAAGTGAGGTGGAATTAGTTATTTTGCAAAAAAAGTCTAAGTATGATTAAGAATTTGTTAAGATTTTTGTTTAAGAAAATAAAGGGAAAATCAATGGGATTTTGATCCCAAAGTTTATTTAGAAAATTATTTGAGTGATGTTGTTCATGTTTTTTGGAAAAAAGGATTTTTGCCTAAGTTTCAAAGTTCCTAGACATACATCTAAGCATACATTCCCTAAACATACTTCTAAGGCATGCATATCCTAAACATACATCTAAAATATCTATGTGATGTGTGTGCATGTGTCGGTGCTGGTGTCGGTGTACATCATTAGAGTCCATTGTCCTTTACATCTTTGGCCTAGATACATGCTATGGTCTTGCAAGAATTTAAAAGCATAAAGTAAAATACAAGAATTCCTAAGTATTACATTCTAATTTTTGCATAAATTTTAAAGTGTATGCTAATAAGGATTAGGAATATAAGATGGAGGATGAAATGCTTATGGAGTGTATGAAACATGAAGTGAAATGGTTAGTAGTACGAGGTGTAATATGGTAAAGATAAAGCAAGTACAATATTATAGCAAGGGCATAGGAATTGACACAAGACATAGCCAAAATAATGCAAGGTATAGCTAAAATTCAACCACAAAAATGCAAGAATCATATGGCCTATAATCTTCACAATTCAACCTATTTTTCAAAGGCATAAACTCTGGTTTTAGGATGAAAATTAAGGCAACATGATGAACTTGACATTTTAAAGTGAATTTAGACATATTTGCATTATTTATTCACAAACATAACTTGCAAACCAAGCAATTAAGCAAAATTCACACACATGCAGCAAAAGCACATACAGACAGTAGCTAAAACTTCACAAAATCATATGGTATAGATCACAAACATTTATCAAGAAATTGGAATTAGAATCAAGCAATTTTCACAAGCTTTTCACATAAAATCTAAGGAATAAAACAAGAAAATACATCCACATTTTTTATCAAATTTTCCAGTAAACAAAAAGCATAAAAAACATCACAAAATATCAAGAACATGTGTAAATTTTTTATAGAATTTTTCAAAGCATATTGAGCACAATCAGGGGTTCCAAAATCAAAATACAGTATGTGAAAAGCAAGAAAAAACAGGAAAAACGAAAGAAATAATGAAACAAAGCCCAGACCCAAACCTAAGATCCGAAACTCAACTCAGAACACTCAGGGACCGTAGGATTGATCCACGCGGATCAAACCTAGATCCTACGGTGGAGAACGCAGGGGAATGGACCGGGTTTGGACCGGTCCGGTTCAGTTGCCTACATAAACCTAAACACACCGGTCCAGATCATTCTTCTCTTTCAATTCTCTCTCTTCATCTCACTCGCTTTCTCTCCAGCTCACCGTCTCTGCAAGAACTCACACCGGAAATGATGAAGCCTGGCCGGAAACAGCAAAGTTCCGCCAGAAACTTCATCGTCTCCGACGAACTCCAACGGTCTTAAACCCTAAGCCACTCCGATTTAACCCAAACTCACAACAAAATGCTCGGATTTCACGATTAAACATGAATCCGAGCCTTACAAACACCAGAAACACGTAGATCGTCATAGATCGAGGAAAAACCTTACGGTTTCTTCGATCTTTTAACTTTTAAAACAAATTTTGCAAGAAAATGTTCTTGTAACCTTCGATCTACGCTGATCTACGCGTTACGAACACGTATGAAGCCTAGAGATTCAGATTTGCAAAGAAAAAATGAAAGAAAAGGAAGAAGTAATGATTTACCTCGTTGAAAACGGAGATTCGAACAGAAAAGCTTGCAATAGAACTTCGTTTCTTGCTTCCGGTGGATTCGCAGCTACAAAGACCAAAAATAAATCGGTCTTCTCACTCTTCTCCTTCTCTGTGAATTTGTTGTTGTTCGTCTTTTTCTCTCTATTATTGCTGAATCTTGCTGCGAATTGCGCTACGTGTGTTACTCTGAATCGAGGATTGATTGTTGAGTTTCCTTTGAGTTCGTGTGAATCTGGATTTTGACTGATTGTGCAGGTAAATCGGTGATGATGATTGATGAGGTTCTGTGGTGGATTGTTGTAGCTGAGAGGGTAGTTACGGTGGTTTTAGTGGCGGAGGAAGTTTGTTAGGGTGGTGGTTACAGTGGTGGAAGTTTGTTAGGGTTTGAACACTCAAGAGTGTTCTTGAACGTTCTTGGTATTTTGAAGCTTTGATCCACTTCTGGTGGAGAGAGAGAAACGGAATGTGTTTTGATGATTTGGCAAAAAATGAATGGTGTTGACCCTTTGACTGTGATGACTGGGATTTATAGGTCATGACTAAGATGATTAGACCAATGCTGATCTGCCAAGTGTCCCTGGACTTGTAACTAACTCTTTTGGACTGATCTGCAATTACCAAAAATACTGGACTGGACTGCAAAAATTAAAAAAGGACTGAAACGCAATTTTTAGAAACTTTAGGACTAAAATGAAAATAAAAAATAAAAAATAAAAAAAAAATTTGAATTAAAATTGGTAAATGGAAAATAACGTAAAGTGAAACGATTAAAAATAACAAAATGGACTAAAATGAACCAACTACATAAATGAGGTACTTCAAAGTAACCTCTCTCTGTCAAAATTTCGTGTGAAATGACCAAAATGCCCCTAGGGACTAAAACGACTCAAAATGACTCAAATGCAATTTTAAAATGATTTTTTAACAGGGAATTAAAGCAAAAGTTTATACAGGCAAATTAAAAGACTCAGAGACAAATTTTAAAGATTAAAAGGAAATTTAACGTAGGAAATGACTAAAATGCCCCTGGGGGCTAAACTGACTCAAAATGGTTCAGATGCAATGTTTAAAATGGATTTTGACATGGAATTAGACAAAAACTCATTCAAACCAAATGAAAGGACTCAGGGACAATTTTTCAAAGATTGAAAGAAATTTTAACATGGGAAATGACTAAAATGCCCCTGGGGCCAAACTGACTCAAAATGACTTCAAATGTAATTTTAAAATGGTTTTTTTAACATGGAATTGAAACAAGGATTTATACAAATCAAATGAAAAGACACAAACAAATTTCAAGGACTAAAATGAGTTTGAATGCAGGGAATGACTAAAATACCCTTTTTCATGAATTTTGCAAATAATATTGAAATAAGATGCAGAGAAAGATGCAATTGATCAGGGACAAATTCAAATGACTTGAATTGCTAGAAAAGAAGAATTGAGCTAGTATTTTTAGTTCCAAAATTAGGGTATAACAGCTGCCCTTATTTAAGTTTCTTTGTCCGGAGGGTCAAGAGACGTAGTCTTTGATTTGACGGGACGAAGATACTTAAATATTAACATTTGCACTGTTTTTGGACATAAAAATACGCTCTCAGATTTTCAAAATATGAATGCCATGCAACATTTCGATTATGAATGCAAGGCAAACGAACTGGAGTCTACAGAGTATGTCATATCACTGGGGATTTAGGTAGACATTGACAGGGTAGACAAACCAGGGGACAAAAGATAGGTACAAGCTGTTCTTTGGATCGAACTTGCCACTTGACCAAGAAGTACAAACAGGGGATGGGTACAAGCTGTTCTTTGGATTGAACCTGCTACTTGACCGGGGATAGAAATGTGAGACAGGTACAAACTGTTCTTTCGATCGAACTTGCTACTTGACCGGAGACATAGACATATAGGTAGATACAAGCTGTTCTTTGGATCGAACTTGCCGCTTGATTGATGATACAAACAGATAGACAGGTACAAACTGTTCTTTGGATCAAACTTGCTGTTTGACCGGAGATATAGACAAAAGGATGGATACAAGCTGTTCTTTGGATCGAACTTGCCGCTTGATCAATATCACAACATGTAAGTAGGTGCAAACTGTTCTTTGGATCGAACTTGTCGTTTGACCGTTAACAAAACATAAGCAAGGGTACAAACTGTTCTTTGGATCGAACTTGCCGTTTGACCGGAAGCATAGGCATATAAGCAGGTACAAGCTGTTCTTTGGATCGAACTAGCCACTTGACCGATAACAAGACATATAACAAGATACAAATTGGAAGCTTGATTTGGAAAGATACAAATTGAGAGTAAGTTGATATTGACTTGATTTGTTGGCCCAAAAGCAAATTGAGAGTGGATTAACATTGACTTGAATTGAATTGAAAGTTGACATTGAAAGAGACATTGAAAGTTGAAAATAATCAGAGACATAGACGTAGACATAACATTGAATTGAATTGAGAATTTTAACAGAAACATAGACATTGGCATTGAATTGAGAGTTTGAAATTGAATTGAATTGGAATTTGGGATTGAATTGAATTGAAGGTTGAGATTAAGTTGAATTGAAAGTTGAAATTGAGTTGAATTGAAAGTTGAAATTCGAAATGCAACATGTATGTATGGTATAACAAGATCATTTAATGTATGAGCACATAGAATGCGTGATTACGCATGTATGAATGCTTGAAATGCATGATTGATTTGTAATTTGGCAAAGAAGCTTCGTAGAAACAGACAAAACATTAGAAGGTTAGGCACGTAGTGGCTCGTGCTATGACATGTACACAGAAATCCTCTTTGGAGAGACCGTCGTCGAGAGACATATCAATACCATGGCTGAGGGCAATATATCACATCACATATACAAAACTTGCAGAAGAGGGAAACTTGGAAAATTCTTGGATACAAGTCGCCATTGCTAGGCGTGTCAGTGCTGGGTAAACATTGGATGTTCGCCTCTGTGGTCAATGTTTTTATATCATTTTTCATTTTTCAATCCCATTTTTGCCTGAACTGCCCTTTCGGGTTTTCGATTCACCGGGTATAAATTCTTTTCATTGCCCCATTCTTGCCTGAATTGCCTTCATAGGTTGTCAATCAGCGGGGTGTTCATTTTTGCCTAAGCCGCCCTTTCGGGTTTTCAACTTAGCGAGCTTTTCATTTGTATTTTTTTTCAATTTTTTTCATTTTCATTCTGTTTTTTCATTCTTGCCATTGACCACAGATCATCCTGGGGAACAACTTGCTTGTAACATGTATTGAAATAGACATTGACACTCGTTTATTCATGCATGTTTCACTGAAATGTACCCTATTGCTCAGGTTTGTTTTCAAAATAGACAAAATATTTTTCAATTTTCAAAAATGTTTGTTTCAGACATTGACATTATCAAATAGAAGGAAAATATTTTGTATATAGCATTGGAAGTAGAAAAAAAGTAGTGTTTCAAACAACAGCACAGGCTCAAATTGATGTAGAAGAGTGAACATCAGCCAAAAGCATAACTCCATGGATTTACAAAGCTTGGAAAATGGTAATTTTATTGGTTGGTGGTACATTGAACACGATGACCGCTACATTTCATAGAAATTTTGAATTCACAAGTACAGAAGCTTCTGATGAAGACGATCATTGACAGTTGCAGATGCCCAAAGGGGTGACGGTGATTTTCCAGATATAGTTACTTGTCTTTTATTGTCAACCTCATTTTTGCATGAACCACCCTTTCGGGTTTACGGCTCATCGAGGCGCTCATTCTTGCCTGAGTTGCGTACAATCTCAGCGAGCTTTTTCATATATTTTTTTGTCCCTAACTTTTGCCTGGATCGCCTTTTCGGGTTTTCGATCCACCGGGAAGCGCATTTTTGCCTAGGCCTCCCTTTCGGGTTTTCGACCTACCACGCTATTCTTTTCATTTTTAGACAAAGTATTTCTTGACTATATCGGCATTAACGGGATTTGGAAGTTCAACACCATTTATGTGTGTAAGAATCAAAGCACCACCAGAGAAAGCCTTCTTGACAACATAAGGACCTTCGTAGTTAGGTGTCCACTTGCCCCTTGGGTCGGGTTGTTGGCTTATCCTCCTTTTCAATACAAGTTCGCCTTCCTTGAATTCTCGAGGTCGGACTTTCTTGTCAAAAGCATTCTTCATTCGTACTTGATACAACTGTCCATGAGCCATAGCGTCCATGCGTTTCTCTTCAATCAAATTCAACTGATCGTACCGACTTTGACACCATTCAGCCTCAGTTAATTTTGCTTCCATGATCACTCGGAGAGATGGAATCTCCACTTCCAGTGGGAGAACTGCTTCCATACCATATACAAGAGAGAAAGGAGTTGCCCCGGTTGAACTGCGTACTGTAGTACGGTAACCATGCAAGGCAAACGGTAACATCTCATGCCAGTCTTTGTAAGTAGTGACCATCTTCTGAACAATCTTCTTGATATTCTTATTAGCGGCCTCAACTGCACCATTCATCTGAGGTCTGTAAGGAGAAGAGTTATGATGTTCAATTTTGAATTCTTCACATAAAGCTTGCATCATGTTATTGTTCAGATTGGAACCATTGTCAGTGATGATCTTGTTGGGAACACCATATCTACAGATGATGTTATTCTTGATAAACTTGACAACTACTTGCTTGGTCACATTTGCATAGGAAGCAGCCTCTACCCATTTGGTGAAATAGTCAATCACCACAAGAATGAAACGATGCCCATTAGAAGCTTTGGGTTCAATTCTTCTGATCATGTCAATTCCCCACATAGAGAAAGGCCATGGGGAAGAGATGGCATTGAGAGAGTGTGGAGGCACATGAATCTTGTCAGCATAAATTTGACACTTGGGGCATCTCTTGGCGTGCCTGTGGCAGTCCCACTCCATAGTTATCCAGTAATAGCCGGCTCTTAACAATTTTCTTGACATAGTGTGACCTGTAGCATGGGTCCCAAAGGTGCCGTCATGTACATCATGCATCAATTTCTCAGCTTCTTGTTTGTCAACACATCTCAACAAGACCATGTCATAGTTCCTCTTGTATAGGATTTCTCCGTCCAGAAGGAATCTACTAGCCCATCTTCTCAAGGTCTTTTTATCCCTGTTGGAAGCACCAGGTGGATATTCATGACTCTGCAAGAACTGTTTGATATTATAATACCAAGGTTTTCTATCATTCACACCTTCATCAGCTTGATCTGGCATATTTTCAATAGTAAACACATGAGCGGGTCTATCAAGACGTTGCACTTTGATTACGGGCACATCATTCCATTGATTCACACGAAACATGGATGACAAAGTAGCAAGAGCGTCAGCCATCTGGTTTTCATCCCGAGGGATGTGGTGCAGCTCAACCTTTGTGAAGTATGTCAACAGCCGTCTTGCATAGTCACGGTAAGGGATCATCTTCTCATGATGCGTCTCCCATTCACCCTTTATCTGATTAATAACAAGTGCAGAATCTCCATAGATGTCAAGGTGCTTAATTCTCAGGTCAATAGCTTCTTCAATGCCCAAGATGCATGCCTCATATTCAGCCACATTGTTCGTACATTCAAACGTTATTCGAGCAGTGAAGGGAATGTGGTGCCCCTGTGGAGTTACAATGATGGCCCCAATTCCTTTACCATAAGTGTTGACAACACCATCAAATGCCAATCCCCATTTGCTATTGGGATCCGGCCCTTCATTGATCAATGGCTCTTCACAGTCTTTTGTTTTCAGATACATAATCTCTTCATCAGGGAAATCAAACTTAATCGGCTGGTAATCATCGAGAGGTTGGCAAGCAAGATGCTCAGCAAAGATACTTCCTTTGATTGCTTTCTGAGCTTTGTACACAATATCATACTCAGACAACAACATTTGCCAACGTGCAATCTTTCCAGTAACAGCAGGCTTCTCAAAGATGTACTTGATTGGATCCATTCGGGATATCAACCAAGTTGTATGATTCACCATATAATGACGCAGGCGTTTGGCAGCCCAAGCTAGAGCACAACAAGTCTGTTGAAGCATTGTATACCGAGTCTCACAGTCAGTGAACTTCTTGCTCAGATAGTAGATAGCATGCTCTTTCTTTCCAGTCTCGTCTTGTTGGTCGAGAACACAACCCACAGAATCATCTAACACTGACATATACATAATCAAAGGCCTTCCTTCCACTGGCGGGACAAGGATAGGTGGTTCCAACAGGTATTCTTTAATGCTATCAAAAGCTTCTTGGCATTCATCATTCCATACAACAGGCTGATTCTTTCTGAGTAATTTGAAAATTGGACCACAGGTAGTAGTCATGTGGGATATAAATCTTGAAATATAATTCAGGCGTCCGAGGAAACCTCTGACTTGCTTTTTAGTTTGAGGGGCCGGCATCTCTCTGATGGCTCAAACTTTGTCAAGATCAACTTCAATGCCTCTTTGACTGACAATGAAGCCTAGCAACTTTCCAGATCTTACACCAAATGTGCACTTGTTAGGATTCAACCGCAACTTGTACTTTCTCAATCTTTCGAACATCTTTTTCAAATACACAACATGCTGCTCTTCATCACTTGATTTCACAATCATATCATCAACATACACTTCAATCTCTTTGTGGATCATATCATGAAACAGAGTTGTCATACCCCTATGATACGTTGCACCAGCATTTATCAAGCCGAACGGCATCACCTTATAACAGAATATTCCCCACGGAGTGATGAAGGACGTCTTTTCTCTATCTTCAGGTGACATTCGTATCTGATTGTAACCTGAGAAACCATCCATAAAGGAGAACACTTTGGATTGAGCGGTACTGTCAACAAGTACATCAATATGAGGCAATGGGAAATTATCTTTCGGACTGGCTTTATTCAAATCTCTGTAATCAACACACATTCGAACTTTCCCATCTTTCTTCAGTACTGGTACAATGTTGGCAATCCACTCAGGATATTCAGCTGTCATGAGGAAACCCGCATCAATTTGCTTATGCACCTCAACCTTGATCTTAAGAGCCATGTTTGGACGAGACCTTCTCAATTTCTGTTTGACAGGAGGATATTCAGGTCTTGTCGGTATCCGATGTTCCACAATCTTGGGATCTAGACCTGGCATATCTTCATAGGACCATGCAAAAACATCTGGATAACCATGGAGAAGCTGAGTAATCTTCTTTTTCACTCCTGGCACAAGTGCAGCACCAATCTTGATCTCTCGCTTGCTCTCTTCAGTACCCAGGTTGATAAGCTCAATCTCTTCCTGGTGAGCTGAATGGCTCTTCTTTCTTGTTCAAGCAGTCGAGTGATCTCATACGGTATCTCTTCATCATCTTCCTCATCTTCAGCTTCATATACAGGGAATTCAAAATTTGGAGGAACCATAGGGTCACTGTGTTCAACGGGTTTATCGTGGTTCAATCTGCATAATATGATTGGGATGATTTTAGAAAAAAATGTTTTTCATGCAGATTTTTGAAATTAATAATAAAATACAAATGTTTTAGTTTTTTCTGGCATTACCATTATTTCCAAGAAAAAGGCACTAAAAAGTAGAAAAACAAAGAGTCGCGAAAAAGACGACAACTTTTATTGATAACGGCAATGCCGAAACAAACATGCCCTTACAAGGATATTACTTTCTCCTTGGGCAGAGCGAAAGGATTGTTATTTTGAAAACAAAGAAAAGCATGAGCAACAAGACACATTACATGGAAGCATGCATGACTAAAGGAACATCAATGGCCTCCTAATTTCTCACTGTGCCTCCTGGTACAACAAACGTAGGCACATAACTACTTTCAGCAGCATCTTCAGCAATAGCATTGATGAACCCAGCACTATAGAAAGTTCCTGTTGAAATGCCTGAGGTCGGGGAGAATCCAAGGCCCTCTTTACGCTTGTTTTCCAAAATCTGTATCACTTTGCCCCAGCCAGCAGCTTGCCCTTCTCGAACAGCTTTCTGGGCGTCTTTCAATGAAGCCATACTAGCACCAGCTCTCCGGGGTTCCGCACCTTCAACAGTCAAGCCTTGAAATGATGTCCCTTCAGCGGACCCTGCTTCAACACAAGAGAAAGATGACACTTGGCTAACCAGATATGCTTCTTCACCATGTACAGTGACAAGCTTGCCATTCCTCACAAACTTGAGCTTCTGGTGCAGAGTAGAAGTTACTGCCCCAGCATCGTGAATCCATGGTCTTCCGAGGAGACAACTATAAGAAGCATTGATGTCCATGACCTGAAAAGTGATCTGGAATGTCTCAGGACCAATGGTAATTGGTAGATCTACCTCCCCAAGAACATCCTTGCGAGATCCGTTAAAAGCCTTAACCAGATAGCTGCTTCCCCTTAGAGAGAGTCCATGATGACTCAACTGTCTCAGCGTAGACTCAGGCATTACGTTTAAGGATGATCCAGTGTCCACCAGCACATTGGATATCATGTCAGACTTGCAGTGCACCGAGATATGCAGAGCCAAGTTGTGGTGTTTCCCTGCTCCGGGGAGCTCATCGTCATCAAACCCCAAGTTGTTGCAAGCCGTAATGGGTACCCACTATTCCATTGAACTGATCCACGGAGACTTCATGATCAACATAGGCCTGTTCCAGTACCTTCATTAACACTTTCCTGTGAGCCTCTGAGCTCAGGAGCAGAGACAAGATGGATATTTTTGACGGAGTTTGCAGCAGCTGGTCCACAATCTTATAATCGCTCTTTTTGATAAGCCTCAGAATTTCGTCCAGATTAGACTCTTCAATAGACTGGCCTGATGGGCCGGCGTTCTTGTCAACAGGAGGAGCAACTGGTGGAGTTATTGTAGCAACAGGTGTAACCACCTTCTTTTGGAACAAGGGTGGACGGACTTTTCCGCTTCTTAGAGCTGTAATTTCTTCAGCGACGTTATCAACCGTAGCTGGGGATACCAGAGGTACTTCCACCCCAAAGGGATTGCCTTAGTAGAGGCATAAGATACCGGTCCAGGTAGCCTGATCACCAAAGGTTCAACATTCCTTGTCTGAGATGCACTTCCAGCAGGAGAATCATGAAACACTGGCACAATCACACAAACATCACTGGAAATCAAGTGTTTATCATCCATCTTGCACCACACAACAACCCATGGGATTTTGAAGACATTCTGAACAAGAAGCATGATCATGATTAAACAAAGAAGCTTGACAAAGTTTGACATGTAGTGGCACCAAAGGAGTAGCAACATTACGGACATCTAAAGTAAGAGCCTCTCGAGGAACACGAACTCTTTCGAAAGCCTCGATCATGTTAACGGCAACATGGTTTGGAAGTGGATTGTCGAGAACATGAGGAACACTATTTTCAAAAGTTAATCGTCCTCTGTCTATTAGGTCTTTTACCACATATTTCAGAGCATAGCAACCCTCAACATCGTGGCCTTGAGGGCCCTGATGGAATTCACATGTGAGATCCTGTCGGAACCTGGGAGGCAATGGTGTAGGCGGAGGCTTTCCTGGTCTGGTGACGCAGTGGCCTTTAGCAAGTAGGGTTGGGAGCAGATCAGCATACCACATTGGTATTGGTGGGAAATAAGTCTTGGGCCGAGGACCCTGTTGTTGCTGCTGTTGCTGTTGAGCTGGAGGCTGGTGTTGTACTTGTTGAGCAATGGCATTAACGGGCACTGATGGTTGACCCGATGGCAGAGGATATTGCTGGTAGAATGGTGGGAAGAAAGGCTGTTGAGAGTACTGCATATACTGGTAGGGTAGAGGTAACTGAGTAGCAGCTGTGGACTGGTTACCAGATACCATCCCAACTTCGGATTCTTTCTTCTTATGGTGGCCATTACCATACTTCTTTGGCACGCTAGCTGAGGACTCACCTTTTTCAAGAACAATGATACCCTCTCTGACAGCCTCCTCTAGACGAGTTCCCATAGTAACCATATCGGAGAAATTATTCAGAGCAGAGACTATCATTCTTTCAACATATTCCTTCTTCAGAGTTTTCAGGAATGTTTGTGTTAATTCTTCCTCATCAAGCCGAGGAGAAACACGGGCAGCTGCCCCTCTCCATCTCTGAGCATATTCACGGAAGGTCTCATCTGACTTCTGAGACAAAGACTTAAGAGAATCCCTATTCGGCTTCAAACGCGTGTTAAACTCATAATGATTTTCAAAAGCAGCAGCGAGTTCCTCAAAAGTGTGAATATTGTCTTTGCTCAAACCAGTGTACCAATCTGCGCATCTTCCATCAAAATTTCCTGGAAGAAGTGGATCATCAGCGCATCATTATCCGCGTAGTTGGCCATCTTTCGGACGTACCGGATGACATGGCTATGTGGACAAGAAGTTCCATTGTATTTGTCAAAATCTGGCACTTTGAACTTCTTAGGAATCTCAAATCGGGATACCAGACATAGATCACGAGCCTTAGCAGAGACACCATTCCAACGGCTAGCTTTGACCTCACGGAGTTCTCCAGCCAACTCTCTTAACTGTTTTCTCATAGCCTCCATTATAGAGTCTTGTCCACGCGGAGTGTCAACATCGATTACCTGTTGCACAGTGTGTACAATAGGATCGGTGACAACAGTAGTCATTTGAGGCATAGAGATAGGTGTAGAGGCAAAAGTTGTCACGGGAATCTGTCCTTGATTGCCAATACCAGAAATACCAGCCGCAGTATTAGGAGCATAGAAAGCTGAGAGTCCATAAGGGCGTCCATTGGGCATAACAAACCGAGCATCAGACATCACAGTAGACAGTGGGATAGATGGAATCACTTCAGTAGAAGCTGGGACAGATGTGGCTGGTTGTTCTTGTGCAGCCATCATAGTGGACATAGCGTCATGAGCCTTAGCCATGTCTTCTTTCAAAGCAGCCAATTCGGCACGGAGCTGAGCATTTTCTTCTTCAAAGTTAGCCATGTTTCTTCTCTTGTACAATCTTGTTTGATGAACTCTATCTGGTTGGTAAACCTTACGAGCATGAGCCACCTCTCAGACTGCGGCAGAAGAACCAGGAGGCAATGAGCACGAGAGAAGTCTTTGTGACCAATGAATGCATATGATGCATGAGATGTGTTAATGCATATGCAAAAAGACTCTTTTTTGTGTTATCGAAGGGTTTTAGACAAATTAGAAACTTGTAAACATTACTAAACAATTGAAACATCAAACCCCGACAAAACAATCAAACATCATAGAGTCTTACAAGATGATTCCCTTTGAAATACTAAGCCAAGGGATAGACTTTGAAATGTAAAACAACATAAACAACTGGAAATAACAGTAGAAAATAGAAATCCTCAAGCATAGGAAGTGGAAGCATCATCCTCATACTCAGACCCAGACTCATAGCTGCAGTATCGTGCATAGAAGTTACGAGCACTCCTAGCCCTCTTGGAGTCTCTCATAAGCAACTTATCCTTTTCTTCAATTTCTTTCCTAGCTTTAGCCAACTCTTTCTTCAATGTCAGAACCTCATGAGTCTTCTGTTCATCTTTTCCATCCAAAGTCATGATCAAGTTCTCTGCCTCATAGTATCTAGTCTTCCACTGATGCTTCTCTCGGCTCTCCATAGCTAGATGCTCCTGATACATCTCCTGAGTAGGTGGAAGTAGAGGCAAAGGTATGGTTGGAATAGATGTAGACACATATCTCATGGCGGGGTAACGCATACCAATCTTCTCAGCTTGGTTTATCACTCACTGTGTATAGGCCTCATGAGCAACACCGGACCTTCCACCCATATGCTTCACCTCTTTCTTCCGGAGTTTAGACCAAGCCTCCATGAAATCTTCTCTTATTCCTGTGGGTGCATTGGAGTAGTAGAAGAAGTAAGGAGATGTAGCAAGATTGATGGGCTTCTCTTTCATCGGGAAACCAAATTGTCGCAAGGCGAGCTCCGAATTATAGTTGATTCCACCCCGGGTACCAAGAAGAGGTACATTAAGAAACTTTCCACCACCAAAGATAATTGCTTTGACTCTAGAAGCTGGAGTGAGCCAAACCACTTCATTAGGAGTGAGAGCCATGATCCTCTGTGAAATAGTCCAATTCTCTGGATTATCATGGAAAGACTTCGGAAGGTGCGAAATAAACCACCTATAGAGGAGAAGTACACAACAAAGAATGTATCCACGACCCTTGCCGGATCGATCATGAATAGCATGGTATGTGTCAGCTAGCAAAGTAGGAACCTGATTCTTGGAGTGAAAGATCATAATAGCATTCATATCCACGAAGCCATCAAGATTTGGAAAGAGAATAAGTCCATAGATGAGGAATGCAAGAATAGCCTCAAGAGTGTCCTGACAAGTGGTTTTGAGGTTGGCTTTCTCAAGTAGATACTCCAAAGTGAACCCTCGGATGTGAGCCTTAGTGACAAGATTCTTGGAGACATCGGTGGTCTTGAGATAGAGATCTTTAGCAATAACCAATGGAGTAGGAGGATTCTCAAGTCCCGCGAAGGGTACCCCCTTAGCAATAGATAGATCCATTAAGCAAGAATAAGCCTCGAGTGTGGGCACCAACTGAAAGTCGGGAAAAGTGAAGCACCGATAGTCCCGATCATAGAATTGCACTAGGGTGTGCACAAGCTTCTCATCCACATTAGTCTGGAGAATAGTAAGTAAGGCCCCATAACGATGTCGGAAACCAGTCGGATCCTCGATCTTGAGTGCCAAATCTCTCAAACTAGCCAAATCCACTTCGTTGAACTTGTAGGACTTAGTCTTCCCCATTCTTACAATGTTTACAAATTCAACTCGTCTAAGCCCTTCGATAAATGCATGGAAAAAGCTTATGAATGTATGCATGTATGCATGATTATGTTCAAGTACGGAGAAAACATGGTGGGTTGAAATTCAAAGTCAAGGAGTCATGGGTGGACACGGTGTCCGGTGAAACTAGGGCTTTGGATAATAGTAACCGGGTTCTAAAAAGTTCCCAAGTTGCAACCTCTCCGACGTATATCATGGTGTCACGAGACAAACACTCGCTCCATGATTATCCGTAAGAAGGTCTAACTTGAGTGTAGTATCGCGTGACGACTAAAACTCGAGACAACACTCGGTTTAGCCTCCGCACTACGTCCTAGAAAAATGGCCATGGATGGGTTTGGTTATCTACGGTTCATAGCGTCATAGAACAATTAGAAGTAAAGTGCCTAAACGCGACAACACGCGCCGACAACATCACCCCCAAAATGCCTCAGCTATGTGGGATTGATCGCATGATCCAATACACGAGGCAACCCTCAGAATGAATTGTCGATTATATCCCTCCTAAATCCTAAGTTCACTCAGCCCGGGTGTAGGACTTTTGATATTCTCACCCCACACGTTTGCAAGAATTTATACATTTATTCACATACGGAAGCAAGTAAAAGAAGCAAGTAAAAACGAAAGCGCAAGCGTGGAAATAAAGACTAGGCGTAACTCTCCAATCTTCCCAGTGAAGTCGCCAGCTGTTTTATCTTGGTTTTCGGGTGTCAAACATTGATTATGTTTGAACCTTTTTAACCTTTGATATCTCATTTTTTCTTGGGAAGGGAAAAAATAAGCAAAACCCTTGAGAATCGAGGTCCGGGAGTTGTTTTCGATACGGGAAGGTGTTAGGCACCCATAACGACTATAGTATCTTATAGGTACCGTCTTTACTTTCTACGCGCGCGCTTTATTTTTAAATGCTATTTGAAAAGTGATATTTACACCTAAGAGCTTACTAAGTCAAGAATTGGAGGGAGAAGAAAGCGTTTGAATTTTTATTTTATTTAATTGAAGGAATATTGTTTCCTTGCCTACGTACCCTTTTAAGGGATCAAATCCACCGTAGTTCTCTTCCAAAAAATGTTTTTGTTTTTGTTGATTCATTTTAAGTTTGACAATTGGAACTTGAAGAATGAGAGAGAGAGGCCTCAAGGGCATAAGATTGTGAAAAAGTGAGGTGGAATTAGTTATTTTGCAAAAAAAGTCTAAGTATGATTAAGAATTTGTTAAGATTCTTGTTTAAGAAAATAAAGGGAAAATCAATGGGATTTTGATCCCAAAGTTTATTTAGAAAATTATTTGAGTGAGTTGTTCATGTTTTTTGGAAAAAAGGATTTTTGCCTAAGTTTCAAAGATCCTAAACATACATCTAAAATATATATGTGATGTGTGTGCATATGTCGGTGCTGGTGTCGGTGTGCATCATTAAAGTCCATTGTCCTTTACATCTTTGGCCTAGATACATGCTATGGTCTTGCAAGAATTTAAAAGCATAAAGTAAAATACAAGAATTCCTAAGTATTATATTCTAATTTTTGCATGAATTTTAAAGTGTATGCTAATAAGGACTAGGAATATAAGATGGAGGATGAAATGGCTATGGAGTGTATGAAACATGAAGTGAAATGGTTAGTAGTACGAGGTGTAATATGGTAAAGATAAAGCAAGTACAATATTATAGCAAGGGCATAGGAATTGACACAAGACATAGCCAAAATAATGCAAGGTATATCTAAAATTCAACCACAAAAATGCAAGAATCATATGGCCTATAATCTTCACAATTCAACCTATTTTTCAAAGGCATAAACTCTGGTTTTAGGATGAAAATTAAGGCAACATGATGAACTTGACATTTTAAAGTGAATTTAGACATATTTGCATTATTTATTCACAAACATAACTTGCAAACCAAGCAATTAAGCAAAATTCACACACATGCAGCAAAAGCACATACAGACAGTAGCTAAAACTTCACAAAATCATATGGTATAGATCACAAACATTTATCAAGAAATTGGAATTAGAATCAAGCAATTTTCACAAGCTTTTCACATAAAATCTAAGGAATAAAACAAGAAAATACATCCACATTTTTTTATCAAATTTTCCAGTAAACAAAAAGCACAAAAAACATCACAAAATATCAAGAACATGTGTAAATTTTTTATAGAATTTTTCAAAGCATATTGAGCACGATCAGGGGTTCCAAAATCAAAATACAGTATGTGAAAAGCAAGAAAAAACAGGAAAAACGAAAGAAATAATGAAACAAAGCCCAGGCCCAAACCTAAGATCCGAAACTCAACTCAGAACACTCAGGGACCGTAGGATTGATCCACGCGGATCAAACCTAGATCCTACGGTGGAGAACGCAGGGGAATGGACCGGTTTTGGACCGGTCCGGTTTAGTTGCCTACATAAACCTAAACACACCGGTCCAGATCATTCTTCTCTTTCCATTCTCTCTCTTCATCTCACTCGCTCTCTCTCTAGCTCACCGTCTCTACAAGAACTCACACCGGAAATGATGAAGCCTGGCCGAAAACTGCAAAGTTCCGCTGGAAACTTCATCGTCTCCGACGAACTCCAACGGTCCTAAACCCTAAGCCACTCCGATTTAACCCAAACTCACAATAAAATGCTCGGATTTCACGATTAAACATGAATCCGAGCCTTACAAACACCAGAAACACGTAGATCGTCATAGATCGAGGAAAAACCTTACGGTTTCTTCGATCTTTTAACTTTTAAAACAATTTTGCAAGAAAATGTTCTTGAAACCTTCGATCTACGCCGATCTACGCGTTACGAACACGTATGAAGCCTAGAGATTCAGATTTGCAAAGAAAAAATGAAAGAAAAGGAAGAAGTAACGATTTACCTCGTTGAAAACGGAGATTCGAACAGAAAAGCTTGCAATAGAACTTCGTTTCTTGCTTCCGGTGGATTCGCAGCTTCAAAGACCGAAAATAAATCGGTCTTCTCACTCTTCTCCTTCTCTGTGAATTTGTTGTTGTTCGTATTTTTCTCTCTATTATTGCTGAATCTTGCTGCGAATTGCGCTACGTGTGTTACTCTGAATCGAGGATTGATTGTTGAGTTTCCTTTGAGTTCGCGTGAATCTGGATTTTGACTGATTGTGCAGGTAAATTGGTGATGATGATTGATGAGGTTCTGTGGTGGATTGTGGTAGCTGAGAGGGTAGTTACAGTGGTTTTAGTGGCGGAGGAAGTTTGTTAGGGTGGTGGTTACAGTGGTGGAAGTTTGTTAGGGTTTGAACACTCAAGAGTGTTCTTGAACGTTCTTGGTATTGTGAAGCTTTGATCCACTTCTGGTGGAGAGAGAGAAACGGAATGTGTTTTGATGATTTGGCAAAAAATGAATGGTGTTGACCCTTTGACTGTGATGACTGGGATTTATAGGTGATGACTGTGATGATTAGACCAATGCTGATCTGCCAAGTGTCCCTGGACTTGTAACTAACTCTTTTGGACTGATCTGCAATTACCAAAAATACTGGACTGGACTGCAAAAATTAAAAAAGGACCGAAACGCAATTTTTAGAAACTTTAGGACTAAAATGAAAAAAAAATTGAATTAAAATTGGTAAATGGAAAATAACGTAAAGTGAAACGATTAAAAATAACAAAACGGACTAAAATGAACCAACTACATAAATGAGGTACTTCAAAGAAACCTCTCTCTGTCAAAATTTCGTGTGAAATGACCAAAATGCCCCTAGGGACTAAAATGACTCAAAATGACTCAAATGCAATTTTAAAATGATTTTTTAACAGGGAATTAAAGCAAAAGTTTATACAGGCAAATTAAAAGACCTAGAGACAAATTTTAAAGATTAAAAGGAAATTTAACGTAGGAAATGACTAAAATGCCCCTAGGGGCTAAACTGACTCAAAATGGTTCAGATGCAATGTTTAAAATGGATTTTGACATGGAATTAGACAAAAACTCATTCAAACCAAATGAAAGGACTCAGGGACAATTTTTCAAAGATTGAAAGAAATTTTAACATGGGAAATGACTAAAATTCCCCTGGGGCCAAAATGACTTCAAATGTAATTTTAAAATGGTTTTTTTAACATGGAATTGAAACAAGGATTTATACAAATCAAATGAAAAGACACAAACAAATTTCAAGGACTAAAATGAGTTTGAATGCAGGGAATGACTAAAATACCCTTTTTCATGAATTTTGCAAATAATATTGAAATAAGATGAAGAGAAAGATGCAATTGATCAGGGACAAATTCAAATGACTTGAAATGCTAGAAAAGAAGAATTGAGCTAGTATTTTTAGGTCCAAAATTAGGGTATAACAATACCCCACATATATTCCTAACCTTCCTTGAGGACCCATTTTTGTCCTTTGTGGTGGAGCTATTGGTACATATACTGCACAACCAAAAATTCTTAAATGAGAGATATTTGGTTCCTTACCAATAGTAAGTTGATTAGGGTATATTTATGATCAGCACTTAGCCTTAGACGTATGAGTGTTGTAGCATGTAAAATTGCATGACCCCAAACTATAACTGGTAGCTTAGTTCTCATTATTAAAGGTCTAGCAATATATTGAATATGTTTGATTAATGACTCAGCTAAACCATTTTTGTGTATGTACATGAGGAACAAGATGCTCAACTGTAATTCCAATTGACTTGCAATAATTATTAAAGAAGCAGTGGTCTGAGATAGAGCGCCTTGTGTCTTTGCATCCTGCCCAGTCTACATCAGTATATCCCTGAATATGCAATTCTGAAGCTCTTAGGAAGAAGATGCCTTTTCCTGGTGAACCATTTAAGTATTTGAGGACTCGAAGAGTAGCATGATAGTGAGTTTGAGTTGGTTTGCTGAGAAACTGACTCAATTGCTGAGTAATAAAACTAATGTCAGGTCTTGTTGTATTCAAATAGATCAATCTGCTAATGAGTCTTCTATATGCTGAAACATCAATAAAAGGAGGTGAAGTATCATTTTGAAGTTTGACAGAAGGATCAGAAGGTGTGGAGACAGGCTTGGAACTAAGGAGACCTGAATCATTTAACAAATCCAAACAATATTTTCTCTGACACAGAGAAATCCCACTATGTGAATGAGCAACCTCAAGGCCTAAGAAATACTTCAGAGTGCCAAGGTCCTTGATTTTGAATGCTTGATGTAAGACATTCTTGATGATATGAAAATCAGAAAGAGAATTGCCAGCTAAAATTATATCATCAACATAAACTAAGAGGACAGTGAAGGTCTCAGAAGTTGATTTTATGAACAAAGAAGCATCAGATGCAGCCTGTTTGTAACCGTTGGAAATGAGCAGAGTGGTAAGCTACTCATACCACTTTCTACTTGCTTGTTTGAGACCATATAAGAATTTGGATAATTTGCAGACTTGATTTGGTTTAGATGTGGATAAACCTGGTGGAAGCTTCATGTAAACATATTCTTGAAGATCTCCATGAAGAAAAGCATTATTCACATCTAATTGGTGGAGAAACCAATGATTAATTGAAGCTGAAGCAATTACAAGCCTGACTATCGTAACTTTGGCAACTGGTGAGAAAGTGTCAAAGTAATTCAACCCTTCAATTTGATTATATTCTTTAGCTACTAGTCTGACTTTATACCTCTCTATCGAACCATCATCATTATAATTGATTCTATAAACCCATATGCACCCTACAGGTTTGACTTGTGAAGGAAGATCCACTATTGTCCAAGCACTAGTTTGATCAAGAGCATTATGTTCAAGTTGCATAGCTTGTTTCCAACAGTCAAATTTGATTGCCTCAGCATAGGATTTTGGTTCAATTTGAGAAACAAGAGACAAAGCAAATATATGTTGTGCGTTAGATAAATTGGTATGCGAAATAAAATTGGATAAAGGATATGAACTGCAAGTTTTATTAACATGAGAAGCAGAAACAATAGAAGGAGGACAAATATAGTCTTGCAGATAAGATGGAGTTTTCTTAGTTCTATATAGGGGTGTTCGCGGTCTGGTTTGGATCGGTTTTATGGTAAAAAATCAACCGATCAAAAATAAAAATAACGTGTGGTTCGGTTCCGTTTGGATAATTATGTTAAAAAAAATCCGAACCGATCCGATCCAAATTAAACCGCATATATTAATATTAATATTACTCATACACAATAAAATAATAGGTTTGATACACAATATGACACAAATTTATTAAAAAGTTAACATTACAGAATAAAAATGATTTATTATATTTGAAATAGATGAAGTAGTAATAATATAAATTAAATTAATGCAATATATAAGATTAAATACCAATAAGCAATATATTCCAATATATAATACTAATAAAATAGTAAATAAGTATAAATATTTACTTTTGCGGTTCGGATTGGTTCAGTTCGGTTTTGAAAAGGCAATCTGAAATCTGATCCGATCATATCGGTTTTACCAAAACAACATCCAAACACATCAAAAAATATTCGGTTTTTTGTGGTTTTCGGTTTTTTTTGGATCGGTTTGCGGTTTTATTTTGGATCGGTTTGGATTTGAACACCCCTAGTTCTAGAGGAGACTCTAAGAGTAGGAGATGAGTTAGTTGTGGATGATGGTAAAGGATGGATGGTGTGGTCAGTAGGTTGAGTAGGTGATATGGAAGGAGATGATGAAGGTGGAACTGGTTCAATCATAGAAGGTAATGAAGGTGATGGTGAATGATAGTTCCAATTTGATGTAGATGAAGGAGTAGGAGAGTTGTAAGGTAAAATAAGTTCATGAAAATCATTTCGAGAGAGAAATATTGCTCTAGTGTCAAGATCATAGAGAACATAGCCTTTAGTACCTGACTTGTATCCCAAGAAAATAGACTTTCTTGCTCTAGATTGAAGTTTTGATCTATGAGCAAGAAGTGTTGAAGCAAAACACAAACAACCAAAAACTTTGAAGGAATGTATGTCAGGTAAGGAACCATACAAGATCTAATAAGGATATTTTTGTTTGAGAAGGGGAGTAGGCACTCTATTGATTAAAAAAACAGCATGAATCACAACATATGACCAGTTTTTTTTGGGAAGTTTAGATTGAAAAAGTAAAGCTCTAGCAACATTATGGATGTGTTGATGCTTTCTTTCCACTCTACCATTTTGTTAAGGAGTTTCAACACATGATTTTTCGTGTATAATACCTTTAGAGGCATAAAATTCAGGAATGAGGAACTCAGGTCCATTGTCTGATCTTATGTATTTGGGAGTAATTTGATAATGAGTATGAATTAATGTGACAAAATTTTTGATATGACTAGAAACTTCTGATTTATTTTTGTGTATAATGACCCATAAAAATCTACTAAAATCATCAACAATGGTAAGGAAATACTTGTGGCAATGAACAACAGTAACAGAAAGGGGGGCCCAAATATCAAAAAGCAATAATTCAAATTCAGAAGAAACAATAGAGGTACTCAAATTGTAAGGCAATTTTCTTTGTTTGGAAAAATGAAAGATGTCACAAACAACTTTATTATCAATAATAATAGAAGAACACAAACTATACATCATGGACAATCTTTGATTAGACAAATGTCCTAATCTAAAGTGTCAGATTGCATTGGAAGGAATACTAGAAACATGATTATCTGAAGAAACTGAATTACAAAATTGCAAAGACACTTTATTTGATGGAGAAACAACGGAAGAAATGGAATGAGCTTGAGGTGAAGCAGGAGCAGAAGGATACAATCTATAGAGACCATCACAGAGATTACCCAAACCAATCATCTTTTGTGTTTTCACATCCAGTATGACACATGTATTGAGCAAAAAATGAACATGATAAGGTAAAGATTGGCAAATCTTAGAAACTGATATGAGGTTCACTTTGAAAGAAGGAGAATATAAGACATGAGTGATGTGAAAATGAGGTGAAAAAACAACAGTACCTGCATAATGAACAAGCACAGATGAGCCATTTGGTAAATTGACATTAATAAGTTTGATTTTATAATTGGAATGAAACAAATGTAATGAGGAACAAATATGTTCATTGGCTCCAAAATCAATGAGCCAATGATCAGATGGAACATGTAAAGAGCAAGAGAAAATAGTGTTTATACCTGAAGTGAAATCAATTGAAGAAGGGAATGATGTAGCAATATGATTGGTGCTAGCAGGGTTAGAGTAGTTGTTGAAGGCACCAAAGATGATTGTTGAAGCAAGGATACAACATGAACATATTGCTCTTGAGTCAAACTAGTCTGGGAAACAGAAGAAGTTCCTTCACTAGAGGTAGTAGAATCCATAGCATGCTCAGAGTTAACAACATTTGAAGAAGCAATAGGTTTATTTGCATTGGGATATCCATGTTTTTGGTATCAATACTCCACAATATGGTTGTTTTTATGGAAAAAGGTGCAATACCTAGAATTTTTCATGGATTGAGGAGCACCATAAGCTTTGCCACGCATAAAAGGTTTTCTTGCATCTGAAGCATTAACCAAAATACTAGAATCTTCAGTCGAGACATGTGGAGTAGGTGCAACATTATTCCTTTCTTCTTGAACCACCATAGAATACACTTTGTTTATGGATGAAAGAGGATCCATGAGAAGAACTTGAGTCTTCACAACTGAAAAATTATCATTTGAGCAATGAGAAATTGAATAACTTGATCTTCCATTCTAAAGTTACGAGCAGCACACATGGATTCACAACGGCATGGATAAGGACAAGTACACATAGTCATGGGATGATGAGATTTAAGCTCCTCCTAAAGAGACTTCATCTATGTGAAGTAATCAAGCACATAATTATCACCCTGTTTCAAATTGTTGATTGAAGAACGAAGTGAAGCAACACAAATTTGATCTACCTTTGAAAAAATTTCTTTTAATTCAATCCAAACGTCAATAGCATACTCATGAAACACAATCGCTTGAGCAATTTACGGTGAAACCGAGTTGATAATCCAAGAATGTATTAAATTCTTGCAATGTTCCCATGCATTTCTGTTCAAATCGTCCATTGGAGGAATTGGAACAGATCCATCAACAAAAGCAAATTTGTTCTTCGTGCCAAGAGCGCGTTTCATAGAATGACTCTATGCGAGGTAGTTAGAACCAGTAAGAAGTGGTGTAGCCATAACTCACTTCGGTCCTTCACTAGGAAGGACATAATAAATGGAATTAGTGTTTGGTTGCTGAACAATGATCAGAGCAACGCGAGGCGGCATGATGAAAGAACAACGAAGAAGATGAAGCAAAAACAGAGGATGCAATGAAAATTCCAAAAAATTCAATTTACCAAAGAAAGCGAAGAGAAAGAGACTGAAAGATGAAAATTATGACAAATCAAGGAAAGGAGAAGAAGAATCACAAAGGATTCTGTAAGAAATCAAGCAAAAACGAAGGAATAAAGAAATCTTGCAAAGCAAGCAACAATGGCGGAAGCGAGAAAAGGATCATAACAAACTTTCTCTTTCATGATGAAGAGAGAGAAAGAAAAAAACCGATACCATATTGAGAAAGTGTGAAAATGGGAAAATAATTCATTAGATTGAATATGAGAGTACACCATAGTGTGTCTATATATATATATATATTTGAGGGTATAGGAACAGCAGGTTGGATAGCTAAGGATGATGATTCACTGTTTGTGGAGTTTGGAGTTTGAGTGCTAGATGAGGGTTTATCAAGAATAAACTTCTCAATCACAGTAAAGGATGATTGCTCAACCTCTACATCAGGAGCATCTGATGTGATCATGAAGTCAGATTCACTGACGGTTTCAGGAGAGGCAGGTGTTAAGATTTGATAAGGAACATATTGTCCGGGAACAATATATTCAAGTATGATATGATAAGGGGCAGGTGTAAAGACATGATCAGAGCTAGTTGTTGAGGTCATCTGTTGGTTAGGGGCTTATTGTTGTGGGCTTTATGAAGCAACTTCCATAGAAGCAACCTCAGAGGCTTTATGTGAGTTTGGCTCAACACCTGGAAGTTCACCAAAGTAGTGACTGACCAGATTATCTAGGACAGATGTATCTTGAGTTTGGTTGGTTGAGGATGGTTGAGATGATGATGATGTTTCAAAATTCACCTCAGGAGGAACCATGTTGAGGGGTGGAATTATATGTGGTTTGAGAGGGTGGTTAAGGGGTAGTCTTTCACAGACTTTGTTTCTCATCTCAAATATTTGGCCTATTCTTTCATTGACACTAGGAACCATAGGCTCAAATGGTATGTTCTGAGAAGGCTTTTGTGGGTTTCAGTTTGGTAAAGTTGGCCTAAAGGAATATCATCTGATTCAGAAGATGATAATGAGGAGGTGGATTGGGAGGAATCAGATTCTACTTCTATAACATCATCAATATGTAGAAATCAGGATTACCTCTTTCACAAGCTTCTGGAGCAGTAGCTTTTGAAAACTAAAAACTCCAGCCAATTGCTAAATCATTTAAATCGGCTAATCAATATTTATGGGTTTTGGCATTTTACCCTCGATCCACATTCCATTTTGACGTAAAAAATATTCTAGCTTTCGGGTTTGTCTGTGAAAGCAAAGTCTCTTAAATCGAGAGCTCTAATGGCAGATGAAAAATTTCTATGTGACATGTTCTTATTCATTCGTCAAATAAATAAACATATATAGGATTCCTAATGCAAGGAAATCTTGTATTTAGTTATCCTATTTTTACCATTACAATAATGCCAAATGGAAAATTTGAGTGTAACCCTCTCTTGTTCCATAATCCCTTGATTTGTTAAATCTACAAGAATTGCAAGCGAAAAGTAAGCCTAATTACAACCCTTATTACACCTTCAAAAAACGTAGTTTTCTCCACATGTAAGATAATCCCTTTTAGTAACCCCTCCTCCCGTTTTAAACTATTCTATAAATTGATTATATTCTTAGTGAAATTCTATTCGTTGCTATTTTTTCATGTTCTCAACACGTCATTAATCTCTGGTATAAAATACGTCATTAAGCCTTCTCTGGTTATGGTAGAAACTTGAAAACATTTGGATCTTGAATTACCATGAAAACATTTGGTTATGATTTTCCTTGTGCTCACTTATATCCTAGCTAATCTTATCAAGGAAGCAGGTGTCCTTCAAAGTAAGGATTTCATGTGAAATGGATTAAGTGAATTGAAATTAGCAAACTGATGTAAGTTTGTTGTTTCCATAGGAAAATTTTTTCTGATATATGTGGGTTTTTTTAGCAGGTCAAAAGCCACAGACTAGTCAATAATAATTTTGATGTTGTCATTGTTTAAACCTTAGAAAGAAATGCCAGAAAATTGGAGAAAGTGTAGCAAATAGATTCTTATTGGATGAATGAAAGAATGAATATGTGTTGATTTTATCCATGGTTGTCAAACTCCTAAAATCAAGTCAAGTTTTTTGTAAATGCCTAATTACAATGGATAAGTTTTTTGTTTGAAAACTCGTAATGCAACTGTTGAATGAGAAGGTTGCATGGTGCAAAACACATTAATGTCTGTTTTGTCATGGTAGTTAAAATCGTGATTCAATGAGTTATGATAGACTTATGTTTGAATTTGAAAACATTGATTCAATCCATTACCAAAAGTATTTATAAAAAACTATCTCGACAATTAGCTGAGTCATTAGCTACCAGATAGTGGCAACTTTGGTAGACAAATAGATGGGTGGATGGATGTATTTTCTTCATTTCTTGTACTTTTTAATTTTAATAAAAAAAATATATGAATGTATTTCCTGGTTCTTGCAGATTTATATAATGAAGTAGGAGAAAAGGGAAACAAAATGGAGAATAGTGTGGGAGTTAATCTATTGGCCTTCCAAGACCTTCACAGAAAAGGTAAGTTCTCCAAAGTGCAAGGATGTTGAGGAGTTTCATCGAAAAGTTTTCCATCTTACATCAAGGTTGGGGACAAGAATCAAACCCGGGAGGTAACAATAAATTTAAAATTTCTTACATGATGAAAACAAGAATCCATCAAAAAAATGTCGCAATTAAAAGACAAAAAAATATATAACTAGGAGCATAGAGTCACTAAATCTACAATAATACTGAAGCTCCAACAAGATTAATTCTTGGTCGACTTGGATCGTAGAGTATAGAGTTTCCTATGGTCCTAATTTGCGAATTCTTTGTCACCACTGCAGCCTTGTTGTTAGGTAGTTCACCTAGAAGTTTAATAGTTTTCTGAACAAGCTCATCAATTTCTTGGTGTTTGTTGTCCTTATCAGTTTGGTTCCATAATTTCATTTCTTCTGTGCATGCACTTTTTGCACTATAAATCTAGGATGTTGCTTACAGTTTGGAAGTTTTTTGTGTATGGAAATGAAATGCACCATACACCTATGCATAACAGGAACCGTATCTCGGTGGAGACTATTAAATAACTCTCAGGTGTTAATCAATTTCAATCTACCACGTCCTTTTTTATTATGATAAGCACAATGACAGGGAATGAAAGATACTCTTTTAGTCAAAAAGGGAATAAAGATAAAGAATGAAATGAAAAGACAGATAAGATTTGCTCCGTGAGTGGAGTAGACTCAAAGTTTGATCCAATTATTTCTTGCCTTTATTCAATAAAATGTCCCTTACATATAGAATAACAACTCTATCTAGTACTAGGACAGTTGTAGGTAGCTATCAACTAAAGGACTAGAGAATTTTAGACATCTGTAGAGCACAAAAGAACATTCTAGTATTATTGTGACTAGGCAAGGTAATTCAAACTACTTCATAATAGACACCACATAATCTCTCAAATATTTGGGCCTGCTCTTTTTCCGTTTGGACCTTAATTGAGGGGCCTGGATCATAATGTCTTCATCAGCTGTGTCTTCCTCATCTGTGTCTTGGCCCATTTTCTTAGGATTCATAACATCCTCCCCCCTTGCACGTACACCTTGTCCTCAAGGTGCAGGTTTGGGTAGGAAGCAAGGATTTCTGATAAAGGTTCCCATGTTGCATCTTCAGGGAAAAGGCCATGCCACTGCACCAGGACAGAAGTTTCCTCTGCTGCAGCAGTCTCCTTCCAATCGAGGATTGCCAGAGGTTGAACGATGGGCTGATTATTGAAAGTGGCAGTGGGTAGATCCAGTTGTGGCTAAGAAGTGTCGTGGCATGGTTTGAGTTGCGAGACGTGAAATACTGGATGTATTTTACTGCCAGGAGGGAGTGCAAGCTCAAAAGCCATTGTTCCTAGTGCCTTAGTAATCTTGTATGGGCCATAGTAGCGTTTTGAGAGCTTTTGGACTCTATGACCTGCGTCTGAAGTCTGCCTATAAGGGCGCAGCTTAACAAAAACCCAGTCACCCACCTTAAAATGATGGTCAATTCTGTTTCTGTCCGCAAAATGCTTCATAGAGTCCTGCGCTTTTTGCAGTTTCTTGCGCAGGATCTGAAGTATTTGTTCCCATGAATTCATTTCAGCATCCACTGCTTCAACCAGAGTAGCACCTGCAATGTATTGAGGTAAGGATGGGGGTGGTTTTCCATAAACCACTTGGAATGGAGACAAGCCAGTAGATGTATGAATGGAGGAATTGTAGTGCCATTCTGCCCAGTGTAAGTAGTGTCCCCATTTGTGTGGCTGGTTAAACACGAAACAACGAAGGTATTGTTGCAGCGCCTTATTCACAATTTCAGTTTGGTCGTCACTCTGAGGATGGTATGACGTAGACATACATAGCTTAGTACTTGATAAACGGAAAAGATCCTTCCAAAATTTGCTCACAAATATTGGATCTCAGTCTGAAACGATGCTATGTCGCATACCATGAAGTCTACATATCATCTTTGCAAACAAATCTGCCACTTTGAGAGCGTTGTAGTGTGTTGGCAGCATCCCAAAGTGCGCAGCTTTGGAGAAACAATCCACCACTACCAGAATAACAGTGTGAGTTTGGAAGGAAGGGAGCCCAACTATAAAGTCAAGTGATATATCTTCCCAAACTCCTTGAGGAATTGGTAATGGCTGTAACAAACCATATGGCTGGTGTGTAGGAGTTTTCGTTTGCTGGCAGATTGGACAGGATTTGACGAAGTCAGTTACATCTTGCTTCATGCGATCCCAATAAACATTCTCTTTCAGGCGCCCTAATGTTTTATGGATTCCACTATGACCCCCAAGCTGTGATGAATGAAATTCTTCCAAGAGTAAATGTTTGAAAGGTGAGTTTGCTGGAAGATACAGTTTACCATGGAAGAATAAATTCTCTTTAATCACCTGAAAGTTGGGAAAGTTGTCCAGTTGCTCCTGAATTTTGTGCAAGAGCTGTTGATATTCTTGATTCTCTTGCAGAGAGCGCCTTAAGGCGTGGAGGAAGTCCCAGTGGGGAATGGTGATGGTGAGAATTGTTGGTGTACCTTCGTCAATCCGTGAAAGAGCATCAACAACTCTGTTTTGCGCCCCCGGTTTATACACTATTTCATAGGAAAAACCCAACAATTTAGCCAAGTAAAACTGTTGTTCTGGTGTTTGGATGATTTGGGTCATTAATACTCTTAAACTCCTCTGATCCGTATGTATGGTGAATTTTCTGCCCAGTAAATAGGTACGCCACTTCTTCACTGCTGATGTTATCGCGCATAATTCCCTCACATAAGTTATCATAATGTCTTCCTCATATGTGTCTTGGCCCATTTGCTTATGATTCATAACAGGGAAACATAAAAATACTTCTCAGGATGATATAATTGCTTCACAAGACATTAATTATACCATCCAGAGGAAATAGAAAAAAGGCAGATGGTAGATGGAAATCGAATAACACCAGAGTTAATTTATAGTCTCTAACGATACGAGGTTCCTACAGTTATTTTTATCATAGGTATGTGGTGCATTTCATTCTCATACATAAACAACTTCATAAACATAAGCAACTTCCCGAGCTTATTGTGCAAAAGATTTATGACACAAGAATTAAAATTATGTAAACTAATTGATAAGGACAACGAACAACAAGAAATTGTCGAGCTTTTTTAAAAAACTATTCAACATCTATATGAACTACCTAACATTGACATTGCAGTGGTGATGAAGAATTCAATTATTCAAGACCATAAAAAACTATATACTCTACATCCCAGTCGTCTAAGAAATATCTTGTTGCAATTTATGTATTGTTTTAGATTTAGAGACTTTCCGCTCCTAGCATTTATTGTCTTTAATTATGACATTTTTTTGATAGAGTCTTGTTTCCATTCTAAAGGAAATTTAGACGGTTTGTTTTATTTCTCCTGGATTTGATTCTTGCTCCTAAGTTTCAACGATTACCTTGTCGAAATATCAACAATTACAGGTAACGGTGCAAAAAACTTGATGGACGAAATTGACAAGTACACCAAATCGCAACAAGCAATAAAGTAGGCAAGTTGTATAGTTCTCCACAGAGATTGTAGTTCAACTCCGTAGGTAAGTTGTGTAGTTCTCCACAGAGATTGTAGTTCAACTCCATAACTAGCAAAATTTATTTTAAAAGTGAAAAGTCATAAAGATGAATAGAATTGCTGGGATTGTATTTGATTGGAATTTAAAATAAAACAACTTATTTTGTGTATAATTGATTTAATGTGTCACGACGAAGCTACTGATTTTAAGTTCCCCTAGGTAACTTGTGTAGGACCCACTGGAGTAGTGTACAACGTTATCACGGGAAAATTAGCGACAGAGACTACTCAAACCATAACTTCTTAACCTCTATAAGAAGCAGTAATTATAAAAGCTAATGAAATGATAAAATTTCGGGTTGTCAGTGCCTACTATATAATCCTACAAATCAATCTACAAGGTTATACTCGTAGTTAACCACTTGTCGAACCATTAAGAACGGGCATGATCTAATTTAAATCTCAACACGATAAAAAGAATAAACTTAATGAAAACTTTATTAATAAATTCCAAAAAATAAGAATAGGTTCATCTTGGAACCCTAATCAAGAGGTTTAGTTGCTCATGGTAACAAACATCATAACAAAACAATAGAAAAACTTACCCTAAAAAGAATAAAAGGAGGAGGAATTTCGCTGCTTGACCCTTGCTCTGAACCATCAATGTTTCTGAATAAAAAAGTTATGGGCAAGGGTCTCTATTTATAGCATCATATTACTTAGAGGTTAAGAGAAGAAAACTAGGCTTTTATCCGCCGATCCAGCTTGAAAAACAAGCAAAACAGGCTTTTTACCCGGTGTCAGGCGCATGGGTGCACATGCTAGGCGCAAGGGCGCTTGGGGCAGCAAGGAAAGTTGTCCCAGGCGCATGGGCGCTTGAGGCATCCCCTCATCTGCGATTTCTTGAGTTTTCTTCCCATTTTTTATTGTTCTTTCTGGAAACTCCTTGGAACTTGAAATGAATTAACTTTGTATTGTCTTCAACAACCTTCTAAGAAACCTTGATCTTTAGTTCTTCAACCTTGATCTTTCACATGGTGTCTTGAATTGATGATTTATATGATTCCTCGCTACAAAACACTCAAAACACCCATGGAGTTGCAAGATCTAGGGTAAAACTGAATTACAACGACTCGAGTGAAAATAATACAATATGTTCCTCCAACCATTGACAACTCCTCTAACTCTCATTTTATTTGTCTTCAAATGCATAGAAAAAGTACTAAAAATTTAGCCAAAATGTCATGATGCTCTGTCATAAATAACAAATTTATCATAGAAACCATCAAATTTAGGAATGGAAGGTTGAGCGGAATTTGCAGATTCTGCCATGGATGAATTGCTTAAGAATCGAGAGGAAGGAGGTGAAGAATAATCAAACGTAACAGTTTTGTAACAAAATTTCCCACCAAAAGCTGCGCTTTCTAACTCCTTGTACAATCCCTAACAAAGGCTCTAAATACCACTTGATAGGAGAAGAGTATTTTTTTTTTCATTATTGTCAAAGTTACATCAACTAGCTACTTATTTATAAAGTATCAAGGGACTAAGAGCTAGCTTGCTTTACAAATAAGCAATGCAAACTAAGTCTATAAGACACAAAACAACTCAAGTGATAAGTTCTAATACCTAATAAATTTTTAGTTCGTGAATCATGAAAATTAAGGATGGGTTTGGCTTCTAAACTCGGCCAAAACGTACCTTGTTAGCAGTGTGATTATTCGATATCGATGGACAATAATGTGATAAGTGTTTAAAAGTGATATATTTCATATAGGAGTTTAGGCATTTTAGTGACTTGTTTTGCAAGATTCTCTATGGAAAACTCCAAATATTGTGTTAATATGTCATTTATGCTTTTGAGCCTTATTCTACCCTTTTTGTGCAGGAAAATACAAGCAAGGAGCAAGAAAAGTCAAAATTCAAGGAAGCCACGCCATTAGCGTAACCTACGCTATTAGCGTGAGGAAGAAAAGCCCAAGGTCAGACGGGTACGCCAATGGCGCACCTGGAGCGTGAAATCTGGAGCACTTGTGAAGAACACGCCATTAGCGTAATCTACGCTATTAGCGTAATCACTCCAGAAAGGTACGCTAATAGCGTACCTGGAGCGTAGCAGACCATGAAGAACCACGCCATTAGCGTGAGAGACGCTATTAGCGTAATGAGTCCAGAAAGCTACGCCATTAGCGTAGCTGGAGCGTAGAAGCAGGGCAAGGCCAACGTGGCAGCAGCCCATTGGCCAGATTATAGGCCGACTTACCACGCTATTAGAGTGACAGGCGCTATTAGCGTAGGTACAAAAATACAGGCCCATTTAAATAGCATTCTTACCTCTCTTTTAGAATATTCACTATTCCATTGAAACATTTTATACATTTCTAGAGAGAGGTTAGAGCTATTTCATAGAGAGAAACACAAAGCAAGTGATTAAGGAGTAGATTCAACCCTAGATTCATTGAGACATCAAGGATCTTGGCATGGAATCTTCATCTTTCCTTCATTCCTTGCATTAGTTTACATGTCTATGTGTAACTATCACCTTCTATGTAGTATTGAGGTAACAACCAAGCTATTATGTAATCTTTTGATCTTTTAATATATAAGGTTCTAGCTTAATGATTCAATATTGTTGTTATTCTTGCTTTTAATGCTTTCAAAGAGATTCAAGATGATTTGGACACAAACTCTTGAATCTAGAACTAGAATAACAATCTATCTTATGTTATATCACTCTTGACAAGCTTGTAAACCTTTGATAATTACTTTTAATCAAGATTTTAATGCTTTCGGATACTTAATCAGGCTGGACACGGTCGATTAAGTTATCCGATCGACTTTGTTATCGTTTAAGGAATTTGGACACGAATGTTTAAATGCTAACTTGGAAATAACGATGTCGCTTTGGACACGAAGGATGTTGTAGAAATGATTGTAATAATATTGGTTATAAAGCTAGAGTCTGTTAATCGATCGAGAGATTGATGCTGTTATGCTTGCTCGTTATCTTATACCGCAAGTGAAATAGTTCGATCCCCTCTCGTTTTTACTTTTATGTCAATTGTGGATATAGTGTTACAAACAAACAAATTATATCCAAACCCTTAATGTGAAAGATTGTGAAAACGCTTATGATATACCGCAACTCCCTGTGGAAAACGATCCTATTTATACTCACGTGTACATAATTATATGACATGTAGAAATCCTACATCAAAATGGCACCGTTGCCGGGGAGTAGCATTTTTTATATTATAAGTTTTGAAACAATTTTGTCATGTTAAGTCAATTTTGCACAAAATTCTTTCATGCATATACTTATACACTTATATCGTTCATTATTTTTTATGCTAACCACCTGGTATAGTCTTGGTGAACTTTGTTTATGCGAGGTACCATTGCTAAAGAAGACCTACAATTTGATCCTGAGATTGAGAAAACTGCTAGGTTACTTAGGAAGCAAGCAAAGGAAGCTAGGAGATTAGCCAGGCTGGCTCAGCCGGAATCTTTATTTTTTATTCCTTCTCCTTCCGGTTCGGTGCATACTATTTCACTTAGTGGTTCTTCACACTCTTCTGAACTATCATCTCCAAGGTGTGAACCAGAAGTAGTCATGGCTAATGAAGGTGAAAATGATGCTCTACCAATGTGGGTTAGTCCGAGGAGGATAGCTAATCTTGGAAATCAAAATGCCAAATCAATTGAGTTGAAGTCGGGGTTGATAAATTTGATAACTCATAACCAGTTTACCGGTATGGATCATGAGGATCCATATAGACATTTAACCAATTTCTATGGTATCGCCGGGACACTTGGTCTGAAGGAAGATGAGGAAGAGGGTATGTTTGTGAAATTGTTTCCTCATTCTTTGATCGGGAAGGCTAAGGAGTGGTATATTGATCAACCAACTTCTTTGATGGAAAATTGGGGTGAGCTAGAGAAAGCATTTCAAGAAAGGTTTTTTCCGGAGGATAGGCATCTTGAGGCTAAAACTTCAATTACAACTTTTGCTCAAGGCCAAAGTGAGTCGCTTTGTGAAGCTTGGGAGCGCTATAAATCATTGCTAAGGAATTGTCCAAAGCATGGTTTTGATAGCCAAATGCAACTATATCTTTTTCGTCAAGGGCTTCAAGACATGTCCAAGACGATGCTAGATGCAAGTGCTGGAGGTTCTATTGCTTTGAAAAATCCAGCTGATGCTGTCAAAATCATTAACCAAATGGCCCTCAACACAAGAAAATCTTCTCACAACCGGAATCCTCAACAAAGGAAAGCCGGTATCCTTGAACTAGAAGCAAATGATGCGGTCTTAGCTCAAAATAAGCTTCTCACTCAACAATTAGAAGCTATGCAAAAGGAGATGAGAGCTATGCCAAAACAAATTCTTGAATCTCTCAAGCAAGAAGGAGGAACCGCTCAAGTCAATACTTGTGGACTTTGTACGGGGGATCATCCCACCGGCTATTGTCCCGCTCCCGGTTCTTTTGAAGAGGAAGAGGTCAACTATGTGGGAAACCAACAAAGACCTAACCAACCACAACAACAAGCCGGAACCTCACAACAATCCCAAAATCCGGGTACTTCTAACTTCCAAGGAAGATATCCGGCCAATCAAAACTTTCAAAGGCCATGGAGGGCACCTTACAACAATAACTACCAATATCCACAATCAAACTTCTACCAACAACCTTACCCTCAATTCCAACAACCATTCAATAATCAATACCAATTTCCACCACCAAATAACCCCCAACAACCTAATAATTCCCAAAGCACTGAGGAGGTCTTGAAGCAATTCATACAAATGTCCATGGCTAACTAGAAAAACACCGACGCGTCCATCAAAGGCCTTGAAACGCAAGTTGGTCAGTTAGCACAACAAATGGCTCAAGGTCCTCCGCAAGTGGGAACTTTCACCGCTAACACTCAACCAAATCCTAAGGAGCACCACAAAGCATAGCAGTCAAAAGCTATAGCTACAAGGAGTGGTAAAGTAGTAGGTAAAGGGGTAGGTGATGATGTTGTTGTTGAAGAGAAGGATGATGAAGTTGTCAATGAGGAGGACAAAGAGAAGTTCGAGGAGGATAGTGTAGAGATAGAGAAGGAAGCGTATATAAAGAATAAAGAAGAATTAGTTGAAAAAGAAAAAAATCAAAAAAGAGATCTAGTGGAACAAGAGGAGATGGAGAGGAAGAATAAAGATGTGGGGAAAGATAAAGGGAAGAAACAAGAAGTTGAGAAGCAAGTGGTGGCTCAACGCTTACCATACCCACATGCTCCATCGAAGAAAGACAAAGAGCGGCAATACGCAAGGTTTCTTGAACTCTTCAAGAAGTTGCAAATTGATATACCATTCTCAGAAGCCTTGGAGCAAATGCCGGTCTATGTGAAGTTCATGAAAGATATCCTTTCCAAGAAAAGAAGAGTCAACGATGAAGAGACGATCCAAATTGATGCCAATTGTAGTGCTATTATTCAAAGAACGTTGCCTAAGAAAGAGCAAGATCCGGGAAGAGTCACTCTACCGGTAGCTATTGGCACAACACATGTAGGTAAAGCACTACTTGATCTTGGATCAAGCATTAATCTCATGCCTTTGTCCGTTGCCAAAAGAGTTGGTGATCTTTGTATAAAGCGGACTAGGATGATGTTGCAATTGGCCGACAAATCCTTTGCAAAACCACTAGGTATGACCGAAGATGTTCTTGTAAAAGTGGACAAATTTATTTTTCCGGCTGACTTTGTGGTTATGGATGTCGAAGAAGATGAGGATGTGCCTATCTTAATGGGAAGGAATTTCATGCAAACGGCTCGGATGATGATTGATCTTGATGATAATATCATGAAGGTCAAGGTAAATGATGAAGAGGTTACTTTCAACATCCGAGAAGCCTTGAAGTACTCGAAAGACAAGGGTGCATGTTTCAAAATGGATGCAACCGAAGAAGTCATCTTGACTACTCGGAAGCAATTGCACAATAGAACACCCCTTGAGAGTGCTTTGGTGGACACACTCAACGCTATTGATGAAGATGAAGCAAGAGACATTGAAGAGTGTTTGAAGGAGCTAGATTCCTTGAAGGAGATTCTTCCTAATCAAGCCATACTTGAAGATTTGAAAGAAGAATCCAAGGAAGAAGCCAAACTTGATGACACCAAGGTAGAATTAAATGTTTTACCATCTAATTTGAAGTATGTTTTTCTTGAGAAAGATGGTACAAAACCGGTTATCATTAGTAGCTCCTTGTCCATCGATGAAGAAACAAAGTTGGTAGAGGTTCTCAAGGCCAACAAGGAAGCAATAGGGTGGAAGTTATCCGACTTGAAAGGGATAAGTCCATCTTATTGTATGCACAAGATTATGATGGAAGAAAAACTTCAAACCGGTAGCACAACCGCAACGCCGCTTGAATCCAAATATGAAAGAGGTGGTGCGAAAGGAAGTAGTGAAGTTGCTTGAAGCCGGCATGATCTATCCTATCTCGGATAGTACTTGGGTAAGCCCGGTTCAAGTAGTTCCCAAGAAAGGAGGAATGACGGTGATCACTAATGATAAAGATGAGTTGATCCCAACTAGAACCGTCACCGGATGGAGGATGTGTATAGATTATAGAAGACTCAATCAAGCAACAAGGAAGGATCACTTCCCCTTGCCCTTCATGGATCAAATGCTTGAAAGACTCTCCGGTCAATCCTTTTATTGCTTCCTAGATGGTTACTCCGGTTACAATCAAATCGCCATGAACCCAGATGACCATGAGAAGACGGCTTTCACTAGCCCCTTTGGTATTTTTGCTTATCGAAGAATGCCATTTGGTTTGTGTAATGCACCCGCAACTTTTCAACGGTGTGTTCAAGCAATCTTCTCCAACTTTATTGGTAAATGCATGGAGGTGTTCATGGATGATTTCTCAGTTTTCAGTTCGTCATTTGATATGTGTTTGAATAGCTTGGATGCCGTGCTGAAGCGGTGTATTGAAACTAGCTTGGTGCTCAATTGGGAGAAATGTCACTTCATGGTTACCGAGGGTATTGTCCTTGGTCATAAGATTTCTGCTAAGGGTATTGAGGTAGACCAAGCAAAGGTCGATGTTATTGGAAAGCTTCCACCACCGGTGAATGTCAAAGGTGTTCGGAGTTTTCTTGGTCATGCCGGGTTCTACCGGAGGTTCATCAAAGACTTCTCAAAGATTGCAAAGCCTATGAGCAACTTGCTCAACAAAGATAAGTCTTTTGTTTTTGATAATGAATGTCTTTTAGCATTTGAAACTTTAAAAGAAAAGTTGACCACCGCACCAATAATCATTGCTCCTAATTGGAATTTAAATTTTGAATTAATGTGTGATGGAAGTGATTATGCTGTTGGTGCGGTCTTGGGTCAACGTAAGGATAAAATTTTTCATGCTATTCACTATGCAAGTAAGGTTTTAAATGAGGCACAAATCAATTATGCCACAACTGAAAAAGAGTTACTTGCAATAGTTTATGCAATGGAGAAATTTCGTTCTTACCTTGTTGGTTCCAAAATTGTTGTCTATACTGACCATGCAGCTATCAAGTATCTCCTCACTAAGTCTGACTCAAAACCTAGACTCATCCGTTGGATGTTGTTGCTTCAAGAGTTTGACTTAGAGATCAAAGATAAGAAAGGCACGGAGAATCTTGTAGCTGATCACCTTTCAAGGTTGACAAACAATGAGGTAACCAAGAATGAACCGGAAGTTCGTGAAGAATTTCCCGATGAAAGGTTGCTTGCAATCAATGTGAGACCGTGGTTTGCCGACATGGTGAACTACAAAGCAACCGGGTTCATTCCGGAAGATCTTGAATGGCAACAACGCAAGAAGTTCCTCCATGATGCTAACCACTATGTGTGGGATGAGCCTTATTTGTTCAAAATTGGAGCGGACAATCTCTTGCGTAGGTGTGTGGATGATGAAGAGGCAAAGAAGATCCTATGGCAATGTCATAATTCGCCCTATGGAGGTCACTTCAACGGGGAGAGAACAGCCGCAAAGGTACTTCAATCCGGGTTCTATTGGCCAACTTTATTCAAAGATGCCAATTTACATTGCAAGCAATGTGATGAGTGCCAAAGAACCGGATCAATGTCAAAGAGAAATGAGATGCCTCTACAACTCATCCTTGAAGTGGAAGTGTTTGATTGTTGGGGTATAGATTTTGTTGGCCCTTTTCCTTCATCATATTCAAATGAGTACATCTTGGTAGCTGTTGATTATGTTTCAAAGTGGGTGGAAGTCGTAGCATCGCCTAAAGCCGATAGCAAGACGGTAGTGAAGTTCCTAAAGAAGAATATTTTCACCCGGTTTGGTACACCAAGAGTTCTTATTAGTGATGGAGGGTCACACTTTTTCAACACACAACTTGCCAAGGCCCTAGATCATTATGGAGTCAAGCACAAAGTAGCATCACCGTATCATCCGCAAACGAATGGACAAGCCGAAGTTTCCAACCGGGAGGTCAAACGAATACTTGAGAAGACGGTCTTTACATCTCGGAATGATTGGTCGGCTATACTTGATGAAGCTTTGTGGGCATATAGGACTGCATACAAGTCTCATATAGGCCTCACTCCTTTCCAAATGGTCTATGGCAAATCTTGTCACTTACCGGTCGAGCTCGAACATAAAGCCATTTGGGCATTGAAGTTCCTAAACTTTGATCAAGAGAAGGCCGGTGAACGAAGAAAAGTTCAAATGCATGAGCTTGAGGAATTGAGAAATCAAGCTTATGAATCTTCAAAGCTCTACAAAGAAAGGTGATAGAGCCAAACCGCAAGCGCATGGCCTATCGAAGTAATAGTAGTAAGTAGAGTATCGTTCCGCTAGGGAGTTGGTCAATTCAATTAACTTTTAATGAATGATTAGAGGAGAGAAAGTTGATTAGAAAGAGTTTGATTGCTGAAGGTAAAAACAATAATAATAAAAGGGCCTTAGGATCATTGGTTCATCTTAATAACTAATCCTTCACTAGACAAAACCTAAACATCTAATTTCATGATTTACACACTAATTTCTAAAGACCGGTTTCCCTTAGCCCCTCACCTTTCCGATGAAAGTCCGGTGAGAGTTTACTTCTAGCAACCAAGCCTATTTCACTGACATGATTACTAGAAGATGCATAGAGGATTGAAACTACTCTTTGTCTCAATAGTTGCAAAGACTATTTCACTGTTTTGCAACTATTGTCTAGATTCACTTGTTCCAACATCAAAGCTCCGCTCTCGCTTTATGAATTGATGTTTGGGATGATGGATTAACGATTATCAAACCCTCCGCTTTCGCTTCCACAGTTTGATAATTGTTAATCCACGTTAAGACGGTGAATCTAGATTAGAAATTAGGGTTACATGGAAATTAGGGTTTAGACATGTTTTGTTTAGGATTGAGTCATTAGACTCCCCAATAATCCTAAGACTAAGAAGTCTACTCACTCATGTTCATCGTAGACATGGAGGAAGAAGAGAGAAGTACGGTAAAATAAATTGCGAAGAAAGTAAAAGAGAAATAAAAGACTTTTATTAAAATAATACTTGAAATAAACAAAGTAAAGGATGATTGTTTATGGTGGAGAGCTACTCTATTTATAGCTTTACAATCGACTTAGAAACTAAGCAACTAAAAGGGTAAAACAGTAAAGCTGCAACAGGGTAACTTGGCCTTGAAGAAAAAGCAGCAAAAGAGGCTCTGGGAGGTGGCACGGCCGTGCCACATGTTGGCACTGGCCGTGCCAAGCTTCTGACTTGGTGGGAACATATTTTTGTCCCGTATCTTCGTATTCTTGCGCTGTATTTGCTCCAGTCCTCTTTCTTTTGCTCCAAGACACCTTCCACCATATATTTATTCCTAAAATAAAATAAAACATAATTTGAAGTAAAATATTCTAATATAAAATAAAATGCAATAAAACTAAATCAAATCTAAAATAAAACTAAACTAAATAAGGCAATAAATAATACTATCTATGACTCATCAAACTCCCCCACACTTGAATCTTTGCTTGTCCTCAAGCAAAAGGCAGCAAACATAGCAGCAACAAAGATTGATTTATGGCAATATTAAGAACATAAGTCTCTAGAGAAAGGCCTTGCCTCAAGTACACTAATTACAATTTCAAAGACTTCTCATGAACCTATTCTACCCAACATCAAGTCTCAAGTGAGTGTGTGTGTGTAGTCCAACCCTTTTCTTGCTCCTGTATAAGACAGATATTATGAGGAATAGGTTCTATCCTTAGTGCTAAAGTAACCGAGAAAAGTCCTTTCTTCATTTCATATAAGAGTGATGGGAATTTGAGTTAAACATTAAATTAGATATAACAATTAAGCACAAGGGGCTGCAGATGCTTAGGGGCTATCTATCCTCGTAGGGAGTCTTCTCGGATGTAATTGTCCTTTCCCCCTAGATTCAAAATCACCCTAAGTAGTGCTGCAAAATTATTGTTTGTTTCATCTCCGCGTAGGAAGTCTTTTTGGATGTAATTGTCCTTTCCCCCTAGCATTGATGAATTTGTTTCACTTTAGGTTCAAATTAAGGAGTCACCACCACAATTAGGAAGTTAGGGATTGTCCTTTCCCCCACATGTTGGTGCCATTCTCCCGCCCCATTTAACATTAACAAATTAATAAGAATATAACAATTAAGAACAATTTGATTAATTTTCCCACACAAACTTATACTACTTTTACTCTTAAGACTTTAAAGGGTCTAAGTTAACACTAAAGATAGAACGTGTTCCTTAAAATACCTATTCATACATTTACTCAAGGATTGCAACCGGGTGCTTTTCTCATGGAGAATTTTCACAATAAAACATGATATGGGTATAGCAAGAACATAAGAAACACAAGAAACTATTTTCGTGTACAAGAAGCAACCTAAGTAAGAGACAAAACAAAAATTTTCATGCCATATTTACATTAAAAACAAGCTACTTAGTTATGCCTCTTGCTATAAAAACAAAACAAAAGAATAAAGTTCAAGGGAGTTTGGGAACACTACGACTCTAGACACTTTATTAGGCCCCCCCCCACACTTAGGGGAAGCATTGTCCTCAATGATTCAAAAGAAAAAGAAAATAAAAGAAGGAGAAGAAGTAAGAAGAAGTAGAAGAAGATGAAAGAAGGAGATGAGTAGAAGAATGAGAGAGAGATAGGGAGAAGAAGAAGGGAAGAGAGGAAGAGGAAAGCTCACATTTGTTTATTGAGGTCCGTAAGGAGGACCTTGAAGTTGGAGGTGTTGCATCATCCGACGGAGCATCTCATTATTTTCATCATTGACACGGTTGCCCCTTTGAACTTCATTGCGAAGGCCGGAGATCTCAACACCTTGCCTTTGTTGCTCGGTGCTCATCCTCTCGATTTCATTGTGAATCCATGTCCATTGTTGATTTTCATGAAGCTCACCGGTTTCATGGCCATGGTGCCCCTCTTCATGGTGCAAGTTAGCACCTTCTCCTTCATCGTGGTGCAAGTTGGCACCTTCTCCCTCATCATCACCAAGAACCTGCACATCATTATCATACAACCAATTTTCTTCCACCTCGGTGGTAGTCCGAGATGGGTTAGGCAATAAAAACATGATTGGCACATTTAGCTTAAGTTGGTAATGGAGGGGTGGACGATGTTTGATGAAATTCATAGCAATAAGGGTTTCTATGTTAAGCTTATTATTTCCCTCAATTGGTTTGATCCCCTCATCTTCACCCACTCCAAAACACCTAGCTATATATGTAATGATGCCACCCACCACTATGTCTCCTCTACCGGCCGGTCTAGTACCGACAAAGTCTAGGTGATCAATCAAATAAAAACAGGTATTGACGGGGTGGTTGTGGAGCATTGCCCAAAGCATGAACAATTCATCGGTTCTAGTGTTTCCTAGCTCAGTTCTACCCCAAATAGTGCAAGCCATTACCCTCTGAAGGTACCTAAGTACAGGGTTGTGAATATTGCTAGCTTTGTTCGCCCTAGGGACGTATTTGTTAAGACCGGTGATTTGTTTCCAAAAGGCAGCTGGGTCATAGTTATCCGGTTTAAGGCTGGGATCCCAATGATCATGAATATATCCCTCATTTGCAAAGCCTAAGGCATCACAAAAGTGCTGAAGGGACATGTCATAATCAATATTCATTAACCGGAAAACAACTCTATGGTTAGGGTTATCAAAATTCATCTTATCTTTAGTAAAATCTATTGAGCTCAAGAATTCATACGTGAAATTTTCATAACCCCTCATAGGTTTCAGCAATTCAGTCCAACCTAACTTTCCTATCAACCTAGAAACATCATCAAGCAGCTCTAGCATATCTAAAGTATGGGAATCAGGATAACGAGAAGGGTGCAGATGTTTAGAGATAAGATTTTTATACCTGTCCCTTTGCTTGTTGTTTTTGAACTGGATCCCATGATTCTTCACTTGGGCTTGCTTCTTTGGGGGAGGTCCTCCTTGAGAGCTTGCTGGTTCTTTACCACTTCTTCTTGAAGCCATTGACCTTTTGTAGGATTTGTTTTGAAGGTTTAGGGTTTGGGAAAATTTTTGGTGGAAAGGATTGGTTTAGGGTTGGGGTTGATGTTTAAGGAAGTTTTGTTGGTTTGGATATGGAGATTGGTTAAGGTTTTGTGGTGTTTGGGTTAGGTTTTGAAGGATTAGGGTTTTGGTGAATTGTGGGTTTGGATGGATGAAAGATGTTTTTGATTGGTGGTTTTTGTTTTGGGTGAAGTTTGTGGTTGATTGGTGAAAGAATGGAGTGATTTGGTTAAGAATTGAGGGAGATATGGTGGTTTTAAGGTTTGAAGGTTATGGAGGTTTAGAGAGAAGTTTGAAGGTAGAGAGAGGTTTGTGGTTTGAGAATGAGGGAGAAGAAGAGAAAAAATTTGTGATATAGGGTGTAGAGGTCGGGCACGGCCGTGCCACCTATTGGCACGGGCCGTGCCATCATTCTGACTTTGAATGGCCATTTTTTGTTAAAAACTTGGCACGGCCGTGCCATACCTAGCACGGGCCGTGCCACCTTTCTGGTCCTGGGGGCTTCAGAATTTTTCAATTTTTTTTGGTTTTCTTCGAATCAAACTTGGACAATTACCTACAAAACAACTTAAAACAAAGAAAAACAAAACAAAAGCAATTAAATGCGTGGGTTGCCTCCCACGAAGCGCTCTTTTAATGTCATTAGCTTGACGGTTAGTAAGAGTCCTTAGAATGGATCAAAGATATCATATTGTGTAGATGACGCTATAAAACGTTCTTTCACAACATGATCGTTAAGCATGCAACAAGAGTAAAGAGCGGGACCCTTCATAACATTTTCCAACTCGTATCCTACCATTTTATCACTCACTTGAAAGACTATCCTACCAAGTTTCACATCAATGAGAGCTCCCGCAGTTGCGAGGAAAGGTCTACCTAGGATTATAGGGACGTCGTCGTCCTCTTCAATGTCAACGACTACAAAATCAGTGGGGATGTATATCCCTTCTATCTTAACGGGTATGTCCTCGACAAATCCTACAAGTTTCATGGAAGAACGATCAGCTATCTTTAGTTCCATTTCGGTAGGTTTCAATTCTCCTATCCCTATCCTTTTAAGAAGAGACAAAGGCAGCAAACTAACACTAGCTCCTAAGTCACATAAGGCTTTGTTTATGGTTTCATTCCCAATTTCACATGGTATGGCAAAGCTACCTGGATCTCTAAGCTTAGGGATTGCTTCTTGGATGATTGCACTAGTTTCCTTAGCCAAGGCTATTGTCTCATTATGCTCTATAGCCCTTTTCTTTGAAAAAATTTCCTTTAAAAACTTGGCATAAAGAGGCATCCTAGACAAAGCTTCAGCAAAGGGAAGTTTAATGCAAATCTTCTTAAGTATGTTAACAAATTTTTCAAATTTACCCTCTAATTTAAGCTTTTCGGGATTTAAGGGGGATGGAGTTTTGTTTTCTCCAAGTGATTTAGCTTCTTCTATCACAACTTTATCACCTAAGGGCTTGACATTTTCTTTCCCAATGTTTTTAACCTTAGCAAAAGTTTCGCCTAACTTACTACCCCTAAAAGATATGACATTAACTTGGGCTTTGGGGTTGGCTTCGGTTTGACCAGGAAAGACTCCCGGTGTTTGGGAAGATGTAGCCACTTGTTGGGCTATTTGAGCGATTTGAGTTTCAAGCATTTTAGAGTGAGTAGCAATAGAATCAACCTTGGTATTGAGCTTGGAAAGAGAATCATTCAGAAATCCAGTTTGGTTTTTAAGTTCTTGAAGTTGTTTGTTTTGGTTGGCAATAGAATTTTCCAACAAAATTTCCAAATTGGATTTTTGAGTGAATCTTTGGTTGTTTGCATAACCGGGTGGTGCTACTTGTTGTCCATAGGGATTTTGATTTTTATAAAAATTTTGATTTTGTCGCATCCCTTGGTTGTATTGAGCATAATTCATTTGCTCAACACCATTAATAGCACTACCTAGTTGGCAATCAACACCAGCATGACCAGCTATACCACATATTTCACAAGAAGGAGTAGATGCAGAATTGATAGCACTAACATTGAATTTTTCAAGTTTTTCAGTTAGTGTATCAATTTTAGAAGCAAGGTGATCATAGTTAGAGACTTCGTGTATACCTGCCTCCTTTTTGGAGGGTGAAGAACTAGAGATGGCTCTCTCGTCGGTCCATTTGTAATGATTCTGAGCCATGTCTTCAATCAAGGCATACGCCTCCGTGTAATTCTTGTTCATAAGTGCTCCACCTGCAGCTGCATCAACAGACATCTTAGTGGTATAAGACAAGCCATTATAAAAAGTGTGGACTATAAGCCACTTCTCTAGGCCATGGTGGGGACAAAGTCTTAGCATTTCTTTGAAACGCTCCCACGCCTCATAGAGAGATTCCCCATCTTTTTGATTGAACCGTGTGATTTGGTCTCTAAGTTTGGCGGTTTTAGATGGTGGAAAGAAACGGGCAAGGAATGCTTGCCTCATCTGATCCCATGAAGTAATGGAACCGACTTCGAGGGAATGGAACCAAGCGCTAGCTCTATCCCTTAAGGAAAAGGGAAAGAGATGAAGTCTTACGGCTTCTTGGTTCTCCTTCATGGTTCCACTAATTCGTAGGAAAACAGAGATGTGAAGATTGGGATCCTCTGTGGGGGATCCCGAGAATTGGTTTTGCTGCACCAAGTTAAGTAGGGCAGGCTTGATTTCAAAGTTGTCATCCTCAACCGTTGGGTACACAATAACAGCTTGTGGCTCAGCCGTAGACGGCGTTGCATACTCTTTGAGAGTGCGATTGGCCATGGCGGTGTTATTTTGTGCTGCTCTCCTCCTTCTATGTAAGAACCTTTCGATCTCGGGTATGAATACCGCTTGATTTCTAGTTCTTCGCATACAAGGTTGAGAACCCAAGAAGTTAACGATAACAGAAAAATAAAAAAAAATTAAAAATAAAAAGAAAAAGAGAAAGAAGAAGAGAGAATTCTAATCACTAAGAAAAAGCTAATCAAATTAGTTAACTCCCCGGCAACGGCGCCAAAAACTTGATAGAGCCAAACCGCAAGCGCACGGCCTATCGAAGTAATAGTAGTAAGTAGAGTATCTTTCCGCTAGGGAGTTGGTCAATTCAATTAACTTTTAATGAATGATTAGAGGAGAGAAAGTTGATTAGAAAGAGTTTGATTGCTGAAGGTAAAAACAATAATAATAAAAGGGCCTTAGGATCATTGGTTCATCTTAATAACTAATCCTTCACTAGACAAAACCTAAACATCTAATTTCATGATTTACACACTAATTTCTAAAGACCGGTTTCCCTTAGCCCCTCACCTTTCCGATGAAAGTCCGGTGAGAGTTTACTTCTAGCAACCAAGCCTATTTCACTGACATGATTACTAGAAGATGCATAGAGGATTGAAACTACTCTTTGTCTCAATAGTTGCAAAGACTATTTCACTGTTTTGCAACTATTGTCTAGATTCACTTGTTCCAACATCAAAGCTCCGCTCTCGCTTTATGAATTGATGTTTGGGATGATGGATTAACGATTATCAAACCCTCCGCTTTCGCTTCCACAGTTTGATAATTGTTAATCCACGTTAAGACGGTGAATCTAGATTAGAAATTAGGGTTACATGGAAATTAGGGTTTAGACATGTTTTGTTTAGGATTGAGTCATTAGACTCCCCAATAATCCTAAGACTAAGAAGTCTACTCACTCATGTTCATCGTAGACATGGAGGAAGAAGAGAGAAGTACGGTAAAATAAATTGCGAAGAAAGTAAAAGAGAAATAAAAGACTTTTATTAAAATAATACTTGAAATAAACAAAGTAAAGGATGATTGTTTATGGTGGAGAGCTACTCTATTTATAGCTTTACAATCGACTTAGAAACTAAGCAACTAAAAGGGTAAAACAGTAAAGCTGCAACAGGGTAACTTGGCCTTGAAGAAAAAGCAGCAAAAGAGGCTCTGGGAGGTGGCACGGCCGTGCCACATGTTGGCACTGGCCGTGCCAAGCTTCTGACTTGGTGGGAACATATTTTTGTCCCGTATCTTCGTATTCTTGCGCTGTATTTGCTCCAGTCCTCTTTCTTTTGCTCCAAGACACCTTCCACCATATATTTATTCCTAAAATAAAATAAAACATAATTTGAAGTAAAATATTCTAATATAAAATAAAATGCAATAAAACTAAATCAAATCTAAAATAAAACTAAACTAAATAAGGCAATAAATAATACTATCTATGACTCATCAAAAGGACCAAGAAGTATCATGACAAGAAGATCATTCTGAGACAATTCATGCCGGGGAAAATGGTGTTACTTTTCAATTCAAGACTAAGACTGTTTCCGGGCAAATTGAAGTCTAAGTGGTCCGGACCTTTCATGGTTAAAGAGGTCAAACCATATGGAGCTGTTGAACTTGAGGATCCAGTCACAAAAGCCAACTGGACTGTGAATGGGCAGAGACTTAAGCCCTACTTCGGCAGTGAAATTGATCGGTGTTTGACGACGATTTCACTAATCGAGCCATGATTTCTTCAAAATGCGTCAAGCTCAGGACGTAAAACAATCTCTTGCTGGGAGGCACACCCAGTTTTGTAAGTATTTTTTTTTTATGTTTTTGCATATAGTAGTAGTACAATAGCTTTGAAAGCTGAATTGAAATAACAAAGAAAAAACTGATCCTGAAGCATCACGCTAATAGCGTAAATTTCGCTATTAGTGTGGGAGCTACAGAAAGCTACGCTAATAGCGTAGGTTTGGCGTAGGAGAAAATTTTTTGGTGGGCCCAGGGGATTAACTCCCCTTAACTTCCCACAACTCCTCATTTCTCCCTTTTTACGGTTTCATTCCTTCATTTTCTCATAACCACACACAAAAACTTCTCTCCCACTCACTAACCCTAGAAATCAAACCCATTCCATTTTGGGTCAATTCAAGTCAAGCATTCATTTTGCATCATCCCATCTTGCATTTGTGTTGCTTATTTCTGCATTAACAGGTTTGATCTTCTCATCCTTTCCTTGTTTTAAATTTGAGAAAAATCCATATTTTGACATGATTAAATGGTTAGGTTAGGGTTAGAGTTTTGATTTGTGAGTAGAGATGGTTCTTCCTTGATTATAATTTGAAAAGGAACAAGAATCATAACCCACATGCAACAAACATTCTGCTTTGGATCTATGACCCATTTGTAAATTTTTCAATAAAACAGGGGTTTGAATGATTTGAAAGCAATTGTTGTGATTTTGATTCCTTTTCAAGATTCTAGTGTGTTGTAGAGACATAGGATGAACCCTAGGGCTGAAAATTGCTGGTTTGTGCTGAGAAATTGCAGGAACAAAAATTTTGAAAATTTGAAAATTGCAGGTGCGAAGAAATACGCTAATAGCGAAATCTACGCTAATAGCGAAATTTTTCCAGAAAATTTCGCTATTAGCGTGACAGGCGCTAATAGCGTAGTTCTTCATACTTGCCCAGATTTTCAAAATTTTTGATGTTTTTAAATGACCAATTCTAGTTTGTGCTAATATTTTCTATGCAATATGTTGGTTTTTCCTGGTTTTGTTGCAGATGGCACCTAAAAATGTTGAGAAAATTACCGGGACCAAACGTCCTAGAGGCAAAGGTGCCTCGACCTCAGCCACACCTGTAGCCCCAAACCGTTTCCCCACCCCTGTCCACTCTGCCAGGTTTAAGAAAATGGCTCAATACAAAACCTGGCACGAGAAAACTTTTGACATTCACCCCGATGGTGAACATTGTGACCTCCTCTACATTTTCACCGATCGTAAGTGGCATAAACTCCTTTACCCTACAACTGAGATTAACACTGATTTAGTAAAGGAGTTCTATTGCAATGCTACACCTGATGCCTCACCCACTACCCTGGCTGATGCCTTTTCTTGGACTTCATATGTGAGAGGGAAGCAAATCCCTTTTGATAGGGATTCAATCAATGAATTCTTAGACAATCCCTTTGTCCATCCACCTTCAGAAGATCCAACTAACCCTCCTTTGTGTACTTATGCTAAGAGAAATGCTCAAGGAAATTGGACCTATGAGCAAATTGAGCGGGATATCATGAACAAGGGAAGGTACTTTGTGAAAAATGATAGGGGAGAGATCAGGCATGCTCTCACAAAAGAGATGAATGCTAAGGCCTGCTTAGTGTTCCAATTTCTTGTCCACAATGCTTTACCCCGAGCCCATACATCCGATGCCCCAAAAGCTGTCCTACCACTCATCTGGTGTATTATGAAGAAAGTCAAGGTTGATATTGCTCGCATAATAGCCAATGAGCTGAAGGCTGTGGCGTTAAAGGTTGCCACTGGTGCTAAGAAGGTTGCACTATTCTATCCCGGACTTATCATGGCCTTGCTTAAGGCCCATGGAGTACCCATTACTGGACCCTTTGATGAAGATATTGAGGGGACCATTAATGATACTTCTATCCGCACCTGGGAGAAGAGACAGCAGCGGTGTTCCCAAAGCCATTTTTCTGATGATGAGGGTGGCCCATCTGAGGGACCTGGTTCCTTTGATTTTTCAGCTTTTCAGACTTTCATGCTGGAGCAACAAATGCATAACCAGTATGTGAGGGACCAGAACAGCTTCTTGATAGATTAGAACGAGGAAATCTATAGGAGCAACATGGGCATTCATCAGGACCTCTACAATGCTCACATGCATCCGGGGAATGCTGATTACCCGGTTATGACACCTGATCAGTACCAGAGCTATGTTCACTGGCCTGAGGGTAGGCCAGGTCCTTATGTGGGGGTGGCAGATGCTATGGATGAAGAGGCTACACCTGATGCTGATGCTGGAGGTGAAGATGATGATTTGGATGTGGACGTGGATCTGGATATGGATGATGATGCTGATGATGATCAGTGATGTGATCATGGCTTTTTAGTGATGTTTTTCATTTTGCTTTCGAACTTATGTTTCTTTATTTCATGTTGAAACTTATTTATTTTGGTTATATTTTGTACTCTTCGAGCACTGTGGTTTTTAGTGCTCGACCTGATACTTTAGTACTTTATATTATTGTGGTTTAATAATTTAGATTTGTGGATTTTAACTTATGCTTTGGATGAAATTTTTGTTGTACATCTTGATTGTGTTTCTCAAAAGAAAATTGCTCATGAACAATAAATTTTAAAGTGCTCCATGGAGCCATGTTTGAGCAAAAGCAGGTGAGTGATAATGATATTACTTGTGAGAAAGCGTAAGGCCAAGGTATTGGTTTCCTGTTATTCTAGGTTTTTAATAAGAATTTGAAACTTGTACTTTGCACAAAACATTTATCATTTAATTCTTTTCATAAACATAAATATTTTTGAACCACTTAGTACTTAACATAAATGTGAGGTAGCTTCAATCTGTTGTATATATGCTGGAGACCGATAATCACCGTCTAACTTGTTTTAGTTATGTTAAATCTGATAATTATTTTGAACTGTTTGAAAGCATGGAAAGGATCAAGGCACTTTTTGAATTGAGAGTAACCTACTTGACCACATAAAGCCTACCTGTGAGAAGAGCGAGTATCTGATACCCCAATCTGAGCCTAATGAATCAAGTCCTCAAACATGAACTGTCAATATTCATAAGCACAATGCTTAGTGAATTTGTCTGAAATTTTTCATAAATCCAGTTCATGCTTGTCTCTGAAAGGACTTTGATAATTTTTAATTTGTTGAACCCTTAACCTTTTTGTACTTTGTCCCTTGCCTTAGGATAGGGGAACATTCAATTAGAGTTTTGATGTGTTCAAGTTGGGGAGAAAAGGAGGCATTATATGTCAAGTTTATGGTGAAATTGTTAAAATAACCTGACAACATTGAATCAAAAGAAAAAAATTGTACATTTGAAAAAGAAAAGAAAAGAAAAGAAAAAGATAGAGAAAAATCAAAAATAGAATAAGTTGTCAAGGTTATAAGTTTGATTGTTAATCACCAAAGGTTGTAATTCTTGGTAGGGAAGTATATGGATTTCAAGTTGTGATAAAAAAAAAAATGTTCCTCTTTGATAGGCTTTCTGATCAATTGCCCCACATATGACATTTCTTTTGTAGCCCGGCCAAGTTATAACCCTTGCAAGACCTTTTGATCCATGTTTTTATGCTTTTTGAGACGATATTTGGATGGACACCTAACTTAAATAGGATGTTAGCATGATTGTTGGATGTGTGTTCATTACCTCACTTATTGTTATCATATCATTGTATTTACTTTTAAAGAAGTGTGTTAGGTGTGGTTCATAGATAAATATGTTTATGTTTTGAAGTTTATGATGTATAGTTTGTGCTTAGGACATTTTTCGCATTCTTAATTTGAATCTAGACACTACAAAAAAACGGGGGAATTCTGGCGGTTTTATTATGGCAGTTGTCAATAACCGCCGCTTTAAACTGTACATTGTGGCAGTTTTTTAAGACGCCGCTATATACCGTATATTACGGCGGTTTTACCCGCCATTATAAACCATATTATGTTTGACAATTATTATGGTGTATTGTGGCAGTATCAGCCGCCGCTATTCTCCAATTTTATTTTCCGCCTTTCCTTCTCTGAAAAAACAAATTTTTACTTTCCCTCTCCTTCTTTTCATTTTAGTGAAATTATCCCTCTCTTTTCTTCCCTCTTATTTTTTCTTTTTCTCTAGATCCGTTCTCTATATCGATAAAAAAAAAACTCCTCTCTCTGTCTATGTCTCTCTCGAAAACGAAACACACAAATCCTACTTGAACCTCAACACTTCTCTCTCGTCATCAGTTCTGTCTCCCACCGTACGCCGGAATCTTTCGTGGTCGTCTCCCATCTTCGCGAGGCAATTTCTTTCCCTCTGTCTCCAATGTTTGTAGAAACTGTAAGGTTAATTGCTTCCCCCATCGTTGCTGAAAAACACAGGTTTAGTCTTTCGCTAGCTTCAATTTCTTTTTTGCGTTATTGCTCAAATTCGATAAAAACCCTAATTTTTTTTCCCTTCTCGTCCCCAATTTTGCTTTGGTTGGGTATTAATTTTGCGTGTGTTAAGGATTCAGTGTTGTTATAGTCTAATTTTTTGTGTGTGTATCAAGGATTCAATGTTCTATGCTTAACATGCAGTACTATCAATTCTTAATTTATTTTTTATCTATTTTTGTTTAGTGAAAAACGAAGACAGCGAATCAGAGAGAACCATTTACAGTCATGCCTAAATGTGTGATATATTTGGCTTTTAACTGGTTTGTTAAGATTCCAGGAGTAAAATTTGTAAATTTTTTAGAATGGATTTATATATTGTTATGTTATGCATGTATACATTTAGAGAATTCATACTTTCTTTAACATTGGAAATTTGTTCATGCCAGTTCCAATTTATATTGGTCTCTTGATATTGTAACCATGAGGGGCTTATTATATCTATCTGGTGAAAAGTTCATGATGATATGCATTAACATGATATTTGTTTTTGGGGTGGATGAGTTGGTGGAACAAATCAAAGTGTTGTCATGGCAATGGAGCTTGTCTCGATTGAAAATTGCAACGTGTTTATTCTACGAATGGTGTTCGAATCCTCGCTTTTGTCTTGGGGGTTGATTCGGTTTTATTTTTGGTGGTGTTTTGTGTGTTGTTTGGGGGTGGCAGTTGGTGGTAGGGGCTTTGGTTCTGCCGGTTCAGTGGAGTTTGTGCTGTCATAGGTTCTGGCTGTTCGGTGGGCTGTTAGGCGTTGTCCAGGCAGCAGTTTTGTTGTTGTGTTCTTACGTAGCATTGTCTGTGTTCCTTGTGTGGGAAGGGGGCAGATTCTGTGTTGACAGTAGCTTGTTTAGTGGGTCTGTTTGCGGTGGCACTTGGCTGTTTTGCGAGCCTGTATACTGTCCTGGCGTGGTTGTGCTGGTGGTTCTCTGTGGGTGTTATTTAGTTCTGCTTCAGGCTTTGTTTTTAGGGGGGTTTTTTAGTGAGTTGGTTCTTGGTGGAGAGGTGTTCCTTGCGTCAAGGCCCTCTCCATTTGTACTCTTTTTTCCTCCTATGCAGGTTAAGTACATCTTGTTGGAACTATAAAATTTTGTTGTTGGTTGGTGGAATATTATACACAATTAACAAAATTATTATTTCTTTGGATTAATGGTCTTCATTTCAATTTTTGTTGCTCGAAAAACGGCTTATCTGCCAATTTTATTTTGAATAGCAATCACTTGAAAAGAATGTTTGATTTGTGTTTATGGTAAGAATAAGCTTTCCTCACAACTAATTTTTGCTGTTAATTAATGTGTGATTTGTTTCGTATGATATGATTAGGTTAGCTTTGTTGAAAATCCCATCATCAGCAGTTGTGTCAAGCCACTGGTGCAGAACAAGGAACCTCCAATTGTTCTTCTACACGGTTTCGATAGGTGCTCAAAATTTGCAAGAGACAAAATTAGTTTTTACATTTTATGCTCAAGTTGATCCTGAATTTTATATTGTCTTATTATTCAGTTCATGTTTAGAATGGAGATACGGATATCCATTGCTGGAAGAGTCTGGTTTTGAGACTTGGGCTATCGACATACTTGGTTGGGGTTTCTCTGATTTAGGTTTGTTTTATTACTTTGCTTAATGCAACTTGTTCCTTTACCCCTTTCTCTGTAAGGCATTTTTTAGCGTTCAACTCAAAATTTTCTTTGATCCATCAGAAAATCTTCCTCCTTGTGATGTGGTATCAAAACGCAATCACTTCTATCAGGTTCTTATGTACTCTTTTAACGTAAATGTATCTCTTGTATCCCCGAGTGTTGATCAAACCTATAAAGTACTGTCACAGACACGATCACCCGACACAACAGTGACAATGACATTCAAGATAATTGAATGGAATTGATTGAATGTAACCACATGTGTCGGTGCTACATAGTATCAAATCGGTTAAATTATTGGCTTTGACTTGTTCATAAACTATCATCTGAAGAATTGGCTGTCTTCACCGATGGTCAATATCTAGATCGGTAGCCTATGCTGGGGTAAATATCTCCGCATCTTACTAAAACATTAAGCTAATATTGATCATCGTCATTATAATTCAATGCTTACACTGTTTGGCATCAGGTATATTTATTGAAGAGTCTTCCATTACGCTTATATGCCAACTATTTGACCTTCACTAACATGTCCTTACGCACCATCCTTGACGGGACTAATGTGAGTTTTCCTATCCTTAAAATGACTACTAGGCATCACATTTTTATCTTCATATTGGGACATTAGGCACATGTTCCCTTTGATAACTTGGCATCACATGATCAAGAACTTTGTGCTTGGTTGGTAATAGGATAGCCGAGAGTTTTAACAACCCAATATATGTTTCAACATTTTGCATATATCCTCTTTATAGGTGGGCCGCTTGCATTGCTTATTGCCATGGTGGGATGATGCTACTGTTGATTTTATGACTAGTGGCGGTTACAAAATTGCACCCCTCATAAGAAAGGTATATTCAATATTTTATGTTAATTTTATGGATTTTGGAGTCGATCCCCTTCGAGACAAATGAATACATTGAAATATGATTTTTTGCATCAGACCTTCTTACCATGGGGTGTGATGACAGTTGTCACTTGCTTGTTGACTGCTTGCCAATTTTGCAACAAGATGTATTAACTTGCTTTGACTGGTTTTCATGCTCATAGATTTGCAATTGTCTCTTTAGCTAGCAGGGAACTATTCTTTTGAGGAATACAACTTATTGGTAGAGGGGAAGCAAGTATGAAGAGGTACTTGGAAATTTATCCATACTGCACATATTCGATGTAAATTCAGTTACTGAGTTTCATAAATTAACAGTTAGTTCACTGTTTGTAAAAGACCTGTCAGATTATGTAATTGTAGAGTTTCTTTTCATTTATATGCAACATATTTATGTTTGTTATACTTTTTATCAGCATTCTTTTTTTTTTTTAATTATTTTTGCTCCATAAATGTATGCATTTTATGTAGTAATTGTTGTTCAAATTATTATTATTTTTTTAATAAAAAAGGTGGCAATTGTGGCGGTTGAAACTGCCACAATTTTCATATTTTTTTAACAAAAGAAATGACAATTCTGGCGGTTGGAACTGCCATTATATGCACAAAATTAGCCGCCATTTTAAACGTTGCTTATTGTGGCAGTTGTTGTGGCGGTCAACAATAAACTGCCACTTTACACCTAGTGGCAGGAAAAATTACGGCAGTTTTGAAACTGCCAGTTTAGTACATAGCGGCGGCTAAAACCGCCAGAACATGCAAAATTTAGCCGCCGCAATGCTCGCGATTTTTTGTAGTGAGAGTAGCGGAGGACTTCATGCTTGTCCACGCGATCTTATTTGAATCACCATTTGTTTATTTTTGTTTTGAATTGTTTGACACCATGTTGAAAACCTTGTCCAAAGCCTTGTTAGTTTCCTTGTCAATTGATTTGTTTGAGGACAAACAAAAAGCCAAGTTGGGGAGAGTTTGATAAGTGTTTAAAAGTGATATATTTCATATAGGAGTTTAGGCATTTTAGTGACTTGTTTTGCAAGATTCTCTATGGAAAACTCCAAATATTGTGTTAATATGTCATTTATGCTTTTGAGCCTTATTCTACCCTTTTTGTGCAGGAAAATACAAGCAAGGAGCAAGAAAAGTCAAAATTCAAGGAAGCCACGCCATTAGTGTAACCTACGCTATTAGCGTGAGGAAGAAAAGCCCAAGGTCAGAAGGGTACGCCAATGGCGCACCTGGAGCGTGAAATCTGGAGCACTTGTGAAGAACACGCCATTAGCGTAATCTACGCTATTAGCGTAATCACTCCAGAAAGGTACGCTAATAGCGTACCTGGAGCGTAGCAGACCATGAAGAACCACGCCATTAGCGTGAGAGACGCTATTAGCGTAATGAGTCCAGAAAGCTACGCCATTAGCGTAGCTGGAGCGTAGAAGCAGGGCAAGGGCAACGTGGCAGCAGCCCATTGGCCAGATTATAGGCCGACTTACCACGCTATTAGCGTGACAGGCGCTATTAGCGTAGGTACAAAAATACAGGCCCATTTAAATAGCATTCTTACCTCTCTTTTAGAATATTCACTATTCCATTGAAACATTTTATACATTTCTAGAGAGAGGTTAGAGCTATTTCATAGAGAGAAACACAAAGCAAGTGATTAAGGAGTAGATTCAACCCTAGATTCATTGAGACATCAAGGATCTTGGCATGGAATCTTCATCTTTCCTTCATTCCTTGCATTAGTTTACATGTCTATGTGTAACTATCACCTTCTATGTAGTATTGAGGTAACAACCAAGCTATTATGTAATCTTTTGATCTTTTAATATATAAGGTTCTAGCTTAATGATTCAATATTGTTGTTATTCTTGCTTTTAATGCTTTCAAAGAGATTCAAGATGATTTGGACACAAACTCTTGAATCTAGAACTAGAATAACAATCTATCTTATGTTATATCACTCTTGACAAGCTTGTAAACCTTTGATAATTACTTTTAATCAAGATTTTAATGCTTTCAGATACTTAATCAGGCTGGACACGGTCGATTAAGTTATCCGATCGACTTTGTTATCGTTTAAGGAATTTGGACACGAATGTTTAAACGCTAACTTGGAAATTACGATGTCGCTTTGGACACGAAGGATGTTGTAGAAATGATTGTAATAATATTGGTTATAAAGCTAGAGTCTGTTAATCGATCGAGAGATTGCTGCTGTTATGCTTGCTCGTTATCTTATACCGCAAGTGAAATAGTTCGATCCCCTCTCGTTTTTACTTTTATGTCAATTGTGGATATAGTGTTACAAACAAACAAATTATATCCAAACCCTTAATGTGAAAGATTGTGAAAACGCTTATGATATACCGCAACTCCCTGTGGAAAACGATCCTATTTATACTCACGTGTACATAGTTATATGACATGTAGAAATCCTACATCATAATGACACTAATGGTAATAAGGATGCTTGGTTAAAAGTGGTTCCGGTAATAGTTAATTTGTTTGTGTGGCGCTAGCTTTTGAATCACATATATTCCGACTAAGGATAATCTATTTTGGAGAAGTGTTGTACCTCTTGATAATTACTACTGTATAGGGGGATGTGGAGTGGTTGAGGACAATAGTCACTTATTTCTGAGAAGTTATTGTTTACGAATCTCACAATTCATATTAACTATCATTCACTAAAATAAATATGTTAATGTTGTATATGTCAAAATATAAAAGTCATTATTGAATCATAATTATGAACAATCTTGTGCTTAGCATTCGTTAGTACCCTATGATATAATTGAAAAAAACTCAAATGATTGAATAATATATAAATATCGGCTTAAAAAATTATTTTAACATTTGGTTTTTGTTGTGAATATCATAAAGTGGATGTCCACAAACCCTTGTACTTATCTCTTTAGTACTTAACTCTTAAGTCATGTCATTGTACTTCTCTATAAATAGAGATCACATGTAACATCATTGTACACTACAAGAGAATAATACAATCATCTATGTTTCTCTCTTCTTCTCTACTTCTTTTTATTTTTGTTCTTATTCTAATAGTTTCATTACAGTTTTTAAGGGGAAGTATATAATTCTCTTTAATTTTACTTTCGAGGTAGAGTGTTATTAAATTCTTCCTCTTATACTAAAAAAATATAATTCCCAATCTTATATATTAATTGATCACACTTTAGATTGTGATGGTGAGAAATACCCAGACACTAACTCAAATATGGTATAGAAAATATTATTCATTTATCTTCTTTTTTCCAACAAGATTTATTAGGCTTAATAGTAGTTTTGGCACCCTATGTTTCAAGAAGTTGCGATTTTGGCCCCCTATGTTTTGCCCCCTATGCACTTTTGACCCCCTAGGACAATTTTGACCAAGTCAATGCTGACGTGGCGCCACGTGTGTAATTTTTTAATTATTAAAAAAATAAAAAAATACTTTTTTAAATTTTTTTAATTAAAAAAAATACTTTTTTTTTTTAAATTTTTAATTAAAAAATATAAATAAAAAATACGAAAACTACACATGTGATGCCACATCAGGATTGACTTGGTCAAAATTGATCTAGAGGCCAAAAGTGCAAAGGGGGAAAACATAGGGGGCCAAAATCGAATTATTTTAGTTAGGGGGCCAAAATCACAACTTTTGTAAACATAGGGGTCAAAACTGCTATTAAACCAATTTACTAATAATCAAACCTCTATACGAGACGAACAGAAACTGATAAGACAAAAAAATAACCAAAGAGCATCGTACATAAAGGGACCACCCAAAAAAAAATCCATAAACCTCATAAATCGAAAGCAGCATTAAGATACCACCAAAACTAGATTCAACACCAATATTGCAGCCTAACATCCTTCGAAAATATCATATGGACGTTGACTTCTATTTGTGCCAATCTGGCTTGAAAGAGACAATTATGAAGATTTTGAAAAATTACCTCGTACTTAATTGAATCTTTCCCGGAAGGTGCAATGAAGATTGAAACATAAGTCAAAGGTTTTTGATTCGATAGAATAATTCTTTACATATAATGATACAATTTTTAAATTGGGGAAGCCAAATAGAATAAGCTCTTCATATATTTATAAACCACCTGAAGGAGCCAACCCAGTCCAGTCATTGTCTATTAAGTAATATATGAGAGTTTTTTGAATTGACTTAAATACAATATTAGCATGATTCAGGTGACTAGATAAAAAAAATATATAAAACATCACGCAACTTTCTAACAAAATGGAATCATGCCATGTTTTTTCTTTCTTCTTTCAATTAGCCTACGGCAGGAGAAATTTACCTTAGAGGTGAATAAATGGAGTGCTCGAAATTTAAACTCTGACCGCTGCATATATCACGCATTATTCCTTATTAAGTGAGACGCCAAAAAAGATGTTTAATAGCACTTTTTTTTAACCTTTAATAGCACTTAAAAGTGCTATTAAACGCGCCGCTATTGTAAGTGCATCCTCTTTAATAGCGCTTTTAAAGTGCTATTAAAAGCCTGATTTTTAATAGCATTTCTTGAAAGTGCTATTGTAGTATCATTATAGTGCTATCAAAGAGGTCTATTGAATAGGATTCATGCTGTATTTAATAGCGTTTCCTTAAAAAGTGTTATCATAATATGTGTATTTTTAATAGCCTTTCCTTTACAAAGTGCTATTAAAAGGCCACTTTTTTTTTTTAAGCTAGGTGCAAAATTATTATAATGATTGGTTTGTAACCCAAATGCAGCCATATTCTTTTTCAAATTGAGAATTTCAAAATAATGGTTAAAAATCTATATTCAATTTCCAATACCAAATAACATTTCAATTACTCATTGCATATGCAATATGATCAATCAATCTGCATTAATCCAAAAACTTGTCTACAAATATCATAACAAAGAGGGCATTACATAGTCAAAATTGTGGATCAAACCACAATACTAAAAACAATATTTCAAACAAATATTCTTTCAAAAAAAAATTTCAAACAAATATTCTACTCATATTTCCTTAACTAAAGAATTACCACCTAAATTAAAAAACAAGGACAAAACAACAGCAACAAATAATAACAGCTTCACCCAACCAATTGCACTTTCCAACCTGCACGCAACAACAGCTGAACCAAAAAAATCCAAATTGTCCATCTTTCATAGCCGCAAATTAACCCCAACACTTTCAACCTTCTAATTCAATATGAATCACATATACAATGACCTAGTTAGGAAGAATAACAGCTTCTTGGTTTCCTGTTTCATGGAAGAAATATTAATTATGTCAAACTGAATTGTCAAAACAGTTTGGTAAAAACCAAAAAGGTTAACTAAATAGTTATTTTGAACAACCCTGGTACTCTTTTCTCTTATCGATAGTTTCGAAGCAAAATATTAACTAAAACCAGTTCAAAATCTCAAGGTAACAAACTACTTATACCATAAACAATAAAATCATCAGCTTTCAAAAGTCAAACATTTAAGTCATATGTCTATTATGAAATTATTATACATGTCTTTATTTTCTTGAGTTGTGTATCATTATAGCTGATAGATTACTTTTTTATGCTTACGAAATTTGTTTTTATTATCATAAAAAAGGGTACACCATACAGGGGAAAAATAAAAAATAAAAACAAAGAAAAAGACAACAAAAACTCACCAAAAACATCATCCACCACATAGCTAGCCCAATCCTCCTTGACATTAGTTAACTTATCTTTAGAGTAGGTGCGACATTTGTGGTCAGGAAAGTACTTCAAATATAAATAAATAAATAAAATTGAGTTAGAACTAAATTACATTAATAAGATTACAAATTAATAATAATTAAAATCACGTACATTTATGGGGATCATATTTTCATTTTCCATGATGACCTCTTTCATATATCGCATTACAAAATATCCACAGTCAATAACATTAATTTGACGGGGGCACTGCAAAAAAAAAAAAAGTTACATCAATTACTTTTACTCTACATACTTGTATAAAAACTACTTTAATATCAATCTACCTTTATTTTTGGCCATGTAATTTTCTTTGACTTGGACACTTTAGAATTAATATGGGCACGATAAATTTGCAAAGCACTGTCAAGATTAAATTAACTTCAAATGAGTAATTATTATAAATAATCATACTTACATAAATTTGAAATTAAAAGAGTCGATACTCACTTATCAAACTTTGTTTTTAAATTTTGATATTTTGTTGGCTCACCATTCAACGGGTCCATGTAATATATCATCTCAGCATCAGGATTGATTACAAGCAACACCCAATGTTTACTGCACCAAATATTTAAATATTACAATAAAAAATTTGCATTCAATATATTTTGTTGACGTAAATAAAAATTTGAATAGAATTCTCACCCTATATTGCAAGGTGCAAGAATCATCCTATCCTTGAACAACTTATCTTTTAAGAGTATTTTTGCTATAGCATTTCCTTGATTATCGTCCCGTGATACATGTGGGGATATGAAGGAGAACTTGGTTATTAATCCATTTGGACTAATGAACTTGTCAAACAAGTACCTTCAAATTAAAAACAATTAAAGATATTAATATTATCTCACAATATAAATAACATTAATATTAATTGATTGGTCAGATTAGAGAACATTGGTAATAATAGAGGTACCTGGCAAATACAGTGATAATAGAGGCACTTAACCAGTTATGATCAATAATCTCTTTTATATTATCTACCCGTAGACGCTCTAAAAACTCTTCACCAAATATACTCTCCTCCGTATTTATATGAATTGAGGATCCAGCCTTCAACATCTTTGTTGTATACATTTCAAGGAACGGTAAATTTGCAAGACCAGATGAACAACCAACTTTAGGGGACTCTTGAATTTTGAATTTTTTGTTGTTTTTGTTGGGTGATGAAACTGATTCAACACTTCCCTGGATATTCTCATCTTTGTTTTGGAATTGATTAGGAATCTACATAGTTACATTAATGAAGGTTAGTGATAAAATAATAAAACAGGTATATATTACCATGCGATCAAGCAAGTAGATAATAAGAAATTTACCTTTTCACATTCACCAACAAATTGAAGAAGTTTAAGTGGCCATGGCACAATTGTTCCTATTGCCTGACCAACCATGGATACATCTCCATATTCAACAGATATAGGCAATGGAGCATTTGGCACAATAGAAACTTCAATCTTAACCTTGACATATCCAGGTGGTAATGTAATGTCGTGCACTATATTACCTTCGGTGTTATATAGTTTACCACGAGCAACCAAACACCGACTTGGGGATGATAAATAGATATCAACAGACAAAAGACCCTAAACCATTGCGATATGAATGTAATCATTATTATAATTATTGAGCAAAATAAATATTGGAATTTATGAGTTAATAAACAAAGTAATAACCTCCGGAATGTTGCCAAATGATACAGCGTTGCAAGACCTTTTATCACTAGGTTTTTGCCTCTCTACCACTTCTTTTGGTTGTCGTCTCTCTGCTACTTCAGCTACTTCTTCAGGTTGTTTCCTCTCAGCCACTTTCTCAGTTTGTTGCCTCTCAGACACTTTTGCTTTGTTAGATGATGAAACTGATTCAACACTTCGCTGGATATTCTTATCTTTGTTTGGGAATTGATTAGGAATCTACATAGTTACATTAATGAGGTTAGTGCTAAATAATGAAACAGGTATATATTACCCTTCGATCAAGCAAGTAGATAATAAGTAATTTACCTTTTCACATTCACCAACAAATTGAAGAAGTTTAAGTGGCCATGGCACAATTGTTCCTATTGCCTGACCAACCATGGATACATCTCCATATTCAACAGATATAGGCAATGGAGCATTTGGCACAATAGAAACTTCGATCTTAACCTTGACATATCCAGGTGGTAATGTAATGCCGTGCACTATATTACCTTCGGTGTTATATAGTTTACCACGAGCAACCAAACACCGACTTGGGGATGATAAATAGATATCAACAGACAAAAGACCCTAAACCATTGCGATATGAATGTAAACATTATTATCATTATTGAGCAAAATAAATATTGGAATTTCTGAGTTAATAAATATAGTAATTACCTCCGGAATGTTGCCAAATGATACAGCGTTGCAAGACCTTTTATCACTAGGTTTTTGCCTCTCTACCACTTCTTTTGGTTGTCGTCTCTCCATTACTTCTTCAACTACTTCTTCAGGCTGTTTCTTCTCAGCCACTTTCTCAGTTTTTTGCCTCTCAGACACTTTTTGAGTATGTTGCCTTTCTGCCACTCTTTCAGGTTGATGTGTCTCTATTATTTCATTGGTTTGTTGCCTCTCTAACTTATCTCTCTCCAGCTTTTCTCTCTCTAACACCTCAACTCTATTCTTCAGTTTATTGCAAATGCCATAAAGTTTTTCAAGGTCCATTTGTGTGGGGCGAATTTGACGTGGATTTATGTCTCTAGAACATACCCCAAAACCATAACTCCTAACACTGCCAGAGTAGTTTTTGGGATTATTTAGAGCCTTAAATAATATATCTGTAGGACCAAGGTCTTCTCTCTGTTCTTCAGTTAAAGATTGTGTTAACTTCTCCTGACATTGATAAGTAGAAAAAACTTGTTAACCATCATCATAATTAACAAGAGAATCTGACATGCATGCAAAATATTAATATTTGACTTACACATTCATCCACAACTCCTTGAACATTTTCATTATCAATCACTCCATCCTTATTGACACGGGCAGCCTTCCACACTTGACAACGGGTTACCGGTTCATTTTCGGACTCTTCTATCTATATATACATTTTGACAAATTAACACAACTACAAAACATTTTTAACATCTTGTACAACACTTTTATACATAAACTTACCATATCATCTTCAAGACGAGCACAACCTAAACGTGATTTTCTATATGGATGTTGAGGATTCAATGCTCTTTCTCGATTTTCAATACTAAGTTTCTGCAATAATTATAAAGTTATTTGGCTAATAAAAGGGTATCCCCCAACAATATCACTAATACTAGAATTTTAAATTGTAATATATGAGGTAAAACTATTAGCATGTAAAACATTAAGGATCCATAACTAAGTAATAAAAATATTACCTGAAAATGTATACTCATACGCTGAGCTACAAAGTTATCCCAATGCTCTTGTTTTATACAGTAAGAATATTTCGCAGGACGTTGTTTATTAAAATCACCATTACTATCTTTCAGAAAAAACTTGGCAATTTTGGTTCTGAATGCCCGATGCAACTTTCCAGCTTCTCTCAATACATATTCACGATGCTCATCGCCAATTACAAAAGCTTTCTGCAAGACAATGTATATCATGACCAATTATAACAAAAATAGAAATAGATTAACTTTAATATAGCTCAATTTCTCAAAAGGGAGATTAGTTCAATTAAAGGTTCAGTTTACTTCTAAACTTTTATTTGAACAGCCCCGCAAATAGATTAACTTAAATAAAATTTTACAAGTAGATTGAGTTAGTGTGTTACTTGAATTTCATCCCAAATGTTTTCTTTATAGACATCCACAGCGGCTTTGTTTCTTTTTGCACTCCAATTGTCCAAGCTAATTGGAACTAGCCGACGAACTGTGACACCAATGAAACTAGCAAAACTCTTACTATTATGCTTAACTGGCTGACGTCTTGCATTCCATTGAACCTAAAACAAAATTGAAGTGCAAAAAAAATAAATAATCAGCAGTCTCACTAATATCTATTAACATTCAAAGAGTTTCATAAACAAAAAATCAACAAAATGATGTCCAATTCCATCTTTGAAGTCTCGCTAATATTTATTAACATCAAACTGCAAATTGCATGGTGCTGCCACATCTTTAACATCAAATTTTACCTCTATCCTATTTCCATTGCTTTTGGCTTTGTGAATTTTTGGCAACCGGGTCACACCACGTTTAGCAATTGTTTTCTTACTAGAACCACATTCATCATTAGTAGAACCCATTCACCTGAAAAGTGTAAACAAATTAATATACCATACAAGAATAACATTAAGAATCAATAACAATAAAAGAAAAAAAAATTAATATCCATACAAGATCAAGTCGGCCTTTTCCTCTTCCTTGTAATTGGAGTCCTAGTTTTCTGTTTTTTTCTTACCCATAATGATGGATTGATTCAAATCCCATCATTGTGATCGTTTCTCATATAGAGAATATCATCTGTGATTGGTTCATCCTCAAGTGAATGTGATGTGTTGAAGAAAGGATCATCCTCAACATCTCTATTTTCACATTCTTGATCATGGTGGTCATTTATTTTGTTACTTAGAAGCACAATAGACCACTTTTCATCGGCAGGATCAGTTACATAGAACACTTGGTGAGCTTGTGATGCTAAAATAAAAGGCTCATCTCTATACCCCTCTCTGTTAAGATCAACCTTCATGAACCCATGATCAACTTGAACACCATTGTTGTTATCAACCCACTTGCAACCAAACACAGGCACTTGGAAAGATGAGTAATCCAACTCCCAAATATGTTCAATGACCCCAAAATATGACAATTTGGCAAATGCTGGATTTCTGTCTTTGGCACTTGAGATATGCAGAGATTGGGCTACGAGCGTGACACCGCTATTTTGCATAGTGCTTTGTTGATCATGTTCTTTCGTATAAAATGTATACTTATTAATCACATAACTAGAGTAAGAGAGAACATTTGCATTTGGGCCATTTGCTAGCCATCTCAATCTTTCTGAAATTGAATCTGGATTTTTAGCAAATTCTGAAAAAACGTGTTCTTTTAGCCATGATATAAACCTCCGATTGTGTTCTCTTGTTAACCAATTTTCACTTCTGTTAGGGTTCAAACTCTAAAGAATTTCCTTGTGCTTTTCAACATATGGCTCAACCTCATCGGCATTGTGTAGAACATACAAGTGGGCTTGCTCCAATTCTATGTCTGAGATGGTCACTAGTTTACTTGCACCAATCCCCTCCCCTGTTGTTCTTCCTGAGTGTCGTGACATTGGAAGCCCTATGGACTCAACATTAGAGAGGAAGTCAGTAAAAAACTCAACAGCTTCTTCAACTATATACCGTTCAACGATACAACCCTCTGGTCGACTTCGATTTTTTACATACCCTTTTAATATCTTCATGTAACGCTCAATCGGGTACATCCACCTCATATAAGCTGGTCCACAATATTGTGTTTCCATGATAAGGTGGATAGTTAGATGAACCATTATGTCAAAAAAAGTGGGGGGAAAATACATCTCAAGCTCACATAAGGTGACAACAATTTATTTTGTAGTGTCGGCAACTTCTCAGGGTCAATAACTTTGCTACAAATAGCTTTGAAGAAGAAACAAAGTTTAGTTATGGTCCATCGCACATTTTCAGGCAAAATGGAACGTATACCGATTGGAAGAAAATTCTCCATTAAAACATGACAATCGTGGGACTTTAAACCCTTTAATCTGAGATCCTTCATAGACACCAAACTCTTAATGTTTGAAGAGTAACCCTCTGGAACTTTAACATTGTGAAGAAACTTACAAAAGATCTTTTTCTCTTTTCTTGACAAAGTATGAGCTGCTGGAGGTAGAAATGTACGCTTCCTATCCTTCTTAACCGGCCTCAGTTCATTCCTTAATCCCATACTTTGCATGTCTAGCCTTGCCTTGATGCCATCCTTAGACTTTCCTGGTATATTGAGTAATGTACCAACGACACTATCAAAAACATTTTTTTCAATATGCATCACATCAAGGAAATGTCGTACATACAATGACTTCCAATATGGCAATTCAAAGAAAATTGACTTTTTTTTCCATCCACCAGTGACAAGTTCCCCTGAAAAAGGCTTTCCAAATTCAGTGCTCAAAAGCTTGACTTTTTCGTATAATTGATCGCCAGTCAAAGGCGACGGAGCTCTATCTTCTTCTGATTCACCATTAAATGCTTTTTTCCATTTTCGATAACGATGTTTGGTATTTAAGAATCTACGGTGCCCAAGAAATACATTCTTCTGACAATGTTCCAACCGTATCCAATTTGTATGATCTTCACATACGGGGCATGCACACTTTCCTTTGACACTATAGCCTGATAGATTCCCATAGGCTGGAAAATCGTTAATTGTTCCAAATAACATAGCCCTCAATCTGAAGGATTCTTTTCTAACTCATCATATACCTCTACACCTGTCTCCCACATATGCTTTAAATCTTCAATTAATGGAGCCAGGTATATGTCTATATCATTTCCTGGTTGTGTGGGCCCAGAAATTAACATAGTCAACATCATGAACTTGCGCTTCATGCATAGCCATGGAGGTAGGTTGTAAATCAGCAAAATCACTGGCCAAGTAGTGTGCTTACCACTCTGAATACCATGAGGGTTTATTCCGTCAGTAGACAATGCAAGACGTAGGTTTCTTGTTTCTTCCCCAAAATCTGAGTAGTCATTATCAATTTTTGCCCATTGAGGAGAATCTGCAGGATGTCGAAGCATTCCATCATTAACCCTTTCATTTGCGTGCCATGTTAAGTTCTTTGCATCTTCCGCATTACGATACATGCGCCTAAATCTTGGTATTATTGGAAAATACCATAGCGCTTTGGATGGACCCGTTTCTTTCTTCTTATATCGTGAAGCGCTACATTTAGGACACATATTTAATGATGCATACTCATTTCGAAATAAAATGCAATCATTTGGACAAGCATGTATCTTCTCATAACTCATGCCAATAGAACATAACAATCGTTTAGCCTCATAGGTTCGACTAGGGAGCACGTTATTCTTAGGCAAAATATCTTTTAACAAAGTTAGCAAGTCTGTGAAGCTCCTATCAGACCATCCATTTCCTGCTTTTAACTTATACAATTTTAAGACCGTAGACAATCTTGTGAATTTAGTACATCCTTCATACAATGGTGTCTCTGCATCAATTACTACCCTCTCAAACATTTTAGGACAATCACGGAGATCATCTTCAATTACATTCAGAATTTCTTCAACTCGATCAAACTCATAATTTGTATCTTTTTTGAAATCAGTTGATGTATCTCTCTCATTCCTCCTCTTAGCGGACTTAGTTTTCTTTTCCCCGTGCATTGTCCAACATGTATAGCTTTTATCAATTCCATTACATATTAAGTGATCTTGCAAGTCATTGGCACTAACATCCGTATAACAGCATTCCAAACAAGGGCATATGATTTTGCTAGTGTCTTCTGCATTAGCAATAGCAAACCTAACAAACTCTTGCACCCCATCTTCGTATTCTTTTGACGCTCGATTGGCCGACATCCATTTCCGATCCATAGTTCCTAACAAGTAATAAATATAACTAGTTAGCAATTGGTTCTAACAACCAAATTGCTTTATATCTACGAATCATATGCCCAATTTTAGGGTCGTAGTCCTATAATGGCATATATATAGGATCCATACCAAGAGTGTTATTCAAGTTCAAATTTTGGATAGAACAATTTTTTTATCAAACTCTACTTATCTTTCCATAAAATTTCAGACAACCAGAAATCCTTTCTAACACTAGACATTAAAAAATTATAAATTTCAATAAGAAAAATGGTTACATATTTGTTTGAAATTCAATTTTCTTAAAACATAAATGTTTGTCTTGTAAAATATGGTTAACTAGTCAGGCCTAAGTTAGTGAAAGGTATATACTCCTAATGGAGCCAAAGAGCAACATTCTGCACCTCAGGGTCTTAAGCATAGCTGATGAGACCCTAGCTAAGAAACCAAAGCCACCCTTAAAATTTAATTATCTGAAACCAACTTGGTTGCTTCAGCAATGAAACTTCACCATGTGCTTTTTGATAAAAGGACCCAACATGAAAAAGCTGACAATTATTGTGGAGAAGGTAATGCATGTAGAAGAATTTAATGCGTGTTTTTTCACTGTAATGTGCATGCATTGAATTCAAATCAAAGTTTTTTTTTTCCTTCATTTGAATTGAAATTCGAAAAACTTCTTTGCTGGGAAAGTATTGATTGAATGAATGATGGTTGTGTTCATATATGTACAAGAATTTACTCTAACATATTGAACATGTAGCATTTGTATGGAACATTAACAGAGAGACAACCTGGAAATAGGTCTAAATTATAATTTTGTTACTACAGTGAGGCTAGTTGTTACCTATTCTCCACTAGGTTACCTATAGTTCACTATTGATCTTATGAATTTCACTAGTGATTATGCATTGAGCAAGCGACAATAGAACTGAGAAAATATAAGACAAAATGCAAGCCATGCTAAATTTTTCAATACAAAATAATAAACAATATATCAAACATGTAGAGGAAATACTTACTTTTATATAAACAACTCTGTAGTCAATTTCAAAATGAACTCCCTAAATCTGGCAACCAACACGATTTTGCAAAAGCTGTAGCAATGAAAGAAAATCCCAAGACCAGTTAGTAAATATAAGAATAACAAATAGAGAGGACTGCACAGAAATTTCGGCAACATAAGTAAATAATAAAAACATAACTATTATTTTTTTTTTTTTTAGTAAAATGAACCTAAAAAAAATTAATCTAATAAAAACTAGTAACTATTAAAAATTATGTAGCAACAACTAACACAATTAAATAAACTATATTAAAAAGAAATGATGTAAGCTAAATAAGGTGAAATTTGATGTAAATAAATGAAAATGGTGTTCAACATGAAAGTTGATTAAGTAAACTACCCTTCCATGCTTAATTGATTTTTCTAGCACATACATTTGCATTTTCTTTTTTGAGATAGTCAAGTTTATTGAAAGCAAGCCTGTGCAAGACGCACACGGCTGCCAAGAGATAGATAACATACAAAGGTTCCATATATATGCGGACAAAACCTATAAACCCAACAACACTCTCAAATGAAACCACTGCTACAAACTACCAAGAGCCGACAAGAACAGGGCCGCTGCTGGCCCTATGGGAACAGGCAGCAACAAAACGCCCCTTGACAGCACAGGGAGGCAGCAACAACATGGAAAAACAACGCAATGCATCAGAAACAAAGACAGCTATATATTCCACCACCAAAACAGCTGGAAAGACCAACAAGACAGCAGGAACAGAACTGATAATACACACCAAAACAACCACATCAGCTACAACCCTCAACCTCTTTAAGACCGAAATTACCTCTTCAGATATCTTGTTTTTCTATAAGATGTTTGCAGAAATATTTGATCAACCATTGACATGTCCTTGATGTGTGTTTCGTGTTAAATTGCATTATTATCATTAATGTTTATATTAATGAAGAGGATCAAATATCCTATAGTTAGAAGTATAGGATTAGCTATATAAACTTTGGCTTTTGCATACATATAATATTACTAATTATTGTTATCGTATTCACAAGTCATTTTTGGCAACGTTGTTTAACAAAAGTCCTAACCCCACCTTAAAGGGTTCTGAGTAAGTTTAGGAATTTAAAGTGATTGATCCCATTGAGAAAACAACTCAATCACTTCATCTTTTTCTTTTTTTTAGAATAGAACAACATAATATTTTAACGGAAATTCCTGCACAAGACGTGCTAGGGTCCCAAAAGTACCGGACTACAAATACCGTATATAAGCGGTAACACCTAGAAAACTCCTAACAGCAGATAAAACACACAAAAAACCCATCTTCTAACAGAAACAGCTGCAGGCGCATAACAGAATGATAGAAAAACAAAGAAAACATCAATAGATGCCGGTCCAAAAGCTACAAAACAGTCCCTAACCAAACAACTAGCACTGTTATAAAAAAGCCAACGCCATAAAACAAAATCAGCTGCAGGGAGCCATCAGATCGCACAACCTACAAACACCATTCAAAAACCACCAACAAAAACACTTCACCGGCTTAGACACTCCTGTGGGTTCTAACACCATTTGTAGTAGAGGCACGGTGTGTGCAAACACAACAATTCCACGCAAACACAAGGCAAGAACATACAACTTGAAACATATAATTGCATTCATTCACTTTCATTTTCTTAAAATATTTCCTATAAACAAAAACAAAAAATCTAATTACATTAAATTATTCTAATAAATTGTCAACCTCATTCTTCAATTTATTTCTACTACATTTCAGCCACTCATATTCAAGCTGACCATGTTTAACATCATAACATAATTCACTGTCGCATAAATTGTGTGACTGTAAATGTAATAGAAGGGAGTACTTTAATGTACAAAATTACAAGAGTGGCAGAATAGGAGATATGTAGCAGATTGATGACCGAAGAACAAAGACAATCATAAGTTTCTTCTTTTAAGCAACTTCAAAGATTAGCATTACAGTTTTGGATTATTTTAAAGTTTTAAATTGTTGATTATTTTAAAGTTTTATACAGCGATCAGTGATACAACCAGAAATGAAACAGAATGCATTAAAATTTTGAAACCAAAAGATCTACATATAGCATCAATTTTTTTTTTTGAATCAGCATATATATATATATATGAAATGCCACGCACAAGAAGTGCAAAATGGCAAGCTGTTACAACCCAAAAAGATCACCCCTGCGTACTGATAAAAACACAGCAGCAAAAAACGGTGACAACAGGAAAATAATAGCCCAGCATATAGGAGGGAACAACAACAAGAAAGCCTAAAAACTGCTATACACAGACCCCCCTAACACCGAACTGCATGAACAAAAAAACCTGCTAGAAAACAACTGAAGGAACCGAAAGACAAACCCCAAGCAGATTCAAAAATTCAATTGAAAACAATCTATCACAAAAATTCAATTCTCTGACCAAAAGCTATATGATGACACCTTGTCATTACATAATTTTATATGTATTTTCATCACAAAAAGGAGTTCACAGAAGACTTATGCAGCAAAAAGAGCAGAAAAACTGAAGGAAACGCAAAGAAATAAAACGTGTCACGATTTGGTACAAACGTGACACGATTTGGGAAGCACAAGAAGCCTTGTTTCGACATTATGAAAACGTGTCACGATTGGTAAAACGTGACACGATTTGGTGAAACCCTAATTCAGTTTCTTGCTCCAGAAGGTAAAAACGTGTCACGATTCACTTAAAACGTGACACGATTTGGGCGATATTCTGTGCCTATTTATGCTGAAGTCTATTCCAAAAACAAGGGTTACGAATTCTAGAGAGCCAAGTGCGATTTTACAACTACAAGGAGGACCAGGAAGACGATTTCTTCATCTTCCAACCACTTTGTGTATGTTTTATTACCTCTAATGATTATGTTATTTGTAAACATTATTATGAGTAGCTAAATCCATTAGAGGTTAGGTCTGAGATGATTCGTTGTAACCCTAATTGAGATATTATGTTGTGAAACTCTATTTATTGTGAATGATATTCTAGTCTTTATTCAATTCAATTGTTCTTAATGCTTTTTATATCCTGATCAAATATAAATATGATTTTGTGAGAATGAATGACTACTGACCATAGCTTTCTACTTAGACCTATTGAATTGTTCTAATAAACATGGTTAGTCTAGGAATGGATAATCGTTTATTAGTGATGTTAGGTTAACGTGCTTTAAACCTTCAAAGATTATTAGACCACCTAAGGAATTAGGGGCTGTAGTTTAAGGAGAGGGTCCTAACTCAAGGGATTGATTAGGACTATTTTGTTAACTATCGTGGGATTAGAAGATCATTCATACGAATAGGTGCAACATAACAATTAGGGGAACATAGATGATTCGAAAGACCTAAACTCATCTCTCTCTTATTCTTGAAAACCAATTTATTTTTAGCAATTATTTTTATGCAATCAAACCAATCTACTGCCTAGTGGCAAATCAAAATAACCTTTATACATCCTAAAATACAACGTAGTTGAATTATTGAGATTAAAAACAGTCCTCGTGGGATCGATATTTTTACTACTTCGATAGTATTTGGTACACTTGCCAAACGTCTATCAAGTTTTTGGCGCCGTTGCCGGGGACTGTTGAATTATTTCAACAAGGCAATTACGTTATAATTTAGGGTATTTGCAATTTAATTTTCTGTTTTTAATTTTTATTTTTCTGTTTTCATATTCACTTGATTACTTTGCGTTGTGCAGTGCTACTAAGGTATTTTGCTGTTTATGCGAGGTAAACAGAGCTCTGACGACTTAGAGTACGATCCGGAAATTGAAAGGACTGCTAGAGCACTTCGGAAAGCTGTCCGATCGCAAAGGTTAGCTCAATCCGTTCCACCGGGTGTTCGAGAACAAGTACCGGAGCAATTCTCAAGTGAATCTGAAACAATCTCTTCTCCTAAATCTGCAACTATGGAAGGGGAAGGAGTTGTACCACCAAGACCTAAGCTTGGAGACTACGGTTTAGCCACTCATCGCGGTCAACTGACCCACACTTTTCAACCAGCTAACCCCGTAGCTTTCGACATCAAGACAACTGTCCTCAACGGTTTGAGGGACAAGCAATTCGATGGGACTGAAGCTATGAGTCCGCATGAACACTTGAGCCGCTTTGCTGAAACCTGCGAGTTTTGTGTGCAACCAGCCACCGTGACTGAAGCACAGAAGAAACTAAGGCTGTTCCCTTTCACTTTGACGGGAAGAGCAAAAGATTGGTTGCTAACAATTCCAAACGGGACTGTCCAAACATGGGAAGAGTTAGAGCTGAAGTTCTTGGAGAAGTATTTCCCTATGTCTAAGTATTGGGAAAAGAAGATGGAGATCTCTAACTTCAAGCAAGGAGAAGGTGAATCATTGTATGATGCTTGGGAGCGATTCAACTTACTTCTTAAGAGATGCCCTAATCACGAGTTCACCGAGAAGCAATACCTCCAAATCTTCACTGAGGGGGTAACACCAAACACTAGAATGTTCTTAGATGCTTCCGCGGGAGGTAGTCTCAAGAGCAAAACTGATCATGAAGTCCAAGCTTTGATAGAAAACATGGCTGGAAATGAGTATCGTGCTGAAGCTAAGAAGAAGGAAAGAGGAGTGTTTGGTGTGAGTGAACAAACTGCTATCCTTGCTAACCAAGCAGCTATGAACAAACAAATTGAAGCTCTAACTAAGGAGTTTCAAGGGTTCACTTTGGCTCATAAACAACAACAAGTAGCTGCAATCAAGTGCGACTTATGTGGTGAAGAACATCCCAACGGTGAATGCGTTCCGGAAGGATCAAGTGAAGAAGCTAACTTCATGGGAGGTTATCAAAGGCAGAATCAATACTACAATTCAGGCATTAATAAGCATCCAAATCTAAGCTACTCAAATAACAATGCTTTAAATTCTCAAATGCTTACTCCTCCTCAACAACAACAAAGGAAGCCATCAGCTCTTGAAGAAACTATGATGAACTTCATGAAGATGACTCAAGGCAACTTTGAAGAGATGAAGAAGAGTCAAGAAGCTGAAAGAAAGAACAATGAAGCTTCTAGGAAGATGCTTGAAACTCAACTGGGGCAATTAGCTAAGCAATTGGCTGAACAAAGTAAAGGCGGATTCTCAGGTAACACTAAAGATAACCCTAAGAATGAGTCTTGTAATGCTATTGAATTGAGGAGCAAAAAGGTTTTGACTCCTTTAGTTCCAAAAGCTCCAAAGAAGGTTGATGAAGTAGTTGAGGTGGAGGAGAACGATGTAGTTGAAGAAAATGATCATGGAGTAGTTGAAAAAAATGATGAGGATGTAGTTGAAAATGAAAAGAAGAAAAAAATAGAGGGAGATAAAAGTGAGAAATTGATAGATGAAGACTCAATCTTGAGGAAGTCAAAGAGTCAAATCTTGAAAGATGGAGACAAGCCACAAATTATTCCATCATATGTGAAGCTTCCTTACCCTCATCTAGAGAAGAAGAAAAAGAAGGAGGAAGGACAATTCAAGAAGTTCATGCAACTTGTCTCACAACTTCAAGTAAATATCCCTTTCAGTGAGGCTCTTGATCAAATGCCTTTGTATGCCAAGTTCATGAAAGATTTGCTAACAGGAAGAAGAAAGCCTAAAGATGATGAAAATATTTCTCTTTCCGAGAATTGTAGCGCCATTCTTCAAAAGAAGCTACCACCTAAGCTGAAAGATCCTGGTGCTTTTACTATCCCTTGTTCCATTGGACCGGTAGACATTGGAAGAGCTTTATGTGATCTAGGAGCAAGTATCAACTTGATGCCTCTTTCAATGATGAAGAAGCTCAAGTGTGGGGAGCCAAAACCAACGAGAATGACCATTACTTTAGCTGATCGGTCAATCTCTTATCCTGTTGGCATACTTGAAGATGTGCTAGTCAAAGTTAATGATCTTGTGTTTCCAGCAGACTTTGTGATCTTAGACATGGCTGAAGATGAAGATATGCCACTCATTTTAGGAAGACCTTTCCTTGCAACTGGTCGTGCTTTGATTGATGTTGAGATGGGAGAGCTAATGTTGAGGTTCCATAATGAGCAAGTGGTGTTCAATATCTTCGAAGCAATGAAACACCGAGAGGAAAATCCCAAGTGTTACCGGATTGATGTTGTTGAAGAAATAGTAGAAGACAATTCTCGTGAACCTCAACCACCACAACCTCTTGAAAGAGCAATTGTAAATTCTATAGAGAGTTGTGAGCATGATGAAGATCTTGAAGTAAGAGATTGTGTGAAGCAACTAGCAGCAAGCAAGCAAGAGTTGGGTCCGGTAAAAATAGAAGAATTAATGGGTAAGCACTCTATGGATGCTCCTATTTTGAGTGGAGAAGGAGAGAAAAATCCAGAATTAAAAGAACTCCCTTCTCACTTGAAATATGTTTTTCTCACTAAGGATGCCTCTAAACCAGTAATCATCAGCAATACCTTGACACCTTTGGAAGAAGAAAAATTAATGAGGGTGTTAAGAGACAATCAAGGAGCTTTGGGGTGGAACATTTCTGATTTGAAGGGTATTAGTCCAGCTTATTGCATGCATAAAATACACATGGAGGCTGAATACAAACCGATGGTTCAACCTCAAAGGAGACTTAACCCAACAATGAAGGAAGTGGTAAAGAAAGAGGTGCTGAAGTTACTAGATGCAGGTATGATCTACCCTATCTCTGATAGCTCATGGGTAAGTCCGGTCCACGTGGTACCAAAGAAAGGTGGAATGACGGTGGTGGCTAATGAAAAAAATGAATTAATACCCACCCGCACTGTTACTGGTTGGAGGATGTGTATAGACTACCGGAGGTTGAACACCGCAACAAGGAAGGGTCATTTCCCTTTACCATTCATGGACCAAATGATTGAGAGGTTGGCTGGCCAAGCCTTTTATTGCTTTTTGGATGGGTATTCGGGGTACAATCAGATTGCGGTAGCTCCAGAAGATCAAGAGAAGACAGCCTTCACTTGTCCATTTGGTATATTTGCTTATAGGAGGATGCCCTTTGGGCTGTGTAATGCGCCGGCGACCTTTCAAAGGTGTATGCTCTCCATCTTCTCTGACATGATAGAGAAGAATATTGAGGTATTTATGGACGACTTTTCTGTGTTTGGTAAGTCTTTTGATCAATGCTTATTTCACCTAGATGCTGTCCTTAAACGATGCACCGAAACTAACCTTGTTTTAAACTGGGAAAAATGTCACTTTATGGTGACCGAAGGTATAGTTTTGGGGCATAAAATAAGTGCGAAGGGCATAGAGGTGGACCAAGCTAAAATAGAGGTTATAGAGAAGCTCCCTCCACCTGTTAATGTTAAGGGAATAAGAAGTTTCTTGGGGCATGCTGGTTTCTATCGGCGTTTTATAAAAGATTTTTCAAAAATTTCCAAGCCCCTCTGTAACCTCTTGGTCAAAGAAACTGAATTTAATTTTGATGATGAATGTTTGAATGCTTTTTCTTTGATTAAAAACAAGTTGGTAACTGCACCAATAATCATTGCACCCGATTGGGATGTACCATTTGAACTTATGTGTGATGCAAGTGATTATGCTGTTGGTGCAGTTCTAGGCCAACGCAAGAACAAGTTTTTCCATGCAATTTACTATGCAAGCAAAGTTTTAAATGAGAATCAAATTAACTATTCCACAACAGAAAAAGAGTTGCTTGCGGTAATTTTTGCATTGGAAAAGTTTTGTTCTTATCTAATAGGCTCCAAAGTCATTGTTTTTACAGATCATGCAGCTCTTAAATATCTCTTGACAAAAGGGGATTCAAAGCCTCGGCTGTTGAGGTGGATCCTTTTGCTACAAGAATTCGATCTTGAGATTCGTGACAAGAAAGGAGTAGAGAACGTAGTAGCTGATCATCTATCAAGGCTGGAAAATGATGAGGTGACAAACAAAGAGAAGGCCATCAAGGCCGAATTTCCTGATGAACAACTGTTTGCTATTGGAGAAAGGCCTTGGTTTGCTGACATTGCGAACTTTAAGGCCGGTAACATAGTTCCTGATGATATGACCTATCCTCAGAGAAAAAAATTCTTCAAGGATGCAAACCACTACTTGTGGGATGACCCGTATCTGTTTAAGATAGGAACTGACGGTTTGATAAGACGTTGTGTTGCAGGTAAGGAAGCTCATAGTATCATGTGGCACTGCCATAGCTCAGCTTATGGGGGCCACCATAGTGGAGAAAGAACCGCGGCAAAAATTTTGCAAAGTGGATTCTGGTGGCCCACCCTTTTCAAAGATTGCCACGACTTTGTTGCACATTGTGACAAATGCCAAAGGACAGGTAACATCTCTAAGAGGAATGAGATGCCCCTATCAGGAATCATCGAAGTTGAACCATTTGATTGTTGGGGCATCGACTTTATGGGACCTTTCCCTTCCTCTTACTCTTTTCTTCATATTCTTGTCTGTGTTGATTATGTCACTAAATGGGTTGAAGCAATACCTTGTGTTGCTAATGATGCTAAGACAGTTGTTAACTTCCTGCATAAAAACATTTTCACTAGGTTTGGAACACCTAGAGTCTTGATCAGTGATGGGGGGAAGCACTTTTGCAATAATTTTCTTGAAAATTTGCTCAAAAAGTATAACATAAAGCACAAAGTTGCAACTCCCTACCACCCACAAACAAGTGGTCAAGCAGAGGTTTCAAACCGTCAGCTGAAACAGATCTTAGAGAAAACAGTTGCGTCAAATAGGAAGGACTGGTCTAAAAAATTAGATGACGCACTATGGGCATATAGGACTGCCTTTAAGACTCACCTCGGGCTCTCACCCTATCAGTTAGTCTATGGAAAGGCATGTCATCTACCAGTTGAGCTAGAACATAAGGCGTACTGGGCCATTAAGACCTTAAACTTTGATCAAGAAGCCGCTGGTAAGAAAAGACTCTTGAAACTTAATGAACTGGAGGAGATGAGGCTTAGAGCATATGAAAATGCGCTCATTTATAAAGCCAGGACTAAAAGGTATCATGACAAAAACTTAGTGTCTAGGGATATTAACTGTGGGCAATTAGTTTTGTTGTATAATTCCAGGTTGAAACTGTTTCCTGGAAAGCTCAAGTCAAAGTGGTCTGGACCGTTCTTGGTGAAAAGTGTGTCACCTCATGGAGCTGTCGAGTTGATGACACCTGAAGGTGACCGAAGTTTCAAGGTAAATGGGCAAAGAGTTAAGCCATATCTGGGTGGCGACCTACCGAAGGCAAGGGTAGGACTTATTTTGAATGATCCTTAGGGGGTCGTCATGAGTCAAGCTAGTGACGGTAAAGAAGCGCTTGGTGGGAGGCAACCCACATTTAGATTTCAGGTAGTATTTCTTATTTCCTTTTTATTGCTTTCAAATATTCAAAAAAAATTCAAAAAGATTTTTTGCTGAAACGAACAGAGGAAGAAAATTTGTTGTTTTCCAATACTGTGCAAATCGTGACACGTTTTGGGCCAAACGTGACACGATTTGCCCCCCTCTGAAGCTCCTCTCAGAAATTTTTCTAAGAAAAAAAAGGGTGCCATTCGACATTTCCAGAAAACGTGTCACGATGCTGAAATCGTGACACGAATTTTGGCACCTAAATATTTTTCTAAGTCTCAAATTGGTGCAATTCGACAATTGGAAATCGTGACACGTTGGCCAAAACGTGACACGATTTCTGGGCAAGAAAATTTTCAAAAATGAAAAATCGTGACACGTTTAGCCCAAACGTGACACGATTGTAGCAGTTTCAAAAATTTAACCGTTACAAAACAAAATCGTGACACGTTTTTGGCCAAACGTGGCACGATTTTCCCAGCCTATAAATATATCCAACACGATTTTCATTCCATTCACTTCCAAAAGTAGCCAAACTCTGCCAAAATTTTCCCAGAACCCTAACCTACGATTTTCTAACCCTTTTCTACCAAAAATCTTCATCTTTTCATCTTCTAATCACCAAACCATTACCATACACCTTCATCATCACCAACAAACAACCAAACCCATTATCTCCATCTTAACCCTAACCCTAATATCCAGTTTTTTTCTTCTCTAAATCCTAACCCTAACCATGGTTGAGACCCGCAACAAAGGCAAGTCCCAAACCACATCCCAACCAGCCAAAAAGGCCAAAATAGCCCCCAAACGCAAACAACCTGTCAAACCTAGCCCTAACACCGCACCCCCACCGTCCATCAACCACCGGTTTTATAATACTGCTGCCCGTGACCGTTTCAAGGACATCCGAGGCTATAGGGTGATCCCGGAGAGAGGTTTTGATTTCACCAAACTCATCTCCAACCCTGAGTTCCATCAAGTGATCACTGAGAGAGGGTGGGAGTCCCTTGTTAGTATGATTTTCGAGCAGGCCAACAAAACCATTGGGATAGAATTCTATTCTAATGCTAGGTATATGGGGAGGAAGTATGTGTCCTATGTGAGGGGGAAGGAGATAGACTATAGCCCGGAAAGGATTAATCAGTTGCTGGAGATTGTGCCACCGGAGATTTGTGATGTGAAGAGGAGGATGGAGGAGTGCAAGAATTGGGATGATGAAAGGTGGGAGGAGTTGCTAATGCAGATTTGTGTTGAAGGTGCTAAGTGGCATGGAGGGTCACATATGCTGTTGAGGGCTGACTTCAAGCCCCATGCAAAGGCGTGGGCATCTTTTGTGGTGCAAACTATTGAGGGCACCTCTTGTACTTCAGAGATTCCGCTGCCCCGCTTGTTGACGCTGTCTGCTATTCTTGATGGTACACCCATCAATGTTGGTGAGTTAATTGCCGACAATATCTATATGTTTGCTTCAGGTACCAAGAAGGCACTCCCTCATTTGAGCCTTATCAATTGGCTTTGTGAGGAGGAGGAGTGCGATTTGTTTGCTAATGATTTGAGTGCAGCAATGATGAAGCCCATCACCGATACTTACATGGATGGCTTTGTCAAGGATTATCATGACCGCATGCAGACTATCATGGGTGCCGAGGCAGCAGAAGCAGGACAGCCACAGCCGCCACCACCACAACAGCCACCGCCACCACCTCAGAGTCAGACTTTTGCTGGAGAGGGGAGCAGCCAGCAGGGTGCCTATGCACCTATTCATCCTATGATGCTGGACTACATGTTCGGCCATGCCAACTGGATGAATGAGGTGTCAGATCAGGAGTATTGGAACCGTCCGAGGTTTGGTCAGGAGTTCACTGAGGCGGTCTGCCTCAACAGGAGGAAGATGACTGGGTCTTTCGAGCGCTTTGATGGGTCCGAGGAGGCTATGGACCACTACTTTGATGTCACCAGAGGTCGAGCTCAGGATAGAGAGCAGGAGATCCGAGCTGACTTTGCTGCTGGTGGAGCTCAGTCTAGGTAGCACTTTGGGGAGGATACCTATGCAGAGGAGGACCCCAACACTTGGATTCCGGAGGACCAGATGCAGGATTGAGTGGGCTACTGATGGCCCACCTATTTTTATTTTTCTGTTTTTTGTTTCAGCACTTTGGTTATGTAACTTTAATTTTATGTTCGAACAATTTTAATTGCTTTTAATTAAGTTTAACTCGGTTTTATTCCCCCCGTTTATGTAATTATTCCTGCACTTGTTTATTATTGATGAATTTGTTTGTTTAGTTGACTTTTTACAGTTTGATAACAAATAGTTGTTCAAGTGGTATTCCAAAAGTTCAAAAGGAGGAGTGACTTGGTTTTCAAAGGCGAAGTGTACGGCGTTGCTAGGTAGTCACATACTCCCAGAAATCTCAGCCATAAGGTTCATTGCCATATTTTGTTTTTCAATTTACTTATATTTAGCTTAGTTTTCCATGCAACTACATTTCTAGAACTTGCATTGTTTCTCTATTATTGATTGGTCTTTGTTAATTACACACTGAGGCAAAAGTGCTTGGTCCTGTGAGCCTTTTGAAGCCTACCCTGACTATAATTGTTAAACTTTATCCTTTTCTTAGCCCCTTTGAGCCGGTAGGATTAGAACTTTTTGTTCGGTGACAAACTACATTACAAACTTAGAGACTTTTAGGACTTGTCCCTTATTGTTTTTCTGAGTTAGGCATTGTAGAATGTTGCTTAAAATTAAGTTTGGGGTTGCTATTGGAATTTGCAACCAATTAAGTTTGGGGTGGGGGTACTAGAGAATAAGAGAACAAAAAGAAAAAGAATTGTCATGCAAAATGCAAAAATACATTCAAAAATTGATGTATGGAAAAAAAAAAAAAAAGATGAAATGAATGATGAAAAAGGGACCAAACTTTGAAACATGTGAGTAACTTCAAACTCGATTGTCCCTAAAAGTTATAAATATTCTCTAGTACCTTTGCATTGATTGTTATTCCACAAGGTGAATGATCGTAGGATTGAATTTGTTCTTTAACTTCCGTAGGAATGCCTAACTCTAATTTTGTGTAGCCTACTTATCCAAATATGTCCCACCTTTCACCTAAGCCCCGTTATAACCCTAAAGACCTCAAAAGTGTGTAATGATATTGACTTTGATTGATGTTTAGAAACTTTTCAAGCGTATGGTAATATGTAGATCTGCATGTCGACTGGTAGAACCCTATTTCAAATATTTGCGTGGAGTTGTGAATTGGTGGATGCATACAAGTCAAACTAGCTCATCATTAGCTAGTAAGGTGTTGAACTTTTGGGTACTACTGCTTGAATAGGTAATTGTTATTTAACTGTCGATTGTCAGCTTTGCAAGTAAATTCCTTGAGGACAAGGAATGGTTTAAGTTTGGGGTTGTGATGACACCTTGTCATTACATAATTTTATATGTATTTTCATCACAAAAAGGAGTTCACAGAAGACTTATGCAGCAAAAAGAGCAGAAAAACTGAAGGAAACGCAAAGAAATAAAACGTGTCACGATTTGGTACAAACGTGACACGATTTGGGAAGCACAAGAAGCCTTGTTTCGACATTATGAAAACGTGTCACGATTGGTAAAACGTGACACGATTTGGTGAAACCCTAATTCAGTTTCTTGCTCCAGAAGGTAAAAACGTGTCACGATTCACTTAAAACGTGACACGATTTGGGCGATATTCTGTGCCTATTTATGCTGAAGTCTATTCCAAAAACAAGGGTTACGAATTCTAGAGAGCCAAGTGCGATTTTACAACTACAAGGAGGACCAGGAAGACGATTTCTTCATCTTCCAACCACTTTGTGTATGTTTTATTACCTCTAATGATTATGTTATTTGTAAACATTATTATGAGTAGCTAAATCCATTAGAGGTTAGGTCTGAGATGATTCGTTGTAACCCTAATTGAGATATTATGTTGTGAAACTCTATTTATTGTGAATGATATTCTAGTCTTTATTCAATTCAATTGTTCTTAATGCTTTTTATATCCTGATCAAATATAAATATGATTTTGTGAGAATGAATGACTACTGACCATAGCTTTCTACTTAGACCTATTGAATTGTTCTAATAAACATGGTTAGTCTAGGAATGGATAATCGTTTATTAGTGATGTTAGGTTAACGTGCTTTAAACCTTCAAAGATTATTAGACCACCTAAGGAATTAGGGGCTGTAGTTTAAGGAGAGGGTCCTAACTCAAGGGATTGATTAGGACTATTTTGTTAACTATCGTGGGATTAGAAGATCATTCATACGAATAGGTGCAACATAACAATTAGGGGAACATAGATGATTCGAAAGACCTAAACTCATCTCTCTCTTATTCTTGAAAACCAATTTATTTTTAGCAATTATTTTTATGCAATCAAACCAATCTACTGCCTAGTGGCAAATCAAAATAACCTTTATACATCCTAAAATACAACGTAGTTGAATTATTGAGATTAAAAACAGTCCTCGTGGGATCGATATTTTTACTACTTCGATAGTATTTGGTGCACTTGCCAAACGTCTATCACTATATAGCACCAACACACTTCAGCTCAAATTCAAAAGTATTAGTGTCAGACAACTGTCAGCGTAAGTGTTCGACGCCAAAAACAACATCGACACATATCATTACATTCAATCACTTTCAGTTTATTAAGTGTCGGTGTCAGTGTGACCTCTCAAATTTGGAAAATTCTAAAACAAAACAAAAAAACTAACCAAATTACATCACACTAATATACAAAAATATATCATAAAATTGAAAACAATTTCTTAAAAAAATAAAAATCTACTATAAGTGAACCACTGAAACCGAAAAGAAAATCTAAAAAATAATAATTAATACTTACCAATACACCACCGAATCCGACGAATGTTGTTCGGTGTCTCTGCGGTGAGGGTGAACCCGGCGATGAGGGTAGGTATCTCAGCAAAGAAAAAGACTCTAATTCAAAAATCACAATAGATTCTCGAGATCTTCAACTACAATAAACAATTTCGATTTTAGCATACATAAACTATATTGGCAGAGAATATTATAGGCAATAAATAAGTAGAATAGATAAACATTTGTTAATTCTAATTCTTAGTTTATTGAAGATCCTTTTGATTTAACTCAAATATCAAACACCATTCAATGTTTCAACAAAAACCAGTTTGCGGTTCATCCCAAAGAAAAAAGCTTTAAAAAGAAAAATAGTCTTTTAAATACCACATTATTTATGTCTATGAATAAAATTCCATTTATAATTGAGATTCAAGATGTAGAACAACACAACAACTACAAAAAAATTAACTAAATAGAGAACAAAATAGTATCACAAGAAATTGAAAAACAGCTCAGATTTTGGGATTAAATAAAATCATGAAATAAATAAATCAAAGAAATTGAAAAATTTCAATTATACCTGTGTGGGTGCATGCCTGTAGTGAGATGAGAGATGGGTTCAATGGGTTGTGAGAAGTGGAGTTCAATGAGATTGGGGTCTGGGTATGAGAGATGGGGTTAGAAGTGGGGTTTGATGGTGGTGGCAGTTATGGGATTCAATGGAGGTGGTGGTTATGCAATTCGATGGTATTGAGATGAGAGAAGAAGGTGAGATGTGGGTTGAACAGATGAAGTCGTGTGTGAAAGAAGAGAGGGAATTGGAAATTTGTTCAGCGCCAATTGCTAAAATTTAATCCGCTTTGTTTTTTTAATTTTTCAAAAACTCCCTTTTTGTTAGGAGTATAGGATAGCGTTCAGCACAAAGTGCTAACGATACTATCCACCTATGTTAGCACTACCTCAAAACTGCTATCATACTCTTTTTTTTACTTTTTTTTATTTTTTTTAAATTGTCAATATTAGCACTTTTGGAGAAAGTGCTATCCTAGATGTACTCTTATAATAGCACTTGCAACAAAACGCTATTGTACTTAACAAAGTCAGTTTTTTGTTAGCACTTTTTCTAAAAGTGCTATTAAATGGGCGCTACTAAATGTCAAAATTGGCGTAGTGGAGCTAAGCTCACATGAACTCTCTTTCAAGCCAGATTGGCACAAATAGAAGTCAACATGCATGATTTTTTCGAAGGAGGTTAGACTGCGATATTGGTGTTGATTCTGGTTTTGATGGTGTGTTTAATGGTGTTTTTAATGTATAAGGTTTATGGATTTTCTTTTGGGTTGTCCGTTTATATATGGTACCTTTTGCGAAGCTTCTTGTTTTTAATGGGAGGAATTAAACATTTTATATGTAAAAATATAACTAAATCTTCTTAAAAAAATATAAGAAAACTGTCTATATATATGTAATCGATAAGTACAAACATATAAATTGAGTAAATAAAGCACTCTAGTTAGGAGATGACAAAATCAATGAACCCCTCACAATAAAACAAGAGCGAAAACTAAAACAATATCAGAAAGCTGTTTAAACTCCTATCAAGAGCACCCAACCACAATTGAATAGTAGGAAGACTAGAAACAGAACCCCTTACTCAACCAACCTCTAGACAAATTCATCGCAAGACACTACTGTTGCCAACACAAAAAGGTTTCATGACCCCCCTCATAAAAGAAACACATGTGACCAAAATATTTTCCTAAAAACAACTTTCAAAGGTAAATTACCATATCCACAAACTGGGAGCAGTGACATATCCTTCTCAAAAAATATGTGAGCATTTCAGAACATCCACACAAAGATTTAACAATAGTTTACTAGATTAATAAGAAACTTAACCTCTCTTTTTACCCCTCGCAAGTCTAACATAATATTAAGAGATTAATAAATATACACTAACAAAGTATACAAGTTAAATTCTTATTTAAATATCAAAATAGAGACACCATATCTGGTACGGTTTATACGTGTCTATCTCTCTTTTTTATATATATAATCTCTCTACAATTTATATGCATTTCAAAATATACGCATAAAAAACTAAATGATAAACATTTGAATTAAAATTTTGATGTCAAAATATTGTCTGTCTAACCGCTATTGTTGGAAAAATAATAATTTATTGTGCGAGTAAATCTATATTATCTTTTCTTGAATTAAAAACAGTTTGATTAATTTAACATAAACCATTCAAAGACAGCATGTTTGTTTATAAATAGAAGCAAATAGAACACATTGCAATCCATTCTTGCCATAATTAATGATCACTATTCACTATATGGCTAAGTCCTTTTCGTGTTATTCATGGTTTACGTTATTTTTACTTTTTGTGGTACAGATACTAACGGCTGTGACTCCAAGTGGGTCAAATGAAATCAAGTTGAGAGTTGGGGTCCCTAAGAAAGAAGGTTTCGACCAGTTTGTGAGAATAGTCTGGGACTCTCATGAAAACAAGTACAATGTTTCTGGATATTTGCATCGATGTTTTCAACGCCGTTGTAAACAACTTAACGTTGAAGGTTTCTTTACAAATGGAACCTTATGTTGTTAATAGATCAAAATCCGCTGGAACATACAACTCACTTCTTAAACATATCCCAACAAAGGTTAGAACTTCTTAAACATATCCCAACAAAGGTTAGAACGAGTAATTAACTTACTGTTTTTCATGATATCCCAACAAAGGCAAGCCCGCCTGTCAGGTGCCTATGACTCTGTTAGGATTTAAGCCTATGAGGAGAGCCCAACCCAAAAGACTAGTCCAATAGCTGAGAGAACCTCATGGCTTAAGTACCACATCAAGCACTTTGATCTACTCATGTGGGACTCTTAACATTGCCATGCCCGACGTCCACAGGAGAGCCCAACCCAAAAGACTAGTCCAATAGCTGAGAGAACCTCATGGCTTAAGTACCACATCAAGCATTTTGATCTACTCGATGTGGGATTCCTAACAGACTCCGCCTTCCTAAAGTTTGGCTTGTCCTAACTTGTTTATTTAATACATTGGGCTCAAGTTTTTTAAAAAGTTCATTAATCTAAATAGATTAGAATAAGACTTATAAAAAAGCTTATTATGCTACCTAGCCGACCCATATATGTGTAATTATATATCTTCCATTATATAATAAACGCTAATTAGCCTTTATAAAATGGATGTATTAGCACTACAAAATTTTATTGGATATATATGAAATATATGCTTATAAAGTGGGGGAAATATGGATCTGGTCTGACATTTAAAAAGGTCGTGGCAGACTTAAAATAAAGTCTTTGGCTGGATAATAGGTCATACTTAAGCTTTAATTTTTTCAACTAGGCCTGACCTATTTAAATAAAGTCTGACTCGACCAGACTTATTCCCACCCCTAGTACAAATCATATCTTAAAATGGCAATCACCTCGATTCAAAAATAAAATGGCAATCACCTCATAATATGAAAAAGTTAATATGAAGATAGTTTTCAAACAATGACAATATGAATAGATTAATGTCGCAGTTTCATTTTAGATTAACTTTTCTTTTTCTATACTAATTACAGTATGATGTTGCGGTGGGCGACATAACAATCATGGCACGTCGTGCACAATTTGTAGATTTCACACTACCATATACAGAAATGGGGGTTAGAATGTTGGTTCCAATTGTACACGGGAGGCACCAAACCATGTGGATTTTTTTGAAACCATTTAGCTGGGATCTTTGGTTGAGCACACTCATAATCTCCATGCTTATAGGGGTTGTTATACTCATTATGGAAAGAAACGCACATACCCTTCCTCATCAAGACCAAAGTTTGCCATATCGACAACAACTAACAGAAACAACCATTTTATGGTTTCCGTTATCACAAGCCGTTCTTCCTGAAAGTAAGTTTTTATATTGAGTCTTCCTCATTCTTATAGAATTGGTTTGTTAAGAGTTACCACTTTTATAAATTCTAATCAAATTAATTTTGGATTTTTAGGACAGGTGGTTGCCAAGAACTGCTCGAGATTTGTGTTGATGGTTTGGCTTCTATTGGCGTTTGTCCTCATGCAAAGTTACACAGCAAACTTGACATCTATATTGACCGTAGATCAGATGCAACCTAGATTTCTCACTTTGAATGATCTAAGGAAATGGGGTTATTATGTTGGATATCAAACTGGTTCATTCGTTTATGATATTTTGGTACACCAATTGAAGTTTGATCCATCCAAGTTGAGGGGATATAATAACATTTATAGCTACCACGATGCTTTAAAGCTTGGAAGGCATGGTGGTGGTGTCATAGCTATTTTCGACGAAGTGCCCTACCTTAATGCCTACCTTCAAACTTTTGGATCCAATTATATCATAGCTAGTCCTACCTTTCGATCTGAAGGATTTGGTTTTGTAAGTACTTTCTAAATATGGCTCCTGTCATAGCAGTGTGTAGTCTTTCCTATCAAATTTTAGCCATTGATTGAAACCTTGGCCTATAATACTCAAATAAGAAAATAGTTAAAATGTGTTTATTACTTAACGGGGCTATTACTTACCTAGAATGACTAATCAACCCTTCTTAATTTCTGCTGGTGGAGGAGATTTCTGGTGGTTTTGGGATCTCGATGCCACTAGGTCTTTGTCTTTTCTTGGAAATGAAATTTATTATTTACACCCTCCGGTCACTATTATAAGCAAAACTTTGCATTTTGGATTCATTCAATTAATGATGTATCTGGTCTTTATTATAGACCACATACATCATTTAATGAATGAATCTAAAATGCAAAGTTTTGCTTATAATAGTGACCGGAGGGTGTATGCCTTAAAAAAAAAAACCAAGTATAGGAAGATCATATCAGGTGTGTGTATTGTTATTTATGCTTTATTAAAATTTTTTTTCAGGCATTCCCTAATAAATCCAATCATACTGAGCACTTTTCAAGAGCCATCTTGAATGTTACTGAAAATTATGATATAATGCATGAGATTGAGGAAAAATATTTTGGGAGAATCGAAGATGTACAAAAGCAGTCCACGCAAGTGTCTTCAGCATCACCAAGTCTTACCTTTCACAGCTTCGCAGGGCTGTTCATGATTACTGGCATTTCAACCTTTTTGGCGTTAATTGTCTCTGAAACTCTTATTTGGCAAAAGTCTATTTTAAAGATTAGAGAATACACTAAAAGATACTTGTTACGGTCCACACCTTCTACAGAAACACATGTTCATCCAAACGATCTTCAAGAAACAAATTGAGTCTATGAACCTTCTTGCCGAATGATATTATACAGGTGTAATGTTTTTATTATTTTTTAATTGCAAACGTTTTTAATTAGAGGGTATTATATATATGCAGAGCAGAATAATGTTATGTTTGTAATTATAGGGTATAATATATATGAGAGCAGAATAATTACATTTTAAATTTAAAATGGTAAACTTGTCCCTCAATTAATTTTTGAGTTTTATTTTGGAAAATTGCCCCCTCGGCAGTTAACTGCCGAGAAATTTTAAATTCGGCTGCAGTTAACTGCCGAGGACTTCCTCGGTAGTTAACTGCCAAGGTTCTTCTGCTACAATTCTGACAGAAGCCCTCTCATCTCCATTATTCATCACATCTTCAAATTCTGACAGAGTCTAAATCTCAGAAGGAGCCCATGAAGAAAGATCTTCTGAAGATAACTAGGACTAGAAGTGGAGCAACCCCTTGCTGCTTCTAAGGAACCAATCCCTCATCCAACAAAGAAGAAAAAGTTGAGGAAGATGTTGGTAACAATTTATGAAGAAGAAGAGGAGGAAGAGCAGCCTCTGATCAAAAAGTTCAAGGAAGCTCAATTCCTAGCAAAAGAAGTGGAAATAAATCAGAAGAGGCTTCAGATGTTGATAAGAGGTTAGAGTCTGTAATCTGCAGTTTGAAGGAACTTCAGATGCTGCTTTTGAATCAACTCAAGGTAAAGTTTCTGAACCTAATATAGTAGATGTAATTTCCTCTCAACAAACACCCTCACAAAAAACTACCCAATCTGAACCCTCTTCCCCCCAATCTTTTGAACACACCACATCTTCTCAGCCTTTATAACTCAGAACCATAGTCACATAATTCGCAATTCGCGTTGGTATGCGGTACGGGTATGGGTTCGCGGTACGCGACATGTGAAGAATTCGGTAAGTATAGGGGTATAGAGCTTCGGTACGCTTCGGTTCGCAATACCAATGTTCAAAATTATCCACACATCCAAAAGAAAGAAAAGAACATCAAAACATCAAAGTTGTCAGGCAGCTAATAGCATAAATGCACCAAGTTGTTGAATGAGAGAAAAGGCTAAGTCCCACATCGGCAGTTTTTACAAATTCCACGTGAATTCATATGTACCAAATACGCTGAAGTACCCGAATTCGGTACTCGCGAATAGGGATGTTCAAAATAACCAAAACATTGAACCGAAATGCTGAACCGCACTAAACTGGACTGTTATTGAACTGAACCGTCTGAAATTTCTTCCAGAAATGACCTTTTTTTAGTAGTGCACATGAGTACATGCATAGGAAGAAAAATGCAACTACCGGAGCAAGATTGATTCTCTTGTCAAAATTCTTCTAATAGAGTGACAAGGAGACTCACAAAAAACTATGAAGCATGAGTGATCCCTATTAGGAGTCTTCAACAATATTGACAAGGAGATTCACATGCAACTAAGTAACAAGGAGCATCACAAGTTCAACTAAGGAGCGATAATGGTCTTTCAAACATCTTCTAATAAAGCCAACAAGGAGGCTAACAACAAGGAGGTAACACAAATTTACTATCATGGTGGAGGAAACACTTGTCGAATTAATGGATAACGAAGAGTATCAATGCGCGAGGAGAGGCTCAATAACTTTAACACTATATTTTTACCAAGAAAAGTCTTGTAAAACTATTTAGCTAAATCATGCTATCAGCTTGTAACAGAACTTTCTCACTAAGATTTTGAAACATTTTATTTTCTTCTATCAATTAGCACGTCACCTGTTTTTATTTCTTTATTTATTCTTGTTCGTGTTGCATGTCACCTGTGTGAAGAAAGAGAGGCATTTATAATGTATCCTACTGTTGCAAAATTTTAGTTCAGCATAGCTGAATAATGGTTTCTCTTTTGAGGCTGATACATTGAGCTAGTATGTTTCTCTATGCATACATATCTTTAATTGTGTGTGTATTCTCTTTTGGGTTTGAGATTTATAATGTATCCTACTGTTTGAAAGTTTTGATTAAAAGCATCATATAATTGTAGATTTGTTGTCTTAATAATTGCCGAACATAACTAACAGTAATGAAAACTAAAATCGAAGTTTCATTTAAAAATTTTAACAAAATCAAAACTTGTTTATTATTCAGAGATCTAATTGAAAACAATAGAAAGCATATATAGCTATTGTTATAGTCTTACAGATAACATGTTATAGCAAATATGGACCTTACACCTTACAAGGTAAAATAACACGAAATAAACTGTTTAACCCTCTTCAAATTAACCAATCTTGGCGGAATTTGTTCTCATTGACCAAATCCTTGTGTAAATGTTCACTTGAAATTTTTCATGTTTTTTTTACACCTACTAAATGTAAACCATCATAAAAAAAATTCTAAACTGTAGTTCAATCGTGACAATTACTTCGTCTAAGGGCATAATCCGGAGAAAGTTAAAATCAGCAAAAAAAAAAGAAAAAAGAGTATTTTGATTATGGGAGGAGAAATTTCTAACTTATTAATTTTTTTCTATTATCTAATGGCAAATTGAATATATTAAAATTGAGATATGATTAAGAAGAGTACTAAAACTCATTACATAAAAGAAAAGAACAAGAAACAAATAATTAAAAAAAAAAAACGTGACCTACAAGCAGGAATACAATAGAAGAACACAGTAAAAGACAAAGCGAAACGGCCATAAGAAGAGGAAATGGGATTTGGTACACTCAAAGAAAGCACATATTCAGATCATCGGTCGCCATCTGAGATCAAATAGTCTAAAAAAAGTCGCATTATGATTTAAAATACAGATCTTTACTCTAGGCCCTATGATCTTGATAGAACGACTACCAATGGTTTTATTCAAACTATTTGGAGGGTATCAAATATAGAAGATTTTTTTCAAACTACGGATGATCTTGGAATTCTAGTAACATCATCAACTTTAACCAATGCAGCTCCTAGGGGATCAGTACCATCCCTATCATACGTCAAACGCATTCCATTTTGGTCATTCTTCCTACTTAAATAAATACATTCAAAACCTCTAGGTAATTTGTGACAGAAATAGATATTGTATCATGTGTTCCATACAACAAACTGAAACCAACCATCATAAACATTCTTTTTAGTACCATCAATAGCCACCCATGGTGTAGGGTACTCATTTTCTGCTTCAACCACCAACCACTTGGAGGATTCTGCACAATCTGGCTTGTTTTCAAATGTAATGTCGATAGGCAACCCTAAAGTGATGGGATCATCACTACTAGTTTGATTTTGTGGGGTAAATTTTACTGGCAGGCCTTGACCAAGGTTAGAATAATCTTGAAGTACAGTAAATGGACATGTTGAATTTTCTGTTTCACCAAGCCTGAATTCACCACCACTTATTAAGTAATCTGGCCAAATATAGTATCTGCCACTAGGAACAACAGGGTTCCCATATATATCCGTAACGATAAGATCAGCTTGTGTAAAGGGTAATGGAAAGTAGGTGGTTAAGGAAAAGAGGAGGAAGCAAAGGGTAGTAAGTAATGTAGGTTTCATGGCAATTTTCTCTTCAAGAATCAAAGTTTGATATATATGACTGTGTATTTGTTGTGCAATTGTTGTATCACTAGAACCTATATTTATAGCTGTCATACCTCATTTTTTCACTACAAAAAATGTTGCATTTTACCAGGGAACTATGCCAGGAGCAACAACTCCTGGCAAATTTACCAGGAGCTATGCCAGGGATGCCCCTGGCAAATGACTATAGAAAAGGTGGGACCCGATTATCATAAGACAGGGGCTTATAATATTATTTTTTTTACCTCTTTTTACTCAAATCAACCAAAATATTATCACTTTACCAAAAAAAAACCTCAACCTCAAAATCTCTCGGTGCCACAAAGATCCATTATTCAGCATTTGTTCAATCCATCGTCAATTTATTTCATTCCACTTTTCACGTACCACAAAGATCCCTTCCCTATCTTACCTCTAATCGTTGCTTCTGGGTTTACAATCAAAAAGAGGGATTTTTTCACCAAAAAAAATCAATGGGTATTAGGGTTTTAAAGAAGAAGAGAGAAGAAGGTCTCAACCACCAATCTGGGACTCTACCATCTTGTCTCTCACGACTAGAAACTGAACCACCCTGTTCAATCGACAACGACACATCCATCAATTCAATCGCTGTACTCTATTTCACTATCCCTTTATGTTTTGTGAAACCTTATCAATCCCTCTGATTCGCACATCCCAAACTCAGCACCACACAAAGTTTCGCCGCATCTCGTTCACACACCTAAGGGTTTCGACGATCTCTGATCTTGTCTCGGGCGAAGAGGATTAGTCTACGAAGCTCGAACCAAAGATACAGTTTCTGCTGCAGTTCGTGGATTTAACGGTTCATATTTTTTTATTTTAATTTTTCTTGTTTCTTCATTGTTAATTTTGGTGCTATGAGTTGTTAATTAATTTATTTAAATTTTTCTTGTTTTTTCATTGTTAATTTTGGTGCTATGAGTTGTTAATTAATTTTATAGCCGACCCCACTTAGTGGGATAAGGCTTGGTTGTTGTTGTTGTTGAGCTGTTAATTAATTTAGGGTTTTTTAATTGAAGGTACTGGTTTTGCTTATGGACAGACTATTAGTGGTAAGACTCATACAATGTGCGGATCAAAGGCTACGCCTGGAGTTATTCCTGGTGATGTACATGATTTATTTCAAATTCTCGAACAAGTAACGATTCTGTGTCCTCTATTGTTCAATTTTTCATGTTTTCCTGCAACAAGTGAACTTTTTTTTATGAACTAATTAGGGCTTGTTTGGATTAGATTATTTGAATTTATCTATTGGCACAAGTACGAAGAGTCTAAGACTATTTGGAAGAACTTATGTTATGAAAACAGTTTAGACCGTGTTTATAAGCTCCTTTTAGCTTAGTTCTATAAGTTTCCCATGGTAGCTTATGCAAACAACTTATAGAATATATGAAAACAATTTAAATTTATTTTATCTTATCTTATAGAAATAAATTATACATAGAGCTTATCATGATAAGTGATTAGGCTATAAGTTGCAAATTAAGTGTTTACCAAACAGGGACATGTACTATTGGGTGAAAGCTTAAGAATGGACGTTTATATTATGTCCTGAACTAACTTTTGTGAGCTTGAGCTATTGGGTAAAACATGTGAGTAATTTTATTTCTAACACTCTTAAGTTGGTTTGGTCCTTAAATGATTCTTCTGTTAGCAAATTAGGCTCAAATATACAAATATTAACATAAGCCTGACTGCATGTTAACATATCTTTTATAAAATATTTATTGCACTAAACATGGTATATTTGTTGAATTTATGTCAGTACTCCAATAAGAACAAATGACTATTTTCCTCATTCTATACATTGAACTCATACTCAATACAAGTTTTCATTTCAACACCATGGTTCCTATAACTTTAGAATCGTGCAAATCCTATAATGAAATAAAGAATGACCAATTGTAGTTGATAGTTTTCCTGAAATGAACTTATTGTAATATAAATTTTAATTGATGATTTAGAACTTCTAGAATACCATTGATGTTTTGTCTATCTTCATGTAGTTATTGTGAAAATTTTAATTCTGATTGATATATAGATAAATTAAATTTATAGGAAAGATGTTATGTAGTATGTTTTAAGTGAAGAGTGCTACATGTTAAAAGTCATTAGTTCAATGTTGCTAAATTGTTGTTTTGTTTAAGACGTGTTTTTAGATTGATTACTTAAGAACAAATGGAAAAAAAAAAAAAAAATAGTACATTATGTATCTCAGTATGAATAGTGCATTATGTGTAAATAAAATGATTTCAATCGTACTCTATTGTTTGATTTTCTTCCCCAAAGATCGAAGGTGTTAAAAAAGTTTTTTTTAATTTCCCCCAATTTTTCATTTATCAAATTTATTTATTTGTTGAATTTTTCTTGTATTTTTTAAAGGACTGGTGAATCGAGAGGTTTCGCCTTTGTGCGTTACAAATATGCTGATGAAAGATTGAGTTACCTTGTATTTACCAAACCTTATGTTTCTTTGTTTAAATTGAAAAATCTGTTGTTTTGAGAAAGATTGAGTTACCTTGTTGTGTAATTTCATCATCATATTCAAGTGTAAATAACTTAACTGTTGTGTAATTTCATCATCATATTGAGTTACCTTGTTGAGTTACCTTGTTGTGTAATTTCAAATTGACCTTTTATTTACAAGTTTTAACTTTGTCTGCTTGTTGACATGACTTTGCAGGCTTTTGGACAACAATAACTTAACTGGACATCTTCCACCAGAATTATCCAAGTTGTGCGGTTTGACAATACTTTATTTTATAGGCTGGTTGGTGTTGGCGAGGCTTCATTTATAAGTTTAGCACCACCTTTCGTTGATGACAACGCCCCGGCTTCTCTGGTTTGTTTCTTTCCCTTGTAAATTTCTTTAGATAATCATAGTTGAAAAATCTAATCAAAGCTTACGCAGAGTGATCACATAACTGAAATGAAAATAATATACTAGTATTAATATTGTTTAACATTTAACAATCAAATTGACATAGAATATTATTACTTCCAATCACTTGATCATCATGAGATGTGCCATGTTTGCTTTGTTCATTTCAACATTCCAACGTCATTTGTTTCTTTATTCTTTATGGTGGAACTCTCTATCTCATACTAATTGAGGTCATCAGGAGTTCATGGTACACCAAGAATTAAGCATTAGCCTGATACTCATTTCTAGATTAATATCTTGCAATTCATTGCTGTGCCTGATCATTATTGATTTGTAATAACATGAGTTAATTGAACATCTGAAGCAGGTTAGCTATGTCATACACATTATTTCTCTATGTGACATAAATAGTGAATACAGATGACCAAATGAAATGTAATGAAAATAGGTGAACTGACTGCAATGGTTCTTTGGTTCTCTTGTCATGATGACCATAGTTTTGTTATATAATTTACAAGTTTGTCTAGGATTTTTGAGAATGATAAATTAGACCTGCCATTTCAAATAGGATGATTGTTCTAGTTTAGTGCCTGCTTTCCTTTCATTCTTGGTAGCTGATATTAGTTTGAAACAAAAAGATAACAGTAAATGTTGTGAGCTACTTGCATGTATCTGTTTCATTCATTCTTTTATTTTTATGACAGTTACAATATGGATGTGATTCCAACCAGGCAAAGCATCAAACTATGTGAACGCTTAATATGGGTGTGATTTCAACCAGGCAGTGCAGCCTGTCATCTGCTGCGTTTAGCCAGGGTAAATGAGTAGTGTCAGGAGTGTGTGTGGCCTATGAGCTGCTGCGGCTAGAGTTGCTGTCCAGAATTCTGAGTTGTGTGAATTTGGTTAGTGATTCTTGTTTCTTGATGGTGGTGTTTCACTGAACTTTTTTAATTTTCCGTTGTTTCTGCCCTGATATAAGCTTGACTAAAACATGTGAGAATTATATCGTGTTTATGCAATATCAGCATAGATTGATTGTTATTCCCCTTAATATTAGTAGGAAGAAGTTATCTTGGTATGCATAGTTTGATTGATGTTGTTGATGGTCTATTTACTCAACTTAGGATCCTTGGACTTTGTCTTTCAATTGATGAATAAACAGACAATTTTGTGATCTCAGGACAAAAATAAATGTTATATAGAATAATTTATGTTGGATGTTATTTAGATGATATTTCAAATTATTTATGGACTATATGCTTGTTGAATATTCAAATTATTATGGAATATATACATTTTAAAATGTTTTATAAAATTATTTTAATTATTTAAACAATTAAAAAATGTTTTTTTTAAAAAAAAATCGTACGCATTTTGCCAGGGGTTAACCCCTCACAAATCCCCTGTCAGTGTATGATTTGATCTCTGAAAAGTGGGTCAGGAAAAGTTGACAGGGGTTGTACCAGAGAATGGGCCCCACGCAATTTGCCAGGAGCTAAAGCCCTGGCAGGGTCATTTGCGATGAGCAGATTTGCTGGGTATTCTGCTCCTGGCAAAACTCCTGGCAAACGTCCATTTGCCAAGGATTTCTGCATTTTGCCAGGGATTCTGCCCCTGGCAAAATGCAACATTTCTTGTAGTGTTTGACCTAACCAAAACTTTCTTTCTTCTCATTTTTTCCAAAAAAAAAAATTCAAAAAAAGTCAACATTGACCAAGAACAACTATTGACCGAAGTCAACCTTTGACCAAGGTCGACAGTTGACCAAAAGTTAACTTTTCAAATAAACCTTTTTTTTCACACCAAATGCATTCCCATTAATGTTTTTTCCCTTAGTTACTTATTTTACAAGTTAACTTCCATTTTTCCTTTTTTATGCATTTTATTTTATTTTATTTTATTTTATTTTTGCATTTTTATTTTGTTACTTTGTTCTCAAGAAAACTCAATTTCATCACACCAAACATTCCATTTTCATTACCTCTAATTTCTATTACATTTATAATCACAAAAATAACAAATTTTACACCATTTTGTTTTGTTGTTTTCAAAAGTAACAAAATTAATTTTCAAAAATTCAAAAAAACATTAACAAATTCACCCAAAATGCACATTTCACTCCCATTTCATTTCTTTCCCCACAAATTGTGCATCTAGATTCTTCTTTACATATAACACCTCATCATTATCCAACACATCATCACTCACCACCAAAATTCATCCAAAAAAGTCCTAAAAACTCAATTTTTGCAAAATTCCAAACTACCCTTTCTTACCCACCACTTAACCTAATTTTTGCACTCATGGTGATCAAGTCACTCCCTATATAAGAGCATCTCCAATAGGGGTCCTTACTTAACAAGGACCACTCCCCGTTAAGGACCCTCCATTGGAGGAAGAAAAAATGAGTCCCCGTTAAGGAACAGACAACTATATAAGGATCCTCTCTCTTCTGGGTAACTAACGGGTCCCATGTTTAAAAAAGTAATAAGATGTGTACTACTTGGTCCCACTTGCATAAAGGAGTAATAAAATGTGAACTACTTGGTCCCACTTGTAAAAATTTGAATTAGCCGTTGCTTCATTCTTCCAGTCTTCTGCAATGTTGGGCGAGATTAAATCACTTGAACAACCTTTGAAGCTTCAATTCTCTCAGCTCCTGATGATCTTCAGCTCCTGATGATCTTCAGATGCTCTGATGAAAACTGCTTCTGGTGACGTTGCTTCTGAAGAGGTGCTTCTGATGAACTAGCTTCTGATGATGACGTCATCACTTCAGGAGCAGCTTGTCTTCAGAACCTCTTTTCTTCATATGCTTCAAGCTTCCTTCTTGTTGATACCATTGCTCTTCTTTTGTTCCTTCAGAACCAAATAAGATACCAAAATTTTTGTCTATGGTCATGTACACTTGAACAAATATTAGCATATCCAATTGACAATTTTTAATACCTTGTTATCATCAAAACTCTAAAGGGTAATCGTAAACACATTTTGTTCCAACACGAGGTCAATCATGTTGACACTTAAAGGTTTGTCTTCTGTTTCCTACTTTATTCTTCCCTTTGCGTAGCTTCAAGCTGTTGTGGTAACACTCTCTGGAGGTTTTTTGATCTCCTCGTAGAGTTCATGTTTTCCCTTTCTCTATAGGATATTTCATTACCAAAAATCAGGTGGATAGGAAGGCACGTAAAAGATTGAAAGAAGGTCGCCCTATAATGATGTTTTAACGGTAAGGCGCGCTGACAACTAAGTATTTTACTGTGATTGTTTTGGCGTTTTCTCCGGTTCCAAATGTAGTTTTTAAAGTGATATGTCCCCGAACATGGACCTGTTCGCCGGTGAATCCTGCTAAAGTCCCTTTGAAGGGTTGTAGCTGCTCCGGATCTTGACCAATCTTCTGGAAGGCATTGTAATAGAGGATATCTGTCGAACTCCCAAGATCGATTATAACTCTCTTCACATCCCAATTAAATATCCGTAGCGTGACGACCATGGGATCGTCGTCGTGGGGAACCACACCTTTAAAATCGCTGGGCAAGAATGTGATGCTTTGTTCTCGCTGGGTGTTTTCCTCGTCTTCGTTGATGAATATCACTTGCCTGACAGATTTCTTTCGGGATGTGATTGATTCAACTCCTCCTGTGAAACCTCCAGAGATTGTGTTGAGAGTATGTCTTTCTTTAGTATCTTTCTTCAGATCTTGACCATTTTTCTCCTTTGTAGGGCGACGTTGGTCCTCGCCTCGTCGAAGTTTCCTTTTCTGTATGAGTTTGTCGATCTCCTTTCTGTGTTGCCAGCAATTATCAGTCGTGTGTCCCCAGATTCAGTGGTATTTGCACCATGCGTCTGGATCACTTCTCAGACTGAACACTTGAAGAGATGATGCCAGATGCATCCAAGATCATTGGTGTGACTGAAATGTAAAGCTTGTTTCTTTCTTTAGTTCTCTTGATTTCCACTTCCTGCATACTCTTAACAACTTCTTTAAACCAGACATGGAGAGAGTTCTTAGCATTGTTATGTGCTTCAATACAAGACTTCTGAAGTTCACTCATAACAAAGTCTACTCTTTATCTCAATCTTCTCCATTCTTTGACACAGTCCTCTTCATGAACAAGATTGTTCTTGTCCTCTACTAACTTGTTCAGCTCCTTAAAAATACTTTCACATACATCTGTTAATATAATAAAATCTAGAAACATGGTAGGTGGAAAGGAGACATTGATAGGAGCACAAGGTTGAAGGGCTTGGGTTGAGGATGAAGGTAAATCTGTGGCATTGTTTTCAGTAACAGCCATTTGAGTGGATGATTTAGGAGGTTGAACAGAGACAGACTCTATAATAGAAGTAAAAGATGAGCCTAACGATTGATTTATAAATCCAGGTCTAAACCATTGATTGGTTTGCTCAACTTCATCCTCAACAAAAATTGATGTGATTATAGAATCAGGTTCAATAAACTTGACTTGCAGAGTTTAAGAAGCAAATGTAGTTGGAGAAGGTGGAGCTACATATACAGGTTGAGAAACAAAGATTTGCTCTGCTGATTGGTAGGAGGTATTCTCAGAGACAGATTGTTCAAAGAAAGATGACCTTTTGTTGGCAATATTTCTCAGTGCAATGCCAAAGGAAATGTTTGAGTGAGTTGCATTGAGATGATATGGAAGATATCCAGGGTGAATGACAAGATTAGTGCAGGTATTTGAGGCCATTTGTGAGTTTGGTGCATAATGTTGGGGTTTTCTAAAGTAACTTCATCAGAGGCTACTTCAGAGACTTTTTCTAGGCTGGGCTCAAATCCTGGTAATTCACCTGAACAATGATTAGCCAGTTCTTCCAAAATAGATGGTTCAGAAGTTAGGGTAGACGGTTTGGGATGAGATGATGATGATTTATTGAGATAAGCAGACTCAAGCACTGCTGGTTCATCTACAACCTCTGCATCAACAGGAATAGATTGAAGTGGTTCAATCATTGGAGGTTGAAAGGGATGATTAGCAGGCAATCTTGCATTGACATTAATTCTCATTTGTGACATCTCACCTATTCTTTCAAGAATAGATGGATACATAGGCACAAATGTATCATCATCAAAAGGATTTTTCCGGTGCTTGGAAGATGGTGAGGGGGATAAAGATTTATGTAAGTTTGCATAGACTTTATTCAATGGGATATCATCTGTGTCTAAAGAAGTGGACTCTGAGGTTGAATGAGAAGCTGAGGTTGAACTAGATTCTATTTCTATTATATTAGTGATGTTATGTGAATCAGTATTACCTCTTGTTGTTTCTGAAGCATCAGCTTCTGAACAAGGAGCATCCTTCTTCTAAACTTCTTCAGCAACATCCAGCAAATCACCAGCCACCACCAACTGTTGAAGATCTTCTGTTAGCCCAAACACCTGATGAGCGGCTTCAACTGTTAATTCCTACATCAACTGGTCAGTAGGAACACCAATTTCTTGAGCAAGCTCATTAGCCTTTTGCAGTGTTACCTCTTCTGCAGCCCTTTTACTTCTAACTTCCCTCGTTACTAGATACCTTCAGTTTCCTGACAACATGCTTCCTTTTCTTCTTAGGAATTGATGGTTGAGCAGGTTGAGACTGAGATGAGCCAACTGATTTGCCACTTCTTGTCCTCTTGTTCAGGACCTCAGCAGGTTCTAAGTCCTGAACTTCTACTTGAATAGTTGGCACATCAGAACCAGTTGCTTCTACTTTAGGAGCACTTTTGGCTTTCTTCTTTTGTGGTTCAGAAGCTTCTTTAACATCATCAGTTTTTGAAGTTGTCCTCTTCTTTGATTTCCTTTTCCTTGCAACGGGAAGGGCACCACCATATATTGTTTCTGGAATTTCATCAAGCTTGATGGTTTCTCCAGTTCTTTGATAGTGCTCAAGGATGAAGTTGATTCTTACGTCAAGAGGATCTTCCTTGCAGATTGGAGGAAAATCATCCATTAAGTTGGATACAACAGATGATTCCTTCAAATTTGTGTCCAGTCTTTTGTAAGCCTCTTTCTTGAACAACTTCATGTGTTTGAGTGTGCTAACATTGATGACTTTGCATGTTACTGTGCCTAGTTGTGCATCAGTAAAGGTCTGTAGCTTCTTGAGTGCTATCAGTATTCCTCCTTGATGAAAGATTTCTGATAGGAGTCTTCCATATGGAATTCAGGTTCTCTTGCAGACTTGACTTTCCTTCAGGTCTAAGAGGAATAACGAAATCGAAAATTGTAAGAGATATATAATTATCAGTTTGAGATCACTGTCTAAACTTGTTTTTTGATTCTTCATATACAATTATCCATTCAGTAAGAGATATTCCTTAATACTTTGGGAGAAATATTTTCTTTCTGATCCCCTAGCATTTGATGGTTGTTGTCCAAGGGTATCTAAAACAAAGATTTTTCCAGCAACTAAAGATCAAGAAGAAGACATTCCAAATGTCGATGCTACCACAAGTGAAGGCTTTGATCGGTCTCAACGTTGAAAGCTCATTGATTTAGTGAATCGGCTAGGTAGTCAGCCTATGTGCCAACCATTTTATTTTATTTTATTTTGTACCTAATAGAATTTTCTGTTTGATCTTCTCTTCCATTTTCTAGCCGATATGTCTGTTTATCACACACATCAATATGAAGGTGAGGCGATGGAACATGAAATTTTCATTAGTCGTTCCAAACTTCTTTAAATAAATAGGAACGCCCTTTGAATAACTAAATAAAAAAATAAGTAAAAATAAATGTACTTACTTCTCCCATCTAGATCATGGCTGCAATGTGCTTACAGAAATTAGGTATTTGAATAATTAGAAAGCCCACCCCCAATTCCCATAGAATTGTTTGTCGTAGTGGTGTACGTTGGTGGCGAGTCATGGTTGTGTGATGATGAGTTCTTGGGTTGTGGTGATGACGCGTGTCCCAAATCGTCATCCTTATACTCCTACTTTTGTTCAGACACCTATGGTGTAGGGTAATCCAGCTGAGATGGGCTAGACTCCTCGTTGTTCTGAGTCTGATGCCTATGTCGACCTCGTTTAGGGGGAGGATTTAGTGAAATATTTGATGTAATGTGGTTTGATGCCTATGTCGACCACGTTTAGGGGGAGTATTAACTACAGTATCTGAAGCATGGGTACTCCATTTTGCTAAAGTACCCGTACCGGGTACTGCGCGGGTACTGGTGCACGTACTGTACGCGTATTGTACACACCCATGAAGCATCAATATTTTTTTATTTTTTTTAAAGGTTGTGTACAGTTGCGGTATTGCAGTGGTACTTGAAGGGTACATATATTCTCTTTTTTTGGAGAAAATGGGGCTTTTAATCAGAATTAATTGTAATTATAGTTGTTTTTTTTTTTTTGTTTTTTCTATAAAACTCAAACTTACTGTACGCACATCCTCTTTTCTTGGAGAAAATGAGCCCTTTAATGAGAATTAATAGCATTATAGTTTTTTTTTGTTTCTTAATAAAATTCAAACGGTTCAAGAGGTTCAAGAGGCACAACAACCATTTCCTATGTTCTGGAACTGCTGCTTCCAACTGAATGCCCCACCTTTCATTTGAGCAATATAATTTTCTCATGCAATGTTATTTTATATATAATAGAGAATGAACACATGTAATAGAAACACAGTTTGAACCTAATAAAGTGTTATAGTGGTCAAACTAACACTGAGAAGCATTTGTAGCATCAATAATATGTAGATTTATTTCAAAGAAATGTACTGTGAAGTCTTTTCTTCAAAACTACATGAGAACCATGTAATACAAGTACTCATGCAGCTTGGCAGTAACCTCTTAACCTCATAAGGCACACGATGAAAACAATAAATTTGTATCACATACTCATTAAAAAAAATATGATTACACAGACAAATCGAGACAAAGAATGCAGAAACAGACAAAGAATGAATCAGCCATCTTCATGCCCATGGGTGCATGATTGTCTCTGTTTGTATCCTATGAATTCAGCAGAATCCTCTGATCATTTATTTCTCCGATGTCCGTTTGTGGTGGCTCTTCGGTAATGGCCTGGTACCAGGTTGCACTGTGTGGTTGATACTAGGTGGTCCTCTCAGATATTTGATATGTTTGTTGCTCACCTTGCTCATTAAGCTTCTTTCTGAACGCCCATTTTGTAAGGTGGCTTGACAACCAGATCCTTGACATCATTTCTTTGAAACTAGTTCGGATTTTCTTGCATAGCTACAATCCATCCATCAGCTAATTGTGTTTCGTCAACAGAAGTAGGCTCAAACAAAGAGATTAGTCCCAAAATAGATTAATTTCTAAAAGGTGGTCTTGTCTTCAGAGGACTCTCTTTTTTCCTAATGATAAGCTCTTCGGGATGTGAAGAATTGTATTTGAATGTTCTTATGGATTGTGTAACACTAACAATTTATTTGGACAAAACTGCATTCACCACGTTTTATATAAATATATTTCTTCGGTTAAGTACATGCATTTTATCTTATGTTTTCTTTTATTACGATGTTTTCTCTTGTATCTACTTCTATCAAGTGAATCATGTCTCAGGATGGGAAAGTTGAAGCTCATGTCTGATACGAAGCTTTGAAGAGGATGGTTAAAGTTTTTTAACCCCCATCGACAAGTTGGATGAGTTGAAGACACAACTTAACAAATACCTTTTCCATCTTGATGGAAATCAAACCGCGTCTCTTGTATTTGTACATGTACCATGCGTAAATCTGAAGGCGGATGCAAATAAAGACCTCAGGAAATTTTTTTATCATCCTAAAATTCTTCAGTATGATTATGATGTAGCATCCATGATTTTTCCGATGGTTGATAGTAATAAGCTTTATCTTTGTGATTGTTCCAATTGCAAGTGTCTTAATTGTACGTATAGATTTGATGTCAAGTTATTAAGTGTTAAGTTATTTGTTATATTGTATTGTTATTGGATTTGTTGTACTACTTCGAGAATCGTGTTTTTGTGTTAGAGGTTGTTAGACATACCTTTTTTGGCCGTGGTTACCAAAAATAAGTGATTGTGATGCCTAACAGTGCTCAACAGTAGTTAACTACCATTGGAGTCAGCGGTACATAATAGGCGTTGTAGGAACAACAATTAAATATGGTTGTGTACAAAATAAAAGCTAGTTGTTGCAGGAGGTATTTTGTTCTTTTAGGGGTTGCTAGGAGAAAATAAGGAAGCCTAAAGAGCAATTTTTGCTTATGTCTACCTATTGCTTGAAAATTACCTAGGCCCAAGCCCACATCTTAACCCTAAATCTATATCTCGTCTTCTGTTACTTGTTTTATATAAAAGCGGTCGCCTCTTCATTCCATCTTATACTTCTTCGTTGTGTTTTTTCTTTGTTTCTCGTCGTCTTCCCTCCGTCTTTGTTTGTTATATCTTCATATCATTTTTTTTCCTTTCTAGTGTCACGTGAATCTTTGATTACGAATATTTTTTGTAAAATTTCACTACCTCTTTGGATACATCAATCATCTCTTATGTGATTCATCGAACTTCATTTGATCAATTCAGCACTTGTCTAATATAATTTTAGATCTGATAGTTTAATAATCTTAAATAGCTTGAATATGTTCTCAATGTATGATCCAATTGGTCTAGGTTTGATAACAATAGGTGAATGTGAAGATGAAGATGACGATGATCTTATGAAAACAATCATCTCTCTCGAAAATCAAATCGACGAAGTACCAAAGGTATATCATCAATACCAAGTTCTCAAGTTGATTTGCGTTCATTTTTTATCATATTTATCAATACCCATATCTTAATATTTCCTCATTATAGATCATTTATGTTAGAACAATGAATTTTACTTTTAATGATATAAGAATATATATTTCTCAGATCTGATTTTTATTTTTATTTATTTTAAAAAATTTAATTCTTTAGTCTCTCAACACATATCTTCACTTTTTTTATAGATCAAATCATCTAGTAAACATATTCTCTATTTAATCGAATCGATGGATTTGGCAGCTTGAATTGATGGATTTGGCAGCTTATAATAAGAAAAGGCGATTGTCTCAGGTTGATCACATGCAGCCTGTTGCCGAAGGTAGCTTGGTTGACGATCCTAGCAATTTCAGACTGAAATTTGGGAATGTTTTCTATCAAGATATCTCAAATAAACTAAGACTAGAATTATCACCAGTTTCCTTAGATATGAACTTGATATCAGGTAGCACACACGGTTCAAACGAAGATGAGGAAGGCCTGCAGAAAAATCTTTCTGAGGAGAACTGACAGGAATGCAGACAAGAGTTAACGTTGATGGTAATGAATCTGAAATTTGAGTTTCCTCAAACCGAAATTTGGCTAATGAGGCTATCAATCTAGCTGATCCAAAGGAGGCTTCAGGTAACGTCCAAGTCAAAGCCGTCTCTACTATCTTTGTTGTTACTATTGATCTGAACTCACATTTCTTGTCTTGTCACCCTTTTAGTTATGAACTTTTTAAGCTTTTTCATTTTATCATGTTAATTTGAGAGAAGCTTCTAGTGTATAACTAACATCACTGCTGCAGAACGGAGATGCTCGCCAAGGAAAAAAATGGAGAAAGAGAAAAATATGTGAAATATGTGTTGAAGAGGGTAAGACCTAAACTTTAATGTGTTCAATAGGGTAATAAACCCTTTTCATAGTTTGAGAGCAAAGAGAAGTCATATAAGGAACACATCATCCTATATAAGCTAAATTTTCTTGAGTGGACAGACAAGACGGATCTAGAGACAACTAATCTTTGGAAAATGATGTTTCTTAAATTTATAAGTATCTTTCATGGACAAGACATCAGTTGTATCATGCTTCCAAATTAATTTATCTGGTTGACCTTGTAAAGGATTTTTACACTTAAGACACAACTTTTCTCAAATTATGAAAAAGCTGATTCAAATTGTAACGCCCTAAACCGTATGCAATAAATATGCGATTTAAATAATAAATATCCAAAAGAAGGTTTAGACGTCACGTCATCAATCATTTCAATACATGCAAAGGTTCAGTTTTAAAAACATCGCAGCGGAATAATCTCAATAATCAACTTATAAACTCTCAATGACATACAGTCATTCACAAGTACATCTAATAATAAATCTCAAAGGCCATAACAAGGCTCAAAACATAAATAATATGTCAACAGTCAGATAATAATCTCAACATAAATCAACGACAAAATTAAGACTCGATTTCCTAGTCAGAGCCCGACACGACTAAACTCCAAAGCAGATAAAGGTGAAAGCTTCCGCTATCCTCAACGACTCATCAAGCTAACGCAAACTACTCCGGCACGCCGCCTACCCAACCATAGGAATAAGGTAGGCTGTCAACGAAACGGCCACTAGGGGTTAGTTCACAATTCATAATTAAATATAATCAATTGAAAATAAACAACATAATTTAAATTCAAATGATAAAGCAATTCGACAACATTATTAATCATCAAGCATGCAAGTATACTCATTTCACAAGCACCAGTTCACATCCATACATATTCACCAAATTTCACCAAGTATACAATTCACCAATGCAATTATTCGCCAAGCACATAAGCAAGTATGACTCATGTCAAGTTATGCAATGCGCCTAGACACGACTCTAATATGCATATGGTACCAAGTCGTCACCAAGTTCGTCACCAATTTGTTAATTATCTTGTTTTTACCACAAAATTATTCGATGTCTATTGTTTTATAATTTTTTTATGATAAAAGAAACATAATTTTTTTTAAACAATTAAAATTTTAAAAATTTATTAAGAAAATGATTTTTATTCTCTCAAATAAAAGTTTATTGTTCGGCGGGCCGGCTCGCAAATTCGTTTCTCGATCACTAAATGGGGCAAGGTGAGATTTTGAACTCAATCACTAGATTGTACTTGAAAATTGCTCTTCACAGACCATTTTGCTTATTCTCACCTCAAACTTCCTCAAATAACCCCACCGTGAGTTAACTCACGCTCGTTATCTAGCGTGACTTGACTCATGTTGCGCTATGTTTTACATCATAACAACAACCATTTCTCCAATAATATTTCAAACCAAAAGAAAATCGAATTTGAAATGACACAATGACTCAATGAACTCGTTATATCTATGTTGAACTCTAAGTGTTTGATAAAATGTCTTAATGAAAAATTGTTTGATTATTTGCATCTTAATGATGAAATTAGTTGGAAATTGAATAATGAACTCAAGATGTTTTTGTTGAACTCTAGGTGTTTCACAAAAAGGCTAAATGAAAAATTGATCGATTTTTTTGCATTGTTTTATGTTGTGTAGATATGTCTGGCAACCCAAGCAGGTTGAGACTCAGGAAGGAGACGATGATCACGAGTGCACCGACAGAGAGGTAGGCTGGGTGCCCTCCTATTAGAAGGGGACGCAATGGCAGACGTTGGAGTGGGAGGGGTCGTCGTCCCAGACGGGTCCGTCCCAGATAGTGAACCCTACAAAGCATTAACAGAATCATGAGGAGCCTCGGTGTGAGCAGCCTTAGCATCAAGAGAGTGAGGCAGAGGATCAGGTGGTACCGGAGGTTGCACCTAGACCGGAGAGTTTTCCTGGAGACCCTACTGAACAGTCTCTTCTACCGGAAGGTTAAACCGATAAAATTAAATCTACTGATGACAATTATAGAAAGAGATCGAACTTAAATTATAGTTGTTTATTTACTATAAATGTCAGAACAAAATACCTGGGGAGTTAGAAAAAAATGATAGTATCAACTTCAACATTTTTCAACAAAAAAAGGATGCACCTCTTTTAATAGGTAATATCAAACTTCTAAAATAAGCATGTCCATCAACTTATTAATCACAACAACATTAAAATTCTAGCTTGAAAATGATATATTTTTCATAAGCTGGCGACGATTCTAAAATTGTCATAAAACAATCATTCTCATCAATCTTCAGAGTTTTTTCTTCTCATTAGTGTCTCATAGTTTATATTGTAGTTGTAGATGATAAACAAAATAAAATTAGAACTCACAAGCTACACATATCACATTTTAATTACATACACATATTATTTAGAGATTGTATGGTTTTTAGACCTTCATGATATTTGATTGTACCTGCACACACTCCAACGTTGAAGTCAGTATTGAGATTAGAATGGGGGGTTAAGAGAGTAGATAAAGTGTAACCTTTAGGATTGTTGAGAGTCACCTTTATATGGTGTGGAGGGTGCAGGAGCCGTTGTAAGACACATGTAAGGCTTCTCGCGGGAGTCATGGAAGCTACAATTACATGATGATTTTAGCCAATTTTTAAGCGCAATATATATAATTTTTTTCATGATAACAGTAGCATATATAGATAATATAGCTCAAACCCAAAAGAGAACACAAACTCAGTTAAAGACTAACGTGCATATAGAAATCATACTAGCTCAATTTATCGGCCTCAAATCCACTATGGGAAGACAATTATGAATAAGTTGGGTTAGTATAGTTATGTTGAACTAGAATATTTCTACCATACATTGAACACTCTACAAAGTCAGTGGCAGGATGCAATAAAAGAAACAGAAAGAATGAAGACACACAAGTTGCATGCATGCTGAATAAGTTGGGTTAGTATAGTTATGCTGAACTAGAATATTTCTACCATACATTGAACACTCTACAAAGTCAGTGGCAGGATGCAATAAAAGAAACAGAAAGAATGAAGACACACAAGTTGCATGCATGCTTATTGAAAGAAGACTCCTTAAACAACTTGTTCTAACAAGTATTTCTATATATCATATGAAAGAACACATTATACGAAGAACCAATGCTGCCTCTCTTGTAATACTATGAGTTATTTCTGTAAAACCATAGAAGAAATAATTACTACGGAAACTTAAATTAGGATCAAGGCATACCTCTAGCCATTGCTCCTGCTTGAAGAAGTTGAGGCTCTTCTAAACCTTCCATAATCTCACTTTGATGGTGTAAGTCTTCTGAATAGAGATGTTAGGCTTAGGGAACCAAAACTGATGAATTGCAAGCCTTTATATAACTTTTGCCATCAAGAAGTTATGGTACGTGCAACAACTGCTCCTCATTCCAAATGAGATAGTGGGCAGTTACTATAATTGAGGGAAAGAATAAAAGACCACTTTCTGCTTAATGGGTAATTACCATAATGGGCCCTTAATGATAATTACCACTTATTTAAATAATAATGGAAAAAAATCCAACATTCTCCCACTTGGTCGACATATTCTTTCACTCATAATAATAAGAAACAAAACACATGGATCATAGCGATAAGTCCTCTATATAATCGAGTATTATCTTCTATGCATCACAATGTATTATATCTCTAACCAAATCATATAACTTAATGAATAAACTCTTATCATTTATGTTTATTCTAGTTCCAAACTTTAACGGTATTTCTCGAAATCAAATGTGTACACTTTAGAGATCCAAATATGAGAAAATACCATACATATAGTTTCATAAAACTAAAATCGTTCTTACAACGAAAATCCGGCATAGGAACCAAATCCCATCCTTTCTACATGATCCTTAAATTCGACAGTTGCATGCCTTTAGTCAACGGATCATCAATCATCAATCATCAATTCAGTATCAATATGCTCAATAGCAATTGTTTGATCTTTAACGCGCTCCCTTATGGCTAAGTACTTAATGTCGATATACTTGATTCGACTTTTACTTTATTATTTTTAGCCATAGAGCCGCAACTGAATTGTCACAAGACATACTTAATGGTCTGGAAATTGAATCCACAATTTGCAACCCAAAATGAAACTATTTATCCATACACCATGTGATGTAGCCTCAAAATAGATACAACTTAGCTTCCATTGTGGAAGTCACGGTCAAGGTTTGCTTTGTGCTTTTTCAAGAAACAACCCCGCCGGCTAACAAAATTATGTAACCGGATGTTGATTTTCTTGAATTAGACACAATCAACAAAGTCTGAATTAGAGTAACCTTTGACCTCTAAATGTTCAGTTTGCCTATACATAAGCATGTAGTCTTTGCAGCTTTCCAATATTTCATACTTTGATTACTATGAAATCTACTTAATATCCCAATTACAAATGCAATGTCAGGTCGTGTGCAACCTAAGCATACATTAGGCTTCCAAACAACGGGAGCATATGGAATATTAAGCATTTGTTCCCTCTCAAAATATTTCTTCGGGCATTTTTCCATATGGAACCTATTACCCTTCACAATAGGTGCTACACTTGGTGAACAATCTTTCATCTGAAAACTCTCTAAGACCTTATTGAAATATACCTCTTGTGACAAGCCCGAAGTTATATGAACTCTGTCTCTTGGAATCTTAATTTCAAAACTCTTAGAAAGAAATTGTTTCACCTCATATAACAATCCTTTATCATTGGTAGCAAGTAAAATATCATCCACATACAAAATAAGGAAACAAATTTACTCCCACTGACCTTCTGGTATATACATTAATCCATGATGTTCTCTACAAATCCAAAGGAAGATATAACATCATGAAATTTTAAATACCATCGACGGGAAGCTTGTTTGAGTCCATAAATGGATTTCTTAAGCTTGCATACCAAATGCTCATCACGACTAGAAGAAAATCCTTATGGTTGTCTCATATGAACCTCTTCTTCTAGGTCTCTATATACAAAGGTAGTTTTCTCATTGATGTAGTTCTAAGTCAAAATAAGCAACTAATGCTAAGATGACACGAAGAGAATCCTTATTAGATACAATGGAGAATATCTCCTTGTAATTTATACCCTCCTTTTGAGTGAATCCTTTGGCAATGAGTTCTAGCTTTATGACTCTCTATGTTGCCTAATAAGTCTTTCTTTGTCTTATAGACCCATTTACAACTAATGGCCTTTAAACCATTAGGCAACTCGATAAGATCCCAGACTCCATTAGATGCCACCGAATTCATCTCATCTTTCATAGCATCATACTATAAATTTGACTCTCTAGAACTCATGACTTATGTAAATGTTTCAGGATCATTTTTAGCACCAATATTATGGTCCAATTCATGTAAATATACAACATAGTTACTAGGTATAGCTGACCTTCTCTCTCTAGTATATTTCCTTAATGTTGGTTCAACATTTTCCAGAGAATCATGTTGCTCAACCATTTATTCAACAATTTATGTAAATTCTTGAACATCTTTATTTACTAGATTATTGTCGGCCGCTTCTGGAACTTCAATGACTGATTGCCTAATACTCATTTGATCTTGAGGAGTACTCTGAATGACAATCAATCTACCACTTGAAGTGGACGGTTCAACATCAATTTGATTTTTATCAGAACCAATGTCCTCAAATTGATTGCTCCCACTAATCAAGTCATTTTCAAGAACTTTGCATTTCTTGATTCCACAATCCTAGTGCTATGAGATGGACAACAGAACCTATACCCTTTAGAATTTTCGGCATATCCAACGAAATACCCACTTATAGTTCTAGGGTATAGTTTCTATACTTGTAGATTATAAACTCTTACTTCAGACAGACATCCCTACACGCGTATATGACACAAACTCGGTTTCCAACCTTTAATTAACTTAAACAGTGTCTTTGGGACAACCTTGGTTTGAACACGGTTCATTATATACACTATCGTTTTAAGAGCTTCAATCCACAAGAACTTTGGAAGTTCGGAGTTTCTACGCAAACTCCTAACCATGTCCATCAATAGTATGTCTACCATGATATTCTTCACCTCTATCGGTTCTCACAATCTTAATTTTCTTTTCACATTGGTTTCTGCTTCAGCCTTAAAACTTTAAAGGCATCCAACACTTCATACTTATTATGAAGCTAGTAGGCATGCATATATCGTGAGTAATCATCAATGAAAGAGATGAAGAATTTCGGATCTGATATGTCCATATCTGGACAACATATATCTGAATGTATGATTTCTAATATTTTAGAACTCCTCTTTGCACCTTTCTTATACTAGTTAGCCTGCTTTGCCTTAATGCAGTTTACACAAGTATCAAAATCAATGAAATCTAAAGTATCATTTACTCCATCATTCACTAGTCTTTTGATTCACTGAATGGAGATGTGTCCTAATCTCCGGTGCCACAAAATAGAGGATTCCTTATTTATAACACAACGTTTAGTTCCAACATGAACACACATAACATTATTAGTGGCAAATTGAAAAACAAATTGATTTATAAAACAAAATGAATTGAGAAAAGACCATAAGATAATACTCCATTTCCAACAAAATATTAGATTTATAAAACAAATTGAAATATGTTTCATAAAATTCAAAGAGTATCCCAAAGGTACAAGTCTTGAAATGGAAATTAAATTTCTAGAAAAAGAAAGAAAAAAAAAACTATGAACATAAAATGTCTTTTCCAAATTTAAAACAAGGCCACTACTTAAAGCTAAATTGCATGTTCAAACAGCCTCCACATGAGAACGCATCTTGATTTCTGAATAGATGCATTGCTCACTTAGAAGTGGTTTCCTTAGGCTTGTCATACCCTGCAAGGTATTAGAAATATGGATTGTAAACCAAATCAATCCACCAAGTGTTATAAATAACATCAACTATATTAGATTCATAACAAACAAATGAGATTAGTTTACTTTTATTTTCAAACCATTTCTGAAATTCAGAACAATCCTTCTTTATGTGTCCATTCATATTACAAAATGAACACTTGGACTTTTTCTTAATTCCACCATCGGGAGGTATTTTACCTTTCCCCTTTTCCTTGGCTTGGTTCGAAATCATGTCATTTCCCACTATCTTCACCAGAGTATACCCATTCATTTCCACCGCCAACCTTTCTTCTTCTAGAACACACATGGTCAAGAGTTCATTAATTGACCATTTTTCTTTATGTGTGTTGTAAGAAATTTTTAGTGGTTCATACGGAGGTGGAAGGGTATTCAAAATATAATGAACAAGGAAAGATTCGGACATGTCAACCTCAAGTGTCTTTAGTTGTGCTGCAATGTCACTCATTCGCATAATGTGCTCACGCATACCTTTCATATGGATGAGATTAATAGTTGAAAACTCCATAATAAGGGTGCTTACAAGTGCCTTATCAGATGGTACAAAATGTTCATCAATGGCCTTAAGTAATGCTCAGACATTATTATGTCGATCAAAACAACCACGAATACTAGTCGGGATGTTGGTCATTATGAACTTCACACTGAGACGATTAGATCGTTCCCACATTTCATAACGATCAACATCATCTGGAAGGCTAGTTTCTGTAATAGAAGGTGGTTCGTTTTTCCGAATAGCATAATTAATATCCATCAACCCTAAATAAAGAAGAATTTGCTCCTTCCACACCTTATAGTTTTCAACATTCAGTTCAGGAATTTCACACTTAAAATCAGAAAAATTCATAGCTGCAAAATTAAGCACATGCTTACAATTAAAGTTGAGACTACAAAACAAATATCATGTTTTACCAACGTAAATCATGTTTCAAACTATAAACCTAGTGACATAAAATTTGCCTGTAGGCTAAAACTTTATTCAATTAGATTCATATAACTGAATGACAAAACTATCAATTTATGTTCCTTTTCCTAATTCCTGAGGGTAAGTTAGAAAATATAAATTGATATTTCATCCTAATTAATTATACAAAAACATAGCAAAAATTCCTGTGGGATGAGATTTACAATATTCAATATAATTAACTACCGTCAATGTCACAACCATGATCTTCTTAAACACTTAATATATAATTTTGCATAATTAAAGATGTTGTGGCTACTCCCTAATTAATTAAAAATTATATAGATCATCTAGACATTTAACTCAGTACTCAATTGCATAACCAGAAATCAATTGATTTTTCCAATATGTTAAAATTTCAAAATTGCGTGATTATACCATAATATCACACATCCAATGCAATAGTAAAACATGCAAACCAAAGGAAATTTTAAGCAGATACAGAAGACACAACACAGGCACACTGCCTACCCACAAACAATAGTACAACAATAATACTAAAGTGTTATACAAAACAAATTAAACCATATACACAATAGCATAGCATTTTATTATAATAATAATAAAAAAACCAAGCAATGCAAATCAAGTTGTCGCAGCATATAAACCGAACATGAATAATAATAATAATAATAATACAATATTATAAAGTAACAAAAGTAGTAATGTTGTGTGCTTGAGTCGGTTCGAAAAATGGGGCACGCCCACACAACTGAACCCCTGGTTATTAATTTTGATTTGGGTCTTTTGATTGAAAAGTTTTGATTTCAATTTCTAGTAGTTAAACTTAACCACAAAATTATGAAATAGGAATTGATTATAAATCGAAACTTAATTCAACAGAATCACCCAAATGCAGAAAACTAATAGCAAGGCAGAGGTATAGAGCAGGCTCTGATACCACATGTGAGTTATTTCTGTAAAACCATAGAAGAAATAATTACTACGGAAACTTAAATTAGGATCAAGGCATACCTCCAGCCATTGCTCCTGCTTGAAGAAGTTGAGGCTCTTCTAAACCTTCCATAATCTCACTTTGATGGTGTAAGTCTTCTGAATAGAGATGTTAGGCTTAGGGAACCAAAACTGATGAATTGCAAGCCTTTATATAACTTCTGCCATCAAGAAGTTATGGTACGTGCAACAACTGCTCCTCATTCCAAATGAGATAGTGGGCAGTTACTATAATTGAGGGAAAGAATAAAAGACCACTTTCTGCTTAATGGGTAATTACCATAATGGGCCCTTAATGATAATTACCACTTATTTAAATAATAATGAAAAAAAATCCAACAAATACATGTACCAATAACAAGTGCACAAAATTTGAAACAATTAAAAGATACAAAAACCACCACCATGCTAACATTACATCACTAGAGTATGAATCTGAAACAATTATATACTCGACTTCCGATTATAAAAGATACAATCATTCCAAAGACCTTGTAATATAAACCAGTTTTAAAATGGTCTAAGATTTAAATACTATTGACCAACATTATACTCTATATTGTTTGATTTCAACCAATTCCAAGAGCTTCATTTTAAAATGCTCTAATGAAACCTGATTTATGTATCTAGTCAGAATTCAAGATATCAAACCCTTTAAATGCGTTGATAATTTCAAAGACAGTTATAAGATATTCAAGACTATAGTGAAAGATCATCCGATGATCATTTTTTGGCATTAGGAATAAGGTATAAATCTACAAAATACAATAAGGAAGAAGTAGTTAATCAAAATAGAAAAAACATTACTATAACTCACATTTTCAAAATTCAATCATAATCTTGAAAAGACCAGTTATATTAACATTTTCTCTATATTGGTGACCTAATCCTTCCTTTTTGTATTTTGCAGATTTCTTCATTGTTCCTAATACCAAAAAAGTATCACGGGTAGATCTTTCACAATAAGTTTGGATACTTTATAATTGACATGAAATTATCCACGCATTTAGAGGATTTGAAGTCTTGAATCCTGAAGAGATATGGATTTCAGGCTTAATTAGAATGCATCTTACATTAGAGTGTATCACGGAATTGGTTGAAGTTGAAATCAAACAATAAAAAGTGTACTCATGCTCAATGGTATTTGAATCCTAGTTTCTTTTTAATATTATTTTCCCTTGGTATTTGAAAAAATAAAGTTTGGTTGCCTTTTGATTTTTATTTCTTTGTTACGGGAAAAAGTAGAATCATATAACCATTATGACCTAAATTTTTTAATTGGACGTCATAATCATATAGACATTGTACAAATTTTCTATAATATCTCATTTGAACGCACTTCAAACCGTATAACCATTGGGCACTTCAAAAAAATTTGGTAGACAATTTAAATATTGATTCTAAACTCAGGACTCACATTATTTAATTATTATTTGTATGAGTAGCAACAACTAAATAATCAAAGTGGAGATTGGAAATGCATAGAAAATTTTCAATGGAGAGAATCTAAATCCGAAATAATGTGTGTATTTCTTGGTGAATGAAACATAACTAACTAACTCTGTGACCCAAAATATAGTGCCCAATAAATATTCCAGCTTGATTCAAATAGTAAGTCAGTATCATAATGTCTCATATAATTAAATTATGGATTATCAAACATTGTCATTGCAAAAACAACCATTACCCATAATAACCACCGATTAATCATATAGATACAAAACAGAAAATCAATTTAAAGATTAAATCTCATTAAAAAATTGTTATACCATCAATTCTCATACAGGAAACTTAGCATTTCAAATTTCCCACCACCATAAAATTCTTAAAAACGAGATTGCTAACCTGTTACAAAACCCTCTCAGAGGGCGCAAAGGATTGGCTAGAACAATGGTTTAAAGAGAGATTGTTGTGGATCAGAATACGTCTATGGTATCCGGGTACAATAATTTTATGAATTACGTCCTTCCCCGATAACTATCTTCTTCGGAGCTTGCAAAACAACTTAAATGTAATGAACATAAACTCGATGCACTTGGAGGGGAGAAAATATTTTGCTGTAATCAGAAAAATGTAAGTGAAAGAGTATATGTATGTATACTATGTGCTAGTTGGTGTTTTTGTGTGTCTCATTTCTTTTTCCAAAATGGTGTGTTCAACAGCATAAATATAAAAGAGTGTATCTCACCTCCATGCATAGTGGAGGTTCTGTTATGGACAGTGGCGGATCCAGGACCCTGGGTCAGGGGGTGCGGATTATAAACTTCGACGAGTATACATATATTAGCTGTAGAAGTTTAGTCCCTAAAACTTGGTGAAGTTCGCTTTTAGTTTCCTTTTTTCTCCAAATTCTTGAAATTTGCTATTTTTGTTTGCGTAAAGTGAAGAATTGACAATCGTCATTGATAACTTATGGATGAGGAAAAATAGCATTTGACTTAGCACATACATATACATGTGGGGATTTCTTAAGGAATAAGTCGATTTGGCCTCTGCGAAATTCCAGCAGAAAAAGGGTGCATGTGGTAATTTGATAAGAATAAGTCAATAAAGAAAATAAATTTGTTTAAGAGTATAATTCTAATAAAAAAAACCAACCCAACATCCCCTATTCTGTCTGCCAAAGCTGCTCATTAACGTTTCATTCATAAAGAAACCCTAACCTCATCTCTGCTCAAATTTGCTTGCCCTAACTGCTTTCCTCGTACAAGTCTTTTGATTAAATTTGTTTTAGGTCTGTATTTTCCCTGATAATTCTCCTTTCGTTCATTGTTGATTTTGTATAAATACAGAACTTAAATCAAATTGTCGTGATGAATGACCTAGCACATTAGCTTTAGAACTAAATTACTTCATTTCTATTTAACTTCTGCTTCAACATGAAAAACACATATACAATTATGCTTGCTCTGGTATTGATTGATTTATCAACGGTATTGCAGGTTGTTAAACACTCTTATTTTTAGAGAGACTATCCTCAACCTGGAAAATTTACAAAATAGCAATCAAGGTCAAAAATTACTAATGTAAGGCCTACAAACACAGATATTGTAACACCCATACTAGACGTATCTAGAATGTCTAGCACGTGCGTTAAGTTTAGTATTGGATACATTAAAAATTTACAACAATACAGCTGCGAATGAATATAAATACAATCAATTGTGTTCGTACATAATAATACAACTCAACTTTTCTAAAGTATAATGAATGCATCCTTGCATAACCATCTCATCCCGCAGCGGGTACGAACGAACACTTGACGCATCATCCATTCGGCTACTAGCTTGCTAATCCAACCTGTTTATTTGAAACAAATAAGGATTGGGATGAGACATAATGTCTCAGTGAGTTCCCCTAAATCCTAGGCTATAGGTAACCTCAGGGGAAACCTACGGTCACCACGTGTCTAAAATACAACCTGCCGGTTGATTATACGTGTGTGGGGACTTGCATACTTAGACGGTCGTGCATACTAAGGCCGTCATAGTCTTATCTCACTGTTATAGGCTTCACATCCTATACGTGTCATGGCGGTCGAGGGGAAACTAAAACCGCAATGCCAAGAATACGCTCTACGTATCGAGGCCTAAGCATACTATAATCATGACACAATTCTAAACCGGACGATTAGGGGAAACCTGAGATCGTCATCGGCATATCTTTCTCTATACTTGCTCTATGCATAACTATGTTATATCTCACAACATATTCTATCTTACTATCATACTAGTTTTGACGATCTACGTCTATGTTCTACTATTCTTGACGATCTACGTCAAGGCTCTACTATTCTTGACGATCTACGTCAAGGCTCTACTATTCTTGACGATCTACGTCAAGGCTCTATGACATAACATAATATATCTAATAATATGCACAGTCAGATTCATTCATAAAGTTAGCGTTTAACAAACAAACATTATCTGAGTTCATTTTACGGAAAGCCCCGAGTGGAGTAACCCCGAGCGCAATCCCTATCTATCCGATGGAAACCTATCTAAGGTATAACCAACGGCACTCCTGCAGTGACGTGCGGGATCCTTACGGCTAACCCCATTTCACCTAATGGAAACCCCTTGCACCAACCTAATGTGGACACAAGAGACACGACCACTACATCTTACTTACTAAGTGACATGCGGGTTCCTTACGGCTAACCCTGTTTCACCTAATGGAAACCCCTTGCACCAACCTAATGTGGACACAAGAGACATGGCACCTTAACTTTAAAGTCTTGGTCTATAAATGCATGAGTATTAAATATATGCTAGCTATCTCTTTTACCTCGGATGCCTATACGATCCAACTAGAGGTAAACTATATGCTTGTTTAACTTGCTATGTGAAGAGATGTCTAATCAATTCACGTCTTTCCATACTCGTATGGCTCTCTAGTTTCTATACCAAGAGAATACTCTATATCTCTTCGCCTCTAGTCAAGCATTCCACTCATGCCTAACATTCTATTCTTTACTAACTATTCTAGTTCTTGACAAGCTATGTCAAGGCTCTATTTTCATCCCATGCCTAGTTCTTTGCTACCCGAGTAACTCGGCTAAACTCTCTTGAATCACTCTTGCCATTCATGTTAAGATTGCCATGATTTCCTTTTCAAGAATCGTTCGATGTTATGTGCATTGCCTAGATGTTGTTTTGGGGTTATAAAGTTGTAAAACGTTGAAAGAAAAACATCGGAATGCACCACGGACCCACACTGAGCCAACAGCCATAAAGCATGTTGGCTGGTCCAGAGGGCTGCGCTAATAGCGCCCCTGGAGCGTGGCTCATCCTGAGAATTTCGCTATTAGCGTAGATTTCGCTAATAGCGTAGCTCTTCGGGTCTGTGGTACAAAATTTCCAATTTTTGACCCAAAACTCATTCTAATGGTTCCTGCAATGCACCAAAACATCCAGCAACATATATATACATTTATAAACATATTTCATGGCAATTTAACATCAAATCAACAAGAATTTATCAAAAGTCCATTAGGGTTCCAAATCCCTCATAAACATAAATTACTACTTTCTAGCATGAATTTACACAACCAAGGGAAGGTAAACTATCTATGGAACTCACCTAACATGTTCCTTGCAATTTCTCAAGCATCTAGCATCAAACCCTAGCTTTTGATCCTTAGCCCTTTTTCACCAAACCATGCCTCAATCCTTTCCCTTATGTGTTTCTTGCTTGCTAAGCTGCCTTAATCCATGCTTGATCATGATTTGGAAGAAGTTTGGATGATTTGGAGAGGGAAGGAGGGCAAAATTCTAGAGAGAAGGAGGAGAGAAATGTTTTGCCCAAAACCTAGAGAGAGAAAGTGAAGTGGGAAATGAGGGAAAATGGCCCTCATGGCCTTATATAGTCGCTTGCGACGTTTTACCACTTTGCCCTTCGCCTCAGTCGTGTTCACCTGACTCTGATACATAACTCATGCTTGACTGATATTACTCATTAGTATCTTTCGTCGTACTTACTTTATTCATCATGATCACTTTCTATGAATCTTAGTCCTCTGATACATTTAGCAGATGAAATTTCCATTAGCTGACGAGCGGGATGTTACACTCTACCCCCCTTAAAAAAATTTCGTCCTCGAAATTTAGAATCATCTACCAATTATCGCAGCAAAAGTCTGCTTCCTTTGGTTTCTGCTATACAATATCTGATTAAACCACTCTAGGGAGTTGAAGAATACTTTTCTCAACAAATTATGTAATTCTTCCTCTTCTTAATCCGCATGACGAATAAGATCTCTTCTATCTTAATATCTACCTCAAATCACAGAACTATCTGAGAACATAGTGATTAAAACTAACTGTTGTTATGCGGATTGCTTGTCTCTGATCTATTTCTTCTCTGCTTAGCATGAACTCTGCATCTAAGTAACTTTTCTATATCTGAATCACTCAGGATTTGCCTTTAAACTGGAGTTCTACTGATATCCAGGTTTGCCCTGCAGTGCTTACGTGTATCTAACACATCTTCCATGTATACATCTTATCATGCATACATAATCTTTCTTGCCGCACTTTGTGACTTTTGCCTCTTACTTTGTTACTCATCTTGATGATTCGGCAAATCTATCATCTCTTTTCGGAGTCTTAAGAAATCTTTCTATCTTTCATAACCTCCCTGTACTGCAATTCATGGGTAACTTGTTCTAGCTTGGCATGAAGAAGTGAAATCAACTACACTGATTCATCTGACAATCTATTAACCTGTCTGGCGGTTCACATGCTCTTGAAACTTTCTACTAAGTCCTTTTTGCACTTGCATTGAACACTCTAAGCACAAATCTGTGCATCCCGTACGACATTAGTATCACATGGGCATTATCTTCATAAAACTTTATCTTCTAGTAGTGGCATACTTTCTAGCACCATCGCTTGTTAGTTAATAACGATACTCATTCTAGCTTTTGTTTCTATGAATTTCTAAACTTTGGTACATAGGTTCTTGGAACGAATAGATACATGATTATAAATATCATTTTAAAACTGAGTCTATACTAGTACTGCAGAACCACAGGACGAGTCTCTATATCTGAAAAAGGTTTTATGACTCTCCTTCACACTTGTCTCTAACAAGCTGGTCCTGAAGTCTGTACGTCTTAAGTGAGCTTACTCGCTTACAACGTATCTCATCAGTTTTAACAATATGAAATTTCATGTTTTTAAAATAAACATCGTTCGCAAGTTCCTCAATACCAATCTTATCTTTAAAAGTTATAAAATCGTGGCTTGACACCATTCTAGAAAGTATCGTTACCATTTAACAAGTATGGTATAGGAGGGTATGTACTTCGTCAGGCATAACTCATAAATCGCACTCCATTAACATAGCACATACTCTTTCTGACTAACCAACAACTCTTCTACGAATTCGACATCACCAAATTGGCAACCTGATTAATTCGTCTGTGTAACTCTAGTCTTTCTCATCTTACCTGAGTGAAGATGCTTTCTTTAAACTTTCACTTTAATCAATACTGGCTGCGTAAGCATCTATACTTACTTACATAACGAGAACTCCTCGCTTTCCACATAATACTTCTCACTAAAGCTGCATTGCTATCCTGAACTTCTTCACGAAGTTTCATACTACCAATTTTCCATGTTCCATGGCTACTGTTCGCAACTTAAGTAATCAACTTCTGTTGCGCTACTCTGATTCCCACCGGTTGGCTTCAACCAATACACTGATTCGTTTAGACGAGTGAACTTTGTTCTTATTCTATTATTACATTAATATCTACTTGAACTCTGCTCGATATTTCTACGTTGCATTCTACTCTGCAACCACGCTCTAATCTTTGCTGGTAAGATTGTATCTCAAGGAAACTTACCTCTGGACATATCAATGTCATACTCTTGTCCCCGATCAACTTAACTCAAGGAACACATCTTTGCTATTACATACCTACTATTCCATGAAACGCTCTTACAACCTCCCATGGTAGACTAATCTTGCATTCGGACATACTTCCTTATGCATCTAACATTGTAGCTTTGAATCTCGCACACTATGTTTTGCTTAATCCTTCCTATGCTTGCTCGTTAATTTTCTTTCTAATAAAATTTCGTAAATTAGCACACGGGTCATTGACGTTGATAATTTACAACTATATATAAAACATATAATGAATCTAGGTCCCAGTCGTTACTCTAAAATCCCAGGACAAGTTGACAACACGTATGTGTCATCAAATCTTAGTCCTAGTGTGTTTAGCTCAAACTACACGAGTCGTAACAAACCGGTACCTACAAAATTTCATTTTGACTTTCAAAAAAATGTCAACTTTAATCACCCTTATGTGTATATCTTTCTAAAATCATGTAAACTTTACTACTTAGCATCCTAACGAGCCTTCGCAAGTTCATCAAGCAAAACATAGATTCAAGGGGTACTCTTAACTCTGCGAAATCCAAAATCCTCGTGATTTCATATGAATTTGCACCATTTAACTTCTTGCTTCATGATTTCACATCTGTGACTTCCATTCTAGATACGGGTGCCTCTAAACTCTTGGTCCAAACTCATTCTCATTTCTTGACACATTAACTTTCAAAGTCACGTTAAACCGAATCGATCTTCGTTGATGGTTGCCCCATGCCTTTTCCCTTTTGAAAACTTTAGGGGGTGATATGCATTCGCCACTTGATATAGAAAAAAAAAACAATTTCTCATCGCATAAAAGATGGTGAAGACAACTCTCCAATAGTCACTGCATTCCCTAGAGACGAACTGAAAATTTCGCTCCGGGTTCGCTATTGATGAGTTTCTTCAGCTCAATTTTTCAAAACATACTTTGCATAAATATTTTTTTTTTCTCAAGTAAATCAATGCACATCAGTCATTCCCAAAATCTAAAATATATTCTACTACATATGCATGGCAAGCATCAACCTAATTCGATACAATTCTCGGCACTTTAGAAACTAATGCTTCATTCCTGATAACATAAAACTTTCACTGGATCCTTTTCTACTACGAGTAGCTTACTTCTCTGCACTACCGCTTAACGTAGCGTCCCGAACACTAGAACCTTGTTCACTTTGAACATTCAAGTCCATAACTTCAATAACATAACACTAATCCTGAGAGTCCACTAATTCCGTCAACATACGTCGACTGCTTTCTATCTTGTAGCCTTGCGCTTACTTTCCGGAATACAATTCCATTCTAACTACGACCCTTACTGAAGCTGCAGGTCCTGCTAAGATATTTCTGTACTCTTCACTTACGGGTATACGAAGCATTATTAACAACTTACCCAACGCTATCGGAACGACCCTTCTCAACATTGCCTTACATTCCCGGAGGATTCATACTTCTACTTGCTTAGTTCACCGGCCACCTACTGGCACGATCAACTTCTTACTAGTACTCATTCCGAGCTCTTACTTCCGAGTCCACACTTTCCGGTGCATCTTCATCACATACTTCGTTCCTCCAGGGTCCTATTCAGCTCTCAGGCATCCATTCTAATCGTCGAATGCTAAATTGAGTTGATCAGGCTCAACTAACAACAACAACTAGAACATTTACCCGGAACCCAATGGTCCCACTACCTTTGTTGTAACTTAATGACCCAAGGCACGATCTGAATCGACCTGCTCTGATACCAAATGTAACACCCATACTAGACGTATCTAGAATGTCTAGCACGTGCGTTAAGTTTAGTATTGGATACATTAAAAATTTACAACAATACAGCTGCGAATGAATATAAATACAATCAATTGTGTTCGTACATAATAATACAACTCAACTTTTCTAAAGTATAATGAATGCATCCTTGCATAACCATCTCATCCTGCAGCGGGTACGAACGAACACTTGACGCATCATCCATTCGGCTACTAGCTTGCTAATCCAACCTGTTTATCTGAAACAAATAAGGATTGGGATGAGACATAATGTCTCAGTGAGTTCCCCTAAATCCTAGGCTATAGGTAACCTCAGGGGAAACCTACGGTCACCACGTGTCTAAAATACAACCTGTCGGTTGATTATACGTGTGTGGGGACTTGCATACTTAGACGGTCGTGCATACTAAGGCCGTCATAGTCTTATCTCACTGTTATAGGCTTCACATCCTATACGTGTCATGGCGGTCGAGGGGAAACTAAAACCGCAATGCCAAGAATACGCTCTACGTATCGAGGCCTAAGCATACTATAATCATGACACAATTCTAAACCGGACGATTAGGGGAAACCTGAGATCGTCATCGGCATATCTTTCTCTATACTTGCTCTATGCATAACTATGTTATATCTCACAACATATTCTATCTTACTATCATACTAGTTTTGACGATCTACGTCTATGTTCTACTATTCTTGACGATCTACGTCAAGGCTCTACTATTCTTGACGATCTACGTCAAGGCTCTACTATTCTTGACGATCTACGTCAAGGCTCTATGACATAACATAATATATCTAATAATATGCACAGTCAGATTCATTCATAAAGTTAGCGTTTAACAAACAAACATTATCTGAGTTCATTTTACGGAAAGCCCCGAGTGGAGTAACCCCGAGCGCAATCCCTATCTATCCGATGGAAACCTATCTAAGGTATAACCAACGGCACTCCTGCAGTGACGTGCGGGATCCTTACGGCTAACCCCATTTCACCTAATGGAAACCCCTTGCACCAACCTAATGTGGACACAAGAGACACGACCACTACATCTTACTTACTAAGTGACATGCGGGTTCCTTACGGCTAACCCCGTTTCACCTAATGGAAACCCCTTGCACCAACCTAATGTGGACACAAGAGACATGGCACCTTAACTTTAAAGTCTTGGTCTATAAATGCATGAGTATTAAATCTATGCTAGCTATCTCTTTTACCTCGGATGCCTATACGATCCAACTAGAGGTAAACTATATGCTTGTTTAACTTGCTATGTGAAGAGATGTCTAATCAATTCACGTCTTTCCATACTCGTATGGCTCTCTAGTTTCTATACCAAGAGAATACTCTATATCTCTTCGCCTCTAGTCAAGCATTCCACTCATGCCTAACATTCTATTCTTTACTAACTATTCTAGTTCTTGACAAGCTATGTCAAGGCTCTATTTTCATCCCATGCCTAGTTCTTTGCTACCCGAGTAACTCGGCTAAACTCTCTTGAATCACTCTTGCCATTCATGTTAAGATTGCCATGATTTCCTTTTCAAGAATCGTTCGATGTTATGTGCATTGCCTAGATGTTGTTTTGGGGTTATAAAGTTGTAAAACGTTGAAAGAAAAACATCGGAATGCACCACGGACCCACACTGAGCCAACAGCCATAAAGCATGTTGGCTGGTCCAGAGGGCTGCGCTAATAGCGCCCCTGGAGCGTGGCTCATCCTGAGAATTTCGCTATTAGCGTAGATTTCGCTAATAGCGTAGCTCTTCGGGTCTGTGGTACAAAATTTCCAATTTTTGACCCAAAACTCATTCTAATGGTTCCTGCAATGCACCAAAACATCCAGCAACATATATATACATTTATAAACATATTTCATGGCAATTTAACATCAAATCAACAAGAATTTATCAAAAGTCCATTAGGGTTCCAAATCCCTCATAAACATAAATTACTACTTTCTAGCATGAATTTACACAACCAAGGGAAGGTAAACTATCTATGGAACTCACCTAACATGTTCCTTGCAATTTCTCAAGCATCTAGCATCAAACCCTAGCTTTTGATCCTTAGCCCTTTTTCACCAAACCATGCCTCAATCCTTTCCCTTATGTGTTTCTTGCTTGCTAAGCTGCCTTAATCCATGCTTGATCATGATTTGGAAGAAGTTTGGATGATTTGGAGAGGGAAGGAGGGCAAAATTCTAGAGAGAAGGAGGGGAGAAATGTTTTGCCCAAAACCTAGAGAGAGAAAGTGAAGTGGGAAATGAGGGAAAATGGCCCTCATGGCCTTATATAGTCGCTTGCGACGTTTTACCACTTTGCCCTTCGCCTCAGTCGTGTTCACCTGACTCTGATACATAACTCATGCTTGACTGATATTACTCATTAGTATCTTTCGTCGTACTTACTTTATTCATCATGATCACTTTCTATGAATCTTAGTCCTCTGATACATTTAGCAGATGAAATTTCCATTAGCTGACGAGCGGGATGTTACAGATATCTTCTTTTTAACTGAGTAGGAGAACCACCAACATTGAATTATCATATGTAAAGTAAATATCTCATTAACTTGTTGAAATCATTGAGGAAGACTTAAATTTGTTATAGTCATTGTTATCAAAAACGAGACTTAAGTCCCAAAATCCAGGTTTTTGCGACTTTGCTTAGCTTCAACGACTCAAATCCCTAGCAAAGTCCCAAAAACAGGCAAAATCCTATCAAAATCGCACAAAATCGTGAAATCTGTTCCAAATCGCAGGATTTTGATGGATATTTTGAAGGATTTTGTTCATTTTTTTGAAAATGGTCAATTTTTGACCCGGTTTGAAAATTGACCCGATTGAATCCATGAGCCGGTTCTATAAATACCCAAAAGACCAAAAAATTTCATTCTTTCACTTCCCCTACACTTCCTCAGTAGTTACACGTTCATATAGTTAAAGATGAACTAAACCTAACTAGTTACACGTTCATTTATGTATATGTATTTTGTGGACTTTGAACTTTAGTCAGTTATGACTATATGCAATTTATAACATATATTTTGCATTACTTTTGTTTTGGTAGAATCCTCGATTTTGATTGCGATTTTACGAGTCCCGACTTTGCTATCCTATATCGATTCTACAAAAGTTCTTGAGTAAAATCCTTCAATTTTGATTGCGATTTTACAAGTCCCGATTTTGCTACTCCCTTTCGACTTGAAGTAAAGTCACGATTTTGATAACCTTGGTTATAGTACTTTCGGGTTTTAGAGGGCTTCTTTCTTTTGGTACACAAGAAATACTAAATTATTCACATTTATTCGGTTAACTATAAGGTCATAAAGCTACCTTTCAGATTTAGTTGTCACCTAAATTAGGAGTTGAAAGAGTGAGTGATCAACTTAATTAGGTACTGTTACAAATCTTTTATTAGCTCCTATTAGCTTCATGAACTACCCTTGAGAAGCATACATTTGAACGGTTTTGATAAGTTGAACCATGACCCAAGAGACTCACATATATTAGTATGGTTGTTATAACATATTCATATTTGTAAAATTTAAGGAACAGAAATTCACAGAAATTCTCAAGAAACAGCCAAGGTTGATAAGCTTCAGTTAGCACCACCTTTGTTGATCTGACAGTTGTTGTTTTTGGGCGACCAAGGATGATAAGCTTCAAGGTTGTTCAACAACTTTTTTTGCAATGTGTGTTTTCATGTCTTTTACATTTTGTTTACTTCAGATTGATTTATTTCTTGTGGCATATATGATTTATTTCTTGCCAGATATTCTATATGTCCAATCACAGCCGTAAAATGTCTTTTCTGTTGGTTTCTAGGAATTATATTAAATGCATTTTTGAAACATTGTTTCCCAAGAAGAGTCACGCATTTAGACTGTTATTTCTGAAGGCATGATCAATGAGTTTATTTATTCCTGTTATTCCTGCAAATGGATTTTTATGTTTTTCCTTATTTAAATAGTTTTTCTTCCTGGCAGATGAGTTAGTGAAGATGGAAATTACTGACTCTGACAGAGGTTAAATTCATTATTCTTATTTTACCTACTAGGTTCTTACGCTTTCCATACAAACGACGATTCTATATGAAACCTTGTTTAACTTTCTTGTTTAGAAGAAGCAGACTTGTAACACTCTTCTATCTATATGGCTAGCTGGAATATGCTTAATGTTACTGATTCAATTTCTTGAAATCAAAGAGACCTTAGAGCTGACACAAGCAAAATCTGCTGCAGCACAAGAGCTTGTTAATCACTTATCATGGTACCAGCCTAAGAAAAAACTCACGAACTATACTAAATTTTTTGCTGAGTAGAGACTATGAAACTTCCAATTTACAAAAAAGAGAAACAGTGTCAAAGATATAGAGGTTTTTTAAAATTTATCTATTGGTGTAGTGGCGAACACATACTCGAATCAACCCACACAGGAAGGTGGAAATGTGGGGATACAGGTTCGAATCTTGGACTCCACATAAAATCTTCTCACAGCCAAACACCACTAGGCTTGGAGATAGACACAGTAAAAGAGAGAGATATGAAAATCAGAATAAGAGGACATGAAAGAAATGGGGGACCGGACCAAATGATATTGAAGTTGTTTGCCATATCGCTTTCAAAATACGCTCACAATAACTTTGACACAGTGAGAACTCTTTTGTTCCTCACACACTCGGACTATTTTTGACACTGACACTTACAACAAGTATATCATTTTTGCAAAACTGAAAAATGAATAACCTATTTCTAATGACTTCAGAATAAGAAATGGGGGATAAGAGGACATGAAAGAAATGGAGGAACTTACAAATATGTAAACACATAATACAAATGGAGAAAAACAAAACAATGCTTGCTCGCAAAAATGATATACTTGAGAAAATTGAAGTCATTAGAAATAGGTTATTCACGAGAGATGTGCTTAGAATACAAAAGTCATTGGCAAGTGAGACATAAAGTAAGTGAGTCATATAGTGGCTAATAAATATTCCAGCTTGTTGAACGTGTGTATCAGCAGTTGTACTGCCAGCTGCACTGATTGACCAAGTCTTTAGGAGAATTTGTTTTAATATTTCAGATTTTAATTAGCTAATAAAGTAGTGGCTAAAGATTAGGAGTTAGTTACACAGTATTTGTTTTTATTTAAGTTACAGCTTTGTATTTTGACTGCTTTTTTTCAATTCAATAAAGCTCTAGTTTTTCCCTTCCTATTTTATGAGTTACGTATAAACACCAACAGATTGGTATCTAGAGCCTTCTTCTTAGAGGGACTTGTGAGTGAAGTGAGTGAAACCCACCATAAAAGCTTAAACACTATCTTTCAATCCATCGAATAGATGGATTCTGAAACATCCTACAAAGCCCTACCATTACCTGTGTTTGATGGTGAAAACTATCATATATGGGCAGCAAGAATGGAGGCGTATTTAAAGGCAAATGACCTTTGGGAAGCTGTTGAGGAGGACTACGAAGTTCTTCCTTTGTCAGACAATCCAACAATGGCTCAGATAAAAAATCACAAGGAAAGGAAAACAAGAAAGTCAAAGGCAAGAGCTACTTTGTTTGCTGCTGTCTCAGAAGAAATCTTCACCAGAATTATGACCATCAAATCAGCATATGAAATATGGAATTTCCTCAAAACTGAATATGAAGGAGATGAACGAATTAGGGGAATGCAAGCGCTTAATTTGATTCGAGAATTTGAGATGCAAAAGATGAAGGAGTCTGAAACAATTAAAGAGTATGCAAATAAAATTATTAGCATTGCTAACAAAGTAAGATTGCTTGGTTCTGAATTGTCTGATTCAAGAATAGTTCAGAAAATACTCGTGACTGTCCCTGAAATATTTGAAGCAACTATCACTTCCTTGGAAAATACCAAGGACATGTCAAAGCTTACCGTGGCGGAGCTTGTAAATGCTATGCAGGCCCAAGAACAAAGAAGAATAATAAGGTCTGAAGGTTCAGTGGAAGGAGCATTACAAGCTAAATTAAAAATCAACAAAGGAGAAAAGAGCATGGGAAATAAGTATAAGAAGAGTTTCAACAAACAAGAGGCAGCTGGAAGCACCAGCTACAAAAATGAAGAAAAAAATAGAGAATTTCCTCCTTGCAAGCATTGTGGAAAATTCGGTCATCCTCCTTTCAAATGTTGGAGAAGACCTAATGTGAAGTGTGACAAGTGCAACAAACTTGGGCATCATGAGAGAATTTGCAGAAGCAATTTTCAACAAAGTAATCAGGCTCAAGCTGAAGATCAACAAGAGGAAGAAGAGGAAGAGGAAGAGCGGTTGTTTGTAGCAACATGTTTTACAACCAGTAGCTCAAGTGAATGTTGGCTAGTGGATAGTGGCTGTACCCATCACATGACCCATGATAAAGAAATATTCAGAGAGCTGGACAGATCACAGATATCAAAAGTCAGAATCGGTAATGGTAAACTGATCGCTGTCGAAGGAAAAGGAACTGTGGCCTTTGAAAGTTGCACAGGTACAAAGCTAATTTCTGATGTTTTATATGTACCTAAGATTGATCAAAACTTGCTGAGTGTGGGTCAATTACTTGATAAGGATTTAAAGTCATCTTTGAAAATAAGCAATGTTTGATCAAAGATGCCGATGATAAGGTAATTTTCAGCATTAAAATGAGAAGCAAAAGTTTTTCATTTGATCCAATGAAGGAGGAGCAGATAGCTTATCCAGCTACTATTAATAGTACAGAGATATGGCACAAAAGATTAGGCCATTTTCATCATGCAGCAATATTGAATTTGCAAAGAAAGGATCAGGCTCAAGGCTTGCCTTACTTAGATGTTGGATTACCAAGCTGCAAGGCATGTCAGTATGGTAAGCAAGTAAGATTACCGTTCAAGCAAGCAACCTGGAGAGCAACAGAGAAGCTACAACTGATTCACACAGATCTGGCTGGACCGCAAAGAACAGCTTCGCTTAATGAGAGCAAATACTACATTGTCTTTATAGATGATTACACCATAATGTGCTGGATTTATTTTCTCAAGTCCAAGTTAGAGGTTGAAGGGGTATTTTGGAGATTTAAGAATTGGATTGAAAAGCAAAGTGGTTGTGTGATTCAAGTTTTGAGGTCTGACAATGGCACTGAGTACACTTCAACACAATTCACTATGTTCTGTGAGGAGGCAGGCATTGAGCATCAACTTACAGCCCCTTACACCCCTCAACAAAATGGAGTGAGTGAAAGGAAGAACAGGACAATAATGGAAATGGTCAGATGCATGCTTCATGAGAAAGTTTTGCCTAAAGAATATTGGGCAGAGGCTGCAAATACAGCTGTATTTTTACTTAATAGACTTCCCACCAAAGCAGTAGACGGGAAGACTCCTTTTGAAGCTTGGTATGGTTACAAGCCTCTCTTGAAAAATTTTAAAATATTTGGATGCTTGTGTTTTACTTATGTGCCACAGATTAAAAGAGACAAGTTAGATAAGAAAGCTGAACCCGATATATTTGTGGGTTATAGCTCAACATCTAAAGCTTATAGAGTTTTCCAACCTAACACAAGGAAATTTTTGATAAGCAGGGATGTGCAGTTCATGGAGAATGAGCAGTGGAACTGGAATGATACAGAAAATAAGTCAATAGTTGATCCTTTTCAAAATCAAGATGAGTTAGTTGATGATCCTCCTATAAGAGGTACTAGATTGCTTTCTGATGTTTATGAAAGATGCAATGTTGCAGTCCTTGAACCTGCAGGATATTGGGATGCAAAAGAAGATCCCAAATGGAGGGCTGCAATGCAGGAGGAGCTTACCATGATTGATAAAAACCAGACTTGGAAACTTATTAAAAGGCCTGAGCATAAAAGAGTCATAGAGGTGAAGTGGGTGTTTAGAACAAAGCTAAACGCAGATGGATAAATCAACAAGCATAAAGCCAGGTTAGTGGTTAAAGGGTATGTTCAAATTTTTGGAGTAGATTTCTTTGATACATTTGCTCCAGTTGCAAGGCAAGATATTATTAGAATGTTGTTAGCTATTGCAACACAAAAGGGATGGAAAATATGTCATCTTGATGTCAAGTCAGCATTTTTAAATGGATTTCTAGAGGAAGAAATATATGTTGAGCAACCTGAAGGTTTTGTTGTGAAAGGGCATGAAGATAAGGTCTATCTATTAAAGAAGGCCTTGTATGGTTTGAAACAAGCTCCAAGAGCTTGGTACAGCAGGATTGATGAGTACTTAGTGCAGTTAGGTTTTGTTAAAAGTCTAAGTGAATCCACTTTATATGTCAAAGGTGATCAAGCTAATTTTTTGGTGATCTCTTTATATGTTGATGATCTTCTAGTTACTGGCAGCAGTGTTGAACTGATTCAGCAGTTCAAGGATGATATGATGCAAGTGTTTGAGATGTCAGACTTGGGATAAATGTCTTATTTCCTTGGCATGGAAGTTGAGCAGAAAAGTGGAGATATATTCATCTGTCAAAGGAAGTATGCAAAAGAGATGTTAAAGAAATTCAATATAGAGAACTGTAAAAGCATGAGCACACCTATGTGTCCAAAGGAGAAGCTATGCAAGGATGTTGAAGGAGAACAAGTGGATGAAACACTCTAGCGAAGTTTAATTGGCTGCTTAATGTATCTTACAACTACAAGACCAGATATTTTGTATGCTGTAAATGTTCTTTCAAGATTCATGAATTGTGCTAAAGAATCTCATTTCAAAGGAGCAAAAAGAGTGTTGAGGTATGTTAAGGGAACCATAAATTTTGGCATTAAGTTCTGTCGATCGGAAAATTTCAAGTTACAAGGTTACTCAGATAGTGATTGGGCAAGATCTTTAGATGACATGAAAAGCACTTCAGGCTACTGTTTTAGTTATGGAACAGGTATATTCTCTTGGAGTTCCAAAAAACAAGATATTGTTGCACAATCAACAGCTGAAGCAGAGTTTATTGCAGCCACAACAGCTGTTAAGCTGGCCTTGTGGCTAAGAAAACTACTAGCTGATTTGCACTTAGAGCAAAAGGAAACTACTGAGGTAATTGTGGACAACCAGGCAGCCATTGCCATCTCCAAAAATCCCGTCTTTCATGGTAAAACAAAGCATTTTAGCATCAAATTATTTTTCCTCCGAGATGTCCAAACAAATGGAGATGTGTGTTTGAAGTACTGCAAGACTGAAGACCAGCTGTCAGATATCTTTACAAAAGCTCTTCCAACAGGCTGGTTTGAGTTACTAAGGGAGAAACTTGGAATATCCAACTACTGATACAAGGAGGAGTGTTGAACGTGTGTATCAGCAGTTGTACTGCCAGCTGCACTGATTGACCAAGTCATTTGGAGAATTTGTTTTAATATTTCAGATTTTAATTAGCTAATAAAGTAGTGGCTAAAGATTAGGAGTTAGTTACTCAGTATTTGTTTTTATTTAAGTTACAGCTTTGTATTTTGACTGCAGTTTTTCAATTCAATAAAGCTCTAGTTTTTCCCTTCCTATTTTATGAGTTACGTATAAACACCAACACAGCTTGATTCAAATATAGTAAGTCAGTAACATAAAGTCTCATATAATTAAATTTTGGATTATCAAACCATAGTTTTATTATAAAATCATAATATAAACAATAACTTAAAATAATAGTTTCATATTTTAACATTGTCATTGCTAAAACAACCATTACCCATAATAACTGAATAATCATACAAAAAAGCAAATCAAGTTAATGATTAAAAGGGCAACCCGGTGCACTGAAGCTCCCGCATACGCAGGTCCGGGAAGGGGTCCCACCATTTGGTGTATTGTACGCAGCCTTACCCTGTTTTTACACAAGAGGCTGTTTCCAGGACTTGAACCCGTGACCTTACAGTCACATGACAACAACTTACCAGTTGCACCAAGGTTACCCCTCAAATCAAGTTAATGATTTCTCATGAAAAAAATGTTCTACCATCAATTCTTATACAGTAAACTTAGCATTTCAAATTTCCCAGCACCATAAAATTGTTAAAAATGTTAGAAAATTAAATCAAGCATAGTGTAGAAGATTTTAGAAGTATGATGTGGCTTATGAGATAAGATTGCCACTTAAGTTGCAAAGTTTGAATTGAACACTAATACTTAGCTATTAGTAACTTACTTGTCCATTAAGTTTACTTAACAATTAAGAGTTGTATAAAGAGCAACACATGGATACTAGGTGTCTTATGTTTGTATAATTACTTGGAAGCTAAATATGCTTAGTCATTAAGAATAGTCTTAGTATTTTGCCTATATAAAAGGCCATGCTTATACCATTGTGACATATCAAGTTTTATGAATGAAATATAAGAGTTCAAAATACAAAGTCTCTCCTCTGTTCTCTGTAACAGCCCGATTTTCGTTAGATTTATTTTATTATTTATTTATGTGTGCTATATGTTCTTATATGTCATTATTTGCCTCTGTGTGCATTTTTGGTTGGGATTCGTAGAATTCGGAGTTAGAGGGTATTTTAGTCATTTTGGACTTAGGGGCATTTTTGTCAACTTGTGAGTAAGGGTAATTTTGTAATTTTGTTGAGGATTATTTTTAGTGCTTAGTGAGAGTTATTATTTTACCAAGTTACTAGAGAGTGTAGTGATTATTTTATTTACCGGTAAGTGACCGTTAGTGTTATATTTTACCGTTAAGTGAGTAGTAACATTATTGAGGTTAGAATAGAAATGGGTAGGCCCATTAAGGTTTGTGAGATAAGACAAATTAAGTGAGCCTATATAAACTAATGTTAGTAGAGAAATAGGGTTTTTACCACATTTTTCATTTGAGAAGAGAAGAGATAGAGGCTAGAGAGAAGAACAAGAACAAGGGTTAGAGCTAGAAGAGGGGATTCATCATCTAGGAGCTAAATTGAAGCTTGGGTTAGAGATTCTTGGTGTTAGAGGTAAGAGGGTTAGACTTCACTCATAATTTCATAACTTTTCCCTTTTACCCATTTTTATGAAATTGATGTAAATTCGTGCATGATTGTTGTTGTTATGTTTGAGAACATGATTTGTATGATAATTGTGTTGTTGTTGTTGAATTTGTATGCCAAAATGGGTATATATGAATATGATATGTTTTTGTGCAAAATTAATGAAGGATGAGGTTGTGGTTGTCAAATTGTGATTGATTTCATGATTAGATGTTGTTGTTGTTAGATGTGTTGTTGATGAATTGATGCATTGGGTATCATGAATTGGTGAATTATGATGAGATTTGTTGTTGTTGTTCAAATTTGTGAAGTTGTGTGAAGTTGTTCATATGAAGGACCAAAATGAAATTTTGATATATGAAGTTTGTCATACCCCAATTTTTGACCTAAGATCCTACACTCATACACCGACACGCGCCCTTCTACCCCGATCAGTCTTTGACTTTTCGGTGAAATGTCGGCAAAGAGGTATTTTAAAATACCTCATTTTTTTGGTTCCGAGTCGGGCCCTCTTCTCACATTTTTATTATTTTCATTAGTCTTTTTTTGATTTTTAATTTTAATTCATTTCCATCTTTTATTTTTTTCATTTTATTATTATTCATTACCTATATTTTTATTTTACTCATTTATTTTAATTTTAGTATTTATCTGTTTAGTTATTTTTATTTTTTATTTTATATATTTAAATGATAAGTCCAAAAATGTCCCAATCCAAAAAATATGTATATTTATCCTTTTATTTATTTTTATTCCAAAAAAAACAGTCCCATATGTCACACGTATCCTTCTATTCCAATCCAAACCACCATTTTTTTCTCCTCTTTTAACAAACCCTAAAACCCCAACACTGGTACTATAAAACCATACACATAAACCTGCAGAGAGGGGAGGGACTTTTGGGAGGAGCGGCAGCTTTCTTTTCCCCTTTTCAACTCTTTTTTTCTTTCAATCAAAGGTTCAAATATCTCTTAGCCTCTCACTTCTAATTTTCATTGAATCCTTTTTGTTATGGTTAATTTATCTTTTGCAATTGTTTTTTCGTAACTGTTTTTTTTCTTCGGTGAAAGTTTGTATTATTGAATCAATCATGTGATGAGAAAGACTGAAACAATATGATGGAATCATTCCATGATTCCTATTAATTTAAGTCTCTGATGATTTTTTCATTTTGTTTCTTCATGTTTATTTATTTTTTTTTCTTTCGATATTTGTTTATGGTCCGTGTTTTTGTTTCATAATTTTATTTATTTTTCGTTTGGTTTGAAACAAAAGAAACGTGATTTAATGATCTTACGTTTGTCCATGTTTCTACAGCCTTTTCCAAATCCTGATCTTTCAAACAATTTTCATTTTTTTCCTAATTTTTTGCTATTCTTTTTGCTTATCGTGTTTGTTTGGCTCTGTGATATTTTGTTTTTGTTGCAGTATGCTGTTCTGATTCAAATCATGAACAAATATCATATTACAATTGAGAGCTACAACATTAGTCTGTTCTTTTGTCTTATGAATTTGTATTGCTGATGAATTAGGATAGATCTCATTTGTTTTGTTTATATTCTATTTCACTTGGTTTGAATCACGTATTGTTTTGTTCTGAAAATGGAAAGATTATGCATTTTTTTATATTTATTATTTAATTTATTTAGTGTTTAATACTTCTTCGTATCTATTTCTTTCTTTTAGTTTATTTAGGTGTAACATCAGTACCTCATGCATTTTGACCTTTTTTTGTTTCGTTTTGTCCTTTATTTTATTTTTAGCATATTTATTTATTTTATTACCATATGCATCATTGAAGCATTAGAATGTTCTTAGGACTAATGTAAAATTGTTCATGCATTATTAGTTTAGGTTTATTATCAATGCATATTTATCTTTTGCACACAATTTAGAATGTAAAAATAGGCTTTAATGTAATTTATTTTTTATCGCAGACCTTAGAATGTATTAATAGGTTTTTTTCTAATAGTTTAGATGCATGTGTGCGTGTGTGGGTGTATGCTTTACTTGTTATACTTTGTAGTTTAGGACAATGGTCTTTGTGGTGATCCAACGTCACCACAAAGTGTCCACGCTTTTATTTTCTTGCTCCGTTAGTGGTAGTTCTAGTTTAATCATTATTCAAAAAACAACAAAAACATGCAAATAGTTCAAAAACACAAAAAGTATTTTTTTTTAAATAAACCTTGATCTTAAATCGAGTGACGTCTTTTTATTTTCTTTTCTTAATCAAATATCAATCAATCTAATTTATTTTGAGTCCATTTTCTTCAATATTAAAAAACACAAACAAATTCATTTTGCCATTTGGCTTTTCCATTTTAAAACCTTTTTCAAACTAATAAAAAACACACAACCAATCAAACGTCAGTTTTTAAACCCCGAACTACGAGGTTTTGATCCCTCACGGGTACGTAGGCAGAGGACCATGTCCTTCCAAATCAATAAAATGTAGATAATTAGGTCTTCCTTTTTTTTTAAATCATTTCAAATTCTTTTTTTCAAAAATAAGCAAGTTATAACACATTATTTAAATAAAACCAAGAGGTTCCCGTAGAGTACTACGGACATAAAGGGTGCTAATACCTTCCCTTTATGTAACTAACCCCCGAACCCAAAATCTTTTCAAAATGGGGTGGTTTGAACTTTTTTCCCCTTCTATTAAAAAATTAAATGTTCAGTCGTGAAATAAAAAGTGAGTCAATAAGCTAATCAAATAGCCTTGATCTCCGAAAAATGACGCGACAGAAATGGCGACTTCACTGGGGACCCCCTAAGAGGGTTGAGCCTAACTTGGTCTTATTTAAATTTTGTGCTATAACTTGCTTAAAAATCAAAAAAATAAAAGATGGAAATACCTGTATATATGTGTTCTCCCTTCTTCTTCTTTCTCCCTTCTTTTAACGTGAGTGGTGAGATAAGTCCTAACCCGGACTTGAGTGAAACATAAGATAGGAGTGGTAGACTCATAGTGGCATACCGAGAGTATTCTCGTGTCTTGTCACACATGAGATAACCACACTTAGCGGAGGAGCTTGAAGTGATATATGTCGGCGGGTGTTGTCACGCTTAGACTTTATTACTCTTAAGTTTCCGTTGAACGCTAAGGACCTTTAGTAACCCTTAACCCATCTTGGCCTTTTTAGGACGTAGTGCGGTGGCTAACCGGGTGTTGTCTCGGTATTAGTCGACTGCGATACTACACTCGAACCAGACTTTCCTACGAACGATGTTGGACCGGGTGTTGTCTCGGTATCCGATAAAGTTCAAAGGCGGTCGGAATTCGGGAACTTGGTAGAACCTTTGTTACAAGTGCAAATGAAACCATAGTCCTTACCAAATGACGTTGTTACCCTTGACTCCAACATGTGGACTTAACCTCACCACCATGTATTCTATGTACTTTGAGCATAAACATGCATACATGCATTCATTCATAAAAACTTTTTCTCATCAAAACATCGAAAGACTTAGATAAGTTCTTGTAAACATCGGAGGTGTGGACCTTATAATAGGGATACCAAGGAATACAGTCTTACCTTAGCTTTGTTGGGGACTTTGTCTTTGGCTTTACTTTTGTTCTTAAGGGAACCGTTTTTAATATCTCAAATTATCAAATGAAACAATGTTTCCTTATGATGTTTACAATTACTTTGACAAGTCCTTCAAAAAAAATTGTGCCTATTTTTGCATAAAGCATCATGCATCATTCTGCGTTTCATAGTCTCAATTCTGAGTCTCACAAATTTTTCTCTTCCATAAAAGGTCAGCCCACCTCAAAAGTGTCATGGCGTCCTCGTCTGAAATCAACTCGCATGTACAACACTCGAGCAATCATAAAGAGAAGATGGATTTTCTCGAGCAAGAAAATCAATTGCTCCGAGAGGAAATAACAGCCATGCAGACTAAAATGGACGAAATGACTGAATTGATGAAGACATTGACGGTTGCCCAAGCACCTCCACATCCCCCTCCTCCTATCAAGACTCAAGCCGAAACTGTTTCTACTGGCCCTAAATGGACGTTTTGTGCCGATACTCCGGAGTACTCTACACCGCAACGTTCCGCACCTTGGTTCCCGCCTCTTACTGCTGGCGAAATACTCCGTCCCATTGCTTGTGAAGCTCAGATGCCTACTTTTCAACGTGCAACTCATGTTCCTCAGCAAGTTACGACAGTTCCTCCAGCTGTCGTGACCTACTCAGCACCCGCCGTTCATATTGTCCCACAACAAAAGGAACCCATCTTCCATTCTGGGAGTGTGGGGGCCTATGATAGAGTGAATGACTTGCAGCAAAAATATGATGAAATTCAGCGAGATGTGAAAGCCCTCCACAGGAAGAAAGTATTTGGGAAGACTGCTTATGATCTTTGTTTGGTGCCAAATGTTCAAATACCCCACAAGTTCAAGGTACCAGACTTCGAGAAGTATAAGGGAAAATCCTGTCCTGAGGAACATCTAACAATGTATGTAAGAAGAATGTCTGCCTATTCCAAGGATGATTCAGTCCTTATCTATTTCTTCCATGAAAGTTTGGCTAGTCCTGCCTCAAAATGGTACATGAATCTAGATAAAACAAATATCCAAACTTTTCAAGATCTGTGTGATGCTTTTGTGGAGCAATACAGTTACAATGTGGATATGGCCCCAGATCGAAGTGATCTACAAGCCATGACTCAGGGAGACAAAGAAACGTTCAAAGAGTATGCCCAGCGGTGGAGGGATACTGCTGCCCAAGTCAGCCCGCGCATAGAAGAGAAGGAGATGACCAAGCTCTTTTTTAAAACTCTCAGTCAGTTCTATTACGTGAATATGGTCGGAAGTACCCCCAGGGACTTTGCTGAGATGGTTGCTACGGGTGTACGACTAGAAGAAGGAGTCCGAGAAGGACGATTGATCAATGAAAGTGTCCCCGCTGGCAGTTCAAAGGAGAAAGACCAGGGAGTGAATATGGTGAAAGGTCAGCAAGTCGATCCACATCGCCAGGCTCAAAAAACGCCGCAGTATGACCCGATTCCTATAAAGTATGCGGTTTTGCTTCCACAGTTGCTCGAAAGGAATCTAGTCCAAACCAAGGCGCCTCCTCCGGTACCAGCAAGATTACCAGCATGGTATAGACCTGACCTTTTCTGTACCTTCCATCAAGGGGCACCTGGCCATGATATTGAACATTGTAATGCAATGAAGAAGGCAGTTCAAAATTTGATCCGGACCAACCGCCTGACCTTCTAAGACTTAACACGAGGAGTGGTTAACTGTAATTGGGTCGCTGTTGACGTTCCTTCCGCTGTTCTTTTGTTCAAATAATGTTTGTTTGTTGCTTTTCGCTTTTCAAAAAATATCCTTTCGTCCCGCCCGAGACGAAAGTGAACTTGTGTAGGGCTTTTTGCTTCATATATTTTCCATCATTAATAAAAAGGTCGTTTTGATCCCGACTTTCATTTTATCTTGTGCTTTTTCTGGAAAAATGGCAATACAAAAAACCAAAAAAATACAATCATTCTCAAATATCTGCACAATCATAACTTACACTTGTCAAAATCAATAATCAAATCATGCATTAATAAACCCGTTGAACACATTAACCATGTACTCTCTTCCAACTTTGAGTTCCCTGTGTCCGAAGCTGAAGAAGGGAATGAAGAGATTCCCGACGAGATCTCTCACATACTGGGGCATCTTAGCCATCGAAGCTGCAAACAAAATATCAAGGAGATTATCCAGAAGATGACATTCAATTACAAAGACTGGCTCGGGGTGCTACCATTCGCTTTGCTCAAATATCATACTTCAGTACACATTTCAACAGGGGGCAACCCCCCCTCCTTCCCCAATATGCAACATGGAGGTCGTGCTTTCCGTGAAGGTCGAAGTCCCGTTAATAGGAGTTCTGCTAAAGTCCAAGCCTAATCGAATTGAAATACATGACGACCTTTGTACAAATATATCAAAAGAGGTTTGAAACAAGCTTCTAACAAGAAGGCTCGTCCCCTTGAATTCAAGAAAGAGACTTTGTGCCCAACTTTGTACTACTTTCCAACCAGACTCCAGGGGCAAGTGGACGCCTAATTATGAAGACTTGTGAGCAATGACTCTTACAATCATGGATGGTGACAAACTCACATGTCCTATGAATGCCGGTGCAGTCAAGAAATACTTTGTCAAAATAAAAGCTCGATAAGTCGCAAACCTGAAAAAGCGACTTAGGCAAAAATGAGCGTCTCGGTGGACTGAAAACCCGAAAGGGCGGTCCAGGCAAAAATTAGAGACAAAAAAAAAATGAAAAAATGATGGTTATCCTGATAGATTGAAAACCCGAAAAGGGCAATCTATGCAAAAGTTAAGGATCATGACAAGTAACTGCATCAGTCAGCACAGTCCACTTGGGGCATCCAGTCGTCAAAAGAACCTCCGATTCAAAGCATCTGCAAACCAAAGACTCAGAACTGGGGCATTCAAAGTTGTCAGGAAGTATAACAGTTATATGTGTTCAATGTACCTTCCCATATATTTACCATTTTCCAAATTTTTCAAAGATCCATGGAGCCATGCCATTGGTAGGCCACCACTCAATTCATCAAATTCGAGCCTGTGCCCATTTATTTGGAACTCTCATTTATTCTATTTGCAAAATTTCTTCTATTTTTGATGGCAATACTTGAAGCAAAAAATTTTGAGAATACAAAAACTTTTTTTTACATCTTTTGAAAAGTATGAACAACAAACACACTCTCTTTGAACTTGTGAGTAGTCGAAGCGTACATCAGCATCCGCCTCGAGAACGGTTACATTCCGGAAAAGAAACATGTCTAAACACAATGGAGGGGACCTCTGCTTCAAGCAAGATGCTTTCACAGTCAAAAAAAATATATACAAAAAATGATACAAAAAATCAATGCTCGCTAAGTCGAAAAACCTGAAAAGGCGGCTTAGGCAATAGAGAGCGTCCCGGTGGACTGAAAACCCGAAAGGGCGGTCCAGGCAAAAATTAGGGGCACAAAAAAGGAATATACTCCCGGTGGACTGAAAACCCGAAAGGGCGGTCCAGGCAAAAGTTAGGGATTTTCAAAAAAAATACAAAAAATGACTGTCGAAGCATGACAAGGAAAAAACATTCCGCGCTGATTTACAAATGGCGACTTCTTCCAGGCTGTTGCTTAAACAATGGGCTTTCTCCCCAAGATTCATCAGTTGCTATTCATCAGTTGCAACCTTGTGTCGGGTTTTACACCGTCAACGGCTTGATTTGTTCACAATAACATCATCTCCAAGGAAGTTCGCTGAGTGTTTGTACTGCGATGTCAGTCCGACTCCCATCTTACCTGTCTTGTCTCGTTTCATCGAGTCGTCTGTCATATATAGTTCATACAATCATACAAGTTACATTCATACATCCATACAATCATACATTCACACAATCATACATAAATATTTTCACTTATTCATACATTAATTCATACACTCATGCATACGCAACATATACACTACATCAATTCATACATGATTGCATTAGTCACCAAAATCTTATTTCGGTTGTGTCTCTTCAGTTCGATCTTCACTTATCATTGCGTCAATCAGAAAGCTTCTGCGCATGAATATCTGACATTTACCTTCTCATCATCAAAAGTGTCATCCCCAGTGTGTCTGGTCCAGAGATGTCACTCATTTTAAGCCCGGTGGATTCCGGCGAACTCTTACAAAGCCCAGTGGATTCTGGCAAACTTTTATCAAAAGCCGAGTGGATTCTCGCAAAAGCCGAGTGGATTCTCGCAAAACTCTTATGAAGCCCAGTGGATTCTGGCCAACTTTTTTCAAAAGCCGAGTGGATTCTCGCATATGTTTATCAAGCCGAGTGGATTCTCGCAAAAGCCGAGTGGATTCTCGCAAAAGCCCAGTGGATTCTGGCCAACTTTTATCAAAAGCCGAGTGGATTCTCGCAAAAGCCGAGTGGATTCTCGCAAACCTTATCAAAAGCCGAGTGGAACCTTATCAAAAGCCGAGTGGATTCTCGCAAAAGCCGAGTGGATTCTCGCAAAAGCCCAGTGGATTCTGGCAAACTTTTATCAAAAGCCGAGTGGATTCTCGCAAAAGCCCAGTGGATTCTGGCCAACTTTTATCACAAGCCGAGTGGATTCTCGCAAAAGCCGAGTGGATTCTCGCAAACCTTTTATCTTGTTACAAGTGGCCAGTCCTAAACAACGGACAGCTTGAGTCTATCTTTATCTTGTTTCAAGTGGCAAGTCCTAAACAACGGACAGCTTGAGTCTACCTTTCGTCACGTTTTAGTTTGGAATCACATTTTATTTTCTTCAGTGTCATCCCCAGTTTAGCTGTTCAAGTGATATCGCTAAAAAGTTCTGTCTTCATTAAGCAATCGTTCCAAACCGATACGGTAGTAGACAATCTTTTCCCCAGTGAAACCACAATCCCCTAGCGGAGTCGGATCCCATTCTTCAACAAATTTGGGTATCCCGTCGTTGTTTCTCGTCTCAGTCAAGTCAACTTTGTCTTCCTGCATTCATACGAGCATTTCACGAGCATTCATAGCATCTTAGGTCCAAAATTGGTGTACTTTGTATTTAAGTCTCTTCGCTCCGATCGAATTAAAGATTTCATCTTCAAATCTCCGGACGAAGAAACTTAAATAGGGGCATCTGTCATACCCCAATTTTTGACCTAAGATCCTACACTCATACACCGACACGCGCCCTTCTACCCCGATCAGTCTTTGACTTTTCGGTGAAATGTCGGCAAAGAGGTATTTTAAAATACCTCATTTTTTTGGTTCCGAGTCGGGCCCTCTTCTCACATTTTTATTATTTTCATTAGTCTTTTTTTGATTTTTAATTTTAATTCATTTCCATCTTTTATTTTTTTCATTTTATTATTATTCATTACCTATATTTTTATTTTACTCATTTATTTTAATTTTAGTATTTATCTGTTTAGTTATTTTTATTTTTTATTTTATATATTTAAATGATAAGTCCAAAAATGTCCCAATCCAAAAAATATGTATATTTATCCTTTTATTTATTTTTATTCCAAAAAAAACAGTCCCATATGTCACACGTATCCTTCTATTCCAATCCAAACCACCATTTTTTTCTCCTCTTTTAACAAACCCTAAAACCCCAACACTGGTACTATAAAACCATACACATAAACCTGCAGAGAGGGGAGGGACTTTTGGGAGGAGCGGCAGCTTTCTTTTCCCCTTTTCAACTCTTTTTTTCTTTCAATCAAAGGTTCAAATATCTCTTAGCCTCTCACTTCTAATTTTCATTGAATCCTTTTTGTTATGGTTAATTTATCTTTTGCAATTGTTTTTTCGTAACTGTTTTTTTTCTTCGGTGAAAGTTTGTATTATTGAATCAATCATGTGATGAGAAAGACTGAAACAATATGATGGAATCATTCCATGATTCCTATTAATTTAAGTCTCTGATGATTTTTTCATTTTGTTTCTTCATGTTTATTTATTTTTTTTTCTTTCGATATTTGTTTATGGTCCGTGTTTTTGTTTCATAATTTTATTTATTTTTCGTTTGGTTTGAAACAAAAGAAACGTGATTTAATGATCTTACGTTTGTCCATGTTTCTACAGCCTTTTCCAAATCCTGATCTTTCAAACAATTTTCATTTTTTTCCTAATTTTTTGCTATTCTTTTTGCTTATCGTGTTTGTTTGGCTCTGTGATATTTTGTTTTTGTTGCAGTATGCTGTTCTGATTCAAATCATGAACAAATATCATATTACAATTGAGAGCTACAACATTAGTCTGTTCTTTTGTCTTATGAATTTGTATTGCTGATGAATTAGGATAGATCTCATTTGTTTTGTTTATATTCTATTTCACTTGGTTTGAATCACGTATTGTTTTGTTCTGAAAATGGAAAGATTATGCATTTTTTTATATTTATTATTTAATTTATTTAGTGTTTAATACTTCTTCGTATCTATTTCTTTCTTTTAGTTTATTTAGGTGTAACATCAGTACCTCATGCATTTTGACCTTTTTTTGTTTCGTTTTGTCCTTTATTTTATTTTTAGCATATTTATTTATTTTATTACCATATGCATCATTGAAGCATTAGAATGTTCTTAGGACTAATGTAAAATTGTTCATGCATTATTAGTTTAGGTTTATTATCAATGCATATTTATCTTTTGCACACAATTTAGAATGTAAAAATAGGCTTTAATGTAATTTATTTTTTATCGCAGACCTTAGAATGTATTAATAGGTTTTTTTGTAATAGTTTAGATGCATGTGTGCGTGTGTGGGTGTATGCTTTACTTGTTATACTTTGTAGTTTAGGACAATGGTCTTTGTGGTGATCCAACGTCACCACAAAGTGTCCACGCTTTTATTTTCTTGCTCCGTTAGTGGTAGTTCTAGTTTAATCATTATTCAAAAAACAACAAAAACATGCAAATAGTTCAAAAACACAAAAAGTATTTTTTTTTAAATAAACCTTGATCTTAAATCGAGTGACGTCTTTTTATTTTCTTTTCTTAATCAAATATCAATCAATCTAATTTATTTTGAGTCCATTTTCTTCAATATTAAAAAACACAAACAAATTCATTTTGCCATTTGGCTTTTCCATTTTAAAACCTTTTTCAAACTAATAAAAAACACACAACCAATCAAACGTCAGTTTTTAAACCCCGAACTACGAGGTTTTGATCCCTCACGGGTACGTAGGCAGAGGACCATGTCCTTCCAAATCAATAAAATGTAGATAATTAGGTCTTCCTTTTTTTTAAATCATTTCAAATTCTTTTTTTCAAAAATAAGCAAGTTATAGCACATTATTTAAATAAAACCAAGAGGTTCCCGTAGAGTACTACGGACATAAAGGGTGCTAATACCTTCCCTTTATGTAACTAACCCCCGAACCCAAAATCTTTTCAAAATGGGGTGGTTTGAACTTTTTTCCCCTTCTATTAAAAAATTAAATGTTCAGTCGTGAAATAAAAAGTGAGTCAATAAGCTAATCAAATAGCCTTGATCTCCGAAAAATGACGCGACAAAGTTGTTGGCTGAGTTTTTGATGTTGATGGATGAATTGAACTTGGTAGAATTTCTGTTTTCATGTTGTGATTGTGTTAGTCGATTCGTTTGGGAGAAAACGAGATTTTCGTGTGAAAATTCGAGTGTTAACCATTTTAAAAATGAGTGTGATGTGACGTTTTGAAAAATGATTTTGGGATGGTTGAAACTTGAATTTTTCTGTACATTGTGATAGAGCTAAGTGTTAGGAGAATGTAGGCGTAAACGGCATCGAAAACGGATTAACGGTTTGATTTTTATGCGCGAAAACGTGAAGGTTGAAAATCTGATGCTGTCTATCAAACTATGAACGTGCCACGATACGGGACCAACGTGCCACGATGGTGACCAGAATTTTTAGCATTTTTGGCTCTAGAAAAATCGTGCCACGATGGGAGACCCACGTGCCACGATCCTGTGTGACAAGGAACCTTAAAAATGCATTTTTCTTCAATCCAATTGTTTCCAAACTTGTTCCAAAGTGTAGGGGCCTTATCCTAACTATCTAGGGGTGTTATTATGAAGGAAATAACTTTGTTTAAAGGGGTATATTGAGTTCTTATGTTGCTTGGTATTGAAATGAATCAACTAAGAGATGAACTTGATGTATCCTATGATTTCGTTGTATTTGGCCGATGAAATGCTTATGTAACCTCTACTGCACGTATATGTGACTTATGAGAATACATGGCATAGGCAATTGAACTTGTTTACTTGATTGTGGCTTAAAAGCTCAATTATTTCTAATGTGGTGACTTTGAGAGACGAACCTTGTTGAAAATGAGTTTTGAGAGCCAATTGCTTATGAATTCCTTATGGATAGTTGTTATACCTTATGTGAAGATAATTGATGATGTATATATGTGACAACTACATGATAATTGAATTATGAATGTTGTTGGTGGTTGTATATATGCTATGTGGTGGTGAATTGATGTTGATTGCATATATACCATCTGTTGGTGATGTTGAGGTGATCTGTATGTGTGAACATATGCATTTGTAGTTGAGTCATATGTTCATGCATTCATGACTGATGGTGGTGGATTTTATATCCAATTGAGGTGATTACGATGTTTTTGTTGCATCGGAGGTGACGACCTTGGAGGTGACTCGGTACCGCATGCATCTAGATGAGTCTAAAGCTATTGCATACATTGTTGGTGAATTGAAATGCATTTGAGATGTGCTTGATGATTGAATTGTTAATTGATAATTGTTAATTGTTAATTGACATGGTTGAATTGTGAGACGTGTATGATACACTTATTGATATGAACTTGGAATGATGATGTTGAATGATAGAATGTTGTGAATCCTTGTGAGCATATGTATGATTTGTTATTCATCATTCTTGAATATATCTTTCCTCTCCCTATGTTTTATTAATTCTTTTTGGGATTATGATGATGTAATGCTAACCCTCAGTGGTTTACCACCTACCTTTCCATATGGACGGGTAGATGGAGCGCAGGATGCTTAGACTTTATGCTTGATGTTGCCGAGGAGCGGAGTTCCTCTTTTTATGTGCAAGTGTCTAGATTAGGGCTCTGATCTAGGATAGTTCTTGCATGTTGGATTTTGACCATGTAGTTGGAGTTGAGATATTATTGTGTCTGAGGCCGGAGGATGTATTTTTGTATTTCTCTTATTTTGAGATATTGAAGTGGTTCATGGATTATATATATATATATATATATATATGTGTGTGTGTGTGTGTGTGTGTGTGTGTGTTCTGCTGCTATGAGATGTAACATGATAATTATGCATGTATGTTTTGATTTGATGACGTAGCATCTATTTCTAGAATATATTCGTATGTTCGCACGTTTTACCGCTTAATAGAAGTAGGGTGTTACATTCTCTCATGTGAAGTGTGTCTGTGTTATTTGTTTATGTCCCATTGATATCAAATTGGTATCAGAGCAGGTTAGGTCCTGCAAGTGTCAGTGTCAAAACTAGTCTGAGTGTGTGAGGAACAAAAGAGTTCTCACTGTGTCAAAGTTATTGTGAGCGTATTTTGAAAGCGATATGGCAAACAATTTCAATATCATTTGGTCCGGTCCCATATTAAATTCTGAATTAGATTTCAGTTATTGGGAATTTATGATGACAACACATCTAAAAGCTCACAACATCTGGAGCTATGTGGAGTCTGGCTTACAACAAGGAGCTGATGAACTTGCTCGTAGAAAGGACTAGCTGACACTATCACAAATTCTTTAAGGAATTGATTATTCGATCTCTGGCAGAATAGCAAATGCGAAGACTTCGAAAGAAGCGTGGGACATATTGAAGCTGTCACACAAAGGAGTAGAGAAAGCTCAAAAATAGAAGCTGCAATCTCTGCGTAGAGAATATGAAAGGTACGAAATGTCCAGTTCTAAAACAGTGGAACAATATTTTACTCGTATTATAAATCTTGTCAACAAGATGAGGGTGTATGGAGAAGATATTTCGGATAGCAAGGTGGTGGAGAAAATTCTAAGCACCATGCCGATGAAGTTTGATCATGTGGTGACTACGATATCAGAGTCCCACGATACCGATACCTTGTCGGTAGCAAAGTTGCAGGGAAGTATTGAAAGCCACGTCAACCGAATATTAAAGAAGACTGAAAAAGTGAAGGAGGAAGCCTTGAAAATCCAGGTGAACCTCAACAACGTTGCTGAATCCAGTCATATGGGTGAAGCTAGAGCTCGTGACAATTACAACAATGGAGGAAGAGGAAATTTCAGAGGTAGAGGTCAAGGAACCTTTAGAGGAAGAGGACGTTCAATCAATGGAGAGACAACAATTACAAAAATTTCAATCCATCCCATCAAGGAAGAGGTGGAAACAATTTTGGCTCCAACACTGGTGAGTCTTCTGAAAATCAACATAGTTTATTTTTAGCAAGTAATAGACTTTCAAAAGAAGAAAATATTTGGTATTTAGACACCGGGTGTAGTAATCATATGTGTGGGAAAAAGATATTATTTTCTTCTCAGAACGAAACGGTAAAATCTACCGTGAAGTTTGGAAATAATTCAAATATTCCAATTGAGGGGAAAGGCAAAATTGCTATTAGATTGAAAGATGGATCGCAAAATTTTATTGGTGATGTTTTCTATGCTCCTGGTCTTCATCACAATCTCTTGAGCGTGGGACAACTGTCAGAGAAAGGTTACAACATGCAGATTCACAAAGGCTATTGCACGTTGATTGATAGAAATGGGAGATTCATCACAAAGGTAAAAATGTCACATAACCACCTATTCTCTTTAAGAATTCAACATGATCAATTTCCTTGCTTAAGTTTAGTAATTCCAAATGATGATTGGTTATGGCATATGAGATTTGGTCACTATCATTTTTCTGGCTTGAATTATCTGTCACGAAAAGAATATGTTTATGGTTTGCCTGTTGTGAACATTCCAAGTGGTGTATGCAAGACATGCCAAATTGGAAAGAAGCATAGGGAATCATTTCCAACCGGAAGGTCTTGGAGATCGAAGAAACTTCTGGAGATCGTTCATTCAGATTTGTGTTCGATTGAAATACCAACACCTGGTGGCTGCAGGTATTTTATTACTTTTATTGATGATTTTAGCAGAAAGGCTTGGGTGTATTTTCTGAAGCAGATTCAGAAGCTATTATTATACCCTAATTTTGGACCTAAAAATACTTGTTCAAAATTTTCTTTCATCTTTGATATATGTCTATTACTTTTGAAGAATTGCCAATTTGCTATTGTTTACACTGACATTTCACTCTGCTTTATCTCTCAACTTAGCTTTACAAACCTTTTTAACTGTGTATTTGTCCATGTTTTCTTGCATTTCAAGTCATCCAAGACATCTTTCTTGCATTTAAGTCATTTGAATTTGTCTCTGATCAATTGCATTTATCTCTGCATATTATTTCAATGTTATTTGCAAAATTCATGAAAAAAGGGTATTTTAGTCACTTCCTGTATCCAAACATATTTTAGTCCTTTAAAAATTGTTTGAGTCTTTTCAAATGGTTTGAATAAGTCTTTATTTCAATTCCATGTCAAAATCCCTTTCGAAAATTGCATTTAAAGTCATTTTGAGTCAGTTTAGCCCCTAGGGGCATTTTAGGCCTTTCATGTGTTAAAGCTCTGTTTAATTTCTAAAATGCCCCTAGGGGCATTTTAGGTATATGCTGACTTTCACTCTTCTACATCAATTTGAGCCTGTACTATTGTTTGGAATTCTATTTTTCTTTCTATTTTCAATGCTATATACAAAATATTTTCTTTCTATTTGATAATGTCAATGTCTGAAACAAACATTTTTGAAAATTGAAAAATCTTTTCCTGTCTATTTTTGAAAGCAAACCTGAGCAATAGGGTACATTTCAGTGAAACATGCATGAATAAATGAGTGTCAATGTCCGTTTCAATACATGTTGCGAGCAGGTTACTCCCCAAGATGATTTGTGGTCAATGGCAAGAATGAAAAAACAGAATGAAAAAACAGAATGGAAATTGGAAAAATGAAAATAAAAGCTCGCTAAGTTGAAAACCCGAAAGGGCGGCTTAGGTAAAAATGAGCACCCCGCTGATTGACAACCTATGAAGGCAATTCAGGCAAAAATGGGGCAATGAAAAGAATTTATTCCCGGTGAATCGAAAACCCAAAAGGGCGGTTCAGGCAAAAATGGGATTAAAAAAAATGAAAGTTGAAAAATGAAAAGAATGAAAAATTGAAAAGCATTGACCACAGATGCAAACATCCAATGTTTACCCAGCACTGACACGCCTAACAACGACGACCTGTATCAAAGAATCTTCCAAGGATCCCTCCTCTACAAGTTTTATTGCCCTCAGCCATGGTTTTGATACGTCTTTCAACGACGGTTTCTCCAAAGGGGATTTCCATGTGAACATGTTATAGCACGAGCCACTACGTGCCCAATCTTCCAATGTTTCGTCTGTTTCTGTGAAATTTCTCTGTCAAACTACAAACCAATCATGCACTTCAAGCATTCATACATGCATAATCATGCATTTTATGTGCTCATACATTTAATAATCTTGCTATACCATACATACATGTTGCATTCCCAATCATCACTTTCAATTCAACTCAGTTCAATCTTCACTGTCAAAATTCAACTCAATCCCCAATTTCAATCCAATCTCAATTTCAATTCAATTCAATTTCAACTGTCAAATTCAATTCAATCTCAACTTTCAATCCAATCTCAATTTCAATTCAATTCAATTTCAACTGTCAAATTCAATCCAACCACAACTTTCAATCCAATATCAATGTCAGTTTAACTCAATTTCAACTTTCCAATTCAATGTCTATGTCTCTGATCAATCTCAATTTTCAATCCCTCTTTCAATCTCAAACTTTCAATTCAATGTCTTTGTCAATGTTAATCCACTCTCAATTTGCTTTTGGGCCAACAAAAATGGTCGTGTCTATTTTCAAGTCCAGTCAATATCAACTTACTCTCAATTTGTATCTTTCCAAATCAAACTTCCAATTTGTATCTTGTTATCAGTCAAGTGGCTAGTTCGATCCAAAGAACAGCTTGTACCTGCTTATATGCCTACATTTCCGGTCAAGCAGCAAGTTCGATCCAAAGAACAGTTTGTACCTTGCTTATGTTTTGTTATCGGTCAAACGACAAGTTCGATCCAAAGAACAGTTTGCACCAACTTACATGTTGTAATAATTGATCAAGCCGCAAGTTCGATCCAAAGAACAGCTTGTATCATCCTTTTTGTCTATACCTCCAGGTCAAATAGCAAGTTCGATCCAAAGAGCAGTTTGCACCTGCCTACCTGTTTGTATCTTCAATCAAGCGACAAGTTCGATCCAAAGAACAGCCTGTATCTTTCTATATGTCTATGTCTCCGGTCAAGTGCCAAGTTCGATCCAAAGAACAGCGTGTAGCTGTCTTGTATTTCTATTCCCAGTCAAGCAGCAAGTTCGATCCAAAGAACAACTTGTACCCATCTCTTGTTTGTATTCTGATGACAGTCAATTATGCGCTATTTTTAGTGTCATTTTCATCACATTTTGGAGTTCACAAGGCAACTTAAGCAGCAAGAAAAGCAAGAAAAGCATGAAAAGATGATAAAGTGCTAAAAAGAGGAAAAATTGAAGATGCTGGAAAAACGCCAAAAACGTGTCACGATTTGCCAAAACGTGACACGATTTTACCAGACCAGAAAAACATGCTTTCGACATTGGGACAAAACGTGTCACGATTGCAAAAACGTGACACGATTTCTTCAGCTGTTTTTAAAAACGTGTCACGATTTACTTAAAACGTGACACGATTTTAGGCGAATTTCTGTGCCTATTTAAGCTGAAGTCTATTCCAAAAACAGGGGTTACGAATTTTGGAGAGAGAAAGTGCGATTTGCAGACCTGGAGACTGAAGAACGGGGCGATTTCCTCCATTCTTTACCAGTTTATGTATGTTTTAATTCTTCCATTGATTATGCTATTTGTAAACTCAATTATGAGTAGCTAAATCTCTTAGAGATTAGGTCTGAGATGATTCTTTGTAACCCTAATTGATACATGATGCTGTGAAACTCTATTTATTGTGAATGACAATCTAGTTTTTATTCAATTCAATTGTTCTTAATGCTTTTTATATATTGACACCATATAAACATGATTTAGTGAGAACGAATGACTACTGACCATAGCTTTCGACTTAGACTTAATTGAATTGTTCTAATAAACATGGTTAGTCTAGGAATGGATAATCGTTTGTTAGTGATGTTAGGTTAACGTGCTTAAACCTTCAAATATTATTAGACCACCTAAGGAATTAGGGGCTGTAGTTTGAGAAGAGGGTCCTAACTCAAGGGATTGATTAGGACTATTTTGTTAACTATCGTGGAACTAGAAAATCATTCATAAGAATAAGTGCAGTATACCAATTAGGGGAACATAGATGATTCGAAAGACCTGATCTCATCTCTCTATTATTTTCTAACCAAATCTTTATTTTATGTTATTTAATTTTATGCAATCAAATCTACTGCCTAGTGGCAAACCAAAAATAACTTTTACGCATCCTAAATAATTTACCTAATTGCTGAATTGAGATTAACACAGTCCTCGTGGGATCGATATTTTACTACTTCGATAGTATTTGGTGCACTTGCCAAACGTCTATCAAGTTTTTGGCGCCGTTGCCGGGGACTGTTAAGTCATTTTAGTTTGGCAATTTTGTTTTTATTTAGGATTTCTGTCATTTATATTTTTGTATATATATATAAAAAAAATAAAATTTACTCTTGTTGCTTTTAATTTATCTTGTGCGGTGCTATGATGGTATGTTTTTCTTTTTGTTGTTTCTGCAAGGTCAAGCAAAATACTATTTGATTTAAGATGGGAGATAATCCATCTAGACGCACCTTAGGGGACTATGGTATAGGAACACACCGATGTCTTATCACTCATGGGTTTCAACCGGTGAACCCAGTTGCCTTCAACATAAAAAATTCAGTTCTTGCGGGTCTTCGAGAAAATCAGTATGATGGAGGATCACTTCAAGACCCATACGAACACTTGAGTTTATTTTATGAATCTTGTTTGTTCTGCTGCCCTGATGGAGTGACTGAAGATCAAAAGAAGTTGCAATTGTTCGCTTTAACATTAACTGGAAGAGCAAAAGATTGGTTGCATGCCCTGCCTAATGGTACAATTCAAAAATGGGATGAGTTAGAGGAGAAGTTTTTGAAGCGGTTCTTTCCATTATCGAAGTTGTTGAAGAAGAGGGCAGAAATTAGTGGTTTCAAACAAGGTGATACAGAATCTCTCTATGATGCTTGGGAGAGGTTCAGACTGTTATTGAAGAGGTGTCCACCACATGGTTTTGATTTACTGGAACAGATGCAAATATTTACAAATGGGATGAATGTTCAAACTAGGATGCTCCTTGATGCTTCAGCTGGGGGTAGTATAAGAGAAAAAACAGACCTTGAGGTTCAAACTCTAATTGAGATCATGGCTCAGAATGAGTGTTGTGTTGAAATTGAGCAAAGGGAGATAGGAGTGCTTGGAGTGAATGAGAATAGTATTATCTTAGCTAGTCAGGCCTTGATGAGTAAACAAATAGAAGCACTTTCCAAACAGGTACAAGACATAAGTATAAGACAAGTTCAACAGACTCAACAAGCGCAAGTTTTGAGGTGCGAATTTTGTGGTGAAGGACATGCTAATGGTGAGTGTGTACCCGAGGGAGTGAGTGAGGAAGCCATCGATATGAGAATTTATCAAGAAGAGAACCCTTACTCAAACACATATAATATGGGGTGGACACAAAATATTGACCTCAAATATTCAAACAACAACACCTTAAACCCAATTACCTACCCATCCCAACAACAACCACAAACAAAACCAACCGCACTTGAAGAAGCCTTGACTAGTTTCATCAAATTAACCCAAACCAACTTCCAAGAGATAAAGTCATATCAAGAAAGAGTGCAAAGGGACAATGAAGCTTACTTTAAGAACCTTGAAACTCAAATTGGGCAGTTGTCAAAGCTAATGGCAACACAATCAAGGGGAGGTTTTGGTGGCAATACTTCCAACAATCAAAAGAATGATGCATGCAATATGATTGGAATGAGCGATGGGAGAGTAGCAGCTATCCTTATGAGAGTGGATAAGAGTAAGAAAAAGAAAGTTGAGTGTGAATCCAAGAAGGAGGGAGATAAAATAGAGAAACTCATAGATGCAAGCTCCATTTTGAGAAAGTCTAAAAGTCAGCTCCTCAAGGATGGTGATAAGCCTCAAGTGATTCCATACTATGTAAAGTTGCCTTATCCCCATTTCAGTAAAAATAAGGAGAATGTTGAATATTCAAAGAATAAAAATGGCAAAGGCATTGAATTGAGAACCAGAAAAGTGCTCAAGCCGGTGAATCTTGAGAGTACCAACAGAAAGGTTGACGAAGTGGATAGTGAAGATGAAGTTGGAAATGAACAACAAGAAAAAAATAAAAGTGGAAAAAGGATGCTTGTTGAATCAAAGTGGAAATATCCACCTTGACTAGGGTGTTGAAGTGTCAAGCTCAATGACGTAAAAGAAAGCGCTTGGTGGGAGGCAACCCATCCTTTTTATTATGTTTTTATTTTCAGTATTTTATTTCTATTGTTAGTCAGACAATTGTCAGTGTGTTAGAATAACTCAGTTGTACCCCCTGTTATGTGATTGAATCTGAACTTGTTTATTATTGATGAATTTGCTTGTTTGTTGACTTTTTACAGTTTAGTAACAAATGTTTGTTCAAGTGGTATTCCAAAAGTTCAAAAGGAGGAGTGACTTGTGTTTCAAAGGTGAAGTGTACGGCATTAAGGATAGGTAGTCACAACTCCCAGATATCATAACTGTAAGGATTCATGGCCAAATTTTATTTTTCCAATTTACTTATATAGAGTGTTCCATGCTTTTACATTTCTAGAACTTGCATTGTTTCTCTATTGTTGATTGATCTTTGTCATTAGCACGCTGAGGCAAAAGTGCTTGGTCCTGTGAGCCTTTTGAAGCCTACCGTGATTTTAATTGTTAAATTTTATCCTTTTCTTAGCCAATTTGAGCCGGTAGGATTAGAACTTTTTGTTCGGTGACAAACTACATTACAAGCTTAGAGACTTTTAGGATTTGTCCCATATTGCTTTTCTGAGTTAGGCATTGTAGAAAATGTTGCTAAATAATTAAGTTTGGGGATGCTATTGGAATTTGCAACCAACTAAGTTTGGGGCTGGGGGTACTAGAGAACAAAGAACATTATCATGAAAAATACACACAAAAATGGTGTATTAAAAAAAAAAAAAAGGAAGAAAAGAATAGAATGAAAAAAGGGACAAAACATTGAAAATTCGAGTAACTTTAAACTCGATTGTCCCAATAGTTACAAGTGTTCTCTAGTACCTTTGCAAGAATTGTTGTTCCATAAGGTGAATGAATGATGGATTGAATTTTGTGCTTAACTTCCATAGGAATGCCTAACTCAAATTTTGTGTAGCCTACTTATCCAAATATTATCCCACCTTCACCTAAGCCCCGTTATAACCCTTAAAGACCTCAAAGTGTGCATTGACATGGATTTTGATTGACGTTTAGAAACTTTTCAAGCGTATGGTAATATGTAGATTGCATGTCGACTGTGTGTGAACCCTTTCATATTTTTGCGTGGAGTTGTGAATTGGTGGATGCGTACAAGTCAAACTAGCTCATCTTTAGCTAGTAAGGTGTTGAACTTTTAGGTACTATCGCTTGATCAGGTAATTGTTATTTTACTGTCGATTGTCAATATTGCAAGTAGATTCCTTGAGGACAAGGAATGGTTCAAGTTTGGGGCTGTGATGACAGTCAATTATGCGCTATTTTTAGTGTCATTTTCATCACATTTTGGAGTTCACAAGGCAACTTAAGCAGCAAGAAAAGCAAGAAAAGCATGAAAAGATGATAAAGTGCTAAAAAGAGGAAAAATTGAAGATGCTGGAAAAACGCCAAAAACGTGTCACGATTTGCCAAAACGTGACACGATTTTACCAGACCAGAAAAACATGCTTTCGACATTGGGACAAAACGTGTCACGATTGCAAAAACGTGACACGATTTCTTCAGCTGTTTTTAAAAACGTGTCACGATTTACTTAAAACGTGACACGATTTTAGGCGAATTTCTGTGCCTATTTAAGCTGAAGTCTATTCCAAAAACAGGGGTTACGAATTCTGGAGAGAGAAAGTGCGATTTGCAAACCTGGAGACTGAAGAACGGGGCGATTTCCTCCATTCTTTACCAGTTTATGTATGTTTTAATTCTTCCATTGATTATGCTATTTGTAAACTCAATTATGAGTAGCTAAATCTCTTAGAGATTAGGTCTGAGATGATTCTTTGTAACCCTAATTGATACATGATGCTGTGAAACTCTATTTATTGTGAATGACAATCTAGTTTTTATTCAATTCAATTGTTCTTAATGCTTTTTATATATTGACACCATATAAACATGATTTAGTGAGAACGAATGACTACTGACCATAGCTTTCGACTTAGACTTAATTGAATTGTTCTAATAAACATGGTTAGTCTAGGAATGGATAATCGTTTGTTAGTGATGTTAGGTTAACGTGCTTAAACCTTCAAATATTATTAGACCACCTAAGGAATTAGGGGCTGTAGTTTGAGAAGAGGGTCCTAACTCAAGGGATTAATTAGGACTATTTTGTTAACTATCGTGGAACTAGAAAATCATTCATAAGAATAAGTGCAGTATACCAATTAGGGGAACATAGATGATTCGAAAGACCTGATCTCATCTCTCTATTATTTTCTAACCAAATCTTTATTTTATGTTATTTAATTTTATGCAATCAAATCTACTGCCTAGTGGCAAACCAAAAATAACTTTTACGCATCCTAAATAATTTACCTAATTGCTGAATTGAGATTAACACAGTCCTCGTGGGATCGATATTTTACTACTTCGATAGTATTTGGTGCACTTGCCAAACGTCTATCATATTCCATGGTCAAGTGGCGAGTTCGATCCAAAGAGCGGCTTGTACCTATCTTTTGTTGCCTGGTTTGTCTACCCTATCAATGTCTACCTAAATCCCCAGTGATATGGCATGCTCTGTAGACTCCAGTTGTTTGTCTTGCATTCATAATCAAAATGTTGCATGGCATTCATGTTTTTGAAAAATGTGAGGAGCGTATTTTTATGTCCAAAAACAGTGCAAATGTTAATATTGAAGTATCTTCGTCCCGTCAAATCAAAGACTTCGTCTCTTGACTCTCCGGACAAAGAAACTTAAATAGGGGCAGCTGTTATACCCTAATTTTGGACCTAAAAATACTTGTTCAAAATTTTCTTTCATCCTTGATATATGTCTATTACTTTTGAAGAATTGCCAATTTGCTATTGTTTACACTGACATTTCACTCTGCTTTATCTCTCAACTTAGCTTTACAAACCTTTTTAACTGTGTATTTGTCCATGTTTTCTTGCATTTCAAGTCATCCAAGACATCTTTCTTGCATTTCAAGTCATTTGAATTTGTCTCTGATCAATTGCATTTATCTCTGCATATTATTTCAATGTTATTTGCAAAATTCATGAAAAAAGGGTATTTTAGTCACTTCCTGTATCCAAACATATTTTAGTCCTTTAAAAATTGTTTGAGTCTTTTCAAATGGTTTGAATAAGTCTTTATTTCAATTCCATGTCAAAATCCCTTTCGAAAATTGCATTTAAAGTCATTTTGAGTCAGTTTAGCCCCTAGGGGCATTTTAGGCCTTTCATGTGTTAAAGCTCTGTTTAATTTCTAAATCTTTTCAATATGCTTGCATAAGTTTTTGCTTAAATTCCCTGTTAAAAAACCATTTTAAAATTGCATTTGAGTCGTTTTGAGTCGTTTTAGTCCCTAGGGGCATTTTAGTCATTTCACATGAAATTTTGGCAGAGAGAGGTTACTTTGAAGTACCTCATTTTGTGTAGTTGGTTCATTTTAGTCCTTTTGTTGATTTTATTTTTGGTTTCACTTTACGTTGTTTTTCAGTTTACATTTTTTATTCAATTTTACTCTTAATTGCATTTTAGTCCCTAAGGTCCTATTATTTGCACTTTAGTCCTTTCCCTATTTCATTTCAGTCCTCTAAGTCTCTTTTCAATTTTATATTTTTAGTCCTTTAAGTTTTTTTATTTTTACAGTTAAGTCCTTTAGTCTTAAATTTTTGCAGTTCAGTCCTTTTTTTGTTATTTTTCAGTTTTGTCCCTTTAAGTTTTGAATTTGCAGAATAGTCCTTCAAGTTCCCAAAATTGCAAAAGGGTCCTTAAATCCCAAACTCAGCAAGGCCAAGTTTGTTACAAGTCCAGTCCACGTGGCAGATTGTTATTGGTCCAGAACATCACACATGTCAGCTATAAATAAGTGCACAGTGTCAAGAGCCATTAACCACGAGCCACATCACACAAACAGATTTCACATTCTCTCTCCATTCAGTTACGATCAAAAGCACAAAAATTCCAAGAACACAAAGAACAATTCTCAAACCCTAGAATTCCAGAAATCAAATTCATCATCAATTTGATGAATTCATTGCGACTCTCACTTCCTCTGCAATTCGAGCCCAAATTCGTCACAAATGCAATGAACTGGATGATCACAGAGAGGTTTTGAGGTGAGAAGAAGAGAGATCGAAGCAATTTTGAACCAGTGAAGAAGAAGCAGAGGATAACCGATTTATTTTTGGTTCCAGAACTTACCAGGAGCTTTAGCAAGGATCTTTTCGTTCGAATCTCCAAATAAAACCAGGTAATCCTCAAAAAACTTCTTCGTTTTCATCGCAAAAGCTCAACGAAGATCCACAAACACAAAGAAACGGTGAATCGAAGTATAAACTTTGAAAAGATTCGAAAAAATTTCGAAACGAAACCCTAAAGATGTAAATCTTCAAAGATTCACCGTTTATTTCGTAAATCCAGGCTCATAATCATCATCAGTGAAGAAAATAGTGTAGATTAGGGTTTCATTTCAAGAAGTTACGAAAAGTTTTGAAAACCTAAAAACGTAAGATTCAATTTCAGATCTGCTCTTATCAAAGCCTCGTTTTGAAAAACTAGTTCCAGAATCTTAAAGAGGAGGCAAAGACGAACGTAACAGTGTTAAAATTTTCAGAAAAAAGCTTCAGGTACGGCGGCGCCACCGGCGGGCCACCGTACCTGCACTGTTGTGCTCGTCGGAGAAGACGACGAAATCTTAGAGAGAAGTGAGAGATTCTCTCACTAGGTTTGAGAGAAGAGAGAGAGAGAGAGCGAAGTGTAAAATGATCTGGACCGGCCTGTTGTGTTTTTAAAAGGGGCTTGAACCAGACCGGTTCACCTGAACCAGTCTGGTTCACCCCTGAACCTGTGTCTCCACCGTCTGATTTAGGGTTAGACTGACCTGGATCAATCCAACGCCCCGGATGCGTTTGGATGATCCAGGATCCACTTACTTTTGGGCCTGGACTTTTTCATTTGCAGATTTTCGTTTTTACTTGTTTTTGTTGCTATTTCCACATTATTTTTTGATAATTGCACCCCTGTCATGATTAATTTGTTTTAGAAAATTTCATGAGATGTATGGATATTTTCTTGATGACTTTGTGCTGCTTATTTACTAAAAAATTGAATGAAAAATATTGTGACATGTTCTTGCTTTATTACTTGAATTTCTTATTAAAAAAACCTATGAAAATGGTATGATTTGATCCTCTTTCTTGATGGATGTTTATGATTCATGGTATATGATTTTGTGGGAATTTTGTTACTGTTTGAATGTGTGTTTGTATTGGATATGTACATGTGTTGGTTAGTTGATTGCCTTGCAAGCTATGTTTGTGAATAAATAGAGCAAATAGGTCTAAATTCACATTAAAATGCAAGGCTTACAATAACTTTTAGATTCTCATTTTAAACCCTAGGTTTCATGTCTTGAAAATATGTTGAACCATGAGAATTATAAGCCATAGTTAGGCCTTGTCTTGGTGATGAATTTTAGGTCTATTACATAGTGTTCTTGCTTTCTTTATATCCATTTTCTTCCCTTTTGTTATGATAGCTTTTCTTGCCTATATTTCTATTCTGTTATGCCTTATATTACTAACCACTTTACTTCATGTTTCATGCATTCCATAAGGCATCCCATCCTCCATCTTATATTCTTAGTCTTTATCTTTCTTACACTTTAAAGTTCATGCAAAAATTAGAATGTAACACTTAGGAATTTTTTGTACTTTACTTTTATGCAATTTTAAATTCTTGCAAGACCATAGCATGTAATTAGGGCATGATGTAAAGGACAATGAACTCTAATGATGTACACCGACACAAGCACCGACACAAGCACCGACACATGCACACACCTCACTTTAGGTATATGCTTAGGTTATGCATGTTTAGATGTATGTTTAGGATTGAATGTTTAGATGAATGCCTAGGATTTACACTTTGAAAAAAATCATTTTTCAAACAAACATGAATAATATCACTCAAACCATTTTCTAAATAAACCTTGGGATCAAAATCCCATTGTATTTTCTCTTTATTTTCTTAATCAAATTTCAATGAAAATTAATCATACTTGACTTTTTTCCAAAAATAACTAATCAAACCTCACAATTTCACAATCTTATGCCTTTAAGGCCTCTCAATCTCCATTCTTCAAAAATTCCAATTTTCAAACTTAAAATCAACCAACAAAAACAAAAATATTTTTGGAAGAGAACTACGGTGGATTTGATCCATTAAACGGGTACGTAGGCAAGGAATCAAAATTCCTTCAATTCAAATAAAATAAAAATTCAAACACATTCTTCTCCCTCCAATTCTTCACTTAGCAAAACTCTTAGGTTTAAATAAACACTTTCAAAATAGCATTTAAAAATAAAGCGCGCGCGTAGAAAGTAAAGACGGTTCCTATAGGATATTATAGTCGTTATGGGTGCCTAACACCTTCCCGTAGCGAAAACAACTCCCGGACCTCGATTCTCAAGGGTTTTGCTTATTTTTTCCCTTCCCAAGAAAAAATGAGATATCAAAGGTTAAAACGGTTCAAACGTAATCAATGTTTGACACCCGAAAACCAAGATAAAGCAGCTATTGATGCCTTCAAGACATTCAAAGCGTTCGTAGCAAAACAAAGTGGTTGTCTAATCAAAGCACTCAGAACAGACAGAGGCCAAGAATACCTCGTCGGCACAAATTTCTTTGAGCAACATGGAATCCAACATCAGTTAACCACCAGATACACTCCTCAACAAAATGGAGTAGCTGAAAGAAAGAACATAACAATGATGGATATGGTGAGATGCATGCTTAAAGCCAAACAAATGCCAAAGGAATTTTGGGCAGAAGCAGTTGCCACTGCAGTTTATATTTTGAACAGATGTCCAACAAAAAGTGTTCAAGAGAAAACTCCCGAAGAAGCATGGACTGGAAGAAGGCCCTCAAACAGACACCTTCGAGTTTTTGGATGTATTGCATATGCTCATGTACCAGATCAAATCAGAAAGAAGTTAGATGATAAAGGCGAGAGATGTATTTTTATTGGCTACTGCTCAAATTCAAAGGCCTACAAGCTTTACAATCTAGACACCAAGAAGGTGATTATCAGTAGAGATGTAACTTTCGATGAAGGAGGAATGTCGAATTGGTCATCAAAGTCACAAAAGGAGCCAATAATAACTCCAAATGATTATGAAGAGGAGGCTGAGAATATAGATACAACACCTGATGAACCAGATGCGCCTGATGAGCCAGAAACATCGAATAGAGCACAAAGAAATCAGAGATTACCAGCTCGACTACAAGATTGTGTTTTGGGTACTGATAATGACCCATCTGATGAAGAGATTATCAACTTTGCCTTATTTGCAGATTGTGAGCTTGTTACTTTTGAAGAAGCCTCTGGTGATGAAAATTGGATAAAAGCTATGGATGAAGAAATCAAAGCAATTGAAAAGAATAAAACATGGGAGCTAACTGAATTACAACCAGACAAGAAGCCAATAGGAGTGAAGTGGGTGTACAGGACAAAGTACATACCCAGTGGTGAAATCGATCGCTATAAAGCGAGGTTGGTGGCTAAAGGCTACAAACAAAAAGCAGGTATTGATTATTTTGAAATATTTGCTCCTGTTGCGAGATTAGATACAATTCGCATGCTTATTTCACTCTCAGCTCAAAATATTTGGAAAATACATCAAATGGATGTTAAGTCTGCATTTCTTAATGGTACTTTGGAAGAAGAAGTGTATGTTGAGCAGCCTGCAGGATACGTGGTCAGAGGAAATGAAGATAAAGTTTATAGATTGAAGAAAGCATTGTATGGCTTGAAGCAGGTGCCAAGAGCATGGTACAAAAAAGATTGATTCTTATTTCATTCAAAACGGCTATCAGAGATGTCCATTTGAGCACACACTCTACATCAAATTCATTGATCCTGGAGATGTTCTTATTGTGTGCCTCTATGTCGATGATCTGATATTCACCGACAACAATTCAAAGATGATTGCTGAATTCAGGGAGGCTATGATAAGATGTTTTGAAATGACAGACTTGGGCCTAATGTCCTATTTTCTCGGCATTGAGGTCGTTCAACAGAAGGATGGAATCTTTATTTCTCAAAAGAAGTTGTGATCGAGTACTGTCCCACTGAAGAGCAGATTGCAGATATTTTTACAAAACCGCTGAAGACCGAGTCATTTTGCAAAATGAAGAAAATGCTTGGAATGATGCAAGCTTGATTTAAGGGAGGCAATGTTAGAAAATTAAATCAAGCATAATCTAGAAGATTTTAGAAGTATGATGTGGCTTATGAGATAAGATTGCCACTTAAGTTGCAAAGTTTGAATTGAACACTAATACTTAGCTATTAGTAACTTACATGTCCATTAAAGTTTACTTAACAATTAAGAGTTGTATAAAGAGCAACACATGGATACTAGGTGTCTTATGTTTCTATAATTACTTGGAAGCTAAGTATGCTTAGTCATTAAGAATAGTCTTAGTATTTTGCCTATAAAAGGCCATGCTTGTACCATTCTGACATATCAAGTTTTATGAATAAAATATAAGAGTTCAAAATACAAAGTCTCTCCTCTGTTCTCTCCTGTGAAGTGTGTCTGTGTTATTTGTTTATGTCCCATTGATATCAAAAAATATGAGATTGCTAGCCTGTTAAAAACTCTCAAAAGGCGCAAAGGATTGGCTTGAACAATGGTATAAAGAGACATTTTTGTGGATCAGAATACGTCTATGGAATATGGCATCCTGGTACAATATTTTTATGAATTAGGTCCTTACCCGATAACTATCATATTCGGAGGTTGGAAAACAACTTGAATGTAATGAACAAAAACTCAATGTACTTTGAGGGAAGAAAATGTTTCGCTGTAATCAGAAAAATGAAAGTTTTTGTGCTAGTTGGTGTTTTTGTGGTTTCCAAAATTATGTGTATGTATACTATGCTACAGAACAACTTGAATTTGTAATGAAAACAGGAAATATTATTCCTGAAACTCGGTGTACTTGGAGGGGAGAAAACAATTTTCCTGTACTCAAGTGTTTTCCTGTCTCTCATCTCTTTTTCCAAAATGGTGTGTTTGATTTAATAGCATTAATACAGAAGCGTGTATCTTACCTCCATGCATAGTGGAGGTTCTGTTAAGGATGAGGGAAAATAGCCTTTGACTGCTATGAGGAAATAACAATTGTGATTGTTACAGTTATGGATGAGGAAAACTAGGCTTGACTTAGCAATAAGCACTTATGTGTCATTTGCACAGTCAAAGGTAGAGGATACATATTTGCAAGGGAATGGTGATGCACATATTCAGGAAGTGAGAGGTTGAAATTGAGAGAGAGAAGTAGGTAACGTAAATTATTCCCTTGAAAATTTGTGATTATGCTGAAGTTTTCTACTAATTTTCGTACACACTTATCACCCTTGTATATTTATCGTTTTCAGTTGTTGCAACACAATAATGTCATTTCTAGGGTTCACTTCAATTTTAAAACAGCCAATATCAATATTGGCAGCATATAGTGGATAAGCTGTTTTTTTGCGAAAGTACCTAGAGTAGAAATGTAGCCTGTCCACTATATGTTGCCAATATTGATGGAAGCATAGTAAAAGCCTGTTTAGGGATAATTAATTAATTATCTATTTCGATCTACATTGGTGACAAGTTGTAGGTAATTTTTGGTTTTGCGGTTTGTTTCATTTAGGTTGAAGCATACTAAGAGCTTAATTTGATAAAGTACTGTTTTGGTTATTATGGTGTCTTTTGTATGTGTACTTTAGTGAATTAATATATCTTAAATTTATCATTGTGACTGAATGTTATTAAATAGGTTGAAGCATTTGGAAAGGACATGAAGATCACTACTTAGTGATCGAAATTCTCCGCGCATGCTTCCGCTGCTGCATCGGCCACTGCTATACCTCTCAATCTTCATCATGATGCATTGCAAAGATAACATACTTTAAATGCATTTGTGTAGTGTAATATGAGAATGTCTCATAGGAGGAGTGTGTAATTTACTCAAACTTTAACAATGGCATTAGCTAAGATTTCAAATGTATATTTAACCATTTGTTCAAAGGAAAGGATTTTCTCTCAAACATAATTTTTATTTGTTTAAAAAAAAGGATTTAAATCTCATTGGCAAAGATTTGTCGCTTCAAAATTGAATTTAAAGATTTCTCTGAACATGTAAAATTTTAGCATTTCTCTGAAGATTTTGTAGGACATATGCAAGACACAATAAATTACAATTTTTCTCCAAGACAAGATTTTACGGTGTGAGGAATAAAAATGATGGTTTTAATCAACTCTACTCTAAAATTTAGAATTGCGTCTGATATTGCTGAATGATATAGATAACTTTTTTTTTTTTGAAGGAGATATAGATACAACTTGATCAGGTCTTTCTACATGTTTTGGAAGGAATTGTTATTTTAAAACAATGGGGGACTGCATGTCCTGTCCTTTTGAAATATAGTATTATGACATCTTAAATGTATCATTGTGAATGAATGTTTATAAAAGGGTTAATTAAGTAAATGGTCCCTGTAAATATTCAGAATTTTGTTTTTAGTCCCTATAAAATAAAATCACACTTTTTAGTCCCTATAAAATTTTCCATCAGCATTTTTAGTCCCTATAAAATTTTTCCATCAGCATTTTTAGTCCCTGTCAAAAATTTCCATCAACATTTTGGTCTCTAAAATGCTCAAGGAAAATGTCACAGGGCATAAAAAGTGTGATTTTATTTTGTAGGGACTAAAAACAAAACTATGAATATTTATAGGGACTAAAAACTTAAGTAACCCTTTATAAAAAGGGATGGACGAAGTATTTGTACAAAGCTGTTCATTCGATGCAACTTGTTTCGGAAAATAAAAACTATTGGTGGTGATCTGGTTGGTTTCACAACAATGGTCATTCTGATTTTGTTGTAAAACTTTAGTATAGTGTCATTTCATGGTTTTGTTAATATGATAGGAGTTTCCACCTAATGGCCACTTTTCCATGATCTTCTAATCACTTAAACAACATCTGAACTGCATGTGATTTATAAAATAGGCAAAGTACAACCATAGGAGCCTACAAATTAATAAAAAAAGCCAAACAAGGTAAACTTAAGATATTGTCTAATTGCCTAAAATTTTATAATGTGGATTCTTTATATAGAAGATGCTTTAATTTTGTATCTTCTATTTATTAGCTAAAAATAATCCAATTTTTACAACGATCCATCGATTCAATGACGACAACTATCCATCAATTCTTGGTATTCATCTAATAAAGACACAAAATATAACATCAATGCAACTACTACCAAATAGGTTTTAAAAAAGATCTGCAACTCACAATGTCAATGTTTTTGATGTCCCTATGACTGATTTGAGACCGTGATTGCGACCGCATCATCCATATTTGTCCGCAATTTTTGCAATACCAAGGATCCCAACACGACGGTGATTTAAAAATTTGATAATAAATTATTAGGTTTGAATATGAATAGGAGGATGCACAACCTAATTTAGGTCATTAACCAATGCCTTCCTTCGTATGGCTTGTGCTGGGTACGTGTTAGTTTAATATGCTATATTTCAAAAAAAGCGAAGAACACTCGCAGTTGACATTAGTTCAAACCCCAACAACATGATTTGATTACCAATTTCTAGTAAAGGTGAAAATCTGCTCCCTTTCTTCAAATCGATATCTCTAACTCGGTAAGTTCAAATGCAATCCCCTTATGTAAGCATATATGGCAATTCTTTCAAACCACATAGATACTTCATATGTAATTGAGAATCAACAAAACACGGACTTTATAATATGTCAAAGTAACAGTGAGAGGCAATTGTAGAACCAATAATATGGAGTTTCCCACAGTATGTTCTATACAGGTATTGAGATTTGAGAAGTCTTGTTGAGCTTAAATTTTAATTGAGTTCTTTTCAGAAATTATTAAGACAGCAATGCAACAATTATATGATGATTTTAGCCAATTTTTTAGTTCAATATAATATTTTTTCATGATAACAGTAGCATACGTGATAAACCTCAAACCCAAAAGAGAACACACAGTCACATCAGACAGTGGTGATTTCAAGTTTCAAATTCAAGAAATAGTAGACCTCATTTTTCCTTTTACCTTTGGTCCATGATAGGTCGGTGTCTCGTAAGAATTAATACAATAAAAATAACCCTCATTTATTTTATAATACGTCAATGTTTATATAAAAAGTTTGTTCACCAGGAACCAAAACTTATTTGGACCATTTTTAAGCAAAATCCATGTCTTGAAACACTAGTAGACTTGCTTGCAAGTTACAGTGTACATGATGTAGCATTCCAAGTGATAATATTTCTGTATATCATATGAAAGAACACGTTATATGAAGAACCAATGCTGTCTCTCTTGTAATACATATACCTATAAGTCTATAACAATTAAAAGGTAAAGTAAAGCCTATTTAATACGAAAACCACCACCCTGCTACCATTACCTTACTGAAGTATGAATCGAACTAAGATGATAACAAACTAGTTGACAGCTCGACAATTCAGTTACAAAGCTAACTAACTTTAAAACAAGCGAGATTATAATTAAGGGTTTTTCTAACCCATGCAACATTGCATAGGATAAGATGCAATAAATGTACCATTTTTTCAACATAAACTATCATATTAAATATTCTTTTCTTGAAAAATGATTCTTTTTCTCTATCATATTAATTATTCTATTTTTTTTATAACTTTATACTACAGCAATAAAAATTACTTCTAATAACAAATGCAAGGAAAATTATCCGTTAATCAAATACAACAACGTTTTTTTTAGATAAGGGTGTCTCCAATTTTCTGGGCAATTTTCCTAATGATAAAAAAATAAGCTTTATGACTAAGAGTTGATTTTCTCGGAGTAAAGAAAATACAACAACATTGCTTATAAGGGTGTCATCAAATTCTCTCAAAAAAAAGGGTGTATTCAAATACAACATTGATCTTCTGGCCAATTTTCTGAGCCAAATACAACAGCATAAGACATGGAATAAAGTGTTTTTGCCTTCTTTGCTGACACCCTTATAAGCTACAGCCCAGAAAATCAATACTAAAACACAATATTTCTATTAACAAGTGCAAGGAAAATTATCTAATGATGAAGAAAAAAATAAGCATGCAGCTTAAAAATACATTGTCATCAGGTTAAGTTATGTTGGGTAATTGGTTTGCTAATCTTTATTGTTACTAGAAGTAATTTTGTTGTTGTAGTATGAAGTTATAAAAAAAATAGAATGATTAATATGATAGAGAAAAAGAATCATTTTTGAAGAAAAGATTAATTAATATGATGGTTTATGTTGAAAAAAGTAGTACATTTATTGCATCTTATCCTATGCAATGTTGCATAGGTTATAAAATCCCATTAAATAATTGTGTAACAAGGTACTGAATGCTATTAACTTCCTTTTCTTCGTTGTTAAGTAAGTGTGCTTCTATGTCTTGTGTATTGTGTTTCAACTTTCAACAAATACTATGAGCAACATTATACTCTATATTGTTTGATTTAAGCCAATTCCAAAAGCTTCATTTTACCAACTCAACCAGTTTTAAAATGCCCTAATGAAACCTGATTTCGATGTCTAATCAACATTCAAATATCAAAACCCTTGAAATATGTTGATAATTTCGAAGACAATTATAATATATTCAAAAATATTGTGAAAGATCTTCCAATAAAATCTATATTGGTGATCATTTTTTGGCATTATGAATAATGTAGAAATCTGCAAAATACGATAAGGAAGAATTAGTTAATCAAAACAGAAAAAACATTACTACAACTGACATTTTCAAAATTCAATCATAATCTTGAAAATGCCAGTCATATTAACATTTCTTCTATTTTGGTGACCTAATTCTTCCTTTTTGTATTTTGCAGATTTCTTCGTTGTTCCTAATACCATAAAAGGATCACGGAAGTTCTTTCACAATAAAGTTGGATACTTTATAGTTGACATGGAATTATCAACACATTTAGAGGATTTGAAATCTTGAATCCTGAATAGATATATATAGATTTCAGGCTTAATTAGAATGCATCTTACATTAGAGTGTATCATGGAATTGGTTGAAGTTGAAATCAAACAATATAAAGTATACTCATGCCCAATGGTATTTGAATCCTAGTTTCTTTTTAATATATTATTTTCCCTTGGTATTTGACAGAAAAAAAGTTTGGTTGCCTTTTGATTTTTATTTCTTAGTTACAAAGAAAAAGTAGAATCATATAACCATTATGACCTAAATTTTTTAATTGAATGTCATAATCATTTAGACAATTGTACAAATTTTCTATAATATCTCATTTGAACGTACTTCAAACCGTATAACCATTGGGCACTTCAAAAAAATTTGGTACACATTATTTAATTATTATTTGTATGCCTAAGAGTAGCAACAACTAGATAATCAAAGTGGAGATTGGAAATATAGAGAAAATTTTCAATGGAGAGAATCTAAATCCGAAATAATGTGTGTATTTCTTGGTGAAAGAAACATAACTAACTAACTCTGTGACCCAAAATATAGTGGCCAATAAATATTCCAGCTTGATTCAAATAGTATGTCAGTATCATAAAGTCTCATATAATTAAATTATGGATTATCAAACATTGTCATTGCAAAAACAACCATTATCCATAATAACCGAATAATCAATTTAAAGATTAAATCTCATTAAAAAAATGTTATACCATCAATTCTCATACAGGAAACTTAGCATTTCAAATTTCCCACCACCATAAAATTCCTAAAAACGAAATTGCTAACCTGTTACAAAACCCTCTCAGAGGGCGCAAAGGATTGGCTAGAACAATGGTTTAAAGAGAGATTGTTGTGGATCAGAATACGTCTATGGTATCCGGGTACAATAATTTTATGAATTACGTCCTTCCCCGATAACTATCATATTCGGAGCTTGCAAAACAACTCGAATGTAAAGATCATAAACTCGATGCACTTGGAGGGGAGAAAATATTTTGCTGTAATCAGAAAAATGAAAGTGAAAGAGTATATGTATGTATACTATGTGTTAGTTGGTGTTTTTCCAAAATGGTGTGTTCAACAGCATAAATATAGAAGCGTGTATCTCACCTCCATGCATAGTGGAGGCTCTGTTATGGATGAGGAAAAATAGCATTTGACTTAGCACATACATACATACATATACACGTGGGGATTTCTTAAAGAATAAGTCTATTTGGCCTCTGCGAAAATCCAGCAGAGAAAGGGTGCATGTGGTAATTTGATAAGAATAAGTCAATAAAGAAAATAAATTTGTTTAAGGGTATAATTGGAATAAAAAACCAACCCAACATCCCCTATTCTGTCTGCCAAAGCTGCTCATTAACGTTTCATTCATAAAGAAACCCTAACCTCTCATCTCTGCACAAATTTGCTTGCCCTAACTGCTTTGCTCATACAAGTCTTTTGATTAAATTTGTTTTAGGTCTGTATTTTCCCTGATAATTATCCTTTCGTTCATTGTTGATTTTGTACAAATACGGAACTTAAATCAAATTGTCGTGATGAATGACCTAGCACATTAGCTTTAGAACTAAATTACTTCATTTCTATTTAACTTCTGCTTCAACATGAAAAACACATATACAATTATGCTTGCTCCGGTATTAATTGATTTATCAACGGTATTGCAGGTTGTTAAACACTCTTATTTTTAGAGAGACTATCCTCAACCTGGAAAATTTACAAAATAGCAATCAAGGTCAAAAATTACTGATGCAAGGCCTCCAAACTCAGGTATCTTCTTTTTAACTGAGTAGGAGAACCACCAACATTTAATTATCATATGTAAAGTAAATATCTCATTAACTTGTTGAAATCATTGAGGAGGACTTAAATTTGTTATAGTACTTTCGGGTTTTAGAGGGCATCTTTCTTTTGGTGCACATAAAACACTAAATTATTCACATTTATTTGGTTAACTATAAGGTCTTAAAGCTACCTTTCAAATTTAGTTGTCACCTAAATTAGGAGTTTCAAAAGTGAGTGATCACCTTAATTAGGTACTTAATTAGGTACTGGTAGAAATCTTTTATTAGCTCCTATTAGCTTCATGAACTACCCTTGAGAAGCATACATTTGAACGGTTTTGATAAGTTGAATCATGACCCAAGAGACTCACATATATTAGTATGGTTGTTATAACATATTCATATTTGTAAAATTTCAGGAACAGAAATTCACAGAAATTCTCAAGAAACGGCCAAGGTTGATAAGCTTCAGTTAGCACCACCTCTGTTGATCTGACAGTTGTTGTTTTTGGGCGACCAAGGATGGTAAGCTTCAAGGTTGTTCAACAACTTTTTTTGCAATGTGTGTTTTCATGTCTTTTACATTTTGTTTACTTCAGATTGATTATTTCTTGGGGTGTATATGATTTATTTCTTGCCAGATATTCTATATGTCCAATCACAGCCGTAAAATGTCTTTTTTGTTGGTTTCTAGGAATTATATTAAATGTATTTTTGAAACATTGTTTCCCAAGAAGCGTCACGCATTTAGACTGTTATTTCTGAAGGCATGATCAATGAGTTTATTTATTCCTGTTATTCGTGCAAATGGATTTTTATGTTTTTCCTTATTTAAATAATTTTTCTTCCTGGCTGATGAGTTAGTGAAGCTGGAAATTACTGATTTTGTCAGAGGTTAAATTCATTATTCTTATTTTACCTACTAGGTTCTTACGCTTTCCATACAAACGACGATTCTATATGAAACCTTGTTTAACTTTCTTGTTTAGAAGAAGCATACTTGTAACACTCTTCTATCTATATGGCTAGCTGGAATATACTTAATGTTACTGATTCAATTTCTTGAAATCAAAGAGGCCTTAGAGCTGACACAAGCAGAATCTGCTGCAGCACAAGAGCTTGTTAATCACTTATCATGGTACCAGCCTAAGAAAAAACTCACGAACTATACTAAATTTTTTTCTGATTAGAGACTAAGAAACTTACAATTTACAAAAAAGAGAAACAGTGTCAAAGATATAGAGTTTTTTTAAAATTTATCTATTGGTGTAGTGGCAAACACATACTCGAATCAACCCACACAGGAAGGTGGAAATGTGGGGATACAGGTTCGAATCTTGGATTCCACATAAAATCTTCTCACAACCAAACACCACTAGGCTTGGAGATAGATACAGTAAAAGAGAGAGATATGAAAATCAGAATAAGAGGACATGAAAGAAATGGGGGAACTTACAAATATGGAAACACATAATACAAATGGAGAAAAACAAAACATTGCTTGCTTGCAAAAATGATATACCTGAGAAAACTGAAGTCGTCAGAAATATGTTATTCACGAGAGATGTGCTTGGAAGACAAAAGTCGTTGGCAAGTGAGACACGATAGAGAAGTGTGAGTGAGTCTAAGACAACTAGGATACGATTGGGAAGATTTGATTGGTTGCATTGTATTTTATTGAACTTAAAATCTCATTTAGTAATATCCACCTTATTAGCTCGCTTGCTTCTAGTCATATTTTTGTTGTACTTTAAATTCAAAATAATTACTGGCATTCTGTGCAAATTTTCAAGCTTGGAGGCCAACTCTTTACAAATATGATATTGATGAAAAATTCGTTCATGGGGTTTCCGACTATATTAAAGCCATGTGAATGCACCATTGAAATGTTTAGAGGCCAATACGCTCATTCCGTTAGATGTTATATCAAAGTTGTCTTTCATGTTTTTTTAAGCAGTAATGGTATATATAAGATATGTATATAACATATATATGATATTTCTATAGTGATCAAGATGTCTAGTTTTTCAGTTTTTTCAATTGTGATAAGTTCATATTTTGGTTTGGTTTAGCTTGCTTGAGATCATACTTAATGGTATGAGTTTGTGTAGCTCCGAGACAACAAATCAATGCAGCTATGTGCTAAGTTTATGCAGTTATTTCTTATATTTGCTTTGGTGATGCTGAATCGACTTAATTCACGCAAACATTAGTTTGTGTAGCTTCCCGAATGCAATAAAACATGCAAATAATTCAATTATCCAAAAGTGTTTAAGATGTCACACCAACATTTTCTCATATCATTCATAAATACGGTTTACATAAAACTCGCAGCGGAAAGATCATATCATACATAAATATCTCATCAACATGTAATCATCCTCAAGTACATGAATCATTAAATTTCAACACCATGTCTCAGGTCTCATAACAATAGTCTCAACAAATAAATTCAATAACTGATAAATGACATAAAACAAAAGTTCAGACATTCCTAAATCAGAGCCTAACTACACTCCAAGCAAAACAAAGAAGGGTAGATCTAAGAAAGTCCTCGAACACTCACAAGAAATAGAAATTCCAAGCATGCACGCCGTCTACACCATTCATACAAATGGGTAGATGGTCAACCAAACGACCACTGAGGGTTAGATAATATTCCACATAATAAAATATAATGAAGGAATGACATTCAAGAATTTAAAGTATATCACATATAAATACTCATCACTCCTAACATCATGTGGACATTATCTTAATTCATTCATAACACAATAATGCATGTGACCCCAAATCCTCAGTGATAAATCATCACACCAATCATAGATTAACAACATCAATCCAAGTGTATAAGCACCACCAATCAATTATACTTCAAGTACACAACTTCACATAAGTTTGCATAATTTGTCAAATCACATAATCCGTTTAATACACCAAGTCACATCATCACACAATTTGTATGCATGCTATGTTCTAGACACCCCTACATGCATGCGCTACCGATCTCTTGGATGTCGAAGTCATTTTACCGATTAATCCATCTCTACTTGGATATAAATATTCTATCTTTACTTGGATGTCAGAAATAATATCTCCGAGGGATCCTATCTCCACTTGGATATTAAAATATCCTAATCACCAAAATTTCTGAATGCATGAACATATGACTCACCAAATGCATACGTTCATACTAGACATCACCATTTTAACATCAACATCGACGCCATAATTAAAACCATCAAAGGTGTACATATACATAATCACCACCAAACTATTAATCAAACATAAGAGTCATCATCATATATTTATATGTTTAGCCCAACAAAGAAGCAACATTGTCACATAAGGCACAATTGGCATAATAGACGGACAATTGCTCACATCATGATAACCAACATATTTTACACCCATCAATCATTTACACATTTTTAATTCATAATTCCTCCTTTTGACAAAGTTCTTCTATTTTCACAAAAATCGTCTATTTTTCAATTTTCTCAACAAAAGTAGGATACTAAGCTCTTACATATCATGAAAACATTCCTACATATCCTATAACATCTTAGTAGTTCATTAACTACATCTTCGTTTTACAAATTCCATTCATTTCCCAAAATTTCCAAAGTTGGTCTCATTTTATTCATGTTTTGAAATCAATTTCTTTTCTCAAATAGGTTTAAGTATCTAAAAATCATAGAGATGCATTTGGAACCTTGAAATTACAAAATTTTGTCGTTCCGAACCATACGACGCTCACACGGACTGCGCACATTTTGCAGCACAAAATGCACTGTCCAAGGAGTTTTGCACTGTCCGAGCACTCCGTGAAGGGCAAACCGTGCATTTCTCTCATGCCAGCAAAACAACTCGTTTCATGTTTTTGCGCATGAGGGAAAGTCTGATTTTAATTCCGTTTTCGATCCCACTTTACCAAAATCATTTCAAACACTTAAACAGTTATTTTTCACCCAAAAATATTGTTTTATAACCCAAAACAACTTAATTCATTTAATCCAAAATGACTTATTTCTCAAAAGTGCTTAAAAGAACTTTAAGCTCAAAAACCTAATTTTCACCCAAACGATTCCTCACCAAAACATAACACTTCAAAACAGAAATTCTAATCAATCCAATTCAACATAACAACTCTATGAATCCATTCAAAAACATACTTCTCCTGTTTTGACCCATGTTATACCCTAATTTTGGACCTAAAAATACTAACTCAATTCTTCTTATCTTGCATTTCAAGTCATTTGGTTTGTCTCTGATCAATTACATCTTTCTCTGCATTTTTACTTGCAAAATTCACATAAAAGGGTATTTTAGTCATTTCCTATGTTAAAATTTCTTTCAGTCTTTGAAAAATGGTTTGAGTCCTTTCAAATAGTTTGAGTAAGTCCTTGTTTCCATTCTATGTCAAAATCCATTTCAAAAATTGCATTTGAAGTCATTTTGAGTCAGTTTAGCCCCTAGGGGCATTTTAGTCTTTTCATGTGTTAAAACCCTGTTTAATTTCTAAAATAATTGTCTCTGAGTCTTTTGATTTGCTTGTATAAACTCTTGCTTCAATTCCCTGTTAAAAATCCATTTTAAAATTGCATCTGAGTCATCTTTAGTTGTTTTAGTCCCCAGGGGCATTTTGGTCATTTCACACGAAATTTTGGCAGAGAGAGGTTACTTTAAAGTACCTCATTTAAGTAATTGGTTCGTTTTAGTCCGTTTTGTCATTTTTAATCGTTTCACTTTACGTTCATTTCAAATTACATTTTTTAAATTCAATTTTATTATTTTTTGCATTTTAGTCCTTTTGTGTCATTTTGCATTTTGGTCCTTGTCTTTTATTATTTTGCAGATTAGTCCTTTTGGTCCAAATTTGCAGTCCAGTCCACATGTCAATTTTTCATTTGTCCAAAGGGAGTTAGTTACAGTCCAGTCCACGTGGCAGTGTCCTATTGGTCCAGATATTCCAGTCATCAGCTATAAAAGCCACTTCATCAGTTAAAGTCAAATTCAATTCACACTTTCCAAAAAAATCAACACAAACAAAATTTTCCATTTCTCTCTGCATTTTCGGATCAAAACACAAAGTTCTTGATAAACTTGATGAATATTCATCAAGAACACCAAGAACATCAACAACAAACTTTCTCAGAAATTTGAATCTAACCACCACAAACTCATCGCAAACCACCACAAACTCATCGCAAACCACCACAAACAACACCAAAACCGAATCACAGTGACGAAATCTGCGAAACGGTTTCAGCCACAAGTTCAAGCTCAATATCACAACTCACGAATTCAGAAAATGGAAGCCAGATCCGAACTCATCACGTGAACAACAACACAAGCATTTCGTACGAACATCGAGAAAGTCCAGAACAACACATGCAAAGCTTAGATCGTGAAAGAGCAGCAAGAAAAGCTAGAAGTGCTTCAAAGATTCAAAAGCTTCTATACGAGCTTTAAGGTAAATACTCTACGAATCTCTTGTTGAAGTTTCGTTCCTAAGTGTTATCACAAAAAGTGCCGAACCTAAAAACTTAGATCTAGGCTTGTGTGCGTTCTGTTTCGAGAAATTAGTACAAAATTTAGATAGAGAAGAGGAATACGAACCGACTGCCAAAAGAAAGTTTTAAAAACGATAAGTTTCGTTTTCCGGCGTGGCGGCGCCTCCGGCAACCACCGCGCCGGAAAACTTTCGGGTCATCTTCTTCTTCTGCTCCGACTTGCAGAGCTTTTAGAGAGAGAGGGAGAGTTTTTGTAGGTTAGAGAGAGAAACAGAAAGGGAGAATGAGGGTTTTCTCTTGAGTTTCGCTTATATACTCCCTGCATGATCCTGTGGGCGCGCGTGTATCTATCTTCCATGTACCATCGCATGTTGTGGCCTCTGGATCTTGGATCTGATCCATGTGGATCAATCCAACGATCCTTAGGTATTCTGATGATCCATTTCATGTGGTGTGTGGGCCTGGACTTATTTTTCTACTGGATTTCGTCTCCTGGCTTTGGTTTTGCTATTTCGGTACTGGATTCTATTGTTTACACCTTCTGCATGTCAAATTTTTGTGCAAAAATTCCAAATAAATTTCCATGAGTTCTTGATATTTTTCTTGATGTTTTTATAATATTTTTGCATAATAAAATTTGATAAAAATATGAGTATTAATTCTTGTTACTTGTTTACTTTTCTTGTTAATTTTTGAGGAACTTTGCTATGATTTTGATCATGATACATTGGTGCATGATATGGGTACTTAACATGTGATTTTGTGGTAGATATGCCCCTGAATTTGTGGTTGTTTTACTGACTTGTGAAATGGTTTGTGGATTTCTTGCTTTGCAAGTTATGTAATTACTTTAGTGTATGAATAAAGTGCTAAATATGCCTAAGACCTATCATAATTTTCGACTTGAGTGTGTACTTCTAATCCTCATATTATTTAGTGTGATAAGACCTTTAGAAAAGTTGACATGATGTGAGGATTATAGGTCATGCACTTGTCTTAACATTATGATAAGTTTTAGGAATATCTTGCCACTTTTAGGTTAGGAATTTCATTAACTTTTGCCAAGTTTTAGCATTTCCCTTGCTTATAATTTTCAATTCCTATTATTCCTTATGCCACTAACTATCTCTTTTCATGTTTCATTCATTCATAAGCATTCCATACTTCATCTCCTCCTCCATCTTATTTCTTGCACTTCAAGTTTCACCAAAAATTAGAATGTAAAACTTAGGAATTTTGTAATATTTTTCCTATGCTTTTAAATTCTTGCAAGACCATAGAATGTATCTAGGGTATGATGTAATAAGGACAATGGACTCTAATGATGTACACCGACACAAGCACCGACACATGCACACACCTCACCTTAGATATATGGCTAGGATATGCATGTTTAGATGTATGTTTAGGATTGTATGTTTAGATGAATGCCTAGGATTTACACTTAGATAAGATCATTTTCCAAAAAAACTTGAACAAACTTCACTCAAATCTTTTTCACAATAAACCTTGGGATCAAAATCCCATTGATTTTCCTTTTATTTTCTTAATCAAACTTTAATGAACTTTAATCATACTTTGACTTTCATTTTGCAAAATAACTAATTCCACCTCACCTTTTTCCAATCTTATGCCCTTGAGGCCTCTCCCTCTCATTCTTAAAAATTCCAATTTTCACTTAAAATCAACCAACAAAAACAAAAATATTTTTGGAAGAGAACTACGGTGGATTTGATCCCTTAAACGGGTACGCAGGCAAGGAACAAAATTCCTTCAATTCAAATAAAATAAAAATTCAAACACATTCTTCTCCCTCCAATTCTTCACTTAGAAAACTATTAGGCTTAATATCACTTTTCAAAATAGCATTTAAAAATAAAACCCGCGCGTAGAAAGTAAAGACGGTTCCTATAGGATACTATAGTCGTTATGGGTGCCTAACACCTTCCCGTAGCGAAAACAACTCCCGGACCTCGATTCTCAAGGGTTTTGCTTACTTTTTCCCTTCCCAAGAAAAAATAAGATATCACCGGTTAAAAAGGTTCAAACGTAATCAATGTTTGACACCCGAAAACCAAGATAAAACAACCCATTTTCACAAAAATCACCAAAACACAACAAAGAGATTAGTCCCAACATAGATTCATTTCTAAAAGGTGATCTTTAAATGACTCTCTTTATTCCCAACGATAAGATCTTCGGGATGGAAAGAATAGTATTTGAATGTTCTTCTAGATTGTGTGGCACCGACAATTTATTTGGAGAGAATTACATTCACCACGTTTTATATAAATATATGTCTTCGGTTAAGTACAGTCATTTTATCGTATATATGTTTTCTTTTATTACGATATTTTCTCTTGTATCTACTTCTATAAAGTGAATCATTTCTCAGGATGGGAAATTTGAAGGTCATTTATGTTACAAAGCTTTGAAGAGGATGGTTAAGGTTTTGTTAACCCCCACATACAAGTTGGATGAGTTGAAGACACAAATTAACAAATACTTTGTCCATCTTGGTAAAAATCAAATTGCCTCTCATGTATTTGTACGGGTACCATGCGTAGATCTGGGGGTGGATGCAAATAAAGACCTATAGAAAACTGTTTATCATCCTAACATTCTTCAGTATGATGACGCTGTAGCATCCAGATTTTTCTGATGATTGAAAGTAATAAGCTCTATCTTTGTGATTGTTCCAACTACAAGTGTCTAAATCATATGTAGAGATTTGATGTCAAATTATGAAGTTTTAAGTTATTTGTTATACTGTATTGTTGTTAAATTTGTTGTACTGCTTCTAGAATTGTGTTTTTGTTTTAAAGGTGTTTATACATACCTTTTTGTGTCGTGGTTACCAAAAGTAAGTTATTTTGATGCCTAACAGAGCTCAACCGTAGTTAACTGCCATTGGAGTCAGCGGTACATAATAGGTGTTAAAGGAACAACAATTAAATGCGACTGGGTACAAAATAAAAGTTAGCTGTCGTTGGAGGTAATTTGCTTAAAAGTTAGCTGTCATTGGAGGTAATTTGTTTTGTAGAGGTTTGCTATGAGAAAATAAGGAAACCTATAGAGCAATTTTTTATTATGTCTACCTATTGCATGAAACTTATCTAGGCCCAAGCCCACATCTTAACCCTAAATCTAAATCTCGTCTCCCGTTACTTGTGTTGTATAAAAGTGGTCGCCGCTTCATTCCATCTTATACTTCTCCATTGTGTTTTTTTTTGTTTCTCGTCGTTTTCTCTCTTTCTTTGTTTTTTTATATCCTCATAACATATTTTTTCCTCTTTAGTGTCATGTGTATCTTTGATTACAAATATTTTTTGTAAAATTTCACTACCTCTTTGGATACATCAATTATCTCTTAGGTGATTCATCCAACTTCACTTGATCAAGTCAGCACTTGTCTAATAGAATTTTAGATCTGATAGTTTAATAATATTAAATAGCTTGAATATGTTCTCAATGTCTTATCCAATTAGTCTAACCAACCAATCCGATCTAGGTTTGATAACAATAGGTGAATACGAAGATGAAGATGACGATGCTCTTATGAAAACAATCATCTCTCTCGAAAATCAAATCTACGAAGTACCAAAGGTATATCATTAATACCAAATCCTCAAGTTGATTTGCATTATTTTTTTTGTAATATTTATCAATATGATTGTCTTAATATTTCCTCATTATGGATCATTTATGTTAGAACAATGAATTTTTCTCTTAATGATATATGAATATATATTTCCCAGATCTATATTATTATTTTTATTCATTTTAAAAATTTCAAGTTTTTCATCTCTCAGCACATATTTTCACTTTTTATGGATCTAATCAGCTATTGAACATATTCTCTACTTAATCACCCTTCTCTACTATCTTTGTCGTTACTATTGATCTGAACTCATATTTCTTGTCTTTTCACCCTTTCAATTATGAACTTTTTAAGCTTTTTCATTTGGTCATATTAATTTGAAAGAAGCTTCTACTGTATATCTAACATTAACTCTTGTTTTTTGTGTGCAGAGAGAACACGTGTGAAGAAGGTCGTGATTGTATAAAAATGCAGTGGCTTCAAAAGAAATACATATAATTGGTCTCGAAGACATTTCCAGCATTTTTTCTTGTTTGTTTATACAATGTATTTCGAGGAACCATGTCCATGTCTTCTAGTGTACAATGTATTTTCCTGGTTTTGATGCCTAACAGAGCTCAACCGTACTTAACTGGCATTGGAGTCAGCGGTACATAACAGGCGTTGTAAGATCAACAATTAAATACGGTTGGGTACAAAATAAAAGTTAGTTGTCGCTAGAGATATGTTGTTTTTTTAGAGGTTGCTAGGAGAAAATAAAAGTTAGTTGTCGCTGGAGGTATTTTGTTTTTTTAGCATGCAGGTTGAAATGTATAAAGTTCAAAGCTTGTTTAAATATGATATTTGGTTGGTCTAATTTTGATCTTTTTGATCGTAACCAATCAAACTGAAATAGACATAAAGGTTGATGTTGTTGTTGAAATGTAGAAACTTCAAAATTTGTATATAGATGATATTGTTTGCTAAGCGACATTTTATTAATGGTACATTGTTTATGTTTCTGATTGTTAGTGGGTGGCAAAACGGGAACAACATGTCAAGACGACTCGTTTAGCTCGCTCTTTTTGTCGGATTGAGTCAAAGTTTTGAACTCACTTTTTATAGTTAGCTCACACTGCTTAACTCGTTAAAAATCGGGGTCGTGCGGGGCGGGCACATGGCAAGGTGGGCTGGCTCTTTTAAATATATATTTTTAGACTTATTTTATCCTTTTGGATTTATTTTGGCTCTTGGATGTAACACCCAAGGCTGACGAGGGCGAGGAGTGGTCGCCGATTCACATGGCACAACAATGAGCGGCTCCTGACAGCTTCTAGACGGACCGAATCACAAGGAATGAGAGGGATCCCGAGGTCGTGTAGGTATGAAACTGCATGCTTGAAGAAAGGCTTATAAGAATGATTTGGTACTACCTATATCAACAAGATGCATCTTCTTATGGGTAGCCCATTCCATAAGAACTCCACCATTAAGCGTGCTTTTCTTGGAGTGGTCTTTAGATGAGTGACCTACAGGGAAGTTTCCCGATAAGCGTGCGAGTGAGGACAAATCACGTTGAAAAGACTCGTGTTGGTTTGTACGGTCAGTCGGCAATGCCTAAAGTCATCTGGGATGTTACAAATGGTATCAAACCAGACCTCTCCTAGTACAATGTGGTTCGGGGACGAACCAAGCGGAAGCTGGTGGGCATGTAACACCCAAGGCTGACTAGGGTGGGGAGTGGTCATCAGTGCACAAGGCATGACAATGAGCAGCTCCTGACAGCTTCTACACGGACCGAATCACACTGGAATGAGAGGGATCCTGAAGCCGTGCAGGTATGGGACTGCATGGTAAAGGCTTATAAGATGCATTTCTTTTTGATAGCCTATTCCATAAGGACTCCACCGTTAAGCGTGCTTGACTTAGAGTAGTCTTTAGATGAGTGACCTACTGGGAAGTTTTCTGATAAGCGTGCGAGTGAGGACAAAACACACTGAAAAGACTCGGTCAGTCGGCAATGCCTAAAGTCGTCTGGGATGTTACATTGAATTTTTTTTATGTTGGCAGATTTCCTTATTTTTCAATTAAGTATAATGTTGAGTTCGACATTTTTTTTTTTATAATTTGTTAATTATCTTGTTTTTACAATAAATTTATTCAGTGTCTATTCTTTTATAATTTCTTATGATAAAACCAACATAATTTTTTTAAACAATTAAAATTTAAAAAATTTATTAAATTTTTTTATTCTCTCAAATATAAGTTTATTGTTTGGGGGGCCGGCCCGCCAATTCGTTTGTCCGTCACTAAATAAGGTAGAGTGAGATTTTGAACTCAATCACTAGATTATACTCGAGAATTGCTCTTCTCATAACAACAACCATTTCTCCAATTTTGTTTCAAAGCAAAAGAAAATCGAATTTTGGCGATTATCATCAAACTTAAGCAAATCAACTTCTAATTCAATTACAAGTAAATGTTTATGATCATTTTGTATTGTTTTTTTGTTTGTTTGTTTGAATGTTAGATTTTTTTGATAAAATTGTGAAATGTTAGATTTTTAGAGTTGATGAAATTGTTAGAATTTTTGGATTATAATGTTCGAATAAGTTAGAAATTGTAGTTTAGATGTTGATTAGAGTAAGTTTCACTCAATTGTTGTAGTTTAGAGATTGAAATGACACAATGAACTCATAATTTTCATGTTGAACTGTAGGTGTCTGATAAAATGTTTCAGTGAAAAATTGATTGATACATCCTAATCGCCCTAAAATCTGATATTCTTCTGCTGTAGTCTTTAGTGATGACCGTATTGTTTGTATATCTAGTATCTTAGATTGAAAATATTGTTGAGATGTTGGTTTGTTCTGGCCAACTAAGTCAATGATGGTGCTTATTGCCACTCTTGTTTTGTAATTGCAATTTCTCTCTTATGTTGTAGGAAACAGTGCTTGTCTGTTTTCCATGACTGTGTTTTGTGTTACCGCATTTCTTTCTAATTTTAAAATTCCGATTTTTTGTTTTGTTTGATAAAGGCCAGATGAAGAAAAACTAGGAGGGGGCCTGAACCCATATACAATTAAAAATGTAAGGTGGCCCTACGCTATCCCTAAGTAAAAAGGAGGCAATAAAAGGTGGCCCACCTCCTCCTGAGAGTCCAGGGAATAGACTACCTGCCTTCTAGGGCATTGATAACACACTACTACAGAAATGACATTTCACATCAGTGGAAATCGACATTTCACATCGGGTGGCAACCGATGTAACTAAAGGTGATGTTGTATGTCATTCACTTTTCACATCGGGCCATGAACCGTTGTGATATGTTGAAAACCACATCGGGCGGACAGCCACTGATGTGATATGAGCTGCAATAGTGTGAAAAGATAGGATTTCACATCGGCTGTACAAATGTAGCCGATGTCAAATATGTGTTATTCACATCGGCAATAATCTGCACTGATGTGAGTTTTAGTGTGCTAAAACACCTTTTACATCAGGTGAATTTGCACCGATGTGAATTACCTCATTTTTTTTTAAAAATGTTTTGAATTTTCTGCTTACTAACCTGGTACAGGACCAGATAAAATATGCCTTTTTTTCTTTGAATAGACAAATTTTCACAATATTTAATACTTATAACTTCAACCATTCTTCTAAATCAAACAAAACCTTCAAAATGTCTATGTCAACAGCAACCAAAAACAAGAATGGTACATCCACAACAAACAAGAAGGTTCATACACACAAAACAAAACAAGAAGTGTCATGCTAGAAATAACAGATCTCCCAGCAGTACCAAAACAAAAAAAAAAAGGTCTCTCTCTTCAAGTGCCAACATATCTCCCAGCTAGAAATAACAACAAACCATACACTTCAAGAAAACAAGTTGCTCAATCGTTTCGCAAAGCATACAGCTCATCTTCTGTTAATGTTGTTGTATCATTGAATATCTACAGTTTGTAAAATAGATTTAAATAAGTAAAATAACAATAAGGATATGTCTATCTATCTTAATTTGGATATATATATATATATATATATATATATATATATATGGGGCTTGGCTTGCCCCTACATCTTAAAAAAATGCGGAACCAGCCTCTTCAAGAAAGCTTTGCTTGGTAGGCGCTGCTATTCACTCGGACAATGCTCTAAACACGAAAGTGTGACGCCCTCTTATCCCATGCTGAGTCACAGGCAGCGCCTCGGAAAGTGCGGACGAGCCACATGCAGGGAAACTTGCACGTGTATACCTTCATCCAAGAGGTAGTAATATTAGCAAAGACGATGTCTAGCACACCAAAAACAAGGATAGTAAGATAATCAAACTCACAAAATAAGGAATAAAGGAAATGAATGGATTAAGGGAGAAGAAATTTTCAAGTGCTCGTTCTAGAGAATTATGTAGCAGGTCATTAGAGCTAAAGCTTTTTGGTCGAACTCACCAAAGCTAAGTTATCACAATTTGAGGAAACAGACCAGTCGTAACCCACGGAAGCCCATTGAGGGTAAACAATTTATAGAGAGTTCAGTAGGGACTCTCTTGGTACAATGGCTACATAACACTTGATTTGGGGAATTAATTGGGAGATATAAGGAGCTATTATTAACTAACAGTAGTAACTTTGAGCTAAGTTTTATGATTGAATTGAAAAGTGCTTGTGATGGGTTCGATAAACTTATGCAATGTTTTGCTATTGTTGTATCATTAATCATTTCTCTCTAAATATTATATTTCTGAAAACCATAGGTGGTTAATGCTAGTTTCAAAATTAACCTTGGGAGGTACGTAACTAAGAAAGTTATACAATGAATTCAATATTTCTCTCCTATTAATGTTATCCAAATTATAGTAAAATTGAGCATGTTACTCTGATGAAGATTGGTATAGAAGTATGCTGCTCAGTATTATGTTGATTGTATTTCTCTTTATTTGTAACGTGAAGGAATACTTCAACATGCAGAATCTCTACTTCAACATCCTTAATTAAACACTGTCATCATAACAACGAGCGGCTACTATGTACAAAAAACAAGCAAAGATACTAATATAACATAACTTATCACAACAATTGGGAAAATACATTTGAATACCACTTATCACACCATAGGACAGAAACCACATTTCAAAGTGCTAGTAATATTATTAGCCACAAGTACATGCTGCAGAAATGAGTTAGAAATGTAATATAAATTTGAAAACTAATATAACAGAACTTGCTAATGTTTTGATATCTCAAAATCATTGTAAAAGCAACAAAATAGGCTTTAACGAATTAATTCATAAACAGAAAGCTACGGTTAGGATTCAAACATGACAACAAAGTTACGTCTTTTGGAAGTCAAAACACATATTTAAGTTCATTTTCGATCGGCCACACAGAATTAAGGGCACATTACAGAAAATGTATTGGAGAAAAATGATTGTTTCAGCTTTAGTTTCGCCAATGGTATAAGGAAATAAAAAGTTTCAAATGCAATAGCAGAAGAATAGGAAAAGATCATTCTCATAAGCTTAGTGGTTTAGATATTGCAACTTTGGATATTAGAAAGTAATGAAATTAAAACAGAGAAATGTTGCTCACTAGATAATAGGAAAAGATCATTCTCATATCATTTTGCAGATATAACAAGCATAAACATTTAAAACAAAAAAGAAATTTCTCGATAATAATAATGATATTTGAAACTGACAAGCCACTTCAGGTACATGCAGTGTCAACATTATGGTATTTGAGAAAGGTTGTGTAAATATTAAACTCAATTGGTCATGCGCCCATAATATTAATGACACTTGTTTTCTTCTTAATTATTGAGTGATAATTCAATTTTGTTGTTATTATCATAAGTGAGTGAGGTATCTGTTAAAAAATGGAGAGTATTGTATTAATGCAAGCCTGTTACAGCTTTTACCAATAGCCAATTCCTCTTCAATATCACATTCTCTCTCACATACCTTTACACTATTTTTTTGAATCAGCATAGCCGCAAAAGGAGGTGTTTAGCAGCACAGCTGTGCTAACACCAGCATAGTCGCAAAAACAGAAGAAAAACAGGTAAAAACCCAGAAGAAAACACCTATAAAAAACCACAGCACCACATAAAAACTGTTCTAACAATTCCTGTCACATGGCTATCGAAACAGCGTCACACAGGGAGCCGAAAACATACCTTTACACTATGAAATGTAGAAAAATCTTTTTTTTACCATAGATAAATAGATATTTATATGCGAGGAAAATCTTGCTGAGATGAATAAGAAAAAGGAAATTGTAAAACCTCATCACAAGAACATCATCACTGTGTATAAGAAAAAGGAAATTGTAAACCCTCATCTCAATAACAATTTCCTTGCTGATATCTAACCTACACAAATTTTAAATTAAAAGTACTAATTTAACACATGTTATATTCAACTAAATAGTAATAGGGTGGAATGGGTTTCTTTGTTCCTGTTCAATACTTCGTAAAAAAATTGTAAACAAAAGTAACTAATCTGATACAATGACTATAATCCAACCTTTCATTCTACCATTGGCTTCATGTTGCACAAATAAGAACTAAATTAGCATCTAGTACCCCTAAACAACTCAATTAGTTTTCCACATAGAACATCGACCAAAATCTAGTACAAGTTCATTTATGTATATATGATATAATTAAAGATAAACTTACATGTTCAACATTTGCTGGTTAAAGTAAAGGGATCTCAGTTCACATATGATCAGTTGCAAATTGCAGAGGTAGAATTTTTATTTTTATTTTTAACGGCTAAACATATTAGAAAAAATTGACACCCAAGCACAAGACGTACCCGAGAGAGCAAAAACAAATACATTGTTGATGATTGATTTAACAACCTTGTAAGTTAAGACTAAACAGATATGAACAAGAGGAAAATAAGATTGCCAAATACAAGAAACCAGAAACAGGAAGCCTTATACACGACTATCAACGACTGAAATTCAAAGATCAATCATTTCAACAAAATAACCCTTAATAAACAACTACATCTTCTAAAACAACTATAAAACTCAGCACCACACAAGCAGCAACACTAACCAAGCAAAACTCAGAAAAGCATAACAGACCACCACAAAATCTTAGAATTATGATAGCAACACAACAAGAGAACACATATACCCCAAATTAATGCTACCGGCTGATCCCAAACTACCCAACCATACAGTTGATGTATAAATTTTATATGCAAAACTTAGTGAAAGAAATTAATGATGAGGGTATTAATTCCATAACGAAAGATATTCCATAGTGAAAGAAATTCATGAAAATCATTGTAGTTATATTCACCATACTACTTTAAAGATAGAACAATCCCAAAATTAACCCTTGATGCAGTTTTTGCTAAATTTTGAAATAAGGTTAGTAGTGATAGAGAGAAAGTTCAATGCATATTGACGTGAACAAATCAACTCAAAGACTATAAAATTCTGCTAATTTTTTTTTTGTTTCTGTCAAGTGGATATTCATAGAGGCAATGGCTAGCCTACAAGATGTAATGAAAACTCATTTGCTTCAGATGCCCTGTCTTGCAATATTGACAAAGTGGGATTGAAGTATTAGAGACAAAATGATGGAACTGCCTCAATAAAGCAAAGACAGTCATTTAAAAAAAAATAGAGGCAATGGCTAGCCTACAAGAATAATATTGATGTCTTTATATCCAAATTTTATGTGGCTATTCTAGATGATACACCACTGTGAAGGTATATAAATAATTTATATATATATATATATATATATATATATATATATATATATTGTAATGAAGCAAGTAACAGTTGCAAATTATATATGTTGTTTCAATGATTTATAGGCTCTAATTATGTCAAACATTAATTTGATCCATTCTCAGTTCAAAGTCTTTTGAATTATTTTTACATTTAAAATGTTTGATTATCAACAAGTATGCAGCCTACACTATGACATAAGCACCACACTTATTATCATTTAATCTAGACAATTCTTCCCTTGACCATGCAAAAAATCCATTTGAATCCATTTGAATCCATTAAGGAAAAAAAATCCAATTCTTCCTTAGATACATTGTTCTTGGCCTTCCGTGTTTCTATTATTCCATTTTACCACGCAAATAAAAAAAATCCATTTGAATGCATTAAGAAAAAACAAACTACCACAAATAAAAAAAAAATCTTAAGAAAAAAAGTAGTAACTCCTAGTTCAAACCCAAATTCACAATAGCATCAGTGATAAGAACAACTTATGAGAGGGACTTCAAATTTGTTTTCGCTGAACAATCAAAGTAGATGCTAACATACCCTAACCCCAATGATCATTAAACAGAAAATTCACCAAACACGTTGGCTAAATAATCAGAAACAACAACAAAAAATAAAGATTAAATAAAAGAAAATGAAAAGGGTTTTCAAAGAGAGAAAGTGTGAATTGAAAAGAGGAACTGAGAAATACATACCAGCTAATTCTTACACCTTCATCGCTGCAGAGAACGAAGTGTCTTTTGGCCATAGATCCAAACTATTCACTTTCGACATCTTCAAAACAACCTACAAGGAAAAGAACAAAATTAAACTTCAAATATTCTTGTATGAAAACCATTATAAGAAGATGAGATTAAGAGAAGACCAGAGATTTGGGGTTTTCAGAAGACGACGAGACGAGAGGGCAACAGAGAGGAATAGTCGTGAATATATACGAAATCACTGAAGTTGCAGTCTTATCTGTCCTCGACGGCTTCTTTTACGAAGAAAGGAACTAGACAGTAGATGAAGAGCATTGTAGATCTGGGGTTTTGCTTCCACTAGAGGGAAGTGAACTCAATCGATCCTTCTAACCCAGTTGAACAAAATTGGAAAGAAACACAATTGAACGGATATTTGTGGTGGTTGGGACGAATTTGGGACTGAAATTGGTGGTGGAGATTTTGAGGGTTTTGGTGGTGGGTCAAGAAGAGTGAAGAGAGACAGAACGCGAGTGAAAATAATGACTAATATCTTTTTTGTTTATTTTTTATTTGTTTTCCCTTCGGCTGACTGGATCCACTGATGTGAACAATGTTTGATATAAAGTTCACTAATATTACGAAATTGCCACCGCGTTTATCTTTTCCCTCAGGCATTAGTTCCACTGATGTGAAAACTCTTTAGTATCTATTATTCCCCTCAGGCATTTCCTCAGCTGATGTGAAAACCTTCTCCAAAGTTCTTTCCCTTCAGATATTTCTCCACTGATGCGAAAGCCCTGATGTCAAATGTATATTTTCTAGTAGTGACAAGTTTTCACTCACAGAGATTCTGCCAGTTTTCAGTGAAAGCTTTCTCAGTTGCAAACATGGCTGCAGATAATTTAGCCATGAAAGCTAAAGAAACCCCAATATTTAGCACAAATCCTCCTATGAAGACAAAGTTATGGTCTCTATTGCACCCCTGATTGTAGCATCTGGTCAGAAACCCACAGCCATCAATGTTCACTTTGATACTCCCTACATTTGGAGGAACCAACTTAACTTCAATAAAATGTAATGTCTTTAAGGTTTTAAATAACAGTCGCGGTCATGGTCGCGGTCCTGTGTAGGATTTCATGATTTCGGCTGTTTCGGATGTTGCGTTACAGGTTACTGGTTGTCACAGTGTGAATTAATCACAATATTCTACAACTATTAAATAATGATAGTAACGTAATAACATAAACTGGAGAATGAAGATACATTCTACAACTATTAGGAATTTTTTCTTTAGCGACAGAATATCCAGTCGCTGAGGCATAAAAATTGGTCGCTAAAATGCTTAGCGATAGACTTGGCTAAGCTGGACTGGAATCTTTCTCCCCAACATTAAGCCCTCTGCAAAACATGGTTTTTTGTACATAAACATGAAACATAATTTTTTGTAATTTAAGATTTATAGAGTACTTGTGTATATTATGACCAATTATTATTCGACACAAAAGTCTATCTATAGCTTTTGCCAATGTTGATTTATTTGATGTCTATTTAACCATATGTTCTAGTCATATTCTTGTTGTTAGTGAGATTCCCCTTTCGTCAATAACTAAAAAAGAAGTCACAACGAATGATTAACACCTAAAAAGTTTACATGACATAGGAGCGAACATGTTTATGGTGATTATAAAGTAAAACTAGTAGTAAATTTTCACCAATTAATTTTTCTGTCGTCTTTTGGGTAGTTCAACCAGAATCAATAAGACTCTATTTTCTAGGTTGTTTTTGCAAGATTTGAGCGGTAAAAGTCCTACAGAATCTAAATCAAGCACACTTAATGTTGCATATCGAACAACTACTGTTGAACAAGGTTTTCCGTCAAGAGTTGAATGTTTCCATTCTTATTTTATAACTAGTCAATGCAAATGGACTGAAAACAATACAAACATAGTGTTTTGCATGCATGAAACAAAAGCCATGAATCTTATAGAATTATAAATTGTCTTTTTAACGCTTTCTCATTTGATGTTGATGATCTTATTTGTAACTTTGACTTGTAATTTGGAATTTTTTTATGCATAAAAAAAGAATATGAAAATCTTTATTTATGATTGGCCTTTGCCTCTTTTGTGGATGAAAATAATTGTAGTTAATGCTTCACTAACAATTTCACACTTTATAAAATATAATATGAACAAGAACTTAAAATAATAGTTTTAAGTTGTAACATTGTCATTGGAAAAACGACCGTTACCCATATTCACTGGATTATCATCTAGATACATAAAAGCATATAAATATAATGATTGAATCACACCTTCAAAAAAAATTAATGATTAAATGTAGCATTTCCCAAATCCCAAAATTTTGAGTTAGATTCTCCTGAAAAACATGTTCTACCATCAATTCTTTTATGATTCAATCTAGTTTTAAGGTGTCGCTAGAATTTTGGTCATAACAAAGATTAACAACTTTGTAAATGAGTGTTTATAGTATAAATGGTCATGGAATTATCTCATAATCAAAAGTAATATAAAGTTATGAGCCTCAAAGTACTATGAATGAGAGAAAATATAAAATAGAAAATATGTAAACTTATCGGATATAGTAATATTGCTGCATGCAAAACTGACCACCGATTTACTCAATAAGCATGTCTAACAAGACCTGCAAAATAATAAACAGATATTCCCTCCGGTCACTATTATAAGCAAAACTTCACTTTTTAGATACATTAAATAATTAACGTATCTAGTCTTTATTAAAGACTAGATACATTAATTATTTAATGTATCTAAAATTAAAGACTAGATACATTAATTATTTAATGTATCTAAAAAGTGGAGTTTTGCTTATAATAGTGACCAGAGGGAGTATATAATATCTGAGGTGTGACATAGTCATGTGTTTAAGAATTTATCCGCCTTTAAGTACACAACTTCCAAGCTTTAATAGGTCCTTTCTCCGCTATGAATCATATTCGGAGGTTCATCTTGAATTTGCAATTAGATCAGGGAATATTATTCTAGAAATTACTCGGTGTACTTGGAGGGGAGAAAACAATTTTGTTGTACTCAAAGTGTTTTCCTGTCTCTAATTTGTTTTTAAAAAAATGGTGTGTTTAATAGCATAAATATAGAATCGTGTACCTCACCACCATGCATAGTGGAGGTATATAGAATCGTGTACCTCACCACCATGCATAGTGGAGGTTCTGTTATGGATGAGGAAAAATAGCCTTTGACTGCTATGAGGAATTTTGAATAAGAAAATGCTATTTCTCTAGAAAAATAGTATCTAAGAATTTTTTAAGATAAAGCTGGCAATTTTTAATTGCATGACACACCTCCTTGAATTGTGGCAAATAGTGCATTGTGATTGGCTGCTCTTTATTCTTGAAGAATTCTTGATGTTATTTTTCTAGATATATAGCATTGCTCTTGTGAATATTATGGATGAGGAAAACCAGGCTTGACTTAGCATTAGGGCAGCAACGCTTCAAAAATTTCAAATGGAAAAAGTTGGAATTAAAACATGTGTGAAAAACATGAGAATAAAACAACTAGGCCAAGTTACTTAAAAAAAAAAAAAAAAAAACTAGACCAAGTGTCTCAGCACCTTATCACGAAAATAACACTTGTGAGTTGTGACAGTTATGGATGAGAGTAAATAGGCTTTGACTGCGTTAAAAATGGCATGAGATTAGCACTAGGCTTTGACATAGCAATTTACAATATTAAATGATGATAGTCAATGAGGATACGTATTTGCAAGGGATTGGTGATGCACATATT